>NC_138203.1:50721299-53213799 GCF_964194415.1 Vipera berus
ATGCTATGGACACCTGGGAAGATTTAACAGAACTTGGCTATCATCTGGCTGACTTACCTGTAGAGCCCCATCTTGGGAAAATGGTGCTTTGCGCTGTGGTTCTGAAGTGCTTGGATCCTATTTTGACAATTGCTTGCACACTTGCGTATCGGGATCCTTTTGTGCTACCCACACAGGCTTCTCAAAAACGTGCAGCCATGCTGTGTAGAAAACGATTTACTGCGGGAACATTTAGTGACCATATGGCTCTTCTTCGGGCTTTCCAGGTATTAATATGTTTATTTACTAAAAGGACATTTAAAAAATCATGTTCGATTATATGAAACAATGAGCTATTTTAGCTAGATCAAATTGTTTTGAAAAGTTACCTCAGGAATAATATAATTAGGGCAGAGCTCTTGAAAATCTAATTTATATTGTTGTTAGTTCCTGTCTCCTTTTTGCTGCTGCCAGTTAGCCTCTGCTTTCCATCTGCTATTTGTTTCCTTTTTTCATTGTTGCCAGCTGGCAAAAGACGATAGCGTTATGTTGATTCTGTATGTATTTTCTGCTTTTTCTTTATCGCTTTCAAGACTTCCATTTTTAACCTGTGTTAAAAGTGAGAACCTCAGCAGCTTGCAGTTCTGGCTCCCGTAATTCTGTAATATGGTTAAATTGATTGCTGAAACTTTTAAAATTTCCTTAAAACCTGATAAAAATTATGCATCTTATTTTCTAAATTTTAAAAACACACATTAGTTGAAATAATAATGGAAAAACAGTTCTAAAGATTATGCTGTGGACGACATCTCTTGTGTATAAAAAAGCATTGTATAGAGCTGTCCTTTGGTTTCTTTGGTGCGTGCAAGAAAAGTTAATGGAGGGCTCAAGGTGATTGTTTGATTTGAAAAGTATTCAAGAGCAGTGAAGAGTGCTTCATTGCTGTGTGGGAAATTTTTTCTGTCAGTTTTATTTTCCAAATATTCCCAGTGGCTGTAGGAACGCTACGGACGTTTGGTGATCTCTCTGTCTCTCACCTGTTATGACCTTCCTGCCCTTTAGGGGACACAATTTTGGAAGACTTCTGCAAGTCCTAAGCAATTGCCTCAGAGACAGTGCAATGGTTTTTGCCTTTTGAATTGTGGATGCATTAATCTAATCTGTACAAAGAGCCTGTAGAGCCAATGTAGATAGATATTAGTTGTCTTTGATTGTAAGTTTGAGAGATGGGAAGACATACATTAATTTTTGGTAATCTGGAAAGGGATTAGGTTTGGAAAGGCCACTGAAGATGTATTACGTATGTGTCTGTCTCTATCTGTCTGTCTTATCTGTTGTTCTAAGCATTTTAAACCAACATGTTTGATAGGCATGGCAGAAAGCACGCAGTGATGGCTGGGAAAGAGCTTTTTGTGAGAAGAACTTCCTTTCTCAGGCAACCATGGAAATTATCATAGGAATGAGAACACAGTTGCTTGGGCAGCTGAGAGCCTCAGGTACAAATATATCTATTCATAATAATCATAAATAATAAAGAAAACCATATCTTGGTTCCGTATGTAGAAAGCTACAACTTTCCTTACTGCGTTTGATTTGCTATGTTTGAAAGAATAAGCTGCTGTAATTTATTCAAGCCATACACTATTTTCCTAATACAAAAAGTAAAGGGACATCAGTAGTTATATGTAGATTAATAGTCACATGGAAAATAGTAAAAATGTAGTTCTTTAAAAAAATCTATATGTTAGAATTTATAAAGTTGAATCATTATTGTATCTAGAATAGTATAAATTATTAATTGATGCTATTTTGCCTATGATTCGTTCTTTTTCTAATTTCAGTTAAATATTAAAATAGGGAAACGTGTTTGCATGTTGGAATGAATTCCATTTTTGTGTAATTTTCTGAACATCTGTTAGAAAGAAACTTTCAGAGGTTGCTTTTGTTCATTGTTTTAAGGAACAATATTTCCACACTGCACTTTCAGAATTTATAGCTAATTCATAAGTATCTCTGATTGGATTAGGAACACCATTGTATAACTGCTAATGGTGAAAAAGTGTCTTACAGAAGGTTCAGAATTACATAAATTTATATATCTGTCTGGCCTTGACAATCTGTATGATATTAAAATACAAAAAGACAAGTATAAATCAGCCAAATAAAGTGGAGAGCAAATCCCCTAATATCTGTTTTTCAGTAGAATTCATCCATGCTAAATGTACAGTTAATATATCTTAAAAACGAAGTGAGAGTTAAGAAATTATCCAGGCTGACAGTTAAGTACAAGAAATAGAGTTGTTTTTTAAATAATTAACTAGTGATTTCTTTCTTTCTCAGGTTTTGTTAGAGCCAGAGGTGGTGGTGATATAAGAGATGTGAACACAAACTCAGAAAATTGGGCTGTAGTTAAAGGAGCCTTAGTAGCTGGAATGTATCCAAATATTGTTCATGTTGATAGAGAGAATGTAATTTTGACTGGGCCCAAAGAGAAAAAAGTCCGTTTTCATCCTACATCTGTTCTTAGCCAACCCCAGTATAAAAAGGTGAGATAAAAGTATTAGGGTTGCAGTTTTGGCCCGTGGAAAGAAAGAATTGCGATAGCCTTCAAAGCACTTACTGTGGGCCTTCTAAAGTGTGCCCTTAGTTTAACACTTGGCTCATGAATCTTTTTCAAGTGCCTTGCATACCTTCCTATTCAGGTTTGGAGGAAAAAGCAACTCTCTTCCTCAAATGTTTGGGATACCTTTTCCTATGAGGATTTCTTGCATAATTTACTAGGCTTTCAAACTTTTAACTAAATATGAAATGAAAATTAATTTCCTAACTGAACAACTTAGAGGGAGATTATATAGTTCAACTTTTGATTAATTTCTGTTTAGAGGACAAGTGAAAAGGTAAAGTCTTTCTAAAATAGAGTGTGATTTCATAGACACATCCATGAATTTTCTTAGCAGCAGTACATACATTGTTTGCCAAGTGGTCTTCTGGGACCTCTTTCACCTTTCCCATCCAGCCTAGAGCTTTTGTTTTTCTTGAAAGTCTCCCACCTAAGAATTAAGCAGGTCTGAATCTGCTTAGCTGATGGAAGATTAAATAAAAACATATCATATCAGGGTTACAAATTACATGAATAAACTCTATGTGTATCATCTTTTATACTTGGCAAATATATGTGAAATAGTATTGTATTTCTCCACACATGCATATACACAGAGATATATTTAAGATTTTTTATGAGCCATAGATTTGTTAAATTTGACATTTAACATAATTTTTTGCTATAAGATATTCAGGTCTAGAATACTAATAAATAGATTGTTTGGTTTTCAGCAAACTAAGAGTGACTTATATGGAGCTATTGAAATCTCCTGCCTAAAGTTTTAACAAAACTCTACAACTGCTTATGTTAATAATCTGAGAACATTAAGTGATCCCAATTCTTTTCTTGTTAATTCATGCAACATAGCTTAAAGTTAATATTTTTGAATTGCCTCATTTATTGTGCTGAACAAACCATTTTGCTGAACTGCTAACAGATTCCTCCTGCAAATGGCCAAGTAGCAGCTATTCAGGCACTTCCCACAGACTGGCTTATATATGATGAAATGACGAGAGCCCACCGAATAGCCAATATCAGGTGCTGCTCAGTTGTGACTCCAGTCACAGTGGCCCTCTTCTGTGGATCAGCTAGGTTGCCAAGTAATGCTTTACAGGAACCTTCTTCCTTCCGAGGTAGGGTATTCATATTCCTGTAACTTATATTTTTAAAAATCCTTGAAAGTTGATGTTTAAACTACTGGATCAAAATGTCAACATATATAAGGGGTTATTTTTGTTCCATATATTATATAATATAAATCTAAACATGATTTTTAAAGGGTTGGATGAAAGAAAACTGGATGGTCAGCGATTGATGATGGGGTGGAGAGAATAGTGCAGGAGCTGGTGGGATGGGAAGCAGGCCCAAAGCCTGCAGGGGACCCAATGGAACAAGATTGGGGGGGAGGGGGGGAGATAGGCTGGAAATGGCCACAGCGTCCCTGTAGTTGGTCATAGGGACGAATCAGTCTGAATTTTGTGCATGTGACTGAGGGGGCAGTGCAGCAGCTGTAACTTCAAAACTGAGTTGTAAGTAGCTGTTGTGGGGAGTTGTCATAGTTTTGAATGATTGCTAAGCAACTGGATGTTAATACAGGACTACTTGTAGTGTGAACTATACTGTATTATTATTGATTAGGAAATAATGTCAGAATAAAATCAAGATATATAATTACTAGATATATTGAATAGTCTTGCACATGTTTGGTCTAATTCATGGCAAGTTGAGTTTATTGTGTTTGAAAAATTTGGTCTCCATACATGAAAGATCATTGTGTGAACAATCTTAATTTTATATTTCTTTATCTGTGGGTGTGTACATGCATATATAATTGGATTTCATTTCAAATCATACAAAATATGATTGCAAGTATAATATTTCTATATTATTGAACTAACTTATTGTTAATAACAGTTATACAGCTCTAAATTTCCAGTACTTTTAGTATATTCTTTAAAAATGTGTTAAGTCTCTATATAATATATCATAATTGTTGTAATTAAGTAAACTAATTTTCAAAGTAAATGAATTTGATTATATATACCTATTGCATAATATACGGATTCCAGAAATGTTTTCTGTTTCCATGAAAAACAATAATGGTTCATTCTTTGTATTTTAGAGAAATTGAACATTTACTTTAGGGAGTTCTTAGCACAGATTAATCATTAAAATCTCAAACTATGTAAATACTATTTACAAATGACTAATACATAGGATCTCTGTTTTCTAATATAGTTGATGGTGTCCCTAACGATAGCAGTGATAGTGAAATGGAGGATCGAACAACTGCAAACTTGGCTGCTTTAAAATTAGATGAGTGGCTCAATTTCAAATTAGATCCAGAGGTAACTGCTAAAAAACACATTTAATACACAGGTTTTTTCCCTAAAAGAAATATTTGCTTAAAGGCTTGTAAGATGAGGATTCCAAATGTAGATCCATGAAAGAAAGAAAAAAAATCTGTACCGCTATATTTCAGTAAATTCATGGAACTAAGTATTGTAGTATCTTGCATTTATCTGTGTCTGGAATTCAGTTGCTGAAAAAAAATGAAGTAGTGCAATTTTGGAAATAAAAAATAGAAAAATTTGAGAAGATATGAAAGGTTTGAGGATTTGTTAAAAAAAGGATGATGTAAAGAACATACATATAAATATCTTTTTCCAGCACAAATATGAATTCCATAAAATCAGTTATCAGTAGGTTCAAATAATTCATAACAATTCATAATGACCATGACATTTTCTTGCCACACAATGTGGCAATGGCCATTGGCATACAAAGAGAATAGGTTAAAAGAGTAGGTTAAATCTTGAAAGAGATTATCAATCAAGAGTTGCTTGCTCTGACCTCTGAGTGGAATTCCTACCCTTCGTCAGTATAATCCTGAATACCAATTCTTATTAGACAGTAAAAGTTCAATGTTGATGGTGTTAATATAAGGTTTCTTTTCTTTCTCTCTTATTTTGGTTGTGTACAAAAATTAAAATTCAGACCACTCACAGTTATCTTCTAGCTGTCCATTCAAGATCAAGAAAGTTCAGTTTACTTTCAGGTCTTTTGCATTGTCCCTATATTTGAGGATGTTCAAGATTGGCTGTAGGTTTGCAAATGTTCATGTTCATATATGTACATGGAAAAAAAAATTCAGCATAAATATCTATTTTGTGGCATAAAAAATGTTGTATAGATCTTGTATTTTGTCATTCAGTTCAGTTAATAGTATTGGAGCTCTAAAAAATTCAGTTTATACAGTTATTTGAATCTGAATTGTCATGTTTCAAAAAAGCCTCAAAGATATGTGTGTTAAAATAAAACTTGTTTTTTTTAAACAGGCTGCTAGCCTCCTCTTGCAGTTAAGACAAAAATGGCATAGTTTATTTCTGCGACGCATGAGAGCTCCTTCAAAGCCATGGTCTCAAGTTGATGAAGCAACAATACGAGCAATCATTGCTGTATTGAGCACTGAAGAACAGTCTGCAGGTCTGCAGCAGCCTTCAGGAATTGGGCAAAGACCAAGACCTATGTCATCTGAAGAACTTCCCTTAGCCTCTTCTTGGAGATCAAACACCAGTCGAAAAAGCTCAGGAGAATCAGAGTTTGCAGATGATGCTTTTAACTCAGAAAGGTTAATAACTCAAATTTTACTCATGGGGAAACCCATTCTTTTTTTAAAGAGTCCAATAACAAATGGAGAAATAGTTTTCAGTTTTTTCTTTTAGCAGTGGCAGGACTACTGAAGCAACTTGCTGTTCAGCTAGGTGGGTCACCTCATATTATCTGTTATTTCAGGAAGATGTATACCTGGTACATCTTGGTACTACATCTTGGTACTACATAACCTTTGTCATTTGTGGAAGTGAATTAAGGCATCTGTTGCTGTTTACTCTTCTGAAAAAAATGGATACTCCTGCAGTTGAATGAGATAGAGAGATAGACAGACAGACAGACAGACGGACGGATGATGGATGGACATTTCACTACTACCTGTATCTGTTTCTTTTGTTGCTTTGTTTTCATTAATTAAAACATTGACAACCTGCTAAAGTGCAGTTTAGTTTTCTTAGGACCATATCAAAATTATTTTCCTAACAGTTTAAAAACATGCTATATTATAGGGGAAGATTCTGCTAGTTCTTTGTTTGTGGAAAGTCAATATGTAAATAGATATATTTGCATACAAGAATATATAAAAGACCTCTCACAATATATTTTTCCTGTGAGTCCTGCTTAAAAACTGAATAAGTGTCATTTGTGTTAAAACAGGCATCTTCTCAACAAATATAAAGGTAGTTTGGTGTCATTTGAACATCGTATTCAAGCCATAGAATTTAACCATTTTGAAAGGAGTAGCATATTTGGGGGAGTCCCTGCCATGCTTTTGTAGTTACTGTTGTTTTTAATCCCTGCTTCCATATCTTGTTTTATGCTTTTAACCTTCAATTGTGTATTTGGATATTGTAAGCTACCCAAAATGTTTTTGGAGTGGGTGGTCATAATGATGACAATCATGATAATACCAGAAATTTACTTAGATCTTTACCTTTTCTCTTTCAGAAATACTCCCAAAGCAACTTTAAGCTATGATATAAACAAAGAGCAGAACAATACAATATTAAGGTAATGTTTCTCTTATAACACTTCTTTTACATTTTTCATTTACAGTAGCATCAGTATTGCTATTTTTCCAGAAAATTTAAGGTGACTTTGCAGGAAGTCCAAGGATACCTTTAGGATATCTCAGACTATGGGCTCTGAGGATATTTGTTGTTGTTAGCTGCGAAGTCGTGTCTGACCCATCGCGACCCCATGGACAATGTTCCTCCAGGCCTTCCTGTCCTCTACCATCTTCTGGAGTCCATTTAAGCTCACGCCTACAGCTTCAGTGACTCCATCCAGCCACCTCATTCTCTGTCGTCCCCTTCTTCTATTGCCCTCAATCTTTCCCAGCATTAGGCTCTTCTCCAGTGAGTCCTTCCTTCTCATTAGGTGGCCAAAGTATTTGAGCTTCAACTTCAGGATCTGGCCTAAAGAGCAGTCAGGGTTGATCTCCTCTAGGACTGACCGGTTTGATCGCCTTGCAGTCCAAGGGACTCGCAGGAGTCTTCTCCAGCACCATAGTTCAAAGGCCTCAATTCTTTGGCGCTCAGCCTTAGTAAGTACTATATCAATTTCTTCCCATTCCCAAATCTTAAGCCTAGCTTCATAATGACAGATCCCAGAAATACCTTGCAAACAGTAAAGTATTTCTATACCTCTGAGCTGTTTACCTAATGCCAGGTATGGTTATGCCACATAATTTATGCTATGCTACAATGAGCAGATTGTCTTGTATAGGTGCATATAAAATGTGTTTAGTTTGATGGACCTGAAAACAAGAGTTGAATCCCTTTAAATACAAGTGCATGTTACTGCAGGAATCCTTTTAAAAGAACATTAAAGCTGCAGTATCTGGTTAGAACCACAGTTTATTTTTTATTAAATGCTGCATTCTGCTTTTCATTTACAGAGTCTTAATGAAATCTACATCTCCAGCATTTCACCAACCACCAAAATACAAAGAAAGAGGTGTTGTGCACTCCAAACGAAGCACGGATGACAGGGCAGACCAAACATCTGTGAAATCTACAGATAGTATCAGTTATCCCAGTCCCTGTGCCAGTCCTTCTCCTCCATCTTCTGGGAAGGTATAGTAGTTTTAAATCCTATTAAAAAATAATGCAAACTGAAGAACATTGGCTAACATTAAAAAACAAACTAAAATAAGTCTACAGCTATGATTAAAAGTTTGTGAACTCTTTTGAATTTCCATATTTCTGCATAAGTATGACTTAATACATGATACATTATCTATACAAGTCCTAAAACAATATAAAGAGATCCCAATAACATGAGTGAAACGCATACAGTATACATTCATTTATTTATTGGGGAAAATGATCCAAATGTACATATTTCTGGGTAGCAAATGTGAACCTTTGTTTTTAGTAATGTGTATCCCCTTGGGCAATTAAACAGAAGAATTTTAGCCCATTCTTCCTTACAGAACTGTTTCAACTCAGGAATGTAATTTTCCTCAATGAATGGATGAACAAGCATGATGTTTTTGATTCATTTCTTTCACTGGGTTTTCTTTATCTAGTTTTAGATCATTTTATGCAGAAATATTGAAAATCCAAAATGATTCACAAACTTTTAAGCACTACTGTATGTTATTGTGAATATACTGTGATTTTCAACATTTTATGTTGACATTCCAGCAAGTACTTTATCAAGAAACCTAAGTCATAATATTTACAAGTTTATGAGGCTTTCTATTATCTTTTTATAATACTAGTGGTTACAAAGTAGCAGTGAAGAAAGGCTTTAACTCTGTTTATAGGAGACTCACAGAACTCTGTTAGCCTACTTGTGAGCAGTTTGAGCTGAAATTTGTCTGTGTTTTGAAGTACTCCAAGACACTGGACTGTACCACTTTGCCAGAAAAACAACTTGATTCTTTTTTGCTTGAGTGACCAAAAAAAAAAGAAAGAAAAAAGCATGATACTGGAAGAAAGCAGTGGGAGTGAAGAGGAGTTATTCCATCAACGTCAAGGGATGGGGTATTGCTTTCATTACAGCTTTGGAGAAGCTAGATAATCCTGGTCACATCAAAGCACGACTAGACCCATACATACCACCTCTTTTCCCTGTCTGTTCAAGTGCTAGCCTGCTCTAGTGTGGAGAAAATTGTTTGCCAAGGTGGCTGGCCACTACCATCTTCAGTTGCTGGGAAAGTAACAAATTTCAGGGAGGCATTAGCTCAAACATTTTTCAAACTTGGCAACTTGAAGCATGCTGGTTGTGGAATTTGGTGGGGCTGAAGTCTACACATCTTAAAGTTGACAAGTTTGAAAACATGGACTTAGCTGAAGGAACAGTAGTGTGTATAAAGGAGGCAAATTGGATGGAGGAGTAAAAAAAGAGGATTGGAAGAGCTGTGGAGTGCAAGCAGAAAGGCGGCACTAGATTTGGGAAATGCAGTCAACCAGGGACTCTGTAGACTTGCCTTATATCCTGCCTCTATTGCACTGATGGAATATGAGCATCCTGTTATAAAGCATGTGAAATGTGAGTGCTGACAATATTTTATGATAATTAATTACTGATATTTTTAAATTATTTTATGCAATGTACCTGTCTTCTTTTTGCCACCATTAAATAAAACTACACCCTCCTACTAAAACTATTATATAGGTATAAAACATTCAAGAAAACCAATGTGTTAGCAAGTATTAGACTAAAATGAAATGCTTAGTGAAGTGGAATAGTGACTTATTTGTATAATCCATTCCGTATTTCTTGCTATTGTGATCTTTGCATTTCCCCAAGAGGCAAAATATTAATTTGCTCAGGAATCAAGAACAGTCTTCCATCTCATTTAGTTATGAAAGCTTGGGTATAGTTTGGCTGTAAAATGTTTAAAACTAATAAGATTAAATAAAACCTATTTCCAGATCTACATACTACTTTGGAAAGGTTAATGACAAGCCATAACAGAAAGACCAACATTTATTGATTTTATGCTGCAATTAATACTGAAGTTCCAAAGTCAACAGTGAAATGACAGTGTGATTGCTACATTTGATTTTGTACTTAATTTTCAGCATATAACATTCATACAGTATTCTCATTCTTTTGATTGCCAGCTCTTGAATTACATAGTGCAAAAATTGCTGAGTTCTTACTTAATTATATATCCCAAGCGCTATAAAATAAAACTTTTTTGCAGGGTTCCAAGTCTCCTTCTCCGAGGCCAAATATGTCAATTCGGTACTTTATTATGAAAAGCAGCAATTTAAGGAATCTTGAGATTTCACAACAGAAGGGAATTTGGTCTACAACTCCAAGTAATGAGAGAAAATTGAATCGTGCTTTTTGGGAAAGTAGCGTTGTTTACTTGGTATTTTCTGTTCAGGGATCAGGACATTTTCAGGTAAGAACTCTCCAAACTGACAAATTGACTGTTGACAGTTCACTACATATTACTGACATGTAAACTTTTGTCAAGTAATTGACTTGTTAATTTAATTTTACTATTACTTCAATACTTTCAGAAAAAGTGCCTTTGTGATATACAGATACTTCTCACTTAAAGACAGCAATTGGGACTGGAATTTCCATCTCTAAGCAACATAGTTGTAAAATGCAATGTCATGGGACTGTGCCATTTAGCAACAGAAATTCTCGTACTCCCGGATGCTGTCATTAAGTGAATCACCATAGATCAGTAAAAGCAAGGATGTCATGTAGTTGCTATTTGCTAACTTTGGCTGGCTTCCACATTGATTTTGTTTTCAGGGAGCCAGCAAAGAAAATTGCAGATGGCAATTGTGTGACCATGGGATGCTGTGATGGCCATAAGCATAAAGAGTGGTTGCAACTAACACTTGTTCAGTGGCTTCTTAAGTTCAAATGGTCCTTGAACAAATGGTTATTAAACAAGGAGCACCTGTACTCCTGTACTCCCTGAAGATGTAAAGTAACATTGTAGAGCCATGGTGGTGCAGTGGTTAGAATGGAGCATTGCAGGCTAACTGCCCACAGCCAGGAGTTTGAGTCTCACTGGCTCATGGTTGACTCAGCCTTCCATCCTTCTGAGGTCGGTAAAATGAAGCAATATGCTGACTTGGTAAGCTGCTTAGAGAGGGCTGTAAAGCACTTTGATGCCGTATATAAGTCTACTTGCTACTGCTATTTTATATCACGTGCAGTAAGATTTTCATATAAAAATTGATTCAGACATAAGGTTTCTCTTCACACATGCACATACACACACACACATGAACATTCTTATTTCATTTTTATAAATGTTTGAATTAAATAATCTTAATAAAATTAAAAATATTGTTCACCACTTGTATAGCATTGTGTTAAACATGGGTGTTTAACTTCATTTTATAGGAATAAGCCTATTTTGGGAAGAGGGGGTTACTTTTCCAAACAAATGCTTGCATATAAGGATGAAGGCAGAGAACCATGATTTGGTTAAATGGTGTGTAATGTCAAGGCAAAGCAATCCTAGGATATTGCCTGGATTAGGCTACTAAACCTTCACTCCTGGGGCTTCCAACAAGCAAAGTAAATGAGGGAAGCCAGATTTGTTTAATAAATATGGTGATTCATTTAATGACCAGGGCAAAAAAGATTGTAAAATTGGGCACAACTGTCTTAACCGCATTACTTAGTGACAGAAGTTCCAGTCCTAATTGTGATTGTAAGTCAAGGATTATCTATAATTTAGAAGAGATTGTTTTAACACAGAGCTGAAAATTAATACCTAAATTTTACTTAGATTTTTAATCTTGCTAAAATTTCCACAGGGCTTTGCTCGAATGTCTTCTGAGATAGGCCGTGAGAAAAGTCAGGACTGGGGTTCGACTGGTTTAGGGGGAGTGTTCAAGGTGGAATGGATCCGGAAGGAAAGTCTTCCTTTTCAGTTTGCTCATCATCTGCTTAACCCTTGGAATGACAATAAGAAAGTACAGATAAGCCGAGATGGCCAGGTATACTATTTTTACATGATAAAATAAGATCATCTTGCTTCTTTTAGTCTTTATTGTCAAGAATGTTTTGATACAGGTAGGTTTTTTAAAGTGATAAATGGAAGTATTTTGCACTTCTGGAAATATTTCTGGAAAAAAGCTATTGTTTTTATTATTATTAAAATGATACAGAATCTCATTGCCTCAATTCTGCTTACTTTTATAAAGTGATTTGCTTTTTATAAGCCAGAATTTAAATTTTAGCAATCTCAAAGCCTTTTTTTCCTCCTCCCATTTAGGAACTGGAACCTCAGATTGGTGAACAGTTATTACAACTATGGGACCGTATTCCTCTAGGGGAGAGAAACACAGCAGACTAAAAATAAAAGAGCAGATTTTGAGGTAGGAGCTAGTCCCAGGTTGATATTACAAATGAATGTGTTGAGATTTTCTTCCTTTACTGATCTGTGTATTCACAGACATTTAGATGAAAGTGTGACTTGGGAGAAAGTAGCTGCCATCAACACATAGTTAATGTAATGTTAGATGGCCTATACATGGCACTATACTTAAAGCCAGAAGTGGGACAAGCAGAGCATATGCTTTCTGTATCACAGTAATAACAGCAGAAGGAAAAAAGACTAAGGTGGGAATATATCTGTGAGATATTGCAACACTTACTTAAACCTCAAGACACTCTTCTAGAACACACTTTAATTTTGTACTGCGGATTCGTAGCTGGCTGACCGGCCGTACTCAGCATGTAGTCCTCGAACTGAGGACTACATGGGGGGGAAGTGAGTAGTGGGATGCCCTAGGGCTCTGTTCTGGCCCCAGTACTCTTCATCAATGATTTGGATGAGGGGATACATGGGGAACTCATCAAATTTGCAGATGAAACTAAGCTGGCAGGAATAGCCAACACTCCAGAAGACAGGCTTAAGATACAGAAGGATCTTGACAGACTTGAACATTGTGCACTATCTAACAAAATGAAATTCAATGGTGAAAAAAGCAAGGTTCTACATTTAGGCAAGAAAAACCAAATGCACAGGTATAGTTTAGGACGGGTAGGCAACCTCGGCTCTTTTATGACTCATGGATTTCAGCTCCCAGAATTCCTGAGTCAGCTGACTCAGGAATTCTGGGAGTTGAAGTCCATGAGTCATAAAAGAGCTGAGGTTGCCTACCCCTGGTTTAGGAGATACCTTGCTCAAGAGTAGTAATTGTGAGAGGGATCTTGGAGTCCTAGTGGACAATCACTTAAATATGAGCCAGCAGTGTGCTGCAGTTACCAAAAAAAGCCAACAACGCTAGACTGCATGAACAGAGGGATAGAATCAAGATTACGTGAAGTGCTTTGGTAAGGCCACACTTGGAATACTGCATCCAGTTTTGGTCACCACGATGTAAAAAAGATGTCAAGACTCTAGAAAGAGTACAGAGAAGAGCAACAAAGATGATTAGGGGACTGGAGGCTAAAACTTACAAGGAACGGTTGCTGGAATTGGTTTAATGAAGAGAAGGACTAGTGGGGACATGATAGCAGTGTTCCAATATCTCAGGGGTTGCCACAAAGAAGAGCACCTGAAGGCAAGACAAGAAGCAATGGATGGAAACTAACCAAGGAGAGAAGCAACAACCTGCCTCCAGAGGCTGTGAATGCTCCAACACTGGAAGTCTTTAAGCAGAGATTGGACAGCCATTTTTCTGAAATGGTATAGGGTTTCCTGCCTAAGCAGGGGACTAGATGACCTCCAAGGTCCCTTCCAACTATTATTATTATTATTATTATTATTATTATTATTATTATTATTATTATTATTATTATTATTATTATTATTATTATTATTATTATTATTATTATTATCACAGTCAGCCAGATGTTCAGACTGGATTTGACATTCTTGTCTACTTATCGAGTCCTTACCAAGGACCTGGGATAGGCAGATGTGGATGTTTGATGGTATTATAGATATTGTCGCAGGATGGAAGCAGTTCCTAGTAAGGCCGCCTTTTGCAATTGACTAATGGCGAATTTGTCAATGCCAATGGTAGTCAAGTGGTGCTCCCATTGTTTTGGGATTACACCCAAGGCGATGATGATGATGATGATGATGATTATCTTTGTAAAACAACTGAGGAAATGTCAGGATCATTTACCAGAAGGCAGATGTTTTGGTTATTGCAAAAGTAATAGTTAAATTTTAATTTCATCCTTCTCCACAGTTGCATCTCATGTGAAAGCAAACTAAAATCATCAGTGCTCATACAGAAAAGAAATGCCGTAAAGAATAAGATTGAAGGAAACCAGGTGCATTTTTCAAGCACAAACTGAACTAACGGGGCTGCTGTTAACTTCCACTAAGAAATTTGTTCTTCACCTTGGAAGTTCTACTGTTTGCACTTCGAATCAGACAGAAGCTCCTGGTGAACTATGAATAATGTTGTAATTATATTTAATATATCTTTGGAGAAATACATATGTCTACAGTGCATAAGCTTTCAATAAGATCTTGTTCAGAAATGCTCAAGGGGAAAATAAACAGCATGGAAAGTTAAAGGTCTGAAATAATTGTATTGTTGGAGTAAATATATAAAAGAGTTCTTCTCTATTTAAACTTGAATCAAACTATTTAGAACTATGTATCTTAAAGGGTCCTTTAAGTTGGTTTTCGGGTGTTTAGTTTACATTCTGTCTAGTATGAGCTCACAAAAAAAGTGTTGGGTATTTTTGTACATTTTAGTAGCAGTTGGACCAGAAATAATTTCTTCAGTATCGAAGAAAAGGACACTTGAAAAAACCATGTGGTGTTAACCATGTAATAGCCTCAAGTACTTTTTTGCCCCCTCTTTCTTTCCTTTTAAAACTTTTCTTTTGTGTACTTCTAATTTTTCTTTCTTTCTGTGGTTCTTACAATTTTTATTTACTTAATACCTTACTCCTTACTAATTCTTTATCTGATTTACTGCATTTTACTTTTAGAGTGGTATTGGCCACTATAACCTATAGTTTTTTTATCTACTGTTTTGAGAACTAGTGGGTCAGTTGAACAAGTGGAAAGGAAAAATGGCACGCTAAAAAGAGATGATACCTGTGTACTTCTAAGCAGTGTTTGAATAAAGAGCCATTTAATTATTTGTCATGCTGTAATCTAATAATGAAAAAAGAATGATAATTCTTATGCAAAACCACTACGTGGAAGAAGAAATTATAATGGAAGGCTTTCATCATCAGCAGACTAGTACAGTAGAGATTTAGCCAAGATTCTGGATTTGTTGCTTTTTCATTCACATGTTCCTTTTGTATATGTATTTATCTGTACTGTGATTATTTGTAATTTGTACACATTCATTTAGTATTCTCTTGTTAATGAATTATAAATCATTATAACAATTGTAAATTGTGAATCAATATCTTAAGAAGTTTTAAGTTGGAAATAAGATGTCTTAGAATAAATTGTTTTGTTTTAGTTATCTAGTTTGGAGTAATTTGTAATATTGCCAAAAAATTATCAAAGGGTATATTAAAGACTATTGACCTAGAAATCTCTCTTGTTGATTGTTAAACTACATTCAAAATCTCTCTCTCTCTCTCTCTCTCTCTCTCTCTCTCTCACACACACACACACACACACACACACACTCACACACACACACACAACCTGTGATCATCTTGACCACATGTGTCAAACTTGACCGTGTCATGTGACGTATTGCAATGTTTTTTGCTTTTGCGGAGCCGGGGTGGGTGTGGCCTGCACGTGATGCATCCGGCTTGCGGGCCACCAGTTTGACACCCCTGATCTTGACTTAAGTGCATTGCAGTCAACAGTAATAAGTCGATATTGGCAACTGTCAGTCTTTCAAGGTAGTTCAGGTCAAGAAGTAGAAATCACTAGGTTTCATAAGTGCTATTTTGTTGTAGTGTATAACAACAATCCTGAAAGCCAATATCTCATTCTATACTAAACAAAAAGTGGTTGAGATTTTTTCCCTCACACTTCCTTTAGTCTCTGGACTCTTATGACTTCTTGTCCAAGTCTCTTGGTTCACTCATACCTTCCCTAAGCACAGCTCTAAATTTCTTTAAAGAAATTTAAATTTCCTCAATTTCCTCTTGCATGTGAATCATAACATTTTCATAGATTATATCACATTTTCCCCTGGAAAGTGCTACCTTTCTGCTTTGGTTCAGTTTCACCTTGCCCTCCAATAGGGTGGCAGCAAAATCCACAAAAGATAAGCAGGCCATCTCACCTTTGATGCAAGGAGGATTTGTTGATGTGTCCTATATCTTTCTCTTGTTGATTGACAAACCAAAAGTGATCTAGTAATGAAACATTCTATATTCTCCACAAATGTAAAATGATTCTCCCCTTTTAAAGGTAAATTATTGAGGTAAATAGTCCTCCTTTTACTGTAAGTAAATGCAGGAATAGCATTGAACCATAAGTATAGTTTCATGCCTCAGAACATATTGTGTAGAGGAAAATAGAAAAAATTCAGTAAGCTGAATTTCCAATTATTAAGAAATACGAAGGCAGAAATGGAAACAAATTACATGCAGAATTTGAATCTGATCATCATCTGCATTGATTGAACAGGGTTCATACCTATGAAGGACAAATCAGTTCATTAGAATGACCAATTACATTTCTATTCACTGCAAGATCTCACTGAATTAATTCGTCTATTTGGCCTAGATAGATTAAGTATTTTTATTCTGTACAGCAGGAAACAGATTATTTTTAAATTGAAGATCATAATTTAGGATTGGCCAAGATTGTCTTCCAATTCTTTTGTGTGGAAAGTGCTATTTAAATTGGTCAAGCTGTTAGAAATTATGGCAAGGAGAGACTACTGACCTTAGCAATCATGATTACTTCCCATAACCTAAAGCCATACTGTATCTGTTATGATGTATTAGAAAATTCACATGAAAACATTCTGTCAGGTTGGATTCAGTCAGTCCTGCAAACACTGGGATCAAACACTGTTGTATAAAAGATAGAAGTGCAATTTGTGCTCATAACCACTAAATGGCACATTGAAACAGTTCTGTCAAAGGATGCTTCACCAGTTTTGATACAGAAAAAATTACGGTGGTCAGCTTAGAAACAATGTCTGTTACAAAAACTATTGTTTTCATATCAGTTTGCTTTTCAGAAAATATATTTGTAAGTAAAACATAAACTCAAGGAATTTGTTTAAATTGCAATGTTAAATCTGAGTTTTGTCTTGGGCAGTTGTGAAATGATCTAAGATTCAGAGTTACTAATATCTGCCTGATCATTCCACAATTGGTATAAAGTTCTCTATTGGTATAAAGTTCCCAGAGGAGGGACCTATTTTATTGATCTACCCCAGACATCTAATGGAACTGTTAGGTTTCCTGATAATATTTGGGGAATTTCCAAAGCTAACAGTAGGTTTTAACTATTTACTGGAATGAGGGGACAATAACCTTGGATAAAATTGCACTTGCTGATACAAGATGGCTTCTTGGTTCTTTGACAAGCTCTGGAAATGAAACAAAGATATGTCTAGAGTGCCATTAATTAAAACAAGGATCAGATAGAGCACAGATAAGATAAAGTTTGAACCTGATTTGCAGTTTGAATGTTCTCTCAAATTCACAGCTCCTATTTGAAGAACATGTAGGAGTGTTCAAGGGAGACTTTGCACAATTTCATATTCCTTTCTGGAATAAGAGGCATTACTCATTGTCACTCCTATCTTAATCAGTTTTGATTAGACTGATGTACATGGAGTTGCCCTTGAAAAGCATTCAGAAGCTGCAGCTGGTTCAGAAGAGACCAGCTCAAGTAGTGGATAACTCAAGATGCACCCATGTAACATCTTTACTCTGAGAGGTGTCAGTTGGCTTCTGGTGTAATTCAAGGTGTTGGCTGCCATTTACACCATTGTTTGGTCTTATTTCCCTTCTGTCTATCACAGCTGCCTGACTGAATGTTCCAATAGGTGAGCTTACTACGTGTGCCTTTTCAGTCACTGGCTCCTCTAGAACAGCATCTCCCCCTCTCTCTGATGCATAATCAGCGCCTTCACTTCTGGTTCCCCGGAAGTTGATGAAAACTGAGTTGTTCCACCACCTCAAGGAGGCAGGACTCCTACAATGGTCTCTTGGTTGTGAGATTATTGTTAATGTTTTTATTCCTGACTTTCAATTGCATAGAAATACTTCTAGCTGTTTTTGAACTGACTATATAATTTTAATGCCAATTATGTATTTGAAAATTGTATGCTATTTAAAAGTTGGCAGACTGGAGCAGCCTACAAGACACGTAAATAAATAAAATACAATTGCAATCTTTCTCTCATACAGAGCAGCACAAATATGTTCTTAGGGTTGCTTGAGAAAAGCACCATTATGCTAGGTGGTGCTCTTGTATAGATGTTTGCCTTTTAAAAGAAAGAAAAGAAAAACAGCTGCTTTATTATGTTTTCACAGTTATTTATGATGATATGCTTCCTAGTACAGTGTCACTGAGCAGGATTTTTCAAAGTACGGGTTCCCCCCTGCCTTCCCATAGAAGAGACACAAGCAGCTTAGTTGTTTGGCGGTGGTTCTGACATTTTTAATTGCTTCAAGCTGACCTTGGACTACTTAACATTACTAAACTCATAAACTCATCCTCTACCCTGTTTCCTTTCCTCAGCATTAACTTACCTGTTCATTTAATAGATACTAAATTCATAGCTTGCTACTACTGAGGCACAGCAATTCATTGATATCTCTTCTGACGCTTCATTGAAAACAGTATGCTCAACAATGTATCTCAATGAATTTTGGGTCAAAATGAATACAAAGAATGAACTGAGAAGGCTACAAACATACTCATCCCATTAGAATATTTTATTTTTATTTGGATCACTGCTTTATTTGATATATAAATCATTGCATGGGGGTGTTTACATTCATTCACTTAATCATTTTAGGGATTCTTTTGTCAAACACTGCATGAAGTTGGTACCCTGCATGAAGTTAGAACCAAGAAGAAAACTATCAAGAAATCTAAATAGAACAAATCAAGAGACTGGGTGAGTTGTATCTCTCAGAAATACTGTTGTCCACCGCATTACTAGCATTGTACTGCTGTAACAAATAATGCTAAAATGCTTTTACTTTTGAATTCTAACATTGTTCATATCCATGTTAAAAAATGCACCTACACATGCATGCTTGACTGTCTCTTAAAGGGCTCTTGGTATTATTTAGCCAATCTAAGTAATAGTGTTGATACAGACAAATATAGCAATAGATGTTTCATTCATCAAATATTAATAATTTATGCCAAAATAAGACATAATGGGCCAGAATGTTGGAAATGGGTGATTTTGTTAAGTATTGAAATCATTTAAATCCAGACAAACACAAACTTTTGCATCATACTGGGTTTTTTTTTGCGGGGGGGGGGGATGTCATTTATTTTAGCACCTACCTGACCTTGTCTGGTTCAGAATCTAAGGAAGATGGAATCTTGTTAATAGTTGGATGAGATTCCTCCAGGAATAGAAGATTGATCTGCTAGACTGGGAAGCTAAAATACAGATTCCAGAAGAAGGCAAGGGCCTACTATTTCCTTTCTCCTATCAAGGCAACGACATGGATCTATTGTTAAAGCCATTAGGAGTCAAAGTAAATTCAAAAGGGACCTTAGCTAAGGCTCAATTCTAAAAAAAACCCCAGGTCCTTATCACTAGAGCAGCTCAACTTGACAAATTCTGTTCAATCTCAGTATAGCTTAAGGCAGCAGATAGTTTGAAAATCAAAAGCAGCCCCCCTATTTATCTCTGAAAAACTACAGTGCCAAAATTGAGTATTTTAACGGGGCAACCTTCTGTCAATTATTGAGACAAAAAGCTTCGTGTCTGAGCTTGTGGGGAATTCAAAAGGAGAAACTGCAGGAGAATCAACCGATTCAAAATAAAGCATCATGCAAACTAGTGTTACTGGAGTGTCAGCAATATCAAGGATTAAAATGTGATCTATGAAAATGCGCTCTATTTAGAAATGCACAGCATACCCACTGATCAAAAAGATTAACTACCATTGTCAGGTATCTGATCTACTGGAACTTATCTGCTTTAAAAAATATTTTAGGCTTTCATTTATATACCTCTCTTTGTCTTCTACCCTTTGCAACACTGTGCACATAATAGGCACAATCTATTATCATTACTGTTATTAATTGCATGTAAATGAACCTCTTGATTGGTTCTATACGATATCCTTTTCAGTTACACTCGGCAACACTTTGGTATGTTATGTATAAACAGTTTGCTCTTACTAAAATTCTCTTTTGATTCTCCTGTCAGTGCATATTTTTCAGGGCTGTCACAATTCTGACCTCAGTTTTTCCCCCCAAAGTGTATCGGTAAATGTGTGTAATCAGAGAGAAAAAGGTATGCTAAAGAAAGAATGCTAATCTCATGTGATTGCACTGGAGCGAAAATAATAGCATTTTCCTTTTCATTTTATAGTAAACTATAAAAAAAGAAGCTCTAGAACACAAGTGAGCATCCTTTGAGGATTTCAATTTTCCTCATTCTACTATATCTTACAAAGTTGGCAGTTTTGACTTTCAATATTTTACTCTTCCTTCAGAATTTTGCTGGGAAGGAATTTGTTGTTGTTATTTTAATTTTGTGATGAAGATTCCCCATGACATCATCTATCATCTTCCCTTTGCAGAGGAGAGATGCAATCAGGTCTTGCAATTTGACTTCTTTTAATGAATGATGATTGGAAAAGATTCCTGTACATTTGTAGAATAATAAGGAGTGATGTCATGAAATATTTAGAAACTGAAAAAGATAACTGGTACTACAGAAGATGTTGAAGGGCCTACCCTGCTCTGCAATCCTACATTATTCTATTTACTGCTGTGGATGTTAGGAGTAGAAATAACAATAAATGCTTCTTTGTTTCTTCAGTGTTTTTCCCCATATGGGAGACTAATATTCTTGTGGTCTCTCTTTCAGTTTGTTTTCTGTAAGAAGAATAGATCCCTTTTTCTTATACTATTCTACCATTCCAAGAGCATAAATCTTGGAGATTGCAGCTTTCCTTAATGTGTCCATAATAAAGGAAAAGGAATTAAGGATGTTTTGTCCTTTAGGAATCTAAGGAACCTAAGCTTCTCCCCATACATAGTCCATCAACTATATATTGGGTTTGATAAGGATCCCAATGAATGAATCTAACCAGAGGGACCTCAATATTTTCTCAACAATAGTGGGATTCTTGCCTGTATGTTTGAAGACTTCAGTATAACAGTATTGCAGTAAAGCAAGCCTAGAACTCACAAAGTTTGTAGCAACAAGTCTGGATGTATTGAACCAATGCCTGAAGCTGTTCAGGGCTGGATAGGGAGAAGTAGACTTCAGCTTTAGTCTGATAAGACTGAGTAACCATCCCTGTTTGGCTACAAACAGTTTGGGTCAGTGATATTTTCATTGTTGGTCTTAGATGGGCTTGTACTTCCCCATGCAAGTTTGGTGTAATGATAGGGTTGTCCTGAGTTTGCAGCTCTTTCTTTCAGCATCAGTTGCATCTTTCCTTGACTAGAAGACCTTTCCAATGGTTACTTATGCCCTGGTCACCTCACAATTGGAATATTGCAATGTGATTAACATGGGGCTGCCCTTGAAGACCATGAAGAGGCTACATCGGGGACAAAATGCAGTGGTATGAACAGTAATGGGCACTTCACATTACACTCAACTGCCACGATTGCTATGCAAACTATACTGGTTGTCAGTTGGCTTCTGGATGCAATTCAAGACACTGATCATCACCTATAAAACCCTTCAATGCTTGAGGTCTATCTGAGGAACTATCTATCTCCAAATATATCATGTTTGGACAGAGTGGATATGCTCCAGAGCCCTTCTATTCAATTTATATGTGTTTAATTGGTTTCTGGATTTTGCAAGCCACCCAGAATCCAATGAGGTCAGCAACTATAACAAATTTAACAAATAATTAAATAAATCAAATAAAATTCAGCCTTAGCTGCTGGTCTGCTAACTCACTATGGTAATCTTCCTCACCCTGACATTTAATTACAGAGTTAACAAACTAGCTGTCAAGGCTGAATCCTGGTTGAGAAAACTTTAGCAAAATACTTCTACTGAAGTCATCCTTTGTTGGTGACCTTTTATAGACCCAGGGCTTTTTTCTCATAGAACTCTCAGAACGGAGTTCCGGCACCTTTTTTGGATGGAACCTTGTAGGGTAGGCAAGGCAGATTGTATGACATGTGTGAGTTCCGGCACCTTTTTCTTTTACAAAAAAAGCACTGTATAGACCCACCTGAAAAACAATAGCTTCTGCCTTCTAAGCAGTGGTAATCAGGAGCCACCATTTTGACTTCCCATTATGTCTTCAGTATATATTACTCCAAGACACTGAGAAATTTTAGTGGCAATTCACAGATTCAACTGCTGAGTTTGGGAGCATAAGAAAAGACAGAATCATGCTTCTCTGGGATTACATATTAATCTAAAAGACATGGTCAACTGTTTGGTATCTATTAATTCTAGCTGAATATCATCTTTCTCTTTCTCCTTCCTTTTATTCATCCATCCATCCATCCATCCACTCACATACACAATTTTTCCCCCTGAGTCTCTTGAGATAATACCATTTCAACCGGATATCTATATAGATAAATAATAATCTTGATCTATCTCCTGTAGCTCTTCCAAGGACAGTCCTATAATTTCTTTGATACCATCCATCTTTCACAGCAATTGTCTTTTTTATTACTTCCCTTAACTTTATTGGGACATTGGCCTCTCAACCCAATCTACCTTACAACATTGTGATAAGGAAAAATTTGAGGTAAGAAAACAATATACGTACCTTGAGTTTCTGCAGGAAAGATGCCTAGTTCTTAGCTCTAGCACCTCATCTAGTCAGATTTCCAAGCCAATTGGATTCAATCTATTTACAGCTATTATTCTCTGACCAATGTGATTTTAAGTCTTGCTTTACCATGTGTAAAATATATAGTACTTTGACCACATCAAGTTTGCAATTATTTAGTTTTATTATGATTTTTATTTGCTGCCCTAGAATTTATCTCTTTTTGTGTGAGGTATTCAGTGACCATAATTTCTTTTATATACATAGAGAGATGAAACATACCTAGCCATATAAGTTCTTATATATATGTATAGATATGAAACATCACAGTTAAATATTCTATGATACTATAGAGTTTAGTAAAATATATCCTTAAAAAGAAAAAAATCTGAAGGAAATTAAATAAAAACTAAGAGAAAATTAAAAATCAAACTAAGAAAGTCTAAAAATCAGACAGCAGGGCCTTAACTCCTGTGTTTTTTCTGATTTTATTAAAATAGCTTTTATTTTCTTTTGTTTCGAGAAGATCAGAGAAATCATAGGAGCTAAGGTAGAAAACCCAATCATAAAATAGAGAGGAATGTGGCTAGTGGAAGAAAAACATTTCTATGTCTATTATATTTATTCATGTAATGATGTATCCATTTACAAGTGAAATTACTTATATTGGAAACATTTGCAGAAAATAAATACATTAAGGAACTGTCCCTATTAGAAAGTGGGATATAAAAGGTAATAGAAAATATATAATAGAAAATGAAGGAATGTGAATATCTTCACTAAGGTTTTCTTGTTTTGTATTGAAAAATTGCATCCAGCCATCATACATATTTGTTATTGCCCATTTTTTAGGCTGTTATGATTATTTATTCTGAAAGCTGCTTGCATTTTTTTCCTCTTTCACATTTTGGAAGTTTCTCTCTCCCGCCCCCCCCTTGCTCTATTTCTGTTCCTGACTCTAGTAGAAAGTCCTCTTCCTGACACTATTATACTCTTAGTCACTTAAACTATTATTCTCTTAGTCACTTAAATCCTCTCCGTATATCACACTGGGAGGCTTCCACTTTTTAACATTCATTTGGTTTTAAAAAAATAGAACTCAACACTCCCAACAATATGAATTATCAAAATATGGCAACAAATTTTAAACCAGTTTGCTTTTTGCTATGACAATTTCCTTCTTGGGAGAAGCTATTATAGGGAACTTTTAAAATATGTTTGTTTCTGTTATTGTCAGGACCCACCCCAAACCACGTCTTAGGAAGACAAAATTCTTGGAGTCAAATCTATTCCAAAAAGAATCTTTACTATGACATGCTTGGTTGTAGGAAATGAGACAGGACTTAATATTATTCCACGAAGTAAACCCTTATAAAGAGTTCCCGGTTTAACCCCCCTTAACCCCATTTGGTCAGTCCCCCATCCTTTATCTCGTATCATCCCTCTCGTGGGAAAAAGGAACTTAGGACCCTTCATGTTTATTGCTCTCTTCTGTGACAAAAGCCAGATGCTAGCCCCCCCTTTTGTTTCCCCAGTTCAAAAGGCTTCTCCTTTCCTTTGAAATGCCTAATACCGGTTCAATACACATCTATTCTCTTCTCTTCGGGAGATGGCAGAATCCATGGAATAATGTTTGAAACATTCCATTTATGAATATGATATAAATGGATTCTGACAGTCCGCTCTCCTTAGAAAAAAGATGTGTCCATCTGTAGGGGAAGAAAAGAAAAGAGAAGAAAAAAAATATGTAAATGTTAACTCGGTTTGTTCGGATATTCTGTATGAAATCTCTTAAGCAGCTTTGGTGCTTTAACGTGGTGTTTGCTGACCCATTCATTTTCTGAGGAGGGGAGGTGTTTCCAAGCCATTAAATATTGAGTTGTTCCATGATGTTTCCTGGAATCCAGAATTTCTTTCACCTCAAAATGTTGTTCTCCTTCCACCATGATGGGAGGTGGTGGTGGTGGAATTTTTGTTCGTAGGGGAGATTGTTGTTCTCTCTTTATTAGACTGCAGTGAAAGATTGGGTGTATTCATCTAAGATTTTTAGGTAGTCCTAATTCAACTGTTACTGGGTTTATGATTCTTTTAATTGGAAAAGGTCCAATGTATTTTGGTCCTAGTTTTTTACAGGGTTGGAGAGAGTTAAGGTATTTTGTAGACAGATATACCATCTCTCCCACCTTGAACGGTGTGGGATCGGCTCTTTTCTTGTCTGCCTGTGTCTTGTGTGCTAATCTAGCCTCTGTTAACGCTTTTCTGACAATAGGCCAGGTGTATTGTAACTGAGCAATCCATCCCTTTAGTTCTGGAATTACCGGTTCTTTTGGAGTTAGATCAGGTATGGGGTTGAAGCTCTGGCCTGTGGCTACTTGAAAAGGAGTGTAACCTGTGCTGGAGTGAACTGCGTTGTTATATGCCACTTCTGCAAAAGGCAGTAGATCCGACCAGTCCGACTGTTGGAAACTTATATAACATCTTAAATATTGCTCAAGTACAGAGTTAGACCGTTCCGCTTGCCCGTTCCCCTGAGGATGATGACTAGATGTCAGTCCTTGGGTAGTTCCTAACAGAGATAAAAATTCCTTCCAAAATGCTGAGGTAAATTGCACCCCCCTGTCAGATATGATGCGTTGTGGTGCCCCATGCAATCTGTAAATATGTTGTACAAAAAGTTTTGCTAATGCTTTTGCAGTTGGAATTTTTGGGCAAGGTATGAAATGGACTTGCTTAGAGAACAGATCAGTGACAGTCCAGACAACGGTGTTTCCATTGCTTTCTGGTAGTTCTACAATAAAATCCATGGCTATTTCTTTCCATGGGGCTGAGGGATTCGCCACTGGTTGTAACAGTCCTGGTGATTTCCCTTGTAACCTCTTGGCCATTGCACAAATTTGACAACTGCCCACATAGCTTTCTATGTCTTTTTTCATAGATGGCCACCAAAATTGCCTTTTAGTTAAGTGTAATGTTTTTACAAACCCGAAATGTCCTGCTGATTTTGTATCATGGCACAGTTGCAAGAAATTGGTCCTCTGGGTGGCAGGTATGTATAGCTTCTCACCCACCCAAGGTAACCCATCTTTAATAGTGCACACATGCCTATTTTTCTGGAACCATTCGTCCCCTTCCAAGGACTTTCGGAATTCTGTTCCGGTTTGGCTATCCACTTCCGGCTTCATTTTTACTTGTGCCCCGGTGGTGACTGGTGCTGCCAGTTGTTGTTCTGGTATGAGTGGTTTAAAGTCAGTTACCCGTGTGCTATTATATTGGGGCATGCGAGATAATGCATCTGCCAGGAAGTTCTTCCCCCCTGGCAAGTGTTTGAGAGTGAAATTGAATCGGTGAAAGTGTTGGGACCAGCGGGCATGCTTAGGAGTGAGTTTCCTGGGCGTTTTTAGTGCTTCTAAATTTTTGTGGTCAGTCCAGACCTGGAAAGGTATTTTATTTCCTTCCAAAAATTGACGCCAAGTTAATAATGACCACCTTAATGAGAATGCTTCCTTCTCCCATATTGGCCATCGTTGTTCAGTTTCTGTAAGTTTCCTGGATGTATATGCGCAAGGTTGCAACGCCCCCTCATCATTTTCCTGTAGTAATACGGCTCCGACTGCTACGTCGCTCGCATCTGCCTGTATTACAAAAGGTTTGTTGGGATCTGGGTGTTTAAGTACAGGTTCCGCAGAAAAGAGTCTCTTTAGCCTCTCAAATGCTGCTTGACATTCCATTGACCATTTTAGAGGCTGGCTGGGTTCCACAGGTGACCCCCCCCTTCATTTTCAACAAATTTGTGAGGGGCATGGCTATTTGGCCAAATGCGGGGATGAATTGGCGGTAGAAATTTGCAAACCCCAGGAAACTTTGCAATTGCTTCCGTGTGCAGGGGGGTGCCCACTCTAGTACTGCCCTGACCTTCTCAGGGTCCATTTCGATGCCCTCTGGAGATATGCGATATCCCAGGTAGTCGATTTTTTTCTGATGGAATTCACACTTCGATAATTTAGCATATAAGTGGGCAGCTCACAACTTCTTCAGGACTGCTCTGACTAGTTTGATATGTTCCTCTTTGGTTTCTGTGAAGATAAGGATGTCATCGAGGTAAACCAGGACCCCCTTATATAGGTGCTCTCTCAGCACGTCATTAATTAATTGCATAAAGACTGCGGGGGCCCCTTGCAGTCCGAATGGCAATACTTTGAATTGATAGCACCCCATTGGGCAGTTGAATGCAGTCTTCCATTCGTCTCCTTCCTTAATCCTAATACGGTAGTATGCTTCCCTCAGGTCTAGTTTGGTAAAAATCTTTCCTTTCGATAGGTGGGATAGCATATCCTTCATTAGGGGAAGGGGGTACAGATTACATTCACTAATTGTATTTAGGTTCCGGTAATCCACGCACAAGCGGAAAGAACCATCCTTCTCCCTGAACAGAACTGGGGCGGCCACTTTGGGTTTGGCAGGCTCAATAAATCCTCTTTCTAAGTTTTTCTTTATGAATCTTTCCATTTCTGCCATTTCCCTTGGGCTCATGGCATACATCCTGGGTTTTGGGAGTTTTGCCCCAGGTTTGAATTCTATGGTGCAGTCTGTGGGGCAGTGGGGGGGAAGCTCATCTGCTCTTTCCTCACTGAAAACCTCAGCCAGGTCCCTGTATTCCTCCGGTATCTCTGGTAACCCCTTCTCTTTCCCCACTGCTGCTGTCTCCTCCCTCTGGGTTGGGGGGGGTGTTTGGGGGTTTTACGTTTTCCTGTTCCCCTTTTGGGAAGTTGAGTTCTGCTGTCCTCCAGTTTATCCCGGGGTTCCATTTCTTCAGCCATTCCAGTCCTAAAATCATTGGGCATTCCATGCCTGGGGCCACTATAAATGTTATGTCCTCCTCATGGGGCCCCAGGGACAAGTGGAGTGGTAGAGTGGCTAGGGTAGCTGGTCCCCCCCTGCTATAGACCCATCTAATTGACTGAAGGAGATTGGTTGTTTTAGCCTCCTCACTGGGGTGCTCAGTTCCTCCACCAGTGTTGGGCTGATGAGGCAGCGGATGCAGCCAGAGTCTATCAGAACTTTTATTTCATTGGCTTTTGGTACAGAGGAAGCTAATATAGTCACTGTCTTAAGTATGGGTGGAAGAGGTCCACTTACCAAAGGTTCTCCCTCTGAGCTGTCTTCCGAGGTGTCCGCCGCCCCTGCAATGTAGGCCAGAGTCCAATCCCAGGTTTTGGCAGGAATTGTGGACTCTACAGCCTCTGTTCCCTTCATGGAAGATTCTTTTGGGTTGCCTTGAGACTTCCCCAGCTTTTTGGAAGATGGTGCCTCTGTTTTGCGTGGAGGGGCTTTCGAACAACATTCTGCAGCACAGTGGCCCTCTCTCCCGCAATTGAAACATCCCTTTGATTTTTTAGTCGTGGCCGGTGGGTTTTCCCCCTCACGTGTTTGCTCAAGTGGCGGGCGGCCCCATGGTTTTCCTCTGCGTTGTCTCTTCAATAGGTCTATTTCCACTTCCTCTGCCAGGACATACCAGTCGTCGAGATGGTAGGGGTCTCCCCGAGGCAGGCAAGCGTCATACAGGTCGTAGTTTAGACCGTCTTTGAAATGGCTGAGGAGGATGTCTTCTGGCCAGTTCAGCTTGCTGGCGATGGCTCGGAATTCTTGGGTATATTCGGCCACTGTTCTCCTGCCCTGCCTCACCGTTTTGATTCTCTCCCAGGCCTTCCAGTCAGCCAAAGGGTCCTCGAATCGTCACCTCAAGGATGACATGAATCGGTTGAAGTCGTTGAGTTCTGGGGCGTTGGAGTCATGCAGGTTCACCACCCAGTCTGCAGCCGTCCCGTCCAGGGCAGATTGCACAATTCGGATGCGTGTTTTGTCACTGGGGATGTCCCATCCGTACTCTTCCATGTAGCTGAGGACTTGGGTTAGGAAAAATCCCAGTTGTGATGGCTCCCCCTTGAGCTTTGCTTCCAGGGGTGGGAATCTTTGGCTGGAGCATTATCTGTGCCACAGAGTGTATCGCTCCTCATCTCGATCCCCGTCTGTGGGTCTGGGGTGGGTGGGTACCACTGAGTCATCGGCTCCTGTTCCATTGGATGGCCCTGGGGTTTCAGGTGTTGGATCTCTTCCGTTACCCCTCCAGTTGCGACCCCAGGTGTTGTGTCGGTTGCGGTTTCCAGCTCTCTCCTCCCTTAGTGAGCTCAGGGTTGTTTTCATCAAGTCAATAGCTTTTTCCAGAATCCGCTTTTCCTCACTGGCGTGCAGGGAGTTCTCCATCTCTTGTTTCCATTCCAGTTGGTGGTCGCTCCGTCTCAGGGTCACTTCTCCTGAAGCCTTTTCCCACTCACTTTTCCTTCCAACGCCCATCGACCACCGGGGTTTTTGTTCGTGCTGCTCCGCCGTTTCCTCCCAGGAGGAATATAACGCTTCAGCTTCCCAATGTTTCTGGGAATTCGGCTGGGAGGAAGGCTCCTTCTCCGTGGGGCTTCCCTCCCTTCTTGCTTCATCGTCAGACATCATATTTATTTGCAAAGTCCCCCGGTAAGGTTCCTCTTCTCAGGTTGACTTTCAGTGCAAGTCCTGTCTAATGTCAGGACCCACCCCAAACCACGTCTTAGGAAGACAAAATTCTTGGAGTCAAATCTATTACAAAAAGAATCTTTACTATGACATGCTTGGTTGTAGGAAACGAGACAGGACTTAATATTATTCCACGAAGTAAACCCTTATAAAGAGTTCCCGGTTTAACCCCCCTTAACCCCTTCATGGATTACTGCCTTGTCGTGGCGAAGGGGCTTGCGTAATTCAATGAAGCTATGAGCTATGCCATGCAGGGCCACCCAAGACGGACAGGTCGTAGCTGAGAGTTCTGACAAAACGTGATCCACTGGAGAAGGAAATGGCAACCCACTCCAGTATCTTTGCCATGAAAACCCTATGGACAGTACCAAAAGGCAAAACGATATGATGCTGGAAGATGAGCCCCTCAGGTCAGAAGGCGTCCAATATGCTACTGGGGAAGAGCAGAGGGCTAGTACTAGTAGCGCCAGAAAGAATGAAGCGACTGGGCCAAAGCCGAAAGGACGCTCAGCTGTGGATGTGTCTGGTGGTGAAAGGAAAGTCCGATGCTGTAAAGATTTTTTCTCCATAGGAACCTGGAATGTAAGATCCATGAATCAAGGAAAGCTGGACGTGGTCAAACAAGAGATGTCAAGACTGAACATCGACATCTTAGGTATCAGCGAACTAAAATGGACAGGAATGGGTGAATTTAATTCAGATGACCATCAGGTATACTACTGCGGGCAAGAATCCCTCAGAAGAAATGGAGTAGCCTTCATAGTCAATAAAAGAGTAGGAAAATCAATACTGGGATACAACCCTCAAAATGACAGAATGATCTCAGTTCGAATCCAAGGGAAACCATTCAATATCACAGTAGTCCAAGTCTATGCCCCAACCACCAGTGCTGAAGAGGATGAAATTGACCGGTTCTATGAAGCCCTACAGCACCTTATAGAAGTAACACCAAAAAATGATGTCCTTATCATCATGGGGGATTGGAATGCTAAAGTAGGAAGCCAAAAGATAACTGGAATAACAGGCAAGTTTGGCCTTGGAGTACAAAATGAAGCAGGGCACAGGCTGATAGAATTTTGTCAAGAGAATACGATGGTCATAGCAAACACTCTTTTCCAACAACCCAAGAGACGGCTTTACACATGGACATCACCAGACGGTCAACACAGAAATCAGATTGACTATATGCTCTGCAGCCAAAGATGGAGAAGCTCTATACAGTCGGTAAAAACAAGACCAGGAGCTGACTGTGGCTCAGACCATGAGCTTCTCCTTGCAAAGTTTAGGCTTAAACTGAAGAAAGTAGGGAAAAGCACTAGGCTATTCAGGTATGAATTAAATCATATCCCTGTTGAATATACAGTAGAGGTGACAAATAGATTTAAGGAATTAGATCTTATAGACAGAGTGCCTGAAGAACTATGGACAGAGGTTCGCGACATTGTACAAGAGGTAGCAACCAAAACCATCCCAAAGAAAAAGAAATGCAAGAAAGCAAAATGGCTGTCTGAGGAAGCTTTGCAAATAGCTGAGGAAAGGAGGAAAGCGAAAGGCAAGGGAGAAAAAGAAAGATATGCCCAATTGAATGCAGAATTCCAGAGAATAGCTAGAAGAGATAAGAATGCCTTCTTAAATGAACAGTGCAAAGAAATAGAAGAAAACAATAGAATAGGGAGGACCAGAGATCTTTTCAAGAAAATTGGAGAGATGAAGGGAACATTCCATGCAAAAATGGGCATGATAAAGGACCAAAATGGCAGGGACCTAACAGAGGCAGAAGAGATTAAGAAGAGGTGGCAAAATTACACAGAAGAACTATACAAGAATGAGCTTAACGTCCCAGATAATCACAATGAGGTGGTCACTGACCTCGAGCCAGACATCCTAGAATGTGAAGTGAAGTGGGCCTTAGAAAAGCTGAGCAATAACAAAGCTAGTGGAGGTGACAGTATTCCAGCTGAGCTATTCAAAATCTTAAAAGACAATGCAGTAAAAGTGCTACACTCAATTTGCCAGCAAATTTGGAAAATTCAACAGTGGCCACAGGATTGGAAAAGATCAGTTTACATTCCAATTCCAAAGAAAGGCAGTGCCAAAGAATGTTCAAACTATCGCACCATTGCACTCATTTCTCATGCTAGTAAAGTCATGCTTAAAATCCTACAAGCTAGACTTCAGCAGTATGTGGATCGAGAACTACCAGAAGTACAGGCAGGATTTCGAAGAGGCAGAGGAACTAGAGATCAAATTGCCAACATACGCTGGATCATGGAGAAAGCTAGGGAGTTCCAGAAAAACATCTACTTCTGCTTCATTGACCTTGCTAAAGCCTTTGATTGTGTGGATCATAACAAACTGTGGCAAGTTCTTAAAGAGATGGGAGTACCATACCATCTTATTTGTCTCTTGAGAAACCTATATGCGGGTCAAGAAGCAACAGTGAGAACTGGACACGGAACCACTGATTGGTTCAAAATTGGGAAAGGAGTCCGGCAAGGCTGTATACTGTCGCCCTGCCTATTTAACCTATATGCAGAGCACATCATGAGAAAGGCAGGGCTAGATGAATCAAAAGTTGGAATTAAGATTGCTGGAAGAAATATCAACAACCTAAGATACGCAGATGATACCACTCTAATGGCAGAAAGTGAAGAAGAACTAAAGAGCCTCTTGTTGCGGGTGAAGAAGGAGAGTGCAAAACTTGGGTTGAAACTTAACATTAAGAAAACCAAGATCATGGCATCTGGCCCTCTCAATTCCTGGCAAATAGATGGGGAAGAAATGGAGGTAGTGACAGATTTTGTTTTCCTGGGCTCCAAGATCACTGCAGATGGGGACTGTAGCCAAGAAATTAAAAGACGCTTGCTCCTGGGAAGGAAAGCCATGGCAAATCTAGACAGCACACTAAAAAGCAGAGACATCACCCTGTCAACAAAAGTGCGTATAGTCAAGGCTATGGTCTTCCCAGTTGCAATGTATGGCAGTGAAAGTTGGACCATAAGAAAGGCTGAGCACCAAAGAATTGAGGCCTTTGAACTCTGGTGCTGGAGAAGACTCCTGCGAGTCCCTTGGACTGCAAGGCAATCAAACCGGTCAGTCCTAGAGGAGATCAATCCTGACTGCTCTTTAGAAGGCCAGATCCTGAAGCTAAAACTCAAATACTTTGGCCACCTAATGAGAAGGAAGGACTCACTGGAGAAGAGCCTAATGCTGGGAAAGATCGAGGGCAATAGAAGAAGGGGACGACAGAGAATGAGGTGGCTGGATGGAGTCACTGAAGCAGTAGGCGTGAGCTTAAATGGACTCCAGAAGATGGTGGTAGACAGGAAGGCCTGGAGGAATGTTGTCCATAGGGTCGCGATGAGTCGGACACGACTTCGCAGCTAACAACAACAAAAACCCCATTTGGTCAGTCCCCGATCCTTTACCTCGTATCATCCCTCTCGTGGGAAAAAGGAACTTAGGACCCTTCATGTTTATTGCTCTCTTCCGTGAGAAAAGCCAGATGCTAGCCCTCCCTTTTGTTTCCCCAGTTCAAAAGGCTTCTCCTTTCCTTTGAAATGCCTACACATCTATTCTCTTCTCTTCGGGAGATGGCAGAATCCATGGAATAATGTTTGAAACATTCCATTTATGAATATGATATAAATGGATTCTGCATGTCTAAAGAACATGCAGTCCACTTGAATATCTTCTTTAAACCAGACCAGACTGATGTTAGATGAGGTGTTGAATTCTGGGCTATAGCATTTCAGAATGTAAATTTGAGAGATGTAATTCTGAAATTAACAAGATCCTCTCATAGGTTGAATCAGTATGCATTAGGGAGAAGGCTACTGTAAATTTCTGCCATGCAACAATTTACATAGTACTTTTTTTCCTTTTACTTCTGCAACATACAAAAAGATCTTCTCCAATGAAGTCTGAAGTGGTATATTTTAGACGTCAACTGCTGTACCTTATTCTTTTTTTTTTTAATTTTTATATTTTTTATTAAACTTATTATTTAAAAACATTGGATACAGTACCAGCGGGCTGACAAACCTTTTTGTCTACAATGTTCAAATATATATATATACATGTATATATGTACATCAAATAAACACTTAGATACACTTAAGTTACAAATCATTAAGATAACAGAATATTTAAGACAATAAGCTAGTCTGTAAACCCTATTAAAGACCTTTCTTTTTTATCCCTCCAAAGATACAATTTGTTCCAAATTCTATAATATTCTGATTGATCTTTATTTTTTAGTTCCAAAGTTAGTTTGTCCATTTCTGCGCAATCCCAAATTTTCCTAATAACTTCTTTCTCACCTGGGATCTCATTCTTTTTCCATTTTTGCGCAAATGACATTCTAGCTGCTGTGATAATATGGATCGTTAAATATAGCACATCTTTAGGGTATTTCTCTTTCGTAATTCCCAACAAGAAAAATTCTGGACTAAACTCAATATCTTGTTTCAATATTTCTTTCAGCCAGGTCCAAATCATTCTCCAAAATTTTTGTGTTTTACTGCAAGACCACCACGTATGGAAGTATGTGCCTATCTCTTCAGAGCACTTCCAACACTTGGGAGATGCTGTTATATACATTTTTGCTAGACGGGCTGGGGGGAGATGCCATCGATAAAACATTTTAAATAAATTTTCTTTGTACGAAGAGGCCAGTGTTATCCTTTTGTTTCTGTCCCAAATTGTTTGCCAAGTACCTAGATCAATGTTATGTCCTAAATTGTTAGCCCAGATCAACATGGGATCCTTCACTTGCTCTTCAAACAGTTTATATCCCAAAAGCAATTTATATAAATTCCTTATTTGTTTAGAGTCTGGTCCCAGTAATATTTTGTCCAATGCTGTTTCTGAGGTATATATCCCCCATTCATTTTTATCCTTCCTATATCTCGATTGGATTTGTAAATAAGCCCACCAATCGAGTTTTATACCTTGTAGTTCTAGTTCATTCCTAGTTTTCAATTCCCCCTCCTCATTCAGAATATCCTTGTATGAAATTATGTTACCCAAATCAAATAGTTTTGGGTAAACGATCGCTTCAAGGGTGGATAGCCAGACCGGTACTTTAGTGTAGTTATGAGATCTGATTTTTTTCCAGGTATTAAATAACGCATGCCTAATCTGATGTCTTTGAAAATGTGAGAAAAGACCTTGTTTCTCCGTCCATAGGAAAGCATGCCAGCCATATTGCAAATCGTGACCCTCTAAAGTTAGTAGTCTTCTATTTCTCAAGAGTACCCATTCTCTAATCCAACTCAGAGCCGCTGCATGGTAATATAATTCCCAGTCTGGCAATCCAAAACCCCCATTTTCCTTCGTGTCCTGTAGATATTTCAATTTAATTCTTGGTTTTTTTCCCTGCCAGACGAAATTTAATGATAATTTATTCAAATTTCAAAAAAATTTAGAATCGAGTTGTATTGGGATATTCTGAAATAGAAACAGGATTTTAGGCAGAATATTCATTTTAATGACAGCGATTCTTCCCAATAATGAGAGGTTTAGATTTCCCCATCTTTCCAGATCCCCTTTTATTTGATTCACTACGTTATCATAATTATCTTTTTTGAGTGAGGTGCATCTAGCCGTAATGTTAATCCCTAGATATTTTATTTTCTTAACTATCTCTATATCCATAATTCCAGCCAAATTTTCTTTTTGTTTATTGGTCATATTTTTAACAACCATCTTGGTCTTATTTCTATTTATTCGCAGTCCAGCGACCTCACCATATTTAGATAGTTCTTCCAATAAATTTGGTCCCATCTGACATGGATCCTCCATAATAAAGACCAGATCGTCCGCGAAAGCTTGAAGTTTAAAGGTTTCCTTTTTAATGGTTAATCCTTTTATCTTTGGGTCATTTCTTATAGTTCTCGTTAATACTTCAAGTGATAATATAAACAGCAGTGGTGATAAGGGGCAGCCTTGCCGTGTTCCCTTTTGAATTTGAAACTTCCTGGATGCTTCCCCATTAATAATTATTTTTGCTTCCTGGTTGTCATAAATTGCCCTAATTACATTTATAAATTTTTCACCCATGTTCATGAAGCTAAGTTGTTGGTGCAAGAAAGACCATTTAACATTATCAAATGCCTTTTGGGCGTCTAAAAAAAGTAATGCCATCTGTTGACCACTATGTAATTCATAGTACTCCAACGTATCTAATATTATTCTAATATTGTGCTTAGTGTGTCTCTTAGTGAGAAAACCATTCTGGTCTGCGTATATGAAGTCGTTCAGAAATCGTTTCAATCGTTCCGCTATAATTGAAGTAAATATCTTATAGTCCGAATTCAGAAGTGATATGGGTCTATAATTTTGGATTAATGTATGGTCCGTATTATCTTTCGGGATAAGGGTTATGTTTGCCTCCGACCAAGATTTAGGCGTTCTTGCGCCTTCTAATACTGCGTTAAATACCTCCACTAGGGGTTGCGCTAAAATATTTTGTAATTCTTTATAGATTTCTGACGGGAGACCGTCAGGGCCCGATGCTTTATTGTTCTTTTGTGCATTGATAGCTTTTATCACCTCAGATAGCCGAATTTCCTCGTTTAGCATATTTCTAGTATCTTCTGTGACTTTGGGTAGTTTGGCTTTTTGAAAATATTCCTCCATTTTCTCCACACTTGCCTGGCTATCTTCTTTGTATAGACGCTCATAGAATTCCTGGGCTATGATTTTTTTTTTCTTCCTGGTGGAATATTCTCCCTTCCTCATCTCGTAATTCACGAATCCAGTTTTTCCCCTTTTGTTTTCCCAATTTATATGCGAGCCAACGGCCCGGTTTATTTGCATTTTCAAAGAAATTTTGTTTCGTGTTTCTCAGTTGTTGTGCTAATTTCTCTTTATCTAAAATGTTAAGCTTGTGTTTAATCAAATCCATAGATTGCTTAATATTCTCTTTTTGTGGGTCTTGTTGGAGTATAACTTCTAAGCTCTTATATTCCCCTTCTAATCTTTCCCGTTGTTGTCTTTTCCCCTTGTTTTTGTATACCATGTATGCCCTCGCTACCCCTCTCATCATTGCCTTGGCCGTATCCCAATTGTTTTGTACTGAGGTGTCTATGGCTTTATTTTCCTTAAAGAAAAAACTTAGTTCTCTCTCCATCTTAGATTTGAATTCGTCCTCTTTTAAGATTGCTCTTTGTAGCGTCCATCTAGGTATTTTTTTGGAACCTTTCCAGTTAAGTTTAATAGGATTGTGGTCTGCCCAAGTACCTATCGCTATATGCACCTCATCTATTTCAGAACTAATTTCTTCCGTCATCCATACCATGTCTATTCTAGACCATGAGTTATGTCGATTGGAGTAATATGTATATTGTCTAGCCTTACGATTTCTTTCCCTCCAGACATCTTGAATATTTAGATCGTTAGCCAAGTTGAGAAAAGATCTCGGTAGAGTTCTTCTCTTCTTTTTCCTGAGCGTCTTACCCATATAATCCAAATTTATATCTAGGATAGCATTAAAGTCTCCTATTAAACAGATCTCCTCATAATCAATGCTACATATCTTATTGTGAAGTGTTTTGAAAAATTGTTCTTGATTATGATTTGGGGCATATATCTCTACCATCATGACCTTCCTGTGGTTTATTACAACCTCGACTATCAGTATTCTACCCTCTTTATCGTTATAAATTTGTTTTGCTATCAATTTTGGGTTTACATATAATGCCACTCCTCTCTTTTTCTTGTGTTGGTCTAAGGAAACGAATAGATTCCCTATTTTTGGTTGTACTAACAAATATTTTTGTTGTTCCTTTATATGGACTTCTTGTATTGCCACGATATCCAATTGTTGATGAATGAGCCTATTAAAAAATTTCCGCCTTTTCACTGGCGAGTTTAGTCCATTAATATTCACAGACATAATACTACACTCCCCTCCCTTCATCTCACTTATTTCTAGTTTTTGTGGATCTTGTGATTCGGGGCTCTCTCTCTTCCTTGTCTCTGATCCCATGTTTCTCTGTTGGCTCTCCAGGTTTATTCCTTCTATCCTCTGTTGCTAAGACCTTCCCATCCATTGTCCCTCGTATCGTATCTCTTTCTCTTACCTCCCTTCCATCTTGATCTTCTAAATCCACTTCCTCTTGGTTATGGAAGTGGAGTTTGTAAAAATCTTCTGCCTTCTCTATCGTGTCCAGTCTATGCCTTCTGTCCTGCCACGTAACTAGGATACCCTCTGGGGTTAGCCATCTAAAGTTTACATTTTCCCTGATTAATTTAGATGTTAAGAATTGATAGCCACGTCTCAGGTCCCTCATCCTTTTAGGTATCTGTTTAAGGATGGTGATTGGTTGGCCCCGAAATTCTAATGGTTCCTCTCTAGATCTATGCAGAAGCTCATCCCGAATTGATTTCTTAACTAGCCTTACATGTACTTCTTTTGGGAGGTTGTGCCTTCTCGCATAATTAGTTTGAACCCTGTATGTTTCATCAATTTCCGCCAGCATTTCCTCCTTCCCTACACCGAGTGCCTTTGCCATCAATTCTGCCATCATGACCAACAAATCTTCCCCTCTTTTTTCTTGAACATTTTGGAAGCGTAGATAGTGAGCAGCCTTTTCTGCTTCCAGAAAAATAACTGTTGTTTCTAACTCCTTATTGGCCTGAAGAAGTGTTTCATTTAAATCATCTACTCTCTTTTCCTCTTTTTCCATTCTAGCTTCCATATCTTGAAGTCTTTGTTCATTTTTGACTAATTGTTGTTGAATCCCTTCGAATTTGTCATCTATCGCTTGAATTTTCCCCTTTAATTCACCAGTGTCATTTCTTATTTGGCCTATTTCTCTCTTCATCTCCTCATGGTTTTTGGCCATTACCTCGTGTAGGTTTTGCAACAGGGCATGTAGATCTTTAAAGGAATTTGAGTTAGATCTTTCCCTTTGTAGCATATCCTCTATAGACTTATGATTGGAGGGACTTGAGGCCATCCCTTGTCCCTGTGTTGCCACCTTTTTGCCAGCGCTAGGCTTAGTTGCTCCCGAAATACTTGTCATGGTTCCCCGGTTGTAACACACGTTTTATCAATATATAGTACCCTGGGTCTTATATAAACCTCTTAATTCTATGACAAAAGGTATGTAAAACAGTTACCACCAGATACTTATTACCAACTAAGCAATTTATATAATAGAATTCTATAGTATATATGTCTGAATATATTCAAAGTCACATTCTTTTTTTTTTCCCCTCGTTTCCGGCGCAGAAGTTGACACCTTTTCCGTCTTCTTCTACTGTCAAAGACCAGTAGGTGTCCCACTAAACAAACCTCCAATTACTAAATTGCTATATCAAATGGCCGCCCGTGACAAGTAGAGTACAATTTCAAAAAGTTTCAAAAGTTCAGAAGTTCAAAATTTACCAGGAAAGCCCAGGATAAACCAAGCTGGTCACTTTTCACGCCCGACAATCCAGAGTTCAGTCTCTAACAGTCATATAGTCACTATAGTCCTCGAATTTCTTTTCCTTGCTGTTTTTGCCAAACGCCTCCCTTGAGACTTCTATCGCCGCTTATTCCCTCTCCGTGAGGCTCCCACTTCAAACCAGTACCTCTTTCTTAAGCGCTTCCTATTAGATATTCGGATATACTCTCCGTCAGCTCCGCTCCACCATTGTCCCGCTGCTTACGTGCTGGCTCCGTCCCTCTGTCAGATCTTCATGTCGGCCATTACTGGCCTCCTTCTCCCCGGTTCGCTCGCATCAGACTTCTCCAGATTTCCAACACGAACCGCCGCTCATGAAGGTTCTCCGGGCTGCCTGCGACTTCGGATGCCCCTACAGGACCTCCTGAAGCTCCGAAAAGCCCCCGCGAACACTGGGTGAGAGGTTGTGCGTGGAGAGAACTCCGTTCACACAGCCGCCCGCTCTGACAGCTGGCTCCGCCCCCCCTGCTGTACCTTATTCTATGAAACCTTTAGAAAAACTCTTAGTATTCTACTCCTCTTATGCACAGCTTCTAATCTTTATATCTGTGTTTGATAGAAGATATCGCAAGCTAAAAGCTGTTATTTTCTTTTTCAAGATCGTAGCTGCCATCTCAATCATTTAAACTTTCCCGTTCTTTGCCTTTAATATGTTTCCCAAATGTATGAATTTGGGAAGGAATTTAGCTCTGGCCTTAAGAGAAAGTGGAAGAGATGAAATAGTTACTCAGCCATGGGAAAATTGAAGGTGGAGATAGAGACTTAGTACAGCCTTGACATTATCTTGTTTTCCTTAAAAAGTGAAATACAGGCTTTCAAGATTCTGTTAATATGGTAACTCTACAACAATAAAACATCACACCTGGAACCCCTGCAGTGTGTTTCCAAAATGGCTGAAATAATGTGATCCAGGACAGGAATGGATGAATTCTAAATTAGCAAATATTAGTCAGATCCTAGAGATAAATTCTTAGTCAAAAGGACATATGGGTCAAGATTCAAAGAAGCAATCAGATAAGGAAACAGATTAGGCATTATCCTAGCACAAGTATTGGTTATATAGGGCCAAGAGCAGTGGTGGATTCAATTATGTGAACAACCAGTTCTCTGTGTGGATGCCGCTTCCAGGTATCTGATTGACTAGTTTAAGATATGTCCCCCTGTCCAAGTTTATTTGGGGATCCATATGCTAAAAATGTTTTTATTTTTCAGGATGGTTTCAAACTGTGATTATAACATAGCATGTATAATTATGTGATTAAGTGATTGCATGGTAGATATAATGATATACATCTGTACCTTGCTTCCCAGCTACAGATAGTTTGGATTAGACATTCTTATACTAAGGAAAAGCTTACTTGCAAGAGCTCTGTGTGATAGTTATGGTGAAAAAGAGAGAAACATGCTAGTTCTTTTTTAAATAGTAATTATATTAAAATTATATCTACAACAGTAAAAACTAATGAAAACTAAAAAGAATAAAAATAAAAAATAGAAAATACAGAAAAGTAAAAACAAAAAAAAATAGAATATAGTGAAGAAAAGGGAAATATATAAAGAAATGGTATGTACATACCTTTTAATAATCAAAATATCTCTTTTAATTATTAAGACATCAGTCATTTCTTTTGTATGTAAAGTGTAACATTTTTCCCATGTCATTTTGTAGCCTGTTGTTTTTAAATCCATTTTCAGTCTACCTATAGTCTTAAAAGGGATGCGGTAGCTCAGTGGGTTAGGACGCTGAGCTTGTTGATCAAATGGTCAGCAGTTTGGCGGGTTGAATCCTGAGTGCCGCGTAACAGAGTGAGCGCCTGTTACTTGTCCCAGCTTCTGCCAACCTAGCAGCTCGAAAGCACATAAAAATGCAAGTAGAAAAATAGGGACCACTACGGTGGGAAGGTAACAGCATTCTGTGCGCCTTTGGCGTCTAGTTATGCTGGCCACATGACCACAGAGATGTCCTCGGACAAGCGCTGGCTCTTCAGCTTTGAAACAGAGATGAGCACTGGCCCCTAGAGTTGGAAACGACTAGCACGCATGTGCGGGGGAACCTTTACCTTTACCTTATAGTCTTAAAAATAAATCCTGGGTTCGTTGTTCAAAATCACCCTTCAATATGTCTAATATTAAAATATTTTGTTTCATTCTGTATTAGAAAATCAAGTTGAGTGTTCTTATTTTATTTATTTAATTTATTTTCTGCCCATCTCGCTATAAGGTGATTTTACCTTTAATTGTAATCTTTAGCTCCTTCTAGTTCCTTTGTGTGTCCAATTGTTAAGGTCTTATCTTTTTAAAAAATAGAATTTAAAACAATAAGCATTTTCCCTCAGGAAGAATTCTTTATAATTAGTCCCAAAATCTTATTTAAATGTTATCTGGACCTTTAGTCCATTTGTAACTTTCTAAAAGCAAAGTTTTAATCACTCTTTTGCTGCTTTTATTAAAGTAATAGTTTTTAAGTCCTTAAAATAATATTTAAATCATCTTTCACTAAGAATTGAAGGAAACTCACCAGTGCTATAAAACCTGGCAAGCCAACTAACTGACTAAAGATGTGACTAACACATCTTTTATTTATTTTCTATTCATTCTTAAACTCTCTTTCTTTTTATACATTCTTTTCATTCCCTAGTCAGGCATGGAAAAATACAATTGGACAAAGCCTTGGGGATCATCAGTTATTGACACACAAATGGTTCTCCCCTATCTACAGATGGCCTAGACAAGCACAGCAGGACATATCTGCTCTCCCAAGTGCAACTGATAACTCACTTTTTAAATAATGTTTTAAACTGAGAATCCCTGTTTGTCTTAGCTTAGGCAGATGGTAATGTTACTACAGATTATCTCCTTTCAAAGAATGACAGGTAGTCCTTCTAACTGTGAAACCAACAACAGATGTGAGTAGTATGCCAGGCCAATGTTGCCGCTATTCTAATTTTTCAGATAGTCTTTTCGCTGACTGCACTATGTGTGGCCTTGTAGATAAATAGGGGAGAGCTCTGAGTTAACATTGCAAAATGTCCTTGTCCCAAACTGAGACATTTTTCTTTTTAGATGTATGCTAAACAAACATATTTTTATATGTACAAACATATAGAATTTTATATCTATATGAGTTCAGAAATAAATCTCAGAATTAATGCTACATTTATAGCTATCGTCTTGATGTCCTTGACTTCTATACCCTTGGTACCTTTCCCATGTGTTGAATCCACACTTGCCTTGATTTTTACAGCTCTGATCACAGTGAAGGATTGGTAACATGCTGAGTGTAGATAGACAGAATAAATGTGGAGAGTGGCACATCATACATTAACAAACTCTTTCTCTCTCTTTCTCTCCCTTCCTCTCTCTCTTTCATATTTTATTTTCTTAGATCTGTATGCTTCTCTATTTTAACTGTGAAGATCTCTTGAGTTTGTATCTCAATAGAGATAATAGTCTCTTAAGATAATTCTCTGAAGATTAAAATGTTACTCCTATATACAAATATCATTTGTAAATCCTACAGCATATACTGTATATAAACATTGGAATCTACAATTGGTTATTGAAACTACCAATTTCAATTAATTTTGTAAAAAAGCAAATGTGTTGGCAAGAAGGCTATCAATATGAAGTCTATAAATATAGTGGGATCATGCTAGAAATTCTATTTTTTTGAACTGACATTGGAATATTACGGGCATAAGGGCAGAATTTTTGTTGCAATGTCATGGTGTACGTTTTAGCACTTGCCTCTATTTTTCCCTTCATGGCTGCCTATGATTAGGGATCTTTGGCAGGTGAAGGTCTAAACACAATGAGACTGCTTGGAGAGAAGGAAGGGCGATCCGTTCTTTGTGGACCATTTTCAAGGAAAAAACATGTATGTATGTATGCTATTTGTTGCTGATAATAATGATAACAAAAACAACAAACAACAACAACAACAATAATAATCAGGGCTTTTTTTCTCATAGAACGCTCAGAACGGCGTTCCGGCACCTTTTTTTTGCAAAAAAAAAGAAAAAAAGCTCCCTCTGAAAGCCTATTGCAGGGCTAGGCAATCTTGGTCCTTTTTTATGATTCGTGGACTTCAACTCCCAGAAATCCTGAGCCAGCCATGCTGAGGGGAAAGGGAGAGGTTTCCAAGCTGAGCCATGCTGGCTCAGGAATTCTGGGAGTTGAAGTCCACGAGTCATAAAAGAGCCTGCACTAGAGGAGGACATTAAAATTATTTACAGGGTTACTTCTTTAGGAACTAAACTTTTAGAATCTAAAGCAGCTAATTCAAAAAAGCCAACAGGAAAGAACCTCACATTTTTCATCTGCATCTGTCTTTTGGAAGGTAAAATTAGATAACAAAATAATCTATTTCCTATGTTAACATCTCTGCAATGAAATCAATAAAGGTAACAGGAAAGAAATGAGAAACATTTTTCTCAATGCAATATGTTTAATTTAGCTGATTGTAGAAAAAATAGTATCTTTTGTACATACTCTTGAAAACTATTTTGAATCTAACCATCTATTACAACTAAACCACAAGGACAAGGAGTGGGAGGTGGGTTCTGCGGAGTCCATGTGCACTCCTTCCTTGTGCTCACCCGTGTCAGCCAGGCTGATGGCCTACCTGGTGCTGGACCTGTGCCACTGTCGCTTTGCCCTGAATGCCTAAGTGGCCACCCTGCATCGCCTGGCCCGCACTGCCTCCGCCACCCACCCTGCGGACCCCCGCCATATAGAGCAGGCCCCGCTGCTCCCACAGCACCAGCCACGCCGGCTCCAGCCCCAGGGGACGGCCCACCACCAACACCCCTCGCACCCATGACCATAGTAGCACCGCTCCCCCCCGCCCTCCCACCTCCTGCGCCCACCAAGATGAGACTTCCGGCACCCTTTTTTAAAGAAAAAACCATTATTATTATTATTATTATTATTATTATTATTATTATTATTATTATTATTATTATTATTATTAATAATAATAATAATAATAATAATAATAATAATAATAATAATAATAATAATAATAATAGAGTCATGTGGTCAGCATGACATCACGAAGTTTGTTACCTTCCCACTGAAGTGGTACCTATTTACTTGCATTTGTATGCTTTCAAACTGCTAGGCTGGCAGGAGCTGAAGCAAGGATAGGAGCTCACCTTGTGTGGAGCTTGGGTCTCAAACCTGGGCTGCTGGCTTTCCAGGCAACAAGCACAACATCTTAACCACTGAGCCACCTTGCTGCCCTACACACACACACACACACACACCCCTACACAGAGAGAGAGAGAGAGAGAGAGAGAGAGAGAGAGAGAGAGAGAGAGAGAGAGAGAGAGGGAGACAGAGACAGAGAGAAACTTAATGAAAACTGCATAGAAAACTAATTTAGTTGAGTTCTTGTAATATAATATTGAAGAATAGAAAGGAAAAGGGGAAACAGAAATTATCACAACTGTAATCTTTTGCTGATTTATTGATCTAACTTAAAACATGATCATTTTTTGCTTTGTACCTTTTTTTTCTTTTTTCCTTTAAAATAAAACCCTTCTAACATTAAACATGAAGATGTAAAAATACTGAAACTTTTCTGACTATACAATGCTGAACATACCTCCAATTCCTTTTTTCTTCTTTTTTTCCCCCCAGACTGCTGCTTTTATGAAGTAACAGTTTTGGAAACTTCCTTATGTTTAACCTTTCTCTGCTTTTCTGCAGACTCATTTCCTTGCTCTTTATTGCTTTTCTATCTGAAAGTTGTCAATATGCCCTCTTCATTTTCTCTCTCTTGCTATGCTCAGTTCATTCCAGGCAGTCTTGCATAACTTGTCTGCTAAACTTCTTAGTATTCTCAGCACTTTTCCCAAAATGCTTTCAGGTTTCTCTGAGCTTGATTTATCTGTGACATACTGTACCAACTGCAGACTCAGGTACCCTAACTGTCTTCTACTTCTTTGGTCTGTGAAAGGATGTCTGGTATTGTTATTTCACTAATTCAAATTCTTTAATTGTTTGGTGCTCATCATCTGTGAGTATATTTTCAAGGAGGCAGATATTCAAAATGAGAAGGAATGGTTAAATTAAGAAGCAAACTTTGGGCTTATCAATCTTTTTTTTTTACTTTTCAAATATTACCCATGGATGACTAATATAAAGCCCCAAAGTAATATTTTGAATTAAAACAACATTTTTAAAATATTAATATGATATTAAAATGTAGAGGAAATGAGTTTAAGGATAGATCTTAGGACTCAGTTAGAGATACCCTGACTGCAGCATTAAAAATTCTGAGATAAATTATGATTGTGGGAGGAAGAAATATTTCCTTATTTCTACATCTAAGCAAGCTTTAGGCAAATTCTGGGTACAGTTTATGAATATATGGCAGCTTTATTCAGACAATGGCAGGGTGGTAATTTCATCTTTTCTCAGACAATATTAGCAATGGGCTTGGCTGGAATAAGCTGCTTCTCCTCAGCAATGATGGTGAGTCTGCATTACCTACTGCATCGCAAAGACAAAACACAGGAAAAAGCAGATACAGTGGAAAATAAGTGTGATGTTGAAACTTTTAGATAAACCCATTCCTGCAAACATTATTATTAGTATTATTTATCCTTTCCTACTAAGTCAGCATATTAACCATACTATCTTTGAGAAATGGTCAGTGAATAGAAGCAATTTGATTTGGGGGCCATAATTCCTGATGGATTCTGCTTCCTGTCACCATTTAGGGTCAATTCAACTTGCTGAAAATATTCTTTCAAGGACATTTCACATGAATGCAGCTCATATATGTATGGGGACCAACATCACACATGGTCTATGCCAGAGGTAGGCAACTTCGGCTCTTTTATGACTCATGGACTTCAACTTGGTGGAGCCTTGGTGGAGCAGTGGGCTAATGCCTCCTTAAGTAACACCAGCTGCCTGAAATTAGTGCAGATTCGCATCCCACCAGGCTCAAGGTTAACTCAGCCTTCCATCCTTCCGAGGTAGGTAAAATGAGGACCCAGATTGTTGGGGGCAATTAAGCTGACTTTGTAATAATGCCGCTTGGGGGGGGCGAAAGCCCTAATAAGCAGGCATATACATAGAATGAAGGCTACTGCTAAGCTTGTAAGCTGCCCTGAGTCTTCGGAGAAGGGCGGGATATAAATGGAATTTAAAAAAAAAACTTCCAGACTGCTAGAAAATACATGGCTATAAAGGAAATTTAAAACAATATTCCTGGGACAAGGCAATGGCCCTCTGCCTTCAAACTGATGCAAATAGAACTACATGGAGGTCTTTGTAGTCATCAAGAGTTGAGCATAACTTGAGGGGGTTTTGTCTTATCCGATAAGAACATATTTGCCATCCGGTTCAGTCCTGCCCATTTCTAGTGAGAATGACATCTTAATTGAGTTGAGTGAGGCTTATTCCTGAGTCAGTGAATACACAATTGCTGCCTGAGGCTATAACTGACACAGAGCGGTCTTAAACATCAGCCATGCTTTGCTCTGCTTTTAATTTTTTTTAAGCAACTGGCCTTATGTAGATTTCAAGCATTCAAATAGTCTAATTAACTATTTCTTCAGATTGAGGTTCTTATTTTTTCCCCCTCAAAGCCAACATGGCTGTTTCTGCTTTTTGTGTGTGAGAGAATGTAGTGCTTGTAGTTCAGAAGCTGAACTACTGGTAGATCTCAGAGGCTCCACTTCACCTTCACTCCCAGATAGGAAAGGTCACCAGATGTTTTGGGGGTCATTCCTGCTCTCTCTGCTGAACTTACCAGACAAAGGTGGCTGTTATAAGGAAAAATAGGAGGAGGGAGTCTTGAATCTGCTGCCTTCAGCTCCTGGAGAAAAAGAGATAAAATACATAAAATACATAAAAATGGGTGATGATTCAGATGATAAGCATAGGGTAGCAATTCATCTCTCCACCAAGGTTTTCTAAAGATGTCCAAGGCTAGAAAATTAGACAATCATTAGAGAAGGAAATGTGAGAATCATGACTGCAGTTTCCTCCTTTATGGTGGAAAAAGATCTCGGACAGTAAGGAAAGTTATTAAAGGTAATCCTCAACTGAGCCCAGAATTTTTGTTGCTAAGCAAGACAGTGGTTAATTGAACTTTGCCCCATTTTACGACCTTCTTTACCACAGTTGTTAAGTGAATCACTGCAGTTGTTAAGTGAATAATATGGTTGTTAAGTGAATGTGGCTTCCCCATTGACACTGCAGCCATTAAAATATGAGTCAGTTGCCAAACAACTGAATTTTGATCATGTGACCATGGGGAGGCTGCATTAGTTGTAAATGTGAAAAATGGTCATAAGTCACTTTAGTGCCATTGTAAGTTTGAATGGTCACTAAGTGAACTGTTGTAAGTTGAGGATTACCTGTATTCAGTTTTTCTAGCCCAAATATATATATTTCTTTTCTCCTAGTCTTGAGAAAAATGAATTCATAATAGTTTATTGACAGTAATAGTTCCATCTTTTTGATGAAAAATGCTCAAAAAATTAAGATGATTAAGAAGGGATGGAGCTGCCATATTGACTTGTTTGCTCCTTCCTGCATCTCTTTTCTTGGGTAGTGTGATTTGAAACAGTTTTGAAAGTGGCAGGTGCTAGTTCACTGAAATCCTTTGTCAATTTTTGATTATTTAATTTATTTTTACTGTGCTTTGCAAAATGGATTTTTGCAAATGGCTTCTATTCTTTTAAAATATAAAAACACCATCTTATTAAGATAAAAATAAATATATCAGACTAGTAATCCTCTCCATCTCTAAATGCCTTCCTTAAATTCCAGCTTAATCTTGAAATGGGAACTAGACCTGGGATTGATGAAATATTTTCTCATTTATAGGAGCAATTCTACCATTTCACAGAATATCTAAGAACAGTGGTAAGATGTTTAAGTCAAGATGATCAAATTGAGTATTAGATTGGTATTGATTTGCAATTTTGAATGCTTTCTAGAAATAGCATTTACAATACTGCATTCCACTGTGGCTGGGTTTACGTGCTCAGGTGATACCAAACCAATCTACAGATTTGGCAGAATACATGAAAGTCTCTGTGTGCCAGTTAACTTTTATCAAATTTGCTGTTCTCTAACTGCTTTGGTCTGAACCTAACATCAATTCCAGCTAACATACCTATGGGAGTGATAGGTATTGTAGTCCAACACAATGGAAGAGCAAGATTGGGAACAGCTGTTTTAGTTGGAGGATTGTATTCATAGAATCAGAGTTGGAAAGGCATAGAGCACAGGTGTTGTGACGTTTTGGCGTGACGCATCCAGCCCACAGGCTGGCAGTTTGACATCCCTGGCATAGAGTATAGGAATGCAAATTGAATCAATCAGCACATTACAATCCTGGAAGTTGTACTTTCAAGTCCATTTATGCTTGAAAATATCCTTCTCCTTCAAGTAAAAATAATTTGACTTCAAGAAAGCCCTCCATGTCGTAGATTGCACATCTACAGGTAGCTTTTTACTGGAGACATTTCAGTTTCATCAAAGAGAATGATAGAAATACAGATTTGAAATGAATTTGTATGTTGGAAGCAAGTTTGTTATTGGCTCAAAGGTGGCTTATATAATCACTGTTTATTCAAGCTCTGGATTAATACTCAAAGATTATTTGAGTAGAAGATAGTCAAAGATTATCTTCTGCTAACACCTTTTCAATGTTTTTGTCTCTCACCCCCTCCTTTCGACCTGGCATTTTCCAATCTAGACAATCTTGCTGCTTTGATTTGACTTCATGAAGCAGGAGCCAAGGGCAAAAGCATAACTAATAAGTCTCCTGCTGGGGCACTAAGAATTAGATCTGCTCACATGAAGAAAATTATATACTACCACATCTGTTACATTTCAGATGTTTCTAATTTAAGCTTTAACAAATGATAGCTTTAAAAAAACAAAACAACTGGCAATTTCTTCTTCACTGTATATCCCATAATGAAAGTGAATGTTCTAAAGCTGAACAAAGAATTCTTTTCTTCTACAACTTAATTTTTGTTAAAAGCCGTAATAGATTCAGCCCAACATCACAAACAATAGGTAACCTTTCAATATTCTCTTTTTCAGACAGAATGTTAAAATGTCACCTAAAACATAACAGTCCTACCTGAAACCTGAGTTTAGGGACTCTTGGTGCTTTCTGAGCTTGGTTGCTTTCTTGCATATTTTCATTACCAAACTAGGTAATGTTGTTTACTGTTAGCCTGTTGGCAGTTCCTTGATTGGGATATTATTTGCTTCTTGATTGTTGGTCTAATGTTAATCTTGGTGTTAAATCTCTGCTCATCTGTATGTTGATTGCTGGTGAGAAGATATTTGGGTCTTTTTGTTTCCTTTTTGGCTTTTTGATCATCTCTTTTGTGTTGTTTATGTCTATGTGCCTGCTGACGGCCAATCTGAGTGTCAGGCTTCCAGAAATTCTCTAGGGTGCTCACAGTTTCCCAGTTAAAAAACAAGGTTAAGTCTGTCCGTGTTTTATGAAATTAAGTAGTTTTTATAATGACTTCTGACTACTAGTTGATGTTCAAGGAACTGCCAAAGAATCTAATGGTAACAAGAGCCCAATCAAGAAACCAGTAAGATCACTTCCTACTAGCAGTAATGATGTTACCTAGTTTGGTAATGAAACATCTGCAAGAAAACAACCAGGTTTAGAGAGCACCAAGAACCCCACAATTCAATTCTGAGCTACAAATATTTTCTTCTATCAGTACCTAATTGTCATCTTCTCTGAGTTCTGCTGATTCCTGTTATCCTCAGCCAACATACTCAGTTGTGGATGATTAACACAGAGGATATTCACAAATAAGCTATCATAGAGAAGTTGCTGCTTCAAAATGTTTAGAAAGAAACAAACTAATCTACAATGGCAAAATCCAAGATGCCCTAGGAGGATGACTGTCCCCCTTGGTCGTTGGGGCAGAAAAGACCCCAGCCTCCCTCATATTTTATGTCTGCAAGGGAGTGCTGCACTCCTTCCTTTGAAAATAGATGTAATTAAAGTATTCTTCAGCTCAGATGGAAATTTGAGCTGGAGAACTCTGTGTGTGTGTGTGTATCTCAGTGATCTCATTCACTGAGTGCTAGCGTGAAAGGGGTAAACAGATACTACCTTTGTATCAGCAGTCTTTTGAAAACATGTGAAACCCTGTGAAGCTATAATGTTATTTCATTTGTTTCCTTATTACGCCATCGAAAAACAAATCGGATCACAGGTAAAAATTGCTTTGGGGCTAAGAAGTGCACTATTTTTTTGTTGAGTTTAAAGTCTTTATTGGCCAAATTTTGGGCACATGATGGAATTTAATGATGTGAAATGGGTGCATTATTTTGTCCTTGAAGACTTTCCTAAACCTCTCAAAACAGGCTGAAAATGTTGGTCCACCCTGGCCTTGGGCTTTCTGTGGAGGGGGTATACTATCACCTGCATTCCTAGCATAGCTCAATGATTGGAAATCAAGATTCCAGAATCTTCTAGATACAAGTTTGGGATATTTTCCCTTCATTTATTATTAACAATGTTATGTAAGGAATTATCAGATGAACTCTTTTAATTCTGTGCTATGTTCTCTTTATAGCAAAGCCAACATTTTAAAAATTACTTCTTGTACTTCAAGTCAGATTTGTCAGACTGAAATTTAATGAGAGCGTGTTCTTGTGAAAGGGGAGGTTCAGGAATTCCTGACTTCCCTTTTCTTGCTTTTTGTCAAGCACTCTGATAGATGAAGCATCTGCAATCTGTAGTCCCCCGGAAGAGGCAAGCATTTGTTAGGAAACTCAGACACCCATCAATATGCCTCTTTTTGGATTAGTTTTGCTTATGTTATTTCCTTTCAGAACGACAAAAATCCAATTGTTTTCAACACATTGCAGGATCATTTTCTCTGATTTTCAGCACCCTTCAGCAGAATCATGTACCTACATATGGAGATGCATGCACATGCACAAACAGACCAAGGAAAATTCTCAACCTGTGAATTCTGCTTGAAATGGCATTATGGAAATATGACTCTGCTTTGGATGCAGCTCACATAGGAGAATGTAAGCAGATTGCCAGTGGAAAATCCCACTACAGAGAGCTTTGCTTTGATCAATTGGAGTAGATTATTCCATCATTTTGCATAATTCATACTCCCTCTTTGCTTTGCAGGATATGTCCTCTCACCAGGAAGATGCAAGCTGCTGAACTAGGGGCTCCCTCAATTGTCTGCTTCTATTTGCCACAAAGTATTAGTTTAATAGTAATAATGCTTCAATACTTTTTTTAAACAAGCAATACAAACAGGATGGATAATAAAAATGGATTTATATGAAATTTTCTACTTTCCCCATTTTAAAAAGGAAATGGATTGTGCTACTGATTTCCCATCTATTTTAAAATATAAGATGAAACAAATTTTTGGTAAACCAGGTATTTTATATGTATTTACATTGGTTCTTTTTTAAAAAATTCCTAATATATTATTTCTTAAAAAGATGCAAGATTATGCCAGTACAATACTGTTTCTTTCACCTAACTAATATAGAAAATAAGTATATTTGCCACATATTTTGATTGTATTTTTCCTAAGATGTGTTAGGTTTATTTATTATACAGTAATAACTGATAAAGCTCACATTTCCTTTGCACTTAACAGTCTCTCTTCTATTTTGATTCTTACAGCAACACACCAGTGGAGTAGGCTTGACTGAGAAAAAGATTCTACATTTAGACAAGAAAAAACAAATGCACAGGTATAGTATAGAGAGCGAGTGCCCAAACTGCAACCCAAAACCCACTTATCGCCGGGTGCCAGGTGGGTGTGGCCCACTGAGTGAGCATGGCTGAGGTGGTCATGGCAGATTGGGTGGGTGTGGCCAAGGTGCTCATGGGAAGGGATGCCTGTGGGGGGTGGGCAGGGATGGATGAGATCCAGGGGGTCTCTGGCAGGTGGGGCGGTAGGCAGGAGGCTCGTCCTGCAGGGTAAGGCGAGGCAGGGCAGGGGTACCATTGCCATGGGGTAAGGCAAGGGCTGGGATGGCAGCTGCCTGACCACCATCGGCCCCAACACACAGAGGCTAGTGAGCACATGGGGGTCAACGGTGTCCGTCAGCAGCCATAGCCTGCTGGCTCCTTGGCCGACACAATCTGGGGCTCTGCAGCCTGCCGCCAGCAGTACAAAGAAGCCACCTCTGAGCTGGATGGCCAGCCAAAAGCTGAGGAGGCAATGCAGTGGGTTGTGCCCAGGAAAAGGAGACCATGAGAGGCCAGGAGGGACAGGACAGGGGGGGAGGGAAACCAGCCGTGCCAGGATGCATCTGGCCACATGGGGCCTTGGCGTTAGCGGGCTGCTTGAAGAGGGATGGTTGCCATCTCTGGGGCATGATGAGCATGCCCACAGAGAAGAATCTGAGTGCCGCCTCTGGCCCGCATGCCATAGGTTCGCCACCACTGGTATAGGTGGTACCTTGCTCAATAGTAGCAATTGTGAGAGGGATCTTGGAGTCCTAGTGGACAATCATTTAAATATGAGCCAGCAGTGTGCTGCAGCTGCCAAAAAAGCCAACACAGTGCTACACTGCATTAATGGGATAGAATCAAGATCATGTGAAGTGTTAATACCACTTTACACACTTGGAATACTGAATCCAGTTTTGGTCACCACGATGTAAAAAAGATGTTGAGACTCTAGAAAGAGTACAGAGAAGGGCAACAAAGATGATTAGGGGACTGGAGGCTAAAACATATAAGGAACAGTTGCTGGAACTGGGTATGTCTAGTTTAATGAAGAGAAGGACGAGGGGTGACATGATAGCAGTGTTTCAATATCTCAGGGGCTACCACAAAGAAGAGGGAGTCAAGCTATTCTCCAAAGCACCTGAAGGCAGGACAAGAAGCAACAGATGGAAATTAATCAAGGAGAGAAGCAACCTGGCTTCCGGTGGTGACGCTGCGCTGATGGTGGCTTTCTTCTGGCTGCCAGCCCTGTGATTGTGTGAAAAGCGCGTGGAGACAGCGAAAATCAGCTGTCCCGCGGCTTGAAAACCTCCCCCTCGGGAGAAGAGGGAGAGAAGAATTCTCCTTGGGTAGAGGTAGAGCTCCACTTGACCCCCTTACTTATTTGGGGGTTGAAGGGTGAGAGCTCCCTTGGAGCCCGAGGCTTCCTCCACACTCCAGGACGCCTTTGCTCCGAGCTTCAGGAGCAAAGCAAGATGCCGCATCCACATCTGCATTTTAAAGGGACTTGTGAGTAATTTAAAAGCAGATAGAGCTGACCAGGAGAAGTTAAAATTGCAAGTGCTAAAAACTTTAACTCGGGGAGAATTAATCTTCTCCATATTTTAATTTGACTTAAAAGGAAAAAATGGTGCCGGAATGCTGTTTCTTTGTTTGAAAGGACAGTGTCAAGAAAGAGATACATTTGGCAACAAAGTTTAAACAACGTATTAGACTTTGTGTATTTACAGCTTCTTTCTTTTTTTAAAAGAGAATTCTTACAGAATATTTTTTCTTCTTTTTTCTGGGATTTTGCTTTTTACTTTTTTTTCTTTAACTGCTGATTTTGTTGAAGGGGAAAGTGAAACTTATAAGAAGTGGATTTATATAAGCAGGAAAATGGCTTCAAAGCATTTGGGAATTTCTGCTGTTTCTAAAAGTACAATCTCTTCTCCTGTAGCACAGCCTGCAGTGCAATCTAAGCCTAAATCCCCTCCACCTTCTCCCCCACTGCCTGCATTTACGCTTAAAGATATTCAAGATGCTTTAAAGCAAGCAACACAGGAAATACAGGAGGATATGGCTGATCTCCTTGATAGTAAAATGAAGGAGGAGATGGCTGACCTTCTTGAGAATAAAAATAGAGAAATGAGGGAAGACATATTGCTTGCACTTTTGAACGCTTGGATGACCGGGTGGATGAAGTTGTGGAAAATACTGAAAAGCTAGAAAGCAGAGTTGTCAAAGTTGAAAACAAGATTGATATAACAGAGGATGAAGTTACCATCTCACAATATAGAGATATGGAATTTGCATTGCGAATAAGAGGATTAAAGGAGGACCCACGAGAAGATCTGAAAGAGGAGGTGGCAAAAGCTATAGCTCCTATTCTGGGATGTGAACCTGAGGAATTATCAAGAGATGGATAAAATATTTAAGGTCAATTCATGGATTGTGAGGCAGAAAAATTTACCCAGAAATGTGGTTATTTATTTTTCTAGGAGATCACTTCGAAATGCAATTATTCAGGCTTTTTACAAACAGAGATTTCAAATTGCAGATCAAAATATTATAATCTTAAAAGAAATACCTCCAAAAATTCTTAGAAAAAGAAAAGATTTCGCCTTTCTGTCTGAGGAGCTCAAAGACCGACAGGTCCAGTTCAGATAGGAGATACCTATTGGAATAGTGGTGAACTATGCAGGGACACGATATAGACTTAATACAATTTCAAAGGCAAAAGATTTTTATACTTATGTCCTGAAAGCAGGTTCACCACCATCTCCACGACCTAAGAGAATAGCAGAAAGGCTGGAAGATAAACAACCAGTTGAAGGTGCAATGTCACTGGTTGTAGGAGATTTACCGCAGGCTGAGCATATTGAACAGAGTTTGGAGGTAAAGGATGATCCAAAGGAACAGAGGATGACTTGTGCTGCGTATAGATGTAAAGAAAAGGAGCAGAAGCAGAAGGCTAATTCTGGACCAATAATACAAGGCCCGATTACTACAGAGCCTGTGGGAGGGGCACGACCGAAGAGATCAACGGCTGATCTTCAAGTAGTGTTCCAGAGGCTCCAGGCCACTAAGGATGGCAAAGGTTCTGACATGGAATGTTAATGGCCTGACTTCACCACAGAAAAGAAAGAAAGTATTTCACTACTTGAAACAACATAAAAATGACATTGTTTGCTGACAGGAGACTCATATTGTTGCAAAAGATCAAAAGTACTTGATTAGTTCTCAGTTGGGATCACATTTTATAGCTTCTGCCCCAGATAAAAAGTGGGGAGTAGTTTTTATGTAAGAAGAGATTTATCAGCTAGATTAATTGAATCTGATATACAAGGAAGATATGTTATTATTGAACTAGTGCTACAAGGCAAGAAAGTTCTTATTATTGAATTATATGCCCCTAATCAACAGCAAAAATTTTTTATAAGTTTTTACATCACAAACTAACTCAATTGGATTATAAATCTGTTATCGTGATGGGTGATTGGAATGTTGTTTTGGACTCAAGTAAAGACAAGAAGGGAACTTTCAAAAATTCTCCTAATCATTCTAAATTACCTAAAGCTTTTTTGATTTGAAAGATGATTTGGAATTTAGAGATATTTGGCGAGAACGGAATGTGGAAGATAGAGACTTTACTTTTTTCGGATAGGCATCAATCATTCTCCAGAATTGATTTTTTTTAATTACTACTGATCTTTTCTCCAGGGTCAAGAATGCTAAGATCTTTCCTAGAACATTGTCGGATCATAGCCCTGTATGGTTGGAGTTATTTGCTGAAGATGGGAACAGAAGATCTTGGAGATTGAACAAAAATTTATTTAGATATGAGGTGCTTTCGCAGAAATGTAGAGAACATTTGAAAGAATTTTTTGCTTTGAATATGCATAAAGGCACTTCGATGGCAATGGTTTGGGATGCTAGTAAAGCTTATATGAGAGGGGGTTTAATTCATATGAATAATGGATATAGGCGTAAGCAGATGCAAAAACGTAAAGAGCTTGAAGAAGAGATTAAATCGAAGGAGAAAGCTTTTATTTTGAACCCATCAGATAATAGATTAAAGGTTTCTATAAATATGCAATTTAATATGTTAATAGCTGATCAGATTGTAACTAATTTGTGTTATGTGAAACATAATACGTTTTGTAATGCAAACAAGCCTGGTAGGTGGTTGGCTTATCAATTACAGAAGAAACAGAAATCACGTATTATAGAGAAAATAGAATATAAGGTAAAGAGGTATATCAACAAAAGTTGATTAAAAAGAGTTTTTTAGATTTTTATACAAAATTATATGCTAGTGAAAATATACAAGCTTTAGATATAGATAAGTACCTACAGGCAGCACATTTTCCTAGACTTTCAAATGAACAACGAAAGGAGACGAATTGTTTAATTACTTCTGAGGAAATTATTTTAGCAATTAAACAGTTAAAAGTGGGGAAGGCTCCTGGTACAGATGGCTTATCAGCAATTTATTATAAAATATTATCTGTAGAGATGATAGAACCATTAAAGGAACTTTTTAATAGTATCCAGATTGGAGGAGAAGTGGCTCCGTCTTGGAGAAGGGCTTTTATATCGCTGATTCCAAAGGAGGACCAAGACCTTACCCAGCCTAAGAATTATAGACCTATATCGCTTTTGAATACAGATTATAAGATTTTTTCAAAAATATTGGCAAATAGATTAATGCAAGTTTTGAAGCAAATGATTCGTAGTGATCAGTCTGGATTTATAACTGGAAGATATATGAAATATAATGTAAGACAAATTGTTAATTTAATTGAGTATTTGGATAAGAACAACCAAGTCCCTGCGGCATTGATATTTTTGGATGCTGAAAAAGGTTTTGATCAGTTGAATTGGCAATTTTTATTGAAAGTTGTTGATAAAATGAATTTTGGGGAAAAAATTTATATTCTCTTAGGGCTATATATCAACAACAATCGGCACAAATCATAATTAATGGGGGTTTAACAGAGACATTTAAAATTGAAAAAGGTACAAGACAGGGATGTCCACTATCGCCATTGTTGTTTTTGGAAATTTTACTGATCAAAATTCATGAATCAACTATAATAAAGGGAATAAAAATAAAACAGAATGATTATAGGTTGAGAGCTTTTGCGGATGACTTGGTTGTGACATTATCTCAACTGATTCAATCAGTTATAGACTTGATGGAAGTTATAACAGTATGGGAAAGTTTCTGGTTTTAAGGTAAATAACAATAAGACTAAAATATTATCTAAAAACATGACTATGAAGGAAAAGGAAATGTTAGTTAAATTGACAGGTTTTGAAAGAGTGAAAAAGGTTAAATATCTGGGAGTATATATTACAGCTTCTAATGTAAAATTGTATAAGAATAATTATGAGACATTATGGTTAAAAGTACAAAAGGACTTAAACAATTGGGAAAAACTACAATTATCTTTGTTGGGGAAAATTGCAGCTGTTAAAATGAATGTTCTACCAAAGTTTCTCTTCTTGTTTCAAATGATGCCTATTTTGAAAAAAGATGCCAATTTGGATGAATGGCAGAAGGGTATTAATAAATTTATTTGGGCGGGGAAAAAACCAAGAATTAAACTTAAGATCTTACAAGACGCACGGGAAAGAGGAGGACTTAAGGCGCCTAATTTGAAATTATACTATGATGCAGTTGTTTTAACACTGGTTAGTGATTAGCTTAATTTAACAAATAAAAGTATACTTCATCTTGAGGGATGGGACTTATTATATGGGTGGCATGCATACTTAATTTATGATAAAAAAGTTTACAAGGCTTTTAAATTTCATATTTTAAGAAGTGCTTTATTGCGTGTCTGGAAAAAGTATTATTATAAGTTAAATTATAAAATACCAATTTGGGGGATTCCTGGACACGCGATAGAGGGTGTATCTATGGGTGTGAATTTGGATAGGATTTCTTATAAGGAATTACTTAGATTGGTAGGGAATGATTGGCAATTAAAATCGTTAGCTGAGTTAAAGCAAGAAAATATTGTACAGTCTTGGTTTCAGTATACTCAATTGTTAGCTAGGTGGAAGTTAGATCAAAAGGTTGGTATTATATTAATGGATGAGAATTTGGTAAAACAGATTAAAGATCAAAATCGAGCGCATATAAAGAGAATTTATAATGCTTTAATAGAATTGGATTTGGAAATGGAATTAGTTAAAGATTGTATGGTAAAGTGGGCCCAAAATATTCAAGAACCGATTCCATTGGATATATGGGAGGTAATTTGGGTTAGAAATGTAAAATTTACCCAGGCCCAAAATTTAAGAGAAAATTTTTATAAAATGTTTTATAGATGGCATTTGGATCCTAAAAAGTTGTCTTGTATGTATCCTAATTTACAGCCCAAATGTTGGAGATGTGGCAGTTTGGATGCTACTTATTTTCATATCTGGTGGACTTGTAGAAATATAAAAGCTTTTTGGATTAAGATTTGGTGGCACATTCAAAAGATTTTCAAGAGAAAGATAAAGTTTACTCCACAATTATTTTTATTGGGTGTTATTACAGATTGTGATACTAAAGAAATTAACTTGATGTTGAATTTGATAACAGCTGCAAGGTTATTGGTAGGGCAATATTGGAAGAAGGATTGCTTGCCTACTATAGAAGAATGGACGCTTAAAGTGTCAAATTTAGCAGAAATGGCTAAGATTTCTGCTTATTTGAAGGATCATCACAAGAAAGATACATTTTGGTCTGGAGAAGATGGATAGATTATATTCAGAATAAATATGGGACTAAAAAGTTCCATTTAGCCTATGAGTAAATTTTAGAGTATTATTATTATTAATAGTTTATTATAGTGGAATTTTTATTAGTTTTAATTATATGATATTATTATTATTTTTAGTACTAGTATTGTTTAACAACTTGGATATTGTATTGTTTAATAATTAGGATATTAATTTGTTTATGTTTTTATTATTATTATGTTTACTTTTAATCTGTTTATATTTATGTTAAAGGGGAGTTAAAGCGCATTATGGACTTGGTTATTTATATAGTTGATTAATGTTAGTTAGATTATGATTATTATATTTGTAACCCTGTACTCAGCTCTGGGAAGTGGGGGAGGGAGAGGTGGGGGTTTAGGGTGGGTTGATTTTGGGGTTTATATTGTAACTTTTATTAAACTTTTCAATAAAAAAAGGAGAGAAGCAACCTAGAACTAAGGAGAAACTTCCTGACAGAACAATTAATCAGTGGAACAACCTGCCTCCAGAGGCTGTGAATGCTCCAACACTGGAAGTCTTTAAGAAGAGATTGGACAGCCATTTGTCTGAAATGGTATAGGGTTTCCTGCCTGAGCAGGGGGTTGGACTTCTTCTTCTTCTTCTTCTTCTTTTTCTTCTTCTTCTTCTTCTTCTTCTTCTTCTTCTTCTTCTTCTTCTTCTTCTTCTTCTTCTTCTTCTTCTTCTTCTTCTTCTTCTTCTTCTTCTTCTTCTTCTTCTCCTCCTCCTCCTCCTCCTCCTCCTCCTCATTATTATTATTATTATTATTATTATTATTATTATTATTATTATTATTATTATTATTATTATTATTATTATTATTATTCATTGCACAGTCAGCCAGATGTTCAGACTGGATTTGGCATTTTTGTCTACCTATCTAGTCCTTACCAAGGACCTGGCATAGGCAGATGTGGATGTTTGATGGTATTATAGATATTGTCGCAGGATGGAAGCAGTTCCTAGTAAGGCCACAATTGACTAATGGTGAATTGGTCAATGCCAATGGTGTTCAAGTGGTGCTCCAGTTGTTTTGGGATTGCACCCAAGGCGCCTATTACTATTGGTACTACCCTTGCTTGCCTTTGCCACAGTCTTTCCATTTCTATTTGTAGGTCTTTGTATTTTGTTATCTTCTCCAGTTCTTTCTCGTCTATTCTGCTGTCTCCAGGCACTACCAAATCCACTATCCAGACTTTTTTGTCTTTTTTATTGACAATTGTTAAGTCCAGAGTGTTATGTTGCAGGTGCTTGTCTGTTTGAATTCTGAAGTCCCAGAGCAGTTTAACTTTATCATTTTCTATGACTTTCTCTATTTTATGATCCCACCAGTTCTTGGTTACAGGCAAATAATATTTCTTGCAGATCTTCCAATGCACCATTGTTGCTACTTTGTCATGCCGCTGCTTGTAGTCAGCCTGTGCGATCTTCTTGCAGCAGCTTACCTCCAAGGTTCCTTTCAACTATTATTATTATTATTATTATTATTATTATTATTATTATTATTATTATTATTATTATTATTATTATTCCAAATTTCATTCATAAAATTATTTTGAGAATGTGGGCAAGAGCATATTTGTATCAGTTATTGGTAGGTAGTTATGAAAATATATGGTTCCCATTTTTCCCCTATTCTTATCACTTCTTTCCATTTCAGAGTTGAGCATTGCTTTTGTGATCCAAGGATAATAATAACAGACAAAAGAACTGGTTCATGGCAGGGTTAATTATCTGTTTTACCCTCCCAATGTTCCTCTCCACTCCTATCTCCCTGAATTTGGGAATACCCAGCAGTTGAAATAATCAAGTGGTTTTAGTGCCACTAACACAACTGTAAAAACAGAGTTTCTGAGCAATTCAATAGAATTAAAATAGTGGATTTTAAAAATGTTATATTTGAACTTCTGTGGGCACCTTTAAATTGTTCTTTGCTTTGGTGAGGGATAGAAGCTTGTACTTTGAACAAAGATTCTCAGCTTCAGTTGATACGAGCAAAAAATCCTGCTGAGATGCAATTTCTGTTAAAAATAGCTTCATTTCCTTTTTTCAGCATTGTTGCCTTGCCTGAAATGAAAAAAACAGTAGTATGAATAGTATCCACCAACAATGAGCTAACTGCAACAAATGCCCATAGCAACCTACACTAGATCGAGTATAAAACTTGTGAGTTCTTACAGTACATACAGTACATAAAAAATAATCAGAAGGGATTGGTCTTCAAAGAATCAAGCCATTACATATTTTCTCCTTCAGTGTTTCTATTTGCATGACTCATACCAGCAGAGTTTCAGTGCATTAGAACCAATTCTGTTCCAGTTCACAAGACCCACTGCATTCTGATTCATGCTGCAGGCCATTTTCTTTTCCTTCCTGCTGTGTGACATGCCTGAAATCTTGCAGATTATAGTGAACAAAAATGCTAGATAGACACAAGATGGGAGGAAAAATTGGTGGGTGTTGCTGCGATTGCCTCTTTCACAGAATCTGTATCAAATCTAAAGATACATGGAAAATCTGCAGATCACATCCTTACTTTTACTGTGGTGATTAAATCTAAACAAGGTTAGATGCCAATTTCTAATCTAAAATAATTTTACATGCATGTTCCTTATACAACTGCCCCAGGTGATTAAAGAATCCTTTGGATATAGACCAGAATTGGTCTCTCTTATTGATGGTCTATAATAGACCACCATGTGGGAGTGCAACTTTTCTGTTCCTGGCAAATCTTTGAAACCACCACCCATAATAAACCTTTGGCCAGCTATGAGATTTGGGAATGGGGGGCGCGTCTATGCAGTCGTTCACTTCTGTTCTGAGTGACTGGACAGTCCATTGTGCTTTGTAACTCTTTCTTTCCTAACATGTACATGAAATACACCAAACTTCAGCATGGGGTTTGAAGATAACCAGTTATATATCCTTACCCTGGGCTGAACAGACATGCACTTGATGTTATGCCCCAATGCCTAATGGTTGTTAAGGATAAAATGAAACAAGCTAAGACTGAATCCCACAAAGACAGTGTAAGGGTGGATTCAGAAGCCTACTGATTTGGAGTAAAAAAAAAATCTGTCTTTTTATGGAATTGTACAACCTGCAATCTGGGAGTCCTTTTGGATTCCTGGCCTCTTCCTGAATAGCAAGTGAAGACTATGGCCAAAAAAGACCTAGATTTCCCCACCTCTACTATCGGAGCTGTACTGGCTATTGGTCAACCAGTAACTTTCGTTTGGTTGCTTGGGTGATTTCCACCTGTCCTTTGCTTTGGCAAAGGACTAGTTTGACTTCAGATAGCTTTATTCTGACTCATGGCAACTGCTTCTCTCACACAGAAATGTAGCGCAGTGTTTATATTATTGGACATGCTCAAAAATTATTTTTCACATATTAACATGCATTGCATACTGCTAGTCCTTGATTTAAAACTGCCGTTGGGATCAGAAATCCATCTGTAAGTGATTACAGAGGTTAACTCACTTCCATGTGATCAGGAGCCATTTTAATGACCTTTTTTTGCAGCAGTTATTAAGTAAATCCACAGCTATTAAGTCAATGCTTATAAGTGCTGTTATAAAGTGTGAATCCATTCATTCAAATGAGTGTTTTCATGTGACTGTGGAATGGTGTGACTGATCATAAAAGTGTTTGGTTGCCAAGCACCCAACATGAGTCATGTAACCACGGAGGGGGGGGGAGGGGTGCAACTATTTATGATGGCTCATAAATGTTCCATAGCTGTCATAAATGCAAATAGGTAAGCAACTGATCGTGAATTCCCACCTTCTGGAAATTTTTCATCTGATGTAACAAATAAGTGGAAGTTGGAGGTGGCAACATTCTATTTTGCTTACCCTTCTCTAAAGAAAGCAATTTACATCATCCACCTTCACACAAAGGCATAGCCTCTTTTGGGTGTAATATAACTTGTAAACTGAAAAATGACACATGCCCAGGGACTTGCAATTGTTCCAAATACTGATGTTTTCCCATGGTTTCAGGGAAAGAACTTCTGTTTCAAAGCACTTGCTCTGTCTAAAACTGGCAGAATGAAACAAAAAAGCAAACAGAATGGTATTTTCCATGCTGGCTTATCCCCACCCACCACCCCCACCGATGAAGAAAAGGGTTATTTTGTCTCCTCTGCCATACTCAGAAGAGAACAGACCCAGCTGGTCTATTGCTAATTAAGTCTATTTAATTTCTTCTGACTTTTTTGCCTAGGCTACGGCATGATTCAATGTTTGAAGAAAAGTTTGGTTTATTCTTTATTTGACAATAGATCACAAAATAGCTAGGTTTATCTCTGGTGAAATGATATTGGTAAACAAACTTTATAGGAAGAAAATCCAGTACTTAATTGAAGAAATTGAAAATGAGTGGGACGAAGGCTTGGAACTGAGGTAGGACAGCTGGTGAAAACTGATGCTGTTCTAAGAAGCATTGGTAAAAGAAGCATGAATTCAGAGCATGTAATAAAAGACGAAGGCTTGTATAAATCTGAAAGGTTTATTTTATTGGCATGATGGAACTAATCACACTTTTAATTCCCCAAATTCTTAGAATTAATGAAATAATCACATATGGTCAGCCATATTGGCAGAGGTTGTTAGGGAACTCGGTGGGAAATCGCACCATAGAAATAAGAACCTACTACTCATTTCTCTCCCGTTTCTCATACTTACTGCTCTTACATTGCTCCGAAACCTTGAGTAAGTATACTTAAGTAAGTATACTCTATGCTCTAAAAGCTGAGGAAATCTATCAATGATCAATCAATCTATCAATGATCAAATCTTCTATCAATAAAAAGCATCCCAAATCAGAAGCATTTGGTTTGTATCCTATAAAAAGCATGATATTTGCCCATTTATCTGGCAGCAATTCAGTGGATTGCACCATTAGTATTAATAATAATAATAATAATAATAATAATAATAATAATTTAATTTCTATACCGCCCTTCTCCCGAAGGACTCAGGGCGGTGTACAGGGCAATACAATAAAATACAACATACAAAAATTAAAAAAATATTAAATATTACAGCCCAATTCAATACAATTAATACAATAACATTAAAATACCCCAAAACCCATCAGACCAGGCCGGCTTGTTCAAATAAATATGTTTTTAGGTCACGTCGGAAGGAGCGAAGGTCGGGAGCCATCCGGAGCTCCACTGGTAAATGGTTCCACAGGTCTGGCGCGCCCACAGAGAACGCCCTTCCCCTGGGGGCCGCCAGTCGACACTCTTTGACCGACGGCACCCTAAGGAGGCCCTCTCTGTGGGAGCGCACTGGACGAAGGGAAGTTGATGCCGGCTGCAGGTGCTCCCGTAAGTAACCCGGACCCATGCCATTACAGTATTACAGTATGACATATTGTGCTAATCATGATCTCAGTTATTTTGAGTGATTTTATTTCCTATACCGATTTATATCAGCAGACTTTAAAAAAATTGCCATATTTGGAGAAACCACCAACATTCTTTAGAAAAGTGATAAGCTTTCCCCCCCCCCCTCTTCCTGGCATTCCCCAACATTCAGCCCAATAAGCAAGTTGAATAGTCTGCCTGAACAGGAAAGAAACAATGGAGAAGAAGGATAAAATGGCATCTTCTGGATCTTTTAAAGTACCTTGTCAAAGCATCAAGTAGTGTTTGGTGTGCAGTTACGAATCCCTTAAAAAAACTGGGCACACCCAGAGTTTATTTGGAACAGATTACTCTGGTAAAGGAGTAAAGAAAGAAAATAGCTCTAAATTGTTAATAAACTGCTTTACTCCCATATATTACAAAATCACATAAATGAATTCAACAGCTATAATTTAGTTCTAAGATAGACAGAGATTTTAAGCCTTTATAAAAACATTATCTTGCGATACATATATTCGCCTCCATTCCTTTATAAAAACTGCTTATTTTACTCATTTCACAGGTGCTCTTACGACATCCTATGCAAATTCAACTTGAAGCAGTTTACAAATATATGGAATACAGTGATAAAAACAATAATCCGAGACAACAGAATCTAATTCATTCAGAGAGGCATGGAAAAATATAACAGCAAAAGATCCATTAAACTTAATACTTTCTCTAAAATACAGAGACCTCAAACTTCAGGATAATCCAGGATGACTATCTGTAGTTCAGGAAGATACAGTGTTGTTGACAGTTTGAGAAGCTACTGAGAGATTGAGTATTAACTAGCTTTATTCTATAATCAAGAACAATGGAATAATATCTATCCTTTTACAATCAGGCTCCTAAACTCTGGTGATGTTTTTGGTGAAGTTGTGCTAGCTTTGGTGAAGATTTGCATCTGGAATCAGCAATGGTCTAGATATTTGCATACTCTATACTGCAAAATCCAGTGACATTTATACATAAATAGCAAGTTTATGGTATTGCAGAAGAAACATTAAAATGTCAAGTTACCACCTGATTCTTTTTAATATTTTTCCTCATTTATGCTTTAATTCCAAATGTTCTTAATTTTTTCACTAATGGATTGGATATTAATTCTGCCCTATTGCATGATCAAAATTAAAATCTTACAAGGCCATCTGATCTCCTCCTTTAATGAATGTTTTCATTATGTATGTTATAACAACTGACATTCCATCAGCAATGTCCTGATGTGCTTTTTAAAATGGATGGAGGTTTTAAAAGTACTGTATCTCCCTTTTACTTAGTATCTTCTAATATTTTTGCTGAAATTATTATAATTTTATTTGCTTTTAGCCAAAGTTCAAATACAGAGGAAAAGCATGACAAGAATGATTAACACCTAAGTTATGTTGAAAGATACAGAAGCAATCTCTGGCTTATAACCATTTCTTTAGTGAAGGTTGAAAGCTACAACCAGTCATTGCACTTACAACCATTGTAGCATCCCATGGTCATATGATCAATGTTTGGGTGCTTGGCAACCAGCATATATTTACAATGATTAGCAGCATTATGGGGTCATGTGATCACCATTTGTGACCTTCCCGGCTATTTTACAGCAAGCAAAGTCAATGGGGGAAGCCAGATTCTTAATTGAAGCTTGATTCACTTAACAGTTGCAGTGATGCACTTAACAACAATGTAAAAAAGGTTTTAAGTTTAGTGCAATTCACTTTAAACAATTGCCTTGCTTAACAATGGAAATTCTGGTCCCAATTGTGGTCATAAGTTGAGGACTACCAGTATAGCTATTTTCAAAACCTAAAATTGTTTCATATAATAAATTCTACATGTACGCTACCAAATCTGCTGAGTACATTACTGAAAAGTGAATTATTCCCTCCCCCCCAGTATTTACATTTGAAAGTTGTTTTAAAAAGTCAGCTTATCTATTAGGGATAGTTGTGTTCAAAAAATAAAAAAATGCACATATGCATTTGCATATATTAAATATATCCATATCCAAAGTTCATATAACAGTTTTGGGGGATGTTGAAAAAAATGATTCATTAAAAAAATTAATGGGATAGAACAGGGATCCCCAAAGTCCAGGTTGCGGCCCACTACCAGGCCTTGAGCCTTTTGGAACTGGGCCGTGGAAGACAGGGGTGAGCGCACTCATACACATACACATAGTGCAAGCAGCAGGTGAGTGTGAGCGGTGGGCGTACATGCCCATCACTTGTGCAAATGGAGTTGTGCCTATGCTTGCCCACCTTGCACATAACCATCCCCTCTCCCTGTCCCACCAGTCCGCAAAGCCAAAAAGATTGGGGAACTCTGGGATAGTATATTGCATAATATACTTGCAAAACCAGACCTATACTTTCCCACATATCCCTATTCATGAATGGAGATATCTGACATCTTATACACAACCTTTTCTTCAGTTTGATGCTCATGCTTGGAAGAAAATGAATTTTCCAAATATTTTTCCTATGTAGAACTATTTTGGAAGAATGGAAACAATTGATTGCAATTCTTCTGACCGAGAAATAGGATGAACATTAGAGAGATATAAAATAAGCATTAATAAATATAAACAATAAATGACAGCTGTTAAATAGCGGGTTCTTTGGTGCAGGAATGAAGACGCGGAACAGAGTACAGGATAACTCATTGTTTATTTTGTGCTGGAACTGTACTGGGAAAATGTCTGCAACTAGACGCAATATGCAGTCTAGCCCCTAGGCGGCAGCCAATAGGTTTGAATCAACCATTGCCACCTGGAGATAGCCAATTGCAGCACAGGAGACTTAAAGTCCTGGTTGCTGGAGAGCCGTTAGCTGCTCCAGCAACCCACACGGTGTTTAACAAGAGCCCAGTACATAACAACAGCCATCTCTTGCTGTCTTATACATTGATCTTGGCCAGCCAGTACAATCAACTTGGCTCCAACAATGCTATATTGTGACTGGATAATCATTCCATGTTATTTGCAGACATTTCTGCCTGGAATATTGTAGGATCTACTGAGGAAACTTTGTCCACTTCTATAGCAATTTGAACATTCAGGTTTCCACTATGACATACATTTCCTAAACTTTTATCTGACATGGTTGTGGAATTATGCAGACACTTTGATACGCATATATAAATATATTGATAATTGTTATGAATAAATCATGTTTTTCTAAGCTCAAGTTATTTTGTTTTCACTAGTCAGTTATACGCATTAGGGCCCTAAATCATTTTCAACATCTTACTATCTCTATTTATGTACTATCTCTATACAAAGTTTTGCTGTGTTCATGTTTTCCAAGAAAATGACAGCAAAAGAAGCAATATTTATGTCAGGCTGTTATTTCAGATACTATCTGGAAAGGTTGGAATTTGGATAAAACAAGCCATCATATGTAATTTAGCCATTATATGTGGTTAACAATTCTTCATTTCTTATATCTCTTCTGATATCCTTTGACAATATTTTATTGGGTTGATGAAATCTAATTGAAAATTGATACCATTTGTAAAGGAACTCAAATGCTGCTTCTTTAACTTGTGCAAAAATTATTTCAAAAGATTTTCTGCACCATTATGTCATAAATCTTTAGTTAACATATTTAACATCCTATGTATCAGTGATGCAATATTCCTCATTGTTTTGGATTACCCATTGGTATACATATTTTCAAAGATTATTTTTAATAATCAGTCAAATATTTAACTTTTCTCTAACCACTGTCTTTATGTTAATCTAAAAGTTGGTATAGAGGGGTAGTTTCGTGTGGTGGTTAAGGCATCAGTCTGGAAACCAGGAGACCATGAGTTTTAGTCCCATCTTATATACAAAGCCTGCTGCGTGACCTTGGGCCAGTCCCAGTCTCTTTCAGTCCTAGGAAGGAGGCAGTGGCAGATCACTTCTGAAAAACTGTGCCAACAATAGGGCAGAGACTTTTCCAAGCAGTTTCTGAAAATTGGGGCACGATTGAATGGAAGTGGGGGGGAAAGGTGGTCTAAGACAGTATAGATGAAATGATGCTAAACTTTTGATTTGTGTTTTCCAGAGTTTGGAAGCATTTTTAAAGAAAGGACTTTAAATTGTTCCAATATTTGGAGGTTGTGAGATAAAGGAAAGAACCAACTTTTAACTAAAGAAATACAAATTATTTTACCCATAAGAATTCTGATAGCAAGAGAGAGAGAGAGAGAGAGAGAGAGAGAGAGAGAGAGAGAGAGAGAGAGAGAGAGAGAGAGAGAGAGAGAGAGAGAGAGAGAGAGAGAGAGAGATATTAATTAATTAATTCTTAATTCTCTTGGAATTCAAACATGCCTAAATTGGTTAGGCATGTATTCTTGTATGTATCCATGAATTAAGATTTCAGTGTGTGTCCATGAGTGAACAATAAATTAATGGTATTATAAATGTCCTTTTGATGGCTTTCTACTTATCTGTGTTGTATTTAAACATGTTCTTAACAATCTTTATGAATGACAAAGATGAACCCCTATAACTTTTGTTACCTATATATGTTGATGTTTTCTTGGGATGGCTTAAAATTTTTATATTTAAACTAAAAAGAGCATATGATATACAATATGGCAATAAATCATAAATGTACTTTAAATAAAATTAATTTTATTTCATCAGTAATTTAAGGTCAATTTAGTGGTATATTAGCATGTTAAAGAAAAAAACACCAAGCTAACATAAAGACATTGTAAAGATAAAAACATAGCTGTCATTCTTGTATTATTGGGGAAAGACTTGTGATCAGAGGCCTTAATAAGAAGGCCCATTCCTGGAGGACTGCCAACTAAACCCCAACATGAAAGAACATATGAAGAAACTGTCTGAAGATAACCTTAAGGTTGTGATAGGAAAGAGGCATTTTTTTAATGTAAGGAAAAGATTTTCAATTTAATACCAGCATCTTGAACAGTGTTTACAAGAACCTAGAACCACTGAAGATGATGTAATACTGTTATAATACAGGATCAAATCCCAGCCTATAACTTTGCCATTGTATTTTGTAAAAAAAAAACCCTCTATTATATATACAAAAGAATAGAGCTACTTGCATTTACAGTTCTGCAATTTCCAATCTGCCCTTGTCCAAATGTGTTAGCTCACCCACTAGCCACGCTGATTTAGGATTATAGGGGTTTTCCTTCCTCAACCCTACATGACAGATGTCACTGAGAGATGGTGATTAGCTCAAAAGCATCATTGTGCAAACCTTTCTGCAAGCATGAATGAATGAATGAACCTTTATGGTTGAAGTACAACCATGTATACATTGAGATTGGCTCCAAGCTATATTTTGCAATAATTTTGTTCCATGATTCAGTTCTGTAATTATTTGGGATTGCAGGGAAGAAAGAGGTTAATATAATCTGTTTGGAAATTGATTCCTAAGGAGTAAAGTAATTAGGAGTTCTTTTGTACTGTGCAAGGCAGAAGGAAGTATACATAGTTAATAAGTAAGAAGATGGGGACAGTTTCTCTCTCCCTAATTATTGTTACCTTTGCATTATTCTTGAAAAGTAATGCCCTTGTAGCCATAAGAAGGTGTTGAACAGTAACCCATTGTGAAACTTGGATATTTTTCTTTGGATTCAAGAGATTGAAGCCTGAGTATGTTAAAACAGACCACCTATGCATTCAAATCACTTTAACCAACCAAACCAAAAGTGTTTCAGTTGGACCTTATAGTTTTATGTCATTCAAGCCATGCAGCTATATTCAGTACGAATGATAGCACTAGAAATGATTTACAGAGGCTATTAACTTGAAAAGAATGTTGGACTGGTTAGGAGAAACTTGGCAGCTTGAAAGCTGCATCTGATGGATATGAGATATAGTATGAAAAGGGAATTAGGAAATAAAGTTGGGAACTGAGAGAAGAATCCCAAAATAAAGGAATAGAAAATATACCTTGGCAGATAAGACATTTCTGCGCTACAGTAAAGAGGATTGTCTAACGGCTCTTTGTTTGCTATTTAGCAGAATCCAAAATGTTCTAAATTGAATCAAATTATCCATATTTACTGAATTCTTTACTTAGACTTGCTGGGACATTTTGCTTTGCAGTTGCTGGCAAGCATTATAAACTGTTTTGGAATGCTATATGTAATGTGATTATCTCTTTTCTCACACTGTAGAAATACGAGAAAGAAGTATTCAGGATTAGTATGTTCTATGGCAGGATTTTGATGTCTGAATATTGCAGATAAGTGGCCCCATATTAAAGTGTGCATTACCCTTTCTTTTTGCTGCTAGGACAAGATAGCATGAATCTGACTAAGAGAACCCATTTTTAGCTTCGCTGAAATGACTGTATTGAATTTCATATACTAAGATGGAGATACAACTAAGATGGAGATACAATGGAGTAGCTGGTTTTACTAGCTCCACTTTTTTGTGTGTAATGCTCTAATTTTTTTATGGGCTGATCTTTCCAAGGCTGGTAAGTGCAATGTTACCATTATCCCTCATTATCTTAATGCTTGATGAATGAAACTTTAAAATTTGCACGTTGTTTTATTAAATAGGAATTTTTAATTATCCATCTGTTAGTCATTGCAGATCAGCACATTTTTCATCTATTCTGTTGCTAACATGTAGGATGAACATGCCACATGACAGTAGGAAACATCCGTTGGTCATCAAATCAAAACCAGGGTTGTATTCAACAATGTTATTTAAATGTGTGAGAAAAGTAATGTTAACACTGAAATGAAATCTGTAGGCTACTGCAGAGACATTCACAGGAAGATTACAGAAATCATCAAAAAATTTAAAGTTGACAATAGCAGAGAAATAATTGAAAGAAAAGCCTCATTCAATTGTAGGAACAATTGATATTTCACTCATACTTTTGAGTTTTTCCAGATCACTATGGGAGGAGAAACCTGGACTAAATAGATCTTCAATCTAACACAACAAAAACCTTTTATTGTGTGTACTTTTTTACATGAATTACTGAAAACTACTCAAAGAAATTTGTAGAATAAACTATGGGCCTTTTTTAGCTTGGTGAATTACACTTGAGCTTTCTATATGTTGATTAAAAAACCCATTATTGCAGTACTCACTAATTTGGTGCATCCATCATAGTTACCCAGAGGTAGGCAAGGGGGAAGAAAATGTATCATGACATTGTCCCACAAATGCTGTGACTAATTGTACCTATTTTAGATATTGTGATGCAAATGCATAATTGCAGCATTTGCATGGTGATATCACCTTTGTACAAATAGTATACTAATTTTTCATATAAGCAAAATTTGGCAGTTGAAGGATGAAGTGATATCATCCTTGCAAGATGCCAGCTTCAATCTTTTGACCTTAACTTTGCCAAGTCAAGCACTTTAGTAAGTCATTAAAAATGTCCTTATTCACTTCAGTGAGGATTTTTTTCTTTGGAATAGTAAAACGCAATGAAGGAAACATTATTTTATAGGGCACTAATCCCTCCTGCTAATTCAGACACAGGTTTGAATTCAGTCCTTGGATCCGAAACCATCATTTGGATCCCATCTTTGGAGTCCTTAAGGTTGCTGTTGATCAAGGAGCAAAGAGAATCTAAACTCCACTTACAAGCTATGAGCAATGATTGATTTTGGTTAGGCTCAGATTCCTGTATTCACCTCAATTCAAGAATATACTGCTGGAAACACTGTTTATGACACCTCAGTCCATCAGTTAAGTCTAGTTTTGTTCTGACTTGTTTGTCCAGAATTTTAAACCTCTATTTTGTCTCAGTTATGCTCCTTGACTGACTCTTTGAACTGCTGTTCAATCTGTCTCGACCATAAATTCTCTTTTGTGAGCAAGTGATGTGAGATTCCCTGGATTTTGTCACTTAACTACATTATGCTGAATAAATTCAGAACAGGTCAGAGGCTCCAAACATATTTTAGATGTGAATCATCTAAGCAGCAGCATTCTTAAAAGGCTACAAAAATAAGATTTTCTTTCATTTGCTTCCTTCCTGGAATTAACATAAGTTTAACACAAAAACACATTACTTTCTAATATGGTTGCATAACTTTTTAAATAGTATGGGGACAAGAAGGCTTGGGTGATCATATTCAGAGTCATTCAGAGAAATTTGTGGAACACCTGATGTACAATTCTTTGGATTTGTTCCCAGTTGGAACCCACACATGAGATGCCTGGGGAAAGGTCTTGGAACAGTTCAATCCTGTTGGACCTGATGAAGTGGACAGGGTCTTCAATGCTGTCAGTGCAATCACCTGTCAATTAGATCCCTGGCTCTCCTAGTTGGTGAAAGCCTCCAGGTCAGTGTCAACCAGGCAGTAATCAATTCTTCACTGCAGGAGGAGATGTTTCTGTGATCTTTTAAGAAAGCCCTGGTTCCCCACCTCCTTAAAAAAATCTCTTGATTCCCACCTTCTGTACTACTTCCTCTCCCACCTTCCTTTTTAAAGGAAGATGGTAGAGAAGGTGACTTCTTGGCAGCTTCAGAACTTCAGTACCATTGATCATGTATCCTTTAGGGCTGGCTGCAGGTTTTGAGGCTGGGTGGCATTGTCTTATATGAATGAACCTTTATTATCAAAGTACAATATGTGTACAGTGAGATTGGCTGAGCTTCCCTTTGTACCCCCCCAACTCACAGTGACAATAAACCCACCATCTTGTTACACCATGTGAGCTAATTGCACAACACACCAGCCTCGCAAGTCAATCATACATAGAGTTATTTCCCGTTCTGGAGCCTGACAGCCCATGGATAGAAGCTGTTCTTCAGCCTGTTCGTATGGCTGGCTTTACTTCTGTATCTCTTACCTGATGGTTCTGCTTCTTTTTCCAAGGCCAGTCCCAATCAGTGTTGATAGGGAGTGAGAGATCCAGCCCATGGCCTCTTTTGTGGTGTGCCATAGGGCTCAGTAGTCTGTCCACTCCTTTTAAACATACATATGAAGCCATTAGGTGAGACCATTCACCACAATAGGATGAGGTACCGTTAGTATAATGATGATGCTAAAGTTTACATCCCTATCCTGGGTGACTCAAGTGATTTTGTCATTATCCTTTCATAGTGCCTAGAAGCCAAAAGGGTCGACACAGACTTTGGTTGAACCCTTGTAAGACTGAGTGGCTTTGGATGTATGGAGCGTCTGTCTCTAGGACTTTTAACATCTTTAAGTCTGGATGGGGTTGCACTACCCCAGACAGACCTGGTGTGCAATCTGGGGCTTCTCCTGGACTCACAATGAGCCGGTGACAGTTGTGGCTAGGACAACCTTTGCACAACTTCATATTGTGTGTCAGTTGCACCTTTTCCTAGATCATGTCAGGTGCAAGATGCATTTGACCCCGTCCTTGAGCTCAGCCTGGTCCTCTCCCACAATCAGGAGTCTCTGCACTCAGTCACTCAAGCCCTAGTCATCTTATGTTTGGATTACTGCCATGTACTTTACATGAGATTACCTTTGAAGAGCATCTGGAAGCTTTAACTGGGGTAGAATGCAGCTACACGGACAATTCTTGGGGCTTCTAGGGTGGCCCGTGTTACATCACTTTTCCACGAGCTGCAAAGACTGCCAGTTTGCTTCAGGTGTTTGTTATCACTTTTAAAGCCCTTCATGACATGGGTCCAGACTATCTAAGAAATAAGCTCACCAGGATGAGATTAGCCCAACTCATCTGTGTCTGCAGAAGAAGAGTCTTTTCTGCTGTGGTTCTTGCCCTCTAACTTATTGCACCTCTGAGGTCAGATCCGCTCCCACACTTTTGGCCTTCAAAAAGGCTTTGAAGACATGTCTGTGCCAAGTAGCCTGGTTCCCAATGGTGGTGTGACATTTTTGACATGGCTAATGGAGTATATAACACCTGTCTCCTCCCTTTGAGCACTTTGCTCCCACCCTCTTCAGCCTGCTTAGTTTTCTTTTAATTGAATTTTAAATTTAAGATCTTTATTTATTGTTTTAATGTGTTATAACATTAACACAATAAATAAGCTGTCTAGAATCACCTTTGGTGAGTTGGGTGATATACAAGTTTGATAAATAAATAAATTGTGAACTAATCAAATGGATTTTAGTTTAGCATTTTGTACACACCCAGTGCATGATATGTAAGGTGTAATGCAAACCAATGAGTCAACCACATTTAGATAACCATAGATAAAGACATAAGGTTTGTCATTTTATACTGTATACAAAGTATATTTTCTACCACTAAACCAATCTCCTTTCCTAAATCAGGAAGGTTGTACTTGTTCCTGTACAGGTTTCTGTACTTATTGTACAGTATAACCAACTGTACAACCTATTAGTATAACTATTACTATAGCTATTAGTATAACTGTACTGTGCAACCTATTAACAGCCCAATACTGGCTCTACTCATGTGACACTTTTATTCATGATTAATTCAACTACTAAAGTGCTGAATTATAATTCAGACTGTCATGTGAATGCAACCACTCTGTTGAGCTTGTATAGCTAAGATGCATTTCCTAGTGCAAGCCATCAAACTCTGCAGTGATACCAAACCAAGTGCCATAAAAAGGTTAGAAGAACCATGCTTGATCAGATAAAACAGTGTTTTGCTCCCATTGTGATTGTCTTAACCACTTTGCTAGCATTGCACACTGAGTCACCAATTAGCCAACTGCATTGCAGCTAGTGTATTCTGGCGTCATAGGGTTAGTTTATATTTTAGTGTCTCATACAAAGCTAGAACACTGGTTAATGTCATTAACTTTGGATAAATTAACCACAGGAAAGTTGTTGTACAAACATAATCCTTGTCTTTGTGAAGCTTCTAAATATGACCTAAGAACAAGAGCACCTTCCTGCTCATTTTTCATATTAATAAGCCCTAAGGGGCCTTCTGCCTCTCATTTGGTAGATAGCCACTAAGACTAGTAGCTATTATATTATTTAAAACTGCTAAATTGCCCTTTCTACTATCTAGCATGGTGGCTATTATTGAATGTTGAGATAGTATACAATGTTTTTATAAATAAGCATTTCCCTTTACTTGAATGAAATCACACATATTTAGTGTAACTGGATGACTGAAGATTATTCTGAATAGCTAAGCCTTGCTACTTTTCCACATCTGTAGTCCATGTTACACAAGTCTGTTTATTGTCTGCAGATTTAAAAAAGTGTCAGAAAACCACAATGGCAACTATTCATTTGGTTTTGGGAAGTTCAATGAAAAAGCATTGTGGCATTAAGATAGGCTGCCCTTTAAGGAAATGAGGTGGGTCTCAAGCTGGGTGTCAGGTCAGGTGAGTATTTTTGCCAGTGGGAAACCTGCCTCTCCCCCCCTCACCCCCCTCACCCCGCTCTGCCCAGTTCTAGCCTTCCTAATCCAAAACCACTGTTGTGGTTATTCCTGTTGTACCACAATTGAACTGGAAGTAAATTTACTTAACCCTCCAGCAAAGATGATGATAGTAATAACACTTAGACTTATATAGTGCTTCACAGTGCTTTACAGCCCTTTCTAAGCGGTTTACAGAAGCAGCATATTGCCCCCAACAATCTGGTCCTCATTTTACCAATATCTGAAGGAAGGCTGAGACAACCATGATGTAAGATTAAAGAAGTGAAGGTTCCCTGGAATGATGCAAATACCATGGGTGTGGATATCAAGGGAACACCCCCAACCTGCCCCCTTCTCCTTAGGAGATAGGATAGAATCATATCAAACTGAACCTCAAATCACGGAGCAGAAATAACCATTTTGCTTTCATATGCAGCAATTTCTATGATAACAGATGGACATTTCATTTGTATGCTAGTCTCACTGGTAACAGATGGACAAATTATTTCATGAACAACAATAGCTCAAAAATGACTCTCTTAGTGATACTCAGAATAATCACTCCAAAATATAATTTCAAGTTCTTCTTTAATTGCCTGAACATACAGTTGTATTGTATTGTTTGGGTACAGCTGGACTGAACCTGCAACGATCTATTAAATACTTTTAGATATGGTCTGCATAAAGCTGAGTTTTTCAATCAATTGGCAAATGTTTAAATGAGGAATATTGGTTATTTCTTTGTAAAATCTATGACTTGTACTATGTTCATCTTAACGCAACATGATCATTCACTTTTCTCCAACCCAATGCCTTCTAGATTAATACAACTTCACTGTCTATAATTCCCAATTGACACATGTTGGCTAGAAATTAAGAAAGTGGTAGCTTTACAACTTCAAAACAAATTTAAATATTATAATTCTGTTCTACAGGTTTGGTTTATTGAAGTCAGAATATGGTGCTAATTTAGCTTATCTTTCTAGTGACTCCTGTGCCATTTTTGTTATGTCTGTGCCTGCTGAATTTGTTATTTTATTAATTCAACAATAGCTATGTGAAGAATACTTAATTCCACCTATTATTCTTGATCATCAATGTAATAGAATCATATTCAATACAGTTGAGTAAATGAGTTGATTTTATTGCTACCAGTTAAGTTATCTGAATATTGGCTTTGACTTTTTAAATATTTTTGTAGACATTTTAATTTAGTGGAGTTACATAGTAATGATACAATAGTACCAAGGGAAATTTTGCTTACTATAAATGTCTATACACTACTAGCCTTCAATATATCTTGTGAGAAATCACTTTTTAACTCTTTAAAATAAAACATGATACACATTCTGCTCACTATTATTATCCAATAAACTGTGGAACTTAAAAAGTAGAATTAAATTCAAGCCTTCTATCATATATTTGAGGGATGGTCTTTATTTCTTTGAAGATTGTGGTCTGTTTCATTTAGTGAATTTCTAACAGTTAAGCTCATTTATTCATGGTTTGCTGGGAATGTTCATAACTCACTGCAAACATATCTTCAGGTCTCCAGCAATGTAAATTGAGAAGCCATCAGTGAGCCTGAAAAATTTTATTAGTAAGGACAAGCCAAGATAAGTAGGGTGGCTGGAGTTATGCATCATGTTAAGTGATAATAACAGATCACAAAGTCTGGGTTCACAGGACACGCTTAAATAATATCAGCCAAACAACATTAGAACTCACAATTGTATGAGAACTTACAGCCACTTGATAAAGCTTTATTTCTCTCACTTGACTCCCCAAGAAATTTTTTTAATAAACTTTGCTGTGTATATGATATATGTATTATTTACAAACTATAAATCATACCTCTAAAACAGAAATCAGTAATTGGTACCTAGAAGCACCTCAGAAAAAAAGGGATTAGATCAAAAGGCATTAATCCATACATCTTCATAGCTGTAAATATGACTTTTAAAGAAATAAAACCAAACAGAACTGTATATTTTCTAATACATATAAGGATCTCCCATATGCCAAAGGAATGTTTTAACTGAATACATAGCAGGTATGTGTTCAAAGCTCTACCAGATAGTCTCTGCTTATAAATGAATCTTTAGAAAGTGTGTAAGTATGCAGAAAGGATTGAAAAGATGCATGCAGGCTCTCTATAGAACTCCGGATATCCTTAACTGAATTCCATGCTTTGGGATTCCAGGAAGCAGGATCCCAGGAAATAGTAACCTATAGAGAGCAAAGATCCTTTACCTCAATTTTAGGGTGGCAGCTCTTCTGAGTACATTAGATTAGATTAATTGGTTTCACTAGATATCTGCATATTAAATTAAAGAAAGATTGCATGAAACTGATTGATAATATTCAAGCCAATGGAATGAGAAGAATATGAGACCTAATTATTCTGACTAAACTAATGTCCTGATCATAGCAAAATATGATTTTTGTTGTGGTTAATATTCAATCACTTTTTGTTAGACCTCAGTAGAAGATGCTATTCCATGGATAGTTGTATTGTTTTGCCCTTTGAAATTTAAGAACTTTTCATTCACTGCCCTTGGGTTGACAAGGTTGACTTTGCTTCACTTCACAGCTCTCATCCTTAAGGAGGAGTGAGGAAAAGCATACTTAAATAGATGCTGTAACCTTGTCATTTATATCTAGTTTAGTGTAATGAAAAAGTGGAACATCTGCAGGCTTCCAATCTTTTTCAATTCACCTGGGAGATCTTGCATTATCAGTCAGTCATGAAGATAACTCAAATTCTTCTTTTGAAAGGTAAGTTGTCTTGGTGACAGCTCAGCAGAGGACAGTTCCACTTTTATCACACAGTCATCTTATCATTTGTAGGTTTTCTGCCATGGGAGGAAGGTGGTAACATCTATGCTAGTTTAGATATAGCCTTTGCAATATTCAAATTTTGGTTTTGCAATCCATACATTTTTGAAAGAAAATGACTGAGAAAACATATCACTATTGGCCATTATTAAAACTTCTCTGCTTTTTAAAATAAACATAAACTACTAAGTGAATTTGAAATATTCTGAAGACGGAATATAACTGTACAGTCCATTACGACGATTGGGAACGGCAGCAGGCGGTTACATGGAGGGCCGTATCAATATCCGGGACCGCGCCCCCGCTGTCTTCGAGCGGTGGCGTGTTCCGACCCTCCGGCTAGTACCCTTGTATCCGGGGGTGAGGGGGATCAGGACCCTGAGCTCAGACTGGTGTATTTCAATGCCAGATCCATGGTGAACAAGGCTCCCCTCATCCGGGAATTGATCGAGGAGGAACACACAGATCTGGCATGCATTACGGAGACCTGGTTGGGCCCAGAGGGCGGTGTCCCTCTGGTTGAACTTTGCCCTCCGGGTTTCTGTGTGCTACACCAGTCTCGGGCTCAGGGCAGGGGCGGTGGGGTGGCGGTGGCGGTGGTTATACAGGAGACCTTATGTCCGCAGGAGACCACCATTGTCCAGATAGGCAGGAGTGAGTCCCTTCTCATGATATGTGGCCCTCGGGCTCAGCTGGGTCTGCTGCTAACATACCTGGTGCCCAGCTGTGTGGCAACGGCCCTGCCTGAGCTGCTTGACACCCTCTCAGGGTTGACGGTGGAGTTTCCCAGACTTATAGTTCTGGGCGACTTCAACCTGCCTTCCCTGGGAGAGTCGTCAGAGTTAGCTCGGGAGTTCATGGCTTCCATGATGGCCATGGACCTGACCCAAGTAATTCAGGGCTCGACTCATGGGGCGGGTCACACCCTTGACCTGATTTTTCTATCTGGACAATGGTTGGATGATTTGGGAGGGGGCTCGCCATCTGTTGTCCCCCTGTCATGGTCCGATCATTATCTCCTGCGGCTGGTCTTCCACTGTGCCACCCCCGCTGCCAGGCTGTGGAACCAACCAGATGGTTCCGTCCCAGGCGCCTAATGGACCCAGAACGGTTCCAGACGGTGCTTGGGTCCTTACCTCTCTCCCTCACTCACAGCCCGGTCAATGCCTTGGTTGATGCCTGGGAAAGGGCAGCTGCTGAGGCACTCGACCGTGTTGTACCCTTGCGACCCCAGACTTGGCACAGATCCCGTTGGGCTCCATGGTTTTCTGTGGAGCTCCGGGAGATGAAGCGTCGGAGACGGGGTCTAGAGAGCGGTTGGAGGTCCACCCGGTCTGAATCTGACCGATTGCGACTAAGAGCCTTCACAAGGTCTTACCTTGCTGCGATGAGGACGGCGAAGTCTAATTACTTTGCTGCCCTCATCGCGTCCGCAGATAATCGCCCAGCCGCCCTGTTTAGGGTGACTCGTTCTCTCCTTAATTGGGAGGTGAGGGAGGAACCCTTACAGGGTCGGGCTGAGGAGTTTAGTCATCATCTGGTGGACAAAATAGCTCAGATCCGGACCGGTTTGGACTCTGACTGGGCAGAGTCTGGCATGGAGGAATCAAGTGGTCTTGAGCATGTTATCTGGACTGAGTTCGACCCTGTTTCCCCCGATGACGTGGACAGGATTATGAGGAGACTGAGCTCCACCACTTGCTTACTGGACCCCTGCCCCTCCTGGCTGGTTTATGCGGCTCGGGAGGAGACACGAGGCTGGTTCCAGGCAGTAATAACTGCTTCTTTGAAGGAGGGTATCTTCCCCGCTGCCTTGAAGGAGGCTTTGGTGAGGCCCCTCCTCAAGAAGCCTGCCCTGGACCCGGCTGTTTTAAATAACTATCGTCCGGTCTCCAACCTTCGCTTTTTGGTGAAGGTTGTTGAGAGTGTGGTGGCGCATCAGCTTCTTCTGTTCCTGGAGGAAACTGATTATCTGGACCCGTACCAATTGGGTTTCAGGCCTGGGTACAGCACGGAGACGGCATTGGTTGCACTGGTGAATGATCTCTGGCGGGCTCGGGACAGGGGATGTTCCTCTGTCCTAGTCCTTTTAGATCTCTCAGCGGCTTTCAATACCATCGACCATGGTATCCTACTGCGGCATCTCAGTGGGTTGGGAGTGGGAGGGACCATTTTACGGTGGTTCTCTTCCTATCTCCTGGGCCGCTCGCAGTTGGTGTTGACGGGAGGGCAGAGGTCCGCCCCAAGGTCTCTCGTTTATGGAGTACCGCAGGGGTCGGTCCTCTCTCCCCTCCTGTTCAACATCTATATGAAACCGCTGGGCGAGCTCATTCGTGGTTTCGGGGTGGTACTGATGATACCCAACTTTTTCTTTCCACCCCGAACCAACCCAGTGATGCACTCGACGTGATGTCCCATTGCCTGGAAGCGGTCCAGGTTTGGATGGGGAGAAACAGGCTTTGACTCAATCCTGCCAAGACTGAGTGGCTGTGCATATTGGCATCTCGGATAAACCAGGTTGTTCCACCACTAATGACGGGGGGTGAGGTGTTACCCCCTGTCGATAGGGCTCGCAACTTGGGCGTCCTCTTGGATTCACGGCTCAATTATGAAGATCATATAGGAGCCGTGACCAGGGAGGCTTTTGCCCAGCTTCGTCTGGTGCGCCAGTTGCGGCCCTATCTGGACCAAGATGCCCTACACACAGTCACCCATGCGCTTGTGACCTCCTGGCTAGACTACTGCAACGCTCTCTACATGGGGCTGCCCTTGAGGACCACTCGGAGGCTTCTGCTGGTGCAGAATGCAGCTGTGCGAGTTGTTACGGAAGTTTCCCGATACTCCCATGTAACACCTCTTCTCCGTGAGCTGCATTGGCTTCCGGTTGCCCTCCGGGTGAGATTCAAGGTGCTGGTAATGACCTATAAAGCTCTAAATGGCTTGGGTCCGGATTATCTAAGGGAACACCTGCTGCCGGCATCAACTTCCCATCGTCCTGTGCGCTCCCACAGGGACGGCCTTCTTAGGGTACCGCCGGTTAAGGAATGCCGGCGGGTTATCCCCAAGGGAAGGGCGTTCTGTGTGGGCACGCCGGCCCTTTGGAACCAGCTTCCCACAGAGCTTAGGACCGCCCCCGACCTTCGCTTATTTCGTAGGGACTTGAAAACTTGGTTTTTTGAGTTGTCTGGCCCAGACTGAGGGGTTTTTAATTTTTAATTAATGGGGTTTTAATTAAGCTCAGGGATTAATTTAATCTTAGTTTTAATCATTTTTAATTGTATATGATGTATTTTAACTTTTAATTTTCCCTGTAAACCGCCCTGAGTCCTATGGGAATAGGGCGGTATATAAATTTAAATATAAATAAAATAAATAAATAAATTAAAAATAGCACATGCCTATGTTCATCATTGCCAAATACAAATATGAACCTGGCCTTAGTTCAATTCAAAATTTTATATAAATAGTATAAATATATTAATATAATAACAATAAAATGTCTAAAGACAAACCAGTTTATAGATTGATTTTTTTTCTTGGAACTTAAGTCACATAATATCAGAGATGTAGGCAGACTGATGCAGAAGCATAAATCCAAAATTTAGAAAAATAATTCATTCAGTGGTTCTGAATTTGTTTTAAATTCTATGTTTCAGGGAAAAATCAAACTGTAGAAGAAACTTTTAATTTTATTTTGCTATTCCAAATAGTCTTGAAATAGCTAGATTAATTCATTAATAGACCAAGTATATGAAACACATATAATTGTATGTTTTTCTAGATACTAAATGTTGCTTTAAGCTTTGGAGATGTCAGATAGAAGTACTTTATCCATCACTTTCTGTCATTGTCTGCAGCCTGCAACAATATCTTGTAGCAACCAAATATGCTGCCCAAAAAAGGCAGGATACTATATAGGCATGAGACTGACCACTGAAATCACTCTAAGACGAGGAACAGTGATATCAATAGCCTAGCACTTCTAGGTTACCTATATAGCTAAACAGTCAAAGGTAAGGCCTGTGAATCATGCTGTAGAGTTGGCAGCCCAAGACCTCTCATGCTGAACCAGTTGGTCAATGAGGTCTGGTCAGGAGACAAGACCAAGAGATTGAAATGCCTGAAGATCACAAGTATCTCTTTGCTGAACAAGGAGGATCTCTCAGTGGGAAGACAAATATACAAGCAAGCAAGATCTCTCTGCTTGGGGAAGGAAGGAAGGAAGGAAGGAAGGAAGGAAGGAAGGAAGGAAGGAAGGAAGGAAGGAAGGAAGGAAGGAAGGACTCTGCTACGCAAGAAGACAGAAGAGACAGTATATAAAAGAATGGGTTTCCTAGATGTCACTCTAAATACAATCTTGAAAAAATATTATATTATCAACTCAGTAGTAAAAGTAAATACAAAAACACTGCTAAGTGACTGAAGTGACATGGCTACTTCATGTGCAGTTTTAATAAATTTATAATTAAATATATACTGCGTTTTTCTTTGTTTTCTTGACTCACTAGACATTTTCGAATGAATAAATGATAAGGTTTCAGTGTTATAGCCTGCAACTCTCTCCTCTTTACCCCTCCCCTCTCTTCCTCTTCCCTCCCTTCATTTTCATCAAGTTGTACAGTTTTCTGAAATCCTTAGGAAGGAAGGGCAGCATATTTTCTAAAACTATGAATTCACTGTCTCCCACCCTACAACCATCCTGGTTGGTATAGAACAGTTTCCCCTGCCCTGGCATGACTTTCTTGACTGAAGTGCTAAATAATCTTGGCTAAGTTGTCTTTTTCAAAATATACTTTCCGAACAATCAATTCTAATTAGCATTCACTTGAACCCCTCACATCATTGTGTATTCCTATAAAGCTGTTCTTTTGTTGTTGTTGTTAGTTACAAAGTCGTGTCCGACCCATCGCGACCCTATGGACAATGTTCCTCCAGGCCTTCCTGTCCTCTACCATCTTCTGGAGTCCATCTAGGCCAAGGGTGTCAAACTCAATTTCACTGAGGGCCGCATCAGCATTGCGGTTGCCCTCAAGGGGCCGGGTGGGTGTGACCTGGGTGGGTGTGGCCTACTGGGTGGGTGTGGCTAGAGTGCGTATGGCCTACTGGGTGGGCGTGGCCAGCTCTACATCATTCGCATCAAGGGTGCCTATGGTGGCCTGGACAGGAGTGGGACAGATCTGAGGGTCTCTGGCAGAAGGAGGGTCTCTGGGCCAGGGCCAAGGCAGTGGGGGCCGTTCCCTCACTCTTTCCAAGATGGCTTTGCGGGCCACATGAAACCACTTCGCGGGCCGGATCCGGCCCCTGGGCCTTGTGTTTGACATGTCTGATCTAGGCTCACACCTACTGCTTCAGTGACTCCATCCAGCCACCTCATTCTCTGTCGTCCCCTTCTTCTATTGCCCTCAATCTTTCCCAGCATTAGGCTCTTCTCCAGTGAGTCCTTCCTTCTCATTAGGTGGCCAAAGTATTTGAGTTTTAGCTTCAGGATCTGGCCTTCTAAAGAGCAGTCAGGGTTGATCTCCTCTAGGACTGACCGGTTTGATCGCTTTGCAGTCCAAGGGACTCGCAGGAGTCTTCTCCAGCACCATAGTTCAAAGGCTTCAATTCTTTGGCGCTCAGCCTTTCTTATGGTCCAGCTTTCACTGCCATACATTGCAAAAAGCTGTTCTTTAGAAAGAGCCAATATATTTGTGTCACTTATTTAAGGATGCAGTTGCTAACATAAAATTTGATGGTGTCATAACCAGTCACCTTTGAAATGCTGAAAGCATTTACATTTGGGCTCTGGGATAAGGGACGTAAATAGTTCTTTTCAAGCAATTAAACCAGCATAAGTTCCATGGTTTTATTAGTAAGCAAATCATAGAAAGAAAATATAGTTTGGGCAACTAGAAAGTTCTGTTCTATTCTTTGTAGCTGGACATCTTGTCATCCTCATTCATTCACTTTGGACCTTCCTCTAATAACTTCACATTACATGCATGGTGTTATTCTGTGATTTGGAGATGAATATGAGGTGTGTGTGTGTGTGGGGGGAGGGAAGATAATACAACTGACATTTTATTCCAATACAGCATATTTCAGAGATCGGGGGGGTGGGGGTTGGGGGGTGGGCAGAATACCTTTTCTGGAAAATATTCAAAATGTTGATGGAATCACATGCCTTTCTCTCACTGAATATTGTAGGCATACCACAATTCAAAAGTGTGAGTGTACTTTTTAGAAGTAAGAAATCATTGTGTGAATGAACAGCTAAAATTGTTACAGCATTGGATATCTTCAGGATCAAGATCCTGGAACATAATAACTATGTTACCCAAGCTTATAACATAACATGAACAGTACTTGATTTATTTCAGGCATATTTATTGATCGTTTGTATTTTCAATGTTATGTGAAATGACCATTTAAATAGTATATGAAGTAAGATAGGTAGGTTCCGCTGAAGATGAACTTGCCGTTGTTGTCCTTATCATTTATATCATATTGATGTATGCCCTTCTTAAACCTCCCGAAGCTGCTTCTCTCTTCTTGGACTAAGTTGTACTTCTGAAATTTTCTGAGAAAATTTAAACTACCGGTACCTGCAAATTCTCAGGTCTGAGTTTCAGAAAGGGATAATATGAGTAAAGTCACACCTTGTGATAATTAGTGATATTTTCCAATGCTGCTAATACAATAGAGTTACACAGACAATTATCAGTGCAACCACCAACCACCTTTTAAAGCTAGGCTTATCGTTTCACATAGTAATAATTTCAAATGTTTGCCCACTGTTTTACGATTTTGATTTGTTTAATTATGACATTGCCCTAATAAAGATTAGGGGATTACTTGATGAGAGTCACATAGAGATAATTTTTGCCATTTTAACTTAGAACTCTTTTTCTTGAATCCTTCTGTAGGGTAAAATTATCTTTCCAGGGTCATAACAGAACACTGTAAAGTAGGAGAGAAAAGTGACTTAAGGAACCAGAAGTTATAATATACGTATTGGATTTTAATAGCTAAATCACTTTTATGTACAGTATTTTTATAGCAGTATGATTGTATTGATTCACTGTAGGACAAATGTTAGCCAATCCTAGTATCTTTTGGCCGAGAAAGACTTCTGATAAGGTTAATTGCCCTAAAACTATTGCCTTTCTGCTTTTTCTGCTGTGACTTCTTAGTCCAGCAGCGAATCTTTTGGGGGTTAGTATGTCAAAAATTTGGAAAATTCCCAAGTTGACTATGCTGGCATGTCTTTTCTACTAAACAAAAAAGAAACAATTCTCTTTATTTCCCATCTAGGCCACCCTGAACAGCAGCACTCAGTGGCAGTGCCAAGGTTTGGCCTGAAGTAGAGGCTTGGGCCTTGATTTCAGTCCCAGGGCCATTGCTGCCACTCAAAAAGGCTGCCTTGTGCATGAGCTTCAGGAAACAGCATGATTTGTCCCTGCTGCCTAGTGCTCCCCAGGGTCTGCCTCATGCTGCTTACATTCAGATGATGTTGTCTTTCTGCTGGCCCTTGTAACTTTCCCAAGGCTACTTTCGATTCCGCAAGGCTTTCGTTCTTGAAGTGGCTTTGGAGAATGCTTTTTTGCAGCCTCTGCAGTATATGAAAACCACATGAAAGCATGTCCCATTCTTACGACATTTTCAGAGGCTCTGGAGGCTATATAAATGTATGGCCCTCTCTGGTAACTTCTGAGACCATGCAATAACACACCCTATTCTCATGCATCATCTATCACCTCCAAAAATAGAGCAAGAATGGGGTGGGCTTTCAAGAATAGTTGTCGTTGGGTGTCGGTGAAAGCTGGGGTGTCACCCAAAATGTTGTGGTGTGTCATCTTTGACACACAGGTTTGCCATCATTGCCACAGCAATAAGTCACTGGGAGCAAAGACTGCAATGCTTAGAAGTCTTATGAATGAAATGAGTGTCTCTGTGTTTGCATATTCATGGTAAACACATAAGTTTCTCCTGAAATAGTTAAATAATAAGCAAAATCAGAATAGAACATTATATTAAATAGAAGGTTCAAGTATATATTTTTTTAAAAAACCAAGAGTGATTAAGGAAGGAACACAGTGAAAAGGTATAAAAATAAGAATGAAAAAACAGTCTTTCTCATCACGAAATGTATTATAATTATTAGGTTTGTGCATGATTTGAAAAAGTAAAAGGTACTTCAGAATGCATGACACAGTGAATATAGCATCTTTTTGTAAAGCAGATGCTTCCTTTCTAGTCCTCTGTGTGAGACTTTAAAAAAAAGATAAGTCTTCTTTAAGGAGTTCAGCCATCAAAACAAGCACATCTTTAGTGTGTTGCCTTAAAGCTGCCATATACCATCCCTTTTGATTTTTGAAGATACCCAACCATAAAAATAGCAGAAAAAATGACTACAATGTAAAGAAATGTTAATGCCTCATTTTTGTACCAATTTTGCAACTAAAATCCAGTGTAGCTACAGTAATTTGTCTACCTTTAATACTGTTCACGCACCAAAAAGGATTGCTTTGATTAATGGAGGTTGATTTAAATGTTTTTTTTTCTGAAGAACATGGCATAAATTTAGTATCTTCTTTCCTGTGTTATCTTCCTTTTGTTATTTATACTTACATATGTTAGCCAGTGCACTTGATAATTTACTACTAATTGTATAAATAATAAATGGCAAAGAAGATGGAAGGAAGATGAATTAGTGCATAAATGAGCAAGCGTAAAGGGTCTCCAGTTTACAATTTGCAGTTTGGATTATTAAGAGCAACAATCCCTGGGAGAAATTGGAATAAATCTTTCCAAGCATAATTAAATGTGATGAGTGTCATTACAAACCTGTTCGAGAACACTGTCCTATATGGCACTGTCTCATTTTCTTTTAAAATGCAAACCAATGAATGCTTGTTGTTCGATCTGTTTCAACTTGACTTTTTTTGATCCTGTTTTCCATTAATTAATTTCAGGTAATATTAAGAGAGAAAATACAGGAGCATGGAAGATGAGTATAGCTCCCTATGTTGTTAAATTGCTTAGATCAAGGGTTGGCAGAATCTCATCTTTTATTTACAAGAATTCTTTGTTCCCTACAGATGCTCACTTACCCTCCCCCCAGCCACTCCTCCAAAGATTAGTAGGGGGAAAAAAGCATTCTGGAACATTTAGAGGGGGCAGTAGATAGCAACCTTATCAGTTTACATAAATGGAAGCATTGTAACTAACTGTGACCAATATGAGGAACAGCTTATATATTTGCAAGCCTCTGAGAAGTCATTTTGTGAGAGTGCCCACAATATGTGTTTAAAATTCTGCATAGCTACTCTGGGCTTGGAGGGCAATTTTTTTATTCCTAATCACACCAGACTGCTTTCCTAAGAAGAAAAAAAGATATATCCTTTTTGCTCTGTAATACTAATAAAAATTTCCACCTCTCTTAACTAATTAAGAAAAAGATACAGTAAGTAGATATATGTGGTATATATAAAAGCGGTTTCTAATTTAGCCCTGGGAAAGTGATTTATAATCTATGAAAGGTCATACTCTAAAAATAACATTGATGTTTCTAGAATTTTAAATACTAATGTTTTCTCCTCTTTGATTTTGTATTCATTTTTTTCTCTTTCCCCCAGTGTGCTCAGCTTAGCCAAAAACTATTTTTTAAAAAAGAAATACTCACTGCCTGGCATGGGGCCTTACTTGCCCTGGCATAAGGGTGGATCACTAACCATCTCTTGTGAATGAGACTGCAGAATGGAAAGGTCTCCGTTCTGTTCTGGGCACTATGGCAGAAATATCCACTGCCCTCCTCAATGAGCTGCCCTTCAGAGCCATTTTGTCTTAGGCCAGGGAATGGCTGAAAGAAACCTAGAATGGATTGGTTGAAAATTGCTCTTTTTTTGGAGGGGAGGTAGAGGTTTAATGAATGAATGAATGAATGAACCTTTATTGTCAAAGTACAACCATGTATACATTGACATTGGCTGAGCCTTCCTTTGTGCCCCCCCACAACTCACAGTGACAATAAACCCACCATCTTGTTACACCATGTGAGCTAATTGCACACAACACACTGGCCTCGCAAGTCAATCATACATAAAGTTATTTCTCGTTCAAGAGCCTGATAGTCCATGGATAGAAGCTGTTCTTCAGCCTGTTTGTACGGTTGGCTATATTCCTGTATCTCCTACCCGATGGTAGGAGAGTAAAAAGGTACCAACCAGGGTGTGAGTCGTCCCTGAGAATTTTCCTCACTCTTCCAAGGCAGCGAGCCCTGGCGATGTCTTCCAGTGGTATCAGGGGACAGCCCACGATGTTTTGTGCTGTGCTCACCACCCTCTGTAATATCTTCCTATCTGCAGCTGTCAGGCCAGCATACCAAACCACAATACAATGTGAGAGGATGCTCTGTATAGTAGACTGGTAAAAGAAGGTCATTAGCCATTATTATACCCTGTTCTTCCACAAGACCCTGAGGAAGTGGAGTCTCTGTTGGGCCTGATGTATACTTTGATGAAAATTGGCCTTTCTAATTTTAACTAGACAAATTGACAAGATTTTCAGTTTTATTTCTAGGTCAAGTGACAGAATGAAAGATGAAAATTAGATCCTTGTCCTTCCTTCCTTCCTTCCTTCCTTCCTTCCTTCCTTCCTATTTTTGTACTAGTGAATATACCAAATAGAACATAACAAATATGAAATGAAGTCAACATAAAGGATTTCCTACAAAAGGTCCATTGGAAATAACTTGTCCTCACAGACCTGCATGAAAAAGTGATGAGCGCCTGCTTTTAGAAACAAGTGAGAGTGGTAAAGATACAGGAGTCCACTGAGGGTGACAGCAACCACAGTCTAGACAGGACATCATTGTAAAATCTAAAAGTGGACTGAAATTCAGAATGTAATTTTTTAAAACCAACCTCATTCCCAGCTTGTGAAACCTGCAGCTTAAGACTCCTGTGTAAAAGACTCTGTTGTGTACATAGTTATGGGAGTGGTTTCCCTTCGGCGGGAAACCTGAGTGCAATCATTGGCTGCTACTTCCCGGCGGGAGATTCTAAGCCGGGGATTGGTTATGTTTGAATGGAGTTAGTATTTAAGGCAGGGTTCAACGGCTGCTAGCCAGTTGACCCATGTGAGTTCCAATAAACGTTCCTTGTGCGACATCGCTGTCTCTGCTCGTCATTCCGGACTTAACAGTGGCGACGAAGGTGGGATTGATGGCAGAACAGCGAGTGAACCGCGGAAAGCCGACAGAGCGAAAAGCGGGAAATTTGAACCACAGTCAACCGAGCAGCAAGCAAATTAAAACAACAGAATGGCGCAAGTCGGATCCCTGAAGGAGTTTGACCCTAACTACCCTGAAGACTGGGAAGAATACGTCGGACAAGTTGAGGGGTACATGCTGGTCAACGGGATCACGGAGGACAGGAAGAAGGCGGCAGCGCTACTAACTATCAGCGGCATGCCGGTTTACCGGGTGGCCGTCGGCCTGTGCCAACCCCTGCCGGTCTCCAGCGTATCGTATGCCGACCTGTTGGCGAAACTGAGGGTCCACTTCACCCCTAAACGGTCGGAACTGTTCTGGCGGAGGATATTTGAGAAGAGGAACCAGCGGCTGGGCGAATCAATACAACAATTTGTGGCGGCAGTCCGAGAAGCAGCCTTGCGCTGTAAATATGACAATCTCGAGATTCGCATCAGGGACCGAGTGGTTTTGGGGCTGCGAGACGAACACTTGCAAAACCGAATCATCTCTAAGCCCACCGGCAACCTCCAAGAAGTCTTAGACGAGCTACTCACGTACGAGTCTACAGGCAGACGCGACCCCCCCTACAACAGCATGGCAGCCTCAGCCGAAATCAACCTGGAGAGCCATGTGGACGGTGGGGAGGTGGACTACCAGTGGGAAGCCGAGATTGCCGAAGTAGCCAGAAGGTTCGGGAAGATGGCGACGAGACCACTACGAGCCGAAGGCCCAGATCAGAACAGAAGGCAACCACCACCAGCGCCGCAACGACCCCAGAGGGACAACCCCGCCAGACCTCGAGACCCAGAGACCCGGTGCGGAAGCTGCGGCGGAAATTACCAACGATCGACTTGCCGATTCCGAAACGCCAAATGCCGAGGGTGCGGAAAAACGGGCCACATCCAGGCCATCTGCAGAAGCCGACCGCGCGACAACCGCCTCCACGAGCTCGACGCTTGGGCCTCAGGTGAGGTAACCCCCGAACGGAGTGGCGGAGAGACCTCTAGGCCCAAGGCACGCACTTCCAACCCGGGGACTGGGGTGGGGGTCAACCACGTGGGGATCCCTAGACGAAAATACACCCCTAGAGTCAACCACATTTTGAGGCCTAAATTAAGAATCGAAGTCCAATTGCAAAGTGTCCCTTGCAAAATGGAAGTGGACTCTGGGGCCTCAGTATCTATAATTTCTAGGGACACCCTTAAATACATCGAAACCAGAAGCGGCCAGAAAATTCCCCTTAAACCCACCAAATTACAATTAGCCGACTTCCAGAAATCACCCATAGAACTAGTGGGAGAGGCTACCATCAACGTTAAATATAAGGGGTTCAGTGGAGTATTAACTATTTTAGTCACCGAGGGCCAGAGAACTAGCCTTGTAGGCCTTAATTGGTTCTCGGCCCTAGGCATTTGGGTAGGGGGAATTAACACCATTCAGAATAAAACCTTAAAATCCGTCTGCGATAATTTCGCAGACGTATTCGACGGGTCATTAGGGAGGTACAAGGGACCCCCCATTAATTTTAACTTAGACCCCGAGGTTAGGCCCATCAGGCTTAAGGCCCGGAGGGTGCCTTTTGCCCTCAAACAAAAAAACGAGGCCAAACTAGATAAGCTAGTAGGCCAGCGCGTCTTAGAACCGGTAGAAGGGGGCCTGTGGGAGACACCGATCGTCACACCCCTGAAACCGAACGGGGATGTGAGGATCTGTGCCGACTATAAAGCTACCCTGAACCTCGCAATGAAAAAACATGCTTACCCAGTCCCGACGGTGAAGCAGGTCCTCGCGACGATCCAGGACGGCGCCATTTTCGCCAAGCTCGACTTGGCGCAGGCGTATTTGCAACTTACCGTGTCTAAGGAAGCCGCCGAGGCTCAAACAATAGTTACCCACAAGGGGGCGTTCCGCGTTCACAGACTTCAGTTCGGGATAGCTGCAGCTCCAGGCATCTTTCAGGAGGTGATGGAGAGAACCTTGAAGGGCATTCCAGGTGTATGCCCTTATTTTGACGATGTCCTCATCGCTGGAAAAACTGAGGACATCCTAGCTGAAAGGCTAGAACAGGTACTGGGGAAATTCAGGGAGGCAGGATTGAAATTAAAAAAGGATAAGTGTTGCATAGGGGAAAAATCAACTGAATTCTTGGGGTTTAGAATTGATGCATCAGGCATCCACCCTACAGAAGGAAAAATTAGGGCCATAAAGTTAGCTCCAGAACCCCAGAATAAGGCGGAACTACAAGCTTTCCTTGGCTTAATTAATTTTTATCACACATTCCTGCCTCACAAAGCAGCTATTGCTGAACCCTTCCATAGACTTTTACATAGGAAGACCCCCTGGCAGTGGCAACAAAAACACAGGACCAGCTTCCAAACTTTAAAGGACATCCTGTCTAGCAATTCTACAGTTACTCACTTTATAGAGAACAAACCCATATTCTTAGCTTGTGATGCTTCCCCTTATGGAGTGGGAGCAGTTATTAGCCACATGGATGAGCAAGGGCAACAGAGGCCTATAGCATACTATTCCAGGACCTTAACAAAGGCGGAACGGAATTATGCACAGATTGACAGGGAAGCATTGGCCATAGTGGCAGGCGTAAAAAAGTTCCACGATTATCTGTATGGTAGGGACTTTACTATTTACACTGACCACAAACCCCTGCTAGGGCTATTTACTACCGATAGACAGACTCCACAAATAATGTCTCCCAGGATGCTAAGATGGTCAATTTTCCTTTCCGCTTACACATTTTCAATCAAACACAGGCCGGGCAAGGAGATGGGGCACGCTGACGCCCTCAGCAGGTTACCCCTAGAGGATACAGGTACAGACCCCGCACCTGTGGGACAAATCATGTCCCTACAAGAACTCTCTGAGTGTCCCCTAACTGCCAGGGACATTGCAGCTGCCACCAGGAAGGACCCCATACTCAGCAGAATAGCAGCATGGGTACAAGGTGGGTGGCCTAGCAAAAGCCCTGACCCCAAGTTCACACCATATGTTAGAAGGAAGGACGAACTATCATCACATGTTGGATGTCTATTGTGGGGCAACAGGGTTGTCATACCAGAGAGGCATAGAAACACAGTAATTGGGGAATTACATGATGGGCACCCTGGAATTGTGCGTATGAAGGCCCTAGCTAGAAGTCACGTATGGTGGCCAGGGTTAGACACAGCCATAGAGGATAAAGTTGCAGGGTGCTACCAGTGTCAGCGTTCTAGACCGGAGCAAGCACACACAATGGTACACAAGTGGGAAGAGGCCAGGAACCCGTGGTCTAGGATCCATATTGACTTCGCCGGCCCTTTCCAGGGCCTCACATTCCTTGTAGTAGTGGATAGCTACTCCCGGTGGTTGGAGGTCGTGCCCGTTAAGTCCATGACATCAGCAAAAACCATACAGGTCTTAAGGGGACTCTTTGCCACTCATGGGTTACCTGACGTAATTGTCTCTGACAATGGGCCACAATTCACATCTAATGAATTTCAGGACTTCCTCAAGGCCAACTGGATTAGACACGCGACTTCAGCACCCTTCCACCCTTCCTCTAATGGCTTGGCAGAACGGAACGTCAGAACAACCAAGGACGCCCTCAGACGAATAATCCACGGTGACTGGCATCAGAGACTGGCTCAGTTCCTGCTGGCCCAACACACCACACCGTGTGTGGCCACAGGGAAGAGTCCTGCTGAAATGAGGTGGGGCAGGCGATTGATAACAAAATTGGACAGACTACACCCTGACAGACTACCTGCTGAACACGACCCGGTTACCCCAACCAGGTCTCTGAACATTGGGGACATGGTGTGGGCTAGAAATTACGGACAGGGGGACAAATGGGCACAAGGGGTCGTGATAGAGAAAACCGGTCCCTTATCTTATTTAATTGAGGGGGAAGGGAATCAGCTGATTAGGAGACACATCGATCAGTTAAGGAAAAGGGCCCCTGAAGGTGTACAAGCCAACAAAGAGAGGGACAACTCTACAACGAACTCTACACCTTCCCCAGCCAAGGGTAACCAAGCACCAGGGGGGAAAGGGAGGATAATACATTTCAGGGCAATTGAAGCAAACCCCCAGAATTGTAACGCAAGGATAGAAATAGCGCCCCCGGACAGCACACCAGGGGCATCCAGTCAACCCAATGTACCCCAACAACAGCAATCACAACAACAGCCCAATAAGGAAACACCACCTGGGCCGTCCACACACACAACAGGGTCAGAGGAGGTAGTCACCGGTGGAACCGAAGGAACCCCAGCAGTTAGTATGGCCAGCAGATATCCAGTCAGGCAACATAAACCCCCAAGCTACCTGAAGGACTATGTCAAATAGTAATTTCATCCAGGGGGGAAGGGGTGTTGTGTACATAGTTATGGGAGTGGTTTCCCTTTGGCGGGAAACCTGAGTGCAATCATTGGCTGCTACTTCCCGGCGGGAGATTCTAAGCCGGGGATTGGTTATGTTTGAATGGAGTTAGTATTTAAGGCAGGGTTCAATGGCTGCTAGCCAGTTGACCCATGTGAGTTCCAATAAACGTTCCTTGTGCGACATCGCTGTCTCCGCTCGTCATTCCGGACTTAACAGACTCCATATAGCAGTCCTGTTCAATACCAAATAGTAAATAAATATAATCAAACCAAAAGGTCCCATTGTGTTTACTAAGCAACCAAATCCTTGCATGCCAAAAAGAGAAGTAGAACTAACTTGGTGAGCTGTCACTACCCAACTCAGTAATTGTTTATTTCTTCTTTTCTTAACCAAAGTCACATAGATTCAGAAGAATGATTTTTCTCTGGAAGCTGGAAGACGGCTAGAAATATCATCTTCAATTTGAATAATTTACGTTCCATTTATAGAACGGAGAGTGGATGGAAACAGATGCTCATTTTTCCTTCCACTTTTCTACCAACCCACTTAAAAAGGGTTCCACTTGGGACAAAAAGGAGACAACCCCTTTAAGGAAACCACAACTACTTCAGAAGAGATAACTTGGATTCACCCAAAGTTAAAGAGTTGAAATCCAAGTGTGGTAAGTTCCTTGGAGGATGCAGAACAGGGGGAAACCAAGAGTGAGAGGCTGTATCTCTTGAGTGGACCAGACCAGATAAGAAAGGAGCAAAAAATGCTTAGTCTTTTCCATTTTGAAAAGCCAAGTAAACAATGTAGAGTAGACCTAGGAAAACTGTCCAGAAAACATTTGGAAAGCCATGTTGATTATACTTCAGTCACAGCCAGCCAGCACTCATAGTCAGCCATAGCAGCCAAGTCATACAGCAATGCAGGATTCTAGCTTCAGAAAAAAAGGAGGCTGGAAGAAAAAGAATTATCCAAGTTTAAAGGCTTGGTCAGATAATTTCCAAAAGTTTTTCCTACTGGCCAAAACCCCCTCAGATTTAAGGTGCTTGCAATAAGCCAGAATTATATTTCGTTTCCTTTACCTTTTTTAAGGAAAAAAGAAATATGTTATTACCTATATGAAGCTTTGGTAATTTACAAGAAACTAGGATAAAGCACTTTGTCAATTTCTGAAAAAAGTGTAGCTGATGAAACCCCACTTTGCTCACCACTCCTTGCTCTGATTTGAGAAATTGGCCATGAAAATGACAGATAAGCAGACTGCTTTTCCATGTTTTCCATACAATGATTTATCTCTCAAGCCTAACAGGTTAAAAAGTTTACAATTTTTTTATTGCTTTTGAAGATAAATGTACAGCTAAAGCTATGCAATAAGGCAGCCTTTATAGTTTTGGGGAAAAAGTAGGGACCCATGCCACAGAATTTGTGCATATATACACAGCTCTTTCTTGACAACTGCTCTAGGTCAAGAAAAAAATTTCCTTCCATTCTTCTCATACTTGCCCAAAACTGCTGAGAATGAAGAAACGGCATTTTGCTAAAACTGTACCCATAACTGTAGGATTTCAGTAGAAGAGAATATCTGTAGCTCAGGGTTGAACTGTGGCACTCTGGGTGCTCTCGGAGCTTGGTTGTTTGCTTGCAGATGTTTCATCACTCAACTAGGTAGCAACATCAGTGAGTAATGTTACCTCATTGGATAATAAACCATTTGCAAATGAGCCCTAATAACTCCACTATTTTAGGATTATCAGATCTGGGATGCAAAAATCTTGATGACTATTAGATGCCAGCAAAAGATGCCTCTGTTGTCATCTGCTGGTTACCTATATTTTTTCAGCCCAGTTTGGTAGCCCTATTTATCTCCTTGTTTAACAACGGAATCCCTGGTCTCTGTTGTGACTGTAAGTCGGATTACTTGTACTTGTATCTCACTACAGCAGTTGCTCTTCTGCAATTATGTTGACAGTTACATGGCTGCTGTTCTTCAGAGCACGAATATGTGAAAGCTGCACTCTATAAAAGAGAATTTAGGGACAGTTTCTTTGTTTCTGATATGGACTGTTCTGGCTCTTGAGATAAACATCTGAATCTTGTATTTTAAAGTGTCACACTACATTTGAAAAATCTGAAACATTTCTTTTTATAAACTATTCAGGCACATCCAATATTAACCTTGCATTTACAGTATTGGAATATTTACTATTATATATACAGACAATAAGCTTTCAAATTTTGCAATACCAAGGCATGTGAAAATGATAATCTATTTGGCTTTTTCATGGAGATTGATTTTATTATGGTTATGACTGGACAAAAATATGTCATGGACTTGTGGAGATAAAATGAGATTGGGCTTTTAAAAATATTCTTGTCCTAGAAAACCTGTCCTACAGTGTGAGAATTCTTGCTTTAAACCATTATGGGATTTGCTTACATCTGACTTTTTGTGTCGTATGAATACTGCCATGTAAATGGCTGCTAACATTGAATGTTATTGCTTGACACATGGTATATGGCTTAGGGTGATATATACCAGGACCATTGCAGTTAGATAACTGTGTCTGGGCTGCAAAAATCCAGCCACCAGTAGAAGGCAGAAAAGAGAAATAAAACCCTCTAATTCTGACTGCTATAGCTCAGATATGGTATATTTAACAAACTATGGTTAAAACAAACCGTTGCTTAGCATAATATTTAAAAGCTATGACTTTGGATCAATTCCATGGAAACCAAGTACACCAATTTTTGAGGACAGGGAAATGCAGGACACAGCATTACTAGGAAGAAAAGAGTGAGCTTGAATGAAGGGTACCTTAGAAAAGGGTCTTAGACAGGCAGATTTCAGATAGCCTTGGAGCTCAAACATCTTCTAGAAACTGCTGCTTACAATCAAGCAGTCTTGTTTAATTTTAACTTTTTCGGAATGAGAATTCATGGACTCTCCCTTCCCTACTTCTTCCTTATGCAGTCACACAAATCTGCTAGCAGTGTTTGTCAGCCTGCAGGTGCCTGGCTGGAGTTTGAAAGGGAAGCTGATCTATCCTGCCACAAAAATACTGTTCTACAGAGAGATGGGAGGGAAAAGAAAGCTTGAATTATATTTTAACCATTTAGCATCTCTGTGACTTTTGGACAAGCCCAACAGATATTCAGTATTGCCAATTTAATTGAAAGTTCTAAACTCTGCCCTTTTAATAACAATTGCAGTTTTACACTATGACCTTGAATTGCTGCAGAAAGTGCATATAGGAATAATAACAGTAACAATAACAATGTGCCTGGTTAAAAGAAGCCTGCTGCTGGATTTTAATCACTGGCTCTGTGCTCTGCCAAGCAAGCAAGCAAGAGAAAGGCAAGCTCTGCAGAGATCCGCGTAGGCGGATGAATTATCTGAGGAATGCTTGCAGGGATTGCTCACATGTGAGCTTCTTTCATGAAGGATTTCCCTGGCTCCACATGCTGACAGGATAACCAATGGGCTTTCTGCTGCACTGAAGGGGAAATTCCATTTTGTCTTGAAAAAAACCCACAACCTCCATGGCTGAGGAAGGAATAAAACAAATCTAATGCCATATCATGCAAGATGGTATTTTATTTTATTTTCAGAATCCTGAATATGTGTGTGTGTGTGTGTGTGTGTGTGTGTTTATATGTGTGTAAAGAAAACAGTAAAAGGGGGGGAGGAGGAAGCCAATATGAAAAAAGAAAACAACAGGAAAAGAAAAGAATTCATTCATGTTGCACTTTGCAGTGACCGAATGTTTTAAATTAGTGGCTGATAATAATCCAGTGATTAAACTGTGCTGGATTAACCAGGATGGTATATTTTATGTGGTTCCAGCATCCTTGCCTTCATTCTGAGGTCTGTCTGGTGGATTTCTGTACAGTACTGATTAATATAGCTCAAACAACCTAGCTATTAACTTGCTAGTGAATCAGTTATGTTCTGAACTTGTGATAAACATGCAGGATGTGTGTGTGTGTGTGTGTGTGTGTGTGTGTGTGTGTGTGTGTGTGTGTGTGTATCTCCCAACCAAGAGGCTTAACAGAACTCATTGGAGCTGCATAAGATTGCACTGCCAGTCTTTTCTGTCACATCCTTTGAGAGGCCATGAGGCAAAATATTCCAAATGAAAACAGCATGTTTTTCCTGGTTGCCATTTATTGCAAGATCAAAAGAATTGTCTGACAGTATTTGGCTGGACTTTAAGTAACAGATGTTAAAAGAAGCAAATACTTTTCAGATTTTTTATTGTCTTCAAAAGACCTGTCTGTCTTATACTTTAATGAGATCTAGTTTCATCTAGTGGTAAAGACACCAGGCTAGAAACCAGGAGACTGTGAGTTCTAGTCCTGCCCACCTTATGCATGAAAGCCAGCTTAGATGACTAGGAGACAGTCACTCTACCTTAGGCCACAATGTCATGCTTGGGCAGCAAGCTGATCGCTCAATTCCTGTTGCAACCAATGGGTCAATAATTGCTTTATCTGACAAAAGCAGATCCTGCACTTACAGGAAAACACTAGAACAAAAAAAAAGTACTGACTCATTTACACGACAATGGGTATAAATAGCAGAGCCACCCAATGTTAATTTAGCTGCTGTCAACAGAAGGGTTTTGAGCAGAATTTGGGAGGAAAAGGCAGAAAAAAGAAAGAGGAAAACAATTCAGATACCAGTTCTTACATTTCATTGTTCCAATAAGGCAGACATGTCAAACACAAGGCCCGGGGGCCGGATCCGGCCCGCGAAGTGGTTTCATGTGGCCCGCGAAGCCATCCTGGAAACAGTGAGGGAACGGCCCCCACTGCCTTGGCCCTGGCCCTGAGACCCTCCTCCTGCCAGAGACCCTCAGATCTGTCCCACTCCTGCCCAGGCCCCCATAGGCACCCTTGATGCGAATGATGTAGAGCTGGCCACTCCCACCCAGTAGGCCATATGCACTCTAGCCACGCCCACCCAGTAGGCCATGCCCACCCTGGCCATATCCACCCGGCCCCTTGAGGGCAACCGCAATGCTGATGCGGCCCTCAATGAAATTGAGTTTGACGCTCCTGCAATAAGGGAAATCTGTGATGAAAACAGGCTGCATTGCTTTCATTTTTGCCAACCTAAAAGTGCTGAGTCCTTTGAGGGAACACCGTGAGCCATATACTACACCAACTGATGACTTTTTGTGTGACCGTCCCTCTTCTCCAAGCAATTACTTACCCTGGACCTAAAGAACCTGTTATGTATGTAAATAGTTAGCAATAAGCCATGGAAGAGATTGCAAACACAGTGCAGCTTTGCAAGGGTTAAAGCGGGAAAATAAGGTGCAATCATTGGACGCCACAACCAAGGAGCGGGAAAAGAGACTGTTTGTATTGGTTACAGTTCAAACGCTTTCTCTATAAAAGGGTTGCAACATTTGACAGTTGGCAGTTGACTTTGTGTATTCAATAAACTCATTCCTTGTTAAACCACTCTGAGTCCTCGTCTATTAGAACCAAACAACTGGCGACGAGGATGGGATAGACAGAAGACCAGAGAATCGGCGGAATTGTCGCGCAAAGGCGGCAAAATTCGAATACGTGTCAAAGTCAACCGAGCGGCCGCGGCAGAATAAAAAAATTCTCCGAATGGCGCAGATTGGGTCACTGAAGGAATTCGACCCTAACTTCCCCGAGGATTGGGAAGAATACATCGGTCAGGTCGAAGGATTCCTGTTAGTGAACGGAATCACCGACGACCGGAAAAAAGCGGCGGCACTCTTGACAATCTGCGGCACACCGGTCTACAGAGTTGCTGTCGGGCTATGCCAGCCTCAACCAGTCTCCAGCGTGCCCTATGCCGACCTCCTCGCAAAATTAAAAGTTCACTTTACTCCCCGAAGGTCAGAACTCTTTTGGCGGCGCATCTTCGAGAAGAGAAATCAGAGACCGGGGGAGTCCATACAGAAATTCGTCGCCGCCGTCAGGGAAGCCGCAGTACGTTGCAAATACGATAATTTAGAAATTAGAATCAGGGACAGAGTCGTGCTGGGCTTACGTGACGAACAATTACAAAATAGAATAATCGCCAAACCTACCGGCGATTTACAGGACGTGCTCGACGAACTTCTAACGTATGAGTCAACCGGCTATCGCGACCCCCCCCGCAGTAGCATGGCGGCAGCACCCGAAATTAACCAAGAGGGCTATGTGGACTGTGGGGAGGTGGATCAGCAGTGGGAGGAAGAGATCGCCGAAGTCTCCAGGCGATTCGGTAAGATGGCACCAAGACAACTCAGAAGCGAGGGGCCTGAACCTGGCCGCCGGCAACAACCCGCAACACCGCAAAGACCACCGACCGGGGCACAACGACCGTGGCGGGACACAGCAACCAGACCACGCGACAACGAAACCCAGAACCGATGTGGCAGCTGCGGCAGCAACCATTCCCGCGCTTCCTGCCGATTTCGTACCGCCAAGTGCAGGGCGTGTGGCAAGACTGGCCACATCCAGGCCATCTGCAGAAATCGCGTTCGGGACACCCGTCTGAACGAAGTCGATGTGTGGCCAGAGGGTAAGGTAACCCCCAAGGCTAGTGGCAAGGAGACCCCTAAAACCCGGGCGGAAATTCCAACCCTAAGGGAGGTGGCCCGCGTCAATCGGAGACGGCGGGAAAGGGGGCACAATTTTCCGGACGGAAAATTAAAAATCACAGTCCTTCTGCAAGGGGTCCCTTGCAGAATGGAAATCGACTCAGGGGCTTCAGTGTCGATAATTTCCACTGAAACCCTTGAGAAAATTGAACAACTAAGTGGGAAAAGAATTCCACTTAAACCAACAAATATTCAATTAATGGACTTCCAAAAAAGTCCAATAAGCGTAAAAGGGAAGACCAGTCTTAAAGTAAAATTTAAGGGGTTTAAAGGGGTCTTAGATTTGATAGTTACGGAGGGGAATAGGACCAGCTTAATAGGGCTTAATTGGTTTCCTGCCCTGGGAATTTGGATAGGGGGAATAAATTCAGTGATTAGAAATAAGACCCTCGAATCCGTCTGCAAAGAATTTGCAGACGTATTCGATGGGTCTCTAGGCAAGTACAAAGGGCCCCCCATTAATTTTAACCTAGACCCCTCAGTAAATCCAATCAGGCTAAAGGCCCGGAGGGTACCTTTTGCCTTAAAAGAAAAAATCGAGGCCGAGCTCGACCGGCTTGTAGGCCTCGGAGTTTTAGAACCTGTTGAGGGCGGTTTGTGGGAGACGCCGATTGTCACACCCCTCAAACCTAACGGGGACGTGAGAATCTGCGCCGACTACAAAGCCACCCTCAACATTGGAATGAAAAAGCATGCTTACCCGGTCCCGACGGTGAAGCAGGTCCTCGCCACGATCCAGGACGCCGCCATCTTCGCCAAGCTTGATTTGGCGCATGCGTACTTACAGTTGACTGTTTCCAAAGAGGCTGCAGAGGCACAGACAATTGTTACCCACAAGGGGGCGTTCCGAGTCCACAGACTGCAATTTGGAATTGCAGCAGCTCCAGGCATCTTCCAAGAAGTGATGGAGAGGACCTTAAAGGGCATACCTGGAGTATGCCCTTACTTTGATGATGTCCTAATAGCTGGAAAAGATGAAGGAATGTTAGTAGAGCGGCTGGAACAGGTACTGGGTAGATTTAGAAAGGCTGGATTAAAATTAAAAAAGGAAAAATGTAGCATAGGGGTTAAATCCACTGATTTTTTGGGGTTCAGAATTGACAAAAGCGGAGTCCACCCTACCCCTGAAAAAATTAAAGCAATAAAAGGGGCTCCTGAACCAAGGAACAAGGCTGAGCTACAGGCCTTCCTAGGCTTGGTAAATTTTTATCACACTTTTGTGCCACATAAGGCTGCCATTGCAGAACCACTGCACAGGCTTTTAGATAAAAAGACCCCTTGGCATTGGCAAGATAAGCACAAAGCGAGTTTCCAGACCTTAAAAGACATCCTTTCCAGTAGTTCCACAGTAACCCACTTTATAGAAAACAGACCAATCTACCTGGCATGCGATGCTTCGCCTTATGGCGTTGGGGCAGTAATCAGCCATTTAGACACCCAGGGAATGCAAAGACCCATTGCTTACTACTCCCGCACACTAACCAAGGCTGAGCGGAACTACGCCCAAATAGACAGGGAAGCTTTAGCCATAGTGGCAGGAGTTAAAAAGTTCCATGACTACCTGTATGGCAGGAACTTTACAATACTGACAGACCACAAACCCCTGCTGGGACTGTTTACCACAGATAAACAGACTCCCCAAATTATGTCTCCCAGGATGCTGAGATGGTCCATTTTCCTCTCAGCATACTCATTTTCCCTCCAATACAGACCGGGCAAAGACATGGGACACGCTGACGCCCTCAGCAGATTGCCCCTTAGCATAACAGAGGAGGACCCTGCCCCTGTGGGACAAATAATGTCCCTACAGGACATTCCTGACTTACCCCTAACTGCTAAAGACATAGCTGAGACAACCAATAAGGACCCCATCTTAAGGAGAGTAATGGCCTGGGTCATGAGTGGTTGGCCCAACGCCAACCCGGATGTAAAATACAGTCCATTTTTCAGAAGGAAAGATGAACTATCAGTTCATATGGGTTGCTTACTCTGGGGAACTCGTGTAGTAATTCCAGAAATCCACAAATCAGCTATTCTTTTGGAATTGCATGAGGGACACCCTGGAATAGTAAGGATGAAGGCCCTGGCTAGGAGTCACTTGTGGTGGCCAGGTTTGGACCACGACATTGAGGAATGCGTTGCCAATTGCTATCTGTGCCAACGTTCCAGGCCCGAACAACAACACATCCGCACACATAAATGGGAGCTGGCTAGGAATCCTTGGTCCAGGATTCACATTGACTTCGCTGGACCCTTCCAGGGGTTAACGTTCCTTGTAGTGGTCGACAGCTACTCTAGATGGCTGGAAGTAGTACCGGTCAGTTCAGTAACGGCAGGCAGAACAATACAGGCATTAAGGGGCCTCTTTGCCACTCATGGGTTGCCGGATTTAATAGTGTCGGATAACGGGCCACAATTCACATCTATTGAATTTCAGGATTTCCTCAAGGCCAACTCGATTAAGCATAAGACGTCTGCACCCTTCCACCCCTCCTCCAACGGATTGGCTGAAAGGAATGTGAGGACCACGAAGGACGCGCTTAAAAGAATCATTCGTGGAGACTGGCATCAGAGACTAGCTGCGTTCTTGTTGGCTCAACACACAACCCCTTGTTCGGCTACAGGGAAAAGTCCAGCTGAAATGAGGTGGGGCAGGAAAATTTTGACCAAGTTGGACAGATTACACCCTGACAGACTCCAACCAAACATCGAATTAGACATTCCTAACAGAACATTTGAGGTGGGGGACTTGATTTGGGCCAGGAACTACGGCCAAGGGGACAAATGGATTCCAGGGGTGGTAACTGAAATCTTAGGTCCCCTATCATACATCATTGAGGGGGAAGGGAATAGGATCTGTAAAAGACACATAGACCAGCTGAGGAAAAGATCTAGTGGGTGTGTGCCTGCTGAGGGGGACCAAAGATCAGTAAGGGGAAACAGTACAGACAACATTAGGCCTGAAAGCGATGTAGAGGTTGGGATTGATAACACATTCCCTGATGCCCAACAACAACAATTCAGTCCAATTGATTGGGAAATACCCCTGCGAAGTAGGCCAGTGACCACTGAATCCCAAACACAACCTATTATTCAAGACAATACATCTGTAGCCAGTAACCCAGAGCCCAGGTCCAGGAGTAACCAGCAGCCTAGCAGTCAACCAGAAAGAAGGGTCCCTAATAGCCAAAGCAACAGATACCCGTCCAGAGTACATAGGCCACCAAAATACCTAATGGATTTTGTAAAGAAATGACACCAACTGGGGGGTAAGGGGTGTTATGTATGTAAATAGTTAGCAATAAGCCATGGAAGAGATTGCAAACACAGTGCAGCTTTGCAAGGGTTAAAGCGGGAAAATAAGGTGCAATCATTGGACGCCACAACCAAGGAGCGGGAAAAGAGACTGTTTGTATTGGTTACAGTTCAAACGCTTTCTCTATAAAAGGGTTGCAACATTTGACAGTTGGCAGTTGACTTTGTGTATTCAATAAACTCATTCCTTGTTAAACCACTCTGAGTCCTGTCTATTAGAACCAAACAGAACCCCTCACTTCTTCTGTGCACCAGAGGAAAACAAAACAACAACAACAAAATACTACTATCCCACATTTTCAGTACATGTTATGTGTATTAATCATTCTCCAAAATAACAGAATGAGTGATATCAAGAGTAGTTTTGGGTGGCAAAGTCATCATTATTCCTGCATTTTAAAGTACCTTGAAAATATTAAGGTGAAATAATAGCATGTCAGTCATTTTCCAAGTAGTATGTTTCTTTTCCATCAGTTACAATCATCTCTGCACACTTTGGTATCCATTGGAATGGAGGAGATAATATTTTAAACCATTGTTTTTCAAATATGACAACTTTAAGTTGTGTGGACTTCAGTTCACAGTATTCTTCAGCCAGCATTTTAAAATCTTAAGCACATCTTAACGCCCCATGTTTGAAAAACAGTGGTTTAAACAATATTCACCTGCAAGGAGAAGAAGCATGAGCAAAAGGCTTAAATACCTTGCCAGGTAAAGAACAGAGTAATGGGGACTAATTCTAGGAGCAAAGAAGCAGAATGAGGTAAAAATCCCCATCAGTGGGGAAGCAGATGGCCAACAACTGATGCAGAGCTACAATAATCCAAAGGGGGAAAATAGCTGTACTCCAGCTTCAAATAATCGGGCATCCAGACAAAAATAAATTGACTCAGTTCCCCAGTCAGTTAGTACCTTTCAATCAAGTAGTTTTGCAGCTGATTCTGAATTGGACAAGGCAGTTGGAGCGCTACTGTGGGTCCTTTTGCTGCTCCCCCTCACAAAGCTGCTCAGCGTGGATGGCTTGATAACAAGGAATTGCTGATCAAAATGGCAGTGCAGGGCAATGACAGTTCAATATGGAAGTGTTTTATTTTTCTGGGCACCTGTTTGGGAGCCTCTACTTTATGACACAGGCTACTCCTACTGCAGTTATTGAATTCTAAGATTTATGCACATGTCCATCAGATTACAGATACATCTCTTATTGATTTATCCTGCCTCCTTCTTTAGCTGCAAATCTTGTCCTATAAGGTTTCCTCTGAGGGATGAGGGCAAATTTTTTTATTACCGATCTATAATTCCATCATGGTTTGTGGTAACATAGTAAACAGTGTTTTATGATAGTAAATGCCTGTCACAAAATTCAGTTTTATGACAAGCTTTTGCCAATGCAGCAATTCTCCGCAGAGCTACAGTTGATGGTCTATTTTTTTTGAGAGCCAGAACAACTGTGATGAACATTTTCTTCCTGTCACTACTGTCACTGTCAAAATTGTTTTTTATAAAGAAGTTTCTTTTTATCATTTGAAGGTTGAATAAACCATGTCTTAGATTTTTTTGCATATCTATCCATCCATTGAAATTAATGATGATTATAATATTTAATACATCACATTTGAATTTCCTGCTCATTCTTGCCTAACGCTTACTTATTTCTCCTAGCTGAGTATTTGTTCTGACCCAAGTCACGTTGGCGAGGCATGTATTAATTAAAGTCAGTTTATTACTCACTTAAACAGTGTCCCACAACTCACCAATGTTGCTGGTAAAGGTCCACGCCACTTTCTCTGTCCATATTCCCCTTCTGCCAGAACCATTGGTTCCACAAACTAGGGTCAAATTGACTCATGAAGCACAAGGACAAGACACACTGCTCACAAAATCCTAATCTACAAAACAGAGTCCAAGGTTCCAAAAGCACAGTTCAAAATTTTGAAGACAACTCCTAAGTTCACAGGTTCAGAGTCCAAAAACACAGTCCAAGTTTCAAGAAACAGAAGCCAGGAAGGTGTGCACCAAATCAAAGTTCCTTGAGAGCAACCTCACCAACCTTCTCTGTGCCTCCTCTGCTCTGCTCTCTGTGCCTGTGAATTGAGTAGGAGATGCAGCTATTCCTTGTCAGAGGTGGTCTGGAGCCTGTCATCTCCCCTGGTGCTCTGCAGCTGTTCTGCTTCTGCAGGTGATTCTCCATCCAGTTGGCTATCCCCCTCCCCCAGTGGACAGCCTTGGAACTGCCTCATTCCTGAACTGGACTCTCTGTTTGTTCTGAGGGGACTGCGCCATCCTCCTCCTCCTCTGAACTGAGATTTGACAACAACCATGACAGCATTAGACAAACTATCAGACGTTTTATTCATATAATATATTGAAAGTAGCCAGGCCTCATTCAAGTAGTACACTTAAGATTATGCAGGATACTCGTGAGAGAGGTGGGCTTAAAATGCCCAATTTTAAATTATATTATGAAGCTGCTGCATTAGTAGGAATAAGTGATTGGATTAATTTGACACAAGAGAGATTATTAAATCTTGAGGGCCATGACTTGTTGTTTGGCTGGCATGCATATTTGTTGTATGATAAGAAGGTAGACAATGTGTTTAGAGTGCATATTTTAAGACAGGCATTGCTGAGAGTCTGGAAGAAGTATAGACATAAGTTAGATTGCAAGATACCACTGTGGGCAATTCCAAAACACGCAATAGAAAATATACATGCTGGTTTCAAACATGATGTGACTACGTATAAGGAGATCCTAAGTTTGGAAAGAAATGTCTGGTGTTTGAAATCATATAGCCTCTTGCGAGAAGAGAAGGTTGTTCAAAACTGGTTTCAATATACTCAGTTACGGGCCAGGTGGAAAGAAGACCAGAAAAATGGTTTTACAATGACTGATGAAAATTTGATAAAGCAAATTAGAAATCAGGGACCCGCACATATTAAACGGATATATCTTGCACTGATAGAGATTGATTCGGAAACAGAACTTGTTAAGGATTGTATGATAAAATGGGCCCAAAACATCCAGGAAGTTATCACAATGGACACGTGGGAAAAGATTTGGGTGAGGAACGTAAAATTCACACAAGCTCAAAATCTAAGAGAGAACTTTTACAAAATGTTTTATAGATGGCATCTAGATCCTAAAAAGCTTGCAAGTATGTATCCGAATTATCAGCCTAAATGTTGGAGGTGCGGTGATGAAGACGCAACATATTTTCACATATGGTGGACTTGTAAAAAGATTAAGGCTTTTTGGATAAAAGTCTGGTGGAACATGCAGAAGATTTTTAAACAGAGGATAAAGTTTTGTCCGCAACTTTTTTTGTTGGGAATAATTACAGATGCTACAGTTGTGGACACTAAGTTGATGTTGAATTTTATTACGGCAGCAAGACTTTTGATAGGTCAGTATTGGAAGAAAGAGGAACTGCCGACCATAGAAGAGTGGACTTTAAAGGTTTCCGACCTGGCAGAAATGGCGAAGATTTCGGCCTATTTGAAAGATCACTCACAAGAACGCTATATTATGGAATGGAGAAAATGGATTGAGTTTATCCAGAACAAGTATAGGGTTAAGAAGTTTTATGTAGCATTTGAATAAGTCTTCTTTCTTTTTTTCTTTTTTTCTTTTAGTTTTTTTATATATATTCAATATTACTAAGGTTTGTTTTATCCTATATAAGCTAGAGAGTGATGGATTTTAGAGTTTATAGTTGTTAGTATATGGTTGTTTATGATTGTTTTTTTTTATATACCTTGTATTTAGCTCTGGGAAGTCGGGGGGGAGGGGGGGAGGGGGGAGAGGAAGGGGGGAGGGAGAAGGGAGGGGGAGGGGGTTTTTTAAAGGAAAATTGTATGTTAAAACTTTTCAATAAAAAAAAAAGTAGTACACTAAGTCCTTAAAAAGACTTCTCAAGCCTACCATGTTGTGCAATGTTTATTACTGATCTAATTAAGTCTATGTGTGTTACCTAAAAGCTATCAAAGTGACCCTAACTTTATGCAAACTGTGAGTCTTTCATACACAATGTTATTGTGTTGTACTACATCAGGACAGTACAACCAGTGTGATAATGGTTTATGTTGGATTAAGAGAGGGGAACCCCAGATTCAAACAAAGTTTCATGGATGATTTGTAGTCTCTCTCATATCAATCTACTGCACAGAGATACTATAAATATAAAATTAGGACTAGTAGAACCAAGATACTTCTTGAGCTCTCTTACACATAAAAGTAGGCTATTTTTTATTATAAGTAAATGAAACTCACACAGGATGCACCAACAAATGCATCAAGTAGATTTTGAGGGTTTCTAACATTTTTGGATGGTAGGCACATCTGGAATTTTCATATGTTGAGGCTTTTTATCAAAATGTTGATTGGGGAGCATGCTATTATACAAAATGGCTACTATGTGGGATATATAACGAGTAAAACACTGATTTATCTGAATACTCACTCCTATATCTAATCCCTTCTCTCCACACAATATACTCCCTTTGCTCTTGTTCACTGTTGTCTATATTCTAGGCCAGGGGTCAGCAACCTGAAACAGTGAAAGAGCCACTCAGAACCGGTTCCCTCACAAAAGGAAAAACTAGGAGCCGCAAAAAATGTGTGCGCATGCGCGTACATGCGTGCATGCGCAGAACAGGGTTTGACTGAAGAGTGGAGCCAAGGCGAGATATGCACCTACCCTGCATATTTGAATTGATTGGTTGAACTTTTTTTGGGGGGGGGACTGCACATGGCAGAGGACTGGGAGCCGCATGCGGCTCCGGAGCCACGGGTTGCAGACCTGTATTCTAGGCAAATAAGTGCACTTGAAAATAAAACATTAGTTTAAAACAATAACAAAAAGGCAAAAAATATATTGGATATGCATATAATTATTCTATGCCTAGCTTATAGAGGCTACTATACCCATATTTGGAGTAACAAAACCAATTTTATTTCTTGTTCCCCAAATCTGCATGTTGGGGATGTATGTTAGACATTGCTGCACAGATGTGGCCAGGATCCTGATAGTAACAATTCCCTCCTTGTCAAATTATGGATTCATTAACGAACTGTGCAATTTATGCCACAGACTGCATAAAACAACCTTTGCCCATGTAATTTCTAATTTTGTTGCTTCATCCTTAGTTAGTTTTGATCACAAGTAGAATTTTAAATTATGGCCCATCTGGTCAGACTGATTTTTACCTGTTGTTGTGATAAGTCATTGTGGCATCTAAATGTTTTTCTCAGCAGTTGTCAGAAAAGAAGTATCTGTCTTCAATGTTGGCTTGTGTTTGGTGGCAGCTGGTGCCAGGTTTAATAGAAAAATAGTGTGCCAAGCTAATGAAACACTGAATCTGAAAAAAGACTGAAGGAGGGCAGTCCTTTCTTCTCCATACATAAATGATTTTCAGCAACAGCAGGCTAACTTTTAGGGAAGAAGTTTTCTTTAGAGCAGAGATTCCCAACCTTTTGGGCACCAGGGACTGGTGCCATGGAGAATTTTTTTCCCCCGCACACCAGAGGGGTGTGTGGTTTTGAATACTGCTTGCATCCTGAAGATAGAGCTTTGCTTGTTTGTGCAGCCTGCTTGTTGGCATGCTGCAGACTGGTGCAGGTCCACGAACCAGGGGTTGGGGACCCTTGCTTTAAAGGAAAAAATAATGGTTTGATCACTGTCTCTGTCACAATTTTCATTGTATGTTATAATACTTAACAATAGTGAGTTTACAAAACATGCTAAGCCACAAAACAAATCAATGTAAAGCCTCACCAAGTTTCTTAAGTTGTGCCAGCAATGCTTAGGTCTTTTACTAAGTCATATACTGTCTTTTAAGTTTTTTTCCTATATAACATTACATTAAGAAAATTTGTGGGATATTAAAAATTTTGTTCTGATGGGAGCATCCTGAAAAATTAATCAAAAATTAAATTACAATTACTTTCTGGGCAAGGGAGATTTAATTTTTCATATGTTCAGATGGACTTTCATTTTAGCTTTGTTTGGAATAAGTGACCCCAGAGCCCTTTTCAAGGCTGAATATAAAAGCTATTAAATATCCCTATGAAACTTTGGTAAATATTGGAATTCATGTTTATCTGAAGATCAATTTCAGTACAATTCAAACTCTGCCAGGGTGAGCTTTATTTTTGGAGATAATGTGTGCATCCATAAGAAAATATTCATAGATATTATATTACTTAGCTGTGTATTAAATGAAGATAATCCCCTCATCACATGTCTAGTATACCAGGGGTCTTCAAACTTGGGCCTTTTATGACTTGTGGACTTCAACTCCCAGAATTCCTTAGCCAGTGTGCCTGGCTGAGGAATTCTGGGAGTTGAAGTCCACAAATCATAAAAGGGCCAAGTTTGAAGACCCCTGTAGTCAGGGTTTTTTTTCTCATAGAACGCTCAGAACGGAGTTCCGGCACCTTTTTTGGATGGAACCTTGTAGCGTAGGCAAGGCAGGTTGTATGACGTGTGAGTTCCGGCACCTTTTTCTTTTACAAAAAAAGCACTGCCTGTAGTATACTGTATTACCTATGGATTTTATGTTTGCTCACTGGGAATGCTTGGTGCTGCTGCTGATTCTTCAAGTAGTAAAAGTAGACTATGCACAGAAATATTTCTGTTGACATTTCCAGAAAATATAAAATACTATGAATAGACACTTCCAGGTTTCTTAGTTTCCATTGACTTAAAATTCTCGAGTCTAATTTGCAGAGTCCAGAAGGCAAGCTATAACATTTTAGTTTATCTCCAAATATTAAGAATATCTGAAGGACAATTCCTGCATGTAACAGGCACCCTAAATTTCTTCCATCAATAAGAATGTGATAACTAGAGTACAAGACCTATCTCATTGGAGCGCATGATAACATACCTGGTTGCTTGTAAGAATGATTAAACCAGACACTGGAAACTATTAGGATTATAATTTTTTTAAACTAGAGAAATAATGTGGTAATATTTAACAATATTTAACAATATTCTATTTTGTAGTCCAGACCATGGCATGAGAAAATATTCAGAGAGAAATAAATGTTCATATTTTTTTTCTAGTGAACTTTCAAATAATAGCCTGATGAGATTTTTCTAATGGTGATGCAAATTAGTTGGATTAGTTCTTACATACCGTATTTTCCGGCGTATAAGACGACCCGGCGTATAAGACGACCCCCTACTTTTAAGAGGTTTTTCAAGGTTTTTTGTCTTATACGCCGGAAAATACTTACATGCCCTGCCCTCCCTGTCCGTCGCAGAGGAGGCGAAGGCCCGACTGGCCCCGCCGGCCCTCCTGCTGCTCCCGCGCTTCTGCTGGCCCTCGAGGCGCAGCGTTTCCCGGGCAGCAGGCAGCGCCGGAGGGCAGCCGCCACCCCGCCACGGCTGGCGCCCCTCCTGCTTCCCCCCCAGGCCTTGAACTTCTCCCATTCGGCGCAGGGTGGGGCAGCTCTGCCTGCAGCCTCTTTTTCATGTGCCGCTTCCCTCTCACCGTCGGCCGAGGCGCGCTCGGCCCGGGCTCCTGGTCCCTCTTCCCGGCCGGCTTCCCGCCCTGCCCCTCATGGAGCTGGACTGGGCGTGTAGCCTCTCGGTGTGGCTGCTTTTCCTGGGCAGCCTGGCGGTGCGGCTCCTGCGCTTGGACCTGTTGCTGAGCCGGCGGCTGCTGCTGCGCGTGGGGCTGCTGGCCATCCTGCAGGTGCTGGGCCGTCCTGCTGCTGCCCCTCAGCGCCGCGCTCACGGCGGCTGCCTGCTGGCTCGTCTCGGCCAGCACCGCCCGGTGGAAGCGCATCCCCGCGGGGAGGAGAGCGGTGCTGGTGACAGGTGAGTCCGGCGGGCGCAAGGCCCTCCCCTCAGGCAGCGGCAGGAAGGCCCAGCGCCTGCAGGATGGCCAGCAGCCCCACGCGCAGCAGCAGCCGCCGGCTCAGCAACAGGTCCGAGCGCAGGAGCCACACCGCCAGGCTGCCCAGGAAAAGCAGCCACACCGAGAGGCTGCACGCCCAGTCCAGCTCCATGAGGGGCAGGGCGGGAAGCCGGCCGGGAAGAGGGACCAGGAGCCCGGGCCGAGCGCACCTCGGCCGACTGTGAGAGGGAAGCGGCACATGAAAAAGAGGCTGTGGGCGGAGCTGCCCCGCCCTGCGCTGAATGGGAGAAGTTCAAGGCCTGGGGGGGGAAGCAGGAGGGGCGCCGGCCGTGGCGGGGTGGCGGCTGCCCTCCAGCGCTGCCTGCTGCCCGGGAAACGCTGCGCCTCGGGGGCCGGCAGAAGCACGGGAGCAGCGGGAGGGCCGGCGGGGCCAGTCGGGCCTTCGCCTCCTCTGCGATGGACAAGAGCCGATGGGTAGCGCCGCCTTCGCGTGGGGAGAGCCGCCCGACGCTCCCGCCCAGCCGTGTCCCGGAGCCGCGCCGGAGATAGCTCGGTTGCGCGGGGCGGCCTGGCTTTGCAAGAACGGGGACGCTCGACTGATTTGTTTTTTTTTTCGGCGTATAAGACGACCCGGCGTATAAGACGACCCCCCAACTTTTGAGAAGATTTTCATGGGTTAAAAAGTCGTCTTATACGCCGGAAAATACGGTAGTTCACAGCAGCATCTATTTGATTTTAGCTGCTCTCAAAAAGGCAAGCAGTTTTTGGTCTGGCTAATATTCAGATGGGAAATCTCAACATTGCACGATAGCTTTATAAGTTGAAAACGATCCTAGGAAAAGACAATGACAAACTACTTCTGCATCATTGCCAAGAAAACTACATGAAGGTATCCATAAAGTCACCAGATGTGGAGGCTCAACTCAGTTCAGAGGTGATTTTATCTTTTGGGGGCTGGAAGTCAGATAGCTTTATTGAGTGAACAAAAGGCGGCAGTGAGCAGAAATGATGTAATATGGGGGAAGCCATACTTCAGCTATTCATAGGCTGGTTTTCCCTTCTGGAGGGCTTGAAAAATTGTCTTTCTATTGACTAGGTTAAATCTGTTTTAGGTCCTATGCTAGGGTTTTCATATGTTTCCCATGTTGAGATGTCAGGCAATTGGGTAAGTGTTTATGGTGTGCATATCACTGGAATTTGGTATTGTAATTAATGGAACTTCAGGACTAAAGTAAAAAGAGGCTGAATGTAGTTCTAGCATCACAGATTTCCCACCCTGATCTAGATAAAAATTAGTATCTGTAGTTTTCAACTTGTCTTTGATCAATATTTGTTTTTATAGTTGGAGTTGAACAGGAAAATATAGCCAGATGTAGAGTCTGACCCTAGGATTGAACTTTTTGTCTTTATCAGAACTTCTCTGTGTATAGTGCTGTTAAATGTGACATGAATGATTAATTTAGCTGGTCTGAGAGGTAGGTGTTCTCCAAGGTTAATTGTTTAACTTATTAAGATTTGCTCCCCACCAGTTTATTCAGGTGTCCGCAGTACTGTAATGCTTACAGTGTTACAGACATTATTTTTTAAAGAACATTATGCCATTTTTGAAGGGGATATGTCATCATTTACATCAACTGAAAGCACATGCTTTTCACTTTTTTTCTATATTCAAAATCAACATTTACTCCTATGTTTTCTGTAGAATTCAGCTAAAATGGATCATTTGGTGAATCTGTGAATTTAAGAGTTTGTTTCTTTCATGGTGATATAAGTTATTCATAATTCATTACTATCAACATAAATAGAGGTTGTGAAATAATAATTTATTTTGGATTGCATTTTCAGTTTAAGAACCAAGACAATACATTTAACATAATGTCCATATATTACTTAAGAAAAAAAACCCTAACCAATTTTATTAGCACATAAACATTTCAGGAGCACATCATTTTATCAGATGATCAATAAACCAATTCCCAAGAAACAGAAAGCTTATAAATATGTTCACAATTATACTGTATATGCATACAGTCTGGGGAAGATGGATTAAGTGATGGAGGAAGAGATGGTGAGAATAAGCAAACATACTGTATAGGAAGAGAACAGAAATTCTTCTGTTCACTTGCGAAGAATTTTGGAATTAGGACAAGGATTGCATGAAGTTGGGCTGAAGGCCACTAGCAGCATCTATACCAAGAGGTTCCTACTATTTGTTCCTACTACAAATATTAATCCACCAGGCGAAGAGAAGATTAAAACTTTCCCAACAGGTGCCTTGGTTTTTCCCCCCAGAGGGGATTACAGATAAAGGTTTTAATGAAGAATTTTGTTTCAATCCTTCTATTCCCACCTCTCAATGAGAAATTCCACAGCTGTGTTAGAACTACTCTAGAATTTTACAAAAAATCTCCAAATCTAATCCATTTAATCAAATGTAGGTAACAGGGAAATTTGAACCCCTGACTTGGTTAGGATTTCCTGAAACCTTCGCCCCACCCCTCCATTTCTCTTTTTACATTGTTCTTGTTTTCTCATTCATCCTATGAACAGAAGGATGATTGAATGGGGGACAACAGGGATGAAGACTCTGAAATAGTTGCTACTGCTCCCTATATAATCACTAGTTTATGTCTCGATTTAAAAAGCAACCAATCAGAATACTATGGTGTTAAAGATGAGAGTCCATTGACACAAGAAAGACATCTTGATAAGTCTGTCTCCAAAGCTAATATTCTGAAATAAAATGATATTCCTTACTGAAACCAAAATCTACAACAAAGATTATCATGGGTGAGACTTGATTCAAGAGAACCTCTGTGGAAGGGAATGAAAAACTGATCCTATATTCCTGTACCCCCTATAATTTGTCATATTGCAAAATATGAAATCACTGCCCCGGCTTTGCAGTTCCTAGTATTGAAAATCAATAGTCTGCTCTTGGTTGTATATAAGGGAAGCAAAATAATTTTTCAACCAGACTAGGAGTTAGAGGACAAAAAGTTAGTGAATAGTATCGGTGTCTATTTTTCTTATGTAATAGTGGTTAGACAAAACAAACAGAAACAGCCCCCTTCCCACTCAGTGGGAAGCCTCTACAGTGGAATCCATCATCAGAATAATCAGTGTTGAAGAGTAGCTTAGAACATCCTTCTTAGAATTTATAGTGAATTGAATTTATTGGATTTAGGATTTATTGGGACTGGTGACATGGTCAGTACTTATGTGTTTGACTAACAAAATTATTCAAGGAAGAAGATGACCCACTCTGCTATATATTGTGCAGACGTTCTAATGATATATAGGTTTACTCATGCTTGAAATAATTCAATGAGATACCCTTTCCGCTTGATGTTGAGTATCTCATGCTTCTGTGAGATAATATAATCAAAGGAACAAGGCAGTATTTGTCATACAGAGGGCACAGCTCCTTGTTCAATTATTTTAATGAGATGCTTGTGCTCCATATATAGTCTCTTATATCTTTTTCCCCAAAAAATAAGAAAAGAAAGGATTGCCTCATTACAAGATGTTTGAAATGTATTTTTTGTTTAAGAAAAGAATTCGAGAAGAAATTAAAATTTTAATCAGAGGCAAAAGTAAATTGTACAAGTTGAAGTGAAATACAAGGTCATTTGCACCTTTTCTAATTGTCTTGCTCCTTTGGTTTTTCAAGCATTTCTTCTTTGGAGTTCATTGTTCATCTCCTTGGAGAGGCTATTTAGTTGCACAAGGTAAAAGTAAGAATTATAGCTAGCTGTTATTTAGGATCGAGGGAAAATAATACGCTGAAGAATAAATAGCTTGCATGGATTTATTATGCTATATTTTAAAGGGTCCAGGGGCAATACTGTAGATCAATTTACATATTATATAATACACATATACATTGGAACCTAGCCAAAAGGCCAAGAAGCTATATAGTACAATATTTATCAAGAGGCAACTATATTTATCTTAAGCAGGTTTAGCTTTGTTTTTATTTTGTCCTTGAATATTTTGAATGCTTGTGCATTTAAAGCTGTATTGTTCCTCTCAGTCAATAACAGAATGCCTGGTGAATCACTCTAGTTTTGAGTGTGTTTGAACCCTAAATTAGTATTAAAAGGTAAAGGTTCCCCCGCACATGCGTGCTAGTCGTTTCCAACTTCTGAAATGGTCCTTTGGGAAAGTGCCAGTCATTCCAGTCAGGCATAGAATGAAGAAAAGCTTCCTGTATAGGTAGTCTCATCCTAAGGCTTTATGAAGAACACCCCATTTGATATGACATTATACAATAATGCTGTGCAAACAATCCAAATAATGAACGAACAAAGATAAAAATGTACAAAGCTACATTTTTAGCTCCAATTTCAGTTACACATTGAGGATGTGATTTGTATAAAGTAAAGATAAAGGTAAAGGTTCCCCCACACATGCGTGCTAGTCGTTTCCAACTCTAGGGGACGGTGCTCATCTCTGTTTCAAAGCCAAAGAGCCAGCGCTTGTCCGAGGATGTCTCTGTGGTCATGTGGCCGGCATGACTAGACGCCAAAGGCACACAGAACGCTGTTACCTTCCTACTGTAGTGGTCCCTATTTTTCTACTTGCATTTTTACGTGCTTTCGAACTGCTAGGTTGGCAGAAGCTGTAATTAATTAGTATTACTCAGTAGCATTAAATCTCACAACCACTTCCCCCCCAAGAACTTTAGCACAAGTGAAGCTTTTGCAGCATTATCTTGTGATACTCAAATTACCCAGAACAAATATTGGGATGTGATAAAAGTGTTAAGAGCCACATAAGAGCGTCATGAGTCCAAATCAAGAAAGGTCAATTCACTATTGTATAGTCTATTGGAAGACAGTCCTCTACTGGTAAGAAATGTCCCCTCCTTTTCACAGTATATTGGTGCTCCCCAACATCTTATCTGGACTCATCCGCCTGATAGAGCTCATCATTTCGCTCCAGCATTTGATACCTCAAATTCACAGCTGGATTTAATTCCACTTAAAGAGATATTTAGCTGCGTACATATACAATGTAGGAAATAGCCAAGCACTTTCAGGCTCATCATCATTTTTAACTTAGTGTTAGTTTTAAGATGCTTTTAATTTTCTGAAAGAACAAAAGAACAAAAATCTGATTTCTCAGTAAGAGTTGTGTTAATTTTCTGAAAATATTGTTTCCAGTCATAAATAGTTTTATTATTTGAGAGCAATTATGTATCCTTTTGCCAGTGAGTTTTTCTTAGCCTTGTTCACTGGCCAGACATTGTGGCCTACATAATTGTCATATTTACCTACTGCCAATCAAGGTAACAATGACACAATGGTCTAATGAAATCCTTAGGTGTTATTAATATTCCATGTAAGATGAGAGCAAAGGGCCCAATCAAATGGCAGGAAATACAATTGGCTTTCTATTTCCTGTAATCTGCAGTGCTGAGAAAGCTTGGGTCCCATCTTCCCTCTAGGACGTGAATATGAAGTAACATTTCTGAACATTAACTAGTGGAAAAGAAAATTAACCCTGTAAATGTGGAATGGCTGGACATTTGTGAGATCTGATTTCAGAGTGTCATGGTAAAGCAGACCTGAGATGAAGGTTGGTGAATTTATCTGGTGAACAGTGAGATACCTGCATGATTGTTTGTGGAACAGATTAACTTCCACATCAAACTAAATTGATCTTTTTATGGATTGTCCTTTGGTTTGGTGTAATGCATTATTAAATTGGAAAATGGTTTTCACAGGCCGCCTCAGAACTGTAAGGCAAAATATTCTTATATGATTAGAAGGACTGGTAGTATCTGCAAGGGCACTTTTACACTATCACCATTTTAGTTCCTTATATTCTCAAAAACAATCTGAGATGATTCTCACTTTTCTTGGCTTGCCATGCTGAGAACAAAAAATACTAAAGATATGGTAAGGGACAACTTGCTGTCTTAATTTAAATCCCATCCCAGTATGTTGAAGGGTCTGTCGGAAATGATTTAGTGGCAAATCTCTCTCTCTCTCTCTCTCTCTCTCTCTCTCTCTCTCTCTCTCTCTCTCTCTCTCTCTCTCTCTCTCTCTCTCTCTCTCTCTCTCTCTCTCTCTGTGTAAGTATATGTATATGTATATAATCATTACATTAAATCATTTGTGGAGAAGGAAATTGGGTGGGCAGTTTCTTCAAATTTCTTCAGATGAAGAAGATATTTTTCAAGAGCAGGACTCCCCCTTAGCAGTGATATCAACATTGTTACTGAAAAGGATTTCTTATAGGAACTGTCTCATGAACGCTTCCCTTGGAATTTCATGTTGGAAGCTTGTTAAAATCTAATGAATAATTTTATAAAATAGGTAATTCAGAACTAAATAAAGGTAAGAATACCACAGTCTAAACATGCATAATTTAATTGAAATTCTCTTTTAGAAGAAAATGTGAAAGCAAGTTTTCCTTCCTCTTAACTGAATGAAAACTGGTAGGAAGTAAAAAATAAAAATGAAAAAAATCCACAGAAGCATTTCTGTCTTTTGTTTCACTAAAGTAGCTTTGTCCCTGTCTGCTGCAGTACTGGAAAGGTGCCATCTTGTCTTCTTTCAGCAGTGGTTTGGGGATATCCCCATAGCAGATCTATTTTTACAGGTGCCGCACAGCATGTAAGTGTAAAATGGAAAGCTTAAATCAGAGCTGCAGAGACTAATTATAGACATGCTGAGATGAATATATAGAAAGACTACTTTCTTCACCTGGTTACAGGGAGACAGCACTCTAGGTAAAAGGTTCACCAGATCCTGCTCCAGTCTCCCCATGTGAATGCTTTAATGCACTTGGTACCAGCTTGCCTGGAGAGTCTGGTTTCGCTGCATGGTGATTTCAGCAGCAGCAATTAATTACTGCTTCAAACTATTGCATTCCCTCGGGACAGCAGCACATCCCAGAGGAATCAAATTTTTCATAGGCTTTTTGTACAGCTCTGATTTATTCATCAGTTAACCTATCCACCTGGTAGCTTCTATTATTAATACATATTGAGAAAGAAAAGATTTTTTCTCGGGAACGGAGTCTGAGGACAGTAGCTGCAGGATCAACGTCTAAAAGAAACAGAACCAATAGAACCATCGAATTGGGCATTGAAGCCAATACCTTTTACAGTCCCAGATTGACTCCTAGTGATTGCATGGTCACATGCATGCAGTTTTCTTGGCAAAAATGTGGACAAGGTTTGCCACCTCATTCCTCGAGGACATTTTCTTTTTTCTTTCCCAGTCTAGCTTACAGCACTGATATTCTCTGGGAATTTCCCAACCAACTACTGCTCAGCTCTTGCCCTACTTAGTCTCCAAAGCTAATCAAGGTCAGGCAGATGGTGGTGCCTGTGGGGGTGTCTGCTTATGGCAGGAATACAAATCAAAGCATCTCCATAATCTCCACCTGTCTGATTTTTCAAACCATCACTGAAGAGCTTTTTTTTTCTTACTTTCAACAGGAGTTGAAAGGAGTTTCTGTAACCTAAATCCACTGTTATATAATGCTTTCTGATACTTGAGTATTATCATAGTTTTGTATTCTTCAGGCTATTCATACTCAATTTTTTTCAATTTTTCTTCAGAGATGCGGCTAGTTTCTTCATTGGATCTTTGCCCTACTCTGTACTTCTTCCAGTACTAAATGCCATATTATGTGGTCTCACCAGTGCAGAAGGGAACCAATATTTCTATTTATGCACCCTAAATCTTTCTTTGTGTTTTTTTTGGGGGTGGTGGTGGTTGCAGCCCCTTTACACCTGTAACTCATCTTCAGTTTGTGGTCAAGTATTATTCTAAGAAACTTTGCACTTGTATTATTGCTAGGATATCCCTTCTCATATTCTCCCACTTTTTTTTCTTTTCAAAGAAAGAAAGAAAGAAAGAAAGAAAGAAAGAAAGAAAGAAAGAGAAAGAGAAAGAGAAAGAGAAAGAGAAAGAGAAAGAGAAAGAGAAATAAATAAATATCTAGCATCATTGACAATGTATTTGGTAATAGTTCTATTTGAAATCCCCTTATGAGCTGCCTTTGGCAATTCTTTTGAAAGCCATTCGCAGTTTAATGTCATCATATGTGGCAGCATTCCGTGGCAGCATTAGAGGGTCTTGAATGAAATGGATTATCTGAACCCCTTCCAGTCAGGTTTCATGTCTGGTTACAGGACAGAAACAGCATTGGCTGCACTTGTTGATGAGAGCAGGGTGGAACTGATGCTTCCCTCCTTGCTGTCCTTGACCTGTGAGTGGCCTTCGATACCGTTGACATGGTATCCTTTTGGGCTGACTGTGGAGTTTGCAGCTGGTGGCACAGTCTTGCACTGGTTTGGCTCCTTTCTCCAAGGCCAGTCCCAATCTATATTTATAGGGAGTGAGAGATCTAGCATGAGGCTGCCCTGTGTCATGCTGCAGGGCCCGGTACTTTCTCCACTTCTTTTCAACATCTACATCAAGCTGCTGATTGAGATTATCTGCCACCATGGAATGAGGTATGCAGATGATACTACACTTTATATCTTCATCCTGGTGATCCAAGTGTTATTGTCTCTGCTGTCTTACAGTGCATGGAGGTTGTAGGGGTCTAGAAGGGACACAACAGGCTTTGGCTGAACTTTGGTAAGACCAAGTGGCTACTGATGTGAGGGCTTGGTGATCTGGGAGTTTAATGTCTTTAGTTCTGGGTGGGGTTGCACTGCCCCAGACAGACCCATACACAATGTGGGGGATCTCCTAAACTCACAACTACTGTTCAAAAGCAGGTAGCAGTAATGGCTAGGAGAGCCTTAGTGCAACTTTGTGTTGTACACCAATTGTGTCCTTTCCTAGATTGTAAGTCCCTTCACTTAGTCACTCAAGTCTTGGCCATCTTGAAATGTACCATATATGGGACTGAATTTAGGTAAGGTATATTTAGAAGATACAGGTGGCACAGAATGCAACTGTGTGGACAGCTCTAGGGGCCTCCAGGTTTGCCCAGGACTATCTCTGGTGTGTGAGCTGCACTAGTTGTTGATTTGCTTCTGGGTCCAATTCAAGGTGTTATTACCTTTAAAAACCAATATGGAATAGGTCCAGATTACCTGAGAAACTGTCTCATCTCAATGGGACTGGCCCACCCCACCTGCTCAGGCAGAAGGGGCATGCTGTCAACCCAGTTGGTCAAAGAATTTCAGCTGGCTCCCACACTCTGGAATATCGTGCCCCTTAAGATGTGATCTGCTGCTATTCTCTTGGCTTTCCGCAAAGGCCCCAAAATTGGTTCTGTCAATTGACCTGGGCCCCCGATGGGGGTGTTCCATACTGGAAGTATCAGTGGATTAAAAAGAAGACCCCATCTTCACCCCATTGTAAAGTAGTTTCTATCTTTTTGTTAATTTTAATATTTAACATTTTAATGTTTTATGTCGTCACTTTTATTAAGTTGTAAGCCAGGGTTGTCAAACTGCCGGCCTGTGGGTCAGATGCATCACAAGGAAGCCGCACCCACCCCATTTCCGGCAATGGCAAAACTGTCCCAATACGTTGCGCGACATCATGTGACATCTCGAGTTTGGCATGTCTGTTGTAAACCACCCAGAGTTACCTGATGGCAGGGTAGCAGCATATGATAAAATAAATAAATGAATAAATAAATACATAAATAAATAAATGACTGTATGTATGTATGTATGTTCCAGCAATGAGGGAAGAGTTATTTAAAAATCCTAGCTGTAAAAATCATACCTTAAGGGTCACCTCTGCATGGATGCAAAGAATAGCAATATTTGTATTTAATTTTTAAATGTTTCTCTCTCCCTCTTTTTAATGTATTTGAAGTAATTCTTACGCCATTATACAAATTACAGGGGTGACGCATCAAAAATGAAGAAATGTAGCTATGTGCCTTTGTAAAATTGCCTGAATGTATTTGAAATTGTACATGTAAAGAAAAAGCAGAGTTTTGCCCACAAGAGGCTTTGTTCTTTTGGGAAACTGTGAGGAGGTCTGCAGGGGAAAGGAAACCAGGAAGAAAACAATACTGCAGGAGAGAACATACCTGGAATCATTCTTCTTTAGTCCCAAATTGAAAAAAACCAACAGAAACAGAAAAAAAGGAAGTTCAAGTAAATTGTTATGATATGATTTTGTGTGGCAGTGCCAGTGCAATCTTGCTTTTAGTTTTCACCTGGTGTTTGAAGATATGAAGACTTCAGGCTTAGTTAATATGTAAGATATGTGACACAGTCTAAACAAGATGACCTTGACAGATAGTTATTAAACCAAGAAAACAAATGTCAAGTTCTGGATGAATTCAATTTCCTGTTTTGCTTTTAAGTTACATTGCTTGTGGTGCTATATATTCAGTTTTATGGATCCTTGTACAATCAGAATTTAATACAAATAATACCTTTCATATATGTCATTTATTATGCTTACTGCATGCCTTTCTAGGAACTATTGTGTTCAACAACATCCAAACTTAGTCATGTCATCAATGTTGGATCATCTTTAAAAACTATTCTGAGTGTGTGTCATGGGCAGGATATTGGTTCCACTGGATTCCCACTTTAGTTCTGGGCACAGAAAAGTTTTGAACCAGGATATTAGAAGATCTGCCTACTTCTGTGTAAATCCGCCCATTAGTTAAATTCTCCTGTTTTTGTTTGTATGACTTCATTACTTAGTCCTTTAATGGAAGTTATACGCCACACAGTAAGGTTATTAGGAGAACAACACAGGAATAGACCTTAATCAACCATTTAAATAAAAGATGCTACCATTTTATAACTACATATTACACATTAAAGGACAGAACACGAATGAAACAGTTTTACCATTACACTCGGCCAATCTTACACTTATTCTTGCCATACCTTGATGGATATTAATATAAATCACATTATTAATATGTTGAACATGTTTTCATGTTCTTTCTTGTCAAACCGATAGAAGAAAATTGTTTTTTTTCCAGTTTGGTTTAATTGTGTAGTAATATTTGTAATATCACCTGGAAAATCTGCAAAGGATTTGCCTCAGGCCAAGAGAGCGGCGAAGGAAGCAGACATTACCACTTTTGATGCTGAAACCACAAAAGAATTGAATATAATTAAGGACTTTAACATTCACAGGTTAGGACACAGAATGTATACTTTTTCCTCCTGCAAAATGTGAAGAAATATTTATAACAAAATAGCAATAACACTTAGGCTTTTATATCACTTCACAGTGCTTTACATCACTCTCTAAGCTGTTTACAATGTCAGCCTATTGCCCCCAACAATCTGGGTCCTCATTTTACCGACCTTGGAAAGATGAAAGGCTGAGTCAACCTTGAGCGGTGAGGATCGAACTCCTGGCAGTGAGCTGAATTAGCTGAATTAGCCTGCAATACTGCATTCTAACCACTGCGCCACCACGACTCCTAAACATAAAATCCTTGGAGAGTGAACAATGTGTTTTCATATTTTTCTGATTCAGGATAATATATAAGCATTTCAAAAGTCTTGACAGAACAAGGAATGAATTAAAAAATCTGCTAAAGATGAGGTTGGGAGGTTTTCTCTCTGGACTATTAATTAATTTTCTTTAGGGTTATTTGCTATTATTTGACTGCTCTGATTGACCAACACAAAAATGAGAATTTGTCCTGCAGTTTATAGAACACAGATGGTTGGGTGGCAGCAACCTATTTTGCAGAAAACATAGGGGTGTCATCAAAAATTGTCCAAACTTGCAGGCATTTTTGCTGGATTTTGTGGTAACATCCTGCACTCATGGCAAGGTACTTTTTCCAAATCAGAATGCTGTAGTACTGGAATGCCTTTTTTATTTATTGCAGATTTTGCATTCTCAGAGGCTGAGTTTAGCAGCATTTCCACAGAGGAGTAACTAGAAGGAAGTAAGGTGTTAGGAAACTCAGTTATAGCTGTGGCAGACTGCAGCATAAATTTGATTGTTTCAAGATAAATTGTCATTCCTGGGGGGGGGCATGGGGAGAGTAGCAAAGAGTTGAGTTAAATCTTCCTCATCTTCCAAAAAAGTCATTTGAAACCTGTATCTTTCTTTTAATTAAATCTAGGGCATTTCTTTCCCTCTGTTTATCCAGATCTGACTTTGATGTTAACTCCTTTAACATCAAGGTCAGAACAGGATAAATACAGGGAAGGACACATCCCTATTTACAGATAGAGGATGGTTGTGATTAGGACTCTAGAGTTTATGCCATTGTCTCTCATTTTCTTGGCTCTTCTCCTAGAATTAAATCAGGGATGGATACAACTCTTATAAAGATATTGATAGAATGTAAAGCCTCCTTAAAAAGTTAAATCTGAAAAGCATTTATCAAAAAATAGACTTCTTAAAAGTCAGCATTATCCTTTTAGATCCATGCCTGCTAGAAAGCTGGGATATTTCTGTAAGTTCATTAGAATATATTTTACAACAAGGGAGTGTAATATTGCCCATCTATTGTGCTATCTGTCAAGTATCAGCAACTTGAAGCAAGATTCTAGATCTCTGCAAAATTAGTTTCTCCCCAGTGACTTCATTTTGTACATTCTTTATAGAGAAAGTCATTGCACCTTTGTCTTGTTTGGGATTTTATCTCTGGTGAATCTCTGGCTTGTACTTCCTTTTTATCTTTTCAGGTTCTTTTTTTATTCCTCCTTTATAATTGTGTACAACACTCTAGGATACCAGAAAATCTTCCAATTATAAAAGAATTAAAAATCTAGATATTTATTCTAATTACTAAATTAATATACCGACCTCTTTAAATTTCACTGTATGAAGGCATTGCATATGCACATGTGAACACTTTGTAAGGGAGAAGCAAGAACAATAAGCTAAGAAAGATGTTCAGGCCTAATGGTATAAGTAGTAGAAACACGAAGTAACATAAATAGAGATATCTGTTAACTGGGCCTTCTGCCTCTAATCTTCCATTTTATAGTAATATTTGACCCTAAATATCAAATAAAAGAATGCTGCAGACAATTCTCTCTAGTTGTGCTTATTGGACTTGGAAGAAATAATACAAGAGTGTAATCAACGGGATATCTGCAAATGAAAAAAATTATCTAAATTTCATTGTGAGATTGGTAACTAATTTCACATGAAATAAGGCAGTTCCATTTATGAGGTAAATTGGAAGTTGTTCCAATCTTCTGGGGTTTCACATCAGTGCTGGAAGGTTGACTTAGCTGTAGTACAGGTGAAACCATTGAGAAACTGGATTTTGAAAAGTATTGTTTGGGGTTGTTGTTGCTTTGAAATAACTCTTTTTCCCTTCTGGAAAACATTTGCTACAGCTGCTGGCTTTTAACTTTCAGATTCTGTAAGAGAAATGTAAGCTTGTTGGCTTTGCAGTTCAGCTTCAGTAGCCCAGAGTAAAGGAAAAGTGTAACAATCCTGTAACTTGTCAATTGCCTGTTTCTATTCAACAGGGAGTTGGTGTGCAATGTCCAGCCCATCACCTGTTTTCCTTTCCTTCTCACCCTCTTGGATGGTGAGTAGTAGAGCATTTTTCTTAATTTGACATCTGTAATAATTTAGGGTGGAATGGCCATTTTTGCTTCTTGTATTAGTATTTCAACTAACAGGAATAAAGCCATTCCTGGATTCCCTTCAAACTGTTTTTGAAGATTTGGGAAGTGAAAAGGATGGCAGGGTGAAAATGCCTGCAGTTGACTCACATGTTAAGTGCTCATATGCTTCTTTTCTCTTCTTCCTTCCTTCCTTCCTTCCTTCCTTCCTTCCTTCCTTCCTTCCTTCCTTCCTTCCTTCCTTCCTTCCTTCCTTCCTTCCTTCCTTCCTTCCTTCCTTGGAATATGTAGCGCTGAATATTGCATACACTTACATTACCGTTATAAGTAGCTGTATACAAATCACAAGGGACACAGTGGCTCAGTGGGTTAGGACGCTGAGCTTGTCAATCAGAAGATCGGCAGTTTGGCGGGTCGAATCCCGAGTGCCGCATAACAGAGTGAGTGCCTGTTACTTGTCCCAGCTTCTGCCAACCTAGCAGTTTGAAAGCACGTAAAAATGCAAGTAGAAAAATAGGGACCACTGCGGTGGGAAGGTAACAGCGTTCCGTGCGCCTTTGGCATCTAGTCATGCCGGCCACATGACCACGGAGACATCCTCGGACAAGCGCTGGCTCTTCGGCTTTGAAACGGAGATGAGCACCGGCCCCCTAGAGTTGGAAATGACTAGCACACATGTGCGGGGGAACCTTTACCTTTACCTTTACTTTATACAAATCACATCCTCAATGTGTAACTAAAATTGGAGCTAAAAATGTAGCTTTGTACAATTTATCTTTGTTCGTTCATTATTTGGATTGTTTGCACAGCATTATTGTATAATGTCATATCAAATGGGGTGTTCTTCATAAAGCCTTAGGATGAGACTAGCTATACAAGAAGCTTTTCTTCATTCTATGCCTTACTGGAAGGAATTATAAATGACTGGAATGACTGGCACTTTCCCAAAAGACCATTTCAGAAGGTCAACAAATGTTATTGATTTTGGAACTAAAGAATTGTTGTCCTTGTTTTGTGTGTAAAGTCCATTTCAAACCCCAAATTGCAAAAATCAAAAGATTTGACTTTTGGTAAATCCCATTGCTTTCTAAAAGCTGAACACATTTTTAATAAATAGCTAATATGGGATTAACCTTCCGCTGGTAAAGCCAACTTCTAGTTCAATAATGTCTGATTAGATCAATTTAACCTTTATGGTTTCTTTCCAGATTTGATTTGTGGAAAGCTATTCAAGAAATATGTAACAGGATAAAAGAGCCCATATATGGCTGTCAGCATACATACAAACCTGTAAAAAAAAAATAGAAAAGATGCTCTTTATCAGAGTAAAATGGTGAGTGTGGGCAGTGCTCCCTCTTCCCAAAAGCATTTCTTTGCTAACCTGCTTTCCAGCTCTGGCGTGTTTCTCTTCTGCTGCAGGGAAATAGAGTTTGTGGGACTAAAAAAAGTTCAGTCAGACCTTCCAACTCCTTGTGAGATCTTTTTTTCCCCCACAAGAAGTTGGAAGGTCTGACTGAACTTTTTTTAGTTCAACAAATTCCATTGAAAAAAGGTGCCGGAACGCCGTTCCGTGCATTCTATGACAAAAAAAGTCCTGGGTGTGGGAGTTATTATTAATTTGCATTGTGTATTCTTTCTGCCTTTGGAGGGGAAGAGCAAATTTGTGTTCTAATGTTTTTCCTCACAACAACCTTTGTGAGAGGTATATTAGGTTTAGGGTGAGCAACTAGCTCAAGATCACCCAGTAAATTTAATCTGGGAGTCACTGGTACACCATGCTAAGCTTGCTCTAAGTATTTAAGTATAAAAAGTCAACTGTAGTGATAGCTGAAAATTTCATTGTCACTAATAACATATTTGGATCTTCCACTTTACACTTCTGGGGGAGATATAGTGAACTGCGGAACCAATAACCAAGCAGCAAAGACCAAGGAACCAGTGAGTAGACTAGATCCTTCAGTCCTCTCCATATAAGGACAGGATGGCAGATTGTCCATGTGCGCTCCAGATGGCTTCTGCTCATGAGGAGAAGGCAGCCTCACTTTCAGAAACCACCTATTAATCATTTTAACCTGTGAGAAATCTTTGGAACTGCAAGTTTTTTAAACTTATAAATGCTATGTGAATCTGCCTTTAATGCTAAACTAAAAAAAATCAATTATAAACTTAAGCACTTAAAGAATTTTATGTAACTTAAGTAATACAAATAAACAGCAAAAAGCTAAATAATATTTTGATCATAGAAAGTTATAAACAGACTAAGGGTCCAGATACATTTGGACTGTTGAAACTTTTATAATGAGACTTAGGAATTAATTAATAAAGAACAAACAGCTTCTCATGGGAAGAATGGAGTAAGAAATTAGTAGCCACTATATTCAAGGTCAATAATAATATCTGCTTCTATGGATAGATATGTCCAAAATATCTTATCAAAAATGATACCTGTAGAACACGTTTTATCTGGAAATACAGAGAAGATATCTTAAGAAAATTTATAGCTAACAGGCCAAGAGAATGACTTGGACAAGAATATTTCACTGAATCTACAAAAGAAATTGGCTGATGTTTTAAAATTCTAAAGGAAAATACAAATAATAAACCAAGAAAGTGACCTGGACAATTTTTCCTAACAGATTCACAAAAGAGGCTTATTTAAGCATGAAAGAACTCTGTGCAATGGGACAAAACAGAAATGAAGAGAAATAAAGTCCTACAATAACATTTGAATGAAGTAAACATTCTGACAATTAGTAAAATAAAGGAGTATAACCTTATATGATTAAAGTTAAAAAACAAGATACATTGTTACTTCTGGTAATCCTTGATGGACTTTCTGCTGGCACCAGGATTAAAAAGATCATGCTTTATGGATTTAACTATAGATATGAGATGGGATATGTGATGAAGAGATCATTGTTTGTACTGTAATCTTATGGGAGGCTGTGCAAAGTCACTATATTTGTTACTATTGGAACATACTGTTAATGTTGGAAGTCAGTACTTCATATATTTTATTATATTGTTCCTTTTTTGTTCTCTTTTTTCTTTTTCTTTGTACTTTTTATCCTTTCTCTTCTCTGTACATCTGAAATTCAGTGTAAGTATGATTATCAAGAAATTACATGAAAATAAATTTCTGGGAATGTGTTAAAAAGGGAATAAATATCTTTTAGAACAACGGCCCCCAAACTTTTGGGAACCAGGGACTGGTTCCATGGAGAGAGGGTGCGTGGTTTCGTGTGCTGCCTTCATCCCACGGAGGGAGCTTTGCTTTTCTGAGCGGCCCAGTTTCTGGCACGCCACTGGTCCGTGGACCGGGGGTTGGGGACCCCCTGTTTTAGAAGACCTCTTCTTTCTAACAATGGCAGACAGTGTCTATTCTGTGTGTGACCAGCCATACGCTAAATAAATAAGTGTCTATGAGGCTTGGGCTTTTTTGCTAATTTGAAAGTTATTTTTCAAATTAAAATGTAGGACATTTTAAATAAGTATTATTTTTTTATCACTTTCAGAATCTAGAAATCTTCGCTTGTTAAAATAGATTGTTAGTATGAACACAATCTGGATTCTTAGTTTCCTTGAAAATACCGTCAGATCATTTCAGGTGGATCTTTTGCAAAATGAATAGGGTTTGGGCAGATTTTTACCTGAAAAATAGACATTCTAGTGGATTTCATTAAATGTGCTTTACCTGAAATTGGCTAATTCATTCCCAAAGGAACCGTGGTAAATTCTTTTGTGCCTTTTCATCAGGAATTTTGAGTAACTTCCATTTAGTCACTTTATGTGTGCATTTTACCTGATACATTTATTCATCAGATATGTATTGTGCCTTCGTTCTATATAATTTAAGGTGCAGTATATAATACACCTTTCTCCTCCCCCTCCCCAATAATCACCCCATGAAGTGGGTTGCCAGATGATATTATAAATCTTTAGCAAAACGCCTCTGAGTCTTTTCTAAAACCCTGTTTGTTTATTTGGTTCAAAAATCTCATGCTGTTGTTTGCTCTGCCCTTTGCTATTGGACAATGTTTTAGAATAAGATGAGGGATAATGATAATCACATTTCTAATTGAAGCTAACTTTCCTTGTTTATTTTTTCCGAGATTTTTTGCACGAGAAACTTACATAAATACACATTGTATTTAATGAATCAAGAACCAATCTTTGAGAGGTTATTGGTAGGGCAATATTGGAAGAAGGATTGTCTGCCTACCATAGAGGAGTGGACACTTAAAGTGTCAAATCTAGCAGAAATGGCTAAGATTTCTGCTTACTTGAAAGATCATTCACAAGAGAGATACATTTTGGTTTGGAGAAGATGGATAGATTATATTCAGAAAAAATATGGGACTAAAAAGTTCCATTTAGCTTATGAGTAAATTTTAGATTGTTATTGTTATAATTTAATTTTTTTTAGAAGTTGGGTATTTTAGAGTGTTGGTAATTATGTTAAAGGCGGGTAAAAGTGTATTATGTATTTGGTTTTTTATATAGTTGATTAATGTTAGTTAGATTATGATTACTATATATTTGTAACCCTGTAATCAGCTTTGGGAAGTGGGGGAGGGGGGGTTTAAGGGGGGGTTAGGAAGGGGATAATATTGTAACTTTTTATAAAACTTTTCAATAAAAAAAGAACCAATCTTTGAGATAGCCAGAAGCTACAATGTCTTAATTGTAACATTTAAGATATTAAGATGTCCTGTATTTTGAAATTCACATGTCTAATTCTGTAATTGTATAAATACATTTACCCCTTCTGGGGAAGGAATTGTTAAGATTGCCTTGATAATTATCTATGATCTTTAATCAAGTAACCCATAAAGAAGCCTGGAAATGGGCAGTCAAGAACTATTCTCTAACCTTGAAACATTGTCATCTCCAGTTTGACAACTTAATTTTACATTACCAAAGCCATGGGTAACAAACTTTCCTAACAGCCTTTTGGGTGGGAATCACTATCAAATTGTCAATCAAAAAACTACCTTGCCATGGGAGTAAGTAAAATTACAGCCCATTGTTTAACTGTTTTTATGTTAGATTTATAAGCCACATTTTGTGATCTTTGAAAACTTTCTAAAAGTAAAGGTATTGTGATAAAAAGGGAGAAGTATTAAACTGTGGACTAGTCCCTTGGCAAGTTTTCAGAAGTGGTTTGCCACTGCTTCTTTCCTAGGGTTGAGAGGGTCTGACTATCTCAAGGTCACCCAGATGATTTCATGCCTAAGGCAAGACTAGATTCTGTGGTTTTTTTATTTCTAGTCCAGTGACCACTTTCTTAACCACTACACCAAACTGCTTTCTTTCTTTAATTAAATTACTTTAAATGAAATTAAATCAATGTTAGTTTCTCTCTGGGTACTACCCATTTTTTTATCCTGGTCTCTCTTAATTTCAAGTGTATTTTAGCCTCCCTCTCAACCATCAATCACCAATTCTGATCCCTATTTATCAGCTTAGGAACCTGCATTGGTATCTCCATTTTTCAGTATGTGGCGGTGATACATTATTTTCTTAGTTTTTAATAATTTATCTGAATTCCACTTCTAGAATGAAGACACAATGTGTATTTTTTACTATATAAATATTTTTTCAGTCTATATTTCAGAATGTTTTAAGGCTCACATGAGGCAGTTGTCCTGATTATTTGAGGAAATGGTAACCTTAGGAAAAGCCAATCATAGCAAAATTCAAGTATCCATTTATCATTTTTCTTCTCCTAGAATCAAATCCTAAATTATGCAAATAAAACAGAATAAAACAAAATAAACATTAACACTAATGCTGAATTTGCCATTCTGAAGCCCATTTTGGGGAGCTCTTTAACATTTCTATGATCCATGGTAAGTAAGTAGATAAGATCTTCTCTTTCCAGTATGTTGTGGAACAGCGTATTTACAGCATGAATCTATGGAGATATATCCACTTACACAAAAAGAGTCTACTGTAGTTATAGGAAACATATAAAAGGACATCCTTTTTGCTAAGTGCATTTTCTTCTTCTTGAAGATCATTCATACTCTGACATACCATTCAACTAATACCAGTCAGACTTCCATTATTCATTTGTTTTTTGGGGAAATACAGCACAAAACAAAAGAAGAGCTGAATCTGCAACCACTGTTTGTCATCAAATTACCTTTGGTTGTAGTAAAGTAGTTATCTGAAGGAAGAACAAACTTTTCCGAAAACATTTTCTTCTCATCAGGGAATATAGCAAGCAAATAATTTTTAAGTCAGGGGAGGATGACCTACAGAGCTTGACAGTTCTCACTACCTTCTCTCATCTATCTCTTAATTTGGTAGGCCATATTTTTTTGTTTGCACATCTTTTCCCTGGACAGGCAACAGGATAGAGAAATGATGATTCCCCCACCTTCATTGTTTTGAAAGTTTTCTAGACCAAGTATTTTTTATAATCTCTTCCCTACAAGACAAAGCCTCCCACCTCAAAAGTTGCAGATGTTTTTGCATATGTCATTTTGTGTAAGCCTGAGATGAAATAAAAAAAAATATTATTCAGTTACAGAAAAGCAATTGGAAATCTATTATATTAATGTTGAACACAAGAAATGCTTCTCCCCAGTTCTAAAGTTCTACCTTGAAAAAAGTTCCTTAGCAGAAGGTGTATTGTCATTTTGTCACTGGTAACCTGTATTGTCCTCTACAATCATCTAACTTTAATTTCCCAAAATAATAATAATAAGGATAATGTTTATATCATGTGAGTGATGGCTTGATGATGCTAAGAAGATAGGAAAATGGCCTATGTGTTGTTGTTAGCTGCGAAGTCGTGTCCGACCCATCGCGACCCTATGGACAACATTCCTCCAGGCCTTTCTGTCCTCTACCATCTTCTGGAGTCCATTTAAGCTCACGCCTACTGCTTCAGTGACTCCATCCAGCCACCTCATTCTCTGTCGTCCCCTTCTTCTATTGCCCTCGATCTTTCAAAGCATTAGGCTTTTCTCCAGTGAGTCCTTCCTTCTTATTAGGTGGCCAAAGTATTTGAGTTTTAGCTTCAGGATCTGGCCTTCTAAAGAGCAGTCAGGATTGATCTCCTCTAGGACTGACCGGTTTGATCGCCTTGCAGTCCAAGGGACTCGCAGGAGTCTTCTCCAGCACCATAGTTCAAAGGCCTCAATTCTTCGGCGCTCAGCCTTTCTTATGGTCCAACTTTCACTGCCATACATTGCAACTGGGAAGACCATAGCCTTGACTATACGCACTTTTGTTGACAGGGTGATGTCTCTGCTTTTTAGTGTGCTGTCTAGATTTGTCATGGCTTTCCTCCCCAGGAGCAAGCGTCTTTTAATTTCTTGGCTACAGTCCCCATCTGCAGTGATCTTGGAGCTCAGGAAAATAAAATCTGTCACTACCTCCATTAATGGCCTATGTATCTAAGGTTTACTCTTCTTGGGGAACTGCTGTTCATAACATTCCGGGCTCCTTGCTTCAATGCTCCTTCTGGCAGAATGTGGCTATTCCTGTACCTATGGTTCTTTCTCATTGATGATTATAGTGCAGCTATGCTTTTTATGAAGAAGTAGAGTCCAACTCGGGATTTGACCCGCCAAACTGCCAACCATCTGATCAACAAGCTCAGTGTCCAAACCCACTGAGCCACTACGTCCCGAGTGCCGCGTAACAGAGTGAGCAACTGTTACTCGTCCCAGCTTCTGCCAACCTAGCAGTTTGAAAGCACGTAAAAATGCAAGTAGAAAAATAGGGACCACTACGGTGGGAAGGTAACAGCATTCCGTGTGCCTTTGGCGTCTAGTCATGCCGGCCACATGACCACGGAGATGTCCTCTAACAAGCGCTGGCTCTTCGGCTTTGAAACGGAGATGAGCACCGGCCCCTAGAGTTGGAAACGACTAGCACGCATGTGCGGGGGAACCTTTACCTTTACCTAGAGTCCAACTAAAGTAATGGGACTTTCAATAAACCTTCAAAGGATTGACTTCAGCAGATACCTCAAGAGAGATGGTCCAATGATGAGGGAATAATGCCATAACAGTCGAGATAGTGACAGCAACAATTTTTTCTCCGAGGTATCACTGCTATTAGAGAAGTTGTTAGTACAGTAGTAGTTCTTGATTTCAATACCAAGTTATTTTTGAGTTTTGACCAACTCTGTTGTTGGGTTCAGAGCTAAGGTGCAGCTTGATCAAGTATGGTGGCATTAATGAACTCTTAAAGCAACCTCATCTCCTTTATATTTTATACAAGGCCTTTCAGACCTATGTTCCAAATGACCTTCTCTCTGAGGACTAGTAAGAACAGGATTATTCAGCTTCTTTATGCAATCCATACAAATATTTCAAATATTTAAATCTTTAAAACATACTGTAAAGCCAAATGTCTATGGAGATTCTCAGTCATCTAGGTCATGGTTGTTCCAAAGGTGCTTTTTCAAGAGGCAACTGGACTTACTTGTTTTTTTGAAGACATTTCACTTCTCATCCAAGAAGCTTCTTCAGCTCCAGAGCAAAACATCTTCAAAGAAAAACAAGAAAGTCCTGTTGCCTCTTGAAAAAGCACCTTTGGGACAGAGTGTAAAGGCATTACATTTTAGGAATTGGGGCCTTTCTGGACTTGTACCTAGCCACAATATAAATAATGCCCTTTTGACTTCTTTTATTCTACGATGTCTCATATCCTAACTGTGAATGAAATCTGATTCACTTTTCCTTAGCTGTATTTAGCATTGAAATATTGTTTTCCACTTTATTCCAAGGGCAGAATTAGGGAATGTAAACATTATTAAGATATGTTATGCATTGTTTTGAAGGAAAGTCAGATTGCTGCAGTGATTTGAAACAGTAGCAACCAAGGCAGATTAGAGATTTGTGACTGGGATAGAAAAATTTCAGTTGATACAGTTTTTCTGCCAACCTGAGAATGATTGGATACCACTTCATCTTGCAGTGGCAAAAGTGATATGTCAAAGATTAAAACACTTTTTATAATTCATAAAATGGGAAGTACAAAGTCTTTTGCATTGGAGATGCACTATACTTTTGGTTTTCTCCAGGGTCCCCAAAGTATTTCAATGGTGACAGCATGCTGTCATTGGAATAAATTAATATTTTGTACCTTTCTTAAGTTTTGGGAAGTGGGTGGGATTAAGGGGCAAAATAACACTCATTTTACTTCTTGAACGCATTTCCTCAAATAGGAAACCTTAAATAATTCTCAAGGACACACATTCAAAACTCCTTTTTTGGCCTTTAATTTTCAAGTAAAAAAATTAGCTCTCATTAATTCTGGGACTGTTCTGAGGGTTGCAAATGTGCTGGGGGTAAGTGAGCCAAGGCAGGTTAAGTCTGCCTATTAATTTGCATACTGAAATTTCTTATCTAGTTATTAGGAGTGGACATCCTACTATCTGAAGTGGAGATTCCAGACTGGATGGAGAAAAAAAATTCTCCAGAAGTTTTTTTAAACACAAAAACAAAAATGAAACAATAATTCATTGATTTGACTCTGAAATCTGTATCATCATTCTTGATCCAGAACTAGAGTAATATCTAGTGTAAACGCTGTGACAATGGATGTTCCCGCTCTGACAACTGAGGGAAATTGCAGCCATTTTTTCCTCTGTTTACAGCTTGCTTTCTCTTCTGTTTAGAAATCAGGTTTTGAAGGGGGGATGGGGTGAATGCTTGGGCTCAACTAGCCATAACAAAAATGTAGCTTCATGGGAACTCAAGGATGCAAACCACTAACATTTTGGTGGGCTGAGGAGCTGGAGAGGGAGCCCACACTTCAGACTAATTGAAGAATGTGATTTATGACTGCTTCATGGGGTGGGAATTGCAACTTGTTACTTTGCATCTGGGGGAAGGGAATTTAGTTTTGGGTTCAACTATGTAATGCCGATAATTTGTTGTTTAAGGAAGAATTTTTGCCTTGAAGTTCTTTAATGGGCTTCATCTATTGGAACCATGACATCTAGAACATTATGAATTGAGAAGAATTGGTGCACATTACTGAAAGAATAGGATGCACATCCTCCGGAGACAAAATGTTCAGAAACCAATCTATGTAGAAAAGCTGAAATAAGCAAAATCTGAACATGTTCCTAGAAAGAATTGTAACTGTGATTCAGAGATCTAGAAGGGCAACCCCTGCTATTCTATCATGAGCCAAAATCGGCAAAGAAAATGAAGTCTCCATTTCTATAGCAACCCTGAGATGACTAAATTCTAGACACAATTTTCAAGTAATAGTAGGTAATCTAAAAGCTTTGCTTTGAGCATGAGAGCCCCTGGGTGAGGGTTTCCCTTGCCACAATGGTCAAGTTATTTATGCCTTCAGTACATATATAAAAACTGTTTTCAAAAATACAATAATGTTACTCAGTTTTAAAAGAAATGATGATTATGATGACAGCTACAGAAGGATCTCATCAGTCTCCTGGTGCTCTCAAGCTATCTTAGATGGGCTGTCTTTCTGCTTTTTTAGACTTACAAAAAGCTTACAAAAACTGCAGAATGGGATAGTTTGACAAAAATTTAATTAATGTGATTTGTATTTGTATATATAATATATATAAATATAAAATATAAAAGAAACAAAATTTGTTAAATACAGTTAGTTATACTATTATTTATTGCAACTCATGACTCTTCCAAGGATTGCTGATCCAAAATTTGGTGGTCTAATGTTGTGCTCTAACTCAGTTGAAAATTTAGGGTTTTAATCTGGGATTCATTTAGAGTGCAAAAGAGCAAAAATATACATTTTCTTTCCAATTTAAATGACAGTGATTGAATATAGGCAGTTCTCAACTTAAAACTACAATTGGGACCAGAATTTCTGTTGCTAAGCAAGGTGGTTGCTAAGTGAGCTGTGCCTGATTTTACAATCTCTTTTGCAACAGTTATTATGCGAATCAATGCAAATGTTAAGCGAATCAGGCAGCTCTTAAGCCAATCAGTTTTCCCCCATTGACTTCGTTTGTTGGAAGCTGGCTGGGAAGGTCACAAATGGCAATCACATGAACCTGAGATGCTACAACTGTCATAAATACACGCCAGTTGCCAAATGCCCCAATTTTGATCAGGTGACTGTGGGGGATGCTGCAATATGGACAGTCCTCGACTTACAGCCACAATTGAGTCCCAAATTTCTGTTGTTAAGTAACCCATATGTTAAGTGAGTTTGGCCCTGTTTTATGACCTTTCTTTTTGTTAAGTCAATCACTGCAGTTGTCAAGCTAGTAACACGGTTGTTGAATCTGGTTTCCCCAATCGACTTGGCTTGTCAGAAGGTCACAGAAGGTGATCACGTGACCCCTGGACGCTGCAGCCAATGTAAATACGAGACAGTTGCCAAGCATCTGAATTTTGATCACATGACCGTGGGCAACCCACAATGATTGTAAGTGTGAAAAAATGATCATGTCACTTTTCTCAGTGTTATAACTTCAAATGATCACTAAATGAACTGCTGTAGGTCAAAGACTGCCCGTAGTTTCAAGTGTAAAGATTGGTCGTAACTCACTTTTTTTTCCAGCGCTGTTGGTTTGCTAAATGAGTGGTTGTTAAATCAAGGATTATTTGTAGCCACTCGTGAGTTTCTCGCAATCATGAGCTGAGGTTTTTTTTCAAAATGGCGGACGTGCAGGCGGTCGTGTTAGGCTGAGCTCTGTAAGTCTAAAGAGAGAGGCGTCCTAGGAGCCCCTCAGGGGTGTTTTATACCCTCTGGGTTGGGGTGAAGTGCTTTGGCAGCGATTCAGGCAGCTGGACAAAAGCTTTTTGCTGCCACTAACCTGGTCGGCGTTCCGCTGGGCTGCTGGCCTGCTACTAGCCGGTCTGGATACTCGCGGCGTTTCTCCGCTGCGTCGGCGGCCTCCAAGCTTCTTTCAGCGGCGTTTGGCGCTTTCGGCAGCCGGCGGCGGTGTTTTTCGGCGGCGACGGAGCTGGCGTCTTTGGATGGCTCCCGACTGTTGCTGGCTTCGATGGAGGCATTTGCGGGTTGCTTTGGGCCGCTCCTTGGACCGGCCTGGCTCTGCTCCTGACTTTGTCGGCGACGGCGCTTCGGCCCATTTCAATGGCGACGGCGACGCCGGCGGCGGCGGCATTGCTCCCGGGCCGTTCTGGGCCACTTCATCATCGACTGTTGCGGTCTGGCCGGCTTTGCTCGGGCCGTTTGTCCTGCGGCTGCCTGGGCCTTTTCGGCCCGTTTTCCATCCGCGGCGGCGATGGCCTCTTCTGGATCGCTTGTGGCTTGGCGGCGCCCTGGTGGTAGTGGTGATGGCGGCGGTGGCGTCTGTAGCGGCGCTCCGGCAATGGCAGCGGCCCCGATGGCTCGGCGGGGGTGCTGGCCGACCTGCCTTCTCCTCTGTCTGTTCCTCATGCTCCAGATGGCCTGGCATCCCCATCGTTCCTGGTGGCCCCGAAAGCTCCTGGGTTAGCCGGTTAACCCCGGTGGAGCCCAGTGGAGCCCAGTGGATCCTGGTTAGTTCGGAGGATCCTGGAAGATCTATGCTCTCCATCGCACCTGTTGGGATCTGGTTGGTGCTGCTGGATTTGGAGGGGGCTCCGGGGAAATCAGTAGACGTGGGGGAATCAGACTTTATTGATCACACTCTGGAAGGCCCCAATGACTATAGAACTGAGGGCCCATGGAGTTGTGGTCAGGTACATCCTTCTGGAATGGCGGAGCAGCGGGGGACCTCGCCGTTAGCTGACCAGACTATGATAACTATGATGGCTTGCCTTTTACACATCATCCCCAAAGGACTCAGAGGATCCTGGGTATTAGCCACCGTGAGAGGGTGGCTTGAACTTACATCTGCTGCCCCTAGAGGTGAGAGCTCTAGGGGGCATGCCATATCCGGAGTGGTTGTTTCAGACCACCACCTCCCCCCCGGGAATTGGCTCGGCAGCCGTCGTGAGAGGACGGTGGTCGGCCTGCTCGGGGGGTTTACCCAGCTGAGTGGCAGCAGCTGGGCGGAGGTCTGGGACACCTATTTACCCTCTGTTAGATCCTCCTTACTGACTGATTATCAACTATGGACTGCCTCCTACTTGGACTACTCCTTATGCCTTTCCTTAAATATTCTTGCACGGACTTGCTCGCCCTCAGGGGTGCTCCCCCTTCCTGGGTGCGACCCGCCTTTCTAGCCGCTTACGATCTCGAGGAAGGGCCCATCTATTGGGACCCCGAGAGATGGCTGGGCACGGGTAGGGGCCTTCGACGGAAACCCAATAGGAGGCCCCTGATTAGTTTTCTTTCTAAATTTTTAGGGGGCTAGGGAGGGGGGAGGGTACTCTTTTTGGTTGTTTGGACAAGGGGGGCAGTCCAACAACCTCTGTTCAGGCCAGTGCCAAGGTAGTTCGCGGGGGGGAGGAGCGGGGGCCGGTTGCCTCCGGGGCTCCAGGGCTGCTCGTGGGAATACCTATTCCCACGACGTTAGGGAATGGCAGCAGGTGCAGGAGCAGAGGGCCGTATCGTCCTCAGGGAAGGCCTCTCCGCTGCTTAAAAGCGGTGGGGCACTCCGACCCTCTGGCTTCGCCCCGAGGCTTTGGGAGTGAGGATGTGCAGCCTCCTGAGCTCCGGCTGGTGTACTTGAATGCCAGGTCTGTCGCTAATAAAGCTCCTCTTGTCCGTGACTTGGTCGAGGGTGAGCAGGCGGACCTGGCTTGCATCACGGAGACTTGGTTGGGCGCAGAGGGAGGGATTCCTCTGGTTGACCTTTGTCCACCAGGTTTCCGGGTGCTACACCGGCCTCGGGCTCAGGGTAGGGGTGGGGGTGTGGCTGTTGTCATGAGGGAGACCTTGTGTCCGCGGGAGGCCACCGTTCCCCAGATAGTCGGGTGTGAGTCTCTCTTTTTGAGATGCGGCCCTGGTGCGCAGTTGGGCTTGCTGCTGGTGTACCTTTCGCCTAGTCACATAGCAGCAGCCCTGCCTGAGCTTCTCGATGTCCTCTCTGGGTTGGTGATTGAGTTCCCGAAACTTATAGTTTCGGGGGACTTCAATCTACCATCGCTGGGAGGATCATCTGAGTTGGCTCGGGAGTTCATGGCTTCCATGACGGCCATGGACCTGATGCAAGTAATTTCGGGACTGACTCATGAGGGAGGCCACACCCTTGACTTAGTTTTCTTATCTGGACGGTGGTTAGATGATCTTGGTGGGGGCTCCCCAATTGTTATGCCCCTGTCATGGACCGATCATCATCTCCTGCGGCTGGTCTTCCATTTTGCCACCCCCCGCCGTGGGTGTGTGGAACCAATTAAATGGTACCGCCCCAGACGCTTAATGGATCCCCAGAGGTTCCAGGCGGCGCTGGGGTCCCCACCTGCCTCCCTTGCTCACAGCTCGGCAGACGCCTTAGTGGAAGCCTGGGAAAGGGCAGCCACTGAGGCTCTTGACCGAGTTGTACCCCTGCGGCCCCTGACCCGGTGCAGATCCCGTCGAGCTCCATGGTTCTCCGCGGAGCTCCGGGAGATGAAGCGTCGGAGACGGGGCCTAGAGAGCGGTTGGAGATCCAGCCGGTCTGAATCCGACCGATTGCGACTAAGAACCTATACTAGGTCTTATCTCGCTGCGATAAGGGAGGCGAGGTCTAACCACTTTGCCACCCTTATCGCGTCCGCAGATAATCGCCCGGCCGCCCTGTTTAGGGTGACTCGCTCCCTCCTGAATCAGGAGGTGAGGGAGGAACTCTTGCAGGGTAGTGCCAAGGAGTTTAACCAGCATCTGTCGGACAAAATCGCTCGGATTCGGACCGGTCTGGACTCTGACTGGGCAGAGTCTGTCGAGCAGGACGCGGGCGGTCTTGTCGATATCACCTGGGAGGAGTTTGATTCTGTGACTCCGGAGGAAGTGGACAGGATCATGGGGAGGCTGAGCACCACCACATGTTTATTGGACCTGTGCCCTTCCTGGCTGGTCTATGCAGCCCGGGAGAGGACACGCAGCTGGTTCCAGGCAGTTATATTGGCTTCTCTGAGTGAGGGTAGCTTCCCCGCCGTCTTGAAAGAGACGGTGGTGAGGCCTCTCCTCAAGAAGCCTGCCTTGGACCCAGCTGTATTGAACAACTTTCGTCCTGTCTCCAACCTTTGCTTTCTTGCGAAGGTTGTTGAGAGTGTGGCGGCACATCATCTCCCTCTGGTCCTGGATGAAGCGGATTATCTAGACCCGTACCAATCGGGTTTCAGGCACGGGCACAGCACGGAGACGGCATTGGTCGCGCTGGTGAATGATCTCTGGAGGGCTCGGGACAGGGGGCATTCCTCTGTTCTGGTCCTATTAGACCTCTCAGCGGCTTTCGATACCATCGACCATGGTATCTTGCTGCGGCGTCTCAGGGGATTGGGAGTGGGAGGCACTGTCTTACAGTGGTTCTCCTCCTATCTCCAGGGACGTTCGCAGTCGGTGTTGGCAGGAGGGCAGAGGTCGACCGCGAGGTCTCTCATTTGTGGAGTTCCTCAGGGGTCGGTCCTCTCGCCTCTCCTGTTCAACATCTATATGAAACCGCTGGGTGAGATCATTCGTGGTTTTGGAGTTGGGTATCATCAGTATGATACCCAGCTTTTCCTTTCAACCCCAAACCACCCCAGTGATGCCCTCAACGTGATGTCCCATTGCCTGGAGGTGGTTCGGGTCTGGATGGGGAGGAACAGACTTCAACTCAACCCCGACAAGACTGAGTGGCTTTGCATACCTTCATCCCGGGTTTATTCGGACATTCCATCTCTCGCTATGGGGGGTGAACTATTACCCCCCGTAGATAGGGCTCGCAACTTGGGAGTCCTCCTAGATTCACGGCTCACCCTGGAAGACCACATAGGAGCTGTGACTAGGGGGGCTTTCGCCCAGGTTCGCCTGGTGCGCCAGTTGCGGCCCTATCTAAGCCGGGATGATCTATGCACGGTCACTCATGCGCTCGTGACCTCTCGACTAGACTACTGCAACGCTCTCTACATGGGGCTGCCCTTGAGGACCACCCGGAAGCTCCAACTGGTACAGAATGCAGCCGCGAGAGTTGTGTTGGGAGTCTCCCGATACTCCCACGTTACACCTCTGCTCCGTGAGCTGCATTGGTTACCAGTTGCCTTCCGGGTGAGATTCAAGGTACTAGTAATGGTGTTCAAAGCCCTACATGGCAGGGGTCCGGAGTACCTGAGGGAACACCTGCTGCCGGCATCGACTTCCCTCCGCCCTGTGCGCTCCCACAGAGAGGGCCTCCTCAGGGTGCCACCGGTCAGAGAATGTCGACTGGTGGCCCCCAGGGGGAGATCCTTCTCTGTGGGCACCCCGGAGCTATGGAATCAGCTACCGGTTGAGCTCCGGATGGCGCCCGACCTTCGCTCCTTTCGCCGCGAGCTAAAAACATACTTTTTTGAACAAGCTGGCCTGGCCTGATGAGGGGATTGGGGGGGGGTTGTTATTGTTATTTTATTAGGTTTTAAAGATTTATTTTAGTATGTGGGCATTTATTTAATCTTGTTTTAACTTTTGTAGTCTGTATTTTTATTCTTGCCCTGTTCACCGCCCTGAGTCCTTCGGGAGAAGGGCGGTATAGAAATATTATTAAATTAAATTAAATTAAATTTGCTCTAAAGCTCTTTGGTGATTGTGAAGCCTTCTCTGCAATGGAGAAAATACCATTCATTAGGTAGATGGAAAAGCGAAAGGCAGCTTCCGTGACTCACTTTGTCATAGCTCTGTATAGAATTCACTTATTAATACATTGACAAAGAAGATGCATGCCAGGAGTTATTAACATTTGACAATAGATGTTTTAATGAATGATACCTGCCTGTATAAAACAATACTAAAAGGCCCTGAAGTGTAACACCTTTTTTTTAAGTTTCAAAAGACAGGCAATAGTGTACAATATCTCTAAATTCCGAACATTTCTGACAGCTTTAACAACTTTAACAGCTTTAACTTTAACAACTATCAGTTATGTATCAGGCTGCGCAGAAAAGAATTGGTCTATGCATCAGAGGATTCACATCAGAGAGAACAAAAGATGTAATCAATCAAGATTTTTATTCCACTCACAATAGGGAGCGAAGTGAATGTGTCCAGTGAGATCACAGGAAAGAAACACTTTAAAAGATTGTGTGGAAGGAAGACTGCAGTGGGGATGTGAGGGAAGATTAAATGCTGCTTCAAAAGGCAGGATTTAAGGACAGAAAAAGATCTGGGCCTGGGTACTTAATGGAGACATTGTTTTCTCTTTTGTCACACTGCTCTGAAAGTTAATTAGTTCAAAATAACTCAGAACATTGACCTCCTTTAAGAAATATGTGGGCTTGGAGAATACATTTGGGAGCCGGGTTCATTAAATATGGACTTAAAACAATTGGCATTCCAATCACAGAAACTATTCTGTAATTATTTGATCAATTCAGAGTGAAGACTAAACTGATGTACCAAAGCTCCAATTGTTATATCCTTTTTTATATCAGTGGCATGGAAAACTGAGGCTCATCTTCTTATGAAATCCCAGGAAAGTAGATGTCTTGAATGTTATAAAATCCTTTATTAGGATGAATTGCTATGTGTTTTATGGACATTAACTTTTGTTTGCATAGTTTAAGATATGAATGACAGTAGGAGGAAAAAAAATGATAAATGGGTAAGATAAGTGTATTTTGCAGTGACTGGATAAGTCCTGTATACTTTTAAAGAGGGGGAGGAAGGAAGATCTACTTATCTTTTTTCTGGATGGAAATTGTTTTGGAACCTAAGAAAGCACAAGGAATGCGCAAGCAAGGATATATATGTATGTATGTATGTATGTATGTATGTAAAGGTAAAGATTCCCCCGCACATGTGTGCTAGTCGTTTCCGACTTGGTGCTCATCTCTGTTTCAAAGCCGAAGAGCCAGTGCTTGTCCGAGGACGTCTCCATGGTCATGTGGCCGGCATGACTAGACGCCAAAGGCGCACGGAACGCTGTTACCTTCCCACCGTAGTGGTCCCTATTTTTCTACTTGCATTTTTACATGCTTTCGAACTGCTAGGTTGGCAGAAGCTGGGACGAGTAACAGGCACTCACTCTGTTACGCGGCACTCGGGATTCGACCCACCAAACTGCTGACCTTCTGATCAACAAGCTCAGCGTCCTAACCCACTGAGCCACTGCGTCCCTGTATGTATGTATGTATATAAATATATACACACATATATACATACACATACACACACACACACACACACACACACACACATATATATATACACACACAACTCAAAAAAATAAAGGGAACACTTAAACAACACAATGTACTGTATTTAATAGTAGGATGTCTTATCTTGTGTTCCCTTTATTTTTTTGAATATATATATGTTAAATGTTTGTTAAGTATTTAGAATACACTTGCTTACATCCCAAACACAGGACAAATCTTATTTCCTGTTTCAGCCTAGCCCAAGGCCATCTACAGGCAGTAGCCACAGCAGTGGCAGCTCATATTTTTGTAAAATTTTGGCTTGCTAACAAAGAATAAAGGGAGACCGATATGATCATTTCAAACTTATTTGTTCTCATCAGTCAGCCATACCCTTCTGAGATTCGAACCTGGGCCGACTGCATCTTAAACAGTTGTTTTAACCCCTAGCCCACAGGCTCTCGCTCTCTCTTTGTTAGCTGAGAAGCAAGGGAGATATGTGTTAAATGTTTGTTAAGTATTTAGAATACACTTGCTTACGTCCCAAACACAGGACAAAACATATTTCCTGTTTCAGCCTAGCCCAAGGCCATCTACAGGAAGTAGCCACAGCAGTGGCAGCTCGTATTTGTGTAAATTTTTTTGCTTGCTAACAAAGAATAAAGGGAGACCGATATGATCATTTCAAACTTATTTGTTCTCATCAGTCAGCCATACCCTTCTGAGATTCGAACCTGGGCCGACTGCGTCTTAAGCAGTTGTTTTAACCCCTAGGCCACACACACACACACACACACACACACACACACACATGCAAATCCCTTTTACCTTTGATTTGTCTTTGGGAAGATTCTGTGGCACAGAAGATATTTTAATTAAATCTATTCACATCAAATTGAAAATGCCTCATCAGAACAGAAATTATCCTTCATTTTCATATGGTATTAATGAATTTGGCCATGCAAGCTGTGACCTATTTCAAAAGATTCTTAGAATGATGACCTAAAACCATATTTTAAATTTAGTTCAGTTCTCATACAGAATTGAGTTTGACTGATTATTGCATTGAAACAAACCCAAATGCTTTTTAAAAAACATTGTACAACCATTAAGAGAAATGAAGTTCATGTAGCATTTGTGGTTGTTGTGATGTAATGCACTGAAAGTTATGTCTTGCATTCAAATATCATCTTGGGGATATGTGTAGTTCCTCTTCTAATGTTCAGTTTTAGTTTCAGATCAAAAATATTTTGATCATGGGAAAACAGAAGGAAGAGCTCATTAGGGCTTCATTGCTTGGTTGCATCCAACTAATATGCAAACCTGCCTGAGAAAATTTATTGAAAATTTTAATTTCTGTATAGGAATGTCTGCAGGGCATGGTTTAAAAAAAAACAAAAAACAAGTTGGTGGCTGCAATATAATTCCGTTGTTTCCCCCCCCTTAATCTTGCCCTTTAGACTGCCTATTGACATAAATTCACCTCTCAGTGGGTGGCATCAACAAAGCCCATTATTTTTTTTTTATCATTTGGCTCTACGCATTTCTGGGCAGGAAAGATACAAAATTAAAAAAATGCCACGGAAAACCAGATGTTTTAATTTATACAGATGGATGAATACTGAATGAGCAGATCAAAATTAAAACGAGAAACAAATAAAGGGGAAGACGAAAAGGATGAAGGAGATCCAATTAATTAACTTATTTCAATGACAGAATTTTAAGGCAGTGTTTAAATTTCTTATGGACGTTTATGAGAATTAAATACCTTTAAATTTTACCTAATTGCACAACATTGTCCAGATTTATTACTTTAGTATAATGCTGAGAATGCTAAGAAACTGTGTCAGAAGGAAAATGAATGAATACTGTATGTCAGGGGTGTCAAACTGCTGGCCCATGGGCCAGATGCGTCACACCAAAATTGTGCCAACCCCATTGCCAACAATGGGAAAAAAGTTGCGATACGTCATGACATGTCACGTGACGTCGTGAGTTTGACACCCGTGTTGTATGTGGTGCATTTTTCAAATTTTATTTTATGGCGCCTTCTGAAAAATTATGTTTCATTTAAAATGTTCAAACATAATATGAATACAGTATGTATTCATTCCCTATTATGAATTTTAACAGTGTTAGTATTTGAATCTTTAGCTAAACTATATTTCTATTTTGTGTGCCTAGGCCCAATCACGGTCTGGATGGGAGAGATGGAAATTCTGTATTCTGTTTTGTATTTAATAGAACAGTGAGACTTCCTTACATTGGATGTGAAATCACGTCTGACATGGTCTGTCTGTCTGTCTATCTATCTATCTATCTATCTATCTATCTATCTATCTATCTATCTATCATCTATCTATCATCTTAACCACCCATCTTCCTCAGAAATCAATCAGACTTAGATTGGTCATGGTTTAGTATCACACTTCCCTTAATCTTTTTCTATAAAATGCTGATTAAACAGTATTATAATTAATCTTGTTTTATTCCTGATATAGAAATATACTTCCATTTCGTTCCCATTAGTTGTGGGAATGTTTATAACAGTACTGTTTGTTCCATGACCAATGTCTCTCAACACCTGTTACATCTTGCAAATGTTAGTTGTGGGTGTGTATTTCTCTAATACAATCCATATCTGATATTTGTTTTCTACCATTTACTCTTGCCACACCAAACCAATCGTCTGAAACTTCAGGAGGGTTAAAAACATTTTGTGGGTCGATCTGTCAATTACCTTGAAGACCCATAATGAGCCAGATGTTGGTATAATTACAACATGAAACTGGCTTGCTGAGTCACTGCAATTCACAGCCCCTTGGAGCAGAACTATTTTGTTACTGCTAGGAAGCTGGATGATAAAAGATGCTAAAAATGAATGCTTTCAATATGAAGGGAAAATTTTCAAAATATTTGTTATTTTTGTTTCAAAACAATAAATATTAAAGTTTGTAACATCAGTACAAAATATTTTCACATAGTCACCCAGCCATCCTTCAAGTTTCATGATTTTCCAAGTATCCAATCATTTTCTTTCAGCCATAAGAACTGCTAAACTACATTTCTCTTCCTGGAGAGAAAGAAATGTATTCATAATGATCCCTAGTTAGTATAGAAAAAAAGTTCTAGAAAACAATAGAATTCATGTTTAAACAGTGCAGATAAATCTTTTAGATTTTTTTACCTCACTAGAAAAATATAATACAATGCATCACCCCTGAGAAATGTAATTAGTTTTATTAAGAGTAATTCTTTATACAATCAGATTTTGTTGCTTAAAAATTATTTTAAAGTTATTTTCCAATATCTCAGAATAACAGAGTTGTAAGGGATCTTGGAGGTCTTCTAGTCCAACCCCTGCTCAAGCAGGAGACCCTGTATCATTTCAGACAAATGGTCATCTAATCTTTTCTTAAAAATCTCACAACTTCTGATGGCAAGCCATTCCACTGATTAATTATTCTAATCTCCTGCAATAATAATGCTCACAGTACACTAATATACACTGAATTATAAATAGTGATGCATGGAGTATTCTTAACATATATCAGACAAATCTGGCTATCAAGAGGTAATTTAGAATAATAATATATTATATATTGTAACTTTGCTGTAAGCCCACCAGGGATGGGCAAAATCTTCTTTGCTGATGTTTTTGTAATATTAACTTTAACCTTGATCTGCATTATATACCTCATAATTTTTTCCCCAGTAGACAGATGCCAACTTACAAAAAATGTTATTCATCACTCTTTGCATCTTTTGTAAACATAAAATACACCATACTCTTTTGGTGAACAGAACATGTTCACCTTGCAATAATGCAACATATATGCAAAAAAGGTTTAATTCAATTTTACTTTATAAGACTTCTATGGGTGGCATTCTGTGGACCAGGATGTGTGCTTCAAGAAACCTTCAGTATTCTCTCAAAAACCTTCAGTATTCTCTCATCCAGCTTCCTCGGGATAGGGGATATTCCTCTGTCCTAGTCCTATTAGACCTCTCGGCGGCTTTCGATACCATCGACCATGGTATCCTGCTGCGGCATCTCAGGGGACTGGGAGTGGGAGGCACGGTTTTTCAGTGGTTCTCCTCCTATCTCCTGGGACGCTCGCAGTCGGTGTTGGCAGGGGGGCAGAGGTCGACCCCTAGGACTCTCGCTTGTGGAGTTCCTCAGGGGTCGGTCCTCTCGCCTCTCCTGTTCAACATCTATATGAAACCGCTGGGTGAGATCATTCGTGGTTTTGGAGTTGGGTATCATCAATATGCTGATGATACCCAACTTTTTATTTTGACCCCAAACCACCCCAGTGATGCCCTCGCTGTGATGTCCCGTTGCCTGGAGGCGGTTCGGGTCTGGATGGGGAGGAACAGACTTCAACTCAACCCTGACAAGACTGAGTGGCTGTACATTCCGGCTTCCCGGGACACCTGGGATGTTCCATCTCTTTCTATGGGGGGTGAGCTTTTACCCCCTGTGGATAGGGCTCACAACTTGGGAGTCCTCCTAGATTCACGACTCACTTTGGAGGATCATATAGTGGCCGTGACTAGGGGGGCTTTTGCCCAGGTTCGCCTGGTGCGCCAGTTGCGGCCCTATCTAGACCGGGAGGCCTTATGTACGGTCACTCACGCGCTCGTGACCTCTCGCCTAGACTACTGTAATGCTCTCTACATGGGGCTTCCCTTGAAGACTACTCGGAGGCTCCAACTGGTACAGAATGCAGCCGCGAGAGTTGTCTTGGGAGTTTCCCGGTACTCCCATGTTACACCTTTGCTCCGTGAGCTGCATTGGTTACCAGTTGTCTTCTGGGTAAGGTTCAAGGTTTTGGTTATGATCTTTAAGTCCCTACATGGCATGGGTCCGCGATACCTCGAGGACCACCTGCTGCCGGCGTCGACTCCCCTCCGCCCTGTGCGTGCCCACAGAGAGGGTCTCCTCAGGGTGCCTCCGGTCAAGGAATGTCGACTGGTGGCCCCCAGGGGGAGGGCCTTCTCTGTGGGTGCTCCGGCATTATGGAACCAACTGCCGGTTGAGCTCCGGACGGCATCAGACCTCCGATCCTTCCGTCGCGGGTTGAAGACCCATTTATTTGAACTAGCGGGTCTGGCCTGATGGGGGTATATGGGTTTTTATAGGCTTGTTATTTTTTATCATTCTTGTTTTAACTTGGGCATTGATTTAATTGTTTTTTAATTTTTGTATTGTTATTTATACATGCCCTGTGAACCGCCCTGAGTCCCTTTGGGAGAAGGGCGGTATAGAAATCTCAATAAATTAAATTAAAATTTTATCTAACATTGGAGTGCTCCCTTTATCAGGCTTTGTAGCTGGATTTTTGTGTCATGAGGAAACCTTAGAAGGGAGTAGATAATGTTTTTGTTTATTAATTACAAGTGCAGAAAATTGGTGGATTTTACAAAATAAAAGATAAAGGTAATATGAGCCTGACCGTAATGCTGACTGTAATTATGGAGATCTTGATTGTGGTGCTGACTATAACTATGGAGTACCACTTGAGCAAAAGTATTAAGGGCATTGGAAGACAAAAGAGCAAGAAAAAAAGTAAGCACTTTTTCATTTTGGGATTATAATATCATGACAACCACAGGAAAAGTGGCAAGAATGGAGAGAAGGAAGGAATGCTAGAATAACCCGCAGAGAGAGAGAATTACTTCAGTTTTGCTTTGGGCAGTAAGTTAGCTGAATCACTTGATACTAAATTGACAGCTTTTGAAAAAAAAAGAATGGATAAAAGACTTGAAAAGATGAAAGAGGAGATGAAGCAGCTAAGAAGATGAGAAGGCCTAAAACTGGAGATGTAAAACAAATAATGACAAAGGGGAAATGTTGGAGAGTAAAACAGATTTATAGGCAGAGTTGGATAGAGATTAAATGGCTCTGTTAAAATTGAGAGATAAGAAATTTTGTTTGAGATTTAGAGCAATCCCAGAGGATTCTGGTGAAGATAGAGAAAAGATTATTGAAATTCCCCTTCTAGGCTGATAAGGACACCTCCCCTTTCTAAGGAAGGCGGTGGAAAGAGATTGCATTGCACCTCCAGAGGGTCCTGGATTATACGTTAGACCTATTTCAGTCAGGTTTCAGGCCCAGTCATGGGACAGAAACAGCATTATTCACATTTATTGATGATCTCTAGTGAGACCAGGATGGAGGTAGTACATACATTCTTGATCTCTTCTCTCAGCAGCATTCAATACCATTCACCTAGTATCCTTTTAGACTGGCTGTGGGATTTGGGAGTGGGTGGTGTAGTGTGGAACTGGTTTAGCTCCTTTTTCTATGGCCAGTTCCAATTGGTACTAATAAGGACTGAGAGGTCAAGCCCACAGCTGCTTCTTTGTGGGTGCCACAGAGTTTAGTACTCTCTCCGCTCCTTTTCAACTTCTACATGAAACTGCTAATAATACTCAGTTTTACACCTTCACTTTGACGATCTGTGGCTCCCTCTCTTGGTGTCTGGAGGCTGTGGGGGGCCTGGATGGGGGACAACAGGTTTCAACTGAAGCCTGGTAAGACAGAGTGGCTATGGGTATGCAAAGCCTTGGGATCCAGAGGCCTATCATCTTTATTTCTGGATGGGGTGACAGCAACCCAGACAGACTTGTTACAGAACTTGGAAGTTCTCCTTGATTCACAACTCCTGCTCAAAGCAGATGGCAGTTTATGGCTAGGAAAGCCTTTGAACAACTTCATATGGTGCCCTAGTTGTGCCCTTTTCTGGATTCTGAGACCCTGTGCTTAGTCACGCATGCCCTTGTTATCTCCTGCTTACATTATTGTAATGTGCTCTCTATATATCAGCAGAAATTGATGAACTGTATAGAATAAAACAAGATGAGAGTAAGAAATGTTCCAAGGAATATTTGTGTCTACTTTGTCATGAAGAAAACAAGGGATCAAGTTTTGTAGCAGCATTTAATACAAGACTGAAGATTGATCATAGAAATATAATTGTTCTTAAAGAGTTCCTATTAGAGTTTTCTGCAATTTTTGCTTGATTGTGGATTGCAAATGCTTAATGTGTAATATAAATTGAGCAAATGCTCCTCAAAAGAGAGAAAAAAATATTATTTGAAAAAATTAAAACAAGATATAATGTGCCTATAAGAGAGACATAACATAAAAAGGGGCATAAATATTTATTTTTAAAATGGTGAAAATTTATTTCAGCAGAAACAAAAAGAAAAAACCGGTAATGGAGTTGGGTTGTATATAAATCCCTAGCTAAAGCTAGAATAGCCATTGACTGATGATCTTGACAGATTTGTTGGGTTGGCAGTTAATATGCCTGGGATTGAGACTTTGATGCTGGGAATTTATGCTCTAATGAGGACAGAATATTTTCTTATGAAAGTTGATATTTATTGGTGGATTGCGCGAGCGAGATTTGAACAGCTTGACACAATGGTCAGTTATGGGAGATTTCATGCTATACCCTACAATGAGCATCTGCATTTGCAGAGCGGCAGAGGTAGAAGACCTGGCTCACATCCTATTTGACTGTTGCCTGTATAAGAGGGTGAGAGACAAGTATCTTGGTCTATATACCAAACGAATGATCCATTGGGTTACCCATATCAAAACAACTTACCTTATGTCCGGCCAGAACTTGAAATTAACATTTAATGCAGCACAATACTTAAACAAAATGGTTCAGTTGAGATCTGCATATGTGGGACTGATTGGGGTAGATTGCAAGGGCAACCCCAAAATATAATTTTATCATATTTTATCTATATCTTAAATTATTGTACACTATTACAATTTCATTTTAGATTGTATTTTTTCCTATTTCATTTTAAATTGTATTTTATTCTAATTCCATTTTAAATTGTATTTTATCAAATTCCATTTTAAATTGCTTTTATCAAATTTTAGTAATAATTTGTTGCTGAAACTTTGCACTTTGATATGGCCCAATGGCTAATCAATAAAGACTTATTATGGGGGGATTGGAATGGAGTAATAATAATAATAAAGTTGGAAGGGATCTTGGAGGTCATCTAGTCCAACCCCCTGCTCAGGCAGAAAACTCTATACCATTTCAGACAAATGGCTGTCCAGTCTCTTCTTAAAAACTTCCAGTGTTGGAGTATTCACAACTTCTGGAGGCAAGTTGTTCTACTGATTAATTGTTCCAATGGTCAGGAAGTTTCTCCTTAGTTCTAGCTTGCTTCTCTCTTTGGTTAGTTGCCATCTGTTGCTTCTTGTCCTGCCTTCAGGTGCTTTGGAGAATAGTTTGACTCCCTCTTCTTTGTGGCAACCCCTGAGATATTGGAACACTGCTATCATGTCACCCCTCATCCTTCTCTGCATTAAACTAGACATGCCAAATCCCAGCAACTGTTGTTTATATGTTTTAGCCTCCAGTCCTCTAATCATCTTTGTTGTTCTTCTCTGTACTCTTTCTAGAATCTCAACATCTTTTTTACATCCTGGTGACCAAAACTGGATGCAATATTCCAAGTGTGGCCTTACCAAGGCATTGTAAAGTGTATTAACATTTCACGTGATCTTGATTCTATCACTCTGTTAATGCAGCCTAACACTGTGTTGGCTTTTTTGGCAGCTGCAGCATACTGCTGGCTCATATCATATTTAAGTGATTGTCCACTAGGACTCCAAAATCCCTCTCACAGTTGCTACTATTGAGCAAGGTACCACCATTTGGTTTTTCTTGCTTAAATGTAGAACATTACTTTTTTCACCATTGAATTTCATTTTGTTAGATAGCGCCCAATGTTCAAGTCTATCAAGATTCTTCTGTCTCTTAAGCCTGTCTTCTGGAGTGTTGGCTATTCCTGCCAGCTTGGTGTCGTCTGCAAATTTGATGAGTTCCCCATCTATCTCCTCATCCAAATCATTGATGAACATGTTGAAGAGCACTGGGCCCAGAACAGAGCCCTGGGGCACCCTACTACACACTTCCCTCCATGTAGATGCAGTTCCATTGAGGACCATATGCTGAGTATGGCTAGTCAGCCAGCTACGAATCCATCAGGTGGTGATGCTGTCTAACCCACATTTTTCTATCTTATCAAGTAGTAGGTTGTGGTCTACTTTATCAAATGCCTTACTGAAGTCCACGTAAATTATATCTGCAGCATTCCTCTGATCCACTAATTTTGTCACTTGGTCAAAGAATGCAATAAGATTTGTCTGGCATGATCTGTTTTTGTCAAACCCATGTTGGCTTTTGGTAATGACTTTGTTTGCCTTTAAGTATTTGCTGATTTGTTGCTTGATTATCATTTTCCAGGATTGTCCCAGGTATTGAGGTCAGGCTGATAGGTCTGTAGTTTCCTGGATCCATTTTCCCCCCTTTTTTGAAGATGGGAACTACATTAGCTCTTTTCCAGTCCTCTGGTAGTTCCCCAGTGAACCAGGATCTTTGAAATATATAGTTCAGTGGTTCTGAGATCACATCTGCCAGTTCCTTCAGAACCTTGGGGTGTATTCCATCTGGTCCTGGTGATTTGAACTCATCTAGGCTGGACAGGTGGTCACTTACCATTTTCTTGCCTATCTTAACTTGGGTTTCTAATCTGTTTTTTACGGTACTGTTTTGATAGGTTGGACTGTTTTTTCCCTTTGTGTAAAGATGGATGCAAAAAATGAGTTAAATAGTACTGCTTTCTCCCTGTTGCTTGTCACCTCCTTGCCACTTTCTCCCACTAATGGACCAATCATTTCCTTAACTTTTTCCTTGTTTTTTACATGTTGAAAGAAGCTTTTTTTGTTATTTATGATTTTTATCGCAAGCCTTAGTTCATTTTGAGCCTTAACTTTACTCACTTCATCTTTGCAGGCTCGGGCTGTTTGCTGATATTCTGCCTTAGTTATGTGCCCCTCTTTCCATTTTTTATACTTGTCCTTTTTGTCTTTCAATTTATCAGAGAGTTTTTATGCAGCCATGCTGGTTTCTTTTAAGAGCTGTTATTTTCTTTTTCATTGGCATTGTGATAAACTGGGCTTTTATAATTTTACTTTTCTAAATTTTCCAGGGTTTTTAAGTTGTTTTCCCCTTGAGGATTCTCATCCATGGAAACCTTCCCAAGATCTAAGTTTATTAAAATTAGCTCTCTTAAAGTCCAAGACTCTAGTTTGACTGTGTTCTATTGTTTGTGCTTACATAATGTTGAATTCCAATATTGCATGATCACTTCCCCCCAAGGTTCCTGTGGCTTCAACACCTTCTATCATTTCATCTCTGTTAGTGAGAATTAGGTCGACTATGGCTGATCCCCTAGTTCCCTTCTGTACTTTTTGGCAGATAAAGTTGTCTGCTAGGTTTGTCAGGAATCTGTTTGATCTTCCACTTAGTGCAGAGTTTGTCTCCCAGTTGATGTCAGGGTAATTGAAGTCCCCCATTACTATTGTGATGTGCTTCCTACATACCTTACTTAGCTGACTAGCAAAATTTCCTGTTTGGTTGGGTGGCCTATAGTATACACCTATGGCAGTGTCATTCCCCTCCCCTTTATATTGACCCAAATGCATTCGAGACAATTTTCATCATTGTTGTGCTCTATTTCTGTAGAGATGTAGTTATTTCTTATATAGAGAGCAATTCCACCTCCCATTTTATTTGGTCTGTTTCTTCTAGCTGTGTGTTCCATTTGTGGGTTTCATCCCACCAAGTTTCCATAATGGCAACAATATCATATCTGTCCTCATTTGCCTGAATTGGAATTTTTTTGTATGTCCACATTGTCATTTTCATCTTCCCACAAATAGATAGAACTTCTAAAAAAATATAAAAATAATTCAAGGCAAATTAGCAAAACTTAACTTTGATTTGATATAATAATGGACAATGTGGCCATACAAAAATGTTCCAATTTGTATGAAGGAAACAATATCTTTCTAGAGAAAATAGATTAATATCTAAAGAAACAACATTTATTGAGTTATGAAAGAGGAAGAGAAGAAAAGAATCGTTTTGTTACCATCCTGATTTTTTAAAACAAATATTAAAAAGACCTTTCAATTTGTTCTGATCCAAGAGCATACACCCAAAAAGAGACTGATTTCTCTGTCTGATAATATATATCTCATTAATTCAATATTTCTTTGTTTAAACTAGGGATAGGCAAACTTGGCTCTTTCATGACTCGTGGACTTCAACTCCCAGAATTCCTGAGCTACCTATGCTGGCTCAGGAATTCTGGGAGTTGAAGTCCACGAGTCATAAAAGAGCCAAGGTTGCCTACCCCTGGTTTAAACTAATCTGAAATGGCATAAAGTCTTTTAAACTAATAGTCATATATACTTTTAACAATTATTACATTTTTATATTGCCTTCTCACATAATTCTGTAAGTTTCATAAAAAAAAGGTCAGCATGTTGCTCATGGTGGTCCATCTTGAAGTTGTTCCATATGAACTAATTGACCAAATGGCGAATAGATGATGGTGCTATCAAATGTGACATCACTAACATTCTGTTTACTGTAGGTGCTTATAAAGATGCCAGCATTTAATGGCCTGCACATCTATGGATTGAGACTAAAGGATGCCAATAATGTCATGTTCCTTGTTGTCAGGAATTGGTTCTATTTATGACACTGTTTGTCATCTTAAAATTAGGATGAATAGCTTGCCAGGCTTTCAGACCTTGGGGGATAAGGATAAATTGCTTCAAATTAATGGCACCTCATCCAAATCAAATAGTGATCTTTTACCAAATGTACAAAAACAAAAATGTGTTCTTGAAAATTACTAGAAGGTTGTTCTTGCAAGCAATTTGGGAGTTTATAAGAGAATGAATTATGATTGATACTTAAAAACTTGGCAAGCTAAGGACAAACTGGGAATGCAGAGTGTGAGAGAAAATGGCATTCTATAGCTCTACATTTAAATCACAAATTAAACATTTTCCTCAGAAATGGATCTTTAAAAAGGCTAATATGCAAAGTAATAATTCATTTGAATCTGTTCATCAGACTATCCTTTATATTGTTCTCAACTTTGTCTTTTCTCTATTTCAATACAAAGCATTGGCAAATTTCTGTGCTACAAAGCACTGTTAAACAGTCTCTAAAAAGAAATACAAAAGCATATTTTTCAAAATAAGTAATCACTGTACACATGGCTAATCACTGCAGTTGACTACTTTGGATATTGTATTAAAAATAATTTGATGATGTCTACGTCAAATGTTACATTTAAACTTGGAAATCAGAAATAGAGAAAAATCCAAAATTCTCGATTCATTTAAAATATACTCCATTAATATGGGTAAAAATTTTGTAATCTAGCAATGGGATTTAATGGTAAGTTGAAATAGGAATTATAAGAGTTGTGTCTCATCTTGCAAGTGTTTGTGTTACAAGACTGATTATTAACTGGAAATGCAAATTCAAGCATTCAAAGTAGGTTAAAAAGCCATTGCTTTATACAAGCACCATTCATTGATTGGCTAAAACCAACTACTAACAACTACTAACTGGTCTTTTTATACAAATAGATAGAATAAGATGATATATTGTCTTGCACTCCAGTTTGTAAGTGCTAGGTATAATTATTTTTAATAATAATGAAATTTGCAAAACCTTTTCAAAACTTCATTTAAAAAATTTGAAACTAGCAAATGGTCATGTTCTATCTTATAGGTGCCTGTTACCAGCCATGGTTAACTTCCTATTCTTTTTATGAAAATTGTAAAAGCAATTTGAACTTTCTTAAATATATCCAAGATTTAAAATCACTCTAGCAAAGTAGCTTTTTGTATTCATTTAGTAAAATGAGACCTACATACTTGGATAATTCCAGAGAGATTTACAGTTATGGTAACAGATAAAAATGAACCTCGGTGATTGCATGGCTTAGGGTCAGTTGTCTGCTAGATAACTGGAAAGTTTGTTCTACAAACCTTATTTATTTATAAGTAAATTTTCCATTCAAAAATGGTCTTTAAAGACTTTCCCCCTAGCTTTGCTGTTTAAAAGTGAGCTATCATTTAATATTTTCAAATAAATGCAAGTTAAGGAAATATTATAATATAATTTTTATATAACAGCCTAAAATATTATTTGAATTTTATTGAATTTATATACCGCCCTTTCCCGAAGGACTCAGGGTGGTTTACAGGGTATATAAAACATCAATACAAAAATTAAGAGCAATTTAAAAAGATTAAACTAAGTCCCTGAAAAATATAAAACCCCAGTTAAAACCCCCAATTAAAACTCAGCCTGGGCCGGAAAGCTCGAAGAGCCAGGTCTTCAGGTCTCGGTGAAATGATCGAAGGTCAGGGGCAGTCCTAAGCTCCACGGGCAGCTGGTTCCAAAGGGCAGGTGCCCCCACCGAGAAGGCCCTCCCCCTGGGTGTCATCTGCCGGCATTCTTTGACCGGTGGCACCCTGAGAAGGCCCTCCCTGTGGGAGCGCACAGGACAAAGGGAGCTTGATGCCAGCAGCAGGTGTTCCCTCAAATATCCTGGACCCAAGCCATTTAGGGCTTTATAGGTCATCACCAGCACCTTGAATCTTACCCGGAGGGCAACTGGAAGCCAATGCAGCTCGCGGAGCAGAGGTGTTACATGGGAGTAATGGGAAACCCCCATCACAACTTGCGCGGCTGCATTTTGCACCAGCTGAAGCCTCCGAGTGGTCCTCAAGGGCAGCCCCATGTAGAGAGCGTTGCAGTAGTCTAAGCGGGAGGTCACGAGCACATGAGTGACTGTGCGTAGGACATCTCGGTCCAGATAGGGTCGCAACTGGCGCACCAGGCGAACCTGGGCAAAAGCCCCCCTGGTCACAGCTCCTATATGGTCTTCAAAACTGAGCCGTGAATCCAGGAGGACACCCAAGTTGCGAGCCCTATCAACGGGGGGTAACACCTCACCCCCCATTGTTAACGATGGAATAGTTTGGTCAACCCGAGATGCCGGTATGCACAGCCACTCAGTCTTGGCAGGATTGAGACGAAGCCTGTTTCTCCCCATCCAAACCTGGACCGCCTCCAGGCAAAGGGACATCACGGTGAGGGCATCACTGGGTTGGTTCGAGGTGGAGAAAAAAGTTGGGTATCATCAGCGTACTGATGATACCCCACCCCAAAACTATGAATGATCTCGCCCAGCGGCTTCATATAGATGTTGAACAGGAGGGGAGAGAGAACCGACCCCTGAGGGACTCCACAAACAAGAGGCCTTGGGGCGGATCTCTGCCCTCCCGTCAACACTGACTGCGAGCGGCCCAAGAGATAGGAGGAGAACCACCGTAAAATGGTGCCTCCCACTCCCAACCCCCTGAGACGCCGCAGTAGGATAGCATGGTGAGACTAAGAGCTGAATGATGTCTTCAGAATAGACCAGCCTTAAGACATCTTGTTAAAACCAAAAATAAAAATGACAAGTCATGTCAAAGAGAATGCAAAATCTAATGATTGATCAGGGAATGGATTTAGCTGCCAATATTAAAGTCTGTCTATGGAATAACATTCAGTGGAATTTCACTTTTGACTTTTGTTTGCTATATTATTCTTCACAACTGTATAGCTTAGGTGTCACTGAAGCAATAAATTTGTGTCTGTAGCACTTGAATCATTTCAGATTGTAGATGGGGGCTTTCACCCATGAATACTCCTCCATAGAGATAAAGCCATAAACCAGGGGTCCTCACACTTTTTAAACAGGGGGCCAGTTCATTGTCCCTCAGACTGTTGGGGGGGGCTGAACTATAGTTGGAAAACAATGATTATAGAACAATGTAAAATCAAGTATAAAATGAAAAAATGAAACAAGAAAAATGAATTGGTTAATTATTTGAATGAGTTTTTAAGTGAAGAAAATATACAATATTTCCAGTGAATCCACACATTTTCTTTGGGAATGCAACTGCTGTTTTTTCTGCAAATAGTTTTTGAGTTGTGGGAAGATGGCAGAAGTTTTCCTCCCTCACAATTTTACTTCAAATGCTTTCACATGTGAATGCATATCACAGAGGAGCTTCCCCTTTTCTTGAAGTTGTACATTGAAACTGTTGAGTAGCTCTGTTACATCTGTCAGAAAGGCAAGGTGCCATTTCCATTCAGCTTTTCCTGCAGACGTCTCATGACCCAAACGAGGTAAAATCAGCAATGCCAGAAAAGAGGGGGTTTGTGGAATGCAGGAGGAGAAGAGGAGAACGAGGGCAGCTGTGGAGTCCTTGGTGCTCTCTGAGCTTGGTGGGTTTCTTGCAGACATCTCATGACTCAAACTAGGTAACATCATCAGTTCACTTATTATCCCACTTTGGGTCCTAAAACATCTGCAAGAAAACCACCATCCTTAGAGACCCCCCTCAAGGATCCTTCATTTTAACCCTGAGCCAGAAATATTCTCCTTGATTGCCATTCCAGACCTTTCATCGCTTCAGCTCCACACAACCCCGAAATAATCTCTCAGGAGCAAATTCTCCTCCTTTTTTCTCACTCACCCCAGCCGAGGTGGGGTGTGGCTGAAGTGCGAGTATGCACTTGGGTACGTGAGGGAGAAACTGGGGAAAAAAATCTCCTCCCATCAACTTCCCATCCCGCCATTGGCTGGGGCTCTCATCGCCATCCACCCACCTTCTCATGATTGGATGGCTTGCCTGGGAGTTTGAGGTGGGCAGGATAAAAAGACAAGGTGGGCCGCAGGCTGTAGTTTGAAGACCCCTGCCTTAAACCATCAGATGTTCAAAAAGAAAGCATAGGACTCTAGACTTTCCCGAAAAGGTCATGGATAGGGGGAAGGATTGAAATGCATTCCCACTAATATAATGAAGTATACAAATCAGATGCAAATTTGCGACATAAGTGAGAATTAATCTTCTATACATTATCCAGATTTTCAGAACACAGTTATCTGTAATATTTGCTGTCACTGCTGATGAGAAGTTGATTCAGCTTGATCAGCTGTTAGAAAAAAGCTTAGCATCAGATTGCTTGATCTCTATAAGCCTTTATACTCATCAGTTTCTGCTTCCACTGCATTTTAGCCAAGGAATAGCAGCTCCATCAGCATACAAAGATAGATGAAGAGTATTGGATCTTACCAAACATTTATGATATTTCAATACATCTGATTTAATGAAAATTAAAAATAGCAGTTTTGTTGCCTCTGGAGAAAAGCTGCACTTCACTGCAAATTCAATTTCTGTTCCAATATTTCAAGGCATCTGTGAATTCTGGAGAACTAATGACCCAGGGTTTGTTCAGTCTGCACTCACCCAGGTAATTACCACTTTATCATTGCCAGAACTTAACCTAGCACTATTAGACAAAGAGGAGTTTGGAAATATTCCAGCAGAGACCCTGAATGAAATGTTCTCCTGCCTTCCCTTCCCCTAAAGAGCAAGGGCAAATGTGAGAATGACTGAAGAACAAGTAAGTTGATTTATATTTCAATTTCTTTGAATGCACACAGTCATAAAATAAAATATGAACAGAGGACAACTGTTTGAAAAACAACTCAGTCATTTCTGAAAAGCTATTAGGAAAACAAATGGGTTCAAAATATCTTTTCATTGTATATGAATATTATTTTACTGTAATAATGTTTCAGAATAGAATACAGTAAAGACAAAAAGGACAAAACCAAACCTAGCAGTGAATATGGCTGCTTTTTGCTTTCATGTCTGTCTGTCTGTCTGTCTGTCTCTGTCTCTGTCTCTGTCTCTGTCTCTGATCGATCTATCTATCTATCTATCTATCTATCTATCTATCTATCTATCTATCTATCTATCTATCCATCCATCCATCCATCCATCCATCCATCCATCCATCCATCCTCATATTAAGGTATATCTATAACTGGCCAAAACAGAAGAGATCACGGTTATCATTTACTAGGAGGGTTCAAGGGTAGGTGAGCAAATAATGAAATACGATGTCATCACAGACATGTTATGACTTATATAAAGTGGTATGCTGGTATTTTAAACCATCTCTATCAAATCTATTGCTGCTACACTGCACTGCTAACCACAGAACAGCTGATTGGCAGTAGGCATTGTGGCTCTGCTCTGCTACCAGCCAGCTCGCAAAATTACAGAAAATTTAACAATTGGCTGTCATGAACTAGTACAAGCTGGCTCCAGTATCCACTGCTTGCATAGTGTCATTAGAACCACATTGTTCACATTATTTTCTTCATGTCTTTCATTTTATGTTTTCCTAACCTGCCCCAAACTATACTTCGTTGTTCTTCCTACTTTTCCCCCTGAACTTTCCAGCCTGGAAGACTGAGTACATTCTTATATGAAGATGCTCAGAAAGAATGACAAAAGAACACAGCGAGACTTTCCTCTATGCATAAAATTAAACTACACAACTAAAACTCTATTCTCCATTTTCTAAAAAGTTTAAATGCCCAAGAAAGTCTCAGAACAAGTTTAAAAATGATTTTCAAGGGCTGTGGTTATTATTTTTATAGGTCTGAGGCACTTCACACATGTAGGTAGGACTAAGAAGCTTTAAATGAGATATTCTGGAGCTTATATTTATATTCTGGCCACTTCAAAATGGCCAGAAATTGCCATCAGTATTAATTATTCTATTCTACTCTACTCTACCCTACTCTACTCTACTCTACTCTACTCTACTCTACTCTACTCTACTCTACTCTACTCTACTCTACTCTATTCTATTCTATTCTATTCTATTCTATTCTATTCTATTCTATTCTATTCTATTCTATTCTATTCTATTCTATTCTATTCTATTCTATTCTATTCTATTCTGAGCCAAAGAGAACTTTCAAGGCTAAGAGGGAAAAAAGGGCTTGAATGCCCATCCCTGACTTAATGCTTTGAGAATGCTCCACGGAAACTGGTCCAAGTAACAGAAAGTGATTTTTCATGCAATTTTATTTCTATCAAAATAAGACACATTTTTATGACATGTTCTCAGAATTCCAAATGCCTCTACAAGCCCAGAAATGCTGCCTGGACTAGGATTTAGACCACGAACCATACTTTTGAAAATGCTTATTTTCGAAGACAAAGAGTACAGTGGGGAACCATCTATTTAATCCTTGGAATATGGCTGAGCATGGAAAAGACAAGGAGATCTGGGCTGTTTGTATAGTTTTGATCTGATCTGTTAATCATTCAACAAATGAATCAAACTGTAAGGTAAGAAAAAGCCCAGGTGCTTTAGTAGGTCTTCTTTTAGCAGTGCTAAATGTTTCTTCTTATCAGAAAAACTAGTGCAACTCTAAGTGCTATAGCTACTGCATTAAAACCTCTGACTCACACATTTGTGTATCTCCTGGTATAATGCTTTTGAATGATTCTGTATTCAATTTCATTCTGCAATATGAGTTGCCTTATTTAAGCCCTTATGTATTCTTATTAATTAGACGTTATCTATCATTTATCAATTTGCATTTAACTGACTTGATATTTTATATCACATTCTTATCTTTCCTGTAGAATCATCAATCACTGAGCATCTGAATGCTCAATAAATGTGTAAAAAAGGTGAAAATTGTTTATGTACATTTCCATCTTTTATTGTGTATATAACAAATTCAGGCCATAAAACACAATCTTTGCTTGATATTTTGATTTGTACTTGAAGATGTAAAATAGGATTTTGAGAGACTGTTAAACAATTATGTGTTAATATTTGTCCAAATGATACAGATCCCCACTGGGATGAGGCATAAATGAAAGAAAGTGGTGTCCTATTGGTTGCTGAGACCAGGGATATACATTGGAGTGTCATGCCATCATTTGAGTGTTTTGGAATAGGTTGAATATCAGCCAGGTTTTCTGGTGACTGCAGAAATCTATGATGGAACAACCAGTTGTGTAAAACAAGAACCTTCTAAAGAAAGGGAAATTCAGTGTAGCTGGCTGGAATTCAGAGCAGATCTGGTTTGTTTGTTTTTTACTTTTTCAAATAATTCAGATAAATACATAGCATTCAAAAGTGTTCCATATGCATTGGAAATGGAATTTTTAACTTTATCTGGTAATCTGGCTCTTCTTTTCAAGTTTGTGAGAAGAGATAAAGGTAGTTACATAGAAAGACAAAATTCAAACAGAATCGTTGTAATCTCAGTAGTTGGAAGAGGCACTGGTTGGTTAGCTAAAATGAGTCCCACTGAGATGTGTTGTATGACTTCTCTATATTTGAGCAGCTATATGTTCATATTGAACTAATGTTGGATTCCACTGAAATTTTCTTGGTTGAGTGAGGTCGTAGGCAACTTCTGGTGACTACATAGACATGTCTGTGAAGATTTTGACAATAGAAAAGTGGTTTTACACTGATGTTTTCCACTGTAACATTTTGGACTTCCCAGCCTATCCTAGAGCTGAAATTTCATGGAAGTAGTCATCTACAGTAACTACTAACTGAGTCTGATTCTGCTTACTTTTTTTAAGAGTAGCTAAGCTGGCCAGATGCTTCTTTCTGCAGTGCCATGACCCAAAACAAGGACAAAATAATATTACTGGATTTTAATCTCTCAGGACACTCCATTACAGATCTCCAGGTAGCTGTTTTGGAATAAAGAACTTCAGTAGTATAACTGAGCTGCTCAATTTGTGTACATCAAAAGGTTTCAGGGCATCACAGAAGGTCTCAATAAATATATTACAATTGCAAATTCAGAAGGTACTTGCAATCTGACTCACATGTAATCTGCATTTGCATAACCAGCCTGTCCTCCCTTCCCTTTTATCTTTCCATCCCATCCCAATTTAAATCCTACATAAGTCTGGCTACTTTATGCATGTGATAAAGTCTGTGATAGGTCACAAAAGCTTAAGCCTTTTTTTAAGTTGCAAAATTGCTTCCAAACTTTTGATTTTTGCCTACCCAATTATGGGATCTAAGATTCAGTTGAGATTGCAGTTTTGGAACTGCTGGATCCAGCACTACCTTTGGATGTCAAAATAGTTGCTAACGGCCAGGAGTATTTTGGATAGCCATTTCATGGAGAAAGCAGTTCTAGTCACAGTGATCCTGTCATTTCATCATATATGTTTGTGTGTGTGTGTGTGTGTGAGAGAGAGAGAGAGAGAGAGAGACAGAGACAGAGAGAGAGACAGTGTATATAAATCTATAAACAAAGAGAAGGGAATAGAAAGAAAAAATAAGGAAAAAGATAAGAAAGAAAAATGGTAAGAATATAATAAAGAATTATAATATCATAAAGAAATAGAAAAGATATATAAAAAGTTTTAAACCTTCATAACAAATATAAACAAATTTAGTTACTCTTCACCCCCTCTAAGGTTACAATTATCTCTGCATTCTGTATTCCATCCCTAATTTCTGACTCCATTCTTCAAAAATCTCCTGCAGTATTTCCATTGTTATAATACTGTGCATTGTATAGGCTTTGTATTTTTCCCTCCATCTAAAATTTTTAATCCCCTTCTAGGGTCCAGATTTTAAACCATGAAATTGCTTATCTTGTCAAGTCTTCCATATTTCAAGACAGATCTATTTCTCAAGAGAAGCTGTTGTTCTTTATAATTAATTCTAAAATCCTATTATAAAGGGTGCAGTATTCCACGTTTACCTGGACCCATACTATGTTTGTAACTTTCTAAGATCAACATCTTACTTAGATTTTGTTTATTTCAGATGTTTTAAGTTCTTAAGCTTGTAATTAATTTTTCTTTTCTTCAGTTGATGATAAACTCAATGAAGACTTGTATTTCAAAGATCTCTAATAGCTTTAAAATATTTAATAAGCAATTTCCAAAAAACGATTAGAGTGTGAGATGTGCGAACCTTTAACAAGCGCCTCTGCAATTATAAACAAGAATCCCTTCATTTTCTAATGCTCAAGACCCACAGAAAACTGCAGTCCTAGAGTCCCCTCAGAAGGAGTAGCCCTCAGGAGCACATCTGCCTTCTCCATATCCATAGAGGTTCCAAGGAACCAGTCTACTCACCTGCTGCCTGGTCTTTGCCATAGTTGTGGACTCTGCTTTCTCAGAGTTGTCTTCAGTTCTCCACAACTTCCCCAGAATTCCACAATGATCCAGGTCTCATTTCTCCATACTTAGTTTTATAATGTGTTTTATACAATTTACCCTTAAAGCTTAAACCAGCAACTTACACAAAATGCTAAAATTATTATTATTTTTTGCAAGTATACTATATTAAGTAGTTCATTTTTAAGTGCATAGGCTTCAAATTTCTTTCTAGGCACAATTCACTCTGCTAGTTTTTGCCTGTAAAGCCATGATTTTTAGTTTGGAGCCAGATATCCAAACAACTGCCTTCTTTTAGAGTTAGCATCCTTATCTGGAAGCTCTCTTGTAGGTTCCAGTAGCAAAATCCACAGAGTAATAAAACCTAAATAAAATACCAGGAGTCAATTTAAGAAAATTTAGGAGCCCACAACACTTAAATATTTAAGCACTTAAAAAAGTGGTTTCTCAGCCATTGTATTACATAAGGGTTGTCACTATCCTAGAACATAAGAGAGGCCCCATCTTTGCTTGATTTTCAGTTCTGATCTTTACTGGTTTTTGCACTGACCCTTACGATAGCTGATTGTAAAATATTTCAGTATAGAATTGATTCTGCTTTTTGAGGGTGCATGAATAGTTTTGCTGATACAGTTTGCTACTTTAACTTATTTGCTTGCTTTTTATTTCTGGTTCCATTTCAGCTTAAAGAATGTTTAAATAAAAAATATGCAGTTTGTTCATGTATTTTAATAAGTACTTGATATCTTATTTATTTGTTTGTTTGTTTGTTTATTAAGTTTCTAGGCCACCCAATCACCAGGAATGTCAAGGTTTGTTTATTTTATCATTTTCCTGCTCCAATCACTAACAGATGATTTATAAACCTACCATATATCAATGTGAATAAAGCAACCCCCCAATAAATAAATAAATAAATAAATTTGACCCAATAAATACTCAACAGTAACCTGAACAAAAAGATAGTAATGTGTTCCTACGGTGAGGAGCCATAGACATTAATATAAACAATATTCAGACACAGGAGAATATTTCTCAATTCATTTCCCACACCTTGCCCTATCAAAAGAACCAAATTTTAATTGCATTTCTGAATCCCAATCGTAGCGAAGCAAGCCAGATTTTGGGGCAGAGGGGGAAGGAGAGGGTACTATTCCACAGAAGGGAAAACAAACTGGAATATGGATGATGTTGAAGAGGGAAGATCTGAAGGGAACTCAATCTTTTCCACTCTAATTGGGCAATCAGAAGCAATTAACAAAAAGTTAATTTAATCTATTCTTCAGGGACGCGGTGGCTCAGTGGGTTAGGACGCTGAGCTTGTCGATCAGAAGGTCGGCAGTTTGGCGGGTCGAATCCCGAGTGCCGCGTAGCAGAGTGAGCGCCTGTTACTCGTCCCAGCTTCTGCCAACCTAGCAGTTCGAAAGCACGTAAAAATGCAAGTAGAAAAATAGGGACCACTACGGTGGGAAGGTAACAGCGTTCCGTGCGCCTTTGGCGTCTAGTCATGCCGGCCACATGACCACGGAGACGTCCTCGGACAAGCGCTGGCTCTTCGGCTTTGAAACGGAGATGAGCACCGGCCCCTAGAGGCGGAAACGACTAGCACGCATGTGCGGGGGAACCTTTACCTTTTTACCTATTCTTCAGTGAGGAAAAAGGTTTTAAGTAGATAATCCTGGTAAAGTTTGATAATAATATACTCCACTGGTTTGAGTTAATACCCACTGTACTTCTTAATATTAATGCAGTTTCAATATTTATTGTAATGTTAGCCAATTAAATACAATACCTAAACAAGTCCTTGTTCAGCAAATGTTTGAAGTTATGACAGCATTAAATAAATAGAACGTAAGCCCGGTTTCCAAAGTTATGCCGTTGTATCATCACCCTATGGTCATGTGATCAAATTCAGGTTTGGCACCCTGCTTGCACTTACGATGGCAGGGGTGCATCCAGGGCTTTTTTTCTCATAGAACGCTCAGAACGGAGTTCCGGCACCTTTTTTGGATGGAACCTTGTAGGGTAGGCAAGGCAGGTTGTATGACATGTGTGAGTTCCGGCACCTTTTTCTTTTACAAAAAAAGCACTGGGTGCATCAATTCCCCCATCTCCCCCACCCACTTTTTGACCTCCGGCACTCAATAAAATGTGGGTTATAAAGTGTTCATATATTTTGCAGATGAGCATACTGTAGAAGTAGAACATGAAAACAATACATAATGTTTGATATTGTTTGAATATTTATCTTAAAGATTTAAAGATTGTATAGGTAGCAGTAAAAAGGCAATAGTAATGTCATTGTATAAAACCTGGCTTCAATGAAGGAGAATATTTGTAGCTCCGGGTTGAAATGAGGGGTGTTTGGTGCTCTCTGAGCTTACTTGTCTCTTGCAGATATTTCATTACCCTAACTAGGTAACATCATCAGTGCCTGTCCTGAAGCGTTTGACACCCATAAGTGATAACTAATGAAGGTGAATATTTGTAGCTCTGGGTTGAAATGAGAGGTCCTTGGTGTTCTCTGAACTTGTTTGTTTTCTTGCAGACATTTTGTTATCCTAACTAGGTAATATGATCAGTGCTAGCTACCTGGCTTCTCCCCTAGAAACAATAGAGACATCATGTAGCCAAAATCATGCATATCTTATGTATAAAAAAACAGCTGGTTTTTGTGCTCTAGATCACAGGTGTCAAACTTGCCACTTCATGTGACGTGTCATGACGTATCACGACATCGTTTTGCATTGCCGGCAATGGGGCGGGCGCGGCTTCAGTATGATGAAACTGGCCCGCAGACCGGCAGTTTGACACCCCTGCTCTAGATAGAAATGCTTCTATAGCTATAAATAAGGAGGCATCATTTCTATGTCTAAGATTATTTGTAATAAACCAATGTATTCCATTTCACTGATAATTATTGGCTACATTTATGAACTTCAGAACTCTATAAAAATGGAAACAAAGAAATGTTTCTGGGTGCACACTCACAACAATGGGTGAATAAATATATTTTTGACTCTCCACTGATTGCCTGGTGTGCTTCATTTCTGGCTTGGAATAAACCAAGAGAAGGTGTTTTAATCCTTCTGACAATCTATAAAATGAATAAGAAATTAATGCAAGTAATGATACCTATTACATGGCATTTTTGGAAATGTCATTAAATATAAGAATAGCTACAAGTGTTGGATTAAAATTTGGTGGAACATGCAAAAGATATTCAAGAAAAGGATAAAGTTTTGTCCGCAACTGTTTTTATTGGGCATTACAGTATTACGGATACTACTGTCGTGGACACTAAGTTGATGTTGAACTTAATTACGACAGCGAGACTTTTAGTAGCGCAATATTGGAAGAAGGAAGAACTGCCAACTATAGAAGAATGGACTTTAAAAGTCTCCAATCTGGCGGAAATGGCAAAGATCTCAGCGTACTTAAAAGACCAGTCGCAACAGAGATATATTGTGGAGTGGAGAAGATGGATTGATTATATCCAGAATAAATATGGGACTAAAAGGTTTCACCTAGCATTTGAATAAGTATTGATGTGATATTTAAATTGCTTGTAGTTATTTTATAAGAGTTAAAGTGCGATAGATTTAATATTTTATTGTTGTTTGCATAAGGCAGACTATGATTGTTTGTATTTTTATACCCTGTATTTAGCTCTGGGAAGTCGGGGAGGGGGGAGGGGGAGGGGAGGGAGGAGTTGGGGAGGTTTGGGGAGAGGGGAGGGGGTTGGGAGGGGTTTTGTCTTTTTAAAAAATGTATTGTAAAACTTTTCAATAAAAAAAAAGAATAGCTACAAGTGTGACTGTGTACTTATTTTCAAATAAAATTATGGCCTGATTTATAAAGAATGAATTATTCATGAAAGGAATTTTGCGATGGACTGCCTTTATAAAATATAGCATATAACTATGAAATTAAATATTGCAGAAGAGCATAGACATCAAGATTTTCTAAAACCAGGAAATTTGGGCACAGCAGTATAGAATGTGTTTCAAAAAGAATAATGAAATGTAAAAAAGGAAATGAAGATACTGTTAAGTATGCATGAGTCCAGAGGAACATGCAAACGGTTAAAGAAAATGTACCACATACTGGTCATTTAAGGAAAAAGTATAAAAATATCATTAGATAAAATCGCTCAGATTGATGAGGAGCGATTTTATCTAATGATATTTATTCTTAGCTCCTGACATTGACTGATAATTTTTCAAAATATATTCTCTTTCACCTACAGTATTTTTAAAAGGTGACATTTTGGAAAAGCTAAAAGAATATATTACATGAGCAAGCAATTTATTCTGAAGGAAACCTAAGCTTTGTGTACCAATAATAGGGGTGAGTACCCTGAAAAGGAAACTGAACAATACCTGACAAAGCAGGAAACAAAACACGATAAAAAGGAATCCCTCTAATCTAAAGTTTACTCAGATCATGGCAAGCACTTCCTTAGAACAGACATGTCAAATACAAGGCCCGGGGGCCGGATCCGGCCCGCGAAGTGGTTTCATGTGGCCCGCGAAGCCATCCTGGAAACAGTGAGGGAACGGCCCCCACTACTTTGGCCCTGGCCCAGAGACCCTCCTTCTGCCAGAGACCCTCAGATCTGTCCCACTCCTGCCCAGGCCCCCATAGGCACCCTTGATGCGAATGATGTAGAGCTGGCCATGTCCACCCAGTAGGCCATACGCACTCTAGCCATGCCCACCCAGTAGGCCACTCCCACCCTGGCCATACCCACCCGGCCCCTTGAGGGCAACCGCAATGCTGATGCGGCCCTCAATGAAATTGAGTTTGACACCCCTGCCTTAGAATATGTTTGCATGTTTTAAATGAAAAATGAAATATGAATTAATCAGGGTTCTTCAAATATTGTTGTTATTGTTATTACTTTTAAAGTAGTATTTATTAAATTATTTTCATAGAACAAATACTTTGGATTATTGATGAACAGTCTGAAATGAGCTGAAGAGTTTGGGGACACCCGAATCATCCAATCCTCTATTCTGCATTTCCCTTTTTTTCAGTTTAATAGATGAAGGAATTATTGAATGTTGCCATGATAAAATGTAGAATCATCAATAGCTCATGAATTACATATACCTAGACTACTTAGAAATGCACATTCTTTCTTTCATTGACTTCCAACAGTAATGCATGGGAACCAAATTAAGTGCAACATGTGAGTGTGTCATTATTATTGTTATAATTCTGTGTCTCTGTATGGATGTGCATGCATGCACATGCATGCACACCATGTCCCTATAACTCCAGACAGGAATACAGATCTTGGAGAAAGAGCTATAACAAATATAGGAAATGTAATAAATGAGAAGCACAGAGCAGAACAGCTGGATTTCAAAATCAGATTGTCCTGCATTCATATAAATGTGACATGAGGGAGAAGACAGCCAATTTCATTGTGAATCATAGATTTATGGATATTACATTCCCACTCTTCCTCTCCCCAAGGTATCAGTTAGAAAAATAATTGCAGCTGTCTACCTTGGAGACATTTCTAGCACTGCACTTAATTGGCAGTTTTATATTAAGGTTGCCCTCCCATTGATTTTCAGGGCAAGACTTCTTTATAAAGAGAAGCTAGGGAACAGCATAGCTTTACTGAGTGAAGAAGCAAATTACAAATCCTGACCTTTAATGCCGATATGCAAATATTTCATGGCAATAGAAGAAATAATTATCATGATCTCTTTTAGATGACAAGTAGAAATCCAGTAAATTCAGCTACCCTGTGTTAAGCACTATGACACTATAGGACAAAGGTCCTCAATATTCTTTGGGTTACATAAGGCCAAACCCCAATGGCTGAATGGGGCCAAGACAAAGAAATGTTTCTGCCTCTGTGTGTTCTCTGGCTGCAACCAATTATTTTTAAAATGGGTACTTTTTTGTATTTTGCAGAACAATACGAGATTTCTTATTTAGAATTCAGACCTTTCCTCTGCCTTTACTTGGTTGATTGTCTTGGAAGATCATATTTGGAAGGGTTACTCCACTTCCAGTTTTTATTTTTTAAATTATGGCAGAATAGTAGTAAGTAGAAGCTATTTCCTTTTGAAACCCTGCTTCTTCAGGGCTAGGCATAATGAAGTTTTTTTTAAAAAAATCAGCACTTGCAGAGTTTTTATATATTTCTATTTGAAAAAGGACTCAAGAGATTAAGGAGTTTTTCTAAAAAAAACAAAAAACAAAATGGCACCCATAACTGTGTGATCAAAGTCCTTCCTGTTTTTGTCATTGCATGGGCACGAAGATTACTCTCTCCTCCTTTTTCCTTCAAGGGAATTGGAGTTTAACGTACCGCCTGTTTGCTCTTGGGCCATTGAGAAAAATGGTATAAAAACAAAAGACTGAGTTCCACAGCCTAATTTTTTGTTTGGGGTGTTTTTTTAATGGTTCATGAGCCACTTGCTTGTCTTTCCATGATACTTCTGACACTAGAGAGCCCCCAAGTGTTTCCTCATCACCTTCAAAAGATTTCAGCCTGTCTTGACCCTGAGACTCTAGCAATTGATTTCTGTAGGAACAAAATGATTCTATCCACCATCCCTCTAGAGCTGGTATAGTGCTGCCCTAAGTAATGGGCTTTGTTTAAAATCCAATACCATGGCAGGTGGGAATTCATTAAGCCACCTTGTCGTCTTTTTAAAATAATTTAAACAACCTCTTCTTTCAGTAGCTCTTTTCTGAAGTGACATTGATACGTTTTCTGTCCTTGAGATTTTCTTGAGCAATGCGTAAGTGTAGTGCCAAAATCAACAGGGCTGTTCCCCATCTCTACGTCACTTTGGCGATGCAGCATGCACAAGAAGCCTGATGTAATTTGATCACTGAAATAAGCTGGTTTGTTAAAAAGGCAGAAATTGCATTATTCCGGGATATGGATGCCTGCCTGCAATGTAACGATGATCAAATGATCAGTCATTTCTGAAAGAAATAAATTTTGAATCAAATTTCTTGCCCTTTGAGCTAGTCTCTCTCTCTCTCTCTCTCTCTCTCTCTCTCTCTCTCTCTCTCTCTCTCTCTCTCTCTCTCTCTCTCTCTCTCTCCTGTTTCTTTGATGATGAGGGGCATCGAATCTTCTTCAAACAGTTGGCATTTTAAATGCCTTCCAAAACAAGCTGGGAAGCCCCCCCCCACCCCAACAGACTGCCAAGTTACTGATGGAAACTCCCACTGAGCTTCAAAAAATAAACCAAAAAAGAGCAGAACAAGAAAGAGATTTGATGGGCTTTAAAAAAAAAGGCTGCTTGCTGCCCCTCACCCCGGCCCTGTCATTCACAAGATATATGAAAATGTTTTAACACCTCGAGAGACCAGCTGGGCATAAAAACTGCTGAACGGCAAATGGTGAGTTCCCTGCAGCAGCTGAAAGTGGATCTATAAATAGAAAAGCTAAGGAATAACCCTTCGCTAAAGGAACAGCCCTTCCGCGAGGGAGGGAAAGGAGGGAATCTCCTACCAGCTTTGCATTCTAATGAAGGAGTGAGAGAGGAGGGGGAAAGAGCTCGGGAGAAAAGCTGCAGATTTTTTATTTCTTTGCTGGAACTGCCGAAGCAGCACATTAATGCGGTTCTTCCCCCCCCCCCCCCCCCCGTTGAAGCAAAGGGCTCCATGGCACTCAGAAAAGGAAAATGATAAATGGTGTATTTGCCCCAAATGATGACTGTAAATACAAATATTTCTCTTATGAAAAATTGAACATTTAGCTAACAAAACCGCCAGCCATTGTTTCCCTCTATTGCAATATTCTTAACGAACCTCCTATTGCAAAGAAAAACAAGTAGTAACAGCTGGGTAAAAGTCGGTTTTCCTTTCATGTAAATTCAACATTATTCATTCAAAAGCCTAGATTTCTTACTAATGTGCCCAAGAATAGAAGGAAGAATATTTGGCATCCTTCCCGACTTAAGGATTTATCTTGTAGCAGAGCTGCTGAATGCGACTGGTTTCAAATCAAGATTTTAATTGACATGTAGTTTAATTAAATCAGGATTTCCTTGTCAGCTTTTTCTTGTAATCTTGGATTATTTCGCTGATGGATTGTATTTTCTGCAACATGCCTCAGTGACTTCTCGCTGCCAGAATGAAGACAAGATATTTTGCAGTTGAAGAGGAAGCGAGTGAAAAAGCTGGCAGTTGATTTGGAAAAGAATAATTAAATATAATCAAAGAACCTCTGGAGTGTCTCAGTCTAGATCTCAACATGGCTTTCACACATGTAATGAGCTGTGTCTCTTTCTTTTAGTGAATTGGAAGAACATTTGGTGTTTCCCCCCCTCTCTCTCTTCCACATTTGCTTTACATGCACAACTGTGTTTTACTCTATTGACATCTGCAAGCTGACTTGCAGGATTAAGGTCACTCGAAGTATCTTTAGGATTTAATTATTAATTATTGGATCTATTCAAAATGTAGGTTCAAAAATGCAAGGAAAGGTGGGTGAATGCCTTTAAGGAAGGGATAGTGATCCCAGGGCAATCTGGACTCAATATTGCACACTAGATAGTGTGGACACACTGAATGCTCAGGAGAGGAGGACATATTTCTCTTATGGAAGGTTCATGCCCAGACTTTTGTTCTCTAGGCTAGGCTAGGCAATATTGATTGAAAACTTGGCAAGTCATCACATTTTCCAATTCAGGAAAATTATGCAGGTTAGAGTCCCAATATATCTGGAGAGCAGCAGTTTTGGGGAAAGCTTATGTGAAAACCACTAATTTAGCTGAAACAAACTGCCTGATTTTGCAGCCAGTCATCCTGACAAATCTGGTTTGTCCTGGTTCAGATTTTCAGCTGCAGTGCAGGTGGAATGGCAAATCAGAATAAAGAATTTTTAAAATGTTCTTATATCACAAAGGATTCAGGGTAGACAAAGTAAAAACTGAACTAGTATGTTCATGGGTAAGGATTACGCGGAGACAGCAGGTTCAGCTTCTTAGATTTATTGAGGTACACCAAGGCAAGGTAGTGGGGTTACAGCTCCCTTATATAGCCCGCTGATCGTTGGTTCCGCCAATCCCTGGACCCGCTGCTTTCCCGCTTGTTGGATGGGCCAATCGTCTGCGTTGGTTTCTGACAGCTCGGGTCTGCGTGTGGAGCTGTCAACGTTGCGCCTGCGTATTAGCTGCCGGCAATTTGACAGCTGTCAAATTGCCGCGTGCTGAACTGTCAATGGATATTTACCTCACGAAGCGTTCTAAAAACAATTTCAACTTAACTAACAATAATGTCATTAACATGTGAACAATTAACAGATGAATACATATCACCCCTTACCCCTCCCCCGAACTGGTGCAATTCCTCTCCCTCTGTTGATGTGTGTTGCCCCGCCATTCATAGTCCTGCAAATATGTTGGTGGTCGTCTTCTTCGGCTGGAGCGTCTTGGAGTTCCGTCATTCTCTTGTCCCCCTTCCCCCGGTGCTGGTTGGTGGAATGTGGGGATTTGACGGGTTCCGGTTGCTATTTGTGGGGGTGATGTGCGGGGCGGGGTTGGTGGCTGAATGTTTTGGGGTTGTCGGTTCCGTAACTGATCTATGTGTCTGCGGATGTGTTCATTGGATTGAGTCTGTATAATGTATGAGAGTGGCCCTGTTTGGTCGATTATGGTGCCTTGCAGCCATTTAGGTCCTGATGCATAGTTCCGGGCCCATACGGTTTGGCCAATGGAAAAAGTTCTCGATGGGAGGGGTTTTTCGCTTTCACTGTTGCCTCTGTCTGGGTGCATTCTATCCAATCGGGTGATTAGTCTTCGTCCCCATCGTAGTTCCGCCGGTGATTTTCCGGTGGTGGTGCATGGTGTGGTGTGCTGGGCGAGAAGGTATTGGGAGAGTCTGCGATGCCAGTTGCCTTGTACAATTTTTCTGAGGGCGTCTTTGGTGGTCCTCACCATGACTTCAGCCATCCCGTTGGAGGAGGGGTGGAAGGGAGCTGATGTAACGTGTTTAATAGAGTTGCCCCTCGTGAATATCTGAAATTCGCGAGATGTAAATTGGGGTCCGTTGTCAGTAACAAGGGTGTCAGGGAGGCCGTGTGTAGCAAAAAACCCCCGTAAAGCCTGGATTGTGTTGGTAGTGGTGGTGCTGTGGACTGGGGCAATTTCAAGCCATTTAGAAAAACTATCTACTGCTATTAGGAATATTTGCCCCTGGAATGGTCCGGCGAAGTCCAGATGGACCCTGGACCATGGGTTCTTTGTTGCCTCCCATCTGTGTGGAGTGTTTTGAGGCGGGGCTGATCTTGTCAATTGGCATGGGTAACAGCCCGCGACATAATTTTCAATGTTGCTATCTATGTCCGGCCACCATACATAGCTTCTTGCTAGGGCTTTCATTTTTACGATCCCGGGGTGGCCCTCATGAAGTGTTATTAAGGTCTTTTCTCTGTGCTTTTGGGGAACTACCACCCTGTTTCCCCATAGAAGGCACCCTAGGTGTGCTGAAAGCTCGTGTCGTCTAGCATAATATGGTTTAAATTCCTCCCCCGGGCACGAGGCTGGCCATCCTGTGGAGACCCATTTATAAATTCGGCTGCATATTCTGTCAGTGGCTGTAGCCGAGGAAATGTCCTTAGCTGTCAGGGGGGTATCAGGAAGTTCTGTGATTGCCAGAATACGCCCAGCTGGAGCTGGGTCTGGGTCTAATTCCGGCAGGGGAAGTCTGCTGATCCCGTCAGCGTGTCCTAATTCTTTTCCTGGTTTGTGGATTAATTGGAATGAATAAGCTGACAAGAAGGTTGACCAACGTAGTATTCTAGGTGAAAGTATTTGCGGGGTTAGTTTGTTCCACGTGAAAATGCCCAGAAGGGGCTTGTGGTCGGTGTATATGGTAAACGTTCTACCGTATAGGTAGTCGTGGAACTTCTTGACCCCCGCAACGATGGCTAGTGCCTCCCTGTCAATTTGGGCGTAATTTCTTTCTGCCTTTGTCAGGGTCCTAGAATAGAATGCTATAGGTTTTTGTTCCCCTGAGGCTAAGAGATGACTTAATACCGCCCCGATACCGTATGGAGATGCATCGCAGGCGATGCAGAGGGGAAGGTCTTCCCTGAATAATGTAACTGTAGAACTGTGGCACAGGGCGTTTTTGAGTTTGTTGAAACTGGCATCGTGTTTCGATGTCCAGAGCCAGGGGCGTCCCTTATCTAAGAGGCGGTGCAATGGTTCGGCTAGAGTAGCCTTATGTGGTAAGAATGCATGATAAAAGTTCAAGAGTCCTAAGAACGCTTGTAACTCTTGCTTATTTTTAGGTGTTGGGGCAGCTTTGATAGCTTTGATTTTTGCGTCAGTGGGGTGGATCCCGTGGGCATCTATTTTGTAGCCCAAAAATTCTGTTGAGGGAACCCCTATTTGACATTTCTGCTTGTGAAGTTTAAGACCTGCTGTTCTGAATCTTGTCAGAACAGCTGACAGGCGCTCCGCTAAATTTTCTTTATTTTCGCCGGCGATAAGGACATCGTCAAAATAGGGGCATACCCCAGGAATCCCTTTTAAAGTTTTTTCCATTACTTCTTGGAAGATTCCTGGGGCTGCTGAAATGCCAAATTGTAAGCGTTTGACTTTAAAAGCCCCGCGGTGAGTTACAATCGTTTGCGCATCTGCGGTTTCAGGAGTTACTGGAAGCTGCAAATACGCTTGCGCCAAATCAAGTTTGGCAAAGATGGCGCCGGACCTGATAGAAGAGAGGACGTCTTTCACCGCGGGGACCGGGTAAGCATGTGCGTTTAGTGCCCGGTTTAGAGTAGCTTTATAATCGGCACATAATCTAATTTGGCCATTAGGTTTTATAGGTGTTACTATAGGGGTTTCCCAGGTCCCACGGTCGGTGGGTTCTAGGACTCCTATTTTGACGAGGCGGTCCAGCTCGTCCTCAATTTTTTGTTTGAGGGCGAATGGGACCCTTCGGGCTCGGATTCTTATGGGAGGTACCTCTGGTCTTAGATTAAGGGTGATGGGGGGCCCTGTGTAAGTTCCTAGGGAACCGTCAAAGACGTCTGCAAATTGTTTGCAGACGTCTTCGAGGCTTGCGGCCTGTACCCTGTTGATGCCTGTTAGTTCTATGCCTAGTGCCCTGAACCAGTCTAGGCCGATTAGGTTGGATCTGTTCTCTTGGGTCACTAGGACGTTGAGGGGTCCCCGGAATTTTTTAAATTCCACTAGAATTTTTGCTTGACCCTTCAGGGGTATTGGGGACTTCTGGTAGTCCGCTAGGGTCACCTGGGGAGGTTTTAAAAGAATTTGTCTCCTGTTTTTGCGACAAATTTCCTTGAAGGTTTGCCCTGAAATGAGGGTGACTGCTGAGCCGGAGTCTACCTCTAGTTCACATGGTACCCCTTGTAGTTTGGCTTTAATTTTTACTTTAGGGGTTAACTTGTGGCTGCCCCCCCCTCCTGCCGTTTTGTTAATAGCCTGTACTAGGTGGCTGGGGGGCCTGCTTTTTTGCCTGCTCCGGGGTGTCATACCTGGGGACGTTGCTTCAACTTCGTGTAGCTCCCCACGGTTGCGACTTCTGCATGCTGTTTTGATGTGCCCCGATTTTCCACAGTTGTGGCACCGGGCGTTTCTAAATCTGCAGGAGGATCTGATGTGGTTCCCTCCACAGCTGGCACAAGCGACTCGGGGCTCTCGGTTGTTGTTCTTGGGTCTCGGCCCTTCCTTGTTGTCGGCTTTTCGGGTTTGGAGCTTTTCGAATCGACGGTGGATGGCGTCCACGTCAGTGAGATCTTCTATTTCCCCTTGGTCTCTGGGGACTGTTTCCCCTTGGTTCACGGCCCCGGTTTGGCTATTTTCGGCCTTGGCGAAGTCATCGGAGTGGGTGTTTTCGTACGCCTGAATCTCCCTAGTGACTTCAGCTAGATTCAGGGACGGTTTCGCCATTATTTTTCTCTGGAGGTGCTCGTCTCGGAGACCGATGACCAGTTGGTCCCTTATCCGGTCCTCCAGGTCCGGAAAGTGACACCATCTGGCGGCCTGTCTAACTCCTGCTACGAAGTCTGCTGCCGTTTCCCCGGGTCTTTGGCGACGCCTCGCGAACTGGACCCTCCAGTAGATTTCGGAATGGGTCGGCATGTAGTGCTTGCTGAGCTTTTCTGTTAGCTCCGCGTAGGTCACCTGCGCGACCGGCTCTGGGCTGCATAGACCGACGGCCACGTCATATACTGCGGTTCCGCTGAGGTATAAAAGTGCTGCTGCCTTAGCGCGGTCGTCGGTTATCTTGCTGACCAGCAGGTAGCCTTCAACTTGGCCGAGGTGTGATTCCCAACGCTCGGGAAATCGAGTGTCAAACTCGCGTATCTGGCCGAAAGCTGCCATGCTGTCTCGGTTCTCCTTCGGCTTGCTTGAGGTGGAAGTTACAACTTCCCGTGACTAGCTCAGAGCCTCCAGAAGGAAACCTTCCTAAGCTCAGTGACTTCAGCTTAGCAAGCCGGATCCCATCCTCGTCGCCAGTAGTATGTTCGTGGGTAAGGATTACGCGGAGACAGCAGGTTCAGCTTCTTAGATTTATTGAGGTACACCAAGGCAAGGTAGTGGGGTTACAGCTCCCTTATATAGCCCGCTGATCGTTGGTTCCGCCAATCCCTGGACCCGCTGCTTTCCCGCTCGTCGGATGGGCCAATCGTCTGCGTTGGTTTCTGACAGCTCGGGTCCGCGTGTGGAGCTGTCAACGTTGCGCCTGCGTATTAGCTGCCGGCAATTTGACAGCTGTCAAATTGCCGCGTGCTGAACTGTCAATGGAGATTTACCTCACGAAGCGTTCTAAAAACCATTTCAACTTAACTAACAATAATGTCATTAACATGTGAACAATTAACAGATGAATACATATCATGAACACTCAAATTGACATACGTCTTGATTTTTTCTACATACCATTACTAGGTTTCACTTAATCCCGGGTGATGTAGCAATATTAGCTGCTGTTTTTCCTGGTTCGAGAGATCATATGTGTTGGTTATCAACATCTGTATTATTCTGAGAGTGGAAGTCCACACATCTAGAAGGATGCCAATTGCTATTTTCAAGAATTATATACGGAGGAATTTGAAATAACTTTTCCTTGGAGAATAACTGTGCTGCAGAATACTTTGTTTTCATTTAGCATTAGTTCCTTAGCTTTCATATAGTCTACTTGAGATTTTCTTTATGAATAAAGTAAATGCCATTCATTAATCAGTAGTTGCTCCAGGCAAATGTATGCTGCACTTCAATCAATAGGCTAGAACTCATCTCTAGCCTTATCAGAATTTTTCCTTTGCAATCTTTAAAGAAATATGGGAATAGCCAGGGTAGAAAGAAAGAATGAATGAGGCAAATGGACTTCCTCGCATGTTTGAAAAGAATGAAGGTGTTAATTTAAAAATCTTGATGAGATTTACTATTAAAGATGTTAAATTTAATTTATATAATTTATACAAAACAAAACAAGACATAAAGTTGGTAGCACTGGCTACCAAAAAAAGACAGGAGCATTTTTTTTTAATTTTCACAAACAGAAAATGAAAGAGGTGAGGAAGCAAAAAAGAGACTGCAACCCGGCTTGCTTCAAACTGGCTCCTTCTAGATGTGTTGAGATCACAGTTACTAGTGTTTCCAGAATTGTATTCCAAGACATTTGGAAGATCCTGAATTGAGAGAGGTTCAGTTTAGCAATATAATGTTGCAAAGGGATTCACTTTTAACCTGGAGCAAATTATCCTTTCCATGGCTTCTACCAATCATCAGATCTGATTCTTATTGACAACCAGGGCTTTTTTTCTCATAGAACGCTCAGAACGGAGTTCCGGCACCTTTTTTGGATGGAACTTTGTAGGGTAGGTAAGGCGGGTTGTATGACATGTGTGAGTTCCGGCACCTTTTTCTTTTACAAAAAAAGCACTGTTGACAACTCTGACAAGCTGTGGTACAGCTAGTGTCTGCCACTTCCAAACTGCTCTGTAAGACAATAAATTTTCTAGATTGCTTGCTTTTGTTTTCTCTTCTGAATAGTTGGCATTGCAATAGCACCCAGTATTTAAAAGCTAAATAAAGGCTGCCGGCATCTGCTCATTCTTTGCAATAGGTACCTTCCCCCTTGCTTATTGTATATTGAATTTCCATCTTTCTTAATATTAAATAAGTGGTAGAGAAAAGCTTATGCAAGGCATGGGATAAATTTTAGAAGACAGAAACTGAACATAGTGAGTTCTCATAAAAAGAGCAATAATCTCGATGACATTTTGTCTTGATTTTTATGGCCTATAAAATTCAAAGTTGGATTGGAGGCACTATTCATTCTGTTAATAGATCAAGATTATGCTTATAAAATCTGACTGTACCTTTATCTGAGTGGAAATATCTTTTCTATAGAATTAAACTGGAATTCAATTGATATTATCCATCTAAAAGAAAGATGTGAAACCAAGACCAGGCTGTATCTGTCCAACTTAGTTGATTTAAAAATACAGCACAGATATAAATTTCTATACAGATATAAATGTCTTTCTCTTTTATGGTAATTCAATTTAGCCATATCTCATATTTGGGATGGGCAAACTGCAATCAAGAAGGACTGCTGATGTAAGCAAGAAAATTTAAATAATGTAAGAAAAACGTTGTTCTTTGGAGAAGCATGTCTCCTTGGATACTCCTGACAATATCTCTATAATTAGAACTTTGTCTTTAATACAGTTCCCTAGTATCTTCATAGTTTAGCTTTCTCTTTGTGGCAAAGAAATGAAATAAATAGTAATCTATGACTATCAAGCAGTGCAAGTTTTTCATTTTAATTGCATATACATTGCCATTTTATAAGGTAATTAAAAATAGGATCAAACTTGCTTTACCATTTCAATGCAGGAAAAATATATGATTTGTCATGCTCCAAAGACCAAACATTACCATAAGCCTGCAAGCTTGATAGCTTTCTGTAGAAATGTGGGGAGGGGGAGAGCAGAGCAGAAATGAACTCATTGCCAAAGTAAAATAAACATTTCAAAACCAGTAAAAGGTACCTAAAAATGAGAAATGAAGATGAAAGCACTTTCCAGTTGGTGATTTCCTTTGAAAAACTCCATCGGAAAAACATTGAATTGAGTGCTCATGGCAGATTTCACTTAAAAGTCTGAAAATTTCTCAAGCAAATGGCAGAAGGGTTGCAAAAATAATTTTGAAAAGGTTCAGTTCAGTACACTTTCCAAAATACCCAGAATGCCCAACTCAGGGCTAATCTAAAAAATCCTAGCAAGTTGGGACTCGTGCCTAGAGAACCATCAGGAATTCCCAGAAGTGTAGTTTGAAAAGTTTTAAACATATCCTGGAAGAAAGCAGGACAAACTTCTTCCACATTATTGCCAGGAAAATGATATGAATGTATCCATGTCACATGGCACATTTCAAACTCAGCAGAAGAACATTTTTATTAATATTTAGGAATGTTCATCTATAAGTAACAGCTGGAACTATCAGTATTCCAATAAACTTCTAACTCATATTTCATGGGGTGGGGGATAAAGTTATAGAAAGCATCATTCATTCATTCATTCATTCATTCATTCATTCATTCATTCATTCATTCATTCCCATGCTCAATAAAATGATTCTAGATTGCATAGTGTATATACAGTAAAACAAAATTAAAATATCCACAATTGGATTAACTAATCACTATCACACCAATAGCAGCATTACTAATTAACTGCAGTTCTGCCTCATTTATTGCTGGGTAGTGAGAATGTCAAAAAGGACAAATTAAAAGCAAAAGAAATTGTTGCAGATTTTTCCCCCTTCTGCCTTATTAAAATGTACAGTTCAGTGGCAATCTACCACACACAAGACTTGGGAAGAGGACATAGTCCGGAGGCTAAGTGTGCCTCTCTAGCCTAAAACCCGCTACTTCCCTAAGCATCTTTTAAAATGATACATATCTCCTTCACCCCGTTAACTTTGTACAAACTACACTTTGAGCCTCTGAAATACAACAGCTGACATTCTGCTTTAAAAGATGCTGTGATGGCAAAATCATTTGTTTTGACAATCTGCACATGAAAGCCTTTCTGAGCTGTGATTAGCCCCAAAGCATTCTTTTTAAACTGTCATTTATCAGAAGATCCTGTGGAGCAAGTCCCGGGCACATCCAGTCAATGATGCACTATACTCATAACTGAAGAATTTGCAAGAAATGCCAGAACTGCTTGGGCATTTTATTTGATTTCTTCCCCGGTATTGACTTGCTTTCATGAGCTACCCAAATTCAAGAATTGCCAGAGAAAGCTGCCCAATCATATTGGAAGAGGAGTTGTAATTCCTCTGAGTTCTTAGTCTAAATATGGGGCACAAAATGGCTGTACAATACTCTCATGCCTTTTTTATCCAAGAGATTTTGGGAGGATAAACTGGGCATCAAACATGACATATGTTTATTAAATTTATTTCTTCTTAATTATCTCATATACTTTATTTTATAAGTCCCTTTGAGGTTTTGTTATTGTAGTGGCTCATCCAGTTGGAGAGTTATAATTGAAATTATATAGGATGATTAATCTTATGGGGATGCATGTGCTGCCAAATAAAACGTACACCTGGCCTATTTATCAGGCAAGTTGTTTAGCCAAATTGACTGCTGAGATCTGTTTCATGGAACAAAAATAGCTTGCTTTAGTAGCTTAGATTGTTTGCAGAGTCCATAACAACACATACATGCAGGGTATACCAAAGGTCAGGCCCTAGAGGCCAATCATAATATGGTTTCTTAATTTTATGAATTAACCTTTTTTCAGATAGAATATTACTATACTTAGAAAAGTCATGCATCCAAGGAATTAGGGAGGGTTTAGAAGAAAATGGAAACTAATTTGAACAATTAATGTAATTTAATGTGGTCTAGGGGCCTGACAATTGGTACAACCTGTATACCATAGACCAGGGGTGTCAAACTGGCAGCCAGTGGGCCAGATGCGTCACATGCAGGCCATGCCCACCCCAGCTCCACAAAGGCAAAAAAATCACGATACATCACGTGACGTGATCGAGTTTGACACCCATTCCATAGACAAACACATCATATACACATTATTAAATATTCTTAACAGTAATGAATATCACTGCAAGTAAATTGCATAATAGAGCCAGATTCAGACTAGAAACTAAGAAACTGTAAGTTCTAGTCCTAATTTAGGCATGAAGCCTGTTGGATGACTTTGGGCCAGTCACCCTCTCTCATCCCTAGGAAGAAGGCAAGGGCGGCTAAATACTGTGACATGAAAGACAAAAAGAATAAAAGCAATAAAGCAATAGCTACATGGAGAAAAATAATCCAAACTTCAATCTCCCCCACTCTGAAATTTTGGAGCCAGCCCAGAAGGCTACTATACACGATAGTCCTGAAAGCAACTTGAAAAACCCAAAGGACCAATACAGTTTATCCTGATTTCACTACAGATCCCATTGCCAAGAATGATCAATGCAATATTCATCTCATACAAGCCCTTCATCACAATTGATGTGTGTTTACATAATGTGCTCTTTTCAGGGCTCCCTCCAACTATAGCTCCACCACTTCTCCCCAACTTTCCATAGAAAGGGTTAGCGACAGCTAAATAATTACCCAAGATATTTGAATTGAGCATGGTTTCTTGAGGAGGGGTCTTACTAGTTCTTCATTCAAGCCATTATTTTAATTTCCTCATCTATAGGTACATTGTCTACTGTCCACATCTAGCCTCCTGTAACCTCCTTGGTAGCATTCAAGAAATCAGGTGGAACAGTGACCTAATCCACACATAGCAAAGCTCACATTCCAGTGAAACATGCCTACTTCTTCAGGATCCAGACTCAAAGGTATCCCAAACAAGCTTGCAAAATGAGGTCTCTATCAATTCTGATGGACTTGCCCAGCCAGCATCCAACTCCCGGTGGATGTGAATCACTTTTACCCTTCAGATGCTGTGCAAATTTGTTACAAGTTAATGTAGCACTATAGCATCCCTGAAGCCATAAAAATGCTAAAATGGCTGTCAGAGTGGTTTCAGTTGAACACTTCTGATTTATGACAATGTCTAATGTTCTGTTTATTTACTGAATGTAATTGAGCAATTACTACTGAATTGCAGCAGCAAACACACAAAGCAGGAAGTTCTAGTCCAGTGTTCTGAGCGCCAATCATTTACCTAAAATATCTATAGGAGGTTTTGCTCCAGTGCTCTTAACATTTCCTCCTGCGTGTGGCAGATCCAGACGTGCCTACGAATAATGTATGAAATGGTCACAGAATTCAGAACTAGAATTTTGCTTTCTCCTCACCTGACATCTCCTGTAAATCAGGTAGTCCAGGCAAAATATATCTTCAATTTCACTCAGGACTTGTTTGATGAATTACTTTTAACTGATCACAGTCAAGGCTAAACCAATTTTAATAAGGATTAATTTACTGATCAGTGTTTATTGTTATGATATTAATATTTGAGAGCTTTGACAGGGTACTGAACCATAAGAGCAGCTAGTCTGCTGTGGTATATATAGTAATAAAGCATTCTGCCATAATAATGATATGCTGTCCTAACTCTCATACTGTATCTATCCCAAGCTTTGTGCTTAGCTAACCAAATATGTTTGCATAAATAGGTGGGTGAATATTTTGACAGCACTGATGAACTGATTACAGCCAATGACATATCCTCCCTCTTGTTAGAGATGCCTTATGTTACCTGAGCGTGGGAATTTACAGTAACACAATCAAGGCTAATCTGACCACATAAACACACCTAAAATAGAGAGGTGGAAATTTTAGCTATGTTATGCTGTGTGCCTTGGTCATAGGGTTCTGATGGTTTATGAAGCAAAGATTTGGTTTTTGAAAGTGTAAGAAACAACTATCTAAATATTGCCTTTGTGGTGTAACAAGGCTGGTATTTGGGGCTAAAATTGGTATTGCTGGTATATGTAAATAATATTGCTGTAAATAATAAAAATAGGATCTAAATATTTCAGGGCATTCAGAAAACATACTGAAGAAAAGTAATGAAAGAGTAAACTGGGGAAAGTTTACTATGAAAGTAAACTTAAAAAGTGCCTATGAAGTCACAATAAAATATAATGGTATTGTTGGAAATAAAAGATTCTGAATAGCTACTTCCTTTCCAATTTTACTAAAAAAATACAGGAAGTGCTATATTTATCTCCTTGACAAAATGTCCACATTACTTCCATTTGCAAATAACTAAACACTAAGTAAGCAAGCACTGGCCTGCAAAATGATAGAAAGCAGGGGAAAGACAATCCACAGTTGATAGGCAGCATATTTGCCTATCTCACATATTGAAGTGACTCAGGGCAGCATGTAAATGCCTATCAGCCAAAGGACAATGATTAACAGTTCACCTAGGAATGTAATCATTGGTTCCTGCTACGGTAGTAGCCTCTTAAGTTTCAAGTTGTACTCACTTCTTTGTGCTGTTGTTTTTAATTACATGTTGCAGGGGGAGAACTTCTCCAGTGCAATACTGAAAGAATTGTGGAAGGCCAATTCCATTAAGAGAATCACTAAAAGACTTGAGGGTATAGGTGTCTAAAAGTTTGACCACTGTGGTTTTGCTCAACAAAGTCTAGGAAAGAAAGGCCAACATGTTCATTGCGAGGTGATGTTCATTACAAGGGGGGGAAAAAACCTTCATTAGCTGCATGAAGGGAATAGGGTCAGTACAAACACTTCTTGGAAGCCCAAACGGGAATATTGTTCGGCTGAAGCAATCTCAAAAATCAAGGAACTCTAAAATCCAAGAATACTGTTGCATCACATGTAAGTCCAACTGACAACTTATGTAAAAGTTTTGGCATGCAAACCAAGGTTTGTCATATTTCCAAAGTAGTGCCATGCAGGAAAAAAAAAAAGCTCAGCACCAATTCTCATTCAGTTTGATGAAAGATTTTTGTTTTGTTTTGAAATGTCTTTCCAAGAGGACAGGTGACCATGGGGTGGATGTGAATGTTCTACCTTTCATTAGACAAATGGCTCTCCAGTCAGTGGCATTTCTGGCTTCCCACACTGCTATTAAATCTCAAGAAGAGAACTCAGAAGAAGCCTCTTCCCATATACCTTCTTTGGTTGGGAAGTGCACATGGCTAGAGTAGAGAAGCTTCCTGACATCGCCAATAATAAATTTGTAATATCCTGCAAATACCATCAAGAGATTTTCTGAAAAACATTCTCAAGCACTACTTTAGAAAAAAGCAGATGCTGTTACCATAGGGGGGAAATGCTGAGAAATGGGAAGAACAGCATTATTGTAAAACTGACTGCAGATAGTTTAATCCTTCTTCTGCTTCTGGAGAATTCCCTCCACCAATCTGTAAGAAAAGAAAATGTTAGGGGAAGGGGCCAGGGGGACGGGAAGGAGGATGGGATTAAAATGCTTCCCTGTAAACCAGGGGTGTCAAATTGCCGGCCCGCGGGCCAGTTTCATCATACCGAAGCCGGGCCCACCCCATTGCCGGCAATGCAAAAAGAGTCACAATACGTCATGTCACGTGACATTGTGAGTTTGACACCCCTGTTGTAAACCATAAGGCACACTGAAATCTACATGTAATTTGACCTTGACAGATTAGGGTTTACAGCAATTCTTTAATTAAAAAACATGACAGTTTGTTAATGATCACCAATTCCATAGCCTAAGATCATACTGTGGCTTTGTTTTTTCTTTTTTCTTTTTTTTTAGCAGAATGCTTTTAAGTTTAAAAAATGGTCTCTTTGGGGATTTGGAAATGTTTGGCCATCAGTTTCTCTAAGTTGCCATTAAAAAACTATCAAATTTATGTTCCTTCATTCTCATCTTCAGAGATCAAATTATTAACTCAAGCCTGGTAAAAGTAGAAGAGATCTTACTGCCAAAAATGTCTTTGTAATAATAGCTGTAGAGTGAATTGGAGCATTTTTTTCCCAAGCACTCCTTATACAACGAACTCTCAAAAGCTTCTAGCCCTTTCATTAATTCTGCTCTGTCATCTGTTCAACACTTTGGGTAAAACCACCAATGACTATGTTATAAAAACATTTTTAATATTGTAATGTCTTGTTTTCCTCACTGAAGTTAAATGGAAGCTTAGAAAGGCACCAAGATTTAATTTGTTATGTCTATATTAAAAGCATTATGCCTATGCAAATCATACAAGTGGGCATACTACTGAACCTGTTCCTTCAAGGCTTTCTATGGTTACTTTCTACCCTCCCAAAACCTGGTTCTAGGCTGAAACAGCTGGTAAAACCTTTTAGGCATAAGCAGAAACGCCACTTCTAAATACACAGTTTGCTGATCTGGCACTGGACAGTCACAGAAAGGTACTGTTTCCATACTTGATCCCAAAGGGTCCTTGGTGTTCTCTGAGCTTGTTTCCTTGCAGACATTTCATTACCCAAACTAGGTAACATTATTAGTGCTAGATCACTTCTACATAAACATGCATTCTTTAGCTTTCTTTTCATAATGCTTCCTATGTCACTGTTGTGATTCAGGGTCAGCCTGTGGGTTCGGCAGTTGGGCCGGATGATTCAGAGGAGGAGGAGGAGGGGGGTGTTGGAGAGGTTGCTGAGGGGGTTGGAGAGCTTGCTGATGAGAGCCCTCTGCCAGGCCCCTCCCACCTGGTCACGACGCAGACCCAGCTGTGTGAGCCTGACAGCATGGATGAAGATGACCCACAGCTGGCCCTGTTCAAGGACGCCCGACGCAGGAGGCAGTCAATCAGGAGTAAACAGAGGAAGGCAATGGGGCACCTTGGAAGGAGGCAGAGAGAAGCCACGCCCTGAACTGTATAAAAGGGGAATGCGTGGGAGGGCTGGTTTGCTGAAGGCAACCGCTTGAATAGCTCCTGTTTCATGGTTCGTGTCTTGTTCTGTTTGCTTTTGTATCCATAAATTTGGCAGGCTTAGTTCCAGCCTCTTGCCTTCTTGTAAAAGGGGTTGTCCCTGCTTTTTCTGCAGGGCCGGTAGCAGGCTGGTACAGAACAGTCACTGACCACTGAGTGGCAGTACAAACAAAATTCTGCAGTTATATATTTCCAGTCAGGTAAAGTACTGCAGCAAAGATAAGGTCATGTGAAAGGGTGCTTCTGCATCACTGTGTGAGGAAAAGTAGCAGAAATTAAACTAATATGCAAGAATGCATAAAATGTGATGAGAATGGGGTTTTGTTACCTGTGCAGGCTTGGACTGATATTCCTCATCTTTACATACACTATAGCGATGCTTCAGTTTCAAAGGCAAAAAAGTACTTTGGAGTGCCAGGGGGAGAATATGGCATTTGTTTGCAATTCCTTAAAGCAACCATGCCATTTGATAGAATCCCAGACACATTCAGGTCAAGGACTTATTAATAAGTGTAATGCTTATGCTGTGAAGTACTTTTTTCATAGAAACATAGAATGTAAGGCTTGGGGGGGAACCTTTTTTTTTAAATTCCATTTATATCCCGCCCTTCTCCGAAGACTCAGGGCGGCTTACAAACTTAGCAGTAGCCTTCATTCTATGTATATGCCTGCTTATTAGGGCTTTCACACACACCCCAAGCGGCATTATTACAAAGTCAGCTTAATTGCCCCCAACAATCTTGGGGATAATCTATTTTACTTCCTTTCCAATTTAGGAATCTATTACTTGCAACACAGTCATTCAGGCTCTGTTTAAACAGCTTCAGTGGATGAGAATCCATCACCACTCAAGGTAGTCTGTTCCATTTTTGAAAAGCACATAGTATTAGAAAATTCTTCCTGAAATCCAACCATTTCCTTATAATTTAGTCTTTCTATTTCTTGCCTTGACTTCTAGGATAATACTAAACAAGTTTATCTGGCTTTCTGTAAGACAACCATTTCAATTTATGTGTTGACTTTTTGAATTTGTAAGCCACCTCTTTTAAATGACCATGGCGACCTTACAAAATTAAAAAAGAGTAATAAATATGAAATGAATCCAGCTGCTTGAAAAAAAAACTTATGTTTTTTCATAGCCTTCTCTTTAGGCTAAATGAACCCAAGTCCAGCCATTTTTTGTATCTTCTTTCTTATAAGTTCCTTTTATTGTCTGCCTTCTTCTGCACAGGCAATTAGTTTGTAAATGTATTTCTATGCTCAGACCTTTGTTGTTGTCTGTTGACTCTTAATTAACAATTGCAATGAGAAACTCAATTGTATCAATATGTATATAACAGAATTCTCCTTAAGTAATTTGATTTCACATTATGCAATACATATATTGTAATGAATGTTATTGTAAACATGTAAGTGAATGCATTTTTATGCTAACAAAGCTCAAGGAGACTAATTTGTTTATTTTGGGAATGGAACAAAAAAGAGATTTTACAGTATGCTTAAGTTTTGTAACTTTTAAGCATGATCAGGATGTTTTCAGTTGAGTATCACATTTATATTCAACCAATCAAGTAATATGTTCTTTATGTTTGCTAGCAAAAAGATCATTTATCTTTATCATTTAATAATACATGAAGAGAGAGCAGTAATATAATTGTCCCCAAAATACCATCGACATGAGTATACATTTAACAATCCCTCTTGATTTTCAGAGAATTACTCCAGCCTTGGCAAGTACAGCGTATACCATCCAAAATCAGAGTCTATAATAACTGTTGACATGGGAAGAAATACTGTCTGCTTCTTAAAAACCATTTGAGAGTTCTCCCTATTACTTGCCATTATAATTATGAGGAGTTAGCCCATTTAACCTTCCATTTGTATTTTCAATCTCACATTGAGCAAAATGCCTGCAATCCTTCTAATAACATCAAAGCTCTATCTCGTCATCTAAATAGGAAATGATGATTTTTTTTTTCTTGGCAAAAGTCTGACTGGTTGCTGATTTCAGGAGAGCATCTTTGGGGAAATTCCAGCAACTGAGGGTCATTTTTTCCTTGTTCTTTGGAGCTGTCTTGACTTCTCTTTCCAACTGCAGTCTGTTTTGCTTTCCCAGTATCTGGTCCTACCGGTTGGGGGACAGTTTTTGGCAGCAAGGAGAGAAAGTGGGGAGCTACATTTGGAAAAGGGATCAGTAGAAATCAGCGTGAGCTTCCAAATTGGGCAAATAGTGTCCTCCCATCTCTTCTCAATTATTCTGAAATTTGTTTGTTTCTCCTTAGTAGAATGATATTTATTTTTACATATATTTACACATGATTTCAAAGTCATCTCTGAAAAAGATCAGAAAGTATGTACTGTATGTAATAATTGGGGTAGGGGATGGACAGGTCAGTACTTCTATCACTACATGGTAGGACAGTCTGGCCGGTTATATATTTTAAAGATAAACATGCTTCCATCACTCTTTCGGTTTGTAAGAATTCTTTTTTTTTATTAAAGAGTTTTACAAAAACAAGATTTTACAATATATCCCCAAATCCCCCCCACCCCAAACCCGCCCACTTCCCCCCCCACTTCCCAGAGCTAAATACAGGATTATAGTTATAATAATCATATTCTAAATAAAAATTATGCATAATATACAATTAACCAAATTCATAATGTGCTTTAACTCCCCTTTAACATAACTACATACAAAGTACCAATAACAATATCCCTCTAAAATCTACTCATAAGCTAAATGGAACTTTTTAGTCCCATATTTATTCTGAATATAATCTATCCATCTCCTCCAAACTGAAATATATCTTTCCTGTGAATGATCTTTCAAGTAAGCAGAAATCTTAGACATTTCTGCAAGATTCGAAACTTTAAACACCCATTCTTCTATAGTAGGCAAACTATCCTTCTTCCAATATTGTCCCACCAGTAACTGTGCTGCTATTATCATATTCAACATCAAATTAGTTTCTTTAACATCACAATCTACAACAATACCCAATAAAAACAATTGCGGAGAAAACTTTATCTTTCTCTTAAAAATCTTTTGAATGTTCCACCAAATTTTAATCCAAAAAGCTTTTATATTTCTACAAGTCCACCACATATTCAGGTTTGTAACAATTCTTAAACCTTTGTTTGAATTCTTGAGAAGCTACTGTAGGTCTGAACACATCTCTTTTCAAGATTTCTAATTTTTCCTTAAGAACCAGATAAATACGCACAACTGGGAGACTAACATGTAGCTAAAACTCAAGCTAGGCAAAATGATTAAATCAGCTTCTTTTCCCTATTGAGCATCTTTATTAAGAGTTCACAGTGAGGAGTCAGATGCAATTTAAAATAAGACAAAAAAAACATGATTTTTCCCAATATATACCAAACTTTTTTGGAACAATTTATGTTTAGAAGGCAGCTTGATCTTTGATGTGTAATTAAGGGTGATTCCTTTGGACTGCAAAGCTAGGCTTCACCTTGATTTTCCACTAGCCTATTGAAGAAATATCTGGATCATCCAACATGACGGTTTCCTAAAGGGAAAAAAAAGCTTCTAAGCAGGGAAGGTCAAGCTGAGCAATCTGTACTATGAATGATTTAGGTATGTTTCAGGTGAGGCCTGCAGTTCCTGCTTAATATAATCTTGGTTCATGGAAAGCAACCTGCAGTATGGGTCCTACATATTAAATTTTGACTACAGCATGTCTAAGATGCTCATTTCCAGGAATGATTTAACACTGACTAGAGCAGGCATGTCAAACTCGTGATGTCACATGACGTCATGCGATGTATCACAACTTTTCCACCATTGCCGCCAATGGGGTGGGTGAGGTTTCAGTATGATGCATTCGGCCCACGGACCGGCAGCTTGACATGCCAGGACTAGAAGATGGTGGAACTGCCAGACTATTACCAAGTCTTTGTAGTGCATCAGAACTGATTTCCAAAGTGTCTGAGCATTGCTTCATTGCTGGGTTTGGTTAGTAATTTTCTGAATGTATGTGAAAATTGATGTAATTCTTGAACTTGTATAATAAAAGGAAAATTCTCAAAGTACACAAACATAATTTTGATTAAATTTTATTTCTTTCACAGTGTTAAGGCTTGAGTTGTAAAAAAAAAGAATTACATATAGAAATATTTTATTTATGATCACAAATAGCATTTGTAGGAAATGAATTTTCTTTGTGTTTTGGGGAGGGTAGTCTATAATTATCATTTGGTGTGCAGTCTGTTGTCATCTTTTATTTCTTAACCTCAGATTTAGGCCAGAAAAACTTGGTTGACTGAGGATGCTTCCTCCTTCTTCTTGCAATTTCTTGCTTGAGTAATAGGAATAAGAATAGTTTTAATAACACCTGAAAAAGCTGGGCTGACTATGAAACCACTGCCTTCTGGCTTATTTTTACAGACTGTAGCTTGTTCTAGTCTGAACAGCTAGAATAGTGGCTGTGTAAATAGATATAACTAGATACTCTGTATTGGGAATTGGACCAGAGAAGGATCAATTTGAATATTAAGTGGCTATTTTCTCACAGCCTGTCATGTTATAGTAAGTGGTAGTCAGGTTTAATGCATAGCTTTTAAGTTTTCCAAATGATCTGAAGATAAAGCTTTGGAAGCATAACAGGAAAGAAATTGCATTCAGTAAAGCTGCTAAAGCAAACTCCTAGGTATTATTCTGTAATATATTGCATTAAAAGCAAGTATACACAGCTGATACCCTATTTCGGGTGCTTGAGTTTTCTGTAAATTGAATGGGATTTTTCCTAAAAAAACATTGTTTATACCCAGTGCCATTTCGCATTTGTAGATAGCAACTTAAAGTATACTTTTTATAGAGGTTGGTACTGTTATATGAGTATCCTCCATTGCCTCATGTATTTCTTGGTGTAACAAGATTTCATCAGAAGATTTTTCAAAGTAAATCCAAAATAGTACTTTCCATTTGATAAAAGGTGCAAAATAAAATATTAATTAAATATACTATACAAATTCAGCATTCATACCACTGAAACTGGGAGAGAAAAAAATTAGTCTATGTTGAGTTATTAAAAAAATCTTTCAAATTCTTAACTTTTGTGTGTGACCTTAGTAGGTGGTAGTAGTCCCCTTTCACTTCGTATTACAAAGCTATAATGATAAAAGTGCCAATAATTCTTCAGCAAAGTTCATTAACCAGATTTTGAGCATTGAGATTTTTGCATAGTTTTCATATTTCACTTTACAATTCTTATTTAGTTAAATCTTGGATCATTAAAATATTTGTGATTTCACACTGTGTGGAATTAGTCCTAAACATCAGAGCTAGGAAGTTTCTGTTTGTAAGATCATGTAAAAGATGCAAGAATTTAAGGAATAACAATTCCATGATATAGTTGATATTCCTATAGTGAATGACCATTGGCTAGAAACAAAAGCTGGAAAATAAGTCCCAAATGAACTCCACGTACATGGTTAAGATTGTCGAAGTGTTCCCTTTCCCATCTTCCTCCTGAATAAACATTTTTTATATGAGAATTTATGTTCAAACTGGCATGGGACAAAAGGAGCAAGCAGTGAGTCAAGCACAGGCAAAGCAGCTCTTTTTCTGCCAAGGGATGAAACCATCCTGATTTTCCCAGTATCCTGAAGGTCTGTCTGTCTGTCTGTCTGTCTGTCTGTCTGTCTCTCCCTCTCTCTCGGGGTGTGTGTGTGTGTGTGTGTGTGTGTGTGTGTATTCAGGTAACCCTGTCCCCCTCCCTAAATATGGAGATTGTTTAGCACTATGTAACTTTGTTTATACAAATACATATTGACGATATGGCCAACAATAGCAGTAATTTTCAATTCTGAGAGTTTTGATTACAAGAATACATTTAATGCAACTTGAGGATACATTTTATATCTTTACTATATTAAACAATTCGTTTCCTCTTGAGGCCTTGTAAAAGGTGCTGTCATTTTTATTTCAAGTCGGTTAATGCTTCCTTGATGTTATATAGTGTGTCCTAAAAAGATAATAAACAATCCCTTGCCAAATTCAACTTGCTGATTGTGAAATGTGATGATAGCTGATTTTTCAAGGACATACACAGGATTCTGCTCAAGCAGCTGCATGGAAAACTTGGTATGCAGACTATGAAAGTCATATTTTTTTCCTTCACTCTAATGACAAGCCCCATTCTACCTGGTATAAAGGAAAATACTTTTATTTATTAAAAGCTATCAATACTAAAAACACTTTTCCTAGCTGGCATGGAAACCTTTGTATTAAACAAGATTGAATTTAGTCAGGGTTTGCAAAAAGGTGCAAAAGTTGCTCCCTGCCCCCAAAGTTGTTCTGATTTTGAGAAAAGACCTTAATAAACATTAAGGATTCAAATGAAAAGAACCATTGTAAATACTTATTTGGCATTGATGGAAGGAAAATGGTATCTGTATCTCCCTCCCTTGTTTCCTTCTTCCCTCCCTCCCTCCCTAGCGAGATAGATAAAGGTAATGCTGCACCACAGTGGCTAATTAGGATGGATACTCCTAAAAGGAGTGGCCTTTGATTATTCCAACGGTTAACTTTTTATGTGCACAGCAGCAGAATAGAGATGATGGAAGGTAGAATCCAAACGATTCCTGCTCAGTTTTGCTCCATTAAAGAAACAATTTGATGATAACTCATTTTTTCAGGATTCCCTGAATCTGTTTTTTTTGACTATTTTCACAACAACCTTCTCTACATTAGAAAGGTGGGAGACTGAATGAAAATTATCCAGTTTAGCTTTAGCTGAGTCTAGTAATAGTTTCTAGAGCGGCGGGGGGGGGGGGGGAAGGACACCACCACCTCTTTGGGGGCAGGGGGATAACCACTTCTCTCACAGAAGAGTTCCCCACACTAAAATCCAAACACATGTCACTTCCTGGGAGGCCTTAGCCAACCAGGAGGGACGTGGATCTAATATGTGTGGTCAAAGTTATAAATCATATAGATATGTGTAGATTGTCTTATGCCATGAATAAAAAAGAAATCTTTTTATAGACAATCAAGTATTGTGTTATGAAGTGGCAAATGAACATCTAATTCTCTGAACTCTGATTCTTCTGCTGGTGAAAAGTAATCATTTATAAACATTTTACGTTTACAAGCATGGCTAACATTTCTCTCATATTCCTGAACTTCCACTTAGTGGTGACTTTCCATTGCTGCCTCAAGAGGGGTCTGTTTGCAACCTGGATTTAAAAAATCAATGTTGTCCCTCTCCTAGCCATGAGGTTATATCTGTAAATCCAACACAAGTATGCTTGCTTTGGACGTGTGCTTGCAAGCTTTGTTCAATCAAATTAATCCAGTTTATTTGTTTCTTATCTTCACTCTCTCAGCCAATTTGCTGCCTCATCCCTATTAAATTTGCCTGCCAATGCTGAGGTCAGCCTTTGTGAGAGCAAACTCTTTAATATTCTTGTAATAAGAACTATAATCTCCAGATAGGGCAACATCTGACAACAATTTTCTTGTTACATTCTCCAGTGTCTAATTATTGTACTAATCAAATCCCTTGAAAAAGTGTAACATTTAGAATAGTCTGCTTATGTTAACAAGCAGCATTCTTAGGCAGCTGGGAAAGAAACAGATCTCGCCAGTTGTGACAAGTCTAGCCAGAAGGGAACCTACTCTGCTTCTCTACATGTAAGAGCCAGAATGCAGAGATACAGATGTATAGATGTGGTTTTCAAAGACACTTGCACAAATGTCAGCTGGTGCCATTTCAGAAGGAGACTCCACTCAGTGGCATCTGGAGGGGTGAGCATAATGGTCAAACTGGTCAGTTTGTTGAAAACAGCCTGCTCCTCCAAAAAGGGGAGGATCCTGTGCTGCAATGGTGCAACATTGCTTTTGACATTGTAATGAAAGGGGCCAGAGCAATGGACACTCACGTCTCCTCACTTTGCTCCCACTCTCATCCCTTGCATGCTGTCATTGGTTCCAAGCCACACTACAGTTCAGGAGGACAGCATTATGTGCTCAATAATACTGTTCTATGTTTCATTTTTGCTGCTTCTTTTAGGGCAGAAGGGGAGGTAAGAACAGTAAGGAAGAGATCTGAGCCAGGAAACTCCAAAAGATGCACCTACTGGAGAAGATTAGGAGCAGAATCACCCCATCAAGGTTATCTCTATTTTGCTTTTCATGTTGCAGAACTTTCCATTCAGTACCAGAACATTTCTACTGAAGCTGGTCTTTACAAGTCTCGCAATTTGAAAACTTTAAATTCCTTGTTTACATTGTACTCCTCATTCCTGTTTTCTTTTTTTTTACCATATTATGTGAAAATCTGATGGTGTCTAAGGATGGTGCAAAATCTGCCTTTCCTCAAGGCTTCCATACTGAAAGAGACTTCTGATTTTCTATCTTATTATCATGGTGTTTGAAAATTTCTTTCACTTTTTTCTTAAGTTGTTTTTGTAATTGCTTTATCGTTGGAGATGATGGAAAGTACCACCGTTGCTTTTCTGTAATTCTAAGGATATAGTTCTGAGGACACTCTGGCTGCCCAGATCTCTCAAAGCTCAAGGGGAGGAAATCCTGCATCTTTTTCTGAGGTTTGGACTGAAGCATGGCAAGCCAAAGAAGCTGAAGTTACAGGAGAGGACAATTTATAATGCAAGATGGAACAGTCATACAACCTAATTTGCCACTTCATAAATTCAGGTGCACCATAGCCCATCCATTTAATTTCCCAAAATTCTCTTTACTTTTAAAAGATGTTTTAAAAGCCAGTGCTTTTTCATCAAACCGAATGAGAAGTGTGAGATATCATCCGTCATCCTCAGGCTAGTGACTTCAGCTTCGTTCTTCTGGGAGAAGTGTGTGATAGTGGCTGTTTTGTCTTCTTTTTTAAACTGCCAGAGGGGGTGTGTTCTGTGGGTGGAGGCTTGGCTGTGTTCTGATGGTGTGGAGGTGTGCTGTGATTGGGTGGGGGCTTAGCTGTGTTCTGATTGGGTGGGAGTGTGTTTTGAATGGGGGCTGTGTTCTGATTGGGTGGGGATGTGTTTTGAGTGGATGGGCTGGTCTCAGCTGCCAGCCTTAGACCTGAACTGGTGAGTTGTGCTGCTTTTGTTCGGCTCCGTGTTTGTGGTGGTGCCATGTTTTTATAGTGGGTGTCAGTTTGCTTATTGTGTGGTTTGGAGGGGTTTAAAGTGGCTGATGTTTCAGCTGTAGTTAGGTTTCTGTTTTGTGGTTGTGTGTCGTTATCGTTGTGGGTTCGGATTTGCTTTTTGAATGGTTGTGTGGTGGTGATGTCATGTGATGTTATCATGAGTTTGGGTCTGGTATCATTCTCGGTGGTTGGGACTTGTCTGTCAATCAAGGCGGGTTTCCAAATGGCTGGTAGGCAAGAGGTATCATCTCGTTTGTTCATGCTGTGGGGGCGTTTTTCTATCTCAATGGCTTCTCTGATTATCCTGTTGTTAAAATGTTCAATTTTGGCGATAGTTCTGGTTTTTTTAAAATCAATTTCATGTCCCGTGGCTTTAAAGTGTTGGAACAGGGATGAAGTTTGTTCTCCCTTTCTGAGTGAGTTCCTGTGCTCTTCAATGCGTGCACTTATTCTTCTGTTGGTCTGTCAAATGTATGTGGTGGGGCAGGTGGTGCATGGGATTTCGTATACTCCATGGTTTTCTAACCCAATTATGTCTTTGGGGTTTCTTAGGATGGTGGATATTTTTCTGTCTGTGCAGAATGCTGTTTTGATGTTGTGTTTTTGGAGGATCTTGCTGATTCTGTCTGTGGTCCCTTTTAAGTATGGGAGGAGGTCTTTGTCATTTTCTTGTTCTCTGTCTTGGATTTTTGTGGGTGTCTCTCTTCGGATTAAGTTGGTAATCATGTTTCTTTGGAATCCGTTGGCTGTTAGTTCATTAGTGAGAGTGTGTAGTTCGGTTTTTAGGTGTTGTTCGTCAGCTAGGTGTTTTGTTCTGGAGATGAGTGTCTCAGCTACGGAGTTGATCTGTGCTGGGTGGTGGTGTGAGAGTGCGTTCAGGTAGCGGTTTGTGTGTGTTTTTTTATGGTAGATAGTGTGTCCTAGGGAGCCGTTGGATTTCTTGTAGACTAAGACATCAAGGAAGGGAAGTTGATTGTTAGCTTCTGTTTCCATGGTGAATTGTATTTTGGGGTGTAGGCTGTTGAGGTGTGTGAGGAAGTCATCCAGTTTTTCTTTGCCGTGTGGCCAGATTACGAAGGTGTCATCTACGTATCTGAGCCAGAGTTTGGGTTTGTGGTTGGATTTTTCTAGAGCGAGGGTTTCAAAGTGTTCCATGTAGAGGTTTGCGATGACAGGTGAAAGGGGTGATCGCATGGGTGCTCCTTCCATTTGTTTGTATCTTTGTCCATTGTAGATGAAGTATGTGTTTGATAGGCAGTGGTTGGTCAGATCTAGGATGTGTTTTGGGGGGGTTGTATTTATTTAGGATAGCTGTCAAGGCTTCTTTGATTGGCACTTGGATGAAGAGGGATATGACATCGAAGCTCACAAGTAGGTCACAGGGCTATAAGTTTAGTTTCCTCTCATCTCTATGAATTGGAATGAGGTGTGAGGTGTGAGGTGATGGAATTTGCATAAGGCTGTAGTTGTTTGGCAAGAAATTTGGCTAGATTTTGTAGAGGTGAGCCTATGGAGCTGACTATGGGTCTGAGTGGGGTTCCTTCTTTGTGTATCTTGGGGAGACCATAGAGCTTGGGACATCTGGATGATTTTTCTCTGGGAATGATTGTTTGCTGGATCTCTTCACTGATGGGGGTGGCTTTTATTTTGGATTTTGTGGTTTTTTCCAGGTAGGTGGTGGGATCTGTCTTGAGGAGTTTGTATGTGGAGTCTTGGAGTAGGTTGGATAATTTGGTATGGTAGTCAGATGAGTTCATTACCACCATGGCATTGCCTTTGTCTGCTGGCAAAATGATTATGCTGGTGTCTTTTTTTAGTTTAAGTAGTGCTGTCTGTTCTTCTTTGGGTAAGTTGCTTTTGGGTGGTTTGCTGGTGCAGAGGATGTTGGTAACTTCGAGTCTGATTTTGTTGGCGTCGTCAGGGTTAATTTTGGTCAGGCTGGATTTGACTCTGCATATAATGGTTTCCGTGGGGATGTGTTTGGAAGCGACTGCAAAATTAAATCCTTTAGACAGGACGTTGGTTTCGGCTTTGGTGAGAATCCTATCTGAGATGTTGTGCGCAGTTTGTTTCATGTGTTGCTGTGAGGGGTGGTGGTGTTTCTAGCGTTCTTTTAGTCTTCGGGGTTTATTGGTGTGTGTGTCTGTTTTGTAGGCAGTCTCTGTTTCAGCTCTACCTTTACCTATGTATGTATGTATGTATGTATATGTATATGTATGTATATGCATATGTATGTGTGTGTGTATACACACACACATATACACATATACACATACATACATATACATACATATATGTATACATACATACACATACACACACACACATATATATAAATAAATAAATAAATAAATTCTGGGAGTCATATCAGCTACAGAAGTTGGTAAAAACATTGAATTTCAATTGTGAGATGCAGAAAATCAAACTTTATATAACATTATCATGATGTTAAGACAGGGGCATCAATGATTGGTGGTCAAAATAGTTAAAATGTACATACAATTAATGTCTTCTCCCTTTTTCAGTCATAACACATGCAAAAAAGGGTGAAAGTGTTTTAAGCCACTATCTTTACTTTCAATGCAGATGACCCTGCTCTAAGAACAGCCTACAACACATAAAACAGTATACTGGCTTCCGGTTTGCGCACGCGGTGCCGGTGGATGTGTGAGAAGAAGCCTCTCCCCGCCGTCCGGTCTTTCTTCCTCGGAGAACCCTGAAAAGGGTCAAAAGTTGCCCTGGAGGGGCGACCACCATGAGGAGGATCTCTCTGTGATCACAGAAGGGCAGCAGCCCTCTGTTTGATCCAGAGCAACTCCTCTGGCCCAAAGAAGAAGAGATCGGCCATCAACATGGCCGATCACTAAGCCGCTCCCTGCCAAAAGCTAAAGTCACTATCAAGCACAACGAAGCAATCTGGAGGATTTGGGTGAGACCTTACCTTTCTTACTTCCCCAAATACTTCCTTGTGGGACTTTCCTGAAAATCTTTTCCTCCCTTCTTGAAAGATCGATGACTGCCTACTTGGGGAATTAAAACGTTAAAGCCTCAAAAGAAATCAAATGACTAAGCTAAATAACTAAGCAACCTTATTTGTACTTTTGGAATTTTTGAGCCACTAAAAAGTTTTTATTGCTTATTTCTGCGGGGACCTACTACCCTATTTACTGCTAAAAATAGATTAATTGGATAAAAGCCTCATATTAGTCTGGAAAAGGATTTTGCATGCTATTGAGGACATCTTGTGGTGAAACCTGGTATAGCAAGTAAACTTTTTTTTTTTACTCTGAGATCTGGCAGTAATAGATTTGTCCTTGACATTATCTTTAAAGATAAAAATTGGGAACACCTGGCACTGAAAACAACCTTTAGGAATAGTGGAGGTGGACATTTATTGACTTTTATTAAAATAGCCTCCACTAAAGGCCTATCTGCAAAATACTAAAGAAATGGAAGAATATATTCTACCACTTGACTATAAACTCATACTTGATACAATTTTGGCAATGAAAGCCAGACCTAAAGACAAATCTGACAGCATAAATTCACCTAATGAGACTCTGACTTTAATTGACAAACTGACAACCCAAAAACTAACAGAGGATGAGGTAATCAACAACAAAATAGGGGACTTTAAAGAACATCAAGTACAATTTACTGAGAGCCTTGATGCCCAAACTTTGATTTCAACTATAAAACCTACAATTCAACAAACAACAGAAGCTGAAGAAAGCAATACTAAGATAGAGGATGCCAAAGGCCTTCAAATACAGTACATCAAGACTTTAATCAACCAAACAATAACTACAACACCAGACATGACCTCTTATCTAAGCCAGATGGAACTGAAAGGAGAAGAATACCAAATTGAATTAATGACAACTGTACTATGCCAAACATGGAGATTGGATTTATTAGAACGAAAATTTAATGACTATAAAGGGGTCACTCTTTTTGAAAAATTGATAACTGGATGGTCTCCCTGGATTTGAACAACGTGTGTAGGAAGAAAGGGAGACACATTTGAGAAGTTAAAGGCAATGATATGGAAGCCTGCCTGGCACTAGAAGAAAGCTAGAGTTAGATTTTAAAAAATGGATTTTTTTCTTTTTTCTGTTGTAAATGTTGGGATTTGTAATAATGAAGCTTAAAATTTCTTTTAATGGGCCAAGGGGAGCTGTTAAAAGATATAAACTGATTTTATATTTAGGATCTAGATTTTTAAGAGAATGAAAATTAGCTACTAGAGCATAACTCTGAATTATTTATAGAACTTGGAATGACACAATAAAACATACTTTGTTAATTATAGATGAATTGCAAAGATGACAAATAGAATATGTTTTTGAAATATAATAAGAATAAAAATTGCTTTTAATGTGCTAAGGGGAAATGTTAAAAGATATAAAATGATTTTATATTTAGGACCTAGACTTTTAAGGCAATGAAAATTAGCTACTAGAGCATAACTTTGAATTATATTATAGAACTTGGAATGTCACAACAAAAGATACCTTGTTAATTATTGATATTTACAAAGATGATAGATAGAATATGTTTTTGAAATATAACAAGAATGCACTTAAATGAACAATGTATGTATTTCAGATATGATAACTACTACAGTATATAATGAAAAAGGGGAAATTAAGTTTCTTAGATACCATAGGCTAATTTGGAGCACCGCATTGAAATTAGATAAAACTTAAAAACAGGACATAGATAAGTATCTGTGAAAATGTATTGATAATTGTTCTAATTGATTCTGTCACAACCAGAAATGTATTAATTTGATTTTGATATTATGAGTAAGGGAATTGGAGAGGGAATTTTTGTTGATCTATCCTGACCTATGTACAAAAAGATTTTGTTATTGGACTTTTGATTATCCAATCACCACATTGCTTCATAAACATTTTGGATGTAAAATTAGAAAATTAATAAAACTTGTTTTTAAAAAATTTAAAAAACACATAAAACAGTATACTGTAATGCAGGGATGTCAAACTGTGGCCCGCTGGCCGGATGTGTCATGCCGAAACCACACACACACCATTGCCAGCAATGCAAAAAAGGTCCTACCGGTTGGAACACTGCTATCATGTCACCCCTCACTCTTCTCTTTGTTAAACTACACATACCCAATTCCAGCAACTGTTCCCTATACGTTTTAGCCTCCAGCCCCCTAATCATCTTTGTTGCTCTTCTCTGTACCCTTTCTAGAGTCTCGACATCTTTTTTACATTGTGGTGACCAAAACTGGATGCAGTATTCCAGGTGTGGCCTTACCAAAGCATTGTAAAGTGGTATTAGTACTTCACTTGATCTTGATTCTATCCCTCTGTTAATGCAGCCTAGCACTGTGTTGGCTTTTTTGGCAGCTGCAGCACACTGCTGGCTCATATTGAAGTGATTGTCTACTAGGACTCCGAGATCCCTCTCACAGTTACTACTATTGAGCAAGGTACCACCTATACTATACCTGTGCATTTGATTTTTCCTGCCTAAATGTAGAACCTTACTTTTTTCACCATTGAATTTCATTTTGTTAGATAGTGCCCAGTGTTCGAGTCTGTCCAGATCCTTCTGTATCTTAAGCCTATCTTCTGGAGTATTGGCTATTCCTGCCAGCTTGGTGTCATCTGCAAATTTGATGAGTTCCCCATCTATCCCCTCATCCAAATTGTTAATGAAGATATTGAAGAGCACTGGGCCCAGAACAGAGCCCAGGGGCACCCCACTACACACTTCCTTCCATGTAGATGCAGTTCCATTGAGTACCACACGCTGAGTACGGCCTGTCAGCCAGCTATGAATCCATCTGGTGGTGATGCTATCTAACCCACATTTTTCTATCTTATCAAGTAGTAGGTTGTGATCTACTTTATCAAATGCCTTACTGAAGTCCAAGTAAATTATATCTACAGCATTCCTCTGGTCCACTAATTTTGTCACTTGGTCAAATAATGCAATAAGATTTGTTTGGCATGATCTGTTTTTGTCAAACCCATGTTGACTTTTAGTGATGACTTTGTTTGCATCAAGGTGTTCGCTGATTTGTTGTTTGATTATCTTTTCCAGAATCTTCCCAGGTATTGAGGTCAGGCTGATAGGTCTGTAGTTTCCTGGATCTATTTTTTTCCCTTTTTTGAAGATGGGAACTACATCAGCTCTCTTCCAGTCCTCTGGTATTTCCCCAGTGCTCCAGGATCTATGAAAAATATAGCTTAGTGGTTCTGAGATCACGTCTGCCAGTTCCTTGAGAACTTTGGGGTGTAATCCATCTGGTCCTGGTGATTTGAACTCGTCTAGGCTGGACAGGTGCTCACTTACAATTTTTTTGCCTATCTTAACTTGTGTTTCTATTCTGTTTTTTATGGCACTGGTTTTGGTAGGTTGGACTGTTTTTCCCCTTTGTGTAAAGACAGATGCAAAAAACGAGTTAAATAGTTCTGCTTTCTCCCTGTTGCTTGTCACCTTCTTGCCACTTTCCCCCACTAATGGACCAATCATTTCCTTAACTTTTTTCTTGTTTTTTATATGTTGAAAGAAGCATTTTTTTGTTATTTTTGACTTTGGTCGCAGGCCTTAGTTCATTTTGAGCCTTAGCTTTTCTCACTTCATCTTTGCAGGCACGGGCTATTTGCTAATATTCTGACTTAGTTATGTGCCCCTCTTTCCAATTCTTATACTTGTCCTTTTTATCTTTCAATTTATCAGAGAGTTCTTTATGCAGCCATGCTGGTTTCTTTTGAGAGCTGTTATTTTTCTTCTTTGTTGGTATTGTACTAGACTGGGCCTTTATTATCTCACTTTTCAAAATTTCCCAAGCTTCTTGAGTTGTTTTCCCCTTTAGGATTCTCATCCATGGAATTCTTCCCTTGGTCTCTCTAAGTTTATTGAAATTAGCTCTTTTAAAGTCCAAGACTCTAGTTTGGCTGTGTTCTATTGCTTGTGCTTCCAGAATGTTGAATTCCAATATTGCATGATCACTTCCCCCCAAGGTTCCTGTGGCTTCGACACCTTCTATCATTTCATCTCTGTTTGTGAGAATTAAATCCAATATGGCTAATCCCCTAGTTCCCTTCTCTACTTTTTGGGAGAGAAAGTTGTCTGCTAGGTTTGACAGGAATCTGTTTGATCTTCCACTTGGTGCAGAGTTTGTCTCCCAGTTGATATCAGGGTAATTAAAGTCCCCCATTACTATTGTGATGTGCTTCTTACATACCTTAGTTAGCTGACTAGCAAAAAGTTCATCTATTTCATCTGCTTGGTTGGGCGGCCTATAGTATACACTTATGGCAATGTCATTTTTCCCCCTTTTATATTGACCCAAATGCATTCAAGTTTATAGTTTTCGTCATTGTTGTGCTCTATTTCTGTAGAGATAAAGTTATTTCTTATATAGAGAGCAACTCCACCTCCTTTTTTGTTTAGTCTGTTTGTTTAGTCTGTTTAGTCTATTATATTTTTAATGTTTCTCCATACCACATTATACAAATATCTAACTGTTTAGCTTGCTTGTTTATTCTGGGTTTTTGAAGAAGTTGTGTTACTATGCCTATTAAAAATAAACAAGTTACTGTTGATGGATAATTATTATCAAGAGAATATAGTCCCCTCCTGTACTCCTTCCTTCTCAACAACGAGTTTGCTTATACAAATATTTATTCTCTTTAAGTTACTAGAATCATTTATCTCAGTCTGGTATCAATAGGTCTGTTGGGACTACAGCTCCAGAATTCTCATGTGTCAACACATCTAGAAGTCCTCAAGTTGGGAAAACTGCAATATAAGTTCTTTTTAAAGGATATCTGAGATATCAAAAGTTCTCCCAGAACTCCTAGCAGTCTGAGTCGGCATGGCCAACATTTAACTCACATTTCTGTTTTAAAATCACAAACTTCTATTTTGTGACTGGTTTCAGAATGTAAAACTCATAGTTTAAACAGGCTGTGTTATAACCACAAACTAACCAATTACATTTTAACAATCTAAAATCTCTCAATTTTCAACCATCTCAATACAGAAACAATAAAGACCATTTGATTACAACTTTCAAGATCTAGGACCAACACTGAAATGTTTTCCAGATAAAGATAATTGTGCAAGATGAGTCTCTATAATCTCTATGACACTGTGAGATCTTGTTATTGCAAGACATTTTGAATATATTACTATTCCATTGGCATTGTACATAATATGAATGCCTCTTCAGGATCATGAATACTGCTTTAAAAATGATCATGAATCAGTGCCTTGTGTTTTAAAGAATGGTGTAGATAGCAGTTGGAGGGGATTCTTGGCTCCTCCTAATTCTTCAGACCATTTTAATAATGTGTGCATGATTGAATAAAAGAAAACAAAGAGACAATTGCTGGTATCCTTACATTAATACCAATGGATGATTGCCATAAGGATGGTTACAGTAGCATGATGACATGCTATAATTTTATCCCGCCCCCTTGTCTTTGTAAAAAGGGAGAAGACCTAGGTCTTGAGGTCTTGAAGCCTGGACCGGTGGGATAAGAGGAGGTACTGAGGTATTGAGTTATGGTGGGCAGGTAAGCAAGCTGTGGTTGAAGGGTCTTTTGTATTCACTTCTTGGCCAGAATGGCTATGTATTGAATGGATGATTAGCAAACAAACTATAAGCAGCCCCCCCTTCCATTGTATTCTAAAATGTCTGTAATCAACTGAAAACATACAAAACTTGGGGCAAATCCTGGTGTACTTGAAACTAAATGCAGAAGGATTTGGAGACAGAAAGGCCAGTTGTTGCAAAGTATCTGAAAAAAATATACTAGTTTTATTTTTCTCTGCCCCATCATCAAACATTAGATATATCATACCAAATTAAATTCTAAGTTTATGACATAACTATTTTGTTAGATGGTGTAGTTGCATATTGCCAAAGGTTATACAGCAACTTCCCCTTAATTGGCTGCAGTCAGTGATTTTCCAATCTCTAACTTTTGCAGTCAGAGAAATTATTAGATCAGTCAAGTATTTTCAGGCTGCAAATTAGTAATAATCACATTAAGTATAATTTTACTTTAACAACATATAAATAAAAATACGAGATTCAGAGATCCCCCTCATGCCAGCAAGACATATGGCATATAACAGGGGTCTTCAAACTTGGCCCTTTTATGAATTCCAGCTGGCTCAGGAATTCTGGGAGTTGAAGTCCACAAGTCATAAAAGGGCCAAGTTTGAAGACTCCTGGCATATAATATGCCTTGACACATTGAGAGTCCCAATGCCTGTGTTCAGGAATCCTGATGGGGAAACTGAACTGCAGGTCCATCAACTTCTAGAGCAGGGGTAGGCAACCTTGGCTCTTTTATGACTTGTGGACTTCAGCTCCCAGAATTCCTGAGCCAGTCATGCTGGCTCAGGAATTCTGGAAGTTGAAGTCCATGAGTCATAAAAGAGCCAAGGTTGCCTACCTCTGTTCTAGAGAGTCCTTCACCTTGACTGTATATCACTATTATCTCAAGATATTTGAACTAAAGCATATGCTTTAACTTGCAATTCAAACACTAAGTATTTTGTTTTGGTGTTTTTATTTCAAAGCTCTAATTTTATTGAATGTCCTTCAGTTATACCAAGTCCATCAGCATACCATTTACTGCTGTCTGGAGGTATCTGTTGTCAATGGAAAGATTGATATAATTCTGAAAGTGATGTTGGTTTTCTGTCTTTTTTTAATGGAAACTGTTCTCAAGAGGTGCACATGAGTAGACTTAATGTGCCTTGAAAGTCATTGAAATACTTGAAGTCTCTCCCCTTTATTTTTCCAAGGACAAGCAGTTTCTCCCCAGCTGAACGAGATTTTATAAAAACAATTTAATGTATGCATAGAGTTTACTGTAGCTAATATTATTAACTATTCATCTTAATGGCTGATCTCCTCTATAGCATTCAGTCACCAGGAGATTTATAGAGAGGCAATTCAGTCAACTACGATGAATCTTAGTTTGAATAAGCTTGATTCAGCAGCACTTGCCATGGCTACAAACAATAAATATAGTTAATACAATATGAATAAGTGCAGAGCTTGAAAATATATTCACTCAATATGATGGGATAGGTCAAGGTTAAAATCCTAATCAAAATTCAGAAATTAGTTATCAATAGATCACCAAAAATATTCTTTAGCTTTACTTGATAGAAAAACTTGTTTTTTTCTTGGTCAAGGCACCTATGCATGTTGCTAATGGCAGGCAAGGAATAAACAATCTTTGTGTTTTCTGAAGGGGAAGAAAAACCACTTCATCTATCCTGCAGAAAAGAGACATAATCTGATTACCAGCATCAACCAATATTGATTCTGCATTTAGTCTACAACCTTAATCACAGAGCGACTTTGAACTTCAAAAGTCATGGCTTACATTTCTGGTCTAATATTAGGGAGTCAGTTGCTTCTTCCCCACTCCCTCTTTTGATGTGTATAAGTTTTCCAGAAAAAGTTCTGGATGAATCAGAAGCTGGCAGACCTTTTGGTATTATTTTGGTTGGTCCATAGAGAGTTGTCACATTATTTGGGTTTTAGAGGTTTTTCTGTATGGAATAACACAGATATAGTTGCTTCTTGTAAAATATAAAAGCATTCACAGAACCAAGGCTGAAATGAGCCACATTTATTCTAACCCTTTGTATTTAAGGCCCTACATGGCATGGGTCCGGAGTACCTTAGGGAGCACCTGCTGCCAGCATCAACTTCCCTCCGCCCTGTGTGCTCCCACAGAGAGGGCCTCCTCAGGGTGCCACCGATCAGAGAATGTCGATTGGTGGCCCCCAGGGGGAGGTCCTTCTCTGTGGGCGCCCCGGAGCTATGGAATCGGTTGCCGGTTGAGCTCCGGATGGCGCCCGACCTTCGCTCCTTCCGTTGCGATCTGAAGACATTCTTATTTGAACAAGCCGGCCTGGCCTGAAGGGGGATGGGTTGGGTTTTTATCTCATTTTTAATATCTGTATTTATTGTTTTTAGCTGGGCATATGTTTAATTTTCTTTTAACTTTTGTATTTTTGTATTTTTTATATATCTGCCCTGTTCACCGCCCTGAGTCCTTCGGGAGAAGGGCGGTATATAAATAAAATAATAATAATTATTATTATTATTATTATTATTATTATTATTATTATTATTATTATTATTATTATTATTATTATTATTATTATTATTATTATTATTATAGTGCAGGATTCTCTACTTGATGAGATAAATAAACTGGTTAAAAAATGAACAACTGACATTTTTCATTTGGCTTAATCAGTTGTAATCCTATGATTTCACTCACCTCTCCACAAAGTTCAGCATATATCTATGTATTCTAATATGCCAGCCAAACTTATTTAAAATGTAGCTCAATACATTTGGATAGCAACAGTTTGGGGAAGACTGCAACATAATAGGGTTCAGAATTGACAGAGAAAGAAGGCACTTGTTTCTATTGCACTTATACTGCCTTTGGTCTAATTATTAGTTGTATGTGTAATCTGTCTTTTACAAATAAAGGAATTTCAAGATACTTCATGGAAGTAACCTGAAGTAATGCTATAATGAAAGATCAGCCAGATAAAAGCAGTGCTTTCATGTAAACTAAACAAAATATGACAGGTCCTTGCTGGAGAATACAGAAATATCATGCATGAAACTTTAGTAAAATAACAGCTGTATACTTCTATGTAAGAAAAGAGACAGAAGATGTTATTTTGTCAGCGAGCGGCCTTAAAAATGGAAGGAATGAGTAAGCAGGCGGGTGAATAAATGTTTCTGAGTTACTATTTTGGCTAGGAAACTTTCTTTGCAGCAAATGTTATGATGCTTTTCCTACTTTCCTCTCACGAGACATCACAACAACTGCCTTCTACAATAGGTCCTGTCTGACTGGAATGCTCTATTGCATCCAGGAGATCAGTTTAAACTCCACTGTAATTTGATTTTTTTGACTTGCTGTAGTCAGAAATTGTAAATAATGTCCCAATTAGATAGACCTTCTGAACTGGTTTCATGAGCTGAATTCATCATTGGAAATTTATCAGTACTGGAAAAATTGAACTATTCTCAAATGGTATACAAAACATTTCCCTATAACCTGTAGCTGGGTGCAAACATTATGCCTGGTCAACCTGCTGAAAAATATATAATTCCACCCCTCTAACAGCTGGCCTTTTGGTCAGGTATGAGTTTATTAAATTGTCCTTCATCCCCATCTTACTGCATTTTTCCAATTAAGTTGATTTTCTAGATATAACCCAATAGACCAAGGAATGGGCCTGTTCCCTTAAGTTGTACAATTCTTCTTCATCATCATCATTATCATCATTTCAAATATGACGTGCATAATTGCTCCTTTTTACTTTTATCATGTGCAATTGATTTTATTTAAATGTACAGGAGGCTCCTTTTACATCTGTGCAGTGTTTTCCATTTCCATCACTTATCACACACAGTGGGACACACCAAGAAAAAGGAAGCAGTGGATTCAATCTCAGTACAATGGCTCACATTAAAATAATGTCATGAACAATTTCTCATTTGGTTTCATCAGGCAGTGAGAAAAGTAAACAGAATCTAGCTCAGGTGAAGCTCAATTGCATCGAACCGTTGTGCACTTCACTCACATGCTCATGAAAGCTGATAAGCCTTAGTCTGAAAAAACCCCTATACAATATTTGTTTATATTTCTTTGATTTGCCTTCACATTTTCAAGGTAGGTAATCCAAAACAAGTTCTTCCTGAAGTGTCAATTGCTTATGTATCAAATTTCCCTCATCCTGTAAATCTGGGGGAAAAAGGATTTTCTGAGCGTGAAAAAATGAGAGCCCTCTGCTCATACAGGTCAGCTACAGGGATTCATAGCTGAGTGGGAATTTAAACATGGGATTCCCCTGAACCTTCTCAAATAGCCTAATCATAGACTTATCCTTCTCTCTGATTAGACAGGGGCCAGCTGGAGCAGTAAGTCACCAAGAGACATAATGGGCAGCAGCCCCCTTTGATGATGAGTAATTCTGTGGCTGTCTGCCTGCATCAGGACCAAGCAATTCATCACAGCTGTGGCAGAGGCACAGCAGAGTTAATTGACCCTAGTGAAGGCAGTCTGCTCCATCTCTACACAAATTGGTGCCACCTGAAAAAAAAGCAGAAAACCAACAGCCCATCTGTAGGTATAAAGTAGGCGCATCTTCCAGGGCTTGGTGCTATGGGCCACAGCAACTTTTCATTGTATTAATAGCTTGCTTTTACCAGCATATCTGAGTCATTTGTTTCATGGCTTGCCAATCTGGCCAAATTTAATGCATGCCATGGCCTTGAGAGAAGGATGTCTCTCCCCCCCTCCACTGTATGTCATTGGAGAGCTTCTGTAGAGATGGAATTTGTGGTCACAAAATGTGGCAGTGATGATGCATGAAGAGGCATAGGTTGAGGGTGGGTAAGTGGGTATTAGGGATGTGCAGAGTGTGTAAGTTGTAGGTGCTTCATCACTGGAGGTTTTTTTTAAAAAAAGACTGGACAGCCACCTGTCTGAAATGGTATAGGGCAGGGGTCTGCAACCTTGACAACCTTTAAGACTTGTGGACTTCAACTCCCAGCTATGCTGGCTAAGGAATTCTGGGAGCTGAAGTCCACAAGTCTTAAAGTTGTCACGGTTGCCGACCCCTGGTATAGGGTCTCCTGCTTGAGCAGGGGGTTGAACTAGAAGACCTCCAAGGCCCCTTCCAGCTCAGGAAACCAATTTGCAAATGAATGCACGGAATTAAATCAGATGGCTTCAGAGCACTTCTTAAAATTTAAAGTGCTTTGCAATTTCCATGTTTTTTTCCCTATTGCTTTGGAATTGTACAGGGTTCAATATTGGCTGCTGCTGCTGGTGGTGTTTCTCTGACATTGAATAGCCAGCCAATTAATTTCATTCAGCCTCTTGGAGCTCTTTGAGTAGCAGAGCTAACATCACTTTTACTCCATTCACTTTTTCAGCTCGAGTTCTTTGTTGTGGCCAACCACAAACTTTAACTTTGCTCGCTCTTGTGCTAACTGAAAGAGCTTGTCCAGCCAATAAAAACTGAATTTATTTCAGCTCTCAGCATTCTAACTCTGGCCTTTACTTATCCATTCTATACAATTGAGATAGATTGAAATCTCTCCCCAATGAGAGAATGGGTAGCAGGCCAGCATTTACAGACCTTGACCTAAACATTTACTGATTTTTACAGCAGGAGAGGTGTTTTAAGGCTATTGCTTGTTCTGTGCCAGTTTATTTCCCTTTGTCCCTTGCCTAGTTCTGTGACATTATTACCAAACTTTTTTTTTTGCCGGAGGTGTTAACTGAATCACTGCAGTTGTTATGTGAAGTGCGGTTGTTAAGAGAAGCAGGCTTCCTCCACTGACTTTTTTGTTGGAAGTTAGCTGGGAAGTTTACAAATTGTGAACACATGACCCCAGGACAGTGCAACTGTCGTAAGTACAAGGCAGTTGGCAGTTGAATGTTGATCTCAAGACCATGCTGCAACAGTTGTAAGTGTGAAAACTGGTCATAAGTCATTTTTCTCAGTGCCACTGTAACTTCAAATGGTCGCTAATTGAAGGGTTGTAAGCCAAGGACTACCTGCAATGTCAACAAGCCACAAACCTGAGACAGATTAGCCAGTGACAAAGGGCCCCTTACAGGAGATTCCAGTTCAGCACCTAGCTATTCTCTGCCTCCCCAATTGAATCTGGTTGCCTTTGAATTTTAAATTACAAACTTGAATCTTAAAAATTTTCAACTTGAATCAAATCAAATGTAATATGTGTGGAAATCCAGGTACAAAATCAGTAATCTCATTGCCTAAAAGATTCTCTACAACACCTACTTCAAAGTCTCCCTGAAGCTTTTGGTGGCCTCTGAAGGAAATAAACTAAATTAACATTCCCCCCACCCCGCTATCACTCTTTTATTGCCTCAAGTTACTTTCCCAAATAGGACATGTTGAGAAACTGTTGAGGCAAGAATGAACTTTTTTGAGAGAGAGAAAGAAGAAAAAATGAATAAATTCAATCTTTTAATTGTGTGTTAGTAATCACAGATTCCCCTTCATGGATTACTGCCTTGTCATGGCGAAGGGGCTTGCGTAATTCAATGAAGCTATGAGCTATGCTGTGCAGGGCCACCCAAGACGGACAGGTCATAGCAGAGAGTTCTGACAAAATGTGATCCACTGGAGAAGGCAACCCAGTCCAGTATCTTTGCCATGAAAACCCCATGGAGAGTACCAAAAGGAAAAAAGATATGATGCTGGAAGATGAGCCCCTCAGGTCGGAAGGCATCCAATATGCTACTGGGGAAGAGCAGAGGGCTAGTACTAGTAGTGCCAGAATGAATGAAGTGACTGGGCCAAAGCCGAAAGGATGCTCAGCTGTGGATGTATCTGGTGGTGAAAGGAAAGTCTGATGCTGTAAAGATTTTTTTCTCCATAGGAACCTGGAATGTAAGATCCATGAATCAAGGCAAGCTGGACGTGGTCAAAGAAGAGATGACAAGACTGAACATTGACATCTTAGGAATCAGCGAACTAAAATGGACAGGAATGGGTGAATTTAATTCAGATGACCATCAGGTATACTACTGCGGGCAAGAATCCCTCAGAAGAAATGGAGTAGCCTTCATAGTCAATAAAAGAGTAGGAAAAGCAATACTGGGATATAATCCTCAAAATGACAGAATGATCTCAGTTCGAATCCAAGGCAAACCGTTCAATATCACAGTAGTCCAAGTCTATGCCCCAACCACCGGTGCTGAAAAAGATGAAATTGACCGGTTCTATGAAGCCCTACAGCACCTTATAGAACTAAAACCAAAAAATGATGTCCTTATCATCATGGGGGATTGGAATGCTAAGGTAGGAAGCCAAAAGATAACCGGAATAACAGGCAAGTTTGGCCTTGGAGTACAAAATGAAGCAGGGCACAGGCTGATAGAATTTTGTCAAGAGAATACGATGGTCATAGCAAACACTCTTTTCCAACAACCAAGAGATGGCTCTACACATGGACATCACCAGACGGTCAACACAGAAATCAGATTGACTATGTGCTCTGCAGCCAAAGATGGAGAAGCTCTATACAGTCAGTAAAAACAAGACCAGGAGCTGACTCAGGCTCAGACCACGAGCTTCTCGTTGCAAAATTTAGGCTTAAACTGAAGAAAGTAGGAAAAAGCACTAGGCTATTCAGGTATGAACTAAATCATATCCCTGATGAATATACAGTAGAGATTTAAGGAATTAGATCTGATAGACAGAGTGCCTGAAAAACTATGGACGAAGGTTTGCAACATTGTACAAGAGGTAGCAACTAAAACCATCCCAAAGAAAAAGAAATGCAAGAAAGCAAAATGGCTGTCTGAGGAAGCTTTGTAAATAGCTGAGGACAGGAGGGAAGCGAAAGGCAAGGGAGAAAAAGAAAGATACACCCAATTGAATGCAGAATTCCAGAGAATAGCTAGAAGAGATAAGTGCAAAGAAATAGAAGAAAACAATAGAATAGGGAGGACCAGAGATCTTTTCAAGAAAATTGGAGAGATGAAGGGAACGTTTCATGCAAAAATGGGCATGATAAAGGACCAAAATGGCAGGGACCTAACAGAGCAAAAGAGATTAAGAAGAGGTGGCAAAATTACACAGAAGAACTATACAAGAACGAGCTTAATGTCCCTGATAACCACAATGAGGTGGTCATTGACATTGAGCCAGACATCCTAGAATGTGAAATGGGCCTTAGGAGAGGCTAGTGGAGGTGACAGTATTCCAGCTGAGCTATTTATAATCTTAAAAGACGATGCAGTAAAAGTGCTACACTCAATTTGCCAGCAAATTTGGAAAACTCAACAGTGGCCACAGGATTGGAAAAGATCAGTTTACATTTCAATTCCAAAGAAAGGCAGTGCCAAAGAATGTTCAAACTATTGCACCACTGCACTCATTTTATATGCTAATAAAGTTATGCTTAAAATCCTACAAGCTAGACTCCAGCAGTATGTGGATCGAGAACTACCAGAAGTACAGGCAGGATTTCGAAGAGGCAGAGGAACTAGAGATCAAATTGCCAACATATGCTGGATCATGGAGAAAGCTAGGGAGTTCCAGAAAAAAATCTACTTCTGCTTCATTGACTATGCTAAAGCATTTGATTGTGTGCATCACAACAAATTGTGGCAAGTTCTTAAAGAGATGGGCGTACCAGACCATCTTATTTGTCTCCTGAGAAACCTATATGCTGGTCAAGAAGCAACAGTGAGAACTGGACACGGAACCACTGATTGGTTCAAAATTGGTAAAGGAGTCCAGCAAGGCTGTATACTGTCACCCTGCCTGTTTAACTTATATGCAGAGCACATCATGAGAAAGGCAGGGCTAGATGAATCAAAAGTTGGAATTAAGGTTGTCGGGAGAAATATCAACAACCTAAGATATGCAGATGATACCACTCTAATGGCAGAAAGTGAAGAGGAACTAAAGAGCCTTTTGTTGCGAGTGAAAAAGGAGAGTGCAAAAGTTGGGTTGAAACTAAACATTAAGAAAACCAAGTTCATGGCATCTGGCCCTCTCAATTCCTGGCAAATAGACGGGGAAGAAATGGAGGTAGTGACAGATTTTATTTTCCTGGGCTCCAAGATCACTGCAGATGGGGACTGTAGCCAAGAAATTAAAAGACGCTTGCTCCTGGGGAGGAAAGCCATGGCAAATCTAGACAGCACATTAAAAAGCAGAGACATCACCCTACCAACAAAAGTGCGTATAGTCAAGGCTATGGTCTTTCCAGTTGCAATGTATGGCAGTGAAAGCTGGACCATAAAAAAGGCTGAGCACCAAAGAATTGAGGCCTTTGAATTATGGTGCTGGAGAAGACTACTGCGAGTCCCTTGGACTGCAAGGCAATCAAACCGGTCAGTCCTAGAGGAGATCAACCCTGACTGCTCTTTAGAAGGCCAGATCCTGAAGCTAAAACTCAAGTACTTTGGCCACCTAATGAGAAGGAAGGACTCACTGGAGAAGAGCCTAATACTGGGAAAGATTGAGGGCAAGAGAAGAAGAGGATGACAGAGAATGTTTCAGGCTCTCTTTAAAATGCTATAATTCACTACTCATGAATAAGGATATATATTTTTTTCTGAAAGAACCATGGAGATGGACTTGTAGGGAATATTCAGAGTTTACTGATACAATAGAAAGAAAAAGAATAGGAGCATTCCTAAACCTTTGCGGGGGAGGGGGGTGAAGGAAGAAGAAATGGAAGAAAGGTAAACAAATAGATTTGCACGATTCTGTTATCATAGCCAATCTCAATAAAATATACTTGTTAGGTAGAAGACTATGGCCTAACTGGTTGGGTTGGCAATATATATATAAACTATGATTGTGTTGTTGTAATAGAAACTGTATTGTATCACTTTAAATGTGTGATGATTGGCCAATGCTGTTTTTCCAACGGCCATAAGAGGGAGCTAGAGACATAGCTTCTTTCTCTCTGCTATTCTCTCTGTAACGTTTGCTGTTACTTGCTGATCATTGTGGTTTGTGGGTTTGCTACTGTTTGCTAAACCTGAAGAACTGTGTTTTGACTTACGGACTGGTAAGAAGACTGAATTGGATACTCCTTGGACTATTGTTATTTGCTATCCTCTCTTTACTCGTGTATGACCTGGACTGTTTTATCTTGGACTGTGCTATTGTAATATTCCACAAGTAAAGTTTTTAACACACCTCAGTGTATCTGTGTGGTTGCTGTGTAAACCTGACTACTCTCAGTATCCCCTTCTCCTGTGCACACTCTTGTTAGCTCAAGAGGTACTCTGCACATCCTTATCAATACTTATAGTCTTCTGTGGAGTCAGACCTGATTTGGTCTACCTCTTGATTGGGCTGACAATTTGGTTCAATTCCATTCCCGTAATCCCTGAAGATGGTAGGCTAATTTAAGGAGTACAGGGTTAAAGCTTCCATTTGGTTGTGAAACAGCGCTGGATCAGCTTCTCTACACACAGAAGGGCCTAATTCACTTCCAGTTTAGGCTGGAAAAATGCCTGCTAGCAATTTTGGAAGACTACTGCCAACCAGTGTTAACAATGTGGATTAAAAGACTAATGTGCTGATTCAGGATCTATGGGGTTCCCTTCCACACCAAACAAAGATTAGAACTCAGATTTCCTCATGTCCAGTTCAGTCTCTTTAGTCATTAGATCAAACTGGCTCTTACTACAATAAATGCTAAACTCTTAAGAGTTTACTTACATCCTTTGATTATATACATATTCAGAAAGAGAGATTTTTATTTTCAGGTACAGAGGAAATAATCTGTAGAAAATCCTTATTTTGCCTGAATTATCAGTGATGTAAAAGTTCTATATAGACTGCCATATAATAAAATGAATTGAACAATAAAACGTTCAATCTTTTCACAACAGAAATAAAATATACAGGAAAAATTGCACATTTCATACCATAAAAAACTAATTTACTGTATGGTACAACCAACCACACACACATACAAAAAGAATAAAATGGGCAAGATTGTTTTCTTTGTGTAATTCTCCAGAAAAAAAATAGCTGTAGGCTTTTGTTTTCGGGGAAAAACCATATTTATAAGAATGTTATAACAATATGTGTGTTATTTAAAAAACATCCTCTGCAATTTGTTACCTAGTTCAGTATGGGAACAATAATTTTTTTAAAAAGTGTTATTTGACTCCTTTTGGTCAAGACTGATATGACTTTCACCATCATAACTACCTCATACTTTCAAAAATATGATTATGGCAACATGAATTTCCTAATGCAAATAAGTTCTCTTGATGTATGAAACACATTGCAATAATTATCCAATGGGGACAACACTTTTTCCAGATCATAGTATCAAAATGAGAGAGAAAAACATTTTACTGTATTTGCAAGAGGCCAATTCATATAAATAACTGGCTTTTGTGGTCTCTTCTCCACAGAGCGGGTTTTATTTGCTTCTCAGAATGCTGCAAAATTGACTTGACAGAATCTATAAATACATTTTAAAAGGTTGGGACAATTATATGGGTTCTCTTCTGAGTAATTTCCTACACACATCAAGGTTAGAAGAAGCCACAGAAATTCCCAGCAGAAGTTTTCACAGAAGAATGCTGCCAAAAGACTAATTTGCTGAGCTGTTTCCTTTCTCCCTTTCCCTTGTATAAACTATAAATTCTTTTCTCCTGTACCATTTTTATAGTATCAGGACACTTTTTGAAATAGTTCTCCCCAAGCCTACACCAGGAAAATAATTTAAATGCTTGAAAAATGTGTGCCTTTCAAAGAAATGGTGGAAATTGGATTTATGGATTTCCTGAATATAGGGAAAGGTATAACATAGACAAATTGTATTTAAAGTTAGGCTATCCCTAAATGTAATCAATCTCTGTTATATTTTTCACCATTCTCAGAAAAATAATATATTCAACTTCTTCAATACTTAAACACTTAAAAAAGTAAGTACTGTATAGCAAAGCTGTAGAAGTTAACGTTTACTAAAACTCAGTACTAATAATTCAAAAGTGAACATTCAGTATTATATTACTACTACTATTTAGATGGTGAACCTACTGGGCATCACTGAGTGTTTATTCAGTATTTTAGGACAAGGGTTCTGAAACTGTGGATTTAGAGCTCAAGCAGAAGTACAGGCTAACTTTAGAAAGGTTATCACTCAAAACAACAACAACAACAGCAAAACAAAACAAAAACCTGATCATGCTTGTGCAGGTGATGTGGGAACATTATCAAAACTTGTCCTGGGGCTGTGCAAGTCCACGATGTTTAATATTGGATTGAATTATTAAATGTACCTAGAAGTCTGCATTGCAAGAATGGAAAAACCCAGACCTTTATCATACTAAGAAAAGAAATAGATGTTAAGGGGTAATAAATGGCCACTTTTACATGTTTCCATGTATCCTTGTAGATTGTCTGAACAGTTATTATTTCAAGGGTTCATAAACATTGTGTCCGTACAGGTTTTTTTTCTATAGCTTATTTTTTTTCTTTCAGTTTAAATATGTTTAATGCTATACAGTACATGCCTCTGCACACACTGCTTACACAACTGTCTTCCAGAGGATCAGTCCTAAAACAGATGGTTCTGCAGTAAGGCATGTAACTTAGCATCCTAGCACAGCGTCTGAAACACTAATATTACACAAATCTGAATGACTGGTTTAAATGTGAAACAGATCACATGGAACATTTTTTCACACATTTGCGAGGTATTTCCTAGAGAGGATTCCCTTTGCAGTACACAGAGGCAAATAACAAAGGATACGGAGTCTGAACGTAGCATTAGGATTTTAACTGAAGCTGTTAAAAGTGTTGTGATGCCATTTTACAGAATTACAAAACATCTATATTTATAATGCTGTCTCTATTTATAGTGATCTGATGTCCCAAAGGATATTGCAGAGCTTAAAAAAAAAACGGAAAGTGACATCTAAAAATAAACCCTCCTTGACACTCCTTCCTATATTTGGGTCTTTGAGGAATAAACAGGTGGCTTGAAAGAGGTTTAAGAGGACACTGATATGCATCAAAGTATTTTAGACAGAACAAAATGTTCACTTTTGCTGCTTTTGAGGCCAATTGGGCTTTTTATATATATATATAAAGGTTAAGCAAGGATCCGTATTTGGTATATGCAGGACAAAAATTAATATGCTGACATGGTCTATGAAATTTATAGTAGGTAATCTGACATTGAGGATATCAACTTACAGTTGAGGTGCTTTCCCCATTCCTTTATGATATACCACCATAAAACAAACACAAAATCACACATATGATGTCCCATATCAAAAACATCTTCTTTTGCAAAAAATTATTTTTCCAAACAAGTATTGCCAATCTCTCTCTCTCTCTCTCTCTCTCTCTCTCCCTCCCTCTCCCTCTCTCTCTCTCTCTCTCTCTCTCTCTCTCTCTCTCTCTCTCTCTCACACACACACACACACACACACACACACACACACACACACACACACCACACACACACACTTTCTTTACTTTGGGGGAAAAATGCAATAACTATGGATTTCTCTACACTGTCCCTATTTTGACATTGAGCAAGTAAGACCTACCCCAAAAATAAGCTGTACCTTGATCTTTGGGGGTGGGCCTAATATAAGCCCTACCCCACAAATAAACCCTAGTTTAGATCCCACCCACCTGCCCACCTCTCTCGTTTCATTCCCCTTCCGAGGCAGACTACTGGTGCTTTTGGCCACCTGGTCCCCTTCGCAGCTCTGCCCACATAGCCACTGAAGCAGCAGGTGCAGCCCCAAAGAGCCAGGGAGAGTGCTGAACAAGTGGACGTCCTGCCTGTAGTGCCCATGCCAGCTGCCCCTTCCCCACCAGGGCCAGAATGCCACCGTGTTGGAGAGAGACAGGCCCATTTCAGCACCTGGCACCCTTGGGTGGTTTGCCTTGTGAACTTCTTGTGAAGTTGGAAGATCTGATTGAACTTTTTTTTTAGTCCCACAAACTTCTTTTGTTTCCCTGCACAAAGCAGTGGAGAAACATGATGGAGCTGGAAATCAGGTTAGCAAAGAAATGCTTGGGGGAAGCAAGAGCATGTGGATGTTGGTGCAGCAAGCTCTCCAGCTCTGCAGCGGCAGAGAAATGCGATGGAGCTAAAAAGCAGGTGGCACATGGGGCAGATTGGGGGTAGATCTGCCAAACCTCATGGCATCGGCATTGGTGCATGTGATGCGCAACATGGCATCCTGCCACGAGCAGGTGAAAGTGGCCGTAGACGTAGTAGGCCGCGGTGGCAAGGCGAGAAAGGTGTGTGTAGGGGGGGAAATAAGGCATTCTCCGAAAATAAGACCTAGTGCCTGTTTTGGAATCTCTCTCTCTCTCTCTCTCTCTCTCTCTCTCTCTCTCTTCTCTCTCTCTCTCTCTCTCTCTCTCTCTCTCTCTCTCTCTCTCTCTCTCTCTCTCTCTCTTTCTATCTATCTTGGAATATCTATCTATCTATGTATATGTATGTATGTGTATGTGTATGTGTATGTATATATATATATATATATATATATATATATATATATATATATATGCACAAATAATGAGCTGTCATAGTTGACTATATCCTGTGGATAAGCCTTGAGACAGGCCAAAGCAGGAATGAAAGAGTTAATTAGCAAGGTGCTTTCACAAAGCCTTGACAAATACTTAACATATATTTAGCCTTGCCTTCTAGCTAATAAAAAGAGAGAAAGAACCTGTGGCTCAGCAAGTTAAAACAACTGCCTAATATACAATCAGCCCAGGTTCGAATCTCAGATAAAGGGTATGACTGACTGATGAGAACATAAAGAGTTCGAAATGGCCATCTCAGCCTCCCAAAATTCTTTATTAGCAATTTGAATAATTTGCATATATTTGCATTATATATATATATATATATATATATATATATATATATATATATATATATATATATATATATATATATATATATATATATATATATATATATATATATATATATATATATATATATATATATATATATATATATATATATATATATATATATATATATATATATATATTCGGGGAAATGCGGTACGATGAGGGTTTGCATGAATATTCACTGAAAAAACACAGAACAAATATCAAATCAAATATCTGTACTTCATGCAATACTTTCAGGGAATGGAAGGATCAACCTATCTGCAATCTATATGACTTATAGTTCTGGTCTGTCAACCAGAATATTCCACTTTTTAAATTGAACACAAACTTTTCTAAATGCATCTGTATCCATTTCTGAATGGCTCTGTTTCTAAATGTAACCATGAACCAGCAGTGTGCAGCAGCAGCCAAAAAAGCTAATACAATCTTGGGTTGTATAAACAGAGGCATAGAATCAATGAAGGGGGGGATCACATTATTCACGTTATTCACCAAAGCACCAGAGGGCAGGACAAGAAACAATGGTTGGAAACTGGTCAAAGAGAGAAGCAACCTTCCTAACAGTGAGGATAATTAATCAGTGGAATAGCTTGCCCCGAGAAATTGGGGGTGCTCCATCAATGGAGATTTTTAAAAAGAGGCTAGACAGTCACTTGTCTCAGATGGTATAGGTTGTCCTGCATGAGCAGGGGGCTGGACTAGAAGACCTCCAAGGTCCCTTCCAGCTCTATTCTAAAGAATAGAATAGAATAGAATAGAATAGAATAGAATAGAATAGAATAGAATAGAATAGAATAGAATAGAATAGAATAGAATAGAATAGCTTTGTTACTTTAAATGTACACTAATCAGCATACATTAAAATACCATTATGCGTATACCCACCCCCGCACACATATATGACACAAAGAAACATTACAGTCTAGTTTGAATGTATACATATAATGGGGAAAAAAAGAATCCTGTGAATTTACAAGACAGATTGCATAAGGCAGAGGTCCCCAACCTTTTGGGCACCAGGGACCGGTTGCATGGAGAGAACTGGAGGGGGTGTGGTTTTGTATGCTGCCTGCATCCCACGGATGGGACTTTGCTTGTCTGTGCAGACCGGTTGATGGCATGCCGTGGCCTGGTACCAGTCCATGGACTGGGGGTTGGGAACCCCTGGCATAAGCAACAAAGCTGTGACAGCATCTAGTAGTTCTGCTATAAATATGTATTTCAGTAAAGTATGGCACTTCTTGCTTATAGTGTCTGGAATTATTCCTGATAAAAATGTTTGTGCTTTCAATTCAAAGTTTATTTTTTACATTTTTTGGAGTTTTTGATGTATTTACTTCCAAAACTTTTTTTCTTACATGATTACCACATACGATAAAAGGTTCCTTCTTTATTATGCCATTTTCAACATTTGTTCTTGTATGACTTATCCATCTTTAAAACATCTTGCACCAATTTTCCCTCATTTTTTCCATAGTCTTCACATTGTTCCACTGTAATTACTTCTTTGAAATTTTATATTAATTTTATCATACAATTTGAATTTGTTCCTTCTCCAATTAATGTTTTCTTTCTTTGTGCCATAAATTCCTATCAGGAGTAAGGCAGCTCTTTCTATGATTCTACTATTAGGAAGTTTTTTCCATTCTGTTATCTGTGATGAAAGCTTGCTCAATAATATAATTTAAAAGTCTACCTGTTCCTTTGAGACTTATATTGAATCTTGATTCTCCCCCCCCCACTCTGTATAAATTTTCTAGTTGTTCTTTGCCAATCCTACAAGATTGTGACTGAGATTGGAATGAATGCTGTTTGAAATAAAAAGTTCATCTTGGGTAGTACATTCATTTTTATTGTTATAATAGGTCCTAGCCAAGAGAGTTTTAAATTTTTCCATCTTTCAAGATTTGATTTGTTCCCATAGTTGGCTATACTTGTTTTGAAATACGTATATAGTCCTACATATTTCATACATCTTTTGATATCTCATAGACAGCTTCTTTTTTTCCACAGTCATCTTCTTCAAAAATTAAGGATCCTTGTTATCTTTTCATTCATTTAGGCATGAAAAACAGGCTGGGTGATTTTGGGCCAGTCACTCTCTTTCAGCCTGACTCATCTCACAGAGTTGTCATTGTTGAGAAAACAGAAGGAGGAAGCAGTATTAGGTGTATTTTCTGCCTTTAATTATTTATAAAAAAATAATAAAAGCAGGATAAATAATGTAATAAAAAAGTTGTTCCTCTAGCTTTGTGGAGTAAGGCTCCGTGCCTTTCCAATTTTGGTTTTATTGCTTCTTTGATCTACTGAATTGTAATGGATTTCCTTAACATTTGCCTGTTGAATTCTTTTAATTCAGCCCCTAGATTCTTTTTCAATATTATATACACTCCCCATAGACTACCGTATATACTTGAGTATAAGCCGACTCGAGTATAAGCCGAGACCCCTAATTTTACCAAAAAAACTGGAAAAAGTTATTGACTCGAGTATAAGCCGAGGCTGAGAAATGCAGCAGCTCACGGTAAATTTCAAAAATAAAAATACAGGTAGATAACAATAAAATTGCTTTAATTGAGGCATGTGGAAAAGAGGGTCAACAAAAACAATATATTATCAGTATATTCAACAAAAACAATATATAACATTAAAGTATTAACAATAACTTTAAATGTACAAAAACCTTAACTCAATAAGCAACCAAGCTAAAACACAAGCATCAAAATCCTTCAAAACTGGATTCCTCCTCCTCATCTGTATCTCCAAACAGAGCTTCAGCTGTAGCTGGTGTGAGGTTATCATCATATACATTGTCACAGAGTTCGCAGTCATCACTATCACAGCTGTCGTCCTCATACAAAGCACTGTCTTCACTGCCATCCATAGCATTACTTATGCCACATTTCTTGAAGGCGTGCTTCACCATGTCCTCTGGAATCTCTTCCCATGCATCACGAACCCACTTTGCTATCAGTTCTATGTCAGGCTTCATCATATTTCCACCTTTTGTTAGTCGGGCTTGACCAGATGACATCCATTCGCACCACATCTTTCACACACGGTCTTTGAAAGGTTTATTTAAACACACATCTAAGGGCTGTAATACAGATGTAAGCCCACCTGGAATAACGGCTAAAGTAACTTGAGAAGACTTTGCCAATGTTTTTATGTCATCAGATGTGTGGGCTCTGAACATATCCCAAACTAGCAATGATGGTTTTTTCTTTAAGGCTGCTCCTGGTCGTCCATTCCAAACTTCTTCCAGCCACTTTTTTGTTCCATCTTCATCCATCCAGCCTTTAACATGTGGGCGCACTGTAATTCGTGGTGGGAAATTGACCTTTTTAGGCAAGGTCTTTCTTTTAAAAATAATGACAGACCGCAGCTTAGTTCCATTAGCCAAACATGACAGAATGACTGTAAAATGGTTTTTCTCATTACCTGTGGTTCTGAGTAAAACAGTTTTGTCTCCCAAACTTGCCACGGTTCTGTTGCTTGGAAGATCAAAGGTCATAGGTGTTTCATCCATATTCCCAATATCTCCCAGGTCATAGTTATGGATCTTTCTTTGTTTTATGATGAATGAATGGAATGACATCACTTTTTCATCAAGGTCTTTTGGCAACTTCTGTGAAATCTTTGTTCTTTGCCGCAAACATAGGCCATACCTATTCATGAAGCCAGTACACCATCCTGCTGACGCAACAAAATTTTCAATGCCTGGTGCTTTTAATTTGTCATCTTTAGCCATTTGAAGGGCACGTAAGCGAATTCCCATGCGTTTTACGCAGTAACCATTTTGATGACACTCCATAACCCATTTATGCAATTCAGTCTCTAGAGCCCCATATGGAGTTGTTAAACCACGTCGAGCTTTTTTTGCCTTTGGAATCTTTTCCAAGTCAGCTTTCATTTTCCGCCACACCCTCACTTGTTTTTCATCAACACCAAATTCCCTACTTGCAATACTGTTATTGCTTTTTTCTGCTCTTGACACAACCTTTAGTTTGAAAGCAGCTTCGTATGACCTGCGTTTTTGTTTTGGTGCAGGATTAGAAGTACTGGGATCCATTTCTAACAGGAATGGGGAGGTCTGCTAGGGAGGCGGCAGTCAAGCGTTGTTTCCCTCCTCGTGCGTGTGTGTGTGTGTGTGTGTGTGAGAGACCCGCGGGAACGGCTGGTAGAGGTGGCGGCAGTCCGGCGTTTGCGTTTCTCTGTGTGTCAAGCCCCGTGGGCCCGACACACAGGGGGGGGAACGCCGCTTCCTTACCAGCCATTCCCGTGGGTCTGACACACGCACGCATGCATGAGGGGGGGAAACGCTGGACTGTCGCCGCCTCTTCTCTCCACTGCCTGGCCTGAACAGAGGAGCCGAAGGGAGCAGCTCTGCAAGGCTCTGCCGCTCCCTTCTCTCAGCAGCCTGGCCCGAAGAGGAGCCGAAGGGAGCAGCTCTGCAAGCCCCGCCGCCCCCTTCTCTCAGCTTCCTGGCAGCACATCCCGCAGGGGAGGTCTGCTAGGGAGGTGGCAGTCCGGCGTTGTTTCCCCCCTCGTGCGTGTGTATGTGTGTGTGTGTGTCAGACCCGCAGGAATGGCTAGTAAAGGTGGCGGCAGTCCGGCATTTGCGTTTCTCTGTGTGTCAAGCCCCGTGGGCCCGACACACAGGAGGGGGGGACGCCGCTTCCTTACCAGCCATTCCCGTGGGTCTGACACACGCACGCATGCATGAGGGGGAAAAACGCTGGACTGCCACCGCCTCTTCTCTCTGCTGCCTGGCCTGAACAGAGGAGCCGAAGGGAGCAGCTCTGCAAGCCCCGCCGCCCCCTTCTCTCAGCTTCCTGGCAGCACATCCCGCAGGGGAGGTCTGCTAGGGAGGTGGCAGTCCAGCGTTGTTTCCCCCCTCGTGCGTGTGTATGTGTGTGTCAGACCCGCAGGAATGGCTAGTAAAGGTGGCGGCAGTCCGGCATTTGCGTTTCTCTGTGTGTCAAGCCCCGTGGGCCCGACACACAGGAGGGGGGGACGCCGCTTCCTTACCAGCCATTCCCGTGGGTCTGACACACGCACGCATGCATGAGGGGGAAAAACGCTGGACTGCCACCGCCTCTTCTCTCCGCTGCCTGGCCTGAACAGAGGAGCCGAAGGGAGCAGCTCTGCAAGCCCCGCCGCCCCCTTCTCTCAGCTTCCTGGCAGCACATCCCGCAGGGGAGGTCTGCTAGGGAGGTGGCAGTCCAGCGTTGTTTCCCCCCTCGTGCGTGTGTATGTGTGTGTGTGTGTCAGACCCGCAGGAATGGCTAGTAAAGGTGGTGGCAGTCCGGCATTTGCGTTTCTCTGTGTGTCAAGCCCCGTGGGCCCGACACACAGGAGGGGGGGACGCCGCTTCCTTACCAGCCATTCCCGTGGGTCTGACACACGCACGCATGCATGAGGGGAGGAAACGCTGGACTGCCGCCGCCTCTTCTCTCCGCTGCCTGGCCTGAACAGAGGAGCCGAAGGGAGCAGCTCTGCAAGGCTCTGCCGCTCCCTTCTCTCAGCAGCCTGGCCCGAACGAAGGGACGCCCCTTCGTTCGGAACAGGCAGCGGAGAGAAGGGGCAGCAGAGGCTTGCAGAGCTGGTAGAGGCGGCGGCAGTCCAGCGTTGTTTCTCCCCCTCGTGCGTGCGTGTGTGTGTCAGACCCACGGGAATGGCTGGTAGGGAAGCGGCATTCCGGCATTCACCCCCTTCCTGTGTGTCGGGCCCACGGGGCTCGACACACAAAAAAATGCAAACGCCGGACTGCCGAGAAGGGGGCCCCGAAAGAAGTCTTCGCCGAGAAAATGGGCGCTGAGATGAGAGAATGAGGCGTTGGAGCGCTCCGCGAAGTAGCGCTTCCACCGTCCCATACTTCGCGGAGCGCTCCAACGCCTCATTCTCTCGCTCAGCGGAGACTTCTTTTGGGGGATGCAGCCTCTGCCGCCCCCTTCTCTCAGCTGCCTGAGAGAATGAGGCATTGGAGCGCTCCGCGAAGTATGGGGCGGTGGGCAAGCTTCTCTCGTCTCAGCGCCCATTTTCTCGGCGAAGACTTCTTTCGGGGGATGCAGCCTCTGCCGCCCCCTTCTCTCAGCTGCCCAGGGAGCTGAGAGAAGGGGGCGGCAGAGGCTGCATCCCCCGAAAGAAGTCTCCGCTGAGCGAGAGAATGAGGTGGTGGAGCGCTCCGCCAAGTATGGGGCAGTGGAGGCTTGCTGCCCATTCTTTCGGCGGAGACTTCTTTCGGGGGATCCAGCCTCTGCCACACCGCGCCAACAGCAAGCCACCCCATTCTCTTGGTGGAGCGCTCCACTGCCCCATTCTCTCAGCTGAGAGAAAGGGGCGGCAGAGGCTGGATCCCCCGAAAGAAGTCTTCGCCGAGAAAATGGGTGGCAAGCTTCCACCGCCCCATTCTCTCAGCGGAGGCTTGCAGAGGTGGTGGCGGAGCTGCGCGCGCAGCTCTCCAAACGGCCGCTGCCCGTTTGGAGAGCTGCTGCCTTCGTCCATGTTTGACGAAAGCAGCAGCTCTCCAAACTGGGGGGTGGAAGTTCTTTTTTTTGTTGTTCACTGGAGTATAAGCCGCTGCCCGTTTGGAGAGCTGCTGCCTTCGTCCATGTTTGACGAAAGCAGCAGCTCTCCAAACTGGGGGGTGGAAGTTCTTTTTTTTGTTGTTCACTGGAGTATAAGCCAAAGTAGATTTTTCAGCCCAAAAAGTGGGCTGAAAAATTCGGCTTATACTCAAGTATATACGGTAATTAATCTGGTCCTAATTGCAGTATAACCTATTAGGACAATAACTGGTAGATATTAAATCTCCTATATGAAAGCCATGTTAATTTTGCTTCAGGCATGGAGGTAACATCTTTCATATTTGATATTAAAATGTCTGTCTTACACACAGTGTTGATTGAACTTAATATTTCCAATTGTTAATAACTTTAATTGCTATTAGACCATGACATCATTATCTTTCTCTTTGGTGATTGCTCTTAAGAAAACTTCAAGAAGATCAGAAAATTTCTGTCAGTAGCTATAACTTTTAGCAACTATTTGATTTCTTTCTCATGCTATTAAGTATTAGCTGTTAATTGTCTCAGAATCATAATGCAATTTTCTTGGAATTCTTTAATTCTTTTACTGTATTTATTGTATCATTGGTCTTTTTCTTCTGTACAAGTTCAGACCATAAACAAATGTTTACATCACTGGAGTTTTGTATCTATTTTGAAAAGAACATTTTAGTTGTTCTTTGTATTTTGTCTTTTTGGAGTGAAGCAGATCTTTTAGACATCATTTAAATGGCAATTTTTCTCCTGGATATATGATACTGAGATTGGATTATGATTTGTGTATATCATTGGGAGGGTCTTCACTTCCTTGATAGATGTTATGAACATTTTGGATGGCCTGAAAGTTGCTGTGAAGCAAGAGATTTCACACATATACATGCTCCGATTTAATTTATATTAGCATGTTAAAAAAAAGTGGAAGAAAAGACTTATTTGCATAAAGGGAAGAAAACTGAAAATTCTGGTTATGTCATGTGGCATCACCCTGTCCACACTGAACTCACACTCCACAAATTGGTAGTTATAGTTGGCTATCCCAAATCATCTTAAATATTATTCTCTTATTTAATATTTATATATTTGTGTGTGATACACACACACACACACACACTATGTTTGTGTGTGTATGTGTGTAGCCATTAAGCTGGTATTGAGTTTTAGTGACTATATATATCAACCTTCTCCTAGTTGACCTCTCCTTAACCTGTCCCAACAGTATCCCAATCACTGTTCTAATCAATTCCATTTAACTTGCTGCTGGTCATCTTCTATTCTTTCTTTTCACCTGGGCTTTTGTGCCCAAAGAACTCTGGATTGATTTGTTCTATGACCCATTTGATTATTTTCTTGGATATTCATAAATCCAAATAGTTTCAGGAGTCTTCTCCAATACCAAAGTTCAAAAGTATCAACACACTTTCTATCCAACTAATTTCTTTCTGAAATTTCTTTTTGAAAGAGGTAGTGCTTGAACATTCTCAACCTAAGATAATAGAAGGCTGGAATAATAAACAGTTACTGTACATATAGAAACACTATCCAAACAAAAAAATAAACACAAATCAGATGGCAAATGCAACATTTTACAATGTCTTGCTTTGAATGATCACATTGCCATTCTTGCAGGTGTGTTTTAAAACTGTGAGGGATATTTCAAAAGGGATTTGTGTCATTATTTTATTAAGATGTCTGATGTATTTTTGAGCCACTATTTATATTTATGTAATAGATTTTTTTTAAAAAAGTCTTACCTTTCACTTGAAACAGTATCAAAGCAGTATGAAATAAAGGCACATATAAATGAATCAGAATTAATTATGGTAATCCTATTGCTGTCCTTGTTTTATTTTATTGAAATTTGCCTAATGCCAAGACTAGAAATGGGAAGTTGAATAAATATGCGCTCCTGTGGAAATCAAAGATTTACTTTTGCATTAGTTTTAAGCAGAATGATCTATATTTATAAATACATATAAAATATATTGCAGACAGTCATTTTAATGTGGTGGTTAAGGGATCAGGCTAAAAGCCAGGAGACTCTGAGTCTAGTCCCATCTTAGATACAAAGTCAGCTGGTTGACCTTGAGCTAGTCACTTTCTCTCAGCCATCAGACAGAGGCAATGGCAAACCATTTCTGAAAAACCTGGCCAAGAAAATTGCAGGGAATTGTCTAGGCAGTCTCTGAAAATAGAACATGATTGATTAGGAAAACAACAACAACCTGTAGTTAGCCAAGTCTTTCTGTCCAGCCCATGACCTGTTACAAGTAATAAACTGAATCTTTTTTTCCTGAATGAGAGAAGACTTATTCTGATCTTGTTCATATAATCTGACCAGAAGCTGTGGTACTAAATTTACTAATGTTAAGACAACGATAAAAGATAAAATAGTAGAAAGCTCTTCTACATATTTTTTAAGGTAGCACAATTTATTTTGAAAATTTTCAACTTCTTTTTTTAGCAAAGAGAAGAAAAATTGTATTAAGAATTCTTATCATTCTTTGTAGAAGCTACAGAAAAATCTTACACTAAGTTTCTATAAAGATTTTTTTTTAATTTTAATCCCATTTATATCCCGCCCTTCTCCAAAGACTCAGGGCGGCTTACAATCTAAGCACAAATCAAATGTGCTTAGCAATAGCCTTCATTCTATGTATATGCCTGCTTATTATTAGGGCTTTCGCCCCCCCCCCAAGCGGCATTATTACAAAGTCAGCTTATTGCCCCCAACAATCTGGGTCCTCATTTTACCTACCTCGTAAGGATGGAAGGCTGAGTCAACCTTGAGCCTGGTGGGATGCGAACCTGCAATAATTGCAAGCAGCTGGTGTTACTTAAGGAGGCATTAGTCCACTGCTCCACCAAGGCTCCACCAAGATCCTAATGCACATACGGTATACAGACAAATAGATTGTACTCTAATCCAAATTTTGCTTTGTCACCCATTAAGATTACTTTTTAAATGATCAAAAATAAATTTGAGCATTGTGTATGAAATCTAGAAAAACATCACAATTTTTGACTTTCAAATGAATAATAGAATTATAATAGTATTATTTATAATACTTAAAAACTTAAAAATATTGTCCAAGGCGATCTGGAATCTACTTCTACAATCAGGAGTGTTTTTCATTTGCATTTGCACTTATTCAGTACAGTATGCTTTTTGTTGATCTGTGATGTTTTCCTCTTGTTATTTTTGGACACATTTTAGATTTAGGAAATTTTTCTTATAGCTACCTCTACCCGTAGAAAATATTTTATGTATAATGATCTGATATTGCAAGGCTTTTCATATAATGGCACACTTATAACAACTTAATATTACATTAGAAATATACATGTTAGAGGAATTATCAAGTATATTTCTAGCATGCATTCTCAGCCCAATGTATTTCATGACATTGTTATAGTGGAAAAAACAGAGGAGGGAACATTAAAAGAATATATATTGCTTTGAACGGACTAAGAATAAAGGCAGAATAAAAAATCTGATATTATGTTGGCACATTTTAATTCCCGAGTTCTTATTTTGTTGGATAGTATATCTTATTTTGTGTGTTTTCCTTCGTGAAATGAGAAATGAGTATCCAAACCATTTCCTCCAGCCATATATTTCCATCTGTCTCTTCCATGATTGACACCTTGGCAACAGATGGTGCAACAGCCCAGAGTATTTCTTAAATTAGTATGAAAGCACTGCCAGGTTACTGGCTTCTTTGGTCATGAACTTTCTGATTCTAAGGACTGGTTAGAGAAAATGATGGTTTCTGAAACTTACTGAAACTGAGCCAGTTGGATTTGGATTTTGAGTGGTAAAGCATGACACTCTGGGAATTTTGAGAACTTGTAAAACAATATCTATTAAATGTTATAAGTTATTCTTCCTGGCCTTTAATGGCTTTTTTAAGTGGTTGAAGATGAACAACGTCAGTATCCCAAATAATAATCATAAAAAGATTGAAGGAAAAAGATAATCTAAGGGTACGTTTCCCCACGTAAGATGAATTTGGTTTTAAGTCATCTGAATCATCCCAAATAGGCCATCTAAAGCACAGTAAAGAAATAACATTACTAGAGGCACTTAATTGATTGACAGTATGGTTCAATTGTGTCCTAAGTCCTGAAAGTGACAGTGAGAAGCCAGGTCTTCAAATTGAGGCAGCTCTTTGAAATTGTTCTCATTAGAAGCACCAACTATGGATACTGATACTACATTATAAGGTTATAGTATCAGAATCCTGTAAGTCTGAAAGTACATCTCACCCCCTCCTTGCCTTTACAGACTAATAAACTAGGGAGGGTACATTCTGAGATGAATGTCATACTCCCATTGCTTTTGTGGGATATCCGACCATTGCACTACTCTGGAGTTCTTCCTCCTCCTGTCTCTCAAAGACATTCTCACAGACTATTACAAATACAATGTCAGAACCATCTTGGCCTCTCCGGAAAAGAATTTCATAACCAGGGAGAGTCCAACAAAGAAGGATTTCTCAGACACTCCTCCATGTGATGTGTTTTTCCAACTATGAAAAGAGAGTGAGGATATTCTCCCACTATTGATCTTAATATTCAGGCAAATGAATATTAAAGAGAGGTTCTCCCTCTATTATCACAGCCCTAAACTGTTATGAGCCTTAAATATCACTATTAGAATCTTTACATTCAACATAAAGCTAGCTAGTTCTTTTAGGGCAAATCTCTGAAGGGTGTGTTGGATAGCATCCTTGCTACCACTCTTTGCACTAGTTGCAATTTCTGAATCGCCTTTAAGAATAAAGCCATGTAGAGCACTTTGAAGTAGTCCAAATGGACCAATGGACAGGATCTTCTTTCAGGAAGATCCACAGATGTTGAATCAGGCACAATTGACTAAATGCATTCCAATTCAATGATATCCCAAGATTTGAATGATAGAAATGAATCCAAGTGTTAACCATGACTCAATATCTTCTGTTTCAGAAGGAATGCAATATGTAATGACACATGTTTTCTCATGCATATCTGAAAGAGGATTCACTCTTCTAGCCCCATTGAGCTAGGGTCTCTAAGCTCTTCCTACACCGTTAGTGCATGCTCCCGGGCCCTGGTGGAAGCCTATCTGCAACCACCCTCTTTACTTCAAGGAAAGAATCACCTTTCAATACTTTTACCGATAGTAAAGTGGCGCATCTTCTACCTTCTCTTAGATTTGCCAGAATAGAATATCCTATATGTTAAAGTCCTAAAATAAAAGTGCTGATTAAGTTTAAAGAAAAATAGTACTGAGCCTTCATACAAACAAAGCTTAAGAAACTATTGTATTGTAAGTGAAACCCAAAGGGAGAAAAAGTTTTAAGGAATCTAACAATGGGTTCTGCAGGGTTTAACTAGGTAGTTGCCCTTCCAGCCAGAAATACATGTGCACAACATAAACACAATCATGTATATATAGAGAAATGCACATGCTTACCAAAGACTACAAGACCCAAAGTCAAATGCAAAGAGCCTGGCTCAAACAATCCGTTGCAATAACAATGCACAGATTGCAACTAGCCATGCCTAGAGAAGTGACCTGGTATCAATCAATCAAGACATGAAGATTAGACAAAGAAACTAACACTGGGAATGTTTTATATAGCATGAAACTTATAGTTGAACACTTGTTTTTTTGTTCTAACTATGGTTTTTCTATTATTGCTAATAAAACTAACTTTATTGAAGAGTTGTGGCTTTAAGATCTAGTAAAATCACTGCTACTGGTCTAATTATTAATTTTTGAGGAGGAAATAAACACCAGCTCCTTCAAGGTAGGTAGCAATTTCCACTGGTTGACATTAAGAATTGACATAACAGCTCACTGAATATATCCTTGATAGCCAGTATCTTCCAAGAGGGAGCAGGTGGCTCAAGCACCCTATTCACAGGGGCACTGAAAAAAACAGGACAAGCAAGTGTACAAATATACACTTTGTTATATTTGCAGAATATACAAAGATGTGCATGACTTATGTCTCTTTTAATTAGTTATCAACTGCAAATTGTAACCCGACCTCTATTCAAAGGTTCTGAACTTCTGGATTGTGTTAGGTTTTGAAGGCAAGTTGGGCTCTGTAGTTTAAACGCTGACATGGCAATAGCCTAATTTATAAGTGGGTTTCAGGAATGCAAAAGGATTGAATAGGTGTCTTAAGTAGGCCAAATGCAAACAAAAAGCCTGGAGTTTTGGCATTGCCTAGCTTCTATTTTATATTATGCAACTATGTAGGACACTCTGAGATGCCTTTCCAACAGTTTGTCCATTCAAAGATCTTCACAAAATCTATTCCGACGGTGATCGGGAGGGACAGAGGATATGGGAGCAGAGGGCTTTATCGTAATCGGGGAATGGACCACTGCTGTCTTCAAGCGGTGGCCTGTTCCCGCCCTCATTGCTCTTCTTGCGCCCCCGGGGGCATAGGATTACAGGACCCTGGGCTCAGGTTGGTCTATATCAACGCCAGGTCTGTGGTGAACAAGGCTCCCCTCATACAGGATCTTATTGAGGAGAACGTGGACCTGGCTTGCATCACGGAGACCTGGTTGGGCCAAGAGGGGGGTATCCCTCTCTCGGAATTATGCCCACCAGGTTTCCAGGTGCTTCACCAGCCGTGGGCCCAGGGCAGGGCGGGGGGGTGGCAGTTACTGTTAGGGAGAGTCTTTGTTCGTGAGAGGCCACTGTCCCTCAGATAGGCAGATGTGAAACTCTCCTTTTGAAGTGGGGTCCTGGAGTTCAGTTGGGCCTATTGATCATGTACCTGTCTCCCAGCTGCATATCATCGGTCCTGCCCAAGCTTCTCGATGTCTTGTCCGGGTTGGCGATTGAGTTCCCCAGGCTTATAGTTCTGGGGGACTTCAATCTGCCTTCCATGGGTGAGGAGTCTGAGTTGGCCTGGGAGTTCATAGCTTCCATGACGGCCATGGATCTGACTCAAATAATTCAGAACCCGACCCATAATGGAGGGCACACACTTGACCTGGTTTTTATCTCTGGGCAGTGGATTAATGATCTGGGTAGGGGGGACTTAGTCATCCAACCCCAGTCATGGTCCGATCACTTTCTTCTCCGACTGGATTTTCAGTTTGCCACCCCCCGCCGCTGGGAGGTGGAGACGATTAGGTAGTTCTGCCCCAGGCGCCTGATGGACCCTGAAAGGTTCCAGACGGAGCTTGGGATATTTCCTGCCTCCCTGGCCCATGACTTGGCCGAGGCCCTAGTTGAAGCCTGGGAGAGGGCAGCTGCTGGGGCCTTGGATCGAGTTGTGCCTTTGCGGCCTCTGTCCCGGCGCAGACCCCAGGTGGCCCCCTGGTTCACTGAGGGGCTCCAGGAGATGAAGCACAGGAAAAGACGCCTAGAGAGCTGTTGGAATGTGTTTACTTTTCCGCTCTCATTGCATCCGCAGATAACCACCCAGCCGCCCTGTTTAGAGTGATCCGCTCCCTGTTTAACCAGGGACCGAGGGATGACCCCTTGCAGGGTAGGGCTGAGGAATTTGTACAGTATCTGCAGGACAAAATCGCTCAGATCCGGACTAGCTTGGACTCCAACTAGGTGGAGTCCAGCGGAGTGGAGGGAGCAGGTCTTGATGATACCATTTGGGGTGAGTTTGACCCTGTGACTCTGGATGATGTGGACAGGATCATGTGTAAACTGAGCGCTAACACTTGTTTATTGGACCTATGTCCCTCCTGGCTGGTTTCGGCCGCCCGGGAGGTGTCAGGGGGCTGGCTTCAGGCAGTGGTCAACGCTTCTTTGACAGAGGGTGTCTTCCCCTCTGCCTTGAAAGAGGCGGTGGTGAGGCCCCTCCTCAAGAAGCCTGCTCTGGACCCGTCCTTGTTGAACAACTACCATCCTGTCTCCAACCTTCGCTTTGCAGCAAAGGTTGTCGAGAGTGTGGTGGCGCATCAGATCCCACAATTCCTGGAGGAACCGGACTATCTGGACCCGTACCAGTCCAGTTTCAGACCCAGTTACAGCACAGAAACGGCATTGATCGCACTGGTAGATGATCTCTGGCGGGCCCGGGACAGGGGTTGCTCCTCTGTCCTGGTCCTATTTGACCTCTCAGCAGCTTTTGATACCATCGATCATGGTATCCTGCTGCAATGGCTCGAGGGCTTGGGAGTAGGAGGCACTGTTTTATGGTGGTTCTCCTCCTACCTCTCGGGCCACTCGCAGTTTGTATTGGCAGGGGGACAAAGATCTACCCCGAGGCCCCTCACTTGTGGAGTGCCTCAGGGGTTGGTTCTCTCCCCACTCCTGTTTAACATCTATATGAAGCCGCTGGGTGAGATCATCCGTGGCTTTGGGGTGAGGTATCACAAATATGCAGATGATACCCAGTTATTCATCTCTACCCTGAGCCAACCCAGTGATGCCCTTGATGTGATGTCCTGGTGCCTGGAGGTGGTGCGGGTCTGGATGGGAAGGAACAGGCTCAGGATCAACCCCTCCAAGACCCAGTGGCTGTGGATACCGGCATCTCATGTTGTCCAACTAGTTCCTTCTCTTTTAATGGGGGGGAGGTATTGCTCCCCTCAGAAAGGGCTCGCAACTTGGGTGTCCTCCTGGATTCACGGCTCAACTTGTAAGATCATTTAACGGCCGTGACCAGGCGGGCCTTCGCACAGGTTCACCTAGTGCGCCAGTTGCGCCCCTTTTTGGACCGAGATGCCCTATGCATGGTTACTCATGCCCTTGTCACCTCTTGCCTGGACTACTGCAATGCTCTTTACATGGGGCTGCCCTTGAAGAGCACCCGGACACTTCAACTGGTGCAAAATGTGGCCACACGGGTGCTCATGGGAGTATCTCGGTACTCCCATGTTACACCATTCCTGCGCGAGCTGCATTGGCTTCCGGTTGCCCTCCGAGTGTGATTCAAGGTGCTGGTAATAACCTTTAAAGCCCTGCATGGCTTAGGCCCAGGGTACTTGCAAGACCAACTGCTGCCATTGTCAACATCCCTTGCCTGGTTCACTCCCACAGAGTTGACCTCCTCAGGATGCCGTCGGCCAGGCAATGCCGGCTGGTGATCCCCAGAGGGAGAGCCTTCTCTGTGGGTGCGCCGACCCTCTGGAATGAATTACCCCCGGAGCTGCGGATGACCCCTGACCTTCGGTCCTTCTGCCGTGACCTGAAGACTTGGTTGTTCCAACAAGCGGGTCTGGACTGACTATGGTTTTTAATTGGGTTTTTATCAGGTTTTAAAAATTGGCACATAATTATTGTATTTATTGTTTAATTATTTTTAAAACTTTTCATCCTATGTTTTTTTAATTTTTATTGTTGTGAGCTGCCCTGAGTCCTCAGGGAGAAGGGTGGCATATAAATTTAAATAAATAAATAAATAAATTGTCCTTAAAATTTACTCTCTGTATTTCCCAGTTGTTAATGAATTGGCCCCTATCTTTGTACTTGGATATCTGTAATCTGTCTTCTTTTAAATCTTCCATTTGTGCTGACTATCATTCATTAATTTCTCTTATTTCTTTTCAAGGCTGGAAATAAATATAAATGTAAATATAAAAACACCGATGAGTAAACTAAGCCTTTAGACCTTTGAACTCCAACCCTTATTTTAGCGAATAGTACAAAGAAGACAAAAAGAGCAAGCAATAGGAATGTAATTATTCCCCGCCCTTTGGATTTTTCTGTTTGTTTTAAAATCGATAAGTCAAGTAGATGTAGTTGTTACAACAGGAAAAGCTAGAATGAAGTAATGTAATGTAGCATTGCATAAAGTAGGGATTTCCCCTCCTTCCTTTGCATCCAAAATTCTTAAATACTTGCTTCAAATTTTTCTTTTCTTTGGAACTGGAATGTGAAAGCATGAATTTCAGAGGTTCTTCTGCATAGCTAGATGGATCATTCTCTTCTCAGCCCTTTGGCTGCAACTCACAATCTTGAATTCATTTCATTCTATATTTTCTGTGAAAAGTATTACTCTGATGGTTTTGAAATTCTCCTGGGTATTCTGCTGAAAGAAACCAGCCTTTTATTTTAGTGCAAATATCAAGTGCCAGAATTAACCTTTACAACAGTACAGCTGTTTCCAAGGGTTAATGACTTCTCTCCTTATGATATGTGATAACCACAATATTAAAATAACTTATTAGAACACATGGTCTGAATTATTATACTGCCATGCCAAGAAAGCAATGTGCATTATTTTAGTGTAACATACTCAGCAGTGTATAAAAATAGACAGGAATCCAGTAATTATTTTAGGTGTGGCTGGGGTTTGGCCCTTCTTATGGCATTTATTTCACTAGCAAACTTGCTTTTAATTAACTTTGTTCAGGGGCAAGTAGCTTGTGGTTCTTTGAATCTTGCCCAATGCAAATTTGATTTTTAACCTTTCATTCTATGCATGTTGGTTTCTGTAAGGCAAAGAAGAGTCAGAACTTGGTGGTATATTATTCCTCATGACTTTTGGTGAGGGAGATCAGGATGATAATTAGTCCCATTACAATCAGTGTTTTGCCATCTCTAAATAGCAGTTTCTTGGAGAGAAATTGATTGACTGAATTTCTACTGAAATAATAAAAAAAGCATCTGTGCCACAGAAGCAGATCCAATCAACATGAGACAAGCAGTTTAGTCAAATATTTTTATTGAGAAATAAGTCCTATGGAATTGTGTGTCATTTACAATATATGTCCATAAGAGTGCATTTGCAGCTTTAATAGAGCTGGATTTTTATGCCTCCTCCTCCTCCTCCTCCTCTTCTGTTAATCATATATCCTAAGGAAAAGATGCACTCACATAAAATGTATGGAAACCCAAAATATGCTCTCTCGGTGTACAGTACAGTATTGTACAGTACTGTAGCAGAACAGTATTACAGATCTTCTTTATATTTATCTTTTTCAGACTAGTGTATGAATTTTGAAAGTGCTCTGTCATGTTTTGAATTCCATGTAGGACAGATGGGATAAACCTTGTGCAAAAGAAGTAACAGTCACAAGTCATCAGGACAAAACAAGGACAAGGTAAATTTAGAGCATTTCAACCCTCAGAACACCCTATTGAAGTCTTTAAAGAGACCATTTTGGAAAAATGAGATTTTAGCAGCACTGTTGAATTCACATACATCAAATGGTTCAGGAAATCTCAGAAGGTCTCAATATACACAATGAATTTCTAACACATCATAATTGTTAATTACTACGGTACTTGTAATCTGTTTTATAAGTAACCTCTGTCTGCCCAACCAATCTATCTTCTTCTGCCTTAAGGTCTCCTCTACTTTCAATGTTTCATAGTTTGGCTACCCTATGCATATGATAAAGTGAGCTACAACTCATAAACGTTTATGGCCTTTAATATAATTTGTTAGTTGGCAAAGGTGCTAGCTAAATTTTGGCTACCATGGAGTAATGCAGTTCTCCTCCTTGTTGTCTCCAGTTACATTTTCTTCTTTCTGAATTTTGTTTATTAATTATTATTACTGAATTTAGTTTATTATTTATTTAGTTTATTAGATTGACTAATATTGGTTAGTCCTTATTAAAAAGGTTTGGTGCAGTCCATTGAAACATACTTAGAATAAAATTGTGCCTCTTTGCCATGAAAGAATAAACATTTTTTTTTTAAAAAAAGATAGCAATCCTAATTCAATACCACAAACATTTGAATACAGAATTTCAAGGGCACATTTTAAGAATTATTTAAAGCTTTCTGATTAGAAGGCGATTTTAACATTTTTGCTTGTTAAATATGAATTATTAAAAGGCAGTACCATTAAATGCTAAAATATTGAACAGTCTTGCTATTTTTCTCAATTAATAAGAAAGTCTTTGGGAATATATATATTTTAGGTTGGTTGGACATGCAGAAGAGAAAAGAGGTGTTGAGCAGAGTCTGTGGCAGAAATATCAGAAAATCTGCTCAATTCAGAGTTCCCCAGCATTTTACCAGAATTACAGCCAAATAGGGAAAGGAGAAAGACAACTCTTTCCATCCCCATTTCCACCTGGTTGTATTATCTTCATCAGAATTTCAGAAGTCTTAAAGCAGTCATTATTGGAATGTCCTCACAAAAGTATTAACTGTGATTGCACTGATACTCAATTACTTTGGTTATTCTACAGCTCTAAAAATCTTGGGTTGAAAAATTGTTTCATGGAAATTTAGTATTCCTGCCATTCTTCAAGCTGTGACTGGAATAACCACTAGACTAGAGCAAGTGATGCCTCACTGGAATAGATGCTTCTGTCTGAACGAAGTCTAGTAGTTTCTATTTAGCAGATAGAAATGGACTAGAAATAAATCTGTGTATTTACAGGCCAGACCTATTTCTATTGCATTCACTACAAAGTAGATTGTTTCCAAGTCCATTTTCTCACAAAACGCATTCTAAATATTAATATTAATATTAATATTAATCATGTAACTATTACATTAACTATAAATGTATTTTATCCTAAATATGTTTTGCACTGCTGTGTAAATTCCTTCTTTTTCTTTTATGCCACTATCCTTTCTTCCGTGGTAATACTAAAAAAGAATGAAAACTAAAAAAAATGTATTAAATGTATTAAAACCAATGACAAAGAAAAGCAAAAGGTCAATTTAAGGGGAAAAACAATTGTTGACATAGGGAAAAAACATATATCAAATCTCAATAATTTTTTCATTTACTGTTGGGTCTTATAAAGTTCTTTCATGTTGTGCTACTTATTTACCAGAGGATTTCCCAAATATAAATACCATTGGTCCAATATTGTAATGAAAGATTTTGTGGTAATAAATAAGGCAACAGGCAATGGAAATTAATTTATGTCTAAGAAAATATGGACTGTGAACAAACATCAGGAGTTATTGTTAACAATTATAGTAAGATCTACATTTCTTTCAAAACCTTATGAACAAAATAACTAATTGGGCATCTACCAATAATAGTAATGTGTACTAATTTGTTTATAACTCCTAGCATGATTTAGAAAGGTTTCAAATTATATAATTTTAATGACATGGAGTGCCACTTAAATATTCTATTTATCACCAATTCTTGATGAGTTACTGAAATAGGTTTAAATGGAATTCTAAGCAGAGAGGCTGATGATATTCATCATTTAAACCACATATCTTCCCATGGTTCTTCAAGAGAAGCTGTCATGTTTGCTATAAAAAGTTTATACAATGTTTTTGACCTAAGATTTTTCTTCAACCAAGGGGGGAAAATATGGATCCAGGAAAATACAAAACTATCAACCTGACCTCAATACCTGGAGAGCAATTTGTCTGAAATGGTATAGGGTTTCCTGCCTGAGCAGGGGGTTGGACTAGATGACCTCCAAGATCCCTTCAAACATCATCATCATCATCATCATCATCATCATCATCATCATCATCATCATCATCTTTCTGCAAAAGTAGTAAAGCCTCCTTCATGCTGTACTGGATTCCTCATGACTTCATGGACATATCCATGTAGTTTTGAGCATAAATCTGACATATGTCATTGCTGTGTTCTGTTTTGGTTTTTAAAAAACTTCTAAATATAGCCTATACCTCTGGAATTCCAAAATAGTATTCCATCTATGTAAAAAAAAACAGGGCCAAGTCTGCTTAGCTTTCTAGACTGGAAAACCTGACAATAAGAAAAGTTTTGTTTTTCATTTTGTTTATGTACATATTTGTTCAAATTCATTATAGCCAGACAACTCTAATGGCCTCTGGGTACCAATATTATCTTCCATTAGTTGACTTTGCACATTCATATCCATATCACAATTGCCCCATGCTTGTGAACTGGAAGAATGAGTTTTATATCACTCTATAGGGTGAATTGATAGTTAAAAACTTCCTTATCAAACATACTTGTGATCAAGGCACTTCATCTTTGTTACTTATCAGTTTTATAAGCTATGGTATCCAATCCAAAGACCACAAAACTACTTTTTTGTCCCTGTTGAATTCAGTGGGGTTTACTCCCAAGTAAATGTGTAAGGATTTTTTTTTTCTAAAAATGAATCTGATAAAATCTTAATTGGTTAAAAACATAGTATAGTACAAGCACATCCTGTCAAATATTAAATAGCATTATTTAATTAATAAGTAATAAACTAAAACTATATTGTAAAATGGTGGCTTCCCTAATAAGATTAATGCAGGTAGCCAGATATCATTTGTTTTGCTTAATATATTGTTATGTATATTAGGGGAGTTGATTTACAAGCTGGTGATGTTTTTGGCGCTTTGAAGGAATACATCTGCAGCTGAGGAGGGAAACAATGGCACTCAAACCTGTCAGTCAAGAAAACACTGATTTAAGCTCTCTCTTACACTTCACCAAGGCCAGCATCCCTTTTTTCCAGCAGATTATACAGACATTTTCTCTAGTGCCTGAAAACTAATCAGCTTTAAATTAGACAATTTGAGGACTCTGTTAGGGTTTCATCATAACTCCTGGGTTTGGGAAGTAAAGAGGCACTTTCATCTTAGTTGCGTGGATGGTTTGGCTTCTTTTAAAAGAAATTGTGGGAAGAGATTCACTTCCTCAACACGGAAAGAAATGTAAAGAAAATGAAAAAAAGAATGAATCTGCAGCTTTTGAGAAAACCCATTATAGAGTGAAGCCAAACTGAAAAATAAAAACTGAAGTAGGAGAAGCAACAGGTAAGTGTCAAGAATCTTTTATTTCAATATTGAAGTGTGGATAATGTCAAATGACATTTCTTAACTAGATTTTTTTTTTAAAAAAAAAAGAGGGCTCAAGATCTGAAACTGGTATGTTATCTTTTTTACGAGGGTGGACAGAGAGCTTACTCTTTGTTCTAATTAAATCTGGATAATTTTAAACATTGTAATATGTTTTTATATGTTTACATGTTTTCACGTATTTGTTTTAACTCCAGCTTTTCAAATGTATGCAGGACTGCAAAGGTAATTTTTAAATTCTTTCTGCAATTTCATTTAAATGAGTACAAGACAGGCAGGATAGGCTATATGCACTATAAGAAAAGAAGAGCTTCTTCTCCATAACTCATTTTCAAAAGCTTAAACTAATTTTAAAATCTCAAATAGAACTCCACAGTCTAGATTCCTACCGCTTGAAATAACAAATTATATTAATTATGAGCTATACTTTCTAATAATTCTGTCATTACGCTTTGTGAATGATGGATTTATAAAATTTTCTACTTTGTTTATTACTGGGAAGAAAAAATAATGAAAAGCTACCCATATGCCAAGAAGGAGGTAAAAAAACCCAACACCAAACATTGTAAGCCACAATAGACCTGAATTATATTTTCATTCATTCAAGATCAAAAGACATAATATGATTCATTATAAAAGAAAGAGCAGCGGTTCCTTATTTACTGTGTGGGTGGCAGATTCAAACTTTTTTATTACTATTTATCTCAGAACTTTCTTGCTACAAACATCTTTTTTTCATTTTTTTCTGATTCAGGAGTGTGTGCATTATATTCAACACTATATATGTTTCCTTAAATACAATTATGCAGTCCCACTTAGACTTTTAATTTTGGCTAGAAATGTTCTGTAAGACTAAAAATGACAACTAAAAACAATCTTGTGCTAAAGATTTCAAGATTTCCTAAGATCAAAAGCTTTCACAGTATATAATTATAAATTTTAATAAACCTTCAGCAACAACCACTACTGCAGCAGCCAAGGGATGTGTCTAGCCACGTAAAACAAAACATTAATTATTGCACTGTAATGGGATAAATATGAAGTTGATGAATTGATATATAGAGGACAGTTTGATATGGGAAATATTTCTATGAAACAAAAATTAGCTTTCTCATTTTCTTAATCTTAAAAAGGGAAGTTTATATCTTAAGCTATTACAAGAATGTATATAGAGAGATTCTATCATTGCTCTATGAGCTGCTGTGCAAAGACTAATGATATTGCCCAGCACCTTGTAGTAATATATATTTTAAGACAGTGGAAAGCTATATAAGTCATTGCACAAATGAAAGTATGTGTTAATGGTTCTATTATCATAAGTAAAAATCTTGTGGAAAATTGCACACAGAAAATTCCGTATAGACAATTTAGGATCCAACCCAAATGTCTATAAACATTGCTTATATATCTGAAATAACACTTCCAAAGGTTTAAGATTTAATGTCTGTTTGAAATTCCAAATAAAATATTGATACAATATACTGAAAACGTCTTGCCTTTACCTGTTATTTTTCTCCAACTCTAGTTTGCTGATTCTGTAGCCAAATCTATTAATAAACTAATTTCCCCTCCAATTAAATAAGCTGGCTAAGAGTTTTTAAAATGTTTACTTCATGATTCTGAAACTTTCAGAATTGACTACTGTAATGTGCCACGTGATAAAATAGTGGTGGCTATAGTATATGTAATTCTGGGCAGCCAACATAAAAGATAAACTATGAACATAAAATATATGAAAGCAAACATAAAACAGTATAATCTGAGGTAAAACACAATATATTCAATAGCCCAAACTATGTGCTAGATGATCTTACCCAACATCCTTGCCCAGTTCCCAGAGGAAGATCCAAGATTTTAAACTTTTACAAAGTCAGGCACATATATGCTATTCAAAATGCCAGTGCCCTGAGAAAGAAGGCATTCCTCCCAGGGATCCACTGGATAACATGGTTTGATATAGGGAAACCAAAGCCTGCAACTTTGTCAGATCTCATGAAATAAGCAGACACAATTGGAGTAGGGTGGTTCCATAAATAATCTGGTTCTTTATCATAAATAATAATCAACTTATTGAATTGCATCTGGAAACCTACACGAAACCAGAGAAATAGTGTTGTTACATGGATATACCATCTTGCATTCATTATTCCCCACACCCCTGAATTCTGGATCAGTTAAAATTTCTGGAAGTGACCAAGGCATCTGTGATTGAGAGCAGAGCTTGCAATTAGCACATAAAGAAGACTTGTTCCAGACCCTATTCAAGCAAGAGACATTAGGCTAAGCGGCCCTTCAAATAGCATACTGTAAAGACTGGGGGAGTGAAACCCTTTCCAGAATTAAATATGAAAACTTTCCAAATCCAAGGGACTCTAAAATCTGCAACTACTCAATTTTGCTTGGTTGAGTTGAAGCCTGATTATCTCTATCAGCCTCCAAAAGAATTTTGATGTCATCACTTGATCAGTCCAAGGTACAGAGATATAACTAAGTATTGTCAATGTAGTGATGATATTTAACCCTTTTATGATGGATGACATCAGTCACTCAGCAGATGCATGCAGGTGTTAAATAGAAGCAAGCAGAATGTAACATCTCAAGGAACCCTGTAGGGCCAAACTTTTGGCTTTCCTAGACCACACTGAGTGAAGAGGAATGTTCTTGGGTTGCATATAAAATAAATAATACAGTTAATGTATATGAATTACATAATAATGTTAAAAGGTTATGATCTTGTTGGGCCTCATTACTAGCTGTCCAGGGTCACATGTGACTTGCGGGCTCTGAGTTAGCTGTGGTTTATACCTACTGTAAAGTATAAACCTTAACATTTATTAATATGTAATAACATATATATTTTATTAAAAAGAAATAAGGTTACCTTTACAAAGAGGAATAGGTTTTGTTGTTGTTGCTGTTGTAATGCTATTGTTCCAGCTCTGTTGAATGTGATTTCCTTTCAGGAACATAAAATTTCAATTTATTTGTGCTATTGTTCTTTAATATAAGCCTTCTTTTCTAAGCATCACGGAGTCTAAGCTGTTGGTTTCTTCATGCATCTTGATTTTTCTAGGAAAGTAATTCTGGAAAATTGCCAGTGATACACTTTCTACTATTGGAAATAAGGAACTGGTATGTTCTTTGGCAATGTAGCTCTGAAGGACATGTTCTGAAGCTTTGTACTATTGCTAATGGTTTGTAATCCTGTACTTTGTTCTGTTTTATATTTACTTTGTGGGCATTTATAAAATACTTAAGGAATGAAAAATTATCTAAATCCTTTCAGCAAGACTATACCATGGATTTCTATGATAGCAGACTTTTTAAAATAAACTTTGATAAAGTAGGGATGTCAATACTGAATAGAGACTTGCTGTATCCATTCTCCTCTAGTCAAAAAACTGCACATAAATCATTTATTTCCAAAGGTGAATACCTATCCCCAAATATTTCTGAAACTTCTGCTCCAAAATCTTCACTGTACATAGTGGTATAAGAAAGACTTCATGACAATGAAATTCACATTTTTGAATTTTGAGTGGGAGAATTTGCATTAGGAAAGGAAACCAGGACATTTGCCTGAAGAAGGTGCATCATGGAAATTGCAGTGGAAAAATCATAGCTATTGGAGTTAAGATAATTAAAAAACACAAAATATTGAGGAAAGTTGTAAATGATAAAATAGATTCAGGCCTTTCTTTAAAATGAATTTATTTAAAAATACAGATTGGATTTTCTAAAACAACAGAATGTTTTCTAATTCAGACAATAAGATGTAGATTTATAATCACTAATACAAGGAATGTCCAGAATCTTATGGAGAACAAATATGCTTAGTTTATTAAGCAAATCATTTTAGGAGAATTTAGATTTACCATGTGAATTCACTGTATACCAAGTATAAAGTATTTTAAATAAATCCTTAAATAAATATGCATACAGCAGAATATACATTTCCCCTGGACAGATTGTTGCACCCAATTTATACTTTACAGAAATTTTAATGTAGGATAAACTATATATTCAAGATGAGCATTTATTTTGTACTAATGGTTTGTGGACATTTATAACATAAGTTATTTTGTAAGCATCACAACAATTGCAGCAATTTTTGGATCAGTTTCATAAAGAGAATAATGAACAAAGAATAATTGTGTTTACCATTCAATTAATGCTGAAAATATCAATAGTCTAGAAAAGGGCTTTTCAACCTTTTCACCGATTGTACCACTTTTAGGATATGGCAATATTCAAGTACCACCTAGCAAGGTGTCAAAAACGTGATGATAAAAAAAAATCTGTTCAAAATTGCAATTGCACTGAAATGACTTATGACCATTTTTCACATGTATGACCATTGCAGCATTCCCAGGGTCATGTGGTTTATATTTGGATGCTTGGCAACTGATTCATATTTATGATGGTCACAGTGTCCCAGGGTCATGTGATCCCCTTTTGCAACCTTTTGACAAGCAAAGTCAATGGTAGGGCTGCTGGTGGCCAAGTGCTAAGGCGGGACTTGCCTCACCCCAGCCACTCTGCAGCTCCAGAGGTGTACCACTGGTTGAAAAGCCCTGGTCTAGAACAATGAAGCTTAATAATAGAGAGCTATACTTCTTAAATGACCTTGATAGAAACATTATCCATTATTTGGTCTTATTCGTTGTTACTTATTCTGATTTTTTTTAAAAAGTCAAACTATATTCTCCTCAAGGAATGCTTACCAAAAGAAATGATGTTGAACAAAATAAAAAAGGACTGAAAATAGAACATCTCTTTTCTCTTACTTGCCTTAGCAATGCTGACTAACTTGTTATACTTTGGAAGTACACAATTAATCACATGTAAAACTTTTAGTCATTTGAAAACCACTGTATCTGCTGCTGCTGCAAATCATCAACCATTTCATTCATGCCAAGTAATGATGGCGCACATGTTACTACTATACAGATCAGTATAATAATCAAAAACTTGTTTGCTTAAGAACAGCTTTGTTTTGCTGTTCATGATAAAGCAAATCTATGCCAGCAGCTTACAATCTAAAAAGACACAAAGGTTATTCATTGTGCAGGACTCAATTTATTTCATTAACAAATAATAATAATAATAAACATTAAATAGCCTTGAGTGGAAATGAAAATGCTTGCTGATATAACAACTGACTATTGCCTGAAAGGCAGGGCCAAAGACTTCCTTCCTTCCTTCCTTCCTTCCTTCCTTCCTTCCTTCCTTCCTTCCTTCCTTCCTTCCTTCCTTCCTTCCTTCCTCCCTCCCTCTGTATTAAAAACAGGGGTCTGCAGTACTGTATCTTCAGCAGAACTCTTATATTCCAAATGTTAAGAATGAAATGTATTTTGAATGAAGCAGAGGCAAACAACCTTTTATGGACAACCCAATCAATCTTTGAAGATATACTCTCTGTACTTCTTCCTTTCTTATTAATCTTCTAAACATATATTTTGAAGAAAGATATCTTTTACATCTATTCAAACAGCCCAATTTATTCTGCCAAAGCTAAAGCATACATTTAGAGGTATATTCTATATGTATTGCTCTATGATTAATCACAACAATCAGTAATAATATTCAGAGCAATTTATTCTTTACACAAAAGAATAGCTTCCTGCAATTTAGAAGTGAGCTTGCAGTTTTGTTTCTGCAGATTAGTCCCACTGTATTTGATGGAATTTATTTTTTAATATATATGAATAGGATAGTAGTGTTTCGATATTTTAAAGGTTCAATTAAACTATTGGGCTTACCTTCTTCTTTAAAATAATTGGAATTAAATTAAAAGTGATTTAGTCCTACCTAATCATATCTGTTATGTGAAAACACCTTACACCTACATTGTGTAAATATATATTTATATACATATATATATGTATATAAATCAGATATACATTTAATCACAATTAAACTGATACAGGGATGATGACTGGAAATAATTCTGAATTGTTTCATGTTTCTTTCTTTGGAGGTTTCTTCTAATGTATAGTATAGACGTCATCAGTATGAGGTCTGTCTTCCATAAGGGCAGTATCCAGTTTTTTCTGAGCATTTCCTTTACCTTTGCCCTTACTTTTGATTTGCTGTTTTGGTGTGTCTTCCTCATCATCCAGATTATCTAGGAAATCATCAGGTTCCAGTATCTGCTGCCTGTGGGCAATGAAAAACTCACTGAGGTTGTCTTCATTAATGTGAGATGTGGGCACAAGGCATTTCTTAAGAGGCCTCAAGGGACTTTCAAACTGCTGCCATGAGAGATTAAGCTCTTGTTCTTTAGAGTCTGCTCAGTGTCTGGTTTAATGGTAGAAAATCTTCACTTCTAAAGAGTGTGCGGCTTTTGCCCCCAGGGCTGAGCAGAATAGGAATAGAGCTGGCTAGATGCCAAACCTTGTCCCTTTTGCCTCTTCTCCACACAAACGTAGTAGCACTGAATCCAGAAATGATAACTGAAAGCATCTCTAGCGTATCTATAGTCAGGCATTATAATTATAGCACTGCTCCATTGCATTCTTATAATATTGTCCACCAAGGAGGCTTAGCACATTCTGTATCATTACAACTATGTTCCCCTCTGTCATCTGTGGCTGCAAAGTATGTGGGTGGGCATGAATTGATAGACCACTTGTCAAGTTTCTTTTCTAACAGCAATTTGACAAAGCTGAAAATAAATTAGGAGTCTCTCCTTCAAATCTGGCTTCCTTTCTTAGTCCTCTATCTTCCTGCCTGTTCACTTCAGCAATATTGGAGAAAATAATGCTCAAAGTTACTGTAATGGTTACAGATAGATAACATACATAAAGCACTTTGAATACCTGAAATCACTAGACCAGGGATGTCAAACTCAATTTCATTGAGGGCTGCATCAGCATTGCGGTTGCCCTCAGGGGGGTGGGTGGGCGTGGCCTACTGGGTGGGCGTGGCCAGCTCTACATCGTTCGCATCAGGGGTGCCTATGGGGGCCTGGGCAGGAGTGGGACAGATCTGAGGGTCTCTGGCAGAAGGAGGGTCTCTGGGCCAGGGCCAAGGCAGTGGGGGCCGTTCCCTCACTGTTTCCAGGATGGCTTCGCGGGCCACATGAAACCACTTCATGGGCCGGATCCGGCCCCCGGGCCTTGTGTTTGACATGTCTGCACTAGACAATGCTTTATTATTTATTTATGTAACCTACTGGCTCCTTATAGCTGTCACCATTGCTATTATATGACTAATTTAAAGGGCATACCAGTTGTCAGAATTTTAAATACAGAAACTGATGGTTTAAGCAATAAAAAACTTTGTTGATTGATTTTAGAATTCTGTTAGATTTTGCTTGAATGACAATGCTAATTATTTAAGCATAAGGAAAAGTGAACACTGCACAATAATTATTAATTATCTACTGAATTGTAACTGCCATTTTTTAAAAAAAATTGGCTTGTAAATTGATTCGTAAGTAAGAAAGCAGAATTGCAAATATTTGGGCTCAGTTCTTATGACATATAATTTGGAGAGATTATCATTGTCATTTTCTGCACATGTACACCTCCCAGTCAGGAAAACTAAAATACTTATTGAGCACCATAATCTTTCATCATGATCCCTGATGACTTCATCCTATATTGGATATCACCTGTTTATTTTTACAGCTTTCCAAAAGAACTGAGTTACTTTTTTAATCCATTTTTTTCTGTTAAAACTGGTAGCATTTACAGGATCTCATGGTGTCAAAGCAGAGTAGTCATATCTACCATATCTTTTCTCCAAAATTTTGAAAAAAATCCAGTTTAAATGTAGAGATGAATGAATCCCTCAAGTTTAAGTTTATTTTGTTCAGGTTTGTGTTCTAGGGTTAACTAATTTTTGTTTGAATTTATTTGAATTTTTCAGGGTCAGTTTAAAAAAGTATTTTTTTCATAAGTTGTAATAATATTTTATCTTATCAGTATGAGATGAAAACAGATAGGATTTTTTTTTCAGTTGCAATATTTATTGCAATATTTATTTTCTCCAACAATTTTTTGAAATACTCTCTTTTACATTAGTAGTAGGGATCAAAAAAGTTCAATACAGCAGTTTTCAAAACACGTAGTAAAAAGCACACGCTGTATGGAAACAATGAAGAAAGTGTAATATTTTAAACACTTACATTTTTAGCTACTTCCTTCTTGGGATGATATTGAAAAATAACGAGTGGCTTGAACATATGGCTTGATCATATGCTACCTTTCACCATTAGGTTTCAGATCTGCTAGGAGGGTTAGCATACCTGGCTGGCAGGTTTGGCTCCTTCAGGAAAGATTGCTTTTACCATTGTCTTTGGTTGAATTTTAGACTGAACAAGACATATGGGCACAACCCATCTTTTCTGTATAAGTCTCTGAAGAATTACTGTTGACTTGCTTTTCTGGACTGACATGAAAAGCATGGCAAGTTAGTAAGTTTGGTCCCTCTTGGGTAGGGGTAGGTTAAAAAAAATCTAAAATCTAAAATAATTTGCTATGCGTAGTTACATGCTGAACTCCACAAAGTAAGAGTAATAATTAGTCTGAACACTATTTTTAAGGAAAATTTTTCCACCTATGCTTCAAAAGTAATATAGAAGATCTAATATTTCACTTATTCTAATGCATCTTATATTTACTAAGAATTAAAAGTATTTATATATTGTGTTAAATCATAATTTGTTTAACTCTGGTTTAATGAGTAAGCCAGAGTGATATGATTCACACATCAGAATAAAACATAAATTATAATTTACAAATTACAACAGCTGATTTGTACATCTCTTTAAACCAAAAACAAATTAATCAATTTGATTAATTTAATTAATGCCTTCTTCCCCCCCCCAACTATAGTAGAAATATGTAAAATTATTTTTTTCTTTATTAAGCAATTCTTTTTGTATACAGGAATTAATAATAATAGAAGAAAAATGGTGATGAATCAATTAAAGAAAGCAAAGAAAGCCAGTCCTTGACCAATAAAGCTATCCAAGTCCCAACACTAGCCAATTAAAAACAGCTTGAGATTAAAATCAGCTTGTCTAAATAAGAAAGTATTGACTAAATAATTATGGTCAAAATAGTATTTTGTTGGAAGAGATTTCTAACAATTATATTATTGATTATATAGCATATAAAAATAAGCTTTTGTAGCGTGTTTCAAAAAATTCATGTAGATTTTTCCATGTCATTTTAATGTTCTAATGTATGACTGTAATGACATTTGACTATTTTATAATGAGTGAGTTATAATAATTCATAACTTTATAATTCTGAGCTCCTTAATAAGTAGAGTAATTTGCAAATCAGTAAACAGGATTGTCTATAATTATTTTAGTGGCTTTTTCATAAACATTAGTACTGCTATAGCCCATAATTTCAGATATTTAAAAGCATCTTTATAAGAGCACCATACAGTACTACCATGTATGCATGACAGATGCACAATTGTTTAATCTAAGACTTATTCTGATATACAATTTGTTTCAGAAAATATTAAAATGTGTCAGCAATTAATATGGGCCTTGATCATGTATGTGTATTATTTATATATTCAGTTGCCAGTAGTGGTAATTGAATTTATAAATGGAGATATAAATAATCTATCCCAAAGAATAAAATATGTTGTTCATGTCACTGAAAGCAAATGATGTTTTCTCAATAAAAACTTCCAAAAGTTTCCAAAAACTTCCAAAAGGCAAAAGGAAAGGGAAATATGAGAAATAAGAATTAGAAAAGATTTCAGAACTTTTGAAAAGAGTAGTAGCAACTATTATCTATTTCAATAAGGGAAACATTGATTTCATGAGGATATTATAATTTTGCGAAGGCTACATTATGTATATGTAATAAACATGAACACATGACTCTATTTGCTTTAGAAAGGAAAACTTCATTAAATATGAACACTTAAGAGCCAATTTGGACTGTTAAATCATAATTGTGGTGTTAATTATGGAGAAAATGGACAGGGAGAAATGAATTTACATCTGGTACTTACAGTAAGTAGCTCTGTTTTAACAATAAAAAGTTCCTATGCAGTTATGTACAGGCACAATTTAAAAATATAAGAAGGGAGTACTATGAACCAAATTCTACTTTGTACCATAAGAAGTTGGTTGTAATGAAATAAAAATGGGGAAAAATTAGTATTCCATATTGCAATGGCACAAAAGTTAAAATGTTTTGAATGTTGTGGCTACAAAACATTACAGTTCTTGCTGACTGCTAATTTCCACTCCATCTACAGAAAAATAAGTCAAAAGGATGATTTTTTAAAATAAAATTAAATATCTTAAAGCATAAAGCAAAAAGGAAACAACAGCAACTAGTTTATTATCATTGCTATCATCCCACTTTCAGTGATTTTGAAGAAAACAAATCTTGGCTATCAATCAGCCAAAAATTTTGAATTAAATCTCACATTTGCATGTTCTGAAGCTTTATAGAAAATCAGAAATCAAAATCCAGTCATTGACAAATGCCATAAGAAATTTTAGCACAGATATAGCAATGAAATTTGACCTAGAGAAATATGCTACAGCAGCAATAAATTGGGGTAAAATCATGAACAGGAATAGAATTAAAATTCTGAATGGCCAAACCATCAAGAGCCATCAGGATAAAGCCTATAAATATCTGGGTACTTTACAGTTGGATAACATCAAACATGAACAAGTTAAAAATGCGATTAGTGAAGAATATATCCAAAGAGTGAGAAAAGTGCTAAAGGCAAAATTAAATGGTGGAAACTTTCCTATTAAATGGTGGAAGCTTTCTTATTCAGTTCCATGACTAAGTTCACGAACCAACAATGGCCCTTAAGGCTGCAGGCCACTGGAGCATCACCCTTATGATGATGAGCGATTTGAAAATGTAGGAATAGTCACCTACTCCCAGTGTATTTTTTCCCATCCAGCATCCCTGTCATTCACAAAATTCTCAGTCCCAGCATCATAGTCACAATCAAGAAGGTTAGAAACTCTTTCCAATTCCTCTAATTAGTGGGGGCTATTGTTCTCTAGTATGGCTCCCTATCTGAGGTTTCAAGCCTCCAGGATTTTTATTTATTGCTATGACACTGCTCTTAGCTTTACTCCATTATATTGCTTATTATTTATTTCTAGCTCCAATTACTATTATTTTTTCTATTTGTAAAATACCATGTGCTAATGTCTTGATTGGAAACGTGTGGCACAGAAATAAACAAAATCAACCAACCAATCCAGATGGGGAGAAAAGTTGTCAATGTAACCTAATTTGGACACCAACAAAGCAACACTGTCTGCATTCTCCCAATTTTCACAGTATCGGTAGCATAAGCCTCTTGGCTAGTCAGATAAAACTGTTATTGTTTTTTGTCTACAGTGGTAACACAGAATCCACAAGGTCTCTTTGACCCAACACTCCATTCACTTTGCTCAGTCTAACCATCCAATCCAGTAGGAACATGAATGGTTTTACTGGTACACTGTGCCATCCCCCCTGCCTAAATTAAATTAGCAAAAAAGTTCAACCCCAGCACCTAGTACAGTCTGGAAGATTTAAAACAATGCTAGTGAAAATGGCAAGCTTTTTACCCCTACATCATGACATAAAAAACAATGTGGGTTTTTTTTGGAGTTCCAAGCATTCAGTTTTAAGTTTTGTTTTGAATCAAAATGTTTTATGTACAATTTATACATGATGAACTTTGTATTAATTTTGTTCCTTGTGCAAATACAGTCTCCTGGACTACGTCAATATTCACAATATTTTTGTACCACCGTTTTCATTATTTTATACCAACCAGAACATACTTGGATATAATCTGGAAATAAATTTCATACACAGAAATACAGTACATGAGATGTTTATGCTTATCTCACTTCTGAATCTAGAACCATACATGTATCCACACAACAGTGCTGCATGCATGATTTCTATTTGTTTGATCTATAGATGCCGCAAGGGTGACGTGTGGTTCAAGATAGAAAACGAAGTATGTGTTGACCAATCAAATCCATGATAATCTCCAGCAGGATGAGGCAGTTATCTGAATGTGATACATGCTAATTTTCCTTAGTTAGAACGTCATCAAATAGTTACTGTATTCCAGGGCACTGTTGTAAATCATAGTAGAAATGAATCTTACCTAGTGATAAGATGAAAATATTGCGCAAAAAGCTGTCAATTTTTTAAATATATAAATGCATATTTTTAAGATGAGCTTTTTTGTTCACCACTAATACTCATTCCTCGTTTATTTCAAGTGCAGTACTCTGTGAATAGTTGCTGTGGTCTTGGAATCAGATGAGAATGCTGTTTCATTGTTTCCAATCTTTATAAAGTAGTATTTGCAAGTTTTATCCATCTATATTCACAGAATCGTTTTCCCTAAAGATTTCTTAAAGGAAAAATAGATGTGCTACAAGAATTTGAAATAAAATTGCTGCTTCCACCACCTGCATGTATTCTGCCAATAAAATCACGCCATCTTTTGTTTTAATGATCTGCCACCGAACAAAATATATTTCTGGCAAGCTCATTTTCTTTTTATCTCAAGGGAACCCAATGGAACTGCTTGCAACTTGAATAATACTGACAAACATGCACAAAGGGAATACCGCACTGACTGTGCTTATTTCTCTTAAAAATTCTGTCCCTGATTGAGTGGTATGTCTATTTTATTTAATGGAATCCAGGCCTTAGAAATGTCAAAGATGTGAATGAACATAAGAATGGCTCTGCTGGATTAGGACAAGAACCATCTAGAACAGCCTAGTGGTCATACGTGCCAACCAGAGACATCTCAGAAACTGTCAAGATAGGCGATAAGGGTGATAGTTCTCCCACTGTTGCTCTGCAACAACTGGTATTTGAAGCATGCTGCCCATTACACTGATCAATAATAGTCTCTTAGTTTATAGGCAAATATGCTATAAAGAGTTTCTTAGTTGCACAAATAGAATTTTACTGACCTTGTATTGCAAAAATAATTATGTGTAAATCCATATTGTACTTAAGCGAAACAAGGATTTGCTTGTTTGCTTACATACAGCAAAGAAGGATTTTATTTTTATTTTTTATTTTAAAAAGCATTAACAAAATAGCATGACATGTAGCTTGAGGGGCCATCTCTCTCTGATTGTGTCTGTTCAATCCATCAGATCCGATGGGAAAGGCAAGATGCAGGTGCGGTCTGATGGGACCCAGGAGAAGAGTCTTTCCTGTTATGGTGTTTGCTCTTTGAAGCGTCATCACTGTCCCCCTCCCCCAGGATTAGATTAGACCTAACTCTAGTGGCTTTTCAGATGGCTCTGAAGACCCAGTTAGGACAATGGGCATAAGGTCAGAATATGAGGCAAAACTTGGGGGATGCTGGATTGCTCATGGTTGGGATAATTTTTATCTTGTTTGCTGATTTGTACTTACTGTGATATTATGGTTATTTTCTGTTTTAATGACTGTTAGCAATTCTAATGTGAAATGGATGACTATATAAATTGAAATAAACAAATACATAACTCTAACCCTAGTTTTCTGACCAGATTTATTTATATGTTCCTTAGAGAAAGAAGGATACCTGAAATAAAAATCTTTGGTACGCTACTCTGGATGTTTCCTGCTTTTACCTTTTAATCAAAGGATGATGTTTATCTGACCCAGGTACCAAATTTCTACTTCTATTCTAAAAGGATTAAAACTTTTTCATTTAACAAAAAGGAGAGATTTGAGTGTAATCTTTCTATGCACATTATCACAAGCCATGGCCCATTTGCTTGAATGTGTATGGAAACTGAGATATGGCTAACAGTTAGTGAATATGAGTTAGGGGCTTGTTTGTCCATTCACCCCAGAGAGAAATATACAGTCTTTTCTAAGCAAGAAAACACCCCCTTCTTTGTTTCAATTATAAACCAAATTCTTTGATAAACATTGATGGCAAAACTTGACTGTTCTAAGAGCTTCCAGTTCAGGGTAGGTTTATATGGCTTTGATACCATTCTGATAATATATAGTATTTTTAACTGATATAATTATTTTAATTAAAAAAGGCAGAAATTAGTCCTACTGATGTAGTTTCTATCAGGTTTCTAAAGGATATTTTGATTTGCCCTTGTTTTGCCTGGAATGATGTGTTCTATGTGTAGTTTGGTTTAAATTAACAACCTTGTAATAACTATCATTTAAATATGCCTCTTTCATAAACAAAAAACTTCCATTCCTAATATCATTAATTAAAATGTGAGCATGGTATAACTCTGTACTCTACTCTGTATTCATTACTGTGTATGGTACATTGCTGCAAAGTCATAGTTGATGCAAGTGAGTCACAATAATAATTTTAATATCAGGACGAGTTTTACATTGTGTGCTGATTCCTTTATATATCTTAGTATAAGGAGTCTAAAAGCTTTCTCAAATAGTACACTTCATTTTATCATTGACTCTGACAAATATATAAACATCTAGCCAACAGTTTAGTATTTATATAAAATGTATAGGACACTATTTTTCTCTGACTGAGTATTCTTCAAAATGGTCACTATGCAAATTATAATTACATGTTGGGAAAAACAAATTTAATTTCCTACATTCTTATAAGAGGCATGCAAGGAGGTCAAATGATAAAAAGTGCATTGTGTTGTAAGGCAGGTGTCCCTAATCCCCAGTCCATGGAGCAGCACTGGTCTGTGGCATGCCAGAAACTGGGTTGCACAAACAAGTAAAGCACAAAACCACACACATACACACATACACACACACACACACACACACACACACACACCACACAAATAAACACCCACCCACACGAAAGGAGCAGGATTTCTATAATATTTCCAAAATGATCTTTCTATCATTTTGAAGAAAGCATTGGTTCCTATGGATGCATCTGTTTCCATTTAAAATCTCTTATTGACCCAAGAGAAAACTGTGGAAATTATTGGATCCTTCAGTATTCATGTATTAGTTTCAATATTTGATCTTAATTCTACAATGGAATGGAAACTATTGGTTGCTGATATAATTAAGATTATAATTGCAAAGTTTACATTGTGAGATAATCTGAGATTATAAAAATAGCCAATAAATCTATTTGGGGATAATTAGGACTTTTCAAAACGCTGCTATTTTTAAAAGGGAGCATGATTTACGTAAGAATACTTCTTGTACTTCTTGGCAGTTTGTTCAGTTAAAGTAGTTATTTCAGGGCTATTTATTTCCATGGTCATTAGTTTCTTTGTGCATATTGAACACCTCAGAGAATTAGTGAGCTCTGAATGCAACCAGCTTGCTTCTGAAAACACAATTATAGCAGAATTTGGGTTTGTTCTATTATTGGAATAATTGGGCTAGATATCCACATGACTTTTGATCAAGAATTTCTCAAAATGTACAGATAGGCAATATACCATATATTCTGTTTGTCTATATCTTTAGCATATGGAATTTGTCAAAACATTAGGAAACATGGAATATCTGTAGAAGGGGATGGTCAAAGTAATAATTATTGGGTGATGAATCTACATTTGACTTACAGCAATGAATTGCTGATTGCTGATATTTGTGATTTGTCAATATAATTAAGAAGAGCTTTAACAATCTAGTCAAATTTTATTTTCCTTCCTTCTTTTAATTTCAGTGTTTTTATTAATTCTTGTTATGTATCATTTTTTTTGTTTGTACTAAGTAATTGGAGGCATAATTTTTTAAAAAATCTTCAGTTAAAATCAGGAGGTAGGCAGATCAAATTCTGTGTGAATTCTATTTTGGGATATCAAGAGTCTCCACAGACTTTAGGAAACTTTGCAGAGACACTCCCAAAATTACATGTCCACATAAATCTTACAAGTTTACACATTTGTCAGGCATTACAAATATATGCTCATTCCTTTTCAAATGAACTGGCAATGCCTTAATATTCTCAGGCATATTGGCACTGGAAACAAAGCTTGTTTTCTGAAACGTTGGGCAAATTTGCTCAAAAGACCTAGGGCTAAAGCCAGTTTTTATTTCTTAAAGTTGCCTATGGGGTCCATTACTGTAAATAAATAACATTAATAATAAGGATGCAAGATACTGGAGACTGGTCAATTTCCCTTTTAATCTCATTTTAAGTAACAGAATCTAATGGAAATAAAACCATGGATATGCTACCAAATATACAAAATCTCATGGACATGATATAAAAGATGCAAACATTTATTTATTAAGAAGCTTGGGATATTTGGGGAGAGAAATCAAATTACAATTTGAAAAATGTATGCTTTCTTCCACACCCCTTAAACTTTCATACTGATATTCATTTTAAATAGACATATTTGGAACCATGCATTTCCTTTATTCCTTCTACTGTATGGCCTGATTCTCTCCCTCTGTACAGCATCTTCACATTTGTCCTGCTACTGAAGGACTTCTCAGTAGAGATGTCTGAGGCTAAATGTGGGAATTGTGGATTTCCTAACAGCTGTTACTTATTTATCCATGTTTAAATGATTTGTTGCCTCTATCAAATTTATGCCAACTGAACATTTCACACTGTTAGTACAGCAGCACTGCCCAAGGATAGACTAAAGTTTGATGGAAACTGCATACAAATACTGTTTTTACAGGCAGGCAAGTAACTGAATATTTAGAAATATATACTGACATGCAATTGATGCCATGGTGAGAAGTAGAATGAGCTGAACTACAATGTTCTGGTAAAGCAATTTTCAATCTCTCTTGTAATACTAAAGCACAATGACAGCTTCAAGAAATCATTAAAAGTCAATATTATTATGCTTTATATACAATAGTACACTCAGGCAAAATAACTTTTTCTTCTATATTTCTTCAAAATATGTTATTGGGCCATTACCAACTTAACAATACTGTTCTTGTGTCTGGTTAATTATTACAGTAAAATACACAGTAAGCATGGAGACATATGAACTAAGCCTAGTAAAGTAATTACAAAATGTTGATAACTCCATCTTCTGCTTCCCAACCATCCCCTTTAATATTGTTTTTCTTTTATCTTTTCTTTCCTTGAGCTAACCACTGCAACAAGATAATATGGTTTGGATAACAGTTGAGATAATTAAGTTTCTATATTTCACGTTAAATGATTTAAAATGACTTTACTATCAATATTAGCTGTTCACAATCGAGGTGAGCAAATGTTTTTATAAATCAGAAGAGCTCAGGAAAAGTTTTGTCTAGATGCTCCATTGCTGTCTTTTATGTTTTTCAGTAAAAGGCAAGATGCAATGATCAACTCATAGATTTATAAGGATTCCATTTTTAAATAGCCATCTCTTCAAAAGCAAGCTTTCTTTTCTTTCAAAGAAAAGTTCTGTTCCCCCCCCCCAAAATTAAACTGTTAGAAACTAAGAAAATCTCCCCATTAATCCATTAGGAGTCTAACTGATTTTAAACTAAAAAGAATTGAGTTACTGAAAATCTTATTATGTCTTTCATTTCAGGAAATCTTATTAAAGAAGAGTCAGGGAAAATTGGGTTACAAGAATAACTTTTAGTTGAACGAGTTGCCAAGAGCCTTACATATTTGCAAGTGCCATAAAAAGGCCGGGATCTGTTCTCTTCTACTGTACCCTTATAGTTTGACTAGAAGTCAGTCCCATCAGTTGTAGTTTCTAGTAATAAAATCAATATACCTTGGATTTATATCTGAAGCTCATGAAGCAACATGTATAAAGATCAGCAAATTGTAATCTGTGAGGCTACCATATAATCTATTTTTAACTTTAACAAAAGATCCAGATTTGTTTAGCTGAACTCTGGCCTCTGAATGATTGATCCTTCCCAAACTAACTATGGTTCAGTTAGAGACAATCAATCACAATATTGAATGTACACCTGTAAATCTTAATTTGTGTTCACTGTGATTTGTTTTTAAACACAATCTTAATATTGTTTGCCCTTTCATAGACCTCTAAATCCTCTTCAACATACTACCAGGAACCAGACTCCTTTCCCCGGGACCTCGCAAAAGGATTTAAAAATAAATCAATAAATGTATTATGTCTGTTTTTAATGAAGTATAAACCTACATATGCTATTTAAAATTCTCAGTTATTGCACATTTTGATCCTAAGTTCTTCTCTGGTCCTTGGCAGATATTTCTTTTATGCTAAACTATTACTTTTTAACACCTCCCCCCTTAAAAAAAACGCAGCCTATTTCTAATACCTATCACCTGCAGCCAAATTTCAGAAGCCCAAATTTTGTCAAGCAGTACATTTTGACAATTTGCTCAGAGCAATCAAATTTCTTGGGTTCCAGCTATTACTGGGATATGATCCCAACTGATTAGTTTCAAACTGCTCTACAGTATGGTTGCTACATATCCATGGAGGAGGCATAAATAAATTGATATTTTGCAAAAACAAAAACCTGATCATTAGCAATTGGTAAACTGCCTTCTTTAAAAAATAATAAAATAAATTATACAACATCCAAATGAAGCCTATAAACTAGAACAATCTTTCTCTAGCTTCTGCAACATCTTATAAGCTTATGCTCCATGGATCTGCATATTTTTTGCATTTTTTGTTTGTAACCTTGCTTTTATGTTCTTAAACAAATGTATTTCACATCTGAACTGAGTTCAACTCCTGGACATAGCTATGCTATTTGTAATGATAATAATACGGAAGTGATTTATCATTGGTTATTTCAGGATTTGTTCTGACTTTCTAATCGCCAGTCCTTCAAGATTGACAGTTTAGGAAACATATTCCACAAGTCTAGCTGTATCAGTGGCGTAGCGTGGGGGGTGCAGGGGGGGCCGGCTGCACCGGGCGCAACATCTGGGGGGGGCGCGCTCGCACTCGCAGCTCTCTGCCCCTGCCTGGCTCACTCACTCTCTCTCACTGCAGTGCTGGCTGTGCGAATCCGATCCGAGCCGCCGGGTCGCCGCCCACTGTGGGGGTGGGGTGCCAGGCGTGCGGTGCGGGTTAGGGGGCGCAAATTACTTGCCTTGCCCTGGGTGCTGACAACCCATGCTACGCCACTGAGCTGTATCTTTATATTGATATAATAACAGAAACTGAGTATTTTCCTACTTTCTTCTTAAATTCTGGTGAAATACGAAAGAGTGAATCTTATCAGCTTTCTCATCTTTTCTTTGTGTCTCAGATGGGAAGGATGTTTTGTTTTTTCAGTGCTTGTTTTGCTTCCCCAAGGTCATCTCTTGCCTTTCTACACTACTAATTTTACCCAAAAGAGATCTTTCTTTCTTTTTTTCTACAACCCACAAATGGTATTGCACAATTAATAAAACATAATTTCTAAAAGAACCATGTGGACATGAAGGTTGTAAGAAGAATAGATGTATATTCCTTGAGTAGATAACTTTTTTATCCCATACCATCCCATTTTCTTCTAAATCTGCTTCTGAAGACTACAGAAAGCATTAGATGGAATATTATATTATTAAATAGATGTTTGAACATGGCTAAGAGAATAGATAATTGTTAGAAATAAAAGTATTATTATAACTAGAAAGATAGGATCTGCAACTAGAATACTATATTTTGCTATGAGAAGGGAAATATGAAAATGCTAAGAGGGTCTGAATAAGGGAAGCTTTTGGTTCCCCAAATATAATTTATTATGAGAAAACTATGTGATAGAGACACTTTGAACATTGATGGGAAATCAAAATTTTAAAAAAGTGGGAAAAACAGGATATTGATTGAACAAATGGATTTTATGTGCAAATGCAATTGAGATATGTTTTGGTTAGAAAAGATATTCTAAACTGACACTATTGATATTATGTACAATATTAGAAAAATGTGATAAAGATGTTGATATTCAACTGTATATGTATTAACAGCAATAAGATTTGTATTTGCCTAGTGTGGAAAAATGTATTCCACTGGAAGAAGAGAGGAAGCACTGGTGGTGTAGTATTGGATCTAGATTGAGGAAGTTAATATGTACCACTGAATTACTAATGGACCCAGACAACACGTTGCCTATTAAGTACTTATGATCGTAAAAGTAGAAAATTAATAACATATTTATATAAAAAAAAGTTTGTTGAGAATTTTTGTACTCGAGTTCTTTTTCTAAAGAGTAAAATTTCTTTCATTCTATTTTCCTAATTAATATTAATAATTTATCAATCCCATATTAAACTCTTATCTTTTCCTTTTTGCCCAATATATTTTAAAATATATTATTTCTTCTATTTGTAAGTTTTTTTGAGGACATGACTGTGCATTTCCTAGACTGATATAAGTAAGTTTAGATTACTTTGGCATACGTGCCTATTAATTAATACATTTCTCCTGAGATGATAAAAATCTTTCTGTGAAACTTTGGTGATTTATCCAACTCTCAGTTGGTAACTAGAACTTTGTTTTGGAGCAAAAACTATAACCTATTTTTAAGAGATCAATGAAAAACATCTACATCCTCCCCCCACAGACCCACACACATTGTCAGATATGCATTTGGATTTAATTATATTACTAGAAAATAATGTTCATCATCTTTAATAAACTCAGTTATATTAGCATCATTATTGTATACATAAAAATGTTTGTTTTGGAGCAAAAACTATAACCTATTTTTAAGAGATCAATGAAAAACATCTACATCCTCCCCCCACAGACCCACACACATTGTCAGATATGCATTTGGATTTAATTATATTACTAGAAAATAATGTTCATCATCTTTAATAAACTCAGTTATATTAGCATCATTATTGTATACATAAAAATGTAAAGTCACAGCTGCCAGTTCTTTAGTTGGTGTTGGCCTTCATATGCATTGAGTTCTTCCCATTAACCTGGGATGTTGTAATGTATTGGCACAGTATATGTGTGGATCCAAGCATTAGTTAACTGTAAAAGGCCACACTGCTGGAAGATTTCCTTGGGTGGGTCAATCCTGACTAGTCAGCAAGGTGGAAAACTATAAAGATATTGATGAACATTTTAAACTGTACCCAAAAACCGTGTAACCACCACAGATCTATAAAATAGATGTAATTTGACTAAAGTAACTGATGTCAGCCAGTATGTGGGCTTTTTATTTTGGACCAACTGTAATTTCCAATGCAGCCCTTTATACTGCAGAAGTCTAATCTCATAATAAGAGCTCTGGAGCCAGATCCTTCAACTCCAGGAAGGGCCATAACCTCTCCATATAATGATTTATGACAGCTGAAGCTGAGTAAAGGTCCTCTGCTTACTGTAAAGTTTTTGCATGCCCATTCAGCAATGGCCTTGAGTCCAGGAGGACCTTCAAATTGTAGACATGGCCCTCTCTTGAGAAACACTGAAGTATGCAGAGGCCTGCAATGAATGGTAATTCTATCCGCCTGATTCATCCCATCCAGAACCCATCCCTCTAAGCTTTGAATAGCAGGACAAGATTTCCAGGTAGATTTAGTGTGGAAATAAAAAGTTGAGGACTATTAGCATGTTGATGGTGGTATCTCCTCTTTCCATATATATTAAAGAGCAAAGAGTAGAAAACTAGTAGCCCTACCACATCAAGATGAGGAAAAAGGCCTATTGGAGGTACTTTCTCAAATTAGTTTCTTGTAACAAATTCAACCCCTGCTGTTGCCTTGCTGCCCCTATGCTCTCTACAAGGCACAACTTCTACGAAATTCCGCAAGTAAGTAGCTACTAGGCTGGCCTCTCTCTCCACTGCCGCAGCATGGAGCTGCTGGACTAAAATAGGAACAGTTAATACAGTGTTCACAAACCCCAGCCTTAAAACGGAGTCCAAAAGGATATTGTGTCTCAAAAACATCCAGAAGGTCTAATAAGACCAAGAGGAGTGCAGAACCTCCTCAAGGTCCTAATATAGACATCCACTAGAGCAGGGGTTCTCAACATTTTTGTGCCAATACATAATGTTTGTAAATAAATGTCAGCTTTAACTAAGTAAAGGTAAAGGTTCCCCTGCACATGCATGCTAGTCGTTTTCGACTCTAGGGGCTGGTGCTCATCTCCGTTTCAAAGCCGAAGAGCCAGCGTTTGTCCGAGGACATCTCCGTGGTCATGTGGCCGGCATGAATAGACACCAAAGGCGCACAGAACGCTGTTACCTTCCCACCGTAGTGGTCCCTATTTTTCTACTTGCATTTTTACATGCTTTTCAACTGCTAGGTTGGCAGAAGCTGGGACAAGTAACAGGCGCTCACTCTGTTATGCGGCACTTGGGATTCGACCCGCCAAACTGCCGACCTTCTGATTGACAGGCTCAGCGTCCTAACCCACTGAGCCACCGCGTCCCTATTCAGCTTTAACTATGTTCATTAAAAAAAATCAGCAAAGACAATATAATCAAATCAGTATTTAAACAAAACAGACCATTGGGATAAATAAAAAGTACTATAGTATTTCTTCTCTTGGATGATTATTATTCCTATAAAAAGCTAATTATTGGGCTTTTTAAAAATAGTTTTAAAAATATGTAGGTGAGGGAAATAGTTATTTATTTTATTACATTTATTTATTTTATTACATTTATATACCACCCTTTCCCTGAGGACTCAGGGCGGTTTACAGGGAATTATTATCATAGCAAATTATTCTTGCTCTGGATATGTTTAGCTGAGCCTTAAATATATATGCACTTTTAAAAATGTCCTATTAAGTATAAACCTGTATTTATACTTCAAGTACTAAAATGTAACCTTTTAAATGAAGAAGTTTGTATTATGCCACAAATTATTAAAAATCTATTTCAATTTGAATCATGCAAGATAGAACATATCAGAGCTAAAGTGACTATGTTGAATTAGTAATGAACCTGAGCAAATGCTAGAAAACTACTTCTAAACTGGCAATCATTTAACAGTGTCATCTCTTGAAGTTGACAGCCCTGACACTTACACAGAACACGGCAGGCTTTGTTCTTCTAAATAACATTATCAGGAACTAATAGCCAAAAGACAGGATGAGACAAAATATATCAATTCATTATTTAATGGCATCATTTGCTTACACTGAAGTTGCCTTTGGTATATAAACAGAGTGGTATAGCTTGAATATTCTAGTCCTATAGTCAGTTTGGTAGTGATGGTAAGGCATCAGGCTGGAAATGGAGAGACTTTGAATCCCAGTTCCACCTTAGGAACAAAGCCAGCCTGGTGTGGCCTTTTGGGCTAGTCACTTTTTCTTTCAGGTTTAGGAAGGAAGTCATGGCAAATCACTTCTAAAAAAAAACTGCCAAAAAAACTGCAAGGACTTGTCCAGGGAGCCTCCAAGAATAAATTAAATGGAAGAAAAATATATATACAGATATTCCCTTGATTTATAACCACAATTGGGATCAAAATTTCAAGATGGTTATTAAGTGACACATGCCTGATTTTGCAATTTTTCATGCTTTCCCCCCCAGTGGTTGTAAAGTGAATAACTGCAGTTAAGTGAATCATGTAGTTGTTAAGCGACTCCACCTTTCTCCACTGACTTTGCTTGTTGGAATCCAGCTGGGAAGGTCACTAATGGCAATCACAGGAATCCAGGATGCTGCAACTGTCATAAATAGATGCTGGTTGCCAAGCACCTGGATTTGGTCCTGTGACTTTGGGGATGCCGTGACAGTCATAAGTGTGAGGATCTGTTATTAAGTCACTTTTTCAGTGCCACTGTGCCTTTGAATGGTTGCTAAATGAATGATTATAAGCCAAGGACTGCATGTACTGTCTTTAATCTCAAATATAATGTAGAAAGCATTCAAGGCTATTTTCATTTTCAAAGCATAATGTTAGTATTTTCAACCATTGTTTTTAAAGAATATAAACAAACACAGGAGCTGTGACAGGTATGCCCTGTTAGAAGTTGGCCCCCAAAATCTGCCAGCCTACAAATGCATAGATGCTATTAATTAGCATATATGGGAATTAGACAAATTACGAAGAAGCATAGACTTTTACTTTTTATCACTCTAGTGCTAGTATTTTTATAGTGCCAGTTTCCAAATATGAATGATAAATAGCATGCTGTATTTCAATTTTATAGAACTAATATAAACAATGAAAGGCATTGTAGGAGGAGACGTGCCAGTAGATCTTAGCCCAAAATCAGAAGTTGGCTGATGATGACACACTCCTGCTATCTCAGAAGAAATAAGGCAGAAATAAATGGCAGTCAAATTTCATGTCATAAATCATTATATGGAGAGGTAGAAGTCTCACAAATTATCATTTCAGCTATCCACCTAGCTAAGATACTCTCTTTATATACTTGCATAGTTATATAATATTTTAAACATCATTTCAACTGACATCTTTCTAATATGCATTCCAAATCAATATTTAAAACTGTGGTTAATATATTTAGTCTTATCAGTCTTCAGTTAAATACAAATGGCACTGGAAATGCAGGCTTGCTGTTGCTATAGCTTCAAACACAATTGATATTTCTTATTTTCTGCTTTTCCCTTGAAGAATCTTTTGTAATTTTAATCTTTTCAGCCAAGGCTGGAAATATGCCAGAATTCTTGCTTCTACGACTTTCATGATATGATAGTGATCCCTACAAATTTATGTATTTTTCTTTTTTGCTTCAGTACAGATCTTGCTCCAAAAACTTGGATACTGTATTTTTCTAGCCCATGGAAGCATAATGTAGTTTTACTACTTTTGTATTATCATGATTATTTTGTATTCTATTTATTATTATGTTTGGTTGTACAGTTAACCAGTTCTTTAGACTTGATTTGGCCTTTTATCCATGGACACAGTCCTTCTCCAGGACCTAAGATAGGACAGATGTTGTTTGATGGTGCTAAAAAGTACAGAATCCTCACAGACTGTAAGTTGTTCTAAGCAAAGCTGCCTTTTGCAATTGACTGATTTTGATTTTGTCAATACCGATGATGTTTAACTGGTGCTCCAGATGTTTTGTGGTTGCATCCAAAGCACCAATTCTATTAGCATTACCTTTCCTTTCTTTTGCCACAGTTGTTCTACTCCCATTTGCAGGTGTTTGTATTTTGTGACTTTTCTTTAGTTTGTTCTTTTCTATTCTGCTGTCTCCAGGCATTTCTACATATACTATCTAAAACCCCAGAGCAATTTATCTTCTTCATTTTCTATTACTTTACTTTGTAGTCCCACCAGTTCTTGCTTGCGGGCAAATGGTATTTCTTGTAGATCTTCCAATACATCATTGTTGCTACTTTTCATGCCATTGTTTATAGTCAATCTGTACAATCTGCAGAAGGTGTACAATCTGCAGAAGATAACTATGTGATCCGTTGTTTCTTCAGCCTTTTTGCAGAAGTGTTTTTCCCCCTGTTGCTGCCTTCTCAGTTCTGGCTTTGTATGCATTTGTTCATACACTGTGGTCTTGTGCAACAAGAATTAGCCCCTCTGTCTCTTTCTACAACTATCCTGGTGTTAGCCATTGCGAGGTCTTGTTATTATTTGCTTTGCCTACTTTTGTTTTAATTTTCTGGCCATGTAATACTTTGTCTTCCCATGTTTCTTTTATGTCTTTCATTTGATTTTTCTTCTAGGCCTTATTCTTGACTTCAGTCTTCTTGATGTTGTCAGCATGATGGATACCCAAGTATTTGTAGTGAACATCTTCACCCAGACTTTTAATGTTATTTCAATAGGGCATCTTGATGCCTTCAGTTGTCACTATTTTATTTTTCCCTGGGGCACATTTATCCAGTCCAAACTGGATAATATTTTGGTTGTATATATGGACAGTGTTCAGCAGCAATTCTATTTCAGATGGTGTTTTTCCATACAGTTTCAGATCATCCATGTAAAGATGGTGGGATAGTTTTAGCAGAAGTTTTTGATAGCCATGGCCTGAATTATTTAGTATTATTGACAAAGGAATCAGTGCAGTAACAAACAGCAGTGGTGATAGTGAATCCTCTTGAAAGATTACTCTCTTGATATTAACATCTCCCAGTTTATCACATTGACCAACAACTATGTCTTCCATGTTTGCACAAACTTCTGATATTTCTGCTGATTATGTTATTTTTAGGCACTTGATTATCCAATCATGTGGCAGGGAGTCTTCCTTCTCTTTCAGTTTTCCAGAATCATCTTGTCAATTAGGAGACAATTGTTTGTTCCTCTGCTGTATGGGCAGTTTCCTTTCTGCTCTAATGGAAAGAGCTTGTTTTCAATTGGTTGTTGTTGAACTGCATCAGCTACCACATCAATTAGCAATTTGAAGGTTGCTGATAAGGTTGTTGGTATTTCCAGGGTTTCTTTAATCTTCCTTGTTTCTAGGTGATATTTCTTAATCAGATATTCTTTTATCTTTTTCTTCAGCTTCTCTTCTTTTATCTGTTCCAGCTTACTTGCCTCTGACCATAGCTTGCTGATATTATTTTCCAATCTGATCTTCCATTTTGGTGATGCACCATTTGCCTTTTTTTTCTTTGTTGATTTTACATCTCAGGTATTCAGTTGAAACTGCAGCTGTGCTCTACCTTAGTTGGTTTGTTTCTTGCAGTGAGCTGGTCTTTATATTTGATATTACAGTATTGGCATCTTTTAATACCTGTGCTAGCTGTTTCTTTGGAACAAGCAGGCAACCTCATTCTGTTGTTTTCATGCTGTTCTAGATGCTCAGTTATTCTTTGTTTCAATTCTTCTATTTCTTTAGTTAGAGAGCTTTGTTCTCTCTGAGGCACAGGAGAGGGTGCCTGGCTCTGGAATGAAAACAATTCAATAGTTGTGCTGGCTTCCTCTACTGCCAATGCCCCTAGGTTTGCCTCTAAAGTCTAAATTAATTCTGGCAAGGCCAGAATTGCCATGGGTAGGCCTCTGCAATTTTTCCAATTCTGTTTCTGAGAATACTTTATTTCATATTATAAATCAACATTGATCTGCTAGTCTCTTTTTTGTTAATTCTGATTTTGGATGTTCTTTTCAGAATTGGTGCATTCATTTCAAACATCCTCTTCCTTTTGGCCTTCATCTGTAATAACAGATCATTATTTCCTTGTTTGCTATCTCTGTGTATTTGTGACAGATAAACATCTTTTCTTCCAGTAGTTCTGCAGCTGCTGGCTCTGTTTGTTCAGTAAACAGTCCTGAATCCTGTAGCCCATTTTTCACCAGATGTCTTGAAACTCCAACAAATTGTACAGTCTTGTTGATCCAAGTGACGACTGAGAAGGTATGGGTTTCTAAAATTTATATCTCACCATATTTTTTATGGGAGAGACACTCTTTCACTCATTGGATGAAACCTGTTCAGTATGGTTGAACCTCTGGCATATCTCTCATTCTCCTCAGAGCACACAAGCCCCACAACCCCTTCAAGATAGTGTCTTACTGGGGGTTATTATTATGGTTTATGGCACAGTCACTCAGATGTTTCAGACTGGATATTATTAATATTAAAAACAATACAGTTTCAATATTATTACTACAGTAGTTTCATTAGCTTGCTTCTTCGTTAAAAATAAGTAAACTTCATATACCTTACTTATATTTGCTTAGGATTGCTTTCAAAAAGCTACTTGGTACAATTAAATGTAGCATTTTATGTACTTACTAAATATGTATTAAATAAATATGTTTAGAAATGAATAAGGTTTTGCAATCCATGATTGGATTCAAGACAATTTGGCAGCTTATTGTTAAACAAGGACTAATAATTCTGTCCCCAGCAGTGCTGCAAGGTGTCAGTCAACAATCTAGGTTTAATGAGGATACTTTTGCTACTCAAGTGGAAGATGGAAGAAATGTTTTATTAGGCCATAAAGAAAATAATTGACTAAACTGATCAAATCCAAGTTCTTCAAGCTCATGTATTTGTTTAATGCATAAAACTGCTACTGGATATTTACTCTAAACCGAAAGGCTATGTCCCTTTTATAGTATATACAAGATTAGGGCATGTAACATGGAATATGCAGTGAATTTGGAAAGATTCAGCAAGTATTTATCTGAAGTGGACTAAATTGATTTCTGACTCTTCTGAAAGGTCAGACACATAACACGTGTGCAGGTTTTGCAATCTATTTTCCCCCAAGCTGTCCAGATAAAAGAGACGGGGAATGACTGAAATCATTTCCAATTACCCTGGATTGGAGAAGAGATTGTGCAGCATTAGATATGAGGCATGGGCATTTGCAAGAAGCAGCAGGGGGACAAGACAAATGTGCGCTGTGACAAAGTGAACCAAAGGGCAGCTATTCTGTGCTTGCATTGTGACATTACATGTAAATTCATAAGCGGCTTAGCTTATGTTTTTCTCACTGTTTTTATAGGGTTTTTTTTATTTTTTGTGTGCCACCCAGATTCCATTGGAGTTGGGCAGCTAATACATTTCAGTAATTAAGTAAGTAAGTAAGTAAGTAAGTAAGTAAGTAAGTAAGTAAGTAAATGTATTATGTTGTCACAGCATGCTTCATTTTCATGGAACTTCCAGTTCATATAAATATCCATGAGAACACGAATCTTTTACCATTCAATGTTTTTTTTACTAAGCTTTTCTTGCACAAGCAACGATGTTAAAAGAATTGAAGACTATGGGGCCTGAGAAGGTATAGTTTTGAGGGCCCTGCTTTCAAAATGCTGAATATTCGGGTCAGTCTGTCTCTTATATCCATCATCCACTCCTGTCTAGCAGACATTTTCTAGTGCCAATTGAGCAGGAATATATATATTCATTCTTTCTAAATCTCTGCAGTCTTTTTGGAAGTTGGAACATTTTTATGATTTATGTAAAACAGAAATAATTATGTGATGAAGAACATGGTAATAGCAATGCAAAACAAAAGGTTGAAAAAGGAAAGCAAGCATTCTTTCTTTTACTTCCAAGAAGTTAAAATTCGATTTTATTGCATCAGTTATCAGGCTCAGCTCAGTGGAGCTAGTCTGCAATTTTAAAAAGTGTTGAATATATACATTCAGAATTTAAACTCAAGATACGAGATGAATCTCAACTCAAACTGGCAAGCTTCTGAATGCTCTTTTCCAAGTTGATAAATTGGGATCTGGAAAAAGGGTGTATCTCTATGTGTATGTATATAAAGGGAATGAGGCAGAAGAAGAAAAATATTGCCTTTTGTTAAAAAAAGAATGAAAATCACATTCAAGAGGCTGGACATCAGGAATCTGGGTCTTGACAATTTTGCTGCTACATTTGCTCAGAATTGTTCCTCTACTTTGTTCTACCGGATGAGGAAGGGGTAGAACAAGGAGGCTGTAATGGAAAAATAATTCCAGAGAACAATATTTAATCATATCTGCTTGTCTTTTGTACCTCAGCAGAACTCTCTAAGCTGCTTTTCATTAAACAAAGAATACCATGGAAAACTACCTGTGGTAGATCAGATCACTGACTTTCTATCTAGGTAGCAGTATCTCGTCAATTTTCCTTAATTTGTTCATCTGCAAATATTAAAAAAATATTTTCCCAAAAGTTCTATTTTTATTGTCTAGAACAATTAGCAGTTATTCCATACAAATACTAAACATTTTCTCTTTAAGAATGTAACTGTAATATACTCTTATACAATTTATGGAGTAAGTATAGTATGGACATTTTGTAATTACTGAAAACATCTTTTAACTATTGGTATGAAACCTCTCTCTTCATTCACAATTACAGTAAATGAGCCCAAAGTCATCCAGAAGTGAGTTTCTGGCTGTAGTTGAGAATGAACTTGAATAAAGGTCATTCAGTTCCTACTCCAACAATGACTTAATATCCACACTACACACACACACACAAACACGCACACACACACACACGTGGGGAAAAAGCAAAAGATTGCATCTATACTCCACCATGAGCTCCTGAAGGAAAAGTGGGATATAAATCTCAAATAATTCAGGATGTCCCAAATGCTTTACTATAATTTTTAGTGTTAATGGCTTAAAACTGCACTAAAGACTGTTGGAATGCCCTGTACTATATGTGATTGTAGGTATTGATTACATACATCAATAAGAAATTGTAATATTAGTTTCTCATTCAAAACCAATTGCTAGATAATTGCTAGATAATTAAAACAGTTCTTTAATCAGAACTGAAGAAGCTTCTTGGATGAGAAGCGAAATGTCTTCAAGACCAGTTGCCTTTTGAAAAGCACCTTTGGGACAACCGTGACCTGAGTGACTGAGAGTCTCCATAGACATAATTAAAACAACTTAAATGATTTTAAATGTGTTTTTTAAAAAGTGTAGCAAATGAATGACTTTTGGGTTATATATTGGCCCATTCAGTCCTTATTGTCCTGATCCTCGAATGCATGTGATATTCTAAAAGCTAGCAACAAAATTATTTATGAAGGTTTGAAGGCATAGGATGTTAACAAATCACTGGAAGTTTTACAAGCTCTTATATTTGGTGTGAAATTAAAATGGAGGCTTCCTCAGAACCATCTCTTGAGTTTTGCTCTTATAATTCATATTAATGCAAACCTATATATGTTTATTCAAAGTAATTGGCCCTGAGTTGAATGAGATACACACACACACACACACACACACACACACACACTACATTAATTACATATGGAAGCTATGGACATGGAATAAATGCCAAATTCTGTGAGAGTGAACTTAAAATATAACTGAAAGTAAAGCCAAAGACAAGTGTTTGTTAAGCTTTATTGCAAAGAAAAAATAGCAAGCAATAACAAAATCAAAAATTCATTAATCCTTTTTGAATCAGGAAATATTGATCCCATATATCAATGTTACAAATTGCTCCTTCAATGTAGAACTGTGTTGACTTGAAAGCTTTATGCTTTGCACTAAACACAGATTACTTAAGAATTTAAAGTAATAAAAAGTTTAGCTTCTCCTTTTAATTTGCTTGATAATATAAAATACAGTACAAAGGCATATTTTTTAAAAATAATGTTCATTAATTTAACAAGGTACGGTATCTGCTTCAATCAACTTGTATTTAACAATAATACAGCTGGCAATGGAATTATAACTGTATCTACTTAGAATTAAATTTTACTAGCTTAAATAAAAGTTAATTCCAAGGAAATATGCTGTGAACTGCAGCTGTAAAGACATTACAAACCTGGATTATTGTACTATGAAACCGCAGTTCCTTGGATTATACAAATCTGTTCAAATATCTGAAGAATGACAAAAATTACCTTTATTTTCAGATTATTATAACATATGGAATATTTTAACTGATTCTGAACATAATGGTGTCAATTCAAGTTAAATAGTTATTGCATAATGATTTGAAATAGGTGCTTGGACCTCATGTGAATGCTTCTAGATGAGTCTGAATAAAATATGCGATTGCTTTATGAATCTGACTCTAAAGCAGCAGCATTTTTTTCAGGCTCATGAAAAAGCTTGAAAATATACATTGCCCTTTAACAAATAGCAGAGATGCTATGCTTGTAATCATAAAAGGTCCAAGCACATCTTCTGAAACATCTGAAGCATGTACAATCTTAGCAGATATAATAAATCATGTTGCAAGTTCTTTAAAAAGAACTTATTTGACCAATATAGTTAATGTATTAGAGTATACTAGATGCCAAAACATTTCAGGAGTCACTGGGCTTGCAGCCTTACCTACCAAGTAAAGCTTTAACAAGAGGCCAGGCAAGGTTAAAGTAAGGCTATATAATAAAAATACTCTCAGTTGAAAGTTTGATATAGAGAACTTAATAAAAACAAAAAACAAGCAACAAATGTGCTTAGCATTATATTCTCTCTGGAATCTGTTAAAATGAATTATTTATTTGAACATGCTGGGGGAAAAAAGACAAAACTGTAGCAGATGATCAACTTTAGAGCTGTTGCAGAATAGAATTTCAGGAAACTGGATCCAAGTCAGAAATTCAATTACTTAATGAAAATGATCTTGTTTCACTGTTTGGCTTCTGCTGACCCATTAGGAGTGCCCTTATCATGTGAATCTTTTGACCATTTGATAGACTGTTACAGTAGTTACAGAAGCGAAAAATCTGCCATTGATTGTTATTCTATTGTGGGATTTTAATTTCCAAAGAAATATTAATAATTGAAATATGTATTTCCTGAATGTACATTTTTAAATCAGTACAATCAGAAATACGACAGTAGTTCAAACCTCTAAAATGATAATCTATTATGTTAAACTTATTAAGTGTTTCCAATATGATCACCTCTACAGCGATTTTAAAAATCCTGAATCTAACTATGTTGATTCTAACATGTTTTTTTCATTTAGAGAAAAATGAAAGAAAATGCTAATCAGTAGTAAAATATGACATCTTCATTAAGTCTTTCCTCACACTGAAATTTTGGTCACCAATATTTAATTTGCATTGTTGTAACATATTACAGCTTTGATTAGTTTGCATGGATTACAATAATTTTCATGAACTGGACTAATCACTTTTTTTAAAAAAAAAATCCCCATTCCATCCTTCTTACACTCCTATCACGCTCCTTTCAATATCTTAAATGCCACTGCAATGTCATATCATACAACACAGTATAATATAAACATTTTGTGGAATATAAAGTTTAGTTAGACACCACAAAAAATTTTGCTTCCTAAAACCTATTCTTAGATGATATCAGAGTACAATTCTCAGAATCCTGGGTTTCAATCATCCCCAGCCTGGGGCAGAAATCTAATACTCTAAATATATCAGGGAGGTACTAATAGTGGAAGTACAGGGGCTACACCAGTTATGTCAAACCTATGGCCTAAAAGTCATAGCCATGCAACCTAAGCCTGGGGGCATCCCCATATCCACTTTCCCCAGGTTTCTGCCAAAGTATAATTTGGGCAAAAAGAATAATTATTAAATATATGTCTATTCTTTATGTGAACATTATTTTTACTTTAATTTGAATCAAATTTTATACTGCTCTCACGCAATTTGGACAATGCAGTTCCCAGCACACTGCAGAAAGCCCATTGCTGCCCCCACTCCATCAAAAAAAATAATAATCCCGAAACAAAGGACAAGATTTTTGTCTTGCATAGACAATGAAGCATTCTCTAACTGAAAAAGCATTAATATTTGCCTCTGCCTGATACTATTAAATCGAGGGTGCAAAACGCAGTATTTTTAAATATATTCTACCGTTTAGCCTAGCTAGTGATATGGACAGTATTATATCCAGGATCTTTCTTTATAATTTTATTTTGTTATCTGCCTCAGTGTCAGTGGCCAAAAGAAAGACAGGAGGAAAGAGTGAGAGTGAGAAAGCAGATGATGTCATTTGCTTCAGTGACTGAAAAAGCACGACAACCGAAGGCAATTTAAGAAAAAGCCTGGTGCCAACACATCTAAATAAAAACATTTTTTTCACTGCAAGGTTTATAGTATTGTTTCGAGCCAGTGCTTGAGAGAAAAAAAGCGAAGGGGGGGCCCTCTCTAATAGGACTGTACTTTGCTTACAGCAAAGGCTTGGAAGTCAGGACTGGGTCGGTTTCAATCTGGCCCTCTTGTCAAAAGACAGCACAGAACCCGTTTTGTTGCTCCTTCGCTCCCGTTCTGGGAGTTTCTCCACGGTAACGGAGCAGCAGCGCCCGGAACGGCCCCTGCTGCATTCTCTGCATTTACGCCTCTCTGTCTGCCCACCGTCCTGCAGAATCCCACCGGTGCCGGAAGGGAACCTCGCCCGGGAGACGCCAAGAGGCTGCGAGATCGCCCGACAGGATTTGCCCGAGGCTGAGCAGCTCGCCGCGGGCCCCGAGCCAAGACGGCTTCCCAGTCCAGCCGAACGGTGGAAGCGGAGCACCGCTCGGCATGTTTCGGAAAAAGCGTAAATGTGCGCGAGGCCAGGCTCTCGCGGCGGCGCGCGCTCTCGCGGTCGGGGAAACCCTCCCTCCCCCCAGCCGAGAAGGCTGCCGGCTCCCCCGCCCCGCCCTCTCACTGCACCGCCAGGGCTTCCCCGCGCCAATGCACAGCCTGGCGGGAGTTACTGCGGCTTGCCCGGCTCCCCCAACCCCGGCGGGGCCGCCGCCGCTTTCTAGCAAAGGTCACTCGCACAGTTCCTCGCCTTCTCCTGGGAAGGGCTGCTGGCTAGCTGGGAGGGGCTGATTAAGCACCCCCCCTCCCCCGCAGCCGAAAGAGCGTTTTCCCGTTTCGTCGCTTGGGAGGGAGGAGGAACGCGAGCACCGCCTTTCGCGCTGGCATTCCGGGATTTCCCTTTGTTTAGAGCCGGGAATCCTCCTTCCTCAGCGGTCTTTCCCTGCCGCAGTCCTCAGAGCTCTCACTCCGGATCGGTCTTCTAATTTTCAACATGCTTACGCTGGAATAAGCGGTTCGAGAACTGGATTATTGCTTACTATCTTTTCCTCCTTTTACATGCTCGGGCATCCCTGGGCTTCCCCAGCAAAATTGCAGAGTAGAAGCTCTGAAAACTGTCACCCGAAGATGCAAACGCCGCACGTCCCTTTGTTTCCTCCGAGGGTAATCCCTCCCATCGCAATACAGGGAAGCCCTAGCCTCCCCCGCTCCCCAAACGGTTTGCCATTACGCTTCCCCCACCCAAAATGGGGTCTCGATTCGGGAGCAATTTACAAACACTGTGGAATCCCTTGCTTGAAAGTTTCTGCAAAGGTTTTATACGGCATATAAATCCCTGCAGATCTCCCCCCCCTTTGTCCTTCACCCCCCCCTCAAAATAAAACACTATTCAGCTTTTTCCGGGGTGGGGTGGGGAAAAAAAAGAGAACAAATGGGGCAGACTACCACCCTGGTGCGGGAAGTAGAATATCATAGTGAAATATGATAAACACCAAGCAATAATCGTTCAGGGGGTGAAGCCCTGGCTCAACGGGCTCTGGAGGAATCCAGATAGAGGGGAGGAGAGGAATCACCCTTACCTGTCTGAGCAGTTCTTGCATCAAGAGCGGATGGTACTGGTGATAGCTCCCCTCCTCCCTCCCGGATTGTCACTGAGGGGGGTGGGGGTGGGTGTCTGGTGGTGGCAAGAGGAATTCCACCCAGCAGGGAGGAATTCCCCCCTATGGGGGGGGAGAGAGAAGGGGGAGAAGAGAAGCGTCCCCACTTTGATAGCTGTGACTAGCAACAGCGAGAGCAAACGCCGCTCCTGGGATTTTCTTGGCTCCCCTCCCCGCGCGGTCTTCTTCTCACGCTGCAGCTTTTTCGCCCCTTCCAGGTGACGTGATGCCCGTTGTTTTGGTTCGCCCGACCAATCGGACTCGTCGCCTGGATTCTACGGGAGCCGGGATGGGCCCGTCGTGGCGGCAACAGGACTCCCCTCTGCCGACCATAACGCATTGCGCAGGGTGCACCGCCGCCTGGTCTTCCTGCAGCTTTAACAGCTCTGACATGGAAACCCCATTGCAGTTCCAGCCGAGCTTCTGCTCAGAGCAGCAGCAGCAGCAGCAGCAGCGCCCACACCCGCATTACCACCACCACCAGCAGCAGCAGCAGCACAGTGAAGAGAGGCAGCCAAAGCAGCAGTCCAGCCCTTGCTTCCAGTGCAACAGCTGCGCTTATTACGGGGCTGCGGCTGCCACAGGCGATAACCTGCCGCTGCTCCTCCGCACTTCGTCGCCTCTGTCGGCCGCTTTCCGGACTCGCTCCTCGCCGCTCTCTTGCTCCGCAGCTTCCTCCCGCCAGGGCAGCCAGCTCAACGTGAGCGAGCTGACCCCTTCCAGCCATGCCAGTTCGTTCAGGCAGCCGCACCACTACTCCCAGCCCCACCAGCACCACCACTCCCACTCTCACCCGTGCCACAGCGTGCACCACCACCAGCAGCCGCCGCCCCAGCCGGCGGGCAGCCCCAACAGCAGTACCGGCAGCGGCAGCCACCACTACCAACTTCAGCAGCAGCGCCGCGAGAGCAACCCTTTCACGGAAATAGCCATGAGCAGCTGCAGGTACAACGGCGGCGTCATGCGTCCTCTCAGCAACCTGAACTCGTCCCGTAGAAACCTCCACGAGCTGGACTCCGAAGCGCAGCCGCTGCAGCCCCAGCCTCCGCCGCCGCCGCCGCCGCACTCCAGCCCCACTGCCTCAGCTGCCGCGGCCGGCCCCGAGATCGTGGTGTCCAAGCCCGAGCACAACAACTCCAACAACTTAGCGCTCTACGGATCTGGCGGCGGCGGCAGCCAGACCAACAGCGGCGGCAAAACCAGCAAGAAGAAGAACCAGAACATCGGCTACAAGTTGGGACATCGCCGCGCGCTCTTTGAGAAGCGGAAGCGGCTGAGCGACTACGCGCTGATCTTCGGCATGTTCGGGATCGTAGTGATGGTGATCGAAACCGAACTGTCTTGGGGCGCTTACACCAAGGTAGCGAGTCTCTCCGCCCCCCACGATCAACCGCCTTGTACCTTCTCTCCTTTCGTGTATTATATTTCTTGTATCGTATTTCTAAAAGCATTTTTCCCTTCCCTTCCCTCCTCTCCCTTCCCTTTTTTGTCCTGTTTTGCTGCTTTTCGCATTATCCCTAGTTATTTTATCCCTTCTCCTTAACTTGCTTTAAGCATTTCCCCATGCTTCACCTGCCCTTTCAGCTTCAGACTTTGATCTTGAATGCTTGACTTAGCCCCATGAAGATTGTTGACTACTAACAAACCCTCTCCCAGATGTAGGCTTCTGGCATGAGAAGCCTAATCACAGATTCTTACTAACCATGGCCTAAGAGTGGTGTTCCTGAGTCTGCATTCTAGGGAATCTGGAATGGGAGTTTTCCAGCATAAGGAGCTGCCAATGATAGTGCTTCAGTTGTCTACTTTTCTTTATGGAAATCATCTTCAGGCAACTTTTCTGGATTGCTTTGATGAGTGTCTGTTTTAAGTTTTCTTCCCCCTGCAGATATGTAGAATGCCAACTCAGCCATGCTTTTTTGTTTTTGAGCAAATGGTATGATGCATTGCATTGTTTAAAGAGTAACTTGGGTACTTACTGATTTGTACGATCAATAGACTTGGAATATCTTCTCTAATCTCTTCTTTGCATCATTTTTCATCATCCATACATTCTGAATGAATACTAGGGATGCTTTGCCACTAAGATTCCCTGCATTTGGCATACAGACACTAGCAGATTGTAGCTTCTCAACAGAGTAGCAACAGCTGAGTATTGAACATTCTTTTCTGCCAGTGTTGCAAAGCTGGAAAAGACATTGGATAGTTCATTGCTAACAGTAATAACCTTGAGAAAAATCAGCTCTTTAAATGAGGGGTTTGAAGTCTTTACTTTTTATATGAAGTTATAATTTTAGTAAAACAAAGTTTTTTTAAAGTTGAACTCAACTTCTTGGATATGTTCACGCAGTTTTCTTGGCAACATTATGGAAGAGTTTTGACATTGACTTCTGCAGTATTTTCAATTTACCAGTAGTTAATGGCCATGGTATTTCCTGGTAATCTCCTCTGGACTCTGAAATTCTTAGCCTTTTACTGTCAAAAAGATTTGACCAGCTTAGGGTATGAAAACCAGTTTGATGAATATGGAGGAGAGGGCAACTCTATTACTCCCCATTACTTTGTTAGATCCTTAATTATTAATCTGTTGTCTTGTAATGGTTATCTTTTTTACCTGGCCTATAAACTAAATCTTTTTTTAACTAGATAGCCATTATTTTTCTCTGAGATCTTACAGACAAGGGACAAAAAAGTCAACATATTAAAAAATCTATTTTTTCTTGCAGGAGTCACTGTATTCATTAGCCCTCAAATGCCTTATTAGTCTCTCTACAATCATTCTGCTTGGTCTGATTATTGTATACCATGCAAGGGAAATTCAGGTATGTACCACTTATGAATCTGTATTTTTCAAGGACATTTCATAGAAACTCAGCAGACTCTATTAATGCATTTTTTCACTGCCTTGGAGATGGTATATTGTTACTTATAAGTCCCGAATATAGAAATCTGCGTGTGCAATCTGTGTTTATCTGTCTTTGCAGTTAATTTATTAATGTAAAAGTGAGGGGCATAATGCCTGCTGTTTTGCAATAAGTGTATATTTGTTAATCCATTCTGGATCACATGACTATGAAGTCTCCAGTCACCTCTAAATATTAAACCTTGGTGATGCTGTGTTAAACGTCTCATGTACAAAGCAGGGTAGCTTTTAAAAATGAAAAGATTATAAAAACATACAGCAAGAACCTCTAAATTTTATCCATAAATGTTGCAATAACCACAGTATTCTTAGAATTCAAAGTACATTTTGGTTAAAGAATAACTGATTAGTTCTGATTTTGAGGAAAGATTTTCATCTGATTGATTTCAAGATTAGGAGGCATAGCTCTTTTTCCTGTTGAAGTAATTTCAGCCATGGTCATTATCTCCATAAAGGAAGAACATCGTAAAAGGTACTTTGTTTAACCTATGCAACATTGAACAAAATGTACCATTTTTTTTCATTAACAGAAAATGTTTCCATTGGTGGAGTATATATTAGTGTGTAGTGAGCAGTCACTGTTAAGTCTGCTAAGATATCCCCAAACTGAGCCATCTGTTATGAAGGTGTTCAAGGTCATATGGTCTGATTGACTTAAATTGGATTGAAGCATTAATATAAAATGCATTTACAGGTTACAAAGTCATTATCCACCACACCTCTCTGATTAACTGATTATGAAGAAAAAGGCTACCAATTTTTAATAATTTTGAGATATTCCTTGCCTGTCCCAAAAGAAATAAGTGATAAAGGCTTCTCTATTATTGCTTAGTAAACCTAATGGATAATAACGTGCAGTTTTACTCAAGAGTGTCTTTACTTTTACATATTTGAAGAGATATTAAATAAATTATGACAACTTTTTCTTCATCAGCATTGGAATTTTGCCACTTCTACCTTTTTATTTGCAAATGGGGTGTACTATAAATAAACATTTTAAAGTTAAAACAGTCTTTTTATATAGTTTCTTATGTAGTTGTTACTATTTTTACCAATTATTATTGCTATATATCTTTGGATTATACTAAATTTTAAAATATATACTTTCTGCTTCATTTTTTCAACACATGTTTTAGCTAAAATTAGTCCTTGTGAATCTCCAACATTTTCTAATTTTTGAACTTCACTATTCACAGAAATATTAATAACAAAATTGATGCAAACAAAGCCGAATGTAGCAATTTTCTCAAAGAAAACTCACTTTCCTTAACAAGGCAAATCTAATGGACAAATGAGGCTTCTGCTTTGAATCACAAAGTGCTGTAATGAATGATGCTATTTTAATTTGTATTTTATTTTAAATCGTATTTAATTTTTCTCTGTTGATTTAAATGCCCTTAAAGCAAGTTTAGTTCACATGATAGCAAAAGCAGGAAAAGCTTTTTCCAATTGTACTATAAGGACTCATTCAGTTATGAAGTTAGTAACATTACATTGTATTTAGAAATGTCAGAGTACCAAATAATGACTGTCTTGTGAGTGACATTTAATTCAGAGGTTATTTTAGTTTCAAAAAGTGTCATGTGAAATCATTCAGTGCAAACTGTTTCTTTGAGCTTTCCAGTAACATGTTCCCTAGAGATATTAGTGATAACACTTGCATAATGTTATTTTTTCTAAGAATTGGCATGGGCATTTTAAAATCAACCATAAAAGTGTTTGTATAGCATATAAAACTACACCCCAAACAATCTCATCTAGATTTCATGACTATATTTTGGAAATACAATGAACAGTTTCATTATCTCTCTCTCCCTAATGGTGATCTTCATTGTTTTTACTGTTATGTCAAACAATAGAAATATTTTTTTTAAAAAAACACACACACAATGCACCATAAAACAAGGGTTACTATATTAAACTTTCCCCTACTGGAAAAAATAAATGATCCTGCATGAATTTAAATGAATGCCAATACTTTAAAAAAACACTCAGTTTGTACTGTATTGAAAGATAACACACCCAGCCATCTACCTTGTTCAGCACTGTGGACAGCTCTAAGTATCATGAAAGTGTTTTTTTTGGGTACCAGTTTAAGCCATTTAAGTAACTGTTGTGTATGTGTATATCTCTATTCATAACTTATTCACAGTGTTCTGGAAAAACCGGACTTACATTTATGCTGAATAGTTTTATTTTGTATTGGTATATTTATATATCGTATATTTATATTTAATTGCTGTTTTGTGTTCTGAATTAATGTGAGAAATATGTTAGTGAAAAGTGAAATTTCACCTTTCTATAGACAGTATTCAAAGTTGAGGACACCTCATCTGGAAACTTTTGGGGGGGAGTTTAGAGGATTTCTCAAGCTAATAAAATTAGTATACATGCTCTAAATCTAACTTTTTTGTAAACAGGCATACAATTTTTCATTTGGCAAAGGAAACATTTTTTTCTAAATAACATTTCTTTCAAAATGTTGAGCAAAATTTTAAAAGTTTTTGGAATGACAAATGCAAGTTATAATATCTCATAATATTTAAGAGTTTAAAAAATATAACAATTCAGCTTCTTGGTGAAAAATAATGATTTTAATGGTAGCGTGATAAGACTAGCAACAGAGGGGAATATATGTTTTCCTTCTTTAAGAATTTTAAGTTACACAGAAAAACTTAATATCTTATTGCTGCTTTTTAAAAAATGAAATTGTCAAAATCTTCCATTTTCAGACTCCTTAATGTCAACTATAACTGCATGGAGTCATTTGATTCTTTGTCTGTTATATTACAGAATATGGCCCATTAGTCTAAATCTCTTATATTTTGATTCCAAGAAAATGTAGACAGTTTAATGGGATGGAAATTATTATCGGGACCTAAACGTATATAAATAGTGTCTTCCTGATGCAATGGTGTTTTTCTAAAACAGCCTTCTTTAGCCTGGTACTCTCCAGATATTTTGAAATTGTGTGATATATCAGGGGAGTATCTTATGAAGGTCTATTGCAATGTCTCTAAATTCTTGCTTTTAAAACAAATATATGTGAATGAAAGTTTTGAAATATAAGAATTCACTTATAAGATTAATATCAACTTGGTTTTAAGTATTGTCACTCACATGCATTCAACTTAAAACATGAACACGAGCCATATGCGTATATACAATAATAGTTCCCTACATAGTTTCAATCTAGTCCTATCATCAGTGTCCATTAACATATAAAAATTGACAGAAATATGTTATATGTATTATCCAGAAATATTTATTGAATCTCTTGTCCTATTAAGTACCGTAGATTCTTCAATTTAATATAAATCATTGCAATGCTTAATCATTGGGTTTAACAATATTCGAGTCAGTTTTGGGTTTGGAATATAAGTCTGAGACTTCTGAAACTAAGAAGCAGTTATTTCAGAGATCAAATATTTCTCCTATGGGCTAGTTGAAACATGAATATTCTTAAAACTCATAATTTATGATGTCACTGATAATTAAAATAAAATAAAATAATTTCTCTTTTATATATTTGGCCAATGGCCAAAATAAATATTTATTCTAAGAAGAAATATAGATGGTATTCTGTCAATTAAATTAAATTTTAATTTAATTTAATTTAATTTAAAATAAATGTAAAGATATTTAGATAATATCTAGTGGATGATCTGGATGATCTGCGGGTGATAGTCCATTTCTCTTTCTGAGAAGCCACTTGTATGAGCTCTTCAAGGTAGACCAAACTTGAACATCAAGTTATGAATAGTAAAACTTTTATTATAGAGGTAAAGTAACAGAATCTTGCAAATCCTGCCTTTATTGTAAAGAAAACTAGGGAGAGACAAGTCTGAGTCACTTTCCCCAATTCTTTCCTGTTTTGGACTTAGATTTGTCTTATCTGACTATTGCTTTGGTTGTGGTTCTTCCTCCTTTTCGTCATGGTTATTCTCACAGACCATTACGTCTAATAGTTTAGGTGCAATATTGTCAGCTGCTCTGGCTGGACTGGACATGCTATGGAGGTGCTCTCCTAGTGTTTTGAGAGTGTAAGGATCTAGATGGGAACAATAACCCAGAATTAAACCTTGGTATGATGAAGTTAGTGTTGATACATAGGTATTTTAACTTTTCATCAATTATTTCTTGATGGAAAATCAACATCTCTAAAAGAACTGGTCTTGACTTGAGGCCCTTTCTGGACTCAGGGTTCTTACTAAACTAGCCACTGGAGTCTGTGATCAGGGAGGTCTGCCCAACTGACTGGTGTGCCAGTCTACCTGGAATGAGACTATCAGGCAACAATGACTCATGCCCTTCCTTGTCACCAAGAGACAGGATTCCTGCGGTTCACTTGACATGGTGTAGCCTTTAAAGACTACTTGGAAATTACAAGATTTCAGTGCTTTAAGTTTTGACTGGCACTTGCCATCAGCAGCATAATACGCTTGTTCCTCAAATCCTACACTGGCTCCCTATTGGTTTCTTGGTAGAATTTAAAGTGCTGGTTTTAACCTATAAAAGCCCTGCATAGCTTGACGCAATCACATTCTGCATCAAGATCATCGCAAGAGAAACTGATTTTCTGTTGCAATGAGGACCTTCTGGAATAATCTCCCCATTAATAATATCTGGCTGGCCTTTTCTCTGAGAACATTCAGAAACAACTAAAAATGGAGCTCTGCCATATGGCATTTTCCTAGGGAATGGACATCCTGAGCTTCTTTTGTTATTGTTTCATATTTTAAATGTTTTATTTTTAAATCTACCATGGATGTTTTAATGCTGCATTTGTTTGACCAATGTTACCATGGATGTTTTATTGTTCCTTATTGCGGATGTTTATATTTTGCTCTAAACCTTCGTGAGTCAGTTTATTGAAGTTGGTGATACAGGTTTAGGAAACAAATAATAAAGAAAGACATGGAACCCTTTCTTACAAGATATTTTGTACTGGATAAAATAAATATCAAGGCACAAAGGATGTTTAATGTAATTATTAATAATCTTAAAAATGAATCAATTTTCATATGAAGCTATCTATAGTACGTGCTATTATTAATTAGTTTATTCTAAATTAGCAAAATAAGTCAACCAAAAAGTGCTGCTGTTCTTCATAATAAAAAATTAATGAAAATTTTGCAATAACAATAACACATGATTCCATTGTGCAGATTTTTTATCATTGTCCTTTGTGTTAAATTTCACAGGTAAAAATATTCACAGGTGTCAAAATATAGTTTTAACTATACTGATCCCTGAACTTTATGTGTGTGTCTGTGCATGTGTGCATACATATCTACATAAATAAAATTAGAGTTGATTCCCTCTCCCTTTGCAATCTGCTAAGCTCCTCAAAGCTACCTTGGACTTTTGGGGGCACTCAAAAGTAATGACTGAAATGGAAATTAAAAGGTGAGCAAGGGTGTGGGAAAAATGACAACAATCATCATTCTAGTGGAATGATGGAAGCTACAGACCAATCAATTTAACATCAATACTGGGGAAGATCCTAAAAAAGATAATCAAAAAATAAATCTGTGAACAACTAGAAACAAACAAAGTCATAACTAGTAGCCAGCATTGGTTTGTTAAAAACAGATCATGCCAAACCTATCTCATCTCATTCTTCAATACAGTGACCAAACTAGTAGACTAGCAAAACGCAGTGGACATAGTATATCTAGATTTCAGTAAGGCATTTGACAAAGTGGACCACAACCTACTCCTTGGTAAGCTAGAAAAAGGTGGAATAGACAAGATCACCACCAGATGGATCTGTAGCTGGCTGACAAACTTTACTCAATGAGTAGTCCTCAATGGCACTACATCCACAAGGTTCCATCTTAGGCCCAGTACTCTTCAACATCTTCATAAATGAGTTAGACGAGGGAATTGAAGGGGAACTCATCAAATTCGCAGATGACACCAAACTGTTAGGAGTAGCCAACACCCCAGAAGACAAATTCAGGATCCAAAAAGATCTTGACAAACTTGAACAATGGGCCCTATCCAACAAAATGAGTTTCAATGTAGAGAAAAGCAAAGTCTTACACTTAGTAGGAAAAACCAAAGGAACAAATACATATTGGGCAAGACCAGGCTTAAAAACAGTAACTGTGAGAGAGACCGTGGAGTCCTAGTGGACGATCACTTAACTATGAGCCAGCAGTGTGCAACAGCAACCAAAAAAGGTATAAACAGGGTTGTATAAACAGGCATAGAATCAAGTTCACACAAGGTATTAGTTCCGCTTTATAAAACCCTAAGACCACACCTGGAATACTGCAGCCAATTTTGGTCACCATATCACAAAAAATATGTTGAGAGTTTGGAAAAAAATTCAGAGAAGAGCAACTAAGATGATCAAAGGCCTGGAGACCAAAATATACAAAGAACAGCTGCGGAACTTGGGTTTGGCTAGTCTAAAGAAAAGAAGCAATAGGGGAGAGATGATAGCAGTATTCCAGTATCTGAGGGGCTGCCACAAGGCAGAGGGGCTCAGGTTGTTCACCAGAGCACCAGAGGGAAGGACGAGAAATAATGGTTGGAAACTGATCAAAGAGAGAAACAACCTGGAATTAAGAAGAAACTTCCTGACAGTGAGGACAATCAACCAGTGGAACAGCTTACCCCCAGAAATCATGGGCACTCCATCACTGGAAATTTTCAAGAAAAGACTGGACAGTCACCTGTCTGACATGGTATAGGTTCTCCTGCTTGAGCAGGGGGCTGGACCAGAAGACCTCCAAGGTCCCTTCCAGCTCTATTCTATTCTATTCTATTCTATTCTATTCTATTCTATTCTATTCTATTCTATTCTATTCTATTCTATTCTATTCTATTCTATTCTATTCTATTCTATTCTATTCTATTCTATTCTATTCTATTCTATTCTATTCTATTCTATTCTAGCTTTCCAAACAGTCCTTCTATTGTCTCAAAGAGAAAACCCAGCTATGTACTTTTTTCCTAATCAGCTAGAAGAAACATCTCTAGAACCATTTGGAACGATGTTGGAATATACACATTTAGTGGTGGAGCAGCAGAGTCAGAATAAAACACACTGGTTTCAAAATGATGACATAGGCATCTCAATATCATTATGCAATAATTAAACAATTACGTAATGCTGTGATGACACTGGGTGCAAGCACATAAGTCATATTATTTATATGCTGGTACAATCAATTTTTGCCTCCCATGTGTTTCCATTAAATACATATGGTTTGATGGGGCATTTTAGTGAAGGAATCTGAATTGGAGCTGATATTGTATCTGTTGTATCTGTTTAGGATTATTACATAAGAAATGAATAAGGGCGCCAAGTTATTGACTGAAACATTATTGAAACAGAGAAAAGCAATAAAATATGGGGGGAAAGCCTATCATAGTTTAGCATTAGACTTAATTGCTTTAAAAACATTTATATTTTAGATTATTTCTTCTTCACCCTATAAAGGAGACACACACACACACACGAACACAAAAGAGGGAAAACAAAAACTAATTTCAACACAATTTAATTTTGAGCAAATTGAATTAGTTAAATATAGTAGTAAGAGTATGCAAACTTTAAAAAAGATTTAGAAGTGCTTTGGACTTCATTGTGCTCAGTATTTTTCGTCTATCCATTAAAATCTTTTTCAGATATGTTTGCTTTAGGAATTGATTTATTTAAGTCAATATGCCTCTTAAAATAGTTTTATTTAGGCTTTCACAAAACAAATGAAAAACGATGGTCTGCTTTAATAAATAGCAAATAGCATATTGTCTTAAAATATAATATGTTTATGTATAGGGGATTTAATCATTTCCATTCTTCCGTGACAGTACAATTGGCTACTAACTTTTGGAAAAGTTTCGGGAGGCAATTTTGTTTGTTGCTGACAATGGATCCCTAATTATTCAGCCGTATTGTCAGTTTCCTGCTCTCTTTCTGTAGTCTTTCTCTTTCTCTATCAATTCATTGTACTGACCCTGTACTCATGCCTTATGTCTTCTGGTTTAAGTGTGTTTGTGTGTTTATACACTTTAGGAGCTTTGGGATTAGGTCTGTGACATACTGTGATAGATGATGAGTTTTTAAAAAATGTGTATTGGTATTGACTGATTTGATTTGATTTGATTTATACTTCAGCTATCTGCTCTGCTGAGCACCATGGGACTAAAAAAATTAATCATAATGAAAAAGCTCTGACACATTCTTGCTTTGATTTCAACAAATACATGATTTCACATATTCATTATAGCAAGTAAAACATAATGCAGAAAATGACTTATTTCATGTTTGCTTTAAAAATGTAAATGGAAATACTCTTATTTTTCCTTATCCGGAATTAATTGCGACAGAACGGTATAGATGATTTTATTGTCTTTAAGGTTCTAATTCTAGTAATTTCCCTTTTTATTTTCTGTTTTTCATTTTGTTGGTGATGATAGGTTGTTTTACAATTTTTACGTTATATAGATATAAATATTGTTCATTAATTGGAGTATTGAAGATTAAAATTATGTGAATTGAGAAAGTAAAAAGAGACTACATTCTTCAATGTTCTGCAGATAAGAATGAGATAACAGCTTATTTTTGTTTATAAACCTAGACACATAAATCTGATTAATATTCTAATCTGAATAGACAGAACCAAAACGTTAATAATTATTATATATTTTATCTTGATCATGAATATTCAGAATTATGCCATAGATTTGTGTGTAACCTCTTTAGGTATGTTGTATAGTTTATCATCTCCATTACAACTACAATTTGGTAAGAAAAAGGGAAAATACACTTGGCCTCCATGTACTCATCTTGCATATTACAGTTAACTATTATAGTGCATTGTTATTACAATGTTGTGTTGTATTTTAAAAAAGAAACCCTTGATTTAAAGTTATGGTAGGAAATAAATAGTTAATCATATAGTTTTGGATAATCTTTTCCCCAAAGATAAGATAAGGGTTACTATTCAGGGAAAAATAATAGACCTGTTTGAGTTCAGACATGATCTTATCATAAGGACTAATGCATATATGATGCCAAATCTTAATATATCTGGGTTGATTTTGGTTTCACATATTCTGTAATCTCTGGCAATATGTTTCTGTAAATGAAACCATGGCTTATCAGGATGCAAGAATGATGAACAGAGCAGGGAATGAAGTTAGGAACAGAAGTAAAAACATGTGTTGATTTTAAACTAGGATTATGGTATTGATGATGACATAGCATTGTTGCTAACAAAAAAATAAAAATAAACTATATAAAGAATAGAATTTCTAAAATATTCCACATTAATATACAATTGTTTAAATTGTTTTTATAATTCAGATGTGAATATCTTTATTAGATCATTATATCAAAAATATGATTACTCAGGAATAACAGAACCATTCTGAACACTAGTAGAATATTCATTGTTGACAGGACAATTCAGCAGATCTGTGGAAAGGGGTAAATGCTTCTATTACTTCTTCTCCTTAAACCATTGGATTAATGTGGAGTAATACCTTTGTTTTCTGCTTCCCCACCAAACAGCTGACTTCATAAATTAACATTTGTGGTGTTCTGTTGCACTACATTGTTTACTTTCTGATCAGCAGAGTCTTATCTTGAATTGAATTATACTTGAATTGCTTGTTACCTAACTGTTTAATGAATTATTTGAAAGACGTAGCACGAATGTTATTTGCTATTTATATATACACAGAAAACAATTAAAATATATATTTAAACATACAACCAAACAATTCCCATAACTCCTGAGAATGCTGATTATTTTTATTAAGAGTCAGAAACAAATTGCCTTTCTGTATAATCTCTGTAAGGGACGCGGTGGCTCAGTGGGTTAGGATGCTGAGCTTGTTGATCAGAAGGTCGGCAGTTTGGCGGGTCGAATCCCAAGTGCCGTGTAACAGAGTGAGCACCTGTTACTCGTCCTAGCTTCTGCCAACCTAGCAGTTCAAAAGCACGTAAAAATGTAAGTAGAAAAATAGGGACCACTACGGTGGGAAGGTAACAGCGTTCCGTGCGCCTTTGGTGTCTAGTCATGCTGGCCACATTTTTAATTTTTAATTTAATTTAATTTTAATTTTAATCCCATTTATATCCCGCCCTTCTCCGAAGACTCAGGGTGGCTTACAATTTAAGCACAAACCAATGTGCTTAGCAATAGCCTTCATTCTATGTATATGCCTGCTTATTAGGGCTTTTGGCCCCCCCCAAGCGGCATTATTACAAAGTCAGCTTATTGCCCCCAACAATCTGGGTCCTCATTTTACCTACCTCGGAAGGATGGAAGGCTGAGTCAACCTTGAGCCTGGTGGGATGCGAACCTGCACTAATTGCAGGCAGCTGGTGTTACCTGCAATTGACCACGGAGATGTCCTTGGACAAGCGCTGGCTCTTCGGCTTTGAAATGGAGATGAGCACTGGCCCCTAGAGTCAGAAACAACTAGCACGCATGTGCGGGGGAACCTTTACCTTTACATAATCTCTGTATAATCTGTATATACTTCTAAATCCAAACATTCTAAATTGCCTGTGCCAATTTTTATTTTTTACTTTCTTAACAACCATATATTTTAAAATGAAAAATATTTACTTACTCCAATAAAATGTAAAACACTCTATGCTGAGACAGAAGATTAATAATCGCAGAAGATTATTATGTTGATACTTAAGAGCACTAAATTTGAATATGTTTATCCAATTTACCAAAATAATAGTTTATTTTCTAATAGAAGATAAATGGCTGTCATCATGATCCATATTTGATGTTGAGATTGTAATATAGTGTAGGCCTTAAAAATTCTTCCCTGAACAGTTAAATGATCTTTATGTCAATTTTATAATTATTTTAGACCAAGTAGAAGCCAGTGGTACAGGAATTGCGCTGTTATTGGAGACAGATGTTCAACACCAAGTTCATATTTGTTTATATTTTTTTCCTGCTGCACCAGGAAAAATATGATCTGGTTACATGTCTGAATAGGCCAAACATGAGTGTGGGACTGTTGTAATGACTTGTTTTCAATTGTAACAAAATGGTAGAAGAGTAAATGGGATAATTTTACTACTAAGCGCCTCATGTGCTCCCAATTTAAATTTAAATTACAAGTTCTAGGGTTGATAAACTCACTCAATAATTGGACCAGATAATCTTCCACCTCCTTTTTAACCCACAGCAACAACCCTGTGAAGTGGGTTGGGAAGATAAAACAACATGTATTTAATTAATTTTCATAAGAAAATTTAAGTAGTGTAGTATATTGATAAGACTATTTCCATTAAATTTGGTTGATTGTTTCTGAAATACACCTAACCTTATTGTGAAGATATTTTGCATGTGAATTTGTTACTAAGAGTTAAATTGCTGAGTTATTGTTGTTTTTTAAACATTTTTATTGATTGCCACATCACCAATACAATAATAGATTGATTGGTTTCCCAATGTGAATAAATTAGGGAGCAATCAATGCATGACATTTTTGAAGCAAGGGTTTAAAATATTTAGGAATCCCAAGCTTGGTTATATATTGCTTTTAAAAATATAGTCTGCACTCCATTACATGTTTACCTGAGAACCCTAATGAGTTAATGGGAATATTTATTTCTAGATAAGTTTAAGTAAAAAAAGGTAAAGGTTCCCCCGCACATGCGTGCTAGTCATTTCCGACTCTAGGGGCCGGTGCTCATCTCCCTTTCAAAGCCGAAGTGCCATTGCTTGTCCGAGGACGTCTCCATGGTAATGTGGCCGCATGACTAGACACTGATAATTTCTATTCTCATTTGCATAGGAAAAAAGAGACATTAAAAGTTGATTTTTAAAAATAGTTTAATTTTTCACTTCAATGTAGTTATCAAAATGAATTTGTAAAAAAGCAGTTTATAGCTTTAATAATCATGGATTGCTCTGGGTGCTTTAATTATCACCATTGAGAAAAAAGGAGCAAGAAAGCAGAATTATTTTTTAAAGCACAGGCTAACATACATATTGGTGACAGTCCTAATAGCAAAATAAAATAAAATAAACCGGGTAAATATGAATAGTTTTAACCTGGGTCATATTCCGTTTATGATTTTTCTAATCCATTGATCTTGCTGGATTATACGAGTATTCATGCACAAAACATTCCTAGTTTACATCATTTGCTACAGTTGAAACCCATTTAAATGACAAGATAGGCTGCTTAGGTTATCTTTTAGAGCAGAGTTTCTTCTCAACTTTGGCAACTTTAAGATGTGTGGACTTCAACTCCAGGAATTTCCCAGCCAGCATAAGGAATGGAGAATTCTGGGAATTTGAAGTCCATACCACACGTCTTAAAATTGGTGAGGTTGAGAAACACTGTTTTAGAGGGTAAGTATTATTCAGAATACAATTTTTTGTATTTGTTAAAGCTAATCTTTCTCTAATACTGAACTTCACCATGTCTTTTCCAGTTATTTATGGTGGACAATGGAGCAGATGATTGGAGAATAGCCATGACTTATGAGCGCATTTTTTTCATCTGCTTGGAAATTTTGGTATGTGCTATTCATCCTATCCCTGGCAACTACACTTTTACATGGACAGCTCGTCTTGCCTTCTCTTATACCCCATCTACAACAATAGCAGATGTGGATATAATTTTATCCATACCTATGTTCCTGAGACTTTATCTTATTGCCAGAGTTATGCTTTTGCATAGCAAACTTTTCACTGATGCCTCATCCAGAAGCATTGGAGCACTAAACAAGATCAACTTCAATACACGTTTTGTTATGAAAACCTTAATGACAATATGCCCGGGAACTGTACTCTTGGTTTTTAGTATCTCCTTATGGATAATTGCTGCATGGACTGTCAGAGCTTGTGAAAGGTAAGCTGCCATAAAGCATACTTTATGATTGGTTCAGTGATATTTTGTACGTATGTTGTCATCACCACTGCTTATTAATTTGGGTATTTCCTTCTATGGATGTTAATTATTTTTTGGTTTATGACTTTTTGGTTCCTTATAGTTTTAATGTCTTATATTTAAGCATTTAAGGGACGCGGTGGCTCAGTGGGTTAGGACGCTGAGCTTGTCGATCAGAAGGTCGGCAGTTTGGCAGGTCGAATCCCGAGTGCCGCGTAGCAGAGTGAGCGCCTGTTACTCGTCCCAGCTTCTGCCAACCTAGCAGTTCGAAAGCACGTAAAAATGCAAGTAGAAAAATAAGGACCACTGCGGTGGGAAGGTAACAGCGTTCCGTGCGCCTTTGGCGTCTAGTCATGCCGGCCACATGACCACGGAGACGTCCTTGGACAAGCGCTGGCTCTTCGGCTTTGAAACGGAGATGAGCACCGGCCCCTAGAGTCGGAAACGACTAGCATGCATGTGTGGGGGAACCTTTGCCTTTACCTTTTTATTTAAGCATTTGAAGGAGAAGATTAAACTTTAATTTTCTCTTGCTATAGGATCATTTACAGAATACAATTTATTTCACTTCCAGTTGAACTAGTATTTAATTCTTCAGAACCTAGATGCATTTTATTACAACTTAACCTGAGGGCAACATTATACAAGTGGAACTGGAATGCAGCTCAAACAGGGAGAGGTCCTTGAATTGTCCTACTAGATTGAGGGGGCATAAAGCATGGTGCTGAGAAAAGGGCTGTTGATTTTATTAATATGTTTTTATATATTATGCATATCATGCAGTCATTAATATATTAATCATGGAGAAACCTAGAGAGAAATGGTTATGGATGAATTGCAGCTTTTGAAATAAATAAACATTATCTCTATATAGAACTCTTTGATAAAACTTTGGACAGAACTATCCAACAATAATAGGACAGGATAGACTATTCAAGGAACAAATATTTCACAGAATTGCATACAGCAGAGATGTCAAACTCATGACGTCACTTGATGTCGTGCAACGTATCGGGACAATTTTGCCATTGCTGGCAATGAGGTGCTTCTGGATGATGCGTCTTGCCCGCGGGCTGGCAGTTTAACACCCCTGGCATAGAGAGTCCAAATGAGGTCACCTTCATCTGTAAGGTTATATCTGTAAAACTCTGTAAGATTTTCCCCTTCTGCTTCTTCCACTGTTTTCTTAATTAGAAAATAATGTTCAGAACTGGAATGATGGGGTAAATGAATTAAGGACTGATAGGAGATATCTGATATTGCAAGCACCCATTATTTATCATTTTTAAGGACAAACCAATAAATGGATGCAGTCGTTAACTGTGTTCAACATTTTTTGTATTGTTATGGCATTTATATTTATAAAGAATAAACAAAACATATCATTAAAAATATTTAGAAGATTGTCAGTAGTCTTAATATCCAAAATTTGGCAGAAAAAGAAAACAAAATTAAACAAGGAACTATTTGCATTGTTGTGACCCTGGACCAGAATGCAATTAAGGTCCCACTGAGGGTCTTTAAGTATTTGAAGGGTTATCATAAAGAAGGCTAAGTTCTGTTCTCCACCAATTCAGTAAATAGGACAGGGAATAATGGATTGTAGTTATGGGAAGATTCTGGTTGAATGTTAAGGAAGAATGTGTAACAGAACAGTTGACAACAGACAATTACCAAGGGAGTGGTAAGCTCCTTTATGTTGAGTGTCTTCAAGTACAGGCCAGATAGCAACCCACTGAGGATATCTTAATTTTCTTGAGCATGGGATGGATGACATTGTTTTCCTTCAGGCCTGTGAAGTATATTGGTGATCCTAGTGGACAAATGAGTAGGGATCAGTTGGATTTTATGTAATTCTGAGTTTTCTCCCTTGTTTATAGAATGAATGTTGCTAGAATGAATGTTCCTAGCATTCATTTTGATAAAAAAGATCACCATGGCCCATTATATTTCTTTTTCTGATCTAAAACATTGCCTTATGAAAAACTGCAAAAATGGTAATTTGCAAATTATGGTTGTTTTTTAAAAAGTCAGTGCTTCTTTCTTTAGCATGATTCTAAGGGAATTTTATTTAACTTACGGTATTTCCTTTAATTATTTGGAGATGCCTATTTCGTGTCCTGCAAATCTTACTGCAAATGTTCTGCTAGAGATGTTGGTTTCAAAAAATGCTATAGTGAATCACTGTCACTTGTTCTGGATACAAGATCTTAATTAACTTTTTTAAAAATAATGTAGCATAGTAAGGAAACACCATGAAAAATATATTTGATTAATCAGTTTCCACATATTTCTCAGGTCGTTGTTGTTTTATTTCTTCTCTTGAAAAGAGAAAAAGATAACAAGCTCAGGTCTATGGAATTGATACTAGTTAGCAACAAGCTCTTAATTTTAATTTGTCTGATCCAATAAGGACAATTTTAATTGTCAGTGCTCAAAAATAAAATAACAGTCCTAGTTTTATATCAGCAGCTATCAAAGTGGAAGTCCATAAATGACATACCTCTTGCATTCACATGCAAAAGATACAAAATGTTTTACTTTGTAAAACATTTACTTTACTACAGCAGGGGTGTTCAAATTGCTGGACCGTGGACTGGATGCATCATAGTGAAACCGCACCCACCCCATTGCTGGCAATGGCAAAAAAAATCACGATACATCGCGATATGTCATGTGACGTTGCAGTTTGACACCCCTGCCATACAGGATTGGTGACTGTCTTATCTCAGGAAGAATGGTATTCCAAAGAAGGAAAGTAGACAGTGGTGTGCTGGCACTGGCTTGCACCAGCGCGTGAGAAATTTGTTAAATTTTCAGTTTGCAAGCTGATTGACAGCTGAAGTCAGCCTCATCACCTAGTAGGCCAATCAGCTGTTCTGTAGCTACCAGGGTAACAGAGCTATGACAATGAAACCAGGAGAACTGATTCTTAAACATTTAGGAACATACACCTCTTTATTTTCTTTCTAGGTCCTCTTTCTTTTTAGGAAGGTCATCCTAATTTCTTCTAATAATGACACTCTCTCAGAGTAGGTATTTGAAGATAGTACTTCTTTCCATATCTTATTGGATGTACACAGTGCTTTTTTTCTAAAAAAAAAAAAGGTGCCAGAACTCAGAGGTGCTGTCACTGGGAGCGATGCCGGTATCTTGTACGGTGTCGCCGCCTGTCCTTTGCACCCCTGCCCCTGCAACTCGGAGCCACATGCCGCGGGGATTCCCCTCCCCATAGCTGCCATGGGGATTCCCCTCCCCGCAGTTGCCACGCCGTGGCCCATGCTGAGCCCCCACCCGGAGCTGCTCTGAACCCCGACCCAGAGCTGTGTTCCTTGTCGCAGTGGTCTCTGGCACCAAACAGCTGATGGCCTCTGGCACTGGCACTCATTCACTTACTGCCCCGTCACTTCCAAATGCAGTAAGTGAGTGAGCGAGCAAGTGGAGTTTGGAAGCGTTTGGAACTGATGGGGCAGTAAGTGAGTGAGTGAATGAGCAAATGGCATTTGGAAGCGTCGGGACAGTAAGTGACTGTGTGAATGAGAAATGGAGTTTGGAAGCAACGGCAGTAAGTGAGTGAATGAACGAGCAAATGGTGTTTGGAAATGACGGGGCGGTAAGTGAGCGAGCAAGAGGCCTTTGAAAGAGACGGAGTGAGTGGGGGAGAGACTGAACGAGGTGCCTTTGAAAGAGACGGAGGAGTGAGTGAGAATGACTGGAGGCTTTTGTGAGCAAAGTGTGAGTGAGTGGGGGGGGGCTTTTGCGAGCGAAGGGTGAGAGAAAAAGGGAAAATTGAGGGGGAGAAGGGAAAAAGAAAAGGCACTGACTTCTGACTTCCTCTGTTACAAGAGTAGAAGGAAGCATTAACATTGAACCTCAACTTTTTGCTTTTCTATAATATTATAAACTAGCCATTTCTATAACAATAAATGAATCTAACCAATGAAACCCAAAATACCCCCCCTTTTTTTTAGTCATCAAGTTTTTGACACCTTGTCAAGCACTGGTGGTGCTTGAATATTGTCATGTCCTAAAAGTGGCACAATTTCTGAAAAGGTTGAAAAGCCCTGATGTAAATGCAGCCTAAATTGTTTATTGCCATCCTATTTGCAAATAATATCTTACTTACCTAGTTGAGATGGTGTAGTTGGGTAGCAGGGAGGGGTGCAAAGTTCCTGCCTTCACTGCAGACAACTTGCCTGTGCAATGTTTGTCAGCTGGGTCTTTTGGCATGCTCAGCAGCAATTCCTATTGGCTTTCGAAAGCCAATAGGCCAGGCATAGGCAACCTTGGCTCTTTTATGACACGTTGACTTCAACTCCCAGAAGATGTTACCTAACATAACATCAACTGGAAGATGTTAAAATGTCCTTCTGTTTCTTTCCTTCCCAAAAATTGTGTTAATGAGTCCTCTCTAAGCTCTGCTAATCAGCTTGTCCTGGATTGTTTTGCCGCAAAACGGAATGGTTTGCAAGTTGCAGTTGAGACAGCCCGTCTCATTTTAGATATATCACATATAATTGAAGATTGTAATTAGTTGCGTGTGCATGTTCAGCAAGTGTGATGTATTTGTGCTGGCATTTATAGGCCTCTTTCCAACCACATCCAGAAAAAATTTGTAACAAACATTGGAATTCTCAAGGCCATGTTTGGTATTTCCCAGCAATCTGTTACTGGAAGGAAAAAGCAATCCTTGCTGTGTTACTGATCCCAGAGAAGCATTTGCACGTATGCAGGTATCCTTAGGGTGCCATAGTTATGGATGAGAAATATTGGTTGCAAAGTTGGCATTTCTGGATGTAATACAGATATTTTGGACTTATTTTTGTTTCTTTGCATGTTTGATATTTTTAAAAAGGCATATGCTACTGACTACACTTATGCACATATGTAACATCTTTTGCTAGGATACATGACCACTGCTTGTCCAGAATGTGAAAAGTGAAAGATTGTGACTAAACAAAATTTTAATGTACAGATAATACCACCAGAAATTAGTTTAGCCTTTTAAATAAATGTTGTTATTGATGTTAAGCTCACCATGGAAAACATCATATATTGTTATGTACATACTAGGTTAATTATTTAAAGACCAGATTCTAAATAATCTATTTTTCAAAATGCACAACAGTCCAAACAGTAAAAGTAAAGTCCAAATTAAGAATATTTCATTCTTAAGAATTGTTTAATTTAAAGTGGTTTAGTTGTAATAGAGTATGTACAAAAGATGCTATTTTTTTCTAGCATCAGCTAAATTAGACATATTACATTGAGAAAAATGTTTCTCATTTCTCCTGTTACCTTTATTGATTTCATTGCAGAGATGTTAACATAGGAAACAGATTATTTTGTTATCTAATTTTACCTTCCAAAAGACAGAAGCAGATGAAAAATGTGAGGTTCTTTCCTCTTGGCTTTTTTGAATTAACTGTTTTAGATTCTAAAAGTTTAGTTCCTAAAGAAGTAACCTTGTAAATAATTTTAATGTCCTCCTCTAGTGTAGGGTAGGCAACCTTGGCTCTTTTATGACTCAAGGACTTCAACTCCCAGAATTCCTGAGCCAGCATGGCTCAGCTTGGAAAACTATCTCTTTTCCCTCAGCATGGCTGGCTCCGGATTTCTGGGAGTTGAAGTCAACAAGTCATAAAAAAGAGCCAAGATTGCCTGCAATAGGCTTAGGAAAGCCAATAGAGGAAGCTTTTTTTTTTTGCAAAAAAAGGTGCTGAAACACTGTTCTGAGCATTTTATGAGAAAAAAAGCCCTGGATGTACAGAAAACAAGTTCTAGGTCATGTTAAAGTCAACATTTTGAGTTGCTCCCAGAAATCCATATTTAAGCAGTGCAGCTTTCACTATAGTAGTGTGATGTTGGCAAAACTAGATACCTGTAACTAATTACACAACTGCATTTTGGTCCAGTTGTTGCTTCATGGGAATCCTCATATGGAGTGGGTTTCAGTACTCAAACTGAGAGATGATCAAGCCATGATTGATAGGGCCATGGGCCTTCTAATCCAGGACTAGGCCATACTGTAACTGGGATATAAAATGGAGCTGCCTGAGGGACTCCTGGCAATAGCTGCCACTTGCTCCCAGATTGTTTACCAGTTTGGTGCAAGGAAGTCCAACACCATTCCAAATGAAAAAAGGGGATTATCACTGGCCTACATTGACTTCTGAATCCATCTTTTGGGGATTGAACCCGAATTTCTTTACTATTCTTGCGTGCATGGGATTTTTTCACATATCAATTCTTTTTTCCAACCAAAGAATTATATTCTTCATATGCGCTCTTTCTCTGTATTGAACATACGAGTAGTTCTTGACTTATGGCCATATTTGGGACCGGAATTTTGGTTCCCAAGTTCAGTAGTGAAGTGAGATATCATGTGACTACAATCCCAACAATGCCCCTTGCTGTCATTAAGTGAACATTACCAGTCATTAGCTGAGGACCCATCTGCCAGGTACAAGAAATCAAAATCACACATGAGCTGATCAAGGTTACTTATTTATTGCTGCATGCCTATTTACAAGAAACTCGCCAGAGTAAGTACATTCTTGGGAATGGGCAGATAAGGGTTTCAAGGATTCTGTGGAGGTAAGATCTGCATCACTTCCTGCTGTACAAGAACTCTAAGCTCACCCCCTCTCCATACCTCCCCCACTCTAGCTGGAGATCCCACCACACCACTCCAATGCAAGGACTGCCTCCAAATCTCCCCATACATACCCTCCCCCATCTATGCCCTTTTGGCTACCCTGCACCCAGTACTGTCTGGCTCTGGGCTTGCTTGCTATGTCCTGGGAAGCTGCAGCCACCCAAACCCAGTCACCTTTGCTGCCCTGCACTCTGAGATCCCTTCTGTCTTCACCCTGTTCTTGCTCCTGGGTGCTGATGAGGCCTATTCAGCCTGGCTGTTAGACCATGCTGGATAGGACTGGCTTAACACTGCAAAGAAATTTTTAAAAAATTCAGAATTAGCCCAGAGGCACAGCACACCAAAATATCCCTTTGCAAAGAGCTCCTGGGCAGGGCTGGGGCTGGCTTCACAATTAAAGAATAAAAATAAAGACTGCTTTTGGCTCCCCCCCTTTTCTCTCAATGCAAAGCCGATCCCGGCCTTGCCCAGAAATTGGGTGAGGCATGCCTCAGCAGCAGCAGAAACAAGGACGATGATCCAGGTGAGCTGGGGTGATGACGTGTGGGGTGGCAAGAGGCCAAAAGGGCATAGATGGGGGGGGAGATAGGTAGGGGGAAGTTACAGGGCCCCTGCCATTGCAAGTTTGGGTGGGCTACAAAGTTCCAAATATGGATCACTTGATCATGGGCCACTGCAATGGCTGTAATTTGAGGCAACAGGTCATAAGACTGAGTGGCTGTACATACCGGCATTTTGGGTTACCCAGTTTATTCCATCTTTAACTATGGGGGGTGAGGTGTTACCCCTCGTAGATAGGGCTCACAACTTGGCCGTCCTCCTTGATTCACAGCTCAGTTTAGAAGATCATATAGGAGCTGTGACCAGGGGGGCTTTTGCCCAGGTTTGCCTGGTGCGCCAGTTGTGGCCCTATTTGGACCGAGATGCCCTACGTACAGTCACTCATGTACTCGTGACCTCTCAGATAGACTACTGCAATGCTCTCTACATGGGGCTGACCTTGAGGACCACTCAGAGGCTCCAACTGGAGCAGAATGCAGCCGCGCGAGTTGTGATGGGGGGTCTCCCGATACTCCCATATAACACCTCTGCTCTGCGAGCTGCATTGGCTTCCAGTTGCCCTCCAGGTGAGATTCAAGGTGCTGGTGATGACCTATAAAGCCCTAAATGGCATGGGTCCAGATTATTTATGGGAGCACCTTCTGCCGGCGTCAACTTCCCATCGTCCTGTGCGCTCCCACAGAGAGGGCCTCTTCAGGGTGCCGTCGGCCAGGGAAGGCCGACTGGCGGCCCCCAAGGGGAAAGCATTCTCTGTGGGCGTGCCTGCCCTCTGGAACCAGCTCCCTGTTGAGCTCCGGATGGCTCCCGACCTTCGCTCCTTTCGCCACGACCTGAAAACTTGGTTATTTGAGCTTGCCAGCCTGGACTGAGGGCTTGGGATTTTAAATTTTTAGAATGTGATTTACTTGTTGGGGCTAATTTAATTTAATTTATTTTTAACCTTGTATATTGTGTTTTAACTGCCCTGTACACCGCCCCGAGTCCTTTGGGAGAAGGGCGGTATATAAATCCAATAAATAAAATAAAAAAATAATAAATAAAATAAAAAAATAAAATAAAATAAAATAAAATAAAATAAAATAAAATAAAATAAAATAATAAAATAAAATAATAAATAAAATAAAATAAAATAAAATAAAATAATAAAATAAAATAAAATAAAATAAAATAAAATAAAATAAAATAAAATAATAATAAAATAAAATAAAATAAAATAAAATAAAATAATAAAATAAAATAAAATAAAATAAATAAAATAAAATAAAATAATAAAATAAAATAAAATAAAATAAAAAAAAATAAAATAAAAAAAAAATAATAAAATAAAATAATAAAATAAAATAAAATAAAATAAAATAAATAAAATAAAATAAAATAAAATAAAATAATAAATAAATAAATAAATAAATAAATAAATAAATAAAATAAGTCCCTTTATTCAGTGCTCTCATAACTTCAGTTGCTGAATGAATGATCATATATCAAGAACAAGCTATAAAAAGATATAGAGCTTTTTTCTTCTGCGGCTGTAGTTAAGTTTGAAATTAAGCTTTCTACCAATGAAGAGTAATGAAGCTCTCTCCATCTTTTTATCTTTTTTAAAATTTTTGACATGAAAAGTCATGGTAGTGTTTAATTATTTTCCTGGTTTTCTTGCTGATGTTTTGCTTAAATGTTAGTACTGCTGCTCTGTGGTGTTTTATTTGCTCTTTCATTGTGTTATACTTTCTCCTCTAGTGTAAAATGCTTTGATTATTATTTTAACAGAAAAAAATACAAAAATAAACTAAACTAACTACTTTAACGCGAAAAACAGAACATGAAGAAGAAAATTCGTATCATGAAACTGAAAGGAAAGTTATTTCTGTGCTGCTGCTAGGTATTTAGGCTAATATATGGTGCTATTAGAACTGAGGAAAGAATAACATCAGAAAGACTATAGTTTGTTATAGGTCATTACTAAGGTATTTTATACCATTTGTTTACGTACCTACATTAGTTGTTTTAATTAATGGTTTATCATGCTGATTTTTAAATTCTGAAGATTTTATTTTAGAAATTACAATAAGATATAATATATTCCCAATGCAGGTTTATGAACTTCATCTCAAGTTTACCAGTCCATTTTACCATGAGGCCAGAAAGCATTTAGTTAGTTTACAAAACATTAGATATTCTGATAAGAAATATAACTTATTTGTTTGCTTGCAGTCTTATAAAATGATTCAAAAGAAGATGGTAAGTAAAGAGAAATGGGAAATTTAAAATGAAATATTAGGAGTTTCAGACTAGAAAGCATCAGAAGATAATATGTTAAGAAGAAAAAGAGTGAAGGGATACATTTTAAACTAATTTATAAATTCAAATAAACAAGACGTCATACCATACTTTAAAAAGAGAGATCCATACATAATGAACTGAGAAAAAGGAAGGATTGGGATAAGAAAAGATGAAATACAACATGGTTTAGAACATAATTAGATTTGATGAAAGAATGAAGGTAGTTGTCGATAGATAAAAGCAATAAAGTTAGAAGACTAAAACTACAAGGAGACTGAAACCATTACGCAAAAGGTTTGAAATGAATACAATACAGCAGAAGACTATACTGTATTGAGAAGCAAGACTTTTCTGAAGAAAAAGGCTGTTTGTATTTTGTTCTTCTGTGTGTCCTGTTACTGCGTATTATTTTGTAACAACACTATTTGGTAATTTTCAGCTTGAGAATTACTTTTCTTAAACTATAAATGCAATTCCTTAAATATTTTCAAATAAACTTGATGGAAACCTTCTGAAAATCAATTTCTTTTATAAAAGTGATCTCCATTTTAGGATAAATTTATTTAAATAATGCAAAAGGAGAAACCAAGGCAAATATTTCTTTATAAACAGGGCATTTCAACTAACGCTTTTCTTATTCTTTTCTTATTTCTCATTCTTATTAATTTCAGGCACTGAAATTAAAATAGTACATGAGATCAGGTTTCTTAAATGCTGTAAAAGTAGTGGAGAAATCATGACTAAACATTTCAAATGTTCTTATTTGTACCATAATCCATTACTATTCTGATGAAAATAGTGGTCAGTTCATTTATTTTTGGGGGCGTTCTTGTTTTTATTCAAAATGCTGAAATAGAAATGCTAAGTACTAGTGTTTGTTAAATGTCAATTTAAATAAGATCATAAATGTGGGCCCTGTGATTTACTATGGCAGATATGTCAAACTCGTGATGTCACATGACGTTGTGCGACATATCTTGACTTTTTCCCTATTAGTGGGTGCAGTTTCAGTATGATGCATCCGGCCTGTGGGCTGTCAGTTTGACATGCCTGTACTATGGCTTCAATGTATACACCTGAGTATACAGCTGACATAATACACAAAAAAACATCTCAGGAGACTTCCGGGTGGCAAGGCGTCGCCGGAGGCAGCCATTCTTAGGCTGCCAGCCCCGCGGCTCCATAGAGCCGCCGAAAACAGCACCAATCAGCTGTTTCGGCGGCTCGGAAGCCCCCTCGGGAGAAGAGGAGGGGGTGAGCGCCCAGGTAGGGGTAGAGCTCTCCGGGGCCGCCAGAGCTAATAGTTTTGGCAGCTGAAGGATTGAGCCCCCCCCAAAGCCTGGGTATGCTCCGGACTGCGGGGCGCCTCTGCTCCGGGCTTTTTGGAGCAGAGCAGGGTGTCTGCAACCATCCCTGCCAGCAAGAGAGAACCTTCGAGAACCGGGATGCAGGCAGAGCGACACAGGAGATTTAGGTGAAAGGGAATTTATGATCTTTAACTCAATAGACTTTGCGGAGTTTGAAAGTGAAAGTGCGTAGCAGGCAATAGTGGGTGAAAATGGCTACCAAATCCTCTAAAGTTCTTAGAAGCACAGGGTTTTTTCCGGTGCAGCAGTTTTTGTTACAAGCTTTATTGCCCCCTGCACCTGCACCTGCATCAAATCTTACAGTTAAAGATTTGCAGAATGTGATGCAAGATATTATGGAAAAGCAATCGCAACAATTAGCTGAGATTATGGATGAAAAGCTGGATGAGAAGTTAACAGAAAAACTCGCTGAGATTATGGATGAAAAGCTGGATGAGAAGCTAACAGAAATAAGGGCAGACATCTTATTTGCATTTCAAGGCATGGCTATATGTATTGAGCGTTTGGACAAAAGAGTGGAAGATCTCAGCCAAAATAATATCAGATTAGATGTAAAAATGACAGAAACTGAAAATGTGGTGGAGAAAATTGATAGTGATTTGACCTTGGTACAGTATCATGAGATGGAGTTTGCTATGAGAATTAGAGGCTTAAAAGAGGATCCTAAAGAAAATTTGAAGAAAATAGTTTCTGAGGCTCTGGAAGGGGTGCTGGGGCGACCAGCAGATGAAATTATGGAAGAAGTAGACAAAATTTTTCGTGTTAATTCGTGGATTGCAAGACAAAGGAAATTACCCAGAGATGTGGTGGCTTACTTTACAAAGAGAACGATTAGAAATGAGGTTATTCAAGCCTCTTATAATACTAAATTTGTAATTGCTGAGCAAGAAGTTTTGATTTTAAAAGAGATCCCTCCAAGAATCTTAAGGAGAAGGAAGGAATTTGCTTTTTTGGCGCAAGAATTAAGACGACGTGATATTAAGTTCAGATGGGAGATACCAGTGGGTATGGTGGTGATGTATAAAGGAATGAGACATCGTCTTACTACAGTGTTGCAGGCACGTGATTTTTATAGTAATGTTTTAAAAGCAGCCCCCATACCACTTTTGGAATCTACAAAGAAGAATGGTGAGGGAGAGTCTCAACGACGCAGAGAGAATTTACAAGGTGCCGCAGGAACAATGCAGATAGATGAGAAAGTTACAGGAGTGGATCAAATTTCAGTATCATCGGAGGAGGTTAGAAACCAGAGGATGACGCGCGCTGCTTTCAGACGAATGAGACGAGCCTGAAGATTTAGTTGTAGAACTGAAGGAGATAATAATGCAATAAGGGAAAGTTTCTGGGTTTAAGGTTAATATATAAAAAACTAAAATGTTGTTTAAGAATATGATAGTATCATAAAAGGTTGTTCTATAAGAGCTAACAGGATTTGAAGTTGTTAAAAGGGTCAAATATTTGGGGATATATTTGTTACCCTTAAATGTAAAGTCATATAAAAATAATTATGTTATGTAATAATTTAGGTTGCTTTAATTTAAAAATAATTATGAAAAGTTAACTGGGTAGAATTGTAGTAGTGAAAATGAATGTTTTGCTGAAATTTTGAAGGTCATGATTTAACTGAAGGAGATAATAATGCAATAAGGGAAAGTTTCTGGACTTAAGGTTAACATACAAAAAATTAAAATGTTTAAGAATATGATAGTATCATAAAAGGTTGTTCTATAAGAGTTAATGGGATTTGAAGTTGTTAAAAGGGTTAAATATTTGGGGATATATTTGTCACCCTTAAATGTAAAGTTATATAAAATAATTATGTTTTGTAATACTTTATGTTGCTTTAATTTAAAAATGATTATGAAAAGCTAACTGGGTAGAATTGTAGTAGTGAAAATGAATGTTTTGTTGAAATTTTGAAGGTCATGATTTGTTATCTGGTTGGTATGTATATTTATTGTGTGATAAGAAGGTGGATAATGTGTTTAAGGTATATATTTTAAGACATGCTCTGTTGCGAATTTGGAAATAGTATAGACATAAGTTAATTTGTAAGATACTTATATGGGCAATAATGAAATATGCAATAGAAAATATAATTATGATGTGATTACATATAAGGAAATTTTAAGTTTGGAAAGGAATGTATGGCATTTGAAGTTGTATAATATTCTCAGAGAAGGAAAGATTGTATAAACCTGGTGCTAGCATGGAAAACTACAGGCCAGGTGGTAAGAAGATCAGAAAATTGGTTTTTGTCTGTAATTGTTTTTATTGGGCATTATTATTGAAATTACTGTTGTGGATATTAAGCTGTTGTTGAATTTAATTACGGCAGTAAGACTTTTAGTAGGGCAATATGGGAAGAAGGAAGAACTGCCGACTATAGAAGAATGGACTGTAAAAGTTTCCAACCTGGCGGAAAGGGTAAAGATCTTAGTGTACTTGAAAGATTACTTGCAACAGAGATATGAATAATTATTGATGTGATATTTATACTGCTTGTAGTTATTTTATAAGAGTTAAAGCGCGATAGATTTAATAGTTTATGGTTGTTTGCATAAGGTAGATTATGATTGTTTGTATTTTTATACCCTGTATTTAGCTCTGGGAAGTCAGGGAGGAGGGAAGGGGAAGGGAGGGAGGTGTGGGAGAGGGCTGGGGGGGAGGGGGAGGGAGGGAGGTGTTGGGGAGGGTTGGGAAGAGGGGAGGGGGTTGGGAGGGGTTTTGTTTTGTTTTGTTTAAAATAAAATGTATTGTAAAACTTTTTAATAAAAAAACATCTCAGGAATAAAGTATTGAATTCACCTGATACTTAAGTATTATCTCTAAAAAGAAGGAAAAAAATGGAACAGAAGCTACCAGATATGTTGTAATGTATTGGGCTTGATTGTGACACCACGTGGTAAGCTGGAGCTAGCTAACGGCTCCCAGCAACTCAGACACCCCGTCTCCAGTGCTGCTATTGGCTGCCTCTAGGCGGCAATAGGTTGCTTTAAACCTATTGGCTGCCGCCTAGGGGCCAGGCTATAAATTGCTGCAGCTGCAGCCCAGTCCCCTGTTCAGATCTTGCAAGCAAATAAACATGTTCATTGCTGAACTCACTTGCCTCGTCTTCATTCCTGCGCAACGAACTCACTACACAACACTGGCGACGAAGGTGGGATCCTGCTTCTCTGAAGGAGCTGAAAGTCACTAGGGGAGAGGCAGCGCACGCCTGGCGAGAAAAGCATTTCCCCCTCCTACAGTCAGCTAGCCAGACACACTAGCGACCACGTGCTCAGTGGATCAGTCCCTGGGCAAAGGAGGAGCAGGATCAGAAGATGCAGGAACCAGCTGCGAAGACCAGAAGAATGCCCAAGGTCGGAAGGCTGTGAGAGTTCGACATCAACCGACCAGAAGGATGGCCCTCGTACCTGTCCCAGGTCGAAAACTACCTTTGGGTGAACCAGGTTGCAGAGGATGGTCTCAGGGCCGCCACGCTGCTCTGTCTGTGCGGCTCAGCAACATTCGATCAGGCTGAAGACCTGTTTGTGCCAGTGCCGCTGGAGTCAGTCTCCTACGCTGATCTAAAGAAGAAGCTCGGAGAACACTTCCAACCGAAGATGTCAGTGATTGCTTGGCGCTATGCCTTCGAACAATGAATACAGCAGCCAGGTGAGACCGCGTCGGAGTACATCGCGGCCTTGAGGCAAGCCACACACCTGTGTCGATTTTCAGACGTCGAAGAGCGACTTCAAGACTGGCTCGTCTGCAGCCTACGCAATCGAGAGCTGCAGCAAAAACTTTTTACTAGAGCAAACCTGTCGTTCACTGAGGCCCAGGACAAAGTCATGGCAGATGAAGCCGCCGGGGGAGCCGTTTGAACGATCTGGCCCACCAAAACAACCCATCACGAAGAAGCCGTCCACCACGAGGACACCGAATGCACCGAGGAATCAGAAGAAGATGCCGAAGTCGACAAGCTGCATAGACAGCCCAACACACAGCACCGCAACAGCAAGCAACAAGAGACTCCTTACAAGGCAGATCTCTTACCTAGATGTCCAGGTTATGGCGGCCGCCACCAACACATGGACTGCAGGTTCCGGTCAGCCACGTGCTGGGCCTGTGGCAAAACCAGCCACATTGCAGCAGTATGCAGAGCTTGCCAGAGGGACCAGCCATCGAAGCGCCAGTCAGAAGATCCGACCAGGAGAGGTACCAGGGCCCCGGGGCTGTTCAGTGTGGGGTTTTGTGCAAGCTGCAGAAGTGTCTGCTGTACAGGGGCCCAACGCCCCCTCAGACCATTTAGACTTCAGGTGGAGCTACAAGGCATCCCCTGTAAAATGGAGTTGGACACAGGCTCAGCCATTTCTATTATTTCTCTGGACACATTTAATTTCGTGTGCAGTCACAGTAGAAAATGGGCCAAGCTAAGGCCCTCTGACATAATTTTAACAGATTTTCAAAACGCTAAAGTCACAGTCAAGGGTGAAGCTACCTTGGCTGTTAAATTTAAGGGATTTGGGGGGGCACCTGGATGTCGTAGTAGTAGGGGGGCAGAGAACGAGTCTAATTGGACTTGATTGGTTTGATGCATTAGGCATCCAAGTCACTGGAATCAACCGGACACAAGTCGCGAGTCTAGCATCAGTTTGCGAGGACTTTGCAGACGCTGGCTCTTTGGCTTTGAAACGGAGATGAGCACCAGCCCCTAGAGTCGGAAACGACTAGCACGCATGTGCGGGGGAACCTTTACCTACCTTTACCTTAGAGTGCTTTCATGGGTACATACAGGGTGGTTAGATAAAAGCCCAGATTCTGAATTTCAAAGTTATTTTGCAAGAAGACATGAGCTATCAGCTCACAAGGGTTGTATCCTATGGGGGAACAGGGTCATAATTCCCACTTCACTGAGAGATAGAGTTTTACAGTCACTACATGAAGGCCATCCAGGTATTATCCATATGAAAGCTTTAGCTAGAAGCTACTTATGGTGGCCGGGATTAAACAAGGCCATCGAGGCACAAGTGCATGGATGTTATACATGCCAGCAATCAAGGCCTGAAATGCCACACGCTTCAATTCATAGGTGGGAGGAAACACACACTCCCTGGTCTAGAATTCACATAGACTTTGCTGGACCCTTTCACCCTTCCTTATAGTGGTAGACAGCCACTCCAAATGGCTTGAGGTAATTCCAGTTCCTAACATGACCACTGCTAGGACCATCCAGGTGCTTAGAAAACTCTTTGCCATGCATGGGTTGCCTGATGTCTTAGTATCAGACAATTGGGCCCAGTTTACTGCAGCTGAATTTCAGGCTTTCCTGAGAGCAAATCTCATCAGACACGCAAAGTCAGCCCCATTTCATCCGTCCAGTAATGGTCAAGCTGAATGCATGGTAAGGACCACAAAGGAGTCACTAAAGCACATAGTGACTGGGACTGGCATCACAGATTGGCAGATTTTTTACTTTGCCAGCATTCCACGCCTTGCACAGCTACTGGGAAAAGCCCAGCAGAACTACGTTGGGGGAGTCGCCTGATCACGAAACTGGGCAGGTTGCATCCAGATAGAGTGGCAGCAGAAGCCTCTCGACCAAAACCCCTGAGGGGGCTGCAAGTGGGCAATGGGATGTGGGCCAGAAACTATGGGCATGGGAATCTGTGGGTTCCTGGAAAAATTACTAAAGTGTCTGGCCCCCTCTCTTACGAAGTGGGGCTGGAGGGAGGGTGAGTTGTCAGACGCCACATTGATCAACTCAGAAAGAGGTTTCCAGAACGGCCACTAAGCGAAGACTGCATCATAAGTCCATCCCAAGGTCCCCAAACTGGCATTCAAGCCCGCCCATGCATAGACTCCGGAGACTCTAACAGCACAAGTTATGAGGAGTTGGCCGTAGAGGAGGGGAGTCCAAAAGTGCAACATGGGTCCCCTGATGGAACAAGCCAACCTGAGTTTCACAACTGCTGTGCTAACTCTGCTGAACAAACTGACTCTGGTGTGGGGCAACCTGGAGAGGCCAGCCAGAGAGCATCAAATCCTTCTGACTCAATTGCATTAAAGGACACTGGTCTGCCCGGCCCGGCAGGTAAGTTGGTAGACCAGAAAGTGAATGGTTCCCTCAGGCGTTCCACAAGGGCACGCAAACCTCCTGCTTATTTAGCAGATTATGTGATAAAATAAAGAGCTATAATGTTGTATGTACTTTGACCTATGAGACTGTATCAAAAAATAATGGAGCTATAATGTTAAGTATGTTATTCTACTGTTAATTGGATCCTGTTTTTAAATCTTGTAAACTATATTGCTGTAATCACTTTTGTTGTTGCTATGATGTTGTTCATTCTAAGAGGGGAGGGGTGTAATGTATTGGGCTTGATTGTGACACCACGTGGTAAGCTGGAGCTAGCTAACGGCTCCCAGCAACTCAGACACCCCGTCTCCAGTGCTGCTATTGGCTGCCCCTAGGCGGCAATAGGTTGCTTTAAACCTATGGGCTGCTGCCTAGGGGCCAGGCTATAAATTGCTGCAGCTGCAGCCCAGTCCCCTGTTCAGATCCTGCAAGCAAATAAACATGTTCATTGTTGAACTCACTTGCCTCTTCATTCCGGCGCAACGAACTCACTACACAACATATGTTATCATAGATAGTTACAGCAACATAGAAAATAGTATTCAAAGCAGTAACTTAGTTATGTCAACAAAATACCATAAAAGAACTTGGCCTGTCTCATGTTGGCTGCTCAAAATTTTGCTGTATGTTGTTTAAATGTAGATACTCTATGTTTTTGATAATTTTCTTAAACAATGATTCATCGATTCCTCATGGGCAACCAGGTAGTTATACTAAATTGGGCTTAGAATTATGCCCCATAATTATGCTTCATAGATATATGGGATAGCCATTATGCAATGAAAAGTTATTCAGCACAATCTTGCTCTTGGATGGAGCAGAAGTAAGGAACCTGAATGTTAATGGTACATTTATTACAGTGGGTTTTATGTTATCACAATGGTTGCAGAGTTTTTACATGCCAGTATTATAAGCTCCTTTGTGCTATGCTAACTTTGATTCAGTAAGGAGTAGTTGTAGGAACTGTTCCCATGATCTGGAGCTCTTCTCATGATCTGGAACTGTGAATTTCATTTCTCAAATGAAAGCAAACTTCAGCCCCAGACTATGTAGTCACCTGAGGACAAACCCAAAGTCAAACTTTAAGTAATGCAGCCAGGCTTATGTTCTTCAGATGCTTCCATTCTAACAGAGGTAGCGGGGCTATTAATAAAGGTGAACAAAGACAAGGTTAAGTAAAACTTCCCCATCTATTACTCTTGCTCTTTTCCTCTGTTGCTTCAGGCTGTTTTATGCTAACTTGTCTCATATTGTAAATGAGCTGTGAGCTTTGGAGAAGAGTACTTGATGTTGGATGGAGGATACATGCTCTCCTCACCTGTGCTTTTACCTTGATTCCAGACAAAGCCCACAAAGTCATGAACAATTATGCCATAACCTTATTATCCAGAATATAATTAATCTGTTGATAGATCATATTTTAAATTCAGCTGATAATCACAGCTTGACAAGTTGAATTGCAAGCCCAAAAGCAAATTGTAAAAACAAGAGAAATAGTTTAGAACTGTAAAGAAAATCTATAATAAGTAGAAGGCTCAGCAGAGTAAATTGATACTCAAACTGGTTTCGATAGTGAATAAATTTAAAGTACGACTCACTGGATTTTTTTATAGCTTTATTTATAAATTGCAACTGAGAAATTGTGTTTGTTTTCTTTCATTGCTGGTTAAGATTTATAAATAACCTATTGTTTATTATAGTAAATTATTCCTAGCTATATATATGTCTAGTCCAATGTAGCATTGACCATTTCCGTAATTGTGAAGCTCTTGGAAACGTTCTTTTGGCTGAGCTAGGCCACATGAATTTGAAGTGATGGCAGAATGTTCCTGTCACCGTTCTTACCATTTGACTACCCAGATAAGGTCCCTTCTCACTCCTTTGCATCTCCTGCAACTTTTGTATATTTAGCTGGTGAGCATTTTCCTCATAAGCATTTTAAAAAAAACTTTTTTGGCTTTTCCATCAATTTGTTTGCTGAATTTTGGGGTCACTTATGGGATCACTTTTGGGATCACTTATGACCAGATATAGAACTCACATCCTGTATGGCTCATTTTGCTTAGGTTACGACTTTTAATTCATATGTGCATTTTTGTTTTTAGCAAATTTAACAAAATATAGCTTGGGGAAAAATGGTAGCCGGAGGAAATTTGTTTTATTTTTTTCAATTCTTTCAAAACCGGTTTGTGCCTTCTGAAGAAAAAAGACATGTCTAAATCACTCAGGAAAAACGGTCTTTTATTACTCTTACAGGCAGCATGTTGTACTCTTCAGGATAAGAGGAAAGAAAGGAAGATCTGAAGAAGCAACTTTCAGAGCCTTGTGAAGCACAAGGCACACATATGAAAACAAGGTTAATGAGAGTTGAGTAGCTAAAAAGCAGCTCATTGCTTTATAAATGTATTTCCCTTTGAGTCTTCAAACTTCAGCTGATAAGAGTAAAAGAACCTACTTTCTCTCTTAATTTTAAAAGACAGAGGGGCTAAAAGATATATTGCAAAAATAGCATTTTGTCTTAAATCAGTTAGAATAACAAAATTGTGGTTGATACTAAAAGTTTCCTGGATATTTTTAGAATTGAGTGATAGCTTTACCAAGTAATCATAATTGCATAATATCTTTCAGCTAGCTAAACACACTTTGTTAATGGCAAATATGTGCAAATAAATAACATAATGATACTGCAGTTGTCAGTTGTCTTGTTTTGCTGTTATCATTTAAAACATTTCAAAATATGTGTTATAAAATATCTTTATGAAAACTAAACCATATGTATATGAAATAAAAGTTTGTTTTAAACTGCCTAGAGCAGTGGTGGCGAACCTATGGCATGCGTGCCAGGGGCGGCACTCAGAGCCCTCTCTGTGGGCATGCGCGCCATTCCCCCAGCAGAGTTCGCCAGAGTAGCGAACACGTGGCGTTTGGATGCGACAGGGTAGGAAGTGAACGAACAAGTGGCGTTGGCCCCCCGGGATGCCCTGGGCCACACTCTTGGCCATGCTCACCTAGTCTGCTGTGACCACTGCAGCCATGCCCACCCAGTGGGCCATGCCCCCCGCCCCCCCTGAGGGCACCACAATGCTAATGCAGCCCTGGCACTTTGTGATAAATAAGTGGATTTTGGGTTGCACTTTGGGCACTCGGTCTCTAAAAGGTTCGTCATCACTGGCGTAGAGCTTTTAACTCCTTAATTCATTTCTGCCTTGATCAAATCTTTCAATTAAAAAAAATGTCTTATACGTATAATTTTGCCACAGATTACCTTATCATTTCTCAGGATATTAGAATATATTGTATTTCTAATTAATTGTAGACATTCAAACTATCACCTTCATCTATAAGTTGGTATATGCAAATTTTATATAAAAGTGCTTTATCTCCTTGATATATTGCTTGCCTACTTATAAAATGTGTGTATTATCAATTCAAAACATGTTTTTTTCAAATTATAGCTTATCCCATTATTATTCAAAGACAAAAACCCAGATAAAACAAACCAATTCAACATTTTACAGGAAAGCATCTAAAACGTTTGTTCAAAGGCATTTGTATGCACATAATTAAAGTAAAATATTCTAAATTTTAAACTTCTAAATATTGCTCTTATTCTGTTAGCCTAATAGTTTTCTTTTATACTAATTAATTACAGGATAACAATATTTATTCCCCAAGCTGGGTCTCCTGAATTCCACATGTATCTTGATTCACATTCTTGAGTTTTAAGCTATTTGAAGAGATAGCATGGTATTTCTATAGATTGGCAAGAATGTTTATGTGGAATTTATTTAGCCTAATAAAATGCACTTTGAATTGTTTTTAGAAATTAAAAAACAGGTTGTGCAATTAGTTTAGTTGTAGAATAAATGGATTTATTAAAAAAAATCCTTGCATCTCTAGTTTACATCAGAAATAATCCTTTTGAAATACTTAATTCTACACTAGCCCAAAGCCTTCATCTACAGTACATATAGCATGGCTATTCAATGTTACCAGGGTACATTTTCAATTGTACAGATCCATACATGTTTCCTTGAAAATAAACCTTGCTTTATTCAGTGCAAAATATTCCAGTAAAGGATTACAACCATGGTTGATGCATTGGGATAACAGTGTTTAAATAGAACCTATTGAAATTTTGTTGAATAGCACAAAAAAGATACGGAATAGAATATAAAAATAACAGAGTTGGAAGGGATCTTGGAGGTCTTCTAGTCCAACCTCCTTGTCAGGTAAGAAACCCTATACCATTTCAGATAAATGGTTGTCCAATCTTTCCTTAAAAACTTCCAGTGTTGGAGCATTCAAAACTTCTGGAGACAAGCCGTTCCATCGATCAGTTGTTCTAATTGTCTGGAAGTTTCTCCTTAGTTCTAGGTTGCTTCTCCCTTGATCAGTTTCCATCCATTGCTTCTTGTCCTGCCTTCAGGTGCTTTGGAGAATAGGTTGACACCCTTTTCTTTGTGGCAGCTCCTTAGTTCTTAAGGTCTTAGGTCCAGTGCCTTGGATCCCAAACTAAGTCTTGATCTCCATTATCAAGACTATGAATGTTTTGTCTTAAGATATTTGAGAGCCACATCAGTGATAATGGATAATAAATACTAGGCAAAAATTGACAAATAGCTTCAGTCAAACTTTTAGAGCCTCATAGGTTGAGATGATTAACAGTGCTCTTGGGCATAAATGCCAGCTACTATTTTGATTTATGTTATAAATTGCCCAGATTTGGAGTCTATCCTTGTTGGGAAAAGGTGATTCATTCATTGTGGAAATGATTATTTGTCACTGGACAAATAAGGCATGATTACTGTTTAGTCTTAAAGTTCCCAAGATAGCTTTGGGAAATCATCTCTAAATTTAATCATTCATATATATATCGGTTATATATATATATATATATATATATATATATATATATATATATATATATATATATATACATATACATACATACATATACATATACATACATACATATACATACATACATACATACACACACACACACACACACACACACACACACACACACACACACATATATATATATATATATATATATATATATATATATATATATATATATATATTGCTCAAAAAAATAAAGGGAACACAAGATAAGACATCCTACTATTAAATACAGTACATTGTTTTGTTTAAGTGTTCCCTTTATTTTTTTGAGCAGGATAGATAGATAGATAGATAGATAGATAGATAGATAGATAGATAGATAGATAGATAGAACTATAATACTATTTGCACATTGAAAGAAACACAAGAATAAAGTCACATCATTTCTTCATATATTGGTTTGTTTCTTATTGAATTTTTCTTTTGTACTACATCCATTTTTACCCCATGTAATTTGTCTTTCTTTATTGATTTTTATTTTGGCTCTGCATCCATATTTCATTGACAAATTTAGCTGGTGAGTCAGTACAGATTCAGTCAGAGGGGAACTAAATACTTGTTTATTTGTCACTAAGCACTGAGGCATTACTTTTTTTGTCTCATGCTCAAATCTTGGATTCCTATTATAGGTAGCTATACTTAAAAGCAATGTCTATCTCTGAATTAAATTTGCTTTCTAACAATGGCATCTGCTTCAAGACTTCTTTCCCTGCTTTCTCAGCTCGGTGCTTATATCTAGCAAGACTGGAGGCTGCAGACCTGCTGACATAATTATTTTGCCCTATCTGCTTATTGGAAATGGATTTATTGCATAAATGCTTTTCTCTTTGTCCTTAGTTTTCAACGAGGAAATAGGATATATGAATGTAGAAAAACATTCATATCCCATGCAGCTGATCAATCCTGGCAACATTATATTCTGTTGCAGTGAGTGGTCTATACATATCTTTTAATCTGTGAATAACCAGAATACCTTAGCAAAAGTAACTAACTTTTTATTAACAATGAATAAATCAATTTATGTCTGTCATTTTTAGATTATCATAAGTTTACCACATTTAATTGTCACTTAAATATATGCAATTAGAAGAAAGGTGCAGGAAAATTCATTTACTTTGCCTTCCAATTTCCCTTAAGATGGACTTTATATGCAAATATCAGTAATATACACATATTGTAAATAACTTTTCTTAATGTGCATACAATATATTTAGAAAAATGGGAATCCCAGAACATTTTATTGCCTTCATGTAAAACAGGCAAGGGAGTTATGGTTCACAGAGAATGTGGCAAAACCGATTGCTCCAAAGTGAGAAAAAGCTGTGTATTTCTCCTTGTTTATTCAACCTATATGTTAAATAGGGATAAAGGGAACCTATACTCTATAGGATTTAAGAGAAGCTGATTTGGAATAAAATGAGCATGGTTTTTAAAATAGAGAAAGAAATACCAATAGGCTGTACTAAGCTGATGATACTTCTGTGATAGCCAAAAATACAAAGGATCACAAGCTTTAGCCATAAAAGTCAAGTAACACAACGAAAAAAATGGGACTAAAATTAAATATAAAGAAGACTAAACTAATGACAGAAGGTACAACAATTAGCCTTAGAACTGACAGTGAAGATATAAGTGGTGGATAGTTTCTGCTTTTGAGGATCAACTATCAAGGATAAAGGAATCAGCAGTCAAGAAATACACCACAGACTCAGTACAGCAGTCAACTGGCCAAGCTTAGTTTATCCCACTTCAGACTTATTATGTGAAGATCTGGCTATCTTGAGAAGGCTCTAATGCTGGAAAAGTGGAAGGAAAGAGAAGAAGAGGATGACAAGCAGCAAGATGTATGGACTCAATTGCAGTGGTGATGAGTGCACTGTTGGACGGCCTGAAAGACCAAAGGGAGATTGCCCTGGGGAAAAAATCTATTTATGTTGCTAAGACTTGATACTGGCTTGATAGCACATAATCAAGTCAATTGCTTTTTTTTCAGCTAAAGACTTCATTACAAAATTCAGAGAAGTAAATAATCCAAAGTCTGGAAAATTGGATAAGATTGAATCACTTAAAAATGTCTGCCAGAACATACAAAAATCTTCCTACCCCTATTTTTTAGCATTTGGAGTAAATATACAAATGTATCTACATTTTTGCAATAGCATAATGTCACTAATTTAATCAGCACCACAGTTGTATGTACTTTTACTCTGCTTTCCCTCTTCACTTCCATCTCCAGAGCTACTCCCCATCAAGGTTTCCTTTTCACCTCGCCTGCTAAAGTCCTCTCTTATATCTTCCTTCTCTCATTGGCTTCACTCTTGGGATGCAGGAGTGGGTTTTTCTATGGTGAAGCAGGGACCATCCTGCAGAGGTGTAGAAGTTGATACCGTAGACCCCCTGAGTGGTCCCCTTTAGTCATGCCACCAGCATCTCTGTAGTCAAAGGCTCATCTTCAACCTATTTGCTACAACACACACTGGCACGGAAGCACCCTAAGAGTCCTAAAATTGTTGCTCTCAGGCTGCTTACCAGAGCATGGTGCTCCAGTAACAAACAAGGAGCATTATACTTAGTGAAGATGTGGGATTTGGGGTTCTTACCAAAAATAAGATCATACTGCTGGTTTGTTTTTATTATCCTGTTTTCAACAACTGTGAGAATAGGGGAATGAAAAGAAAGCCATTGCCCTTTTCAACAATCTTAATGAGTTTTCAGAGGATTTCCTGTGCTGGACAGGAAAATAATGATAATCTTCTCTACAGACAGAATAAATGGTTTCTCTTGTAAAATGTTTTAAATGTAATACTATTTTTCTACTTATATGATTGCTGTTGAGATCAATACAACTTAAATTAATTAAAGCATGATTATTAAATTTGTAGTCACCTTTTTGCCATTATGATATTTTGGTCAATGGATACTAAAACTATAAATTAGATTTAGTACAGGTATTCAGGGTGGAGGGGGATCTTCAACATTCCTTTCAAAAAGAACCCTTGTATTTGGAAAAGTAAGAAAGCTAAGATTAATTAGAAAGGACTAAAATTTTTATTGATAGCCAATATTACTTGTAGTAGCTTTTGTTGGATTAAAAATATTTGATATATCAATATTCATGGTAACACTGAATGTATTGATTATATCAATAGCTTTATGACTACAGTATGGAGATTCTAATAAATTGATTTTATTAGTCTATGTAAACAAATATATAATTATTTTCTAATCTGAAGTATGAGAAAGTTAGGGAGATGAATCACAAATTATAATAAAAATGAACTAAAAGTGTAAAATGCTGCTGAAGAACAGGACCAAATATAAGAAGCGGATTGCAGGGTTGAATTACATGTTGGCAGTTCTCTAAATAGAGAAAATACATGGAATGAAGTTGCAGAGAATGGAGGACAATGGTCGTCGTAATACTCTTGGCTGATTTTTTTTGAACTATCTAACAGTGACTCAAAACAGACAAAGCCCTAAATTCTGTCACAGCCCTGTAAAACTTTTCCATCAATGTAAAATCCTCCAGTGATCTACGTGGGCAAGGCGCTAGAAACTTTACTGAGTTAAAAACAAAAATCAGAACAGGATGTTTCTGCTTAACTGAATGACATTAAATTACAGAGTTTTATAGCCAGATTTGAATATAAAGATATTTAAGGGAAGCTTACCTGAATAGCTTCTGATTTGGCTGTATATAAAAGATCCAACTCTGAGTCATTAACTTAATTGAGGCGAAAAATCATAATGTTAACTGTTATAACAGTTGGATGAAAGAAAATGACAGAACAAATGACAAAGAGACATTAGAGGTACAGAGCTGGGATGTACCAAATACACCAACCTTGGAAAGTGAACTTCTACCTCAGAACCATCTTCGTGAAGATTGAGGTGAGAATCAGCAATTCTTAGGCCAGAGATGGCCATTAAATAACTATTTGGCTTCAAGACCACAAAACTCTGAGCTAAGTATCTATTAATTTTAAGAGTGAAAGGAAGAAACTGCATTAATAAATGCCTGGGACTATAAACATCTTTCTCAGGTTTATACTAGCAGTGAGCTATCATCCATTCTGTATGACTGGATTCCTGTCTGCAGTAAAGATTCCAATGTAGCCAAGCTGTGTCTTGAGTCTTTTCAGCCAAGAATATTAAGCTGAGTTGTGAAGTGCCAGGAGATATGTGATTTACTGCTGAGCCCAGTTCAGGAAATCTGAAAAGGATGAATCTCCTGCTAGCCATGTCATTGGAAGTTTCTGGAAATAAATTATCTGAAGTAGAAGCCATTTGTCATTGCAGACAGGTTTGGTGGTGGTGGTCTGGCTTGAATCAAGTATACTTCATCCAGAAACCAAAGAGCTTTAGTTTTAGAGGATTATCTTCCAGGAACCACTGAACTGATCCAGAAATGGCAGGCCCAAGGAGGATCCATATGGTCCATACAAGGAATGGAATGTTCTGGACATGCTTACTATCTGCTCCTTTATTAAGACAGAAGTAGCATTTTCATTTTTGCTTAATAATGACCTGGGTTTAAAAGGTTTATTTTTCCTTTTTGCATGTCATTTTGTCACTTCAATATATCACAAACCTCTATATTATACAGCACCTTCTTGGTTTAATTTTAGTCACTTTACTATTAACTTACCCAAGTTAATTTTTCCTCCTTATTCAAGTACATAACAGTATCATCCTTTCCAAATATTCCACTAATAATCTTTTTTCCCCCATAAGAAATTTAAGCTTCTAGTATTCTAGGGAAAAATGCAACCTTTCATTCTACCTGGGAAAAAAAATGAGCTAAGGTCTATGCCTTTTCAAGATTCATGTACCTACCACATTTGGGGGATGGGGGGCATTGTTAAGAAAATCAAGGGAGGACATATGAGGTCACCATAAATTTTACCTCCTTCGGGATAGATTCTCTGTTCTATCAAAAGTAGTTTTCTGAAACTCCTTTAAAGTTGTCTTAATATTCCTCATGATCTGATTCATAAATGTACTGAACCTTGCCTGAGGTTTTTACATCAGTTTTCATTTTGTGCATAGAAGAACTCCATCTATTAATCAGTCTTTGATCTTTGCGTAGAGAGGATGAAAATACTTCAACCTTTCACTTAGCTGCATTTTGTCTCAGCCAGCCTTTTAATACCTTATGGTTGTTTTTCAGACATCATATAGAAACTTAATGGCTGATACAGAAGGCCTTGCCTGTTCTTCCAGAGATATTTAGTTCACAGTTTTTGGATCAAAAGTCATCCTTAAAAGTGGTTCTGATAATCTTAAGACTTATGTCCATGAACGTCCATCAAACAACAAGTCTTTGAAACTCAATATATTTTTTTCTCAGTAAGCTTCCTTTTCTTGTTTTTTTGTATCAGTTTTTTTTTAAAATAACAAAACACCAGGGCTTTTTTTCTCATAGAACACTCAGAATGGAGTTCCGGCACCTTTTTTGGATGGAACCTTGTAGGGTAGGCAAGGCGGGTTGTATGACATGTGTGAGTTCCAGCACCTTTTTCTTTTACAAAAAAAGCACTGCAAAACACTAGTGGCAACTTTCTCACAACATGTCCAAAAATCTAAAATTTGGGCTGCCCTGGTTTTAATCTAATATTATTGATTTCTTTCTACTGAGGCAGGTTGCAGATAAGTTCATTGGAAGGTAAGGAGAACTTTTTCATTTTTTGTTTGTCCTCATGAGTGGTTTTTAACATGAAACTTATGACTTTCTAATCAAGCATGAATCAAGCATGATCTAATATCATAATAAGAAATTACAAAAAGCACGACAGTTCTAAACAACTTATGTTCAAAATTTTAATTTCAGTTCAAAGATTAGGAATGCAGTGCAGAAATTTATCTTAGTTTGATCACATTTGTAAAGACCTTTGTTGCTTTTGTAGAAATTGTCTAGATAGCTTCCCTAACAGAAATAGGGAGCCCTAAAGACTCTCTCCTGAACATTCTCTACTTGACAGTAATCTTCTGTGCACCACTGAATCAAATAAGCTGGTCTCCACAAACAAAAATTTAGCAAAACTGGCAAACAATCCTTGAATTTTTGAAGCTGATAGATCCAGCAACATAATCTATTCCATCTTTCTCCAAGCTAGTATCTTCTAGGAATGGTGAGGCTAAAAACAAAGCCCAAGGAAATTAGATGTTTGCATCATTCTAATCCATCAAATGAAGGGCATTTGTACATTCCTATTTTCATATCAAAAAGGGACGCGGTGGCTCAGTGGGTTAGGACGCTGAGCTTGTCGATCAGAAGGTCGGCAGTTTGGCGGGTCGAATCCCGAGTGCCGCGTAACAGAGTGAGTGCCTGTTACTTGTCCCAGCTTCTGCCAACCTAGCAGTTCGAAAGCATGCAAAAATGCAAGTAGAAAAATAGGGACCACTACGGTGGGAAGGTAACAGCGTTCCGTGCGCCTTTGGCATCTAGTCATGCCGGCCACATGACCACAGAGACGTCCTCGGACAAACACTGGCTCTTTGGCTTTGAAACGGAGATGAGCACCGGCCCCTAGAGTCGGAAACGACTAGCACACATGTGCGGGGGAACCTTTACCTTTACCTTTTTATTTTCATATCATTTCTACCTTCAATCCTTCACAAACCGGTTTGAGGATATTCTTTGCTTGTCTGTTGAACTTGGAATGCTGACTGGCAGGAAAAACACATGAAATAGTTCATTCTGATAATCTGACCAGCAGAACAGTTAAGAGGACTTTTAGCTGTCCCTGTTCATAAACTAGCAAAATTTCCTGTGTCTTCCAAAGATACTTTTCAAAAGGCAACTCGACTGCCTTAGTTTTTTCCCTTGAAAATGTTTGGCTTCTCATCCAAGAAGCTCCTTCAATTCTGGAACTGAAGAAGATTCTCAGATGAGAAGCAAAACGTTTTCAAGGGAAAAAACCAAGACAGTCCATGTACCTTTTGAAAAGCACCTTTGGGACAACCATGACATGGATGATTGAGAATCTCCATAGATGTCCCTGTGTCTCCATTCACCAGAGAATGAAAAGAGTTTGCTAGCTTTTCTCCCCTCCACTTTATTCGGGATATGTTCGGTACACATTCTGTGCATTTGAGCAGTTGCTATGTAGCAAAGCTGAGAGTGCTTTCTTTCCTTTTGCTTTAAGCTCCCCTAACTGAAATACCAGAAAGATAGTATGGTGACATTTTTATAATTGAGGGCCTTGAGGACCACTCAGAAGCTTCAGCTGGTACAGAGTGCAGCCGCACGAGTTCTGTTGGGGGTCTCCCGATACTCCCATGTTACACCTCTGCTCCGTGAGCTGCATTGGCTTCCAGTTACCTTCCGGGTGAGATTCAAGGTGCTGGTGATGACATATAAAGCCCTACATGGCATGGGTCCGGATTACCTACGGGAACACCTGCTGCCGGCGTCAACTTCCCTCCGTCCAGTGCGCTCCCACAGAGAGGGCCCCCTCAGGGTACCACCGGTCAGAGAATGTCGACTGCTGACCCCCAGGGGGAGGGCGTTCTCGGTGGGCGCACCAGTCCTTTGGAACCGCTTACCAGCTGAACTCCGGATGGCCCCCGACCTTCGCTCCTTCCGGCATGATCTAAAAACTTATCTATTCGAACAAGCCGGCCTGGTCTGATGGGTTTGGGGTTTTAACACCATTTTTAACTAATTTACTGCATCGGGCACAATCATTTAATTTTAAATCTTATATTCTGTATTCTTATTTTTATTGCCCTGTACGTCCTTCGGGAGAAGGGCGGTATATAAATCAAATAAATAAATAAATAAATAAATAAATAAATAAATAAATAAATAATCAACCACTTTTCACAATCATTCAACCCTTGGTTGTTGGTTGCAGCATGGAGCCTTTAAACTCTCTTTGTCTTTTTGAGAAAGAGTAATGATTAGTTTCAGCTTGGCAATAGAGTAAGGCAAGAATTTGATGCACCCCGCTTGTGATAATATCAAACCAGGCCGTTTTTTTAAAAAAACACACACACACAACAAAACTTGATATTGTGAACCCGATTGGCCACCTAATGAGAAGGAAGGACTCACTGGAGAAGAGCCTAATGCTGGGAAAGATTGAGGGCAAGAGAAGAACGGGACAACAGAGAATGAGGTGGCTGGATGGAGTCACTGAAGCAATAGGCGTGAGCTTAAATGGACTCCAGAAGATGGTAGAGGACAGGAAGGCCTGGAGGAACATTGTCCATAGGGTCGCGATGGGTCGGACACGACTTCGCAGCTAACAACAACAAGAATGGTTCACATCAAATTTTGCTGATCAACACTAATTATAGATACATCATTTGAATTTGAAAGGATGGTCTGTGCTCTCACTGGAAAGCATTCCCTCCCAACTCCTAGTTAGCATGCTGGCATGTTTAGCTGACGGAGCCCAAATGCAGGGCTGGCACAAAAAAAAAAAAAGAATTAGGAGTTTGGAAGGGCAGAGAAGTTTGCTGTCATGGCAATTACAAGGAGACAGGGAAATTATAAGGACTTGCTAGCACTTTATTTTGTGGTTATTATTATTATTATTGTTATTGTTATTTTAAGAGAGGACAAGTGATTAAAGTATGGATCTGAGAAGGAGGTACTTAGCTAATTAGCTTATGGTTACCAAACAAGCATTGATTGCTGTCAATTTTCTATGCTCAGCTATTGACCTGAAAACACAAATGCTGATTGGCTTGAAGAGATCTACTAGAAGTTCTGTGTGAATTCTAAATGCGCAAATATGTAAATATGCCCAGCTTATACCATCGTAATGCCCCAACAAACTGGAAAATAGTTAGAACTGACTGGATAAACTTCAGATGTATTTTAAATTGTCATTGGAAAGTTTAGGAATGAAGAGGATGAACTCTTCTGCATCAGAGTTCATACTAAGAACTTCAATAATTCTTCTACTTTCCTGAATTTACTAGCTACGTATACGTAGTCCTTACCTACAACAGTTCATTTAGTGACTGCAGTTGCAAAGGCACTGGAAAAAGTGACTTATGACTATTGTTCACACTTACGACCATTGCAGTATGCCCATGGTCATGTGATCAAAATTCAAACGTTTGACAACTGACTCATATTTATGATGGTTGCAGTGTCCTGGGGTCATGTGATCACCTTTTGTGACCTTTTGGCAAACAAAGTCCGTGGGGAAGCCAGTTTCACTTAACCAGGTTACTAACTTAACAGCTGCAATGATTCACTTAACAGCTGTGGCGAAACAGATCATAAAATGGGGCAAAACTCATTTAATACCTGCCTCACTTAGCAACAGAAATTTTGGGCTCAACTGGGGCCATAAGTCAAGACCTACTTGTATTCTAGCCATGACATAACTAATAAGTTGTACTGCAGTAAGGATAGAAGTCATACACATGACAGAAGATTTGCCTGGGGTAGAACCACAAAAAATTTCTTTGTATGTATAAATATATATGTCAGCCCTATGGTCTAAATCCAAACACCTTTTTTCCTGACCTTTTGAGTAAGTGGACTTTTGGTCATTCTTTTTCTGACCTGAAAAGTTGGATTCATCTGTGGCAATTTGTTACTGAGAACTGTCAGATCCTAGCTTCAGCCCTTTCACTCTCTCATTGAGCAAGAATGCTAAAGCAGCATTAGCCAGAAATTGGAATACTAACTTACATTGCAAGCTGTTTTAAATGGAGTAAAGTCGTCCTATTATCTCACCCACTTTCCCAAACAGCCAGGAATTGTATACTGTAGCATAATTGTATCACAACTGAAGAAATGTAAAATTGCAGTTTATAGCTCACAATTTCCCAATGTGATAAATTTAGTATTGGTGGAGCCTATTAGATCTCACGATACAAAAGCTGCCTTTATCATAAGTTCCTTAATAATAATAAGTAAGTTGGAAGGGGTCTTGGAGGTTATCTAGTCCAACCCCCTGCTCAGGCAGGAAACCCTATACCTTTGGAGATCAGTTTGTCATAAAGAGATTGGATATAAAACTATCTTTGTAAGAACAACAGGAGACCTTGAGTTGCTGCTACTGTAATATTATAAAGAGTGGAATGTACTGTAGATACAATGAATGTCTGTTGCCTTTAATTTTGCTGACTTTGAATACTGGGATTTTTGTTTACCAAGAGTAAAAAAACAAATGTGTTTGCTTGTTTCCATCACATCAATAGTAGTTGGTTCAATATGGTCCACCACATTTTTTAGATTCTTGGTTGCAAGTATTGTTCAGTTCCAGGTTTGTCTATGGTAGCAAATATTCAGCAACACTTCTCTGACTCTTCTAGTACAGACATGTCAAACACAAGGCCCAGGGGCCAGATGCGGCCCGCAAAGTGGTTTCATGTGGCCCGCGAAGCCATCCTGGAAACAGTAAGGGAACGGCCCCTGCTGTCTTGGCCCTGGCCCAGGCTGGCCAGGAGCCAATGTACAATTTCGTGATAGTCATCTATGCTGAAATACATTCAGTCTTAGCTCCACAAGGCCATCTGGAAACAGTGAGGGACCGGCCCATGCCATGTCGGCACTGCCCCCTCGGCGCATGCTGGGGAGGTATCACCCTTTGTGAGGAATGAAGAAATGTGCCATCGCCTTCAAGTGGCCAGCACATGGCCCTGCCTACTTCGGGCAGGCTAGGGGTTGGGCAGCATTGTGCTTCTCTTCAGATTCATGCCACCCGGCTCAGCCTCTCGGCACTGTGAATAGAGCACCCCGCTACCTGCCAAAACCGGGCAGGCTAGGGGCTGGGCAGCATTGCGCAAGTAACATAAACTGTCACGCTGCTCATGGCATCCCCTCCCATAGAGCCCACCAAGCCGGATATGTGAAGTAGGCGAGGGCCATGTGCTGGCCATTTCCAGGCAATGGTGCATTTCTTCATTTCTCATGAAGGATGACACTTCCCCAGCTGTGTTTCTTGCCTGTTTTTCTCCCTCCCCATCTCAAATATTTTCCCACCACTCTGTTCTTTGGAAGGAAGGAAGGAGAGGGAAGGTCTGAGGGAAGTCCTACCTTAGTCCTGCCCTGCTGCCCTTTCACCATCCCCTTGCCCCCTCCTCCTGGCCTATGCTGGGGGGTCTCCCTATTGCTAAGGAAGCTTTGGATACAAAGCCAGGTCTCCTCACATGGAGAGGAAATGGGCCTCCCTCTTGATTTTGCCCTCCTACCCATCATGAGCAACCTGGCTAAGGAGAGCAAGCACAGCAGCAGCAGCCTTGAGGAGGAGGTAAATGCAGCTGGGCACCCCCTTGGGGAAGTGGGGCTGGGCTTAGTGCAGTGGGTGCTTGAGGGCTGGGCTAGGCATTTGACCTCCGTGCCACCGTCCAGCCCCCCCATGGCCTGAGAGGAACAGTGAGGCTCCTCCGGTGGACCATGCCTTGGCACTTCCCAGGTCCCATCTCCTTCTGCCAGAGACCCTCAGATCTGTCCCACTCCTGCCCAGGCCCCCATAGGCACCCTTGACACAAATGATGTAGAGCTGGCCATGCCCACCCAGTAGGCCATACGCACTCCAGCCATGCCCACCCAGTAGGCCATGCCCACCCTGGCCACACCCAGCCGACCCCCCGAGGGCAACCGCAATGCTGATGCAGCCCTCAATGAAATTGAGTTTGACACCCCTGTTCTAGTACTTTGCAACATTAAAAATAGAAAAATAAATATTACTAAAGCAAACAAAGAAATAACATGTGGATATTGTTCAGAATGGAAGGGTGTTTATGCAACAACCCAAATACAATTTCTTATAATATTCTTCTAAATAACCCTCATTTTTTTTTTTAAAAAAAGGCTTTAGTGATTAACTGCAAGATGCAACTTGTATAGCAGCAACAGCTTTCTGTAAGAAATGGATGTTATGCACTTTCTCTTGGAATGGATAAAAAAGCAATTGTCTCTGATTACAATTCATACTTAGAAGGCTAGGCATGTTTTTCAATAAAATGGTTTCTTTCAGCAGCTGGTTTGATCAATTTTATCAGGATTTTCAGGAGCAAAATATTTTGCTCTCTCTGTTCTTTGCCAGGTTTTTTGCTCTTTGCTACTTTAGAATTGAGGGTCTAAAGTGAGTTACTGCTGTGGCAATTACCATTACTAGGAACTAAGTTTGACCTTGGTATTGGCACTTCCACCTGCTAATCTTCCACACTGTGAAGACATTATTTGTGAGTAGTCTGGCTGTGCATAATGGGAAATACTTTTATTGAGCATAACTTTTGAATAAAACATGCATGCATATTTAGAAATTATACTGAATGTGCCTAGAAAGATGGGAGCAGTGGGAATCATCCAGCTTTTCTCTTTATGTATTATTTTTATTTGTCTGGTATAAAATTTGCACTTCTTTTGTGGGTTAAATCTGATTCCTGCTGAGGTTATCAAAGAAGGGTTCTTTTGCTATGGCTTTATAAACCTCATAAACTTTCTTTATGTGTTTACCTGACTGAATAATGAATTTTTATATCCTGGATTTTATATTTCCAGGAAGATGGATTACCAGTGAAGGTTTAACTGTCTACCCATGGCAGGATAGATGAAAGTAAAATAAAAATATTGGAAGATAGCAGGGGCAAATAATTAATTTCCATATTCCAGCGAAGAAAATTATATGATTTTTTAAAAAAAAATAAAGTTTCAGAAATTGAGCTTGACAAAGAACGTTTTACCTTCAGAGGTAAAATTAAATGATCATTGATAACTGTTGATTCAGTCACTTGAACTAGATTATAAACACAAAGATAAAATTACTTAAAGCATATTATTCAAAGTCAATCCATCCATTTTTTATAACAATAATAGGATGGTGTTTGTCTTTCTCTGTGCAAACTAAACCAATTTATTAATGTTTCTTATGTTTTACTCAATAAAAAAATCCAAAAATAGTATTTATATGCAAACTGCCTTAATTGGAAGTACAATTAAAAAACTAAACTAATAAGATTAACTTGGTTCTTGGTTCTTTTTTTGTCCCCCAGTAGTGTTAAAATCTGAAGGGTTTTGCCCACGATGGACATAATTGATTAATGCAATGTATCTATTCTTCTTACAGCATGTATACATAAATTTGCTGAGGAAACTGTCACCAAATCAGTAACTCTAACCCATGTGGGTGGCAGTAAAACACAAGACAGATGAAATAACTGGGTGTAATTGGTGTATGAAACTCACTGGCAGGCAACAGCTTTTTGGCAGGCAAAAAAGAAAGTCATTTACCTATGCTAATTGAGCACACAAAAGAAGGCAGAAGATACATTATTTATTATTTATTCCATATTATTTATTTTACTCAATTTGGATATGTCCCAACTCCAGCTGATTCTTGTAAGTCATATTTAGAAATATCCACAGTTGTCTTTTTCTTTCATCTTTAGGAATGCTTGGGATAAACAGCAACAATTTGTCCAATTCACTGTCTTCTGTGAACAGTTTTGGAGTATGTAGAGAGAGATTAATGGAGAAAAAATTTCTCTAATTTTCTCTACTTAACGTCCAGTTTCTGGTTTATACAAAGTGTATCTGAAAATGAGTACTGCACATTTACTGCAGTTCTGCAGTGTAATCTTAGCTGTCATCTATTGTCCACTACATTTTTTAAATTATTAAAATGACAAAAATGACAATGGATGGAAGAAATTAATGGCCATCAGTGTTAATTCCTTATTTTTAATTATTTCTCTCAAAGGAAGCTATGTGTTCTATGCCAGTCTATGGCTTATTCATACTCATTTTACTCATAGTGTAAAAGAAAAGAAAAATACTGTTTTTGAACTATTGAAAAGTCTAACATGTTTTTATGTCACTGACAGTGTTTAGTGAACGAGTTTCTATGTACTTGGAAATATGTAAATATTGGTGAATAAATTTCACTTAGCAGTGATAATTAGAAGATATAGTCTCCTAAGCTTCAAATACTATAGGGCCCAGATGCTCTACATGGGTTACTAATAATTAGATATTCATGTTCTTTTTCCCCCCCACAACTGAGAGGCCATGAATGTCACAGGGACCAGTAATTAGCCATAAAAGATCTATTCATTTGAAGGCCAAACTGGGCTATGCAAAGCATGTTAAGGACCATACCCCAAATAAACAAGGTTACAATCTAAGTGGCTATTTAAGTTTTCATATAATTATTTAACTATTCTATTAATTTATTTTTTTTATATTTTATTTCATTATTTATGGGTTTGTTCAAAACAGCATAATGCAAAAAAAAATCTGACATTTTTTTAAGGAAATAATCTCTGCTGATGAAAAGAGCGGTTGCTGGAATTGGGTATGTCTAATGAAAAGAAGGACTAAGTGACTTGATAGCAGTGTTCCAATATCTCAGGGGTTGCCACAAAGAAGAGGGAGTCAAGCTATTCTCCAAAGCACCTGAAAGCAAGACAAGCAATGGATGGAAACTAATCAAGGAGAGAAGCAACCTAGAACTAAGGAGAAATTTCCTGACAGCTAAAACAATTAATCAGTGGAACACCCTGCCTCCAGAAGCTGTGAATGCTCCAATAATGGAAGTTTTTAAGAAGAGATTGGACAACCATTTGTCTGAACTGGTGTAGGATTTCCTGCCTGAGCAGGGGGTTGGACTAGATGATCTCCAAGGTCCCTTCCAACTCTGTTATTCTATTCTGTTATGTTCTGTTCTGATCTAAAATAAACTACATTTGGGTTGAAGAGGACATAACCTTTTTTTTATTCACATCCTACTAACAATATCTGCAGTTTAGGGAACAGGTAATTGAGTGAAGGGGTCAATGGGCTGATAAGTTATAGATCTTTTGAGGAGGCTGAAGCAAAAATAGGTCAGGTGGTAGAAGGGACATATTTATCCATGGAAATATCATGAGTTGCCTTAAACTAGGGGATTTCAAATATTTTCAAGCTATGGAAGCTGTTAGTTTTACAAAAATATCTCACAAACCCTGATCGAAAGGCAAAGGTCTAGTGACATAAAACTTTTCTTTGCTCTTATTGGGCATCCATGCGGAGATGTGGGTCCCATATAGTATTTGAAGCTTATGGTACCATATCTTCCTATTATCACTGACTCATGCTATGTTAAGTAAAATCCATTCACCAGTATTTACAGGTTTCCAAGTACATGGAAACTCATTTACTAAACATTGTCATGACATAAAAACATGTTAGATTTATGGAATCTCTTCAAGTTCTCAAAAAAACCTAGGATCCCAAGGAACACATTTCCTGTATTAGAAATCCTTCTAGGCTGTAGATACAGTCCAGGACTATACTTTTTGATGGCTTGGGGCAGAATCTGTGTATTTCACGTGACATCAGATGCACAAAAGGCAAAGCAATGACTTTCATCCATGCAGAAATCACTTTACCATTCAGTACAACAACCAGTCCAAGAGACATTTTATGACTTGCAGTCAGCAGGATTTAGTTCTGGCAATAATTAACATTAGTTATAGTTTAACAATGGAATTAGGATTCTTTTTCCTTTTCATTGGGAAAATACATATCGAAAGATTAATGCACTGATGAAGACGAAAAAATGCTACTTCTTATTTTTTACTGGTGATGAAAAGACAGAAGATTTAATATGTTAGGAGACATCTAATAGGTAGTTACTCCATTTAGTGTCAAAATGACAAGTTGCAGATTTAGTCACACACAATTTTTGCTATTATTAGTCTAAGTGTATAGTGTTTGACAGACTATGATTTGCACAGATCAGTAATGTTTGAGAAAGCTTTTTTTAAAAAAGGTATAAAAATGTTTTTCTCACAGACTTTCTGAGAGTTAGTCCTATTAGTGTTGAATAGGCTAAACTGAGAGAAACAACCCTCTGTAAGAAGTTACAGATTCAACGGAGACATATACATTAATTCCTTTTTTTAAAAAAAATCATATTGTTATCAAGATGAATGGGAAACAGCTCTCAAGGAAAAACTATAGCAATTGTCTTCCTATATGGACAGCTCTTGTGACTATTAAAGAAGGATAGATCACTTGTCACCAAAGCTATTGTGAACAAAAATAATATTGATAAGAGGTAGGTATTTGAATCCCATTATGCAAGGAGCACTCCAGTTGCAGTTGCTTCTATGAACTTGTAGCCTTGGTGGAGCAGTGGGCTAATGCCTCCTTAAGTAACACCAGCTGCCTGCAATTAGTGCAGGTTCGAGTCCCACCAGGCTCAAGGTTGACTCAGCCTTCCATCCTTCCGAGGTAGGTAAAATGAGGACCCAGATTGTTGGGGGCAATTAAGCTGACTTTGTAATAATGCCGCTTGGGGGTGTGTGTGTGAAAGCCCTAATAAGCAGGCATATACATAGAATGAAGGCTACTGCTAAGCTTGTAAGCTGCCCTGAGTCTTCGGAGAAGGGCGGGATATAAATGGAATTAAAATAAAAAATAAAATAAAACTTAAAGTCGTTTGGATTATTTCTAAAGTCCTAAATCATTAGGATTTTTATGGGTGAACTCAATAACAAAACATGGGTTTAGGGTAGGAAGTAGTTAAAATCCAGTTTCTAGTTTAAGGCTTTTCATGTTTAAAATGAATTTTTAATCAGAGTAGAGCTGGAAGGGGCCTGGGGGGTCTTCTAGTCCAACCCCATGCTCTAGCAGGAGATGTTAATTAAGGAGATTTTAATTAAGTTAATTAATTAAATCTAAATTTCCTACTGTATGAGCAAAATTCCTTTCATGGAATGCTTCCGATGGGGGAAAAAAAAGAGAAAGGCAAGTTTTGCTGATTGTCTTTTATTCTATAACTTACTGTGTCCCGTCAATAACTGCTCTAGATAGTTGCAGATCTTCTGGAGCAGTGTCAGAGATGGTTCTGGAAATTGCCAAGGAAAAGGAGATGCTTCTGCTGGATGCCAGGATTTTTTATTGATTGAAGATACCCTTCACAACATACCTCAAATTGTTCAATTTGCATAGATATGTTCATTTCAGATTACGTAATGTCAATCCCACTAAAGACCAGATGAAGGAATCAACTCCAGAGGAAGGCTAACACTACTTTGATTGAGATTGGCTATAATAAAAGAATCTTAAAAGCCTGATTGTGTTGTGCCTCTTCTTTGTAGTTCAGTGAGCTGGAGAGGCATCTGCCTGAACCATTTCTAAATGTTTTCTCAATCTGGACTTTAAAAATGCTTCATCTCCTTTTTTCTTAGCAACAGATCCTGCATATCTCCTTCAAGGTCATCTTTACTTTCTACATGCAATATTGACGTATATTGAAATATTTTAGAGCACTGTGTTCTTCTTAAAAGTGGCATCCCACACAGTTGCCTAAGCAAGGTTAATTTATTACAGATTGTGTTGGAAAAACATTCATAGGATGGAGGCATGCAATAATTCTAATACAAAGGAATATAACAATGGCAGAGTGATGTAACTAGCATCTGTGTGGGAGGGTGAAATTGGCAACAGGAATGGAAAGGAAGTAGACACCAAGGAGGCTGGAAGGAGAAAGCATGGGTAGCCAGTGATAGAAAAAACGAGCCAGAATAAATTACTAGGAAAAAAGAAGATGTTTCCCTGGATTTGAAGAACAATTTTGGAAGGAAAGTCTGAGATGAGGGAATGTGAGGGTTCTTTGTTTTTCAAAGACTGGACACACCATAATGTAGCAAATCATTTATAGACAATGCTTTATTGCACAACCCATCATCCCCATCAACAGCCTGTGTTTTTTTAAATTTAATTTTTATACCGCCCTTCTCCCGAAGGACTCAGGGCGGTGTACAGGGCAATACAATAAAATACAATATATAAAAATTAAAAAATATTAAATACAACGGCCCAATTCAATAAATTAATACAAAAGTGTTAAAATACCCCTAAACCCATCAGACCAGGCCGGCTTGTTCAAATAAATATGTTTTTAGGTCATGTTGGAAGGAGCGAAGGTCGGGAGCCATCCGGAGCTCCACCGGTAAATGGTTCCAAAGGTCTGGCGCGCCCACAGAGAACGCCCTCCCCCTGGGGGCCACCAGTCGACACTCTTTGACCGACGGCACCCTAAGGAGGCCCTCTCTGTGGGAGCGCACTGGACGAAGGGAAGTTGATGCCGGCAGCAGGTGCTCCCGTAAGTAACCCGGACCCATGCCATTTTGGGCTTTATAGGTCGTAACCAGCACCTTGAATCTTACCCGGAGGGCAACCGGAAGCCAATGCAGCTCACGGAGTAGAGGTGTTACATCTGTTGATCTGTTAATTCCTACCTTCTAGGCACTACAAGTTGATGTTGCCACATAATACTTAATCTTTAATACTTAATCCTTTATGTTCAGTCCTTTGACAATCGGTCGAAACAAAAGTCTCAACATCTGTAAGGAGGGATACAACCTTTGGCACCTTCCAAAAGTTCTTGCACTAGCTTGGATGAGATGTTGCCTCAGTGTGGTTGCTCTTTTTCTTTTTTAAAAAAACAATTTTTATTAGTTTTTCAATTTACAACCTATATATCTAGAAAGCATCATGGTACCTGGGTAGTCATCAATTGAATAACAGAGTTTTCAATACATAGTTCGGGTTACATTATCAGAGCATCCTTCTCTATTTCCCTCAACATTCAGTACAACATATTTAAAATAACAGATTTATAAGAATAGCATGGTCGATTACAAAAGATTTTGACAGTCCAATTTCATTGAAGTATATATCCTGTTATTAGATTTTATCTAATTTTGATGTTAATTGTAGTATCCAAGTTTAACCTTTGACATCCCAAATAGTATTCAGAACCCAAAATTCCCTTATTTTATTACACCACAGATTGTATCATCTAACATATACCCAATAGTTAAATAGCTAACTTCTACCTAATAAACATTTTTTGTTTCATATCCTGATATGTCACGAGTTACTAATCAGAGAGCCTATATTTATCAATCTACTTCTACTTATACATAACCAAAATTTTAAAATCAAAGATAGGATCCATAAGCCAATTTTCCATTATGTCAAAATATAAATTTATAATATTTGGAATAAGCCTAATAAGTACTTAAACACATTTTAATTCTATCTCATGAATATTTTCTATTTCAGATCCTAATAAGTCACTAATTCCTAACAAAATGACCTATAATAGTTCTTTAGGAATTCATTTTTTAAAATCTAACTCTAGGTTTCTTTTTTTGCCAGTCGGGTTTCCAGACCAAGGGCTTTAAATTGCCAAGTAGATCTTCCTTTGCTCACCTGCATATTATTTGCACCAGAGGAGGCCATCCAACGATGTACAAAGGTTGAACCATTTATAGTCATTATATTGTTGCCATGTTAATTCCACTCTCTTTATTTGCTCTGACATCTCTGTCTGCAGTTCAGTCTGGATTCTTCTTCCATCTGGGTTGATCTGTTTTAAGGAGAAAATCTTATCCAGTATTATAGTTAGTAGTTGACTGTCCAGGCTTTCTACAAGTTGTCTTAGTTGGTCTTCAGCATCCTCTATGTTGGCATCACTATCTTGCCTGTAATGTACTTCTGAAGTTATAGGCTCTTTAGAAAAGGTCAAAAGTTGAGTATTAAGTTTTTCCCTAGTTTGTTGTTGATCTTTAGGATTGTCTGTCATAGTAGTAGTTCCTTGTACTTTAATAATTGTAGGTTTTTTGAGTAAAGTCAGGTTTTGGATAATAGTTTTTTCAGTACTTTGTTGTTGTTGCTTATATTCCTCTGTCTCAATAGTAGTATCTTCCAAGTTTATTATATTCTGAAGTGTAAATTCTTTAGTTGCAGTCTGGGTTTCAGTTTGTAAATTAAAGTTGGCATGTAAATTATTTAATCTGGAGATAGACATCTCAGTGACTCTAGATTGTTTCAAATATAAGATTATAGTCAAGCAAGGTTTATGGCTGATCATTCTCCATTTTATTATAATTATAAATAGTCCTTAGTGGAGGCTATTTTTCAAACAAAAATCAGTAAGTGTCCACCTCCACAAGTCTAAGCCAAATTCATCCACAGCTGTTTCAGGTTTTTATCTTAATGCCAAGGTCAGTCCAAAATGTAAGCAAGCTTGTTTGCCAATGGTATTCACTTGCTGTAACAGATCTTTCTTTTTTTTCTCCTTTTTTAGATTGATAGGTAGAACATTTCTATTAATATAGGAATTTTGGGCCAAAGGTAGAAAGGTAGTAAGTCCAAGTAATCAGTATCATGTAGTTCAAGGCTTTTTCTTTTCTCTCCCAATGTAGACAAAGGCCGCTATTAAGGAGGGTGGGGAAAAAATCCCTTCCCTCTCTCCTCGCAAGGGGAAACAAATTTGGAAAGCTTTGACAGGAAGAGTAGACAATTAGAAAAAGAAGAAGGCAATTCTCACCCAGTTTTCAAGTTCTTTCAAGTGCTTTGTTGTGATTTTGGCTTTGGCAGGAGACGGCTAAACAATGGGCCATGGGAGTGGCCAATCCTTTCTTCTTTGGTTCGGAGAGTATCTCCAAGCCGATGGGAGGGCCACCACCCTTCTACTGCCGACTGTAGAGACCTCTCCCCTACTCATCACCCCTCCTGGGTGACTTTCAACCCCTTTACATGCCCCCCCAATGAAGAAATCCAGATGATGCGAGGAACGATTCTCTTGCACGTCTGGCTGCGCCGGGATCCAGAACCGGAAGCCTGGTGGTTGCTCTTTTTCTGACATGGATGGTTGTAAATATATTTGTGAGTGAGTGAAGAAATCTCTCTGGGGCTGTAAGCTTTGGCGGCCTTTTGAGGGAAAGCATGAGCTGTGCTGAGCTTTGGGGAAGTGTGGGTGGGAAGAACTTCTGCTTGGCTGCAGTTGTTTTTCTAAGTACAGACAGCCATCTCAGCTTCACTTCCTCATAGGGAGAGGTATAATATTAGGAAAACAAGGATCTTGACAGACTTGATCATTGGGCACTATCTAACAAAATGAAATTCAGTGGTGAAAAAAGTAAGGTTCTACATTTAGGCAAGAAAAAACAAATGCACAGGTATAGTAAAGGTGGTACCTTGCTCAATAGTACCAACTGTGAGAGGGATCTCGGAGTCCTGGTAGACAATTACTTACAGTAAATATGAGCCAGTGATGTGTTGCAGCTGCCCAAAAAGCTACCACTTTATAATGTCTTGGTAAGGCCACACTTGGCATACTGCATCCAGTTTTGGTCACCACAATGCAAAAAAAGATGTTGAGATTCTGGAAAGAGTGCAGAGAAGAGCAACAAAGATGATTAGAGGACTGGAGGATAAAACATATAAAGAATGGTTGCTGGAATTGGGTATGTCTAGTTTAATGAAGAGAAGGATGAGGGGTGACATGATAGCAGTGTTCCAATATCTTGGGTTGCCACAAAGAATAGGAAGTCAAGCTTTTCTCCAAATCACCTGAAAGCAGGACAAGAAGCAACGGATGACAAGTAACCAAAGAGAAAAGCAACCTAGAACTAAGGAAAAAATTCCTGACATTTAGAACAATTAATCAGTGGAATAACCTGCCTCCAGAAGCTGTGAATGCTCCAACACTGGAATTTTTTAAGAAGAGACTGGACAGCCATTAGTCTGAAATGGTATAGGGTTTCCTGCCTGAGCAAGGGGTTGGACTAGATGACCTACAAGGTCCCTTCCAACTTTATTGTTGTTGTTGTTGTTATTAATAGATGTAAGCAAAACATAATAAATGACAAAAAAGAATATATAGGAGATAAATAAAAGGAAAAGAAAAGAAAGTCCAAACTCAAATGCTGAACCAGGATGTTCATTCTCTAAGTGAGCACATGTGATGGTGGGTGGAATCTCAATATAGAAAAATGAGCTTGTTGTATTCTTCATTTACAAACATCTAGAAAACCCATTGCTCCCAAAATTCCACATTTGTTGACTTTTCACAGATGGAAACTACCTGGATGATAATAGAGGAAATATAGTTAATGAATTATTCCCCCCCCCCGGAAGCCAAAACAACCATGTAAAGAAAATGGAGGAGAAAAAGCTGGGCAAGGTACTGTGGAAAATGAGGATAGTGTTTGGTTGTGAGCAAGGTTTGCTCTTTGTCCTTGTGGGTCATCAATGTTTGAAGACAAAGCAGTAAACATAACGATATATCTTTTTATCAGAGAGAGGGAATAGAGCAGGAGAAAGCTTCACAATATGTGTGAGAGAGTTAGGTAACTGTTTAGTTGAAAACATTTGTCAGAAAGATCCAACAATGTCCTTGTGTTCTGTTCCTTCAAATCAATGCAATGTTTTTCATTAAGGCAAACCTATAATATTGGACAATTCATCAGAGGTAAGCTATATCAAAAGGTTAAAATTGTGTTAATGTTCTTTCTGTTTTAAGAAAAAAGGGTAAAAATTAACCTGCTGCTAGGACTGGGACCAAGTACATTGTCTGATAGAGATGTATAAACACGTCAATTTCAGTTTCTATCAGCATTTTATTTTTCCATATATTTAGATTTTTCCAGTCAGGCCTGTTTCTAATTTACTTTTGGTTTTGAAATTTGCATCAGAGTTGCATTGTTTTTAGCCACCAAAACAGCTGACATTATTTGGAAACAAAACCTATTCTTTCCTTTAAAAGGTAAAGGTAAAGGTTCCCCCGCACATGCGTGCTAGTCATTTCCGATTCTAGAAGCCGGTGCTCATCTCCGTTTCAAAGCCGAAGAGCCAGCGCTTGTCCGAGGACGTCTCCGTGGTCATGTGGCCAGCATGACTAGATGCCAAAGGTGCACAGAGCAATGTTACCTTCCCACCGTAGTGGTCCCTACTTTTCTACTTGCATTTTTACGTGCTTTCGAACTGCTAGGTTGGCAGAAGCTGGGACAAGTAACAGGTGCTCACTCTGCTACGTGGCACTCGGGATTTGACCCGCCAAACTGCCGACCTTCTGATTGACAAGCTCAGCATCCTAACCCACTGAGCCACCACGTCCCTCCATTCTTTCCTTTACCTTACTATAAAACTGAATGCATTTATCTATTTCCTTTAAATAAAATTTTCATTTTGGTTTACGCTGGAGCAAAAGTAAACTTAGGTACCGTATATACTTGAGTATAAGCCGAATTTTTCAGCCCACTTTTTGGGCTGAAAAATTCCACTTCGGCTTATACTCCAGTCAACAAAAAAACTTACCGAGGACTTGTGCGCGGCCGAGGCTTTGGTGCTTCCGGGATCGCGCGCACCTCTCCCAAGCCACCGCAGTCCGAGACCTGCAGGTCTCCGTTCCTCCGCGCCCTGCCTGCCTGCTTCTTTCAGCTGTCTGCCCATCAGCTGTCCATAGGGATGCTGCAAAGCTCTCCTTCTCTAGGCCTTGGACTCCCTCCTGGCTGAAGAGTAGATGAACCAAGCCAGCAAGGAGACAAAATGTTTCTGCAGCTGTTTTTCCTCTGAAGGTTTTTTTTGTTTTTTTTTTAAAGTAATCTCCGAAGGTTATGCCAGAAAATGGAGGACGCTGGGTCTTTGCAAGCTTTAGCTGTCCGCCTGGCTGCCTGAAGGCCGCCCTTTTCAGGCAGTCTGACAGACAGCTAAAACTTGCAAAGACCCAGCGTCCTCCATTTTCTGGCACAACTTTTAGGGATTTATTATTATTATTCCTACTACTACTATTACTACTACTACTACTTCAGGAGTAAAAAGTTGCAGAAAAAAATTCTCTCCTTACTAGCTTAGTTCCTCTACTCTTCCATCTGGAGCCAAGGTAAGATTTTAAAAAGGGATATTGGTTGGAAGGCAGAGGGAGAGTTTAGTTTTAGCATCTAAAAAAAGGGGGGGGGGAAATCAGCGAGTACATCCCAACCAGCTTTTTATGTTTTTGTTATTGAAGAAATATGGGGGAGGGTGAGGGGTTCTGGGGTGGGTTGGGGAGGGGATAATATTGTAACTTCAATAAAAATTTTCAATAAAAAAAAAAGAAATATGGCTTTCTGGGGGAAGGTGGGGAGGGCGTTAAGGAAGGAAAGGGTTTTTGGAAGCTCGTCCTGAAGCTGCCTTTTGTGCAAGGGGCCTTTTCTCAAAGCCTAGAGAGGCAGCTTTGTTGCCTCCCCGTAGACAGCTGATGGGCGAACACCAAAAGCTCCAAAAGGCTAGGGAACTAGTCCCAGAACACCTTGGTAGGAGGAAGGGCAGAGGCAGAATTGGGAAAGAGGTAAGACAGGGTTTTCCTTCCCAGATGTTTCTCTTTGGCAAGACAGCCAGCTGTGCTGAAGCCCAGTATCTGGGGGTGGGGGAGACCTGAGGCAGGCGGGCTGGTGCTTGCATTAGGCCTCCCAGGATCCCAGAGGCTTGCAGAGCGCGGATCCAGCCTCCGAGGCATGCAGAACGGCGGATCGGCTTATACTCGAGTCAACAACTTTTCCCAGTTTTTGGGGGTGAAATTGGGGGTCTCGGCTTATACTCGAGTCGGCTTATACTCAAGTATATACGGTAGTTTTGCTTACATGTTTACTTGATTACATTTTTTGTAATCAATTAACCTATTACAACACACTGTTATTTTCATGAAGATGAATATTCACAGGAAATCAACAAATACATTTCAGGAAAATAAACATATTGGAGGGGTAGTGACTTTGGATCACTAATACAGGATTTGAACATGACTTGGTGGATTGGTTTAATTGGTTTTTCCTGTTCTTGAGGTAAAATGGAATGGAAAAGCTACTATTTTAAAAAATATAAAATATCAGACTATTTTATAAAGTTGAAAACTACCTTAGCTTAAAGCAGCTATCTGACCAAAGATTTATCTATCTCTAATCACGACTAAACAAAACTCTGGACACAAATAAGCACACAATTGTAGCTAATTTTTTTTAAAAATAGAATGGTAATGTATTCCATACTGTGTCAAAACTTTTTTTAAAGGCTAGTTTATTTTAAAATTATTCATAAGCAGTCATTTTCTATTCTGTTTCTAACATTATGCAGCCTCAGAAAAAGAACTATTGGTTGGATATAGTGTTGTCAACTGCCAGAAGTTCTATTCTTATTATTCTTTGAATCCAATTAAAAATAAGATAAATTATGGGCTGTTTTATTAAAAGGTAAAGTTAATTTAGGCAATGTAACTATTCTATCTTAATTTATTTTCTCTGAAGTCACACACTAATAGTTTTTAAGATAATTGCTATAAACTGAAAATATAGTAATGCATTCACTATCCAAATGTTCAAGCATTATGTTATTAGCTTTCAGAAACATTATTCATTATATATTTTTTTTCAAATAGATGAAACATTTTACTGCTTCCTTTAACTTTTATGATATATGTTGAAAATATCAGCCTTTTTATTTTCAAGTATGATATACATTGTTTTCAAGAATTTTGCTCACATGTAAATGAGATCTGTAACATTTAATTACATTTGGCTAGTTCCTGATCACTTTTATGTCTTGCTTCTGTTGAAATTATTTAGAGCCAAGGGCTATTTTTCATTTTGCCTTATTTCAAGGCTGAATAAAGAAAGAAAACAGAACAGATTTTACAACACTATTTAAAACATGTTTTCCAAATCAATATACCATTTTTGCAATTGACATTAACATTTATTCATATATTTATGTTCCCACTTCTCCAAAACATGGAATGGTTTACAAGTAATTTAGCCTAATATATTTTTTTGCACATAGTTTTCTTTAATATACTCATTTTTATGTTTTGTTTTGGAAGGATTGTGCTATAAAGTTTAAGAATTGGGAAAATTATGGCTTTCTAATTCACAGAGAATTATTAATATTAAAAAGTGAACCAAATTTGAATTTTAAAAATGAATAAAAGTCTTATTTTTCCTGTTATATATCTGAGCTGTATAGTATGGAGCAATTATAAATATTTGTGTACAGTTCAATAGACTGATACATATATACACATTTCCGCATTGTGTTTCTAAATCTCAGTAGAAGACATAACAGCCTATCTCAAATCTTTCATAATGTTATGCTAATTATTGCTGATTTAGTTTAGGCAGTTTATTTCATCAGTACATAAAGTTAACAGAAATGAACAGTGATAGGTTTCCATTGAAAGATGGAAGATCCTCCAAAATGACATCTAAAATGTGGCAGGTGATGAAATACTCTTTCTAGTATCAAGAAAGAGATCATGGGCATAACTTCTGATACTACTTTATTATATTTTGATATTTTGCTACATTAAAATAGTGTATAGTGTGTATAACAAATGTCTGAAACTTATTGGGATAGGCTGAGTTGCATTCAAATTCTGTAAGGTAATGTTTCTGATTTTCCCCTTTATGTCAACCATTATATCATCATTATGTGATATAAGCATTACATTTTATGAAACAAATGTATACAAATGAAACACTGATAAGGAAAATAGCCTATGGGAGCATCATGACATGCTTGATTTGTCAGATGGTACTTTCAAATATATTTTAAAACTGATAGGAGGGCTAGTTATATTATGCAAAGACCTAACTCTCTGGAAAAGGTTCTAATGCTGGGAAAATTGGCAGAAAAATAAAAAAGATGATAACAATAGTAAGGTGGATGCACTCAGTTATAGAACTGACGAGTACACCTTGGGAGAGCTAAAAAATCTGATTAGGGACAGATTGTCACAGAAAAAATCTATATATGTGGTAGCTAAGAGTTGACAATGATTTGATGGCATATAAAAGTAAGATTCTACATTTAGGCAAGAAAAACCAAATGTACAGATGTAGTATAGATGGTACCTTGCTCAATAGTAGCAATTGTGAGAGGGATCTTGGAGTCCTAGTGGACAATCACTTAAATATGAGCCAGCAGTGTGCTGCAGCTGCCAAAAAAGCCAACACAGTGCTAGGCTGCATTAACAGAAGGATAGAATCAAGATCACGTGAAGTGTTAATACCACTTTACAATGCCTTGGTCAGGCCACACTTGGAATACTGCATCCAGTTTTGGTCACCACGATGTAAAAAAGATGTTGAGACTCTGGAAAGAGTACAGAGAAGAACAACAAAGAAGATTAGGGGATTGGAGGCTAAATCATATAAGGAACGGTTGCTGGAATTGGGTATGTCTAAGACACGGGTCAGCAACCCGCAGCTCTGGAGCTGCATGCGGCTCTTTCAGCCTTCTCCTGCGGCTCCCAGTTTGCAGAGAGAGAGAGAGAGAGAGAGAGAGAGAGAGAGGCACTTGCGCTTCCCTTCTTTCTTTCTCTCTCTCTCTCTCTCTCTCTCTCTCTCTCTCTCTCTCTCTCTCTCTCTCTCGTGTGTGTGTAACTCACGCTGTCCTCCGAGAAGCTGACAAGCTTATTGGGCGGGGCTCCTGCCTTTGCTGCGTCTCCACAGGAAGCAGGAAGCAGCAAGAGAGCCAGCCCAATAACAATGTGTGTCAGCTTGACCAAGAACAGCGTGAAGCCAGCTTGCCAGGTGAGCAGAGAGGGAGGGAGAGAAAGGGAGGGAGGGAGGGAGAGAGAACTCATGCACAGCAGCCTCTATTTCTTTTTAATTAAACTCTTCAATCAAGTTCCCCCCCCCCTTGCGGTTCCCAGTGTTCTTTTTTCTCTGGGAAAGAGGACCAAGTGGCTCTTTGAGTGTTTAAGGTTGCTGACCCCTGGTCTAAGAGAAGGATGAGGGGTGACATGATAGCAGTGTTCCAATATCTCAGGGGTTGCCACAAAGAAGAGGAAGTCAAGCTATTCTCCAAAGCACCTGAAGGCAGGACAAGAAGCAATGGATGGAAACTAACCAAAGAGAGAAGCAACCTAGAACTAAGGGGAAATTTCCTGAAGTTAGAACAATTAATCAGTGGAGCAACCTGCCTCCAAAAGCTGTGAATGCTCCAACACCAGAAGTTTTTAAGAAGAGACTGGACAGCCATTTGCCTGAAATGGTATAGGGTTTCCTGCCTGAGCAAGGGGTTGGACTAGATGACCTACAAGGTTCTTTGCAACTAATTAATTAATGTTGCTATTTTAGGACTCTGTTTAGACATTTTGCTGCACCTGGATTGGAGAAGGCATCAGTTATTGGATTTGTCTATAGCTGAATTATGGGCCTTATGATAGGTTTTATATCTGTTAATTTACATGAGGTGAAGAGATAGTGAAATTGTTTATACCGGTTGGGATGTGACTGGGATGTTGGACTAGATGACCTCCAAGTTCCCTTGCATCATCATCATCATCATCATCGTTGTTGTTGGTGGTGTTGGTGTTAGACTTCCGGAGAAAAAAGGAGGAACCTGCCCCACTTCACATCGGAGAGAACTGTGTAGAGAGAGTTTCCTCCTTTAAATTTCTGGGAGTCTACCTCTGTGAAGATCTGACCTGGAAAGTTAACACAACTCAGGTGGCTAGAAAGGCCCAACAGAGGATTCACTTTCTTAGGGTCTTGTGGAAGAACAGGGTAGAACAACAGCTAATGACCCTCTTTTACCGGTCTACTATAGAGAGCGTCCTCTCGTATGGTATTGTGGTTTGGTATGCTGGAGAGTGCAAAACTTGGGTTGAAACTAAACATTAAGAAAACCAAGATCATGACATCTGGCCCTCTCAATTCCTGGCAAATGGATGGGGAAGAAATGGAGGTAGTGACAGATTTTATTTTCCTGGGCTCCAAGATCACTGCAGATGGGGACGGTAGCCAAGAAATTAAAAGACGCTCCTTGGGAGGAAAGCCATGGCAAATCTAGACAGCACACTAAAAAGCAGAGACATCACCCTGTCAACAAAAGAGCTTAAATGGACTCCAGAAAATGGTAGAGGACAGGAAGGCCTGGAGGAACGTTGTCCATAGGGTTGCGATGGGTCGGACACGACTTCGCAGCTAACAACAATGCTGGTCTGACAGCCGTGGATAGGATAGAGGGTAGTGAGCACAGCACAAGACATTGTGGGCTGTTCCCTGACACCACTGGATGACATCACCAGGGCTCGTTGCCTTGGAAGAGTGAGGAAGATTCTCAGGGATGATTCACACCCTGGACGGTATCTCTTTACTCTCCTACCATCCGGTAGGAGATATAGGAATATAGCCAGCTGTACCAACAGGCTGAAAAATAGCTTCTATCCGTGGGCTGTTAGGCTTTTAAATGGGACATAATCTTATGCAGAATTGACTTGGGAGGCCGGTGTGTGGTGTAGTTGGTTCACATAGTGTGGTGGGATGGAGGGTTTGTTGTCACTGTGTGTTGGGGGGAGAGAGCACGGGGGAGGCTCAGCTAATCTCAATGTACACATGTTGTACTTTGACAATAAAGGTTTTTTATTTTATTATTATTATTGTTGTTATTATTATTATTATTATTATTGATCATCACATAGCCAGATGTTCAGACTGGATTTGGCATTTTTGTCTACCTATTGAGTCCTTACCAAGGACCTGGGATAGGCAGATGTGGATGTTTGATGGTATTACAGATATTGTTGCAGGATGGAAGCAGTTCCTAGTAAGGCCGCCTTTTGCAATTGACTAATGGCGAATTTGTCAATGCCAATGGTGCTCAAGTGGTACTCCAGTTGTTTTGGGATTGTACCCAAGGCATATTGGTACTACCCTTGCTTGCCTTTGCCACAGTCTTTCTATTTCTATTTGTAGGTCTTTGTATTTTGTTATCTTCTCCAGTTTTTTCTCGTCTATTCTGCTGTCTCCAGGCACTGCCACGTCCAGATTTTTTTGTCTTTCTTATCGACAATTGTTAAGTCTGGGGTGTTATGTTACAGGTGCTTGTCTGTTTGAATTCTGAAGTCCCAGAGCAGTTTAATTTTATCATTTTCTATGACTTTCTCTATTTTAGGATCCCACCAGTTCTTGCTTACAGGCAAATGATATTTCTTGCATATCTTCCAATGCACAATTGTTGCTACTTTGTCATGTCGCTGCTTGTAGTCAGTCTGTGTGATCTTCTTGCAGCAGCTTACCAAGTGGTCCACTATTTCTTCATCTTCTTTGCATACTGTCTGTTGCTGTCTTCTCAATTTTGACTTTGTATGCATCATCATCATCATCATCATCATCATCATTATTATTATTATTATTTTGAATGACATTATAACTTGAAATCTCTTAAGAATCAAGGAACATATTGATCTTGCAATATTTGGGCCATATTGAATTTTTTTAAATTAACTTCTATTTTGACTCTTCCATAATTGTCATTTGCAGTATCTTCAGGGACACTTCCTTCACTACATTCTCTCAGATTCCCTATATTCTTTCACTAGATTTTGTCAAATATAACATTGGATCAATCTTACATTTTTATGAAGATCGGCTACTATGAAACTCTGTCTTGTCTTTTTGTTGTAACTGCCAGGCAGTAATTGTTATGATAAACATTGTGATAAACCTGCTATATTTAAGTTGCACATGGGGAAGCTATTGCTACACAAGTAGAAGCCAGGTTGTATACAATAATATCATGATTGGATCAATATATCTGTTGCAGTAATCCTTAGATCATGTTTTCCCCACGATATCAGAAATTCCACTTGCAAGTCTGAATTTGGATCTGTTTATTATATAAATGTAATGTTTTACTTAATTCATAATGAATTATTTCTTGCATTGTTTTGCGTTGCAACTGAAAACTAAAATTTTATCAGGCCATAAAGTACTGTGGTATTAAATAGGGGCACACATGGAAAACTCATCTGAGGAATACTGTACTAGTTCTTTTTTCAAGCAATGTTCAATGGTGATTTCAATGATTCTGCTTTAAAATGGGATATGATATTAATCAAAATTTTATTATGGTAATAGACCAGCACAGTGATATGATGTTTTCTTTTTAGATGAGTATATGTGTACCTATATTATATATATCTATGTGTTTACTTGTATCATATGAGTTGGATATCTTAACACAAATAAATGCTATGTGGAGTTAGATGTTCTTCATTATCTGTTCTAGTCCATCTGCACTTGCAAGGCTACCAAAAGGACATGTTTAATAATTAATATTAATTTGCTACTTTTTTGACTGATTGCTACTTTACAAAACATATTTGTAAATAAGTCAACAAATCAATTGAAATCACACTTTATGATTTCAGTTGTTAAAAATCTTTTATTTTTTTCCTCTTTTAACAAGAGATCTTCATAGTCAAAACTGATGACAACAATACCATGTACAGTATATTTGGCATATAGAGCACGAAGGACTAGGTTACAACTCAGTGTATTTATTTGTTTGTGAGCCATGACACAAAGTATATAATTTGTTTTTGTTTCACATAACAATAATACCTTTGATTCTGAATCCCAAAGTACTACTAGAGAAACTGTAGTAAAAACCATGTTTCTTAATTTAGGTATCACGATCAACAAGATGTTACTAGCAACTTCCTTGGAGCAATGTGGTTGATTTCAATAACTTTTCTCTCCATTGGATATGGAGATATGGTACCTAATACTTACTGTGGGAAAGGAGTTTGCTTGCTTACTGGAATAATGGTGAGTGATTACAGCTTTAATTTCTATATGCCTTCTGAGTTTGAATCATTTTTCAGACTGTCTGCAATGACTTTAAAACAGAAATTATCAAGACAAAACTGGTTATGAAGCTTTTGGTTGATTCTAAAAGAGGAAAAGTTATTTGCTATTATGTAACCTAAACTGATATACTAGTTTTGATTACTTTTCAGTTGCTAGGTATAAGGTTGCAATAAAATATACAACATTTTATATATCATACAATATATAAACTATGCTACATCAAGCAATTAATTCTGTTTGAATTTTATTCTAAGCCACAGGCTTATTTTGCTCCTTTCTTGTTTTCCTCTTACATAAATCTCTTGGAGAAGATGGCAAATTAAAAACATTAATATTCCCAGACAGAGGTTCAAACTTCTATGCCTCAAATATAGAAGTATATGTATTAAATGTAGCTGTAATATGCGATCTAATTAATATAAGTGGCTTTTGATCCTAAAACTCCTCTGAGGTCAACATAGGGATTTAGTTCTTATTTTTCAGAAATTTCAGACCATTTAATTAGCTAGATGGATGGTCATTCTGTGAATCAAGATTCTCAGACATTAAGTTCATCATTGTAGCTACTACCACCTATGTTGCTTCTCTTGTGTCATTGGGAAATATGTATAACCAATTAATTTCCTTGTACTAATTCATCTGTTATTATCATTGTATATTAAATACTAATAAAGTACATGAATACTATGCACAGTAACAATGATAAAGTCAAATGCAATCAAAGGAGAGGACTGAATATGTGACTGTAATAATACCATTACATATCACAGTGGGTAATATTTCTGTGGCTTGAAGGGTGGGGAAAGGCAGCTTTGGATAGGACCTTTATTTTTGTAATTTATATTCAACTTTTCCTCAGACTGGTATAACTCAAAATCAGTTAAAGCTAGAATTAAAGCTAGAAATGAAACCAAAAGCTTCACAGACAAAATAAAAACATAATTGAGACAAAAATCATGTTGCAGAATGATATGTCATAGCATGTCAGAAATCAATCTTTGGGATGACATTTGCAATCTTCCAGAGCACGTTCAGATGTTGAATGCAATGTCTTAATATGTCCTGAGTCTTAATATGTCCAGCTCATTAGGATACTATATCACTACACTATCTGCTAATAGACAGATAGTATGGATACAAAATGTGGATTACCCTTGATAACCTTTCGAGGAATCTTCTTCTATCTCTTTTTCTTTGTTTACTGAGTACTTTATATTCAAAGTCTGCAGGAACAGTCTTAAAACAAAACCCTCTTACTATTTTTTAACAGTGCTTATGTAATGTTATAGCTATAGTAGTAGTCTACTGTATATTATTATTATTATATACACTACATACATTCCAGTTCTTTATGCGGTATTAGTCTTCATAAACACTGGATTCTTCCCAAGAACCTACAGTGTTGTAATGTAAAGCACATGTGTAATATATGTGCAGATCTTTTGTAAGTGACAGATGGAAATTTTGTCAATGCTCTTATTTTTTAACTGCCATCCAAAATATTTTGGATGGCACCCAGTGTTCCAATATACACTACAGGTTTATTCCATTTTTCCATTTCAGTTTTCAGCTCTGGATACTTTATGATCTTATCCAAATCTTTGTTTTCTATTCTACTGCCCCCTTGATATTGCTACTTAAATTATCTTTCTTCTTTTCAATCATAGTTATATCTGGTGTGTTATGAACCAAGACTTTATCAGCCTGTATTTGGAAATCCCACAATATTTTAACTTGCTCATTCTCAACTACTTTTTCAAATCTTATGTACCCCCCAATTTTTTGTTACTGGCGCATGATAATTTATACAAAGGTTCCAGTGAATAACTGTGTTATGTTGTTGTTTATAATCAGTTTGTGTTATCTTTTTACATAAGCTAAGTATATGATCTACTGTTTCTTCTGTTTCTTGTACACACTGCACTTTGAATCATTTAATATTTTTTTTTCCCATTCTGGCTTAGTTCAGATAGCTTGCTCTTGAGCAGCCAAAATTAAGCCTTCAATTTCTTTTTTTTTAAATGTTCCATTTGTAAGCCATTGTCAGGTTTTATCTTTATCTTCCTGTAATGCTTTTCCTTGCCAGCATTCTGTTCATGTTTTTATTACCTAATTTGGATTCATGTTTTGCTTACTGTACTTTCAGTGAGTTTCAATTTGTAACTTGCAACAATGCTTGTTCTTGGCTGACTTTTACATAATCAGCCAATGCATACTTTTCCTCTTTGATAGTTTGTAAACCTCTTCCTACATTTCTTTGGGGCAGGTATAATCAATATCACTATGGGGGGGATGCATAGCGAATAGTCATTAGTTTTCTGTTTTCTTTTTGGTCCAAACTCTCAATTTCAGCTTATGTCCAGTTAATAATTCCAGAAGCAAATCATATCACAGGTATGACCAGATACAGATGGCTTTCAGGGGTCCTTGGCACTCTCTGAGCCTGGTTGTTTCTTTGCAGATGTTTCATTACCCAAACTAGGTAACATCATCAGTGCTAGTAAGGCCTGGAGTTTACTCTCAGTTTATATTCTAGTGGCTTGCCCTGTCAGTATTGGTGGGGGTGGTCTTAGAGGTTATTTGGTTGGGCTGTTTACTGTTAGCTTATTTGGTAGTTCAATGATTGGGATATTGTTTACTTCTTGATTGTTGGTTTGATATTAATCTTAGAATTAATCTATGGTCATAGACTGCTGTTTGTGAGGTGTTTTAGTCTTTTTGTTCCCTTGTTGACTGTCTTTTTTCACAGTATATAGTTATTGTTTATGTCTATGTGTCTATTGATGGGTGATTTGTCAGAGTGGCAGACTTCTAGAAATTCTAGACAGTTAGAACAATTAACCAGTGGAACAACCTGCCTCCAGAAGTGGTGAATGCTCCAACACTGGAGGTTTTTAAGAGGAGACTGGACAGCCATTTGCCTGAAATGGTATAGGGTTTCCTGCCTGAGCAGGAGGTTGGACTAGATGACCTCCAAGGTGCCTTCCAACTTACTTATTATTATTGTTGTTGTTGTTGTTGTTGTTGTTGTTATTATTATTATTATTATTATTATTATTATTATTATTATTATTATTATTATTATTATTATGTAGATTTTTTTGAACGTGGCTTGGCTTGGTCCAACCAAATAAGTTCAAAAATTTTCAGAAGTGGGAATAAGTAAAACAAGAACTTAACACCAAATCCCAACGTGCACTTTAAAAAAATGAGTAATAACAGACAAAGTCCTTGTGTGTCCAATCACACTTGTCCAATAAAGAATATTCTACATTGATATCATTCAACTTTGTATAACACCAAGAAGAGGCTGAACTGGTGCCTGGGCATTTGGTTTGATGCACAGGTATCTGTCCTTAATGTGACCTCATGAGAGCTTCTTAAATCAGTCATCTGAATCAGAATCTTTCTGATTTAGATCCAGTCTATTACATCACAGTACTTATCAAACTCTGGTTAATTTCACTGGAGCACTGTAGCAGTTGCATAAAAATTTGTGCAACAGGACATTTGGAATTGCCCAATGTCAATAAGAAAGGACATTAGTTTCATGAAAAAAGGACCGCTTTGTTAACATTGCAGCTAGTCCTACCGTAATGGAAAATGAAAGAAGAGAGCAGATTCTGTACAAAGGAATGGCAGAGCTACTGAAAAGAGAGACAATTGTTAAAATATTTTTTTCCTGGGATATGCACTAAAGAGAACTAAACAAATGGAAGAACCTCTTTGGGCAGTGCAAATTTAGGTGCCATTGATTTGTTCATGGTTTAAATTTTATTTGGAATTCATAAATGCAATACCTCCCTGCTGTTTATTAAAGGAGCCCAGCTTCTTTCAGACTTCTATGTAAGCTTGAAGAAAGGTATTGCTGGTTTAAGGAATTAACAAGAGTAAGTGTATATTACTCTTAAAGCAGAGGCACCTTTTTTTTTCAGACTCACAGAAAAACCTGAAAAAAGCGGACTACTTTAAAAAACAGCAGAGAGCTGCTGTGCTGACATGAGGTCTGAAGTATTTCTTTTGAAAGATGTTCAAAGCGTGTAGTCCTAATAGGGAAGAAGGGTGGCTTCTAAAATAAGTGGCCTTAAAATAAATTTAACACGTTTCTATATAATTAGGTTATTAATAGTTTAAAAGTCACGATAATCCAAAATGTCATTTCCATATAATGAAACCCTATGTCTTTGATGATCAGATCCTAAATAGCTATCTCAAGTTTTTCTTGAGACTTTACAAAATCCTACAGTTCACATTTAGGGGTAGACTCAGTCTGATCATTATCGTGTTCATAAAATAATTTAATATAGAACGTACAAGACCAAATTATCCCTGGTAGACAAAAGTAACAATGCAGGTGATTTGCATATTAAAGTTCATAGTAAGAATCTTTTCTCTTCTAATCATCACAGCTAAGGCACTCACAGGAAAATATCCTGTGTTGAAAAGTCCTGTGTCTATTGACGTTCTTTGCTCAGGCTTTGTTAAAAGTAGCTGCAAAGTTAAAGAAACAAAAAGTAAGTCTATTCAAACAGGTCTGACATAAGTTGGTATGATTCATATTGCCAAAGAGTTTACTGTTGTTTTTCACAGATACATACTCACATACTGCCATGTGAAGAATGTCCATGGTTCCATAAGAAAGAAAAACAGCCAGGAGGATCAAGACTCTAAAAGTTGACTTGCAAACTAGCATGGAAAGTTTTAAAGTTTCTGAGACATCCTAAGCTAGCCAAATGGTTGTAAATTGAAATCTAGGGCAGCATTTAAGTAATTTAAACTAACATCTTTAGTGTGGCAACACCAGGATTATATAGCTCTTCATTTCAAAGAGTGATGACATTTTAGAGCTAAATAAGCAAGGCTGGTACTAAAATATAATGAGTTTTTCCAGAAAAACGAAGAAATTGCTCATATTTCATTAAAAGGGATATAAATCATATGAGAATCATTGCTATTAGAAAATCTTGAATAATTAAATACAATTTTAAAACTATTAATGGAACTGCAATATTTTCTCACTCTCTGACCTCCAAAAGGAGCGACTAAAAAATCATCAATGCAGGCCATGTTCCTTCCTCTAATTAAATAAATGTATGAAACAACCTCATTATTTTTTTATAGATTGTACATGCCTGTCCTATGTTGCAAGGCAGAATAGTGAAAAGTATGTTAAAACTATGAAAATACACTATACGGTATATCAGCTTTTTCTCTATTTGGGAAGAAACTTTACAGTTTTTTATCCATCTGCATGATCTACCTTTAGTTAAATGAAAACTAATGATTGATGTTTTTATTAAAGAAGGATTTGCTTTGAAAGTTTTAGCTTTGTTTCCTACCGTATAATTTTAAGCTTCTTGGAGCAAATGAAATGTATTTGCTTCAAGAAATACATAAGCTTTCATAAGCTTTTTTTCCTTTAGCTGTAAAGACACTGAAGATTGAACTGAAGTCTGTTTTTTATAAATGAATCTTTATTTACATTTCGTGTTAAAAACACACCATACACCAACAAAGACAAAAAAAAAACATTTACAATATACAAAAAATGAAGAAATCAAAAAATTGAAAACCATTTCAAAAATTTCACATTATATCTACTTCTAAACTAACAATTATATTCCACTCATTAAGTCTCTTATAACTATTCAACTCCAAAGCTTATTCATTAACAAAGACTATATCACTTCATTTTTGACCAACCTCCAAGCCACCCTCATTTCTTTAATCTTTTATCCATCCAAATATACCATTTATTCCATGATAGAAATGCTGGTGTCTCTTCTTTACCCTTCAACTTCTTGGTCAATGTGTCTGCTTCTGCACAATCAAGTATTCTCCTAATTATAACTTCATCCGGCGGGGTATGAATTTCCTTCCAAAATTGAGCATACCCCATCCTTGCCGCCGTTAAGATATGTAAAACCAAATACCATATTTCCTTCTTAATATTTCCAGGCCTGGAGCCAAGCAGATACGTCTCTGGTTTAAGATCAACTAAACACCCTGTGATTTCCTCTATCCATTTTTGGATCCTCATCCAATATCTAACCACTTCCGGACATGTCCACCATAAGTGATAGTATGTGCCAATCCCTTTACCACACTTCCAACAATCAGCCGACAATCCGGGAAACATTTTGGAAAGTCTAGCCGGAGGGAGATGCCATCTATAAAGCATTTTGTATATGTTCTCCTTATATGACGTGGAAACCACCAGCCTCATATTAGTCCACCAAATCTCTTCCCATTTCTCAAGTGGAAGTGCATAACCAAAATTCTTCCCCCAGGCAATCATCGCATCTTTTACCACCTCCTCCCCCACTACCCTAGTTAGCAACAATTTATAGCACTTAGATATCATCCCTTTCTCCGGACCCAGCAGAATCTTATCTAATTCCTGCAGATTCAGATAAATACCCCTTCCTTCCTTATCCTTCTTATACCTTGACTGGATCTGCAGGTAGGCCCACCACTCCAATTGAAACCCTTGCTGAGCCAGATCTTGTCGTGTTTTGAGTTCTCCCCTGCTATCAAAAAGTTCTTTATCAGTTGGTCTTCTTCCCTTCTTGAGTAGGGTCGTATGGGTCAAGGCTTCCAAAGTTGATAACCAACACGGAATTTGCGCATAGTACGTAGCCCTTATCTTATCCCAATTCCAAATCAGTATATCCCTTATGTAGTGGCGAGTAAACTGTTTGCTTGGAGGAGTACCTTCCCGCCAAAGAGCTGCATGCCATCCCTGCAGCAAATCAAATCCTTCCAAACTCAACAATCAATTATTCCTTAGACTTATCCATTCCTTGCCCCAAACTAAGAGGGCAGCCTGATAGTAAAGTTCCCAGTTCGGTAGGCCAAGGCCCCCTCTTTCCTTAATTTCTTGCATCATTTTTTTCCCAATCCTGGGCCGTTTCCCCTGCCAAACAAATCTAGAAACTACCCCCTCTAACTCTTTTAAAAATTTCAGCGAAAGTTTAACTGGTGCTGTCTGAAAAAGAAAATTCCATTTCGGCAAAACATAAGATTTCACTGTGGCTACCCTTCCTAATAATGACAACTGTATCCTACCCCATTTTCCCAGGTCCATTTTTGTTTGTATCAGTAATTTAGAATAATTATCCTCCCTAATACTTGAACATCTTCTGGTCAACCAGATTCCTAAATATTTCACCTTCTTCACGATTTTAAACCCTGTAGTGTCCTCTAACATCTGTTTACTTCTATTTGAAAGATTTTTCGTCAATATATTTGTCTTATCTTTATTTACTTTCAGACCAGCCACGTTTCCAAATTCCTCAATCCTTTTTAGTAATGCCATGCTGGATTCCAGAGGGTTTTCCAAAACGAAGACCATATCATCTGCAAACGCCTGCAGTTTATAAATTTGGTCTCTTATCTGAAGCCCAGTAATCTCCTCATCTTTCCTTATTATTCTCAGTAGGGGTTCTAAGGTTAGGATAAATAAAAGTGGGGAGAGTGGACAACCCTGCCTAGTGCCCTTACAGATATCAAATTTGTCAGTTAAATTCCCATTTATCAACAATCTTGCTTCCTGCTTAGTATAGATTGCTTTAATCATATTACAGAATTTAGCCCCAAACTCCATATGTTCCAACTGACACATCAGGAAATCCCAATTAACCCTATCAAATGCTTTTAGAGCATCGATAAATATTAAAGCTAATTGTTTATCTGGTCGTCTTTCATAATACTCGAGAACATTTAATATAATTCTGAGATTATCTTTTATTTGTCTAGTGGGAAGGAACCCATTCTGGTCTGTATGTATGAATTGGTTTAAGTAAATTTTTAATCTATCTGCAATTATTGTTGCAAATATTTTGTAATCTGAATTAAGAAGGGATATTGGCCTATAATTTTTAATATGCTTCGAAGGGAAGTCATCCTTAGGAATCAAACTAATATTTGCCTCCAACCAAGTTTGCGGGACTATAGCCTCATCCAAAATTTCATTAAATAGATCTTTCATATGTTTTCCCAACGATTCCACTAATACCTTATACAATTCTGCAGGAATTCCGTCAGTGCCTGGGGTTTTCTGACATTTCTGTTGTCTGACCGCTTTTTCAATTTCTGCTATTGTTATCTCCTGATCTAAGGCCTCTCTCTCATTAGGAAATAACTTAGGAAGGTCTGACTCCGTCAGGTTTAATCCTCTCCTCAGGAACCTTTTCTTCCTGATATAATTCTGTAAAAAACTCAATTGCTATCTTTTCTATCCCTTCTTTATCCCCTATCAGTGTCCCCCTCTTATCCTCTAACTGCTCAATTCTTCTACTTTCCTTCTCTTTCCTTATTCTATAGCTAAGCCATCTCCCTGGTTTATTGGCATATTCAAAATAGTTCTGCCTCGCCACCCTAATTTGACGTGCTATTTTCTCTTGGTCCACAAGGTTGAGTTTATGCCTCCAAAAATCCACCTGCTCCTTCCCGTAAACTTTCTGTGGGTTTACCTGGAGAGCCTTCTCTGCCTTAGTAAGTTGCTCAACAATTTCCCTCCTACTTTCCTCCTCCTTCCTACATTTAACTGCCATCTGTTTTATTATCAAGCCTCTCAAATAAGCTTTAGCCGTATCCCAAACTATTCATAGGGGCATCCCTTCCGTCCTATTTTCTAAAAAAAACCAGACTCATCTCTTGTTTAATTTTTTGTACAAAAACCGTATCCTTCAGGATCTCCAGGCTCATCATCCATCTACTTCTCACTCTACTCCCCCTTATCAGTGTAATAGCCACCGGGTTGTGGTCCGCCCATTCGTTCGTCAAAATCATGGCATCTTTTGCATAAGGTATCAGCCCATCCGACAACCATACCATATCCAACCTAGACCATGAGTTATGCCTGGGGGAGTAGTAGGTATAATGTTGAGAGGCTGGGTTAATCACACGCCATATATCCCTAAGGCCAAATTCTTCACACATATCCCTAAATACTTTGGGTAAGACTCTCCTATCTTTCCCATTTTTCTTCTTCAAATCAACCCTCCCTGTTTTGTAATCCTTAGCCCTATCTACCACCGCATTAAAGTCCCCCAAGAGACACATCTGCTCATACTCCAGATCTAATATTTTCTGATATATTTTCTGGAAAAAGTCTCCCTGATTATTATTAGGTGCATATATGCCTACCAGTAACACTTTGCTTCCCACCATTTCTATCTCCAGCATCAGGCTTCTCCCCTCCGGGTCCGCCTATAATTCTTTAGGACACAAGTACTCCTTAACATACATTGCTACACCTTTCTTTTTCTCCTCAGCAGATGCTACAAATAATTTCCCTAGTTTAGAGTAACTCAACAAATTAATTTGGCTTTCTTAATATGAGTTTCCTGAAGGCATAATACATCAGCTCCACATTTCCTTAATCTAGTTAAGATATTTTTTGTCTTGACAGGAGCATTGAGACCATTAACATTGAGTGTCAAAAAATTCACCCCTTGACACATCCTTACTTACGTGGGGCCTTAGATTTGGTAGTCTGTCTAGTTACCCTCTTATATTCTTCTCCCTTTCCCTCTCCGCCCCCTCCCCCCCTCCCCCCCTCCCCTCCCCCCAGATTCCTCTCCTCCCTCTGACTTCTACTCTCCACTTCTCCATCACTCTCCTGATCACTAGTCACACAAAAATTTTTATAGAAATCTTGTGCGTCACGTAGACTCTCAATCTTTATCTTTCGGTCTTCCCACATCACCAGGAGCCCCTCTGGAAGCAGCCATTTATATGTCACACCTTTTTTCCTCAATTGCGAAGTAACAAATTGATAGTGTTGACGTTGCTCTCGGACCCTTCTTGGCAGTTGCTTAAGAATTGTAACCGGACGGCCTTTATACTGAATTGGTTGATCTCTAGCTCTATGAAGCACTTCATCTCTAAGCGCCTTTTTGGTAAACCTAACATGCACTTCCCTAGGGAGGCTGTATCGCCTGGCATAATTGGTATAAACCCGAAAAGCCTCATCAATATCGCACCGAACCTCTTTTTTCTCTTTCCCCACCAGGTCTGCAATCATTTCTCCTACCACTTCTTCCAGCTGTTCTTCTCTGTCTTCCGTAACATTTTGGAAGCGCAAAAAAAAGGCCGCTTTCTCCATCTCCAGGTACACCATATCATCTTCCAGCTTCTTGGATGCTTGCGTGCACCTGTGCTCCCATTTCTCCATCCGCTTCTCCATATTCTCAGAGTCCTTTTCTACTGTTTTAATTCGCTCTTCATGCGTATCCAGTCACCTGGACTGCACCCAATTTTCCTTTAATTTCCTTCATCTCCTCTCTCATGTCCCCCAACTCAGCCTTCAAGCTGTCAAAATTCCTCTCCATTATGTCCTGCATATTTTGTAACATCGTATAAATCCCTTGAATTGTAGCAGATTTTTCTGTCGCTGGTAGGTTCTCCATCGACTTCCTAACCCCTGGTGGCGTCGTAACCGGAGAGGCCGCTGCTGTCAAGGTAGGGGCCTTCCTTAAGGTTTTAGTTGACGTTGTCGTTAAAGACATTTCAGTTTGTCCCAGGAGGTTTCTCCACACTACTGTACACGACAGGTTGACTCCTTCCCAGAAACTTTATCACAAACCCCGTACTTCCTTCTAATAATTTCACTTCCGCTCTTTAGGTAGAAGAAAAAAAAGAAAGGAGTCACATCAATATCCGTCAGTTTCTATAAGTCCGCAAAGCAATACACTAACTTTTTCAGGGAAGAGAAAGCTTCCACCAATCATGTCACATTCGTAGACAAGTCCATTTAAGCCTCTAATCAGCATTCACGGCAGCAAAAGACAAAAGGGGTAACAAAAGAAAAAAGAAAATAAAAAAAGAAGGAAAAAAAATATTTGTTGCCAAAACCACCCCCGATAACTGGCTGCCGCTCCTTTCACTTCTGCCTAGCACCCCGCCAGCGCGCTCGCTCAGAAAGTCTTTAAACTCACTTCCACTCTTTCTCACTTCCCTGCTTTTTCTCAAACTGCCGAGTCGTTGGCTTCGGGGCTGCCAAACTGCGGCCCTCTTTCAAGCCTCCGGATCCTCGGGGTGTTTTCCTTTTTCCAGCGAGGTGATTGCATCACACCTCGCCTCCAAAGATGCCCCCTACTCTTCTCCCAGCCTCTCCAGGACTGGAAACGGCAGAATATCACCGCAGGAGGCCTGAAGTCTTCTTCTAAGCTTGGATGGTTCAGAATATGCCTATGCCAGATACTGTCCATTTGTACAGACTGATTTTTAGGCATGATTTAAGCTGCCATCTTGAGAATTTATTTCCTCCTGCAGTAGTCCTTATCTTTTACAGAACAATTCCTCACATAGCTCAAAGAAAATGCAGATTTGTTATTGACAAAATGATTTAAGCTGGCTTAAAAGCTATCGAAAGCAATAGAAACATCAAAAAAGGCAAAAGTAATTGAACAAAAACAGGATGCAAAGATCAAAGCAACAGTGATGAAGGATCTCTCTGTGCTCCGTCCCCAGTCTCTATTTCAAGAGACAAAAGGGCAGTTTGCATGATTCATTTCTTTTTATTAGATGTATTAAAGCTAGGTTGAAACCTCAGATATGAGAATTCAGGGAGTCTCTTTTCTTTATTAGGTGACAATGTATCTAGGAGCAGATGTCAAAAATGTAATATTTTCTGTGCCTTTCAATAATATCCTCCTCAAAGATGATTTTTTCCTCAGTAGTTCAATAACAGGTTAATATGGAGATCCTTCTCTCAGATGAAACACTTGCTTCTTGTTACGAATTACCTGGTCGGTTGGCCATCCTCCTAGTGAAGATGAAACAAATGGAATACCTGTTCAAATTCTTATAGGCTTTCAATTTTAAAGTATAAAAAGCATCAGGAAGAATATTGTGCATTTTGGGTGACAACTAAATTTCCCCTCACTGTCTGCAAAAAGGACCTACTTTCTGCCTCATTGGATCCCTAGGGCAATGAGCAAGAAATGAAACAACTACATTCTGTCAAGTACACACAAGCCTAGCAAGATAAGAGGGGGAATTCACCACTTATACCATTAAGCATAATGAAATGCTCTAGATAGAAGGACATGGTTTAGTTATGTATCCTAGATACATAAATGAAGAAATGAAAATGATCTCTTATTTTGCTGTTTGGATAGATTTTGTTTGTCTTTTGCTTAGTCTGAAGTAGAAGGCAATTGACAAATGTATAGTTTTTGATGTTAACCAATTTATCAATTTTTACTTACTACTTGAAAAAATATCAATAAAAGATAAGAATATGTTGTTTTAAAAATCAGATATAAAATTCAGGAGACCAGAGAGCTAACAGTTGTTGGAGATCATTTACGTTCTCAATCACATAATCAAGTCTTCAAAACAATATTAACAGTTATGGAATAAGTGTTAAGGTAAAGATTAGGAAGAGATACCGTAGGTAATTAAGCATCTTTAAAATTAAAGATACTCATCATGAAACTAAGTAAAATGATCATCAAGAAACCAAAATCATTTAAATGACTTTTCATTATGAGAACCCACACTGATCTCCATTGAAACCTTGTGGACTACATAACTGAGAAGGACACAGATTTATTCACATTCATATCTACATCCACTCACACACATAGGCATACATGGACTTCAGGTGAAGTGAACCTTCCAAAATGTGGAATTCTAGCATTTAGGGTCGTTTCTCTTTTCCCAAGCAAGTAAGTCTCTGCCCCCTTGAAAGAAAGAAAGGGACTTTTTCCTAATATCTTAGATAACACGAAGGCCAATATGGAGAGAGATAATACCTACATTAAATGTATTCTGCTGTCAAAGAAATTTTCAAAGCTTCTCTCTTCTGCATATTTTAATTTGTTTAATTATGGTTCGCAACATATAGGAGATGACCAGGCTGAGCCCGAGGGAAGGGTCAAGCGTGTCATCAGTCTTGAATCCTTAGGAACCCACAATAGATCTAAGTCCATCCTCTTGAATTCCATAGACTTTTGTTTACTGCCAATTTGCTTTGACTGTTAGATGCTTGTAAAGAGTGTTAGCATGAAACAAACCTGTATTCATTTGAACTGCCTTACCTCCTGATTTCCTGCACTTGGCACAATATGACACTTTTAAAAATTGATACATAAAATGGTGCTATCTTTCTTTTTATATACGTGAATGAGATAAACTATACAAACATATTGATTTTATTTATATGTCACCACTCTCTAGCATTATGAGAAATGAAATTATACCTATTTGGAATCACCAAATAAATGGGTTGAATAAATTAGCAAACTTTCTGCACTGGAACTATATTTCATACATGTGTGAGTATACCTGCACTGTCAGATTAACAAAATGGAAAAATTCAGGTCAATCATAATTATATAGTTTATATAATTTTGAAAAAGCATTTAGAAATGTTTCAGTCCCTTAATTCATATGCATTCACAGGTATTACAAAGCGCATATACAGAGCTTCAAATCGATTGTAAAAGGATACGTGAGGCTTTAAAAGAAACTATTCAAAGAAAATCTCATTCATACATTAGGAAGCCGTAGTCAAAGTTTGAGTTAGGATTAGTTTGTTATAAGCCAAAAGTAAGCATATACTGTAGGAATAAGAAGGCTTTCAATGTATGTATCTGATTTATAATATTTGATCCACAATTATTTAAAGTATGAAGCTTAGGCTTATCTAGGTTCTCTAATTTCTCTTTATGTAAGATACTGAGAACATCCCCGAGAAGCAAAATTTCACATCCATACTTTACTAGTTGACTATAACTGGGAGTGAATTGGGGGAAGAATGAGAAGAGACTATAGCTACTTTTTAAAATTTCCTCTGGCTTTCTCCGTTGACAGAGTAATGTTAAAGGAGACTGGAAGAAATTTATAAATTAGCACCTTTAGTACAAACATATGTTTACTGTTATTAAAAGTCACATAAATATGAAATTATTTTAATGGAGGCAGATATGCCAAATATTCACTAAAATATAAATTCCAGCCCCCAAGAGATATATTATATCCCTGTAAATAATCATAAATTGAATGCCAGATTACCTTTATAGATAGTACAAGGATAGATTGCACAGTATTTCACATTTCATGGCTTAATTAGATTTAAGTCTTTTATTAAAGTTGAAAGATAAAGTTTCAGTAAGTATTGCTTTTATTGCATTTGTTCCTAAAATGATTGCACTTTCTGTGTTAAGATGCAGTGATCACACATTATTGAATGGTTCAATTATATTCATTATTAGTGTAGTATAAATGCTAATGCTTTTTTGAATCTGAGAAGATTTTATCATCTATATCTATTTCATAAAGTGGCTAATGTCTAAAAAGGCATCAATAAGTGTTTGTATGTTTTATCTCGAATGCCAAATCCATATGCAAGTACTAAAGTCTTCCAGAATTTTCATTCTCAGACTAGATTTTTTTCTATGGGCCTATTAAGTTCCAGTTTCTTTCTCTCCAATAAAATATCTGCAGTTTCCAAGATTTAATTTGGAAATCTAGGCTGAAGACCACTGAAGCATAAGAAGAAGGCAATATTTTCCATTCTTTGTTTCTCTTTTCCTCTTATTATGGCTACTCAGCAGTTCTCTGCTGTATCATTCTCCACTGTGAAAAACTCTGTGAAGAGGACAAAAAAGGACTAAGGAAAGTCAAAAGATATAACTACAAATCCTGACTATGATGTCTAGCATGGACATTATATAACTGAGCTGAATTGACTGCATTATCCAAGTTAATAGCTGAACTGATACTTCACCTTCCTTTTTTTTGGGTCAATTCTGTTTTCCTTGATTGTGTTTTTTTTATTGCTGTTCCCAGGGTGCTGGTTGCACTGCACTAGTGGTAGCTGTGGTAGCAAGAAAACTAGAACTTACCAAAGCTGAAAAACATGTACATAACTTCATGATGGATACCCAGCTAACTAAAAGAGTAAGTTATAAACAACCATTTTTGGATATTTTTATAACAAAGTCTTGTGTAGTTCTGCTCTCTGAACAGGATACTTTTAAGACCTGAGTTTGGAAGGTTGACTATTCAGTTTCTAAGGATCATATCGATGTTAAGTACAGGACCCAATGTCATGTGAGCAAAAACTTCTGCACAAAGAGAAAACATTCTTTTTTTCTATTCTCCCATCTCTCCTTCCTTCTCCCTCCTCCCCTCCTCCTCATCACAGCTTTCTGGTGGAAATTACCACTGAATGCATCCTACAGTTGAAAAGAATGTTAAAAAAAGACCACACATTAGAAAATACCAGTCACGAAATTATAAATGATAGTGTACATAGAGAGCTGAAAGGGAAGGAAGACATTCCTAATCCTTTGATCCATTCTGATGATGTGAACCACTACAATCTGCTCTGTGTATTTGGTCCAGTTGGCAGATCTGAAGATGTTGTTATGGTTGGAAGTCTCAGGGCATAATCCAGAGATAAGCATAAGGGATGTGTGTGTCTGTGTGTGCCAGATAAAAAATAATTTAAACTGCAGTACATGTATTGAATCTATTTATATGTAACAAATACATAGTGTTATGTCTGAAATGTATTTTCTGTTTGCAGATAATATTAAATACACTTTTAAGTGAAAGTGTTTGGAAACAGCAGTTACTGTTTTACTCTTCCGCATTCCAACTTTTAATTACAATCAGTTCTCTAGAAATATATGTAAAGCATGTTTCAAACCTTTACCTTTATTTCATCTTTTTTCCCCATGGAGAGAAAACACTCCATGGCAACACAAAATAAAGGAGAAATTCCTCCATATGGAGAATATGGCGGGAGGCCAACATGTTCATCACGCAGGGGAGTCTGCAGAGTATGGTGAAAAAGGCCACAGTGGTGCAATTGAAGCTCCACCCATATCTGTATGTGTGGCAGAAATAAAATAGAAGCAGAGCTTTGATCATATATCACCATGGCCACCATCTTGACTTTTCTGATCCTTACATCTTTGCATGTATCAGACAACAAGGTGATGGCAACAGGTGTTTGTTCCTTGAAAAACCAACAACCGAAGGAAGGCAGAAAATAAGAATAGCTGTTATCATTCCATGAGCCATCTACAACATCCGTCCTCAGGCACGTTTTCTCCTGTAAATATTTATGATAGAAAATATGTCCAGGGAAAAACCTGGAAGGGACGTGATTTGAATTCAAACATCCTGATGTGAGTTTTATTTTGTTTTTGTTAAATAGGTGAAAAATGCAGCTGCCAATGTACTCAGGGAAACATGGTTAATTTATAAAAACACCAAGTTGGTAAAAAAGATAGACCATGCAAAAGTAAGGAAACATCAGCGCAAATTCTTACAAGCTATTCACCAGTAAGTACTCTTTGATTTGTCTGTTTTGCTCTGTGAGGCTTTCTGTGATAATCCCACAGGTTTGGTTTCCAGACTGCTGCCTCATATTCAACTTTCTGTTTATTCCATTTAATATACCATAATGTTCCATATATGGTACTGCATCAGATACTGAGCAAGCAGGTTTATCTTTATGTAATGGAGCTTTTTTCTATCTTCCTCCTATTTCCACACACACACACCCCTGATATCTGCTCCAGAGGATCCTGTCCTTTGAAAGTGATTTTGGGCAGGCCGGGGTAGAATAGAAGAGAGAGTGGGGAGGGATGATATGTTGGCAAATTCTTTTTTTCAAGAGTGAATAAATAGTACTCTTTATCTCAGGAAGAAAGTTATTTCTATTTAAATATGCATTTCTGCTGAAAGGAAACAAAAGCAAAAAGATCCCTGCCGCAACTTCTGCAGACGGATATGTATTCATATAAATGGCCAAATCTACATAAGAACTATGCCTACAGCTCTAAAACCAAAGTTATCAAAGGCATGGCATGAATATTTGTGGGGGTGGGAAATGGGAAAATGAACGGAAATAAAAATGTTGCATGCAACCATATCCACCCCCTTTACTTAGAACTTTTCAGTAAGAATTATTTTTCTTGTTTAAAAGCAAATACATTTCATATATACGACTGTTTAGAGTATAAATTGTTCTAGTACATCAGATGACAGATAAGAATATCTGGAGGATCATCGTATGATTTAATGGGAGGTGTCAAAATTGAATAAATAATATTGGTATTAACCCTCAGGAGATAGTTAAATATGTTCAAATCAAAATATTTTAATTACAGCCATTAAAGGTTCTGGCAATATACCAATTGCATTGTAGGAGCTAAAGCCGTGATCTTTGGAATGGTAAAGTTATTTAAAAAGCAGTATTGCTAAAATAAGATGTATATTGGTAAAAAAAGAGAAACTTGTTGGTTCCACTTTAACATACAAAATGTAAAAACAAACCATGATTCTGAGGTGGAAACTTTGAGAACTGTAGGATCCTTGCAAATAAAATAAAAACAATACTTATTTCTGTCTTATGCCCATTTTTTTGAGAAATAGTCCTTTGCTGTTTTCTCAGAAAAGGGAGAAACCAATAGTTGTCCATCCTAATACCAAAATCTTGGTGGGCAGAAAGTGTTGTGTTCTCGTGTTTCTATGTAACAGTCACACACACAAAAAAACCCTGTTTTAAATAATCTTCAGTTGTGTATAAATATCTGGACTCTGAATCCTAATACTAACTATGATTTGCTTAAACAGAACATTATACAACTGTGGTTTGAAAGTGACTCATTTCAATAGATCATACTAATATTATTAATAAGTTAGGCATTATTAAAAGTTGTTAAGCAAAACTGAAAGCAAAAGTTTCCAATCTCTTCATCATGGCTGTGAAGACCATGAAGCTCACTATAATGTATAAAGCTAATTTACAGTTTAGCATAAGTTTAAATAATTCCAACAGTAAACATTTGTTTTCTTCTTTTTTCCTTTTACTGTAAAAAGGGAAGTAGGACATCTGTACATTGAATGTTTTGATTATGGCTCTCACTATGGCAGGCATGAATATAGTCACATATATTATACCAGAAGTGAAGGGGAGATAGATTTTGTAAATGTCTTTTTCTTCTTGTGCTATTGATTTGACCATATTAAATAGCTGTAATATTATTTCCATTTCAGCCTCAGTACAGTAAAAGAGGCTGAATTAAATCAATGGTTATTTAATATGTTCAAGCAAAATTCAATATCTACAAATATTTATTTGGTTTAGCAAACATGAGGTTCAACAATGCTGTATATAGAACAGGCCACAATAATACAAAATGAAACATGCTTTCAGAAATATGTTTACATAAAATTTTCATTCCTTTATTTTTCAGTTGAAAATTGTAATCTAGAAAATATTAGAATTTGTTGCATTTTCTTCAGACACTTTGGAAGGCAAGAACTGGATATGAGAATTGCAAAATATAATATATCTGAGCTCAGATCACATTTCGTAGTAGTATTCTACAGTATAGCCATGCTAGCTTGGAATTAAGTTGGACATATTTACAACTGGGTGTAATCTGTAGAGAAAACTAGCAACTGATCAGTCTCTGTATCATTTACATTTAATGCTAGTTGAATTCAGAGCAATGTTTTGCCCCCTTAATAGAACAGGATGGCAATTAATTGCAACACATTTTTTGTATTTCACTAGAAAGTGATTTTTAAAATGTGTTTTCTAAACTTACCATGCTTCTGCTAGGAACAGTCCCTATTTCAAGAAAGATGTTTGAGCCTCCCTCCTGTAATAAAACAATATTCTAAAAGCTTTGCTCCATTTATCTCAAAATTGCTGTGTAAGGGTGTCCTTCCTCTGCTATTGAGTAGGAAATAACTTGGAACTATTTTTATAATCTTCCTTTCTTATGCAGAGTTCTGCATCTCTTGGCCTTTCAATGATTCCTGTGTGGCATCACTAAGTCCTACCACATGTAGGAAATACCTTGCTTCTTCCTCTGGAGATATCCCCTGCCTTCTCATACTATTAGCGGCCCTCTCATTTGGTCTTTGATGCAATTGTTAAAAGAAATCTGTATAATTTGATGATGACATATCCCAAACCGACAACATTCACAATCTGTCAGCAAATGAGGAGGAGAGGGTAGGAATCATTGTTCTGCATCTACTTAGGAGAAACACACTGTAGCATCTCTTAAGCCCTTTGTCTTTCATTTGAAGAGATAAACTCCCTGCCATACCCCTGACTTTCAGATGGCAGTGACAAACTACAGAAAGTGACATAAAACCAACGGCAGGCGACCTGGGTTGTATACTCCACTGGGAATAGCTTTCAGTTGCTTTCCATATGCAGCTCTCCCAAAGTATTCCACCAGGTCTTCTATCTATCTTTCTTACCAGGACAATTCTGGTCAAGAAAACAAAAGACTGAATGGCTCTGCAGTCTTCTTTTGGTGATAGCAAACGAAGTACCCTTTTTTTAAGAAAAGGAGGGAAGATCAAACTTCCATCACAGATGTACAAAGCATATTGCTATTGTATGGTGATCCATTTTCCCATTGATAAAAGTCATGCTGGGATGGGAAGTTAAGCTTTTATGTTACCCCTGTATTACTTTGTATATGTATAGCAAGGAATGTGAATAGATATCAGTTAATTCAGCTGTGATGAAATGGGGGGCAATAGAGGGTGTAATGATACAACAGTGTTATCCTACATCTGAGTTGGGTACAGATTTCATTAGGCACGGGTCCCCCTTGCACCATAGGGAATATGTGAGAAGTACAAGCTATACAGATCCCATTGCATTCACTTGAAGACCATCCCTTGTACTGATGTGTTTTAGAAAATGTTACAGTTTGTTTTCTTTGTTTTGTCTTTTATTTCAACAATGAATATAGAGCTCGGAAGTAAGTTGTGTGAGCTGTTCCTTTAAAATTTGCAGAATTTACCTCTGTCTGCATGCAACAAATGGATACTTTATTTGTGAATTTCTATAGTCTGGTTGCTACCGTGGAACTGCAATCCAAAGTCATGAATTTTATCTGTGATAAGTGAAGTTCAGAAGGGATGAATCAGAGTATCAATATTTCATAATTTACAGAGAAAGATCCGACTAGTTTCATTTTTAATCTGACTGTTGCAGCTAAGAAAATATTAGCGTAAAAAAGTTTTCCTCTCATGACTTATGTAAGGCTAAGAACATCCATATCCTGAAAGAGAGAAATATTCTTAGTAACACACATTTTTTTCATATTTGTCCCACATGTTGTATGAGGAAGGAGTGTCAATTCTAAATGAATAATTGGCCTTTATGTCTTTAAAAATAACTGGCAATCTAGTTTTAATAGACTTCTAAATGGTTGTACAGAAATATCGACATGCCTAAAGATATATTCAAGTTGTGTTTATTCAACTGGCACTCTTGCTTTATTTCCTTTTTTGGTTTATGTTTACAACCACACAGGACCTTGTTACATGTTTGCTCATGCAGTAGATTCTTCCTGTACCTGACATTATGAAGTTCAGCCTTTTCTCCTGACAGTAATGATGAGTTTGTGCAACTATAGCCATATTTTCATCTTCATTTCAAGCAAAGTGCATGCACAGCCCTGAGCAGACCCTTTAGAGGGAATTAGAAAGCTGCTGAATTCTGGACATGTGAATCAATCAAATTTCATTCTGAAGAAATAAAAGATGAACAAAAATTACATAGGTATCTATGGTCAAGGGCTATAATACCATTTTAAAGGTAAATTGATTATAATATGTCAGTAAAAGCATTCCAAATTATGTAAAGAAGGCAATTCCAGTGGGGTTGACAAAAATGACACTGAAAAAAAGAACAGAGTAAAATCTCTATCCATCTGAGGTTACTTGTATTTCTTTAATGTGATATACATTCTCAGATATAAAAACATAGAGCACAGAACAGTGACAAATGAGAACTACGTTATAGACTGAATAACTTCCTCATGCAGTTATCAGAGTGGGTAATGTATTTAAACCATGGATTGTAGGTTTTTGCACAGATGATTTCCAAGCTACAGACTCTTCCTTACCTGCAGGATTTCCATATTGACTTTGATAGAGATAACACAAAAAATCCCTACATATAAAACTGCTTTCTCTGATCAAATTAAAGAATGCTTGCATATCAAAGCTCTGAATGTACTTTGGTGTGAATAAGGAAATTTGGGGGGGAAATTGCACTAAAAACAGTGTGCATGGAGGAGGGAACCACAAAATAGCTATTTCTGTCCTCCCCCATTTTGAATCCTGAGCACAAAGGAGCTGCCAGTCTTTGTCAATCTCAAGTCAGCCTCTTTGGGGTGTAGACTTGGAGCACAAAATTTTCTATTACAATGCAACATAATATACCCTGTTTTTCCTTTCTTATCGTACTCAGCTAATTAACATGAATGGAATGACTTAAGCATCAAGGGAAGGATATACCCAGGAGTCTCTTTTACAGTATACCCATCTGATCTGCCTAGTGTTCCAGTTTACTCTCTGACAGATAAACAGGCTAACTAAACCAATTAAAATTTTTATCCATGCAGATTTTTTTATAAAGTACCTAGGTGAGCCACAGCAATAAGGACAATAATAACATATTAACATATGTTATTAATAATACTGTATAATAATGACTAACATATTAACAAGGGCATCATTTAGCTGCTGGTCAGATAAAAGTTTTTAAATATTGAGAAGGAACTCACTTATCACTGTGTTTCCATCAGGTTCAAACACCTCCTAACCAAATCCATTTCAGACTGAAGAGGGCTTTTACCTGTATCTAGTCATGTAGGCATAAGGAAGAAGTATAATTACTTAAAGTAACAGTGAGGAGATTACTCATTACTTCCTATGGCTACTTGCTAGGATACAGGAGCTTTAAGGAATGTTTTGGCTTTCTTTCATATACTATGGATAAATCCTTACTTCTCTCTTTGAATTCAGCGTTGAACATGGCAATTAGTAGTTTCGGGGACATCACATTTTCTTGCTCTCTCTTTCTTTTTTGCGGTGTTAAGGAAGCATGCTCTTCATTGTACCCAGACACATAACCAGTTATGACTGTACACAAAGTATTCAAGACATTGTCCATGCAGTTATTTGTTTAGATGCATGCCATTTACAGGTTTTATGAGCTTTCAAACAAAAAGATATCTGACTTGGATGTCTATCTTTTAGATTAAGAAGTGTTAAAATGGAACAGAGGAAACTGAACGATCAGGCAAACACTTTGGTGGACTTGGCAAAGGTTGGTACAACGTTATAAATGAACAGTATGTTTTCTTACTTTTAATTCATTTCTGAGCTTTGAGATTCAGTATAAATTGATTCAATATATAATTTGAAAAGTTCAGAGACAGAGGGAGGTAGTGTTTAAGGAATTGGACTGGCACTGGTAAGACCCTGGTGCTAGTTCACTGTCAGCTATGAAAATTTACTGCTTGACTTTGGACCAATCACTCTCTCTCAGCCCAACATAGTTCATAAAGTTGTGGTGTGAAAAACTGAGAAGGGAGACAGTGTGTATGGAGCACCTCTGGACATCCAGAATGAGGCAGGGTATAAACATAATATATAAATAAGTGAATCTGGAATTAAACCTACATAGGCTCTGGGCCCTCTTCGATTTTTGTGTGTATACCGGTATGTACCTTTGAGCCAGTCTTGACTTCTGGTGACTGCCTGGATAGCCACCAAAAAGTCATAAGAATTCCTAAGAAAATCATGATGTGTTATATACCAAGGTAACCAAAGCAGTTTCTGACTGAAAGTCTATTTGAAATTGCTGCACATAATTAGCATTCTCTGGATGTGTCTGAAGTTCTCATATACAGTATTATCTCCGGAAATAGTATGTTTGAAGTAGATAGTTTTCTAGTTCTTTATGTTTAACAGAAGGTTTCTTTAATAGTAGATTTATCATTACTTTTTTCTGACACAAAAAATATAGCCATCCTCCAGAGAAGCCTTAATTATCTCCCTTAAGCATTGAGGCTGACTTTATTCTCAATTTAAGCAGCTGGGTGGATAGGGTTATAGCAGGAGGTAACCTTATTTTTTTCAAATACTCTGTCAGTATCCTTCAAATCCTCAAAATGAAAATAACTTAAAACTCTTATGACAAGGAGCTGCCAATTTACATCATAATCCTCTGCCCCAACACTGAAGTTTAGGTCAAGTTGAATTTGAATTACTTTATATTGCAAACTGCAGATAACAAGCACCATACTTCTCTGGCTCCTTATTCACACCCTCCTGAAGAAAAAGAGATCACACAGCAACTCTGGCATATTCTGTACATTTTTCACGGCCTTCACTAACATGGAATACTGCTCCAGAAAAGACTCTAGTCAGTACTTCAGTTTATTTTGAGGTGTCATCCTTATGTTTCATTCTGGTTCATTGCCCTCAACTCCCTATTAAAACAGCAACATAATTAGTATTAAGGCTAACGTGCTGCTTGACTCAGTAGAAGGCAGGATGTAAATCAAACTAAATTGACTGATATGGCTTTGTAAAAGAGATGTGTATGTTTTGAAGCAATAGTACCTGCTCCTGGGGCATTCTGTATTCCTAAAAGGGAAGGTAAATCTCCTGGCCCTTTAAGGAAACCCATTTAGATCCAACTAGTTCCTGGGATCACATGTTTTAACCAGCTCACTATTCCGTGAAGATTTATATCAGCAATCATCTCAAAGCTGACCAGACTATTAGGCTGGCCATGGCAACTGAGTTATCCAGAGCCCCTCTCCTCTGTGATCACAAAATCCCATCAAATTTCGAGTGAAATCTGCTGTAAATGTTGGGACAGTGAGCATGTAAAGAGTGCATGGGGATATGAACACAATATGTACAAACTATAATGGTTGTGTAAGGTAAAGGGAGGCAGAGCTGAGGGAAGGCCTGTCAGCTATTAGGACTCTGTGTTGTTGAGATTGTATGGTGGTGAAGGAGACGGTTCAACTCTGATTAATCAAAAGGATTTTGCTTGGCTTTGCTTTGTTTTAAGCCAAGGGTTCCAAGTGACAGAAATGACCCTTATCAGGCAGTTGCATTAGGTTGTTATTTTGACTTGTATATATGCTAGGGTTTCTTCAATTAATACCATACTTTTGCATTTATTTTTGCATTTATTGCATTGCCTTTTCTTAGACTAGACCCTTAAGTACCTCATTGCCTGCAAGCCTTACCTATCTGATTATTGTACTCAGCATCTCCTTTCAATCAAAGATGAGCATGATTTCCTGTTTTTCTTTAGGTTAGAGGAATTTTACAATATAACAGATGGTAGACTTTGTAAAAAACCCCTAGATGGCTCCTGGCTGGGAAAAAGGATGGGAATACCACATAGCCAAGAGACAAAGTGGGGAATATGGGGCAGAGTTTAAGGAATCATTTTGTGTTATATAGAAAACAGGAAAAAATACTACTGCATAATGTGCACTGAGACCTTTGGAAAATTTAACATTTTCCTTCTATTAATATTGGAGAAAAATGAAACAATTGATCTATTAAAATCTATTTCACAAGCAGAGAAACTTTACAGCTTCTGGGATAAATAGATTTCTACACACGCATGATTCACGTTTGTGTATCTTTATTCTTCTGAAGGATTTTTCGTGTTTGACATGTGGATGTGCTCCACCAAAAATGAATAGCCTCAGTTCAGTGCAGTATGTAGCACTACTAGCATAAAAAATAACTTTGTAAAATAGGTTGGTTCCAGTTGTGAATCTATTTGTGTACATTCTCCTTGTCTATGAGTGAAACTTGAACTTTTGAAAATACTGCTGAAGAATCTTGTGTAATTTTTTTCACTTTTTCTTTCTCCTTTTAGACTCAAAACATCATGTATGATATGATTTCTGACTTGAATGAACGAAGCGAAGACTTTGAGAAGAGGATTGTTACTCTGGAAACAAAACTGGAAACTTTAATTGGTAGCATCCAAGCTCTCCCTGGACTGATTAGCCAGACAATTAGCCAGCAGCAAAGGGAATTTCTTGAACATCAGATACAAAATTATGATAAGCATGTAACCTACAATGCAGAACGATCAAGGTCCTTGTCTAGAAGACGAAGGTCTTCTTCTACAGCACCACCCACTTCATCAGAGAGTAGCTAGAAGAGAATAAGTTAACCACAAAATAAAGACTTTTTTGCCATCATATGGTCAATATTTTAGCTTTTATTGTAAAGCCTTATGGTTCTAATCAGTGTTATCTGGGTTCTGATGTCAGAATTCTGGAAACCTGAATACACATTTTAGGCCAAAATGAGTGAAAACTCTCTTTCTCTCTCTCTTTCTTTTCAGATGCACAGTGAATGCACCTATTATTGCTATATAGATTGTTCCTCCTGTAATTTCACTAACTTTTTATTCATGCACTTACAACAAACTTTATTACTACTACAGTATATAATATAATAAAAGGGTTACTTTCTGCACATAGTTGCTTGGTCACTTTGACTTTAACATTCCCAGCTGTTGTTTTTTTTTTAGATGGAAATGTAGAAAATGCTTTAATTACGATGAAGCTGAGCTCATTTTGTGCTTTTTTTTTCAAACAAGTTCTTATTTGACATTCTATGCAGGAAAATATCATAGTAATGATGCATTAATTTAAATTTAAAATTAATTTAAAAGACTGGATGGTCTTTATTTAAAATTTTGCTTTTATTTTTCATTACATGCCAGCTCGAGCAGAGAAAAAAGTAAACAAGTTGTTTTTGTTTTGAAAGTTCATTGATGAAAGTCACTGCACCCATATCTCCTCCAGTATATTGTCAGCATGCTGTATGTTCTTATACCTTATTTATACAAATAATTGTTTACTAAAAATTTAGAAAAGGGCTGGCTCCAGACCATTTTAAACATTTTTAAATATGTTTATATGTGGTGTGTGAGACTATCGTATATTTATTTTCTTGTTAAGAGAAATTTTCCATCAATGAAAAATGTTGTGGCATTTCAATCTATTTGGTCTCTCATTTGCTAGTTTGCTACCCATTACACTTTGTTTTGTTTGGATAAATAAGCTGGATCTCTTCTAGATATGCCTGATCTTGATGCAATGAAAAACATGACAGTGTTGCCAAATTTGTGTAGACAATTCCATTGCTGTCAGCCTTTAATATATACCATATATGTGCATTTCAAACCAGTTCTGAAATTGGACATAGAGGCAAATTTGAAATGTCCTCTTTTTCTTTAGTGTGCTGTTATAGAGTGGGGTGGGAGAAAAAGTATATTTCTGTATTGTTCTGAAATGAATTATAATACCTGCCGTTACAGTACACTTCTAGAAAGACCTAGTACAACTGGAAAGTCTGTTACAACAAAGATATTCGTCTAACTTTTAATCATTCATTTCCTTTTCCAGCAATCACTTGTGATATGGCCAATTAGGAATTTCTTGTTGAAGGCATGAAGGGAGGATATTGGGAGGGAAAAATCACCATATTCAATAACAACATTTTAAAAAGTCTAGATAGACTTATGATGCATCTATTTTGAGATGGTAAACAAATATTTCTTGTTTCTTTATATTGTTTGTAATAGATTTGCTTTCTTTCTTTTTCTGAGAAATAGTTGTCTTATCTATAACCTATACTTTTCACATAAGAATCCCATCCTTAGTCTATAGATACAATATTCTTTTCTTAGTTTTGCAGCTGCAATAGTGAAAAGTAAGGACCTAGAATTAACCTTCTAAGTAACTGAAATAGTTGATAGTGGTTTTCTCATTTCATTTGCTAATCATGGGAACTCTTCACATTTTTTAAAAGATACATTTCACATATGTTTGCATGGAGATACTCACGTGCTTAGACATACCTCTAACCACAAACAAATGCAAATATTACATCAAAATGACCCAATTTCAAAAATAGTTTATTAATATGCAGGGTGAATCAATTATTATTCAAGAATCACTAATCAAAAATCCTTCTTGAATATGAACCCCAAAGTTTATAATAAACTTAGCCTTATCCCAAATCCTGTCCAATTGGCTTTATTTATTACCTTAAGCATTTTTTTTCCTGGATATTCATTTAGAGAAAAGTTCAGTTGAAATCAATGGAACACTGAATCATAAGACTTTATGCTACATAAGCTAGAAACCATGATGTTTATAGGTGGCAATAACATCTAAACCAAGAAAGAAAAAAACGAACCACAGCTTCCCAACTATAATACGCAATCCTTGCATGATGTAATGTTTCTGAATAAAGTCCTTTAGTACTATATATTGGATATTGTCACATTCTGCCACATAAGGTTTAGTGGACGAATTTGACTTAGCTTTCAGAAATAATGAACATGTGAACCCAAATCTGATTGGACAGTCTTGGACCTATTCAGGGTATCTAAGGTGAAACCAGGAAATAATAAAACATCTTTCATGTTTCTTCTAAGGGTTTCTTATTTACTGACTTTTTGATAATACTTAATTTCTGCAGCCAAACAAATGTTATTTTAATGAACTCAAAAACCATTTTAAAAATTTTGTGTTATTCTCATTTGGTTCTGCCTAGAACATACATAGTATTTTTGTTTATTCCTCTAAATAAATTTAACTGGTTCCCAAACAAATTTCTGTTACTAATTCCTTCATAACAATACGACATTTCTGTTTTCAGAATAGTTGGTCCAGTCACATTTTTTTAGTCTTCTCATTATGAAGTAAGTAAAATATCTCTCTGTGTTAATCTTGTTTTTCAACTGCTAGGTCTCAGATGTCAAAATATTATCATCTTTTATTTTTTACTTTATGCTAAACATGTCAAAAACTATAATCTACAAAGCAGTAAATTTTCCAGATATCCTACCCAGAAATACTTTTCTTTCATTTGAATAAGTTCTGTCATAAAAAAATGTGTATATTTTGGCTTTAAACTATTGTGTTTTCTCTCTTAGTTATCATTAAGATGGTCTAAAATGTAGATCATTTTAATAATCCTGTTTAATCTTAATATTTCCATTTGAAATGCTATGATGTGATTATTTTATATTTTATCCTTATATTCATTTAAAATGTTTTTAAGTAAGCCTCATTCAGTAAAAAACAGATGTAATCATTTTTTTCAATTAATAATTTTGATGCTAATTAGCATTTGGATTTATTCATAATTTTGTAATGAGTGTAAAAGATGCTTTGTTTCATTTACACAGTAGTATTTGCCTGCTTCCCTCCCCAAATGAATTAAATTCAGAGATATTTATGATGATGGGCAAGGAATTAGGACTCAATCACATCTGAATTGTCCTAATTCCTTGTCCATCATCATAAACATCTTTGATGAAAAGGTCATTCAGACAGCATGGGAGCATAAATCCAACACCTTTTCAGCTTTTGCAGCTCAGCCTAATAGGATTTAAGTTCTGTTTGCTTATTTTGCACTAATGCACAAATTTTAAGTTTATGTAAATCAACTTACAAGAATAATTTCCAAATAGAACCATATTTTCATGATATCAAATAATCTTTTCAATCATGTAGCAATTCACAAGTAGTAATGGTTCTATTCACAAAACCAGTTCCAGTTATATTGGGTTAAGGGCTACACTATAGTACTTTGCAGCGTATGTTGAAGGCATCATCACAAAGGTCAGTGGAGCCAAGGCACATTGGGTTGAGGGACGTTAATGGGTGAAATGGATGTGTCATGCTTCTGCAAAGAATAAGGCACCTTTGCCACTTGGTATAAGGCACCTACCAAATGCAAGAAGGGCCATTATCTGGATTGTATAAAAGGAATGTTTTAGTCCATTCATTGTTCTTCAAATGGCATGAAGAAGAAAAAAACTGACATGCTCTGCCAAAGAAGAAACTTAAAAGCAATTAATGATGTCTGAGTTTAAGACATCAATTTTAAGACAGGTCTTTTTTCTTACCATGAAATAACAAAAATGATAGACAATAAAACCAGAACAATTGACACATTACTTTTTAAAGGCCTAATTGTTTATCTTGTGACTAAACCATTGTTTGAATGTACTGTATCTTTCTTTTCCTTTCAGAAAATTTAGAAATATGTGTACAGATTTTGTCTGTGGATTGCCTGCTAAATCCTAGAAATTAGCTTGTGGATGCTATTTTCCAGTTATTTGGGATCCAGTACCTTAGCTGAGCTGAAAATTGGTTCATCAGTATCTCAACTGAAAAAGATAAAAGTGTGTGTGTGTGTGTATGTACAGGTGAAACTCGAAAAATTAGAATATCGTGCAAACGTTCATTTATTTCAGTAATACAACTTAAAAGGGGAAACTAATATGTGAGATAGACTCATTACATGCAAAGCAAGATAGTTCAAGCTGTGATTTGTCATAATTGTGATGATTATGGCTTACAGCTCATGAAAACCCCAAATCCACAATCTCAGTAAATTAGAATATTACATGCAATGAATAAAACAAGGAGTGTACATAGAACAATATCGGACCTCTGAAAAGTATAAGCATGCATATGTACTCAGTACTTGGTTTGGGCCCCTTTTGCAGCAATTACTGCCTCAATGCGGCGTGGCATGGAAGCTATCAGCCTGTGGCACTGCTGAGGTGTTATGGAAGACCAGGATGCTTCAATAGCGGCCTTCAGCTCTTCTGCATTGTTCGGTCTCATGTCTCTCATCTTTCTCTTGGCAATGCCCCATAGATTCTCTATGGGGTTCAGGTCAGGCGAGTTTGCTGGCCAATCAAGCACAGTAATCCCACGGTCATTAAACCAGGTTTTGGTGCTTTTCGCAGTGTGAGCAGGTGCCAAGTCCTGCTGGAAAATGAAGTCAGGATCCCCATAAAGCTTGTCTGCAGAAGGAAGCATGAAGTGCTCCAAAATCTCCTGGTAGACTTAATGAAGCACAGTGGACCAACACCAGCAGATGACATGGCTCCCCAAATCAACACAGACTGTGGAAACTTCACACTGGACTTCAAGCATCTTGCAGTGTATGCTTCTCCATTCTTCCTCCAGACTCTGGGTCCTTGGTTTCCAAATGAGATGCAAAAGTTGCTCTCATCAGAAAAGAGGACTTTGGACCACTGAGCAACAGACCAAGTCTGTTTTTCTTTAGCCCAGGTAAGACGCTTCTGACGTTTGTTGTTCAGGAGCAGCTTGACAAGAGGAATACAACATTTGAAGCCCATATCCAGGATCCGTCTGTGTGTGGTAGCTCTTGATGCACTGACTCGAGCCTCAGTCCACTCCTTGTGAAAGTCCCCAACACTTTTGAATGGCCTTCTCCAGGCTGCAGTCATCCCTGCTGCTTGTGCACCTTTTTCTTCCACACTTTTCCCTTCCACATAACTTTCTATTAATGTGCTTTGATACAGCACTTTGGGAACATCCAACTTCTTTTGCAATTACCTTTTGAGGCTTTCCCTCCTTATGGAGGGTGTCAATGATGGTTTTCTGCACAACTGTCAGGTCAGCAGTCTTCCCCATGATTGTGATTCCTACTGAACCAAACTGAGAGACCATTTAAAGCCTCAGGAACCCTTTGCAGGTGTTATGGCTTAATTAGCTGATTAGAGTGGGACACTTTGAGCCTAGAATATTGCACCTTTTCACAATATTCTAATTTACTGAGATTGTGGATTTGGGGTTTTCATGAGCTGTAAGCCATAATCATCACAATTATGACAAATCACAGCTTGAACTATCTTGCTTTGCATATAATGAGTCTATCCCATATATTAGTTTCCCCTTTTAAGTTGCATTACTGAAATAAATGAACTTTTGCACGATATTCTAATTTTTCGAGTTTCACCTGTATATGTGACAAAATCCCAGAGATTTCAGAATGACTGAAGCAGAACTATTGGAGAATTTCTTTATTATTATTATTATTTTATTATAAGCTGTTTTTCTATTTTCATTAAAACAGTAGGAATGCCTTTAAATGACAAACCCCAGAAGTGGGTGATACTTTGATTTTACTGAATGATTGAAAAGCTGTTTTAGATTAATGTTTCTATACCCTAACAGTTAGCACGAAAATGTTTTAAGATATACTACATTGTGGTTTTACACATTGCCAGTTTAGATGAGCTTTTAACAGAAAATAATGTAAAAGTAAAGATAAAAGTATACTAGAGCTGCAAAGTAAGATCTAGTAGCAGGAGGATAAATAAAGGTGAGAACCGATAAATCCATGATTGTTCTACATCACATTTCCTTTTTAAGGCTGAAACAAAGAAAAAAGTTGTGGTGAGCTGTTTCAGTCTATATCCAGTTCTAACTAAACTTAATATCCTTGACTAAGAAAATCAAAACTGGGTTGCAGTCATCCCATAAATATCATGTTTCTAATAGAAATTCTATATATGCAAGTGGAATAAACCAAGAAACACCTTAGAATAAGCACCAAGTCTGAGTAGCTTTGTCTAACTCATTATTCTCTAGATTTGCTTGACCTCAACTCCAATGATCACTAGGAGTGCATTTTAAGGAATATTGATGTGAAGTCAAACATTCTTCAGGACACCAAATTGGGAAGAGTATTCTATCATAAATTCCAGAGATTAACATCAACGTAGCTTATAAATAAGGAAGTTGTTCTCTTCTCCTTGGAGAAATGGGAAAGGGTAGCTACCCAGGTGCTAATTTAGATAGAAAACATTTTGTTTTAGAGAGTCGAGTCAAGTTCATAGCATGGATTTTGATTGTGTATTGATTCCTGTAAACAGTTTTTCAGATTTTTATATTGTTTCTGCACTTGTGATTGTTTTTAACTACAGTATATAAAGAGATGAAGTGGAACAAAGACTGTATGCAGAGATGGTGAACAATACCTTTCTCAAAAATTCCATTAAAAATTCTGATTTGTGGTACTAATCACAATATTTATTCACAGAACAGTGAGCTGCACAATGTCTGTTTTGCAAGACATGGTCTGTAATCTTTGAATTGTTTAATTTTTAATGTTAGACTGCTAAACAGTGGTTCTGAAACATTTCGGTCTCACGAACCCCTTATAGTCTTAAAAATGATGAAGGGCCCCAATTTAATTTTTATTTTTCAATATTTACTGTATTAGAAATTAAAACAGAAATTTTAAAATATTTATTTGATTTTATGGATCTCCTGAAATGGTCTTGGTGACACTTTGAGAACCATTGTGCTAGAATAAGTTCTGACATTATCTTTAATTGCATCTTTGTATTAAATATATAATTCTTCTTTAAAAATGGAAATAGTACCTGCTCGGAGTAGGGCTAATGAGTGTTTCAATCCCAGTAGAAATAACAGCTACAAAGGAGTCATTTTTGTTAAAATTGCAACTGAGGTAAAATAATTAAATCCCACCTGCTGTATTTTCAACAATTATCATTCCCATTGGCTGTTATTTTTAAAATGTACAAAGACCTGATGTTATATGTAATTTGACCCTTCATCTATATTAAGTTAAAGAGGAATCATGCTAAGGGGTCAATTATGTTAAATGTAAATATTCATTCATGCATCCTGAGAACTAAAACTGGTACATGATCCTTGAAAAAGATGAAGTTACTTGAAAGCCTTCAAAGGAGGTGCTGTGTTGCCTTTAATTCCTAGTACCTGTGGAACATTTACATCTGAAGAATTTCTATTTCCTTTTCTTAACCCTTGCATTATACAAAATAAGAGGGGGGAAGTAACTTGTCTTCTTTCTAAAAGGGGAATCTCTTTGTGTATGATTTATATCTTTAGAGTTTTTATTAAAAGGCCAATTGGTTGGGGAAAAGCTGTATATCCAACACTTTGATCTTTATTTAGTATCCTTGTAGTAAATAGCAGACATTGGTTTATAATGAAATAAGAATGGAAAGGATGTCTAAAAATATTATTTGGGATATTTAACTGTTTCAATTATCACTTAAATTAATCCTATTATGCAATTAATATGCTAACACCAGCTCTATTGTTTTTTACAGATCACAAAATTGACTCAAGAAATTCTCAACACAGGCTATATTAATAAAAGTGAGTAAACTGCTTTAGATATTGCTGCCCCCTTTCTAAAAGGGATTTAGAAGGTTAGGTTTTGAAAGGTCAAATTAGGGAAAACTCATTGGGACCATTTCAATATTTCATAAAACTATATTCTACGTTTTCTTTGGCAGACATCATGAAAATTAGGAATCAAAGAAGTTATTTTATGCCTAGTCATATTTAATCTATCTAGCTCAAAATGTCTGCTTTGATTAACAGATTATGGATAGCCAGAGTATTCAGGAAGATACACATTATATTACTTAATCTTTTTAAGCAGAAAGATCTGTATACAAATGTTTTCCATGTCAGGACTGCACCTATCACTAAATGGTGATTCTTCTCATAAGATAAAAAAGCAGGAATTGTTTGTAGTATACTGTATTTCTCAAAGGCTGAGAAGAGGGAAATATTTCTCTTCCCTCCTCAAATATTAGGATACCAAAATCTAGTATCTAAAGCAATGTTGAGAGCTGTATACTTTAAATAAAAAACAATTGCATTAAATAAGCGGATTGGGAACAATTGGTGTTTCTGTATTTCAATTTCTAATTCATGAATCTTTCCCAGAGTTCAGTCTTCTGCATGTCACAGTTTGGAACAATACTGTATTAGTATATGGAAATTGAATTGAATTGAATCTAACAGAGGAAGGCAGATTAAGCAAGAAAATTATCTTTTTCTAACCCGATCCAAATATTTTCTTTTGTAGAACATTTTTAAGTACTACTGAGACATTCCTCATTGAACATTCACCTATAACCTCAAATTAATTCCAGCTGCTCAAGTTATGAGGACAAAGTATCTCATACAGATAAGCAAATGGGACTTTATAAGAGCCAGGGATCCCAGTTACCTGATCATCAATAATTTTCTACCTATTGTTCATGAAATACTGTAATATATCCAGAAAACTACAGTATGTATCAGATATGTATGATCATTATATTTTCTTCTTTTACAGTACTTGGAACATACTCTGATTTTATTGGTTAAACAATTTGTGTGAACAATTAATAGAGTGCCTTCTACATATGTTGAGTGACACAGGTGTAGTTTGGGGTTATGAGAACTCAAAAACTCCATGTCAATTAAACATAAAAAGCTACATACCAACTGCTTCTAATAGCTAGTGGATATTTAACTAAGTCATTTGATGTAGAAACCCAAGTAATAATGTTTTTATATTGTTGGCTGTGCTCACTCAGAATCCAGTTTGTGTAACTCATATCTAAACGTAGAAGCTACATTAATTGTAAACATGAATTGTTTAATGTAAAAAAATCTAAATGTGTTTCAAGTAAAAGAAGGAAATTTAATGTTTTTCTCCTTACAGGCAACTATGCATTATTTCAGTGTATTCTAAAAAAGGGGATTTACTATTTAATACTGTAAAGACAGCAAATGAGACCTACAGCAATATTAGTGAATATTACTACTGTGTTATTTTAACACTATTGTTTCCTCAAGGCTTCCAGATTATTCAAAAATGCATAAAGTTATAGTTATATGCATCATCATAGAAATGTAAACATAGAAAAAGATGCATTTATTACCCCTTCTATCAATTATACCGTGCTGAAGAACATACAAGTCTGAACAACAGCAAGAAAAAAATGAAAAAAATATTTGTGATTCTTTCGTTCAATGTTTACTCCACAACTGATGTAGTATAATAAAACCTGTGTCTGTTTCAACTATGCTTCTTTTCTTATGATTAACAGATATTTAACTTTCCACATCATATGGCATTCAGTGGAAGTGATTAATATATTTCAGGATTCTTTGTTATATTTGAATAAGAATGTGCATCGAGCTCAAGGAGAATGGGCAGCCCTTAATAGTCCAGTTCTGCTTATTTGCAGCCAGGTACCATAAGTGATTAACAAAGACAACATAAGGAATCAGTTGGATAACTATGGGATAAAGAAGCTTTTGTAGTATGAATTATATCCTTGAACATCAAATTGAGTCACATGAGGTTGTTCTTTCCACATGCAAGCCAATCTGGGTAGTGCTCTGTTTTCCCTCAAAGAAAGTAGCAAAGTTATAAACTTGGTATTTGCTGTGTGCTAAATCTTATTTTTCCACTGAACATTTTTTTCACTGAACTACTGGAGTTCCACATAGTTGAATGTTATACAGTACAGCTGAGATCCCAATCAGTGCTATGTCAGCCTTTGGAAGAAAGGACATGTCTCTTCAAATCCTGTGTAAATGTACACTTTAATGTTATGGAAATTATGATGATCTGATCTCAGCCTTGATCTACCCATAGCATGGAACTTTAAGGGAGTAACATCTAATTTTACAGGTCTAACTTCATATTTAAAGAACATTGCATGGTCTGTAATTGTACTGATTGTGAAGAGTTGCTGTTAAATGGGAAAAAATAACTGGTTCTGAATATGCATAATGAAATAAAGTACTTATATTCTGGTAGCACACTCTCAACATTTTGTTGATTGCCTCCTAAAATACTATCCTCACTGTCTTTGAGATAAATACTATTAAAAAGCACAGAAACATTTTTATTACATCATTAATTGAAACATTTTTGCATAACTGATATTGATTTTCTTGAATATGTTAAATTGTAGATGGAAGCTGCTTGATATTATTTTCTGAAGCCTGGAGGATAACAAAACCCAATAGGGACAATGTTACAATGCTTATGGAAATGTTGCATGCTTTTGATGGAAGGTGATGGAATAATTGCTCATGAAGATAAATATATATTAAGACCATTTGGCTCTACTGTTAACAAGAAGAAGCCATTGTCCAGTTACTTTACAAAGAGGAACTGATTAACATGTATGTTTGTTTGTTTATTTATTTATTTATTTATTTATTTATTTATTTATTTATTCCATTTATATCCCGCCCTTCTCCGAAGACTCAGGGCGGCTTACAAGCTTAGCAGTAGCCTTCATTCTATGTATATATGTTGTCCAATCAACATGCATACAGCTTGCATTATTTTACAGAGTCTTTAAGAGAGATATAAGACAATAAAACAAGATACAGGTCCCTGGTTACATATGCAGATTGACAACAGATTGATCTTTCCATCCAAACAGATATACAAAAAGTTCATTGATCGGTTGATTTCTCAAAGTGCTTATAAAAACATGAACTTGTCTTGTATATCTTCCATTTATTGAATGAAGCCTTTCTTCAGTGTTAACTGTAGAATAATTTGTGGAAAGATTAATTGCAAAAAGAAAGCAATTCTCTGAGCGAATATGAATTCAAATAAGGTATTAGATTTGATTTTGCTTTATATTTATAGTTTCTTTTATTGTCCTATAGAGGTACTGTAGAATACTTTGCTGGGCCGACATGGTGATGTTCCAGTTCTTAAATATTTTCTCTGACACATTTCTTTTTTTGCAGCATGATTTTGACCAAGCAGTGTTTCCAGAGCAATGTGGATTTGATTCTTAGGCCAGATCTACTAAATATTTTCAAAGGTCCCAACCAACATAATTAAAATATAATTGTACGTTTAGTTTATATTCAGCATTTAGAAGCTGTTAATTAAGTCTGTGAAATAATGCAAGCTGTTTGCTTAATATTATCTTTGAGCTTTGGACAGTATAGAACAGCTTCCTCCCCAACCCCAAGGTATTTATTTATTGTGTTACTTTTATTTCTCATTTTTATATACCACTTTTTGATCCACTGTCCCCAAAGTGCTTAATAACAAGGAACCTGATGGGCTCCTTTACTTATAGTCCTTATGTAAAAAAAATGGTTTATGATCATCTGCAAAATCTGGATTCACTTCAGGAAATAAAAAAAGTTTCAGGGATAAAATAATTACCAAGCGTCATAATAGCATTATCACTTTTTGTTTTATCTCTGCTAAAGAAGAATAAGTATCCTGCAGAGGGCTTAGTTTTAAACTGCAGAACATCCTGATCCAATGGTGCATATAGCTGTTGCTACCTCCTGTTCCACCATCCCCTCTGAACATCCAAGTCATTGCATGTCTCCTAGGTGTGTTCATGGTTTAAATTCAGAAAAGAAGGGAAGAAAAAGGGCAATGGGATAAGGATAAAGGGATCAAAGTTTACTGAGGGTATCTTTATTAAAATCCCAAGCTTGGAACTGGAGAATATATTTCAAGAGACATTTTTTTGGTAAAGCTGTTGGAAATCATTCCTGGGGGTAAAGGTGGGCAAGGGTTTTGCCATCTTGACATAAGCACCACTTGTTTTGTCTGTGAATCATGACTTCATGCACAAAAGGGTCAGAGCTTGTGTCTTGATGAAGTGACACTGTTTTCATCATTTTAATGAAAGATTTTGGTCTTATGGATGCCTCTGTAACAAACATTCTCAGCATTGTAAGAAATCACACCAATATTTTTTTTTTAAAATAATGACATGAACCATGGAAAGTAGGTACATTACTAAATATTAAAAATGCTACCAAGGAGTGGGCCTTTTTTTCTTCAATGACAGAATAGCATTAGTATGTGATGGGACAGAAATCACTATCATGTGTTCTCTATTTTGCAAAACACTATGTGTGTTGCTTTTCTCTGTCCAGAGTAAACATTATTTTCATATCAGTCTCAGTCTTGTCAGGCAGAACCTGTTTCTCTTCCATAACATTTGTTAGACACAATTAAAATTAACTTCTGAGTCCACTGGTCAAAAATATACTTCTAGATGTCCAGTGTTAAAATATTTTGCTACATTCTGTTGAGTTTAAGAGTTTTTGTAGGTTGAGTTTAGAATCCTTCTCTTTTAATTGTACTCTTTAGTTCCTTCTAGTTGCCTCTTGTGTCCACTTCTTAAAATCTTATTATTTTTAACCAAAACTAAAGCACTTTTCCACAGGAAGGATTCTTTATAATTAATTCCAAAATCTTATTTTAAATTTATCTGGATCCTTAGTCCATTTGTAACTTTTGTAGTTTCAATTACTCTTTTGGTGCTTGTACTGTACCAGAAAAAAAGTTCTTAATCTTATAGTTAAAACTTCTTTCACTAAGGATTAAAGGAAATTTACCCAATGCAATCAAACCAAGTTTCAAAGGTGCTGACCATGGATTGAGCAATAAGTTTATTCCTCTTCTTTCCCAGAACTCTAAAACTTGCCAGAGACTGATATCTTGTTATCTTCTCACAGGATGCAGCTGTCTCGAGCACTAAACGTATGATCTCAAGTCCTCTCCTTGTCCAGAGGGGAATTATTAAAGATCCAGACAACTCTTCAGCTTTTTATTTTGCTGCCATTGTCATGGGGGGAATAAGATACACTGAGACTAATACTTCTAGAATTTCCTGATTGGAAAAGGCTGTTTTTAGCTCAAGAATATCATTGCCATAGAATCCATTTTCCCATTCTCCTTCTTGAACCTGCTTCCTAATCACAGATTAAAAACATGCACCAGTATGTTTGATTTGTTGTTTCCTTGCTTTCTATAAAGATAAGTTGCACTAGACCTAATATTGCCCCAAAGGCTTGTGAACATCTTGTATCGTTTATCATCAGACACCTGCCTACAGTTACATCAGCCCACCCCATTAGATCTATCAGACTAGGCATGTTGTAAGTACCATTGGCAGGTTCCAGGAGATGTGCCTTCTCTGCCATGGCAATAGGCTAATAGAATAGTCTTCCCCCTCAAATTTAGATTAGCTCCATCTCCTTTGATATTCCAAAAAGTTCTTGCCACCTGGCTATGTTGTCCAGGCTAGGGCAAACAGAGACTTGTTCAGATGACTCCATTGTGGAGGTGGCCATTTTTATCTTCCCTCTCCTATGGTTTTGTATCTCTTGTTTTTATGATATTTATTAATATGGATTTTTATATTTTATATGTTTTGTTTTCATATACTGTATATATTTGTTTTTATCTGTCTGCTGCCCAGAGTCACTTTCAGTGAGATGGGCAGCTATATAAATTTAACAAACAAACAAAAGCTCTTCTCTTAAGTTGCTTGATGAACAGGGTTTTGAAAGCAGAAGCATATTCAGAGAGGTTTTTTAAGAACAACTTAGCATATCTGTTCTTTCCTAATAAGAAAGGAGATCTACTGGATAAAGAGCCTTTAAGCTATTTAAGTCCTTAAAACATCAATGTTATTTTAAATTGTGCCTAGAAAGCAGATGACTGAAAGTAGAGATCTTTCAATACAGGCATCATGTAATAGTGATAAGTTGTCCTACTTAGCAGCCTAGCGGCTGCCCAGGCAACAATTACAGCTTTCAAACACTTTTCAAGTATAGCCACATGTAAGACACGTTCCAACTTGCAGGATTCATTCTGGCAGTGGTTTCAGCTGTGAGAATCTGGTTCTTTCTCACTCCTTTCTATCCTTTCAGGAGAAAACTAAGAGGGCAATGTGTCTGTTGGGAACTCCAGCACAAAATTCCCTGCTGCTTTCAATTTAGCTTTTCCTACTTTCATGGCACCTATTTTCAAATAAAGTATTAGAACTGTTTTTAGCACTGAATGCAAGGTTTGAGCCTCAATCAAATGGTATAATAACATAAGAAAGATCCACAATAATGAGAATGAAGCAAAGATTAAAAAAAGCCTGCGGTTCTTCTAGGAGGTGGGATTGAATGCACTAGTAAATGCAGAAAGACAGGTTGCTAAGCACTCAAGTAAATAAAGCAGAAAATATCTAGGCTAGCCACCTATGCAGGCTCTTGAAAAGAAATGTTTCCTTTATCTGCTGACAGTGTTATGCATAAAAGAACGAATCAACGATTCCCAAGTCAGCCAATGTTTTCAAGACAAAAGTGGATGGTAGAAATGTCATGGTAAAAGAAGCTTACGAGAGTTGGGAGAAAAAGAAAGAACAGACTGTTACAAGTTGACATCTCATCATGTTGTTTTTAATTCTTCTGCAACACAATAGACTAGAAAAATGGAAAAATCTCTTTCTTTGAAACAATCCTCCTGAATTAAGGACAGTGGAACAAGCAACTATTTGTGTCACTTTGTGCTTTAGAAGTGAGATATTAATTTTTCTGTCATTCAAGATGTTTTAAATTTCTGGCACCTTTTCTGATTCCTCGGTGTCCAGAGGATGTCAAGCAAGGAAAAGAGTTCTTGCTTTTCATGTACTTCCTCCTGGCTTGATATCATCCCATATTCTACCAATTTTGATGTCACTCCTTCTTGTCCACTCTGCTGCATCATACAATTAGTAACTAAGTAGCTTTTTTCAGATGGATACAATATATTCTCCTCCCCACATTCGCAGCAAGCATGACCAAATCATGTTTATTTAAAGCATCATAGAACTGGATTATATTTGCCATTATAGTAAGGTCTTGGAAGCAAACGTGTTTCCCCAAATATCAGGCTAACTGGGACAGCTAACTTTAAAGCTTGAAGGTTATCTTCAAAGTTGTGCTCTCACCGACTCAAGGTTGACTCATCCTTCCGTCCTTCCGAGGTTGGTAAAATGAGGATCCAGATTGTTGCAGGCAATATGCTGACTCTGACTCCTTGTTTAAATTTTCAAACTCTGAATACCAAAAATTTCATAACAAAATCAGAATAAAACTGAAATTAAATTAATATCTTTCTTCAACTAATATCTTCATCCACAAATAATCTGTCACTTAAACTATAAAGAAGTTCTAGTTATTTTAACATACAATCTTTTACACAATCAATGACCTGATAAATATGTGTAAACTAAAAACTATGGATATATGTAAGAAAGTTATTTTTATATGATTGATAGGATAAAACTTGTCTTTAAATTCACAAATAGACAGTACATATGAAGGGAAAAAGAGAGGAAATGGTAGCAATTTGAAATCTGTGCTAATAATATTTGTATGTAATTGAATTACGACTACCCAGCCACCATGCTGCTTTTCAAATATGTAAATGTAATATTAGAAAATACAATTTGTAAAAAAAAAAGTTCTTTGTTGTCATTCAATAACTAAAAATAATGTTGCCCTATTTTGGCTGCAAAGAACTGAATGGCCACTAAACAGCAGCAAAGAGTTAGAGTTTTATGTTTCTCTTTCCTACCATCTAGATATCTTTTGGATTGTTGCAGTCCAAATATGGTGGTCCTAATATAGTATTTCACCATATTGTAAAAGGAAAGCAATAGGATGAAGGAAATGGAGAAAAAACCTTACTATAGTAATTTCTTTATCTTCAATGTAAGTGCACATTATTCATTGTTGCTTGATTAATAGGATTGCTTAATTAAAGCTAAATTGGAATGGTTTCAACTAACATAAATCTGCAATGACATTTTCACTGTTTTGAAGATGGAATTGTCTTTGGCCAACACAATCAAAATAATAAGAAAATAATAGTTCTTCAAGACAAGAAAATTGATTTACCTGGTTAGTTTCAAAATGTATCTTAAAAACTCATAAACAAATTGTTCATTTGAAAGAATAAGACCATAAATTAGGACACAAATAAATACAAAACACCAGGAGACCTATTAATAAAATGCAATTAATTTAAACCATACACAAAATGTTGATCTGAGAATTATATGGATGTGCAGCTCTGTACAGAATTCCTTCCCTCCTACCAAAAATTTCAAGTGTTTTGCCATCAAGATGAGGGAGAGAGAATCCACAGGATTCTAAAGGTTTGCAGCAGTTGTTTGCAGAAGCTTATTAAAGACACCATGAAGCTTGAGCCAATATATTCAGCAGCTTGGGAAACAAAATCACCCAGAAGGAGCAGCTGAGAATATGGCTAATGTCAGTAGTTATACTATAAGAGTTATTAAAGAACATTCCATTCCATACCATTCCATGTCCAATCTGACTCCATTCCATTCCATTCCATTCTAGTCTGAATCCTATAACAGTCATTAAATAGACTCCTGATCCAGTTTATCTATTGTACTGATATTATTTATATTTGTGTTCTTTCAACATCCAGTGTTTAAGCGGGCTGCCTAAGGTCATGGAAAAAGGCCTGAATGGCAACATCAACGACGAGTGAGACAGCCCTTGACATTTTGAGAACAAAGATTAGTTTACAATGCAAATGACTCATATAGTGTCCATTGCTTCCCCTCTCTGTGGGGCCACTGGGGAATCTTTCAAATATAAATATCAGAGGCATAAATAGAAAGAAAATCCCTGCCAAGTTCTTACTTGTTTTATATGAATGGCTGCTACAAGTTTATTCTTTAGCCACAAGATAACTTGCATCAAATTCTTTTCAGACAATGTTGTATAAATTAAGCACATCCTTGCCAAATGAAAAATGTAAATAAATGGATAATTATCGTTATGCTACAAGTTAGTAAGACAAAATCATGATCATCATACCTACTGTAGGAAATTGATGATTATATCTATAGTTAGAGTAAGGTTGGTTGCAAATGCAATTTTTTGGGAGCTCTTGGTCCTATTTAACAAAATATCTGGGTACCATTTCAAAATCACCATTAACAGAAGCTTGCTAAAAATGAGGTGTGTTTCATCCTAAATAAATTAATTTAAATGCCTAAATGAAATTGCACAGCCACATAATTAAAATAAAAATATTTTAGAATAGAACTTTAACATAATTACATTCATTCCACTTTATGCATTGCAAATGTTTTTCTACACAAACAATAATGATAATAAAAGCACATTTATATTTAAACCTGTAAAATAAATTGCTTCTCACACAGTTATCAATTAAGAAACATTAACATCATTTATTGTCCCCAACCTATCCTTTTAAATAGACACTTGTGTGCAGTATAAATCTTATTTGTGAGCATAAGTGTTATAAGACATAGGGCACTTCCACAGAGTCCTTTTGCACCATTCCAGATTTCCACAATGTCCTCAGTGAAGACTAGAGAAAATAACATGAGGAAAACTATATTTTATTTAAAGTATTGCAACTTTGGACAATCTATAGGTGGTTCATTTTCCCACTGGTGGTTTTTTTTTTGCCTCAGATTATCTTTGGTTCTGAGCTTCATGGCACCTGGCTATAGTTTGTGTGTAGAATATAGATCTACATAATTAATTAATTTAAAAAATCTAACCATATGGTATTGGAAAAAGTATACAGGAAATCCTTGACTTACAATTTTTCCTTAGCGATTGTTCAAAGTTTGATGGACTTGTTTGGGAGTACTCACAACCCAGTTCCAAAGTTTCAATGACTAACCCCCATGGTCACATGACCATATTTCTGGAACTCAGCAAATAGTTTTTAGTTACAGCCATTTGCAGCATCTCGTAGTCATGTGACCATGTTTTACAAAGTTTTTGCTAAAAACTGGCATTAGGTTTTCCATTTACTGGCCAAAGTGAACCATTGGTTTGTATAACATCATGTTATTTGCTTAACAATTACTGCAAAAAAGATAGCAAAATCAAGTCATGGGTGACCCATTTTATGACTGTCATGACTTTTGACCGAGATGGGTGGAATCCATTATTTTGTAAGCTGAGGACTAACTGTAATTGCAAAACTGTTGATCTGTATCCTTTCATTAAAATGTATAAGAGGATTTTTTAATGCAGATAGAAAATTTGCAGCAAGAATAATTTTCTATCACCCATCCCTTAGATACATATAGATGAAATGGATATATATTATATAAAAACATACATAATGTGAACAAAAAAATGCAGGACTGGGATAGGAGGGCACACTAGCAATTTATTTTATTTCACTTTTTTGTAGAATTAGAATTAATGGATTTTTTGTTACATCAGGAGGTACTACAAGTTGGATACTGATTGGATGATGACTACCCTGTTGTTGATATGATGAAAGCACTGATCAACAAGAACGTGTTGGATGTTCTTAGCATTTTGAGATCAGCAGAACTGAGAAGGAATCTTTGTTGTTTTGAACTATTTTGAAAGAATGGGGAATGATAACATGGTGTAGAAGTGAGCATAAAAATTCAACCTCTACTTTATTCTTGGATCTTCTATATCAGGGGTCTTCACGCTTGGCCATTTTATGACTTGTGGACTTCAACTCCCAGAATTCCTCAGCCAGCTTGCCTAGCTGAGGAATTTTGGGAGTTGAAGTCCACAAGTCATAAAAGGGTCAAGTTTGAAGACCCCTGTTCTATATTATAACCTGTCATAAACATTGCTTCAATTGAAAGCTGTATTATTACTTTGTTCAATAGCCGTAGCAAAATAACAGGTTCCTGCTTTGAAAGAAGTCCAGAAATGGTAATTTCTTGTATTTCCCATTGACTTCAATGCTGGGTATTTAAAAACTCCATTTTTGCAGTCCTGGCCATTTAGTAAAAAAAGATTATTAAATTTTCTTGCGTTATTATATATTCATGCAATCCAAATATTCATGGCCATTACTAGGAGTAAATTGCATTTACTTGGAATGAAGCAACAGAAAAGATTCTAGTATCACACAATGGAACTCCACAAATCTCCAAATTTTATGTCACCTCTAAAGTAAATGAAGAGTAAATGTAGCAGAATAGCAGCTTTCATTTGGCTCATGTATCATTCCTGAGCAGCTGTACAAATTAGAAGAAGAGGACAAACAAATGGCCAACAATCACAATGAAGACAGGCCTAGTGAGAACTTCTTATCTAAAATCTCCCTTTCCCCGTCTTAAACTGCCATTGAGCTCAAGTTCTCTAAACCTGAAGTAAGGAACTATCTGTGGATCAGTTTAATCTGGACTTTTTAACCCCATGGCTTCTTCATATGCTGAGTATGCAATGACGATTCATTCTGAGAGTTGCACATTTTGAACACACCAATTTAATGAGGGTTGAACTAACTGATGCTACTGTCAAAATGTCCAGGAATTAAGATAGCTATGTTCTTTATTAATTAGCATAAAACAGGAAGACCTATTTCCCAGCTTTGCTGTCTTCATAGACCTTGTCTGCATAAAACTACCTCCATATGCACCCATATATAACAAATTATTTAAGAAACCAACTAAAGCCAATATTCTGTGTATTCGCTGGCATCAATACCATAAGCTTTCCTCTTTTCAAATTAAATTACGAGAGCCTATTTACACAATCAATTTAACTAACAGCAAACATATGATAGACTTAACAGGCCCTGGCTTGTCTCCCACACCAAGTTCAACTGTAACAATATCCACATGGTTTTATTTTTAACCCAGTGGATATCATTACATGGACAACTTTTCCCATGGATACGGAGACTTGTAAATCTCAGAATGACCCTGAATATATATCTATGGGATTTACAGGATTCCATAGTCAACATGCACTCTTTTAGCATGGTTTAAATTACTATATACTATATAGCCATGTAGAAGAAATTGACTACTACAAATTTCAGATCACAAAGTTGTTTAATCAGATAAAAATCACTTTTTGAAGCAAAATGATAATGGTTATGATTATTTACCATGAGACCACAGATACATTTGGTAAGTTGTGATGGTCTTTTTAATAAAATTCACATATTTTAATTTTTATCATGCCTGGATGTGAGTCATATAATGTTGGCAGTATAATTTGATGCTTACCTTTAGAATCAAAATACTATTTGTACACAGGAAGCAGATTTGTTGCCTGAAAATTAGTGCGGATGATCAATTATGGAGGCTTCTTATTATTAGGTTCATGAAAAAGCTAGGTTCTTGGAAATAATGTTTGCATTGGGTGTGGGGCCAGATTCTTGGTTCTTGGAAATAATATTTGCATTGGGTGTGGCTGCTGGAAAGATTCTGGCATCACTTCTAACATAAGAGGACTTCAGCTGGTGCAGTTTGGAACTAATGTAGGTAAATGACTCAAGCACTTACAGGTTTGTGGAATGTATAATCCTCTGCCTGTAGCATATTGATTTATTTAAACTTGTAGTGGGTGGTTGTTTCAGCACTGCACAAAGGGTGGTAAAAAGGAAGCAGTTGCTTTATCTCTAGAGAAAATTATCTTGTGGTCTGTCTGGATTTTAAAAAAACAATCTAACCTCTATGGTTAGAGCCAATGTTTCTTGTCTGCCTGTCTGTATACATATAGTATATAATATATATTGGTTGTTTTCTTGCAGATGTTTCATTACCCAAACTAAGTAACATTAACACTATATATATGTATATAGTTTCTCTTGGGTGAAGTGATTGGGGCAAAATATAGTGGCTACTTCCATACCAGCTAGCATTATGTGGCAGATAGTAGCACCAGCTTTAGATGGAGGGGTATGATAAAAATGATCTTTCTCCATCAAGGACTGAATCAGAGATTAGTAATTTATTATCAAATTTGAAAACTGTATGGTGTTAATGAATCTTAACCCTTTTGTCCAGTAAGCAATGTAAAGTGATGCAAAGGTGGCAGAATACCATGAATAAGAAAACCACTTATAGCAAGGTATCTATAAAGCATTCAAACTAACAAAAGTTAGCACAGTGCCGGAGCAGAGCAAATAATTTGCTGTGCCTTCACTGTCTTTGTGTGTGTGTGTGTGTGTGTGTGTGTGTGTATGTATCTTTGCAAAGTAACTGATATCCAAGGTAAGCCACAATCTTAGCTCTTCCAAGGCTGAAACTGTCAACATAATACAGCCCTGTCTTAAAGGAATATATCTTAACTATTCTCAAAACAAACAACAGTATGACGCAATAATGAATATGGATCTGTATCAAAGACTAAGGTAGTTGTGTCTGACAGGAAAAACTGGAGCCAACAATTGCACATTACAGATAAACGGAGAGCAAATAGATTGATTTGTGTACCTTGGTTAAATTTTTACTAAAGATGGGGAAATGAACGGAGAAATGTTAATATATATAATGCTGTTGAAATAGTAGTGTGGTCTGTTGTGAGGAATTTGATCAAAGCAGTGAAAATCACAGTGTATAAGCATAGTTCTGCTAAGAACCATAGTAGTAAGGGTTGGATTGTCAAGCATGTACTTAAATTGAATGCACTGGAAATGAAGTCTTTAACCATGTGATAACACAAGAAAGGCCTACAAGGCTCACAACTGAATGAAGATTTGTGCAGAGGGAGCAGGTTAAGAGAAAGAGGAAGACTGAGAAAGTTCTGGAAAAAAAAGATGAGAGGTATCAGTACAAAAGGTAATGTGTAGTATACATGTGCTATAAGCAAAGATGGTTTCCAAGGATACAAAAATGTGGTAAGTTGTAGTGAATGGTGTGGGTGGAAACTAGCTTTAGCCATGTTTTATTTTGTCTTTACTTTAATCATTTAATTCATTTTTTCACATGCAGCATAACATTGCTTACCTTGAACGGTCTTTATATACACATGCAACTTCACATTAAATGTGACCTAGGACTCGCGAATTCATGTTATCATGTAATTTTGCAAATTCTGTATGATTGTTGCTTTGACAAGCAAAACATTTCTTAATTTCTCTAAATTTATATCTCGAGGAACAAGCATTTTAGCCCTTGGTTTCATTTTGATCTCCCCACCTTCCTTAGAAGTTGCATGTAAAAGAGAAATAGTAAAGCACTCCTATCTTTTCCCAAGCTTCTGGGGAGCAATTTTTCTTCCCTGATATTTTTAATTCAGTAGTTTAGCATTTCTCAACATGAAAGAGTGATCGTCATCCTTGGTTGGCAATGGAGTCTTCCTGTTTTTAGTAGAGCTGCCAAATGTTTCTGATGTCATCCTGAGGGGTCAGGATGAGAGAGGGATAAACTTAACCACCTGACAAAGAAGAAGTACATCCGGATGACAACAGCTATGAGGAATAGAGAACAGCAAATGGCAGCTTTCCAAGGCATGCTTGGCATAGGAAATGCAGCAACACCTTTAATGAGTTGGCTCAGTCAGAATCTGCCTCCTCAAAGAGAGTTGCATTGCAAAAGAACTCAGTAGCATATTTCAGGCACGGCAGAGTCCAATGTGAGGACAGACAGGAAACATACCTAGTAATATCTCATCAATATCCTGGCTAAAATAGACAAAGTCAATAAAAGTGGCTAATTATAGGCCTGGCTAATTATGGGGAAACTATAGGCCTGCTTATAACCTGCCATTAATAAATCCTTTTGCTCTTCATCACCTTAGCATCCTGTTGTAACCCATCCTTGTTTTCCATGCTTGCTCCTACAGTAGATTAGCATCCTAGTACCACCAAGCAATTTGGTGTAGTAATTAAGGCACCTGGATAGAAACTGGAGGTGAATGAGTTCTAGACTCGCCTTAGGCATGAAACCATTTGGGTGACCTTGGGTCACTCTATTTAAGCCCTTGGCAAGTGGCAAATGACAAACCACTTCCAAAATTTTGCCAAGAAAAATATATGGACTAGTCCAGGCAGCCATCAGGAACCAGCACTGACTTGAAGGCACCCAAAACTCCCCAAATCAACCAACCCCAAACCAACCAACCAAAAATAAAAAGCAAAACAAAACAACAGCATTGTCGCTTTTCACTGGGCTGTTTTATTTTTTCTTCTCTGAGGATTTTATTTCCTCCTAAAGATTGGGTTAAAACTTTTTGTAAATCTTGGGGTTTCTCCAAACTGTTGATGACACCCTTTTCTGTATGGGTGAAAATATTTTGGTTGCAAACATGGTGGCGTTTCTACCCTTCTACCATTACTGAGTGATAGAAAATATAGAGAAATTATATTTGGATTACAACTGAACCCAAATCCAAAAGGTTTTAATAAGCAGAGTATCAATATATTGAATTCACTAAAAATTGTGCATTTATTATTTTCATAAATATCTTAAGGCAGCGAATATGCTTACTGTAATGTTCACTCCTATTTATGACACAACAATAATCCTGTGAGGTGCATTCAGTTCAAGAATGTGATATATGATTTGGATTTGAATAGATATTTGTACAGAACTTGCTGAAACTGCGTAATACTTATTTTACTGATACATTTGAAAAACGTGGGTTAGCTATTGAACTGCAAGGTCAGTCTAATTGTATTATTGCAAGCTTCTTTAATATATTTTTTAAAAATATGTAACTGAATTATTTCTGGACTATGCAGAAATACTGGTCACCTCAAAGTTCACTTGATCAATATAATATCTCAGGAAACTTAACAAGCTTTCTCGAACAAAAGCAATAAAGTGGTATAACAAACATTCCTCACTAGGTTTCTATGAATAAAAGTAGGCTGTTTGCAGAAGAGAGGTGTGTGTGTGTGTGAGAGAGAGAGAGAGAGAAAGAATATCTAATTAGAATATTTTGTTATCTACATCAATAGCATTCCCATAAAAATTTGAAAGTCACTTGTATATTTTGTTGTATTTGAAAAATATCTGAGAATTGGAACTGGAAAGAATTCAACAAGCTGTTTATTTAAGTCTTCTTTATTGTAAATATTGTATATTTGCCTTCAGCAAAATATTGTTAAGGCTGTTAAAATTTTCTTGTTGCCCAGAATACAGAATTAGAGATATTTTACACAGATATGTGTTTCAAAAAATTAGGCTTCTCCACTTGTTGCCTCCTCAAATTGTTACATAGGTACATGGGTGGGTTGGGTAGACAAGAGGATCCTCTAAAGTGATACCCTGCAATGCTCAAGGAATAGAAGTTAAAATAAACATTTGGAAATTTGTCTCCAACTGGCACATTAGACTACTTCATTCCATCTTCAAGATAGGACCTTTTGTCTTCCAGATACTCCACATCCCACAACTTTGGCTATTATGTTATCTACTATGGTAGTCATGGTTGAAGGCATCCTACATAAATCATATTCAGCATGGTTCTGTCTTGGCTGGCCCATTTTTTTCCTGAAGGTGGAAAATGCGGGGCCACCAGGATCACAAGAGTATGCATTCCATCTGGTGTGTTTGTGAATGTTGCCAATGAATATCTTCTGTCAAAGATGAAAGTTACCTCAAGTCAGAAAAAAATCCTGTCATAGCATTCCTTTCCTTATGAGAAGTCCTAAAACAGCAGCAAGAAAGCTTCTGGAGACTACAGCTGAAGTTTAGTACTGGAACCAATGGTCATTGTGAGGCTTCAGTTTTGACCACCCTTACTTAACTAATTTAGCCTTCTAGGTGGATAAGGAGGGACTCCAGTCTTAGGTTTCAGTTCTGTTCCCCATCTTTTTTTATAACCATGTCACTACAGCAAGAGTATCCTTAAGCAAGAGCAATAGAAATTGATCAAGCAACAGGACCAGACAATATTCTGGATATATTCATTATCTGAAGTGCTGAAAAAGGGATATCTGGATTTACAAAGAGACGTGTGACTTGGTTGTCAATGTCCTTGGTAAATAAACCAGTGAATCTCTGACAATTTATTTATAACATGCGGCTTGGCTTTTATGTTTCACGTTTTTAGAAAATTAAGTTGCTTTCATGTCATCAGAAACATTAGATCCATTTTCTGAAACCAAATGTTGTGGTCTGAGAAATCTCAGATACTTTAATCAAAAGTAATGACATAAACATCCCAGATAAAATACTACATCTTTACAACATGATTTGCAGATTGTTTTCAAGTATATTTTTGGAATTAAAACCTACTTCTCTATTATAATTCTTGGGAGAAAAGGTGGGTAAGGTATAACATATTAAAGTTTGTGCTGTTTTGAGTGAAAAGGTTGACAGTGAGGTTATAATTATACTTAGTAGAAATTTGGGTGGGAACAGGTGGGAGGAGCAATGAATGCTAGGCAAAACCAATACTTTAAATTACTGAGCATACACTATAATCCAATGCTGAATATTATTATCTTCCACTCAACCATTTTTCCATTGTCTTTTAATCAAAAGAGTACTGAACTCTTTGCTAGTTTCACCTGCATTGTGCCTCCTGAGCTTCCCTACCCTTTGCTACCCTTGCAACTTCTGTGATGTTTTCCAGGGGGCGAACAGGAGTCAGTGTGCCAATGAAAGGCTCAGAAGAAGCACAGGTCTGTGGACCATTTAATTTTTGAAACTTGAGAATCAGAACGAAAACCTGTGCTCTCCTAGGAAAGTTTTTGGCCAAAAGCATTACATGGAGCCCAAATGATACTGAACTGTTTCCATTCTTTACAGCCAATCAGGAACTCCCCCAAATATCTCAGGTTAGGGATATTAGGTTTGGAGGTTCCTTTTCCATTTATGAAAATATTTTACCCCAGTAATCCATGGACTGCTTTTCCCAGTCATCCAAACACATGCATGCAATTTTCTTTTGACACACTCCAATATTAATAGCAACTCATATTGTACCCTCAGTGAAGAGAGCTTGTATCAAACAGAAAGTATACGACAGTGGATAAGTGCTCAGAGGTTTCCTAAGAGCTGGTTTCCTAAGAGCTCAGAGGTTTCCTAAGAGCTGAAAAAGTTTTATGGGCCATTGTACATAATTATTGCTGCATTACTGGGACGGGACAAGCAGAAATTTGTACCGTAATGGAGTGGCAGTGAAGGCAGACAGTATTTAGAAGATAGCCAATGAACATGGAAATCTTGTAAATTTAATATTTATTTATTTATTAAACAAACGTATATGGCAGCCCAACTCATGCACAGGGACTCCAGGTGGCTTATCTCATTAAAATTTTACAATCTAAGAACCCATGTAGCTCCCAGCCTCATCCCTGGCAGTGGCAATTATAAAATCACACCAGTCATTTGATCAGCTCTGTATGAACCTGGGGTTCCCAGGCCCAGAACCATGTCTTCATAAGATGCTTGGCCAGTTCCCTGGGCAGTAATAGGCCTGTAGCCATCTGGATCTCACAGGGATGATGGTGGTTGTTATAATAGGCCAAGTGAAAAGCCTCTCCAGCAATGTGCTTGAAGATGTCATTGGCAAAGGAATTTGTGGTGCTCATGGCCTTCGATGAGATTTCAGCGTTGGGATGGACCACTTTTAGCACCATGTAAGCAGATGGAGTAGCTGTATTTGTAGCTGCTCTTATGTTTTTGTTGGCCCTTTGGTCACCACCTTCTTGAAGCCCTTCTTGGATGGAGGGGCAGACTTGATTATTTCAGACACGATCAAATTGCTAGTAAAACAAACAACCTAATGAAAAGTGAAGCCAGTACCATGAACATAAAAAACAAAACAAAAGTGTATGATTCCCTTAAAGGTCTTTAAAACAATTTAACATGATGCTTGCACCCATCAATGTATATTTCATTGGCTGACTTATGGGAAAAAAACATATTTATCATTGTCTAATTGAATTAAAGTGCTGGACCACTGCCCTGGAGCTTGCATGGATGCTATAACAACAATAATCAGAGGAGGCTTTGAGTGAGCTTGAGTGAAATAACTGGAATGTGTTGCTGTGTGCATTTTGTTTTATAGAGACATAGCTTAGAAGTCAGTTCACTTCCCTGCCCCCCCCGCCCCCCAAAAGGAAATATTCTGCAAATACATGACATTGCCATTTGACATAGCTGGAATTTTCAGAATATTTATATAAATGCAGGCAAATAATCTTGTGCGTATGTGTCGTGTGTGTTTATGTGTGTGTGCATGTGCAGCAATGGAATTTCTAACATGCATATAAAAGCTTTTTAGGTCACATCTTTGCCGGAATTGCTTAATAATTTCAGCCTCTACCCTCTGATCGTCCCCTGAACATTCTGTGAGTTCAGAACAAAACATCCCGAAGCTTAAATATTAATGCCACAAGAGCATGCTAAGTAGGTAACTTAAGAATTTGACACTGGGAAATGAAGCTATGTGCTATTTAGTTGCCCATTTAAAATCTTATATTCATACTATTAGTAATTGTATTTTTATATAATATGCACTTATATTTAAAAGCAGCAGAAGAGCTAATCAATCTTTTCCATTGTATGCCATTCAACACCCAGAATTCCAGGGGTTTTGCAGGATAGGGATTCAGGGAATTTGTGTGTTCTTCCAACAGATGTGGAGGAAATAATATGACTCTGTGATAATAACTGAATTAAACTAAGAATAATAGAATTATAAGCCTAGTATTAAAAATGTGAAAGTACACCTCTATGGCACTATTTTATGGTGCTACCAAATTTGAACTCTTTCAAAAGGGTTTTGAAGGTTACTAATGCCTTGCTTAGATGGTGTGGGTGCCAGGATGGCCTTCTTATTTTATGGTGTGTGTGTGTGTGTGTTTGTGTGTGTAATAAGTAGTAGATAATAAAGTTATTAGTAAAGTTAAATTATCTAGTGCATTCAAAATAGAAGGATATTTGTTGTGCTTGCATACAATTTTCACCATGCAAGTTTGTAATATTTCCCCAGGTTTAAGGAACTTATTCCAGGGATCGGATTATATTCATAAAATATATTAAAAGAGCAGTAAGATTAACCAAATGTCATAATGCTTCATTGACACATTGTGCTATGCCATTGTTTCATTTTGGCTATGTATGATATATGAACCAAACCAGTTGTGGCTTAATGTTCTATGTGAAACTGATGACCATGGTCAAAAGGTAAAGGTAAAGGTTTCCTGTATCTAGTCATATCCGACTCTAGGGGCTGGTGCTCATTTAGGTTCCTAGTCAAGGGAGCCAGCATTGTTCCATGGTCATGTGGTCAGCATGACTATATGCCAAGGTGCACAGAATCCTATTAACTTCCCATTGAAGTGCTAACTATTTGTCTACTTGCATTTTCATGCTTTAGAACTGCACGGTGGGCAGGATGACTTGGTTAACAAGCCATTGTTAAACAAATCATAGCTTGGTGCAAATATAACTATGTGACTTGATATAAATCTTTTCTAGCTCTTAGAGAGCAAATGTGCATCATTAAGGATAAAAGCTTGGAGAAACATAGCAAGAATTCAGGCATGTTTTATTTAGTTCTGCTTCCAGAAGAACTCCATTACCAGCTGTTGAGTAGAATATTCTTGTGGGAAAATATGGCTGTTACATCTCCTATTACTGAACAATGAAATATTGTCACGCACAAGTATTTTATCTAGAACTGTATGTGTCATTGATTGAAAGGGTGGTAATGTTTCCTAAGAAATCTTGGCATATATCAATATAGTGCTAGTGCACATAGTATAGTGCATATCAATATCAATATACCTATTCCAGACATTGATATTGTTAAATAGTGGGTTCTTGGGTGCAGGAATGATGATGCGAGGCTGAGTACAGGAAAACTCATACTTTTATTTCTTGCTGGAAACTGTACTGGAGCAAGGGCTGCAACCAGCGGCAATATATAGTCTAGCCCCTAGGTTGCAGCCAATAGGTTTGAACCACCCATTGCCGCCTGGGGCTAGCCAATTGCAGGACAGGAGACAGTTAGTCTGGGTTGCTGGAGAGCCGTTAGCTGCTCCAGCAACCCACGTAGTGTAACACAAGAGCCCAGTACATAACAGATATGACTCTAGAATATTCCATAAGCTGACCCCATACTAAAAGGTCATAACAGGAAAAAAATCATTTTTATGTCTTAATAGAGGATATCTGATATTAAGACCATCTGACATTTGACCATCTGACTGATCATTTGAGGCAAAAAAGGCCTTCAAAGCATGCAGGGACCCTCACTTATAATCTGTCTGTATTTCATTAAAGCACAGTGTTTTTTCTTAGGATTCCTTGGCTGACCTCTGCAGCTTTTTTTCCACAGAAAAAAGTTGCCTTTGGCTTAAGGAGTTGTAAGCAGATGCTACCTCCACAGTCTCTCGCGCTATCAAGCACATTTTGCCTTCCAAACCAAAGCTCTATGTAGTTCTGTAAAGTGTACCTCCTTTTTGACATAATAATTTAAGCTGTGGAAAGAGGCCATTGGCTTGCTTCTTCAGTTGTACTGCATTAGTTGGTTAGTTTAGCCACAAGATAATGTTCTGATTTGATAACAAGACCTACAACAGCAGAAATAGGGTGCATAACTTGGTTATTTGAAACCAACTCCCTTAAGAGACAAAACTTCTTCGGAAAAGAGAAGAGAAAACAGAAGAAAAGTGTCTTAAGATAAGAAGAAAAGTATAAGAAGAAAAATAACAGCTCTCAAAAGAAACCAGCATGGCTGCATAAAGAATTCTCTGAAATATTGAAAGACAAAAAGGACAAGTATAAAAAATGGAAAGAGTGGCACATAACTCAGGCAGAATATCAGCAAATAGCCTGAGCCTGCAAAGATGAAGGGAGGAAAGCTAAGGCTCAGAATGAACTAAGGCTTGCGACAAAATACAAAAATAACCCAAAAAAGCTTCTTTCAACATGTAAAAAACAAGAAAAAAGTTAAGGAAATGATTGGTCAATTAGTTGGAGAAAGTGGTAAGAAGGTGAGAAGCAAAAGGGAGAAAGCAGAACTATTTAACTCCTTTTTTGCATCCGTCTTTACACAAAGGGGAAAAATAGTCCAACCTATCAAAAACAGTACCGTAAAAAAAAAAGATTAGAAGCACAAGTTAAGATAGGCAAGAAAAGGGTGAGGACCTGTATACCCTAGACGAGTTCAAATCACCAGGACCAGTTGGACTACACCCCAAGATTCTGAAGGAACTAGCAGATGTGATCTCAGAACCACTGAACTGTATCTTTAAAAGATCCTGGAGCACTGGGGAACTACCAGAGGACTGGAAAAGAGCTGATGTAGTTCCCATCTTCAAACAAGGAAAAAAATGGATCCAGGAAACTACAGACCTATCAGCCTGACCTCAATAACTGGGAAGATTCTGGAAAAGATAATCAAACAACAAATCAGCGAACACCTTGATGCAAACTAAGTCATCACTAAAAGTCAACATGGGTTTGTCAAAAACAGATCATGCCAGACAAATCTTATTGCATTCTTCGACCAAGTGACAAAATTAGTGGACCAGAGGAATGCTGTAGAAATAATTTACTTGGACTTCAGTAAGGCATTTGATAAAGTAGACTACAACCTACTATTTGATAAGATAGAAAAATGTGGGTTAGATAGCATCACCACCAGATAAATTCATAGTTGGTTGACCGGCCATAGTCAGCATGTGGTCCTCAATGGAACTGCATCTACATGCATCTACATGTGTTGTGGGGTGCCCCAGGGCTCTGTTCTAGGCCCAGTCCTCTTCAACATCATCAATGATTTGGATGAGGGGATAGATGGGGAAATCATCAAATTTGCAGATGACACCAAGCTGGCAGGAATAGCCAACACTTCAGACTTGAACATTGGGCACTATTTTAACAAAATGAAATTCAATGGTGAAAAAAGTAAAGTTCTACATTTAGGCAAGAAAAACCAAATACCCAGGTATAGTATAGGTGGTACCTTGTTCAATAGTAGTAACTGTGAGAGGGATCTCAGAGTCCTACTGGACAATCACTTAAATATGACCAGCAGTGTGCTGCAGCTGCCAAAAAAGCCAACACAGTGCTAGGATGCATTAACATAGGGATCAAATCAAGATCACGTGAAGTGTTAATACCACTTTACAATACCTTGGTAAGGCTACACTTGGAATACTGTATCCAGTTTTGGTCACCACAATGCAAAAAAGATGTTGAGTACAGAAAGAGTGCAGAGAAGAGCAACAAAGATGATTAAGGGACTGGAGGCTAAAACATATAAAGAATGGTTGTTGGAATTGGGTGTAGTTTAATGAAGAGAAGGATGAGAGGTGACATGATAGCAGTGTTCCAATATTTCAGGGGTTGCCACAGAGAAGAGGGAGTCAAGCTATTCTCCAAAACACCTGAAGGCAAGACGAGAAGCAATGGATGGAAACTAACCAAAAAGAGAAGCAACCTAGAACTAAAGAGAAATTTCCTGACAGAACAATTAATCAGTGGAACAACCTGCCTCCAGAAGCTGTGAATGCTCCAACACTGGAAGTTTTTGCGAAGAGACTGGACAGCCGTTCGTCTGAAATGGTATAGGGTTTCCTGACTGAGCAGGGGGTTGGACTAGATGAACTGTTGTAAGGGGGTTGGACTAAGTGAACTGTTGTAAGTTGAGGACTACCTGTACTTCATTACTTTTATTCTTTTTTGTGGGGGGGTCATCAAGTTTTTGACACCTTGCTAGGCAACTGGTGGTACTCGGATGTTGCCATATCCTAAAAGTGGTACAATGGGTGAAAAGGTTGAAAATCCCTGGACTAGATGACATCAAATGTCCCTTCCATCATCATCATCATCATCATCATCATCATCATTATTTTCTTTAAAGCTTTTCTTAACTGCAATGGAGTTTGTATATTCCTCAGGGATCGGTCCTCTCGCCTCTCCTGTTCAACATCTACATGAAGCCTCTGGGTGAGATCATTCATGGTTTTGGAGTTGGTTATCATCAGTACACTGATGATACCCAGCTTTTTATTTCGACCCCAAACCACCCCAGTGATGCCCTCGATGTGATGTTCCGTTGCCTGGAGGCGGTCCGGGTCTGGATGGGGAAGAACAGGCTTCGAGTCAACCCTGACAAGACTGAGTGGCTGTTCGTGCCGGCATCCTGGGAAATTCCGATTATTCCATCTCTGGCCATGGGGGGCTTCCCGATACTCCCATGCTACACCTTTGCTCTGTGAGCTGCATTGGCTGCCGGTTGCTCTTCGGGTGAGGTTCAAGGTGTTAGTGATGACTTACAAAGCCCTACATGGCATGGGTCCGGATTACCTACGGCAACACCTGCGGCCGGCGTCAACTTCCCTCCGTCCAGTGTGCTCCCACAGAGAGGGCCTCCTCAGGGTGCCTCCGATCAAGGAATGTCGATTGGTGTTCTCTGTGGGCACGCCAGACCTTTGGAACTACTTGCCGGTTGAGCTCCAGACGGCCCCCGACCTTCGCTCCTTTCGGCGTGATCTCAAAACCTTTCTTTTTGAACAAGCTGGCCTGGTCTGGGTTTTATAATCGGTTTTAACTTTTAATATGTATTAATTTATTACGGGCATTGTAGTTTAATTACTTTTTAATTTTTGTATCCTGGTTTTTATTATGTATTGCCCTGTTCACCGCCCTGAGTCCTTCGGAAGAAGGGGGGTATACAAATTAAATTATTATTATTATTAAATTATTATATGTAGTAAACCCCAAAATGCTATTCAAAGTAGTAATATATAATTAGCTGAGTTAGGCTGAGTTTTACTGGTTGTATTTTGAATTCTATGTCTGTTTTCTTTTCTGTTTGATAGTTTTATTTTGATTTAATAAACATAAATTCAGTATCTATGGTGGCACTTCTTTTTGGTTTTCTCTTTTCTCAGGCAAACTCTTTTTATAGGTAGAGGTTTGACTATTATGTCAAACATGTTATGAACACAGTGCATGTCTGTTTGGATTTTAAAGTCCCATGAAATCTTAACCTGTTCATCTTCTAAAACTTCTCAATTTTATATTTCCAGCTGCACATTCAAATCCAAACTTCTGGCAAAGTTTCCAGTGAATAATTTTGGTAACTCAGTCATGATGCTGTTTATAGTCAGTTTGTGAAATTTTGCTGCAGCTATTGTTTTGCTCTTATGGTTGTTATTTAAGCTTGTGTGCCTCCTGACTCAACAACTCTGGGCACCTGACAATAATCAAAGAAAATGAAATGAAATTAATAAGTATAAAAGATAAGAATAAAACATGGCAAACATAATCTCATTCTGCCTCACCAAAGACTTGGGTGAAGAACCAGGTCTTCACATATCTTCTAACCAGCAGCAGAATGAAGCCCATCCAGATCTTGGGTGGAATCTGGTTCTGGCAGCAAATACCTCTACAAAGAAGGTGCACTTCCAGGATTCTGATAAAAGTAAAAGATAAATAAAAGATATTGTTTAATTGAGGGAACCTGGAGCATGTCAACCCTTTAAGTTCAAAATGACCAGGCAGTTCTATGGGCAATATTTAAACAATATGGGTATGCTTCGGTGGCATGTTTGCTATATTATGCAAAACTTAGCCAGTTATTATTTATTCCATAAACCAGATTAAACCATGGCTTTGTGCAACGCGTGAGCCAAGTTTGTATGTGTCTTTTAAGCATCTTATAGTATAGGTATTCATACAGCACACATGCACCTACTTTGCATTGATATAGACCAATATCACGGAGATCATACTTGCATCAGGAGAATGCTAGAGAGACATGATAATACCAGCAGATTGTTTCCCCGCCCTCCTTTATTCTTCTTCTTTTCTGTGTTAGTAAAATGTTAATATCGCATAGCAGGGGTGTGTGTGGGAGTCTTTTGAACAAAGTGCAGTGTATTTTAAAGCACAGGAGAGTGTGAACTATGTGATCAAAAGGTTGCCATGGTAAGCATACTGAATTTTTTTTTAAAAAAATTAAGGACTTCAGTCTATGTAAATTATTTTCACATGAAATCCTGCAGCTCCATCTTTCTGTTCCCTGTTCAGTTGTTTCCTGGCAAACAATTTTGTCAACACCCCAAAGTTCTCAAGGAACTGGCAGACGTGATCTCAGAACCACTGAACTATATTTTTCAAAGATCCTGGAGCACTGGGGAACTACCAGAGGACTGGAAGAGAGCTGATGTCGTTCCCATCTTCAAAAAAAGGGAAAAAAATTATTATTGGGACTTATATGCCGCCCTATCTCCCAAAGGACTCAGGGCAGCTAACAACAATAAAATACAACAATACAAAAGTTAAAAAGAATTAAATTAACAGCCCCAATAGAATAAATTAAAATTGGAGTTAAAAATTAAAATACATTTTAAAATCCATGAAATTCAATGGTGAAAAAAGTAAGGTTCTACATTTAGGCAGGAAAAATCAAATGCACAGGTATAGTATAGGTGGTACCTTGCTCAATAGTAGTAACTGTGAGAGGGATCTCGGAGTCCTAGTAGACAATCAGTTAAATATGAGCCAGCAGTGTGCTGCAGCTGCCAAAAAAGCCAACACAGTGTTAGGCTGCATTAACAGAGGGATAGAATCAAGAACACGTGAAGTACTAATACCACTTTACAATGCCTTGGTAAGGCCACACCTGGAATACTGCATCCAGTTTTGGTCACCACAATGTAAAAAAGATGTTGAGACTCTAGAAAGGGTACAGAGAAGAGCAACAAAGATGATTGGGGGACTGGAGGCTAAAACATATAGGAAACGGTTGCTGGAGTGGGGTATGTGTAATTTAACGAACAGAAGGATGAGGGGTGACATGATACCACTGTTCCAATATTTCAGGGGCTGCCACAAAGAAGAGGGAGTCAAGCTATTCTCCAAAGCGCCTGAAGGCAAGACAAGAAGCAACGGATGGAAACCAAAGAGAGAAGCAACCTAGAACTAAGGAGAAACTTCCTGACAGTTAGAACAATTAACCAGTGGAACAACCTGCCTCCAGAAGTGGTGAATGCTCCAACACTGGAAGTTTTTAAGAAGAGACTGGACAGCCATTTGTCTGAAATGGTATAGGGTTTCCTGACTGAGCAGGGGGTTGGACTAGATGACCTACAAGGTCCCTTCCAACTTCTTCTTCTTCTTCTTCTTCTTCTTCTTCTTCTTCTTCTTCTTCTTCTTCTTCTTCTTCTTCTTCTTCTTCTTCTTCTTCTTCTTCTTCTTCTTCTTCTTCTTCTTCTTCTTCTTCTCCTTCTCCTTCTCCTTCTCCTTCTCCTTCTCCTTCTCATTATCATTATCATTATCATTATCATTATCATTATCATTATCATTATCATTATCATTATCATTATCATTATTATTTCTTCTTTTGAAGGGATATAGATGCTATTCAAAATAGGGGAGAAAGAGAAAGAAAATGTTATACATTATTCAATTTTTTATTTTGACATACGGTTGTTACCAAGAATGGTGATTGCAGCACAGATTAGGTTTCTGATATTTGAAAATTGTTTTATAACTTATTTCTTCTAGAGCCCCATTCATTCATAATTTCTGGATTATGTCCTTTCCTACTTGAAACAGGAGCATATTTGTATTATTGTAGTTTTGAGCTGCTAAACCAAATGTTATATAAAAAAACCATAACAGTCATTTGGTGGGCCTCTAATGTTTGGGGCAAGATTTGTAATAATGTTCAAATACAGACTTCTGATCAATGGACGCTTTTGATGATTGCCATATAAGCAAGTTGTAGAATAATAACAATCTAAACATCTGGCTGACTGTATGATCAGTCATAATAAGGAGGAACATTGAAGAAAGAGACAGATGGGCTAATTCTGGTTGCACAAGACCAAGCCATAAGAACAAATGCATATAAAGCTAAAAGTGAGAAGACAACAACAGGAAACAAATACTGCCTCTGCAAAAAAGCTTATTTATTGTATGATAAGAAGGTGGATAATGTATTTAAGGTATATATTTTAAGACATGCTCTGTTGCGAGTTTGGGAAAAGTATAGACATAAGTTAAATTGTAAGATACCTATATGGGCAATATCGAAACACGCAATAGAAAATATAAGTGTTGGGGTTAAATATGATGTGATTACATATAAGGAAATTTTAAGTTTGGAAAGGAATGTATGGCATTTGCAGCTGTATAATATTTTAAGAGAAGAAAAGATTGTAAGATCTCAGCGTACTTGAAAGGCCGTTCGCAACAGAGATATAATGGATGGATAAAATGGATTGATTACATTCTAAATATGGGACTAAAAAGTTTCATCTAGCATTTGAATAAGTACTGATGTGATATTTATACTGCTTGTAGTTATTTTATAAGAGTTAAAGTGCGATAGATTTAATAGTTTATTGTTGTTTGCATAAGGTTGATTATGATTGTTTGTATTTTTATACCCTGTATTGAGCTCTGGGAAGTCGGGGAGGGGGGAGGGGGAGAGAAGGGAGGGGTTGGGGAGGGTTGGGGAGTGGGGAGGGGGTTGGGAGGGGTTGTGTTTTGTTAAAAATAAAATGTATTGTAAAACTTTTTAATAAAAAAAAGAACAAATGCATATAAAGCTAAAACTGAGAAGACAACAACAGGAAACAAATACTGCCTCTGCAAAAAAGCTGACAAAAGAGTAGACCACCTAGTTAGCTGCTGCAAAAAGATTGCACAATCTGACTACCATGGCAGGACAAAGTAGCAACAATGGTGCATTGGAAGATCTGCAAGAAATACCATTTGCTTGCATGCAAGAACTGGTTGAACCACAAAACACAAAAAGTAATAGAAAATGAAGAAATTAAAGTGTTGAGAGGCTTTAGAATTCAAATACACAAGCATCTTTCACACAACACCCGAAACATAACAATTGTTGATAATAAAGAAGAAAAGTCTGCATAATGGATATTGCAATACCTGAAGATAGCAGAAAGTACTAGAGAAAATTACAAAATATAAACACTTGCAAGTAGAAATAGAACGACTGTGGCAAGTAATATCAATAGTAAAAGGTGTCTTGGGTGCAATCCCTAAACAACTCCAGCATCACTTGAATATCATTGGTATTGACAAAACTTTCAGTCAATGGCAAAAAGCAACTTTACTCAGAACAGCTTATGTCGGTGGTGATATCTTTAACAGCATCAAACAAAAACATTTACCTGTCCCAGTCCCTGGAAAGGACTCAGTAGGTGAATAAAAATGGCAAATCCAGTTTAAACATCTGGCTGACTATGTGATGAACCACAATAATAATATGACCTATGGTTGATGGGCACTACAGAATTTATGCATGAGGGAGGGTCACAAAATACAACATGGTAAGTGCACATATTGTAAAATAGGGTGAAACATCAATAGCACAGGAATGCAGATTATCTTGAAATATTGATTCCTCTCTGCAGATCTTCCTTGACCTGGCTGCCTCAAAGTATGGTTCCTCCTTTCTCTACACAGCTCCCCTTTATTCTATTTTTTTTTCTTTTGCGTTTCGAATGTTTCTGCTGGATGAAAGGACTGAAATATTTGTGTACATATTTACTTGTGTAGTTCCATATGAGAGTGGTTTTTGTGTGTAAGTGAGAGAAAAAATATATATCCGCAAACAGCAATCATAATTTTATAAAAGGAAAAATCTTATTTTATAGACACAAATTTATTGTGAGCAGAATGTCCATTTCAAATACATACTCAAAGGAATTCTAAAGAAATTGAAATAGAAAATGGAAGAAGGAAGACTCTTTTGAGTAGCATCCAGTGCAGCAGACAAATAACAGAAATTGCAAAGTGGATTTCTATACAGTGTTGAAAGATCTGAAAAGCCACAATGGAGGCTTTAAAATTTAAGAATGGAATGAATAAATAGGTAAGTGTATGGCATTTACCTATTTATTCAATATAATTTACTGTCATGAATTACTGTCATTCAATATAATTTATTAGCAATAGCTTTAGAATATTAAAAAAGGATTTCTTCACAAAGGACATGATTAAAAGATGAATACTGTAGACACACAGCATACAGCATCCACTTTCCAAAAAAGTTATTTAAAGCAATAATTATCTCAGTTACTGGACTTGTAAATATCTCATAGGATGATAGGTTTAAAAACAAATGTCTTTGAGAACTAACATTACAGAAAACCATATCAGCTTCCTAAAACATTATATGGCCAGCACTAGAGACAAAGGACTGGGTTAAATGCATTAAATGAAACTTTAATTAGCTAAAAGCTCTTGACCAGAGGAATAATTAAAATATATTCTGGCAAAATTTGCTAGGTGAAGGATACAAATGAGAAAGAAAAGCCTGCATTTTCTGAATGGAGAAAAAAAAACCCACCTTCTCATTTAATTGGAAAAGACAAACATCACAAAAGCAGCCCCAGTGCTGGCTTGGCAATCTCCATATATTGTATGCCATGAAAAACAGTTGAGAATGAACCATTTATATCACAAAGAACTATGTAGAACATTGTTATTTGGCCCCTTCTAGGTAAATGGACTTCAACTCCCAGAATTCCCCAGACAGATTTCCAATAGTTACAGATTATATTTAGTTATTTGTTATACAGTGGCTTATCACAAGGGGGTGGGAGAGGTTGGTTTGCCCCAGGTGCTGATGAAAATGAGGATTCTAGTGTCAGGTGTGAAACCAGGTTGCTGATTTCTTTCTAATGCCTCTCTTTTCAAGTACTTTGCTGTCTTTCAGTTTCCTGAAAGACAGGAAACAAGAATAATTCTGAGAGCTGAAGTCCACGAGTCATAAAAGAGCCAAGGTTGCCTACCCCTGCCTTAGTTGCTTCTGCACACTTTAATCAAAGTTATATTTTCATCCCTTTAGACCAGGGGGTGTCAAATTGCCGGCCTGCAGGCCAGTTTCATCATACCGAAGCCACATCCACCCCATTGCTGGCAGTGCAAAAAAGAGTCACGATACGTCACGACACGTCACATGATGTGTCAAGTTTAACACCTGTGCTTTAGGCCTACTAAATATTTTTTGCCATGCAGAATCAGGTGGAGTTATAATGTCCCATCTTGTTACATGGCGATTGATGCAGAAGAAACTATTATGCTTTGTAACCGGGAAGGGGCTAATAAACTTTGAGCCCAACTTTTTAGATTGGTGGGCAGATGGTGAAATCTTAGTGGAAAGTCATACCAAATCTCCTATCACAATTTTGGTACCAGTTCAGTCCAATTTTGCTACTCAGAATTTCTGGAGGCAAGCTGTTCCATTGGTTGGATGCTGGCAACACATTCATTGAGAACCAGCATTTATCAGAATCTGATACATCCACACAGTATCCTGTCCAATCTGGCAAAGATTTTGAAGTTCTGGCCTAAGTTTTGCTTCTGGCTTCTGTTATCATTAGCACAGGTGCTCTTGGGCCAGGATAATGTAGGACCCCAATTAGGAAATGAAGGCAAGCATAACAAGATAGCTTATTTCATTTTGAAACAGATGAGGAACTATATGTTACCCGGTGCAGAAATCTTCCATCACAGGACAATAAAATCTAGAATCTTGCAATGCTGTATTATAAGCCATATACATGAATAACAATTAAAGGGTGCATATTTGGGACTTAAGAATTGTCTGTACAGCTTCAATTGAGAGGGAAAAACAAGCTAAGTTTTTGTGGGGCAAAAATTCTTTTTGCATTTATTCTTCCAGTTTTCAGTTCAATTTAATGAAAGTGTGATTTCAAAGAAGAAGATACATTGATGAAATTCTCGTGGGTGTAATGTGCTATTCCTGTCCTTAGTTAATTATGGGATGGCCAAGAGAATCAACTCTCCAATGGGATACAGCCTTCCCTTCTCCTCATGTTTCATTTTAAATAATTTCTATTCCATCTCACTTGGGCATTTCCAAACAGGAAGTGAGGCATCCGAGGAGGCTTCAAAGTGATGGACATATATGTTAAAGAAAGCCATAGCTTCTTCCATAATTTACACTAATAGAGGTAAAAAGCCTTGGTGGAGCAGTGGGCTAATGCCTCCTTAAGTAACACCAGCTGCCTGCAATTAGTGCAGGTTCGAGTCCCACCAGGCTCAAGGTTGACTCAGCCTTCCATCCTTCCGAGGTAGGTAAAATGAGGACCCAGATTGTTGGGGGCAATTAAGCTGACTTTGTAATAATGCCGCTTGGGGTGTGTGTGAAAGCCCTAATAAGCAGGCATATACATAGAATGAAGGCTACTGCTAAGCACATTGATTTGTGCTTTAAAATTGTAAGCCACCCTGAGTCTTCGGAGAAGGGCGGGATATAAATGGAATTAAAATTAAATTAAAATTAAAATTAAATTAAATTAAAATTAAAAAAAACACCGAAACAAATAGAGAAGAAATGTTCAAGCATCAGAAAAGAATTTTCACCTACATATGACTAGTTTATACTCCAAGGTTATTTGGTGATGGTAGTGATAGTTGTGATGGTGATGGGAGAGGTGATGGGAGAACACCGCTAGAACCTGTGATTTGGATCATCTGAAAATTATTTAATTAAACAATACCTTGATTTTTTTTTACTTGAGTCCAGCATATATTTTATTCCTCCTCTATGAATATGTCTTATACAGTGAGAACAATTTTCTATTGTGTGATAACTGCAAGCAGTTTTCATAATTACATTTCTTGTCCTCCTCCTCTCCTCTGATTGCAAATTCTGGACTCAGGCAGTGCTAACAAATTGCTGAGGTTGCTGACAGATCTTTGGAAATAGAGCCAGCTCAAAATATATTGCAATTAAATGAAGCAATGATGTAATTGCCAGTAATGCGCATGCAGCATATCTTAAAATATTAACCACTGCAAGCTCCAAGAACAGAAATAAATGAAAAACTTTTTAGTGGCTTCTTAATTATAGGTAAACCATATTTGAAATAACACTCACCTTCCATGTGATGACAATAATATTTCTACACATTAAGATAAATGTATAAAATAAAGCAGTGTAATATATTTCTATTATTTAATTTATATATTTATTATGAATGAATACAAATATACCTGTCTCAGAACAATGTTGCAAGATTTCCGAATTGGGGTCTGTCACTGGGACAAGAGGTTTACTCTTCCGAGCTTTTGGACTGTGCTGGAGATCATTGTTCAATTATAGATAAGATGTTACCTTGTCCTTATATTTATTGTTTTTAACTCCCCTCCTTTTTCACAGTATACTGATTTTCAAGGGTGCTCACATCAGATACTTTCAACCATCCCCAAGTTCACCTAAATGCATTGCATCTGATGAAATGGTTTTCTTTGGGATTTTCCTCCTTTCCCTTTTTTCTGCATGTCTCCAATCTTCTAAAGTGTTCTTGTGGATAATCTTTGGTGAGAAAGATTCTAGATGGGTTTATAAGAGAGATGAAGAATATATTCTTCTAATAGTCCCTGGTCCAGAGGTGGATAGGTGACACTGGATGCAATCCAGCACTAAAATATAGAATAAAACATTTCTCAAATAGGGAACCTGAACGCTAAACTTTGAATAGCAATTGCAATGGCACGTAGACTTATACACCGCTTCATAGTGCTTTACAGCACTCTCCACGTGGTTTATAGAATCAGCATATCCCTCCCCCAATAACAATCTGGGTCCTCATTTTACCAACATTGGAAGGATAGAGTCAACCTTGCGGCAGTGAGAATCAAACTGCTGGCAGTTGGCAGAATTAGCCTGCAATACTGCATTCTAACCACTGCACCACCTTGGCTCTAGTTATTGTTATTGATTTTTAATATTGAAATAATTTATAAGTTACATAACTGTATAAGAATGTCCTGAGCATCTCTACATTTTTCATTCCATTTAATGAAAGACATTTTACTTTTTTTCTTTTAAAGAAGGCGATGATGATGATGATGATGACGATGATGATGATGATGATGATGATCCTCTTAAGGGGTGGAAAGTAGTGTTTGTATGGTTACATGGATGAGGGTGATGTGTCAGTGTTGGATCTTTCACTGTGCAATCACCCCTTCAGTGGGCTGCATAGCACCCTTATTTTACCTGTGTTTAGTTCAACCCCTGGGAAAAATCACAAGATAACTTCTTGTCATTTGGATTTTCACAAACTGGGAAGATAAGCATCAAAGGAGGCTCTGCAGAGATAGGAAGATGTCTATGTGAAGTATCAACTGTAATATTTTTTGCTCCTCGCCTTCAGGAATTGTTTATTAAAGTTTATTACAGTTGTAGACCAACATACCTCCAAGAATGCAAAACAACTATGGAGAGAAGTCTAAAAAAAATTCGCATGCACCTATAGCAGCAGCTCTCAACCTTTTTTATACCCCGCACCCCTAGAATGGTTCTCATATATATTCTCGCGCCCCTTACAAAATAATGGCAACAAATTATGCATATACACTATAATTTAATTTTTCCACTGCCTGGAATATCATCTCACACCCTCAGTTGGGAACCCCTGACCTATAGTATAAGGTCGAAAATATCCAGCTTCACTACACCTTTTAGAACATCAAAATACAGTGAAACTAAAGCAACAACAAATAAGTAGTCTTTATTTTGAATATAAACATTCTTTCTTTTAATGCAGTTGATAGAGAAGGGACAAGATTGGTGGTATTTTTTCAACCATTGTAGCATTTTGTTGAAAGGCAACTCTTTCCTAGGGACATTTGACACTGTTTTGGTTGTGCAGCACCATGTTTTTACTATTACACTGTAGTACATAATTTTGTATTATTGTTTTATTATTCTGTTGTTTTGTTACATTTGGTTTTAGGATTCTAAATCTCAGAGATTTGATTCATGCCAGCAACATTGACGAGAGAGAGAGAGAGAGAGAGAGAGAGAGAGAGAGAGAGAGAGAGAGAGAGAGGGAGGGAGGGAGGGAGGGAGGGAGGGAGGGAGGGAGGGAGAGAGAGAGAGAGAGATTGCCACAGGATATAATGTGGGATTATTTTAAAGAAAAAACCCACAAAACCAGATCCATAGCTTCAACAAATAGTAGTGGGAGAGGTGACAGAGAGAGAAAAAAAATCACCACCCTCCTTGCCCATTTTGTTAATATTATTCCACACAATTTGTTTGGCTCTTTGTTGGATTAATAGGTCTCAGTTTGATTCAGTAAAGCAATTCCTATGTTCTTAAGGCTTTGAAATAATATTTCTTTATTCTAACAATCCTGACATTTTTTCCTTGAAGTGCAGGGATTTATGGGGCAGTTTTCACCTTACTCTGACTGTACTCTGAGATGGAGAAGATTGAAAGATATAGCAAGCCTAAGTATTATTATAAAATTTCCTTCAACACATCTTTCAAATCCTTTTCAAAAATGCATTTCTCTTGTTTGTCCGTGTGAAATGTTAAGTATCATCTGTCACTTATTAGGATCCAAATTCATTATACTCTATTGAATTACTCTTAATTTCTGTCTTTTTCAACTGATCTTATTTCTCTTCTAAGTCATATAAGGTGGAACATAGAAAACGCACCAACAAAATCAGATCTATCTCCTTCATTTCTATGTGTTCTCCTCCCCCCCTTTTTTTGTAGGAGAGAATCCAGATTTTACTTTATGTCCATTTTCCTTCTTTCTCCTCCAGGTCCTGTCCTTGGTATTATACTTTACTTAATTCAGGACTTCCTTTTCCCAAAATACAATACAATATATCATCCTTTAACTAAATGGCCATTGTAAAAGGAACCAGAAAAGTTTACACAAACTGCCACTCTTACAAATCCCTTTTCACTAAGAGGTGTTCTAATGAGCCAGAATTTACCAGCAGAAGAATATGATATTTTGCAGGTGTTTTATTATATAGCTGTCCCATTTTCAAATGCACAGAAGAGCATTTTATAACCATTCAAGATAAGTGTTCTCAATCTACACCTCAGTACAGTTTATGCTTTTCTGCATCAGATCCTCTTCTGAGAATTTCAGTGAACAATTTATGACATCTTTCTTTCCCCAGATATACTCCTCAAGAGCACTGTGTTGCTAGCAATCTCTTTCTGCATAGTGAGAGGCTTTAAAATGTTATCAGGTTCTTGTCTGATGAGGGTCTCTTTAAATCTCATCTATGAAAGGAGAAAAAATGAATGGGTAAGAATAATCCACACTTTACAGCATGATGGTTATGGAAACTGTAATGTATTGGGCTTTGTTTTACTGAGTGTATCATGTGGGTTTGAATGTTGGAAGGTTGCTTAAGCAGGGAGCTGGCTAATGGCTCCCAGCTCCTCAGACAACCCGTCTCCAGCGCCGCCATTGGCTGCCTCTAGGGTGGCAAGAGGGTGCTTTAAACTTATTGGATGCCACCTAGAGGCCAGGGTATAAATAGCTGCATTTGCAGCCCAGTTCCCCAGTTCGGTTCCTGCAAGCAAATAAAGAATGTTCCTGACTGAACTCACTCGTCTTGTCTCTTCTCTCAACCAACGAACCCAGTACACAACAGAAACTTTGCCCTTCTTACATTTTTCTTAGTTTCTGGTGTGACTGAGGGCCAAGTTTAAACAAAGTATAGGTTACATGAAGCACTTTCAAATCAATATGGTGGTGAACCTTGAGGTATTTTCAGGCTGGAGACTGCAGTTTTGAATGCTCCTCAGCAAATAAGTCTATGAATGCTTGGTTTTCTCCCTAATAAGTTTTGCCTATATTTGGAGATTTTAGATGAGCTTCCAGAAATTTCACTTACTGGTCTACAGCAGACACCCCCAACCTTTTGGGCAACAGGGACTGGTTCCATGGAGAGAGGTTTTTCCATGGACCAGAGGGGGCAAGGTTTTGTGTGCTGCTTGCATCCTGCGGATGGGGATTCACTTGTTTGTGCAGCCTGGTTTCTGGCATGTTACACACCGGTACCAATCCATGGACTGGGGGGGGGTGTTGGAGACTCCTGGTCTACAGTATTTACCCTTTCTTCACAATACATTTTCCCCTTGCATACCTTTGATCTATAACTCTGAGAGTTGCCAGCATGGGCAACAAACGTGTGTTGCTGAGAATTCTGTGAGTTGTAGTCCCAAAACATGTAGAAAAGAAATCTCTTTGAGATAGACAGAATCGCAGCATCATTGATAGAAATACAAATTAAGTCATGATGGCAAGGACTTTAGGTCCCACAAAAGACTTTCTAAGCCCAGTATCTTAAAAGCCATTTTGGATTATTTTTGGCTTGGTGTACCAAAATTTAACTTCTGAAACAAAGTTTTTAAGATTCAGGCTATAGATACTGATCTTGGAGCCCTACCTCCTAATTACTGATGTTGCCATAAATCAAAATTAATCAATTCATAAGCTGAATGTAATTGGTCTGTAGTTATCAAATATACAAGGATCCTGATTTTTAATGATCCAAATGAAGAGCATATAGGCAGGGAGAGGATAAACCAGTCAAGATGATTGTCTCACAGGGAAAACACTTCCAGTTGAGGAGGCAAACAGGTGCCCTGGAGTTTGCAAGAGACATTGTGCCCAAAAAGCAGATAAATGCAAGACCCAGACTGCTGATAATTCTCTCTGGATTAAAGAGAGAGCTTGATATCACCCTCATGTGTTCCAGACAGCTTACATGAGTTGACAGTGGAAATTGATGTTTCTGCAACTGCTGGGAATAAGGGCTTCGTCATGCTCTGAGCCATTAATGTAGCTTTTTTAAGGTCTCAAAGTTTGACCTAACCTCGTCATTTTAATCACCTTAGAGTTTTATTTTCTTCTTATTGCTTTTTCAAGATTAAAAAATCTTCAGAAGTGCAAGTTTTGTATTTGCTGGTGAGTTAATTAGTTTAAAAAGAAAAAAAAATGCATGTTTCCAGCTATTTAAGATTTTATTTTTTTGTAATATACAGCAAAAAGATCACTACAGTGTTTTGAAAAAGGGTTTAAATGTTACACATTTGAATGAAATTGATTTAAAGAGGTAGAAGTTAACTAAAAACATCCTGTCCTGTGAGAAAGAATTTCTGTGTTTATAAATTACTGATAAGAAGGCTTTGAAGGTTAACCACTAGAAAGCACCAGATGGCTATGTTAAAGGAAATTTACAATCAATAGTCTTAAGAACTGGTGGGAGTTACTTAAGGCTATATTTCAACCAAAAGGTTTTTAAGAAAATCAAATTCCTTTGAATAAAACTGAAAAGGATATTACAGAGAACCCTAAAACTGTAACCTATAAAAAAGAGATGAATTATTGGATTTACAATTGGAGCTGGAGGACTATTTTAAAAACTGCATAGATACACAAATAAGTAACAACAACAACAACAATAATAACAATAATAATAATAAGTTGGAAGGGACATTGGAGGTCATCTAGTCCAACCCCCTGCTCAGTCAGGAAACCCTATACCATTTCAGACAAATGGCTGTCCAGTCTCTTCTTAAAAACTTCCAGTATTGAAGCATTCACAGCTTCTGAAGGCAGGTTGTTCCACTGATTAATTGTTCTAGCTGTCGGGAAATTTCTCTTTAGTTCTAGGTTGCTTCTCTCTTTGGATTCCATCCATTGCTTCTTGTCTTGCCTTCAGGTGCTTTGGAAAATAGCTTAACTCCCTCTTCTTTGTGGAAACCCCTGAAATATTGGAACACTGCTATCATGTCACCCTCATCCTTCTCTTCATTAAACTAGACATACCAAATTCCAGTAACCGTTCCTCATATGTTTTAGCCATAAGTCCCCTAATTATCTTTGTTGCTCTTCTCTGTACTCTTTCTAGAGTCTCAACATCTTTTTTACATCGTGGATGCAGTATTCCAAGTGTGACCTTACCAAGATATTGTAAAGTGGTATTAACACTTCACGTGATCCTGATTCTATCCCTCTGTTAATGCAACCTAGCACTGTGTTGGCTTTTTTGGAAGCTGCAGCACACTGCTGCTCATATTTAAGTGATTGTCCAGTAGGACTCTGAGATCCCTCTCACAGTTACTACTATTGAACAAGGTACCACCTATACTATAGGTGTGCATTTGGTTTTTCTTGCCTAAATGTAGAACCTTACTTTTTTCACCATTGAATTTCATTTTGTTAAATAGCACCCAATGTTCAAGTCTGTCAAGATCCTTCTGTATCTTCTGGAGTGTTGGCTATTCCTCTCAGCTTGGTGCCATCTGCAAATTTGATGAGTTCCCCATCTATCCTGTCATCGAAATCATTGATGAAGATGTTGAAGAGCACTGGGCCTAGAACAGAGCACTGGGGCACCCCACCATATACTTCCCTCCATATAGAAGCAATTCCATTGAGGACCACATGCTGAGTACGGCCGGTCAGCCAGCTATGAATCCATCTAGTGGTGATGCTGTCTAACCCACATTTTTCTATCTTATCAAGTAGTAGGTTGTAGTCTACTTTATCAAATGCCTTACTGAAGTCCCAGTAAATTATATCCACAGCATTCCTCTGGTTGTCTAATTTTGTCACTTGGTCAAAGAATGCAATAAGACTTGTCTGGCATGATCTGTTTTTGACAAACCCATGTTGGCTTTTGGTAATGACTTTGTTTGCTTCTAGGTGTTTGCTGATTTGTTGCTTGATTATCTTTTCCAGAATCTTCCTAGGTATTGAGGTCAGGCTGATAGGTCTATAGTTTCCTGGATCCATTTTTTTGCCTTTTTTGAAGATGGGAACTACATCAGCTCTTTTCCAGTCCTCTGGTAGTTTCCCAGTGCTCCAGGATCTTTGAAAGATATAGTTCAGTGGTTCTGAGATCACATCTGCTAGTTCCTTCAGAATCTTGGGGTGTAATCCATCTGGTCCTATTGATTTGAATTCATCTAGGCTGGACAGGTGCTCACTGACTATTCTCTTGCCTATCTTAACTTGTGTTTCTAATCTTTTTTTTGGTACTGTTTTTGATACATTAAACTGTTTTTGCCTTTGTGTAAAGACGAATGCAAAAAACGAGTTAAATAGTTCTGCTTTGTCCCTTTTGCTTGTCACCTTTTTGCCACTTCCTCTCACTAATGAACCAATCATTTCCTTAACTTTTTCTTGTTTTTTACATGTTGAAAGAAGCTTTTTTTATTTTTGACTTTTGTTGCAAGCCTTAGTTCATTTTGAGCCTTAGCTTTCCTCCCTTCATCTTTGCAGGCTTGGGCTATTTGCTGATATTCTGCCTCAGTTATGTGGTCCTCTCTCTACTTTTTATAGTTGTCCTTTTTATCTTTTAATTTATCAGAGAGTTCTTTATGCAGCCATGTTGGTTTCTTTTGAGAGCTGTTATTTTCCTTCTTCGTTGGCATTGTGCTAGACTGGGCCTTTATAATTTCACTTTTCAAAATTTCCTAAACTTCTTGAGTTCTTTTCCCCTTGAGGATTCACATCCATGGAATCCTTCCTAAGCTCTCTCTAAGTTTATTGAAATTAGCTCTCTTGAAACCTAAGACTCTAGTTTGTTCTATTACTTGTGCTTGCATAATGTTGAATTCCAATATTGCATGATCACTCCCCCCCCAGGTTTCCTGTGGCTTTAACACCTTCTATCATTTCATCTCTGTTAGTGAGAATTAGGTCCAATATGGCTGATCCCCTAGTTCTCTTCTCTACTTTTTGGCAGACAAAGTTGTCTGCTAGGTTTGTCAGGAATCTGTTTAAACTTCCACTTGGTGCAGAGTTTGTCTCCCAGTTGATGTCAGGGCAATTAAAGTCCCCCATTACTATTGTGATGTGCTTCCTACATGCCTTAGTTAGCTGACTAGCAAAAAGTTCATCTATTTCCTCTGTTTGGTTGGTTGGTCTATAGCAGGGGTAGGCAACCTCGGCTCTTTTATGACTCATGGACTTCAACTCCCAGAATTCCTGAGTCAGCATAGCTGACTCAGGAATTCTGGAAGTTGAAGTCCATGAGTCATAAAAGAGCCGAGGTTGCCTACCCCTGGTCTATAGTATAGACCTATGTCAATGTCATTTCCCCCCTCCTTTTATATTGATCCAAATGCATTCGAGACAGTTTTCATCACTGTTGTGCTCTATTTCTGTAGAGATGTAGTTATTTCTTATAGAGAGAGCAACTCCACCTCCTCTTTTATTTGGTCTGTTTCTTTTAAATAATTTAAATCTCTAGCTGTGTGTTCCATTTATGGGTTTCATCCCACCAAGTTTCCGTAATTTATTTATTAAATTTATTTATTTATTTATTAAATTTTTTATACCGACCTTCTCCCGAAGGACTCAGGGCGGTGTACAGGGCAATAAATATCAAAATATAAATACAAAAGTTAAAAAAGAAGTTAAAAAGGATTAAATAATTATGCCCAATATAATACAATAATAAAACTGTGTTAAAACTAAATCCAACCCCTAACCCATCAGACCAGGCCAGATTGTTCAAATAAATAAGTTTTTAAATCGCGCCGGAAGGAGCGAAGGTCGGGGGCCATCCGGAGCTCAACCAGCAAGCGGTTCCATAGGTCTGGCACGCCCACAGAGAACACCCTCCCCCTGGGGGCCACCAATCGACATTCTCTGATCGGAGGCACCCTGAGGAGGCCCACTCTGTGGGAGCGCACTGGACGGAGGGAAGTTGATGCCGGCAGCAGGTGCTGCCATAGGTAATCCGGACCCATGCCATGTAGGGCTTTATAGGTCATTACCAGCACCTTGAATCTCACCTGGAGGGCAACTGGCAGCCAATGCAGCTCATGGAGCAGAGGTGTAACATGGGAGTATCGGGAGACCCCCAACACAACTCACGCGGCTGCATTCTGCACCAGTTGAAGCCTCCGAGTGGTCCTCAAGGGCAGCCCCATGTAGAGAGCGTTGCAGTAGTCCAAACGAAAGGTCACAAGCGCATGAGTGACTGTACGCAAGGCATCCCGGTCTAGATAGGGCCGCAACTGGCGCACCAGGCGAACCTGGGCGAAGGCCCCCCTAGTCACAGCTTATTAATTAATGGCAACAATATCATATCTGCCATATTAAAAGAGATATGTGGATTGCTTCTTTAAATTGAAATACAAGAAATTTATTGGAGAAGCTACCCTGAAATTATAAAAAGACTTTGATAAACATGACAAAGATTTTGAGAGAAGAGACAAAGATAGCAGAAGAAAACAGATATTAGAACTTTATGTATGGGATCTAAAGTCTGCCGGCAGGAAAAAGAAAAAATGCAAAGTTAATTTGTTTGATAATGTTTAAATAATGGACTGCTACTACTGGAGTTATTCAATAGTTATTTTGAATGAAATGGTTTGGTCTATGTTTATCTATGTTTTTATATAGATATAGACATAGACATAGACAGACAGAGAGACAGTGAGAGACAGAGAAAGAGATAGACAGACAGACAGACAGATAGAGATAGAGAGATAGAGAAATAGAGAGATAGAGAGATCCAACTAGTCAAAATAACCAATCTATATAAAGTTCCCTCAAAATCTGTAATAGTATGATAACCGTAATATTCTTTACGTGGCCCTACTTTGGACTTATTTTAGAAATTTCAGTTATCTAATGAATGAATGAATGAATAAAACAGCAGAGACTTTTCTTCTATTTTGTCATATTGGATTTGTGATTTCAGCAAGCATTATGGAATACAGTAATGCATTATTTCTGACAACCCAGCTTGGTTAGCTATTATATTTATAAAATATATTTCTGTTTCTAATATAATAACGCTAATAATGATAATGATAATGATAATGATAATGATGATGATGATGATGATGATGATAATAATAATAATAATAATAATAATAATAATAATAATAATAATAATAATAATAATAATAATAATAATAAGAAGAAGAAGAAGAAGAAGAAGAAGAAGAAGAAGAAGAAGAAGAAGAAGAAGAAGAAGAAGAAGAAGAAGAAGAAGAAGAAGTTGGAAGGGACCTTGGAGGTCATTTAGTTTAAACCCCTGCTCAGACAGGAAACCCTATACCATTTCAGACAAATGGCTGTCCAGTCTCTTCTTAAAAACTTCCAGTGTTGGAGCATTCACCACTTCTGGAGGCAGGTTGTTCCACTGGTTAATTGTTCTAACTGTCAGGAAGTTTCTCCTTAGTTCTAGGTTGCTTCTCTCCTTGACTAGTTTCCATCCATTGCTTCTTGTCCTGCTTTCAGGTGCTTTGGAGAATAGCTTGACTCCCTCTTCTTTGTGGTAGCCCCTGAGATATTGGATCACTGCTATCATGTCACCCCTCACCTCTCTTCATTAAACTACACATACCCCATTCCAGCAACCGTTCCCTATATGTTTTAGCCTCCAGTCCCCTAATCATCTTTGTTGCTCTTCTCTGTACTCTTTCTAGAGTCTCAACATCTTTTTTACATCGTGGTGACTAAAACTGGATGCAGTATTCCAGGTGTGGCCTTACCAAGGCATTGTAAAGTGGTATTAGTACTTCACATGATCTTGATTCTATCCCTGTATTATAGTCAACAATAGAAATAATTGTCTATAATACTGAAGAGACTGATTTCATCAGTTCTCGCTTTCTACCGTATTTTCCGGCGTATAAGACGACTGGGCATATAAGACGACCCCCTACATTTCCTGTTAAATTATAGGGTTTGGGCTATACTCGCCGTATAAGACTACCCGTCTTCCAACGCACACCAAATAAAAATTAAAAAAACATCAGATTTGATTTTCATATGGTAATTTTAATTCAAATGCTTATGACATGCAGGTACTTAGTAGGAAAACTGTCACTTATAAACATAAGGCTGTTTGTCATCAAACATGTAAACATAAAACAGTGCAAGTGGATTAAACTTTTCCTAATTCACTCTAAAGCTTTCCCTGCACAGACTAAATGGGAGATCCGCTCCAGGTTTTCCAGCCAGCCCACCCAGTTCCTGAGTCAAATGTGTCCTTAGAGCTAAGCAGCTGCTCTGCATGCTGCATTCCCCACCTTCCTTTCAAGTTGGGATAGACTGCAGCTGCTCTTCAACTTTAGAAGGAAAGACGGCCAGACCCCAGCCTGTAAAAAATCACAGACTGCAGTTTCTTCTCCAATTGGTTCCGCTTTCCCTGCGCAGACCAAATGGGAGATCCGCTCCAGGTTTTCCAGGCAGCCCTGTCCCTAAAGTTTCAGCACCCGGCATATAAGAAGATCCCTGACTTTTGAGAAGATTTTCATGGGTTAAAAAGTCATCTTATACGCCAGAAAATACGGTACCTTTGAGAGTGACAAGAACAGTGATACTGTTCTTAATATTAGCTTCCTGCTATGAACTGGAAAAACTAAGGGGAAAAAAAAGTTATGTTTCCTAAAGGTGTTAATGGTTCACCTGCTCTAAACTGTTTATTACTTGCTATTAATTGTGAGCATGTTCTAACTACAAGTTTGTATGAAGTATCAATGTCATTTGTCTTGAATTTTCAAATCCATTTTGTCTGCAACAAATAATTATTACAGTTTCTACAAAACTAGCCTCCAGCTATAGCATTATTAGCACAAAACATGATGAACTGAGGCAGCTACAGAATTTTGTAATATATTCACAACTTTTTTCCATAAATGCTTCCAGCAACCAAGGAGAGTAAGGAGAATCATAAATTCGTGGGAGACCATTTTCACAGGGATGATTCTGTTCCTAAGTTGCAAGAAAAACAGCATCGTAAGACTCATCCATTTATTGCAAAAGTTTTTATAAGAGTCCAGAGGTTTCATCAGAGGTATGTTTATCCTGAATATAAGTGATCTGAGGGATGGAGGATTCTGAAAAAAGAGGCCAGCAAAAAGTACAGTGATAATTGCCTTCTTCACAGTGGACACTAGTTGTTGGCTGCCCACATAGCTATTGATTAATGTATGTAGGATTTTTCTAAAGTCTCATTTTTCAAGCCAAAGAATACAGAAAGAACTTTAGGAGTAATTTGCTCAAATCTTTCTTTCTTGTTTTTGTTTTAAAATAGGCTATTTAGAGTTAACAACTTTAGAGTCTGGATTTCTTTTCCACATTTTTAATATTGTCTTTTCTGATATCAAATAAATTTCCATTTACTAAATTGCCTGAAGATAGGGACAATCTGCCCGCTTCCAAATATTTAATCTCAGCAGGTCAATCTAACATGGCAAATGCAAAGGACCATGAGAATTGTTCTCCGAAACCATTAGAGAGACCTTGTTCCTTTATCTAGCCAGAGGTTTGCAATGTATACTCTGGAAGAAAATCTTAAATGAAGAAAGTTAGGTTAGGGAAGAGACTATCAGTCCTATAACAACACTACAAACATATGTATGAGGGCAATATGGTACAACAATTTGATCTAAACAGGGAGAATATGTTTGCCACGTTCTTTTCTTGCTATCATGCAATTATTTTGCATGATATATTTTCTATTCTCTAAAGCATCTGGCAGCAGGACTAGAAGAATTGAGTGGAAGATCATTAAAGAGAGGTCCAACCTAGAACTAAAGAGAAATTCCCTGACTGTGAGAACAATTGATCAGTAGAATGGCTATTGAGGATGTTCCATAACTGGAGTTTTTCAAGACTATATTGGACAATAATTTGTCTGGAATGGTATAAGGTCTTCCACTTAAGCAGAGAGTTGGATTAGAAGACCTCCAAGTTAACCTTACACCCCTCTTATTCTATATTATTTTGAGTTATTTTCAAGTTTGTTTTCTCAAAGATAAAAATAAATATTTGAGAGATTTTTTCCTCTGACGTTCCAGGAAATACAGATATAGACAACTGCTTTCATCATTAAGTATAATTAAATATCTCCAAAATAAAAAAAAAACAGTCAAATAGTTTGTTTCTGTTAGAATAGGTTGCTTGGGGTTTTTTTCTAGTAATTATTGCCACAGATTATTTCTTACTAGATTCAGAGATACTGTTGCACGTTCCCCCAGGTTATCACCTGCTAATTCAGGTTGCATATAACCAATGTTTTCAGCCTCTTTACCGCTATTGACAACACTTCTTGTATGATATTTCAGAATTGTTTGAAAGGAGATTTTCTTTCTTTTCTGTTTAGGACAAAAGGGCTTTCCTTTGGCACTTACTGAATGAATTGTGTCAACAAAAGCAGCATGTAATTTCAATTCAGGCAAAGCCCTGTAGTTTGTGTGTCCTGCTGTCAGAACTCTAAATCCCAATAATAAAAGCAGTGCTATATTTAAGCACATCACTTATTTTTACAGTCATGTGTTCTCATAACTTTGTTAGTTTGTTTTCGATGCATATAATATAGTATATACTGTACTTATGCTCCATCAAGGCTCATATATGATGAGAACAGAAGGGATGGTCTAATCCTTCCATGCCTGAGCTGCAGACAGTTCATAGTCATATACAACAAATTGTATTCCAGAAAAATAATTCAGACCTCCTCTGATTTTGTAAAACTGAATAAAATGATTTCTTCGCTTTAGTTTCAAATGGAAAAGGATTTTATGAAATGCATGCCTTCAGGCTATAATATCAAAACAGCAACTACTCCCACCCAGATGCCTTCAGGACATATCAGAATATGAATTGAACGTGGACAATGTCATGGTTCCGATGAATAAGATAAATCAAACAAATTGCAGGCATATTATTTATCTAAAAAGTCTTAGTCCTCCCCCCAAACCCATCGTAACACACACACAATCCCCGCCCTTATCTACATGTCATAAATCACATTATCCAATTAGTGTCACATATGAGGTCTCTCCTCCCATTCTGTACACGGCTTCTTATCTTCTCAAAATAGACGTTGATTAATGTTTTTTCTTCCTGAGATGTACTTTAGAGTAAAGTTAAAACAGTTTAAGTACTGTGCCCATCGTACTTGTTTTGGGGACAATTTGCGGGGAGTTTTTGCTGACTGAAATCCTGAGGTTGCCCTCTGAGCAGAGCAGGAAAACATAAGGGTGGAAAAGATTAATGTACTCTTACTTAGCAAGCCAATGATATCACAATATTGCTATAGAAGGGGAATGTACTTAGGAAATTCCCCATAAAATGCAATGTTCCAATCATCTGTTGAGAGTTTTACCAGGTCAACAGTTATCAGAACTGCCTATTAATATTAATTCATGAAATCTCTCCATTTTCCTCTTCATTTTCATTAATTCTTGGTCATTGATGTGTTTTCAGATCTTGTACATTATTACACAAGATGGAAACTTTTATCCAATAGCTTATCCACACATTTTTGAGCTCAAAATGATGGTATGATATTGGTATTATCCTCCTGTTGAATGACCACAGAATATATTAATTAACCAGGGGTATTCAGTTCATTTCAGCATGGAGGACAATAAGGGGTTGGGACGGGTGGGAGTTTGTGAAAGCACAAAAATGGTGGCTTAGCAAATAATACACTGTCAGTGACATCATCCTTTATTACCTGGATGTGCACTCCATGGGATGTCACCATTTCTGCTCTTCCAAGAAGATTGCCTAGAGCTGTAATTATGAAAAGTACCCTTTAAAGGTACTGGTTAAATTAATTGTGCAATGTAATAAGTACTACATTTTTATATAAAACAAAGAATTCTGAAGCTTAATCCATACTTATTTGTAATTCTGATTCTGTTGCAAGAGATGGTTCAATAGGTTAGTTTGTCATAAAATTCACAATAATTGGGAGGAAGAGAGAATAGTAAATCTCTTTCCTGGTGTTTGCTGCAACAATAGAGGAATATATTAAGAGCCATTTAGTGCCTATCTATGATGTGTGTAAAGACTAAAAATGTAGAAAGCCTATTACAGCTTTCCCTTGGGATGTTTAATACTCTAACTATGTGTCTCTTTAATGCATTAGTTCAAATTAGTGCTTTAAACAACAGCCTTATTGCTAGAGGAACAAAGAAAAGGAAAAAGAAGAAGCCAAGATTATTAATATAATTACTCTTCTCCTGGGAAAGTATCTAACTGCCTCTCCAACCAATGCAAATTAAAAATGGTTGTTATTTAAAAATAATCTTTGGTCCATTTTAAATAGGCTTGGGTTTCCTAATTACTTGCTCTCCAGATTTTATAAAGTGATAAACTTCATTCCTAGAATACAGGTACATGAAATATCAATGTTTATAGAGTATTTTCCTCTTGAAATTTGCCTAAGCTCAAGTACTTACACATTCTTTTGTCTCCTTCACTGATTTTGGACTTATTTCCATGCATCAGCAGTCTGGTGTGCTTTTATTAAAAAAAAAATCATTTGCCTGATTACACATTGTTTGAATTCAGCTAAAAGTACATTTTACAATATTCTTTATAGAGTGTGATTAGAATTAAAATATATACTGCTAGAAGTTCACACTATTCAAGTCTAATATGCAGTATGAAAGTTTCTAATGTATTTTGAATAAAAATGTTAAGAATATAAAATTATTGATTGGTTTTATTTCAATTAGTATGTCTTGCAAGTCACAGAATGTCTCTTCTAAAATTGGCTTAATCTCTGTATTTCTATCCTGGACTCAATTATTTTAATACATTCTATGATATATGATATATAATATGATATATAACATGACAACAGAATGGATAATCTTAATTAGAAATCTTTCAAACTGAAAATACAGCTCTAAATGAAAAGTATAAAGCAGTGCTTGCCCATAAGGATTTTAAAAATAAAAAGAATACTGCAATTTCACTAGGTTTTTCAGTCATTTTATTTCACTTTAATTTGTATAAGTTCTGATCAGATTATGTAGTTGCTAAGAGTCAGTGCCTACTTGATCTCCAGTAAATATCAATAAATGTAAGAAAACATTAGTGGGAAATGTTTGTGAAAGAGGTCATATATGGGCAAGATAAGAAGGGAAATTGTGGTCAAAACCACAAGTAAGCATATCCAAAATAAAAACCATCTTTGTAATTCCTCAAAAGCTATGGCTTGTCACAAGTAATCTTGTGCCTGACCTATATAGGCAGGCATATCTTTGGTTTGGGTTCAGATAAGATGTGTGATTACCGGTATCTAAATATTACTATCAAATTGCTTCCTGGTCCAGATGGGATTGACTACCACCCACTGTCTCCATGCAGCAAACAGGTTAATTAGAATGTTCCATCTGAAGCTTCTTATAGATCTGGATGGTTTATAAGCAGATGCTTGGATTTATTTCTCATTGTCCAGTGAGCAATTTAGTTGAGGGTTTGGTAGTCTGCTGGCAACTCGATATGATCAGACACATAACAAGATTATCCTTAAATGCCCTGTTTCTACCTGCTAATCCCTGATGGTATCTTGTTTTAATGAAGATTTCCAGGAGAGGAAATGGCAGAAATAATACCTAGAGCACCTGTGCCAAAAGACATAAAGTAAAACCTGACTGAGCATAGGTACAAGTTCAAGTTTGAAAGTACACCATGGTGACAAGAGGCAAAGTGCCTTTAGTCTGCTCTCTTATTAAGTTTTGATTGTGTGGATTTTTTGTTGTTGTTGTTGTTCCCATCTGGGTTTCACTGTCCTTGTCATTTTTACTCTTCATTTTTCTCTCTTGCTATTTTTCTTGTTTTTTGCCATTCTATTTGTAACACACTCAGCGTTGCTGGGAAACAGGCAGTATTTATTATTTGTTATTAAACATGGCATTCTTCTGTTATTAAACATGGCAAAGTCTGGGGATTGAGACCCAGACTGATAGTGGTTCCATGCCTTAATAGGCAGTTTCATTTGATTGCTGCTAGAGAAAAGAAATCAACTTTTTTTTAATAATGAATTCCAGTTCTTGTCCTTCACCTTTTTACATCTACATGAAGGTACTGAGGAAAGTCCTCCATCAATTTTAGATGCAGTACTATCAATATGTTGGTGTTACCCAGGGCTTTTTTTGTCATAGAACACCCAGAATGGAATTCCAGGACCTTTTTTGGATGGAACCTTGTAGGGTAGGCAAGGTGGGTTGTATGACGTGTGTGAGTTCCAGCACCTTTTTTTTTCCTTCAAAAAAGCACTGGTGTTACCTAACTTCATATTGCTAACTTAGTCCAGGCAGATAATATTGCTGTCTTTTCTGAAAGCTCTTAGGAACTGTATGGGGAAAATTAGGCTGAATCTGAATTCCAGTTGCTGTTTATCTATTTAGACATTCTAACAGTGCCACTGTTGCCTCTTAAGGAGATTGCATTGCTGTTGAAAAAACAAGTGTGCAACTTGCGAATCCTCCAAGACTCAAAGCTACTTCTTCATGGGAAATGAAAGCTCTGCCTAAGGGCCATGTTCCATGTTCAGCTAGTTCAGTCCTTCCCAGGATGGAAGTAATAATACCCCCTTTCCTCTTTTCCACACAGCTGGACTATGCAATGCATTCTACCAATGGTTGTCCTGGAATACTGCCAGAAGCTTCAGTCAGTCTAGAACAGTATTTTGAAACCTTGGCAATCTGAAGATGTATGGATTTCAACCTCAAATACTAGAGGAAGAGAGTTAATGACTCAAATTTTGCTTCACCTCTAGCCATTTTTCCCCCCATTACATATTGTAGATTGTAAAATATGTTCGCTTTATTAGTGAAACCCAAAGGGATCTGGTTACACAGGGTATATGCAAGTTGAGCAAAGAAGAAGAACCTATATGATAAGTTGTTTTCATTTCAAACAATAAAATGCTTTTCCTGGAGAATGTTATGACTGGCCTCTTACAAAAGAACAAAGAATAAATAAAGAGAATGAGAAAGTCTCCTCCACATCATTTATTGAGCCCAAAGGAATAGACAAGTGAGATAAAGTAGATACAACAGATTCCAGCTGTTTTGAACCACAGCCCAATAAAAGTCCTATATACCAAAACCAAATAAGTGGAATTAGCATATTAATGTACTATGTATAATTTATTTCTATGGGACATCCGTGAATAGTTTTCTCAATATTATGTTCATAAAGTCATCATCTCAGTGAGATTTTGACACATTTTTGTGATATGTTAAATTAAATTTAGAGCATGCAATGATGTTGAGACCACATTTATCCAAAACTTTTCTAAACTACTGAGCCTTTCCCAGAATTCCACAGATGCTCCCGGCTGATGCTACATCATATGAACCTGGGAAAATGCACATATTTTAAATAGTTTCAAAGCACCTTTTTGCTTTCAAATTTGACATATACCTAGCTCTGTTAAATATCCCTGAACATACAGCAATACAAACATAAAGATATAAACACAGGGCTTATTTTCTCATAGAACGCTCAGAATGGAGTTCCGGCACCTTTTTTGGATGGAACCTTGTAGGGTAGGCAAGGTGGCTTGTATGACATATGTGAGTTCCGGCACCTTTTTCTTTTACAAAAAAGCACTGTATAAACACATATACAAACCAGTGAGACACACTTTTTCTAAAAATTATCCTACACTAAAACGTTCATGTCTGTTTGTTTGGGTAAAGCAGTGCATCATAGGGCAACAATTTTTCTCTGTTAATAATTTTTTATTAGTTTGTCAAAATATAAAATACAAAGCACACAAAGAAAAATAAAGATGATGGAATGATAAGGAAGGAAAAGGGGAAGAGAAAAAAGTGCAGGTCAGAAGCAAAAAGAAAAAAAAAGCATTGACTTCCAACTCCTTTTGGTGCAATAGAATAAGGTAGTAACATAAAACCTCAACTTTTTACTTTTATATAATAATATATACCAGCCATTTCTATAACATCAAACCTAATTGGCAAAACCCAAAGTCAAAGTTTTATTTTTTCCCCCCACCACAAGTACAAAGTCCAAAAAGCAGTTTCCAAATAGGAATGAAATTAAATGTGTTCTTTTCTTTAATCATAGCAGTCAATTTGGCCATTTCCACTAACTCCATCAACTTTTGCAGCCATTCTTCCATTGTGAGAATCAAAGTATTCTTCCATATTTGTATTTTGTATAAAGTATTCTTGCTGCTGTCAGCATATATAACATCAAAGTTCCATTTTTCCCCCAAGTTTTTTATCCATTAAATCTAAGAGAAAAGTATCTGGTTTCATCTTTATATTCATTTTAACAATCTTCTGTATTAGGATATGAATCCTGCTCCAATATTTCTTTGCTTTGTCACATGTCCACCATAAATGAAAAAAAGTTTCTTCTTTACATTTTCATCTCCAACATTCATTTAAAATACCTTTATACATTTTTGACAATTTGTCCGGTGTTAGATATCAACAGTACATCATCTTATAATTTTTTTTTCTTTTAAATTATAATTTAATGTGAAATTAGACCTTTCATCCACATATATTCCCATTGTTCAAGCATTATATTATATCCAAAGTTCTTTGCCCACTGAATCATACAATGCTTTACATATTCATTCTCCAAATTCAATTTCAATAACAATTTATAAAACTTAGCAATAATATGTTTATCACTACCACACAATAGGATTTCCAATTCATTTCACAAAATCAAATCCATAACTATTAAAATCAAATTTAAATCTTTTTTTCAATTGTAAATATGTAAACCAATGGCAAACATCTCCTTCTGATTCCAATTCCTATAGGGCAACAATTTCTGAATCAATGTACCTCAAATAGGCTAACTTAAAGAATGTGTCCAAAATCTGAGACCCACAACTCCTGTGGGATTGATTGGCAAAGTTGTGGCTGCTTAAATGCTGTTATGCTATGGTGGTCAGCTGGGATCATGTGATCATCATTTCCAATACTTCCTACCAGCTTCCTACAAGAAAAATCAGTGGGGAAATCAGGAGGAAGTTGTTTCTGCTCCCACTGCTTTTTGCCCAGTCACAATTATTCTTTTTCTGTATTTAAGTAAGGAAATATTTCTGAAACTATCAGCCAATGGGACACTGGTTGTCTAATAATATATACCGTACTGTATTGTTGATACTTAGCAAAACATCATAGGCCAGGTTTTACGGTAGTCTATAGGACCTGTGTGGCAAAAGCAACAGTTATGAAATGTCCTATAATTGTTATAGAAGTCTTTTCCATGTTGGCTTTGACAAATTAACGTCTTATAGGGTAAGACAGCGTAGTGCTTCTGATGATCCTTTTTGCCTTCCAAGTTACCATTGATTCAAAATAAACTAAACTGGCTGCTTCATTAACATTAATAAGAATGATCAGCCTGACAGAAAACAAATTAGTTGACTAGGGTGCATTTATTATTGTAAATAAATGCAGTATTTATTAATGTATGCAAATGCAGTATGCAGTATGCAGTATCAGATGAAGAACTAAATTACAGGCATATACAGCACATGATTTGATGATGTTTAGATTATGTTTAGAGCTGAGATTAAAAGGAACACCCACGGATAGATAATAAGAACAAGATTGCCTCCCAAATTTCAAAACATTCATTGTGCTGTGAACAGAGGTTTATTTATTTTCAGTTCCAAGCCATGCACGCATACTCCAGATTTCTTCTTATTGAAGGAGATGGTGTGAAATACTAAAATATTTATTCTCTTAAAGTTATATGTTTAAGAATTAGAACACATAATTTCTTTTTCATTCTCCAATATGTTTACTCGAACTATTCAGAAATTTTTGTCAATGCTTATTACTATTAACGTTGTGTTTTGCTTGTAAAATTTTCCTATTATTTTAGCTCTTACTTTTATAAATAGCAATAGCATTTAAGACTTATGTATCACTAACCCTAACCCTAGCCCTCTCTAAGTGGTTTACAGAGTCAGCATATTACCCCCAACAATCTGGGTCTTCATTTTACCGACTTCAGAAGGAGTCAACTTTGAGCCAGTCAGGATCGAACTACTGGCTATGGAGAGAGTTAGCCTGATATACTGCATTCTAACCATCATGCCACCAAGGCTCCTGAGAAACAGAGGATGTTTCTCATAAGCTCATAACTGGAGCTCTTGGCTACAAATCTCTTAAATAGAAATGTTTCATTCTTCAATGGCAGCTCATTGCTAGCAGATCTTGGCTGCAAAAATCTGGACAACAACAAAAAGGTAGTGTTTTCTTTACCTCTTTCCTACTATCAAGTGGTCAATGTGCACTAATGCTGGCTTCCTCATTTTCCACTTTCTGCCCTATTGTGTCATCTTAGAGACACAAGCCTAAGCTTGTTTAAAGATACATACAACTACTACAGCAGACATGTTGTACAGATATAATATACTGTATGTAGTATTTGTATGTAGTCTACTAAAATACATGAAGTATTTGCAGCATACATGTAATATTTTTAAAGCCTGAAGGGTCTATTTTCATGGACTTCAAGTCCTCTACTCTTGCCTTGACTATATACAACATTGGTTACATACTGTGGGGGTATTTCATTACTCAGCCAGATAACAACATATGTGCTAGAAGGCAGTAGGGTTTGCTTACAAAATGCCTGACTACTCAAGCCACTACAGCACAACCAACAGAAGCTTTGAGAAGGATAACATGGCCATCCATCAAAAACATCTCAGAAACCACCAAAGACTATTACAATCATATGGCTTCATGGCAGGACACAAACCAACTAAAGCCCTTACAACATTCTAAGTAAAGCAAAAGACCCAGAAGCCCTAGAAGAAAAAAACAGGAGTCATCTGCAATGTATAGTATAAGGACTGTAACAGCCACTGTGTAGGATAAACAGGCAGACTAGCAGAGGGCATCCATGAAAACCAACTAGCAGTCAGAAGACATGATTAAAACTCCTTAACTTCACAAGACATGAACAGACTCACCATAGTTCTCTCCGGGAAACTGTGAGCATCCTAGCCCAAGCCAAGTTCAAAAACGCTAGAGAATTCCTGGAAGCCTGGCACTCAGACAAAACAGGCACATAGAGATAAATAGCATCTACATACCATTCAAAAGCGAATCAGTGAAAAACACCAGATAGGAAACAAAAACACTAAAACACTTCCTTAGTAGCAATGAACATCCAGATAAGCAAAGATAAACACCAGGATTAATACTAGACCAACAATTAAGAAGTAAACAATCAAGGAACTACCAATTCAGAAAAAGCAAGGTAATAGTAAACAACAGCATAATTAAGGAATCACCAAGAATACCCTCACCACCACTGACAGGGAAAGCCACTAGTATATAAATAGAGAGCAAAACTCTCTCTGTTCTAGCACTGTTAATGTTACTTAATTGGGTAATGTCTGCAAGAAAACAACCAAGCTCAGAGAGCATCAAGGACCTCACAGATCAACCCTGACCTGCAAACATTTTCTTTCCCTTGGTGCTGGCCTCATAGTTTGTTTCTTCCACTTACCAAGATAGGAAGTAGCATAACACCACTCCATTGACATAATTACATCATGGATGTGCAACCAACTACTTACAACTTTTAACAATATTTTACAACCCTTCAAGTTGTAAGGGCATATACTTTTCCCACTCACTGAATTTGAAATAGGTATTCTGTTTTCTGCTGCCATTTTTTGGGGGGGGAAATTTTTGTGTTGCTGGCAAATTTAGAATTTACAGGACTAACGTTGAAAGATATTAAAGGAGATTCTAGGACTGAAACAAACAGCATAATCTTCTTTTAAATTGTCCCCATCAATTACTTGCATCACCAGGGGCTCCTATTCCATTTGACACGGTGAGAACAGTCTCTGAAATTCAACTCACAAAGGGATTGCTTTCACTGGGCATGTTCTTTAGCTCTGCAAGCTCTCTTTCCCCTTCCACCCCCAAGTTGTTTATTTTAGGCATCAGCCAAGAAAGATTAGATATTAATGAAGATTAAGTGTCTAGCAAGCACTGACAAAAGAGGGAAATAATTATCTTATTGGGGTTATGGAAGTTTGTTATCTCACAGCTGACAAGAGTAAACGGGAAAAGCCAGCCTAACTTGTCTAAGCAATCTCTCTTTCAGGTGTTAATTGAAAAATGCAGGTCAATCACAGGACAACCAGGAAACCAAGGAAGCTGATCTCCTGAGCCAGGTGAGCCATTGATCTGCTAACTGGCAAAATAAAATATTGCTGATTCCAAGAACTCAATAATTTGCAGTGGATTTCTGTGAAAGGAGGAAGTATGCTAAGGACTCCGTAGGTGATATGTGAATGGATATATATGTGTGCTTCCCAGCATCATCCACCTATCAATTTATCAACCTTCACAGCTCCTAGAGCTGAAAAAGTTGAACAACCATGACTAAAACTGTTTGGAAATGGCTTTTCAGAATCTGAGATGAATTTTTCCCACTCTAATCTGATCGTGTTCTAGATTGGCCTAAGAACTTTTTCATGTATTTTACCAATATGCTACACTTTTTCTTTAAACTTTACTAAGAAAATATTCCAGCAAATGCCTAGAAACTCAGTCTAATGACTCTGGCAAACCTTAAGATAATAGTCCTTATTAATCTGAAGTCTGAAAGCAAATCCAAATGGTAGACCCTGCATTCTAATTCTAATTGGATCATCTAATATCTGATTTTATGAGAAGGCCAATTGATTTAAATCAAACTTACTTCCAAATGGCTATAGGGACAAGATACGAATTAATTTCCCTTTCTTTTACTTTTTTAATATTTTATCAATAAATTTAAAAAGCTGATTACATAGCTTCAAACACTAAGCCACCGTTTAAGCCAAATAATATAGCAACAGTCACTATTGTATAAATCATAATCTTTTTATAGTCTTTAATTGTAATTTATTGGTTTATTCAGTCCTAGTCACTTGTGAAAGATAACTATATACATATGATAGATAGATGATAGATAGATAGATAGATAGATAGATAGATAGATAGATAGATAGATAGATAGATAGATGATAGATAGATGGATAGATAAAATCGCAAAATGAGACTAAAGATTACAATAATTTCTATTAAGGACTTTATACTAAGAGAAACCCACATTTTAAATATAGAGTTTGCAATATAGAGTTTTAACCCAAAAATGGTTTCCAAATTGAATTGAATGTTGTTTTGTATTTAGTTATGAAATGCAATATTCTCTTCTAGGAGCAGATGGAATATTCTACCCATACATCATCTCATCTAAGTGTTTAAGAACATAAACTTTTTGGGCATGCTGAAACTCTTGGAATATAAGAATGCACCACAGATACCAAGCTGCAGAATTTAGTAAGAAGATTGTACTCTTCATTTTCTTGGATCTCAGCATCCTTTTTTATTTTTATTTGTAATCATTGGATGCAGTATTCGAAGTGTGGCCTCACTAAAGCAGTATAGAGCAGTGCTATCATTTCTCATCTTTATTCTATCCCTCTGTTGATGCAGCCCAGGACTACCTATGCTCTTTTGGCAACTGCAGGATAGTGCTTGCTCATACTTAAGTGGTGGTCCACTAAGACACCTAAATCCTTCTCACAGTTATTACTATTGAGGCAGGTACTGTCTATTCTGTTCCTGTGTATTTGATTTTCCCTGGCCAGGTGCAGGATCTTACTTTTCTCACCACTGAATTTCATCTTATTGGATAGGGCCCAATGCTTATGTCTGTCAAGATCCTTCTGAATCTGGAGTTCATCTTCTAAAGTGTTGGCAATCCCTCCACCCCGGCTTGGCATAGTCTGCAAATTAGATGAGTTCTCATTGTAGCCCCTCATCTAAATCATTTATGAAGATGTTAAAGAGTAATGGGCCTAAGACAGTCTTGCAGTATCACACTGTATGCTTCCTTTCATGTGTAGATGTAGTTCCATTGAGGACTACACCTTGAGTGCAGTTGGTCATCCAGTTACAAATCCATCTGATGCTGTCTATCCCATTTTTTTTATTATTGTGTAGTGTGTCTGACGCAAGGAGGAGACGCCAGCCGGTGTGTGAGTTCAGCTCTTTATTGAAGGGGGGGTAGTGAACTGGGGAATGAGGGCTACCTGGCCTCCTTAAATACCTAGCCAGGTAAGCGGACAGCCAATGGGGTTGGCCCTACGTTTCCCGCCGAAACTGGGTTTCCCGCCAAAACCGTCCAGGCCAACGCCCCCTGGTGGCTGTTGCTATGCAGGTGCCTGCATACATAACACCCCTCCCCCCTTAGAGAAGAACCACATAACAATGAAACAACTTGCAACTAACTACAACTATGTACACTGATTCAACACTAGTATCAAAAAAACACAACGATGCCACTGTGTGGGGGTCACTTGCACACATAGTCCGATAGGTAGGCAGGTGTCCTGTGTGGCCGGGTGGACCGTCTGGGTATGGTTTGGCCCTGGGCTTGGACCGCGGGTTCTTGAGGCCTCTGTGCAGGGTTGCAAAGAGCTGGGATCAGGAGGCCCTCCTCCTCTGGTTACTGCTCTGTGCAGTTCCCGGCTGGGTTGACCTCTCCTGGAGTGTGGGTCTCCTGTTGGGCATGTGTGGTGCGCTCAGGGACCCTTCCTCTGAGCTGGTCGATGTGTCGCCTTATGCGTCTGTCCCCCTCCACCCCCACGATGTAAGAGAGGGGTCCTGTTTTCTCAACCACTATCCCCGGAACCCATGGATGTCCAGCCCCGTAGTTCCTTGCCCAGACCAGGTCCCCTACGTTGAGAACCCTGTGTGCAGGGGATGATGGCAATGGTGATTATGGTGATGATGGTGATGGTGGCCTTACGGTCTCGGCTGCTACCCGGTCTGGGTGTAAACGGTCCAGCTTGGTGATGAGGCACCGCCCCCATCGCAGTTCTGCTGGGCTCTTCCCAGTAGCCACGCATGGTGTAGTGTGTTGGGCGAGCAGGAATTTCACCAGCCTGTGGTGCCAGTCCCCACTGATGATGCGCCGGAGTGCGTCTTTGGTCGTCCTTACCATCCGTTCGGCTTGCCCGTTGGTTGATGGATGGAAGGGCGTGGAGGTGGCGTGCCTAATCCAGTTCGCCTTCAAGAATGCCTGGAAATCATTAGCGGTAAACTGAGGCCCGTTATCAGACACAATTACGTCGGGGAGGCCGTGTGTGGCAAAGAGCTCTCTGAGCACCTGGATTGTCCTCCCCAAGGTCATGTTGGGAACAGGGACTACCTCTAACCACTTGGAGTGACTGTCCACCACTACCAAAAACAGTTGGCCTGGAATGGCCCTGCATAGTCAATGTGGATGCGGGACCAGGGGGGGTGTGTGGCCTCCCACCGGTGCACTGGTGCGTGTGGCACTTCTGGCCTGGATCTCTGGCATGTGTTATAGGCCTTGACCCACTCCTCAATGTCCTTCTCCAACCCTGGCCACCAGAGGTAGCTTCTGGCCAGAGCCTTCATCCTGACCACCCCCGGGTGTCCCTCATGTAAGGAGTCCAATACCCTGGCCCGTAGTACGGTGGGGATGATGACCCTGCTACCCCAGAGGAGGCAACCCTTGTGCGTGGAGATCTCGTCGCATCTGGTGAAATAGGCCTGGAACTCCAGCCCCGGGGATTTGCCCTGCGACCCCGTGCAAACCCATGAGTGCACCCAGCCCATGATGTTGTCTGTGGCTGTGTGGCTGGCAATATCCTTGGCATGAACGGGACACTCCGGTAGTTCCTGCAGGGCTAGGATCTGTGTGGCTGGGGCTGGGTCTGGATCCGGGGTGTCTAAAGGAAGCCTACTTAGACCGTCTGCGTGGCCCATCTCCTTCCCTGGTTTGTGCACCAGCTTGCAATTGTAGGCTGCAAGGAAGATGGACCACCAGAGCATTCTGGGGGACAGAATTTGGGGGGTCTGCCTGTCCGTTGTGAACAGGCCCAGGAGTGGTTTGTGGTCCGTGTAGACAGTGAACTCCCTGCCATATAAGTAATTGTGGAATTTCTTGATTCCTGCCACGATTGCCAGGGCTTCTTTGTCAATTTGGGCGTAGTTTCTTTCTGCTCCAGACAGCGTCCTGGAATAGTAGGCTATGGGGATTTGTGCCCCATTGGGCTCAAGGTGACTGAGAACTGAGCCCACACCGTAAGGGGATGCATCGCATGCGATGCCAATGGGCTTGGACTCGATGAAATGGGTTACTGTGGATTTATCTGACAGCAATGCTTTCAAGGCCCTGAAACTCTGGTCATGGGTGGCAGTCCAGACCCATGTTGCCTGCTTGTCTAGCAGCCTGTGGAGTGGTTCAGCGATGGCTGCCTTGTGTGGGAGGAATGTATGATAGAAATTCAACAGACCCAGGAATGCCTGAAGCTCTGCCTTGTTCTTGGGTGTGGGTGCTAGTTTGATGGCCCTCACCTTGGATTCTGTGGGGTGGATTCCCCTGGCATCTATTCTAAACCCCAAGAATTATGTGGATGGAACACCTATGCTGCATTTCTCCCTTTTGAGTTTGAGACCTGCTGTGCGCAGTCTGGACAGCACCTCCCTGAGCCTACCTGCCAGTTCCTCTGCTGATGCTCCTGCTATCAGGATGTCATCAAAGTAAGGGCAGACTCCAGGGATGCCCTTGAGAGTCTTCTCCATAACTTCTTGGAAGATGCCAGGAGCAACACTGACTTCCAAACTGCAGCCTGTTCACCCGGAACGCCCCCCTGTGTGTTATTATGGTTTGAATGTCAGCTGTTGCCCTAGTAACCATGAGTTGCTGGTACGCCTGTGCAAGATTGAGCCTTGCAAAGATGGCACCGCCTTGGAAGGAAGCGAGAACGTGGCTGAGCATGGGGACCGGGTAAGCGTGCAGGTTCAGGGCGCGGTTCACTGAACACTTGTAGTCGGCACAGATCCTTATTTCCCCATTGGATTTGAGGGGGCTTACGATAGGGGTTTCCCACTCCCCCCCCATCGACGGGCTCTAAGATTCCCTGTGCCACCAGCTTATCTAATTCGCGCTCGATTTTGTGTTTGAGTGCAAAGGGGACTCGCCGCGGCCGGACCCTAACGGGGGCAACGTTCAAGTTCAGCTTGAATGCTATGGGGGGCCCTGTGTACTTGCCCAATGACCCATCGAAGACGTCTGCGAACTCCCAGCAGACGGCCTCGACGGAGTCCCCCTGGATCCGATGGATCCCGGAGACGGTGATTCCCAGGGCCTCAAACCAGTCTAGCCCGACCAGACTGGCTCTGCGGCCTTCTACCACTACAACGTCCAGGTGCCCTTCGCGACCCTTGAACCCCACCGAAACGGTGGCCTCCCCCTTTACCTTGACTGGGGAATTCTGAAAATCGGTCAGGGTTAATTTTGTAGGCCGTAATTTAATCTGCTGCTTGCTCCGGCTGGTTATGAAGTTAAGGATCTCATCTGAAATGATTGAGACCGCTGATCCGGAGTCAAGCTCCATGCTGCAAGGGACGCCTTGCAAGCGGATTGTTAATCTAATTTTGGGTTTGAGCAGCCAGCGGCTACCCGTGTGGTTAATGGCCAGCCGGCTCTCAACATAGCCAATTCGCGTTTTGGTCGGGGCCCCAGTACCTTCGAATGGCGGTTCCTCCGGTTGCAGCTCATGGATCTCCTCTCGGGGGCAGCGGCTACGACAAACCGCGGCTATGTGGCCTGTTTTCTTGCAGGCCCGACACGTGGCGGACCGGAACTTGCAGAGGCTGCACATGTGGTTCCCACCATACCCTGCGCACCTCTGACGGTTGGTGGCATTGCTGGGAGGCCTTCGCTTGTCTGGGCGTCTGGCTCGCTGGTCGGGGGTCAACGTCCGCTGGAGGAGGTCAATGCTCTGGTCATCCTCCTCTGTGGCGCTTTGCCGGTGGATGTTGGTCGCCTGGTTGCCAGACCTGGTTTCCTGGCATGCTTGGACAGCCCCGCAGGCCGCTTCGTGGGCCAGGATGGCGTCCTCGGCTTCCTGGAGCGAAACCTCCTCTCTCTCGAACAGGTGCTCTTGCAGCCGCCTGTCTCGTAGGCCGCAGATCAGCCGGTCCCATAGCCGCTCCTCCAAATTCGAGAACCTGCAGGCGACGGCGGCTTCTCGTAGGGCAGTGAGGAAGTCGGCACCAGTCTCGTCGGGGCGCTGGTCCCTTTTTTCGAACTGTGACCGCGCGGCCACCTTGGAGCGTCGGGGCTTGAAGTGTGCGTTGAGTCTGGCCACGAGGTCCCGGTACACGACAGTGTTGATGGCCTCCTGGGGGAATAGGTTTGCGGCGATCTCCAACAGCGCTGGCCCTCCGCATGTACAGTTCAACGTGAGCCAGGTAGCGGGCCCAGGTCTCGGGATGGCGGGTGTCAAAATCGCGGGGTTGTCCGGCTCTTGCCATGGCGGTGCGGCTTGCGGTCTCGGTGTCGGTGCGGTGTGTGGTCTCGGTTGCGGATGCAGTGACCGGCGTGGTCCGGTCGGCTGACCCGGTCGGCTGGCGGTCGTGGGGGAGAAGGAAGGAAAATGCCTTTCCCTTCAGCTTGCGGAGCATTTCCCCAGTGACTTCAGCTCTTGGTCGGCAGCAATCCCATCCTCGTCGCCACTATTGTGTAGTGGGTCCGACGCAAGGAGGAGATGCCAGCCGGTGTGTGAGTTCAGCTCTTTATTGAAGGCGGGTAGTGAACTGGGGAATGAGGGCTACCTGGCCTCCTTAAATACCTAGCCAGGTAAGCGGACAGCCAATGGGGTTGGCCCTAGGTTTCCCGCCGAAACTGGGTTTCCCGCCGAAACCGTCCAGGCCAACGCCCCCTGGTGGCTGTTGCTATGCAGGTGCCTGCATACATAGCATTTATCTTACCAAGAAGAAGGCTATAGTCTACTTCATCAAATGGCTTACTGAAAACTAAATAATTTATGTTCACACCATTTCCCGGATCCACTAATTCACCTCCTCAAAAAAGGCAATAAAGTTTGTCTTGCATGTTCTGTTTTCAACAAACACATGTTGGCTTCTAATAATCACTTTGTTCATTTCTAAGTACTTGCAAATCCATTGCTCTATTATCTTTCCCAGGATTTTCTCAGGTATTGATGTCAGGCTGTTTGGTTTGTAGTTTCTTGGATCCATTTTTCCTCTTTTTGAAGATTGGAAGCTTATCAGCTTTTTCACTCTTCTGGCAGTTTCCTCATAGTCCATGAACTTTGAAAGATTTTATTCAGTGGTTCAAAGGTCACATCTGCCAGGTCTTTCAAAACTCTGGGATGAAATCCATCTGGTCCTGTGATTTGAAAGTGTCTAAATTGTATAATGTTTTCTTACCATTTTCTTGCCTATTTTAACTTACATTTCTCTTCTGTCTTCTATTGCATTGCCTTTGATCAGTTGGACTATTTTTTTTCCTTTTGCATTTTGAATTAAGCAGTTCTGCTTTCTCCCTGTTGACCATTACCTCCTTGCCATTTCCTCCCATTAGATCATTTACTTGACTTTTTTTCTTGCTTCTTATATGTTGAAACAAACCTTTAGTATTACTTTTGGCATTTGTTGCAAGTCTTAGTTCATTCTGAGCCTTAGCTCACGTGACTTCATCCTTGCAGAGGCTAATTAGTGGTTTTAGTTATGTGTCCCTCTTTCCATTTTTTATACAGGTAGTCCTTGATTTACAACAGTTTGTTTAGTGAACATTTAACATTACAATGACTTATGACCATTTTTACACTTAGGACCATTTTAGCATCCCATGGTCATGTGATCAAAATTCAGACACTTGGCAACTGACTCATATTTATGACAGTTGCAGTCTCCTGAGGTCATGTGACCACCTTTTGCAACCTTCTGACAAGCAAAGTCAATGGGGAAGCCAGATTCACTTAATAACCATGTTGCTAATTTAACAACTTCAGTGATTTACTTAACTGTGACAAGAAAAATCATAAAATGGGGTAAAACTCACTTAACCAATGTTTCACTTAGCAACAAAAAATTTGGGCTCAATTGTGGTCATAAATCGAAGACTACCTGTAGTTGTCCTTTTTGTTTCTCAGTTTATCAAAAAGTTTTTTATGAAACCATGCTGATCTTTTCTGGACTTTTCTTTCTCTATGATTTTGTGTTAGTCTGTGGTGTTATAATCTCATTTTTCAGAATTTCTTAAGCTTTTTGAGTTGTTTTCTCTTTTAGGATTTCTATCCATCAAAACCCTTCTCCCAGTTTGCTTCTAAGTTTGCTGAATCAGTTCTCTTAAAACAGGGGTCTTCAAACTCGGCCCTTTTATGACTCATGGACTTCAACTCCCAGAATTCCTCAGCCAGGCACGCTGGCTGAGGAATTCTGGGAGTTGAAGTCCATGAGTCATAAAAGGGCCGAGTTTGAAGACCCCTGTCTTAAAATCTAAGTTAGTAGTTTCACTTTCTAATAAGCCACAGCTACTTGACCTGTTCCCCAAATTCACTAATCTCTCAGAATCCACATTATATTCACAAAAAGTCAAGAGGTTTATTTTAATTAAATTCACTTTTTTCAATAATACAATATTTTCTGATCAGTTATATACTGATATACAGTGATACTGTGTGTACATGTGTATTTATTTTATAAAGACCACTTCATGTACATCAGTTAAGCTAAATGAAAAATGAAAATGGAAGTCTAACACCATCTCTTTCGTCTTGCCGATGTTTAGGTGTAAGTTGTTGTTACTATACCATATGGATAGTTTTTGTACCTCCACCCTATATGCTGTCTCATCCCCACCTGTAATAAGACCCACCACAGTTGTATCATCTGCGAACTTGATTATCGCAGTGGAATGGGTCAGATGATACACAATCATAAGTGTATAAAGAGTACAGGTAGGGGTTAAGCACACAGCCCTGTGGCGTGCTGGTGCAAAGCTTCAGGGGGTGGACAAAGCAGACCCGACCCTCACTGTTTGTAACCGATCCCTAAGAAAGTCTTGAATCCAATCGCAGATGGCGGGGGAGAATTTCAAGTCAGTCAGCTTCTCGATGAGAATGCTCCGCAAAATGGTGTTGAAAGCCGAGCTATAGTCAACAAAAAGCATCCTGACATAACTTCCAGGTCTCTCGAGATGACTTGCTACAGAGTGTAAAGCAGTAGCTATGGCATCGTCTGTCGACCTATTTCCCCTGTAGGCAAATTGATGTTTATCAAAGTCCAGTGGGAGGCATGTCCTAAGATGTTGGAGAACCAATCTTTCGAAGCATTTCATGACTACAGACGTTAATGCAATAGGTCTGTAGTCATTCAGGCACTCAACTGCAGTTTTCTTGGGGACTGGGACAATGGTAGCTGCTTTCAAGCGATGGTACACATGCCGTTTGCAAGGAGATGTTAAAAATCCTTGTCAGGACCCCTGCTAATTGATTGGCACAATTCCTGACCACTATCCCCAGCATTTAATCTTAACATTAAATGAAATCAAATTTAGTTTTTAGCCTGATTTCAGTCAAAGAAGGAAAGAAACTAGTTTCTTTGCAAGACTGACTCTTTCAAGTAGATAATTATGCAACTAACATCTTCATACATTGACCACTGATTGGTTCAAAATTGGGAAAGGAGTCCGGCAAGGCTGTATACTGTCGCCTTGCCTATTTAACTTATATGCAGAGCACATCATGAGAAAGGCAGGGCTAGATGAATCAAAAGTTGGAATTAAGATTGCTGGAAGAAATATCAACAACCTAAGATATGCAGATGATACCACTCTAATGGCAGAAAGTGAAGAGGAACTGAAGAGTCTCTTGTTGCGAGTGAAGAGGGAGAGTGCAAAAGTTGGGTTGAAACTAAACATTAAGAAAACCAAGATCATGGCATCCGGCCCTCTCAATTCCTGGCAAATAGATGGGGAAGAAATGGAGATAGTGACAGATTTTATTTTCCTGGGCTCCAAGATCACTGCAGATGGGGACTGTAGTCAAGAAATTAAAAGACGCTTGCTCCTCGGGAGGAAAGCCATGGCAAATCTAGACAGCACACTAAAAAGCAGAGACATCACCCTGTCAACAAAAGTGCGTATAGTCAAGGCTATGGTCTTCCCAGTTGCAATGTATGGCAGTGAAAGTTGGACCATAAGAAAGGCTGAGCGCAAAAGAATTGAGGCCTTTGAACTCTGGTGCTGGAGAAGACTCCTGCGAGTCCCTTGGACTGCAAGGCGATCAAACCGGTCAGTCCTAGAGGAGATCAACCCTGACTGCTCTTTAGAAGGCCAGATCCTGAAGCTAAAACTCAAATACTTTGGCCACCTAATGAGAAGGAAGGACTCACTGGAGAAGAGTCTAATGCTGGGAAAGATTGAGGGCAATAGAAGAAGGGGACGACAGAGAATGAGGTGGCTGGATGGAGTTACTGAAGCAGTAGGCGTGAGCTTAAATGGACTCCAGAAGATGGTAGAGGACAGGAAAGCCTGGAGGAACATTGTCCATAGGGTCGCGATGGGTCGGACACGACTTCGCAACTAACAACAACAAAACATTCCACTAAGTTACACAAACAAAGAACTTCAATATCTCCTGCTTAGTGGCTTCAGCCTACAAAGGAAAATAGTAAAACTGTACTGTGATTTAACTGTTCTAAAATCCATACATTAACTATCTCTCTGCCGCCAACAGAACGGCTTCTGCAAAAATGACATTAAAATATAGTTGCTACTAAATTCCCAAAAGAATTAATCAAAGGCTTCACTAAAAGTTATCTGGCACTCCATTATGTCCAGCACAACTTTGATCTGTTTGATTTCTTCAGTTCCTGTTCTCCCTCTGGAAATCTATTCTGATTAAATCAATCTCATGCTGCATCATTCTTTTCCTTGCATAATTGACTCCGTTTTAGTATCAGAGTTGCCAGGACATTGATATTTGTTTTTATTATTTATTTATATAAAAAAAATAAAAGCTGCCCAGTTCACACACTCATACGCAGGTAATTTACAACATTTAGTATCAGAATTGCCAGGACATTGATATTTGTTTTTATTATTTATATATATATAAATAAAATAAAAGCTGCCCAGTTCACACACTCATACACAGGCAACTTACAACATTAAAAATTACACATATGCCATCTCTGTGACTTAGAAGCAGTGCAAACAAGTCTGTATCCCAGAAAAATTAATGATTATCTTCAGATGATCCTATACTGCAGATATGAACAGGAAAGGACATCATGCAGATAGTTAAATTTCAAAATGTTTAAGGATTCAAAGGCCAGTATCAATGCCTTAAACTGTGCTCATTGCTATTTGCAGGGATGTGTTGCTTTTATCAAAATCTACAAGATGGGTGTTCATTTTTTATGTCATAGCCATTGTCTTATAGATTTACACACACACACACACACACACACACACACACACTTCCCAAGGTGCTTCTGCCCTATGCTGTATATTAGTTAGCAGTCTACTTTCTCCAATTTGTACCTGTGTAAGTTTCACATTACAGTACATTTCAAGACTAGCCGGTATAGAACATGTGATAGTAATCAAGATGAGATATTACTAAAGCATGGATAGCTCTCACCAAATCCAGTCAACTCAGAAACGGTTGTATTTATTTATTTATTTGGAAAATGTATAATTGGAACACTAAGGCTCAATGTATGAAGATGGCTTTTAATATAAATATATACAATATTTTAAACAATTTAATGCAATACAAACATATACATACACATAAAATTATTTCAAAGCATTTTGTCCAAAAGAGTCCAGTGCTATGGAAAGCTAAGATACTGTGCAGAACCCTCAAACTCCCAACCTCTAGCAGAGGACCTAGAATGGAGTTTCTATGATATATGTATGTGTGTATATGTGTATGCATGTGTGTATGCATCTATGTATGTATTTTCAATATACTGGTTGGATAAATAACAGCTTTGTTTCATTCCTTTGCTAACTAAGATTCAGTCTGTTTTGTCATGTTGTGTCCAGACTGTGGCTTTCTATCTTAAGTTTCTCATGAGAACAATTAGATGTTCTGGGATTTTATTTTCCTAAGGACATTCCACAACTTGATATGGTGGAAACAATCAATGGTCTTTCTATAGTCAATGAAGCACATACTTACATCTTTGGATTTTTCAATTATCTGATCAGCATCAGTAGTAATGTTCTTCAGCACTCTCTAAAACTAGTTTCCACATTTGGCATCTCCCCTTCAGTGTAGGATTTTAATCTGTGTTAGATGATTCTAAGTATTATGTTGCTGGTGTCTAAAATTAAGGTTATGGTATGATAGTTTGCTCATTATCTGCATCTTCTGATATAGTTGCTGCCTGGTATAAGGCCTCCTTGGTTTAGCTCGTCAGCAATGATGGTCTTCATGCCTTGGGTGACCCTGCTGGAAGTATATAGTCTTGGCACACATTCTTGGTACTCTTTGTTTATCCTCTCCTCCATCACAATGAGGAAGTACAACAGGCTTGAAAGGGCACCTAAATGTAGCAGGCAGTAAAACATTTGCTGCTTTTGTTATGTACTGGGCTCTTGTGAAATACCACGTGGGTTGCTGGAGCAGCTAACGGCTCTCCAGCAACCCAGTCTACAAGTCTCCTGTGCTGCAATTGGCTAACTCCAGGCGGCAATGGTTGATTCAAACCTATTGGCTGCCGCCTAGGGGCTAGACTATAGTATATTGCAGCTAGTCACAGACATTTCCCCAATACAGTTCCAGCACGAAATAAACAATGAATTACCCTGTACTCAGTTCAGCGTCTTCATTCCTGTGCCAAAGAACCCGCTATTTAACAGCTTTACACTGGAAGACAAAGTTACTGGTTCCTGTTAGATCTGATCTCTAGGATTGGCACTTCCAGACTAGGAGCACAATGGCTCCAGGTGTCATTTCTTTGAATTCCCAGAACTGTTAGTCAGCCAAGTACCGAAGATAAGTTACTAGAGTAAGATTGCAAACTTTATGCTCTTGCATAAAGTCCTTCCCGACTAACTCAGTGGGGTTAATTTCTGAATAGCCCATATAGGCTTCCAGTATAATTTTTTTGAGTTCAGGCAGATTTTGATTTGGGACGAATGGCACTTACTTCCCAAACTCATTATAAACAGGCTGACTTAATGTTGGACATCTTTCACTGTAAATTATTAGATGAACCTGTAATGGAGCAACTTTTAGGCTTAGGCATATTAATCATGGTAAAACTATCGCAGTTGACTGTGGAATTATATTTTGATGATCTGTCTAGTTTAAAATAGTCCATGAATAATGATTGTATTTAAATGTAATTAGCTTTACATTCTTGTGAAAAATAGTGAGATATCTTTCTTTATGGGCACAAGAAGTAGAAAGGCAATCAGGGCCCAGCATACAAAATCTGCAGACACTTCCAACTCCAAATGAGATTCAAGACAGATTTCAGCATGCAGATAAATTGTCAATGTCCCTGAGTTCCATATCTATTCTTCTTTAGGGTAAATGTGAGAGGCAGTCAGAGCAAAAATATTGAAATGACTTCACATGTGAATCAGGAGCACCCTGGAATAAAATTTCTCCTAGGAGACTTCGGCTTATGACATCTCTGGTAGGACTTCACTCTGGCATTTAGAAGGTTTAATTTAAAATTGTTCTTTCTATTGCCCTTTGAGAGTACCTCTGGAGCTTCATGTTTTTAAATCCATTAACATGGAGAATATAAAGTTCTGTTTATTTAATTTTTGTAATATACTTTCAGTCAACCAATGTTCAGTGAATGCCAATGGAATTATACAAATGAAAGTAATTATTAAAAGCTGAATCAAATCAAAGAAAAGGGTTGACAAAAATGAACAAGGGGAAACAAATAATGTTCCTGATAGACAAAAAATGTATCTGAAAGACAAAGTTGCCCTTTTAGGGTAAAACAACCATAAAAAACAATTAGGCTCATTTTAGGATTGTTAAAAAAACATACACATTGCAGTGTTCCAAAATAGGCACTATGATTGCAGCAAGTGATATCAAAATGAATGGAAATAACAAACCTTTCAGAGATTTCACAGGGAAAATAGCAAGTACCACTTACTACAGATTACAATGGTTAAAACAACAAGGAAAGACCATTAAAACCAAAATGAAAACAACAGGGTAGGACAATTTCAATATCAAAAAGGAAAGAAATTATGTGCTCAATTAGTTTCATAAAAAAGGATTATGGTAGCAGGTTTAATACTTTGCCACAATTGTAGATCACAAAAGGCCTTTGTATGTTCCCTCATCATGAGCTGCTAAATGGAGGACATCACATTTAAACATCACACACTATTAAATTTAGTACAGTAGCACATTTTTGTATTTTTCCCCCTCTTAATTCATTAGAGGTTTTGCCATGCTGATGTTTTGCCTTTCTACCAGTTAGGTTAGAGGTAGAGAAACATTTTAGTCAAGGATTCAGCTACTTCTGAAGAATCTTATTATACCATAATACGTTTGAAAAATGCTTCCCTAAGATCCATTTGGATTTCTTCTCTCCTAGGTCTAAAACTGGAGAACAAGCATTTTTAGGAACACAAACTCTCCAGTACACTGAAAATGAAAGCAGCAATTTAGCAGCAGGTTGTAGAGTAAAATATAGAATATAGGGTGACATACAAAATATAGCGAGATTTGATCAAAATATTCTTAAATGTGCAAAAGAAATAGCACTTCTACACTTTGGCCCCCTTTCTTTAATTTACTCAAATTTCTCAAATTATTCAATGTGGGGAATGTCACAGCCAGAGTGCGGAGTGTGACATCAATGTGTCATTATGGGTTATTTTGTTTTAGATTTGTACACCGCCCAAAGTACAATGGAACTGAGAGGTCAGTAAATTTCAGTAAATAAATAAAATAAATAAAGTGATTTTTGCAAAACATTATGCTACATCTACATTAAAATAAGTGGAGAACTGGTAGGCTAGAAATTAAAGGCCTACCTTCTAACATTATGAGTAATTTTAAATTAATCTCCATGGAACATCTAGAATCCATATTTATGGACCAGTTAGCATTGGGAATTAATCCACAGTGAACCAAGGCACTGTCCCCTATGAGCAGATTACCTATAGGTAAAGGTAAAGGTTCCCCCGCACATGCGTGCTATTCGTTTCCGACTCTGGGGGGCGGTGCTCATCTCCGTTTCAAAGCCGAAGAGCCAGCGCTTGTCCGAGGACGTCTCCGTGGTCATGTGGCCGGCATGACTAGACAGCAGAGGCGCACGGAACGCTGTTACCTTCCCACCGGAGTGGTCCCTATTTTTCTACTTGCATTTTTTACGTGCTTTCGAACTGCTAGGTTGGCAGAAGCTGGGACGAGTAACAGGCGCTCACTCTGTTACGCGGCACTCAGGATTCGACCCGCCAAACTGCCGACCATCTGATCGACAAGCTCAGAGTCCTAACCCACTGAGCCAGACAAATATAAAATATGAGACTCATTTATACAAAACACAGAAGGTGAAAAAAAACACAGTAGTTATATAAATGTATTAGAAATAAATATGTACTTGACTAATGATTGCATTAGATAACTACACATAGAATTGTAATTATTGTTAAAATGATGTATAATACTGTTTTCCTTTTGTTTTTCTGTATTTTTTCCTTCTCTTTTAAAAGCACTTTCTTTCCAACTTATTTAACAATCAATGTATTTTAATCTTTCGGGGGGCTCCATTTCTTTTTTGTCATTATTCTGAAAGCAATATAAGAATATTTTTTTTAAAAAAATGAGCTAAGACACTTTCATATTTCCCCCATTCTTCAAGACAACAATCTGAACTTAAACTAACTATTAAGTAGGCTTAGCTTAGTAAGCAAAATATCAGAAACATTGGGAAAAAGTGCTTTTTAATAACAGAATCTTTGCTTTTAAGAGAAACTAATGCTGTGTGATCAAAGATACCTCTTACAAGAATTTTTTTTAAAAAAAAGTCTAGTTAACTAAACTAAATTAAGAATTTTGACGATATCGATTGAACTTTTTCATTGTAAATCACCAATTAATTCAAATGTTGACAAGCAATACCTATTAATAACCCATTACTGCAAATCAAGAAATTGCTCCTTCCAGTGTTATGTGATACAGTAATTCTTTTAATCAGTTCCCATGTTCTCCGCACCTATCCATTGTTCTTGATATATGGATAGATTCCAAATAAGGGGAAACTTTAAAAAAAAACATAAAGCAATTTATTTATTTATTTATTTATTTATTAGTTGAATTTATATACCGCCCTATTCCCAGAGGACTCAGAGTTATATTAACACCAGAGCTATATTAACACCCAATTCTATATTAACACCCAGTTATATTAACACCCAATTGTTCCAGAGTTATATTAACACCCAATTCTCTGCCTACAAATTTGGTGGAGAATTTTGAAAAATCATTTGTTTCAGACTACACTACAGATTAGACTCTACCCCCTCTGATTTACATCAACACAGGGCAATAGAACATATGTAATGGAAATATTGATTCAAAGTCCTATTTAATGTTGAAGTATAGAGTATCATTTATGTCCAATACAAACTATAATGCTGTTGTATGTGTCATGATATCTACCTACAAATGAGACAAACATGTAATTTTCATCTGTTCTGACAATATTATGCATTTATTTATGTGTTTATTCAAAATTCCTTAAAGCTGGGTGAGTCATAAGAACAGCATTTAAAACATAAAGAGACAATAGAAACAGCATCAAAAAATCTGAGTACCCTCAACATATATACTGCTCCATACAGCAACATTTTGATTAACTGAGTTCCAGCCTCATGCTATTCCAGCTCTTCAAGGACTTCCAGAAGTTTAGGAGGATAGGGGCTTTCTGCATCTCTAGGGGGAAGAATTGAAGGAGCACTTCCTACGTCTCACCAGATGGCAACTTCAAAGTAAAGTACTAGCAGTGTTTCCACTTTATCTGCTTTAGGGAATAGGCAGATACTCTTAGGGAGATGTGGTCCTGCCATAGCTTAGTCCTGAGCCATTCAGAGCTTTAAAAGTGATAACCAACATCTTGAACTGCATCCAGAAACAAACAGGAAACAATAGTGTAATATGGGCAAACCATGGGACACCTAGATCAGCATATGCTGATGCATTCTGGACTATTTGTAACTTACAGATGGATTTCAAGCACAGACCCACATAGAACATGTTGCGGTAATCTAACTAGAAAAGCAGAGTCTGAGTGACTATGAGGCCTTCCAGTCCAGGGATAGGTAACACTGGCATACAAAATGAATCTATGTAAAACTATAATCTGCTTATTGACTTCCATGTTGCCCACAAGCTCTGTATGGAGAAGTGCAATCCCATGAAGAGTCAAAGATGACATCTCGCTAGTTTCATAGGGATCCACTTGCTAGGATTCAGTCAATGAATTCCTCTCCATCCAGATTCTCACACATCCAGACCCTGAGTCAACATCTGCCAGCCAGGGTGGAGATGTACTGTATAACTGGGTATTATAACCATATTGAAGATATACACAACACCATCAAATGACTTCCCACAGTGGCCTCTTGTAGATGTTAAAAAGGAGTGGTGAGTTGTGAGGCCAGACCTCTCTTCCCCAACACCCACTAGAACTGGCCATTGAGGAAGGAGGAAAACCACCACAAACAGTGATGTACAAAATGTTACCTGCCTACCTCCCTCATGGTTGACAGTTAACAATGTACAGAATGGCTATAATCACTAGGACTTACCAAAGCTCTCACTGGGTTGGTAAGAGATGCAAATGCCTCTTTGATCCCTTCAAAGGCATAGCATACATATTATACATAAAATAGCTGCAAGAGCTACAAAACTCAAATGAAATATTTACTCATAGTCTAGGCATGGAAAATTTTGTTATACAGATGAAATATGAAAAATCTATAGACAATTCTGGACTGGACTCCAATCTAAAGCCCATAATATGCTCTAACACATATACTACAATTAAACACTCACCGTGCCTCCAAGAACATCATTCATTATTTCAATATAGGAATAATTCTATATCCAAATTGTGCCCACTGAAATAAATGGGGGATCCCAAACATATATGAGAAATAAGATTTAAGGTTTTTTTAATTTCTCATATATGTTTGGGATTCTCTATTTATTTCAGTGGGTACAATTGGGATATGGAGCTGTTTTTATTTGGAAATACTGAATGACTTTTGGAGGCATAGTGAATGTTTTAAGCATACATCTGTATCCTAAATATTTTCAGAGAATGCTGGATTAAAAGCCATGAATATAATCCCCTAAACTGTGGAAATATAGTAGGTATTTTTTCTTATCAAAATCCCAAGGTCTCCCCAGTTCTACTTAAAGTTTTATCCATTATTCCACACTAGCTGTCCAGCAAATATGCACATTTTCCCCAAATTTATTTATAGCTTGATTCAAAATAAATTGCTTGGTTTCTGGGTTTTGGCAAATTATGAATGTGTGATGTTAAACTGTGACACCAATGCAATTAACTTTCAAAGAAGTGAGACAAAAGCTTTTTGTTTTTATCAAGGCAATAGGCAGTGCAGAATACTACATTTTTACAGTTTTTCACCAAAGAGACACAGTACTGATAGCTTGTGTTATGAGCAAATATATAGTGCTGTATAGCACTTTGGATATGCTTTTAAAAAGGAGTCAGAACCAGTAACTCACAGGGCAAACTGAGAACTGAATCAGTTGAAGGGAGGCAGTTCTGTACAGATGCATTCTGACTTCCCACATAGGCTGATCTTTTCTGGGATCTGGAAAACAGGAAACCCAACCAATTACAGTAAGTAACTGAAAGGCTTTTTCATCCAAGGATTTTCAATGGAACAGGCAGAATTCCTCTTAAGTAGTTGTGTTACTGTTATTATACAACCAAATTCAGTTCCAGTCCTCTTCTCCCAAGATGTCCAATTCAGCACTGTCTCTTAGAGCAGGGCTTTCCAACCAGTGGTATGGGTACCACCTGTGGTACATTGGCACCTGGCAGGTGATACACGACCATCCTAGAAAAGTGGTAGTGGGGGAGGGGAATGAGCTGAACCAGTGGCAGCACCGCACAAGCCTGAGCGAGAGATGGCTGGAGCTGCAGGGCTGTCAGGGCTCAGCAGAAGTGCCAGGATCAGCGCTTCTTCAGGGCTGTCAGGGCTCAGTGGAAGTGCCAGGATCAGTGCCAGGCTCCAGCTGGAGCTCAGCACTGATCCTGGTGCTTCTGAGCCCAGAAGTGCCGATCATCTGGAATGTTGTAGCATCTCCAGGGTGTTGTGACTTACATTCAGATGCTTGCCAACTGATTCATATTAATGACGGTCACAGTGTCCCAGGGTCATGTGAAGTGACCAAAACCTGTTGCAACCACCCAGCAGACAGGGGGAATAAAAACAAAACACCCCCACCCCACCCCGGCTGCCAATCCTCAACAGAAATGCTCACAACAATGAAAACGTCGGACAGGAGGAAGAGAGCCGCTGGGCGGGCAGGCAGGTATCTTGCTCGGCTGTTGCTTGGGGGGCACTTTTTTCAGTGCCATTGTAGCTTCGAACAGTCACTAAGCGAATTGTTGTAAGTTGAGGACTACCTGTACTTCATCATTTTTTTTCCTTTTTTTGTTTTTGTTTTTTGGTCAAGTTTTTGACACCTTGCTAGGCGACTGATTGTACTCGGATGTTGCCATATCCTAAAAGTGGTACAATGGGTGAAAAGGTTGAAAAGTCCTGTCTTAGAGAACTCGCAATATAAATAATTCCAAATGAATATTGGAATATAAGGCTCAGAGGAGCCTATTGCACCTAAGTACTGGAAAAAAAATCACATGCTTTCCTTCATCCCATTACTGGGAGACTTAAAACTGTTCCAGATATCCTTCCAGGAATGCTGATAGCCAAATCCTGGCTTACCGGGAAAGACTGTTTCATTTATCTCTGCCATAACCACCCTCTCTGATATTGTACACATGCACAAGCACAGGACTTTGTGGATTATTCAAGGGGACACCAGGCACTCCACCATCCATTCCCACCATCCATTCCCAAGTATCCACGTCTAGGCAAGTATACAGCTGGAATAATGATATTCCTATGAGGCTAGAAGAAGGCCTCTTAATGAGAAGCTTAATCACTGCCTAGGCCTCCCAAATGATAGAACAAGTCAGCCTCTTCCTTTCACCTGGACTCAGTTTTCACAGACCAACCTTTCTGATTGGGGCTCCATTTTTCCCACTTCATTTCTATATAAGATATCCATCTTCTTTCCCAGAGGAAGGAACAGAACTGAATGTTAGAACGAATAATAGTGTTTTCTGACTTTCAGTGGGAAGCATTTAGTTCATACCACCCCAAAATGTGTAAAAGGAACTAAGCATCTCCTAGGGCTTGAAGCATCTCTACTGTATTAAGCTTGAAGCATCTTTATTACGGCTATGAAATTGTTCAAAAGGGGCACTGTCAACTCTGCGACACACCTGGCTGAAGCCATCTTGCTTGTTTTCGGTTGCTACAAGAATAGGCGGGAGAAATGGGGAGTTTTATGCTAGTCTAAACAATTCTCTGTTCTGTGGGAACCAAGGTCATTTCTGTTCATTGGTCTGGGGGTTGAGCCTAATGTTAGAAAGTCCACTAAACTATTCTATTGGGAAACGTAGTTGATTGCATGGGAAGTTAAACTTTATAACACTGTAACTTTTTGGACGGAACTTTAGTCTTGGTTTCATTTTTGACTGTGCCGATACTTTGTAGCCAATAAAATGTTCTTAGAGGAAAACTCAAGCTTTAATAGGTTTCACCTATCGGAACCATGACAGGCACTTTAGAATGCATAAGAATTCACTCTAGGCACATATTTTTGAACTGTTGATTCAGGATTGGATTAGATGACCTACAAGGTCCCCTCCAACTACTTCTTCTTCTTCTTCTTCTTCTTCTTCTTCTTCTTCTTCTTATTATTATTATTATTATTATTATTATTATTATTATTATTATTATTATTATTATTATTATTATTATTATTATTATTATCATCATATTTTCTGGTGTATAATACGACTTTTTAACCCATTAAAACCTTCTCAAAAGTCGGGGGTCGTCTTATACACCGGGTGTTAGGGTTAGGGGCGGTTTTATTGTCCGATGTTACAGGAAAAACCAGAGGCAACACCCCTCCACACATACACACATGCAGGCAACCTCGGCAGCTCATTGATGGGGGGAGGAAGGGGGAGAGAATCACAAAATTGCTGTCTGTTGTCGAGCCCTGCGGGCCCGACACTACGCAGGGGGTCTCGTTCCAAAAACAAGCCCTGCTTCACCTACTCACCCCCCACTGCACACGGCTCGCTCCATGACCCGGCGCTCTGACAAACAAGGGAGGAGGTCGCCCGTAATCAGCAAGCCCGACTATCAGCTGATCACCGGTTCCTGGCTCTGCAAACCCGACGACCAGCTGCTTCACGGCGTTTGCACGCGCCTGCATCACAGGGCTTTGCTGAGGACCCCGCAGGCACTCAGGAGGACAGCCCAGTCTGCCTTGCTGTACAGGGAGCCTGGGCACTACGAAACATGCTAGCTGTTCCCTTGCCTGCCGACGGACCTGTGCCAGGACTGCATGCTATAGCCTGCACGCTGGAGGCAAGGGACGGCTGTTTTCCATCGGTGTCAGATGGACCGGAGCCAGGGACTGCTGGAGGGTGGCCCTGGGACGTGTGGAGGAGCCCGCTGGAGCCAGATACAGATGAGGGGGGCAGTTGGTTGGAGAGGGATAGGCACACACTGGGAGCACGTTAGCATTTTCACCCGGGTTGGGGTAGAGGGGGTTTGGAGAAGAGTCACCCAGGATACTAACAGCAGCAAGGTTTACAACACTGAAGTTGTCGAGAGTCGGAAGCATGTGGAGGTTAAAGAAATGCAGGCAGGCTCTGGATGCCGGAAGTGTACTTTGTACGTTGCTAAGCACATTGATTTGTGCTTTAGATTGTAAGCTGCCCTGAGTCTTTGGAGAAGGGTGGGATATAAATGGGATTTTTTTAAAAAAATTGCGTCTTGGAGACAGGGAGGGCTGGGCAGGCAGGGAGGGAGGGAGAGCTGACCCACCCAATCCTAGCAGACTTTGTATGCAGTGGGGTAGTCTTATATGGTGAGTATAGCCCAAACCCTATAATTTAACAGGAAAAGTAGGGGGTCGTCTTATACGCCCAGTCGTCTTATATGCCGGAAAATATGGTGGTATTATTATTATTATTATTATTATTATTATTATTATTATTATTATTATCAAGATTAGTCTTTCCAGGTTTGCACAGCTGCTTCAAAAGCTGCTCTTGGCTGTCTCCAGAAGCATCCACTGGGGGATGGTAGTGGTGTATGTGTGTATAAAACCAGTCAAGATGACAGCTATGATCATGTGATTGCAATAATTGCTAAGGGGTAGGTCTTAGTAATACAATCATAGCTGCCACCTGGGCTATTTTTTCTTCAGTGGACATTCATGGCTGTCTTCTTGTGTATAAATCAAGTGACTGTTCAGCTGTTTTCAAAATGAGGTACTACATGCATGTTTCTGCACATATCAAGGTTTGTGCACCCTATTGTTTATGTTAGTGATGAATTGCACTTTGATATCCTTTCATGGTTGATAACATTTGACAAGCATCCTGTATTTGAACATTTGCTTTTAATTGGAACAGAAAAAGAAATGAAATAAGAGAAAAAAGTAAAAAAAAAGAAAGAAATCAGGTGTTTCTCATATATGTGGATTTTAAACAATATACACTTTTAAACAAAGAATGAGCTTATTTCGTTATTAAAATTTGATGAATAATCTATGTCAATAAACCAATTACTCATAAATCACAAGTAACATCAAGTCTTCAATCTACTAAGTAATTATGGCCATAAATTTATGTTTCCAATTTTGAAGGACAAATCTACAATAAGAAGGATGTAGATAATCTTGTTCCATTGTCCAGCTACGTAACAGTATGTAGTTTTTTAAAAATATGGATGTCTAAAAATATTAAACCCTATGAGTAATGATGTCTTCCCAGACTATATAATTGTAATACTGCAAAAACATGTTACTTTGAAGAATTATTCTCATTGCCTCTTAAATAATGCAGTGATTTACTCATTCTTTTTAAAGTACAAACACAATGTCATCCAATGAATCTAAAATATTACTTTTTATGAATGAGTCATAGTCTAAAATCTATTTAAATTTTTGATAAGTTATTAAACAGTTTCTTATTGTACATATACAACAGTTATTTTCCAATTCCTTGTTCTAGTCAGTTTTTAAAATGTGGAAATCAAATGTATTTATAGTTAATAAGCATTTATAAAGACTGATGAGGAGGGAGGTTGTCTCATAAGATCATTTTTTAAAAATAGGTGTCTCTGAAGCTAAGAACACCAAATCCTTTATTTAAACAAAAGCTGGCCGTTTGAAAGGTAAATTTAGTGATTTTATTATTAGAGTGTTTTTGCTGAGATACATTCCATTCCAGGGAAGCTCCATTTTATTTCCTAGAATGATAATTTATTTATTTATTTATTTATTTATTTTATTTATTTGTTTTTTTATACCGCCCTTCTCCCGAGGGACTCGGGGCGGTGTACAGAGCAAGGTAGGTATACAGTTAAACAATAGTAAAAAACAATAGTAAAAATAAATGAAACCCCTATTAAGAGCTATCAGGCCAGGCCGGACTGCTGGAACAGGTAAGTTTTTAAGTCGCGCCAGAAGGTGCGAAGGTCGGCGGCCATCCGGATTTCGGTAGGCAAGCAGTTCCAGAGGGTTGGCGCACCCACTGAGAATGCCCTCCCCCTGGGGGCCACCAGCCGGCATTCTTTGAGCGGTGGCACCCTGAGGAGGCCCTCTCTGTGGGAGCGCACAGGACGGAGGGGTGTTGACGTTGGCAGAAGGTGCTCCCGTAGGTAATCCGGACCCATGCCATGTAGGGCTTTGTATGTCATTGTTAGCACCTTGAATTTCACTCGGAAGGCAACCGGAAGCCAGTGCAGCTCACGGAGGAGAGGTGTGATATGGGAGTATCGGGAGGCCCCCAAAAGTGTTCGTGCAGCTGCACTCTGCACCAGCTGAAGCTTCCGAGTGGCTCTCAAGGGCAGCCCCATGTAGAGAGCGTTACAGTAGTCAAGGCGAGAGGTCACAAGTGCATGGGTGACTGTACATAAGGCATCCAGGTCCAGGTAAGGTCGTAGTTGGCGCACCAGTCGAACCCGAGTGAAGGCCCCCTTGGTCACAGCTCCTATGTGATCTTCCAAGGATAGCTGTGAGTCTAGGAGGACACCCAGGTTGCGGGCCCTGTCAACAGGGGGTAATAACTCACCCCCGATGTTAAGGGATGGAATGTTCTGAGTATCCTGGCATGCCGGTATGTACAGCCATTCAGTCTTGTCCGGGTTGAGTTGAAGCCTGTTCCTCCCCATCCATTCCCGAACCGCTTCCTCACTTAGGAAATATTGGTGATAAGGAAAAAGCCTGAGGCCCAACATCTCTTGGCATTCAAAAAACCTTTGTTCCAGTTGTTGTCATGCTGAGGAAAGTGCATGGCTTATTATTGTATTTGGCGTTTCATATACAGTCAGACATTACAGAAATTCCCACCTTTACATGCAACCATCACTGATGTTGACCTTGTTTGACCAACAGTTATTGGCACCTTTCAAATTTTATCATCTAGGCAGTGACTTGGCTGTATAAAGTGTAGACTGTTGTTCTTGTTTCCCTGTTGGGCAAAACAACTTGTACTGCCATATAGCAATAGAACTATGTGCTCTGATAGCTTGACATGCATCTTCTTCAAGAGCAGTTTTGTGTGCCTGACACCATATTCCATTTATTTATTTCAAACCTAGGACTTTTGAGCTTCCAAAACAGGCATTTTTAACAAGCAATGATGAAATCAAAATGATGATGTGTATATTACAACATCACAAATCAACACAATTATGTCTTTCTGAGTCATACCTATTCTAACGCAAGCTTAAACCTGTTTGATCATTTCTATCATGGTGACATGTGTGTGTGTGTGTGTGTGTGTGTGTGTGTGTGTGATCTTTTGTCCCCCAATGCAGAAACCCATGTTGTTGAACCATTTAGTTAGCCAAGGGAGTGAAATAGGATGCTGAACAAGATAGTTTTTTTTTTGTTGTTGTTCCAACAAGATTCTATGGTCTTCTCTCTTTCTGTTTGCTCTGTAGACATATTTTCATTTATGATAATAGAAAGAACAAAATATATTAGCAAAGATTACTTGTGTAATCTGATTGATTCACAACTATTTTTTGTTTTAATGATGAGTTGTTAATAATAATAATAAAATAATGCATAATAAAAGTGCATGAAATTCTTTTTGCATTATTGAATGTTTAAGAACCTTTTAGATAATTACTCATAGCAATATATCACTATGATTTCTTCCTCAGATGGTATTAAAATATATTTATTCCAACATCATAAAGTATCTTTTATTAAATCAGTATTGTTTACACACTCACATACTTATTTGATACTCAGGACAGGTAGAGGACAGGAAGGCCTGGAGGAACGTTGTCCATGGGGTCACGATGGGTCGGACACGACTTCGCAACAAACAACAACTACAATCAAATAAGAGGCTCTCTGTACTCTTTCAAGTGTGTGTGAATTAAACATGCCAAGCTTCACTGAAAAAAAAATCAATGGAGGCATTTATACACATACAGTATAAATGCATCAAGTTCAGTATTCCATAGCCATCGTGTTTTGTTTTGCATTTACACATGTCAGCAAGCCATTACAAATCAAGCATCATGGTTGGAATGATGTATTCAGGGGGTCACTGAACCAAGATGCCAGTTTAGATGGACATTTAAGCTGATTTTTCATGATTCTTTTTAACTTTTTACAATATAGCCATAACATTTTGTCAATCAAGCCCGTTCATGCATTCATCTGTGTGTCAGGATTGAATGAAGGCAATTTAAGTGATATGGAAACATACTGTGGAATTTGCAGAAGTTGTTGGATTTCTAAAGGAGACTTGAAAGAATCAGGTTATCAAGATAAACAGGCCATCAGGGCTATATGGAATGACTAGCTTTGAAGGGAAATAAAATTCTGAAACTATAGGGCCCTTTTTATACTCTTAAATGTTGATGGAATGATATTGTGTCAGTTGATCAGTGACCATTTTCCAAACCATGCCATGATTTTTCAGTACTTGCAACTGGCACCACTAATACTATAGTTCCATAACAGAGTGTCTATGATGATTCTCCGTTAACCAGGTCATAGTTGTATCAAAAGTGGCTTTTGTTTTGAAAAGGCAACTGGACTGATTTCTTGAAGAAAAACAAGACATTTCACTTCCTATTCTGGAAGCTTCATCAGTTGTATTGGATGCTATGGGAGATGGAAGGACAATTATTGACAGTTGAGATTAGTTGGTGGGAGAGGGAAAGATAGGTTCTGGCAGGATTGCTGGGGGGGGAGAGAAATAGAAAGATTGTGTTTTCTTTGCAGTCAACTGGTCTTAACACTCTCTGAAAGCCATTGTGGTTACTGGTTACTGTTACTGAAATAGAAGTGTGGAATCTTCTTGGAGATTCTTCTGTTGTTCCATAATAGAGCCAGTTTGATCTATGGTTAAGGCACAGGCTAGAAACTGGGAAACCATGAATTCTAGGTCCACTTTAGCCATGAAAGCAGCTGCTTTGCCTTGGGCCGGTCACTCTCTCTTAGTCCAACTCACCTCACAGGGTTGTTTTGGTGAGGAAAATAGGAGGAGGAAGTTAGATATGTTCACCACCTTGAGTTATTTGTAAATATCAATTAGACAAATATCAATTAGAAAAATACTTTTAATTAAAAAGTGATTATTATTTGTTCAGGTCCTGCCATATTAATCTTTAGAGACTTGTTAGAAATTTCCTCCACTAGATGTAAATGTTTTATTTGCTGCTTTTCAGAGTGATTGTTTTATTTCTTTCACTGGCATCTACATCCAGTTGACTTCCAATCATTCTTCTTTTCAGCAAGAGTTTCCTCAATCCTCTAAAACTGATATTAGGTCTTACTCTAGTGGTGAACTGTTCTCCACACATGTTACATTAGATAGAAAAATCATACCATCATGAAATGTACTGTTCCCATTGCCAATTTCTATTCTACCTCTCTTGCTTCAGTTCTCAGTCACTGTTGGGCATCTGGCTTCTCTTCAAAGTAACTAATAACAAAGCCTAATATAATTTACATGACTTGATGCTATCCTTAGTGTGTTGGAATAAGGCTGGAAATATTATATTAACTCCAACACAAATAGGGACAATTTGCTCTTAAGAGCTGGAATGAGAGGAAGGTAATATATGAGGTTAAAGCAAGAAAAAAAATGTTACCAGGGCATATTTGGACTTATGATTAGAGGCAAACAGGCAAGTCTCTAGGAAGGTGAACAGGCAGTAGATGTTTTGCTAGCGTATGCTCTTGCAGTATGTTTTGTGTGGTATTAATAGTTTAATCTTAATTACTTTGCAAGCTTGCTTCTTTGTTTAATGTTTATTAATACATTGCAAATCCTTTGATTGAAAGGCTGGATAAAAATCTGTTAAGGAAATAAAATTAGATACAAAATTAAAACAGTGTGGAGCACTTCCCAAGACAGCTTGTTTAGCTGTTTCTTATTTATCACAACTGCATATTTCACCAAAGAACATTATTGAGAGCCTTTCTTTATTAGTTATTTATGATGTCACCTAAATGGCCTGGCAACCCCAATTTTATGCTCTCTCCCCATAAAACAGGTCTACTCTCATCCTCAGGCCATCATTTAATCAGCTTTGTCCTGCTGCTTTCCATACCGCAAAAATACTGAGCTGCCACAAAACACAAAGGGAAGCAAAGAGAATCAGGATAATGTATCATTTTGCCAGCAGCTCTTTTCATCCGATGTGGTGGCATGAATTCTATTCAGGATTTCTAGTAAGGAAAGACTCCATGTATGACAACAGAATGCTGGACAGTGGGCCTATCATCTCACTAGGGAAGCGAGCAAGATTGTCAGCTCTACCATAATTTTGAAAGGTACTCTTGGCAAAAGACACCACTTATTAAGATGCAGAAGGTATCAGATACAATCTCTGGCACATTGAGTGAGCAAAGAGATCAGATATCAGGTAATATGAAAAGCTTCTCTGTGCCTGAGACTTTAATAAGCTACCATGGCCAAAGTAGACAATTCTAAGCTAGACAGTGGGTACAAACTCATTCACATAGAAAGTCGAATACAGGCAAACTATTATGGAGAACATAGCCTACTTCACTGTTGGACTTACGAGGTTACAGGTGATAAGCAAAGCAAATTATTTCAGCTTTGATACTGAGAGCTGAATTAAAGTAAAAATTCATATACTTCTAGCAATATAAGAAATGCAAATCTGCCATTAAAAACTGCATGGTTGGCTCAGAATTGTGTTTTAGTATGTTTTCTTTTTTTTCTTCTGGAAAATATAGTACACATTTTCAGGCTCCAGTTTACACAACTCAACCTGCTAATGATTTCATCTTCTCTTTGTACAAGACAGCCCTGAAGTACTAGTTAATGGGAACTTCCTAAAGAAGAAAATACAAATGGTCTTCATCAGGGCTTTTTTTCTCATAGAACACTCAGAACGGAGTTCCGGCACCTTTTTTGGATGGAACCTTGTAGAGTAGGCAAGGTGGGTTGTATGACGTGTGAGTTCCGGCACCTTTTTCTTTTACAAAAAAAGCACTGGTCTTCATAGTTTTCACACTAATATTACTGAATAATATTCTTCTCCAGTTTATAAGATGAAGCTAGCAACAGGGAACCCCCATTAACAGTTTTCACGCATGGAATAAAGTGCTTTTAGATTATAAAGATGTTTCTACGTCTCTCCAAAATAATTATAGAATGCCTTTATTTTCTGTATAAAAAGTGTCACTTATGAAAATTGTCTGTCATGCTGAGCTGGTTTTTGTGTTCTTTTGAAGGCTATGGTTTACTTCCATCAGAAGAGTGTAGTAAAGTTGTTACAGTGGTAAAAAGGAGGTACTTTGTTTATAAGCTGAGGAAAAATGAAAACTTTTATGAGTCAGACAGAATTAACCATTTGTAAAAGGCATATAAATAATTTCATTGCAAGGTTTTGAGATTTTTCAAGGACATAAAATGTATAATTTTGGTATATATTTTTAGATAAATTTTGAGCTAAGATAGAAAATAACCCTGGAACTGGAACTGTTCCACTTTTCTAGCAGTCATACAAAAAGGTGCAATTATTGGAAAATGCACATAATAAATACATGGTAATAGTCATTGGTCTTCTAGCGGAAACAATCTATATGCAGTTGTAATCTATCCATTTTGGAAAAGGTGACTATCTCATAAAAGTTCATATGATGTATGAATCCAAATAAAGTCTTCTAATCTGGTGTATAAGCATCACCAGAAAACTTGATATATAAAGAAAGCACTTGGACTTATATACTACTTCATAGTGCTTTACAGCCCTTTCTAAGCAATTTACAGAGTCAGTATATTGCCCCCAACAATTAGGATCCTCATTTTACCGATCTCAGAAGGAGGGAAGGCCAAGTCAACCTTGAGGATTGAACCCCTGGCAGTTAGCAGAATTAGCCTGCAATACTGCATTCTAATAGGGACGCGGACGCTCAGTGGGTTAGGACGCTGAGCTTGTCAATCAGAAGGTCGGCAGTTTGGCGAGTCGAATCCCGAGTGCCGCATAGCAGAGTGAGCGCCTGTTACTCGTCCCAGCTTCTGCCAACCTAGCAGTTTGAAAGCACGTAAAAATGCAAGTAGAAAAATAGGGACCACTGCGGTGGGAAGGTAACAGCGTTCCGTGCACCTTTGGCGTATAGTCATGCCGGCCACATGACTACGGAGACGTCCTCGGACAAGCGCTGGCTCTTCGGCTTTGAAATGGAGATGAGCACCGGCCCCTAGAGTTGGAAACGACTAGCATGCATGTGCGGGGGAACCTTTACCTTTACCTTTTTACTGCTTTCTAACCACTGTGCCACCACGGCTCTTCTTTCAAGAAGATGCTGGAATACACAAGTACTATCCTTTATGATTCTACATCCCATTGGGTGCACCCTTTGGGACCTCTGAAACCTGATCTGGGCAATTTAATCCTGAGCCATTAGAACTGCAATTTATGAGAAACAGAGAAGACATTTGTAAATAATAGACAAAAGTGTTAAAACAAGCACTGCTAAACAGAATAATCTACAAAGATGAGAACCAGCTAAGACGGACTTAAAAACACAATCAGAGCAATTCAGCTTAGAACTGTTGATTAAATGAAATCCACACTTTGCATAACTTCGGGGAAAATGATGGCCTAAAATCTCGCAGCTTGGGGGTTAAAAAGATGTGGTGCAGAAAAGATGCCTTAAAATTCAGCTGAAGGTTTATTCAGTCAGTATTTTAGCAATATATTCAAAGAGCTGCAGCACTTAGGTGCTTCCTTTCCAATAAAATTACTCTTACCACATATATAAGTAGGGTGGAGTTAAAAAAATTGTCATGGTCTAATCCAGAGGTCCCCAACCTTTTTTGTCACCAGGGACCGGTTTCATGGAAGACAATTTTCCATGGACCGGGGGTGGGATGGGATGGGGGGAAGGATAGGGGGCATTCAGGATGATGATTCATTGATTTATTGAAAATTTTCTAAAAAAACAAATGAACAAATAAATAATGCACTTATTTCTATTATTATTACATGCTATTAGATTACATCAGTGACTTTCTGATTCTAAGAAAGTGGGAAGGAAGAGACAATCCTAAAAACACAGCCTTCCAGCAAAACCCAGTTGTTGAGGTAGTGCTGAGAACATCATTCAAAAGAGAGAGAGGGGAGAGAGAGAGAGAGAGAGAGAGAGACAGAGACAGAGACCAAACCAATTCGGCATTGCTCTAAGCCAGCAGTCCTGGAAAAGGTGCAAATGAGGGATTGCCCTGGAGATGCTTAAGAGGAAATGTAGCTTCTTCCCTCCCATGAAAAGCAGGCAGGATGTTGCCAAAATATGAGGCACCTGGAGCATCAAAACAAAAGCAAAAATACTCCGGTTGAAGTGCAACAGAACCCAGCGGTCTTAGAAAAGGTGCAGACAAGAGAGAGAATCCCTTGGAGACGCTGGGGTTAAGGTGAAAGGTAGCTTCTCCTTGCCCCTATTTGCACTCTGACAAAAAGACACCTCTCACACACATACCTTGGGAGGGTCCCTCTCCAATGAGGCTTTGGGGAAGCACCCGTTGCAAGCTGGGTTGGCGCGCGCTTGTCCTGCAAATGTGGAGCGTTGCACGAAGGGCGTGCAAGCTCAGCTGGGGTGCCAAGAGGGGGAGAGGAGGAAAGTGAGGAAGAAAACGAGGAGGAAGAAGTAGCAAGAGGATAAATAGCCAGTTGCAAGTGCAGCTGCCGGAGGACCTTTGCACTGAGCAAGAAAGTTTCTGCCCAGCCACTCTCCCGCCCCTGCCAGATCCCTGCAGTCTCGCCTCATGCCTGGAGGTGGAAGAAGTGCCTTCAGCGCACCTCCAGCTGTGCAGCCCTGGTTCCTAACTGGCCGCAGACTGGTACCGGTCCGCAGATTGGGGGTTGGGGACCCTTGGTCTAATCTCTATGATATTCTAGTGTCATTAGTGATAGCAACTCACCATCTTGTCTTCTGACAACCCCCTTTTCAACCATCTTCTGTTTTTCTAAGCATCAGGGCCTTCTCTAATGACTCTTACTACACATTATTTATATGCCCCAATAATAATAATTTTAATAATCTAGCTTCATACACATAAATTAACAATGAGAAAATGTGGCTTTGGTGACATGTACCTTTGTTACCAATATAATATTTTTGAACCATTTGGTCTAATTTAGCAAGTCTTTCTCCCAAGCACAGATTAATTTCAAGGCTATAATCTCTATCTTTGTAAGTCTTTGAACTTAGGAAACTAAAGATTGTTATTACTACTTCCTAAGTTGCACTGAGCTATCACTAATATTGAGCTGCAGATCAATAGTTGCTTCATTTCTTCCACTCTCAATAGGAGACTCTTTTAAGTCTTCCCCATTTCCAGACATCAATAGCATATCAGCTTGCCTGAGGTAGTTGATATTTCGTTCAACAATTTTCATTCCAATTTCTATTTTTCCCCCTTATCCAGCAATTCTCATGATACATCCTCCATGTGTTAAATGGGCAAGGCGATAGTATAAAATCTGAATTGCTTTCTATCAGCTTGCTACTGTTTCCATATCTATTTACAAACAGCATGTAGTACCTTAACTCTATCACCATGTAAGATTTGAAACAGCTTTTCATTAACTCCAGGAAGCATTGATGTTAGCAGTATGTTCTAGGATCCTTTTAACTTTACTCCTCGGAGCAGATATATTCCCATTTACTGCTCCCATCTTGTGTTCATGAACATCTGATTCTAAACCAGCTTATGGAAATTCTCTCTTAACTAACATACATAGCTTGGAAAATATTCAGTCTCCTGATCCTCTCACAGGATAATTCTCTAGCCACTGTGCCCTCTCTGAAAAGCAGTGGTTAATTGCTTTTTTCTGGGAACAGATCTTCCTGGATATGCTTCTGGCTTTCATCAAGGGATGTCATGAATGCCAGTGCTATTTGTGTTTGCTCTCTATTCTTCCCCAGTAGGTCTTCCATATCCCTCATCCTGAGTGGGGGGGAGACCTTCCATAGCATGTGAATACTGTCCTCCCTATGAATATCCATTTAGTTTCCTTGGCAGAATCTTTGAGTGAGTTGCCTGTTCCTTTTCCAGTGACAATACCTAATATGATTACGCTACTATTCTGAAATGTGTATCTATATGATGTATTTTATATTGATTACAGTTCTTCACAAGAACGACTAAAAGGAGCGAGCTACCCCTTTTGCACAGAGAAAAGAACACTTCTAACATGCATGTATGTTGATGTGTTAATCTAAGTAAAACACTTTGCTTTTTTTATCCTAGAATAGAAATGTAATCTGATATCTGACACAATCCTTACTACGCAAATATCATGAGACTGACTCTAAAGTACAGACCACACATCTGCCACATCTAGCTTGAGATTTAGTTTTCTGCTTCTCTCCTATTCTTTGCATTTTCTCCTTCAAATAGTTTTTGAGAACTTGTAGCACTTGCTTATTCTCAGTAGTTTTTTATCCTGATAAGGACATATTACAATATCTTAGTATTTTATTGATCCTAATAAAGATATTTCACAACTATTTATTTTATTTTTTCCAAAGATCCTAGCCAATTGGGTGAGGAAGGTTATCTTGATCCGACAAAGTGATTAACAAGTATCTAGGCCAGTCTTTCACTAGTCTCTTCATCATAGTGTTTTATGAGTTTAATAATGCATAAACTTCTAGGAAAGAAAGTTGCTGTAGAAAACTGTTCAATAAACTTTAGACCCGTATACAACCAGTGAATTACAACTTCCATCTTCAGTTAACACCCTTGTGACAATAATGTAGACTCTTCATTCCTTAGGGAGAATGCCACTTTTTCCATTTCACGCTCATGTTTTGAATCCTTTTTATTTCATTCAGTTAGTAAATAACATCTCAACATTTTTAGACAAATATCAGTCAATTCCTCTATATAATATATATATATTATCTTTACTATCATGCATTTTGGGCAAGACAGTCTTTTATTAAATAGAAAGATTAGTTGTTTTTCCTTTCTTTTCCTCCTCTCCTATGCTACGTCTTCCACCTCCCTCTGCTTCTAACAATGTTACCCATAATTGACCTTGGAGACTAATTAGTAGGTAACTGTGAAAGAAGGCATGAATGTAGGAAAAACAAGCTATTGGCAACAGGAAGGGAAAATATGAGTATTGTTTGTGAAGCTTCATATCAAGAATGTCTGGGCTGGCATTTACTGCATATACTGCCTGGTTGATTGGGAACAAGTGAAAGTACCTTTACACAAATCATCTCTAGGTAACAGATTCTAAAAAAAGGTAAAGGTAAAGGTTCCCCCACACATGCATGCTAGTCGTTTCCGACTCTAGGGGCCGGTGCTCATCTCCATTTCAAAGCCGAAGAGCCAGCGCTTGTCCGAGGAGGTCTCCGTGGTCATGTGGCCGGCATGACTAGATGCCAAAGGCGCACGGAATGCTGTTAACTTCCCACTGTAGTGGTCCCTATTTTTCTACTTGCATTTTTATGTGCTTTAGAACTGCTAGGTTGGCAGAAGCTGGGACGAGTAACAGGCGCTCACTCTGTTACGCGGCACTCAGGATTCGACCCGCCAAACTGCCGAACTTCTGATCGACAAGCTCAGCATCCTAACCCACTGAGCGTCCGCGTCCCTTGTAACAGATTCTAGTTTGCAACAAATAATATAAGTGTGTTTAAAGGACTCAGAGGATCCTGGATATTAGCCACCGTGAGAGGGTGGCTTGAACTTACATCTGCTGTCCCTAGAGGTGAGAGCTCTAGGAGGCATGCCATATCCGGAGTGGTTGTTTCAGACCACCACCTCCTCCCCGGGAATTGGCTCGGCAGCCGTCGTGAGAGGACGGTGGTCGGCCTGCTCGGGGGGTTTACCCAGCTGAGTGGCAGCAGCTGGGCGGAGGTCTGGGACACCTATTTACCCTCTGTTAGATCCTCCTTACTGACTGATCATCAACTATGGACTGCCTTCTACTTGGACTACTCCTTATGCCTTTCCTTAAATATTCTTGCACGGACTTGCTCGCCCTCAGGGGTGCTCCCCCTTCCTGGGTGCGACCCGCCTTTCTAGCCGCTTACGATCTCGAGGAAGGGCCCATTTATTGGGACCCCGAGAGATGGCTGGGCACGGGTAGGGGCCTTCGACGGAAACCCAATAGGAGGCCCCTGATTAGTTTTCTTTATAAATTTTTTAGGGGGCTAGGGAGGGGGAGGGTACTCTTTTTGGTTGTTTGGACAAGGGGGGCAGTCCAACAACCTCTGTTCAGGCCAGTGCCAAGGTAGTTCGCGGGGGGAGGAGTGGGGGCCGGTTGCCTCCGGGGCTCCAGGGCTGCTCGTGGGAATACCTATTCCCACGACGTTAGGGAATGGCAGCAGGTGCAGGAGCAGAGGGCCGTATCGTCCTCAGGGAAGGCCTCTCCGCTGCTTAAAAGCGGTGGGGCACTCCGACCCTCTGGCTCCGCCCCGGGGCTCTGGGAGTGAGGATGTGCAGCCTCCTGAGCTCCGGCTGGTGTACTTGAATGCCAGGTCGGTCGCTAATAAAGCTCCTCTCGTCCGTGACTTGGTCGAGGGTGAGCAGGCGGACCTGGCTTGCATCACGGAGACTTGGTTGGGCCCAGAGGGAGGGATTCCTCTGGTTGACCTGTGCCCACCAGGTTTCCGGGTGCTACACCGGCCTCGGGCTCAGGGTAGGGGTGGGGGTGTGGCTGTTGTCATGAGGGAGACCTTGTGTCCGCGGGAGGCCACCGTTCCCCAGATAGTCGGGTGTGAGTCTCTCTTTTTGAGATGCGGCCCTGGTGCGCAGTTGGGCTTGCTGCTGGTGTACCTTTCGCCTAGTCACATAGCAGCAGCCCTGCCCGAGCTCCTCGATGTCCTCTCTGGGTTGGTGATTGAGTTCCCGAAACTTATAGTTTTGGGGGACTTCAATCTACCATCGCTGGGAGGATCATCTGAGTTGGCCCGGGAGTTCATGGCTTCCATGACGGCCATGGACCTGACACAAGTAATTGCAGGACCGACTCATGAGGGAGGCCACACTCTTGACTTAGTTTTCTTATCTGGACGGTGGTTAGATGATCTTGGTGGGGGCTCCCCAATTGTTATGCCCCTGTCATGGACCGATCATCATCTCCTGCGGCTGGTCTTCCATTTTGCCACCCCCGCCGTGGGTGTGTGGAACCAATTAAATGGTACCGCCCCAGACGCTTGATGGATCCCCAGAGGTTCCAGGCGGCGCTGGGGTCCCCACCTGCCTCCCTTGCTCACAGCTCGGCAGACGCCTTAGTGGAAGCCTGGGAAAGGGCAGCCACTGAGGCTCTTGACCGAGTTGTACCCCTGCGGCCCCTGACCCGGTGCAGATCCCGTCGAGCTCCATGGTTCTCCGCGGAGCTCCGGGAGATGAAGCGTCGGAGATGGGGCCTAGAGAGCGGTTGGAGATCCAGCCGATCCGAATCCGACCGATTGCGACTAAGAACCTATACTAGGTCTTATCTCGCTGCGATAAGGGAGGCGAGGTCTAACCACTTCGCCACCCTTATCACGTCCGCAGATAATCGCCCGGCCGCCCTGTTTAGGGTGACTCGCTCCCTCCTGAATCAGGAGGTGAGGGAGGAACCCTTGCAGGGTCGTGCCAAGGAGTTTAACCAGCATCTGTCGGACAAAATCGCTCGGATTCGGACCGGTCTGGACTCTGACTGGGCAGAGTCTGTCGAGCAGGACGCGGGCGGTCTTGTCGATATCACCTGGGAGGAGTTTGATTCTGTGACTCCGGAGGAAGTGGACAGGATCATGGGGAGGCTGAGCACCACCACATGTTTATTGGACCCGTGCCCTTCCTGGCTGGTCTATGCAGCCCGGGAGAGGACACGCAGCTGGTTCCAGGCAGTTATATCGGCTTCTCTGAGTGAGGGTAGCTTCCCCGCCGTCTTGAAAGAGGCGGTGGTGAGGCCTCTCCTCAAGAAGCCTGCCTTGGACCCAGCTGTATTGAACAACTTTCGTCCTGTCTCCAACCTTCGCTTTCTTGCAAAGGTTGTTGAGAGTGTGGTGGCACATCAGCTCCCTCTGGTCCTGGATGAAGCGGATTATCTAGACCCGTACCAATCGGGTTTCAGGCCCGGGTACAGCACGGAGACGGCATTGGTCGCTCTGGTGAATGATCTCTGGAGGGCTCGGGACAGGGGGCATTCCTCTGTTCTGGTCCTATTAGACCTCTCAGCGGCTTTCGATACCATCGACCATGGTATCTTGCTGCGGCGTCTCAGGGGATTGGGAGTGGGAGGCACGGTTTTACAGTGGTTCTCCTCCTATCTCCAGGGACGTTCACAGTCGGTGTTGGCAGGAGGGCAGAGGTCGACCGCGAGGTCTCTCATTTGTGGAGTTCCTCAGGGGTCGGTCCTTTCGCCTCTCCTGTTCAACATCTATATGAAACCGCTGGTTGAGATCATTCGTGGTTTTGGAGTTGGGTATCATCAGTATGCTGATGATACCCAGCTTTTCCTTTCGACCCCAAACCACCCCAGTGATGCCCTCAATGTGATGTCCCGTTGCCTGGAGGCGGTTCGGGTCTGGATGGGGAGGAACAGACTTCAACTCAACCCCGACAAGACCGAGTGGCTTTGCATACCTTCATCCCGGGTTTATTCGGACATTCTACCTCTCGCTATGGGAGGTGAACTATTACCCCCTGTAGATAGGGCTCGCAACTTGGGAGTCCTCCTAGATTCACGGCTCACCCTGGAAGACCACATAGGAGCTGTGACTAGGGGGGCTTTCGCCCAGGTTCGCCTGGTGCGCCAGTTGCGGCCCTATCTAAGCCGGGATGATCTATGCACGGTCACTCATGCGCTCGTGACCTCTTGACTAGACTACTGCAACGCTCTCTACATGGGGCTGCCCTTGAGGACCACCCGGAAGCTCCAACTGGTACAGAATGCAGCCGCGAGAGTTGTGTTGGGAGTCTCCCGATACTCCCACGTTACACCTCTGCTCCGTGAGCTGCATTGGTTACCAGTTGCCTTCCGGGTGAGATTCAAGGTACTAGTAATGGTATTCAAAGCCCTACATGGCAGGGGTCCGGAGTACCTGAGGGAACACCTGCTGCCGGCATCGACTTCCCTCCGCCCTGCGCGTTCCCACAGAGAGGGCCTCCTCAGGGTGCCACCGGTCAGAGAATGTCGATTGGTGGCCCCCAGGGGGAGATCCTTCTCTGTGGGCACCCCGGAGCTATGGAACCAGCTACCGGTTGAGCTCCGGACGGCGCCCAACCTTCGCTCCTTTCGCCGCGAGCTAAAAACATACTTTTTTTGAACAAGCTGGCCTGGCCTGATGAGGGGATTGGGGGGATGTTTGCTACTGTTTTTTATTAGGTTTTAATGATGTATTTTAGTATGTGGGCATTTATTTAATCTTGTTTTAACTTTTGTAATTTGTATTTTTATTCTTGCCCTGTTCACCGCCCTGAGTCCTTCGGGAGAAGAGCAGTATAGAAATAGTATTAAATAAATAAATAAATAAAAGTTCTATAGTTGTGACATTGTGGCTAAAATGTACCCAAACCAACCACTATTCTCCTATTTTCCAGGATACTTCATGTATCATACCAGGTTTTCCCGAAAGTAAGACCTACCCCCCAAATAATCCCTAGATTGATTTTGGGGGGTGGGTCCAATATAAGCCCTACCTCAAAAATAAGCCCTAGTTTTGGGGTGAGGCACATGCCTAAAAATCAAGGTAGGGTGATTGGGGGGAATGGAGCTTACCATTGCAGCCAGGCCTCCCATGGATCAACATTTGTCTCACTGGAAGGAACAGATTCATTGAAGCCATAGCTCAGTTCTCAGCTGCAGATACCTTCCGGAAAGGCCTCTGACTGTGAAATGCAGTCCAAGGTCCATTCTTAGCCAGCTGTGCAGGGCTGTTGGGGCTGTCAGTGCCACCGCTGTGAGGTGAGTGGAAAAGATACCTCCCCCTCCGGAAATAAGACTTGGTGCCTCTTTTGGAGGCAAAAAAAAAGTCCAGATCTTATTTTCAGGGAAACATGGTAGTTACTGTATGACTAAGCTGATAACCTAATCTACACTTTCTCTGTATTAATAAAAATGTAATGTGACTAATGTGGAGCTATATAATAGACCTATCTGGAGATGACAATAGCATATAAAAGTAGGTAACTTGGAATGTAAGAGGAGGAAATAGTAAACAGTATAAATTAATAAAGAAAATTTAAAAAAGAAAATAAATATATTATGTGTTAGTGAAACTGAAGGAAAATGTGAGGAGGTCAGATCCAAATAAAGATGGTCTAGTCTTGATGCATGGACATGAGCTATGAATGAATGAAATGTTAAAATTATGTTCAAAAATAAGAAATGTTACCATCTAGATCAGGCATGTCAAACTGCCAGCCCGCGGGCCAGATACCTCATGCCAAAACCGCACCCACCTCATTGCTGGCAATAGGGAAAAATTCACGATACGTCGCGCGATGTCGCGCGACGTCATGTGACGCTGAGAGTTTGAAATGCCTGATCTAGATTATTACAGTTGTATGAAAATAGGGGGAAAAAAGGTTGGTGATAATTTCTTGTAACATTCCAGTGAATGGTACTAATGCAAGTGTCCCAGAATTGAGATCTGGAAAAAATTGTGCACCATTCTGAATAATCACCATCTGAAGAAAAAATATTCAGTTAAACAATGTGAAAGAATGGATAAATAATAACATGAGAAATTACAGAAATGCTTGGGGTAATTTCAAAATGTAAGTATGAATGAAAATTGTGAGCGGTGACCATCTGGTTAGAAAAAGGCCTCTTCTGAATATACATCTGAAGCATTGGTCTGTTCATGTGTATAAAGGAAAAGGAATTTAATTGAAAACATAGCTGACTGAATTGTTTTATGGTAAAAGACTGAGAAAATTAGTGAAACCTGCAAGGGTCATGGGAAGTGTTGAATGTGGAATGAATCATTATTTGATATTGTCAGGAGAGAAATATTAGGAAAAAATGAACATGGAAAAAAGTAAAAGAAATGAAAATACAATGATTGTAGAAAAGGATAGCATGAATCTTACATGAGAAAGTATTATAAAATACATGAATCGCCCAACAAAATGAATGAAAGCTGGATGTAAAAAAAGAATATACTTTGAACATGGTGAATATAATTACATTAGAGAATACTCCGGAATGGGATGCTTACAAGAATGATGAAATTGAAAGAAATTATGGATGAGGAGGGAAATGCATATAACAAAATATTTCGGTAATTTGGTAGAGAATTCTGCAAGTCCAACCATCTTAAAGTTGCCAAGTTTGAAAACTGCTGTAAAACAATGAGAGAAAGGTATGGTATAACACAAACAAAGAGAAAAATATAGCTGTAAAGAATGTTTAAGAAAGCAAGAAACTGAAAACAATAAAAGAAGCAGAGAAAATGCAGAGTGACTTTGATGGAAATAAAATTGGGTTAGAAATGAGGAAAAGTGGCTAAATAAGGATCTTACAGCAGAGTGAATGAAATTAAACACAAACTTGAATAAATGATTCCAGATGAAAATACTGTAATGTGAGGGAATGCTGGGAGGAATATTTTAGAGATTTGTGTGAGAATGAGAATGATATGTAAAGAATAGAATTGAAATGTTTGTGTCCAAGAAAGATTGAAAGTCATAAATGCTGTGAGCATATTGAAAATGGTAGGAATGCAAAATATGGTTAGATGGATGTGGTTTGTTTGTATAGTTGTGATTTCCCTTGTTTAAGGTTTCTTTCATGACTACATCTACATCTGATTATTGAAAGAACAATATTTTTGCTCCTTTATACAAAATGAATGAATGCAAAAACAAAAGAGGGGAATCAGTTTGTTAAGTGTGCTTTGGAAGATGTTCTGTAGAATTCTGACCAAAAGTCTTATGAGAAGTGACAATCAAGAAAATGTGGGAAGTGTTGACTAATTTTATTCCAGGCAAGAGATGTGGAGACCAGATAGTTTTTAGAGCAGGTCACTGAGGCATGTTTGAAGACGAGAAACAACATTTACAGAAAGCATACAAGGAAATGGATATCCTTTTGAAACACAGAGTGTTTGGCAGACTATGGAATTGATGGCTGGTTAGCAAATGTCATAAATATTACAAAAGTAGCATATGACAGAAGTAAAACTCATACAAAAATGCCCCTTTGGGACAACCATGACCTGGATGACTGAAAATCTCCGTAGACAGTATATAGAATACTTAACAAATGGTTCCACATTGGAAATACATTAATCTATTTATGAATAATGTTCAGTGAAGCTAATTACATACACATATACAAATTTTAATACAAACTCAAGCTATTTATTTCAGTTGTAAATCTTTAACTGTAGTAATAGTGATACATTGCAAACTGCTAGATTTTTAGAGAATTAGAGAATGCTTAGAGAATGAAAACACAAAAGCTTTTTTTCAGATTATCTAGAGTAGCAGAATATCAGGTCAGAAATGATCCAGATGACTTTCAGGGAAGAATGGTGGACTAAAGATGATTTTGTGTAAGTGGAACCAACAACAGCTAAGAACAACAAACAGACAGATTGGTTCCTTCAACTCTCTCTGGATAAAGAGAGGATGGTAATTACCCAAGCTGTACTCTATATGTATGTTCCTCATGAGGACATCGTAAGGCAGCAGTCTCCAGAGAGTAGAGAACCAGCAACCAAGGGAATTTCCATATTTGCTCCAGCTGCAATCAGAGCCTTCCAAAGGACACTAAGGTCACATTTCCTTTGCTAAGCACTTTTTGGAAATTGCCTATTAACTATTTTAGTGGGGCTGAAACACCTTTAAAATGACAAGGCTCGAAATAAAAGTGAGTGCCTTCAATCTTTAATATAATAAAATGAAACTTCTTTAAAACCATTAAGAATTTAAAATAAACAGGGGAAAAAAGCAAGACAAGTTTTTGGCTAGAGAAAATTTTAAAATAAAGACTGAGTATGTTGGAATATTTAATTTTGAATATTAAGACTTTGAAATTAATTCTACAGAATAAATGTATTTTTGTAGTAAAAAAAATTATTTTCAATTCTGGAGACATAATATATTGTAATAAGCAACATATGATGTCATTCAGAGAAATTTTTGAGGAACTGAATTGGAACTCAGATCATTGATGTTAGTCATGTTGTCTGTTGTTTTCTTAGGAATAGTCTATTTCCATATAATGTTGTTATAGAAAAGGATTTGCAACAAATTGCTCAAGTGTACATTTTCAACTGTTGATGACTGGAACATTCCTCATGGTGCAGAGGGCCCTTTTAGAAGGTACAACCTCACTTAGCTGATGGAAATACTCACTCTTCCAGTTTGCAACATCCTGACATCCACCAATATAGAAATAGAGACATTCTGAATCCATTCTACTCTGGGACAAAGGGAGGGTACCCAAATTTCTTTGGAGGCAAGCAAAATTTATCGAAACATTTTACAATGATTTGCCAAATTTCTCTACTTTACTATATACTATACCAAAGCAACAGCAAAACAGATGGAATCCATATGAATCAAATCAATTCCCCTTTCCGAGCCATTGAACCTATTAAAGGTGAGAATACAAATGTATAAAGCAGAAAGAATGTATATTTATGCAAAATATATCAATTAAGATATTACTTCTATAATATGCACATTATGGCTGCTGTTGCAGAAAAGACTGGCAGTAAAATGTAATGATCGATTAATTGTAGAATAGGATATGATTATAACATTTTTAAGCTAAATGATAGAATACAAAATAATAGCAAACAATATTTGGCTAAGAAGCACCTGCATACGTGAATGGGACTAAGACAAAAAGTCATGTGAGGATTAGTAGATGATTTGAATCTGTCAAGACATGAAATACAATCCACTCAGGTCCTGCAAACATCCTTAGACTCCAATTCGATAAATTAGCATACCATAACAAATACAATCTGTGATCCTTTACTAAGTGAATGTCAAGTACAGAAAATGTACAGGGCAAGCATATCCATCAAGATTTCACTTTGACATGCCAAGTTACAGATATTAACAAAGCAATTGATTAAAAAGAGAAAGGGCAAAAGACTGAGAACTAACAGACATATAAAGAAGAGGAGAATTAGCAAAACAACATGTGTATGGAAAAGCAAAAACCACGTTAGCTAGTTTTATTCATGCAAAAGTTACTTCAGTAGCTGCCTTTATTTTATCAACCAATCTAAATCTTAGATTGGTTTTTAAAGCCATGCTTATTTATTGTCTATAGAATGATGGCTTTAGCAGCTAAAAGTGAGAGTCTTTCAAACACTGGATTAATTTCTAGCATAGTTCCAATGGTATTACCACAGGCCTTATTTGTTGTGTAATTGCTAAAGATGTATTTGCATCTTCATGAGTACAAGTGCATTGTTTTGAATCAGGTTTTCCAGAAAAAGGCTTCTTGAAATTATATTCCAGGAAAATTAGTGTTTTTCATACAGTAAAAAGTTTTTAATAAGCTTCAAGAGCATTGAAGATCTTTTCTTTTTCTTCAGCATACCTAGATCCAAATTTTAATCTGCCCTCAGCCATGGAAGTGCAATGGGAGATTTTGCACCTACCTCTCTCTCCTCTCTCTCTCCATAAACCTAACCTACCTGTTACAATTTTAATTGGGAGAAAATAGGAGAAAGTTGCTCTAGAAATGTCACCTTGCTCCTGAATGATAGGCAGGATATAAATCTAATAATTGTGGTTATGATCTTCACATAAAGATAGTTATTAGATTTTTGACTAAATATCAAAATAGTCTGGTTATTATGTCTGAAGACTTTTGTTAACAAGTCTCATTATGACTAATAAAATCATACACAAGCTCATATACAATATCGCATTAAGATGTTTAATAAAACTGTGCAATGCTCTGGCTTTGATTTAGAACAGCTGTTTTAATCTGTTTTAAACTTTCTTAAACATTTTTCTTTTATAATTGTAGTCCTCCAGGAATTTTTAAACTATAGATATAACCAGGGCTTTTTTTCTCATAGAACGCTCAGAACGGAGTTCCGGCACCTTTTTTGGATGGAACCTTGTAGGGTAGGCAAGGCGGGTTGTATGACATGTGTGAGTTCCGGCACCTTTTTCTTATACAAAAAAAGCACTGGATATAACTACAGCTACATCTCACTTTTGGCTGAGCTAGTTGGTTTCACCTGAAGTATCACAATTTTATGTGCGTTTTGCAAAATGGGCACCCCAGATTCAGTACTGTTATACAAAATTGTGGAATTATTAACAACAAATCACTAGTTAAGCTCCTCTGCTTTAGGTAATATACTTTTTTAGGGTTAAGATTAGAAATTCTATAATTTTATATGTAAAAAAGGGAAAAATATGAAAAATAACTGTTTTATTTATTATTTATTTGTTAAGCTTATATGCCACTCACCTTGCCTAAGAATGACTCTCGGCAGCATATAATCATTTACAAAAATGTGAATCTTATTGGTTAAAACTGTGGCAATATTTAAGGTCTTTAATAATGTAATAGTATGTAGGAATAACTGGGGGAGATGGACAGGGAAGAAATGTTGCTTAGAGAACAATAATCTGACTTAGGAAGGATCTTCTCTAACTTCTCAGGCTGTAATGGTAGGAGATTTGTACTTTCAGACTTGCATGTTTCTGTTGATGGAGCTTACAATAAAATAGAATTAGCTCACCTGGTCATGTTTCCTGTCTGGACTACCTGGGAAAGCTGACAAATAATTTAGTATTTTAGAACTTCAAAGCCTATATATGTACTGTACTCTTCAATTTGTGTGTTTATTATGAATGCTCAATGACAAAAAGTATAGCTGAAAGCTTCAGAACATTATCAAATGTAGATTTTGAAATCCATAATATCCTCATTTCCATGCTTTGCTGTATTTGTGTTTGAGTTTGAAAGATGACACTTAGATATTCACAGCCAAGGCTGAATATAATATAACCCTATACAAGCCTGTCAGCAATATGATTAAGCTTGTTAAAATATATCTTTTGATTCATTTTCCAATTTTATCCAAGCTCGAGATTGTATTTGTAATGTATTGGGATTTACTTGAACTGTATTCATCTTGTACAGTGTAGGTTATTCATAATCAGTTATGATAAAAACAAGCCAGGCCTGGGTTTTATGATAACACCTCAGTTGGGTTAAAACTGTTATTGCTTTAGTAATTTTTTTTAAAATACCTTATAACTTATAAACAGAATATTAGCATACAAGAGCCAATGTAGATAAACAAGAGATAGATGAAGACAGTGTTTCAGATGCAAGTGGGACTGGCGGGGTTGTAGTGGGGTACAGAGGGACGGTTATATGCTGGGCGGTTAAGGTTAGGACTGGGAGGGGGCTGGGGGAGAACACAAGGTACTTACCGCACGACGGATGGGACACAGGGGAGCATGGGTGTGAGGACGCACAAGGAGACAGGAAGAGGACAGGGGTTTAATAAGCACCAACTGAATGCTGTTTGGTTTGAGGAGGGTGGGGTCGAGGAGTGCACCAGTATAAAGCAGGCGTTGGGGCATGTAGCTCCCAACGCTGACTTTGCATGTACTTGGAGTTCGCAAATAAAGGAACCCTTGTTGTTGGCCGTACCATGACTCATCGTCTGACTTCTCATTGGGGACGGTTTTGACAGCTGCTTTAAGAAGTCTCCAGCAGATCCAGCCTTCATGGTTTTACATTCTCAGAAGCAACTTTTGGAACTAAAATTTGGCAGTTCAAATCCTAATATATATGTTTGCATGACTGTCCATGTACACAAAAACTACCTTTATCTGACTTTCTCTTCCAGAATAACAATGTAGATAGTGAATTATTTAGAAGCAAATTTAGCATGATGAACTATTAACATTTAACATCTATAATATAATAGCAATTAAAATCTTTTTTGAGAAAGAAAAGAGACTGTGCACATTTTAATACAGGGTAAAGAACTGCTTAATTTTATTGTTTATTTATTGTATTTATATCCAGCTTGAATTACATGGCCTACAAGAAGGCTATTGATATGTAATATGAGGTGTATTCTAATACTATTAGGTGTTATGACAACAAAATGTAATTAATTTAGCTTGCATTCAATACTTTGCTAATCCATGATTTAATTATTTATTTATTAAAATAAAATAAATTAATTAATGATTTCTTGACTGCTGTCATGGCAGCCATAAACTTTGAATTGGTAAATATGCTACCAGCTCCCATTAAATTTAACACAATTTCTTTTAAAAGAGAAGAAAATTTCACCAAAATTGTTGTGGGTGGACTGTGTAACTTTGAAATTATTTATTTGGCTAAGAAGCCTATATGACATTTTGCCTTTGATTTGACAATCAGGTTGTCTTTTGCAATCTAATTTCCTTCACCTCAATTAAATACCTAGGGAAAACATTACAAACTAACTTTTTCCCTGGAGCTTTTTCAGATGGAGCAATATGGGCAGCAAAAGCTAGAAAGCCTTCAGCATGATGGAAAAACAGCATCAGTTGTAATATTAACTTCTTAACAATAAATTCAGAAATATTAAAACTGGGTACAATTCATTTTGATGAGGCTTTTCATATGTAGCAATTATTTGTTTCACTTGATTGTGATATGAGGAGATGGGGGAGTTGATCTACTTTTCTTCTTCTTGATGCCTTGCTCACCATAAAGCTCTACTTTCTTTAGCTGTGCCTAGCCTACATTTGCACAGAAAACCTTGGCCTCTAGTGAAGTGGTTACAGCTACTATATTCTGCTATGTAAAAGAGGGCAGGGATTTAGAAGATAGAAAAACAGAACTCTTTCAAAAGGGGGAAAGCATTTTTGAGATGGAGGGAAGGAAAAATGTTGTCAAGCGTTTCAAGATTCTGTTGTAGACTATATTATTAGAGTTCCAGTATTTGGGGGAGTCTGTTTCATTATCTGGCCTCTATTGCAGGGTTGAGATCAACATCGAAAGCATGACAACATTTTCCCTTTTCTCATACCAAAGAAAGTCAAAGTGGGGCCATTTAAAGTTTTTCCTATTTCTTCTCTTCTCAAAGTTAATTCATGTTTTGCTAATAGCCTCTGCATATCTTCTCCAAGATAATGTCTGTGGTTCCTTACAACTCTCCAGATGGATTAAAATACAGTTCGAATGTTCCACAGCGATAGTTGATCAAAATTAATGGGAATTTTATTGGCGGGCATATAAGAGAGCATTAAGTGAAGGAAAAAATATGCTAAGAATTTGGCAGGTGATATGTTCACTCATCCCAGCTTTGTTGCTGCAGTATCCACAGTTTCAAAGTTTCTTAACAATGTAAAATTCATCTTCACGTTTTCTGAGGATGCAATAAACTATGTGCCTTAACTGCCCATTTGATATTTCCCACTAGGCAAGTGAGACATCATCAATCCAGATGATGGCAAAAATTAGCAGTTTACTCTTTTCCATTTAACATCAAATGGTATGCTGCTACAATTTTTTAAAAAACAGAATGGAAATTTATTTCTCAGTGATTGTGCATGTTTTACTTTGGGGAAGAATCTGTTTGTTTATTTTGCCAAATAGCACTTTAGATGGGACCTCATCTTCAGTTCAGTTAACAGTTATCTCCTGTGCCATAGACATAGTTCTCAAGGTGAAACTCTGAACATACTGTACGTTCTAGGATAGGCATTGGTTGTCTTCTGCATAAAATCAGTAATCATCAGAAATGCTGCTCCATCAACACAGTAACTTGTATGTCATGGAGACATGCTTTAAAACAATCTTCAACATTAGTGCAGTTATAAAGAAAATATTGTAAAGTTTTTTATACTAATATTATTTAAAATTAATTAAAAAGATAAAACAAATAATAACAAAAATAAAAGAATACAAAGAAAAAAATGAAAAATAAGACTATAGTAATGAAAAAAAGAAGTATATAAGGAAATGACTTCCCACTTCATCACAAATAGTACAATGTTAGTAATTTATCACCTCCTAAATCAGGGGTGACAAACTGCCGGCCCATAGGCCGGACAAGTCATCCAGAAGCCACGCCCACTCCATTGTCGGCAATAGTAAAACAGTCCCGATACATCTTGCGACATCACATGATGTCGCAATTTTGACATGTCTGTCCTAAATGATCTATCTATCTATCTATCTATCTATCTGTCTGTCTGTCTATCACATTTAAATGTCACTGAACTCACACACAGTGACTCTAGATGATGTGCCCCTCCCCTCAATTTAAGAGATATCCCATTTTTTATCTATAAACAAATCCCTAAAAACTTGTTATTCAGTCCTGGTCAACAAAGGTTCATTAAAAGCTACCAGAGATAAAAGCAAATCCATTTTAATCTTCTTCAAACCAACCAACCTCATATTCCTTTTAAGAATCTTGAGCCTGATCTTTAATCCCATAACTTTTATTAACCATCATCTTTAATCCTTTAAAGAGTTCTAAAGTTTTAAATATCTATACATTTGACCAAAATGGTGATTTATATACAAACCTATTATGAAGACCTTCTTGGATTAGGCAGAACTAAATTGGAGTATCATGAAAGGTTATTTAATTATGTATTTATTTCATTGTTTTCTTTTTCCCCCAGGTGCCAAAACAAAATGCCTGGTCTTGATTCACATTGGGAAGTTGTGATTCTTTTTATTTACATAAGTGATAAAGTGGAAAGTCAGGAAATTTCTCCTTAGTTCTAGGTTGCTTCTCTCTTTGATGACCTGTATACAGTTGCTGGAACTGGGTATGTCTAGTTTATTGAAAAGAAGCACTAGGGATGACATGATAGCAGTGTTCTAATATCTCAGGGGTTGCCACAAAAAAGAAGGAGTCAAATATTCTCCAAAGCACCTGAGGGCAGGACAAGAAGCAACAGATGGAAACTAATCAAGGAGAGAAGCAAGGAGAAATTTCCTGATTGTTAGAACAATTAACCAGTGGAACAACCTGTCTCCAGGTTGAATGTGAATGCTCCAACACTGGAAGTTTTTAAGAAGACATTGGACAACTATTTGTCTGAAATGGTACAGGGTTTCCTGCCTGAGCAGAGGGTTGGACTAGAAGACCTCCAAGGTCCCTTCCAACTCTATTATTCTGTTATTCTGTTCTGTATTATATTTATAGGCATATTTATCTTATATACAAACCTTTGTTTCCTTGGGAGATTTTCTTTCGTGCTACCTTTATTCTCTTTTCCCACTATGATTTCTTTACAAATAAGTACAAAATTGTTCCACAAAACTAGTGCCTGACCATGATAAAACACATTTAACTAGAGAGACTGGGGAGGAGGGCTATTTCATATATCAAATGTAACACACTAACAGGATGTGAATTCTACCCTTTATCTGAAAGCTCACCTGGAATAATAGCTCCCATCATTGTTCTTGGTGTAGAAATCAGACTGCCCTATTTTCATTACATTTACACTGTAATTTAGAAACCTAATCTTGAATTCTCAACTTTGCAGGGACTCAAGTCATGAAAAATGACAAGGACAAGGAAGAAAAAAAGAGTTGTAGTATACTATTTTTTTCCTCCATCCAAATTTTTAGTTCAATGAGTAAGGGAAGGGCAAATAGACTGGGGGAATAGAGCATACAGATTCCAGAATTTACAGACAGTAAATTACACTATTTACTATGTCTGTCAGCAATAAAAAAGACTATAAGAACAAAATGTCTAGATAATATTGCAACATGTAAAGCAACATATAATTTAAATGCAAAAAATGGTTAAGTTTATAGCTAGAGAGAAATGGATTACCACATGAACTGATGTCCCCTTGTTATCTGTTACCGCTGGTGATATGCTGCTATGAAAAATGTTGCTACTGTATAGATAATAATAGACTGCTTGCCTGCCTTCCATTAAACGAATGATAAGAAATTTATCTGGATGGTCTGGAATGTTTAGTGAAATGAACATAATAACATTATTGTATATATTCCTATAACGTTTGCAGTATAACAGAACATGTATTTCAAGGTTTTTACCATCCCTGAGCCACCAAAGGCAGAAAGTCCTAGTAAATCTGCCTTCTACTAGATCAAATAGAGCATCCTTAAACTGTGCATGAGAAGTCTCATGACAGTTAGTTCCAATAGGATAAGACATTTAGCTATCTACAGGCTTAGATTCAGTTTCCCAGAGTGAACATTGCAATGGACTATCTTTAATTTGCTTTGCCAGGCAAACTCCAGGGCTTGCTGTTTAGGAAGCATCCAGAGAATTTGAGCCAGCAGTTTATTTGCTCTTCCAGACTTAATAAAACTGATCAAAGATTATTATAGGAGCTGGGCCCATTGAAAAGAAATTAAAAGTTAACCAGAATTTAAAGCTCACCAGGTCTCTATATCATGGGTAATAGAGACTGCAGCTGCAAGGCAATGGTAGGGATGCCCCTGGGGAATCTGTCTGGCATTTGACTGCATAGTTTCTGGATCGAAGTACAAGTAATCCTCAACTTATGACCACAATTGAGCCCAAAATTTATGTTATGAAGTGAAACATTTGTTAAGTGAATTTTGCCCCATTTTATGACATTTCTTGCCACAGCTGTTAAGTGAATCACTGCAGTTGATAAGTTAGTAACCCGGTTGTTAAGTGAATCTGGCTTCCCCACTGACTTTGCTTGTCAGAGGTTCACAAAAGGGGATCACATGACCCCAGGACACTGCAACTGTCATCAGTATGAACCAGTTGCCCAGCATCTGAATTTTGATCATATGATCATGGGGATGCTGGAAAAGTTGTAACTATGAAAAACAATCATAAGTCTCTTCTTTCAGAGCCATTGTAACTTTGAACGGTCACTAAACATACTGTTGTAAGTCGAGAACTACCTGTAATTGGGGCATGACTTAACAGGGCTCTATATAAGAACTGGGACAATAAATCAGCCTTAAATAGTTTCATGGCAACAAACAAAAATTTCCCTCCTTCTGTGGAGAAGAACCTGTTTACATTTTAAGCTTTACGTGGGCTTAACTGAAGCTGCATTATTCTGTGGACAATGTAGTCATCAATTTATCCCACTTGTTTTAGTCCTGCAACCAAAACCTCATATTTTCCCATATCTTCCCATCAAAGGATTCCCCCACTGACAACTTCGTAGTAAAGCAGAGGTAGATTGCTCATAGAAATGAATGCTTATGCAATTAAGCCAAAAGCTCTGAGAAACGTTGAATATGCTGTCATAATTCTTAGTAATTTTTCATTATATATATATACCATTTGTTTTTCCAAATTGATAGTTTTGTCAGTAATTATAATACAATAAAATACTTTAAGTAGATTATAATATTTGAATTACAGTTGAAGATTCAAGGATATCTAAGTTGTAATCATTTTTCTAAGGGATAAATTTTTAAAAAGTAAGTAAGCTTTAGAGATTCTGAGTACAAATCTTTGTCCTGAATTTAAGAGCGATAATAAAGCAAATAATCCTACATTGTTAAACTATGAACTCAGACACTTGGGGGAAAGATGACACAGATCATATTAGAATAGTAATTTCAATAGGTTACATCAAATCTCAGTTTCCAGTTTATTATTAAGATTCTCATAAATCCTGATAATATAAAATTTAGTTGCTTCAATTCTGGTATAAATGTGAAGATTCCACTGTAGGCAGAAACAAAAGTAGAGTGATATAGATATTTTTATGCTAATAAAACCTGAGTGGATTTTAGAAAGTGTAGTAAATAAAACTCAATATAAATGAAATTGGTTAGGTTTATAGGATAACTAATGTATCCTTCAATATACAGTCTAGCTTCAACTGATATAAAATTGTTATGTCAGTAGATAGTTGCAAACTTGTTAATAGCAGGTTGCATAGAAGGTTCTTTACAGCGGGAGATTCTGGTACAATTATTGGTTACACTTGTAAAAGCGGGAAAATAGAGACTTGTGATTGGATACAGTTAAATCAGCTCCAGTATAAAAGCCTGTAACATTTGACAGTTGACAGTTGACATTTGTGTATTGAATAAACTCTTTTCGTTGCTAACCTCTCTGAGTCATATTCTACCTGAACCAAACAACTGGCGACGAAGGTGGGATAGACGGCAGACCAGAGAAGGATTTGCGGAACAGCTGCGCATAGGCGGCAAAATTTGAAAAGAAGTCACTGTCAACCACAGCGGCCGCGGCAGAATCCACAATTCTCCGAATGGCGCAAATCGGGTCCTTGAAAGAATTCGACCCAAACTTCCCCGAGGACTGGGAAGAATATGTAGGACAGGTCGAAGGTTTTTTACTTGTCAACGGTATAACTGATGACCGAAAAAAGGCGGCCGCATTGCTAACCATATGCGGCACACCGGTGTATCGGATCGCTGTCGGACTTCGTCAACCGCAACCGGTCTCAAGCGTCCCGTATGCCGATCTATTGGCCAAACTTAAAGTGCATTTCACGCCAAGGAGGTCAGAACTCTTTTGGCGTCGCATATTCGAAAAAAGGAATCAGAGACCGGGCGAGTCGATCCAAAAATTCGTCGCTGCAGTCAGAGAAGCAGCAGTACGTTGCAAGTATGACAACTTAGAGATAAGAATCAGGGACAGAGTGGTGCTGGGCTTGCGTGATGAACAACTACAAAACAGAATTATAGCTAAGCCCACCGGCGACTTGCAAGAAGTACTGGACGAACTCCTAACTTATGAATCAACCGGGTATCGCGACCCCCCCCCCGAAGTAGCACGGCTGCGTCTGCTGAAATTAATCAAGAAGGCCTTGTGGACTACGGGGAGGTGGACCCGCAATGGGAAGCTGACATCGCCGAAGTCACCAGACGGTTTGGGAAAATGGCGGCAAAACCAGGCCGAAGCGAAGGGCCTGAACCAAGCCGCCGATTCCAAAATACAACACCGCAACGACAAGCAACTACAGCCCAACGACAACTGAGCGACACAGCAACGAGACCGCGCGACAACGACAATAGATGCGGCAGCTGTGGGGGCAATCATCCCCGGGCAACTTGCAGGTTCCGTACGGCCCGATGCAGATTGTGTGGGAAGACCGGCCACATTCAGGCCATTTGCAGGGGTCGTGCACGCGACAATCGCTTACATGAAGTCGACGTTTGGGCCGAAGGTAAGGTAACCGCTTACTATAGTGGCAAAGAGACCCCTAGACCAAGGGCTAAGTTACCGAACCGCGGGGAGGTGGCGCGAGTCAATCACCGTAGAAAGGAAAAATTTGACAATAGTGCGGGAGGAAAATTAAAAATTACTGTCCAATTGCAGGGAATTCCTTGCAAAATGGAAATCGATTCTGGGGCCTCCGTGTCCGTAATCTCCGGAGAAACCCTTAAAATGATCGAACAGAAAAGTGGCAGAAAGATTCCCCTTATTGCAACAAAAATCCAATTGACCGACTTCCAAAAAACCCCCATAAAAATTAAAGGAAAAATTACTCTCAGCGTTAAGTATAAGGGGTTTAAAGGAGCATTAGATTTAATAGTTACAGAAGGCCAAAGAACTAGTCTGATAGGCCTTAACTGGTTCCCTGCCCTGGGAATTTGGATTGGGGGAATAAATTCAATAATTAAAAACAAGACCCTCAAATCAGTCTGCGATGAATTCGCAGACGTATTTGATGGGTCTTTGGGTAAATATAAGGGGCCCCCAATTAATTTTAATCTAGACCCGTCGGTTAAACCTATCAGGCTTAAGGCCCGAAGGGTGCCTTTCGCCCTTAAGCAAAAAATCGAGGCCGAGCTCGATAAGCTTGTAGGCCAAGGCGTCCTAGAACCGGTCGAGGGTGGCTTGTGGGAAACGCCGATCGTCACACCCCTTAAACCTAATGGGGATGTGAGGATCTGCGCTGACTACAAAGCCACCCTGAACCTTGGAATGAAAAAACATGCTTACCCGGTCCCGACGGTGAAGCAGGTCCTCGCCACGATACAGGACGGCGCCATATTTGCCAAGTTAGACTTGGCGCAGGCGTATTTGCAATTAACTGTTTCTAAAGAGGCTGCTGAAGCTCAAACTATAGTTACCCACAAGGGGGCGTTCTGAGTCCACAGACTGCAATTTGGTATTGCAGCAGCTCCAGGCATCTTCCAAGAAGTGATGGAGAGGACCTTAAAGGGCATACCTGGTGTATGCCCTTACTTTGATGATGTTCTTATAGCTGGAAGAAATGAAGAGATATTAGCTGAGCGTCTGGAACAGGTACTGGGAAGGTTTAGGAGGGCTGGACTTAAATTAAAAAAGGAGAAATGCTGTATTGGGGTTAAATCTACTGAATTTTTAGGATTTAGGATAGATAAAAGTGGAATTCATCCTACCCCTGATAAAATCAAGGCAATTAAAATGGCACCAGAACCAAAAAACAAGGCTGAATTACAAGCCTTTCTAGGGTTGGTTAACTTTTACCACACATTCGTGCCACACAAAGCTGCCATAGCAGAACCACTACATAGACTTTTAGATAAAAAAAACCCCATGGCAGTGGCTTGATAAACATAGAGTCAGTTTCCAAACATTAAAAAATATTCTGTCTAGCCAATCCACAGTAACCCATTTTATTGAAAATAAACCAATTTATTTAGCTTGCGATGCTTCTCCTTATGGTGTGGGGGCTGTTATCAGCCACTTGGATAGTCAGGGAATCCAAAAGCCAATTGCATATTATTCCAGGATGCTTACGAAAGCAGAGCGGAATTATGCACAGATTGATAGGGAAGCATTAGCAATTGTGGCAGGAGTAAAAAAGTTCCATGATTACCTTTATGGTAGGAACTTTACCATACTCACTGACCACAAACCATTATTGGGACTGTTTACCACCGATAAACAGACACCACAAATAATGTCTCCCAGAATGCTGAGGTGGTCAATTTTCCTCTCAGCATATTCATTCTCACTTCAACATAGGCCAGGTAAGGAAATGGGACATGCAGATGCCCTTAGCAGACTGCCCTTAAACATCATTGAGGAGGACCCTGCTCCTGTGGGACAAATTATGTCTTTACAGGACATTCCTGAATGCCCTTTAACTGCCAAAGATATAGCTGAAGCTACCAAAAAAGACAATACCCTTAAGAGAATCATGGCCTGGGTCCTTAGTGGGTGGCCAAGCGCTAACCCGGATGCAAAGTACATTCCATATTTTAGAAGGAAGGATGAACTATCATCCCATTTGGGATGTATTTTGTGGGGCAACCGTGTTGTCATTCCTGAGATCCACAGACCTACAATTTTATTGGAATTACATGAGGGTCACCCGGGAATAGTACGTATGAAGGCTTTAGCTAGAAGTCACTTATGGTGGCCAGGTCTTGACAAGGACATTGAAGAATGTGTTTCTGGATGTTATTTATGTCAACGATCCAGACCGGAGTTGCCTCACACACACACTCATAAATGGGAATTGGCCAGGAATCCTTGGTCTAGGATTCATATTGATTTTGCTGGACCTTTCCAGGGGTTAACCTTCCTAGTAGTGGTGGACAGTTTCTCTAGGTGGCTAGAGGTAGTACCTGTCAGTTCTTTGACTACGTGTAGAACAATACAGGTTTTAAGGGGCCTCTTTGCCACTCATGGGTTACCTGATGTAATTGTGTCTGATAATGGGCCCCAATTCACCTCTGTTGAATTCCAGGATTTCCTCAGGGCCAACTCGATTAGGCATGCAACATCAGCACCCTTCCACCCGTCCACCAACGGCTTGGCTGAACGCAACGTGAGGACCACCAAAGACGCATTGAAACGTATCATCCGCGGTGATTGGCACCAAAGACTGGCAGACTTTTTGCTGACCCAACATACTACCCCTTGCACGGCTACCGGAAAGAGCCCAGCAGAAATGAGGTGGGGAAAAAGGCTAACCACCAAACTGGACAGGCTACATCCGGACACACTACCCTCAAGTGCTGAACTGGACATTCCAAACAGATCATTCAAAATCGGAGATTTAGTCTGGGCCAGAAATTATGCACAAGGAGACAAATGGATTCCAGGGGTGGTCACTGACATATTGGGGCCCTTGTCTTACACCATTGAGGGGGAAGGGAATAGGGTAAGCAAAAGACACATAGATCAGCTAAGGAAGAGAGTTATGGGTAGCATGCCAGTAGAGGGTGATCAAAGTGTACACGGGGGGAATATCGCATCATGGCTTTATCATAACAACCTGCCAGTTAGTGGAGAAGCGGAAAACCAAAATCAAACCAGAGAATCCACTGCTAACCCACAACAGGGTCAAATTGAATGGGAGCAGTCCCCCTTGAGCAGGCCCGTATTAGCTGAGCATCAATATCAAACACAACATCAATCACCAATTGTCAGTAGAATAGCATCTGAGCCAGCAATCCTAGAGTCCAGACCATCAATTGTAAGTCAGCCAAGCAGACAATCTAAGAGCAATGACCTTGGTAATCAACCTAATAGATATCCATCAAGGGTCCATAGGCCACCCAAATACTTAAGAGATTATGTCAATAAATAACAACAACTGGGGGGTAAGGGGTGTTATGTCAGTAGATAGTTGCAAACATGTTAATAGCAGGTTGCATAGAAGGTTCTTTACAGCGGGAGATTCTGGTGCAATTATTGGTTACACTTGTAAAAGCGGGAAAATAGAGACTTGTGATTGGATACAGTTAAATCAGCTCCAGTATAAAAGCCTGTAACATTTGACAGTTGACAGTTGACATTTGTGTATTGAATAAACTCTTTTCGTTGCTAACCTCTCTGAGTCATATTCTACCTGAACCAAACAAAAATTCTCTTACCTCAGGACAGAATATCATTGTTAAGTGGCTAAAGTTAGTATGTTCAAAGTCATATTAAATTGAAAAATAGTTACTTAGCCATAAGAAAAACTCCAAATCTCATAGTTGGACAATATTTTTATATGGCCAGTTCATGAATCACAAAACAGCTCTTTTGTGCAGGTTACCCCCCCTCCAAATGGTATAAGAAAGTGAAGCAGAGAAAGAATGGTGAGTGTTAAGAAATACTTGACTTAAATTTCATAGTTCTGCCTCTCTCTGTGTAGGTATGCATGTGTGCACACAAATACACAGAGAAAAAGAAAATATCATCTGTGTTATTTACAATTAAAGATTTAACCACAAGCAAGAACGTTATATTATGGAATGGAGAAAATGGGTTGAGTACATCCAGAACAAATATAGGGTTAAGAACTTTCATGTAGCATTTGAATAAGTCTTCCTTCTCTTTTTCTTTCTTTATTTCCTTTTTTTTCTTTTTTCTTTTCTATATATATTTAATATCATTAAGGTTTGTATTATCCTATATAAGCTAGAGAGTGATGGATTTTAGAATTTATGGTTGTTAGTATATGGTTGTTTATGATTGTTTTTTTTTCTATACCTTGTATTTAGCTCTGGGAAGTCGGGGGGGGGGAGGGGGGGAGGGGTAGGGAGGGAGGGAGAGGGGAGGGGGAGGGAGGGAGAGGGGAGGGGGAGGGGGGACTGTTAAAGATAAACTGTATGTTAAAACTTTTCAATAAAAAAAAAGATTTAACCACAAGCTTACCATCAGTGATCTTGATACATTTTATTTTGGCAGATGGGGGGAAAGATCATATGTGATCACATGACCCTGAGATACTGCAACCATAATAAATAATGAGTCAGCTGCCAAGCACCTGAATTTTGGGCACATGATCATAGGGATACTACAATGGTCATAAGTGTGAAAATGGTCATACGTCACTTTATTCAGTGTCGTCGTAACTTCATTGTCATTTGTAACTAAATGAACTGTTGTAAGTCAAGCACTTCCTATATAAATATGAGTGGCTATTTTTCCATGTCTCTTATCTCTTGATGGGTCTGCAAGGTAAAAAGCCTCTTAAAAACAAACAAAAAAGTGATTGGGGCTGCAATTAAATAGTCAGATCTGACAATATGCTTCAAATGACAATAATTATGGTTATAACAAAGAACCTACTTGTAACTATTAGAAGAATTCCAGAAGTACTATTCAAAATTGCCAAATACAATTGTTTGCAAGAAGTAGCATTAAGGGAATACATTTTTAGAAGGATGGCTGAAGGAGGTGGAGTTTTTTTAACCTGACTGAACTATGAAGATTATAATGAGGCCTTAGAGAGTTTTATAACTATGAAAGCTTAAAAAATGAGAGACAATCCTTTCTCCTGAGATTCACATCTGATGACTTGTTTAACAACTCAGGTTGCACATAATACTGAGATGGTGAAAGAAAACTGGCTCTTTAATGGAATTTAAAGTGAAATAATACCTTAAGAACTATGGAAGCTCCATGTTCTTTATAATAATCCTGTAAATATGACCAGAGTCTGAAATCGCTTTATTCATCACCATAAATCACAGAAAAAGAGTGATGTAGTGTGGTGAAAAAATGGTAATAGCCCATATCAAGCTTTCTATAAAGGATAGCCTTTATTTTGCCAGGCAAGGCCTTGCCAGTAAACTGAAAGCACATGTTTTTTAATATATTAAAAAACATCACAATTAGATCTGAGATACCTGCTATAGATTTCAACCTTTAGAATTGATTTAACTATTTGGCATTTAGCATCTACACCATAAATCAATCTTCTCTAATTTGAAGCCCTCCAGATGGTTTGGAGCACAGTTCTAAGAACTGCCTATTAGTATGCCATAATCCAATACATATGGGATATACTAGGTTGGGAAAAAATAGACCGCTCCTGCAGCATTTGATTCACGGTATAATAGGTCTGAAGTTTAGCAAGCATTATTTCATATTAGAAAGTTGGCTACAGATTCCTCTTTAACTTGAATTGCATTTCAACAGTATTATGTGGACAATCCCATGACAAACATTTGTGCCATATGATCAGGTGTCTAAGGAGTATTTTATTAGAATCTAAATATTCATTTCACCACAAGAGCTGCACTACTACAGTCAAGCAGAAGCCAAGAAGAAGTTAAATTCATAGCATTTGAGATGACAAGTGATAATTTCTTGTAAGCCAAAATTCTGGTAGAAAAATATGTATTTATTTATTTATATTATTTGTTTGTTTCTTTGTTTATTGAAGGTCAAGTCTTCCATATAAATTAGGTTTCCAACAAAATGTCATTTGCCAAGTTCTAAACTTCTTTAGCACTATATTCAAGCAGAGCTAGCTCAAATGATGTCTCTGTGCTCACTTTGGTCAAAATTCCTCCATCTTTCCCTTCTTCTTTTCTCATGGTATTGCTCTGCTACCTATCACAGTAAAAGAGCACAAGCAATTTAAAATGCCTGCTGAAACATTGTAAGTAAACTTTCAAATGCTAGAAGAGCAATTAACATGTTTCTTTGCTCATAGTAAACTTCTGGGAGTTTTACCTGTTCAAATAATCAAAGTGGTGCTTTCTGCTCCTTCTGTATTGAGAACGTTTGAACTGCGATGTTCCATAGTACCAACCACTTCATGCTCTGTTGAAATGGTTGCAAGCTGAACAACTTTTGCTGCTCTAGAGCACAGATGTGTTTATTAACTTCAGCTTGGAGAAACTATTTTCTGTACAGGAAACTGTTCGAGGAAGTATTAGAAGTATGCACAAAGCAACAAAAACATTTGGAAACACAATGCCCGTGATCACCTTGTTATTTATTTTATTTTGTTTTTTTCCTGCTTGGTTCCAGAGTGACTCTGAGCACATATACTGTACATCAGAACAGTCTTTGGAGTTTATCCCACTGAAATGTATGGTAGAAGGACCTCAGTTCCTTACCCAAAACACTCAGTTCAATGCCACAAATATTACTATGCAACAACACTTTTCCCTACTTCCCTGGCTTTTTAGGTTAGTTATTTTTCAAATGATGGAGGGCAGCTTATCATATAATATGCCAAATATACCACTGGGTTTCTAAAATTGCATGAAATATACTTTACCTGACTGAATTGCACAATAAAGGACCAACTGGAATAATTCAACCTTGAATTGTGTTTTGGATTTCTTATGGGATCATTTGGGGTCTTGTAATGAAAATATCTTCTTTATTTGATGATTCTTGTATTCTGGAATGGATGAGAAAATAACTTTTGTGTGAGGTTCCTGTGCCAAACTTTGTGCAATCTTCAGACCATTTTAAAAACTTGTCATCTGTAAGCCTATAGGTACAACTTTGTTTTCTCTAGTTATTTTATTGTTCCGGATATATCAGGACCAACACTTTGAAATTTCTGGCCTGCAATATTTATCGCAAAGGTTATGTGCAGTAATAAACACCAAGCAATATTTGAAGTTATGTATATTTCTGGGGGTTTTACTTCACTCTGCCACTGTTCACCTGTGGAAGAATCCTATCAAAGAATTATCTTGCCTAGGATCAACTAGGGCTTCAACTGTTTTTCTAATATTATGTTTTATAGACTTTTTCATCTCTTCATGGCTGTTTTGATTTATAGCACTTAGTTGTTTCATAAGATGTCCTAGATGTTGCTTTAAGACTTATCTTTGATGAGTTAATGCACAGCAAAACATATAAAAATTTTTTAAAAAATTGGCATGCTACTAAAAACAAATGTTGGTATCACAGACCACCAAGTTATAAAAATAAAAACTACATAGAGAAAAGTATCTTGAGGGGTTCAGCTCTCAAATCCATGACTATACTCTTGTTTATTCTTTTCCTGTTGTCACCATTATTGAAGTAGCTCTGATCTCTCATGTCAGCTATTGCAATTCCCTTCTCTGCCAGCACTTTAAAAAGCAGATTTGTGTCACATCAAGTCTTGTGGTATCATTTATGTCAATAAATTCTATAAATGTTCTTTGACAGTATCACTGCAGAGATATTATCACCAGGTTCCACTGATGTTACAAAACTCATCACTAAAATCATTTCTTCCAAATGGCTATTGTACAGTGTGCCATCTGGAACAACAGACCAATCTGCTTACTTAAGATGTACTGCATTCTTTGATTTGAATTGCATTGCTAGTACTAAACAATCTCATTTTGAATCAAGAAATGGGAAAGAAATGACAAACTGAAGATGTTTCTTTAGTGGAGCTGATTACTGCCAATGGAATAAAGAACCAGCAGGTATACCCTTTGAGGTAAACAAGATCAAGAAGCAATCGTGACTGGGATTTCAGGAATGTTCTTTATTGTTGTAGGACAGAATACCAGAACATCCATCAATTTCTCTTTGCCCTCTCTTATACTAAACGAAATTGAGGCAGGGTTGTTGAGGGAAGGAGGGTGTTTCCTCATGTTTCAGAACTAATATTCCATGTTAATGCTACATTATACACAAAATGAACAGAGTAATCCTATATACCAAAAATGTGGCTGTTGTTTTTTCTACTCCTATTAAGTATTAACTGAGATATCCACTGATGTTTATTAAACTATTACAGGTAGTCCTTACAACTATTTGTTTAGTGACTGTTCGAAGTTACAATGGCACTGAAAAAGTGACTTATGACTGTTTTTCACACTTATGACCATTGCAGCATCCCCATGGTCATGTGGTCAAAATTCAGTTGCTTGGCGACTGATTCATATTTATGATGTTTGTAGTGTCCCAAGGTCACGTGATCACCTTTTGCAACCTTCTGACAAGCAGTCAATGGGGAAGCCAGTTTCACTTTACAACCGCATTACTAACTTGGCAACTGCAGCGATTCACTTAATGACTGTGGCAAGAAAGGTCATAAAATGAGACAAAGGTCACTTAACAACTGTCTTGCTTAGCAACAGAAACTTTGGACTCAGTTGTGGTCGTAAGTTGAGGACTACCCGTATTAATTTGAATTTGAATTTGAATTTGAATTGTATTGAATTTATATACCACCCTTTCCTGTAGGACTCAGGGCGGTTTACAGGGTACTTAAAACAACAATACAAAAATTAAAAACAATTTTAAAAGATTAAATTAAATCCCTGAAGAAATATAAAAACCCCAGTTAAAACTCTCAGCCTGGGCCGGAAAGCTCAAAGAGCCAGGTCTTCAGGTCCCAGCGAAATGAACGAAGGTTGGGGGCAGTCCTAAGCTCCACGGGCAGCTGGTTCCAGAGGGCAGGTGCACCCACAGAGAAGGCCCTCCCCCTGGGTGTTATCCGCCGGCAATCTTTTACCAGCGGCTCCCTGAGAAGACCCTCCCTGTGGAAGCGCACAGGATGAAGGGAACTTGATGCCGGCAGCAGGTTTTCCCTCAGATATCCCGGACCCAAGCCATTTAGGGCTTTATAGGTCATCACCAGCACCTTGAATCTCACCCGGAGGGCAACCAGAAGCCAATGCAGCTCACGGAGTAGAGGTGTTACATGGGAGTATCGGGGAACCCCCATCACAACTCGCACGGCCGCATTCTGCACCAGCTGAAGCCTCCGAGTGGTCCTCAAGGGCAGCCCCATGTAGAGAGCGTTGCAGTAGTCTAAACGGGAGGTCATGAGTGCATGAGTGACTGTGCGTAGGGCATCTCGGTCCAGGTAGGGTCGCAACTGGCGCACCAGGCAAACCTGGGCAAAAGCCCCCCTGGTCACGGCTCCTACGTGATCTTCAAAACTGAGCCGTGAATCCAGGAGGACGCCCAAGTTGCGAGCCCTATCAACGGGGGGTAACACCTCACCCCCCATCATTAAAGATGGAATAGTCTGGTTAACCCGAGATGCCGGTATGCACAGCCACTCAGTCTTGGCAGGATTGAGACGAAGCCTGTTTCTCCCCATCCAGACCCGGACCACCTCCAGGCAATGGGACATCACGGGGAGGGCATCACTGGGTTGGTTCGGGGTGGAGAAAAAAAGTTGGGGATCATCAGAAAGGTATTAGCCACCTTTCCAGTTCCAAATGTTTAAAGATGAGTTTGTTCTACTAATATTGAGGGCACTTTCATGTGAAGCCTCCGCGTTAGTGAGAATGTCCACATGCCAGCTGCATCAAGAGAGATTTAATGAATTCGGGACAATGGGGATATGTTCCTCAAACAATCACTTTTTCACTGCACCCAAACCACCATGCAATGGCATTACAGCATCCAACATCCATCATCCCCAGGAACATAGCCAGCTCTGGAATTCAGGCTGCCAGTTTGGTAGGTCAGGCCAGCAGTGACCTTGGCCATCCCCAAAAGTTGAGGTCTGTATCCTCTTATGCTGTTTGCATAGGTTGATCCTCTGTCATGACAGCGCTAAACAGGAACATGCTCAACATTCTCAGTTAACAGTTTATCACACTTCTACTTCCCCCTCCTAACCTTTATCACTACAGGTTTTTCTGCATGACCCAGTTTCATTATAGTAACTGATGGATGGAATTTCTCTTGAGAAGGTAATCTACCTGCCTATCAGTGTCTGATTACAGGTTGAACATCAATATTTTCTGAGGTTTTTGGCAGGCCAGCTAATGTTGTTGCAGATCTAGCTGGAGAAAGCGTTCCTACCATATTTTCATCTGCATTTTCTGCAGTTTTGCTCCACTTTGTTGAGGCATCCCCTATGAATAATGCATCCTCTTCTAAGAGGTGACAGTTTCATTTAGAAATGGATGGCCAAGCTGTTAGGTATTTGCAGAGTACAGCTTCCATTCCATAAGCAATAAAACACGACTGTAGCATTGATTTTCTTTTTTCTTCAAAAATGCTCAGATTGTGTAGGGGAAATATATATATATCAACATAGAACAGCCATAGGTACACAGAACATCCTACATTTCTATAGACAATACTATTACTTTCATTAATTTACCCAAATATTTGGAAACTGTACTATACAGCTGAAAATGGAAAGAGATTGTCAGGAAAATCTAAATTCCTTTACGTGTAGTTATGCTTTTCATTGTTTTATATTTAATATTTTTAAAAAAAGTTCAAAATTTATTATAGTATGCTGACAATTAACCAGACACATGGTTCAGGGGTAAAGAATTCCCACCATCTGATTTACTTTATTTCTCTAGGGTCCTTTCATAGATAGTGTGGTGCTGGGCTACTGCCCAAGGCATCCTTTGTTAATTAAATATAAATAATTATGCTTCCTACTTTCAAATGCTAGAAGAGTTTTGCTGTTCTTGTAACACAATATGTCTGAAAGCTCCAATTGTTGCCTCGTACATTTAATTCTTTCCTTGCCAGTACATTTCTTCCATGCTAAGGCAGAGCTTTGCTGGGAAGTTGATAATCTTTAAATATAATACATGGTGATCAGCTAAATTAGCATTGGTAGGTAGCTAAAAGTATTCTGTTACTAAATACTTCTTCACTAAAGGTCTAAGACTGGGAATGTTCCACATTTTTCTTTCTGTCATTAGTCTTAAATATATTAATGAGGTAGTGAATTAGCATGTCACAGTGACCCAAGATTGACAAGCTGGTTAAAAACAAGGGAAGTAAAGGAAGATGACTTTCCCAGATCTCATATATCCCCTATTATCTATCACCAGAGGGGGGGGGAGTCTTAATCTGCTTGGAAGACTGAGAAATGCAGTCAATGCAGCCTTGCTTTTTAGGAAGTCTTTTTCACATTGTGGGATAATTTTTATCCCACTTTAAAGAGCTCTTGTTTTAATTAATAGAAAATGCATTGACAGCAGACAGGACTTTCCTAACAACTAATGAATTATCAGTATAAACGTGGGATGAAATCAAAATGGCACTAATTTCAGCCCTGACTGGAACAACTTAGATTCTGCATGAGCATGTATACGTACAGTATGTACATATAAAAGACAAGCAAAAACGGAGTCAGTTGGATTAACAACATAAGTAGAGGAGAATTGGCAAACTCTCTGCTTAGGCTGTGCCTTCTCAGCAAGTCTGCTTGTGGAATTCAGGGTCAACATTTTTTCTGGTTTGATCATGGATATCCCTATCTCAAAAGACCCACTACCAGATCTTACCACACAGGCAGAAACAATGTGAGACAGCAGATCCCTCACATAGCCAGTCTCTATGCCATGAAGGGCTTTATAGGTAACAATACTTTTAATTGCACCTTGAAGCTAACCAGTGTCTTATGTAACTTGTGCAGCAAAGGTGTTTCATTATTGTACTGAGTTATGTCCATTAATACCTCAGCTTGCTGTACCAAGTGCAGCTTTCAGGTTGTCTTCAACGCCAGCCTCGTGCATGGCAATAGCCAAGACAAGGCTACAAAGGCATAAGTGAATGTGACAAGCAGGGTGCAAGGAAAGAGTGTAACTGGCATACCAGATAAATCTGGATCAAGATTCTTCTAGCCACTACTGACATGATCAAGAGCTGCAAGTCCAGGAAGAACCCCAAATCAGTTTTGTCTGGTGGAGTGCAAGCTCCTCAGAACTAAGGAAGTAAAATGTATGGTACCAGGACAACCCAGGAACACCACAAGTGCTTGGTCTCATCAGGACTGCATTTCAATAATAAATTATTTGAGTTAAAGTAGTAAAAACAGTTTGATAATAGTAAGGCTACACCACTGTTTTTCATTCTCAAAATTTTGAAAGGAATTTTAGGAAGAACTAGGAGAGGCCATTACAAACAGCAATAAGCAGAAGTATCAGTTGTGTTGCTTCTTTTTGAACCTCATTCTAAACACTTCTACTTTTTTTAAAAAAAATCTAATAATTATAGTTTACTAATTAACTGTAGGTCACTTCTCTTATATATTGCTCAAAAAAATAAAGGGAACACAAGATAAGACATCCTACTATTAAATACAGTACATTGTGTTGTTTAAGTGTTCCATTTATTTTTTGAGCAGTATATATTTGGTGCAGTTTCTAGTGCAGGATATATTTACTCTATACCTGGGATCCTGACAACAATTAATCATAAGCCATTTTGGAATCATAAATGCCAAATCTTTTTTTTTTATAATTCTATGAAAGTCAAAAGGAAGTTTCTCACTCTGTCTTGGAAAAGGATGCATACTCATGCATCACAGCACCATACAAATCAGTAGAAATCCAATGCTCCATCAAGATAAATGTTCATTATACTCCATCAGATTCAATTTCTCAAAGAGAAAGTGGAGATGTCTCTGAAAATATCATTGATTTAATTAGGTTAAGTATCCTTATAAAAGTTTTTATTCCACATACCGTAATTCCTTTTGATATAAGGACACCATTGTAGAAAATAATAATCACCATCTCCAAGCAAAGAAATACGACTATTGATAAAGAGGGTCTAAGGGACACGGTGGTTCAGTGGGTTAGGACGCTGAGCTTGTCGATCTGAAGGTTGGCAGTTTGGCGGGTCGAATCCCGAGTGCCGCGTAACAGAGTGAGCGCCTGTTACTCGTCCCAACTTCTGCCAACCTAGCAGTTCGAAAGCACATAAAAATGCAAGTAGAAAAATAGGGACCACTACGGTGGGAAGGTAACCGCGTTCCGTGTGCCATTGGCGTCTAGTCATGCCGGCCACATGACCACGGACATGTCCTCAGACAAGCACTGGCTCTTCAGCTTTGAAACGGAGATGAGCACCGGCCCCTAGAGTCAGAAATGACTAGCACACATGTGCAGGGGAACCTTTACCTTTACCTAAAAAGGGTCTACCCCCTCTCTGCTTTTTCTTTTCCCCAAAGCAAGAAAGGATGCAAGGCCACACTTGTTCCTTGAATGACAAGTTGGAAAAATCAGAAATAGGCAGCACCAGGAGAAGATTTAAAGCATCTGTCTTGATTTCAATCACAACTTCATTAAACCCAGTTACTATACTTTGTCTCCTTCTCTACTAGAATCACACATTTCAAATGCAGTTGTGACTGGGAAGAGCTTTGGGAACTGCATCCAAGACATGGAAAATTACAGGAAGTGGACTCTTTCTTCAAAGAATACAAAAGGGGTCTTGCAAGATTCCTGGCTACATAAATAAACCCTACATACTTATACTGTAGGTGCATAGCACCTTTTCCCCATATGCCAAAGGTGCAATCAGTTGGATGTAGCCCCACATCAGTGGCATATAGTTTCCAGCTGCAACCTGCCATCAGCATGGGAGATTTCCATTGTGCATCCCGATAATCTCAGAAAAGGCAGGACCAGCTGTTTATTTGGGAGGAGAACTTCACTACCACTGTTACCAGGTCCATAGCTTTAATCTGCTGTTTTTGTCTGGTTTTGTTTTATTATTTGTTATTTGTCATATAACTTTTACATTTTCTATTTGTATGAGTTCCCTTAAATTATATGAAATTAATTGATTAATATAAAAAGCTGGGAGATAGCCTCCAGCACAAAAATAAATAAACCAAGATTGTGAAAGATTTCACAGCCAAATTAAGCACAGCTTAAATCTAGGGACAGACTATCTGGGTAAGAATCTGCTGAGACCTCTTGATCAATAGGAGGGGCCCTTCGAAAGATGACCTTGCCTTCCAAGTTTTTCTTGACAGCAAGAGGTCTTCTCCTGTTCTACTCCCAAGCTATGGAATGTGCATCCTTGGAACTTCATTCAGCCTTTCATTATTTCTGCTTTTTTTTTTAAAAAAAGGCAAAATCTATACTTTAATCAAGTCTTTTCAACCTGAATTAGTTAATAGTGATTTTACCTACTGTTGCTGTGGTTGTATTGCATTGGCCTTTCCCTAAGGCTGCATGTGCCATGCCAACCTTGATTGACCACCATTTTCATTTCAGATTCTGCTTCCTGAAAACTTCCTTAAAATGGCAGCAACTCTCAGACTGAGGAACATATGTCACCACAAGCAAGCCATATACTTTGGTCAGAGGAAACATATTTGGGGATAGAAAATGGCAGTTCTTGAGGACTTGTTGACTTATACAGAAATTTAAAGTAACATTCAAGCACAGCAAGGTAGATGAATCTGACTGTTATTTATATGATGAAAGGCAAGACTATTCTGGTTGAGTCCATGTTGTTTCTCGGCAATAGTAGTGAAGTAATTTACCACTGTCATCCTCCATATCTTTTTCCATTTTTTATACTGGTGTTGGGCCCAAAGAACAAAGAACTAAACATGGAGTTACTTCTGAGGCACCTCTTTATTGTTGTTTACCTATTGACAGAATCTTGCCAGGCAACTCTTTAGATAACTGAATTGCTAGGAAGGGGCTTTCTTACTCCTTTTCCTGCCTCCCAGAGATTCTAAACTCTTCTCCCTCTTTGCTCAGTGGGAAAAAGCCCTCCATCCAGGGATTCCAGGCTATACATTCCAACACACCAGTCTATGGCCTAGGATTTCTGGATGGAGTAATTACTTGCCAGGTTTTATCCTGCTTAGCCTTGGGATTAATTTTTATTTTTTTTTATTTGTCTTGCCCTTGGTTCTGCTCTCTTGTGCTAGTGCCAGCACCACAAGTGTTTGTAGGTGAGGAGGGGATGGGAACAGTTGTGGAAGTAAATGACAGAAAATTAGTCATCTCTCCTATCATCTCTCCTCAGATCTCTCCTATCTTATGAAAAGTTATAATTTTCATTCTTCTCTGAGCCCTTATCTTAATTAACATGATTGCATTATGTGTATAGTATTTCTTTCTTTGACTATAAGTGTAGCATATTTTTATGCCTTCATATACACGGTGTACATAATCCTTCACCAAATTGATGGTGTCCATGGGAGCTGGGGATGATGTGTTCTCCAACACATAAGCAAAAAACTAGGTTGAGGGACAGTGATACATCTGCTGATAGACTATTTCTCCATTCTGGAAAAGCACCAGAAGCAAAAAGGTATTGAATTGTTGTATTATACCAAGAGCTAATCATTGACCTTGGTCATCTGAAAAGCTATAGGCTAGCTAGACTATTTTTCCTAACATGCCAGATTGTTGGCCTCTCATACTGCAGTGGCTATTTCCTACACGTCAATACCAAGAGGTGAAAATAAAGAAAGAAAAAGCTGTTATAACAGCAATGTGATTGAAATCTCTTGCAGAGATATAATTTATGAAATGTCTTTTATTTTTCTTTTATACTTTATACTTCAAAACATGTATTGACACTGCATTTAACATTTGGGATCTAAAGGGATTCTTGAAAAAGTTCTAAATGGAAAGAACCAAACAGTAAATGACAGGAATAAAAGGAACTCACTAGGGCCTCTTGTTGATTCTTATTTTTAATATATGATTCCTATTTCATGCTCTTGGGGATTTATCTTATATCATCATGGGGAAGGGGGTGAATTAAGAGAAACTTGAGTCTTGATAGCTTTCTTATTGTTTAGTTCATGTCAACCCTTAAGAGAGTGTCACACTGCAGGCTACATTTCTGGTCTCCTGCATTGCTCTCAGCTATTTCTGAAACTGACTTCAGAAATTCCAGTCAGATTTAAAGGTTTGGCTAGTACTCACTTCAGACCATGATCATCACAAGACTCAATTGGTCATTCCCTTGCTTCTTGACCTTTGCATCCGCATTGTCAAGAGTTTAACATGAAGTCAAAAGATGCGACTACATTCCTCGAAATACAATAGTCTTTTGCAATGCCACTACAATTCCTGCAGCAGAAAGCCTACCAAAGTATATCATTCTATTATCCACTCATCCACTCTAAACAGTTTAAGATAGCTCTGGTGAAAAAAAATCAGCTTTGAATCAAACTAGAAAACACAGGCACAGAGCATATTTGAAATGACTGGGAGTGGGAGGATATAGTTCCATCCATTCCTATACGCAGGAAATAGTGAACGACCTGTATGATGATGGGCCAGGCAGATTTTGGATCTACCCTTAGAAAAAGCATTGCATTTTATCAGTTCAGTTGTTATTGGAAATGAAAGGAAGCAGGTTTTAATAAGGGGGTGGAAGTGGGGCATTTTTTTCCAGTCTTTGAGGGGTCTGCACCCATACAACTAAAGAAAAAATACATCTGAGTGGAAATGAGCATTATACTTTGATGCTCATTTTGACCTATTAATTTTCATGGATATATCTGGTGATACAGATGCATTTGCCTATTTGAGCAAAATTACCTGAAACTAAACTGGAGTGTCTATCTAGTTTTTCAAATATGGTGGTGATATTAGATAGAGATATAGATTACGGCATGACTGACAAGCTCCAGGAAGAGAGTCTTCTCTGCTGTTGTTCCCACCCTCTGGAAGACCTTACCCCAGAGGTGAGGTGTGCCACAACTCTTTTGGCCTTCAAAAGTGTGTGAAGATTGGCTCTGCCAATTGGTGTGGGATGGTCAAAAAGGGATATATAACCCTGGGGATGGTTGCTTTTATGAGGTGTTTTCTCTACCTTGTTAACTTTTTAGCTATTAATACTATAACCCTATCTTTTAAATCTTGCTTTTAAATTTGTTCTTATTTATACTTTTATACCATGATATGTTTTTATTGCAAGCCATTCAGAGTCACCTAGGTGAGATGGCTCATGTAGAAATATGATGAATAAATGAATACAATTATGCACACAGTCTGAAATGAATATCTGCAGAGTAAAGCCTACTTACCACTCCCCAAAGGAAGGGACAACATAGTCAGAAGATGTACTTATGGATGTAGAAGATAATTATGTATATGCATACTTACTCCCAAGTTGTTTTTCTTTTCAATTGTTTTTGTCATTTAGTTCTGTTTTAAATTCAATACTTTATTTATTCTTCTTTTTTCTTTCCCATCTCCCTTTCTCTCCCTCCCTCCCTCCCTCCCTCTCTCTCTCTCTTTCTCTCTCTGCATGTGTGTGTGTAATTTTCCTCAACCCAGCTGAAAAAGGCCAGATTGTTCGCTTAATTCAAAGCAAATTGTGCTAATGACTAGTTTCCTTATTTATCTGCCAAGGACGGGTGGCAATCACTCAGCACTGCAGAATACAAATTAATGGGAGGTTTGTGAACCACAGAGGACCTTCATTTAAAAAATTCTGAGCCCTCAGGAAATGAACGGAGGATCAGGAATAAATATTAAATTCTGCACTAAGGGGACTCTAATGGAAGCAATGGCACCTACATAAGTTAACCTAGGACTTAAGCTATTTTCCATGTCTTTTTATTTCCTGTTCTGGGACTCCCTACTCAGGACCTGATTGTCTTTCTGCAAAAAAATTACTTGGTGCTTAGCTCACTTTGAGACCTCCTGTACAAATTTGTACTCTGAAACAGCACAGAGTTCTGCTGATAGTCTTTGTCTCTTTCTTGTGTCGTACACTCTTTTCCTCAGAGGGAGGGATAACAACAACTGGGGAGAGAATTTTTTGAAATCATGAGACTTCATTGTTACATTTTCTTCCTGTCCTAAATGGAACAATGGTGTAAAAGAAAAACTGTCATGCTTGCATGGTGGTGAGCTGCGAGGGCTTTTAAGGCTGACACAATGATTAGGGAAAGCCTTGGAAATCATTGACTTGTGCCTGAAAAGAACATAATTTTGCTCAGTTTGAAACATGACTGATTTTCAGAATGTAGTAGACTTTAAAGGTCCAAAATGTCAAATAGATTATTGTGCTTTGTGCAATATCGAATAGCTCCACCATTACTGAACCTCCGCTTCATTTCAATGTATTACATGCATTTCAGGAATAGATGTGCTCAATTCAAGGCATTGTGGTTATATCAGTGATAGTAGAAATGAGAAATCCTTCAAAGAGACTCAAAGACCTAGTTTTAGATGAATTACAGATTAAAATTCAAAATGAAATTTAATTAAACAGATTAAAAATATTTTAACAATATTCCTCAGAGTTAGTTTTAGAATATTACAACTATGGTTTGTTAGCAAGGATATTCTTTGTTAAAAACTGATGATATTGTAAGCCTGGTGTGTGTTTGTGTGTTTTAATATAAAGAAAGCAATTTTACATTATTGTAAAAACCATAATTAATGCTTTCTTTCTTTCTGAGTCATTGAATGCACATCCTCTGTCCCCAGAAACTGGCTATCTGTCATCAGTTTTGCCTTTGTCACATTGCTTTAAATAGACCTTTTAATGAAGTGGCATAATGCCCTTGTTCTAAGGTACTTTACAAATTGGGTCATGTAGCACATAATTTCCATAAGTATCGTTTGTTCATTAAAGCAGCTGTTTTGATATGAAGTTCCCCCTTAAGACCATGAAATCTAAAATCAGTAGTTATCTAACTGCATCTAAAGGTTAAAAGCTGAAACAAAATCTGAGTGGAAAAAAATTGCCTTGCTACTCTAAGAATTAATTACAGCCAAAGTTTTTGTGACCTTTGTAGGTATAGACACATCTCAGCATCTGCATATTTTTTTCCAAGCCTTCATGACTGCTCTGTGGCATGTGTATTGACTGCTGGTTCCTTTAATATTGATAGGTAAAGGTAAAGGTAAAGGTTCCCCCGCACATGCGTGCTAGTCGTTTCCGACTCTAGGGGCCGGTGCTCATCTCCGTTTCAAAGCCGAAGAGCCAGCGCTTGTCCGAGGACGTCTCCGTGGTCATGTGGCCGGCATGACTAGACGCCAAAGGCGCACGGAACGCTGTTACCTTCCCACCGGAGTGGTCCCTATTTTTCTACTTGCATTTTTACATGCTTTCGAACTGCTAGGTTGGCAGAAGCTGGGACGAGTAACAGGCGCTCACTCTGTCACGCGGCACTCGGGATTCGACCCGCCAAACTGCCGACCTTCAGATCGACAAGCTCAGCGTCCTAACCCACTGAGCCACCGCGTCCCTTCTTTAATATTGATACTTGAGCCCAAAATATCTAATATGTACCACTTCAATTTCCTCATTGTACATTCTAAGAATGGTTGCTGAACTTATTGCCATTAGTTTGGTTTTCATCTTCATTTGATCTCTTTTTATAGTATCCTTTAACTTTCATTACTAATAGGAATACACTGTATATATACAGATAGTCCTCAAGGTTCCACCCTAATGGAGCCTGCCCATTAGGGACATGTGCCAAAACTATTATAAAATGAATTTGGTTCATTTTTATAACACTTTTAACCACACTTGTTAAACAGATCAACCAGGCCATTAAGTAAAAGAAGGACTGGGCTTGCTGTTTCCTTCAGTTTGTTAAATGACACGCCATGATTATTCAAGCAAACCAAGAGGTTTGAGAATTTGTAGGGCTCTCCTGTTGGAGCTACTGCCACCCATGCATCAGCTGTTCTAGCAAGGCAAAGCTGCAGCTCCTCCAGGCAGGTGTCCTGACTTAAATTGGGGTGGAGAGTGAATTTGCAGGGCTTCTCAGCATGAGGCCCCCAGTGGGAATACCTATCAGCTGTTGTACAAGCAATCTACAGTAGTACTATTGTGTAGTGGGTTGCTGAATGGTTGCTGAAGGCAACCATTCGGAGACATTCACACTAGTCCTCAAAGCAAAGGCGAACAAGCACAGTAGAGTAGAATGCAAAGGAAATTTACAGTACTGAATCTGCTTTCTGTAGACGCTGGGTAATACTTCTACAAACAATTCCAAGGCAAAAACACAGTAGTTTGTAAAGTACTTACAAATAAGCACAGTACTATAATGAACAAGAAAAAATTAAAGTACTTGCAAAGGCAAATACAGCACGGCAGTCATCAAGACAACAACAATGAGAGATTCACTTCTCTAGTCCTCCACCTGGCAGCAAAGGAGGTGGGAAATCGAGTGCTGATTGCAAATTTCCTGAATCTTAATTGGTCATATGACCAGGGGGGGAAAAATCCACACCAAATAAATGGGCCTCAGAAATTGGTATCATAACCATAGGTGACAAAGGCCAGTCACAGGACTAAAAAAGAAGCCCTAGCCATTGTTGTGATTTAGTGTCAGCCTGTGCTCCCAGCAGCTGAGTCTGAGGAATCTGAGGAGGAGGAGGAGGGGTTTGGAGAGCCTTCAGTGTCGAAGGGAGGCTCTGATGCACTGCAGGACTCTCAGCCTGGCCCCTCCAATTGTGTTCCTCATGAGGATCAGCTGTGTGAGGAGGAGGTGTCAGACTCAGAGGAGTCACAGATGAATCTGTTCAGAGATGGTAGAAGCAGAAGGCAATCCAGCAGAGCAGAGCAGAGAAAATCTATGAGGCAACTCAGTGAAAGGAGGAGAAGGCATTGAGAAGCCACGCCTTGGGACAGATAATAAAAGGGGAAGGTATGGGCGGTGCTGGTTGCTGAAGGCAACCATTCGGAGACATTCAAAGACAATCCTGGTCTGTTCTTGCTAATCCATTTGACTCTTGTTTGACTCTTGTTGGATGTTTTGAATCATGTATTTTTGGTTGAAGAAAATATTCTGCTGCTGTTTTGTTTGAAAGACTTTATTATTTGGAATAAATTTGGGTTGGGTTTTTTCCAGCCTATTGATTGTTAAAAGGAAAAAGGGGTTGTCCCTGACACACAAACAGGGCCAGTTGTAGGCTGGAACAGAACAGCCATGCAGTGGCTAGAACGCAGTATTGCAGGCAAACTCTTTTCCAGAGTTTCAAGTTCCTTTTCCTGAAGATCTAAATTCCATAATTAGATGGAGCAAAAGAATTAATCTGTGTCCTTTTGAAAACTATCAGTAATAAATTCATAAACTTTACTTCATAAAGTGATTGGGGTTCAATGGTTCAATGGAACCTATATTTGAGGGGGGCACAGGAATACAAAGGGAGGAAAGGGTAAAAAAAATCACTAATGTAGGTTTTTTCCCAACCGGATGTTCTCTAGATTTATTGTACTTCAATTTCCATAATTGAAGTTAGTTGGCCAGTCTGGAGGCAGCAGGCAGAGTTTTCATGTAAGATTTATTTGCACTTGTTGGATGCCATGTTCTAATTGGTTTATTTGCTTTAATAATGAATAAATTATCTTTATAGAAAGATATGGAGTTGTTATTTAATTGGATGTCAGTGAAAACTATGAGTTGCTATACTAATTAAAATCACCTGTTGGTTGATGCTATTTTCATGTCTAAAATATAATAGAGATCAAAAACAAATGTTTACAGCCTTGTCCTCGTGTATCTCCAGTTACATAGTGCTTTGCGTGATTATTTTTTCTGCCATTTATTTATATGTTTGAAAGTCTGTGCCAATTTCCCCAATAGTTTCTCAAGACCATCTCATTAAAACCAGCAATTATTAAACACCTGTTTCTGGAGAATTTAGCAAGACTTGCTAAGATCATAAAACTTAATTACTGTAACCATATATGCTTTTCCATTTTCTTGAACCAGTTTGAAAGAACCTTATTTCCCATAACAGACATGAATCTTAATGAAGTTTCATAACACATGGAGTTTTGGCTACCATGTAGTAATTTGTTTCTCTAATTGAGATGTCATTTTTAAATGAACCGATGTCTGCTTAGTGCTGGGAAATTTTTAGAAACAAAGCAACATGTTACGGTAATAATGTGTTTTTATGTTCATATCCACTGAAGTTTCCATGTCTTCTTGCAGAGTCAGAATGCTAGTAATTTTAATGATATTTATTTGTGTTGAATTGATCAGCCATATCAGATGTTAATCCACGAGAAAATAATTTGTAATAGTTTATGCCTGTATCTCTGAAAGATTGAACCTGAGGTTGAAAAAATATTTCTGCTACCTCCTACTCTAGCTATTTGGGTAGAAGCCTGAAGAAATGCTGACTTGCTTTGAGAACAGAAGGCAGGTCTATCTGCTTGATTTCATCCACCATCCATTTCAAGCCCTCACCTATTTAGGTAAATTCCTGAGGAGTATAGGAACATGAACTAAGGTTTGTCTGTACAAATAATAAATGATATCTTGACTGTTGTGCAATGGTCTTCTGGTCTTTCATTTAAAGCCTTGGTGGAGCAGTGGGCTAATGCCTCCTTAAGTAACACCAGCTGCTTGCAATTAGTGCAGGTTCGCATCCCAGCAGGCTCAAGGTTGACTCAGCCTTCCATCCTTCTGAGGTAGGTAAAATGAGGACCCAGATTGTTGGGGGCAATAAGCTGACTTTGTAATAATGCCGCTTGGGGGGGGGGCAAAATCCCTAATAAGCAGGCATATACATAGAATGAAGGCTATTGCTAAGCACATTGATTTGTGCTTTAGAATTGTAAGCCACCCTGAGTCTTCAGAAAAGGGCGGGATATAAATGGGATTAAATAAAAATAAATAAATAAATAGATTTCATGTATGTGCGGATACCCCTTCATGGATTACTGCCTTGTCGTGGCGAAGGGGCTTGCGTAATTCAATGAAGCTATGAGCTATGCCGTGCAGGGCCACCCAAGATGGAAAGGTCATAGCAGAGAGTTCTGACAAAACGTGATCCACTGGAGAAGGAAATGGCAAAGCACTCCAGTATCTTTGCCATGAAAACCCTATGGACAGTACCAAAAGGCAAAACGATATGACGCTGGAAGATGAGCCCCTCAGGTCGGAAGGCGTCCAATATGCTACTGGGGAAGAGCAGAGGGCTAGTACTAGTAGCGCCAGAAAGAATGAAGCGACTGGACCAAAGCCGAAAGGACGCTCAGCTGTGGATATGTCTGGTGGTGAAAGGAAAGTCCGATGCTGTAAAGATTTTTTCTCCATAGGAACCTGGAATGTAAGATCCATGAATCAAGGAAAGCTGGACGTGGTCAAACAAGAGATGACAAGACTAAACATTGACATCTTAGGTATCAGCGAACTAAAATGGACAGGAATGGGTGAATTTAATTCAGATGACCATCAGGTATACTACTGCGGGCAAGAATCCCTCAGAAGAAATGGAGTAGCCTTCATAGTCAATAAAAAAGTAGGAAAAGCAATACTGGGATACAACCCTCAAAATGACAGAATGATCTCAGTTCGAATCCAAGGCAAACCATTCAATATCACAGTAGTCCAAGTCTATGCCCCAACCACCGGTGCTGAAGAGGATGAAATTGACCGGTTCTATGAAGCCCTACAGCACCTTATAGAACTAACACCCAAAAATGATGTCCTAATCATCATGGAAGATTGGAATGCTAAAGTAGGAAGCCAAAAAGATAACTGGAATAACAGGCAAGTTTGGCCTTGGAGTACAAAATGAAGCAGGGCACAGGCTGATAGAATTTTGTCAAGAGAATACGATGGTGATAACAAACACTCTTTTCCAACAACCCAAGAGACGGCTTTACACATGGACATCACCAGACGGTCAACACAGAAATCAGATTGACTATATGCTCTGCAACCAAAGATGGAGAAGCTCTATACAGTCAGTAAAAACAAGACCAGGAGCTGACTGTGGCTCAGACCATGAGCTTCTTGTTGCAAAGTTTAGGCTTAAATTAAAGAAAGTAGGGAAAAGCGCTAGGCCAGTCAGGTATGAATTAAATCATATCCCTGTTGAATATACAGTAGAGGTGACAAATAGATTTAAGGAATTAGATCTGATAGACAGAGTGCCTGAAGAACTATGGACAGAGGTTCGCAACATTGTACAAGAGGTAGCAACCAAAACCATCCCAAAGAAAAAGAAATGCAAGAAAGCAAAATGGCTGTCTGAGGAAGCTTTGCAAATAGCTGAGGAAAGGAGGGAAGCAAAAGGCAAGGGAGAAAAAGAAAGATATGCCCAATTAAATGCAGAATTCCAAAGAATAGCTAGAAGAGATAAGAATGTCTTCTTAAATGAACAATGCAAAGAAATAGAAGAAAACAATAGAATAGGGAGGACCAGAGATCTTTTCAAGAAAATTGGAGAGATGAAGGGAACGTTTCATGCAAAAATGGGCATGATAAAGGACCAAAATGGCAGGGACCTAACAGAGGCAGAAGAGAGTAAGAAGAGGTGGCAAAATTACACAGAAGAACTATACAAGAATGAGCTTAATGTCCCTGATAATCACAATGAGTTGGTCACTGACCTCAAGCCAGACATCCTAGAATGTGAAGTGAAGTGGGCCTTAGAAAAGCTGAGCAACAACAAAGCTAGTGGAGGTGACAGTATTCCAGCTGAGCTATTCAAAATCTTAAAAGACGATGCAGTAAAAGTGCTACACTCAATTTGCCAGCAAATTTGGAAAACTCAACAGTGGCCACAGGATTGGAAAAGATCAGTTTACATTCCAATTCCAAAGAAAGGCAGTGCCAAAGAATGTTCAAACTATCGCACCATTGCACTCATTTCTCATGCTAGTAAAGTTATGCTTAAAATTCTACAAGCTAGACTCCAGCAGTATGTGGATCGAGAACTACCAGAAGTACAGGCAGGATTTCGAAGAGGCAGAGGAACTAGAGATCAAATTGCTAACATACGCTGAATCATGGAGAAAGCTAGAGAGTTCCAGAAAAACATCTACTTCTGCTTCATTGACTATGCTAAAGCCTTTGATTGTGTGGATCATAACAAACTATGGCAAGTCCTTAAAGAGATGGGCATACCAGACCATCTTATTTGTCTCTTGAGAAACCTATATGCAGGCCAAGAAGCAACAGTAAGAACTGGACATGGAACCACTGATTGGTTCAAAATTGGGAAAGGAGTCCGGCAAGGCTGTACACTGTCGCCTTGCCTATTTAACTTATATGCAGAGCACATCATGAGAAAGGCAGGGCTAGATGAATCAAAAGTTGGAATTAAGATTGCCGGAAGAAACATCTACAACCTAAGATATGCAGATGATACCACTCTAATGGCAGAAAGTGAAGAGGAACTAAAGAGCCTCTTGTTGCGAGTGAAGAAGGAGAGTGCAAAACTTGGGTTGAAACTAAACATTAAGAAAACCAAGATCATGGCATCTGGCCCTCTCAATTCCTGGCAAATAGATGGGGAAGAAATGGAGGTAGTGACAGATTTTATTTTCCTGGGCTCCAAGATCACTGCAGATGGAGACTGTAGCCAAGAAATTAAAAGACACTTGCTCCTTGGGAGGAAAGCCATGGCAAATCTAGACAGCACACTAAAAAGCAGAGACCTCACCCTGTCAACAAAAGTGCGTATAGTCAAGGCTATGGTCTTCCCAGTTGCAATGTATGGCAGTGAAAGCTGGACCATAAGAAAGGCTGAGCGCCAAAGAATTGAAGCCTTTGAACTATGGTGCTGGAGAAGACTCCTGCGAGTCCCTTGGACTGCAAGGCGATCAAACCGGTCAGTCCTAGAGGAGATCAACCCTGACTGCTCTTTAGAAGGCCAGATCCTGAAGCTAAAACTCAAATACTTTGGCCACCTAATGAGAAGGAAGGACTCACTGGAGAAGAGCCTAATGCTGGGAAAGATTGAGGGCAATAGAAGAAGGGGACGACAGAGAATGAGGTGGCTGGATGGAGTCACTGAAGCAGTAGGCGTGAGCTTAAATGGACTCCAGAAGATGGTAGAGGACAGGAAGGCCTGGAGGAACATTGTCCATAGGGTCGCGATGGGTCGGACATGACTTCGCAACTAACAACAACAATGTGCGGATGTTCTGGGACATTTCTTTGAAGCTGAGCTCATTGGATGTGCTTGCAATCAAAAACCAGTCCCCCATTGGTAATACATCAATTTTACTGAAGTTTCAAAGCCCAAACGTTACTAAACAAAATAATATAGTAATCTACAAAAATAATATTTGGAGACTTAAAAATAATTTTAATGAGCAGATCACATTTCTGTGGGTCATTATTAGACTGATAAAACAACGAATAGATTTATTGAAGTAACATGAATACATGAATTTAGAAGACTTTAACTAACTGAAAGAGCATATGTGGGCACTCAGTGGGTTTAATGAATTATAATCCCTTGCAACTGGTACACTTTTGCAAAGTTTAAATCCTATACTTTTATTTATTTAAGTCATTGGGCTAATTTGTGAGTACATACATGTAGAGTTGCACTACCCAGCCAAACCAGTACATTTTTGGATGTTTCAGAGGTCTTCCAGATGAAGACATGCACCTGATATTCATGCAAGATAACACTTAGTTTGGTAATCTGATGTCACACCTGGTGCCTTGAAATTATGTTCAAAGTTCAATATATCACAGTGGTACAATATCCCTGAACTGGGAGTGCTATTTCAAGTCAGCGAATGAGACTTCAGAAATGGTGTTGTATTGCTGCCATGAACTTTAAGGAGCAATCTGGGCTCTCATAGGAAAATATATAAATATGAGCTGAAGAAAGATTTATGTGACAGGTAACTTCCTGAAATGAAAGGGAGAGTCAAGTAATCAGTCTGAGCAAACTACAGCACACCTTTTTTATTAATATTTTCAAATCAGGCATATACTCTGGCTGAAAAGTATTGCCATGTAACCTGTGTGATTTATATTAATGCTGCTTCCCTATCTCAATAGTGAAAATTGGAAGTATTATAGAGTGTGTCTTTGCACACTCACCCATATTTTATTGCACGGAAGGTAATATGTTGGGATATTGATTTAACACTTAAGGGCCATGTGTTTTTTAATTGTCTCTCTCTCTCCTCTCTTATTTCTCATTCTGATAAATAAAGAGGGCTGTTTTGCATTGTTGTTCCCTACATGTTTTGATCATTTTATTGGTCTCAAGTAGAACAGTAAGTATTATTGTTAACTTAAGACAGAAACAGCTACTATACTTTTCAACAGAACTTCCTGTAACTTCATCAGTAGTCATCACTGGTGAGATAGGTCATCAGCTTCAATCTGATTTTCAAGCAACAATAAAAAAAAGAAGTCAGGAAAACGAATAGCAAGCAAAGGAAAAGAGAGCATGTGAATCCATTAGGTGAAATAACTACATTCAATACATATAAGCTTCAGCATTCTGCTTTTTAAAAAAAATTAAACCATTTCTTCACATCTGAATTCATACATGTGCATATATAATTGTTCTGACTACACACAAACAGTCAAATCAGTTGTAGTACAAGTAAGTAGAAAAGACATATACTGTAAGATGGCAGGACGAGATATAATTACAGACATCTGAAAAATATAAGGTAGCAATGAATTTATTAGAGCATTAAATGTTCCTTTTTGTATTACATCTTCTGAAATTCTGCTAAATGTTAAATATATGAAACATGAGGAGCATGATTCCAATACTCCCTTCATTTAAACAAAGGTAAGAAGGTCCTCCAGATGTTACAGAACTACAGCTTCAGCACAGCAAAATTGCAGTTTGCAACAGCTGGAGGGCTAACCTAAAGCTGACATAAAGCATCACAAATGATTCATAGCAGACCAAGATGGAGAAGTTTCCTTCATTGGAAGATGATGCCAATCCATAGAATCCAACTCAAAGAATTTAGAGAAGATGATTATTTGAACATTATACCCTCACTTATTATTTGCAGCCTGAGGATTCAGTAATATCAGGAAGCAAGATTATTTTTATGCGTGGTTGTTTTCTTGGCTTGCCTGAGCCTCATGCCAGATTAATCATATGATCTGCATTACCTCAAAGTCTCAGTATAGCAGTCTGATTGCTGTAGTCCTGCCACAAATAGTGTTTTAATTTGGGCATGAAGGAAATAACCACTATTTACTTTCTTCACCTCCCATGCTGAAAGTAAATTGCTTTGTGTGCTTTTATTTTTTTTGTTTTGTAAAATCAACAATAATCTCTTTGAGAAATTTCATTCATAAACATTACCTTCCTAATTCTACTTTCTTATTTTAACATCACAAACCAAAAAAACGTTATATTATGATGCCATCTTCCTGGAAGTCAGCTGCTAGTACCAGCAAACTTTTTATTGATGTTCATGTTGTAGTTCTTGGGGAATAGTTTAATTGATTTAACTAGCCACTGAAAATATACATTATTAGGATGGAATGTGCAACTGGAGAAGGGTGAGACAATCTTAGTAATAGCCCCACAGTTTCCCAGGGAGGAAAGAGCATATTCTGGAGGGAAGTGGAAAATAAGAGATTTCACAATCCTGAACTGGATGGGGGATGGAGGAAAAGTTCAGGGTAGCCACGTCCTATTATTTCTCATGGTGTATCTATTAGGTTAGACGTTTATAGTTTTAGTCTGGTGAGACTTGATCTACGAGGTATAAGCAAAGAAAGAACTGGGCTCCATTGGATTTCACCATGTCATCTTTGGATTTGGGGCTGGCAGAGGAAAATAGATGGAGATAAGTTGGATGTCTTTATTACAGAAACTCAGTTATTTCTTCAAAGATATAAAATCAGCATATTGCAATTAGTTGAATCTACTAACCTAAAACTGATAAGTTTTATTTACGTTGCATCTGATGAAACCCTCTAGCTTATTACATGCTGGCTGGGAAATTCTGGAAGTCCACAGATCTTAAAGTTCTGGTGGTTGGGAAAAACTTATCTATATAACCCACATTGTTGGTTTTGCTATAATACAAATTAACTTAGATAATTTAGTGTTTTAGATTTAGATGTTTAGATTTTTGCTGTGTACAGACGGAAAGCTTTTTTCTGTCTGTGGACAAACACACATGTTTTTAGTAATAGCTTTCCAAGTCTCCCGCAGAGAATTTTCCATCAACATTCTTACTATTATCATAGATAGATAGCTGGGATTTTCTTTATGTCCAGCTTGTGTCCTGCCCTTGACTGAAGACCCTCCTTTCAAATATTGAATGGTTAATAAGCAAAACAATCATATGAAAATGTCTGTAATAAATAAGAGGACACTCCACATAAGCTTTCTGATCTGCAATTCTATTTGAAGAGTCAAATAAAATAAAGGAATTCTGCAGCACATTCAGGTGATTTATACAAATCATTTATCTACCATTACCAACCACTCTAATGACTTCCTCTATCTGCCCCATTTTCACTTCAAAAATTGTTATGCAGATGGCTTATCTCTGTTCATAAAATTCTAAAGGGGGTTACTTGATATGAAAGAGTTATAAAGAGCCACGTCCCACTTTTTTTTGATGCATACAATTTATGAAGTAATTTGCATGCTATCCCATTCTTGACAACCACAAAAAAGGGTTTTAAAATGTCATTATGATGAACACCCTAACAGTAGGTGGTCTGACAACAGGCGTTAGGGAAGTGTGTGCTGTTTTGCAGTGCACAAAAGCCTGCCAAGAGACCTGAATTATTATTCTCATAAGGGTTCAACATGGCAGTTATAATGGGACTAGTAGGGAAAGGTATAGTACTGAACTTCTAATTTCTTCTATTTTATTATGCATGAAAGAAAGGGATTACACCTGTGTAGAGGCTGAATGCTTAGCTATTATCTAGATTTTATTTGCCAAGGTTTTGTGCAAAATTTGTAAACCACAAAATTCCATTAGACTTCTTACCAATAAATGAGGTATTTAGGACATTCTGTTCAGTGTAACCTGTTTCATCTTAGTAATTTTTATTTTGACTCCAAAGTAGGCAGTATTATTCAGTTTATTTGTCTCTCTCACAGAGACATATACTTATCCTTCAAGCCAATATCAGGAAGATTTCATAATCTTTAAATGTGAAAAAGAAAGAGTGGATTTACAGGTTTGTCAATTGTGTAAATATTGCCCATCTGGAGACTCCTCGAGATATGGTAATGACTTACCAAGAGGCAAGGACAGAATTGTATGTGCCTTGAATGCATCTTGCAGAGGGACACTGAGGAGAATTAAAGATAAAATGTTATATAAAAGTGTGGAACGGGGTCTAGGAGTTTGACACACCTATTTTATTCTTTCTTTGTCACAAAATAATCACACAATTTAAAATCAATGAATTGCTGTCAAATTTCAATGGGAAATTTTAATAACTACAATACGGGAATCACATACTCTGAACTTGGGTGAATGAAATGAATCAAATCATTTAAGAGGAACTGAACTCCAGGGATTTCAGTGGATCTATTTCAAGCATGACTGCATCAGATCCAAACCAGCACATGCTTCTAATGCTCATTTAATTCCTCCTGAAAAAATCAGATCTATTGCCATGCATTAAACAGATGTAAAATATGAAAAAAAATGAATGGAAGGAAAGGGAAAAAAAATACTGGGAAGTTCAGGAATGCAAAAATGAGGCAGAATTTGATTCATTTCCTTACCCTCCCCTCCCCCCCAAAAAATGCAGGAAAGAAATTTTGGACCAGCTGTAGATAACCACAGTTTAATGTTTATTCATGTGCTTATTTATAACCACCTTTCAAATTGAAAGGTTCCCACTGTGTCTTTAAAAGATCCGAACCTTCTGTGCCTTGGATTTACAATTTAAAGAGACATAGCGAGAAGAGGAGGAGGAGGAAGAGGAAGAAGCCTAGCCTGCCTAGTCATAATAACCAGGAAAAAAAATCTTACAAAATAAGCTTATCTACATGCTACTAAAACTCTCATCATCACCATTAAGTGGGAACACAGTGCATCATAGAACAATTTTTTTGAAGGAATCTCAAATGTTCTAATGTACAGAATGCATCCAAAATCTGGGGGGGGGGGGGAATGAGAAAGTTGTGGCTGGTCCAGGCTGCTGCTGTGGTCGGATAGTTGCTGCAGTAACATAATGCAAAGGAAGGAAGGAAGGAAGGAAGGAAGGAAGGAAGGAAGGAAGGAAGGAAGGAAGGAAGGAAGGAAGGAAGGAAGGAAGGAAGGAAGGAAGGAAGGAAGGAACAATTTCTGAAGCTCCCCACCAGCTTCTCATGAAGAAATCAATGGGGAAGTTGACAAGCAGTCAGAAGCTCCTTCTGCTTTCATTGCTTTTTTGCCTACTGGAGTCATTCTGTTTCTGTGTTTAAGTAAGGAAATTTCTTTGAAATGATGACCCAGTGTTTCAAAACAGCATTAGTCATTTTCAAATCCAACTTACTGATTTTCTGACTACGTTCTTTGCTATTCGTCATTTACTGTCATCCCTTCAAAGTAGGCGAGGGTAAGAAACAGGCACAGCAGGGATTTCAAAAATCTGCCTATTTTTATAGGCAGAATAACAGAATCTAGAAAACCTGTCAAGACTTTCTCTAAACACTGTCTTATACCAAGGAAATAAAGATAAAGTTATTTTGAGGGTTTTTTTCTCATGCTTTCCTCTTTCTCAGGACTACATAATCTTCCTGCAAGTCGCTTCTTTTGCATTGACTTATTTCTCCCTCATTTCCATGGCAGGTCTACATTCTTTAAGACTTACACCACAGAAAGTATGTCTTACAGTAGGTTCTTGGCTAAATGCTTTGCCATTGATCTTGGCTCTAATGTTGATTTCTTTATAAGCCAACTGCCTTAAATGTGTATATCAATAACATGACCTCTACAGGAAGCAATTTAGAAATTGCTTGTGAACTATTTTGTGATTAATGCTCCAAAATGCTTTCAATTAGCCTTTAGAAGTCCCCAGAGGCATAGATTACTCTGTGATGCCACTTTTAAAAGATAAGTGGCCCTAAGTTAATTAAACAGACCCCTGTGTGGAGCTCACATGGGTTGTTTGCGGGGTTTTTTCTTCTTCACTGAATCAAAATGGAATAGCTTCATGTGACTCCATTCAGAGCATATCTCATTTCCATTGAGGGGCATGCAATGCTAGCAATATTTGGATCAGAAATGCTTGGATCCCTGGGCATGTTTCCTAATAATATTGAAATGGAAGAAAACAATGGATGGGATCTTAGAAGGTCTGAGAATTGGTCCTCTTTGCTTTGTTTTGAATAGGATTGCATAATTGCTGGCAGTGCAGTTTGCTGAATGTCACTGTCTTTTGCTTTAAAAAAAATCTGAATGGATTTGGATAGTGATGATCTAAAGAAGGAAATAGCATTTGGGTCATCTAGAAGAGTTTATTTACTTTATTTATTTAAGCCAGGTTCAAGTCCATTCCCACATATGGAAGTTGACCAGGTGATTTTAAGTTAATCACTGATATCTTAAAATGAGATTTAAAGAAGGAGCATTAATCTGTAAATTATTTACATTTCATGTAATGTTTATTGGTAACTGTATGATTGATCAGCAGAAGCAAGTGATACGTATATTTTTGTAAACCTAGTCTTGTGTGACTAGACGTTTGGACTGCCAGTTTAAAATGAATGTGAAATGGGATGAAGAAAATGAGCTGCTGAAGAAATTATCCAATGGCAGTTGCAAATGGGCGCTGCTCTCTATTTTCTTATAGAGATAATGATTTTGTGGCTCTTTTAGAATTTTCTTGAAGGAACATTCCTCCTTAAATACATAAAGGTCTTGGTTGGTTCTCTTTTTGGTTCATGAGTTGGTCAGGCCATATTTTTGGAATTAGCCTACCTATTAGTCCTAAAAGTCATACCAGTTCCTAAATCATATTTAGGAATTCAGTGTTGCCTTCAGTAGGAAACATTTATTTACATACTATTTATTACTGTTTTTGCTTTTTCTTGCTATATAGCTTTCCCTTTTTTTAGGTTTCCCTCTACCACCAGCCTTGCTAGCTCCTGCCTTATTATTACTTTTGTAGACGATGATTAATCAAGGCATAATGTCATATCACTATCTTTTACTTCAAACTATCTCATAGGATTCTTGTGCTGGGAAATTGCTCCTAGACCAAAGGAAAATAGAAATCTAATGAATAAATATTAGGGTTGTTTTTTATAATGCTCGTTGATTGTATTATTTCCACAAACATTTCCATGCAAGGCCTCCTACCCCATTTAACTTTCATTTTTGTTTTCACTAAAATAGACAAATTAGCATCTGTACTGGAAGATTAGATTAGCACTGATGATATTACCTAGATTGGGGTAATAAAACATCTGCAAGAAAACAACCAAGCTCAGAGAGTACCAAGGACCCTCAAATTAGAAGCTAGCATAACTCAAAAAAATCTGTCAGCCCCTGGTATCATTGTTGCTAAAGTGTTTTGAAGGCTCTACCTAAGTACCAATTACATTCTTAGAATTTTTTAAAAATGGTGGCCATATGAACCTTAATATTTTGGAGTGTGTCTATCTATTAAGAAAAGAGTCAGTCAGGAAAACATTAGGATGGTGGAGAACATCATAAGGGCTTAATGGAGCAGCAGACAATGATCTTGCTAATTTCCTTTCTGGCAGCATTTTGTGACTAGATAAACCCTTCTCAAGAGCCATTTTGGGAGAAAGACCATAACATGCTTTAAAAGCTCTCAGAGTGCCCACCGTACATGTCCATTCTAACCACGTTGATGCCAAAAAATAAACATATATCATGACCTTACAAAATAAAAGTGTCCACATTTATTTACTTGCTCATGATATTGCACATCAGGGCAGGATTTGCATGATGAAGTCATGACACACATTTTGTAACTTACTCTCTTTTCCCCCAGGTACCTATGGCATCCACCAACCCAGTATGGATATCTGCTAATAGTTTAAATAGAAGATCCCCTTTTGTTAGTTTGGGTTATTATGCATAGAAGTAAATAGGAAAAGACATTATTTGAGCCTTGCAACCAGAGAGAACTTTCCAAAGTAGTATTTAGAGGTTTACCACTCTTGGAGATCTTTCTCTAGAAAGACACTAAAGCCAGATTATTTTGCAATTCTTCCTTGGCATACAGACATAGATAGAAATTGATGTATTTCACATGTCCATTATGCATTTATTTGTTACTTCTATCTTTCTTTTGCTAACTATGTTACTGTCATGACTAGAAACAGCAAAGTTGAGCTTTTGTGCCTTGCTATTTCCTTTTCATCTGTCGTTCTGCAATTAATAATTCACTATTTTTACTTGTTTTGATCACATTTTTTATCTCTTTCCCTTACACAAACAGCAACTAGGGACAGAAAGCCAAGGGAAAATCAAGTTCTCTCCAGCTGAAAGTGACACTGACACTTAGGATAATTCTTCCAGTACATTAAACAATTGCCAGTTCCTGAAATTTATCATGTTTTCTTACCATTTTGTCAACAGCTCCTCCCACTGGGAACATGTGAGAATGAGCAAGTGACCAAATAAGAAAGCATGAAAGACAGAGTGTTTGAGAGAGGAAGTGAATGACAGAGTTCAAGAGCAAACCGAATGAGAGAGAGTGGTTAAGATAGCAAATTAAATCAGTGATAGTACAAGAGATGGAGTAAGAAAGAAGAAAGTGATAGTGAGCAGTGGAAAAAGAGGAGAATATAGCGGGCAAGAGAGAATTACCGAGGGAGTGAGAGACATATAGAATGAGAAAGATTGAACAAAAGAGAGAGAGGAAAAATATATAGATCATATGGCGTTTGAGGGGACTGAAGTATGTAACCTGTGATATGGGTAGGAGTTTCCCAGTAAAACAGAAGCAGAAAACCCTCAACCACCCCACAGATCAGAATATGGGTGGATGCTTTTCCTACTAGGAAAGGTTGGAGAAACAAAGGGGAATCCAACAATCGCATCCTTGTGACTACATATCCTACATTCAATTTGTTGGCGCAGGACCATTTGGAAGCTTAATTACCAAAGCAAAATAGAAATATGGTATAAACACAAGCTTATACCATGTCATAGACTGAAAGAATGCATATTAAACCAGATGTATGGATGTGCCCTATAACTGCTTTTTTTGCCAGCCAATGTGCCCTGGGATTAAGGGTTGGTAGTCCAAGCTGAAATCATTCCTCAGAGATATTTGTCCTATCTTTATATTTGTCACTTAGCCATACTTTCTTTTGCTTTCTTCACTTCCCCTCAGCCATGATGGTTGCTACTGTTGTTTTCTTCTCTTTGTCAGAAATTATTCATAATAGTTCCACTGTTTCATTTTTGCTCATTATAAATTTATGCTTTTCTCCTACACCTATGTTCTGCAAAGCAAATCTTCCCTTTACAAATTTCAGTCTTCTTTTGCTCAAAATTCCATTTCCAAGCTCTCTTCTGAGATGTTTCGGCATTTTTAAAAAAATGTTTGCTAGTTTATTTTATTGTTAAATTTGTTCTTGCTTGCATGTCACTTTCTTTTTTATTATTATTATTTCCGAATTTCCCCTATTTTATTCTTCTGTTAGTGATGTTTGTTTTGCTTTTTCTTCAGTTGAATTTACCACTTTTCTCATTGATTTAATTCCCACTGTCACTTAATTGTTGTTTTTTCTGTCCATAACATTATTCTTCAGATTTTATGATCTCTTGCTTTAAAGATGAGATCATTTCCTTATGTTCAGGGATGGGGGGGGATGAATTCCCATTATTTCTTCTTCACTCCTCAAAGCAAACCATTCAGATTACAAGAAAAACTGTTGTGTTGGTCATGCTCAGATCCCTTATAAGATTCTAAGAACTCTGATAGGAGGATATTCGTTTTGAACACTTCCTTCACTCTAATGCCTGCTTTAGAGTTCAGTTTACATCGGCATGGGATAGCACCTAAAGGTGCAATATGGAAATGCCCTTCAGTTGTGCTTTGGTGCCCTGAAGTATATGCAATAATTATAATAATAAGGAACAAAAGAGCAATGCTTTCTTAGAACTTTTCACTGATTGGATAAAAGGAATGTAGATAACTTCACTTTTTACACTTAAAAATTACATGCTGAAGGAGAAGAGCAGTCTACTCTCCTTGAGATGTAAAACCACTATTATTTGTACATTTTTTAGAATAGGAACAGTGAAGAATATCAGAATGCAGGTATCTTAAGATACCAGTTCTGCCACTTATAATGTGTGGCACACTATACAACCAATAAATATATCACTGTATTTATGTAGAATAGAGCGATAGTGTAAAATCTGAATTTTAATCAACATCCTGTTGAGATCATCTAAATCTTATGGAATGCAGTAAAATTAATACCACTTGGTATATAGGTTTTCCTAATAAATTATCTTCTCCCCTGAATTTTTGATATACCGTATATACTTGAGTATAAGCCGACTCGAGTATAAGCCAAGACCCCCTAATTTTACCCCAAAAAACTGGAAAAAGTTATTGACTTGAGTATAAGCCGAGTATAAGTATAAGCTTGGCCCCTTCTTAGCAACATATCTATATTCTGTGCCACGACGAGCCGCTCGTTGACTCTGGCAGCATCCCAGAGCTGGCTCGGCCGCAGTTCGCAGGGTCCGCTCATCAGGCTGCCAGGCTTCCTGGCAGCACATCCCGCAGGGAAGGTCTACTAGGGAGGCGGCAGTCAAGCGTTGTTTCCCTCCTCGTGCGTGCGTGTGTGTGTGTGTGTGTGTGTGTGTGTGTGAGACCTGCGGGAACGGCTGGTAGAGGTGGCGGCAGTCCGGCGTTGTTTCTCCCCCTTGTGCATGTGTGTGTGTGTCAGACCCACGGGAATGGCTGGTAGGGAAGCGGCATTCCGGCATTCCCCCCCTTCCTGTGTGTCGAGCCCACGGGGCTTGACACACAGAGAAACGCAAATGCCGGACTGCCGCCACCTTTACTAGCCATTCCTGCGGGTCTGACACACACACACACACACACGCACGAGGGGGAGAAACAACGCTGGACTGCCGCCACCTCTGCCAGCCCTGCAAGCCTCTGCCGCTTCTCCAACATGGAGATTTCCAGAGGTATTGGACTTCCAAGGAGACGCAGACTGCAGGGCAAGTCGGCCGAGTGCCTTGGCGACATTCCGGCAAGGCAAAAGGCACAAAGGGGACAGGGGTCCATCAGGCCGGCTGGGGAGGGGGAAAGCGCGTGCTCTCGGCTGGCTTAACCCAGTTCCATTTTGCAAGGCAAAAAGGAGCCGGGAGAGGGAAGCAGGGAGGAGCTCTCCGCCCACCCTCTCTCCCGCCTTTCATTCCCCGCGTTGAACAGTGCGAGTACACACGCTACGTGACTGGAGACGCATCCCTCCCTCCGGCCAGCTTGTTCTGCTCTCGCTCCGTCCGTACAAAACAACTGTTATCCAGCTTTATTTACTCCTGCCCGAGCCAGCAGGGCTTATGTTCTCCTCTTCTCCCCCTCCCCCTCCCCCTCACTGGAGCGCTGCCTGCCGCCTTTATTCCCCCCCGCCCCCTCTGCAGAACAAAGGAATGCGAGGTGCCGAGGCAGCGCCCTCCAGCCAGCCCCTTCCAGCACGCGCGCTTCTCGCCCAGTCATAACAACCAATGCCTTAAGGACTGCTGCGAGTCCTCCGGCTCCCTTCTCCGGTCGCCGCGGCCGCCGTCGCCCTCCGCCCCAGCAGAGGCTTGCAGGGCTGGCAGAGGTGGCGGCAGTCCAGCGTTGTTTCTCCCCCTCGTGCGTGTGTGTGTGTGTGTGTGTCAGACCTGCAGGAATGGCTAGTAAAGGTGGCGGCAGTCCAGCATTTGCGTTTCTCTGTGTGTCAAGCCCCATGGGCCCGACACACAGGAAGGGGGGGAATGCCGGAATGCCGCTTCCCTACCAGCCATTCCCGTGGGTCTGACACACACACGCACGCACGAGGGGGAGAAACAACGCTGGACTGCCGCCACCTCTGCCAGCCCTGCAAGCCTCTCCGGTGGCTGCGCGGCGCCGGAGACAGCCTTCCCGGGCTGCCCGCGGCTCAGCTGAGTGATTTTCACCCGAAACAGCGCCGATCAGCTGTTCGGGCGAATTTGAAGCCCCCTCCTCGGGAGAAGAGGAGGGGGTGAGGCCCCAGGTAGGGGTCGAGTTCTCCGGGGCCGCCTGAGCTTGTAGCTTGGGCGGCCGAAGGATCGAACTCCCCCGTAGCCTGGGTCACTCCCAGCTGGCCAGCGCCTCTGCTCCTGATTTCATGGAGCAGAGCCAGGCGTCTGCGACCACCCCTGCCTGAAGGAAGGACTATGGAGTAAAAAGAGCAGGCAGAGCGGTACAAGAGGAAAAGGTGAAGAGGATTATTTTATTTTACTCTCGAGCTTGATGGACTTTTTAAACTTAAAGTGAAAGTGCGTCACAATTGAAAGTAAAAGATGGCGGCTAAACCTCCCCCTAAAACTCTTCGGAGTGCTGGAACTTCTCCGGTGCAACAATCATCATTGCAGGCATTGCATCCTCCGGATGTATTGACATCGAAGGATTTACAAGATGCTCTTGAAAAACATACCCAGGTAATTTTGGAATCAATGGGTGATAAATTTGCACAGATGGAGGAGAAATTGGAGAAGTTGGAGGAGAGAATGGAGGAGAGGATGGAACAGAAGTTCAGGGTGATGAAGGCAGACATTTTGGCTTCAGTGTATAAAGTGGCTGAATGTGTGGAAGATTTGGATGAAAAAGTGGAAGATTTGACTCAAAAGAATGCCATATTAGAAGCAAAAGTATTGGAGAATGAAGATTTAAGAGACAAAATGGATAGAGAATTGAGTCTTGCTCAATATTTCCAGATGCAGTTTGCTATTAGAATCAGAGGTTTAAAGGAGAATATTAAGGAAGATCTAAAGCAGCTGGTTTCTGAGGCTCTCAAAGTGGTATTGAAACAGCCAGCATCTGAAATAAAAGGAGGCATGGATAAAGTGTTTCGTGTGAACTCATGGATTGCTAGACAGAGAAAGTTGCCTAGAGATGTGGTGGTTTATTTTGCAAAAAGGGAAATTAGAGATGAAGTTATACAAGCTGCCTATGATACTAAAGTTGTGATTGCTGATCAAGAAGTTCTGGTTTTAAAAGAAATTCCTCCAAAGATTTTAAGAAGAAGGAAGGATTTTACATTTCTTGTGCAAGAGCTCAAGCAACGAGATATAAGGTTCAGATGGGAGATCCCAGCTGGGTTGATGGTGATGCATGAAGGTAAAAGGTACCGTCTGGTTACTGTGATGCAAGCGCGTGATTTTTACAATAATGTTTTAAAAGCAACCCCATTAACACTTTTGGAAGCTGCAAAGGGATCTGGAGAAGGAGAACATCAAGAGGCTGAAGATGGACAGACAGAGGAGAATGGTGCTGGAGGAGATCAAGTTATAACATCTTTGGATGATCCCAGAGAACAGAGGGTGACGCGTGCTGCTTTAAAACGATCAAAAAAGATAAAAGAACAAGATCAGCAGAAGTCTATGGAACTTTCACAACGTACTTACAGCCAAGTAGTGGGAGGTGGGAAAAGATTTGGGTGAGGAATGTAAAATTTACACAAGCTTGAAATCTAGGAGAGAATTTTTACAAAATGTTTTATAGATGGTATTTAGATCTTAAAACGCTAAGTATGTATCTGAATTATTAGCCTAAATGTTGGAGGTGCGGTGATGAAGACGCAATATATTTTCATATATGGTGGACTTGTAAAAAGGTTAAGGCTTTTCGGATAAAAGTCTGGTGGAACATACAGAAGATTTTTAAACGGAGGGATGTTTGTTGGGAATAATTACAGATGTTACAGTTGTGGACACTAAGTTGATGTTGAATTTAATTACGGCAGCAAGACTTTTGATAGGTTAGTACTGGAAGAAAGAGGAACTGCCGACTATAGAAGAGTGGACTTCAAAGGTTTCCGATCTGGTTGAAATGGCGAAGATTTCGGCCTATTTGAAAGATTACTTGCAAGAACGCTATATTATGGAAGGGAGAAAATGGCTTGAGTTTATCCAGAATAAGTATAGGGTTAAGAAGTTTTATATTTGAATAAGTCTTCTTTCTTTTTTTCTTTTTCTATCTTAGTTTTTTTTATATATATTTAATATTACTAAGGTTTGTTTTATCCTATATAAGCTAGAGAGTGATAGATTTTAGAGTTTATGGTTGCTAGTATATGGTTGTTTATGATTGTTTTTTTTATATATATACCTTTTATTTAGCTCTGGGAAGTCGGGGGGGGGAGGGGGGAGAGGAAGGGGGGGAGGGGGAAGGGAGGGGGAGGGGGGATTTTTAAGGGAAAAATTGTATGTTAAAACTTTTCAATAAAAAAAAAACTGTAGGCAAGAAAGGTCATAAAATGGAGCAAAGGTCACTTAACAAATGTCTCATTTAGCACCAGAAATTTTGGGCTCAATTATGGCCATAAGTCAAGGACCACCTGTAATTGGTTTTGAATTTCTTTTTGTTATTGTTGTTATGTGCTTTGTTGAAAAGTATGCTATAAATTATTATTGAACATATTTCTTTATTTACTTTCTGTAATATGTAACATAATAAAATATCATTCCCTTGATAATATAGTATCAAATTCACTACGTGCATTTTTATAGACTGGGATTACTGAACAATTTTAAAAATGGTACAAAACCAATTGATTAGGCATGTAGGTAGGTATAAAAAGACATAAAATGCCTGGAAGTTTTGAGTTAGCCTTTTGTGCCCACTGAACATTCTTTTTCTGCCAAATAAATACTTTCCTGTAAAATTTTTGCATATCTCTGGGATTTGCAGTACTAATGAGTCTAGTTAACAATTTTCTCCTAAATTGATCACTTAACATTCTTTATCTTTTGCTTTTGTAAGGTTTCCTAGTTTCTGAAAATAAACAGAAATGCTGTGAACTCCATTTTTTAATGGGTATTGCCACTATGATTAAGATTAGGCTTAAAAGGTTAATGGATTGTGTTTCATATCTTGACAATGAAGGCAAAATTTACTTTTAACTATGAAGATAAAAGCATCTACGTGAAAAGAATAAATAATAAATATACTATGAACATGTTAAAATGTTTGAATGATAAAACCTAGGATTTTCGTGTATCTACTAGTTTTTTATAGGATTTTTAAATTATTACTTTATAGAATGAAACAACTTATCTGGCATAGAAAAGAAAAATATATTGGCCAATGTCAAAAAAGAGAAAGGTTATTGGTGCCTTCTATATGAAAAAACAAAATGTATATATATATTATTTATATAAAATACAGTAGGAACTATAAGAACAGCATCATACAGAGAGGAATTAAAGAAAAGCAAAGTAAAACAGTAAAAAGAAAATCTTTTGATCCTAAGAAAAAATATCAATGATAATAATAGTTGTTGTTGTTAGTTGTGAAGTCGTGTCCGACCCATCGCGGCCCCATGGACAACATTCCTCCAGGCCTTCTTGTCCTCTACCATCTTCTGGAGTCCATTTAGGCTCACGCCTACTGCTTCAGTGACTCCATCCAGCCACCTCATTCTCTGTCATCCCCTTCTTCTCTTGCTCTCAACCTTTCCCAGCATTAGGCTCTTCTCCAGTGAGTCCTTCCTTCTCATTAGGTGGCCAAAGTATTTGAGTTTCAACCTCAGGATCTGGCCTTCTAAAGAGCAGTCAGGGTTGATCTCCTCTAGGACTGACTGGTTTCATCGCCTTGCAGTCCAAGGGACTCACAGGAGTCTTCTCCAGCACCATAGTTCAAAGGCTTTAATTCTTTGGTGCTCAGCCTTTCTTATGGTCCAACTTTCACAGCCATACATTGCAACTGGGAAGACCATAGCTGTTGTGATTCAGCGTCAGCCTGTGATACCGGCAGCTGAGTCTGATGATTCTGAAGAGGAGGAGGAGGAGGGGTTTGGAGAGCCTTTGGTGTCAGAGGGAGGGTCTGATGCACTGCAGGACTCTCAGCCTGGCCCCTCCCGTCATGTTCCTCAACAGATTCAGCCTTGTGACCACGAGGTATTGGACGTAGATAATTCACAGCTGGATCTATTCAGGGATGCTAGGAGCAGGAGGCAATCCAGCAGAGTAGAACAGAGAAAGGCCATGAGGCAACTCGGTGAGAGGAGGAGAAGGCAATGAGAAGCCACGCCTTGGGACTGCTGATAAAAGGGGAAGGTGTGGGAAGTGCTGGTTGCTGAAGGCAACCATTTGAAGATCTTCTGCTAGAGTCCTGGTCTGTTATTCCTGTTTAACTCTTGTTTGAACTTTTGGTTTAACTCTTGTTTGAACTTTTGATTCTTTGTAAATAAATTTGGTTGGGTTTTTCCAGCCTGTTGACTATAAAAAGTGGTTGTCCCTGACATTCAAATAGGGCCTGTCGTAAGCTGGAACAGAACAATAGCCTTGACTATACGCACTTTTGTTGGCAGGGTGATGTCTCTGCTTTTTAGTGTGCTGTCTAGATTTGCCACGGCTTTCCTCCCCAGGAGCAAGCGACTTTTAATTTCTTGGCTGCAATCCCTGTCTGTGGTGATCTTGGTGCCCAGGAAATAAAATCTGTCACTACCTCCATTTCTTCCCCATCTATTTGCCAGGAATTGAGAGGGCCGGATGCCATGATCTTGGTTTTCTTAATGTTTAGTTTCAAGATAATAATAGTAATGAGCTCTAAAATAAAATAAAAAAATTAAATCAATCTATTTAAAGTTAAAAGTACTAATATTTAATTTACTCAAACCTAGAGGGGCAGAATTATATTTTTGCCTGGCAAGGCTCCAGCTGGGTCATCTTGGGGAAGTTATTTCTTTAATGAAGAACCATCATTGAATGGGCTTATATTTTTCACATCAGATGATATAATGGCACCAGGAAAGAGAAGGAAAAATCCCTCAATAATAATTTGTATGGAGAGATAACTGGTTACAGGAAGAAGCAATTTAACAAATGATTTAAATACTTTCTTAATATATGACAGAGTCAGGAACTTTATCATTGCGATGTTACCAAGATCTCATGGACACTAAATGGTTAGAATTACCAAAATCTCATAAGTTCATATGTGAAAATACTGAAAGTTATCTGATGATCTGGTCATATTTTAGATTTTTTTAAAAATGAAGCCTCACAGGAGCTATTAGGAGTTTTGTGTACCATAATACTCATGAATACAGTATTACAAAACTCTGGGATATGATCATTATTAACTTGCAAATTTGTGTTATCTCAAAGACTGATATTTTTTGCTGAATTTTGCTTTGCAATTAACTTCACCTACAGTCCCCTTTAAGGACAGGGACAAGAGAAAGGTGACCCTCACACACATAGGTCTCCTGTTACTTTTCCAAATTAAAAAACATAAATGTCTTCCAGCTATGACTAAATGAGAGGGAGGGAAATTAAATGCTTATCTTTTGCTCTATTTCTTCAGTATGAGTCACCTTACTTGTTAAAATATATACAAGTAAGAATGATTACTTCCTTGTTCGTGATAATTCAGTTAAAGAGATTAGTTACTAAAATAATGTTATTAGTACAGTATGTGTTTATGATATACTTCAAAATGATAGGTATTTTCCCTTTACTCCATCAGTTTTAGTTACAAATTTACGATGTATGGAAGATTTTAAGGAATTTCTATAATATTAACAGTATTAGAGACATGTATAACCTACCTAGCTAAATAGATACATGCATATGATCCTGTCTTTGGACATACATTCTGGATTGGAAATTGCAAGCACTGAATAAATATAGTTTCAAAAGTATATCCAGTTGAAGATGCCACCTGCGTACTTTCTACTGTTGGAATGAGATTTGTTGTGAATGGTACTGTATTTTATTAAATATTTGATCAGCATCCAATCTGGGTCAGTCACCGGAACCAGAGGTTTAGTCTTCTGAGCTTTCAGACCCATGTCAGAGAACTTCTCTCTAAGGACTCTGGGCTTTGGGCTATTCTAGGCATTGTATTTATGTGATGCCTCATTGAGTGTGGCTTCTTATTGGTTGATTGGGGTGTTGATGAACAGCTATTAAGTCATTGGCTGCTGTTTTCTTGTGCTGCCAAGTCCTTAGCTCTTAAATACTTGATAAGCTGGTGGTAAATCAGAACTCCTGCTGACTGTCAAGGGGTCTATGTCCCTGGCTTCAATCATTTGGCTGGCTATCTTTATACCTACTTGGTCAACAATCTTAGTAGCTGCAAAATTAAATGTATGTCCTTGTTCATTGCAATGTGAGGCTACCAATGAGTTTGGGTCTCCTCGTCTGACCATTCGCTTGTGTTCTTGCAATCTGATGGTTAGCTTCCTCCCCGTCTGTCCTACACAATATTTGATCATATTGTAGCTGATTGTTATGACTTACAAACTGAGTCAGGATTCTACAATATCTACCCATGAAAGTTAAAGCAATTTAAACAGCCTTAAATGTTTGACAACCAGTGTGGTATAGTAGTTAAAGTGCTAATTTAGGAGCAGGAAGTCTCGGATTCTAGCCCACTTTGGACATAGCAATTGTCTGGGTGATTTGGGGCCAGTTAGTTTCTCTCAGCCCCAGAGTTTGTATTGTAGATAAAAATATACAACCTTCAATGAAGCAGCCTTCCTTCTCCAGTGAATTGGTTCAAGAACACCAATATCAGTGTTGAATCATCATTCTTAAATATTGCAGCCATAATGAAATCATGCAGCTAAATTCTTATATTCTCATAAATTGTTCTAATAGCACACAGGAAGAATTGTATTTGCATGACTGGCCATTTTTTTTTTCCATTCCCATCCCCTTTACTGAAATGCAAACATAATAATTTGGCTAGGTGGCCTATTTCTAACCAAAAGATCTTGACTGAGTTAAATCTCCAGACTTCTTGTTGGGGAAGGAGGACAGGCCACTTATTCCTGGGCTATATGACTGCCTCCTAGAAGCATATGCCATTTTTAGTCCACCCACAATTCCTTGAAGTTGTGCTGAAATGGCATCAGATTCCAGAAAGCTGCAGCATTGCCCAGGGACAAACCACTCTGTTCTGCTTCCTTAATGTGGTCTGTTTAGTGCTGAGGAAACTCCTGAGCTCTGGACATCTTCAAAAGGTAAGCGCATGATGGGTGAAAAAGGTGGGGAAGCCCTGCAGAAATTGGATGAGGGCAAGAAAAGACTACAGGGACTTGTTGGGAGGAGAAAGCAGACCCAAGGGCTGTGGCTGTGGGTGGGAAGCAGAGCACAGAGTGTCTCAGGTGGTAGATGAGGCTTCCCTGTGTCTCCCCCACCCCTGAGACCACCATGTTTGTTTAACAAGCTACATCAGGGAAATTAGGGGCTGGGGATCATTACCAGTAAGCAAGACTATCTCACTTAATGACCATGACCACTTCCAGCCATAATGGGCAGCTCCATTACAGTCATAGGTCAAGGGCTACCTGTTATAAACTTAATAAGCATGGGCATTGCAGAAATTGAAGACTGTTTCCCTCTGTCTCCAAACAGGCAATGCCACCATAGCTTCTTCTGTTCCACCCACTAAAATTGAAACAAGAATATGCTATTATTTCAAACCATCCTTGCTGCAGCAAAGCCAAGTACAGCAGGCAATTCCCCATCTCCAGCCATTCAAGTTTGTGGCAATGAGAGATGGAGTTGGATTCTGTACCTCAATATTCCACCTACCTTAAGAAGTTTTCCAGCTTCCAGCTATGTTATGTGAATGCCTGCCACATGTTGTGACTTTTATATCTCAGAAAGGACATTAGTCAAATTACAACTAAAGGATTGACAGGATGAGCACAAAGCCAAACCAAATATCTCATTCCGGTCTCCCAATCCCTATTTAGCTCTGAAAATGTGGCTGATCTGGCTTGTTTCTGAAAAATGTATTTATGCACAACATACACAATGTCATGTGTGATATTTGTAAGCAATATGCTGACTCTGTAAACTGCTTAGAGAGGGCTTAAAGCACTGTGAAGCAGTATATAAGTCTAATTGCTATTGCTATGTTTGTCCTTAAACAAAGGCATTTTATTCATAACAGGAAGTCATGGCTTTAACTTTTTAAAGCCAAGTATGTTCAAAAAGGGAAGTGAGTTTATTGGGCAATTTCTCTCTTGCTCTTATATCAACCATAGACAAGGCAGTTCATGTCTTTATTGTTTTCTCTTGGGAATAAGACAGTTTCGGTGACAAAACAAGCTGCTCTTGAGATTTCTGAAAACTCACATCCAAACTTCAACTCCAAATCCGAAAAGAATACTGGTTAATGAAGTATAATAAGAGCCATGATGGCAAACTACCTTAGATAATTGTAAATAAACAAACTGTGAAATGATCTTGCTTACCTAACTAAATAGTTGGGAGACATGTTGAAGCATCTGGTAAGTTGGTCAGAAAAAATAATGAAATAAGTGGAGTGCCATATTATGTTTAGAATGCTAGCAAGAATTAAATTAGTACTTTCTATATTAATTTGTGTTGATTGGGAAAAGGGGCAGGAGTGATCACCTCCAATATGTTTCACCAATTTTATTAAGAGTATACTTTCCAAGAAGATCTTCCTATCTTTTGGATCTAGGAAAGAAGTCAAATAATTGGTTTTATCCACAGTTTCGCTAGAAGACTTAAGTAGAATAGTTTTGGCTATTGCTTCCCTGAATAAAACTGATACAAGAAAATTGATACAAGAACTAATTTTGAAATTTGAAAATATCCAAAATAGTGTGTGGTATTCCAAATGGATTATAAGTGACAGTTACCTTGATAAAGATTTTGAAATTCATGCAATATGTTTAGCCACACTTGGTTTAACTACTGTTTATTGAATGGACCACAATTGACTGGTTCACGTGGAATATTCAGCCTTATACAAACCATATTTTATGTGTGAATCCAACTTAAGGGGAAGCTCAGTATTCCAGCTAAAATATCTGCTTAACTCCTGAGCGTGTTTGGACAAGCAATTTATAATACCATCCAAGTACCACTGTGGCAATATCATTAATAAAGATATTTATTATTTCCATAATGGTTGCTCAGTAACACAACAAAAATTTACAATGCTGCCTATCTCAGCCTGGTGACTCTGCGTAGCTAACAATCCATAAACACATAAAATAGAAAAAAATAAAAGAAACACGGGATAGTACAATATAATGCAAAGAAGGCACCAAGCAAAGGTCACCATAAAGCAGGGGTCCCCAACCCCTGGCCCGTGGACTGGTACCAGGCTGTGACATGCCAGCAACCAGTCCGCACAAACAAGCATGGGATGCAGGCAGTATATGAAATCACGCCCCCTCCGGTCCGCAGAAAAACCTCTCTCCACATAACTGGTCCCTGGTGCCCGAAAGGTTGGGGACCTCTGCCATAAAGGATACCTAGTGGCTCAAATATCTGCCCCAAACCAGCTCTTGAAGCCTTTTGCTTCCAGTTGCCATGAGTTTTGTCCTCACACAGTCTTTCTATGACAAAGATGACTACAAAACAAATGTCAAACAGCTAATAGTTAGAAATGCAATTTTATATAAGTCTACCAAACCCCCTACACACATTAAGTTTAATAAGAACAAATGGAGGTAAGGTTGTAGCCTTTCAGTATGATGTATGTGTTGAGCCTCCCACAAAATACGTGGGATGAAATGATTTGCAATAATTCTATCGTGTTCTTTTATCTATTCAATTTTGTTTAGAAAAGGTCTACATTTCATTAAAAAAAATACAGTTGAGATCATCATGTAATTTAGCATCACCCTTCCCATACAGTATATTCAATATAAATAATCAGCAATAACTACAAATAAGTACAAAGGGAGCTGTGTCAAATAATAGCTAAGATAAATAATTAGTTAAAAGCCTTCTACTGTACGCATGTTTTGGCTACACCATTGGAAAATAAATGTTTGTGGCTATTGTTTTAATAATAACTGACCAAGGTCTGGCAAATGTCCTAACATACAGCATTTTTCATAGTGATGGACATCATCTAAAAGTATTTGTTCCTGGCAAATATCCAAGACATTATATCTCTTTCAGTGAAGATACCTGGAACAAGGCTTCAGATGTTGATTAAATAAGTTACGAAATAACATATAATGTCATATCAATGTCAGCTGAAGTCATTTTTGTGTCTTTTTGAAAGACAAGTAGGATAAGCTAAACTAGCAATAGAAACTTGTTGCAATTTAAGAAGTAGAATGTTGTTCTCCACTAGTCTAAAGGGCAGCTGGCTAGTTTGAAGTTGCAAGATGGCATACACCAGGGGTGTCAAACTCAATTTCATTGAGGGCCGCATCAGCGTTGAGGTTGCCCTCAAGGGGCCGGGTGGGCGTGGCCTACGGGGTGGGCGTGGCTAGAGTGTGTATGGCCTTCTGGGTGGGCGTGGCCAGCTCTACATCATTCGCATCAAGGGTGCCTATAGGGGCCTGGGCAGGAGTGGGACAGATCTGGGGGTCTCTGGCAGAAGGAGGGTCTCTGGGCCAGGGCCAAGGCAGTGGGGGCCGTTCCCTCACTGTTTCCAGGATGGCTTCGCGGGCCACATGAAACCACTTCGCGGGCCGGATCTGGCCCCCGGGCCTTGTGTTTGACATGTCTGGCATACACAATCCTTTCTAATTTACCTAAGTTGCAAATACACTGAAAGCTCCTTTGCCAGTTAATTTTTCAGAATCTGTGGAGCCAATAGATTTTATTACTCTTTTCTATTATGACCTACCAGTTCCTACATGAAACCAATTACCGTATAGCAACATGCAGCTGGTATGAATACTTTAATAATATTTTTTTCCTGCACCCAGGTACTTAAGACACTTAAGACATATCTCAATATCTATTTCAGTATTTTATTTGGCTCATGCCATAACCCCAAAATCTAAAGGGGTGAGAGGATCCCTTCAGTATTCAAGTGGTCACTTTTATCTTTCTGGTCAACTTTGCTTGTAGGCATCATGTTAGTTGTTGTTGTTGAAGATCTATCTATCTATCTATCTATCTATCTATCTATCTATCTATCTATCTATCTATCTATCTATCTATCTATCATCTATCTATCTACTGTATCTATCATCTTTGACCCTCTTAACTACAACTGAAGTTTTCTTCAATAGTATTAAATTATAGGGATCTACAAAATATTTGAAGAGGCATTTCATGAACATTTGGAGGCACTTCTAGCCTGTTTTTGTTTTTCTATTAGCAAGCCTAGACCTTTTCATCTCAGCAGCCTTTTTTATTTTTAAGGTTGCTTGTTCACAAAAATAAACTTTAACTGTTGGTACGGTTCATCTTTTAGTTCTATTCATGTGGTTTTGCTTTATAATTTAATTTTTTTTCTTAAATTTTATCGTAAAAAGTATAGCAGTACCTTGAGCACTACTATAGAGGAAATATGATATTGATGGGATAATGTTTAGATTTACCAAAGAGCATCGGCCCTAAACTAAAAGCATTCTAGACACTCTTGTAGCTTGGTGGTAGTGTCTATTCATATGGATCAAATGCTTGAAGGTGATCTCAGCCAATAGTCTTCGAAGCTGAAACAGAAGGACAAGGACATGCAAAGATATATTGCACTACATCTTTCTCCCACAAAAGAAATGACTGTGTTTTATATATTAACTAGTCTAATAGGTACATATGTATGAATTTAAAGCTATCATACTTTATGTGACTGCCATATAGTCTTCTATGTTTCATCAAAAGTTTGCTTGTTCTTTGTTAGGTTTACTAGGCTGCTCAGCTCCATTAAACTCTAAAGGTAAAGGTAAAGGTTCCCCCACACATGTGTGCTAGTCGTTTCCGACTCTAGGGGCCGGTGCTCATCTCCGTTTCAAAGCCGAAGAGCCAGCGCTTGTCCGAGGATGTCTCCGTGGTCATGTGGCTGGCATGACTAGACACCAAAGGCGCACAGAACGCTGTTACCTTCCCACTGTAGTGGTCCCTATTTTTCTACTTGCATTTTTATGTGCTTTCGAACTGCTAGGTTGGCAGAAGCTGGGACGAGTAACAGGCGCTCACTCTGCTATGTGGCACTCGGGATTCGACCCGCCAAACTGCCGATCTTCTGATCAACAAGCTTAGCATCCTAACCCACTGAGCCACCACGTCCCTTCATTAAACTCTAGAAGCACAATAATTTTATGAACTAGGATAGGGGCTACAGGAAGAGATCTTCATTCTTATAACAAAAATGAGTGCTACTTTTGAGTTTTGCTTCCCCCCCTCCCTTTTCTTTAAATGTTCCCATTAAAAATGATCATACAGTATTCATAAATAAATTTGTGTTTAACTACTCAACATCAGCATAGCTCCATGAATAACCTTTTTATTTCAATGTCAATTGTTTCTTTTTGTTCCTCCAGATAAAAAGCAGGCTCAGAGTTCTTACAGAGTTAATGGACCAGACTGTGTTGATTTCAACATGGCATGAAGGAAGCTAATCGTGATCAGCAGCACTCTCCACCTACTTTGGAAAGAGCTGTAGTGAGATTGCTTTGTGTTTCAGAGCTCCTTTTCAAGGGCATTCTGAGGGCATGAATCACATATATGCACCAAGAATTGCTGTTTCACATGCAACCATAGCTAGAATTGCATTTACACAAATAAAAACCTTGCAGCAACTAATATCTGACATGTCAGAGCTACTTGAGAATAGTAGTGCAGTCCCATTAGGGCATGGGGGAAAACAATTAAATTTTTCTCTAGGCAAAACCACAACAATGTGATTTATAACAATGCACTTAGTATAAATTCATTTTAGATTAAAGGTGAACCTGTTCACTTGTTTTCTCTTTGGAGCAACTCATTAATACTCTATTGACTACAAGTGACAACTTTGCCCCAAATTTATTCAGGGTTGTTTAGTCCAAATGACCCCTAGGATAAGTATAAAATTAGAGCAGACATTTTTTTCTTGCAAAAGCAAGATAATTGTATGAACCTTTAGATAATACATTTGGTGTAGTGGACTACAAACTGGAGACTAGTTCTAGTTCTTCCTTAGGCATGCATGGTGGTTGAATGACTTTGGGTTAATCACTCTCTCACACTCTGACCCACCTCATAAGGTTGTGGTTGTGGAGAAAAGAGGAGGAGGGGTTTCCTTCAATTGCACAAATTAAATTAGCTCCATCCTCAGTTGATACTGCAAAGGGAAGCAGGTAGGGAGTTTCCAAGGAATCCAGACCCTGGCATATCTGGAAGAAACTACTGGACAAAACCCAGGCACCAAAACAAACTTCTAGATTTACACAATTATATTGGCCTTGCATGTAATAAGAGGCACCCGATGCCCCCAAATCCCCAAAGGAATGGAAAATGGCACATTCCTGAATGGGACACAAATAGGTATGGTGCATTGTATGAACAGTTGAATGAAATAGTTCCCAGATTGTGAAAATGTGAAGTTGAATGAAATAGCTCCCAGAAGAATTGCCTAGTAAGGGCAATAGTTTCAATGATTTTGGTGCCCTTGCACCAGTCCACAGAGATAATAATAATTTTAAAGTACAGCCTCAAACCAAAACCACACAACTCCCTTATCAGCAGAAATAGCAGGAAACCTGTAAATCACAGGCTGACATACTAGCAATATATAGTTGGCAGAACCTAATTCTTGTCCCTTGTTTAGATTCATCATCTGTGCATCAGAGGACTGGGGCTTTCCTGTACATCAAACTAAAATGGTGGAGGGGGGAGCGGGGTTCAGCAGGACTTTGCTCAGCAATGAAAGAGGATAGGATGAACCCAAGGCAGCCTAAGGGATTGTGCAGGTTCCAATCTAATCTCTTCCAAATGGTCAGTGAAAAGTGCCAGATTAAATGAATAGCAAAAGTTTGAGAGAAGAGGGAAAGTCCTAGTTTAAAATCAGAACAGCTCCGGACAACTTTAACCAGTTTTATTTACACTCTAGGACATTATGAGGACATGACAGAAAAAAAAGGTTTATATTGTGGTTAGGGACAAGTGAGAAAGAGCCCTTAGAGATGTAGCACATAGAGGTTAATTTCTACTTAAGGTGAAATTCTCTACTTGAATTATCTAAGCTAAAAGACATAGGGAAGAGAAAGTATATCTCTCCTGAATCTTTGTAGAGAAATTGTGATACAGCCTCAGCAGTGAAGTCGAAGTTTAATGTTTGAGAAAAAGAAGAAGGAGACAGGTTTGGGTTAGAGGTAGAAGATCGGCAGTGGAGAACAATAAGGGAGCAAAAAAGTGAAGTTCATAGGGACATGAGTTTTGTTATCTTGTACCAGAACCAGTTTTTTTTAGCCCAAAGCCTTTGTGGGAGTTTTGACTTTGCAATGGATGCTTAGCTAGACTCCCTTATTTCCCAAATGCCAAGTTTTCCATGTATCCATTTTAAGGATTACACTCTTTCTTAAATCTGGATTAGTAAATATGCACATTCATAATGCCCATGGAAGCAATTACCTCTTTTTTGATGGATGTTTTCTAGCAATTTCAATTTCCCTTAAAATGTACTTTGAAATGTGCATATATTTAAGTGGATCAGCAGATGAAGATAATGCTGTGCTTTGGTTCTGGTTCCCCCCCCCCCAAGATTGGAGATAATTTTTTCTACAGCATGTGTGAAAATAACTTGCACACATAATATTAGCAGTTGCAGGACCATTCAGTAAATTAGTCACACTCCTAGTGTTAATAGGCTTTTCATCTTTCTATTTCTTATGTCTAAACTGTTTAGCTTGGCTCCTCTCCAAAGATTGTGATAAAGGACTTGATACATACACAGTTTTAAGAAACCATTAATTGAGACAGAAATAATATTTAATAAATGATTACAAGTGCCCCCTGGTGTGTCTCTGCAGACTTATAGAGAATAAGGAAGATGACCTTGATGGAGAAATACAGGCTCTGTTGCCTAGGCAAAAGCGGCTGGAACATTTTTTACATCCAGATCAGTCAGATAATATTCAGATATATTTCAAATATTTTAGCCTGTATCCAGAATGAACCATGGCTGTTTTTTTCCAAATACAGAGCAAGACACAGGTGGTCTGAGTAGAACTGGTTGGAGAAGTGACAGGAAGAAACCATGGATGAGGGTTTTCCTTGGTGATAATCAGCATGGACATCAACAGCAACACCTTTAGCTAAGTGGAGACAGAGGTCAGATGGAAGGGAAGAAGCTGAAATAATGGGGGATGGTCAGGTTGTTGCATAGCCTTGTGGAAGATGAGGGGAGAGATGGGGCAATGTGTACAAGTCATGTCCTATTCACTCTTTAAAGCATACCAGGATCTCTCTGGGTTTGGGTTTGGCCAACTCCAGTACAACTAAACCATTCTAGGTTTTGTTAAACCATAGTTGATTCAAAGCCGTTTATATAAGCCTCTGGAATTTGATGGTCTGCTTATGTTTGAACAAAACTACTTTTCTGTTTTCATGTATATTTTCCTCAGGTTGTATTTATGAGTTCCAGTCTTTCAAAATAGCAACTTCAAAACTATGGTGATATATATAATTGTGTATTCATGAAAAACTAACTCAGAAATGTTAATGCTAGGGGGCAAATATTTACCTGGAGGCAGGAAGAGACAGTTGAAATTTAGGGACATAATGAACTCCTTGTGTGTTTTGAGCACCATTTACAATACTAGATTTATTAATTGAAGAACATCAATAGTCTGTGTATAAATTCATTGCTCTTGGAATCATCATTTGTTAAATTTAAAAAGTGTGGCTAAATAATAAATTTAGAAGCATGGTTGGGTGAATGACTTTTCACAAAACATTTAATTAAGAAATATTTAACTATAATTTAACGGATGTGTGAAAATATATTTATGTAGCTAAACTGAGTTTAATATAATGGATTCTATCAATAGAAAACACTTCCTTTCACGGTATTTAACATATTAGGAGCCGCCACTGAAAGATCAAGGAAAGTGAAAAAATACAATCATCTTGCTTCAGTTTTAGAGGGAATTTTGAAAGCGATGTCAATTGAAGCACCCCTTTGTAACTTTGTGTTGTCTACTTAGATAACATTAAGAAGATCTGATTCCAGTCTTCAAATGTGTTACTTTAATTAAGGAAAATTGATTTTAGCACATATTATTAATCAATAATTCTTCAAAGTAGAATGGCAATTTTTGCAAATTAAATCACACAATTTACATAGGAGCTGTTTGATTGTTAACATTTATATGGTCACCCTCTCTCACCATAGTAATTTATGGTGATAAACAAAGTTAAAACAGAAAACATAATAGAAATTACCATTAGAGCCAGTTTGATCTAGTGACCAGATAGAGTAGATTGGGACTAGCAGTGAAGACAAAAGGCTAGAAACCAGGAGATTGTGAGTTCTACTCCAGACTTACGCATGAAAGCTGACTGGGTGACTTTGGGTTAGTCACTCTCTTTCAGCCCAGCTCATATCACAGGGTTGTTGTTGTGCAGAAAATAGAGTTATTTATAAAATTAATAAAAGAGGAATATAAAAATCAATAAATAAAATTAAAACATACTACTCAAAGCATACAATTTGATATTTGAAAAAATGGTTTTTCAGAGTAAATTGAAATGACTGGGGAGCAAAAACTAATAACTGATTCTTCTTGGAGTTTATCTGATAGGCATTTCAAAGGCAGGGCAGAAACTATGCTTAAACTGTGCATAACAATCAAACAGGAGCATAAACTGAAAAAGAATCAGTAAATCCTTGGCTTTGGTAAAGACTGCACGTTGCTTATTTTGATCATTTTGTGCAGAAGGTGTTCAATCTTTCAGTTATATAGAGATGTAAATTGCCCAATAGTTTTTATGATGTAAGAAGAGTTCAGGTCAAAAGATACAGTTCCATTTCAAAAATAGTTTGCTACTGACAGTTGATGCTCCTCATGCAATGTTTAACAAAGATTTTGTAGAATATTGCTGTCTTCTTCTTGGTTACCTAACATTAGACGTTGCGATTTTATCTGGCTTATTCCACAGGATTTAGTGTTCCTGCTTTATTTCTAATTCTGCAATGCAATAAATATTAAAAAAAAAGGAAGAAGCAGCAGGTCTACTGGGCAGAATAGAAGGTGGGAATGAAAATATTTCCTTTTGTCCAGTGTTGTTCAGTCAATAGTCACCATCTACTGGCAAAACTGAAGATCAGCAGGTATGCAAAATTTGTGTTGAATTTTCTTCCCACTTCACAAATTGCAAAAACTGAAATACTTGTTTCGGCTGAAAAAACAGCACTATCTAATCCTCTAAAATTGGGTAGGACTATATTTCTAGTTTGCTTAGGCAAAGCTGAGTTTTTATACCCCTGAAACTACATTGATACATGCTTACTTTGGTAAAAAAAATTCCATCACGGTGGTTCTTCTGAATAATTGGCATACGCAGAACCCCTTAGAAAAGCCAGAGTGGAATGGTGTAGATCCTGGACCAGTCATGGAGCTCAGTGTGTGACTGACTGTGAGCCTCTCTCTTTCTCAATCCAATCTACCTGATATGATGCTGTTATGGGGATAAAGAGAGGATCCCTCCCCCCAGCTTATATGTTGCCTTAAGTTCCTAGAGAAAAGCTAGGCAGTAAATGTGTGAATACTAATTTTAAAAATACTCTGCAAATGTCAGAATATGCCAATTTGTACAAGTGTACAGCATATGATGAATAAATGACTCACTGCTGAAACAACAAAATAAGGTTTAATAATATCTGTGTCTCCCTAATTCCTGCCCCAAACAGGTTCTATTAAACTCACCTACCCTAGCCTCATCTTTCCTTCTATTCTGGATGGAGCCCATTAAATGGCTGGTATGAGTGTTGTCACCAAGGTGGGCATAGATGGTTATTTTATTATTTTTCTTTCTTTTATATTGTATATTTCCTGTAAGCCATCTTGAGTCATCGTGAGCAATATAAATTTTCCAAATAAAATAATATTCTGAAGAACAGATATGAAAGACTGCAGAAAGAAGCTCTAATAGAGAAAAATAGCATTCCTTTAGCAGACTAATAGCCATAGGATAATATCCAGAACTCTCTACAGCTTGTTTCCTTTGCCTGTCGATTGGGTTGGCCACTAATCTATCCTAAGGAACTGCACTATGTAAAACATTTTGAATGACATCTGGATTATAGCTGTTGCAGTTATCTGTTCATCAGCCAGTTGTGTAAAAGAATTAGTAATGTGTACTGAGTTGTCTTTTGTGAAACTCATCAGTATGAGATTAGAGAAATTTCAGCATGGAATACCTATGTGTTTACATAGGGTTGTTTTATATTACACTAACATACTCCATTACAATAATTTGGCATAGTCAATTGCTGCTTGATTAGTCCTTTGATGGGGAGTATAGAGAATCTTCAAGCTACACAGGGCAGGCCTAAGCATTCACATTTAGCTATCTTAAGTAGTTACAACTTGGACAGCCATTTGAATTTCCTCCAGGGATGTTTCCCAGAAAAAAAAATCTTACTCAATAAAGCTAATAATGAAACAGATCTCTATAATTCTCTCTCTCCTAATAAGGAAAAAGGGAGACAATAAGGCAACATTACATCACCTGTGTATATCCAGGATACTCTTGTCAGAACAAGGGCTTTTGATCTATAGACAGATGTGCTATGATGCTCCATTAAGACTGCCCACCATTTGATTTTTCAGGTCATGATCCCAAGACAAGATATAGAAAGGAAATCCTGATCTTGGAAGAATCCACTCAACCCAACAGTTAAGGAGTCTCTGGAGTCAAGAACATCCAACAATATGAATAGGCTGCCTATTATTAAAAGTATTGGATGATGTTTTCCTTTCTCAAGCCACTGAAGTGCTGAAGCTATGCAATCCTTTCAGGAACCACTGAAGCAGTGTGTTTTTAATATACAGCCGGGTTTCAGTGGTTTTCAGTGGTTCCTGAAAGCAGTTTTTTGTTTCAGCGCCTCACTGACTAGAGGAAGAATAGTGGCATCTGCCATTTTTAATAATAGGCAGCTCATTTGCAAGAACAAATTCCAACTTAAATACAAATTTGGGTAAAAGGCAGTTAGGAAACAGAGTTCATTCTTAATTCAGGGACTGCCCACATTCCCCACCCAACAAATATTTTCTCCTACTGCTTTTAATAGGTGACAAACATTGTTTTACCTTCCATTTACCCTGTTTACTTCCTATTGTCAACATTTATAAGAGCACTCCAAATTTAAAGCACTTTGCCTAACATTTTTTCTGTTATGAATGCCATAAGTGATAGATGTTATCTATACAGTACAGCATAGTGATTCCAGCCACTTGTTAGCAGACTTGAGTATTATTTGTTATTGACATGTTGTGATGAATGCTGGCCCAAAATATTAGTATATATAATATACTTTTAATGTGTTAACTCTGAGAAAAGCAGATTTTGACTTTAAGGTACTAACTTGTGTTGCTATTCAGCAATGAACCAACATGTATTGCCAGTTGATATTAGAACCACTACAGGTTAACAACTGGGGAAAAGTTCTTAATCTAGCATACAGTATTGAACTTGAACTACTGTTAATTTCAAGGCAACATAGCAATTATAACAACTGAAAATCCAACCTATTGGAAGGGGTCAGAGAAGGCTTGCTTAGTAAGTTATATTTATTATTCTAGCAGCAGGAAGAAAGAAAACAGGTGCCCAAAGGATATTATAGTAGGCACCTCCTAAATGGGGGGGGCATCATGAAGACTACCAATATACAACCCATTCATAACAAAAGTGACTCAGAATGTATGACAGAAGCTACCCTGAAATTTCAGTCATTATCTGCTATATAAGAGTAAAGGGGCTTAGATAATATCGAAGAAGTGAAGAATGAAGGCCAGATAGTGTATAACTAAAAAAGCTAAACAATTTTTACTCATAAACAAACTAAATTACTGAATCATTTACTATTAGTACTATACACACAGAAGACCTTACAGTACTGCATTGTCAAGGATTTGCAAGCAGAATTTGGATTAAATTAATCCTAAACTTCTTTAGAAAATTTTTACTAGTAGCTGCAAGTCCTTGATTTTTTTCACTATTAGTATTGATTGAAAAATAAAATGAGACACAAATTATGGATGGTAAACCTGTAGCATGCAGCATGAATGTTTAATCATGTATGCAAGAATTTATAAAGCCATAAAGCTGTAATGAATAAAATTTAATTTTACCATATACCAGTGTAAAGCAAAACCTAATTTAATCAAAGCTTTTATAAAATGACTGTGCTTCTGAAGTGTATTCCTGCCTCACAACACATCAATTTTCTCATAACAGTAATGTAGTAACCAGGTGGAAATATAAGAAGAAACAGCTGTTTTATTTGTTATTTTTATTAGAAAAAAAACTGAGAAGGCAATCTTCAGAAATGTTACATTTCCACTTCACAATATCTTCAAAACAAGGCCTTATGGGTTGTAGTAAAGCTTCAAAAATTATTTTGTAAAAAACTATCTCCATGATGTACCTTTACCTAGAGTTCACCAATTATAGAGTGGTTACCAACTTGTTAGTTACAGCAGCTATATTGTGAGTAATCTATATAACGTTTAGCTTAGTCTGTATGTAAAGTGCAGAAAATAAAACTTTTTTTTCATTTTTTATTTACCATATAGCTAGATGTTTCCCTGGTCCCTTAAACTAAAAAAACACCACTTTTTGCATTCAGGAGGCCCTGAACGTTCTACTATTTCCCAGCACTAATTATTATTTTTAATTCAAACAGTGTGTGTAAAGGCAGAAAAAAATGTTCAAATCCACTGGGTAGATTAAATTGATAGTATTAATTAAGCTGACATTAGGCAGAATGTAAATTCACTGTAAATAAATAATTATCACATTATAAATAAAAAAATCTTAAATTAATGCTTTGGGTTATTATTGATTCAGAGTAACTAGTGCTTACCAAATCTTGGAAAACTACTGCATAGTTGATATTTTTTGAAACAGTATTTAACACATAAAGTGGACTACATACATCTACTTATGTAAAACAAATTAAAAACCCTATGACCTGAAGTGCAGAGCTTCACAAACATGAAGCAATATTTTTTACACATTTAAGTAGATTATATGGAGCTTTAGACAATTTTATATGGATTGCTTTTTAGCTATTAAGTTTAGACTGATGATGACACCTTAATTTCAAACTTAATTATCAGTGCTTTTATTCTAAACACACTGATCGCCTTAATTTTATGAACAATTAAATGTGCCAAAAATTTTCCTTAAAGAAAAATATAAAATGCAAATTGTATCTGCATTTTATCCCCCCCTCTCAACACAAGTCACATATGCAGAGGTTTTAACCTCAAGATTTGATGAAAAATTGCACTTATTTAAACATATATTAAATACAGCATATAGGATAACCTAAAATACTGAAAACACACATAAGAACCTTTTAATCACTGTTGCGATTACGTGTTTTAAAAATCAATCATATGAATCGTAATAAATCCGTGTGAGACACAGTAACTGTGATTCATTATCCATCTCCTAAATACTACCAGTTCACTCATAGCTTGGATTCACAAAGCACTTTGCTCTGATGCAAAGATAGTTTCTGAGACACTTGACCACTCAGGATAGTCAAAATTAGCTCCTTCTGAAGTGAATAAGTCTATAATTACAAAAAAAGAAGAGCCTATTTCCATTTGTTTAAAAATGGAGTGTAAACGGCAGCAATATCAGAAATAAGGATTCAAACTTAAACAGCCTGACAGGTTTCCAGTTTATAAAAGTCCATGAGGGTGCTAATCTGAGTATCCATGGTCACTATATGACAAAAAACAATTCAAAGAGGTCTTCAAGTATAGTTTTCTGGACACTAGGCATTTAGTAGACATGGGGGTTTTTTGCAATTAAAAAACAAAAGAAAAACAGACTCAAAAGCAGAGGGTGGTGCAGCAGATTCACTTGGAGTTATGATGTAATTAAGACACAAATCTAAAGGTGGGTCCTTGGATATTAAATGTCTTCATCCTGATACTGCAGGTATTTTGCTGCAATCGTTTCTTCTAGATGAATTCCTGAGCTCCCCATTAATGCAAAAGCTGGATACATTTTACCAGAGCATTCCACTGGACGTTCATAAAGACACTTCATCCGATCTGCATCGTAGAATCCAATGTTGCCTTTGTCACAGTCAAGGCAGATTCCGATGTTTGATGGCATGGGAAGAACTCTGTTCACACAATCTTTTGGAGCAGCTGAAGCAGATGATGCCTTAGGAATAAACATTTTTTTCATGCCTATGGTTATCAATGTGAAAGGCTGCAAGGACTCAGCAAAGATGTCTTCACTCCCACTGTCATGACCACTGTCTTGTTCGTATCTGAAAAATAAATACTAGTCATGCACAATACTCAGGGTTTCAGTGAATTTTTCAGACTTCACTACAATGTTCACACAATATAATTTTGTCTTTAAAAATACTGTACAATATCACAATGTGCTTGTAGCAGAGAATTATAACTAAAGATAAATTGCTTTTGCTTTATTAAATATTTCTTGCAACAAACAGTCTAGAAAGGATTTTAATTTATTAGAACATTTAAGTGATCAAAATGCTTTTTCCAGATGAATTGCAATACAGTCATATTGGGGATGCAATCTGGCTGCAACACTATTTCAGTGTAAACTGTTAGGGGGAAAATCATGTAATAATAAAAAGCAATTCACCCTAATCCAGTACTCACCTCAGATAGCGTGCGCCAGCAGGAACACAAGCAGTCTGTATGGCACTTCAAGTCCTCTTAATCTACCCTGCCTAATACAATTTACAATAGTTCACTTAGTGACCACTGAAAGTTATAACGGCCCAGAAAAAGTGATTTATGACCCTTTTCCACACTTACGACTGTTGCAATATCTCCATGGTCATGTGATCAAAATTCAGATGGTTGGCAACTGACTCATATTTATGACAATTGCAGTGTCCCATGGTCATGTGATCACATTTTGCATCCTTCTGACAAGCAGTGTCAACAAGGAAGCCAAATTCATTTAACAACAACAAAGTGTTACTAACTTAACTGCAACGATCCACTTAACAACTGTAGCAAGGAAGGTCATAAAATGGGGCAACTTTCTCGTTTAGCAAATTTTGGGCTCAATTGTGGTCGTAAGTCAAGGACTACCGGTATAGATTCATATACAGTATTGGTTGTAACTAATCCATATCACAGGTATTTCAATCTTCCATAATCCTAATCCTTAACAAAGCCTCATATAGTTTAATCCAAGGGATTCCATGGTTTTGCTGAAAAATACATTTACAAAATATGACCTTAACACATTTTATTGTTCTCGAGATCTACCTATTATTTCATCATTTCACTTTATTGCCTCAACTGACTTCTTTTAGATTAGTGGTCCTCAATCTTTCTGGCTCCTTGGACCGGTGGCAGCAGCGGATGGTAGCAGGGGGTATGGTTTTGCACACATAACCTTAAGTCCAGCGCATGCGCAAATGACACTTCATGCACTGGTCTTAGAATTCTTATAAAGACATATTTTTTTTGTCTGGGATTAGCTTGTTCTCAGATTGCCTTTTATATGACTTAAATTTCATGTCTCCCTTCTAATCTACAGTTTTAGAAGTATTATATTTGTATTTCTTTCAGCTAGATGTATTCTTTTCTACCGGTAGTCCTCGAGTTATGAATGTAATGGAGCCTGCCCATTCCATTTGTAAATCGAAAATTTGTGGGAATGAATCTCATACCACAAACAAGATCACTCCCTTGCTCGTTAAGACACACACAGCTCGTTAAGTGCACATGAGTTATCTCAGGGTGGGGAAGGCCATGTGGGGGCTAGTGATGGAACAGACCCCCAAGGCCTCCCTGACCCACTAAGATACCTCACCCTTCCCCCTCCCTGCCATGCCGGACTCATTTACATTGCAAAAATCCTCTCTGCTGCAGTTTCTTTCCCTTTGAGGGAGAGGAGAGTCGGCTTGGAAATGCTTTTCACACCGACAATGAAAGCCCCTGGATGCTTTAATATCGCGTGAGTTCAAGAGAGATTGTGGCCCCCAGACTTCCATTCTAAGGGGGAGTGTTTGCTTCGTTTGCTTGCCTATGGGGCAAAGCGTGGAATCGGAGTCAGCTGGGCACAGGAACCAATGCCGCCCGTGGTCCAGGTGTGCTACTCGCTCGCATGCACTGGCCTTAGTTTGAGGGCAGGAACAAAGCCTTCAATTGAGCGGGGAAGCATTGTGGGGCAAATCACCTTGCACCTATGTCCAAGCTGCTTACAACGGCAGCAGCCACAATCTCCCCATCCCAGCCAGCATCTAGCCCTCCCGATTTACTCCTTGCCTGACTGGCCAGTAGCCCAAATCCTGACTGCATTTCTCCTTGTTGTCCTCTCAATTCAAGCGGCGGCAGCATACTGTATATAAAATTATAAATTTCTAACTTGAGGGAAGTATCTACATATTTTTTAAATCATATACTTAAGTGTGTCATATACTTAAGTGTATGATATGTAATGGCTAAGACCCTGGATGTACTCCTCGTGGATTATTGTTGCTGTTCTTGTTGTTAAGTCTTATTTTTTTAATAGCAGACTTCTCTCATCAAAAGATCACCGAAGTGCTTTTGGAACCCTCAGTTCAATGAAAGCATGTTGGAATCCATTTGACATACACAGTCTAAAATTCCCTTGAGCATGACTTTCTTTATTCTGTATTTCTATAGATGCAGATCGTTATCTAAAATATTATCTTCCATATTAACATCCAATTAATGTATTTGAACTAATGGATAAAAGCTAAGCTATTAAATTACAACAGCAAAGAATTTAAAATAAAATCTATGAAAACAATAGAAAGTGATTACCTGGGGCTACTTAATTCACGAGAATTGTGGAACCATTCTTGGATCTTAGCCTCAGATGCAACTCCTACTTTCACAAGATATGAATAGGGTTCCACATGGAAAGCCCAAAAATGCTTTCCTTTCATAACACCAGTGTCTCCAACAATGTAGTCCAGGGCAGTGTAACAGCCTTGATGGATACGTTCGGCTTCCAAAAGCAGAGGAAACCCAGCTCTGCTTTCCACAACATTTCTTCTTGCATTTAGCAGAAGACGTTCACTATTGTAGCCACATTTGTCATCCAAAAGAAAACTGAAAACTAAAAATGTATAACCAGTCAGTAATAGAATTATAGCTTCAGAAAATATCCCAAAGAGGAGGATAATAAACATCTCTCTCTCCTAAAATTTCTAGACTACCCAATTCCATGACTTTGGGAGGCTTAACATGTATAAACAATAAAATCAAAATAAAATCCAGAAAAGTGTTATTTAGAGGGAACAACAAAAAGTTCTAAAGAATGCAGGTAGCCTTTAGTTACAACCAATTCACTCAGTGACCTTGGGAATTTATGATAATACTGAAGGGTCTTTCAATTGGTCCTCAAAGTTCCGGCTGTTGCACTGTCCCCATGGTCACGTAAACAAAATTCAGGTACCTGGCAACCAGCTCACACTTACAACTAGATGCAGCATCCCAGAGTCACATGATTATCATTTGTGTCCTTCCCTGCTGGCTTTCCTCAAGCAAAGTCAGCGGGAAACTGGTAAGAAAAGTCACAAGTTGCTGGGGTGAATCTTCCCTCCATCTTTTTTCATTTGCGTGTATCACACCCTCCATTCGCACACACCTTCTACTCTTTTTACATGGCCTCCCTATACCTACATGCACTTCAAACCCCCTTCCCCAACTTCCCTAGAATCACACATGCTCTGTACCCTCTTCCCATGGCCTCCCTGCTATGCATACACACATGCACATACACGCACTACCACACTCTTTTTCCTTGGCCTCCCTGCAATTGTACACATACCCTATTGTCCTCTTTCTCTGGCCTCCCTGGACTCATACAAATTTACATGTACCCAACACTCATTTTCCCTGGCCTCCCTTGTACACATGCACCTCATACCCTTTCATGAGCCTCTCTGCACTTCCACACATGCACCATCTTTCCCCTGCTTGAGCTCATGCCACACCAAAAACCCCTCCCCCCAATTCACTGCAACCTGTCAGTCCTCCCAAGGTCTCCCTCACCCTGCAGCACACATTCCTTACTTCCTCAGTTTCCTGCTTACCTACTTGTGCATCTTAAGTTATGATGATAATCAGAACTACCTGGATTGCTGCCACCAAACAAAGTGGTGATGTTATGCTTTATGACTACATCAGTGATGGCGAAACTTTTACAGACCAAGTGCCCAAACTGCAGCCCAAAACCCACTTACGTATCATCGGGTGCCGGGGCATGACCCATTGGGTGGGTGTGACCAATTGGGTGGGCGTGGCTGCGATGGTAACGGTAGACTGGGTGGGACTAAAAATTTCAAACAATCAATTCCAAATTTGCGTTTTTTTTCCCCTACGAGAAGTTGAAATTGATTGATTGAACCTTTTTTTCCCCACATGGCAGTGATGAAAAAGTTTTATAAAACCCAGCTGAAGGCCTAGGACTGGGGCAAAGGAGCGTGTGCCCACATAGAGGGCTCTGCATGCCACCTGTGGTATGCGTGCCATAGGTTCGCCACCACGGGACTACATTGTTTAGCAATGGCAATCTTGGCCAATTGCAGTTATAATTCGAGGACTACGATAGATAGATAGATAGATAGATAGATAGATAGATAGATAGATAGATAGATAGATAGATAGATAGATAGATAGATAGAGGATGGCAAACAGACAGTTTATACTTGTAATAGTATTTTAAAGTAACTGCCATTCTTAAGGAATCTCAAAAATAGTTATAATTTTTGTCAATATATTTCTTCTGATGCATTATTAGAAAATGGGCAGTAAACCAAATAAATAAAATCGTTATAGAATGCTTTTTTCTCTAAAAACAAGCATTACTTTATATTCACATATACTAAAAATATTTTCTTCATTCTGATTTAAACATTCAATAAACTCAGTACAAAGACATATATCATGGCATTTTATATCTCACTAAAGCAACTTCAAAGACTGACGAGAATCTGTGAATATCATCTAAATTCTGTTGTGTGTAGACTTATTAAGTATGATTATTTAAATTTATACCTAAGACTCTTCAGTTTCACTAATTGCAACAAGAGAACAGGGACAAAAGTATCATGTATATATATTTTTATTGTACCTGGAGCTGGTGGTGTACGTAAGATAAGTTCTCTGCTCCATGGGCTACAGATAGATCCTTTATATCCTTTGACCCTAAAGGCATAGGTACTGTTTGTGTCAAGGTCAGAAATTATTTCACTTTTAGTGCAGACTTCGATTTCTTGCCATGCTGAATTAGCCTCTTCTTTATTAAGCCTGCGATATTCAAGTATGTAAGTATCAGCTGAACCTGTTTTCTGTGGATGATCCCAACAGATCAAAGCTTTGTTATACATTTTGCTCCGTTCCTCACTGATTTCTGGTATGTCATTCCCTGAATAAAACATAGAAGATATTACATATAAAAATACTAATAGAAGAAAAATACATTTATATATAAAAATACATTTTACTCTACATATAGATATTCATAAAATTAAGTGGGGTTGTCTTCATCCTGCATATCCAGCCAGGTTTAGGTGTGTTCAATTCTCAACTAGACATCATTTTTGATAACCAGAAGCAAATTGAGACATTTTAGAGGTTACTTACCCACACATATTATCCTCACCAAACCATAGTACTGCTCATAACATACCAACTTCTCCCTTGCAACAAACTTTATTACACCAGGGGTAAACAAAATTTTGGCCTGCCTGCATAGATATCCAGAGAACACCTGCATCATCCCATTACCCAAGAGGTATAATGAATAGGGGCAAGCATTTTCTATAGGGTTCCCTTCCAGTGGAATATTCCATTCATTGACCTGAAGATCAACCTACCCATTCTTCCAGAAGACTGAAAAATATCTGGCTCTTCCAGATGGTCATTTCAGATTGATTGTGGCATAATCAATGTTAAAATTAGTTTTATGGTACCATATTATGTTTTCTATTTTATTATCTTTATAATATTTTGCTTGGTCCCAGTCAAGCCAGATGTTTACACTGGATTTGACATTTTAAGATAGGCAACTATTCTTATTTGATGCTGTTAAAGGTATCAACATGGGATGTAAGATGTTCCACATAAAACTGCCTTTTGCAGTTGACTGATGGTGATTTTATCAATGGCAATGGTGTTCAAATGGTGTTCCAGATCTTTTGGAACTGTACCCAAGATGCCTATTACTATTGGCAGTATCCTTGCTTACTTTTGCAACAGTCAATTTTACTTCTGTTTACAGATCTTTGTATTTGTAATTTTGTCCAGTTCCTTCTCTTCTATGATAAATAAATAAAAACTGCTATATCCACTATCTAGACTTTTCTATCTTTCTTATCAACAATTGTTAAGTTTGGGGTGCTATAGGGCAGGTTTTTGTCCATTTGAATTCTAAAGTCCCAAAGCACTTTAGCTTCCTCATTTTTTATTATTTTGTCTGTTTGGTGATCCCAACAATTTTTGCTTGCAAATAGTATTTCTTGCAGATATTCCATTGTTGCTACTTAGCCATGCTACTGTTTGTAGTCAGTCTGCACAATTTCTTGCAGCACCTAACTAGTTAGTCCTCCATTTCTTCCATTTCTTTGTGTAGGCAGCAATTGCTGTCTGTTGCTGTCTTCTCAATTCTGCCTTGGTATGCATTTTTCTTAAGAAATAGGAAGCCAGAAATAACTCCTCTGTCTGTTTCTTCAATTTTTCTTGCTCTTAGCCATTGCCACATTCTGCACCCACTCAAACAGTATATATGAAGTCAGATTTACCAGAGATGTTAGCAATATCTTGTTCCTAATGGGCAATTTCTCTGCCTATAAGAAATTCCCATTTGAGATTGACCAAGTGTGTATTCAACCAATTTTTGAAGAATATTGAATACTGTATCAAGAGCAAACTGTTTACAAATACAGTTTCTCTCGTTCCCTCTCTGAGGTGGGAAGAGGTTTAATGTTTCTTCCTTTAATAAACTTACCATTTGAATGGAAACACATATTTTCAAGAGCTTCCTGTTGCTTTTCTATGTCAAGAACAAAGTCTTCAAAAGAAGCTTGAGCTGCAGGCCTGAAGCTCTTCAAAGATTCAGTAGCTTTCTGAATTCTAGACAGAGATGATTACTAATATTATACACACACTAACAAATTACCTTTGAGGCCTTAATATGAGAGAAAAAATGAATGTATACCATTCAAGAACCATACCAACATGCATGATTCTTTACTTATTACTTCTTATTACTCAGGGACCACCTGCTGCCGGCATCAACTCCCCTCCGCCCTGTGCGTTCCCACAGAGAGGGCCTCCTCAGGGTGCCGCCAGTCAAGGAATGCCGACTGGTGGCCCCCAGGGGGAGGGCCTTCTCTGTGGGCGCTCCGGTATTATGGAACCAACTGCCGGTGGAGCTCCGGACGGCATCAGACCTCCGAACTTTCCGTCGTGGCCTGAAGACCCACCTATTTGAAATGGCTGGTCTGGCCTGACGGGGGATTATGGGTTTTAATTTGTCGTTTTAGATTTGTATTACTGTTTTTAACTGGGCATGGGTTTAATCTTTTTTAATTTTTGTATTGTCTTTTTTATATATGCCCTGTGAACCGCCCTGAGTCCCTACCAAGGAGAAGGGCGGTATACAAATTAAATAAAACTTGAAACTTGAAACTTGAAACTTCTAGCTGAAAATTAATAAAAATAATTATTTCACTAAAGAAAATCCCTATATTATCATGAAATTAGTTAACACTAGCAGCTGAACTAAAGTTCATATAAATTCATATAAATTGGGGATAAAATTTTCAAGATGGTAACATGTAATCCATCAAAAATTCTCTTATGCAAACTAACTAAAATCGATAGGAACGGAATGGCTCTCATCTTGCATTATATCTTTGGGTCCAAAGCAGAACATGCATCAGCAGAACATACTTCTATAGGTACATAAGGCAAGTTTCTAGTTTTTGTGCCAGTTACCCCTGTGCTGCATGCATCCTAAACCAGTGGGTACTATTGGAGAAATGCTTTGCAAAAGTACAAAAGGACATTGGAAAATTCCCAAGAGACATGCAAAACATTACGACAATTCAAGCTACTCTGAAAAGAAATAAATTACATACCTATCATGAAGCTGCTTTGCTGTTTGAACAAAACAGGATGGGTCTGTTTCTTTGAGAACTTCTTGTGCATATCCCACTAGGCCATTATTTTCTAGAAGTCCCTGATACTCTTCTATTTGAGAATGCAATTTCTCCATTCTTAAACTTTTTGATGTTTCAATAGCTCTAAGTGCAGTGTTTTTCCTGTCCTCCAAAACACGAAACAGCTTATCGAAGTTATTAGAAGCTTCCTCCTTTGCTCTTTCACCATTGCACTGTTTTTTTAAAATTAAAGCGAGATAATATATTAATTTTAAACACATTTTTGATTAATTTCAAGAACAATTTCACTGAAAGTAGTGAGATTGATGTGATATACAAAAGCAGAATTCTTTCTATAAGTTAAAGTATTTGATACATTGAAATAGCATCTTTCATCTTTATGATTCTGAAGTATGGTTGTTTTTAAACAAAACATTTAAAAACATAATTTTAAGTGACAACATTTAGCTACTTTGCTTTCTATGTTACAGAGACATGTTTACAATCCAACTCTTTACACATGTGCAACTAGCAATGGCAAACTACAATTGTGAATAAAGAATTGCTCTTAAAAATTTTGACACCAGAACAATTAGGATAAATATATTAGGATGAAGAAACACGTCATCTGAATTACTTCTCTACATTAAATGTTAGGCTTCAAGGACACAGTAGTGGAAAACTGCTAGAAAAAAATAGGAAAAGACTATTTTTTTAAAAACAGCATGTTTTTAATAGAAGCTTTTCAAAACTCTTTAAAAAATGAAATATTTTCACTGTGCATTTCAGAATAATAAATTATGGATATTTCAATCTCACTATCTTAAAGACAATTTTGGGGAGGAAAGGGTGAGAGATGCCTGTTCAGTATGCAGGCATTTAGCAAATATTTTTCCAATCAGGGCTGACCATGGGGCCAAAGACCAAAGAGTGACAAAGAGCAAGGAGTCTGCAGCACTTCCTTTTCTGGGAAAGATAAGCTACTCAGCTTGTCCCAGAGAGCATGCTTTCTTACCTAGCAGGCTGAGGGAAACAGTAGTGTCTTTACACTCTCCACTTTCTCCATTCTTATACTACTTTTTTTCTAATTTGCACAAAATAGAAAAATGGGCTAGCATTTTCTTGATTGTGGCATAATTTTCTGAATATTTTATATAGATTACCAAGTTGTAGAATATGATAGATGTGATTTTAAATAAGAGACATTCTAAAATTAAATGTTAGCTGCTCAGCAGCCAAATATTTTCATTTGATAGCTATAATAGCTAGCAATACACTTATGGGCAACTGTCACGGGTACGGTAACTGAATGACCTGTTGTAGCGCAATTTTCTAATACAACATAAACCTATTTAAGAAGCAGAAACTGTGTAGCTCTTTCTTTCTTTTAATAAAATATGCAAGATCTTGAAATAAATCTGTCTAAGTATAATGGATAGTTTCAATAAAATTCAATAAACATTGTTCATGTAGAAATTCACATTAATACTAGTACTATTAAAGAGCCACAAAGTAGGCCTTTTTTGCCCATTTTATTTATTTTTATTTTTATTCCATTTATATCCCGCCCTTCTCCGAAGACTCAGGGCGGCTTACAAGCTTAGCAGTAGCCTTCATTCTATGTATATGCCTGCTTATTAGGGCTTTCACACACCCCCAAGCGGCATTATTACAAAGTCAGCTTAATTGCCCCCAACAATCTGGGTCCTCATTTTACCTACCTCGGAAGGATGGAAGGCTGAGTCAAAAATAAGTAGTTCTTACCTCAGCTTCTTTCACTAAAAGACCAAGCTCTGTAATTTGGTTTTTCACATGGCTCTCCTTACTAATGAGGTAGTGTATATCCTGTGAAAGTTTCTCCTATGAAAAATCATGGTTAAAAATGATTGTAAAGATCTATTTTTGCATTTGAAGTTAGTGAATACATAGAATATTAGTATTTTTGTTTTGTGATTGACAGTTCGGTTCAATAAACTACTATGTTCTATATTATCTATTGAAACTACAGCCCAGCAATTATTTTAGAGTTAACTAAAAGTGCAGATAATTCAATCATGACATGAGAATAAAGAAGTGTGATGGGCCTTGGCATAAACTATGTAGGCACAATGTCAAGTATATGAAAGCTGCATTAAAAAAAGGTAACCATGTTCTTTCACTAATATGGAAACATTTGTAGTTTCACTAATTCTAATTGCTTCTTTGTTTACTTATAAATTAAAAAGCTTATTAAAAGAATATGGCATAGAATAAGTCCATTAAAACCTGCAGTAAACCAAAACAACTTTAGCCAATATTATATATTATCAAATTACATGCTTTGTCTCTGTTCCAACAGCTAATTTAAAATGATATTGGTCCCATCAAATATTTATCTATTTGAAGAGATGGTGGCATAAGTCAATGTAAGGTATTCAATGATGCAGATTAAATTTAAATGTTCTCCTTCAAGGATATTAAAAAATTTGCAAACTATGGCCATGACCTGGCATTATAGATGGAAATACACAAATGTGCCTGATTTAGACTACAGATTTAGACTACAGATGTGCCTGATTTAGACTACAGATGTTTAAACAAAGTTGAAGTCAATTTTATTTCTAAGGAAATTTCTAATATTCTATACATATAACCCACTTTGAAAGGTGAAAATTATTGAGCCTGCTGGTTGCAAAATTGTGGCATAAGTCAGAATCAAGTAAAAAAACAAGACTGAATGCTATCTAATTATTCTAAAATTGGCTTGTCTGAACTACGAATACAAATACTGTTTCAGAACTGTATTGTGGAACTATTTTCCTGTAGAAGAAATATACATTATTGCCTGATATGATAGAACATTTTGGATTATAAATCTTGATAAACAACTTTTAATGGTTCTTTCAGAAAGGATATACTGTATTTCTCATTGGACAGAAAAAAATGATTTTTACTTATATTTGCTTAGGGGAGGCTTAAGAAAGGATTGATAGATTGGTTGGATAATCTGGAGCTCCAATAATAATTAACTGAAACTTCCCAAATTTTCTAACAGATTTCTATATAGGCCATTTACAAAAAATAAAAAGGATATTCCATATTTAGTGTAAATGGTAAAAAAACATTTAAAAAACAAAAACGTCTGTTTCCACAAGCCTCAGTTTGACATACCACCAAGAAAATACTGATGAATCACAGAAAGAAATTCTCTCCATGATGAAATTAATACAAGAAACAATTGCCCTAGCTCTGATGAGATTAAAAATAACGCAAAGGAGATAAAAGAACAATTTTCTAATTTAAATCTACAAACGCAGAAAATAACGACAGAGAAGGAAATAGCAACTCAGAAAATAGAAGGAAAACTAGAGAAAGCTGACCCAAATATGTAGGACCCAAAGGAAAAAACTAACAGCCAGACTCAAGACAAATGAAGAATTAGAAGACATAACGATAATATTGGAAATGTAAAAGACATTTTATCAAACAAGATTTCAGAGCATACTGGACAATAAGGAAGGAAAGCCGATGGAATGGAAGATGGAGCTGTTACCAGAACTGTGGAGAATTGGAGAAGGAGGGAGGCTGTTTAATGAATATCAATGGGCTAGTTCTTCCAAAAATACTTTAACTAAAATGTTTCTTTTGCTCCAAATAATATGCACAAAAATAGAGGAAGAATTATTTGATGATCCAAATGCACTGACTTGGAAAGTTAGTTGGCAAAGGAAGAAAGCTAGAGTAAGACTGAAGAAAACAGAAGCTTTGACCTATTGTATTATCAATTAAAGATGTTTAAATATGGTTAAGAATAGATTGCTAGAAATAGAAATATTATTATAACTAGATAGATAATATTGGTAATCAGAGTATCATATTTTGGCCTGAAAAGGGAAATAAGAAAATGCTAAGAAGTTTAAATAAGGGAAGCTTTTGGTTACCCAAATATAACTTGTTTTGAAAATATAAATAATTGAGATATTTTGAATATGGATGGGAAATTAAAACTGGGGGGAAAAGCGAAAATAGGATCCTGACTGAATAAATGGATATTGAGTGCAAATGCAATTAAGATATGTTTTGGTTAGAAAAGATATTTTAAACTGATATCATTGATATTATTAGAAAACTGTAATAAATGCTGGTATTCAACTCTATATCTATTAATAACAATAAGAATTGTATTTGCTTAATGTAGAAAAATGTTTATTACCGGAAGAAGAGAGGAGGTATTGGATGGTGTAATGTTGGATTTAGTTTGAAGCTTATATGTACCACGGAATTATTAATGGACCCAGTCAACACATTGTCTATTAAGCACTTGTTTGTAAAAATAGAAAATCAATAAAATATTTATTAAAAAAAGCCAAAAAACAAAGAGGGGAGACACCTTGAGTGTTTTGTAGGCACTGCTCATGGTAGTCACTCGATGGTTTGCATGTGTACCACCCAATTTGCAAAGGTGACAAACGGGTCTTCTGCATATTTCACAGTACATATTTACTTTTTCCATTTCATGTTCCGGACACATCAAAATCTGAGAATAAAATAAAATATTCTTGAAGAACCGTGTAATGATGAACTAAAATCAGAAACATTTTATTTTTGTTTTTCATACACATTTTAATATTTATGAATATATTAACATTATTTTCTTCCTTTCTTATAAGATAGTACTTATATACAAATGAATGGATTAGTCCTCAGGCTACACTGTATCATATTATTAAAAAATGAATGCCATGTCCATTGCATCTTTCCAAAAAGATTAACATTTCCTCACAAAACTTTCTCTTGTTCAATATTAAACAATTTTATGCTAGAATCTGTGTCTCCGGCCAATAGTTTTTCTTAATGTCTTCTTGAGATTTTCCACTGCAGAGGAAAAAGTTGCATGAGAAACTATCTCTGTAACATTGCATGGAGACTTCTTAAAATAATATTAATGTAACTATATAACTTCCACATACTATGACCTTATTCTAAGAAATACTGTATATTTTGTTATTTTGGAGAATTTCAATCTCATTTGCTTCCACTATCTTTTGAATAAATTTTATCTTAAGAATAGATCATTAGATCTTTTCTTTCAGACTGATAAGGTCTAGTTGCCTGCATTTTTTCATCTTTTAAAATAAATGAAAACAAATTCCTTAACCATTTGTTTAGCATCAAAGCTTTCATTGTTTTCAGCTTAACTACATCAATTATAGCAGGGGTGTCAAACTTGCAACATCATGTGACGTGTTGCGATATATCGTGACTTTTGTTCCATTGCCGGGAATAGGGTGGGTGAGGTTTCGCCATGACACATCCAACCCGTCGGCTGGCAGTTTGACGTGCCTGAATTATACCGTATTTTTCTAATTTCAGAATTAATGAAAAACATTATAGTTTTGGCTAAAGTATCACAATAGCCTAAAGTTTAATATTTTGAAAGCTCACTTAAATAGGATTACAAAATTACATTTTATTGAAGCCATTTAATTATAATTGGAACTAGCTCAAGAATATCACCATCTTCCCTAAGATATTACATATGCATTTATAGATACAACAATATTTATAAGGCTGAAGCTGTAATCCTCTGCTGCAGGACATGCTACAAAAGCATTTTGCAAGAGGTAGAACATTATTGCATTTATAATATGACTGGGAAACCCAGACGCTGTTTAACTATACTGATCAATTGGGGGAAAGATTGCTCATTGCTCCTGGGTGTCTGACAAATTATTTCATTTAGGCAATTTAAGCCATTTGTATAACTACATCATTATACAAAATGTAAAAATTATGTCACTCCTGGTGATTTTCATCATTTGCATAATAAAGATGTAAATGGATGCAAATCACATAATTTGTGCATAATCTGTTAGAGACATTGTAGATAGCAACAAAGATTATTTATATTAATGTCAATTTAACTGTTCATCTAGACCAGGGGTGTCAAACTGCTGGCCTGTGGGCCCGATGCGTCATGTCAAAATCGTGCCCACCCCATTGCCGGCAATTGGAAAAAAAGTTGCAATACGTCGTGACACGTCATGTGACATTGCAAGTTTGACACCCCTGATCTAGACTATTTTGGTCCATTACAGTTTGCTAAAAGGAATTCTATTAAACTGAGATTTCACTATATAACTGTCACCATCCCTAAGTATGGTTATGACAATTGTTTTTGCAATTCTACAAACTTTCTGGTATTTATTTAATTCAAGCTACTAGTCTAATGGGAAACACAGATTTGATACTGGTTCAAGAGCTAATGCAAAGGAATGCAAGTATGAGCAAATTGTAAACTAGAGACTAGGAGAAAAGATAACAAAAGACTTGGAATAAAACTGAAAGCTAAACCTAATTTAATTTTCTAAACTGCACAATTTCATACATTATTCACAAGAAATTTCAGTATCAGGCTTCAATAGATAAATCTTAAGAATATAACATTCATCAGTCCAATTCATATTTTTTGCTTGAAGAATTAAAATATGTATATTAAAAATCAGGAAGTAATCACAGAGATCATTTATGAAATATGGAGATCATTTAAAATTGACAAAGAGATAAGTACTTATATAAGTAAAACAGTAATCTTGGGGTAACATTAGAAAACAGAAAGATGTTGAGCAGGGCATGCTCACTTGAAACTTGAAGCCAGTTAACATCTGAATCCACAGCTATTCCACAAAATGTTATACTCTGATTCATGCTGAAGAACAATCTATTCACATCATACAATGAGGACAGAACTGATCTAAAAGCCAACTATCAAGCAGGTTTCCTCACTCTGAACAAATTGTTGAATAGCATAAAACTTCATCCATGATGTCAGAATTGCTACTGGGTGATGTGCAGCATAAAGTGAGCTATAACTAGAGGTCACAAGACCACTTTTATGAGCTGGTTTTTTCAAGATATCAACTTTTCCCCAGTTCTCTGATCTTTGTCCCATTTAGCAGTGTGCAAGAATATCTGTTCTCAAAGTTTTAAGCATGGCTTTTACCACATTACCAAAAAATAAATCTGATTTTTTCTTTCTACCTATTTACTATAATCTATTTATGAAAAGGGATGCGGTGGCTCAGTGGGTTAGGACACTGAGCGTGTCGATCAGAAGGTCGGCAGTTTGGCGGGTCGAATCCCAAGTGCCGCGTAGCAGAGTGAGCGCCTGTTACTCGTCCCAGCTTCTGCCAACCTAGCAGTTCAAAAGCATGTAAAAATGCAAGTAGAAAAATAGGGACCACTACGGTGGGAAGGTAACAGCGTTCCGTGCGCCTTTGGCATCTAGTCATGCCGGCCACATGACCACAGAGATGTCCTCGGACAAGCGCTGGCTCTTCGGCTTTGAAATGGAGATGAGCACAGGCCCCTAGAGTCGGAAACAACTAGCACACATGTGCGGGGGAACCTTTAGCTTTTTATTTATGAAAAACTGTCAGAACAAAGTCTATTTCAATTTCTCTGAAAAATAAAATCAAATAGTAAATCAAGGATGGCAACATTTTCAGCTGTAAGAATTCTATACAGGCCTATTTTTCCAGCAGTTTTACATCATTTTAAAAAGTATAAAAATAAAATATGGATCTAATAAGGCTGGAGACATGGCATCTATGATATACCTATTTGTGAACAAATATTATCTAACTTCCTGCTTTTTTTAAAAAATGAAATTTTGTGAGGCACGTGGTTCAATCAAACTGATTTATTGCTAAAGTCTATCACAGGAATCTTTTCAAGTAATGATCAACACCTGACTAGAGTTAGATAAGAGCCAATTGCACTCAAGGGGAGAGGGTTGGATTTAGTTCACTAGTGGCTACTTAACGATTCTAGCCTAATCCTCTTTTCACTCTGTCCCCTGGTTCTACCATTCCTTCTAAAAATTTGGCCAACAGCAAAAACTAGCACACCTCCTCATTTTTATTTCTAAGAATACCAAATATAGTTTCACTACATGTTCTTAGAAAAAAATATATTAAACAGAGGCAATCATCATTTTTTGGGGGGAATGTACTCATCCATCTACAAAATGGTGGTTTACTGTGGAAGAAATAATCCAATACAACTAGCAGTAAAACCTCAAATTCCATTTTAGCAGCATTAGGTTTCTTAACAAAATATTTAAGATTTAGGGGGACATCTTCAAATATAGTACTCTAATCAGCATATAAGAGCTTATTATGCTAAATAAAGTAATAAAGCTAAGCTAAAGAAAATACTAAGATTTCAGCAAAACTAACTACACAAAGTAATATTACTTTATATTTTAGTAATAAAATTAATATAGATCTTAAAATACATTTCAAATTATTTGAATATAAAAATACATCTATATGCACTTTTAAAAAATAAGAAATATTAATACTATGCTTACCCTAAATCTGCTTTGGTAATTGCACTAAACTGTACATTTCCTCAAAGGGCAGCTTTTGCATATACTATATGCATTTCAGCTCATTCATCAACATCTATATAGCAACGTCAAAAGCTGAACAGTACTGTGAATGGTATTATTGGTACGTGTCTGTTAGGAACATTAAAGCAATTGTTTCATAGCAAAATTTAGTGAATAGTTGGTTTTAAACAAATGCATATACATTCAATTCTATGTGAGTAAATGCACACTGGGGAAAAATACCACTTACTTTAGGTCTGAAATTGGTGGTTGGTCCCACATATTCATGTTGGGCTTTTAAAGTTCCCCAGGGATGATGTATTTTGAAGCATTCGTTGCAATAACTTGCACTACAATCCATGCAGCTCTTTGTGGATTCTTGTGCTGGAGGTTTACAGAGATCACACATAATAGCTGTGGCTGCCCTTGCTGCCTGCCTGTACCGTTCTACAATAGTTTCCAAGGTGACGTTTCGAAATAGGCCACTGATGCCACGTTCTCCTAGATCCACATCATGCCGGCATCCTGGGCAAGGGAAGGTAGTTGTCCTAGGAGTCAATGAATTGCGTTTCCAACCTGCATAGATGGTAGGATCTGGTTTAATTACAATGCAATAAAACACGTTTTACTTTTTTGAGAGATTAACAAATGCTAAAATACTGGATTGCATTTTTAAAAAATTAATGTACATTATAGGCAGATAGTAAATGAGTGTCATAGAGTACTATTATTAAACAACTTTTCAACTTGTTATTAAATATCTCAAATGAACTATGTAATCTTAACATGGAAAATTACACTACTTTATAAATGGACAGTCCATGAGTAAAATGTTGGAATGAATACATATAGAATGGGAAAGCTTTGTTCAGATCCTTCCTTATCTGAAAACTCACAAATAACTTTTACAGTTTACAGTGGCATCTGTCACAAATATTTTTAATAAGGTATCTACTGATTCCAATATTGTTGTGGAACAGAAACAGGGAAAGAAAGAAGCAGCCTTTGAAGCAGAGGAATAATACAATACTTCATTCCAAACTGCAAGCAATTACTTAGTCATTAAAATTGCCTCATAAAACAGGGGTTTTTTCCATAAATATGAAAATATATGCATGTCACATGCTTCAATATTAGTAATATTCTTTTGAAGCTACAAGATCAACAGCTCCTTAAAATATAACTCATGAAATCCTATACACATTTCTATAGAAAGAAAAGCTGATTTTTCTTACCCTTTGGTGTCAAAAATAAAGTAAATCTCACCACTGAGTTTAAGTAAATCTAGACAACTTTCAAATATTACATATATTCTTTCTCAGATTCACATTCCCAAAATATCTATATTGTTTTGGAAAACTATAATGCAAAGGTAAAATAAATTATAGGATTTCTTTATACTAAAAGGAATTTTTGAACATAATTCTAAAATGTATGGAGAAGCGGTCAACATTGCAATGGCATTCATTAAAATATTATTTTCTAAATAATTTATTATTTACTATTCAGACTCAGAACATCTGTGTGAATCAAAGATAAAGTGATATTCTAAGAAAGCTTTAGAAAAATTATTAGCATCAGATGCATATGAAAATAGAGACTAGTCCATCAATAAACTACTGTAATTTCAAATGATTATTAAAAAATATTTGTTGGGACAGCATGCTTAATTTAAAAAGGTCACACATGCTACAGAATAACACACATGCATTCTTAAAATTAAAATAAAGTATGTTCTAAACAAAAAACTCACAGCACAAACACTACTGATATTAGTGAGAAAGTAAGTGCCACTGAATTAATGGGAATTGTTTAAAAGTAATTGATATAAGACTCCAGCCTTTAAAATGTATAAAAGTAGGAGGTATACTGTACAGCATGCAATATGCAGTTAAGCGGTGGCACAGAAGCAATCTTACTGACAAATTAAGCAGGAAACTATTTTATTCAAGTTATGATTAAACAGATATGAAAAATAAAATGTAATATACATTAAAGTGCAGTGGTCAAGTTTAGATAGTATGATTTGAAATGTTTATATAGTAACATGCTTTTGAAATGTCCATAAGGCCAAAGATTTTCATTGAAGCCAAAGCATGAATGCCTAGAACTGCTGCAAGTTTAATTACAAATAAAAGCAATGATAATGAAAACATGTGATGTGACGCTGATGACTGCTATAAAGACATCTAAACTATTCTGTCCCTTTTCATGTTGTCTATTTATATGTGCTTAAACTAAGGTACTATATGGCATTTTATCCTTATTTGCACAAATATCACAGACTTCGGGCATTATTATTTTTTGTAACAAATCTTTGTCTGGGCAAGATTAATTTGCATTTGAATTTAATAACAGTTTAAACATACCAGCACAATCAATACAGATTGCCAGGACATTATTTGTCCTTGTGTTTTCTCTATTACACTTTATATCCAGAGTATGAATTAAGAAAACTTCAGCTGGGCTGAAACACAGTATGTCCCTGTAGTATCTCATACTCCAATTAAGGTACTGAGTTCAATTTTTAACCACTAAAGAGCTTGGTACCTGGATATTTAAGACATCTATTAATCCGCATTAAATTTAAGATTATTTTAGATATCCTTCAATGAACATCTCCTTTGCATAGCACCAGAAGTAGCTCAACATTTAAGAATACCCATATTTTTATATTTTCCTCTACCTATAAAATACAGAACTTGACAAAAACAGATGGCTAAAAAAATGATGCTCATCATTTGTAACTGCCTTTTCTGCTTCCAAGATACATGCAAGAATATTAGCTGTGGTTGCAAGGTAGAAAGTTCTTGTATCAATGCATGTAATGTAATAGAGCTTCTACTACTCACGGAGAGAAATTATTTTATTCAATATTCTAATGGATTCACAAATAATTCACAATACCACATGACAAAGTAGAAAAGGGATAATACACCCTTAATTTATTGTAGAGATCTGAATCAACAGTATCACTAGCATATCATATGAAAAATAAGAAGAATCAGTTCATGGCGTGTATTTAACAAACACTCAGCAAACATAAGTCATCTGGATTCATATTTTGACACTAACAATGCTCTTCCTACAGCAACAACGGTCTTTCTATCTTTTGATATAATATTTTAAGATTATCAGAGAAAGATTGAACTGGGAACTAAAACTGGAAACTAAATCACAGCTTGGGAATAAGAATTTTTGAACAGAGGTGACTGGATCTAATTAGAATAATAATATCTAAGATCTATTACCCTCACACTGGAAGACTTTTTGATTTCATTCATTCTTTGGGGGCATTCAATCCTCATTATGAAAATAATGAAAATACAAACCTGGTAATAAAAATCAATGTGTGGAATACATCATTTACTTTTACCATTATTTACTTCCTTTACAATAGAATGAAACTGAAATTCTTTTACTAATAAATTTAAATATTGCAACTGACATCTATATATTTTCAAAACTTATTTGTGTCTAAGGAGAACTTAGAATATCAAAACTAATAAAACTTTTCACTTAACACATCTTGGTAGCATCAGAATCACTAGACCAAAATCCAAAACATCATTTATTACTTCTAAAGTTAATATTTAATTCATTTTTATGTCATCTAATATTACCCATCTGAATCCAGTGACCTCTATATGTATTAGCAAAATGAAAGTAATTTTTGTTTGCAATATTGCCATAATTTTGGACTTGACCACTGATACTTAAAATAATTATACTAAACTTAGTATAATAAGATCCATGTTCTACCAAGTTTTATCTACAGCCATATAAAAGCAAACCTTTCTACCTCTCAACCCATGAGGCCACCTCTGTGAGGCTGTAAACAGTGAACAGAGAAGCATTTTTAGAAGCTGAAAAGGAAGGATTCTTGTACTGGGTTTACAGTGGTATGCTGGAGATAACATAGCATTTCATAACAGCAACTTGGTTAAGTTTAAAGCCATACACATTTATTTGGAAGTTCCACTGATGATTAATGGGATTGACATTTGAGTAAGCAAGTATCAGAGGGAAGAAAAAAATTCTATCACCATCTATATCTGAAAGATAGAATTATATTAGAACATAACTTTATTTATGCTTTTAACTATAGAATTGCTAAGGTTTCAAGCATTTTACCCTGAAATGTTATTTAATTAATAAATCTAATCAAACATACAGTCATGGCCGAAAGTGTTGGCACCCCAGAAATTTTTCCAGAAAATCAAGTATTTCTCACAGAAAAGTATTGCAGGAACACATGTTTTGCTATACACAGGTTTATTCCCTTTGTGTGTATTGGAACACAACAAAAAAAGGGAGGAAAAAAAGCAAATTGGACATAATGTCAAACAAAACTCCAAAAATGGGCTGGACAAAATTATTGGCACCCTTTTTAAAATTGTGGATAAACAATTATTATCTAGACCCGTACCAATCGGGCTTCAGGCCCGGGTACTGCACGGAGACGGCATTGGTCGCGCTGGTGAATGATCTCTGGCGGGCTCGGGACAGGGGCTGCTCCTCTGTCCTAGTCCTATTAGACCTCTCAGCGGCTTTTGATACCATCGACCATGGTATCTTACTGCGGCGTCTTCGGGGGTTGGGAGGCACCGTCTTACGGTGGTTCTCCTACCTCCTGGGACGTCCGCAGTCGGTGTTGGCAGGAGGGCAGAGGTCGGCCTCGAGGCCTCTCATTTGTGGAGTCCCTCAGGGGTCAGTCCTCTCGCCTCTCCTGTTCAACATCTACATGAAGCCGCTGGGTGAGATCATTCATGGTTTTGGGGTTGGGTACCATCAATATGCGGATGATACCCAGCTTGTTATTTCTACCCCAAACCACCCCAGTGATGCCCTCGATGTGATGTCCAGTTGCCTGGAGGCGGTTTGGGTCTGGATGGGGAGGAACAGGCTTCGGCTCAACCCTGACAAGACTGAGTGGCTGTGTGTGCCGGCATCTCGGGAAATTCAGTTTGTTCCATCGTTGACTATGGGGGGTGAGATATTACCCCCCGTAGATAGGGCTCGCAACTTGGGTGTCCTCCTAGACTCACAGCTCTCTTTGGAAGATCATATAGGAGCTGTGACTAGGGGGGCCTTCGCCCAGATTCGCCTGGTGCGCCAGTTGCGGCCCTATCTGGACCGGGATGCCTTGCGCACAGTCACTCATGACCTCCCGTTTGGACTACTGCAACGCTCTCTACATGGGGCTGCCCTTGAGGACTACTCGGAGGCTCCAGCTGGTGCAGAATGTGGCTGCGAGAGTGGTGGTGGGGGTTTCCCGATACTCCCATGTAACACCTCTACTCCGCGAGCTGCATTGGCTTCCGGTTGTCCTCCGGGTAAGATTCAAGGTGCTGGTTATGACCTATAAAGCCCTAAATGGCATGGGTCCGGGTTACTTACGGGAGCACCTGCAGCCGGCATCAACTTCCCTTCGTCCAGTGCGCTCCCACAGAGAGGGCCTCCTTAGGGTGCCGTCGGTCAAAGAGTGTCGACTGGCGGCCCCCAGGGGGAGGGCGTTCTCTGTGGACGTGCCAGACCTTTGGAACCGTTTACCGGTGGAGCTCCGGATGGCTCCCGACCTTCGCTCCTTCCGACGTGACCTAAAAACATATTTATTCGAACAAGCCGGCCTGGTCTGATGGGTTTAGGGGTATTTTAACGCTATTGTATTAATTTATTGAATTGGGCTGTAGTATTTAATATTTTTTAACTTTTATATATTGTATTTTATTGTATTGCCCTGTACACCGCCCTGAGTCCTTCGGGAGAAGGGCGGTATAAAAATTAAATTATTATTATTAAAACAAGATTGTTTCAAGCATGTGATGCTCCTTTAAACTCACCTGGGGCAAGTAACAGGTATGGGCAATATAAAAATCACACCTGAAAGCAGATAAAAAGGAGAGAAGTTCACTTAGTCTTTGCATTGTGTGTCTGTGTGTGCCACGCTAAGCATGGACAACAGAAAGAGAAGAGAACTGTCTGAGGACTTGAGAACCAAAATTGTGGACAAATATCAACAATCTCAAGGTTACAAGTCCATCTCCAGAGATCTAGATTTGCCTTTGTCCACAGTGCGCAACATTATCAAGAAGTTTGCAACCCATGGCACTGTAGCTAATCTCCCTGCTCGTGGACGGAAGAGAAAAACTGATGAAATGTTGCAACGCAGGATAGTCCGGATGGTGGATAAGCAGCCCCAAACAAGTTCCAAAGGAATGCAAGCTGTCCTGCAGGCTCAGGGAGCATCAGTGTCAGCGCGAACTATCCGTCGACATTTAAATGAAATGAAACGCTATGGCAGGAGACCCAGGAGGACCCCACTGCTGACACACAGACATAAAAAAGCAAGATTACAGTTTGCCAAAATTATTATTATTATTATTATTATTATTATTATTATTATTATTATTATTATTATTATTATTATTATTATTATTATTATTATTATTTATTAAATTTATATACCGCCCTTCTCCCGAGGGACTCAGGGCGGTGAACAGGGCACATATAAATAGCAAATACAAAAATTAAAAAGAGAATTAAATAATCGCCCAGTAAAACAATACAGTATAAAAACCCATTAAAAACCCTAAAATCAGGCCATCAGGCCAGGCCAGCTTGTTCGAATAAGTGGGTCTTCAGACCGCGTCGGAAGGAGTGAAGGTCCGGTGCCGTCTGGAGCTCGACCGGCAGCTGGTTCCATAAAGCCGGAGCGCCCACAGAGAAGGCCCTCCCCCTGGGGGCCGCCAGCCGACATTCTCTGACCGGAGGCACCCTGAGGAGGCCCTCTCTGTGGGAACGCACTGGGCGGAGGGAAGTTGACGCCGGCAGCAGGTGGTCCCCAAGGTACTCCGGACCCATGCCATGTAGGGACTTAAAGACCATAACTAGAACCTTGAATCTTACCCGGAGGACAACCGGAAGCCAATGCAGCTCGCGGAGCAAAGGTGTAACATGGGAGTACCGGGAAACTCCCAAGACAACTCTCGTGGCCGCATTCTGTACCAGTTGGAGCCTCCGAGTGGTCTTCAAGGGAAGCCCCATGTAAAGAGCATTGCAGTAGTCCAGACGAGAGGTCACGAGCGCATGAGTGACCGTACACAGGGCATCCCGGTCTAGATAGGGCCGCAACTGGCGCACCAGGCGAACCTGGGCGAAAGCCCCCCTAGTCACGGCCACTATATGGTCTTCCAAAGTAAGCCGTGAATCTAGGAGGACTCCCAAGTTGCGAGCCCTATCTACGGGGGGTAAAAGCTCACCCCCCATAGAAAGAGATGGAATATTTTGAATATCCCAGGATGCCGAAATGCACAGCCACTCAGTCTTGTCAGGGTTGAGCTGAAGTCTGTTCCTCCCCATCCAGACCCGAACCGCCTCCAGGCAACGGGACATCACGTTGAGGGCATCACTGGGGTGGTTTGGGGTCGAAATAAAAAGCTGGGTATCATCGGCGTACTGATGATACCCAACTCCAAAACCACGAATGATCTCACCCAGCGGTTTCATATAGATGTTGAACAGAAGAGGAGAGAGGACCGACCCGAGGAACTCCACAAACGAGAGTCCTTGGGGTCGACCTCTGCCCCCCTGCCAACACCGACTGCGAGCGTCCCAGGAGATAGGAGAACCACCGAAGAACTGTGCCTCCCACTCCCAATCCCCTGAGACGCCGCAGCAGGATACCATGGTCGATGGTATCGAAAGCCGCCGAGAGATCTAATAGGACTAGGACAGAGGAATATCCCCTGTCCCGGGCCCTCCAGAGATCATTCACCAGAGCGACCAATGCCGTCTCCGTGCTGTACCCGGGCCTGAAACCCGATTGGGACGGGTCTAGATAATGTACTTGAGCAAGCCAAAATCCTTCTGGGAAAACGTCTTGTGGACAGATGAGACCAAGATAGCACTTTTTGGTAAAGCACATCATTCTACTGTTTACCGAAAACGAAATGAGGCCTACAAAGAAAAGAACACAGTACCTACAGTGAAATATGGTGGAGGTTCAATGATGTTTTGGGGTTGTTTTGTTGCCTCTGGCACTGGGTGTCTTGAATGTGTGCAAGGCATCATGAAATCTGAGGATTACCAAAGGATTTTGGGTCGCACTGTAGAGCCCAGTGTCAGAAAGCTGGGTTTGCATCTGAGATCTTGGGTCTTCCAGCAGGCCAATGACCCCAAACATACGTCAAAAAGCACCCAGAAATGGATGGCAAGAAAGCACTGGAGAGTTCTGAAGTGGCCAGCAATGAGTCCAGATCTGAATCCCATTGAACACCTGTGGAGAGATCTTAAAATTGCTGTTGGGAAAAGGCGCCCTTCCAATAAGAGAGACCTGGAGCAGTTTGCAAAGGAAGAGTGGTCCAAAATTCCAGGTGAGAGGTGTAAGAAGCTTATTGATGGTTATAGGAAGCGACTGATTTCAGTTATTTTTTCCAAAGGGTGTGCAACCAAATATTAAGTTAAGGGTGCCAATAATTTTGTCCAGCCCATTTTTGGAGTTTTGTTTGACATTATGTCCAATTTGCTTTTTTTCCTCCCTTTTTTTGTTGTGTTCCAATACACACAAAGGGAATAAACCTGTGTATAGCAAAACCTGTGTTCCTGCAATACTTTTCTGTGAGAAATACTTGATTTTCTGGAAAAATTTCTGGGGTGCCAACAATTTCGGCCATGACTGTATATCAACTTAACCTGAGGAACCTAAATTCTTAACCTCACATCTGTGGTTCTTTAACACCAATAACACCATCTCTCTAAATATTTAGACAAAAAAATTACAGGTTAGTTTGAAAACATTATTTCATTACAGGACATCCTTGACTGGCAGCCTGCCCATTACATAACTCACTATGGTCATAAAGCGGGTCTCTACATGACCAGACCCACTTCTATGACCTTTTAAGCAGCTGTTAAATGACTGGACTGTTGTGGTCATTAAGTAATCACCACAGTCGTTAAGCAATCACCACAATGGTTTAAGGAACCCCATTGTTTGCTATGGGACATTTTTGCTAAAAACAAGAAGTAAATTCTAATTTTCAGCAAAAATGTTGTAAATTGCAGTCACATGACTGCGGGACACTGCAAATGGCCATAAATATGGGCTTACTGCTGAACATCAAAAATACAGTCATGTGAATGCAAGTAGGGCACAGCAGTCATCAGAACTCTGGATTCAGGTCATAAATTTCTTTCAAGGGGTCCACTAAATGTCAAACACTTGCTAAATGCCCGGTCATAAATCAAGACTATCTGTACTAAATTAAAGCAACATGAAACTTGCTGAATCTGTATTAACTAAAGGTCTAAAACAATGAGGGAATTTGGTACTAAAGCTTATGAACTCTTGGTTGAAGGCAACCAATTCAGTAGGTCATCCATGACTCATTAATTTTTAATTTTCAATTCCATTTACAATTGCTAAAATTATTGAGAATAAAAAAATATTGGTAATCTAATGAAAATGATTCAAAGATCCATTAGTTGTTAACAATCTATCATCTTGGACAATACCAGAAAGACTGCACTAACATGAAAATGACCATAACTCAATCACCAATGCATATGTTTTATATGGAAAAGGTGATAGGTTCATCCTCTTGGTACCCACATTTAAAAGGAAGGAGGAAATACATGATACACATGACCTCTGCCTAAGAGTTTAGGGCAGAGGTCATGTGTATCATGTATTTCTAGTCAAAATAAACAGCTCTGGACTAGATGAATAGGTTGTCAAGTTGATGAAAACATTTCACGACTTTGGCTGGGTTTGAGAAACAAGTGGATAAATCAACACCATGATCTCAGCCAGTCTTCCTAGGACTGCATTAACTTAGTAACTTTATACAGATGCAAGGACCTGGAAATTAAATCAGCACAAAAGTATGGCATATTTCTTAGAAAAGTGAAGATGCACATTGTACTCAAGTAAACAATTAAGCTAAATGCTAGAGACCACTAATTTTATTATGCTACTTATATGTGCATAGATACACAAAATATAAATCTATTTTGTTGAACATTAATACCCTAACTCCATCTGGACAATATAGCAAGAAAGCATCATTTTATACTACTTTTAATTCATTGGTTATTTAATAATACACTGTGCAATTCACATGATACTAATCAAGAGATTATATCATTTCTAGTTTCAACCAAAGCCTATCTACTGCTCAAGTATTTTGACCTAACTGGGTGTAGCTATCATGAAAGGTTTTAATATTGTACTTTGATGTGGTATTATTATTTATTATTTATTGTTTTGTAAGTTATCATGTTAAAGAAGAATTTAAAAATAACTTTTTTTTACATACCTGATCTATTAACCCTGTCAATTCTATCCAAGCTAGGGGAGTTCATTCTACTGCGAGGGCTACTATGATTGGAAGTTTCTGAGGCAGCATCATTGAACGAATCTTCAAATGTTAAGTATAGAATTTCTTTTACACATTTGTGGCAGATACTATGTTGACAAGGGAGAATAAGTGGATGGGTAAATAACTCCTTGCATGCTGGGCAGATGAGCTCTCGTTCAATATTCTTAATGGTAACCTATAAACAAAAAGAAATGAGAAACTGATAAGAAATGCCATGACAGTAAAAAAACATTATTTCAGTCAGGTAATTTTAAGGAAATTAAAATATCAATATGGTGCACTTTGCTATTTTGACATTCAGCCATCCAAATAACCTATAATTTCCATTACAAACAGTTGTTCATACAATCAGAAGACAGCAAGATTAATAACTAAAGATTACTGTTTTGAGTGAGAGATTAAGAGCAGTCAAAAATGAAATACTAACTTAATACATTTAATAAGAGCAAGAACATAAAAATGAAATGGGAAAGAATATATAAAATATGACCAAATAAGGTAGAGGATATGGAAGTTTATTAATTGCCTTGGAAGGAAGGGTGATTTCTTGAGCTTAGTGAAAAATTACTTTGAGCAAGGGAAATGCTCTGCAGAAACCATGATGTATTATGTTTATTTAAAGTAGATGTATACCTACAGCTAAACTGAAAGGAAAAAAGGAAAAGTAATTGAATTATATGGCAAAAGGCTATTTTGTAATTCATTTGTACTGTTAATATTACTTACTTACCTGAGTTATACTAACTAAACATATATGTCTGTACTATTTTTTCTAGATTTAATGTACTATATATGTTGACTACTTTAATCTTATGATCCAAGCTAGTATATAATTATGGTTCATTGTACAATCAGCTATATGTTCAGACTGGATTTGGCATTTTTGCCTACCTACTGATCCTTCCAAGGACTCAATAGATATGATATTAGATGGCATTACAGATATTGTCGCAGGATATAAGCTGTTCCAAGTAAAGCCACCTTTTGCAACTGACTGATGGTGAATTTGTCAATGCAGATAGTTCAAGTGGTGCTTCAGTTGTTTTGGGATTGCACCCAAAGCTCCTATTACTATTGGTATTAGCTTTGCTTGTGTTTAATAATAATAATAAACCTTTATTGTCAAAGTACAACATGTGTACATTGAGATTAGCTGAGCCTCCCCCCATGCTCTCTCCCCCCAACACACAGTGACAACAAACCCTCCATCCCACCACACTATGTGAACCAACTACACCACACACTGGCCTCCCAAGCCAATTCTGCATAAGATTATGTCCTATTTAAAAGCCTAACAGCCCACGGATAAAAGCTATTTTTCAGCCTGTTGGTACGGCTGGCTATATTCCTATATCTCCTACCGGATGGTAGGAGAGTAAAGAGATACCGTCCAGGGTGTGAGTCATCCCTGAGAATCTTCCTCACTCTTCCAAGGCAACGAGCCCTGGCGATGTCATCCAGTGGTGTCAGGGAACAGCCCACAATGTTTTGTGCTGTGCTCACTACCCTCTGTAATACTTTCCTATCCGCGGCTGTCAGACCAGCATACCAAACCACAATACCATACGAGAGGACGCTTTCTATAGTAGACTGGTAAAAGAGGGTCATTAGCTGTTGTTCTACCCTGTTCTTCCGCAAGACCCTAAGAAAGTGAAGCCTCTGTTGGGCCTTTCTAGCCACCTGAGTTGTGTTAACTTTCCAGGTCAGATCTTCACAGAGGTAGACTCCCAGAAATTTAAAGGAGGAAACTCTCTCTACACAGTTCTCTCAGATGTAAAGTGGGGCAGGTTCCTCCTTTTTTCTCCAGAAGTCTAACACCATCTCTTTCGTCTTGCTGATGTTTAGGTGCAAGTTGTTGTTACTACACCATATGGATAGTTTTTGTACCTCTGCCCTATATGCTGTCTCATCCCCACCTGTAATAAGACCCACCACAGTTGTATCATCCGCGAACTTGATTATCGCAGTGGATGGGTCAGATGATACACAATCATAAGTGTATAAAGAGTACAGGTAGGGGCTAAGCACACAGCCCTGTGGCGTGCCGGTGCAAAGCTTCAGGGGGGTGGACAAAGCAGAGCCGACCCTCACTGTTTGTAACCGATCCCTAAGAAAGACTGTTTGCCACAGTCATTCTATTTCTATTTGCAGGTATTTGCATTTTATTATCTTCTCCAGTTCTTTCTCTTCTATTCTGCTTTCTCTAGGTACTGCCATGTCCACATCCAGACTTTTTTGTCTTTCTTATTGACAACTGTTACGTCTGGGGTGTTATGTAGCAATTGTCTGTCTGCTTTAATTCTAAAGTCCCAAAGCAATTTAGCTTCTTTATATTTCCTATGACTTTATTTTACTATCCCACCAGTTGTTGCTTGCAGGCAAATGATACTTCTTTCAGATCTTCCAATGCACAATTGTTGCTGCTTTGTCATTGGTGTTGATAGGGAGTGAGAGGTCCAGTTCACAGCTTCTCCTTTGTAGCGTGCTACATGGCTCAGTATTCTTTCCATTCTTTTTTAACATATAAATGAAGCCACTGGGTGATATCGTCTATCCAAATGGGATGATGTACCATCGGTATGTTGATGATATTCAACTTTACATCTCCATCCTTGGTGATTCAAATGAAGTTGTTGCTGCCCTCTCACAGTGCCTGGAGGCTGTGGGGATTTGGATGAACCCTTGTAAGACCGAATGGCTTTGGGTATCTGGAGCTTCAAGATCCAGGACTTTGACATCTTTAGTTCTGGATGGGGGTGGGGTACAGTGCCCTGATGTGCAACTTGGGGATTCTCCTGGACTCGTAACTCCTGCTTAAAGAACCAGTATCAGTCATGGCTAAATGAGCCTTTGGACTTCATGTTATGCGTCATATGTGTTCCTTCCTGGATCAGGAGCCCCTGCACTCAGCCACTCAGGCCCTGGTCATCTCATGCTTGCACTACTGCAAACCACTCTATATGGGACTACCCTTGAGGAGTATTCGGAACTCAAGTTGGAGCAGAAGGCAGCCATGCAGATAGTCCTTGGGGCCCTTAGGATGGCCTGTTATACCACTGTTCCATGAATTGCATTGGTTACCAGTTTGCTTCTGGATCCAATTCAAGGTGTTCTCATCTTTACAGTCCTTCATGGCATGGGTCCAGGTTATCTCAGAAACCATCTCACCCCAATGGGATTGGCCTTCCCCACCCACACTGGCAGAAGGGGCATGCAGACCTGGCTCCTGTCTTCTGTAACATTGTGCCCCCCGCAAGGTGATATCTGCACCCACCCAAATAGGCTCTGCCAATTGGCCTGGAGCCCCAGTGAGACCTTGTAATTGTGGAGGTGGTTAATAGATTAAGAAAAGACCCCACCTCCTTTCCATGTGCAGCTTGCTCCCTTCCTTGTCAATTTGAAATCAATCAAATCATTTTGAAATCTTTGTCAATTTGAAATTGATTTTAGTATTATATTTATTGTTTTAATGTTTAATCTTGTATTTATTGAAGGTAAGTCACCAAGTCAGCCTCTAGGCAAGATGGGCGGCATAAAGGTTTAATAAATAAATGAGTTGAAAACAAACAAGGGATAAAGAAAATCTAAAAAATGATAAAATTATTTTGACTATATTATACGTTTCTTACCTCTTGTAGAAAAAAACAAACAAATAAAACACTAGAGAACAAATATCAAAAACAGTATTAAAATGTTTGATTTTGAGGGTTGCACTTTCACACTGATACCATGGTATGGCAGTAAAATCCTTAAGAGTTTATCAAACCACTTTAGACATGAGAATTAATGTAATTTGTTAGAAATCTATTTTAGCCTAAATATTTAACAAAAGAATGAAAATCCTATCCAATTTATTATTGTATTTTCTAGTTCTAAAAATAGTACTACATAGATTGAAGGGCCTGTGCTTTAAATAGACATTTAGTAAGCATATGGCAATTTTCTTTGCCTCCTTTCCAAAAGAAAAGCACATGGATAGAAAAGATGCTTGTCCCAGTTACAGTTCAGTCAGAATAAGTTATAAGTTGGTTGAATAAATCAAGAGATGAATTCTGCAACATTCAGTACTTCGCCTTTTGGGAATGGCAATTTGCAAACTCAGCCACCAAAGATTTAGTGTGGGATAATCATTGTTCATTCTCCAGAAAAAAAATAAAAATAAAACAAAACAAAAATCACTTTCTACTTATCCAAAGAAAACAGGGAAATGAAATAGTTTTCCGAGTTAGTCTGTGATATGTTGACTAGTGTCACAGTATTTTTTTTTCAGGTAAACTGAAAAAATAGAAATAGATGCATTTTTGTCACACTGATTTTTTGTCAAAGGAATTTGGAAGTACCACAATCAAAACATATTTGCTCTGACATAAGCAAAATATAGAAACAAACTACCACTTCTTCATATATTTACTCAAATTCACTCAATAAAAATTTATAAGTTATTTTCCACTGTTTAAACATCAATTTCCACTGATAATTTAAATTGAAATTTCTTAAAAGACCTATGATACTGACTCTCCCATTTACTTTCTATAGCTTGGCAATATGAACAATGACAATATGCTTGCAAATTAAGATTTAACGCTTATATCCTAAATCAGGGGCTCCCAACCAGGGGTGCGAGACAATATTCCAAGGGGATCAAGATTAGAAGTTTCAAAATTATAGTGTATATGCATAATTCATTGCCATTATTTCAAACATTTCTAAGGGGTGCGAGAATATATCAGAAGCGTTGTAGGGGTGCTGGGTATAGAAAAAGGTTGGGAACCGCTGTCCTAAATGATAATCTTATTCTTCTGAAAGCAAACAAAATGAATTAAATGTTGGACTTTTATAAAGTTTTTCTTGAACAATAAGTTACCTGCCACTTTGGAAGATACAGTAAACTACCTTTTTAAAATCTACCTTGTATGCTCTAGAGCTGAACATCTGACATTCCACATCAAATGTAGCATTTTATGTAAAGATAAATCACCAAGTGGTGATCTTCCATCTTCGGTTTTGGATTTGAATATGAATCTATTTCATCCTTCTTTCAACTGAATTTTTGAAACCATGACTCAGAGTGAGAAAGGATATTGCAAGCTAACAGGGAAAGTATTGTTTTGTCACCTGGATCACTTCTCCAGAATACTATTTGGGAGATATGATATTACAGCAGAAAACTGTTCTCAGGAAATTGTATTGGAATGCATTACACTGACTTTTGATATCTAGGCTTTTGTTATGGCCTTTACTGTACCCTCAAGTTTCTCTTATTTATGCTTTTCAAAATTTATGTAAACCTGGTCTGAGAAATTACTGGAAGGCTTGATCTAAGAAACCATCAACAATCCAACCTCTTTTGCATCTACTAATCTCTGGAAAATTATTAGTTAAGGGTTTCAAGGAAGCTCTCTACATAGGGTGAACATAGACTAAATAATCATTACATACTGAAAAAACTATTTATACAAAAGGAATTTGGAAAATAAATCCTGAAGGAGTTGCAGTGAATAACTAGGTATTATCTTTGGGTTCACAAATCCAGGTGACTTTTTTTCCCAACTTCATTTGTTTACCAACACCTTTCCCTTCAGTTTCCTACATCCTGTTTTCATGCAAATTAGAGTGTAGTCCAATATTCTGATTTGTATTGGTGATCTTTGTTTGAGAAACCTGGATACAGCTGCAGAAATGCAAATGTGAGTAACAATGTGGAACCTTGTCTTCTTTTGCCTCTCATTTTTCCAAGTTCATTTGCATACATTCATTTACTTTGCTGCATATATGCTTTAGAAAGCAAGGCTGAAATCATCTCGTTTGCTTGCGCAAAGCAATTCATGAGTGAATGACTAACTCCCTCTAATCAATACTTTCAGACACACAGTGTAAAGCTGGAAGATGGACTGCACCTAACCCAGCCTAGATCAAGAGAATACGAAGGATTGACATACTCACTTGATCTCTTTACACAAGCTCCAATAAAGTGTTCCTACCACATCTGCAACAATGCATACATACATTCCTGAAAGATCTGAAACAAGTCCTGGTCAAAGACTGAAATAGCTGACAGCTACCTCCTTGGGAGAGAGTCCATCAAACGCTCAATGACACACTATGAGTTTGCACAAAAGCGCTTTGGTGAGAGCACACCCCAGGCTCCAAGCTTATGTCTTCAAAGCAAACAAGGGGGTGGGAGAAGAGTCAGCCTTCGAGTGAAGGACGGGTGAGGCTATTTGGCCAGCCAGCTGCTGAAAAGGCAACCCACAGTCGCTTCAGAGCAAGCGAGCGGAAAAGGCTGCCACGGAGTTCTGCTTTTGCAGCCGAGCCAGGGCGAGAAAGAAGGGGGAGCCCTGCTGAGGCAGGGCTCCGTTCCTCCTCACCGGTCGGGAGGAAGCCACGGCCAACCTCGCAGGTCGGGAGAAAACCTCAGTTCCCCCTTCCCAAAGGACGACCCCCGCGTCAAAGCCCCACCTCGGGGGGGGGGGACCCTCCCGTCTCCTCAGCTTGAAATTTCCCTCTCGGGAACACTCACGACGGGTTCCAGCCGGTCCCCTTCCATCCTGGAATCGTCGCTAACCACTGACGCCGCTCGTGGTCCCGGACGGTTGAGCCGAGGGTGCCCGGGGCGCGCGATGTCTGGTTCTCCCGCCCTCTTTCGCAGACTCTCGGAACCGGTCGAGTCCGCCCTTCCCTCCCCCCCGAGAGCTCGGCGCGAGGGAAGGGAGCAAGAGAGCACGCGCGAAGCGGCGACGAGGCGCCCAGCAGCTGCCACTGCTGCCCCTAGGAAAACTCCCGAGACCGGGCGGGTGGGGGGGAAAGGAGGCGGGGCAAGGGAAGAGGGGCGGGGCCTGCCTGGCAACAGCCTCCCAACGCCACAATGGGGGCGGAGCGTCAGCGCCACCTGGCACCTTTGTTGAGCCGCGGTGAGGATGTTTTCTCCACCTTTGTCTTTCAAGGAAGGGAGCGGGGCAGGGCGGAACCTAGACAATGAGTTCCCTCCCTGGCACATCCCAGTGTGGGAACCCGGAGGAGGAGGAGGAGTTTATAGCTCCTCTCGGGAAGAGCGTCGGGATGGCTCGAATTAAAAGCGCTGCCAGCCTAACGGAGTCTCCAAACGCAGGGGTTTTCAAACTTGGCCCTTTTATGACTTGTGGACTTCAACTCCCAGAATTCCTCAGCCAGCTTTGCTGGCTGAGGAATTCTGGGAGTTGAAGTCCACAAGTCATAAAAGGGCCAAGTTTGAAGACCCCTGCTCCAAAGGAAGTCCGCAATGCCAGTTACCAAAAGGACTGCACGTAACTGGATTTCGGTCTCGACGGTCAAAAAGACGAGAGAGGGGAAGAAAGGAGGAAAAGGACGTGGTTTTTACATTCTTTTCAAGGCAAATAGGAGTTTTGCTTTAGAAACGACAATTGCAGAAAGAATTGACGCGTTTTACCATTTTCCGAACACCGGTATAATTTTTTCTTTTGGCAGAATCGGAAAAAGCCCTAATCTTAACTCGATGACGCTTTTCTAAAACAAATTATGAGAATTAGCGCAGATTGGCTACCCTTTGCACGCCTAGGATTTCGCAAGCCACTCTTTTCTTAGTCTTGGTTCCACTCCTTCATGAGGAGTATCAAAACAGTTTCCCTAACCTAATATAAGCATTTAAGAATTACACTAAACTAGGGAAATTAACTCTGAAAATATCTGCTTTACTTATGATTTGATAACTAACTGGAGCACGTTCACTGCACGCAGTGTTAACTCTTAATAGTTGCACAAGCTTGTGCAGTGTACATTTGACATTTAAATATATTTAAACACAGTCCAGAATCTATTTTTTCTCCATAAAAACGATTTATAAGGAAGGTTGGGCTGAGAATGACTGTGCCAAAGTCACCCAGTGGCTGGGGGTTTACGCTGGCTATAAGGTATGATTTACAAATACATTATACCTAAGCCAAACCACATGCTTGGTGCAAAGTGTGAACTTAGTGAAAGAGCACTAAGAAACAAAATATACTTCCCTCCTGAAATATCACTTATTGGAGAGGTTTATTATTATGACTTCCCACACTTTAAGTTGAGACAAAGATATCTTCACAACCTGAAGGCAATGGTGCATGCCACATATACTGGTGTTTCTCAACCTTGGCAACCCTAAAAAGTAAACTTCAATTCCCCCACTATTATAACTGATTAGTGAATTTTGGGAGCTGAATTTTGGGAATTGGAAAAACACTGGTATACACATTGGTTTGTGATGCTAGGAACTGATGTAGAGGGAAGTTGTAGGTAGACACCAGTTTTCCATCTGACTAGATAAATACTTTGGGAAAGTAAATATCTTCAAATTAATTCCCTTTACATCAAATGTCTTCAATTCATTTTTTAAAAAAAGAAAAATTTGATTAAAACAAAGAATCTGACCTAAAGCTTTGTTTAAAACCATTTTTCTTTTCTTGTATTCAGCTTCTCCCCCACCCTCCACACACACCTTAGGGCCATTCATCACTAGCAGGCTGATTTCCACCCCTGAATCAGCAGAAACTATGCCAATGTAAAAGATATTCTGTCCATTGCTAATCCCTACCCTGCTTCAAGTCATGCAATCCTGACTTCCTTCCAAGATGACAATATTTAAAATCGGTTATAATTTGAGATTGCCTTCCAATGCTTCTGAAAAGAGGAAAAATATCCATCATATACATCAAAGGAAAGCTATCTGACCTTGAACTAGAGACAAAATCATGATGAATAATGTGTATACTACAAACAAAAGCAAAATGATGTTTGGCTACATTTATGTTGCATTCAGATATCTTTAAGGGAAAACCTTTCATCACAAGCATAACCAAAAGTGATTTTACCATTGTTAATAAGAAAAAAAGAATAGTGAATTAAAAATAATTTAGCATCTCACATAGGTGATAACATTTTTATTTTTAATACAAGACTAGAAATGCCAACTGGATGATTTTGGGCCACAATGCCAGCTCATGTAACAAGCCAGATGGTCAATTCCTCACACAACCAATAGAACAATACTCAGTTAAACAACACAAAAAAAGCAGACTCCTATATTTGCAGGAAAACACTAGGAAGAATATATGGATCCACACATAAATATAAAATGGGCTCATCATAAAAGTCTATGGAGATTCTCAATCATCCAGGTTATAGTTGTCCCGAAGGTGCTTTTCCCACAGGCAACTGGACTTTTTTGGTTTTTTTCTTTGAAAATATTTTGCTTCTCATCCAAGAAGCTTCTTCACTTTTGAACTGAAGACTCTTTTTGAATGAAAATTGAAACATTTTCAAAGACAAAACAAAGTCTACTTGCCTTTGGGAAAAGCACCTTTGGAGCTCATCATAAAACTTCAACATTCTTTGCAATAAAATGAGATCATAAAACTTCAACATTCCTTCCAAATACACACACACACACACACACACCAATAATGAGCTGCTGAGAGAATCCCTGAGGCAGCAGTACATGTGGAAGATCAAGCAGAAGTAGTGCCTTGGCAAGATGACCCTGCAAGGGATGTGCAATTGACAAGATACCTGAGGCAGACATTGGGAAATCCTACCAGTGGTCGGAAAGGGGTGGATTAAAAGACAGCACTGATCATAGCAACACAAGAACAGGCACTAAGCACCACATTTATAGAAATAGAGATCTACCACACTAGACAGGCCAGGACAACCCAAGGTGCTGGCTATGCAGAGAAGCATCAGAGACAATCGAACACACAGAGGCACGGTGTAAGTTGCAGACAGGACCAGCATACACTGAATGGCACAACCAAGCAGCTGGCATTGTATACAGGAACACTGGTAAAATGGAGCTGCTGGGTGACATTGGAACCCAGATCTGCACCTTAGACCAGGTGCCATTCTTCACACACTTTAGCTCAAAGCTGGAAGGGCATTATGACAGTGCAGTACACACTGCTGCTATTTGAAATCATTTTAATCAACACATTACAGTAATCTTCTGAAACCATAATTGGTTTCAATCCCATGCCTATGTTCTCCTGGAATCTTGTTTTGGGGGATGCATTGCCCGAGTGGGACCACAGCTTGATGTACGAATAATCAATCTCTTTCTGCCACTACCCCTCCTTTTTTTTCTGATATTCCCTACTTTCTTTCTCGCCTTCCCCATTTCCCATCCAAATTACACAGCAGGCTGCCAGAAAAGGAGAGATCATTTTGGCTAGAGATCCAAACTGAATGGAATTAGACAGAAGCTCTAGCACTGTATAGAATATCAAAATGCATCATATTTATTAGGAAATAGATATACACCATTCTTTAGAACAAATATACCAAAAGTATACAATTAGTGCAGTATCTTTAATAAGCAGCCACATATTGGCCAGGAAAATACAGCAAGGATATTAACACTATACATCTAACTGTAAAAGCAGCACTTTATTCATTTCTTCATGTAATCTATATTGGAACAAAGTGGCTCTGACTCAGCAGAGCTCTTGAAGATGTACACTAATTGACTTTGTTGAAATGAATGCATTACAGTAAGAGTATTTCTGTCAGCAAAGAAAAGAGACTAAGTGCTCTTCTGGCCTACCAAATACAGGAAACCACAGACTGTAACCACTTTCAGGGCAGATATGTGACTACACAGTCTCTCTATTTTTATTCAAAAATTAAGATACATTGTATTGAATGGGGCTCATTCCCCAAGAATTGAATTAACATATGTCAAAGATTCAGTCCTATTCAATATCTTTTAGCAGAACATGCTTCTGCTACAAAAATCAATAGGCCTCAGGAGAGCAAAATTATTCTTTTGCACAGAAACTAGCCTTTTCACGAAAAGACTGAACTAGATACTTTACCAATCCATTATTATTCAGCTGTGCAAGTTATCAGAATGCACCCTTATTTGGAACCAATGACAATGGCTCTCTATGATAATCGTGGGCCATCTTGAACATTTTTTACTATAGAAAAGCAGTATACAAGCAAACAATGAAAGATGTAAGTAGGTTTCCCTTAGTGAGTCAACAGAAATGGCTATTAAGGGAAATGTTTAACATTTTTTTAAAAAAACTTTTTGATAACACGTGAAACTGATTGACAACATCTTGTACAATGGTACATTCCCTTCTACTTATAATCTTCTATGTCTCCCTGCCCCCCCCCAACACACACACACACACACATTTACTATATGTTCTGGATCAGTGTTTCTCAATCTTGATCATTTTAAGATGTGTGAATTTCAACTCCCAAGAATTCTCCAGCCAATATGATAGGGAATTGCACCCAGAAGCCAACTAATAACCAGTATAGCTTGTGTGGCAGTAATGATGCATTGGCATGCCAACAGGTGCACTTTACTGCTCACACCACTGTATTTTGAAATAAGTTTAGTTTCTGGGTGGTTTTCAAGGGCAGCTCCAGGTAGGAACACTGCAATAATCTAGTCAACAGACGACTACGAATAATAATTGTCTGAAAGTTTTTCTGATTGAGGAAAGGGCACACCCTGTGCACAAGGTAAACCTATGGAAAGGCCCTCTGGGTCATAAGAGCTATCTGGTCTTCAAGCAGTAGCTATGACTACAGAAAGACCCCAGGTAGTTTATGAGTCTTAAATGGAGAAGTTCAGTTTGAGATATGAGGACAAACTGATTAACATCAAGCTCCTTCAAGATTAGATTTTTAAAAATGTTCTGGGCTATAAAAAAACCTGTTTTATTTTGTTGCAGAATGACATGAAAATAGCAGGAATGATAGGTAGACTACTGAAAAAATTAATCCAAACAAGTGTCAAGGGGGCATGATAGCTTTGGGGTTCAAGATGCTGAGCTGGTCAGTTGCAAAGCTGAGAGCCCAGTTCAAGACCCAAGTGCCACGTGATGTGGTGAGCTGCAAATCTAGCAATTCAAAAGCATGCCAATACAAGTAGATAAATAGGTACCACTTTGGTGGGAAGATAACAGCATTCCAAGTGCCTCAGCATACAGTCATGCTAGCCACATGACCACAGAAGTGTCTTCAGACAATGCTGGCTGCCTCAGCTAAAAAACTGAGATGAGCTCTGCTCCCTAGTCAGACACAACTAGACAGGGTAAACCAGGGGTCCCCAACCCCTGGACCGTGGACCAGTACTGGGCTGCAGCATGCCAGCAACCGGTCCACACAAACAAGCAAAGCCCCATTTGCAGGATGCAGGCAGCACACAAAACCAGACCCCCTCCAGTCCATGGAAAAACCTCTCTCCATCTAATCGGTCCCTGGTGTTCAAAAGGTTGGGGACCTCTGGGGTAAATCTTTACCTTTAACAAGCATCAACTACTTACTTCAAAGATTTCAGATACTGATTTGATTAAAGATTTGCCTAACTAAGGCTTTCTTTCGAAGATGATTTCAAACTTTTAAGATGTGTGGACTTCAACTCCAAGAATTCTTAAAGTTGCCAACATCTTAAAAGTTGCCAAGTTTGAAAATATTATTTTAAACAGTCCAATTGTGCATTACCTTGATAAAGTCTGTTATTGAGTTGTTCAAAAGTAGACTCAATCAGTAAGAAGAAGGGCATAGCAATATTTACAAAGAAGGTGCTTGGGAACAATAGGAAGCCCCAGCGGAAATGCTAATAAAGCCATCTCTAACTTATTAGGTACTTCAACAGTCTGTCTACTACCCCACCTCACCCCCAATAATATGCTGTTTGGAGATTGCAAAACATTGGCACCACAATGAGAAATAAAGTTTATTGCCACAATAAATAAAGTTATACTAAAAGGAATGCAAGTTTTCAGACTTTCAAGAAAAATATAATTAAACAGAAACAATAAGTCCTGAATCATTTCCTGAAAGACAGTTTTTCCTATTATAGCCCTTATTGTTATCAATGCAAAAGAAAGCATTTTTAGCACTTAGTAAGCTAAAAGCATTTTTAGCACTACTGCTTATTCCTCCAAATGGTCATAATTAACCTCTAGTTCATTATTTTTCATTTCCCATGATAGTTGGAGGATTCTGAGAGCTGAAGTCCACACATCTTAAAGTTGCCAAGTTGGAAAAACACTTGTCTAGTTGGAATGCTAAGTACCAGACTCTTTGTTGGCAGAGACCAGCATGTAAACAGGACAGAATGTTAACTAACTAGAAAAAGTTGTTTCAGTTCCCAAGTTGTATTAATTTCATATCACTTGAGTGTTCTACTGAACTCTTACTTCCGCTCAATCTTAAGCAAAGGTGCTGAATCCTCCACATTTATTATTTTTTGGAACTTATATTCCTCTTTCCTTCCAATGACTGGTGCTCCAGGGAATAACAAATGTATTGATTGACTTTATTGCCACATTCATAACAGTTATAATTATAATCAAACTAATGACTTCCGGGTGGTGCTTCAGCAGCGTGGACAGTCGGGATCGACCGCCAGCCTTCCGATTTTGTTAAAGCCGCAGAGCAGCCAACAATCAGCTGTTCTGCGGCTCGAAAACCCTTCTCGGGTGAAGAGGGGAAGGGGAGACTCTGGGTAGGGGTAGAGCTCCCCTAGAGCCCGAGAATGTTTATTCTGGGGCTTGAAGGGTGAGAGCTCCCCCGAAGCCCGAAAATACTCTGGATCGGAGGACTTTTCTGCTTTTAAGCAGAACAAGACGCTGAATCCACTCCTGCTGGATTTGATTGTTATCTTGAGTAACTGATGCAGGCAGAGCGGATGCGGGAGCAATATAAACAGCAAGTATAAGACTTTAACTCTGGAACCTCAACTTTTTTCCTGTTTCAACGATCGTTTTTAAAAAGAAGGGGAAGATGGCACCTTAGTGATTCTTTGTAACAAGAATTGAAAGCGTCTGGCTGGTGTTTTTTTTCTTCTCTCAAAGTGAAAGTGATTGTTTGGATATTGAGGAGGAATATGCAAAGTGGATTCTCAAAACTTTAAAAGATTTTGTTAAACTTTGGAGCTGTTTAAAAGTGATTATAAGACTTGGATGTTTAACAGTTAAATTACAATAGCAAGTGGGGCAGAAAAGTGAAAGTGCGTAAAGTTAATTAGGTGTTAAAATGGCTTCCAAACCGCCTAGAATCCCCGTTCCTAAAAGTCCGGGGGCATCGCCTGTTCAGCAATCTGGAATTCAATCTTTGATGTTACCTTCTGCAGCTGCTACACCTATATTGACTTTAAAAGACTTACAAGATTCTTTAAAAGATGCTTTAAAACTTCAGTCTGAAAAAATATCTGAGCAGGTGGCAGAACTTATTGAAGAAAAAAATAAGGAAATACGGGAGAATATTTTGATGGCATTTCAGGGGCTCTCAGGTTGTATTGAGAGTCTGGATGAACGTGTGGAAGAAGTGAAACAAAATAATCTGATGTTGGAGGCTAAAATGTGTGAAGTTGAGAATAAAATGGATAAAATTGATGATGAAGTGGTGATGACACAATATAGAGACATGGAGTTTGCCCTGAGGATAAGAGGTTTAAAAGAGAATACACAGGAAAATCTGGAGATGTTGGTGGATGCTCTGGCGCCTATTTTGGGAATTCAACCGGAAGATTTTTTTTTGTGGAGATAGATAAAGTATTCCGTGTTAATTCTTGGATTGCTAGGCAAAGGAAACTGTCAAGAGATGTGGTTGTGTATTTTACAAAGAGAAAGATCAGAAATGAGATCATTCAAGCTTTTTACAATAATAGATTTAAAGTCGCTAATAAAGAGGTTTTGATTCTGAAAGAGATTCCCCCAAGAATTTTGAGAAAAAGGAAAGATTTTATTTTTCTGGCAGATGAATTAAAAAAACAACAGCTTCAGTTCAGATGGGAGATACCAATGGGGATTGTGGTGAATTATGCTGGAGTAAGATATCGTCTTAATACAGTCCTGAAGGCACGTGATTTTTATTCTAATGTATTGAAAGCAGGTTCACCGCCATCTTCAGAAGTTAAAGGAGGAAAAGAAGAAGTTAAAGGAGGAAAAGAAAGAGAGCGACAGGTACAAGAAGTACAGCAAATTTTGGAAATTGTGCAACCCCTGGTTTTATTAGAAGAATCTAAGACTCAAAGAGTGACACGGGCTGCATCTAGACGTAAGGAACAACAACAACAGAAACAGTGTTCTATAACTACAAGTCAGGAATCGGAGCTAGGCCAAAGAGGCAGATGCTTATGGATCTGCAAGAAACGCTCCGAAAAGCTTCAAGTCGCAAAAGATGGCGACAAAGTTTCTAACCTGAATGTTAATGGATTAAATTCACCACAAAAGAGAAAAAGTATTTCAGTATTTGAAACAATTTAAAAATGATGTTATATGTTTGCAAGAAACGCATATTCGCGCATCTGATCAAAAATATTTGATAAATTCTAGACTGGGTATACAATTTATTGCATCTGCTCCAGAGAAGAAAAATGGAGTAGTTCTCTATGTAAAGAAAGACTTAACAGCTAATTTAATTGAAGCAGATAAACAAGGAAGATATATTATAATTGAACTATTAATAGAAGGGAAGGAAATACTTTTAACTGGAGTATATGCACCTAATCAACAGCAAGGAGAATTTTATAGATTGTTACATAATAAAATAATAAAACAATGGGATTATAAATTGAGTATTTTAATGGGAGATTGGAATAGAGTGTTGGATACTCAGAAAGATAAAAAAGGATCTTTTAAAAATACTCCAAGCCATGTTAGATTGCCAAAATCTTTTTTTGATTTGAAAGATGACTTGGAATTGCGAGATGTCTGGAGAGAACGAAATTTGGAAGAAAAGGATTTTACTTTTTTTTCTGATAGACATCAATCTTTTTCTAGGATTGATTTTATATTAACTACTAATCATTTTTTCTAGGATTAAGAAGATTAAGATATGCCCAAGAACTCTATCAGACCATAGTCCAGTTTGGATGGAATTGGATAAGGGCATGGGGGAAAGAAGATCATGGAGATTAAATGGAAATTTGTTTAGATATGAAGAAAATGAGGTAGAATGTAAAAAGCGTATGCGAGAATTTTTTATTATGAATATGCATAAGGGTACTCCCATTGAAATGGTTTGGGATGCAAGTAAAGCTTATATGAGAAGAGTGCTAATATATTTGAATAATAAACATAGATATAGATTGGAATACAAGCGTAAAGAAATAGAGGAGGAAATAAAGTTGAAAGAGAAAGCTCTTATTCTGAACCCATCTGATAGGAGGAATGGCAGAGAGGTATTAATAAATTTATTTGGGCAGGGAAGAGACCGAGAGTTAAACTTAAGATAATGCAAGATGTACGTGAAAGAGGTGGTCTTAAAATGCACAATTTTAAATTATACTATGAGGCTGCGGCATTATCATCAATTAGTAATTGGTTTAATTTAACACAAGGGAGATTACTGAATATTGAAGGATATGATTTGTTATATGGTTGGCATGCTTATTTATTGTATGACAAAAAAGTGGATAATGTTTTTAAGACACATATATTAAGATATGCCCTGTTGCGAGTTTGGAAAAAATATCGTTATAAGTTGAATTTTAAAATTCCAATTTGGGCAATACCTAAACATGCGATAGAAAATATAAATGTGGGATTTAAGCATGATGTGATCACATATAAAGAAATTCTTAGATTGGAAAGAAATGTATGGCAATTAAAGCCATTTAATATTTTAAAAGAAGAAAAGATAGTACAAACTTGGTTTCAGTATGGGCAGTTACAAGCTACATGGAAACAGGATCAGAAAATTGGTATTTCCATAGTAGATGAAAATTTGGTTAAACAAATTAGAGATCAAAGTCCTGCACATATAAGGATATATAATGCATTGATAGATTCAGAAATGGAACTTGTTAAAGATTGTATGATAAAATGGGCCCAGAATATTCAAGAACCAATAACGATGGATACTTGGGAAACAATCTGGGTCAGAAATATAAAATTTACACAGGTACAAAATTTAAGAGAGAATTTTTATAAGATGTTTTATAGATGGCATTTAGATCCTAAGAAATTGGCATCTATGTATCCAAATTATCAGCCTAAATGCTGGAGGTGTGGTTGTGATGATGCAACGTATTATCATATATGGTGGACTTGTAAAAAAGTTAAAGCTTTTTGGATTAAAATTTGGTGGAATATGCAGAAGATATTTAAGAAAAAGATAAAGTTTTCTCCACAATTATTTTTGCTGGGTATTACTATAGACTCTACTGCTATAGAAACTAAATTGATGTTGTATTTAATAATGGCAGCAAGACTTTTGGTAGCACAATATTGGAAGAAGGAGGATTTGCCTACTATAGAAGAATGGACTTTAAAAGTTTCGAATCTGGCAGAAATGGCAAAAATTTCAGCATATTTGAAAGACCATTCGCAACAAAGATATATCTTGGAATGGAGAAGATGGATTGATTATATTCAGAATAAATATGGGACCAAAAGTTTCATTTAGCATTTGAATAAGTATTAGATTTATAAGATTTATTATTATTTAGTTATTTTTAAGGAGAGTTAAAGTTCAATAGGATTTAAAGTGTTATTATAGTTAGTTAGCATATTATAGTTTAAGATTGTTAGGGTTAATACCCTGTATTACACTCTGGGAAGTTGGGGGGGAGGGGGAGGAAGGGAAATTGGGCGGGGGTGGGGGAGGGGTGGGTCTTATGTTTATAATGTATCTGTAAAACTTAATAAAAAAAATTATAATCAAACTAATTATGTCCAACTCATAGTTAAAAAATAATTCTTAAAACTGTCAAGTCCTTTAAACATTACTATAATCAAGTTAAATTATAATGAAGATGCAGTGGCAAATCTTAATTGAAAGTCTTTTCTAAACTGGTCAGTTTTCAAGATCTTTCTAAAGGTAGGGAGATTATCCAGATTTTGTAAAATGATTTATTTGAAGCACTGAAGATGGGCTTATTTCTTCACCTTTCACTCTTTGTCTGTGACTTAAAATTCTATCTTTGGACATGAGTTTAGCACTCTTTGAGAACACTAGACCTACCGTATTTTCCAGCGTATAAGACGACCCGGCGTATAAGACGACCCCCGACTTTTAAGAAGATTTTCAAGGTTTTTCATCTTATACACCGGAAAATACTTACATGCCCTGCCCTCCCTGTCCGTCGCAGAGGAGGCAAAGGCCCGACTGGCCCCGCCAGCTCTCCCGCTGCTCCCGCGCTTCTGCCGGCCCCCGAGGCGCAGCGTTTCCTGGGCGGCAGGCAGCGCCGGAGGGCAGCCGCCACCCTGCCATGGCCGGCGCCCCTCCTGCTTCCCCCCCAGGCCTTGAAGTTAAACTTCTCCCATTGGGCGCAGGGCGGGGCAGCTCCGCCCGCAGCTTCTTTTTTAGAACTCGTGCCGCTTCCCTCTCACCGTCGGCCAAGGCGTGCTCGGACCAGGCTCCCGGTCCCTCTTCCCGGCCGGCTTCCCGCCCTGCCCCTCATGGAGCTGGACTGGGTGTGCAGCCTCTCGGTGTGGCTGCTTTTCCTGGGCAGCCTGGCGGTGCGGCTCCTGCGTTCGGACCTGTTGTTGAGCCGGCGGCTGCTACTGTGCGTGGGGCTGCTGGCCGTCCTGCAGGCGCTGGGCCAGGCCGTCCTGCCACTGCCCCTCAGCGCCGTGCTCACGGCGGCTGCCTGCTGGCTCGTCTCGGCCAGCACCACCCGGCGGAAGCGCATCCCCGCGGGGGGGAGAGCGGTGCTGGTGACAGGTGAGTCCGGTGGGTGCAAGGCCCTCCCCTCGGGCCAAGAGCCGACGGGCAGCGCCGCCTTCACGTGGGGAGAGCCGCCCGACGCTCCCACCCAGCCGTGTCCCAGAGCCGCGCCGGAGATAGCTCGGTTGCGTGGGGCGGCCCAGCCCGGGCGGGGTCCTGGAGAGCCAAGGGCCCGAGGCCTGCTCCATCCTCCCTGCGTCAGGACCGAGCCTGGTCTCCGCGCTCGCCGGAACCAAGAGGAGGATGCTGGCGGCGGGCGGGCGCTCCCTCCCCGATCCGCCGGAGAGCGTCTCCCAAAGCGCAGCTTCTGGCGGCCGGGAGTCCGTTGGCCTGGTCGCTGGCGAGCTGGCCCGCGGCTAGGGCCGGGGCCCAGGAACCGGTAGCCGGGTGTGGGGAAGGAAAGCCGGGCGCGGGCTTCTGCGGCTGGTTGCGAGGCCGGATGCGGGCGTCTGCCGGGAGAGATAGCGGGTAGCAGGGCGTGCTCTGCTTATGCTCAGATGCCGCTTGGGTGAGGAGGAGGGGCTTCCTGCCGCTCCCGGGGTCTGGCGTTTGCAAGGGGGAGGGGAAGGGGCTTAGAGGCTCTTGGGGGTGGGAAGGGAGAGTCACGATGGAGGGGGGACTGGACTAAGGAGGCTTGAAGTTGCTTTGCAAGAACGGGGACGCTCGACTGATTTATGTTTTTTTTCCGGCGTATAAGACGACCTGGCGTATAAGACAACCCCCCAACTTTTGAGAAGATTTTCATGGGTTAAAAAGTCGTCTTATACGCCGGAAAATACGGTATATTCAGATTGATATTACGTTTGGCATGTGACGCTTATGAGTTATAATTTGAGCAACCTGGCAGATGCATCATTCAACCATTCCACCTGACATTAAGGAGAGTAATCTTCCTACTCACAGGTAATGATAAGAAGGAACAAAGCCAGGGGATATCTACTATTTTCCTTATCCCATTTTAAAACAGTAAGGGCAACACTACTCACTGGCCTCATCACTGAGGCACAATAGGATCAGCAATGATAACAGCACAATTTGTACTTTCCTACTACTCACAGGGATAGAAAACATTTTAACATGGCTGTTAAAATACCCACATTCAAGATCCCTATTAGTGATTTATATGTTTTATCATACCCTTAGCCATTTTAGAGGCAATTGCAACAAGTGATACTTATCACTAATGGGATCCTATCATAGTTTCCATGAGAAATACCAGGTGTTCTTAAGATAAGTTATGCAGGCAAGATTCAGTCCAAGGGATCTATCGCTTCTTTCTTCAAATGTATACCCTTCATGAGTGTTGCATTACAATGATAGTTTACGCTGAAACAGGTAGAATGTGAGTTACTGCACATTTGGAAGACAGCTCCACTGTATAAGATCTTGCCTTCCTGTGCAAGATACATTTATCCCAAAGAACTTCTACTTCCAAAATCAGACAGTGTAAGACTCATGATCAGAAATAATTCTGTGTGCAATGTGTTGAACTCCTAAATCTAATTTACACAATTTTAAAAACCTTTGCTTTCCATGATATCCCCAGGTGACATAGAAAAAACTAAAGATTAAAAAAGATTAAAACAACATGGTTGCAATCGATAAGAGATGCTTCAGCTGTAGTGATAGCTCAGCTGTAAAAGCTTGGGATGGGGATGTTGCAGCTAATTATCCATATTACACTTTAAACTGTAGGTTTCAAGGGCTATCCTGTGGAAATGCTGTAAATCAAAACATCACCATGGAGTACAAGCTTTATATTGATTTTCATTCTAATTTTTATTATGTTAATTCCCAGATCATGAAATTCTAGTAATGGCAAACTAATTCAGAACAAATTAATGACACCATTCATTAATCATACAATCTCAAAATCTTTTGTCTCTAGTACTTGTTGAGTTCTGGCAGGAATTGCTAACCATACTGAGTTCGTTGTTGTTAGAGGCGAAAGTCGTGTCCGACTCATCGCGACCCTATGGACAACTTTCCTCCAGGCCTTCCCGTCCTCTACCATCTTCATACTGCGTTCACCACGTGCTTAACCAAACTCTGCACTGCATAAAATTATCTTGCTTGGTTTTTCCATCATGGTTTAGTGTACCTTATTCATTTAACCTTGGCTTAACAACTTGCGTAATTGTTAATACGACGGAAGATAACAGGAAGGAAAGAGACACTTATTTCAAATGCCTAGTAGCCGTTTTCGCACGTCCTGCTTACCAGTTATCTGAACCATGGTTTAACCCAGATGTCAGGCTTTATATGCTACACTCGCTGAACCGTGACCTACACGGCTGAGTTCTCCTAACACCTTACGCCAAGGCTTGACTGGCTACTTCGTGTCTTACTAACTATGTCGTGCGAAGATAGCCAGGGAGGTAGTCCTAAATGTAGGCTGGGGAGGGAGAATCGCTGGAGGATTTGAAATTTAGCTCGGCCGTCGTGTCTGTTAAATAAACAAGAGCCCGGCGTGCTCTACCCTAGACCCTCGGAGTAGCGGCTTATGACTCGCACTCAACTCACACTTTATCCCAGAGGGGGGAAACAAGCCGCCCGTCCCGTCGCTCTGGTTAAGCAAATCCCCACGCCGCTCCCCTGGCGCAGCCCGCCTGCTTCCGCCGCCTCGGAAACTTCTTTCTCGCGGCCGGTCGGTTATTCCCGCAACTCTTGAGCTGAAGTTGCTTTGCGTCCGCGAGCGCGGCACACGGGAAGCCTACCTAGTATTGAACGCCGAGTTCCCGCCGAGAAACGCGCGAGCGAGGGAGTTTCGCGGGGAGGCGAGGCGGCTTCACTTTACCTTGCCTTTTGCTAATAACTCCACTATGTAGCCGAACGCGCTCTCTTCCTCCGACTCGGACATCGTCAAGAAAGGCCTGGGGAGGCAAGCCCCTTTTTTCCCCCACGCCCGCTGGCTCCGCGCTCCGCCAGGAGCGCCAGTCAAGCCCCGGCGTCGAAGCAGCGGAACTCCGAGGAGATGAGGACCGTCCCCCGCCTTCCTCCTCGACTGCCCCCGGTCGGAAAGTGGCCGTGCCAAAAAAAACCGCCAACGCCGCGGGCGCTGAGGAGAACCGCCGCGGCGGGGGCAGAGGTGGAGGGAGGGGGCGGAAAGGGGAGGGGGGGGAGATGAAGAGGCGCTGCCGTAATGAATTCTGTTTGATAGCAGGTGAAGGAAAAGGTGAGCGAGCCAGAAAGGGGAAAGAAGCTGCCCGGATGTGAAACGATGAGTAGCTGTTCTCCGTCTCGGGACAGTCTCATTCCCTCTAGAGAGGAGGCGAAGGTTTTCTCCTCACTCCCTCTCTAGCCAGTAACTCTGGGGATCAAATGGACCCAAAGCCAAGACGATTTCAGCAGCAGGAGGGGGGGGGGAAAGGCCATGTTTAACTCTTAGGACAGTTATCAGCCAAAGCCGTAAAATCAGGAGGCTGATAGCACCTTTCCCATTTGACAAATTATTTATTTATTTATTTATTTATTTATTTATTTATTTAGGGGACTTATATCCCGCCCTATCTCCCGAGGGACTCAGGGCGGCTAACAACAACAAAACTTAAAGGTCTCTGTACAGTAAATTAAAATTAAAAATTGAAATAAATTAAAGAATAGAGTTAAAATTGTAAAATTGTAAATTATACAGCCTGGAAGGTGGAAATGCTCTTTCCTTACCTATTCTGCTGGTAATGACCTTTAAAGCCCTACATGGCTTAGGCCTGGGGCACTTGCGAGACCACCTGCTGCCATTGTCAATCGCCCAGTTGCTTCCACAGAGTTGGCCACCTCAGGGTGCCACCAGCCAGGCAATGCTGGCTGGTGACCCCCAGGGGGAGAGCCTTCTCTGTGGGCGCGCCGACCCTCTGGAATGAACTACTTCTGGAGTTGCAGACGGCCCCTGACTTTCGGTCCTTCCGCCGTGACCTGAAGACCTGGTTGTTCCAACAAGCGGGCCTGGACTGACTGCGGGTTTTTTAATTAGGCTTTTTACTGGGTTAAATTGTCTTGTATTCATTGCATCTATTGTTTAATTCTTTTTTAAATTTTTTACTTTGTGTTTTTTTAATTTTTATGGTTGTGAGCCACCCTGAGTCCTCAGGGAGAAGGGCGGCATATAAATTTAATCAAATCAAATCAAATCACTCTTGTTGGAAAACAATGCAAGTGGGAGTTAGTTCATCATTCCACGGTTTTGCTATTTGAGCTGAGTAAGATAACGCTGTTATGTCATTTTGATAAGACTAGCAGCACAGCACTGCTGAATTGAAGTCGTCAGGGATACAACATCAAAATGGAGATGATGCTAATTAGGGACAGGAAGAAAAAAGTATACCCTCATCAATCTGAAATAGCTAATAAGTGTTACTCTAATTTTGCATGCAACAGATAATCTGATTTTATCACTGAATTGCTGTAACAGATTTTACATGTCTTATGGCTTTTATTTGATAGTGTTGCCGCAAAAAGAAAAATTACTACCCTAACTCTAAAACAACTAGGTAAGGCTGTCTTATGTGTCGAGATGAGGTAGAACTGTGTCATGGAGACATGGCTGAAAAAAAGAAATTGCTGGGACAGGTTTTCACCAAAGTTAAGTACAACTGGGGAAAGGCCTATTACACATTTGCAGTGTATTCTTACAAACTGAAAGCCAAATTAAAAATCTGATCTCAGTTAATTATGTAACCTCATTAAATCTATCCAGGGCTTTTTTTCTCATAGAACGCTCAGAACGGAGTTCCGGCACCTTTTTTGGATGGAACCTTGTAGGGTAGTCAAGGCGGGTTGTATGACGTGTGAGTTCCTGCACCTTTTTCTTTTACAAAAAAAGTACTGAATCTATCCATAGAGCTTATTGAGAGTTACTTTAGGAGAGTTGAATTGCTCATTTCAGAGTATTATAGTTATTGCAGTGATATTATACCTTTCTACAGTTTGACCTTGATACAAAATACTCTTCCCTTAGAAAACTGAGCACAAAGCTAGGTATCAAGCTCGGTTGTTACTGGATACTCTGCATTTTACTCAATCATTCATTAGCTAAACAGCTTGCTATTATGTCCTGTTTCAGCAAAGGCATAGGCCTTCTCCAATGACTTACCTTTTTTTCCTTGTTCAGTACTGTCCTATAAAGTTTTGCAACCAAGCACCCAAATGAACTACATAATCCAATACCAAAAAAAAAGGAATAGTCATCAACCAATACAGGAAAGAGCTCAAAGGAGAAGAGAAAGATAGAAATGTTATATTGCTGGTCTTGTTTGGGCCTTGATAATAAAAACAAGTAATGTGTATCACTTTCAGTAGTTCATGAGGCCTTTCGTCTGGCAAACTCCTCTCAGTTCTTAGGTCCAGAGGCTGGACCTGTGATGCATATTGTAGCCATCTTCTTCCTGAAGTAGCTCCTGTAGGGCCTGTAATGTAGCTGAAACAGAACCCAGGAAAATTAGCTGTCAGGCAACAACCCTGAGAAGACAAAGCACACAATTCTAAACTCCAACTAGCTACAGGGGTGAACCGCTTTCTGAACTACCCTTGCTTGACCTTCAGCTATCCCATTTTTCCTATATTCTACATTTATTTCCCCCTTCATGGATTACTGCCTTGTCGTGGCGAAGGGGCTTGCGTAATTCAATGAAGCTATGAGCTATGCCGTGCAGGGCCACCCAAGACGGACAGATCATAACAGAGAGTTCTGACAAAACGTGATCCACTGGAGAAGGAAATGGCAACCCACTCCAGTATCTTTGACATGAAAACCCCATGGACAGTACCAAAAGGCAAAACAGTATGACGCTGGAAGATGAGCCCCTCAGGTCGGAAGGCGTCCAATATGCTACTGGGGAAGAGCAGAGGGCTAGTACTAGTAGAGCCAGAAAGAATGAATCGACTGGACCAAAGCCGAAAGGACGCTCAGCTGTGGATGTGTCTGGTGGTGAAAGGAAAATCCAATGCTGTAAAGGTTTTTTCTCCATAGGAACCTGGAATGTATGATCCATGAATCAAGGAAAGCTGGACGTGGTCAAACAAGAGATGACAAGACTGAACATCGACATCTTAGGAATCAGCAAACTAAAATGGACAGGAATGGGTGAATTTAATTCAGATGACCATCAGGTATACTACTGTGGGCAAGAATCCCTCAGAAGAAATGGAGTAGCCTTCATAGTCAATAAAAGAGTAGGAAAAGCAATGCTGGGATACAATCCTCAAAATGACAGAATGATCTCAGTTCGAATCCAAGGCAAACCATTCAATATCACAGTAGTCCAAGTCTATGCCCCAACCACCGGTGCTGAAGAGGATGAAATTGACTGGTTCTATGAAGCCCTACAGCACCTTATAGAACTAACACCAAAAAATGATGTTCTTACCATCATGGGGGATTGGAATGCTAAAGTAGGAAACCAAAAGATAACTGGAATAACAGGCAAGTTTGGCCTTGGAGTACAAAATGAAGCAGGGCACAGGCAGCCAAAGATGGAGAAGCTCTATACAGTCAGTAAAAACAAGACCAGGAGCTGACTGTGTCTCAGACCATGAACTTCTTGCAAAGTTTAGGCTTAAACTGAAGAAAGTAGGGAAAAGCACTAGGCCACTCAGGTATGAATTAAATCATATCCCTGTTGAATATACAGTAGAGGTGACAGATTTAAGGAATTAGATCTGATAGACAGAGTGCCTGAAGAACTATGGACGGAGGTTCGCAACATTGTACAACAAGTAGCAACCAAAACCATCCCAAAGAAAAAGAAATGCAAGAAAGCAAAATGGCTGTCTGAGGAAGCTTTGCAAATAGTTGAGGAAAGGAGGGAAGCGAAAGGCAAGGGAGAAAAAGAAAGATACGGCCAATTGAATGCAGAATTCCAGAGAATAGCTAGAAGAGATAAGAATGCCTTCTTAAATGAATAGTGCAAAAAAATAGAAGAAAACAATTGAATAGGGAGGACCAGAGATCTTTTCAAAAAAAATGGAGAGATGAAGGGAACGTTTAATGCAAAAATGGGCATGATAAAGGACCAAAATGGCAGGGACCTAACAGAGGCAGAAGAGATTAAGAAGAGGTGGCAAAATTACACAGAAGAACTATACAAGAATGAGCTTAACATCCCTGATAACCACGATTGGGTGGTCACTGACCTCGAGCCAGACATCCTAGAATGTGAAGTGAAGTGGGCCTTAGAAAAGCTGAGCAACAACAAAGCTAGTGGAGGTGACAGTATTCCAGCTGAGCTATTCAAAATCTTAAAAGATAATGCAGTAAAAGTGCTACACTCAATTTGCCAGCAAATTTGGAAAACTCAACAGTGGCCACAGGATTGGAAAAGATCAGTTTACATTCCAATTCCAAAGAAAGGCAGTGCCAAAGAATGTTCAAACTATCACACCTTTGCACTCGTTTCTCATGCTAGTAAAGTTATGCTTAAAATCTTACAAGCTAGACTCCGGCAGTATGTGGATCGAGAACTACCAGAAGTACAGGCAGGATTTCGAAGAGGCAGAGGAACTAGAGATCAAATTGCCAACATACGCTGGATCATGGAGAAAGCTAGGGAGTTCCAGAAAAACATCTACTTCTGCTTCATTGACTATGCTAAAGCCTTTGATTGTGTGGATCATAACAAACGGTGGCAAGTTCTTAAAGAGATGGGCATACCAGACCATCTTATTTGTCTCTTGAGAAACTATATGCGGGCCAAGAAGCAACAGTGAGAACTGGACACGGAACCACTGATTGGTTCAAAATTGGGAAAGGAGTCCGGCAAGGCTGTATACTGTCGCCCTGCCTATTTAACTTATATGCACAGCACATCATGAGAAAGGCAGGGCTAGATGAATCAAAAGTTGGAATTAAGATTGCTGGAAGAAATATCAACAACCTAAGATATGCAGATGATACCACTCTAATGGCAGAAAGTGAAGAAGAACTAAAGAGCCTCTTGTTGCGGGTGAAGAAGGAGAGTGCAAAACTTGGGTTGAAACTAAACATTAAGAAAACCAAGATCATGACATCCGGCCCTCTCAATTCCTGGCAAATAGATGGGGAAGAAATGGATTTTATTTTCCTGGGCTCCAAGATCACTGCAGATGGGGACTGTAGCCAAGAAATTAAAAGACGCTTGCTCCTCGGGAGGAAAGCCATGGCAAATCTAGACAGCACACTAAAAAGCAGAGACATCACCCTGCCAACAAAAGTGCGTATAGTCAAGGCTATGGTCTTCCCAGTTGCAATGTATGGCAGTGAAAGCTGGACCATAAAAAAGGCTGAGCGCCAAAGAATTGAGGCCTTTGAACTATGGTGCTGGAGAAGACTCCTGCGAGTCCCTTGGACTGCAAGGCGATCAAACCGGTCAGTCCTAGAGGAGATCAACCCTGACTGCTCTTTAGAAGGCCAGATCCTGAAGCTAAAACTCCAATACTTTGGCCACCTAATGAGAAGGAAGGACTCACTGGAGAAGAGCCTAATGTTGGGAAAGATTGAGGGCAAGAGAAGAAGGGGACGACAGAGAATGAGGTGGCTGGATGGAGTCACTGAAGCAGTAGGCGTGAGCTTAAATGGACTCCAGAAGATGATAGAGGACAGGAAGTCCTGGAGGAAAGTTGTCCATAGGGTCGCGATGGGTCGGACACGACTTCGCAGCTAACAACAACATTTATTTCTCTCCCAAGAATCAACTTTTGATATGCTTTTCTTGGATAAAAATTCTATTAGATTGAAGAGAAACACAAAACCAAATCATCCCTTTCTCTGAATTCAAACTTAGTGTGAAACAGGTAACATTGGAGTTAACAAATTTTAAAAGACAAAGAGGGCAGGAAAAGGAAGACTTACTTGATAGCAAAAAAATCATAGAAAGTCTGGTAGAACCTTTAATAAAGACCAATTTTGTTAGAAGGCATTCACTTCCTTGAATTGCCCCTTGTTTCATCAGATGTAGTGAGTAAGACTGGTGTAAGATATAAATTGTGATGAGGCAAAATGAGGGAGAGGACAAGTTTGTTATGCAAATGCAAGTTACATATGAGAAGATTATCAGTATCTTTTGCTATTAAAACCCATTGTTTGTTGAGAGCTTCTGAGATTACCTAAACCTTTTGTTGTTTATATGTTCATCAGTTCTTTCTCAAAAGTGGAGTCAAGGTCCTTTTGAGTTCAGCTATAGAATATCCTGGAAAGTTGATTTGTTCTGATACTGTTTTTCACTCAGACAAGAAAAAACTGGGCTGGATGTAATCAGTGTTGATCAACCAGACTTACTGCTTCGTATTGTTATAATTTAGTAGAGAAACGCCCTTTGACTCCTGAGCATCTAAGGATAAGATGCAGAACATAGCAAGGAAAGCAAACTAGGAGATTTCTGTATGGGGAACTACATCACAACAGTAAAAGAAAAGTTTTGGAGCATCTTAAAAGCTGATAACTGTACTTCCATCAGCTTGCATGGACTGAAGGTGAGTTCATCTAAGGGACATGAAGCATTAGCCTAAGTTGGCAGATATATTGATATATTGTATTGGAGGCAAGAAATACTAAAGAGTAAAGTCAGAATGAAATGTAACAAGCACAGATTGTACAGTCACAGTTTGCATTCTTCAGATCTCATTGCTTTCAGCCTCTTATAGACAGGGCCTTTAAAGGTTGTTTATGCCACAAGAAAAGTTTGATGAGATAAATATTTTGTTGCAAATATTTTGTTGCATAATTTTAGATTCTATTGCCTTGCTTGAAGATTCCTAAAGTCTAGAGATTTTAACTGAGGAATAAGGTATTAGTAGATTGAATAAGGCCTGGGATGTCTAGAAGGAGATTGGGAGAAGGGTGTTTTGTTTTGTTTTTTAAAAGAAAGTCTGAGTGGTAATTGCAACTGTGTGATTAAGCCTCATCCCATCTACATGAATGTATAATCAATGCATTATAAAAAAGGGGGGCTTCAATTACACTATTACATCTACTATCTTAATTCCCCTCTCACTGAATAAAGTTTTAAGAATAAACAAGGCAGAATTACAGGGCAACTACATTTTCTTATGCCTAGTCAGGCTTGTTAAAATCATTAAAACTGAGAATCATTTTAAATTTGTATTTAATTTTTATTCTGAAAGAATTCAGACCTGCTTTTTCACCGATTTCTGTATTAAGAGAAATTTTTTATGCTGCCTCTAGATAATTCACGACGTGACATCCATATTTTGTTACATAGCTGAGGTTACTATATTGTCTTGATCATAAACAGAATTACTTCCATATACACAGAAAAAGCTAGTGCATATCATCAAGGCTATGAAAGCTGAGGAATGAAGTGGCCCTGCTTTCTGAAGCTGTCCTTTGTGTTTTGTTAAGCTATCAAACACCTGCTGGGATAAATACAGTCTTGAATAGCTTGCTAAAGTTATCAAAGAGGAGCTGGATGGAATTTCAGCACTTTGAGCTCTCCAGTCTACTCTGGTTTCCACAAGATGCTCAGCCGTGGTATGATTTGCTCTTGATTGAGTTCCTCTATGAACTCAGCCACTGCAATTTATAAACATACCATGCTTTTGGTTTGATATGTTGAGTGGTATTTTTACATTAAAGGGACGTGGTGGCTCAGTGGGTTAGGACGCTGAGCTTGTCGATCAGAAGGTCGGCAGTTTGGCGGGTCAAATCCCAAGTGCCGCGTAGCAGAGTGAGCGTCTGTTACTCATCCCAGCTTCTGCCAACCTAGCAGTTTGAAAGCACGTAAAAATGCAAGTAGAAAAATAGGGACCACTACGGTGGGAAGGTAACAGCATTCCGTGCACCTTTGGCGTCTAGTCATGCCGGCCACATGACCACGGAGACATCCTCAGACAAGCGCTGGCTCTTCGGCTTTGAAACGGAGATGAGCACCGGCCCCTAGAGTCAGAAACGACTAGCACACATGTGCGGGGGAACGTTTACCTTTACCTTTATTTTTACATTAAAGTGACAGTGAAGTCTTTCCAGCCATGATTTGTCCTCCAGTTATGCATAACACTTGGGTTTGCTCCTCATATTAAGCTATGATTTACTTAAAAAGTACTTACTAAAGAAACACTGCAAATATAAAGAGTTATGGTTTAACAGTTACCAAATCCTGTATCAGCAGGAGGGGTTAAAAGAGATGAGAGCCACCACCATGGAATTGAAACCCTGAGCCTTTTTATGTAGGTTGTGATACACTAAAAAATAACTACAGTTTCAAGTGCATGCATGTTTTACCGTAGACAAGAAAAATGAAATTCACTTTTATAGAATATCTACAGAGATTCTCAGTCATCCAGGTCATAGTTATCCCAAATATGTTTTTTCATGAGACTTTCTCTCAAGAAATAATAGAATAGGTGATACCTGGTTCAACAGTAGTAACTGCAAGAGGGATCTTGGAGTTCTAGTGCAGTGCTTTTCAAGCTTTTCACAGATAGCACCACTTTTAGGATATGGCAATATTCAAGTGCCACCAGTCGCCTAGCAAGGTATCAAAAACTTGACCAAAAAAAGGGGAAAAACTGATGAAGTACAGGTAGTCCTCAACTTACAACTGTTCACTTAGTAACTGAAGTTACAACAGCACTGAAAAAAGTGACATAACCATTTTTCACACTTAGGACCATTGCAGCATCCCCAGGGTCATGTGATTTACATTCAGATGCTTGGCAACTGATTCATATTTATGATGGTCACACTGTCCCAGGGTCATGTGATCCCCTTTTGCAACCTTCTGACAAGCAAAGTCAATGGGGAAACCAGATTCACTTAAGAACTGTGTTATTAATTTAACAACTGCAGTGATTCACTTGTGTCAAGAAAAGTCATAAAATGGGACAAAACTCGTTTAACAAATTTCTCACTTAGCAATATAAATTTTGGGCTCAATTGTGGTTGTAGGTTGAGGACTATCTGTACACTCACTTACCGCCCTTTTAATGGGAAACATGCTTGTTTCTGTGACATTAATCTTTGCACTGTGTAACTGCAGCTGACGCCTTTCCCCAGGGCTGTGCATTTCTTCACCTCTCTTAACCCATCCCCTTCTCTTTCCATCATGTTTTTCTCTCCCTTTCCCTACAAAACCTCCTTTTATATCCTCTCCTCTCTCCCCGTCCTTTTCTCTTCGATGTAGGTGCAGCTGACTCCTTTCCCTGACCCTGCATGCAGCTTTTGGAAGTGCCAGTCAGCTGGAGCCCCACACCGATCCTGGGTGCTCAGCAGAACCATGGCAACACAATAGCTCCAGCTGACTCTCCCACAGGCCTGTGCAGCTTTGCCACTTGTTCAGCTCCTCCTCTGCTACACTTTTACACTTTTTTTTACACTTCTTTTTTTTTACAGTGCTTTTCAACCCATCATACCCGTACCATCTGCCAGGTGTCGAAGTACCACCAGCGGTACACATTCCATGGGTTGAAAAGCACTGTTCTAGTGGACAGTCACTTAAATATGAGCCAGCAGTATGCTGCAGCTGCCAAAAAAGCCAACAGAGTCCTATGCTGCATTAATAGAGGGATAGAATCAAGATCATGTGAAACGTTAATACCACTTTATAATGCCTTGGAAGGCCACACTTGGAATATTACATCCAGTTTTGGTTGCTACAGTGTAAAAAAGATGTTGAGACACTAGAAAGAGTGCAGAGAAAAGCAACAAAGATGATTTGGGGACTGGAGGATAAAACATGGAGAACGGTTGCGGGTATGTCTAATTTAATGAAAAGAAAGAGTATGGATGATATGATAGCAGTGTTCCAATATCTAAGGGGCTGCCACAAAGAAGAGAGGGTCAACCTATTCTCCAACGCATCTGAAGACAAGGAGAAGAAGCAATGGATGGAAACCAATCAAGAAGAGAACCAAACTAGACGTAAGGAGAAATTTCCTGACAAAACAATCAGTGGAATGACTGGAGGTTTTTAAGAAGAGATTGGACAACCATTTGTCTGAAATGGCATAGGGTTTCTTACTTGAGCATGGCTTTGGACTAGAAGACCTCCAAGGTCCCTTCCAACTCTGTTATTCTGTTCTGTGTTTCTTGAGGTTCAAGTTATAATGCAGCGATACATTGAAAAATGTAGAACACATGTAGTTAGCAGCATTTTTTATTTCTACAAAGCTGTATCTATTCAGAATACATAGGAAGATGAGCTTTAATTTTTATTTACTGGTGAAAAAAGCATATTAAGTTTCTTTTCTAATGATCCCTTTTGGAACTGTCATCTTACACAATCATATGTTCAGTTTTTCTTCTATGGACTTAACGTTTTCCATATTCACTTATGCTATGTGTGCATTGCTTTAGGAATAAATTTAGCAATTGACTGATGTTTTTCAAGAACAAGGGATCTTTTCCTTTCCATCAGCCTGAGAGCATCTCAGCACCCAAGAAAACCTAATTTTGGATCCTACTTTAAGACTTGCTAAATGCAGACTTAGCTTTGAACATTAACGTATCTGTCATCTTCTCTTCCCCCCTCCCCTTGGCTATCCTTTTTGTATCCTTTCCAACTCAAAGGAATGTACGAATAACCTTATATAAAGGACTTGAGACACTATCATCTGAAAAAGAAAGAAAGAGAACCAGATTTGGCGCAATGCATATAGGAGGAGAAGCTGTCAAAAGAAGAATTAAGTTGAAAATGGACCGCCTCCAACCAGAGGATAGAATGAATAATGTTTCCCCTACAGGAGATTTCTAGATTTCAGTGAGTCAGTAATCAGTATGTTGCTGATTCCTTCATTATAAGCATCTTCCCTTCTCCTGTCTGGTCATATGACCCAAAATATTGCTATCAGACAAGTTTGGAAAGCTATACTATCTTGTTCATTTTTCTGTCCCATTTTGTTCTGATTATTAATTCTGAGAAATCAAAAGTATCCATACTGTTTTGTGACTTTCAGTTGTTGCTCTCATGTAAGTACCAGAATATGTCCTACCTTGTATATGAATATATAATACAAACAATGTAATTAACTTTGATGTCTTTCTCTCTGAAAGTTGAGCCATAATTTCAACTAGGCATCTGAACATCCTACACTAGGGGTAGGCAACCTTGGCTCTTTTATGACTCATGGATTCCCAGAATTCCTGAGCCAGCTGGGAGTTGAAGTCTATGAGTTGAATTCTGGGAGTTGAAGTCCACAAATCATAAAAGAGCCAAGGTTGCCTACCCCTGTCTTAGACCAAGCTGAATTTAAAAAAGCTAGGGATTTCCTGGAAGCTTGGCATTCAGACAAATCAGGTACTGTATCAATAAACACACAACAATAAACCATATTTACATACCCAAAGTCCAGTTGCCTTTTGAAAAGCACCTTTGAGACAACCATGACCTGTATGATTGAGAATCTGCATAGATATAAAGAGATAATTGAAAAGTTAAGAAGGAAAAAGAACAGATCCTCCCCAGCAGCCAACACCCAGATAAGCAGAATTAACACTAGACCAGGGGTGTCAAACTCAATTTCATTGAGGGCCGCATCAGCATTGCGGTTGCCCTCAGGGGGCTGGGTGGGTGTGGCCTGGGTGGGCGTGGCCTACTGAGTGGGCGTGGCTAGAGTGCGTATGGCCTACTGGGTGGGCATAGCCAGCTCTACCTCGTTCGCATCAAGTGTGCCTATGGGGGCCTGGGCAGGAGTGGGACAGATCTGAGGGTCTCTGGCAGAAGGAGGGTCTCTGGGCCAGGGCCAAGGCAGTGGGGGCCGTTCCCCTCACTGTTTCCAGGATGGCTTCGCGGGCCACATGAAACCACTTCGCGGGCCGGATCTGGGCCCCGGGCCTTGTGTTTGACATGTCTGCACTAGACCACAGGTCTGCAACCCGCGGCTCCGGAGCCGCATGCGGCTCTTTCAGCCATCTCCTGCGGCTCCCAGTCCTCTGCCATGTGCAGTCCAAAAGAAAAAAAAGGCGGGACTAAAAAATTTCAACCAATCAATTCAAATATGCAGGGTAGGTGCATATTTCGCCTTGGCTCCTCTTCAATCAAACCCTGTTCTGCGCATGTGTGCATGTACGCGCATGTGCATTTTTTTGTGGCTCCCAGTTTTTCCTTTTGTGAGGGAACCAGTTCCGAGTGGCTCTTTCACTGTTTCAGGTTGCTGACCCCTGCACTAGACCAACAATCAAGTAGAAAACAATAATCAAGGAACCACTAAGGAGAAAACCAAACCTCCACTAATACACTACAGGCAGCTTATTATATAGTATATAAATAGGGAGCAAACCATTTGCACTGGTATTACCTAATGAAAGGCCTGCAAGCAAACAAACTCAGAGAGCAGTTAGGACTCCGCAAATCAAAATTCTGGCAAAGCCAATATGCATACTATATTTCTGTCCACTTTGCATCAACAATTGCCAATTTTGTCCTTACGTCTCCAAACAGGATTATTATTTACTGCCACTGAAGGGTTGGCCATCTTATCTGAGATTTGATCACAAATTCTTCAAATATCCAGTATAAAACGAGACATGTTTATAGTGATCATGCTATTCCTTGCAGGTGCAGATACTTTCAATAGCCTTGAACTTATTTGCTGAAAATAAATACTCTTCATATCTTACAGGATGCAAGAGTCTAGAATTGTCTTCTATCCACTGCTTGCCTTAATGGGCTACAGAGCATTCCCTGAACTAACATTTCCAAAAGCCTAAAAATAGGCAGTTTTACAGATGCATGTAAGTTTAGTTTAGTTCTGTTGACTTTGATATTTAATGGCACTGTGGAATCTGAATACATGTAACATGGGCCCCTTGCATGTTGATCTCAAAGGCACGTGCAGACTATGGAATGTGTTGGAGAGTTCCCATGACTTCCCTTCCAAAAAAGGAAAGAAAATTTTGTTGCAGCTGTTGATCCGATACCAAATCTGGATTATGTTCATTCTCTCATTCACTCCTTTGCCTTTCCTAGTGCTCCTCTTTTAACAGCTGCAGCAGCTCCTTATGACCATTAATCAATGGAATATTTTTCTGGCTAAAGCAAATGAAAATTCTCTTAGCTCACACACACATTTCAGGTGTACAGAAAATACTACAGTATGTGAACTGCATGCTGTGCAGTGAGCTTCAGATAAACTACAGATAAGCTTGTAAGGAAGACGGCTGTATACAGTATTCATAAACCTTCCACTCCATCAATGCTCATCTAATTGGTTTTTCAGTCCCAGCACGTTTAAAATATTTAGATGTGCATGGACATGTATGGGTTTAAACCTTTAAAACATTTATCACCATTTGAGTCTCACCGATTCAAGGTTGATTCAGCCTTCCATCCTTCCAAGGTTGGTAAAATGAGGACGCAGATTGTTGGGGGCAGTATGCTGACTCTGTAAATTGCTTAGAGAGGGCTGTAAAGCCCTGTGAAGCAGTATATAAGTCTAAGTGCTATTGCTATTGTAATGAGTACTCACAATTGTGGGAACAATGCTTACAATGCTTTGTTCACCTATTTAAAAACCAGTTGTACTTTAGTTTCTCTTCAGATCAGATCAGTCTTTTGACTTACTAGATATTTCCTTAGAGAGGAACATTTCTAGTGAAAACACCATCATTATATTGCTTAGAAAGTTGGCTCAGCTGCAGGAAACATTTGTTTAAATATCTACGTAGTTGTGAAACTCCAGAGACAAATCATTCCTAATGCCGAGTTCTCAGAGGGAAAAAACACACGTTATAATGGATATAGGTCTCCTCAGATTTCCATTGCAACTTCTAGTTCAGGTGCTGTTTAGATTATTCTCCCTACACTCAATCCATCCTTTTTGCTTTAATGAATTACATTTTCTCACAATTCTCTTTATTCAATGTTACAAGGTCAAATATTTCTAGGAAACCCTATAAGGCAGAGAGAGAGTATGTCAAGAATTAGAAATTGAAAATGATTAATTCAAGAAAAAGAAGGGTAAAATGTAGCAATTAATTCAAGGAACAAGGATTAATTCAATGTTTCTGCAATAGATATGTGGATATGTATTCAAAATGATTTTTTAATATCAAGACAATTGATATATGATTTTTCCATTGACTTGGGATTGTTGCTTATAAATACATAATGACAAACAGAACATTACACATAAAATATTTATAGGGTTCTATGCAACCCATATTTCAGAGTTGAATACTCTAATGTTAAAGTCTTGTGATAAGTGAACAAGGCTTTTCCATGGAAACAAACTTCATGAGAAATGTTTTAACTGTCAGAAACATGAAAGCCTTGTATTATTTATAGAACTTCAGTTGTATGCACTGACCTGGCCCTAGACAAAATCCACTTTCAAACATTCTAGTATCTATATACTTTATTTGAAGCTATTATAAAATTCTAGTTGGAATTTTAATAGCCTGATATAAATGCCTGTTTATAGGAGCTGTATTGGGATAACAGAATAACAAGAGTTGGAAGGAACCCTGGAGGTCTTTTAGTTCAACCCCAGGAAACCCTGTACCATTTCTTACAATGGTTGTCCAATCTTTTCTTTAAAACCTCCAGTATTGGAGCATCTAGAACTTCTGGAGGCAAGCCGTTTCACTGACTAATTGTTCTAACTGCCAGGAATTTTCTCCTTAGTTTCAGGTTGGTTCTCTCTGGAACACTGCTATCATGTCACCCCTAGTCCTTCATTAAACTAGACATACCCAATTCTTGCAGCTGTTCTTTGTATGTTTTAGCCTCCAGTCCCCAGTGAACCGCAAAAAATAAGAAAACCAGAAACTTCATTTTAAAATGTAATTACTCTTAGTTTAACCTCGTTAAATAAAATTCTGTTGAAAAAGCAGTGAAGTATGATAAAGTTAAAAGCACGCTTCAGATAAAAGAAAATAGCTAAAGGGCCCAAGAATCCCCAATATGCCTTTTATCTGCCCTGAGAACAAAAATAAATATATCATTTTTCCTCTTCATTCTTGGAAGAAATTACATGGCTATGTGAAACCATATCACTGAAGTACATGGCACTCTTTGAAACCAACCATCCATAGGATTTCTGATATTTAGGGGCTCCTGATAGGAGCCAAATTAGAGTTGTTAGCACTCAGATGAAGGATTTTCCTTTTCCCTTCTGTATTGCGTAAAATGTACATTTGCAGACACATGTAACCTAGCAAAAGTAGGACATTAATTACAACACTGAAAACCAGCAAACAAACCTGTATCTATTATAAATGGTTGTGTATTAAATTGGCATGTTCTGATTATAATAATTTGCCAGATTAGATCAAAACTATAATGATATCACTGTGATTTTTCATTTTTAAGGATCTTAAAGTTTATCTTCAGAAATGGTGCAAAATAAATTGGTCTGCAAATATTCACAATCACTTAATGGTCTTGTGAATTTTACTAAACCATGATTTTACAGTACAGTAAATCATTAAAATAGGCCATAGATCAGTAAACCATAAACTATGATTTATTAATCACCCAACTTTTGTTTTCATTTGTACCACTGTAAAAATGGGATTTCCTAGAAGCAGCTTTTTGAGAAATAACAGTCCAGTGGCGTAGCGTGGGGGGTGCAGGGGGGTCCGGCTGCACCGGGCGCAACATCTGGGGGGGCGCCCATTAAGCTCGCCGGAGGGGGACGATTCCACTTCGCCGAGGGTCGGAGGAGCGAGCGAGCGGGCGGAGCATAGAAAGCAACCGCATTCGCTGCGCCCAGCCAGAGCGGGATCCCGTCCTCTCGCGGCTACAGATCGCCTCCTTTCTCGGGTGGGGGTGGGGAGGCTTGGCGGCGTCTTGCCTCCCTCTCTTTCTCCCACCACGGTTCTCCTCCGCTTGGCTCTCAACCTGCAAGCCCGGCCCCCCCGACCCAGCTCCCGCCCCCGTCTCCTCCTTTCCCAGAGGCAAAGGTAACAACTGCAGCTGCCGCACCTGCGGCTGCTTGCTGCTGCTGCTGCTCCTCCTCCTCCTGCCGTATTGACTCTCTGCGGCCACTCGGTTCTCCCTGCAGGAGGCGATCGGGACCGCCCCCCCCCCCGACACACGTCGCCAGCAGCGAGAGTTTCCAGCCAGGCCGGCGAATCTTTGGGGCAAGGTGCCAAAGAGAAGGAGGCGGCTTGGCTTGGATAAGCAGCGTCTGGGCAGAAAATAGGTCGGGCGCTGCAGCAAGTATGAACTCTTGGGGTTCAGCCTAAGCAGGCAAAGCTGCAGGGTGGGTTGGTTGGCTTTTCTGGCTTTGGAATAACCTTGGGAAGCTGAGGCATTGTAAGTTGGAAGTCATTGTTTGTCGCCTAACATGACATAACATGACATGACATGACATAACAAGATGGAGAAAACTAACCAATTGTGGGATCATAAATCTTGATGAAGCCCATCATCGCTCCATGTGATGTATGCACTCAATCTACAAACGTAGTCCAAGCCTATTCACATCTGTTGTAAGGTCATTCTCTCGTGGGGTTTATCTTGACGTCCACTAAGAGTGGAACAAACATGCCCCATTAACCATTTTCAACGCCATGTCCTCTCTTTGTCTCATCCTAAATCACAGCTGAGGCACCTTAAAGTTGCCTTGTTTCAGTTTTAAACTAGCATTTTCCCTCTTCTCCAGAGACCCTTTTTTGCCTTGAACCTAACTCAGGGGTAGGCAACCTTGGCTCTTTTATGACTCATGGACTTCAACTCCCAGAATTCCTGAGCTAGTGGAAGAGACTCGAGTGCTAAAATCCACGGGTTAGGGGGTGCAAATTACTTGCCTTGCCCCGGGTGCTGACAACCCACGCTACGCCACTGTAACAGTCTGAATTCCCCCTATTAAGGCTTTCCACACAGTATCACTCAGTTTGAGACCATAGGGTACACTGTTTTATCAGTTTGGTCTAGTGCTAAGGGGCCGGGCTAGAAACCAGAAGACTTATGAATTCTAGTCCCATCTTAGTCATGTAAGATGACTGGGTGATCTTGGGTCAGTCACTCTTTCAGCTAACCCACTTTCAGGGATGTTGTTGTTCAGAAAATATGAGGAAGAAATATTAGGAATGTTTGCTGCCTTGAGTTAGTTATAAAAAATAAAAATAAAAACTGAACTTTACCAGACAGTCCAAGTGAATAATGAATTGTATCAGTTGTTTACAGCAGACTAGACTAATCAAGGTCCAAAAAAAGGTAAAAGAGAATGACTTTTCATGCAGTTGCTTTTACTTGTTAAGATGAGCTATGTGCTATCTTCCTTCAGAGCCAGAAAAATAATAAAGTGGCCTGCTGTTTTCACTCTTGTAGTTATGAAGTACAAGTTTACAAAAGTAAAACATTCAGAAAGCAGAATGCAAAGTGAGAAATTTCTAAATGTATCGTGGGTTGGACCATCTGTGCAACTTTCTGTAGCAAGTCACAATATTTGGTATATTAGAAAGATCCTGAGAATAACAGCATTTTTTTGAGATAACACAATATACCTTAACTATATGAAACCTCAATTAAAACTGTAGTACTCCTACTGTTATTTAAAATTCAACTTGTAAAAAGCAAATGAAGAAAGAGGCCAAATATGAACTGTCAATGGGGTTCAATAAGATAATTTACTGTATAAGGGAGAATGTTTCATAAATTTACCTTTTTAGTCAAGGACTTAGTATGAATAGTGCCTTAAGAAGTGAAAATGAACTGACAAGACCTGCAAAGGACTGCAACTGTTACTAATGTGTGTGGCATGGTTGCTTCCCTCCCTGAATATAACCTAGAACACAGGTCTGCAACCCGTGGCTCTTTCAGCCATCTCCTGCGGCTCCCAGTCCTCTGCCATGTGCAGTCCCCCCCCAAAAAAGTGGGACTAAAAAAGTTCAACCAATCAATTCAAATATGCAGGGTAGGTGCATATCTCGCCTTGGCTCCACTCTTTAGTCAAACCCTGTTCTGCGCATGCGCGCATGTGCACACATTTTTTTGCGGCTCCCAGTTTTTCCTTTTGTGAGGGAACCGGTTCCGAGTGGCTCTTTCACTGTTTCAGGTTGCTGACCCCTGTCCTAGAAGTTTGTAGCAGAAACGAGGATTAGAGCAGTGAGTGGACCCATTCTAGTTCATAAGAGATAACAGTTTATGAAATCAAAGAAACAGCAAGAATAGCTGTCAGAGGAAGCACTGTTCCAACAGGAAGAGAGTCAAGCAAAGAAGCAAGCTCAGCAGACAAGAGTGACAAGCAAAAGCAAAATTCACAAATATATTTTGTACTGCTGAAATTAAACAAAGAGCTTCATGGAAGAAACTAGCAATGAACACCTTGAGGATTACTGGATTAGAGACCTGGGATGAAAATAACAAGTAATTCAACAAAGACAAAATGGTACATTTGGGAAACAAAAATCAAACACATAGGTACTGTCTAAGTAGTGGCCAAAATTGTGGAAACCTTTTGGGAAAAGCATACAGTAGAAATGCCACCTTTGGTTAGAAATGCCACCTTTGGTTAAGTTTCCACCAATTTTTCTTCTAATTTCCTTTATAACTGTAGCCTTGTTCACTTAATAATACTATTTTACATCGCTTTCTGGGCAACCAGTCAACTCTTTGCACCATTACTTTAATTTTATTACGTTTTACAAGCTCACTAAATGAAAGAACACAAAAAACCCAACCAACTTGATAGCGATCACATAACACACTGACAGATGTCCCCCTCTCAGCTTCAATACATGACATCAATCACTGAATCCTACTGCGATCTGATTGGCTCATTGCCAAAACAGGATAACACCTGATTGGCTCTCTAAACACTCAAGCTCATTGGCTACAATCAGATGAAGGAAAGCTACCTGATATCAACTCAAGCAAGTTGTGCTTCCTTTTTCTGGTTATTTGGCTGTAACTTTTCATAGAATACAGTACAAATAATTGAACAAACTATGTTGCATTACACTCTTGATTAAATTATCTTTCCACTGATATATAATTTTATGGTACTACTCCAAAATAAAGTGGTGTTGTTAGCCACCAAGCCTCAAAAATACTTTTCCCTAAAGGTTTTCACAATTTTGGCCACTACTGGAGACTGCTATACTTAACAAATGACTGGAACTGATGGCCCAAATGAACTCTTCAAACTGTATAATTCTAAATTAAGGTGCCCCCCAAATAAATACAGTACATGATGAATAAAATAATTTTATTTTTTTTTACAAAGATTATACAATTATTGTCTATCTTAAAGAATACCTTTTAGCAATTGAGACTTAATTTATAAGATTCCATATGTCCATATTACATACGTATCACTAATTTCAAGATATTTAGTATGAAAATATGTAAGGTCGTTTTGAAGTTTCTTTATATCATAAGTTTGCCATTGCACTGTTTAAAATAATAAAGTAGAATTAACTCATCTCGCTTTGAAGATCTTTCTCTGAAACCAATCTTCTATCTTTGCATTTGTAAAGGCAAGCAATTTTAAAAAAAATCCAATCCAGAAGCTGTCAGTTGATGCCAGTATATGAATTTGATTCTATGATACCAGTACTTTAAAAGAGCACATCGGTTATACATGGCTTTGAACCTTGGGCTACAGTTATGCTACCAAGCTCAAATGGAGTCTCAGTCATGTGGCACTGTGCACTTCCTCTGAAGACTGATTAGAGTCCTGGGTTGTCCAGATCTGATGAAGGTGTTGAAGGCGTTCTGAGGTCCTTGTGCTTACATTCAGGGCAGGATGAACCTTTCGAATGCCAGACTCACCCATTAAAGACAGGCCACAAATCCCAAAGTAGGCATGAAGAGCATCTAGAAGGGGAAACCAGAAATGAGGGTGTATGTCTGAGAGATACGTACACAGGTAGTCCTTGATTTACAACAGTTCCTTTAATGACCGTTTAAAATTACGACGACACTGGAAAAAGTGGCTTATGACCATTTTTCACATTTACAACTGTTGCAGCATCCCCATGGGGACATGATCAAAATTGAGATCCTTGGCAACCGGTTCATATTTATGACAGTGGCAGTGTCCCGGGGACACGCGATCACCTTTTGTGGCCTTCTGACAAGTAAAGTCAATGGGGAAGCCAGATTCACCAAATAACCATGTTATAACTTAACAAATGCAATGATTCACTTAACAACTGTGGCAAGAAAAGTCGTAAAATGGGGCAAACTCACTTAACAAATGTTTCACTTAGCAACATAAATTTTGGGCTCAATTGTGGTCATAACTTGAGGACTACCTGTACTATACACACATAGGTGCAGGACAATACAACAATAACCTATTATTTTCTAAACTCTTTCCACTGAAAGTAAATAATGAAGAAAGCCTCATTCTGACATACAACTACATATTTTGAAAAATGTCCTTTAATAGGCCAAGCATGAAGGTTTGTTTATATTCTACCTTTTTTTCAGCTCAAGACAGCATATGTGGGACTCTTTCTTTCCTTCTATTTTTCTTATAAAAACCATAAGCATTTGAGGTAGATTGGGTTGAATGACAAGTGAATGGCCCAAAATCACTCAGTGATTTTAGAGCTCTAATGCATCACAGGCTGAGAAATTCAATGCTAAGTATTATAGCTGGATTTTTCTCTCTCAAATGCCAACATGTAGATCCATTATTAAAAGTTTTCAGAATATAACAGAAAAATATTTTCTGTTTGGCCACTGTTTGGGCTTCACTACTGCAACATATGCTCTACATGCGAGTGCTGTTGAAGACCACCTGGAAGCTTCACTTGGACAGAATGCCCCTGCAGTCATAGGCATGTCTCAGTATGCCCATGTAACATCTGCTTCATGAGCTGCACTGTTGCTCGCTTGCTTCCTGCTGCAATTCAAGGTGTTGGTCATTTCTATAAAGCCCTACAACAGGGGTCTTCAAGCTTGGCCCTTTTATGACTTGTGGACTTCAACTCCCACAATTCCTCAGCCAGTGTGCCTAGCTGAGGAATTCTGGGAGTTGAAGTCCACAAGTCATAAAAGGGCCAAGTTTGAAGACTCCTGCCCTACAAAGTACAGGGGCTAGTACTTGAGGGATCACCTGTCTCTCATAACATCTGCATTTAATCTGGCAGTATTGGCACACTCTGAATTCCTTTAGTTAAGCAATGCCATCTGTCAGGACCCTGGAAGTGCACCTTTTAAGTAGTAGCACCTGCCTTATGGAATTAAGTTCCCTCTGAGATCCAGATAGTAGCTATGCTGGATCTAAAACAGCCTTGAAGACTTGACTCTTCACCAAGGCCTTCAGCAAGTATGGTGAAGAGTCTAATAATTGCAAGAAGCAAAGTTTATATTGTTAATAAAAGCTGAATTCAGCATAATTAGTGCCAGCATATGAATTCAATTAGAAATCTTCATGAAAAGAACATCTGAACCTCCTAGTAAGATCCCTGCAGATCTTACATGTTTATTCATGTGTTTACCAACGGTATGGTTAACTCACACAATCTTGCAAAACTTGTAAACATGCTTTCAAACTTTCTAAGAAATAAAAACAGAGACAATTGTCCAATATAGTCAACATTTAACATTCTGATATGGACAAATACAAAACAATTTGATTTAAAGCCTCAAAATAATATTTAATCATCAAAAGGTTTAGAAAATACTTTAGGGTGGGGGTTTTTTTTCAGATTCTGCTCATAGTTCCTGGGGGTTTTCTTCAAAGCCAGGATGCAAAATGACTGCATGATTCCAAGGAAATTCTACATGTGTATACCACGTCTTTCAAGCCTGGTGAGTATGAATATATCCCTTTAGTTTTCTTGGCAACAAAATAGAAGTGGTTTACCACTACTTTCTTCTTGGATGTTAATTTTAACTTTCCAGTCTAGCCTAACCAGGTCCAACCCTGCTTAGCTTTCTAAGATTAGCCAATACATCACAAATCTTCACAAAGCCTTGAGTTAGTGCTAGAAAATTCAATTCATACATTCTGTGCTGAACGCTGGCATAGAGAACAGAATGTATGAATTGGAAGGGTTCTTGTAGACCTTTTCCTGTTTCCTGAGAAAAACTATTAAACCTTTCCAGAATATTGGCCATAGAACTGCCATCTGAAAACGTCTAGCAAGCCCAGACTATTCTACTGCTTAACAGCCCTGATGGGAAATTTCTGTTAATATGTACCCTAAATTTCATTTCTTTTAATTTAGTGACTTGATCTATCACACTCTGGGTTTCAACACAGAATATCTTTGATGTTTTTTGCATGTGATAACCCTAAAGATAGTCCTTGACTTATGACCATTGGTTTAGTGACCATCAAAGTTACAACAGCAGTGAAAAAAGTGATTTACAACCGGTTCTCGCAGTTACAACTGTGATAGCATCCTCACAGTCACATGATCAAAATTTGGGTGCTTGGCAACCGGCATGTATTGATGACAGTTGCAGAGTCTTGGGGTGATTTCATTGCCTCTTATGACCCTCCCAGTCAGCCTTCGACAAGCAAAATCAATGGGGGAAGCATGATTCACTTAACAATTGCAGTGATTTGCTTTACAACTGTGGCAAAAACAAGTTTTAAAATCCAATCTGACTCCCTTAATAACTGCCTTGCTTAGCAACAGAAATTCTGGTCTCATATGTGATCATGAGTCAAAGATTGCCTGTACCTGTAGATTGCAATCATATCTCCACTTCATTCCTTTTTATAACAAGTAAAACATACCAAGCTCATTAAGCTATTCCTTAGAGGCTTTGGTTTCTATATTTTGGTATCTCTCCTCTGAACCTGTTCCAGCAGCTCCATGTCCCTTTTGAAATGCATTGGACAAAGTAGCTTGATCAGTACAGATTAATCCCACAATCTGGATGCAATATGGCATCTATTGTTAATGGAGCACAGGATTGCATGGGTTTTTTGCTGTTGCATTACACTGTCCCTCATTTGTAACTAGTAGGTATTACTAGTACTTCCACATCTTTCTTACATACATTGCCATCACATAAAGTCTCCACATTTCTATACTTATGCATCTGATTTTTACTCCCCAAAGGAAAACCTTACATTTGTCCCAACTGAAAAGCTTCCCAAAAAGCTGTTGAATCCCAAAAATCTCAAAGAGGACATAACAGCAATAGTTCCATCAATTATTTGATCCCCAGGACCTGGAATTCAAAGTTTCAGTACTCCGGACTTCAAAATATAAAAGCACTTTAAATTTCTGTTTTGGAAAGGTCACCCAATCTCTTTTCTCTTGCATTTCCCCCAGATGTTCTATTTGTTTGCAGTTCATTCATCAGCCAGTACTGTATTTTAATCAAATTTGAAAAAAATCTAACTTACTCTAAAAAATCTGAGAATTAAATTATAATATAATACAATAGGAGACGTGGTGGCTCAGTGGGTTAGGACGCTGAGCCTGTCGATCAGAAGGTCGGCAGTTTGGTGGGTCGAATCCCGAGTGCCGCGTAACAGAGTGAGCGCCTGTTACTTGTCCCAGCTTCTGCCAACCTAGCAGTTCGAAAGCACGTAAAAATGCAAGTAGAAAAATAGGGACCACTACGGTGGGAAGGTAACAGCGTTCCATGCGCCTTTGGCGTCTAGTCATGCCGGCCACATGACCACGGAGACATCCTCTGACAAGCGCTGACTCTTCGGCTTTGAAACGGAGATGAGCACCGGCCCCTAGAGTCGGAAACGACTAGCACGCATGTGCAGGGGAACCTTTACCTTTACCTTATAATACAATAGGTTTTTTTTCCCTGGCAGATGAGATTTCAGATATTCAGAAGTTGAGAACAGAAGCCTGTAAATTCAGGCTTTAAGAACAGCATGAAACTCAAAAACATTTGAGCTTGTTACCAAATATTAGTTATTACAACAGAAGGGGAAAATTATTGAATAGATATGAGAATGTAATTCCCTATAAAGGTAAAGGTAAAGGTTCCCCCGCACATGCGTGCTAGTCGTTTCCGACTCTAGGGGGCGGTGCTCATCTCCGTTTCAAAGCCGAAGAGCCAGCGTTTGTCCGAGGACGTCTCCGTGGTCATGTGGCCGGCATGACTAGACGCCAAAGGCGCACGGAACGCTGTTACCTTCCCACCGTAGTGGTCCCTATTTTTCTACTTGCATTTTTACGTGCTTTCAAACTGCTAGGTGGGCAGAAGCTGGGACGAGTAACAGGCGCTCACTCTGTTACGCGGCACTCGGGATTTGATCCACCAAACTGCCGACCTTCTGATCGACAAGCTCAGTGTCCTAACCCACTGAGCCACCGCGTCCCTTGTAATTCCCTATACTTAAGTTTAATTACACATAAATGCAATCGTATCACATCAGGTTTTTGTCCTGGCACTGCTTATTAATTTCAGTGTATGGTCCCTACTGTAGATAAATTCAGGGTCTGGTTAATGCCAACAGTGTCCCAGAACAGCCACTTTTAGGATTTGTAGAATGTTCTGATATTTTTGAGATGGTGATTACGGTACATTAGAGAAATTGTAGGGTATTCTAAATACTACCCCACAATAACAGGTTTTAAAACTTTAATAGTTCAATCTTTATTCTATGATCTAAAACCTCAAACAAGAAACTTGTGCTTTTTGTTATACTGCAAAATGTCTTAAGCTTTAGCACAAACTTACTTCTTTCCTAAATAATACCTACCAGTGTGCATATTCTTTTTTTCGGCCACCATATACATCATTTTGTATTTTTTAAATTGTTCTTTTATTAACCTTTCAAAGACTTTGAAAAAACAAGCTGTTTATAATCCATTTCAGTCTCCTTAGTCATCTGGAGTTGCACCTTAATTTGACTATATCACTGATGATCCAATTCCAGATTATCCTGTATTGTACAAATACCTGAGTCCCATTTCCTTCCATTGTGATAACTATTCATTTATTCTTACACTGCTTTCCCTTTTAAAATTGATTATTAATCCATATGATAAGCATGATTACTTATACAGAATTTTGCCTGAGATTCTACAAAACACTTCATTTATCTTTTGAAAAATTAGAGACCAAAATTTGTTTTATTCTAGGAAACATTCCTATTTCCTTTACATCTAGCACTGTTTTAAGACAATCTTTTTGTTGTCATAAATGATCAAGTAAGCAAAAAACTGAAAATACCTGGATGACTATCTGGCCACTTAGCAAATCCACCAACAAGGCGATCTTGGGTTGATAAAATGTAATTTCTGTTTTTTTCATAGTTCGTGTACTGAAATATTTTCAGAAGCTGAAATAAAAATTAATCATATTCAAAACACCTCAGAAACATTACAATAAAGCAATTTCTCATGAGGAACATTTAAAACTAAATGATGATGTAACATTTATATTAAATGCTAAACTGACAGCCTCAAACTAATAAATATTACTCAAAAATCAGCTACAAGTTTTCCCCTTTCTTATAATAATAATAAAGTTGGAAGGGACCTTGAAGGTCATCTAGTCCAACTCCCTGCTCAGGTAGGAAACCCCATACCATTTCAGACAAATGGCTGTCCAGTCTCTTCTTAAAAACTTCCAGTGTTGGAGCATTCACAGCTTCTGGAGGTAGGATGTTCCACTGATTAATTGTTCTAACTGTCAGGAAGTTTCTCCTTAGTTCTAGGTTGCTTCTCTCCTTGATTAGTTTCCATCCATTGCTTCTTGTTCTGCCTTCGGGCGCTTTGGAGAATAGCTTGACTCTCTCTTCTTTGAGGCAACCCCTGAGATATTGGAACACTGCTATCATGTCACCCCTCACCCTTCTCTTCATTAAACTACACATACCCAATTCCAGCAACCATTCCTTATATGTTTTAACTTCCAGTTCCCTAATCATCTTTGTTGCTCTTCTCTGTACTCTTTCTAGAGTCTCAACATCTTTTTTACATTGTGGTAATCGAAACTGGATGCAGTATTCCAAGTTTGGCCTGACCAAGGCATTGTAAAGTGGTATTAACACTTCACATGATCTTGATTCTATCCCTCTGTTAAAGCAGCCTAGCATTGTGTTGGCTCTTTTGGCAGCTGCAGCACATTGCTGGCTCATATTTAAGTGATTGTCCACTAGGACTCTGAGATCCCTCTCACAGTTGCTACTATTGAGCAAGGCACCATCTATACTATACCTGTGCATTTGGTTTTTCTTGCCTAAATGTAGAACCTTACTTTTTTCACCACTGAATTTCATTTTGTTAGATAGCGCTCAATGTTCAAGTCTGTCAAGATCCTTCTGTATCTTAAGCCTATCTTCTGGAGTGTTGGCTATTCCTGCCAGCTTGGTGTTGTCGGCAAATTTGATGAGTTCCCCATATATCCCCTCATCCAAATCATTGATGAAGATGTTGAAGAGCACTGGGCCCAGAACAGAGCCCCGGGGCACCCCACTACACACTTCCTTCCTTCTTCCACTTCCCTCCTTTTTCCACTTCCCTTCTTCCTGCTCATTCATACATTTTAATCAGAAATTTTAATCATCAAGCCTGATTAAAAACTTAGAAGCTTGTCTACTGTTGGCACAATAAAACTACTAATATAGAATAAGCAGACTATAGATTCTAAAGTCTTATTTGTACTTTTAAATTACCTTAAGAGTTGCTCCTACCCAAAATGAATAACAGGTATCTACAGGCTTGTTGGGTCTTCCTTGATAACCATTCTGTTGCCTCATAATACACCATCTCCTTATTCTGTTCAGTTCCTTTTCAGAGAAGACTTCCTCAAGTTTACCCATCAGGCACAATGATGCAATACCACAAAAAGTAGAGCCACCTATAACATGGGGGATACTCTCTTCAATATGTTTACAGTCTTTATGGAATTACTAGTAAGATTTAATTTACATGAACTATCATCTACTATGAATGTTGTCAAACAACTACTGACACTAATAGCTTTTTCCTCCATGAATTTATTTAATCTTTTAAGGTAGCCTCCTACATTTGTTAACTGTTACAACTGTCTCCAGATGACTTTAATTGGTTCATATTCATCCAACTTTGAAAACATAGCTGTTATTTCACAATGTATATGGAAGCAAAAACTGCATATAGTTGTAGCAAGCATGACACTGAAGAAACTGCAATCCCAATATGGGAGAAGTCAGCTGTTCTCAATGAAAAATTATAATAATCCTCAAAATAGAATTTTCACATTTTACCAGCACCGGGACAGAAGTCAAGCTCAATCAGATGCCCACAAACACTTTTTAAAAATGTTTAGACCAAAAAATTACCTTACCATGCGATTCAAGTTCTGCTCCTTGGGCAAGACCATTATCATATGACTGAAAAAACAAAAATAAATTGGCAAAGTAATTTTTTAATAGACAGTCCTTTTTTTAATGTTGCATCAGGCAAATTGAACTTTTAATTCTAAAGGAAAAACAAAAAATCTAACTTTTTAAGGGCAATCACTAGAGGAAACATAGAAATATTAACTTTGTGAAAGATTGGATTTTGTTTTTAAAATCTAGGAATTAAAGTAACTTTCTGCTTGGATTTAAATATCTATAAGAAAAATGCTTTCTCGTCCCATCTTCCCAGTGTATTCTTGTCTATACTATACCTGTCTAAACTATACCTGTCTTGTATAGTTTATCTGAGATTCAGGATTCCTCCAATGGAATCCTCCACCCTGGCACAGGTACAAGGAGCAGCAGTAGTAGTAGTATACTAGTATGTGAGTGTCTACTAGAATGCAGTGAGTGAATGCAGAAACCTGAGGGAAAGAGATTCTACACCAACTGAATCACCCAATATATGACTTTCTTTCAGCAAATCGTAAAATGGCTTTTGCTTGTGCAATGACATATTTAGATTCAAGCCAATAAAAATATTACCTTAAAATAATATTTGTCTGGTCAAAATAACAACTGATTACCCAGCTCTATGTATTTCAGCAGCATGCCAATTTGTATTGCCTACACAAATTGATATTAAATACTAACAGGCCTTATTCTTTTGCACAGTAACATAAGATATGGTGAAACAAACAAACATCTTTGTGTAGTAGTTCTCTAACAATGACATCTATTTTGCCTTGTATAAAGAGCCTTTATTCAAATAAATAAAGAGTCAGTGTAGTGGTTAAAGTGCCAGACTAGAAACCAGGAGATCATGAATGCTAGTCGTCCCTTAGACAGCCTGCCTTGTCTTGGCCTATCCAAATCTCAGGGTTATTTTTGTGGAAAATAGGAGGAGGGGACATTATATACACCAAATAAAGATGGAATATAAGTCTGATAAATACAGCAAATATGTTATTCATAACCTAGAAATCAACATCAATGATAATCATTTGCCTCAATTATATTTGGTTTCCAATGTAATGAAATGGGACTCAAAATATTAGACCTTGTATGGAAAGACAACTACTTGAAATGAATTCAAATTAAGTTCAGTATCTTTATTTAATAAGCACTTTATATTAAATTGAATTGAATAATTTCAAGCATTTATTTCTGCCTATCAGTTAAAATGCTGACTCCTTTATCCTGTGTTTTAATCTTAATTATGAAAAAACACAGAAGTCCTATCAGATGTTCAACATCATTATTTTGAAGCATACATCATTTTCTAAGTGCCAAATCAACTGTACAAGTTTCTCATTCTCCAGGGTCACAGTCTAGACCAGGGGTAGGCAACCTTGGCTCTTTCATGACTTGTGGACTTCAACTCCCAGAATTCCTGAGTCAGCTGACTCAGGAATTCTGGGAGTTGAAGTCCACAAGTCATAAAAGAGCCAAGGTTGCCTACCCCTGGTCTAGAAATATTTTAGTTATTCAAAGTTTTCCCAAATCATATCAGAATTAAAAATAAGCATTCCAGATTCTTCACTATTCACAAAATTATTCACTGAGCCTTGGTGGAGCAGTGGGCTAATGCCTCCTTAAGTAACACCAGCTGCCTGCAATTAGTGCAGGTTCGCATCCCACCAGGCTCAAGGTTGACTCAGCCTTCCATCCTTCCGAGGTAGGTAAAATGAGGACCCAGATTGTTGGGGGCAATTAAGCTGACTTTGTAATAATGCCGCTTGGGGTGTGTGTGTGAAAGCCCTAATAAGCAGGCATATACATAGAATGAAGGCTACTGCTAAGCTTGTAAGCCGCCCTGAGTCTTCAGAGAAGGGCGGGATATAAATGGAATTAAAAAAAAAAAATAAAGGAATTCATGAGAAAGCTAGAGCTAACAACTTAAGAAGTATGAAACCTGGGACTGAATCATTAGGTAAACATAGTACCAAGGCTATCAATAGCCCAATCTGAGAAAAAGACTGCATACAGTCTATTACAACAAATGTCAAGCAATAACATTCGACAGAAAAATTAAAAAGAATTTAATCCTGGAGGGACACATTTATAGTGAGATTTTTTTAGACTCTTTATCTTCATTATTATAACTATTTTGTATCTACAGAGCCCTGTCTTTCCATGAAAGCTCCTGACTGCAGACTGAAACATTCTAGATAGACTTATTACATAAGGCTGAACATTTGTAGCATTACTACAATCCGAGGGCTTTTGAGCTTCTGTATAAGCAGCCAGTTTGATGTAGTAAAAGCATCAGGTAGAAATTGGGAGACCTTGAGTTCAAGTCCCACATTAGACTAAAAAATCAGCTGAGTGACTTTGGGCCAGTCACTTTCTCTCAGCCCTAGGAAGGAAGCAATGGCAAATCACTTCTGAAAAACCTTGCCAAGAAAAAAAAAGTCGGGACCTATCTAGACAATCTCTGAGAATCAGACATTACTGAATCGGAACAGAAAGAAAAACAGCTTAGGGCGGCTATGCCTAAGAAACGGCAAGTTCACATGTTAGGGATCATGCAATTTCAGCTCATGAAGGTTTCAGTATATATACCCACTATATTATGGAGGAGAATTCCACCACTGTAATTACAGTTAAATGGTATGTATTACATTAAATTTGAGCAGATGGTTTTGGTCTTCTTTATTTTGTAAACCAGACATTTAAAAATATTACAACTCAACTTTCACAAAAGCTAAATATTACAATGTTTACATATTAGACAATAGTATCTACTGTTGTAGATATTACAATATGTCTATAGCATGCCTGTAGAATATACTATCCAAAACAGAATTTAAATTTATGAATTCAGGTAATCATACTCTAAAAAAACTATGCTATTTTTAACATGTTTTGTAAAAACATATTTCATCTTAAAAAAATTAAAAATTCTAAAATTAAATTAAAAGGGAAACTCAATAGTCACTAAAAAGCAGGTGCTAGTTTCTCCAACAGAGGTCACTAAGATTTGAGGTAAAAAGGATAGGACGTCTATGTATTTTACTAGTAATGGAAGAATACACACTGTAGCATCCCTATGAATCTATATCACCATATATAGCTGTTTGGTGGTATATGTATTATGGTTGGTCACAAAGTCAGCCAGATGTTTAGTCTTGGATTTGGCATTTTTGTCCACCTATTGACAAAGATCTGGGATAGGCAGATGTTGATGAATAATATTAAAAGTATTGTCGCAGATTGTAAGCTGCCTTTTGCAACTGTCTGATGGTGATTTTGTCAATGCCAATGGTATTCAAGTGATGCTTTAGGTGTTTGGGAATTGCATCCAAGGCACTTTTTACCATTGGTACTATCTTTGCTTTCTTTTGCCACCATCATTCTATTTGCAGATTTTTACATTTTGTGATTTTCTCTTCCATTTTGCGGTGTCCAGCTATTTTAATGTCCACTATCCAGACTTTTTTGTCTTTTTTATCAACAATTATTAAAGTGGGATGTTGTGTGGCAGTTATATTATTATTTATGGTTAAACTAAAGACTATTCATTAAACTATTCATTCAAGAAATAGCTAAATATTATTTCTATGATATAATTTGGATTCAGTAATTATATTCAGTAATATAATTTTGGGGAAAAGCCATATTGCAATAAATCAGGGATGCTCATGAGAAGCAATATAATGGCTTTTTAAGTACAGGATACAAGAAACATTTTAATCAAGTGACACTTGGCAAAACTTACCATGCTTCTTCTAATATAGTCAATGGCTTTCTTTGTATCCATTCCTGACCAACTATTGAGCATGTAGCATATACAAGCAGCACAGTATACAAATCTCATGTCATTTTCACTTCCTTCAAGGACTGCACAAAAACTACAAAAAAAATTAGTTATGTAACAGTCATGATACGATTTAACTATATATATTTTGTTTCCAAGATAAAGCACAATGGTATGGTCTTCCTTCAATGATCAGGTTTATTAATGTCAAGTATCAATATCTATCTATCTATCTATCTATCTATCTATCTATCTATCTATCTATCTATCTATCAAAAGTCAACTATAAATCCAATTTAAGCAGCTTAGGTTTTTCAGAAAATAGAGAATATTTTCTGTTATGGAAATATAATAATTCAAGGACCCATTTAAAGATCTAAACCTACACTTTTATTTTTAGTATGCATGGCCACATGATTATTTTTTGCTTTTGCTTCCACATCCTTATTTTTACAGTGTTCATGTGCAGGTTGATACAGAAGTATTGTGTAAAAGAAGACATATGACACTAAAGAGCTCAACTGCCAATTACAATAGCAGGAAAAATAATTGATATTAAAGATGCACAATTGAGTTTCCAACTCTTCCCTGCATGAAATATTGCAAATCATCCCTTTTCAAGTGAGAACCAGGCATTTGAAAAATATACTGGACCACTCTGAATAATTTCAAAATGTTCCAAGCATAAAGCAGAGCACTTCCTGTTCTTGTGTTTCAAGGTTAAAAGGGTTTCTAAAATGTTTTGAGGCAGCCACACAACAGTTGCAGACACAAAATGAGATTTTTTTTCCACATTCCTATTTGATCACCATATTGCAAAGCTGTAGAATACAATGGAATTATTTAAGACGTAGTTATAATTAACCCTGTAGGTCAAGGCTTTTCAACCTTTTCACCCATTATACCACTTTTAGGATATGGCAACATCTGAGTACCACCAGTCGCCTAGCAAGGTGTCAAAAAACTTGATGACCAAAAAAAAAGTACAGGTAGTCCTCAACTTACAACAGTTCACTTAGTGACTGTTCAAAGTTACAATGGCACTGAAAAAAGTGCTCCCCAAGCCAGAGCCGAGCAAGACACCTGCCTGCCCGCCCAGCAGCATTCTTCCTCCTGTCCGAGGTTTTCATTGTGAACATTTCTGTTGAGGATTGGCAGCGGGAATGGGGTGGGTGGTGTTTGGTTTTTATTCCCCTCATTTGCTGGGTGGTTGCAGCAGGTTTTGGTCACTTCACATGACCCTGGGACACTGTGACCGTCATAAATATGAATCAGTTGTCAAGCATCTGAATGTAAATCACAAGACCCTGGAGAAGCTGCAACATTTCAGCTGATTGGCGCTTCTTCTGGGCTCAGCAGAAGTGCCAGGATCAGCGCTGAGCTCCAGCTGGAGCGTGGTGCTGATCCTGGCGCTTCCACTGAGCCCTGACAACCCTGAAGAAGTGCTGATCCTGGCGCTTCCGCTGAGCTCTGACAGCCCTGCAGCTCCAACCATCTCTCGCTCAGGCTTGTGCAGTGCTGCCACCGGTTCAGCTTATTCCCCTCCCCCGCTACTTTTCTAGGATGGTCACGTACCACCTGCCACGTGCCAATGTACCACAGGTGGTACCCGTACCCCTGGTTGAAAAGCCCTGCTGTAGGTCATAGAAGAAGATATAAGATACCACTCCTCGTATATATAGCTACAAATATTTCAGTTTCTTGACTCAACATTTTATATTCTATTTCTGTAAATGCAATTTTTCTTAACTTAGAGTCACCAGCTACCTGATGATATAAGGAAGACAGCCCTGATATACCCTGCCAATTTTATCATTTCAAGGCAAGAGCATAGGTTTCTCCCGTTCCTGAGCTGTTCTGTGTAAAATGAGGAAGGGGCTAAAAAAGACTATTCTACTAACTGGAAGGTCATGGTCTCCAGCTGCCTTCTCTGAAAATATAACAACAGAGGCATGGAACAGGAAGATAATTTTTCTTTATATGCTTAGCTGCCCAATCCAGATTCAGCTTGATCAACTGCTATACTATACTAGTATGCATAATTTTTTCATTTTTTTTCTTTTCTAAATATATTTTACTGTACCTCCCATCTTCCAGCTGTAGAGCTCTGAGTCCTGCCAAGCAGGCTTCTTTATTTACTCGGCTTAAATCATCGCCAAGAATAATTAAGCAGCAAAGGCCAGTGTAAGTCATTGCTATGTGCCCACTATCATATGGATGAGAAATACCAGGCCCCTGAAACAAGAGAAAAATCAAGTTTGTTTACTAAACAAAATTATAATTAGATATACATAAATATAAGCATTTATTTTACTGATAATATCCCTGAGCTTTTTATTATATTTCAGGAAGGATCTAGTCAGGAATACTGGCTTGAAAAGCTATATATAAATGTTCACCTCTACATGACCCACACATATCAGCAACTGTGAAAGCATAGGAAGAAGCTATTTTAAGGCTACATAGATTTATGATACCAAAGAGCTTTTGCAGAGACTTTTTCTCAATTGGTGACTGTTTTTAATCTCAACTTACCTCTGTAGGACAGATCTCCAACAATACAGCATTTGATAGAAAACAACATATCGACACTACAAAAATACCATATTTATCATTTCAGGCAATCTTCCTATCAAGAAGTTAAAGAAGCAGAAGCTTCACTTTTCAAATAGAAAGTTATAAACATGGTGCCAACAACATCCGTGCTAGGACCTTTATTAAATTATTCATAAATGAATTACCGGTATTATTAGGATGAACCATGGCATGGCAAATCTATTCAAAATGGGAGTACAGCAATTAAAAAGCAAATGTAATAAAGAGTTATAGTAAAAGTGGAGGAATTCTACTTCAAGAGATTCAGAAACTGAAGAGATTATTGGACAGCTGGCAAGTCTGTTCATTCAGGTGAAAAACTGAGACAATTGAAACCTGGGAAAGTTAAACATCAAGGCACCCATCAAAAGGTGTTTCCCCTCCTGTATTGATTTTCAGAATGGTGTATCCAGGCCACCTTCATTTAAGAGAAATGCAGGTATCATATTATGACATATCTTCGTGTATTCTATGACTTTCAACCGTTTTAGTGTGGAAGGGGGAGAATTTCTCAGCTTGGAAATGTTATCTGTTTCTGTTTGAGAAATTAATAGACCAACATCTGACAATCCCCAGTAAAGATGAAAATAGTAATGTGGTACTTAATAGTTTGAAAACCCACCCAAAATTGCATCTTCCAGTTTGTCTTTATCCAAGGTTGGCCAATAGCTAATTAAAAAAACAACAACACTTTGTTTGAAGGTTTTGGATTTCAGAGCAAGCATAAACCAGAATTTCTTTGAACTATGATTTGCTTGCTAAATACCTAAATAATCATATCAGAGAGAAAAGGAAAAACACATTCATTTTCCAAAGTATGATCTGAATTATTCTATGGTAGACTAGGAAGAATGGTTCATTATTTGATTTAAGATATAAAAAATATCTGCATTAACTTAAAGCTTTTATAAAGATACTGTATCTGTAAATAATTATATTTCAGTCTCTAAATAAAAATATTTTCCTACATTGATTTTCAGAATGGTGTATCCAGGCCACCTTCATTTAAGAGAAATGCAGGTATCATATTATGACATATCTTCGTGTATTCTATGACTTTCAACCGTTTTAGTGTGGAAGGGGGAGAATTTCTCAGCTTGGAAATGTTATCTGTTTCTGTTTGAGAAATTAATAGACCAACATCTGACAATCCCCAGTAAAGATGAAAATAGTAATGTGGTACTTAATAGTTTGAAAACCCACCCAAAATTACATCTTCCAGTTTGTCTTTATCCAAGGTTGGCCAATAGCTAATTAAAAAAACAACAACACTTTGTTTGAAGGTTTTGGATTTCAGAGCAAGCATAAACCAGAATTTCTTTGAACTATGATTTGCTTGCTAAATACCTAAATAATCATATCAGAGAGAAAAGGAAAAACATATTCATTTTCCAAAGTATGATCTGAATTATTCTATGGTAGACTAGGAAGAATGGTTCATTATTTGATTTAAGATATAAAAAATATCTGCATTAACTTAAAGCTTTTATAAAGATACTGTATCTGTAAATAATTATATTTCAGTCTCTAAATAAAAATATTTTCCTACATTTTCAGAAACTATTTCAGCATTTTTACTTTATATCTTTCTCATTTCTACCCATAAAGCACTGTGTTTAGATTTTACACCTTATTTCCATTTTAACTTCTAACATGTCAGTTAAAACACATTATTCACTAACCTTAGATGGATTGAAAGGGATTCCTAGGTATGAAGAACCACGGAAGCCACAGTGATGCATGTTTGTTCCTTGAGAGGAAAAAAAAACTTGTTATTTTGCATAGAAGAGGTCTCTTAAAAACTGCTAGCACCTGGTAGTAAAAAAAAAATCAGCTGAAATTTAAAGACCTAATGTAACTTACCACTAGAGATATTTTTCAACCGATGATAACTGGGACCAGAATTTCTGTTGCTCAGTAGGATGGTTGCTAAGTGAGTTGTGCCCAATTATGATCTTTTTTGCCATGATTGTTAAGTGAATCATGCAGTTGTTAAGTGAATCCAGCTTCCATTGACTTTGTTTTTGGAAACTGGTGGGAAGGTCACAAATTGCAATCACATGACCCTGGAATGCTGCAACGGTTAGAAATACATGTCAATTGCCAAGTGCCCAAATTTTGATCAAGTAATATTAGGGACGTTATGATGGTCAGAAGTTGCAAGGATCAGTTTAAGTCACTTTTTTCCGTGCTGTTATAAATTTCAATGGTCATTAAATGAATGGCTGTAAGCCAAGGACTATCTCTAATATACTTATTCATTCATACATACATACTTACTTAGAAATTCCAGTAAATTCAAAATGTTTACTTTTGAGTAGGTATGCAGAGAACCCTGCCAGCCTTATAAATTTTAGACAACATATAAACAAGAAAAGTTCCCCAGAACTAAGCATCACTATAAAGTATTAAAAAATACAAATGGTAGTTGATGGTCCACAATAGGAGGCTGAGCTAGCTTACCAAAAGCTAAGAAAGATTAGATCTTGTATTGATCTGTAGATCTGTATTGTTGCAAATATGTGCGTGTTTGTGCCAATGCTGATTTCTAATGATTGTGTTCAGACACTGTTCATGTCTGGACTAGTCTCTGCAGTCTTCTTGGCAATATGTATTGCCCTGTTCACCGCCCTGAGTCCTTCGGGAGAAGGGCGGTATACAAATTTAATAAATAAATAAATAAAATAAATAAAGTGGTTTGCCACTGCCTTCTTCCTAGGGCTAAGAGAGAGTGAAACTGACCCAACTGGCTTTGTGCCTAAAGTGGGACTAGAACTCACAGTCTCCTAAGGGCGGGATATAAATGTAATAAAAATAAATAAATAAATAAATAAATAAATAAATAAATAAATAAATAAATAAATAAATAATCTGGTGCCTTAACCGCTATACCAAATTGGTGCTCTTGTACAAGGTACAAACAATCTGTAAAATGCAACAGAAAGGAAATTTATTTATAATTTAAATAAAATGGATATTGTATAAAATGCTAGAATAATAAATATTAACATTGGCATAAATGAAACAGAATTTTAGAATGTCTTCAAAGAACTTCAAAAATATGCTATACTTTGTACAGAGAGCCGATTGCAACTGTCATCACTAAGGCAATTTTTTGAACAATGGTTCCATAATGTAACCTTAATAGTATCTGTCTCTGTAGACAAACTGTCCAAACGATGTTATGGACGAGGAACAAGTTCTACCTTTGCAAGTGGATTTTAAAATGACAGACTCTAAGAATGTCATGATTAAACATTTACATTGGCTGTACAAAAGGAACTGGCTAATGTCTTAATAATTAAAAGGGCTATGCTAACAAAAAAATTGAGAGATACCCGAATAATTTTCCTACATTGGATTTATAAAATTGTCTTGTCAAAATTTTGTGATAAGGGACAAAAAAAAATGAAAAGAAATAAAGTTCTGGCACATTATTTGAAGGGACTAAAAGATCAAGTTACAAGTAAAAGGAATATAAAAAATACCTCTCAGGAAATTTTAGAATATAAACACAACACTAGGATTTTCAACTCATTATTTGCACAGTTATTTTTAAAGGGAAGAAAGCTATTTGTGAATTTTACACAAACATTCAAAGGTAAAAGCCCACAAGAACACCAATCACAAGCAAGTTTTCTGTTCTTTTTTTAAGTTTTAGGACTGCAAATACTCACAAAGAGATACTTTGATATATGCAGATACATCTTTTTCCAAGCTCACGCAGTAGTCCTGGAAGCTGTTTCTGACTGCCTGGACAGACACAATCAGGAGCAACTTCCAAAGCAGCTGCACAAGCCTGGAAAAAATGCAGCTGCTTTAGCAGTTCAAGGAGATGGGTCTCATATACACCACTGCATGTCCCAAAGTATTTTTTCTGAAGCACTTTGCACAATCCTACAAAACACTCTCACTGAGCCTGTTGCTTTAAAATTATTAACTGTACACAATCCAAGTCCCTGTAAATCTTGGTTTCAATCTTCTTTAACCTGGTACCTCTAGACTAGGTGGGAGTTCCATAATCGCCATGGCAGCTAATGATTATGAGAAATGATTCAACACATTTCAAGGGCACCAATTTGGGAAAAGCTAGTATAATTTTTAATTCAAGTACTCTTGAAATTAATTACCAAAGGGGATACCACAATAAATGTATAAGAAATCACAATAAGAGTCATCCAGCAATTTGAAAATGAAACAAACTGTAGCCAAATTCCAGAAGACTGCCAAAGTCTAATGCTAAAGTTGATAGTTTAGGCATGTTTTGAAATAATAAATGAAGTATTTAAGGTCCACACTGCAGTATCAATGAGTGTTAGAATGTATAATTTTAGTTGCATACCAATGGTATACAGACGTGGCCTAGATGGGAAAGTAACTCCCTTTCTCAAATTTAAAATCTTATGCTCATAATTTACCGTAATTGATACATACAGTATAACAACAGAATAACTGTGTATTTATGCGTGCATATGTTTGTATATATCAAGTCACTGGTAGGTCTTAAAATTTGAAATGTCAAAACCCCCTGGATTATAGTATGGTGCCATCTAGTGTTTACAGAAATTGTGCTACTTCTGGAAAACAAAAAATAAAAAATAAAACCCCAGCTTTTCCTAATATGGTACTTCAAAATATACTAGATTTTAAGTTTCATAATTTCCCAGTCTTTGGCCTTATTCATTAGAGCACTGTGCACTGTGGAAAGGGTAAATCCCCAAATAAATTAGGATGAATTAAAGTATTTAAAAAGTATATAAAATATTCCATTTATTTAACTCCACAATTCTTCCAGGAAATTCACACTAAAATCTAATGACAACATCATACTGAAGTGTAATATAGCTTGTTTAGTTTGATGTTTTGGCTTTAGCAATTGGGTAAACTCAGAAAAGTATGTTTAGGGAGTCATAGTGGCACAATGGTTAGAACACAGTCACACAAGGCTGACTTTGCTCACTGCCAGGAATTTGATTCTGACCAACTCAAGGTTGATTCAGCCTCCCATCCTTCTGAGATCAATAAAATGAGGACCAAGATTGTTGTGGGCAATATGCTGACTCTGTAAGTGTGCTGTAAAGCACTATGAAGTCTAAACCCTATTGCTGCCATGCTCTTAATCACTTAAACTAAGGTTAAAAATCATAGCAGTGACAACCCAACTTTATAAAATTATTGTATCTATCTTAAAAGTGCAATAAAACTAAGTTCTCCTTTTGCTGTGCGGCCAATATTTCTCTGGCATTAATCTAAGGACCTCTGAAAAAAATCTTGGTTATTTTTGGTGAGAAAGGCTGTACTTAAAGAAATATTACCAACCCCAATAAAAAGGGTACATGAAATACCTTCTAAATCACTCTAAGCGTCATCTTTCAAGAACTCCTGCATACAGTTCATAATAAACGTGATTACTGGTATGTTTTAATCTCTGTGTTCAGTATTTAAAATAAATCCAATGTTTTCATCCCATATTTTGGACTTCTAGTATAGAGATTAAAAGTGCCTTTGTAAACTTGCTATAACACTTTTTATGTAATCTTGCTGTGGTTCCACAGAAGAATGATGATGTACTATTTAGATTTTACATTTGAGCTGATTTCCACATCTATAGTATTTTTACTTGAACCCATTTCTTTATTATATGATTTCTCAAAATGAACAAATAAATAATAAATATCCTACATTTCGTGGAGACCTGTTAAAGAGGAAGTATCTGGTCTATAGACCTCCTGCCTAGAGTAAGGTATTGTTAATAAACCTTTATTGTCAAAGTACAACATGTGTACACTGAGATTAGCTGAGCCTCCCCCCGTGCTCCCTTCCCCCAACACACAGTGACAACAAACCCTCCATCCTACCACACCATGTGAACCAACTACACCACACACCGGCCTCCCAAGTCAATTCTGCATACGTTCACGGAGATTATATCCCATTCAAAAGCCTAACAGCCCACGAATAAAAGCTGTTTTTCAGCCTGTTTGGTACGGCTGGCTATACTCCTGTATCTCCTACCCGATGGTAGGAGAGTAAAGAGATACCATCCAGGGTGTGAGTCATCCCTGAGAATTTTCCTCTCTCCCAAGGCACTGAGCCCTGGCGATGTCATCCAGTGGTGTCAGGGGACAGCCCACAATTTATTTATTTTTCCCACAAGATGGCGGCGCATTCACACACAGCGGCTCTGAGCTCCCGGTACTGGTGTGTGGTGATTGGATTAATGTGCGTATGGATGAATGTGCACAGTGTAGTGCAAGGGGCTAAAATACCCTACACACGTATAGAGCTGTTAAACATCGGGCTTGCAAGGCAATCTGAAATTACTAGTGATTTTCAGCAGTCACATAACATACCGAACTGCATAGTGAGGCCTCCAGGATCTCCATGGATTGTCTTCGGGACGGGGAGGAGACGACGTAAGCGAAAGAGAAAGGAGCGAAAGCAAAAACGTGGCTGCAGAGCCAGGATTCTGATTTGACTTCAAAGGCAGCCTTTTAGACCAACATTGCCGAGTCTTTTTTTGAGCAATGCCAGATCCCTCGTCCATAAAATTGACGAATTACAGCTGCAGTTAGCAGCAAGCAGACTTCTCCGTGAATGTTGTGTGATGGTTGTCACGGAGACCTGGCTACAGTCAGAGATACCGAATGCAGCTGTGGAGTTGATAAGCCGAGTCATTCACCGCTCTGACAGAGATAAAGGCTCAGGTAAGAGTAAAGGAGGAGGACTGTGTGTGTATATACACTGTGAATGGTGTGTTAACAGCAGATTGGTATACACGTATTGCTCCCCAGATGTGGAACTGATGACTGTTATATGTAGGCCTTTCTATCTGCCTAGAGAAATTACTGTGGTAATTATTATAGCTGTTTATGTTCCACCTGATGCCAATGTCAACATGGCACTTTCTAAGCTGTATGACGTCATCACCAGGCAGCAGCAAACTCACCCAGAGGGCGCTCTTGTCGTGGCTGGGGACTTCAATCAAGCTTGTCTGAAGACAGTTCTCCCCAAGTTTGTACAGTAAGTGTAAGTTTCCACCAGAGGGAAGAACACTTTGGACCATGTGTATGCCAATCTGAAACAGGCATACAGAGCTTTCCCTCTTCACCACCTGGGTACATCCGACCATCTTTCACTCCTGTTGTGCCCAAAGTATGTTCCTCTCAGAGAAAGGACTCAGGCAGTCACAAAAAGGGTCAGAACCTGGCCAGTGGGTGCTCTCAGTCAGTTGCAGGACTGCTTTGAAACCACTGACTGGAGTGTATTTGAAGAACAAGATCTAAATTCATATACAGATGCCGTACTCTATTAGAACATGCACTGATAGTGTAACAACGGATAAGTGCATTAGGGGAACTGTAAACCCTGGATGACTGCAGAGATACGAACACTCCTGAGAGCCCGGGATTCTGCCTTTAAGGCGAGGGACAGGGACAGATACAGAGAGGCCAGGGCAAATCTCAGAAGAGGCATTAGGATGGCAAAACAACAATACAAACAAAAGGTGGAGGACCACTTAGCAGATAATGATCCGAGGCAAGTATGGCAGGGACTGCAGCACTTAACCAACTATAAGGGCAGCACGAGGAGCATGGCAAACACCGATTCCTTGTTGGCTGAGGAGCTGAATATCTTCTTCGCCCGCTACGAGGTTAAAAGACCAGACCCCATAGCATCTGCTGGCCGGCCTTCTGACTCTCAGCCACTCACCCTGTGTGAACACCAAGTGAGAGCTGTATTGAAGGCTGTGAATCCCAGCAAAGCCGCAGGCCCAGATGGGGTGCTGGGGATAGTGGTCAGGAATTGTGCCGACCAAATAGCAGGGGTACTGACAAGGATTTTTAACATCTCCTTGCAAACGGCATGTGTACCATCATGCTTGAGAGCAGCTACCATTGTCCCAGTCCCCAAGAAAACTGCAGTTGAGTGCCTGAATGACTACAGACCTATTGCATTAACGTCTGTAGTCATGAAATGCTTCGAAAGATTGGTTCTCCAACATCTTAGGACACGCTCCAACTGGACTTTGATAAACATCAATTTGCCTACAGGGGAAATAGGTCGACAGACGATGCCATAGCTACTACTTTACACTCTGTAGCAAGTCATCTCGAGAAACCTGGAAGTTACGTCAGGATGCTTTTTGTTGACTACAGCTCGGCTTTCAACACCATTTTGCGGAGCATTCTCATCGAGAAGCTGACTGACTTGAAATTCTCCCCCGCCATCTGTGATTGGATTCAAGACTTTCTTAGGGATCGGTTACAAACAGTGAGGGTCGGGTCTGCTTTGTCCACCTCCCTGAAGCTTTGCACCGGCATGCCACAGGGCTGTGTGCTTAGCCCCTACCTGTACTCTTTATACACATATGATTGTGTATCATCTGACCCATGCACTGCGATAATCAAGTTTGCAGATGATACAACTGTGGTGGGTCTTATTACAGGTGGGGATGAGACAGCATACAGGGTGGAGGTACAAAAACTATCCATATGGTGTAGTAACAACAACTTGCACCTAAACATCAGCAAGACGAAAGAGATGGTGTTAGACTTCCGGAGAAAAAAGGAGGAACCTGCCCCACTTTACATCGGGGAGGACTGTGTGGAGAGAGTTTCCTCCTTTAAATTTCTGGGAGTCTACCTCTGTGAAGATCTGACTTGGAAAGTTAACACAACCCAGGTGGCTAGAAAGGCCCAACAGAGGCTTCACTTTCTTAGGGTCTTGCGGAAGAACAGGGTAGAACAACGGCTAATGACCCTCTTTTACCGGTCTACTATAGAGAGCGTCCTCTCATACGGTATTGTGGTTTGGTATGCTGGTCTGACAGCCGCGGACAGGAAAGTATTACAACATGATGTAGATACAATATCTGAAGGAAAACCTCTTCCAGCATCCCTCTACTTAATTCATAAGATGAACTTTGCAGGCCCAGATTAAAGTGCCCTCTTTACAAGAAAGCAGGTCTTTCCAGAGATAATAGGCCAACTCTAGAATGCGTTGTCAGTGACTTTGCCTGACAACTAATCTTAGTGTCTTGTTAATAAACACATTTTATTACAGGGAAAGACTGGTTTTGAAGGGCAGCATTTAATTAAAAATGAAAACCAGCTACCTTTTGTCTACATTGCTCTGTATCAGAAAATCTACCTCAGACTTCGTGGAGCAGACAGCAAATGGAATGTAGGCCACTGATATCCAACAAGCAAACTGTATTCCAGGCATCCTGTTAGTTAACTTTCTAACATGTAATGTGACTTCTTTCATTCTTTTTTCTTATAGCAGTGAAAAATTAGCCTTACATTTATTAAAATAATGGCAGATTGGGGGAGTTATCAATCTGTACACTGGTTACAATACATTGTTATTCATACTAGTCTAATAATTCTTAAAGAAATTCTAGCAAAATAATTAAAAGAAAAAATCTGGCAAAGTTTGTCAGAAAATAAATGTTTTTTTAATATAACAGCATGCAGAAACAAACTTTTAAAAGTTATCAGCAGGTACGCATAGGAATCTCATTCTACTTTCATTTCTTACTTACTTTGGCAAAAGTTATTATCAGCAATGTACAGCTTTTGCCAAGCTTCACTGCGCTGTTCACTGACTTAGGTAAGAACAAGGATATTTTAGGACTGACAAGCTCTTAGTATAGTTCAAATAAAACAGTTTCCACAATTGATTAATATTCAGATGAACAAGAGAATGGTCTCTGTTTTTAAAAGACACATGTGTAATGAAATGTTAATAAAATAAAAGCTAAAAACTCACTCACTGTCTTCTAAGGGAAGGACTTGCAGAGAATAAATCCATTCTATTATATCCTCTTTGTTCACAACATCTAAGGAATCCAACATATCCAACCCAGAAAGTGCAAAAAAAGCAATTGTCAGCCTGAAAAAAAAAGAAAAAAAAAGGGGGGGACGACAGCAATTTATTATTTACCATTAATATTAACTGCCAACTCAGGTGATAAGTTATTTGCATGTAGGACAACTTCAGAATTAACTGAAACAACATGAATGTTATAACATGAACATAAACTGAATGAAACATACAGTACTCCAAGCAAGTAGTTATTCAACCATCAAATATGTTCATTGTACTTAGATGAACAGTCACATTACCCTCATTTCTTACCCTGACTCCAGCATTACACAGTCAATTTTTCCCTACGTGCCTGTTATTTCCACCTCACTGAATTTTCCCTTTCCCTTAACATTAAATCAAATTTAACTGATCCTCTTACTCAGGCCTGCATAACATATCCCATCAAGCAGCCTTGTGCAGCCTGCTGACTTTTTTTAAAGAAGTTAATAAATTCAGCTCTGTCCCAAAAATAACACACTGCCAAGCACCTCCAAGTGTCACTGCTCCTGTCAGTTGCACTGGTCCTGCCCTCTCACTAGCTGAAGAGCACCTGATCGGTGCATCAACTATTCCTTGTGCATCAACTATTTCCTTTCTACAAACCAGGGTGTATTTGATTTAAATCAAGTCGATTTAAATCACAATTTAAATCACTAGTAAAAAGGCTTGATTTAAATCAACTCGATTTAAATCATAATTTTTAAAGAGCAGCTGCCATCTCTGTCCCACAGCGGCTCCTCCTCTGACCCGCTGTTCACTCACCGACAGTCCCACTCACTTTAATGGGACGGCTGGTGATGCGGCAGTGACACAAGGTGAGGGACATGGCGGGCAGCAGGTGAGTGGATGCCCGCTAATAGGCGCTGCCAGGATGGATCTGAAATGACAGGTGCTCTTTAAATGTAAGGACTCATTCTTGCTGGTAGGTAGAAGCTTTAATATTATTATTTGCAAACAAAATGAAGGTTTTTTATTTAGAATAACAAACTGTCAGGTTAGTAAAACAGCGATATCAGAACTGATTTTAGGTTAATAGGTTAATCACACATAGTAGGAGAACTACTCAAATTCTTTTATTTAATTAAAACACTTAGAGCCTGGTACAGATGCATTTCTCTTCAAACAATCATACAGTTTGTAATGTGCATAGATTTGCAAAACAATGGGATACAGGAATATTCCTGAACTATGTTTTTTTATTTATCTCATGGTTACTGTGAAATTATGCGAATGCATCAATGCAGTATATGTTATCTAAGCTTGCTCACTGAATGATTTTACCAAAAATGTAAATATTGCAGAATATACAGCCTCATGCTACACAACTAAGCTGCATTTCATGCTGAATAAACTAAGCTATTAATATATTTTAAATAGAAAACTTATATTGATAGATTTTTACTCCAAAAGTATTTTATTAAAATAAATTTGATAAAAATAAAAAAATCTGATTTAAATTAAAAAAATTTGATTTTTTTTAAAAAAATCGTTGATTATTATCCACCCTGCTACAAACTCTGCAGGCTTGTTCTTATTCCTTTCTCACTCTTATGCAGATCACACACTTCTGTGGTATATCTGAGTTAATACCAGAAACACGATACTCTTGTTCCCAATTATTTTCCCCTATAACATGTTATTTACTTTATAATTAAAAGCTATCAAGACAGAGGCAGATACATGTGTCTCTACATTCAGACGTTCTGGAGACTTCTATGTATTATTGCTATGTATCATTTCAGAGAACTTAGCCAGGTCCACTGGCTGAGGAATTCTGGGAGTTGAAGTCCACAAGTCGTAAAAGGGCCAAGTTTGAAGACCCCTGCACTTGAGACATAAAAGTAAATAGCAACATTGATTGTGTACTAATTGTATTAAATCATAAGGCACACTATAAATACTTAAGCATTTACATAATGGAACAAAAGAAAATTTTTCACACTGATATAGAAGCCAAACAGCTTTATATGGTGCTGGAAATCAGTCAGTCCACACACAAAAAAAAACACTTAAATTTGAGCAAATGTTAAAACTATTGACTGAATTAGAATTTTGCTTAAATCAGAAACTGGAAATAGTTTAAAGAAATAAATGTATATTTATATTATTTGCAAAATAAACTCATGCATTTCATTGCTTACTTAATTCCCCAAATTCAGGATGAAATAGGACTATACAGATTCAAAGGAAAAACTGTTTCAGAGTGTACACAAAAGTATACATAGCACCTGTCAGAAACTTCTTAAATCAAATACTGGTAGTTCTCACTTACATCTTCCATTTCAAATTCTAGGAAGAACTGTAGAATGGTACTGAATTCTTACACCATCAATTATTCTGAAAAACCTGAAATGCAGTAAATGCCTATTGCAAGAACAAGCTTCTTACTCACTTTGGAGCATGCAACATTTTATCTTAGAATCTTTCAATGAATGCTTTTGAAAGAAAGATACAGCTTAACATCTATCAAAGTTTCGCAATGCAATAAACAAAACACCACCAAGCACATCCATACCTGCACACCCACTTTTAATTGCAATCTGTGTTTAAATTTTACCATTTAGACTAATTGTGTTCCTTGCATAATCACCTTTAATAGATCAAATAAGTACCCTAGATCACGCAAAGTACATTCAGAGTAAATAATGCAGTACATGTCTCAAGGACAGAATCAACCCCATCCAATGTGCGAAGCACACAAAGTAAAAACTCCTTTGATGTGTTTACAGAAACTGCAATACCTAGCTTAATAGTTGGATAGTGTACAAAGGACTAGTTAAATCCCTTGCATCTAATGAGACAAACTTTTACATTAATGAAGACCTTTAGCTCTTTCTCCCCAAATGTAGACATATTATCTGCAGTTGAAATAAATTTTATTTCAAGATAGTGAACTGAGAAAATCAGTTTCAAAATGATGAAACTGCTGCTAAAGAAAATTTCATTAAAAAGGGCATATTCTCTGGCTGCTTCTTTTTTAGAAGCCCCACATTTTCTTTTTCTCAAGGGCTCAGACATTAAGTCCACATAATACCCAAGTATCCTGATCTCAACTCCAAGCCTAGAAATATGAATTTGCCACACATCCTGAGGGCAATCTTGCAGGTGTTCACTCAGAACTAAGTTTGTCTGAGTTCAATAAGGTGCACTTGTAAGGTTCAAACAAATACTTTCTGTGCAATGTTTGTAGTAGTCACCAGTTTACTCAACCCAGATTTGTCCAAGAACAGAATAAATCCACAAAGAATATTTTCTACATTTTCCATTTCAAATTCTATACTTATCTTTTAAGCTTTCTCTTCTTAATTCAAATTGGTGGAGCAGTGGGCTAATGCCTCCTTAAGTAACACCAGCTGCCTGCAATTAGTGCAGGTTCGCATCCCACCAGGCTCAAGGTTGACTCAGCCTTCCATCCTTCCGAGGTAGGTAAAATGAGGACCCAGATTGTTGGGGGCAATTAAGCTGACTTTGTAATAATGCCGCTTGGTGTGTGTGTGAAAGCCCTAACAAGCAGGCATATACATAGAATGAAGGCTACTGCTAAGCTTGTAAGCCGCCCTGAGTCTTCGGAGAAGGGCGGGATATAAATGTAATAAAAAAAAAAATTTCAGCCATGCGTGTCAAATTATTTTGAGAACCTTTCACTCAGGCAGTCAGGCCTTTGCAAAGTGGGTACCCTACCAGCTAAATCAGGTAAGAGTTACTGTCTGCTTTCAAACCTCTATCCATCTCAAACAGGGGAGCAAGCATTCAAAAGTTTTGACAACTGTACAACAAAACATCTGGATTCTGATCAAGGGTAAGCTGCAAAAGGTTACAGCTTAATGAAATGGAAACAGAAAGTTATTTTAACGGTTTCGAAACTGCAGTAAGGGAAAACAGATCATATGTCTGATCTGTTTTCCGAAATTTGATCTAAAACACATCGCGGAAACTGGATCTAATTTTATTTTAGTTCCAGTGAGATTGTCACTGTGAGATCACCACACCCAATAAATATTAAAGCTGTCATTCGAAGTGAGTGAATAAACGGGGATAACTCTGAGCAGACATCTGTTTTCAGTTTCCAGCTACCACCGACAACCATCAAGGCTTAGGATGCGGGAATTTTGGCGCCCAGTCAAGTTTAATTAAGAATTATTAGACTAACGCCATTTCACAAATATTGACTCCAGAAAGCTTCCCAGAGCGCCACTCCGGCCCGCCGGCCCGACGACACCCCTGAGTGGCCAGAAGAGAACAAATCCTGGCGGGTTATTCCCGCTTCGGAGCGGACCCCGCCCACCGCTCAGCTGTCCCAAGCACTTCGCGCCGGGGCTGCTTCGGAGGAGGGGTAAACTCGTCGTTTACTTCCCATCCGGAGAGCCTGGAGCAGGGGTCTTCAAACTTGGTCCTTTTATGACTTGTGGACTTCAACTCCCAGAATTCCTCAGCCAGCAAAGCTGGCTGAGGAATTCTGGGAGTTGAAGTCCACAAGTCATAAAAGGGCCAAGTTTGAAGACCCCCTGGCCTGGAGCGTCTTCCCGCTTCCCCGAGGGTACCTGCTGGTCTCCAGGGACGAGTAGCGTTCAGGCAAAATCTGAAGGCTGCGTTGGAAGAAGCGCACGTGGCGTTCCTTGAGGAAATCCAACCTTTCCCCGTCCCCAAAGGCTCCCTCGTCTTCCACCACCACCGCCGGGCTCGCCATGTTGGTTTTCCGCTTCCTACTCTCTCACACACGCAACTCCGTCACCGGCGGCACAGTCATGTGACGCAAGCTCCAACGCTGGGCCTTTGTTGTTGTTTTTTTTAGCGGCCGCGGCGGTAAGAACCGGCAGCTGACCGAACATCGTTCCGCCTCTTGCGCCCGAAGAGGTGGGGCTAAGCGGCTTTGGCGCCAAGCAAAAGCACGTTTTAAAATTGCTCCGATCGTTCAGGCCCACGGCATTGGGTAGCAAATGGGTGACTTGTTCCTGATGGTACACAATTTTTCCCCCAATTTTTTTTTTGGGGGGGGGCGGGGGGATCGGATGTAACACTGTTGCAAAATTAGAGATTTATATCTGTTTACGTGGCTTGATCCGGAACTATTACAGATATGATTTGGAAGCTTCAATGTGCAGAAATGTAAGCAATGTAGCTTCTGTCCAAGAATCTTCTGAAATTTTTTTTTATTATTTTTATTTTAATCCCATTTACATCCCGCCCTTCTCCGAAGACTCAGGGCGGCTTACAATTTAAGCACAAACCAATGTAAAATGAGGACCCAGATTGTTGGGGGCAATTAAGCTGACTTTGTAATAATGCCGCTTGGGGGGTGTATGAAAGCCCTAATAAGCAGGCATATACATAGAATGAAGGCTACTGCTAAGCTTGTAAGCCGCCCTGAGTCTTCGGAGAAGGGCGGGGTATAAATGGAATTAAAATAAATAAAATAAATAAATGTGCTTAGCAATAGCCTTCATTCTATGTATATGCCTGCTTATTAGGGCTTTCGCCCCCCCCCCCAAAGCAGCATTATTACAAAGTCAGCTTATTGCCCCCAACAATCTGGGTCCTCATTTTACCTACCTTGGAAGGATGGAAGGCTGAGTCAATTATGCATTTCATTGATACAACACTGATAAAATAATTACTAAAATGTTTCAAAGATCATATTCAGCAAAGGCCCACCAAGCTCAAGGTTGACTCAGCCTTCCATCCTTCCGAGGTAGGTAAAATGAGGACCCAGATTGTTGGGGGCAATAAGCTGACTTTGTAATAATGCTGCTTGGGGTTTGTGTGAAAGCCCTAATAAGCAGGCATATACATAGAATGAAGGCTACTGCTAAGCTTGTAAGCCACCCTGAGTCTTCGGAGAAGGGTGGGATATAAATGGAATAAAAATAAAAAATAAAAATAATTATTAAAACAGGTATTGTGCTATACCTACCTGTTCTATATTTTATGCAGATCCTCTAGATTTTTACAGGGGATCTTCCAAAATTTACCATCAAATCCTAGAATATATCTGAGCTTGTGCAATTAAAATCAACATCTTGCTCAGCAGCATTACAATGACAGAAGAACAAGAAATTATGTAACAAAATTTTGTCTCTGGAGAATTTTTTACAGGAAGTTTCCATGCCACAATATTCATTCTTTACCGCATCAGCATTGCATTTAAAAGGGAAGTGCAAGATCCCAAAACCACACTTTTTTTTGGAACTAAGGATAAACAACTAAAACAAAGTTACGCAACTTTGTTTTCATGAATGCTAACTAGGGTGAGATTACAATGTGCTCCAAAGTGACAAAGTTTGATAATACCCACAATGGACAAACGGCTGGTGAAGGTGATGAAGCTTCTATAGATCAGGGCTTTTCAACCTTTTCACCCATTGTACCACTTTTAGGATTTGGCAACATCCGAGTACCACCAGTCGCCTAGCAAGGTTTCAAAAACATGACCAAAGAAAAAAGTGATAAAGTACCGGTAGTCCTCAACTTACAACAGTTTGCTTAGTGACTGTTCAAAGTTACAATGGCACTGAAAAAAGTGCCCCCCAAGCCAGAGCCGAGCAAGACACCTGCCTGCCCACCCGGTGGCACTCTTCCTCTTGTCCAAGGTTTTCATTGTTGTGAACATCTGTTGAGGATTGGCAGCGGGGGTGGGTTGGGGGATGTTTGGTTTTTATTCCCCCGTCTGCTGGATGGTTGCAGCAGGTTTTGGTCACTTCACATGACCCTGGGACACTGTGACCATCATAAATATGAATCAGTTGCCAAGCATCTGAATGTAAATCACAAGACCCTGGAGATGCTGCAACATTCCAGCTGATTGGCGCTTCTTCTGGGCTCAGCAGGCATACCGAGATCAGCACCAAGCTCCAGCTGGAGCCTGGTGCTGATCCTGGCACTTCCCCTGAGTCCTGACAGCCCTGCAGCTCCAGCCATCTCTCGCTCAAGCTTGTGCGGTGCTGACACTGGTTCAGCTCATTCCCCTCCGCCGCTAGCACTTTTCTAGGATGGTCACGTGCCAGCTGCCAATGTACCACAGGTGGTACCCGTACCACTGTTTGAAAAGCCCTGCCATAGATGACTATTTTTTTCTTTGCTTGTAGAGAAAACAATATCTACATATATGGGTGACTGGAAACCCCTTATTAGATTTTTTGGCTGTAATGAAAACAATGTACTTACGATATATGGTTTTGATAATTAGAAAACTGAATAATAGAGTGAGCTTTCTTTTGTCATCATAGGCAAAGAAATAATTTTGTAATTGTATTGACAGTATATTTGTTGCAAAAGAAATCAAGTTTCTATTTCTTGGCATGTTTGACTTTTTTCCATTTCTCTTCTGCTTTTTCTTTTTATTAGTTTGTCTTAGTTTTTATGTTCTTTGTAAAACTTTTAAAATACATTTTAAGTTGCACAATTTAATCTTGGACAAGCTTACTTTGAAACATTTTCAGTTGTTTGGAAGAGTATGCAGAAAGAAAATAATTCTCTCTCTCTCTAGGGCAGGGGTCCCCAACTCCCAGTCCGTGGACTGGTACCAGGCCGTAGCATGCCAGCAACCAGGCCGCGCAAACAAGCAAAGCCCCATCCGTGGGATGCAGGCAGCACATAAAACCACGCTCCCTCCAGTCCGCAGAAAAACCTCTCTCCACGTAACCTATCCCTGGTGCCCAAAAGGTTGGGGACCTCTGCTCTAGGGTTTTTAAATCTGTTTTATTTGTTTGTAAAAAAAATTACTTTTGAAGGATGGTGATTAAGAAACAACTCATTTTTCTATAACAAGAGCTTATTATTTTCTGTCCCATTTCATGAACATTAAGATATTATCTGCTTACCCTCTTAAATTAATCTGAGTTACATTATATAATCACTCTCACCCATCTTTGCCCATTCTCTCCCCACAGGACATAACGGGCCTGGGTGCTAGCCACAGTGGCAGAGTGGCTGGGCCTTACACCTGCTACCCCATAGAGGTGAGAGCTCTATGGGGTATGCCTCACCCAGAGTACGTTCTGGACCACCTCCGGAAGCAGAGACACAACCCATCGTGAGAGGATGAGGATTGGCCTGCTTCTGGGGGTTCGCCCGGCCAAGTGGCAGTGGCAGGGCGACGATCCAGATACGCACCTACCCGACTCGACCCTCCTGCAAATTCACCATCCAGGGGACAGCCTTCCCGGAACCACCTATGACTATGCTTGTTCAATACTCTAGCATAGCACTGCACGCCCTCAGGGGTTCCCCACTCTCCTGGGTGCGACCCGCCTGCATCACATCCAATCTTGATGACGGGCCCAACCACTGGGCCTCCGAGAGATGGCCGGGCAGGGTCAGGGGCCTCCAGCATAAGCCCAACAAGAGGCCCCTGATTAAGTTCCTAGTTAAGTTTTTTGTGGGGTTAGGGAGGGGGGAGGGAGGAGACTATGGTTGCGCGGGAAAGGCACGCCTTCCAGCCACCATAACGCATGCCAGGCCCACGGCCGTTCGCGATGGTGTACAACGAGGACCAGTCGCCGATAACACCCAGTGGCGTACTGACAAACGTCCCATCCCTAGGATGGTGGGGAATGGCAGAAGGTGCACAGACAGAGGGCCGTATCGTCACCGGGAGTGTCATCTCCGCTCTGTACAGGCGGTGAGACGCTCCGACCCTCTGTTCTCCCCCGGAGGACCCGGGAGCAAAGGTGCGCACCCTCCCATGCTAAGGCTGGTCTACCTGAATGCAAGGTCCGCAGCTAACAAAGCTCACCTCATTCGTGACCTAGTGGAGAGTGAGCATGCGGACCTGGCCTGCATCACGGAAACCTGGCTGGGCCCAGAGGGGGGTGTTCCTCTGGTTGACCTCTGCCCGCCAGGTTTCCAGGTACTGCACCAGCCCCGGGCTCATGGGAGGGGCGGGGGAGTGGCAGTTATCATCAGGGAATCCCTTAGCCCGCGAGAGACCACCGTCCCTCAGATGGTCGGGTGTGAGTCTCTCCTACTAAGATTCGGCCCAGGGGCGCAGTTGGGTCTGCTGCTGGCGTACCTACCACCTAATCGTGCAGCGGCGGCCCTACCCGAGCTACTCGATGTCCTCTCAGGGTTGGTGGTTGAATTCCCAAGACTCATGGTCTTGGGCGACTTTAATCTACCGTCCCTGGGAGGATCGTCCGAACTGGCTCGGGAGTTCATGGCTTCCATGACGGCCATGGACCTGTTGCAAATAATTTCTGGGCCGACTCATGAGAGAGGCCACAACCCAGACTTGGTGTTCTTGTCTGGACGGTGGCGTGATGATGTCGGTGGGGGTGCCACAACTATTACGCCCCTGTCATGGACCGATCACCACCTCCTGCGGCTAGACTTCCCCCTTGCCACCCCCCACCGTGGGTGCACGGTGCCAGTCAGATGGTACCGCCCTAGGCGCCTAATGGACCCTGATAAGTTCCAGGCAGCGCTTAGGGACTCGCATGCACCCCCTGCTCACAGCTCGGCGGAAGCCTTAGTGGAAGCCTGGGAAAAGGCAGCCACGGAGGCTCTGGACCGAGTTGTACCCTTGCGGCCTCTGACCCGGCGCAGATCCCAGCGAGCCCCATGGTTCACCGAGGAGCTCCGGGAGATGAAGCGTCGGAGACGGGGCCTAGAGAGCCGTTGGAGGTCCAGTCGATCCGAATCCGACCGATTGCGACTAAGAATCCTCACCAGGTCTTATCTCGCTGCGATAAGGGTGGCAAAATCCAACTACTTTTCCACCCTCATCGCGTCCGCAGATAATCGCCCGGCTGCCTTGTTCAGGGTGACTCGCTCCCTATTAAACCAAGAGGTGAGGGAGGAACCCTTGCAGGGTCGAGCCGAGGAATTTGGTCAATATCTGCTGGATAAAATCGCTCGGATTCGAACTGGTCTGGACTCCAACTGGGCTGAGATGGAAGAACAAGACATGGACAGTCTTGTCGACGTCATCTGGGAAGAATTTGATCCTGTAACTCCTAAGGAAGTGGACAGGATTATGAGAAGGTTGAGCTCCTCCACATGCTTACTGGACCCGTGCCCTTCCTGGCTGGCCTATGCAGCTCGAGAGGGGACACGAGGCTGGTTCCTAGCGGTCATCTTTGCTTCTCTGAGTGAGGGTCACTTCCCCACCGCCTTGAAGTAGGCGGTGGTGAGACCTCTCCTCAAGAAGCCCACCTTGGACCCATCCTCTTTGAATAACTTTCGTCCAGTCTCCAATCTTCGCTTCCTTGCGAAGGTTGTTGAGAGCGTGGTGGCGCACCAACTTCCTCAGATCCTGGATGAAGCGGTTTATCTAGACCCGTACCAATCGGGTTTCAGGCCGGGCTACAGGACGGAGACGGCATTGGTCGCTCTGATGAATGATCTCTGGAGAGCCCGGGACAGGGGCCATTCCTCTGTCCTAGTCTTATTAGACCTCTCGGCGGCTTTCGATACCATCGACCATGGTATCTTGCTGCGACGCCTCAGGGGACTGGGAGTGGGAGGCACGGTTCTGCGTTGGTTCTCCTCCTTTCTCCAGGGTCGTTCGCAGTCGGTGCTGACAGGGGGACAGAGGTCGACCCCGAGGCCTCTCGCTTGCGGAGTCCCTCAGGGGTCGGCCCTCTCGCCTCTCCTGTTCAACATCTACATGAAACCGCTGGGTGAGATCATTCGCAGTTTTGGAGTAGGGTACCATCAGTATGCTGATGACACCCAGCTTTTTATCTCAACTCCTAACAATATCAGTGATGCCCTAGACGTGATGTCCCGCTGCCTGAAAGCGGTCCGGGAATGGATGGGGAGAAACAGGCTTCAACTGAACCCGGACAAGACTGAATGGCTGTACGTACCGGCAAGCCAGGAGATTCAGAACGTCCCACTGCTTAACATTGGGGACAAGTTACTTCCCCCTGTTGATAGGGCCCGCAACCTGGGTGTCCTCCTAGACTCGCAGCTCTCCCTGGAAGACCACATTGGAGCTGTGACCAAGGGGGCCTTCTCCCGGGTTCGACTAGTTCGCCAACTACGGCCTTATCTGGACCTGGATTCCTTACGTACAGTCACCCATGCCCTTGTGACATCTCGCCTAGACTATTGTAACGCTCTCTACATGGGGCTGCCCTTGAGATCCACTCGGAAGCTTCAACTGGTGCAAAGTGCGGCGGCACGGACACTCTTGGGAGCCTCCCGATACTCCCATATCACACCTCTCCTCCGTGCGCTGCACTGGCTTCCGGTTGCTTTCCGTGTGAAGTTCAAGGTGCTAACAATGACATTCAAAGCCCTACATGGCATGGGTCCGGACTACCTACGGGAGCACCTTCTGCCGATGTCAGCACCCCACCGTCCTGTGCGCTCCCACAGAGAGGGCCTCCTCAGGGTGCCACCGCTCAAGGAATGTCGGCTGGTGGCCCCCAGGGGGAGGGCATTCTCAGTGGGTGCGCCAGCCCTCTGGAACACCTTACCAACCGAAATCCGGATGGCCCCTGACCTCCGTACCTTCCGTCGCGACTTAAAAACTTTCCTGTTCCAGCAGGCTGGCCTGGCATGATAACGTTAATTGGGGTCCCAGTTTGTGTTCATTAGTGTTTCTTATTATTTTATTGTTCGGTCTGTATACCTTCCTTCCTCTGTACACCGCCCCGAGTCCCTCGGGAGAAGGGCGGTTTATAAAAACTAATAAATAAATAAATAAATAAATAATCAATCTAAGTAAAGGAAAGAAAAAACACGTGTTAATTTTATCTGTTTATTTTTTAGTTGAAAAAACCAGTGACAGTACACAGAAAACAATACATTCACTTTTTCTGAGCTTTACCGAAAGAGGTCACTTGCTAAACCTGGGTTCTAGAGAAAAAAATTCAAACAAAAAAAGCTTTTGCAAGTATTTTACAATGAAACTATACTTGATTTTTATTTAACATAACATTTATATGTACATTTACAATATTTCTCATATATAATACAAACTAATAATAAATTAGGTTACATTATCTTCAAATAAATTATTTGCAGATGTCCAATTATAATCCCTGTCGCCAGCTTGGAACAGCCCTATCAATATAAAAATAAGATTAGTATCTTGCAAACATATTAATCATATAAAAGTTCATTAATCACATAAATATTTAAATTTAAGGTAATTTAAGATGTACATTAATTATACACTATTTTAATTTTCTCACCTATGAGGAATATACAACACTGGCCCTGTACCTATAGGTCCAATCTCTTTTGTTCGTTCTTCCCAAACTTTTGTAGGTCTGAATAACCTGCATGGATCCCGAGTTACATTAATGTGAACCTGTTAATAGTGAAAATACAGAAAAAGTCATTTAAGGCAATTGCAAGAACAAATGAATTAAATAATAAAAAGTAAAAAGTAAACTTGCATAGCACTGTATTTTCATATTAGTTTGGATTAAAGACCAGTAATTTATCATGCATCTGATTCTTGTTGGATACGTAGAACAAAGATACAAATCAAAAGAATGGCGACTACTAACAGAAAAGAAGTCAAATGGGGCCAGACAGTAATTACGGAGTGGTACTAAACCTGATGGAACCAAGACCACTAGAAATACAAAAATTAACTTTCAATCCACCAAGATTATTTCTTCAATATTTTAGAATTATTGGCCTATGGATCATGATTAAATGCTATGTTTCCATTGCTATTACTAATAATTAAAATTTAATAAAAATAATACATTTCACATATTGTTTAATATTTAAAGTTCAGTTGAAAACAATTTTGCACAAAGTTAGTTTTACTGAATTCCATGGGGCTTACCAATTAACATACCAGGAATTAAACTAAAGTCTGTGTCAACAATCCTAAAACACTTAGAAGAAAAACCAAATAAATCCATTAGGAATTACTGTTGATTCATCATCTATACAGATTTACTTTTAAGAGAAGAGAAGCCGATAAGATCCTATTTTATTTTTTAAATGACATATTATGCACTTTGCACACCTAGTTGAGTTACTCTCAACTCAATTTCTTTTGCATTTTATTTCATTCTAACTTATTTACAACTTCTCTTGCTTCCATATGGGTGACTAAATTCTAGTTTCAGGATGTTATATAACAACATTTCAATAATAAAGTAATATCATATGTGATAATTTTTAAATGCCAGAGTTCTTTGAAGTCAGAGGAACATTTCTGAGAAATGTACATGGGACTAAGATATATATTAAATTCTTACCTTCTTTCTCAGCTTAGACAACCTTTTTTCTTTTTCAATCTTTTCATCTTCCTTTGCCTGCTTTTCTAGAAACTTCAGCTCAAGTTTATGCAGATCCTGAATACAATAAATGAAATACTGCTATAAATCTCACTCTCTCTCCCCCTTCCTCCCCAGAAGCTTTTGTCTGAGATAGGCCACCATATAAATTGAATAAATAAAATAAATAAGAAAGTTTTTTGTTACTCTTGTTACAAGTTAAGTAGCCAGTGTCAATTAATTATTTACTATGAATAAACTTAAGCAATAACCTTGCCCAAATGCCCAGAATATATAGCACTGTTAAATTTTACATTCACCAATGAAGACTTGAATGCTACTTAGCTCTTGACTAGTTTTCTCTCTCTTCCATATAGATAGCCCTTGCATTTATGACCTTTGCAGGTCTATAAAGCAAAGGAAAGCAGAAATAAGATTATAAGGACAATCATAGTTTTAATCAGCAGCCGCTTCCCTTCACAACTAAGTTATCAATCTCAACTGTGGTCACTATAACTGCCCTTCATTGTCATAGAACACAAGGATGCCTGAGGTTTGCAGAATCTGCTTTGGCAACTCTTCTGCAGGGAGGGGGATATAAAGATCAAATATTGGTTAATGGATTTTTTAAATTTTAAATTGGATTTTTATTCAAGTCAAAATTTAAAACAAGTGCTTGATAAAAGCGGCTACATTAGAACTAAACACGGTAATAACCTCATTATAGTCCATCCAATTTGCTAATGCTAATACTGGGACGCGGTGGCTCAGTGGGTTAGGACGCTGAGCTTGTCGATCAGATGGTCGGCAGTTTGATGGGCCGAATCCCGAGTGCCGCGTAGCAGAGTGAGCGCCTGTTACTCGTCCCAGCTTCTGCCAACCTAGCAGTTTGAAAGCACGTAAAAATGCAAGTAGAAAAATAGGGACCACTACAGTGGGAAGGTAATAGCGTTCTGTGCGCCTTTGGCGTCTAGTCATGCCAGCCACATGACCACGGAGACGTCCTTGGACAAGCGCTGGCTCTTCGGCTTTGAAACGGAGATGAGTCGGAAACAACTAGCACGCATGTGCGGGGGAACCTTTACCTTTACCTAATACTGGGATGTGATATTAGTGAACAGACTTTAGCTAATCTCGGTCTAAAAGTACGAAGTTAAACATGGTCAATGAATAAGAAATTTGGGATTAGGCAAGCAAGGGGCATTTGATTAAAAGAACAAGGGATATAAATATGAAATGCAATTAGGAAATGAAACAAATACAGGGAGACATTTCTGCCATATAAGGATTTCAAAAATACATTTCTGATCTTCTTGAATGAAACAAAGGTAATTGGTGAGGGTAATATAACCTATGATACAGCTTGTTCCCTGAAGGGAGACTGGCTGCTCTCCTTATGGCCTTCTGAAGAAGAGTGAAGAACACCCTTTAGAGGTTTTTCGTATATGTTCTTGGTGGTGAGACGTAGTTGCTATTGTTATATTATCATATTATATATGCTATTTTGTTACTTCTGTTATATTTTGTACTTTACTAGAGTTCTCCAGAATTGGCAAAGACCACTCTTACGGATAAATAAACTGCAGTCCATTCTGATGTCTTCAAACTTAATAGGGTATATTCTTTGATAACAGCATGTAGAACATCCTTCTTTTGCCTTAAGGAAATACTGGAGAGACAACTGCTACATGTATTTGTTTTTCATAATTACTGTCTCATCAATTCAATTCTTGATTACCCCAATCAGGTGGTTATTTTAAGCCTATATGAATCATTATTTTAGAAAATAATCCTAAGGATTTGCCGTTTTAATGGAAACAGTTGTAGCCAGACGAGACAAATCAACTGAATTTCAATGTCCATCACTAAGAGGCTTCATATAGTGATAGAGAATTGTCCTTTTCATATGAAAATACAAAGAAACCTAGAGAAAATATGGAAGATAAACAAGACTACTCACTCGTTCTTGGAATTTAACTATTTCTTCTGCTGCAGTTCTTTTCCTCTCTTCCCTTTCAGCTTCCTCTCTCTTTTCTTTTTCAAGTCTCAGCAGCTCTTCCTGTTCCTTTTTCTCTCTACTATAATCTTCCAGCAATAACTTCATTTGAAGCTGCCGCTGACGTTCTCTCTGCTTTTTTTTCTCCTTCTCTTCTTCTTCTTTTAACTGAACTTCCTGTTTTGCTGCAGTTGCAAGTGCTTTATCTTTCCTCCATGCTTCAAGCTCTGCTAATCTTTTTTTCCTTTCCTCTTCAGTTTTCTGCTTCTGAGCTTCACGCTGACAGTGAATATCAGTGGGCACTTCCTCAGGATTTTCTTTCTGGGCTAAGATTGTACCTTTTTCTTCTTGTTTCTTCATCTTCCATTTTTTAATGGCCTAGAGGGTAACAGTAAAGTGAATAAAATAATTCATAAGTAAATTTGTCATCGTGGCATTTCTAATCTTCTGAAGGAAAACAGGACCTAAGACTGTACTTCTTATTAGTAATCTGTACAACTGGGCCCATAGGTGTCACCATCCTTCTGAAGAGATCTTAAAAATCTGTCTGACAACAGTGAGAAACAAAAATATATATGTATGTATGTATGTATGTATGTATATATGTATATGTATGTATATTTATTTATTTATTTATTTATTTATTTATTTATTTATTTATTTATTTATTTGGATTTGTATACCGCCCTTTCCCGAAGGACTCAGGGCGGTTTACAGGGAATTAAAACAAGAAATACAAAAATTAAAAAACAATTAAAAAGATTATAACAGTCCCTGAAAGAGTAAAAACCCCAATTAAAATTAAAATTAAAATTAAAATTCTCAGCCTGGGCCAGAGAGCTCGAAGAGCCAGGTCTTCAGGTCCCAGCGGAATGAACGGAGGTCGGGGGCAGTCGTCAGCTCCAAGGGCAGCTGGTTCCAGAGGGCAGGCGCACCCACTGAGAAGGCCCTCCCCCTGGGCATTACCCACCGGCAATCTTTTACCGGCGGCACCCTGAGAAGACCCTCCCTGTGGGAGCGCACTGGACGAAGGGAACTTGATGCTATATATGTATGTATATGTATATATATGTATGTATGTATATGTGTATGTATATGTGTATGTGTGTGTATATATATATATATATATATATATATATATATATATATATATATATATATATATATATATATATATATATATATATGAAAAGGGACGCGGTGGCTCAGTGGGTTAGGACGCTGAGCTTGTTGATCAGAAGGTCGGCAGTTTGGCGGGTCGAATCCCAAGTGCCGCGTAGCAGAGTGAGCGCCTGTTACTCGTCCCAGCTTCTGCCAACCTAGCAGTTCGAAAGCACGTCAAAATGCAAGTAGAAAAATAGGGACCACTACGGTGGGAAGGTAACAGCGTTCCATGCGCCTTTGGCGTCTAGTCATGCCGGCCACATGACCACGGAGACGTCCTCGGACAAGCGCTGGCTCTTCGGCTTTGAAACGGAGATGAGCACCGGCCCCTACACGTGTGGGGGAACCTTTACCTTTACCTATATATATATATATATATATATATATATATATATATATATATATATATATATATATATATATATATATATATATATATATATGTAAATTTTTTTGGATTGCTAACAGAATTAAAGGGATTGTTAGCAATCCAAAAAAATTGGATTGGCTGATGAGAACAAATAATGGCTGACTGATGAGAACAAATAAGTTTGAAATGCATATTAGTCTCCCTTTAATTCTTTGTTAGCAAAACCAAAAAAATTTTCACAAATATGAGCTGTCACTTCTGTGACTACTGCCTGTGGATGGCCTTGGGTTAGGCTGAAACAGAAAATAAGATTTATCCCGTCTTTGGGGCCTAGCAAGGTAATCTAAATACTTAACAAACACTTTATATATGTGTGTGTGTGTGTGTGTGTGTAAATATTTTGGTTTTCCTAACGAAGAATTAAAGGGAGACTGATATGCATTTCAAACTTATTTGTTCTCATCAGTCAGCCATACCCTTCTGAGATTCAAAGGGTATGGCTGACTGATGAGAACAAATAAGTTTGAAATGCATATTAGTCTCCCTTTAATTCTTTGTTAGCAAAACCAAAAAAATTTTCACAAATATGAGCTGTCACTTCTGTGACTACTGCCTGTGGATGGCCTTGGGTTAGGCTGAAACAGGAAATAAGATTTGTTCCATGTTTGGGGCCTAGCAAGGTAATCTAAATACTTAACATTTAACACATATCTCCCTTGCTTCTCAGCTAACAAAGTGAGAAAGAGCCAGTGGTCTAAAGATTAGAACAACTGTCTAAGGTGCAATCAGCCCAGGTTCGAATCTCAGAAGGGTATGGCTGACTGATGAGAACAAATAAGTTTGAAATGCATATCAGTCTCCCTTAATTCTTTGTTAGCAATCCAAAAAAAATTTACACACACACACACACATATTAATTATATTATATTATATTATAATTATATTATATTATAATATTATTATATTATATTATATTATATTGTTATTATATTATATTGTTATTATATTATATTATATTATATTATATTATATTATATTATATTATATTATGTTATGTTATGTTATATTATATTATATTATATTATATTATATTGTTATGTTATGTTATGTTATGTTATGTTATGTTATGTTATGTTATGTTATGTTATGTTATGTTATGTTATGTTATGTTATGTTATGTTATGTTATGTTTGTGGAAGTTTCCAGGCAACCAATGAAGGGAAAACATTTACAGCATGGCTTTCAGAAATCCTTCCTGCTCCTTTACAGGCAGCAGCCATAGGAGGTGCCTGCATTTCATCTGCATAACAAATTGGTATCTTGCATGTGTGTTTGTGTATCCTTTCTCCCCAGGGATACCTAGTCAGACCCCACCTACTTTTTAACTCCATTTTTCCTTTGCTGTCCTCTCTTCCTACAACAAATCTGATTCCATTCTAGTTTTGGATATCCTTCTGATGGGCCATAATATATATTTATATATATTTATATTTATTATATTTGTATACCGCCCTTCTCCCGAAGGACTCAGGGCGGTGAACAGGGCACATATAAAAATACAGAGTACAAAAATTAAAAAAGAATTAAATAGGAGCCCGAGCTAAAACAATAGATAGTAATATAAAAATCCACAATAAAAACCCCAACACATCCCCCATCAGGCCAGGCCAGCTTGTTCAAATAGATAGGTCTTCAGACCGCGTCGGAAGGAGCGAAGGTCAGGTGCCATCCGGAGCTCAACAGGCAGCTGATTCCATAAAGCCGGGGCGCCCACAGAGAAGGCCCTCCCCCTGGGGGCCACCAGCTGACATTCTCTGACCGGTGGCACCCTGAGGAGGCCCTCTCTGTGGGAACGCACAGGGCGGAGGGAAGTTGACGCCGGCAGCAGGTGATAATGGTATGTGGGAATGACCGTGGGGGAGGGGAGATGCTGCCTAAAGAATAATCTGACCAGAGGGAGGAGCTCCTAGTGGTTTAACAGTCAGGGAAAGAAACTTAGGAAGGACTTGCCCTAATTAATCAGTCTGTTAGAAGCAACAGCGGGAGATTTGTACTTTCAAACTTACAAGATTCTGTTAATGTAGCCTTACAAGAAAGTACAATTATCATCTGCTAATGTTTCTTTTTTGGTTTACCTGGACAGACAGACATAGTATTAAATACTTTCACATAATTTATTTCCAACCATCTATTGATTCGTAAATTGTTGGTGCTCAAAAATGGTGGCCACTTCTGGGATTATGCCTAACGGTTCAAGAATGGAGCGGCTTGCTCTGTTTCTTTAACACAGTATCTAGACCATTGTAGATTATTGCAAATCCTTCCAGGCTTATGGAAAGATGCAAAGCATATCTCCAAGTGATCAGTCATAAGTCGAGGACTATGATTAGGAAATAACAACTAAACTACTGCAATCCTTTGTTAGACTATTTAATGCTTTCACATTTCAATGGAACTCATTTCCATAGCCTTGTTAGATTTGAGTCTTAAATGCAGAATTATACATTCTGATCAAAATTGAATTCCAGTCTGTATGACTATCACCAAACCCTTAGAATAGAGGAACAATGAACAACTAGGTGAATGTTTGTTTGCAGGCTATAAGAATAAAAAAGGGAGAGACAAAGAGCATGAAGCAGTGTAGTCTAATATAGAAACCAAAGGAGGACAATCCATTTTTCCCAAATACAGGTAGTCCTCCAGTTACAACAATTGACCCCAAAATTTATGTTGCTAAGTGAAACAATTGTTAAGTGAGTTTTGCCCTATTTTATGACCTGTCTTGCCACAGTTGTTAAGTGAATCATTGCAGTTGTTAATAACACAGTTGTTAAGTGAATCTGGCTTCCCCACTGACTTTGCTTGGCAGGTTTCAAATGGTGATCACATGACCCCAGAATATTGCAACCATCATAAATACGAACCAGTCAAGCATTCAAATTTTGATTACGTGACCATGGGGTTGCTGCAATGGTCATAAGTGTGAAAAATGGTCATAAGTCACTTTTTTCCAGTGCTATTGTAACTTTGAACAGATACTAAACAAATTGCTGTAAGTTGAGGACTACTGTAAAATATTCTTGGTTATTGCAACAGTTATTGCATATTCTTGTATTCAAAAGCACTGAACGTTATTATCTGTAATTACTACATCATATAAGCACTCTTTTAATTCTAAATCCAATTCCTAGCATAACAATTGGAATTGTAGAATTTATCATTCTACCAATCTAGAGGTGTCAGATAAGGGAGTATTGATGAAACTGGAAAACATTTACATGCTAGCATAAATAAACAACTAGTGGTTAAGAAAAAATACTAATTGCATAGATAGATCAATTCCAATATACAGTGGCCCTATTAAATTTATAGACAAATGAATTGGCAAAATTCTCTCACCTCCTTTTTATGTGAATCTAAAATTAGAAATTCTTGATACCATTTTTCATGTGATTGAATGTCTTCCTTTGTTCTACCAGGGAGGAACTCAAGGGTTTCAGTGATGTGTGACGGTTTCCCTTTATGTTTTCTCCAAATTTTTAGGAAGATTTGATGATCACATTCATCCCAACCTCCTTGCCTTCCTCCAGTTTGCTGAAGAAATTTTTCAAGCTCAAGGACCTCTTCAGGAAGTTGATTTCGGACTTCCTTATGTACTGGAAATACACATTGCTTGAACATTCTTGCAGCTGAAGTTCCTACAGCCCACATCTCGATTTTTCTTTCCAAGGCACTGATCTCATTTGTAGCAGCCTTCTCCTCTCTTAGAAGTTCATCATAACTAAAATTAAAAAAAATATAAATAAATAATCTAACACAGAACAAAAAATAATGTGACTAGTTCTGTGCCTAAGTTTCATTCTCATAAAAGCTTGCAGAAAGTTGTACAAACTGAACAAATATACAAAAGCAGTGTGATATGATATCACTCAGAAAATCCAAATGGGTTTTGGATGTACATATTTAGAGCAGATCTTTAAATCCTGACACTGGTAGCAAACCTGAGAAATATTTTTCAGAGAGCTTTAAATCACAAAGATATAGTGAAATGTAAATATTATTCTTACAAAGGCCAAATACTTTGTTGTCTTAGATAATTAAACACAAAGTAAAATACATATCTAAAATTAAAGAGAATTTGGGTTAACTTTTAAATTCATTATTTTTTCATACAGTAGAAATATAAATCAAAGATAAAAAAAACAGCACACCAGCACATTAAAGGCTTTTCTTTTACATTCCTACATACATGCACACACACACAGTTTTTATAGCAATAGCACAAATTGGTTAAAGTTATTGTCCCTTCTTATATAAGTAGGTTGAAAGAAAAGTCATGGTCATGGCCGCCAGACAAACTCATGACAAAAATGAATGTATGTTACATTTCTGGACGAACTGCTCAATCAGCTAAACAGCAGCTCATAACCCCCATTTGAGTGGTAGAGATGAGTTTGCTAACGGGGATCCTATCTTTCCTAGCTGCACCACAATGATAGAAGGAAGCTTCCATATGTGAACTGCAAATATAGTTACTTGGCAAAGAGAATGTCTTCTACAGACATTGTTAGCCTTGACTTCCCTCTTTCTACGTAACTCGAGAACAGAATTTTCTTTCCTGAAATTTTAAAAAAAAATGGAAGAGGAGGAAAAAAGGAATATCATCCTCTATCTCCAATGCTCCTTATGTCAGATGTGGGCTTCTGGAAGATGCTGCTTTGTTCTGTAATCCAGCCATAAATTTTAATTGTGTGAATTATTTAATTTATATGCTGAATTTCTATTTAAATGGAACACTCACGAACATTTACAATTTGAAACATAAAGAAAACCTAGTGGCCAACAGGAAATTTAATACTTCTTTCATAAGGATGGCAAAAGGAAGAGAACATTTCATGTCTTTTAAAATGCACTTTACTGTTTTATGGATTATAACATATACAATATTACTAAATACTGTATATCTTTGTTACATAAACAAATTTAGCTTTTGAGAATACATTGAATATTTCTAGTGTTGATTTTATATCAAATACTAAAGAGTGAAGGTAGATTAAAAATTGCTACAAGACGTGATACCCGCTAAATAAATAAATTTTAGAATGTACTTTCTACATATTATTTGTTGTTCTTACTTCAATGGCTTTTTATAACAATATTAAAAGGTCTCTGGATTATTTACAGCAGAAATGCTAATTTACTGGATAACTTTTAGTAAAGTTAGATTTGTATGCTTTTGTACTCTTTCATTTTTATTAACTTTTTAAATATTATATGAATGTTTCCTGGTTAACATTTTAAATTTTCCTATTAATTAACTTATGGTAACAAAACGCAAGATATACATATTTTATTTTTTTTAAAAAAACCATGAATACATTTGTCGCTGCTCTTCTTTAAAAGAACTTATTGTTGTTTCAGATTCTTCCATCATTTCTCTAAGCTTGTCAACAACTACAAAAGAGAGAGGAGATAATATTTGCATGTCAAAACCGAGAATTTCAAAAGTATCACAAAGCAGAAAAAGGTAGTGTATCTTAAATAATCCAACTTAAAATAATATAACAAAAAAGAAAGATTTGATATATGTGGTGTGATGTTCATTTCCCAAAATGTTTGTGTCAAGAACAGAAGCATAATCAGAAAATAAATTACTAGAATCAAGTTACAATTAAATGATCCTGACCTAGAATAATAAGATTGTAAAAAATTGATAAATTTCTTGTATCTTGAACAGTGAGACAGAAAAGAAAACTTTGGCAGCAGAGGCTTCCCATAAGACCTTCCTTTGCTAGAATCCCCTTTTATGCAACAATTCCAGCTGAAGGTGTCCTGTTCCATTCTGTATCTAGTCATTCTGATTTTATCCCAGGTAAAAGGATAATTGCGGCTGCCCTGATATTAATATAAAGTCACAATACTCACTTCAGAAATGTCTAAAGTGACATCAACATCATTCTTTGAATTTTTTTCCTAAGGTTCTTTGCATTTTATAAGCTTAAGAAAGCAAGTTTGGTGTTGTGGTCCTTCGGGAAAGGGTGGTATATAAATCTAAATAAATAAATAAATCTAAATAAATAAGTTGCTGGTTAGAAACCAGGAAAGTGAGTTCCCTTGGGCATGAATAGTGGCTGGATGACTTTGGGCCAGTCACACTCTTTCAAGCCCAACTCATCCCATATGGTTGTTGTGGAGATATAGGAAACAAGAGGTACGTACACTGCCTTGAGCATTTTTTTTTAAAAAAGGTGAGATAAAATAATAATAGAAATGCATATGAAACCAATACCAGCTAAAAACCTGGCACATGTGATTTCAAGCTGTTGTGTATACAATAGGTGGATAAAATGCCAAATCTAGACTGAACATCTGGCTGACTATGCGATGAACTATAATATTGAAAATCAAAGTTGGAAGATTATGGCATAAACTAGCCACAATGGTTCCAGCAGTTATCGGCATACAGAGTACCATACCAAAAAATCTTGGACAGCATTTATAAAATGTGCACGTTGGCAAAATTTCCATTAGTCAATTGTAAAAGGTCACACTGCTTGGATCCACACACATACTACACTGATACCTTACAGTATTCTAAGTTATTGGGAAGTACTCAATGTGTATAAAAAGACCAAAGAAGTGGCAGCTGTGACTTCACATTTTTGTGAATAGATAATAATAATTTCAACATATTTCTTAGCAAGTGAATTGAAAACTATAAAGTCTCAACGTTACCTTGCAACTCTGTTCAGTTTAACCCAAATGTGAAATAAAAAAAACTTTTTGATTGTATAATTAGGAAATTGCAAAGTACTATTGCTAAAATACAAATAATTTACAGCACAATTATTCAAACTATTTTTAGCGATTTTGCATGTATAACTAAAAAGTTATTAGTGGCTTACATTCTGGAGTTGGTTTCACATCTTTTAGCTGTCGCTGAAGTCCCTTAACAGTACTATGGATTCTGGTTAGTTTTTGCTGTATTTTTGCTTCTATAAAAAACAACAACACAGCATCTTATTCGTATTTTTCCACTAGAAAATTATGTTGCTTTAATATCTTGCCCTCTTATCACTTTGAATTCCTTCGTTTAAGTATCACAAAAATGCACAAATGCCTAAAACACTGTTCTCTACAATTGTTAAACGTTAAGAAATGAAGCAAGAAATTTTGAAATATTAAGAATTTGCTAAACAATTTTTGTAAGTCAGAGTGCATTATCTTGCATAATCAGTCCACTCATCTTTATTTAAATGTCATTCCAAACACATACACACACCCCTTCACTATCTCTTTCTATATGAAGGTCCTTGATCTGGCAATGAATGAAAAAAGATATCTTTCAAAACTGCTATTTTCTCTGCAGAGGCAATGGATAATCTGGCCATGGCAAAGTAAAACTCCTATTAGAAAATTACTTTGAGGTATTCTGGCTCTGTTCATTAATATTATGAAACTCCCAACAGGAAACCCATTGTTTCAATCAATGAAGATTTCCTAATGCTATTTAATGAGATGCTATTCTGAAGGTCCACTAACCTTCATACAAATTGCAGGAGAGCACATTACGAAAACATCAAAGTTGATCAGTTGTTTACATAACAATGAATCAGGAAGTTATTTTCAGTATTTTTCAAAATAGTTAATGAATAAATACAAATAAATAAAATAACATTTTACTTTCTGTTTTCCGGTTTTTAGTCAATTTGTGTTCCAGTTCTTCCAGTATGCAATATTCCATCCTAAAATCACTCTTCTTATTGAAAAGAAGAACATTCTTATCCTTTTCAAGGTTCACAAGTCTAGGAAAAAGAACAAGATTTGTTGAAGTATATATTTGACAAGGGACAGGATACATATTACTATCAGATTTGCTTGACGGCAGAGCCTGATGTTGTGAGCTGAGAGATAGATTGTCCCAAAGTCACCCAACTGTCTAAGGCAAGACTAGAACTCAGCCTCCTGGTTTCTAGCCTGGTATTAACCATTAGGCCATACCATCTCTTGGATTCATCCCTGCCACAATCAAAGGCAGTTTACAATACATTTATAAAAATGATAAAATGTCCAAGTCTTTATATATCAAACCAAACCTAAAACATGATAAATTCAATCAACTCACACTTCTCCCCAAAACAAACAGACTGAAGACATCCATATCCCATCAATTTGGTGCTATGAGTGGCCAAATACATTATTTAAATAAATAAGCAAAATTCTCTTAAATAGCAGTTTTTAATAGCATATAAAACTGATCACTTTTCCAAGGGAAGACTAGTCCAGTCCATAGGTACACCAATGGAAAACAATCTCTGGATGTCTAGACTCCTCTCTCTTTCCAGATGTATGGACCCACTAGCAGGTACTGTTTGAACAACAAGGTGAGCAAACTATGAAAATAAATGTTTCTGAAACTAAACAAGCTATTGTAAAGGTCGCTATAGCTATTTACACTGAATAAAAATATCAACAAATTTCAGACATTTGCTTTTTACAATACCTGACCATTTAAAAATATTTTATTTTTACTTTATTCCTATGTCTTGTTTTACACAAATTATACCATTACAGAATTTAAACTTACTGGTTTTTTAGTTTATTGCCTGTTTTTATAAATTCAATTTTCTTAACTTGATCAGTTTTGGTCTTCCAGCTCTGAAAATGTTGAAGAGCATCTGGAGCACTAAAACAGCTGCCATTCTACGCAAAACACAATTTTAAAAATCATTATAACCAAAATCCATTAGTATATTTTCATTAAAGAGCGTCTAAAACATAAAGACAGGGGAAAGCTCAATTTAGATCTAAAACTACTTTAAACCTCATCTTAATGATGTTCATTTTAATAACATGATAAAATGGTAAAGGCAATTATGCAGGGACCCTCCTAAGCTAAAATGTTTTGATATTTTACTACCTCAACAAGTTTCAAAATTCCATGAAAAGGGCATTGTATACTTGAATGTTGAATTTAACAAAGCAGCAGAAAACTGAGAAAACCTTTTTTTCCCAGAAATCAGGGAATATGCTGGGGCGGGGGGGGGGGTGTCAACCAAAAAGATGTCCCATTTGCCCAACAGGAAGCTGGTAATAATATTTTCTCTGCAATTAAACAGGATACGCATTTTGCCTAGCAGGAAAGCAATATTTCCCAAAATGTCTGGAATTGGAGCAACAGCAAATGACAGAGAACCCTGGCAGTTGAGAGCAGGAGGCAAATGCAGCCTTCAGAAGAAAATCTGACAGAGCTTCCCAGCTTTACTGTCTGGGGAAAAAAGTAGCTTCTGCCTCCGGATTGCTGCAGAAAAGAAAAAGAAAGCATCCAACAAGCACATAAAAATGAAGTATAGACAGACACAAGCCACCAAAAGCATTTGATAATGCTGGTCGGGGTTTTTACATTTAATATTTAGAGGCAAAACGTTCAACTTCCAAGGCTAGCGTCTTTTCGTAGCGAACTTTGGTCTTATAACTACACAGATTTGTATAAAGATTTTTGATTCTGCAAGCCTGGGTGTATGGGACTCATCCCAAGCCCTTTTCTCGTATCCAGGACTTCAATTACTGATCCTCTTCAGTCGTGAACAGGCTCTCCTCCGCTCCCTTTAAAATGACCAGGTTTCATTATCCATGTGCCTAACTGCCCAGGAAAAACAAAATACAGATCTTCTGGCATAAGTCTCCTACTCGGGACCTTCCAGAGGCGTCAAAAGGTAACTGCCAGCATTCCAGGAATTGTAGCTCAGCTAACGTCAAGGTCGAGTAACTTACGGAGGGACGAGGTGGGGTGGCGAGTTTGACCTCAGCTCGATATATCCAGCCAAGTCACGATCCCCCCCCTCCCGTTGTGCAACTGGGAAGGAAGGCTTTCGCGAAGGAGATTTGGGCAAATTTACCTGTTGGTACCTGGTCCACCCCTCAAGCGCTGGCGTTGCTAGGGCAGCCATGTTCCAAGCCGAGAAATGAGGCGGGACAGCGCAGCGGCGGAGGGAAGTCCTTTCATTTCTATGGTTGACGTTAGGCCGGTACGACTCAAAGCGGGGCGAGTGGGCAACGGCTTGAGGAGTGGCCAATTTTATCTTTTTTGTACGCTTTTTATAGGAGCTGCTTGTGGGGATCAGTAGAGATATTCAGATCATTAATCTAGCTTTAAAATTAATAACATCCCAAATTTCTTATGCTTTATTAAAAAAAAAGTTTGTATTCTGTGTGGATAAAAAAATGTACTTTTTAATGTTCGTTTAGATTCAGATCGAACTTCATTAACCCCATTTATTAAAATTTTGTCAAAACCCACTTTCCTAAAATGAAAGCAAAGTGAAGGCAATAAAAGCAATTAAATAAGATTATTATAGTAAAAATAGGTGGATTAAAAATGCCAAATCTGAACTGTGGACTTTTTGGTGTTCTCTGAACTTGGTAGTTTGTTCAGAGATGCTCCCTTATAAGTTGACTTTGAAGACGATGTGTCTGCTAAGAGAGACAATTAGTGACAAAAAACATTTTATACACTGCTGTAGCTGCAGAACTACAAGCAGAACAATACAAAATGCTCAGAGGTGCAAACAGAGTAAGCTTTGCTGAAAATACTTTATTGCTTAATTTAGTTTTTTTAAATATGTTCCTACTGGGTTTCTTTTTCTTTTTGCACAGCTTCAATTATGTTGGTGATTTTTCCATGGTTTTTACTTTTAATTAATTAGTGGGAAGCAGTTGAAAGCCATCCAGGCACATTAAAGAAAATGGTTCATATTGATTCCCTTATACGAGAATCTCCTGTTTTATTCTCACACAACATTGCTCTTTAATCCTTGATTGCAGTTTGGAGTGCTGTAATGTCAAGGGAACATGTAGTCATGATGCATATTTGCACATACTCTGTAGTGACTTCTGTTCTAAAATTACAATATCATTTTCAAATGCAGGTAGTCCTCAACTTATGATCAGATTTGAGCCCAAAATTTCTGTTGTAAAATGAGACATTTGTTAAGTGAATTTTGCCACGTTTTATGACCTTTCTTGCAAAGTTGTTAAGGGAATCACTGAAGTTATTAAGTTACTAATACAGTTGTTAAGTGAATCTGGTTTCCCCATTGACTTTGCTTGTCAGAAGGTTCCAAAAAGTGATCACATGAGCCCAGACTACTGCACTGTCTATCAATAAGATATATAAAGACACTGATAGACTCTTTGGAATAAGATAAACATTTTTAAATTTGTATAATTCCAGGATACTTTTTATTTTCTGTGGAATTCATGTCTACCTATCTCCAGAAAATATTTTCAAAACACAATAAAGTTCTTCAGTTACTCCAGGGGTATCAAACTCGCAACGTCACGTGACGTGTCACAACATATCGTGACTTTTTTCCCATTGCTGGCAATGGGGTGGGCGCGGTTTTGGCATGACTCATCCGGCCCATGGGCCGGCAGTTTGACATCCCTGAGTTACTCCAAAAATATTTTTGGAAAAGATGTAATTGTTAGTTAAGGGGGAGGGATCTTGAATTGAAGATTACTATAATTGTGGGAGAGGAAATCAAAAAAGGGATAGGATCAGAAACATTTCAACTTAGCTCTACATATCTCTTTTATTTATTTATTTATTTATTTATTTATTTATTTGATTTGTATACCGCCCTTCTCCCTAAGGACTCAGGGCGGTGAACAGTGACATAAATAACAGAATGCACAAATACAGATATTGAAAACAAACCCTAGTTTTGCCTAAATGTAGAAGATAGTTACCTTAAAACAATAATTACAACAGAACCCGTCAGACCAGACCGGATTGCTTAAACAGATATGTTTTTAGGTCGCGTCGGAAGGAGCGAAGGTCGGGAGCCATCCGGAGCTCAACCGGTAAACGGTTCCATAGATCAGGCGCGCCCACAGAGAACGCCCTCCCTCTGGGAGTCACCAGACGGCATTCTCCGAACGGTGGAACCCTTAGAAGGCCCTCTCTGTGGGAGCGCACTGGACGGAGGGACGTTGACGCTGGCAGCAGGTGATTCCCAAGGTACTCCGGACCCATGCCATGTAGGGCTTTGAAAACCATTACTAGCACCTTGAATCTTACCCGGAGGACAACTGGGAGCCAATGCAGCTCACGGAGTAGAGGTGTAACATGGGAGTATCGGGAGACTCCCAACACAACTCTTGCGGCTGCATTCTGTACCAGTTGGAGCCTCCGAGTGGTCCTCAAGGGCAGCCCCATGTAAAGAGCATTGCAGTAGTCTAAACGAGAGGTCACAAGTGCATGAGTGACCGTACGTAGGGCATCTCGGTCTAGATAGGGCTGTAATTGGTGCACCAGGCGAACCTGGGCAAAGGCTCCCCTAGTCACAGCTGTTATGTGGTCTTCCAAGGAAAGCTGTGAATCTAGGAGGACTCCCAAGTTGCGAGCCCTATCTGTGGGGGGTAATAACTTACCCCCTATAGAAAGAGATGGAATGTTCTGAATATCCCGAGATGCCAGTACGTACAGCCACTCAGTCTTGTCAGGGTTGAGTTGAAGCCTGTTCTTCCCCATCCAGACCCGAACTGCTTCCAGGCAACAGGACATCACATCAAGGGCATCACTGAGGTGGTTTGGGGTCGAAATAAAAAGCTGGGTATCATCAGCATACTGGTGATACCCGACTCCAAAACCACGAATGATCTCACCTAGCGGTTTCATGTATATGTTGAATAGGAGAGGCGAGAGGACCGATCCTTGAGGGACTCCACAAGTGAGAGGCCTCGAGCTCGATCTCTGCCCTCCTGTTAATACCGACTGCGAACGTCCCATGAGATAGGAGGAGAACCACTGGAGAACCGTGCCTCCCACTCCCAATCCCCTGAGACGCTGCAGCAAGATACCATGGTCGATGGTATCAAAAGCCGCTGAGAGATCTAGGAAAACTAGGACAGAGGAACAGCCTCTGTCCCGAGCTCTCCAGAGATCATTTATTAGTGCGACCAATGCCGTTTCTGTGCTGTGTCCGGGCCTGAAACCTGATTGGTACGGGTCCAGATAGTCAGTTTCCTCCAGAACCGAAGGGAGCTGATGTGCCACCACACTCTCAACAACCTTAGCAAGAAAGCGAAGGTTGGAGACCGGACGAAAGTTGTTTAATATAGTTGGGTCCAAGGTAGGTTTCTTGAGGAGGGGTCTCACTACCGCTTCTTTCAAGACGGAGGGGAAACAACCCTCACTCAGGGAGGCGGATATCACCGCCTGGAGCCAGATTCGTGTTCCCTCTCGAGCTGAATAAACCAGCCAAGAAGGGCACGGATCTAATAAACAAGTGGTGGAGCTCAGCTTCTTCATAATTCTGTCCACTTCCTTTGGGGTCACAGGGTCGAACTCGTCCCATATAACATCGGCAAGACCGTCCATGTTCTGATCGTTAGACTCTGCCCAGTCGGAGTCTAAGCCGGTCCAAATCCGAGTGATTTTGTCCGACAGATGTTGGCAAAACTCCTCGGCACGACCCTGTAAGGGATCCTCCCTCACCTCTTGATTAAGGAGGGAGCGAGTTATCCTAAACAAGGTGGCCGGGCGGTTATCTGCGGATGCAATGAGTGTAGCGAAGTAATTGGACCTCGCCATCCTCATTGCTGCGAGATAAGATCTAGTAAAGGATCTTAGTCGTGATCGGTCGGATTCAGATCGGGTGGATCTCCAACGGCTCTCTAGGCCCCGTCTCCGACGCTTCATCTCCCGGAGCTCCATCGCGAACTGGGATCTGCATCGGGTCCATTCTTATTGTATATACTCCCATAAGTGCAGAAGTTAGGGTTATTTTTTTAAAAAGTTCAGAATGGCACCAAATATGAGAACTAGCTGTAGGAGCAAAACCAGGCATATAGCTTCAAACTTGAAGCTGAAGTCCACAATCATTTAGGGCCAGTGAGCATGCCTGAATATGTTAGAGCATTTTTAGATTACTCACAGTTAATGACTCCCATTTTATGTCTTCACTTACTGGAAGACAGACAGATGAGGATGCTGCTTACTACACATCAGTTTACTTTTAGGAGGCAGTTCTGGTTCCAACTAAGTAAGTGGATGTAATTCCTCATTTTGGATTTCTTAGAATACTTATGGGGCAGAAATGGATCCCAGATCATTATAAGTAATGTGGACATTGTTTCTTCTCTGTGTAATCAGCTTCCCCTTTAATGTATTAAATGAATTTTTAAAAAGCTAAATTGGGCAGGGATCCTAGCAATTCCAATGGAGGTATATAAATGCATGTTGGTACCTCAGGGTATCATGTCAGAGACATCAGACCAAGGCTTAATGTAACACTTTCTATAAACATTTGAAAGCCAAAGTCACATAATTATGTAAAGTTGCTAAAATTATTTTACATCTCTGTAATTATACGAATTTGGTATCTGTCCACACCAGCATGGGCCAGGAAAGAGCCATATATACTTGCTTGGATATTATTTAAGATATGGGCCAGTCACTTTCTCTCTCTCAGCCCAATTTACCTCACAGTGTTATGGGGAAAATAGGAGAGGGTATTGTATACGTTTTCCGCCTTGAGTTACTTACAAGATAATAAAGGTGTTATTTATAAATATAAGGCATTTATTTATAAATATAATAAATAAATTCTTACATAATTGTGATCTCTAAGTATTTGCCACAACAAACTGTGGCAAGTTCTTAAAGAGATGGGAGTACCAGACCATCTTATTTGTTTCTTGAGAAACCTATATGCGGGTCAAGAAGCAACAGTGAGAACCACTGATTGGTTCAAAATTGGGAAAGGACTCCAGCAAGGCTGTATACTGTCGCCCTGCCTGTTTAACTTATATGCAGAGCACATAATGAGAAAGGCAGGGTTGGATGAATCAAAAGTTGGAATTAAGGTTGCCAGAAGAAATATCAACAACCTAAGATATGCAGATGATACCACTCTAATGGCAGAAAGTGAAGAGGAATTAAAGAGCCTCTTGTTGTGAGTGAAGAAGGAGAATGCAAAACTTGGGTTGAAACTAAACATCAAGAAAACCAAGATCATGGCATCCGGCCCTCTCAATTCCTGGCAAATAGATGGGGAAGAAATGGAGGTAGTGATAGATTTTATTTTCCTGGGCTCCAAGATCACCGCAGATGGGGACTGCAGCCAAGAAATTAAAAGACGCTTCCTTCTGGGGAGGAAAGCCATGGCAAATCTAGACAGCACACTAAAAAGCAGAGACATCACCCTGCCAACAAAAGTGCGTATAGTCAAGGCTATGGTCTTCCCAGTTGCTATGTATGGCTGTGAAAGTTGGACCATAAGAAAGGCTGAGTGCCAAAGAACTGAAGCCTTTGAACTATGGTGCTGGAGAAGACTCCTGCGAGTCCCTTGGTCTGCAAGGTGATCAAATCGGTCAGTCCTAGAGGAGATCAACCCTGACTGGTCTTTAGAAGGTCAGATACTGAAGTTGAAACTCAAATACTTTGGCCACCTAAAGAGAAGGAAGGACTCACTGGAGGAGAGTCTAATGCTGGGAAAGGCTGAGGGCAAGAGAAGAAGGGGACGACAGAGAATGAGGTGGCTGGATAGAGTCAGTGAAGCAGTAGGCGTGAGTCTAAATGTACTTCAGAAGATGGTAGAGGACAGGAAGTCCTGGAGGAACATTGTCCATGGGGTAGCGATGGGTCAGACACGACGTCACAACTAACAACAACAAGAAAAAGAGCTATGAGTCAATAGATAGACAGATAGATAGATAGATAGATAGATAGATAGATAGATAGATAGATAGATAGATAGATAGATAGATAGATAGCCTTTATTGTCATTTTTTACTGTGGGCACAATGACACACATTAAAAATGAAATTTAGTTGCTTGCTCTCAAAGTGTACACATACATAACACACATTTAAACATATTATACACAACATATGTATAGACCTACATCCTTGCTTTTGTAAATTGGATTTAGGCCTATCTCTGTCACAAGACGAAAACAGAGCTCAAGAAGATTTATATGTAAATGTATGAAACTAAATGTTCTATTGTCAGATTCCCCAAGTATGGCAGCAACAAGTGGCTCCTCTGTCATTTTTAACTGTGATTTGGGAACAGACCTTGTTCATATCATATCCAATTCCCATAGCTTCTGTTATGTAGTGGGCTTTTGTGTTACACCATGTGGGTTGCTGGAGCAGCTAACGGCTCTCCAGCAACCCAGACTAACTGTCTCCTGTCCTGCAATTGGCTAGCCCCAGGCGGCAATGGGTGGTTCAAACCTATTGGCTGCCGCCTAGGGGCTAGACTATATATTGCGGCTGGTTGCAGCCCTTGCCCCAGTACAGTTTCCAGCAAGAAATAAAAGTATGAGTTTTCCTGTACTCAGCCTCACGTCGTCATTCCTGCACCCAAGAACCCACTATTTAACAGCTTCCCTTTAAAACCAAACAGAGAAAATAAGTTCCCTTTTATGTTAAGAAAGGAAACACCCACTATATATTTGATGCATCTGTGTGGAAATAAGCACTTCAAACCCACATTCTTAGATTATAATTCCTGTGACCTGTTCATTGAACTGAAGCTGACAAGAAGGCTGCTTTGCCCGGGTACAAAACACAAAGCAGCAAAATAAACCTGGCTAACTCCTAATAACAGATGATGAGCAAAAATGTCAAAACTTCATTTAGGATTGTCATTATCAATTTAATTTTATATTAATCAGTGCATGAAGCATAATAGAAGAAAAAGAGAATGGCAGTGAAATTTAGAAATAACAACACAGTTTTAGGAGGAATGGCGAAAAAAGCAGGGGGGTTTCAAAATTGCTTTCTTTGGCCAGTACATGTCATTAAAAAAAAAGCAGCTTCTACATGAAAATAATATTGTCTCTTAAATTGAATTGCTGAAGATAAGGCCAATACAATGATACATAGGAAGTGGCAGGGGGGGCCTAGCATTGCTCCACTTGGATTAAGGTACCAATAAAAACCTCATCAACTGCTATTTATCCAAAAGAGAAACTTCTTTTGCTGCCAACATCTCATCAAAACATTTTGCAATCACTCAACTCAGCAGTTTGTAACATCGATGAGAGATAAAGGGGCAGGTTCTACTAGTAATGTTAATGCACATTCCTTCTGTTGCTGAGTTGGTAGAAAAGTGTGATGAAATAAACTGCACTATCCCCACAGTGGAGCTGTACATACAGATTTAACTCAGGGTACTTTCAGGGCAACAACTGGAAAATTCTCTGGCTTCTTTTCCTGTGTGACCCAACATTACTTGTGTGGCAGGACATGGCAAGGGAACTCTAAACACCCCTTCCTCTTCATCTTATGCACCATCTGTCACCAGGTTGCTTAGTTTTTGGGATACTTTCTGCAATACATACCAACCAGCTCCTCAACTTTCTTAATATTAAAAATTATTTCTGCTTCTTTCTTTGTGAAGGAAAATGATAGAATTAGGAAGTTTTATCAGTCTGTGGAAAGCTAAAAAGCAAATGAGTATATAATTTCCACAATACTTGGACTCTTGATTTGTACTTCCAACTTACAATTATGCTAATCCTAGGCATATTTATTATTGATACAAGGCAGTTAGGCACAAATGAGAGTGTATCAGAGTTTGGGATTTTTCAACAGTCCTGTGTTATCTAAATTTCTAAAAAAACCACATCAACCTCTTCTTCTTTTAATAGCTTTCTGCTTCTTCATAGTTTTACAGCTCAGTCATTCTCAACATTTCCATTATGAAGTCTACTACATAATCAATAAAAAATTTCAAAAACCACTATATAAACCAAATGTCAGTAGTGCAGTGCCCATACGCACCATGATATAAGTAATTACCCTTAGATGGAGCCCATTAGATCCACAAATTAAATAAGCATTAAGTTAAAAATAATTAAACATCATGTCTACACATTTTGGTGTCCCTTTCTAAATTCTAGTAAGACTTGAGGAGAGAACATCTAAATCTCACAAGCTTTCCAGTTAGAATGCCAATATGTTGTGTTTTTATTTTGTATAGCTAGACTCCCTCTAATAGAAACTACAGATTGGAAGTTTACAGAGCATAGAGTTTTGTGAATGTTGGCACAACACCTCCTCGAGTAACATCCCTTGCTGCAGATATAATTATCTTGTAGAGGAATAAAATTATTTTCTGCTAGGAGAAACAGATATAGAAGCATCCACTGCAGGGTGGGAGTAGATGTCTAGATTGAATGCCCTATAGTTAACATAATGGCACTATTATTAGACTAAGACTAACCAGAAAGGTGTTAGAAGAATTATATGGATGCCTTCACCTGGGAGATATATCCTAAATATAGGATACTAAATTTAACAGATGACCCTAGGCAAATTGTTTCTTAATCACATAGCAGGTCTTACAAAATATGCGGTTGATTCCATCTAGTCATTTCCTAAAATGTTCAAATAGTTTTTCTCTTACCATCTGGAGTCTAGCATAATTTTATGCCTGCAACCCATTGATTTCTCTGTTGTACTCCTTTTACTGGGAATCTAAATAGTATTTCAATGTTCAAAAATAAAAAAGAGTGTTTAAAAGTATTTTTATTCAGCATAATGAATACTCTCTTTTTAAAAATGTGTACATTTTAAACCATCTGTTTCTAGCTTCTTACAACAGAATATCTAGAAAACATAAAACAAAGGTTGAAAAGAATCTTTCAGAGTTGTTAATCACTGAAGCAGCTTTTATTACACTGTGTACAATGGAACTGCATCCAGATGCTCATATTGGCAGAAGGGCTATTTTAGTCCTAGCACAGTTTCAGTTGAATGTGATCCACACAATTTTGAACTTGCATTTCCTACTTATTAGTGATGTGACCATATCTCTGATCATGCATCAGATAAAACAAATGTGTCTCTGTGGAATAGCTGGGCTGCATTTGTTTGCATTGATTTTATAACACCATTGCATGTTAATTTCCACCATTTCAAATAGATTGTAGTCAGGCTGGTAAAAGGAAGTTTGCTTCCCCCCCCCCCCCTGAATTCTGGTAAGATTTGAGGAGAGAATATCACAATCTCAGATTTCCAGTTGGAATGCCAATACATTGTGTTTTTATTTTGCATAGTGAGGCTACCTATAGTACTATTGAAAAACAAAAAGTGATTCAAAAAGGACCACTAATAACAGTGACAAATTGTATTGTTGTATGCATTTTCAAAAGGAGCCAAATGAAGATAACCTGAAAGTTGAAAGAAAGAAAGAAAGAAAGAAAGAAAAAGAAAGAAAATAGCTTGATGATTAGATTCTAGCTTGGTTTGCAGAGAAGAAAAAGATATTTAGGTATTAGAGGAAACAACTCATTTCTAAAAAAGGGAGGCGGGTAGAGATTGGCTTTGGCACCTAATAGCTATGCCAGAAATAGTTTTAGCTGTCTTTTCAAGATTTTTCATGCTGCTCCTACAGTATGTGTCTGAATTTTAATTCACTTCTTTTTTCTCATTTTTAAAAACTCCTACATTTTAAGTATTTCAACAAAATGCTATTGCTAAGGATTTTTTCTAACATCTATTGAATACAGCCTATAGAAAAGCTGCTTCAATTTCATCTAGTGATTAGGGAATGTAAGTGTTAGATGAGACCAGGCAATTATAACTATTCAAAAAATGAGGGGAAAACTATCACTCTACAATAGGACTTTTTCCATGCATTGTTTGCAATGGGATAGGATAGGGATTGCAAGTTATGTTAAACCATGCATTCTTTATTAATGATTTCATGAATACACCATAGTTTGCTGATTCATGCAACAACCTTCATAAAACATGTTTAAAAATCACATTATGTAGATTGATACAACCTGGAAAGGAGCAACCAAATAACTATATTTTGATTTGATGGCTGTGATCCCTTAATACCTTCCTTTGAACCAAGGTTTTTTTGAACTAACTTAATTTTCTGAGACTCATATGGTAGGAGGCTGGAGGTCCCAAACCTTTTTCTCAAAACCCTCTGGGTCTTTACATTCTGGTCCTTCATCCTTTGAGACAGAAACTTGACAGATCTTATTGCCACCACTTTTTTTCCCCAGGGATACTTCAGCTGCCCTTCATTATCCATACCCACTATGGTTTTCCTTCAGGCAATTAAAAAGCCAACATGCAAAAGCTGAAATAATTTTTGGAGTATCATCTCCTGGCTATATATCATAGAACAACGATGACTAAAGCATCCAGCCCTTCCTTTCCCTTTTGAAATAAACCAATCTCTCAAGAAATAAACAGAATAAAACTTTATTTTAAAAACATCAAATGTGAAAATCCTTTGTAATTTTAAATATTGAAATAGAACTGGTCAATGTGAAAGAAGGTGATTTTAGAGCTGCCAAGATGTGGCAGTATAGCAGCTTGCAAATTAGTTAAGAAAGAAAAATGCAAAAAGCTAGGGAAACGATAGCTCTGTTTCTTGACAGACTCCTTCTATATTTTGTTTTAAAAAGACCAAACTTTTTTTTACATCCAGCAGAACAGAAAAGTTAGATATATACCATGTATGTCCAAGAATCATCTCCCACTTGTGGGATGTACATTTGATGAACATATATTCATAACAACTTGGTGTAGGAAATCATAAATCAACCACCGAATGTTGTAAAATTAATTAGTTTGTAATGATGCTTAGAAGGACAAGCAAATGCTTGAGTAATTGTACAGCCACTGTTATTTTCGTCTTAACACCTTAATGCATTGTTGTCTTCTCAAAGTCTTACTTCCATACCATTAAAAGAATATTCTTATTTTTTCTTTCTTTAAAATAAAAAGTGTTCTAGGATACTAGAGTGTGCATTTTTCTCTTTCCACATTACAATGTTCTCTGCAGTCTACAGTATCCTTATAAAGGTACAAGTAGGCATTTCCAGTAAATATAATCTTAATGTAGTAGAATGTTCACATAGTGTTTAAATTTATGCATTTGGCATTCACCCTATTGTCTTCTAATATACAGAAGGGAAAACAAGTAATAAAATAAAAATATATATGAAATCACATATTTTTTCAATTTAAAATGTCATTGTTCATTCATCTTTAGTTGTACTGACTAGAGGTCCTCCAGGGTCCCTTCCAACTCTGTTATTCTGTTGTCCTTCAGATAAAGGATTGCTCCTTCCCTCCCCCTCCCCCCCACATCCCCTCCCTCCCCCCCCTGACTTCCCCGAGCTGAATACAGGGTATTGTTTCAAACAAACTTAAGCTAAAATATGCTAACCAACTATAAATACACTTTAAATCCTATCGCACTTTAACTCCCTTAAACATAAATAAGTAATAATACATCTTATAATTCTAATATTCATTCATATGCTAAATAAAAAAATTTAGTCCCATATTTATTCTGAATATAATCGATCCATCTTCTCCATTCCGAAATATATCTCTGTTGCGATTGTTCTTTCAACTATACTGAAATTTTTGCCATTTCTGCCAAGTTTGAAACTTTTAAAGTCCACTCTTCTATAGTAGGCAGTTTCTCCTTCTGCCAGTATTGCGAAACCAAAAGTCTTGCTGCCGTTATTAAATTCAACATCAATTTAGTTTCTATAACAGTACAATCTGTAATAATACCCAACAGAAATAACTGTGGCAAAAACCTTATCTTTTTCTTAAATATCTTCTGCATATTCCACCAAATTTTAATCCAAAAAGCTTTAACTTTTTTACAAGTCCACCACATATGGCAGGGGTGTCAAACTCAATTTCATTGAGGGCCGCATCAGCATTGTGGTTGTCCTCAGGGGGCTGGGTGGGTGTGGCCTGGGTGGGCGTGGCCTACTGGGTGGGCATGGCTAGAGTGTGTATGGCCTACTGGGTGGGCGTGGCCAGCTCTACATCGTTCGCATCAAGGGTGCCTATGGGGGCCCGGGCAAGAGTGGGATAGATCTGAGGGTCTCTGGCAGGAGGAGGGTCTCTGGGCCAGGGCCAAGGCAGTGGGGGCCGTTCCCTCACTGTTTCCAAGATGGCTTCGTGGGCCACATGAAACCACTTCACAGGCCAGATCCGGCCCCCGGGCCTTGTGTTTGACATGTCTTACATATGGTAATACGTTGCGTCCTCACAACCACACCTCCAACATTTAGGCTGATAATTTGGATACATACGTGCTAATTTTTTAGGATCTAAGTGCCATCTATAAAACATTTTATAAAAATTCTCTCTTAAATTTTGTGCCTGAGTAAATTTTACATTTCTGACCCAAACTTTTTCCCAAACATCCATCGTTATTGGCTCTTGAATATTCTGGGCCCATTTTATCATACAATCTTTAACAAGTTCCATTTCTGAATCTATTTCTATCAATGCATTATATATCCTTCTTATATGTGCTTGACCTTGATCTCTGATTTGTTTTACCAGATTTTCATCTATTGTTGAAATGCCAATTTTCTGATCTTTCCATCTAGCTTGTATCTGGCCATACTGAAACCAAGTTTGTACTATTTTCCCTTCTTTTAAAATTTTAAATGGCTTTAATTGCCATACATTCCTTTCCAGTCTGAGAATATCTTTATATGTAGTCACATCATGTTTAAATCCCTGACTTATGTTTTCTATCGCATGCTTAGGTATTGCCCAAATTGGTATTTTATAATTTAACTTGTATCGGTATTTTTTCCAAACTCGCAACAGGGCATACCTTAATATATGTGTCTTAAAGATATTATCCACCTTTTTATCATACAATAAGTATGCATGCCAACCATATAATAAATCACATCCCTCAAGATTTAATAATCTCCCTTGTGTTAAATTAAACCAGTCACTTATCGATGATAAAGCAGCAGCCTCATAATATAATTTAAGATTAGGCATTTTAAGACCACCTCTTTCACGTATGTCTTGCATTATCTTAAATTTAACTCGTGGCTTTTTCCCTGCCCAAACAAATTTATTAATACCTTTCTGCCATTCCTCCAAATTTGAATCTTTTTTAAGTATAGGTATCATTTGAAACAAAAATAAAAATTTTGGTAAAACATTCATTTTAACTGCTGCAATTCTTCCCAATAAAGACAGTTGTAATTTTTTCCAAGTATCTAATTCTTTTTGTATTTTTATGCTTAAAATGTACTGTAAAACCTTTCAATTAAAAAAAGGATTGCCTTTTGATTGCCTGTCAAATGGACTCTCCTTTGTAAAGTAAGATACAAGGCCAGCCACAGGCATCTTAGCCTTAGTGGTCAGACTTCTTGAAAACTGTTTCTACACTAAGTAAGGCAATTAAATTCTCTCCTGATTTGCATTCCAACTACAAGAAGATTAAATAAGTAGATTTAATGCAGAGAATTTGGAAGCCAGACATACAAAAAAAAAAATTCAGTCTAACACCATCTATTGGAATTCTGTCTAAATATATGTTACTTCCCAAGTTTAAATTATGTTCCTCTTCCTCCCAGGTTGTAAATCAATGGTCATATGACTATTTATTTCCAGCGTTGAATACTTATGCCATCTGTCTTTTTATTGACCAAACAGCTTTCTCTGGCATGAGAATGAAAGATTCCTGCCTCATCAGCTTCAATCCTGACAGTTCCTAGATATATCTATAATGTTACAATCTTGGAGACTTCCCCCCTCCCAGACTTGTTAGTCACCTGGGTCACAGTGATCAATAAAACTTATTGCTTAAGAAGAATAGCTTTTAATATTATGAAAGCTATTCTTAAGCAATAGTGAATAATGCCAATTGAAGAAGTGGAGTTGCATACAGAACATCTATAGGGACTGTAATAGGTGAATTAACTGCAAGCAAAACAAAGTGAAAAGAATTAGTCACAAACACATTCAACAAAATACATATAGATTTCGAAAACTACAATCAATCATCTAATAAAAGAGTAGGGCTGTACCATGGGGCTCTATTGTAGTCTGCCCATTTGTTTAAGGTATGCAGGGCAGTAGTTTGGACTTCTTAATTTTGAAGTGATTACAATCAGGAATACATGCGAATATGTGTGTTTTAGTAAGTAAACAGACTGGGATAATTATTTGGGTATATATGTTCAGCTATCTCTAGGTCTATCAAACATTAGCTCAGCTTTTATTTATTATATATTCCAGAAGATGGTAGAGGACAGGAAGGCCTGGAGGAACATTGTCCATAGGGTCGCGATGGGTCGGACACGACTTCGCAACTAACAACAACAACAATACTTCTCTGCTGTCTGCTAACCACCTATTATAACTTATCCTTTTCCCTTTTCATTCTCTGTTACTTCTTAACGGTGCTTTTTTTGTAAAAGAAAAAGGTGCCGGAACTCACACATGTCATACAACCCGCTTTGCCTACCCTACAAGGTTCCATCCAAAAAAGGTGCTGGAACTCCGTTCTGAGCGTTCTATGAGGAAAAAAGCGCTGCTTCTTAATGGGTCCACCAGGAACTGAGTGATGTAGAGAACCCAGACTAAAACAAGAGCCACAAGGGGTGAACAACCTGCACTCTGGAACATATACTTGTTCATTTTCATTATAACATAAGAGCCCAGCTTAGGCGAGTTAGCACTGGGGGAGAAAACTATGCCAGTTCTAGCAACTCATTGCTTGTTTATAGCTGTAACCTAAGAACACTGATAGATGGCACAATATTTTTAGAGTTCAAGTGACTGATTACAGCAACTCAAAAAAGAAAGCTGACCTATACCTTTTTTTTGTAATTTTATGTATCATTTAGATGCTCTTGGACTTTGCAATGAAGGTTTAGAGCCCAAGAAGTATAATTCCTTGTTCAATAAGGATTATTGGAGGGAATGTTAATTTCTAGATACACTTTATGTTTTCCTTCCAAACAAGGTCTGCTGTGGTTTGGTTGTTTTCCCAGTCAGACATGGGAAGAATTCCAGATCTGAATTAATATGACAATTTGTCCTTGTCACTGTCTTTTTTTCATTCCACCCCCAGAAACATATCATTTTTTATCATTATACACGTTCCTCATAAATATAATTGTAAAAGAAATGGTAAATGGTGAAACCAGTAGATGTAATGTTGTAGGAATTAGAAGCAAAACAATGTTGTGGATTCACCTTATGCTAACAGTAATCCAGAGCAGCTTCAGATGATGCATTCTGGGGGATGGAGAGAACTGAAGTTCACCATCATATGTGGATGGTACCAGGCTGTGGAAAACCACTTGATATTGCTCTGGCAAGACACAGGAAGCAACAAGCAGCTAGAAAGCAGTATCAGAAAAATAATTAGTTGATGGCTTTGAAATAAAGGTATAGAGAGAATCTTTCCTTGCGTAATGGCATAAATACACTGTGAAATCATTTTTTTCTTGCCCTTTTTCCATGGCATTGTCTTCATGTCAACCCTGACCCATGAGTAAGAGAACCTTAACTCATCTTTAGCTGTACTGACATTAAAGTACTGTTCCCTCCCTACTGCATTCCAACATTGTCCAAGGGCAGCATCAAGATGTATAAAATCCTTTAGCCTTTGTCACCTATTACTTTGGAAGGAAATCAGGGTATATATGCTATATATGATCAATGGAAATTAAGCAATGCCTTGCAAATCCATATTATTCTATTCATAAATAAAATAAAATCCTATTGTAGAAATTTCAAACTCAGCTGTGGGAGATATTTGAAAATAGTCCTTAATTAATTGATATTGAATTGTGTTACAGCAGACTGGTACACTTCCAATGTATTAGAATTTAGTCTCCATAGTGCTCAAGCAACCTCACCAGCCTAAAGAGCATTAGGTTCAGGAACAATGTAGCTAGCATAAAAATTCATGCAATCGGGTTCAAAACACTGGGAGATGGATGTGCTATAGGTGACTGTTAAAAGATGTGCTATAGGTGACTGATACAAAAAAGATAAATTAAGAAGAGGGAATTAAGGGCTTGAGATGAAAATGCAGGATGCACTGTGTTGTGTCTGTAAATAGTTGCAAACAAGGAGAATAGCAGATTGCAATATAGCTGGGTTTAGAGCGGGAGATTCCGGTGCAATCATTGGTTACAATAAACAAGAAGCGGGAAAATAGACTCCGATGATTGGTTACAGTTCAAACAGTTCCACTATAAAAGCTTGCAACATTTGACAGTTGACAGTTGACTTATGTGTATTCAATAAACTCGTTCATTGTAAAACCACTCTGAGTCCTCGTCTATCAGAACCAAACAATTGGCGACGAAGGTGGGATAGACAGAAGACCAGAGAATCAGCGAAATTGTTGCGCAAAGGCGGCAAATTCGAAAGCGTGTCACAGTCAACCGAGCGGCCGCGGCGGAATAAGAAAAATTCTCCGAATGGCGCAAATAGGGTCATTGAAAGAATTCGACCCAAACTTTCCAGAGGATTGGGAAGAATACATCGGATAAGTCGAAGGGTTCCTGCTAGTGAACGGAATCACAGACGACCGGAAAAAGGCGGCAGCATTATTGACAATTTGCGGCACACCGGTTTATCGAATCGCTGTCGGACTGTGTCAACCGCAGCCGGTCTCAAGCGTGCCATATGCTGACCTCCTAGCCAAACTAAAGGTCCACTTCACACCTAGGAGATCCGAACTCTTCTGGCGGCGCATTTTTGAGAAAAGGAACCAGAGACCGGGAGAATCCATACAAAAATTCGTTGCTGCCGTCAGGGAAGCCGCAGTACGATGTAAATACGACAATTTAGAAATAAGAATTCGGGACCGAGTAGTACTGGGCTTGCGAGACGAGCAGCTGCAAAACAGAATAATCGCCAAACCCACCAGCGATCTGCAGGAAGTGCTGGATGAACTTTTAACATACGAATCCACCGGGTATCGCGACCCCCCCCGCAGTAGCATGGCAGTGTCGGCCGAGATCAACCAAGAAGGCTATGTGGACTGCGGGGAGGTGGACCAGCAGTGGGAAGAAGATATCGCTGAAGTCTCCAGACGATTCGGAAAATTGGCGCCTAACCCATCCCGAAGTGAGGGGCCGGAACCTAACCGCCGTCACCAATCCGCAACACCGCAAAGACAAGCGATAGGGGCCCAACGACAATGGAGGGACACCACAAACAGACCGCGCGACAACGATAACCAAAACCGGTGTGGCAGCTGCGGAGGCAACCATCCCCGCGCCTCTTGCCGATTCCGTACCGCAAAATGCAGAGCGTGTGGGAAGACCGGCCACATCCAGGCCATCTGTAGGAGCCGTGCTCGCGACAACCGCCTTCACGAAGTCGATGTGTGGCCCGAAGGTAAGGTAACCCTTACTTTAGTGGCAAAGAGACCCCTAGACCCAGGGTTAAAATTCCAAATCTAGGGGAGGTGGCGCGTGTCAATCGCAGTAGGAAAGGAAAAAATAGCAATTTTCCAGAAGGAAAATTAAAAATCATAGTCCATCTGCAAGGGGTTCCTTGCAGAATGGAAATAGACTCAGGGGCTTCAGTGTCAATAATATCCAGTGAAACCCTTGAAAGGATTGAACAAATAAGTGGAAGGAAAATTCCACTTAGTTCAACAAAAATTCAATTAACCGATTTTCAAAAAACCCCAATAAAAATAAAAGGAAAGATTAGCCTTAGTGTTAAATTTAAGGGGTTTAAGGGGGTTTTAGATTTAATAGTCACTGAGGGACAAAGGACTAGTTTAATTGGCCTTAACTGGTTCCCAGCCCTGGGCATTTGGATCGGGGGAATAAATTCAGTAATTAAAAATAAGACCCTCGAATCAGTCTGCAATGAATTTGCAGACGTATTCGATGGATCTCTAGGTAAATACAAAGGGCCCCCAATTAAATTTAATCTAGACCCCTCAGTAAAACCTATCAGGCTTAAGGCCCGAAGGGTACCTTTCGCCCTGAAGGAAAAAATCGAGGCCGAGCTCGACAGGCTTGTAGGCCAGGGCGTCTTAGAACCTGTTGAGGGTGGTTTGTGGGAAACGCCGATTGTCACACCCCTCAAACCCAATGGGGATGTGAGAATCTGCGCTGACTACAAAGCCACCCTGAACATTGGAATGAAAAAACATGCTTACCCGGTTCCGACGGTGAAGCAGGTCCTCGCCACGATCCAGGACGGCGCCATGTTTGCCAAGCTAGACAAACGTATGCGCATGCGTACTTACAATTGACTGTTTCTGAAGAGGCTGCAGAAGCACAGACGATTGTTACCCACAAGGGGGCGTTCCGAGTCCACAGACTGCAATTTGGTATTGCAGCAGCTCCAGGCATCTTTCAAGAAGTGATGGAGAGGACCTTAAAGGGCATACCTGGTGTATGCCCTTACTTTGATGATGTCTTGATAGCTGGAAAAAATGAGGAAATGTTAGTGGAGCGGCTTGAACAGGTATTGGGAAGATTTAGGAGGGCTGGATTGAAACTAAAAAGGGAAAAATGTTGCATTGGGGTTAAGTCCACTGATTTCTTGGGGTTCAGGATAGACAAAAATGGAATCCATCCTACCCCTGACAAAATTAAAGCAATTAAATGGGCTCCTGAACCAAGGAACAAGGCTGAACTACAAGCCTTCCTTGGCTTAGTAAACTTCTACCATACATTTGTGCCACACAAGGCTGCCATTGCAGAACCCCTCCATAGACTCTTAGATAAAAAGACTCCTTGGCAGTGGCTGAATAAACATAGAGTTAGTTTCCAAACTGTAAAGGACATTCTTTCCAGCCAATCAACAGTAACCCATTTTATCGAAAATAAACCAATTTATCTAGCGTGTGATGCTTCACCTTATGGTGTGGGGGCTGTTATCAGCCACTTAGACAACCAAGGTATACAAAGACCAATCGCATATTATTCCCGGACGCTAACCAAAGCAGAGCGGAATTATGCTCAGATAGACAGGGAAGCCTTAGCAATCGTGGCAGGAGTAAAAAAGTTCCATGACTACCTTTATGGTAGGAACTTTACCATACTGACTGACCACAAACCCCTATTGGGACTGTTTACCACGGATAAACAGACTCCCCAAATCATGTCACCCAGAATGCTGAGGTGGTCCATTTTCCTCTCGGCATATTCATTTTCTCTCCAATACAGACCGGGCAAGGACATGGGACATGCTGACGCCCTTAGCAGACTGCCATTAAACATCACTGAGGAAGACCCTGCCCCTGTGGGACAAATAATGTCCCTACAGGACATTCCTGACTGGCCTTTAACCGCTAAAGATATAGCTGTGGCAACAAATAATGACCATACTTTAAAGAGAATAATGGCCTGGGTCCTGAGCGGGTGGCCAAATGCCAACCCTGATGCCAAGTACATTCCCTATTTTAGAAGAAAAGATGAACTGTCAGTTCATTTGGGATGCTTACTGTGGGGAAACCATGTGGTCATTCCCGAAATCCACAGACCAGCTATTTTATTAGAGTTACATGAAGGGCACCCAGGAATAGTACGTATGAAGGCGTTGGCTAGGAGCCACTTGTGGTGGCCAGGACTGGACAATGACATTGAGGAATGTGTTGCCAATTGCCATTTGTGCCAACGTTCTAGGCCGGAACAACAACACATTCGTACGCATAAGTGGGAGTTAGCTAGGAATCCTTGGTCCAGGATTCATATTGACTTTGCTGGACCTTTCCAAGGGTTAACATTCCTGGTAGTAGTGGACAGCTTCTCTAGATGGCTAGAGGTAGTACCAGTCAGTTCATTGACTTCAGGTAGAACAATACAGGTATTAAGGGGCCTCTTTGCCACTCATGGGTTACCGGATGTAATTGTGTCTGATAATGGGCCCCAATTCACCTCTGTTGAATTCCAGGATTTCCTCAAGGCCAACTCGATTAAACATAAGACATCAGCACCCTTCCACCCATCCACCAACGGCTTGGCTGAACGAAATGTGAGGACCACGAAAGACGCCTTAAAAAGAATCATTCGGGGCGACTGGCATCAAAGACTGGCCGAATTTTTGCTGACCCAACATACGACCCCATGTACAGCTACCGGCAAAAGTCCAGCTGAAATGAGGTGGGGAAGGAGACTAACCACCAAATTGGACAGATTACACCCTGACAGACTCCTACCAAGTGCTGAACTGGACATTCCAAATAGAACATTTAAAGTGGGGGATTTAATCTGGGCCAGGAACTATGCACAAGGGGACAAATGGATCCCAGGGGTGGTTACTGAAATATTGGGTCCCCTGTCTTACACTATTGAGGGGGAAGGGAATAGGATCAGCAAAAGACACATAGATCAGCTGAGAAAGAGAACTAGTGGATGTTTGCCAGTAGTTGGGGATCAAAGTATATTTGGGGGGAACTTTACATCCAGGGTCAGCGATAACAACACGCCAGATAGTGGGGTAGCAGAAACGCAAAATAACTCATCCCATGGTAACCAACAACAACAATTTAGTCAAATTGACTGGGAAATACCCCTGCGGAGTAGGCCAGCGATAGTTGATCTTCAAACACAAACAAATCCACAAAACAGCAACAGGGAAGCGTCAGAGTCAGGTAGCCAAGAGTCCAGGTCCAACAGTGGCAATCAGCCATGCAGACAATCAGAAAGAAGTGACCCTAGCAGCCAGAGCAATAGATACCCTACAAGAGTACATAGGCCACCAAAATATTTAAAGGATTTTGTACATAAATAACAACAACTGGGGGGTAAGGGGTGTTGTGTCTGTAAATAGTTGCAAACAAGGAGAATAGCAGATTGCAATATAGCTGGGTTTAGAGCGGGAGATTCCGGTGCAATCATTGGTTACAATAAACAAGAAGCGGGAAAATAGACTCCGATGATTGGTTACAGTTCAAACAGTTCCACTATAAAAGCTTGCAACATTTGACAGTTGACAGTTGACTTATGTGTATTCAATAAACTCGTTCATTGTAAAACCACTCTGAGTCCTCGTCTATCAGAACCAAACACACTGACTTTAACTAAAAAGTTCCATAATAAAAGATTAAGAACACTTTAATAGGTTATTTTATTATTCTCACAATTTGGATCAAAGTCTAGTGTCACTGTGAAAAAAGCTATCCATTATCCAGGCATCACTACTGGAAGGAAGTTTGTTGTATTATTTACTATTGTAAGTGCAAACTATCCAGCTCATTCTACTCAGCAAAGGAAGTTCTTGTATGTGCAACAGTGAAGAATGAAATCAATATGACTTACTTAGGCTGAGTCCTGAGAGATTCTAAGTCACTAATAGCCTGTGAAGGAAAAAACATGCACGGGCATTTTTGATCGATTTTGCAAAAGAGTTCTTCAAATGCATTGCACAAACACTGTATTTTTCAGCAAGCATGGTCTCAGAATCTTAGTTAGATTGCAATCTGTAATTTTACAAAAGGTCAAGGGAAGAGGCACTTATTTCCTTGAATTTATCATTAATTTGTTAGTATATATATTCTTATTATTACCTCTAAACAGGAACAGAACACCATACAACAGAAAATTCACATTGATTGCACACCACATGTCCATTCTCCATGCCAATTATTTTTTTCCTTGGAATGATCCTCTAGCAAGAATTCCATTTCCATGTGGTGGTGCTGAGGCAAGGGTTATTTTTTAATGTTCCTTCTCCCCGTATGTTTGCATTTCTTTGGGTTGGAGCGCTAGAAGAGGTACAATGCTATTACTGTTTCAACTGTCTTAATGCCTTTGAGTTGAAATTACTAAAGATCTAATGAATATTTCTGGACTTATAATTCATAAGGAATATTAGTCAAGAATAGCAGTGGTCCAACTTATTTTGCAGCCTGACATGAAAAGATAATTCACAATCTCATTACATGGGTAGAACTGGTTATTGAGTTGAGTTCAACACTGGCCAGAGGATAATGCTTTCCATTGTGCCAGAAGGAAGTTAACTAGGTTAGGGTATGTAGAGCTAGCCATGCAGCCTACACAACTGCCTCAGTACTTTGCAGCCAGATGACTGTGGCTTTGTCAAACAATACCTGTATCTGAATATGGTAGTTTAGAAAAATATGAAAAATGATTTTTAAGGAAAATATGAGTCACAAGTACTCCTCCCACTCCTTTGCTCAATTTATTGGAAATTATCAAATTCTTTACAGAGAATTTTTGTCTGGATGTTTAATAATAATTTGATCTTCAATAAAGTGTGGGATTTAAAATGTCTTTATATATTCCAGAGTAGGGCATATTCAATTATCCATACTCAACAGTAAAAACAGTGTGCTAGAATTATGCAATTATTAATTGCAGAAGTATAGAAACTAGTTATAATGCTATCTTTTTACAGATATGGCAGAATTTTATCAAAATGATTTTCTTTTCTTTCTTTCTTACCTATGCTAATCTTTCGGTCATATATAAAGTCCAGACTGTACAATGCAAAGTTAAATCAATATTATGTGAAGAAAATGAAGTTTGGAAGACCACAACTGATTTTGTGGTCAATAAAAAAGCCTTGCTGTTTTTTATTGATGCTATTATGTATTGAAAATTCTGCAATACAAACATAGATTATCTAGGGATAATTCAGTACAAGTTAAATTAAAATTATCACATCCCAAATATTTAAAGTTTACTAGGCTCATTCAGGGCCTTTTTAAAACTTACCGGTAAGAACCAAGGAGCAGAACAGTCATTTGACATACAGCATATGTGCCTAGCTTCTCACTCCATTATATGGCAATGTACTGTATGACATTTTTCCCCCATTACATTTTTGTCTTGTCAATAAATAGAAGATTGTGGAAAAATAGACTCATTTGTGCTGCTGTGGCCTGGCTGTACCTACAACATGAGGAAAATGTTGTACAAGTCAGTTGGGTGCTGCTTAACCCTTTGCCTATTTTGGACAGTAGTGATGGCACTGACATGTCCCTTAATCTGGGTTCCAGGAAAGAAACAAGATAAATAAGATCTGATGCATCAAGCAATTGTCTCAAATGTAATTGTTTCTCAAGACATCCAGCCTATTTTTTTCCATCACTCATCTTTCACAAGGCTAATATTTTAAGCGCTACTACTTGAGAACTCTTCTACTTGAAATGGAATATGCCCTTATGTAATTTTTTAAGAAAACCAAGATCATGGCATCCGGCCCTCTCAATTCCTGGCAAATAGATGGGGAAGAAATGGAGGTTGTGACAGATTTTATTTTCCTGGGCTCCAAGATCACCGCAGATGGGGACTGCAGCCAAGAAATTAAAAGACGCTTGCTCCTGGGAAGGAAAGGCATGGCAAATCTAGACAGTACACTAAAAAGCAGAGACATCACCCTGCCAACAAAAGTGCGTATAGTCAAGGCTATGGTCTTCCCAGTTGCAATGTATGGCTGTGAAAGTTGGACCATAAGAAAGGCTGAGCGCCAAAGAATTGAGGCCTTTGAACTATGGTGCTGGAGAAGACTCCTGCGAGTCCCTTGGACTGCAAGGCGATCAAACCGGTCAGTCCTAGAGGAGATCAACCCTGACTGCTCTTTAGAAGGTCAGATCCTGAAGCGGAAACTCAAATACTTTGGCCACCTAATGAGAAGGAAGGACTCACTGGAGAAGAGCCTAATGCTGGGAAAGATTGAGGGCAATAGAAGAAGGGGACGACAGAGAATGAGGTGGCTGGATGGAGTCACTGAAGCAGTAGGCGTGAGCCTAAATGGACTCCAGAAGATGGTAGAGGACAGGAAGGCCTAGAGGAACAATGTCCATGGGGTCGCGATGGGTCGGACACGACTTTGCAACTAACAACAACAATTTTTCCCTGATGCAATTCTGTTGAGAAAAAAAAACATCAACTGGAACTTTCCCATCTGTGAACCTCTTAGGAATAAAGTTATTTTGCTGAGATCAGACATACCCAATATTCCATTTTTAAAATATTCTAGTTCTAGTTATTTTGCCATTCTTCTACTGAAGAAATTGTAGTAACTTTCCATTGAGAAGCACAGAGTATCCTAGCAGCTGTTAATATTATAAATCTAGTTGAGTATTCTTTGTAAGAAATTGATGTTTATTAGAAAGGTGGCAGTTCGGAAAGCTACGTTCTATTCAAAATGATCTCCCATTTATTTTCTATCTATTACTAGTTGCAGATTCATATCTCAAATACATTTTCATCTCAGAAGAACACATATATCCTTTGATTTTCAATACAGCTTACTAGGTTTGCTCTACTTTTGATGATGTTCCTGTATGTCATGCCCCAAAATAAAACAGCCTTCATGTATCTATTTGTGAGACAGTCTAAAACTGGAAATGTCCCTAGAGCATGGTCTGGCATTTTGGATACAAATACAGCTGGAGTCTTACAGAAGGTTTTAAGCAAAATCATGGGCTATTGTATAACAAAATTCCTTTGTATGCCCCATCCTCATATTGAGTCCAACAAAAATATAGAATCATAATTTGATTCAATCCTTGTTGCTCTGTTGCAAGTTTCTTGGACTTTAACTATGTCTGTTTTCTGCACAGATCCAAATTCTGATGAAGTGCAGCTGTGGTAATGCAGAGTTTGATTAGAGTAAAGAAATAGCGGAATCAATGTTTTTAAAGCATAAGAGAGGTGAAGGAAGTCTTTTTCTAGTTTCTTTGCATACAGATTCTCCCAGTCTTTTTTTTTTCATTTATCAAGCTCTAGATGAGTAAGAAGTGAGAAAAATAGTTGAAGGAGTAGCTATAGAAAGTTATGTGACATAATCACATAGAAGATTCAGTTTTCCTCACGTATGCAAAATGCCTTTTTTCCTCTGCAAAACTTCCCTTTCAATGGAAGTTTTAACCATGAGACTCTGAATCACAAAACAGTTCATTTTAGCATAGCTCTTACGATAAAAACAGGGTTTTTATATGGGTTCAGGAAATTGAGTGAATTCTATAAATCATTTTCATTTAACCACAGGTAAACATATGTCATATTTTACCTCCCATGTGTGGGGCACAGACTCAGGTTTAAATAGGTTTCTGCTGTCACATTAGTTTGACAGCATTAAAATTTTGGTTGGTGCTTAAAGATGGCAGAAATTATCGAAATACAGGTAGTTCTCGAATTACAACTATTCGTTTAGTGACCATTCAAAATTACAACAGCACTGAAAAAAGTAACTTATGACCAGTGGGTTTTTTTGTAAAAAAAAAAAGTGCCGGAACTCACACACAGCTCTGGCTCCAGTCGAAAGCCCTTTATGAAGTGAGGGGAGGGAATGCTTTAGGGAGCTTCTGAGGTGCAGATCACGTGAGCAGCATCAGCTGATGGATGCCATTGCCACGGCTTTTGAGAGGGCACTTGTTCGGAGCCGGCATGTCTTCTGCCACCTCTTCTTCTGCCACCTTGTCCTTCTCTGCCTCTAATGACTCAGAAGCTTCCTCTGGAGCCAAAGTGACCAAGGCAGTGGCAGCGCTGCTGCTTTGGGAGCACGCCTGGTCCTTCGGAAAGATTCACTCCAGGGATCAGTCCTTGTCCCTGGTGGCCAACACAGGGATGAGGACAGGCGGCGGTGGCGGGTGGAGCCCCATGAACCAAGGCAGGGAAGAGGGTCTGCTTTCAGGGCCGTGGAAGTGTTTCCAGGTCGACCTTTGATGCCCCTGATTTCCTTTCACCAAGCCAGAGCTTTACTCGTGCTGGCAGCTTAGAAGGAGCCAGTTCTTCCGTTCAAAAAAAAGTGCCGGAAGGCCATTCTGTGAGTTCTATGACAAAAAAGCACTGCTTATGACCATTTTTCACATTTACAGCCATTGTAAGTTACCCCCTGGTTATATGATCAAAATTTGGGTGCTTGGCAACTGGCATGTTTTTATGACAATTGCACTGTCCCAGGGTCATGTGGTCACCATTTGTAACCTTCTCAGCTGGCTTCTGACAAGCAAAGTTAATGGGGAAAACCAGATTCACTTAATGACCGCATGATTCATTTAACAACTAGTGATTTGTTTAACAACTGTGGCAAAAAGCTCATAAAATAAAGCACAACTCACTTAAGAACTGCCTTGCTTAGTAACAGAAAGTTTGGGCTCAGTTGTGATCATAAGTCAAAGACTATCTCAGGGGTCTTCAAGCCTGGCCCTTTTATGACTTGTGGACTTCTGGGAGTTGAAGTCCACAAGTCATAAAAGGGCCAAGTTTGAAGACCCCTGGACTACCTGTATTCATGTCTAGGGATTTTCTTTACTAGCTAAAAGAATTGTTGCTGTTATTTTCTAGTGGTTGTTTTCACAGAATGTGGTGATCCACAGGTAAATGGCACATAGTTAACAAAATTCAGCTAGTTTGCACGATTCCCTCAACCACAAACTAAGGACATTGACTGGATTCATCTAACACAGTGAACCACACATTTGCAAAGCACATTTTGGACCAGTGTATCATGTGAAATCATCTTATGTATAATTATATGAACCAAAGGAAGGAAAGGATACTTGTCTCCTATTTGTATATTAGGACTGAACTGTTTCAGATGCTAGAAGGTAATAAGCAGATAGTTTGAAAATGAAGAGATTTTTCAACCCTTTTTTCCATTCTCTTCTACAGGGGTCTTCAAACTTGGCCTTTTTATGACTTGTGGACTTCAACTCCCAGAATTCCTCAGCCAGGCAAGCTGGCTGAGGAATTCTGGGAGCTGAAGTCCACAAGTCATAAAAGGGCTAAGTTTGAAGACCCTGCTCTTCTATAACAAATGCTTTAAACAACTTGCTTTAACTCCAGGTGATCCACTAAACAAAAAAAGCCACCATTTGTCAAATGAATCTGGAGATACAGATGGCTCTAACCCTGTTAGTCTTTTATAAGGCTCTGAAGACCTGGCTGTTTCCCCCAGGCACTGGGCCGGAAGCTTAGTCAAACTCCACGGTTGATGTGGTTTTATGGTTGGAATGTATTATCTCCCTCAGACATCGTGAGTTATTTTTTGTAATTGTTGATTTTTAATCTTTGTACATCATCAAGAATCACTGCTGTGAGATGAGTGGTCAAAATAAATTTAAATATTTTTTTTAAAATAATACAATAAGCATGTGCCATTTAAGGTAAAGGAAAATAATTTTATGTGCAAAATCCGGTTCCTGGATCTTATTTTTATACTATCAACCTTAATGTCTCAGGCCATGAGGTACACAGTCTCTGTCTTCTATCCATCATTTGCCCTCTGAACTGACTGATTTCCTTTGCTTTCTAGTAGGAATGATCCAGACAATCTGTTGAATTTGAGAAATATAAAAGTCACTTTAGCCCTTAGCTTGCACTGAAATAGTACCTTAATAGTTGGCAGTAGAAATTGGTCAACAAGCAACTCATATATAAGATGTGGATTGTTAACCTTTGGGGATATGTGTTTGCCAGATGGCCAATGGATCAAGAAGAGATGAAGCATAGTTGTCAGAGATATTATCATCATTTTTTTTCTCTAGTTAATGTAGCTCTTGGCTTGCCATAGCTAGTAATGCAATCCCTTATACATAAAAAGTAAAGATCACAACTTAAACTGTCAGTATTTAGTAATAACTGAAGAGGTAGCATTTTCTTATCAGCCTTACTCAAGTTCGTGTTTCTAGGTATCTTCACCTACAAGTCTCATCAATCCCAGCCAGCATGATTAAAATATCTGGAAGCCATCAACTGGGATAGTTAGCATGTATTTATCAAATGACTGTATTTTAAGATGATTTGTATTTGTACCACCCTATGGAAAATGCCCCAAGGAATTATTTTTTCTTGCCCACATTTGTTCCACTAAAGAACAAAATATAAATAGTGCTCACTTGTGCACACTTTAAACAATATCTTATTTTGAAATGATTTGTCTTATTAAGTTCTTTGAAGGTCTGATTAAAAGCTGTTCATAAATATCCTCAAGCAGGACATTCTTCTTCCATAGGGTTTTATTCTCAGAAGTAAGCATAAGTCTGCAACCCATATAATACTCATTTTAAAAAATTTACTCCATTTCAGCTTAGCCTATGGAAAACCTGATGATTTAGTAAAGCCTGGGTAAGCAAAAAGAGATGTGCTTTTCTCAAAATGGAACTAAGTAGTTTAAGGAAAGCATGTGGGGGGTGGGTTTGCAGCATTTTTTTCTCTCCATAAGACTGCTAAAGTAGCCCCATGATGAGATAGGCAGCAAATACATTTAACAAATAAAATAAAAACAAAAGCCTCCAAAAATAAAGGATCTGAATATTTACAAAAAAAAATGGAAAACAAGAAAATTAAATCCTGCTATATAATTCTGTTCCCAGTCTTCAGTGAGCACTAGAACAAATCACCTTCTTTGTATTATTTCATATGTAGGCTGAGGAACATCTGTACATTTGGTGGAGAAATTTGTCATTTGCTGGGCTGCAAACCTTTCGTTCTTAGAGAGAAAGAAAAAGAAGGAATTTTGATCCTTGTTCCTGCTGAACCAGCAATTATTAACTTGTAGTAAGGTTGACAAAATGCGGTCAGCATCACATGCATCCTCCTAGTGTCAAAATCAGAAGCACATTCATTGCAACAGAAAAAAGGGTGTGTGTGACAAAGAAATAGCAGCAATACCACACATTAATTATAGCACTGATCACTGACAGTGACCTAAGAAGAAGTCCCAGGAATCAACACACTGTAAGGGCCCAAACTCTGGACATCAAGGAACTGGCTGACTAATTTTCTTCACATAGTGTATAAATAGCCTGTAGGATGTATATGTTAGCAAAAGAAATAAATCACTTTCCCAAATGTATTAGTTTTTAGGCCTTTATCGAACAAATTGGCATTAAGCAGGAATGTATGTTAAAAAAAATAAAGGACAAGCAGGCATAGCAATGGAACAATGCTAAGCAGCACTTAACAGGATAACTTCTAGAGCAAATCAAGCAGATCAAGCAGGAATGTGATTATCTTTCCAGACTTGTTGCCAGGGAACAACAAGCATTTTTTTAAAAAAATGCAATCAGGTATTAATCCAGTTTTTTTTTAAAAAAAAACCAGTTGGTTTGATCATTGGGAGGTTGCCTGTTTATTTACGTGTGCTCATGTGTACATTGAAGGAACAATCACCATAGCTGGGCAACTTGCAAAATATTGTTACCCAGCTCCAGGAGTATCAATAGTGCAGGACCAGTGATTAAATAAGAACTCAAAAATTATCCCTAGGCTCAGTGTGTACATTAAGATTCAGAAAGTACATTGCATATAACAGCAATGCCTATGATGGAATGCCAAATAATCATCGTAATTGTTAATATAAGAATTACTGAACACTTTACATGTCAGATAGCTTTTTGATGCCATTTGTCTAAGATGGCCTTTCTCAAATTGGTGTCTTAGAGATGTTTGGTTACTCTAACTCCCAAAATTCATGTCTGCCATGGTTAGCATAACCAATCATAAAACAGTTGTTTTATCAGAAGACAAACCAGTGAGTAAGGTCCATTTGGTCATACAGGAAAAGAGACACTTTTCAGCAGATGGTCTACTCTGTCAAGAATGAGAGGTCCAAAAATTGTTGTCAGATGAGGGAAGAAGCAACAAGGGGGTCTGTTATTCTGGACTTGATCTTTACAACTGGTATTAGTTAAATACATTAGTTGAAGAAGTGAAGATGAGGGAAATCTTTGGAGAAAGTGAGCAAGTTATCCATGTGATATTAATGGAAGGAGAACAGTATTATTATACTAAATTTCAGAAGAGCAGATGTTAATGAACTCAGACAAAAAAATAAATCAGACCCTGTAACTTGAAATCCTGAAAGAAAAAAGTGTTCTCACACAATCATAACAATTTCTGACAGAACAAGAAGTGGGAAATCTTTAAAGAGACCAAAGTAGATACCAAGGTCTTTTACATTGTTGCAAAGAAAAATGGACAGGGATAGCAAAGGGAAAAGAGGTATATACAGTAAACAAGGCAGTTGCCAGGTAATTGTGTCCTAAAGGTTAACATTCAAAACAACCAGGAAAGCATTCAGAGAGTGCCATAAACAAAGAGCAAGGCAAAGAGGCTGCAGGTTTGTTGATTGAAGAAGGAGGTGGTGCGGGTGTGAAGGCAAAGTCCCTTAACTTGAATTTTAATCTGTCTTTTCTCATAAGGGAAATGGAGCTCTAGCTAGTCATCATTGTTCCACTAGAGGCGATTGTAGAACTGCCAAATATAATTGCTGAGAACTGCTAGAGAACTGGCATAATTGCCCAAGACTGGAGGAAAGCAAATCTCATTATTAACCTTAAAAAAGGAAAGGCGGAGGACTCAGAAGATTAGCCCTGTCGAATTAATGTCTACGCAGGGCAAAGTATTAAACAGCATGTGTGAGAGCATTTAAATAAGAATGCAACAATGAACAAGAGCCACCTATGGATTTGTCACAAAGAAGTCATGCTAGACTAAATTGATGTCCCTTTTTTGATAGAGCTATTAGTCTAAAAGTTGGGGGGATGCCATCAGCATAGCACACCTAGGTTTCTGCAAAGCAGTTAACAAAGGAGATCTTGGAAGTAATCCTTCCAGCCTAAACTCAGTTTTATATAAAATCATTTCAGCATTTTTGCTTTTACAGCACTCTAATTCTATTCACTGTTCTGGAGGCGGTTTATTTAGGACTCTACACTAATTTCTAAAACAATGTTTTTTTCTTTCAAAATTGTTCTATTCTCTGTGTCTTCATTTTAATCAGTGCTTGATCAATACTTTAGGAAAGACCAGGGCTTTTTTTCTCATAGAACGCTCAGAACGGAGTTCCGGCACCTTTTTTGGATGGAACCTTGTAGGGTAGGCAAAGCGGGTTGTATGACATGTGTGAGTTCCGGCACCTTTTTCTTTTACAAAAAAAGCACTGGGAAAGACCAATTGCAACAGCTTCTTCCTGGCTGCTACATATGTCCAGTTAGCATAGCATTTCACCAATAAAACTGTTCAGATTCATTTGAACTTTAACTCTGGTTGGGAAGTCTAGAGTAGTGACTGGGACATCTTACGAGGTTTTTTTTTTGTTTGTAAAATCCAAGGAAGTGGATAGGGTGCCCTTGTCGTCTATTGCCTTTGGCATAGATCTTTAACCCTCATACTTTGTGTACAGGGAAAGGAGGTTATTGTTTGGATCTGAGATATTATCAAAGGCTCATTGTAGGATGGGGGTGTTGCCAGCATCCTTGAAGGATATTGTGGGTTTTCTGGATCCAGAGATGTTAGATAACTACCACTTAGTTTCCAACCTTACATTTATAATGAAGGTTTTTCAGATGATGGTGAGGGACCAATTACAGAATGTGTTATATGAAATTGCTTATCTGGATCAGTCAGAATTCAGGCCTGGGCATGGAAGGTTCCAAGAGAACTTTAAACAGAGTCTGATGTAGAGTTTATTGCAATAGTGACAACAGCAAGAACTTTGTGCCCCAAGCAGGATATTGCAACTGTTGCACCAACCAGGTATGGGCAAAAGCCCATCTGGACATGACTTCTACCTACTGTTCAAGTGGCAGGTGTGAGTAGAATGTAGCTGAAGATGTAACTTGATTATTACCATTTTCTGGAATATACCATACAACTATTAGCAATCTTTCATATGCCCCCCTACAATATGTAGAGGATATTAATTTATGGTTTGTGGCATGTTTTTTACATTAATGTCCTTTGGGACAATGATGAAGATGCTGCAAATGATCAAAACCGCTGGAAAATATTCGCTCATCTGTCCTGCACATGATCTAATGTTGATGATGACAACTTACATTTTTGCTATTTTGTTAATTATTAAAGCTACATCTTCATTGCATGCATTCATCAAGGCCACAAGATCAGATTGCCTTCATTCACCTCTATTAACATCTTTTCCTCTTTTCTTAGTTTCACTGATACATAACTTTTTTAAATTTTTGATTTTTGACATTTCTTCCTTTTATATCCAAGTAACAATTTTCCATATGCTGTAACTTTCATCACACGTGCAAGCACTTCTCTACCATCCATAATTGCTTTGGTCAGTCAAGCCTTTTACATAATAATTCAGCAAAGTAGAAGTCTTTACCAGCCTTTAGTTACAACCATGTCAGATGAAATATTCTCTAATAATAAGGATAGTACTGGACAATTCTGATACATTTTTGCTAATAGTTCACAAATGCAATCAAAACCCAATTTTAACCCAAGCACATGCATGGTAATCTAGACAAAATAGAATTTCTATCTAAAGTCTGCTTTGAAATCCAACATATTTTGGCTTTCATCTCACCAGGAGAAAGAACATGCACTATATGGACACACACTCAGGATGCATTTACTGTTTATCAATTTAAACCAGCAATTGCTGAAGAATACAATTGATAAAATATTTCTAATTCAGAACTCTGCCTAGTTAGCACACTCATTATTTAGACATATCTAAATATCTCCCTATAACAAAAATAGATTTAGTCCCAATCACCAATGTTTTATTTGTATCTATCCCTTTAGAAATTGACAGACAGAATAGAGAGAGGAAAGAAAGAATAAATGAATGAATAAGGTCTCTTATTGTACAGTATGTACAATGCCTTAAACAAATCACAGTCCTGTTTCTGGATGGGAAGAAGATATCACCTGTTCCTGTACCTGCACTCAAGAAACAGTAAGTGGTCCATACTGGCAATGGGCTAAGTAGAAAGTGCAGATCTACCCCAGAGAGAATTGATATATACAGGAACTGTTAACAGTTAATCTACTATTCTATGTGCCTTGGACAGGCCCACTGGTTTCTTGTCTCCAAAAATATTTGTTTCAACTGTCATATCTACTTAATTGGTCTTGTCAATCAAAGGCCCCGTATTATTAATCTCATTGTCATTGTCAAACTTTTAAGTGATCTTTTAGCTTGTGGTGCTCCTGCATTGAATTTGGCCTTAAAGACCCATTTGCATCCCACTGCTTTCCTTTATGTGAGCGTCTTGACAAGTTTCCATGTGTCATTCTTGTGAAAAGATTCAATTTCATTTTCTGCAGTTTCTGCTTTTCTGACTCAGTGGCTGAAATTCTCCCAGTTTCCTTCCACCCACTTCTTGTTGATGCAAGAAGCCTAATCTCTTGTTACCTATCTCTGAATCTGTCAGATGTGGCACCTCATCTTTCACTTGCTATCTTGCACTTCACATATAGATACATGCTGAAGATCCCCATTGAAGTCTGTGGTCTTGATTCATTGTTTATTTGGATATGGAGAACACGATCTCATCTTGCACTATATATCACAATAGTATGTGTGATGTGATCTAAAATTTTGTATCCCTTGCAATATTGTAAATTTTCAACAACAACAACAACAACAACAACAACAACAACAACAACAACAACAATAATAATAATAATAATAATAATAATAATAATAATAATAATAATAATATAAGCCAGGAGATACCTGGTTGATACCTAGGATGCTGGCAGCAGCCTGTGTCAACCATTAGTGCCAGTCAATTTGAGTGTTCAGTTGACTGAGTTTCATGTTTTATGAATAAAAGTTTTAATAATAATAATAATAATAATAATAATAATAATAATAATAATAATAATAATAAAATAAAAATAAAAATAAAAATAAAAATAAAAATAAAAATAAAAATAAAAATAAAAATAAAAATAAGTTGGAAAGGACTTTGGAGGTCATCTAGCCCAACCCCTTGCTCAGCCAGGAAACCCTATACCATTTCAGACAAATGGCTGTCCAGTCTCTTCTTAAAAACTTCCAGTGTTGGAGCATTCACAATTTCTGGAGGCAGGTTGTTCCACTGATTAATTATTCTGACTGTCAGGAAACTTCTTTCTAAGATCTGCAATTCAGTCTGGCTCTTGAGTTGTTTTGGCACATTGCATAGCATTATATTTGTGCCCTTGGCTGAGAGACTGTTGTGGAAGTAGGTGGCAATATTAATGCCTCTCCAATCTTTATTAGCTAGTTCTGCATCTTGCAGCATGCATCCAGTAGAGAATAATTTTAGGCATGCCATTCTTTCCTGGGGTAAGGTGACTGTGGTCTGCATGCAATCCTTTCTTCTTCTGGGTACCTTTCCATGTCTTGTCCCATATGTTCACCTGCAATGCCTCTGTCTAGGCAAAACTCAAAGCTTTCCCACCAGATTTATTGCTTACTAAAGTCACTTTTTTTAACTTTATGTAATATTGCCTTACTTCTTGCTCAAGTAAGAAAAAGTACGGTAAATCTTGAGTAATCACCCATAGAACTCAATATTAATCTGCTTCTTCCTTAAATAATTGCAGATGTCACTGTGGACCAACTCCAAAGACTTCTTTATCTTTGAAAGGAAAGGCCTGCAAAGGAAGGTCTTATGCCTTTGGCCTTTAAAGAGCAGGGTCATTTTGATTTATATATACACAGCTTTATTTTCAGCTCTTTTGCCAACTTGTCTAATTTGTGAACAGCATCTAGATTTCTGTTCCTCATTCTTCTTTGCCACACATAACACATATATTATGTCTGGAATTTATTGTTGCTCTAGCTATATTATCCTCACAATTCACTTCAAAAAGTCCATTTTCTCGGAGTATGCCTTTTATAAATAATTTTCCATTTTGAAACAAATCAAATTGTCTTTGCAATTTATTTCATACTCTTTTTGTGTCATAAGTTGTACTGACAATGCACTAAAATCTAAATCTGGAATATAGAAGGCAGGCTTTATTGTTCATTTAATGCCCCTACCTTTACTTAACATGACCAAAATTTTTACTGAGCCTCTGTCTGCTGAGAAGACAGGAATTTTTTATCTATTAGATAAAAGTACTTGATTTGTATCCAATCGCTGGATTCATAAGTATCTCCTTTTCCTTAAAAAGGTTGCTTGTTACCTTAGAATCAAAGCGTAAGCTATTTTGAGATGGACAAAGACAATCTTAGATGATTTTGCTGACTTCTTCCCTGCATTTCATTTGAAAACATTCTATTTTCTGTCTTTTTTTTTTCTTCCTGTGTTAGAATGACTCAAAGTCTTTGGAACATTCCCTGACTGGTTTTTCTTGTTTCCTATGCCTAGGTCAATGGATTTGCAAATGGAGCACCACCTTTTCCTGTGCTTAGATGATTGCAAGATGATTCTTGAGTGAAATTTTGTTTTCTTTCTCAGAGTTATATAAATCAAAGTTTTATAGATAGTTAAGGTTAAGATCCACTGTTTCTTTCTGGTGCTTACACTACAGCTTCAGTGCTTTCTAGAATCAATTTTAGGAGCAGGACAATCAGAATTTCTGGTTGTATTTTCTCTTTCAAGTTGACTTGCTATCCTACATTTCATTCATATGCAGAGAGAGATAGCCTCCCTGTTGCAGCTGCCTGTTGTATAGCTTTATGAAAAGATACACTTCAAAAACTGTGCATCTTTTACCCTGCAAGTCATAGTTTTCAAAATATTTTTCACTTAATCTAAATCTACAGATGTACAAGAACAGAATAAAATTATTTACCGGTATGTTCTTTTGTGATTTGCTATATTTCGTTGTCTTTATGTATTGCTTGGCATCCATGGGACTATATTTATCACAATCCTTTGGAACTTGGGAAGCTTTTTAATCTTGTAGAACCAATGAGGAAATTTTGATTGTTCCAGTTTCTCCATTAGCTAATGTCCACACTCACACTCCAAATCCATGTCCGTGTATGCTATATGAGTGTCTATGCCTGGAAAATAGGAATTTAACTTGAGCAAGGATTAGTGAAACAGATTTTTAATTTAACAGAAAGGTGGGCTACAGTATTTAAAAGAAATTTATGAGGTAGGCCAGGGGTAGGCAACCTTGGCTCTTTTATGACTCATGGACTTCAACTCCCAGAATTCCCGAGCCAGCATAGCATAGGTAGGCAGAAGTAAGTAAGTAAGTTGTACTTACCTAGCTATATTCTACCAGGAGAATCATCAAGGCAAAAAACACAGGTAAATGTCTGTCTAGGGAACGAAGGCAGAAAGTTAGATCTTCAGGGAAGCAATCGTAGAAACAAAGAGCAGGCAGAGCAAGAGATAAAAAGGAACACAGAGAGGACACATAAGGAACATTTATGATGAGAGAGTTGTGAAGTGTTGAGAACCAATATATTTTTCCTTGTTGAAGGAAAAATCTTCACCAAGGTCCAGTCCAAGCCAGGAATAATAAAAATGGAGACTGCTTTAGAAAGAAGGTTGTACTTTATTGAAGAGGAGAGCTAGGACTTTTGAGATTGTTTCCTGTTCCTGTTTGAGGCTTTGTATTTCCTGTGTCATGTACTCTGACCTGAGTCTGAGTGTGCCCTTTTGATATTGGTGCCACTCTTAGATTCCAGAAAACCACTCAATCAGTGTTTATGAAACTCAGCAACTTTAAGACATGCGAGCTTCCTCAGCCACCATGCATGAAGTCCATTGTACAAAAGAATGGCAACAAATATTTTGTATCTTTAGCCTGTACTTTTAGCCACCTAATGGTGATACAGACTTTTGCATCCCAGATTTAGTAGCCTGAACATTCATAAGATAAAGTCTTTTGTATCAAAGCTTTACCAAATATTTATTTGCTTAAGTGTAGTTGTCACTTAATAGGACAGTAACTATCTCCTCCTTGGGACCACTGAGCATAGTTGTGGGGAAGATCCCTCACTGATTCATTCACAGCATCACAGAAAAAGGAAAGTTAAAATGTTAATGTGTGTTGACGTAGGACCTGGTACACAATGGTTCATTGAGAAATTACAAACTTTAATGAAATATGTTTAGTTATCTACAATCTATCCATAATGTGAGGAAGAGCCAAAATAATGTGCAGTTCCTTATCATTCTCTGATTGTTTCCGGCCATTCATTCATATATTTCTTGAGTGAATCTTCCTTTTTGTTTTGATTCTATGGACTTATATTTTCTTTAATACCCCAAAGTTTGGGGGGGTGTTAATTAGTGTGTTCTGTAAACCCAGCCATTAAATATAGCAAACTATTATTTATATCTTATTGTATGGATCAAAATATTACAGTTTATTCAATAAATTATGATCAAGCAAAACGAGACTGAATGATACATGAACCAGAGCTTAAAGTATGGGAACCTCTGCCATATGTATTTCAGTCCAAGACTTCTCTCACATTCTTCAGAAGTTATTTTATATATGAGGAAAGTTTAGCTGTCTAATTTGCTTCTCACCACTTCTTACTTAGTAAAATATGTTTTGGCCTTATGAGATGAATCATCAAATATGCTAGCTTCACCATGCATTTAGAAACAGAGCAAAATACATATTTAAATTAAGAGTTTTATGAAAAGTTATCAACAATGCAATCTGAGCTAATGAATCCATATGAAATTTAACCTGTATCTTCTAAATTGATAGTTTGGTCTGCTATACTGATGTTCTCTTTTGGGGGGAAAAAAGTCAGCATACTTCGTGATTCATAAAAGCCTACAGTCATAATTATATGCTAATTGATTTCAACACCCACATATACAACAATTTGCTTTCTACCTTTTATTATATGTGTGATTTTCCATCTCACCAAAGTTCTGGCATATTCCCGAGCTCTTTTCTGAGCAGCAGTAACAGAATTTGCTTTGCTAAAAATCTGGAGTTGTAATATCAGGTTTTTTTAAAAACATGTATTTATTTTATCTTTTACATTTGTCACTTTTCCAACCTAAGCAATATGGAGTCAACTAAATCTTGTTGACTTTTATGAAAAGTTATCAACAATGCAATCTGAGCTAATGTTACAATGCTAAAGCCATATCTTTGCTTCTGCCATCCTCAAAACACCTAAGAATAAAGAGCAAAAGATATAATGTAGTCACTGTCCTAACTCATCTCTTTTTTCTCCTTTTTACACATTAAACTGATTTTCAGGCAAATCTCTCAGCGTGATTTCCATGAAAATATTGAAAGTAAGCTTAAGTGACAGTGTATAATAAACAGGAGGGGAGGACAATATTTTTGAAAACATCTGGATAAACAAGGTTTTGTGGAAGAATGGGGGAGTATATTTGAAAACATACACAAGTAGTTAGTGGGCAACTTAATAGGGCTTGTATTTTCGCTCTCTAGCACTTGAATATATAAAAATATGTCTTTAGTATCTTAATCTAAACCCAACCTTTGCCACCCATTTTCATCAAAGTATGGGGTGTTTTCCATTTGAGCCATTCAGTGACAGTCTTTCCAGAATACTCCATTTCATTTTTTCTTGTGCGCTGGGAAAATCAGAAATGAAATCCAGCATATTGGGAGAACACCAAGATGCTGAACAGGTCTATTCCACTGCACAGAAAGCAGGGTATATCTGTGATGCTACAGCCCTGTGCTCATCTGTCAGGCTTTGAAGATTATCCTCTATAACAATAAAGTAAAGTTCCAATGGTTCTTGTGGTCTCTTTTTCCTGACTTGCCCTGCCTCAAAGGGCTGATATTGTGATACTGAAGTCTAAAATAAAATTTAAAATCCCTTTGGACTAAGGTTTCATCTAAATTGCAGTCTGCAATATCTTCCCATTAAGCAATTCCCTTGCTGTTTGTTCCCTTACAACTTTCTACTGTAAGTCTTATTACTTATTTACAGTACTTACACCCTTACTTACACACAGACACTTAGACATAAAAAGTTAAAGCATCAGCATCCACATATATGCAGGCCCAATACCAATTTTAAATAAATCTTCCCTTCTTGCATTTTTGAAGCAATTCTTCAAGGTCTTTTGCTACCTTTATGACAATGTTGTTTTAAAAGTACAATTAAAAACCTTATTCCACATGCAGAAAACCAAAAAGTTTCTTCTAAATTGCTACATTTGTTATCTTTTAGCTGAAATGACTAGACTCGAATGACTGCTGAAACAATGAAATGGTGCTCTCTAGATATAACAAACTATATCAGGGAAAAGTAAAGCAGTTGCAAAAACAAAAATACTAATTTTAAAAGAAAATGCTGCCTTTCAAACCAGGGATGTTCCCCATGTGAAACAAACATGCTAACTGCTGAGCCAGTGAGATAACATTATAACCAGATTTTCTTGAAACAAATGAAAATCAGGTGAGGGGTTATTCCTTCCTCTGAGAAGTAGTTAATGAACTGCTGGGTTTAGCCTGAAGGAAAACACATCAGCCCCTCAATTTAAGAAGGGGAAAGCAGTTCTTTAAAACTTTAGAAGGAAAATGAGCCTAGAGATCACATTTGCAATAGGAGGGGAGTCAGTGAAGAAGGATGTCATTCATTCCTACCTTCAGCAAAATGGTGCTTGGCCCACTATGGCCAGGAATACACAGTACATTTTTCCCTTAAATTCCTTAGTTTTTGTCTGTTCAAAATCTCCCAACCCTGAGTTTCATTTTCCTTCTCTGCCTCCTTTTCATTGGGGGACTCTAGATCAGTGGCGTAGCGTGGGGGGTGCAGGGGGGCTGGCCGCACTGGGCGCAACATCTGGGGGGCGCGCGCTTGCACTTGCAGCTCTCTGGCCCTGCCTGGCTCACTCACTCTCTCTCACTGCAGTGCTGGCTGTGCGAATCCGATCCGAGCCGCCGGGTCGCCGCCCACTGTGGAGGGGTGTGTGTGCCAGGCGTGCGGTGCGGTGCGGAGAGAGAGCGAGGGACTATCTGGGGGAGGGACAGTGCAGCGGCCGGGTGCTTGCCTCGGGTGCTGACAACCCACGCTACGCCACTGCTCTAGATTCTAGTATTATTTAAAGCAAGAAAGAGAAAAGCTTCTTTAACAATCTCATGAAGGGGAATTTGTGAAGAACTATTGCCTATGTCCTTGGCATATGTGAGACAAAGACTTACTGGACTTTGTATCATTTTTTTAAAGGGGAATTTATATGAGGGAATCCTCTTGTGATAACACGTCAGGTGCAAAAGACCAGGATCACATGTCATGTTCTAATTAAACTGATTTATTACTACTCATGTTTATACAGAGGACTCTGCTCAATTAACAGCACTATTTTGGAGCTAGATAATGGAATTCAAGAGGAGTTGGACTTAATCCATTTGTGGCTATATAGGGACTCTAAGCTGATTCCTCTTTTGACTCTGCCTGCAGGTTCTGCCATGCCTCTTACACAAAGTGATCTTTCTACCAAGTATTTTGTTATATTTTAAAGGATATTTTTTTTAGTCTGGTAGGATTTCCTGATTTTCTGAGGAACCTACAGCCTACAGAACTGTACTGCTACAATTATCAGCTGCAGGGGGAAAATAGACACAGAGCACATACTAAATATGTTCACAAATTTTTCCATCTAATATAACTGAGCCTTCTTCAAAATCTGTTAAAAGTACAATTTGTCCAAATAAAACCTACAATCACACCACACAAAATCTGTAGGAACTCAGAATTAAAAGTCATTCACTGATTCCTGGCAGAGTGAAAGGAAGACCCAAGTACAAACTTTAAAGCAGAGAATGTTATTTGCCTCCCCCCCCCAAACATTCTGCCAGAGAATTAGAAATGCCAGCATTTTAAATTTTTTAAAACAGCATGTTAAAATTATCTTTGAGAACATTTTAGAAATTAAGCATAATGCAAAAGAAAATAAGCTGTTACTGACATCAAAGAGGCATATGTGCTCAATCAATTTTTCTACCTAATTAGTTGCACATTAGTATTATTTGGAACCCTCCTAGATATATCATATCACACAGTAATCAATCCAAATAATATGGCTCATCTTTGCTTCTTTTAATTCCATGGCAGGACTACCCCTACCATTAGCCATGATGGAATTGGTGCTTCAGACCATTGATTTCATGACTCATAAAAGCCCAGTGAATCTTCTATTGTCATCTAGTGCTAATACTGTTATGATAAAAACAAATAAGTACTTGTTGAATGTTCTGCCTTAGATATTATGAGTTGTGCACCTCAACCAAGGCACACTTACCTATTGGCTAACTAATTAAATTATTTATTTGAATTTATTAGCCATCCAACTCCAGTGGATTCTGCTGTCTGTACCTTACCACTTTGGGTCGGATCTGGAGCAATTACAATACAGTTTGCACAGCAGAGGTACCTATATTTATTCCAGTTTTTAGAAGCCAAAAGAGATCAAGATCCTATATATTTTATAGTCCAAAAGAAGAGCCATAACAAATACAAAAGATGTTTATGTTTAGCTAATGTTTCAATAAATTTAAAACTATCTGGAGACTAAACAAATGGAAATTGATATTATCCAGGCACCATTTATGATTATAAAGAAAATGAAGGCTTTTAGTACAATGTCCCGTTGAATGTTCTTGGAAGTATAATAGCAGCAGTCATATAAATACCACATTAATGTAATAGCTATTGCTAATACTGATTAGAACAGTGCTAAAGCTTTATATATCCTATGCATAAATCAAAATCAATAGCATAGACCATCAATAATCTAAATCAGGGGTGTCCAACTGCCGACCCTCAAGCCAGATGTGTCATGCCAAAACTGCACCCACCCCATTGCCAGAAATGGAAAAAAAGTCAGCATACGTCGTGACACATCATGTGATGTTGCAAATTTGACACCCCTGATCTAAATGAAACAAGAAAATAAAAGGGGAAAGAAAGATAAAGTATTGGTGTTGGCAGAGAAATGCGCATTAGCACAGAAGTAATCTTCCACAAAAGAGTGCCATTTTGTGACTCTTTCTGCCACTTAACTCTTTGTTTACAGACTAGAAAGAACAGCCAACGATTGATTGGTCCTCCACCAGGTTAGCAAAATATATGATTTCTCAGGCAGCACTGAATGGAAAGTCTTGGGAGGGATGCTAAATCAATGTTAGTTTAATAAATATAGATCATCATGCCTAAGATGCATAGGCTAAATGTAAGCCATGGCTTCCCCAATACATTAGCACCTGCTTCTGTGGGTGAGGAATTTCTGTTTTAATGCAGCTGGTCTTTCTGAAACATATAAGCCATAGAAACAAGCAAATAAGCAGACTTGTTTTGCACACCAACATAGCCCTTGCTGAAATGAGAGGAGACCTTTTCACTCTAGTCTGTTCAGAAGGAAGGAGTTTCAGCTGTCCTATTGTTAATTCATCCCTGTTCATTTCTTCCCTATTTGCTTCTCTTGAGCTGTTGTCTGCTCAGGAAGAGTTTCCAGAAAGGAAGACAGAACAGATCTGCAGTCAAAACTGCCTGTAACAGCCTCAAGTACATTTTATACTGGAATTAGAAAGTTTGGGAGATAGAGAGAGTGGTCTTGTATGCCTTAACTTAAAACTAGTACTATGGCAAAATTGGATAGCATTATTTTCATCATCTTTACTCAAGTTAATGGAAGAGAAATAAACATTCCCCCCCCCAACCAAAATATTTCAGTGTCAATGTGATGGTGGGATGGGAGATTTTAAGAGAACAGCTTGCTCAAATAAAGAGAAACAAAATTATGGCAATCATAGTAGGTTATTGTTTGTAGGCCTTCAACTGTATTCCAAAGAACTGTCGCTGTAGTCTTTAACATGTATTTGCTGCCAGAAAATGTTCTGTGTGATTGAATTTTTATTGCCCATTTTTCCTCTTCATCAATTGCACATTTTTATCATACCATCCTAACACCAGACTGGCAATTGACTCAAGTGCAAAAGACATATGTCCTATAGAAAAGTATTTTCCTCTTTATTTACTACCATAGTAGGATCTGTTTTCAGGCATTAAAGACTGATTCATTGGCATCCTTCAGTCTTGAGAGACTATGGTATCGTGCTCTGGAAAGAGGTCCTAAAGCAGCATCTGGTGTGGCTAAAAAGGCCAATTCAAGAGTGGCAGTCCCTTCCACACTGAGGGCAGATACAATCTGTCCCCTGTCCAGCGCCCAGATTTTGCTGGTTCCGGGACTGCCTCTTTGCCTCAGCCTGATGCACAAGTGTCTCTTCGAATTGGAGAAGGCCATGCTGCATCTTTAGCCTCCAAGCTGAGCGATCAGAGGTCAAGGTTTCCCAGCTGTTAATGTCAATTCCCAAGGCCTTTAGATCCCTAAAGACTGATTGGTTTCATTGCAAAGGACTACATGATGCATGATTTACTTTTCAAATCTCAATAGGTAGAAGATCTGCAGCTGATCTTAAGTATCAGTACTTGGCAATATCTATGAGTACTTTCCAAATGAATAGTTAGAAACATAGTTAGAGGCTGAACTGTCTAGTTCTCCATTTCTGATTTGAATTAAATTTTTGGATCACTTGACCTATAAAAAACAGACATGCTTTTAAGTTAAACCCAAGTTAATATCCCAAGCTAATTATATTTAAACCAATATTTCAAAAATCTGTCCTCAGTTTTAGAAGCTGCATCCTGCCACAGCCCTGCCCCTTTTTTATCAGGCTTATAACTTAAAAAAACAACAACAACAAGGGGATGTTACACATATTTTTCCTTCTGCTAATTTGTAAATATCTTAAGCCACATTTATCTGTTGTTGCCCTGGCAACATTTCTTCCCTCCCTCTCTGTCAAGGCCGTCTTCTCTACTCTCTAACACCACTTCTTAGAGTGAACAGAGTGAACAGGCATAAGATATATGCAGTGGCTTATATATTGGATTCCCATTAATGCTGAGGAAAGTTATTGTAATGTATTGGGCTTAATTGTGACACCACGTGGTAGCTGGAGCTAGCTAACGGCTCCCAGCATCTCAGATACCCCATCTCCAGTGCTGCTATTGGTTGTCCCTAGGCGGCCATAGGCTGTTTTAAACCTATTGGCTGCCGCCTAGGGGCCAGGCTATAAATTGCTGCAAGCTGCAGCCCAGTTCTCTAGTTCAGATCCTGCAAGCAAATAAATATGATCATTGCTGAACTCACTCACCTCGTCTTCATTCCTGCACAACGAACTCACTACACAACACTGGCGACGAAGGTGGGATCCTGCTTCTCCAAAGGAGCTGGAAGTCACTAGGGGAGAGGCAGTGCACGCCTGGCGGAAAAAGCATTTCCCCCCCTATGGTCGGCTAGCCAGACACGCTAGCAACCACGCGCTCAGTGGATCAGTCCCTGGGCAACGGAGGAGCAGGATCAGAAGATTCAGGAACCAGCCACAAAGACCAGAAGAATGCCCAAGGTTGGAAGGCTGCAAGAGTTCGACATCAAGCAACCAGAAGGATGGCCCTCGTACCTGTCCCAGGTCTAAAACTACTTTCGGGCGAACCAGGTTGCAGAGGATGGACTGAAGACCACCACGCTGCTTTGTGTGTGCGGCCCAGCAACATTCAATCTGGCTGAAAACCTGTTTGCGCCAACACCACTGGAGTCAGTCTCCTATGCTGAGCTAAAGAAGAAGCTCAGAGAACACTTCCAACCGAAGATATCGCTGATTGCATGGCACTACGCCTTTGAACAACGAATACAGCAGCTGGGTGAGACCGCGTCGGAGTACATCGCGGCCTTAAGGCAGGCCGCATGCCTGTGTCGATTTTCAGACGTTAAAGAGCGACTTCGAGACCAGCTTGTCTGCGGCCTACGCAATTGAGAGCTGCAGCAAAAACTTTTCACTAGAGCAAACCTGTCGTTCGCTGAAGCCCAGGATGAAGTCATGGCAGATGAAGCTGCTGGGGGAGCCATCTGAACGATCAGGCCCGCCAAAACAATGCATCGCAAAGAAGCCGTCCACCACGAGGACACCGAACGCACTGAGGAATCAGAAGAAGAAGATACCGAAGTCGACAAGCTGCACAGACAGCCCAACATACAGCACCGCAGCAGCAGGCAACAAGAGACTCCTTACAAGGCAGATCTCTTACCTAGATGTCCAGGTTGTGGCGGCTGCCACCAATGCGTGGACTGCAGGTTCTGGTCAGCCACGTGCCAGGCCTATGGCAAAACTGGCCACATCACAGCAGAATGCAGAGTGCGCCAGAGGGACCAGCCATCGAAACGCCAGTTGGAAGATCTGACCAGGAGAGGTACCGGGGCCCTGGGGCCATTCAGGGTGCCACCGGTCAGAGAATGTCGACTGGTGGCCCCCAGGGGGAGGGCGTTCTCTGTGGGCGCGCCAGACCTGTGGAACCGCTTACCGGTTGAGCTCCGGATGGCCCCCGACCTTCGCTCCTTCCGACATGATCTAAAAACTTATTTATTTGAACAAGCCGGCCTGGTCTGATGGGTTTGGGGTTTTAACATGGATTTTAACTAATGTATTATATTGGGCATAATTATTTAATGTTTTTTAACTTTTGTATTTCGTATTTTGATATTTATTGCCCTGTACACCACCCTGAGTCCTTCGGGAGAAGGGCGGTATAAAAATTTAATAATAAATAAATAAATAAATAAAATATATTCAGTGTGGGGTTTTGTGCAAGCCGCAGTAGTGTCTGCTGTACTGGGGCCCGACACCCCCTCAGACCAAATTTTAAACTTCAGGTAGAGCTACAAGGCGTCCCCTGTAAAATGGAATTGGACACAGGCTCAGCCGTTTCCATTAAATCTCTGGACACATTTAATTTTGTGTGCAGTTGCAGTAGAAAATGGACCAAGCTAAGGCCCTCTGACATAATTTTAACAGATTTTCAAAACGCTAAAGTCACAGTCAAGGGTGAAGCTACCTTGGCCGTTAAATTTAAGGGATTTTTTGGCACCTGGATGTCATAGTAGTAGGGGGACAGAGAATGAGTCTAATTGGACTCGATTGGTTTGATGCATTAGGCATCCAAGTAACCAGTATCAACCAGACACAAGTCGCGAGTCTAGTGTCAGTTTGTGAGGACTGCCTATTTAGCAGAATATGTGGCAAAATAAAAGAGCTATAATGTTGTATGTACCTTGTGTTAATTGTTGACCATGAGACTGTACCAAAAAGATAATGGAGCTATAATGTTGTTTAATGTCTTATTGTACTGTTAATGGGAGCCTATTCATACTATTGTTAAAATTGTAAGCATTCTGTTGTTGTTATGATGTTGTTCGTTCTATGAAGGGAGGGGTGTAATGAATTGGGCTTAATTGTAACACCACGTGGTAGCTGGAGCTAGCTAACGGCTCCCAGCATCTCAGACACCCCGTCTCCAGTGCTGCTATTGGTTGTCCCTAGGCAGCAATAGGCTGTTTTAAACCTATTGGCTGCCGCCTAGGGGCCAGGCTATAAATTACTGCAAGCTTCAGTCCAGTTCTCAAGTTCAGATCCTGCAAGCAAATAAATATGATCATTGCTGAACTCACTCGACCAAGTGTGGATCTTCTTATAGAAGATGCTATAGCTTGTACATGCCAAAATTATTAGCCAAATTCCATTGACATTACACAACCAAATTGACTTCTCCTCAACTGAACAGTGGGTTAGTAGAGTGGAGGTCTCAGAATCCCTCCTCAGAGAATCAGGAAGAGGCAGTGCGAAGAGCAGATCCTATGCTGCCATGCGAACAACAGTGCCAGATCACCAACAAGGATCTTATCAACTATGATCTAGATCAAGACTTTTCTCCAGCCAATTCCTCAAGAATTCAACATCTGAGGAGAGCACATCAAAAGTCAGAAAAGCTTAGGACTGCTCAGCTACAGTAAGAGACCACTGGATCTGGCAGAACTACTTGAGAATAACCTGCTAAAGGAAGCCAGATCTCATCATAGCTAGTAGCTGTCATCAGGAAAATAAATCATAACAGCTAATAGACTTGATAGGTTTTGTAGAATGATTCCAATTTACTTTGGAATCTGTGTTAGGAATCCTCTAAAAAAGGCACAAAAAATTAATCACCTAGTTGAAATGAATGTAACACAAAGGGCCAAAACCTGTTCTTTATTTCCTTAGTGTCCAAGATAAGGAATAATAATCTTAAGTTTCAAGAAGACTGATTCTGTCTATGTTAGTTCAAGCAATTTGAAAATGGAAACAATTACTAATATGGGAAGTCACCCCCCTCCCGAGAAAGAAATATTTTTGGGAATATTAAAAAGCAGAATATTATATTTCCCCAAAGGATCTTAAAGACAGAACCCCCCCCCCCAAGTCTCTCTGTACCAAACAGAAACCAGGTCTGCAGAAATGCAGATGTGATAATCTTGTCAGAAAGATTGGAGCCAGGAAGCTTGGATTAGAAAGACAAAGATCCCTAGAATCAACAATCCCTCACACCAAAAAAATCCAACACAGGACATAGCCATCAGCCACACCCTCAGGAAAGCAGGATATGACCTTTGGGACACAATAGGATTAACCCACCACCATCAGAATACCAGAAAGGCACACTCAGACTCAGGTCAAAGTTCATGCCACGTGAACAACTCCAAACAAAAGCCCAAGAAGGTATAAAAACCCACTATTCCCTACTACATGTGGTCAGCTTTACCAGAGCCATGCTTTTGTCTGGCTCTGCCCTTCAATAAACCATAACCTTCTTTCTAAAGCAGTCTCCACTTTGTTTATTCCCTGCTTGGACTGGACCCTGATGAAGATTTTTCTTTCAACACTAAGAAAGGTGGTGGGGTCCTCCTTCCTGTTTCTGTTGAGATAAAAAAGTAGGCAGGGCTTGTCATGGCTGCTTTCATTTGAATTACTGCATTTTGCAGTTGTTTGGGTTTGTAACCCCTTCTGGTCACAACTCTAGTTTTGAGATATTGCTCATTAACTTGCACAAAATATGTTGGACTAGAAGAATTAGTTAGAATCAGTTCTAACAGAGTTCTTGTATCCCTTTTGAAATCTGTATATGTAACAGAAACAGATTCTTCTATTACACAACTCAACAGAATAGACCATTCTCTTATGGACACATAAGACTGGATATAAGACTATCCATTCATAACTTGGCATCTGCCAGATGTGCTGGGACCATGATTTTCAGGCTTTTGAAGGCTGCTGAGTTGGAATTGAATGATATTATACAAAATTAGTCCATATTGAATCATCCTAGCTAATTAAGGCTTTTGTTTTTATTGAAAGAATCTACCCATTCTCTCATTTCCCAAAGAGAAGTAAACACATTAGTTACAAGAGTGGCAGATATATTTTTTAAGAGAGTGTATGTCACTTCCATTGTTCCCATGATATTTTTTACCTTCCTTTTCCACCCCAATCTTCCTACATTATACTCACCAAAAATTAGGGTTTAATTGCAGGCAGCTGAGTGAAAAACCCTGCAAAGATGATGAGAAAATACCAGAGTAATAGCATTGCTGAACTAAACCTTCTCCAATCCAGCATGCAACTTTTTAATCTTCCAGATGGATTAACAATGATTTTGAACAAATAACTATTTATGAAACCAAAGTTTAGTCTTGCTGATGTCTTTTTCTAGAACTAAATCTTGTAGTTCACTCAATCCTGTTATTCTTGCCAAAGCAGCCTGCAATTGAAGATACGGTATAGAATTTGAATGGAGGTTGAGAATGGCATAGTGCTGCCAGCAAACCTTTTGGAATGGCAAATCAAGCTTACATTGCAGAGCAGTTGTTAAAAATGATGCAGAATTCCACAAGCCATGGCAAACTTCTCTTGGTGGCATATTTTAATGTTTCCAGTTGTCTTCTTTAAAGCGATTTTTGCAATATGAGAAAATTCAAATCACATTTGCTAACTGCTCTTCTGGCTGGAGAATTCTGTGAGTTAAAGTTCACACATCTTAAAGTTGCCAACTTTGATGTACACTATTACACTGAACTGCCCTGATTTTCTTCTTAGGAAAGCATGGAAATTCTCATTCAGGGGCAAGAATAAAATCTTGAACATTTCTCACATGTTTTTTTAAATCCCATTTTATGTCTTTCTAATTTGGTTTTTGTTTTTTCATATTCTGCTTGTGGCTATGGTTATCATAGCTGGGTAGCTAAGAAGTACATTTAGTGGGTATCCAGAGATTTGCAACCCAGTAATCATACCCATGATAATCAACCACTCAAGGTATTGGAATGTATGCTTAAAATGTACATCGCTTCTTTGGTAAAACTCCTTCATGAATGATCTTACTGACTGGAGCTTCTAATTCTGATAGGTATTTATATTTATGATATCATGATTCCAATAGAAAAGAACAGTAAAAACAACTCCAAGGCAAGAGGTTTCCTTAAAGAACATATTTATTGGCTACAAAGTATCAGGATGATCAAAAGTGAAACCAAGACTGAGGTACACTCCCAAAGATTACAATGTTACAAAGTTGAACTTCCCACCCCAACACTATGTCATAAATCACATTCCCCAATAAACTACTTTGGTGGGCTTTCTAACGGAAAGCTCAGCCTGCCAAAACCCAGGCAGCGATGACCTTGGTTCCCACAGGACAATTTATTATTTAATCTAAATTTAGACTCACTCATCCCACCTCCCATTACTGTGGCAACCAAAAACAAATCAGAAATGGCTTCAGCCAAGTTCGTTGCAGCATTGACATATGGCTGTAAAGATTCTCCCTCTTGTCCATGGAAAGGAAAGGGAAATGACTATCCCTCTTCTCCAGGCCTACTTGCCATACTTTGAAATGCCATGATGTTCACCATAAGTTTGACTAATGAAATGAGGTTTATCTGCATATTCATGTATCCATAAAGAATTGTTTCTGATCATCAGGATCACTGATTGACCCAGAGGAGACTGATTCCATGGAGAAATAAACACCTACAATGTTAAAAGCATTTTCTTGTTCATACCAAATGAGTGGATATCAGCAGTATGCATCTTGTAGAAAACATCACTATCATGCATCTGATCTATTTGGTTTTCAATATTCAGTAAACATGTTGTAGAGATATTCTTTCTGATAATATGTGAAGACCCAGCTTTCTAGAAGACCTGTAATACTGGGAAAGACAGAAAGAAAAAGAAGATGAAGTCAATTCCACTTGATAGCACACAATCAATCAATATAGGAAGAAAGTAAAAAAACCCCTACTTTAAAATGAAGTCTGAACATGAGCTACTATCAATTTTGCCTTTGGTATTCTCCAGATGACCGTCTTTGTCATCATCCAGTCCTTCGGAATCCAATTTTCATTCTATGAGTTTCAGCACCTATATATGTTCGTGAGTCCAGCAGTTGCAGAAAACTATTTACTGACTACCCTTTCTATTTAGTAGTTGACCACAAAGAGTAGTCAGCCAGCCAAGGCTCACTTGCCAATCACTGAATGCTTATTTATACTTAATCTATACTTAAACACATATCATTGTCCCCCTTCACAAAAGAGAATACATTGTTGACTTTTTCTGGAAGTTGTATATGCTCACCATTAACAAACTGAGCTACTTTTCAAGCTGACTATTGTGACTATTTCTTTAATGGCATTTCTTCACCTAATCATCTTGGCTCACTGCTATGATAGGACCCCAGGAGTTGGCAGATGAAGTGAGCCAAGGATCCGTTCCACTGAGAACACAGAATACCCATTCACATTGAAGCAAGTGATTCATCTCCATTTCCAAACTGACATTTGTTACCTTGAATGAATATTTCGAGCTCCTCAGATAGAATGCTGCAAAGTCAAAGATAAAATGAAATTGCTTGAGCTGCAGGCCATTAGTTACAATCTCATGTGATCTGCAGGGCCTTACTTCTGCCCACTATTAGAAATGTACCTACATCTAGATGACTTCCTGGTTATAGAACTGCAAGATACAGGGCGAATGAATCTTGCCCTGATATCTGCTAAATTTTAATTCTCACTGAAGAATGGCTATATGTAATTTAGAAAACATTCTAGATAGCATTGTGAGGGCCTTGTTCAATAGTACAAAGGATGCCTCAGTAAACAAACAATTGAACATTAACTGAGATTTGAATGGGACACATTGTTTAATATGGGAACCTTTCTGCCCTAAATCTTCTCTTGTTGTAACAGGGAATTGTTTATTCCTAAGAACAGCATATATTAAAAATTCAGTCTTTACTAGCATCATGCGCTAAACCACGTTAACCATTTTGCATCTAAATTTATTTCCAAACTAATGACTTAAGTATCTTCATAGCTACATTATAATTGAACTTATTCAGTGCTGTTATTTTGGCACAATAATGGTTCCATGACTCTAGAAGATGCCATAGTTTCCTAACTGATAAATGGGGAGTTAGTCTGAATAATGTTTTAAGACTCCTTAGAGCAAAATGTTTCTGTGAAAGTAGCTCTTTTGTAAGCTTATATAGTGTTCTGAAGTTTATACCCATTTAAAGTAGCCATTTTCTACAAGGAAAAAGAGTAGAGTCCTATGAGAAATAATTTTTTTAAAAAACACAAATAACTACATGAGAATTCTGTTTTACTTTTTGCTAATAGAGGTGAAAAATTGAGGAAATGTGCATTTTTCACCTATCTTGATTGATTGACACGAATACAAATCAAATTTATTTAATGGGCTTTTCTTGGTTGCCAAGTAATTGTTTCTTTCCAACAATTCATAAGTAGAATATTTGTTATTTATTGATTTTTCATACAGCTTAATTGCAGTTTATTATATATTTAACAATAAACAAGGTTGAAAAAACCAAGCAACTTATATTGAACTACCTAATGCCTGGCACATCTGTTCTCAGTTTGCTTTACCAGCTAGATTCACTAAATGTGCTTGGGAGTTTTTTTTCCCTCTGTCTTACTTTTTTTTTTGCAAATAAATGAATGTCAAAGTCAGAATTGTCTATTATTACAAAATTTACATAAGGTAATAGGACTTTTCTAGTTTAAGCTGATTCTGGGTTGCCAAGACAATCCTTTTATTTAATGTACCAGTATACATTACACATCAAACATATGTTGCTATGGCAGAAAATAAACCATGAACTCAGCAGATCTTGAACAGGAAGTGATAGCCTGTGTAAAGAAAATAAAACTGTTACAGGTTAATGAAAGGGATCTGAAGTAACAGTTTAATCAACGAGCAACTGAAAAGAAAAAAAATGACAATATTTATGATTGTATCACCAATATAGTACAGGAAAGAAAGAAATTATTCAGGAAGTAAGATGACTGAAGGAAGAGGGTGGAGCAGAAGTAGTAACTAGAAAAATAGGAACCTTAATGAATAATGCCCCTTCATGGATTACTGCCTTGTCGTGGCAAAGGGGCTTGCGTAATTCAATGAAGCTATGAGCTATGCCGTGCAGGGCCACCCAAGACGGACAGGTCATAGCAGAGAGTTCTGACAAAACATGATCCACTGGAGAAGGAAATGGCAACCCACTCCAGTATCTTTGCCATGAAAACCCTATGGACAGTACCAAAAGGCAAAACGATATGACGCTGGAAGATGAGACCCTCAGGTCGGAAGGCGTCCAATAAGCTACTGAGGAAGAGCAGAGGGCTAGTACTAGTAGCGCCAGAAAGAATGAAGCGACTGGGCCAAAGCCGAAAGGACGCTCAGCTGTGGATATGTCTGGTGGTGAAAGAAAAGTCCGATGCTGTAAAGATTTTTTCTCCATAGGAACCTGGAATGTAAGATCTATGAATCAAGGAAAGCTGGACGTGGTCAAACAAGAGATGACAAGACTGAACATCGACATCTTAGGTATCAGCGAACTAAAATGGACAGGAATGGGTGAATTTAATTCAGATGACCATCAGGTATACTACTGCGGGCAAGAATCCCTCAGAAGAAATGGAGTAGCCTTCATAGTCAATAAAAGAGTAGGAAAAGCAATATTGGGATACAATCCTCAAAATGACAGAATGATCTCAGTTCGAATCCAAGGCAAACCATTCAATATCACAGTAGTCCAAGTCTATGCCCCAACCACTGGTGCTGAAGAGGATGAAATTGACCGGTTCTATGAAGCCCTACAGCACCTTATAGAACTAACACCAAAAAATGATGTCCTTATCAACATGGGGGATTGGAATGCTAAAGTAGGAAGCCAAAAGATAACCAGAATAACAGGCAAGTTTGGCCTTGGAGTACAAAATGAAGCAGGGCACAGGCTGATAGAATTTTGTCAAGAGAATACGATGGTCATAGCAAACACTCTTTTCCAACAACCCAAGAGACGGCTCTACACATGGACATCACCAGACGGTCAACACAGAAATCAGATTGACTATATGCTCTGCAGCCAAAGATGGAGAAGCTCTATACAGTCAGTAAAAACAAGACCAGGAGCTGACTGTGGCTCAGACCAGGAGCTTCTTGTTGCAAAGTTTAGGCTTAAACTGAAGAAAGTAGGGAAAAGCACTAGGCCAGTCAGGTATGAATTAAATCATATCCCTGTTGAATATACAGTAGAGGTGACAAATAGATTTAAGGAATTAGATCTGATAGACAGGGTGCCTGAAGAACTATGGACAGAGGTTCGCAACATTGTACAAGAGGTAGCAACCAAAACCATCCCAAAGAAAAAGAAATGCAAGAAAGCAAAATGGCTGTCTGAGGAAGCTTTGCAAATAGCTGAGGAAAGGAGGGAAGTAAAAGGCAAGGGAGAAAAAGAAAGATATGCCCAATTGAATGCAGAATTCCAGAGAATAGCTAGAAGAGATAAGAATGCCTTCTTAAATGAACAGTGCAAAGAAATAGAAGAAAACAATAGAATAGGGAGGACCAGAGATCTTTTCAAGAAAATCAATGCAAAAATGGGCATGATAAAGGACCAAAATGGCAGGGACCTAACAGAGGCAGAAGAGATTAAGAAGAGGTGGCAAAATTACACAGAAGAACTATACAAGAATGAGCTTAACGTCCCTGATAATCACAATGAGTTGGTCACTGACCTCGAGCCAGACATCCTAGAATGTGAAGTGAAGTGGGCCTTAGAAAAGCTGAGCAACAACAAAGCTAGTGGAGGTGACAGTATTCCAGCTGAGCTATTCAAAATCTTAAAAGACGATGCAGTAAAAGTGCTACACTCAATTTGCCAGCAAATTTGGAAAACTCAACAGTGGCCACAGGATTGGAAAAGATCAGTTTACATTCCAATTCCAAAGAAAGGCAGTGCCAAAGAATGTTCAAACTATCGCACCATTGCACTCATTTCTCATGCTAGTAAAGTTATGCTTAAAATCCTACAAGCTAGACTCCAGCAGTATGTGGATCGAGAACTACCAGAAGTACAGGCAGGATTTCGAAGAGGCAGAGTAACTAGAGATCAAATTGCCAACATACGCTGAATCATGGAGAAAGCTAGAGAGTTCCAGAAAAACATCTACTTCTGCTTCATTGACTATGCTAAAGCCTTTGATTGTGTGGATCATAACAAACTGTGGCAAGTTCTTAAAGAGATGGGAGTACCAGAACATCTTATTTGTCTCTTGAGAAACCTATATGCGGGCCAAGAAGCAACAGTGAGAACTGGACACGGAACCACTGATTGGTTCAAAATTGGGAAAGGAGTCCGGCAAGGCTGTATACTGTCGCCTTGCCTATTTAACTTATATGCAGAGCACATCATGAGAAAGGCAGGGCTAGATGAATCAAAAGTTGGAATTAAGATTGCTGGAAGAAATATCAACAACCTAAGATATGCAGATGATACCACTCTAATGGCAGAAAGTGAAGAGGAACTGAAGAGTCTCTTGTTGCGAGTGAAGAAGGAGAGTGCAAAAGTTGGGTTGAAACTAAACATTAAGAAAACCAAGATCATGGCATCCGGCCCTCTCAATTCCTGGCAAATAGATGGGGAAGAAATGGAGGTAGTGACAGATTTTATTTTCCTGGGCTCCAAGATCACTGCAGATGGGGACTGTAGCCAAGAAATTAAAAGACGCTTGCTCCTCGGGAGGAAAGCCATGGCAAATCTAGACAGCACACTAAAAAGCAGAGACATCACCCTGTCAACAAAAGTGCGTATAGTCAAGGCTATGGTCTTCCCAGTTGCAATGTATGGCAGTGAAAGCTGGACCATAAGAAAGGCTGAGCGCCAAAGAATTAAAGCCTTTGAACTATGGTGCTGGAGAAGACTCCTGCGAGTCCCTTGGACTGCAAGGCGATCAAACCGGTCAGTCCTAGAGGAGATCAACCCTGACTGCTCTTTAGAAGGCCAGATCCTGAAGCTAAAACTCCAATACTTTGGCCACCTAATGAGGAGGAAGGACTCACTGGAGAAGAGCCTAATGCTGGGAAAGATTGAGGGCAATAGAAGAAGGGGACGACAGAGAATGAGGTGGCTGGATGGAGTTACTGAAGCAGTAGGCGTGAGCTTAAATGGACTCCAGAAGATGGTAGAGGACAGGAAAGCCTGGAGGAACATTGTCCATAGGGTCGCGATGGGCCAGACACGACTTCGCAACTAACAACAACAACAATGAATAATGGGATAATTGTTACATAGGATGAGATGTTGTGAAGAAAGCAGGACTAAAAGACAACCATTTGGCAACCAGGAGTGCATTGAAACCAATTTTACATTTGTAAGAACCAGTCTAACCCTTGTGGGCAAAATAGGTGATTCACATGGATGGGAGCTAAGTTTGGGAAAGAATTTATAGGGCTTTCTTGAGACATGCCACATATAACTTGTTTGATTTGCAAACCATTTCTGATACTTATTAAATCCATTATGCCTCTACCTTCTTCTTCACATCATGTTTACCCATTTTATTTTCAAAATGTGAATTATGGCATCAGAGTCTTTCCTGACAATTACTACTTGACTTCAGGAAAAAAATTGCAAACTTGGGGGATTAGATTCTTTCTGAGGCCAGAAGGTCAGAATTTCTATCGAATTTTTCTCCATAGAGAGAAGAATGGGAACTGGGAGGAAAGGGGATATAACAGGCAAATGTACTTTAGATATAGGCATAGGAAATGAGCTCAAGCTATCTTCTTTTACTTTGCATCTCTCCTAGATTGTAGCTGGCAACACACAAGTATCATGGAAGTTCTTCATCATATGAGTAAGGTTTATGTTAAACCAAATATGGAGTCTACAACTGTGAATCTATGCTACCAGTTTTCAAGAATTTTATTTTAAAAAGGGCTCAAGGAGTTGCAGTTGAAAGGCTCCAAGGGTTATATGCAGCTCTGGGCCCTGAGGTTGAACTCTTCTGATTTTGGCACACCAACTTGTAAGATCTAAAGATAGGAATGGCATGATTATTAAAACAGAAAACACATGAACAGGCAAGCAAGTTCCAAGGGCTGAAAATTCCAAGCAGGAAACTCGAGACTGTGCTTCCAACACTTACAGCTTCTATCAATAAAATAGTATGACCTGAGATACCTGCAGGTTGGGGACTAAAAGCAAAACTAGCTAGTATTAAGATTTAAAGTTAACTTAAAACAATTCTTTGGCAGCAGTCATCTAATTTTCAGATGCTGGAGCTCCTTAATTCCATGGTCCAGGTAAAATATGGACGGCTTTAGAACTATAACATGATGTGGGGTAATTTTAATTGAATCCAGAGGAAACTTATAATAATGCTGTTGAAGAAATTCCAACTTTGCCTCATATTAGTAAGATGATGATTTAAAGATCTTGCCAAGTTAAAATGTGGTTGACTTTTCCCCCTAAAATTCCTTGTTTGCTTTTCCATTTCCAAAATCAGAAACATGGCATATTATGAGGTCTCCATATCTGGTAGGACAGAATAACAAGAAGAATTATAACATCAAAAAAATTCATTTTGACTCATTTCGTTACTAATGTTCCAAGATATTTTCTTTTAAACATTTAAGGAATTTAGTCTCTTAGCAACCCTCCTACAGACAAGAAAGAAAGTACAATATCAATTCTTTTTGCATGTTTAGCAAGGAGCCAAGTTTAAGAGAAGCATGTTGTTTGATAGAAATTAGAAAACATGTAAATTTAAGTCAAGCAGATGCCAATCTTGTTCTTTAAAATCCTTTTTAGACAGTCATATCAGTTCTTACTATTGTATTGTGAAAAATGTTACTTGAGATATTTAAACTACTTCCAGATATTATATGGATTATACCAACAATATTAAGGTGTCAGTTTGGCTAATTATTGGAAAACCTCTTTTGAGAGCCAGCAATCAGTATTTCTTCCAAAGATGCTGGTGTTAGGATTTGTAATTTTCAGGACAAAAGTTCATTGTATATAGTCCATGCTCAGTTACTTCTATAAACAGGTGTGGAACAATAATTAGCAGGACAAATCAAAGGAAGGAAAGAATAAAGGCAAGTAAGAACATGATCAGCTAAGACACTGTTGTCTTTGTTGAAGGACAGGATGATCTCTTGTCATGTTTTATTCCATACATAGTAACTCTATGGACTAGAAGTGCAGGATGATGTAAGACACTGTCAACAATTGCACCTGAGAGAAGTAAGAAAAATGCTTGGTACAGACATCTTTGCTGTTGATCACCTTACCACCCATCATTGTTGATTGTTCAAGGTGGTTAACTATCTGTACTTAAGGGAAAAACACATTCTAGAAGTAGCATTTGAGGCAACTGCAGTTTGTTGGAGAGCCCAGAATGCAAATTTTATATTATACTAAGACTGAGCCCTTTAGACATACTGTAGAGCTTAACGTGGCTTCTGAGAAATTAATAAAACAAAGGTGTGATTTGGAAATTAATTTTGTTTTTCTTCCTGGTCTGTTAGGAAAACAATGAACACATTGCCTAATACTTTTATATGCATTTTCAAGAAAATAGTTCTTTTAAACAGTTTGTTTTTTCTCTCCTAGCCCACACTACTGAGCAACTGACTGAAATATAAGTCCATTATAAAGGTAAAGGTTCCCCCGCACATGCGTGCTAGTCGTTTCCGACTCTAGGGGCCGGTGCTCATCTCCATTTCAAAGCCGAAGAGCCAGCGCTTGTCCGAGGACGTCTCCGTGGTCATGTGGCCAGGATGACTAGACGCCAAAGGCGCACGGAACGCTGTTACCTTCCCACCGTAGTGGTCCCTATTTTTCTACTTGCATTTTTACATGCTTTCGAACTGCTAGGTTGGCAGAAGCTGGGACGAGTAACAGGCGCTCACTCTGTTACGTGGCACTTGGGATTCGACCCGCCAAACTGCCGACCTTCTGATTGACAAGCTCAGCGTTCTAACCCACTGAGCCACCGCGTCCCTATAAGTCCATTATCAATGGTCTATTCACGGGTCTTTCAATTATTGTGAACTTCTTTGCAGCAACCTGTTTTAATGATTTTATGATTCAGACAGTATGGAAGTTTGAATAATTATTTTTGCTTTTTGCTCAATATCTGCCACTTATGCTGCTACAGTAGCTGTTTCCTGAGATATACATCACAGTCTTTGGAGAGGCATGAAAGATGCAATTGCATTGAAGGCAGAATAAAGTGATTGATAAATATGTGAATGATTATTTTTCAAAATTTTATGTATGAATGATAGAATCGGTTAATAAATATGAATGATTTAGAGGGTGCCCTGCACCAAAATGATTATGAGCAGCTTTAATTAAAAATAGAAAACAATAAAAAGAAAATTCCAGGCATTTGGACAAAGACATTGCCTTAGACAAAATATATAACCAATACCCAACTTCAAGGCCAGGCAGGTTTTAAAGACTTCAGGAATATCTTGAAGGTGGGAATTACACAGATCTGTGGGGGATATTGTTCCAAAAGGATTGTGCCATGTCAGAGAAGATGTGTTTCTAGATTCTGAATAAATGGCATAAATGGGACCCAAAGTGCAATTTCTCTGCTCATCCTACCAGATCGGTAGAACCATGGGAGTTAGGCAGTCTCATGGGAGATTGTAGCCTGGCCCTGTAATTGGTGCAGATACATTATGTGTCAGCTTTCACAGCCCTCTGCCTCCCAAATCATTTTCCTTATACAATTCAGGTTCTTGACAAGTTTACAAAAGCATTATACATGAAATATTTTGAAATCTTAACCACTTATCCATATAATCTCTATTTCTTCTCTTGTTTCTCTGAGGCACAACAGTGGCAATGTTCTATAACAATAGAAAAATAAGAACAAATCTGGATTAATCTAAGATACTTGGAAAGTCTAAGTACCCCCCTAGAAACCATACAATCTTTAAAAAAAATTTACTGAGAAAGATGATATCCTATTCCTTATTTATTTATTATTTATTTGTTTGTTTATTTATAACATTTATAGGCTGCCCATCTTACCTCAAGGTAACTTTTCCCTTTTTATTTAATTTGTTTCTTGTACTTCACTTTTATATATAGTTCTATTGCGTCATGTTTTATGTTTTGTTCTGAATGTTTTATTTTTGTATGTTGATATGGTCTATGGACGATAACAATAAAGACAGTACTGTATTCGGTTTCCTCTAACATCTTCTACTTTCTACTGTTGTTTTATGTAAGCATAAGCATACAGTTGCCACTGATAGATTATTGGCCAAAAAGAGACAGACAGAAAACTAATTTCATATAATTGGTTCTAAATAAATATTTATTTGTTGCTGTTTTTGTGCTCACCATGGTGGCAAGTCTTCAAACTGTCTGTCTACCCATTTCCCTCTTGTCTGTTTGTCTGCCATGCAGTTATGACATATGTCATAGTGTCCTTATTCTGGATCACTGTAGCTTAACTTTTTGAGATCAAGTTCACCCCACTCCCACTATCTTTTCAGAAGATCGATCTTTCAAATGGCTTTCAGGCCAAGGGTGCCACTTGACTGGAAGCAGCTGCAGAGTAGGGGATGGGTTTGGGGTTTGAAATGATGTTACATTTTTGTGTTTTTACTTTGTATTTTTTGACTGCATTTTGCCTAGAATCTAGAATATGTTGAATGACACATAAATCTATCTAATAAATAAATAATACTAATTTTGGGGCTATTTACTATTCAGGGTATCCAGCTACCACACAGGGACATCGGGAACTGTGTGATAAAATACATCATGATGACACAAAGCACTCCACACAAAGCAAGGAGCAAGAGGCTTTGGCAATGATATTCACTGCTTGAAAATGAAATCTCTTGTACAGCAGAAACTCTTAACCGGGATTATTCAAGCCTTATCTACAGTATCAAGTGTCTGGCATTACTGCTGTTTACACTGGAAATGAAGAGCAATTTGGAATTATTTTGTTTAAAATAAGGAGTTGCATAGAGTGCTATTGTGAATCTTTATCATAATGATTTCATAGAATTATATTCATTGTCAACACTCTGGGCAAACCGCTGTTCTTCAAACCTTTTGAAATGGAGACACCCTTTTTCTCACCTACTTGCATAATTTTTGTTTTATTTGTTTCTGTAGCTTGGAAAACATGACACCACCCTGAGTCCTTCGGGAGAAGGGCGGTATACAAATAAAATAAAATAAATAAATAAATAACACAAATAAAAAAGCAGTATCCAGGAGTGTTGTCACTTGTATGACTAAGCTAGATCAGGATGTGCCTTCCTCTCAAAGACCACAACAACTGTCTGTGTACTACTCACGTATCAATTGCTTGATTCTTGATGTGTGTGTTGAACAGAGTGACACATCATAAAAGATGCCCCTCTCTGAGTGACACATAAAAGGTAGATTTATTCATTTATCTGATTTATAAGGCTGTCTATGACAGCAGTTTATAAACAATAAAAATAACACACAATCCATAAACAAAGCAGAAAGAGACAAATCTTTCTCATCAGAGAAAATCTTATGAGAGATGTAAGCTATTTGAGGAAACTATATATTTTAGCCACAATACATCAGAGTAATTACAATGGATCAGGAATTGAGTGTTGTTTTTAGAGTCCAATTCACTTCCTGTTCAGCTCCTCACCAGCTGCTTACGTGTCATGGCAGAGCTGATCGAGTTTCCTACCAAATCAAGCACAACACCAATTATGAACAAAAGAGAGCCTAGCACACTAGAGATGGTGGCCCAAAGCATTCTCTGAGATGTTGGGAGTTGTAGTGCAATGGATTTGAAATTAAATTAGGAGGAAATATATGGATCCACAGAGCCCAGTATTACATTTAGCGAGTGGCATTGACTCTCCATGGTTTCATATAAAAGTCTTTCAAATCCCTGGAAGGAAACATTGAAGACTGAGCCTAGAATTTTCTGCATGCAGAATTTGAACTCTGCGGCAAAAGTGCAATGACCTTTAATGCTAACCAACACCATAGGAAAATCTTCATAAATAAATACCTGCCATGTGATACGCTTACATCTGAAGACATGAAATAATGGTGCCAAAGTTTTTATAGAACAGTCTACAGCAAACAGGAGAGCTGAAGCAGTTGGTTGGTGGATCTTTTGACTCTCTTACATAATGTATTCCCTGTTAATATGCATGTAGGCATGCATTTAAATGTAAGGAACATAAATATATTTTTATGTCTCAGGGGAAGGTACATATGAATAAAAGAAATAAGATAGAATATATTTCCATTTGACAAAGAAATGTGGCTACATATAAGCTGTGGCTGAGATTATACATTCAAGTATTAGAGCTACAATGATGGTAGCTAGGCAACCAATAATCAAAACAAATGTGGTCACTTGATTATTTAGAGTGTATTTTTGCTCAAAGGATCTAGGTTTTTCAAGCACCTGTCATGAAGATGTCTGACATATTAGTCTCACTATGATACAAATATCTAGTTATTGTTTTGGCTTCACAGTAAATATATAAACCATGTGTCCCCTGTCTGTCTCATACTAACATTATTCAAATTATGTCCTAATGGGGTATTCACTGTAAATAAACTGCTCAATTTTGGATTTTTAATATTTCAGATGTGAAAATAGCCAGCTGCTTTCTTTTGCCAGGAATTAGATTTGTTACGGCTTTTCCAACTTTGTACATGCTAGACTAGAACTAAGACTTATAAAGACTAAAAGAAAATTTCACACATACTTAAAAATACTGGCAGTAAGGTAGATAAGAACTGAGACAACAGGAAAAAGAGAGACTTAATTTTGAGGAGGAAACAAATATCAAAAATTATTGGACACATAAACATTTACCATACATATTAAATAATAATATATTTTGCTATATATATTGAACAATCATATATTTTGCCGTGCATATTAAACAGTCATCTTTTTTGAAGAGTAGCCATCCTTGGAATTTACAGTTAAAAGAACAAAGTCAGTTATCGCATCTCCCAAACAAACCACTACAGATATCTTTAGGTTTAAAAAAATGAAATTTGGAAGGCACTGGGCAGCTAGGAGACAAAATAAGAAGTAAAGAAACAATGTCAGGTTCTATTGGCAATTTGATCAATAATGACAAACTCAGGGCAGCAGAAAAAGCATTACATAAATATTCAAAAGAAATAGGCCTAAACTAAGGACAGTACTTAGGGAAGTGATTGGAATGGCTTGAATATCCAGAGAACTCCCTGAGATACCCTTAAATGGACTGGAAACAAGTCCCAGTCAAATGTCTGTTTTATGATAATACGTTAAGCATCAAGGACAACAGTGTTCTGAGTCAAGGGGCATATACTGCAACAACATCCATCCACAGAGATGGCAGTATAAGAACTGATACTGCATTTTCACTTATTGTAAGATGATGCATATTCTGTAAATTGCTCATGATGACTTTACCACCTCCAAGCAGGAAATCTGGACTAGTCAGAAGCAGAAGGAACAAGATTTAAAGACATGAAGGAATAGCGCCATAGCAATAGTACCATGGGGGAAAAACCCAAACATCCATATGTTGGCAATATGCTTCGCAGGATCAACTAAAGTAACACAAACGTGTGTGCAAGCTTTCAAACTGAGAAATTTCATCTTAAAACTGAATCTGAACAACAAATGTATGGCTGCAAAACGAAGCCATGCTTATTTTTTTGCGTCTTTCTCATTCCCTGATTTTTATTAACTTTACGCCAAGTGAATAATACCCTAGAATTCAGTTTCAAACTATTATGTCTAATTGATTTGAAATCAACTAAATCAATCTAGATATAAAGTTGTGATGTAACAGCTAATTTGCATGAGCTAATAAAAGTTTCTGGTTTTGTTACTTTTGCCCTACATGAGGGAGGTTAAATATTTTGGAGCAAAGATCTACTGTGAAATTCCATTCTATCCTGGGGTTTCTCTTATTTGACAAAAATTGGCTAGCAACCATGAAAATGTGGAAATAGCACCATGATTAAGTTTCTCTTTAGCCCAATTCTTTCATTCTTATCTATTCAATTTAAAGTTTGGAGATCAAGCATTCATCTACTTTGTCCTTTGTGTCTCCAATTTTCAGTTTTCAGGAGTTAGGACTTAGGTTCTAAAACCTTGTACTCCCCCATAATCCTGAATGATTTCTAACGCTTTTCAAAAGAAGCCAAATGCAGCTGTAGCATTCCAAACTATTGTTGCCCCACAGTATCTCCACAAACAGGATCCTCCTCCAACAAGATATCAGAATCAGGATTGCATCAAATATTAGAGCATCAGCTTGTTTTGGGACGCGGGGGGGGGAGGGTGGATTGAAAACTGCCTATATTTGTTGGGCCCATCATTGAAGATCCTGATGGCCCCTTTTCCATGAGGATTCCTGTACTTCTTGTTGCTTTTCAGGTTTGTTGTTGGACTGAGGGTTGAATGGCTGCACCCATCAGGCTGCATGGCCACCTCCTCAGCCATAATGGGAGGCTACACCCCAGGGAGTAAACATAGGGCCACTATAGGTTCCTAGATCTGAGATGCATGAGGGCATCTTGTCAGCAAATTGAAGCAAGTCAAGATGCTGAAGAGAGGTTGCTTCTGTAGAAGTCATCAGGGACCTTGGTTGCATTGGTTAGGGACTGAGTTTTTTGGGGGAGGGGAGTTCTCTTTGTCCAAATAGGCCACATCACTAGCACTCTCATGGATCTGACTCCCTGTCTAGCAAACCCCCATTGATGTTGTCATTTTGGGATCTCAGCCTGAGTGAGAGAACTTTTGTTCCTGTCACATCCTGCAGCAAGATGACAATCCTCACCTCTGTCATATGATTAAGAATAGAGTAATTGTTTTGAATTGACTTATACATAACAGTTGCATAATTACAATATCTTTAGATCTACATAATTACATAAGGAGTTGTGTCTGATGGATAAGACTAAAGGGCCATTTAATCCAGAATTTTGTATCCCACAGATGCATTAAGGAAGCTCACAAGCATGATCAACACACTCCTTTCATAGGAATAGCTAATATGGAATCACGTACTACGATCTCACTTTTTACAAAATGTTAATCATGAAATGAAATGAAATGAAAAATCATGGACAAATAAATCATGTCCAAAGTACACATTTGTAAATATCCCCCATTCCCCAGCAATGGGACTTTTGAAAAAGGGAGTAAAGGTACCAGAGAGATTAAGATGGAATTTTTGCCAGCCTGATTTTTCCATTTTGGAGAGTTGGGGATATGGTTTAGTAAAACAGGTGCATTAAGCTTACCTATATGTTAATTTAAAACAAAAAAATAATACCACTTAAATTCATCACTATGGGGATGTTCACGGAATACAAAAGGGATTTAGAGACTGATCAAGGCTACTTATCACTATTTAGACCAATTCTTATTATTCTGTCTACATAGCAACAGGCTATAATTCAATATACTCTGAATCAGAAAGTGCTGACCAGAAGACTTATAGTTTAAAATTTCATATTAGAATAAATGGCAAAGCTGCATTATTTCGGTCATCATGCTTGGTTTGGCTACAAACAGGTGTTGAAAAAAGTGTTGCTCCAATACAAATGAGGCTCTGAAGAGAAACTGAATTTCAAAGCAATAAATATTACACAGGTTAGTCTAGAAAATGTTAATGGGCATAACTCATTAGTCAAATCCACTGAGTTCCTTAGTAAAATGCTTTTTGGGACTCAACATTTTGAAGGGGGAAAAATGAACACATGGCACTTTTTTAAAAAAGCAGAGCAAAACATTTGGAAGGAGCTATATATTATTTACTACCTTTCAATATATTCAAATTAATAAATAGCTTGATCCATGAAAATCTACACACTAAGATCAAATATTATTACATTAGAAGAGATGGGCCGGAAATTTGGAATGGAAGCAAATGGAAGTTTAGAGACTTTGGTGAATGTGGGAAATACCAATATCATCATTAATTCAGAAATATAAAAATGACAATTTATAATTTGATGACTCATTCATTAAATCTTCAGATTAATTTGAGGAATGCTGTAGTCGTGTAGTCATGTTGCCACTTTAAAGCTGCACATAACTGAATGAAAATAGATGTTCGGAGCTCAGTTATAAGTAGATAATGTAAAAACATTGCAAATACTTTGATATGAATAATGAAAATCAACCTAGAAAAATCATTCTTTCTTCTTTGCCTCCCAAGGTTATTTACATGATTTAAACTGAATGTTTGTTTGTTTGTGTGTGTGTGTGTGTGTGTGTAGCATTTTAAATTTGTGCTTTTTAAATTTGTGCTTTTGAAACATTTAGTTTTGGCCCTTCCACCATCAGAACTCATTTCTGAATAAGAACACTAGTTGTTAAAAGTTATTTTTAGATGACATTTTCTTGAATCACATTTCATATACTGTGTTCCACTAACAGCTTCATAAGCCTGATGATCCTATCTCTATTTAGTTTGAAACTGCTGTTGATTATTTGGAATAGAGTGATATTTTAAAAGACAAAATTATAAATATCTGCTTACCCTTAAAAAATACATATATTTGAACCAACACGACAAATTTATCAAGGACAAGCCCTATGTCAACAGCAAAATTTGTGTTAGCAGACCAATGTTTATGGTGTTGCAATATTTTCCGTCTACCTTAATCCTAAAAACTGAAGCAATCTTAAGCATTTCACAGTGATCTTAGTAAATTATACAGGATTTTCTTCAGTGCAGCTTCAGAATTTGGTGTTATTCTCTCAATTCCCTTTATTTATTTAGGACATTTCTATTTCCTTAAAAAAAGCAATCTCACTCCACCCTATCGAAAAGTTTAAGCTGAAAACAGCTTACAAAAGCCCATTTCTTATACTGTATTGCTGCATTCCCCAAGACAAGAAAAAAAATCTAAAACAACTATGTTATTAGATTATCGAATTTAAGAATAACAAAGACACTCAAAGGTTGGGGGGGAAAAGTACTAGGTAACTATGAATTTTGCTTGGGAAGACAAGATGTAGGCTAATAAATTATTAATGTGAGAAACTCATATGTCCTAGCAAGTTCGTTTTCTTCACTTATGGTATTAATTTCAGTCCTTTCTTTTGGGTTCCTCTAGTCCATAGTGGAGGGACGCGGTGGCTCAGTGGGTTAGGACGCTGAGCTTGTCGATCTGAAGGTCGGCAGTTTGGCGGGTTGAATCCCGAGTGCCGTGTAACAGAGTGAGCGCCTGTTACTCGTCCCAGCTTCTGCCAACCTAGCAGTTCGAAAGCATGTAAAAATGCAAGTAGAAAAATAGGGACCACTACGGTGGGAAGGTAACAGCGTTCCGTGCGCCTTTGGCGTCTAGTCATGCCGGCCACATGACCATGGAGACGTCCTCGGACAAGCGCTGGCTCTTCGGCTTTGAAATGGAGATGAGCACTGGCCCCTAGAGTCGGAAACGACTAGCACGCATGTGCGGGGGAACCTTTACCTTTAGTCCATAGTGAGAACCATTTTGGTATAGTGGTTAAGACAACCGGTTGAAAAACTGTGAGGTCTAGTCCTGCCTTGGGTACAAAGCCACCCAAGTGACATCAGAACAGGCACTTCTTTGGGCCTAGGAAGGAGGCAATGGCTAACCACTGAAAAACCTTGCCAAGAAAGTTACAGGATTTGTCCAGGCAGTCACCAGGAGTCAACACTGACTTAAAGGCATGCTCTGCATGCATGTGCACACACACACACACACACACACACACACGTACGCACACACGCACACACTAAGTGCCTGCTTTTATTACTCTTGCTTTCAGCTTAGTAAGGAAATATTTAGAAATTCTCAGGTGACTCACCAGCATTTATAGTAGAATCATTTGTAAGATGTTGGAATGCCCCTCATTAGTGGATGATTAAGACATGTAAAATATAGAGTATTTTATATAATTGTTTTATATAATTGTTTTACTACAATAGCTTGGAAAATCTTATAGTCTCTCATTCACTACTGATATCAACCCATTAAATAGCATAGAATTACTGTTTTAAATCTTATGAATTTTCATAAGAACTAACATAATACTGGAAGCACAATACTGTATTGAGTCATTGAATTCAATAGGCCTTACCTCCAAAAATGGGTAGAAGTGGAGGCTTGAGAAAGCAGCAAATTGTCAAATATTTTCACTGAATATGACAAAGGCATACCTAATCTTGCCTATGGCAATAGATCCCTATTGCTGTTTTACCATCGATTTCCAGGAAGTCTTGAATTAGAAATTTATAGTCCTGAGGAAAGATACTCCTCTCCTTCCTTTAGACTCTTCTGTTTTATTGAATAATAAATGATTTAGCTTAGGGCCTATCTTTGAGAAAGCTTATTCCAAAGGAAATCTACCCGTCCAGAGTGTGCTTATGGAAGCCATGATGGGAAGAGACTAAATGGTTAACATTTTCTATAGGAGCCCTTGTAGAATTTCTTACGACCAGACATAAGATTGGCAGTCTTATTCTTGATTTTTTAAAAAAAAAACTATTAAAAATTGAGTGTCAAATGTGCCTTCAGATGTTGGAATGATGAAATGTTGGCTGGCATAAAAGTGACTTACTACGATGGATCAAATTGCTCAGAAATGATATAGGTCAGAGGTCCCCAACCTTTTTGGCACCAGGGACCGGTTTCATGGAAGACAATTTTTCCATGGACCAGGGGAGAAGGGGGGGGGGGAAGAGAGGTTTCATGATGATTCATTATATTTATTCTAAATTTTCTAAATAAACAAATAAATAATGCACTTTCTTTCCATTATTATTACATTGTATTAGATTAGACCAGTGACTTTCTGCTTCTAAGAAAGTGGGAAGGAAAAGAGGCAATCCTAAATTCAGACTTCTAGCAAAAGAAACCAAAGACCCAGCACAATGAGGAAGTACTGAGAAAACTATTCAAAGAGAGAGAGAGAGAGAGAGAGAGAGAGAGAGAGAGAGAGAGGGGGGGGGGAGGGCAATGCGCAATCCCAGCAGCCTTGGAAAAGGTGCAGATGAGAGAGGGATTCCCTTGGAGACACAGCGCTTAAGGGGCAATGTAGCTTCTCCCCTCCCCCCTCCCTCATTGCAAGCCGGGTAGGAGCGCACTTGGCTTGCAAACCTGAGAGCTGCACAAAGAAAGAAGCGTAAACACACACAGAGACACCAAATTAAACCACAAAAAGCATACAGGAAATTGCCAAAACATGAGGCACCTGGAGCACCATCAGAACAAAAGCAAAAAACTCAGCAGTCTTAGAAAACATGCAAACAAGAGATTCTCTTGAAAGATGCAGTGCTTAAAGTGAAAGGTAGTTTGCCCCTATTTGAATGAATGAATGAATCTTTATTGTCAAAGTACAACTATGTACACATTGAGATTAGCTGAGCCTTCCTTTGTGCTCCCACCCCCCAACACACAGTGTCAACAAACCCTCCATCTTACTACACCATGTGAACCAACTACACCACACACCGGCCTCCCAAGTCAATTCTGCATAAAATTGACAAAAGTTATTTCTCATTCAAAAGCCTAACGGCCCACGGATAAAAGGTGTTTTTCAGCCTGTTGGTGCGGCTGGCTATACTCCTATATCTCCTACCAAATGACATACCTTGGGGGGAGAAATCCCCCTCCAAGGATGCTTTGGGGAAGCCCCCGGTTGCAAGCTGGGTTGGTGCACGCTTGCCTTGCAAACTTGGGAGACTTGTGCGAAGGGACCACGAACCCAGCTGGGGTGCCGGGAGGGGAAGAGGCAGGAAGAGGAGGAGGAGGAGGAGGAGGCAGAAGAGAAAGAACAAGAAGCAGGAGGAGGAAGAGGAGGAAGGACACTGAGCTCAGATGTTGCAAGCCAATTGCAAGCGCAGCCGCTGGAGAACCTTTGCATTGAGCAAGCTGGCTTCCACCCTGCCACTCTCCCGCCCCTGCCCAGACCCCTGCACTCACTGCAAGCCTCCAGCTCGCGGCCCGGTTCCTAGCTGGCCGCAGACTGGGGGTTGGAGACCCGATTTAAGTATTTATTTAGTAAATTTATAGGTGGCCCATCTCATATACAGTATGAGTCTGTCTCTATTAAAATGAGTCTGTATCTATAAAACAAAATTAAAAATGACAAAACTAGTTAAAAACCACAAAAATATTAAAATAACAGCTGAGAAGACTCTCAACAAACGACATGACATGGGCTCACTCATGCTACCAGGGCCCCCAATTGAACGGCAAAGCTAGGTTTCCAGTATCTTGCAGACGATCAGTAGGAGGGTTGGGACAAGTCTTAAAGGTCTCCAAACTTGGCAACTTTAAGACTTGTGGTCTTCCAGATTTCACCAGCCATGCTGAGTTTGGAGACCCGTTCTAGAAGGCAGGGGTCATGGCAAAACAAGCTTTCCTCTTGAGACCCAAAAGATTTGCACTCAGCACCCGCAATATTCCTCTTTCAGTAGGTCTAATGGAAATTGATGGAATCTTTGATAGCAAAACATCAGGTTTACTACGTAAACTTGGTTGGAAGGACTGAAGCAGCATAAAACCGTAAAGGTCCAATTTGGCTTGATTTACAGATAGCCTACTTTATGAACCCAGTCATGAAGATTCATAAAGTATGATTTAATTTACTGTGTAAATATAGTCACTGTGGCTTATTGAAAAAATAGTACTTGAGCAAACCAAGTACTGTATGATGCATAAATCCAGTGATTCTACTTTCCCATTACTCAGATCTCCTGTTGCCTATCACGACTTGGCAACTGACAATACTAATTAATGGCAATTCTGCCTAAGGGGATGAAAACTAGTGGGAATAGTTCTGGCAACCATCTGAGGTGTTACACTAAAATCACAATTGGAGTAAAATTCCATGAAGCATTTATATTGGCTGAGAATTCTGAAAATCCTCACTCAAATTAGACTGAGGATACTTTTAGAAAATTTTAGATGAAGGATATTTAAAACTTGAACATAGAAGTCATACCAAAAACATCTGGATGAAAACAGCCTCAGATACCTAGATAGCTAGGATACTGATCAAATCTTGGTTAGCAGTAAATTGCACCTGGCCAGTTTGCCATATCATCAGTCTCTTAAGGACCACTAGAATCTTATTTATTCATGGTTAGCCCCAGACCTGTATTAAATATTGTATTTGAATATACTTAAAGTGTCCAGATACATTCTACAGAACTTTGCAATCCATACATAGGATTTATTTAATTGTATTCCACATTTATTATTTTTACAAATAAGTTAGTGAACAATATCCAACATACCTTCCTCTTCCCCACAGCAACCTTGTGAGCTGGGTTGGACTGAGAGTAATTAGACAAATCATCAAGTTGGCTTTTATGGCTAAGATGGGACTTGAACTCATAGTTGCTTTCTTTGCAGCCTGATGCCTTAACCACTAGACCAGGGGTAGGCAACCTCGGCTCTTTTATGACTCATGGACTTCAACTCCCAAAATTCCTGAGTCAGCTATGCTGACTCAGGAATTCTGGGAGTTGAAGTCCATGAGTCATAAAAGAGCCGAGGTTGCCTACCCCTGCACTAGACCAATCTGGTTCTCTAATATATAGTATACAGCTAATGTTTATATTTTTACAGCAGTTAGGAATTTTCCATTGTATAAATTGAAAAATAGAAAAAGGTGCCACTTCTTTTCTCTTGAGGTACTTCAAAGAGGTCTTTGATTGAATGATCGCCAAAGAAAGCACTCATTAAAGCTTTATAGAGTCCTTGTTTAACTATTGTTAACAATATAACCAGCTAAAATCTTCTGCTAAACACCATATATTTTGCTTAATATTGACAAAGCATGCTTATAAACAGAATTGTGTTATTTTCCAAATCTGGCAAAAAAAAATGCATATAACAAGTATCTGTATAAGTTTCTCACCTTTTTCTTAGCATGAAAAGGTTATGCACTTTCATAAATAGTTCAATTCTGATATATGTCTATACGATAATAAATTGAAAATAAGCTAAAGTAAATATTCAATGAACTGGTATTATTTTACTATCCTATTGTATGACAAATTTCTATTTTCATTTTTTAAATAAATCACATTTTTATTACAATCATATCTTAGATAATTTATCCTATTAGATAAAAAGGATTAATAGTTTAATCCTAGCATATTCTTTTTCCAAATGCAGACAAAATATAAAACATGATTTATTTAAATTATATTCATCTTTTTTCCCTAGGATACAAAAACAGAGAAGAAATGGAAGTTGAGATATTGCCTCTTTTGTTTTCATAAAGCTAATATTGTACTACATATATTGTATTACATTTTCTAATATCAATTTAAACATGGAAAAAAGGACCTGTGCGGTAATTTAAATGAATGTGCATGTCACATTCAAATAATCAAGAGAAGACAGTACTACTGTATTTTTTAAAATCTTGCAACTGATTTATGTCAATGTTGATGCATCAAACTGATTCTGAATTTGTCCTGGATCATCTACAAATATAGAGTAACGTATGCGTTGCATTTTTTAGTTGAAAAGGCATTATAGTAGTATTATCGTCAGATATCAAATTAATAAAACACAAGACACCATATGTTAAGATATAAAACAGGAATTCACATTGTATTCCACTCAAGGAAAAAGAACATTTTATTTTCTTGAGAACCATTTTATTTAAGACAGTTGCAGGTCTAATATGCCATTATAAGTTTCATTATGAATCAACAATAAAGTGCTGAATTATATTAATTACCTGAATCTTAATCTCATTTGTAGTCTTTATTTATGGTTTCCTTATCAAGTCTAAAAAGCCCTTGCTGCTGTAATAGCTAAGCTGTTGTGCAAGTGTTAAAAAAATAGACAGCTTTCAGTGGAGGCTATGTAGGGCCTCTGATGTTTCCATAAATATGGCTAAGGTATTATAGAATAAAATGCATGCACATTATCCATAGGAGTTATTTTAAAATGAAGAAGGGAGATTCTACAGATTCTTCTGTTTACAACCGTATCATTAATTGTACTAACTGAAGGCTAGATCTGACAAGCATCATGCCAACATGCTTTAGTTTCTTTTGTGGTTAATTGTTTTAAATAGTATTCTCAGACTGTCTGATCTAGTTATTCTTGCCAAATTTATATTAAAAAAATTCAGATTAAATTCAAATAAAAATTTCTATGCCTAGTCGCATAGTCAGCCCCACCCCAAAAAAAAGGGCAGAGGAGAAGATAGCAATACATTACTTCTCTCTGCTTGCAACAAGACTTATTAAAATAACTTTCACTCTTAATTTAATGTGGGTTTGCCAACATGAGCACATTTTACTCCAAATTCAGCACAAAACTCTGTAAAAAAAATCTATAGAAAGCAACTGCAGAAACAGCTAGGGGCAAAAAGTCAAATTAAAGTTTATACAGCTGACAACGTTTTCAGAAACTGTCAGGCTGTAAACGGCATATTCCCAAGAAAGTTCTAACAAACTGCAAGAACACAGTATCAGAGCTGGAACTAGCCAAGTGGTGCATAGAAATATGCCAACACAAAAACAGTCATATTGAAGCCAGTGCATAGAGAGGATAAAAGCACTTATGGTAATTGCAAATGTCAACAAGTCTTTACAACTTGTATATTCAGCAATGAATTCGTTAGAAAAAAGTAGAAATGCTCAAGCAGGAACGAAAAAAATGATTTCTCAACTATAGAAGATTCACACACTAGTAAGAATAAGACATCACAAAATTATTCAATTCAGCCCTAAACAACCAACAGTCAAACTAAACCAGAATAGACAAGCCTTTGGCTGGCAATTTTAGTGAGTCCAAATATAGTGTTACATTTCTAAATAATCCACAAAATATATTATATATGTTTCTTTTAAATACTGGGTAACCAATTCGGCAGATCCATTTCTAATGATTTAGTCAATTATCAAGATAGACCAAGCTGAATGAACAATGATGTGTCGCTGGCATAACTATGTTACTAACTCATGCTCCCACAGTTCCAAAAGTCTATCTTGAGGCTATCATCTATGTAGCAAAACAAATTTCTCAAGTTTTTCTGGGATGTGCCCTTGGTAATTTATGCAATGATTCACAATGACACGGGCAGCAAGACACTGCAATGTAGTATGGTTGATTGGCTGGATCATGTTCTTTGCCATCTCTTTTTCATCCAGCAAGTCAATAGCAGTCTGTTTGTGTAAGTTTGTTGCATCAAAATGTGCACCTGACTTGATAAGAAGATTCATAATGTCAGGATGGTTGTTCAGTGCAGATATGTGCAAAGGGCTGTTGTCATCAGAGTCTCTAGCATTTACATCAGCACCACATTCCACTAATATAGCTGTGACTTGCAAAGAAGGAAATTTACAAACTGGGTAGCGCCCCACACAAGTTGTGTTCTTATCAACAGCCAAGTGGAGCGGGCTAAAGTTATTTTTCCCCCTAGGATGCAACTTAAGAAATCGATATATAGTCTGTTTCTTAAAATGATCTTGTTCAGTACTACAAGGAACTTTTTCCAATAAGCAAATTAAATGCAAAATGATGGAAAGAGCTTTGTTGAGCTGTATTTGGTCAGGTGGACACTGAGTCTGTTTGATAGCACGTTCTATTTCAAGGACACTTTTGCACAGTATGCCCATAAGATCATCAAAGGTAACTGTTGTGCCCAGTAGACCTTTTGCCCTGTCCTGTAACATGAATGAAAAGAGTTCAGCAAATGATAAAAGACTGCTGGCAGTCATAGGGCTCAGAGGGTCCAAATTACTCTGCTGCATGTCCAAAGCGTATTTCCAGAGATTGATACATCGTTTGAAGTTTCCAGAATCTGCATACACAGCACCCCTGTACCGAATATAGTAGGATGTATCTGGGTGAGAAGGGCCAAGAATACGTTCTCTAATTAGCAATGCCTGCATTCTCATCTCATCAGGGTCTGCAATTAGGTTCTCTAACTCTTCAGCATTGTTCACCTCCTTGGCATAATCATAGGCCATAATTAATGTCTGAGGTATAGGTTTGTTGAGAACATTAGTCCTATCGCTGTACCTCATATCCATAGCTCTTTTCCAGTACTTCAAAGCACCAAGCAAGTCTCTCTTTTTGTCCACAAATGTGGCTCCTAAGAGTTCCAGGGCATTGATGCATTCTGTTTTGCTTGTCTCAACATGCTGAGTCAAAAAGTCAACTATGTTTGTGTGGCCTGTAACACTTGCAGAGAGAAGGGGAGTCATTCCATAACCATCTTTTTCCATCTTCGCACAATACTTCAGAAGCATCTTCATAATTTCCAGGCTACCAGATTCTGCACAGTCATGCAATGCTGTATTTCCTATTAGAAAAGAGAAGCAATGATAATGAATTTTACTATAATCTTCAGAGCAAGACTACATCTATTTTAAGTATCTAATAAAGGAAAAATGCTGATTAAATATCAAATACATTACCTAATTCTAACTGCTGAAATGGTATTTCCTAGCCTAAGTAGACATGCAAATAAACAAACAAACATCCAAGGGTAGTATAATTATATCAACACCATATCAGAAAGACTATGTTGAATCATAGAAAAGTAAGAAAAATAATTAGTATTACATATGTATATCTTAAAATTTGCCAACTCAAAAAGCTGCAACTTTTCAGCAGACATTTTTACTGTATTCTGACTGCTTAAAGAGATAAAAGAAATACCATTCTATATGTTCGTCCTTCTAACCAATATCCAGGCCTTTACATTAAAAGAGAAGAGCATTGGAATAATGACAGGATCATATAGGAAGGGCTCTCTCTCTCCCTCAACAGGTAATTGCAGAATAGTAAAAGTGTTATCCAAATAAAAAAGAAAAACATAAAAGACTAGTTTCTTTTTAGGTGGTGTTAGCATCCCTAGCCTACAATTCATGTGATGTCAGCCTCAAGCTGTCAAACTGCCAGCCTGCGGGCCGGATGCGTCACACTGAAACCATGCCCACCCCATTGCCGGCAATGGGGGGGTAAGTCCCGATATGTTGCGCGACGTTACGTGACGTTGCAAGTTGGACATGCCTGGCCTAGATCAAATCAGGAAACAGCTCCATGGGAAAACTAGAGCTATACTTTACAGAGAAAGGATAATGCAACAGAATGTTGCCTGCCTTCCTCTTACATGACTGGGAGATGGAGGAGCCATCTGAGTCTTTTTCTAATACTCTCTTATCCCCCTGGGCTTAACACATGTTTCTGCATAAGTTATAGTCTTGATGGCATCTCTATGGCTCCTCCCACACGATGGACTAGGTTCTTCAAAAATCAGGGTAGCATATTGATTATAACATTGGGCTACAAGTGGAAACTTGCTGAATGATTTTGGATTAACCACACTTTCTCCACCAAGCCAACCTCACATGGTTCTTGTGGAGGAAAAAAACAAAACAAAACAAAACGAGAACCTTGTGCAGAGATGAAATCTTGGAGAAAAGGCAGAACATAAATAAATAAAAATAAATCATTAACAAATGGTGCTCATCTTGGCAATTCAAAATGCTAAGGTATTTTCTGATGAAACATTCAGATCAAATCAGGTATTGAATCATGTATTCAATACTAATAGGCAAATATAATTTGTTTTTAATAAATGTATCTACTATTTTAAATGGTGAAACTGAACTGCAGTGTTAGCCTGAGGATATGAAGTATCAGTGAATTATTTCGAATATCAAAATAGTATAAACAAATTGATTTCACAGGCAGCCTTACCAATTTGCCAAGTATAGTAAATTTAGGTACATGCTTGAAGTAGATCAAGTAGCTATCTAAACTGCAAATTCTCACTAAATCCTTAACTAAGTTCCACTATTTCCTGCAGGAACACTCTGAATGTTATATATCCAGTAAATATATTGAACCACTTATCTAACGAGATCAATAGAAAAAACAACAAAGACTGATCAATTTCCAAAGATGGCTAATTAACAGAAACAGAAACAACAACAACAAAACAGAAGAGACCATTAATCAACAGAACACCTACAACTACAGCTCAAACCACTCAAGTACATTATTAACAAGCTACAGCCCATACTAGACAATTACAATGCATTTTCTCAGACACTGGATGGCCAGTCCATACTTTCATATAGACAACCTGAAGCAGATTCTCACAAGAAACAAAAAACAATAGGACAAGATGCCAACGTGAGAACTAACCCTTGCAACAATCCCAGATGTCTAATTTGCCCCTGCTTCTATGTCAACAGCACCATTACAAGTCCCACCAAATACATATAAAAGATTAGAACTATCTTCACATATTCTTCCTCTAATGTAGTAAGACATATATTACAGCAATGCCACTGTGGATTCTAAGTATGACAAATGGGAGAAACTTTGTGCAAAAGAATTAATGGACAAAAGTTTGACATAAGAACTTAAAACAAGAATGAAGTAATATCCAAACACTTTTAAGCTTCCTATGGCAGACCACAAACTGACTGTTTTGGAAAAATAAGACTAACAATACAATTGACCAAGAAATTGCCAAATTCACATACATCAAAACACTCAAGGCAATCTCAGCAAATCTCAACAAACATATGGATCAAAAAAACACAGTGGATTTTTATACATTACAATTATTAGTTGATAAAGTATTTATAATCTGTCTCACATATAATATGCATACTCAAACTAAATACACCTCTTCCCTATTTCACTCCACTTTAAATCCTACATCAATCTAGCTATTTTATGCATCTGAAGTGAGTTGCAGCTCAAGAAAATTTAAATCTTTTAATAAAATTTGCTAGTCAGAAAAGGTGCTATCAGACACCCAATTTTTGCTACTCTAATAAACATTTCCTCTTATAATGAATGGGCTATGTCACACATGTGGATGGGACTCGGTTAAACAACAAAGATAAGTTGTTTTTTAAAAACCCATAACTTAAGTTTGTACTACAGCTTTCATATATTTTCCTACTTTAAAACAGGGAGAAATGTAATTATTTTTTGTCAAATCACAACAATCCCAGGGTGAACTTTGAAAACTGCAAGTTATCTGACCCAGTTTATGGCATTAGGTCAGTTTGCCAGATTATCCTATTTGTTATAGCTGGATTCACAGTCTAGAAATATGAAATATAAAAAAATTATCCCTCTTGAAAACATTTACTTATCCTTACACTTTACTTAGACACAACTATAAAGAACTTACTATTTATAAATCCACAAAAAAGGATTAAAGTAATGGCCTTCCTCATCTTGAAAGAATACTTAATGTATTTATACAAACAGTACAAGATGCAACTATTTCTTTAGCTATTCAACAAAAGAAATTGTTTACAGATCATATTTTGAACTTTTTAAATTGATTTTTTACATACCAATATTACTACCTAAAATTCACTGAAATATTTTTGTATTCTAACAACTGAAATAAATACATTTCAAATAGCTATATATTTCAGTTTCTTTCTTAACTATGTCTTTAATTTACTATTTAAGCTAAAAACATTATAAGCATAGTTGCTGAAAGCACTATAATGCCCATAGGATTTATCATCAAAGCTTCAACCATACTCTGATATACTGTATAATTATTGATTATAGGTAGTCCGTGATTTACAACCACAATTGAGCCCAACGTTTCTGTTGCTAAATGAGACAGTTAAGTAAGTTTTACCCTATTTTACAACCTTTTTTGCCACAGTTAAGTGAATCACTGCACTTGTTGAATTAGGAATAGAGTTGTTAACTGAATCTGATACTTAGTGAATCTGGCTTCTCCATTGATATTGCTTGTTAGAAGGTCACAAAAGGTGATCACATAAATACGACTCAGTTGCCAAGTGTCTGAATTTTGATCATGTGAACATGGGGTTGCTGCAACTGTTGTGTGAAAAATGGTTAGTCACTCTTGACAGTGGCGTTGAAACTTCAAACGGTCACTAAAAAAACTGTTGTAAGTTGAGCACTACCTGTACATGTTCATTGAATTTTAAGTATTATACTAGTTTCTATCTTCTAGGATCACATACAAATCAGCATATATTAGACCAAGAGAAAAAAATGTACCGGTAAATAACAAACTGGGAATTAACGTATTTCTTCTGTCTCTAGAATATTCTGCAACGTTCTTTCACAAACACAGCGAAATCACATGCTCAGTTATTGAAAGCTTAGTAATTCTAAAAACTCTAATATTAAAAAATGCACCCACCTAGCATTTTTAAAATAGCTTTGCAGCAGTATATTACTCAGATTTATTTCTCCATACTATTTTCAGCAAGATTTTCAAAGCAAGAAGCATAGAAGTCTGACAGAAAATGATATTCTATCACTTCAACAGAAGATAAAATATACTGTGTATGCTGGAAAAGAAATATTCTTTACAGATAACCATTTAGAAAAGCTTCCCTGACAATGAAACAGATGGTATCAGAAAAACTAATTGTCTTCATTAGATTTTATCAAAGTTTATAGATTTTTGGTATTTTTTGATGCAGATAAGAGACTATCAACCCTTATATGCATCCATATGCCCTATTGAATTTGATGGTACTTGTTTCCCTAAACTTTAAAAAAAAACCCAGAACATCTGAATTGACAGAAACACAAACACTTCTTCTAATACAATTATAAGATTATGTTCTTTAATGCTCAATTTGATAGAATACACCCCATTATCCCATAACTTGGAAAAAAAGTTTTAGATTAATAACTCATTATGCCTTATTTGAAAAATGGCTTTCAAAATTTTGATTGCTTTGAAAGATAAAATTACTACACTGTGATGTTCTCCAACACTATCTATATAAGTGTTTGTCAAGCACCAATAACTTTTATTTCTATATTGTTGCTTCTGTTAATGTTAATAAATTACAGGTTTTCAGAACTTGAACTATTTACGCATTTTAAACTGAAAACTAATGTTATGAAGCCATCAAACTGTTTAGCTGGCTGGCTGGTACCAAGATTCAAGTCCCAACTTAACCATGTAGTTCAGCAAGTGACTGAGTAGTCACCATCTTTCAGCCCAAACTATTACATAGAATTTTTTATTGTAGTGAGAAAATGATACACATTCCACTTATATTGCTTTAAGTGTAAATAATAGGGAAATGCAATTAATAAATAGCACATTGTTAAACAGAATAATGGACAAACTGACAACTGTAAAATTATGCACCCGTAAGTAAAAGATAGGTTGTAGTCAATAAAGAAACAACCCACCTCCTAAAAGTCCCCTCTCTTATAAACAATCAGATCATGCTTCAAATATTGGAGGACAACATCCATACAAGGACCTATAAGATCCCATTTACCTTACTTAAATTATCAAGTTCTTTATTAGTGAGAAAATTCTATTGAAAAATCTTGGCTTGTGCATAACATTAAACAATGACTTATTATGTGTATACATAAAAGGTTTCCATACAAAAGCACTGCTAGTAAATATTCTCCTTCTCGCACCTTCTCTTCCTACAAAGAGGAATAAAACAAAATCTGTTTTGAGTTTAGCAAAGTTTGACATTTTAAAATAAAATGTCAATTGCTAAACAAGCCACCTTCGATTCTGGACTGTATCTGCAGATTGCTTAGCAAATTAATGTTTATTTTAAACCATCAAACCTAGTTTGTAAGCAACATAAAAAAATCTGTTAAATTATTCTATTTCTTTACCTAGTCATGGAAAGATGAAGTAATAATATATAAGAAATCTTGGCATAAAGTTCATATGATATGCGGGTTATGTATGAATCTGTCTTACAACACACTTTACAAAAAATTAAAAAATAATGTACTAAAATGAGACTGAGAATTTAAGGAAAGGAGGTTAGGCTCTGCTGCCAAGTTCAGTAACAGCTTCTTCATGTTATAAAAATAGAATTCATCATACACTGCTCTAACAGCAGAACTTATATTTCAATTATGAGTCATTCAGTAACACAGTGAAAACTGACAGGACTAAAAGTTCACTAAGCAACAGAAAGCAGAGCACTGAATATTGTGTTTAGAAATTGTGTAGTGATTTTTAATAACTATGTTGTTACTTCTGCATTAATCTGTGAGATAGACTAATATAGATTACCCTACTCTATATGAGAAGTTAATACATTACTTTATGAGCTTATAACCCAGATCACAATCGCAGACATCCCAAAAACAAGTCATTCATACTCAATTTATAAAAAGTTTACTGCCATCTAATTCCATCTAATGAGTATTATTTATGAAAAATTAAATATATTTCACCCCTGCCAAATTTCGGAAGAATGAAAGCTATGTGTAATGCCAGAGTTATTATAACATTTTTTTAATGAGTAGAATCAAGTATATCTGAGTCAGGGATAGGCTAGTTATAATAAACAGTTGACTGGAAGAATGGTCATACTTACTAAATCAGGAACTATGTTAAAAATGAGGAAAAGGTGTTATGAAAATATAATCACATGGTCACAACTAGAACAAAAAGACAAGGCAGGGCAGCTGCCATCACAGTCTAAATTAGAGAAACACTTTGAACATTGTTTCAGTAGCCTAGGGAGGACCATAAGAACACAAAGGGATCTGTTGTGATCCCAATACCACATCCTTTGTTTATTCCATCACAGAGTGACTAATTTCATTTAGTTCCTTATCATAAAAATTTCAGCAGGTGGCAGCACCTGGCTTGTCTGTCTGAGCTCTGAAGTTATGTAGAATTGGGCCTCATTAAAACTTGAATAAGAACCACTAAGGAAATCAAGGGCTGTTGATTACAACAACTTTTTATTTACTTTCCCTATTTAGTATGCAGTGATAAAATTCATGACCCCTCTCAAAACCCTAGTTCCCCACAATGCTTTTAGAAAAAGATGTGTCACCAAACTATTCCAAAATATGCATGTATATAGGTTTAATTATATATACAACACCAGCAGAATATACCCTAAATAACATTTTTTTAAAAAAAATATAATTTATAGGATAAAGCTTGTTAAAGCCTAGGTAAATACTGGAAGAACAAATCAAAATGTGGCTTAGTTTGCTCACACTTTGAACCTCTAAGATGAACATTCTGAAGAGAGTTTTTAAGGAGTTACCCTTTTGAAAATGGATACCGAACTCACCTTTGACACTTTTTCTATTTACATCTGCCCCTTTCTCAAGTAAATACTGAGCAATTTCTTTGTGTCCTTTGTAGCAAGATATCATGAGACATGTATGTCCGTGACGGTTAGACACTTCCAAGTCTGCTTTGTGTTCCACAAGGTACTTTACGATTTCTAGGTGACCATCAAAGCAGGCAGCTCTGAGAGGTGTTGAGTTTGTCAAAGTGGTATTGTTGACAGATGCTCCATGATTTAATAAAGACTGAACCACTTTCAAATGACCAGCTGCTGATGCTGCCCATAGCGGTGGTGCGCCTTCAATAGTCTCACCATCAAAGTTCACAGAACCACCAATTTCTATAGAAGCACTGCAATGTTCCAGTAGGTGTTCCACCATGTCAAGATGCCCATATCGGGCTGCCATTAGGAGGGGGGTGGCACCATTTGTTTTTTCTGACATCAGCAAAGCCATCTCGTCTTTAGTTTTATTTGCCAGTAACTTGGTGAGGAGTCGCAACTTGCCATCACGAGCAGCATTGAATACGGCTGTCTTAAGATCCATTTAGTCTTTTCCTCTTCAGCAGCAAGATAAATGCAAGATGCCTGTGCACTGGGACCACAAATTTGGATATTATTCTGTGAATTATCCTTGGCAGATGTGTTACCGTTGTATACAACATCAACTTTCAACATGGGACTTCCAAAGCAAGCGCTATACTTTGCAGCCTAGAACAAAATACATATTTTAGATTTGTGAACTATTGAAGCAGCTACGCTGTTTTCAATACCTGCTCTTTATCCAATATTTATATTCCTCTTTTACCTTTGTACTTTTTATAATTTTAGAGCTTTTAATACTATTTTGTACCTATTCATTGTTTTGTTTACACCGAGTCACATTTGAGACGGGCAGCTATATAAAATTACAAATAAATAAGCGAATATATTGTTCAAATGGGTCTTTTTTTTAATTACCAAGTTAAACATTTAGAGAACAATGCCAGGGCCCTTATTTACACCCTTCTTCCTCAGAAGTCCCTTCCAAAAAAAAAAACAAAACAGCTGAAATCACCAATTTTCTCTCTGTTTTTGCCATCAGAATTAAACTGTAAATTATTATAGGAATCCCGTGAATATCTTGCTCGACCAACCCTGAAATCCATCCTGGGAACAACCCTTCTGACCATCTATTGCAGGGGTCTTCAAACTTGGCCCTTTTATGACTTGTGGACTTCAACTCCCAGAATTCCTCAGCCAGGCATGCCTGGCTGAGGAATTCTGGGAGCTGAAGTCCACAAGTCATAAAAGGGCCAAGTTTGAAGACCCCTGATCTATTGGCACATTACACTGCAACTACTGGCTTGGTCACAAAACAGCACGGATGTTAGCGCTGCCTGGGATTTAAGTTTGTCCTGCAAATGTCACAAGATCTCCTTCCACCACCACCACCACCACCCCACCCCCAAGCGCGCCCTCAGCCTCGAGGAGACCTGAAGTGTGTCTTTCCGCCAGCTTTCCCCGTATCTCTTTTAAACGATTTAGCGACCACGAAATATCTAATCTCATTCCTCCCTTCTGGAAATTCGACACCCACACGCGAGGACCTCAACCTATCTTAGGACGCCTCTTCCCCCTCCCGCCGCCGCAGCTGCAAAATCGTTACGGGCACGACGCGACTCTTGAACGCCCTTTGTCACGTCTTCCCTTGGGGAGGGAGCCTCGGGTGGCGAAGGGCAGCAGAAAGAAGCAAATCCCGGCTTCAGGGAAGTCCTCGGCTGGCGGCCGGTCCCCTTTCATTTTCCCTTTGCCCGCCTTCAAGATTTGGCTGCCGTCGCCGTCGCCCCCGCTCAACCGCTTCCCTCCCTCTTTACTATCCCCGACAGTCAGGCGGGCGGAGAGGGGCGGACGGGCTCCTAGACGCCCGAGAGCGAGGCCAGGGCGGAGACTACGGACGGGCTTCTCTCTTCCTTCCCCCGCCTTGAGCAGAGCAGGGAAACGATCCCGGCCGGGGAAACGAACTACCTTCCCGAGGCGCGTCGAACGATTCGGCGTCGACTCGGCTCCCCGAAGCAGCCTCCGCGCCGCTTCTTTACACCGAAGCCTCCGCCACCGCCGCGCCCCGTTCCCAACGCAGCTCCTCCATGACAGGGCAGGCGCTCCCGACAGCAACGACCGAGCCTCCGCCCTCTCTTTCCCCCTCCCGCTCCGGCGAATAAACACACCCTACCTTACTATCGCCCGCCTCTCTCCAGCCCGCCCCTCAGATGATCAGATCAGATCAGGCCCAAATGGGGGAAAAGCGTAAGGCGCGGGAGGCAGGAGGCCGGGCCTCGGCGAAGAACAAGCTAGGCTGAGAGCGCAGGAACGAAGACGGTTGAGAGGGCGAGGGCGGGTGCTAAGCTGGAGTGGGGCGGCGCGGCGAGGTGCCGACGGCTGCTGACTTCTGGCCTGAGGGAAGTCGGAGAAGTCGAGTCGCGCAACACTGGGCTAAATTAGCACATAATGGAGGCGAACGGGCGCCAAGTGAGCGTGGCCTATGAGCAGCCCGACTCCGTGAGGCTGACTCAGTTTCCCGCCCGCTGCCTGCGGCCCGCCGAGGAAGCAATGGATGGTTTCTTCGAGCGTGTGTCTGGACGACAGAGGGAGCGGGAGCCGCGAAGTGTTGATTACCGGCCAAATTTAATTCTGACTAGTTGACCAGCCGGCTGCGGTTTAAAAAACGGAAGAAAATATGTTTGGGGATTTTGTTGTACCGTCAGTGCGTTGGTTTCTTGGGAGTTACGTGTAAACAAATTGGGGTGTTCGTAGGAACTTTGGGGGAAAATCACTTTCCAGAAATATTTTCCCTCTATATTTAGAAACGTTGAGGTCTTACTTACTATTTATTTACTTACCTACTTATTTATTCATTACCCTTTACATCTAGAATCTAGATACGAGCACTTCAACTCCGTAAAGACTTCACTTCCATTACTTTCAGTGACTATTCTGAATTGAATCTGGATCTAAATTGTGTTCAATTCAGACATGATTATAATATGGTAAGCATAAAACCACCCAAGCAGAATTTGTAGGGCTTTTACCTAAAGGCATGCAGCAGCTACCGGTATGTCATTTTTTTCTTTCTGAAATACTTTTTTGCCGTGGGTTAAGAAAAAACAATCCAAAAACTGGTTTAAAATGGGCCGGTTACAAATATGGATCTCTAAAATTTTGTGAAAAAAGCAAGAGGCCTATAAAAATCTTTTGAAGGACCTCATTTGGTCTTGGATGTCATTGGATGCCAAATGTGGAGTGCTTATGAAATTAAAACTGGATGAGCTGACTTAAATTATACAGAATGAATAATGGGATTTTTACTCAGCTGTGTGGTGAGTGATGTATATTCAAACAACAAAATTGCCTTCAGTGTAATAGGTTTGAATACAATAGCTAATATTACAGTTCCAAGTATTCTTAAGATCCAACCCTAAAAAGAAAGTCTGTTTTAACCCATCTCAACTGAATTCTCTTAACTGAATATGAAGCATTATTTGGATTACAGCTCTACTTCTGCACATTTGACACTTTAAGCTTCCAGCTTGTTCTAAGGGTAACCTGAGCATGAAATAGTTTGCATAAGGTAATTATCTTTTCATTATCCTGTGAGTTCATTCAAGTTCTTGATAGAGTTTTGCTCCAAATTCTAGCCAATAGCAGAATTATAGCTGATAGGCATGTAAGATATGATTTCCTCAGTTATATCTTAGAATGTAGTATTCCTTGTTCTGATAATCCTGAATAATCCTTTAAAGCATTCGACTGCTTAATAAAACAATTTAACATATAGGTATTAAACTATTCCCCTTTTTCCTGCAGTGTTTTAATAATTTGTATAATATAGTTACATTGGTTTTTTTAAAATATATAATCTTTTTAGAGAGATTATTGGCGTGAAAATCCTGAAACAACTTCAATTCTAGTTTAATGAAGAGAAGGGGGGGACATGATATCAGTGTTCCAATATCTCAGGGGCTGCCACGAAGAGGAAGGAGTCAAGCTATTCTCCAAAGCGCCTGAAGGCAGGACAAGAAGCAATGGATGGAAACTAATCAAGGAGAGAAGCAACCTAGAACTAAGGAGAAACTTCCTGACAGAACAATTAACCAGTGGAACATCTTGCCTCCAGAAGTGGTGAATGCTCCAACACTGGAAGTTTTTAAGAAGAGACTGGACAGCCATTTGTCTGAAATGGTATAGCAGGGGGTTGGACTAGATGACCTGCAAGGTCCCTTCCAACATCATCACTACTACTACTACTGCTACTACTATTATTATTATTACTACATTCCTGGATTGAAAATTGTGGGTTATATATATCATCCTATAAGTATCATCATAAACTCATTCTATTGGGTGCCTGTTTACATGTAATCAAAATATCTACAGTATCCCAAAGAAATTGCAATTTTAAAGAATTATAAGGCTTAAAGAAGTTTAATTTTTCTTTAAGAAAAGAAATGCTACAGCAGAATAGCAAAGACAAATGAGAAGTGAAAGCATTCACCACTGTGAGAAAACAAAAATTGGAAAAAGAAGCAAGAGAATGAACTGTCCTGAGAAAGGTCATGATGCCTGGAATAGTAAAAATAGGACTCCACATGCAATATATTTTGTAGGTTCATATTAAGCAATAACTTTAAAGTAACACCACTTCACCCAGACATGGAAAATTCAATTCTAGTTAAGGAAGTAGCAGGACATTCTGTTTTACCTTAGGGCTCTTCTGGTATGGTTGTGTTAATATGCATTTTCCCAGTCCTTGAGTTAACAGTAAAGTATGCCAGTATAAATCCACCCAATAAAATGGAGCCCTAATCTGCATCAGTTGCAAAAGCAATAAATGTGTACTTCTCAAGAATGGCTATACATCCAGAAGTAGCCTGTGGAATAGACAGTGCCACAGGAACAGGCCACCCACCCACCCATAAAACAGACTGGCACATAAACCCTGTGTCAGAAAACCTGTGATATTCATTGGTGGTAGAATCCAAGTCTCACTGTTTTAAATTCTCTGTGATAGAGATTTAATATTCTCCCAAAAGAGAACAGTAATTCCCCACCCCCACTTTTTGGGTAATTAAAGACATTTCCCAATAGGAACCAACAATGTACAAATAAGTTTCTGGGTAGACAAATCATAAAGCACAATAAATCTCTAATGACAATAGTGTAACAGACTTATAATTTATTAAACTAATATGCTGCCTGGCTCCCAACAACTGGGCAATCAACAATCAAATTACAATAAAACCAGTAAAATATAATCTATGATAAGTGTGAAGGCTAGATGAAATAAAACTGGAGTAGTGGGGTGGGGTGTTTGCTCACCAAAGGCCTGGTCTTCATCACTCTTCACAACAAAGCAATCTTGTGTTCTCAAATTGGTTTTAGGAATCATACAAGCAGGTACTGAAAGACAAAGATCCTTTTCCTCTTTTTATATTGGAATTTCTTGGATTATGACCATTCAGTGACCATTCAAAATTATAGTGGCACTGAACAAATAGTATTTAAAACAGATCTTTTTAGTTCCAACATGGTTGTGTGATCATGATTTCCTACATTCCCTGATGGCTTCCCAGTTAGCAAAGCCAGCAAAAAGTCAGAAGTCAGTTATGATCCTCATGGCATCACTTAAGAATGGCAACTGAGACTGCTAGAATTGCCATCGCTAAGTGATATGGTCACAAGACATCACATTTTATGACTCCATTGCTTAGTGATGGCAATTCCAGTCCCAACTGTTATTGTAACCTAAAGACTTCTTGCAAACATCTTTCAGACAGTTAAAGACTTCCACATCTACTGATTACACTGTGTTTCAAAACTGAACTACTATTATCTTGAACTACAGGAGGCTACTGGGGAAGGTGCATGCTATTTATATATAAACAGGAGGAGTTAAGCCTATCACCTTGTCAAACTAGTTAGATATTGAATAGATCAAATTCCCTGGCTAGTTGTGAAACAGACAGCAGAACAGGCAAACTGATAGATGCAACAAGAGGATGTCCCTGTTCTCTGCATCCCTAAAAGACCGGTAGGTGGAAAAGATCTGCTTTCTTAAGAAAAAAATGAAAGTGAAGGAACAAACATTTGCTGCAAAAAAAAAGGTCTTGAAAATATAAAGTGATAGCAACTGAAGCCTGGAAACTTAGTCCTGTTAGTTGCCAAAACATATGGCCTTTCTAGCACCTCCTACAACTCCCTCAGTTACGGAGTGTGCTTCTTGTACTGATAGAGCACTCTGCTGTTTGTCAAGTGCTCACCGAGCAGCAATTAAGATTTTCAAACATGCCTCACTTCAAGGGCATATTTCAAGAAACTTCAGTATCGTTTTTGACTAAGCAAGACATGACACCAAATATCTTGCACAAGATACCATTAGTTTGTGTCTTTCTATATATCATCTAAATTCTAGCTGTTTGAAAGTGTTTTGATAGTAGCTTTTTTGTTTCTTTATGTCTCAGTCTAATGAGTAACATTTTTTAGTTAGCAGTTTATTTTTGTTACCTGAATAGTGAGATGGTTGTTGTGCAATGACTTTATGCTTCAAAACTCTTAGGAGCAAAGGTATATTATTATAGATGTCAAAAGGAGTGCTTTCCTGCTACACATTGTCTGTTAACTGTTTTGCCCTCATTGGCTTTCTGACATATAAATTTATATTTGAAATTAAACAGCTGTTGTGGGAAATTACAAAAGAAAAAAAAGAATGCCATGTGCAGCATCACTTCACTTTCTTCTTTTCTACATGCATACATATGAAAACCCCAAGTGGATAACTGTAGGTGGGAGGTTAACAACAGAACTGAGAAAATGCTTCATTGGTTGGTTTTAATATGCCACCCCTTTCACTATCAAAATCATTCAGGGAAAGTGTAGTGCCTTTGCTCAGATATTACTTTTCCATTCAGGAGATAAATTTCATTACTTCATCAAAATAGTATCATCTAATACTTTTAGAATAACATAAAATTGCCTGTATAATATTGATTTTTATGAAAATGCCTGAGGGCAGATGTACAACTATTGTCAGGGCAGAAATACTGACACTGTATTTCTGAAGAATTGAATTATCCTGTCTATGACATGTTAGTGACTTTAGATATTGCTCAAGATAGATGGACAAAGATTACTAGACATAACTTCAGAATATATTATGGGTAAAGGTAAAGGTAAAGGTTCCCCTGCACATGTGTGCTAGTCGTTTCCGACTCTAGGGGCCGGTGCTCATCTCCGTTTCAAAGCCGAAGAGCCAGTGCTTGTCCGAGGACATCTCCATGGTCATGTGGCCGGCATGACTAGACGCCAAAGGCGCACGGAACGCTGTTACCTTCCCACCATAGTGGTCCCTATTTTTCTACTTGCATTTTTATGTGCTTTCAAACTGCTAGGTTGGCAGAAGATATTATGGGTAGGGCACCATTTTAATAAAATATAAAGACATGCTTGTTCAATAAGGAAAATCAGTAAGAACGCATGTCGATATCCCTATTCTATTTTCATGAAACTAGTGAAACCTGGGAAATAACAAATCTGTTTTGCAGATTGATAATGTCCATGCCACAAATGTTGTTATATTATTTGTGTCAGTGACAACTCTTAAGAGTCAAAGTATTACTAACAGTTTGTACAACTATTAGATTAGAAGCTACTGGAAAGTATTCGTAATATTGATTACAAGTCCTTGTGCTAGCTGCAATATGGTGTTTTAATCTGGCTTTGTTGCTGTTAGCTGCGAAGTCGTGTCCGACTTAGAAGGCTGCAAAAAGTGGAATCCTCCAACATCCTTTTTATGCCAGCGAAAGTAAGTGGAGCCAAAGTTTAGGCTGCATTTTACAGTTTTGGAAAGTTTAAAAAAAGGTTGTTAAGATAGGGCATCCAAATCTGGATAGCAAAAGTTCAGTGACAGCAAAGTGACACAGAAAATGTTTTGTAGCCCTCATGTGGTTGCCCAGAGTTTTGCAGCAAAATCTGATAGCCCTAGTCAAAAAAACAAACTAGAATCCAGAAGATTTGCAGATGTCCTGAAACTCTATCCTCAAACGTGCTCAATATCTACCCACTGCTGAATTGCAGTTCTCAATATGCAATGCATTGACCTGGCCCTCAAACTTACAGAGGTTTTGCATCTCTGGCTTAGCATATTGTGAGAATCTTGACAAATGGGTTGTTTAAGAAATTTATATGGCTGCCTACTCATTCACAATGACTCTAGGTGGCTTAAAAACAATAAAAATACAGTATATAAAAGTAAAATAAAATAATAAAATAAAATAAAAATACAGTAACCACCCACTCCCGGTGACAACACAAAGTCAAATGAGCCATTTGATGGCTGCATCCAACTCTGGGTTTCCCAGGCCCGCTGGCAAAACCAAGTCTGCAGGGCCTTATGAAAGAGTGTCAAAGAGGGAGGCAGTCTATTTCTGAAGGGATATTTCGAAGGGAGGGATTTTTATAAATCATGATAAATCATTTGTTCATGGACTGAATTCATTAGTTCAAGACTAAGAACTACATTCTCAAAACATGCTAAACTTGATCAGTTTTTCTTCTTGGTTGGGGGAGATGGCTTCTTGTGCAAGCTTAGTCTATTTAATTTCTAAATCAGTGTATTGTATGAATGCAGGTTAATGGACTGTATGAGGGCAACCACAATTTAGTGAATAAAGCACAGTAGTTATGTTCATATAACATATTAAGTAGTAAAGCACAGTTACAAACTAAATAATTCAGTTCGTACAACTCTAAGCTATAGGCATCTTATGCACTGTCAAAATTAGCCAGATCAAATTAATTTTTCTGCATTGAGTGAATCCAGCTGTTATATTTTATGATGTAGCATATCACCCATATCCCCTGACGGGTGAAAATCTACATATGCTATTACCTTTATAACAATGGTGTCCAACCTTCGTAACTTTAAGACTTGTGGACTTCAACTCCCAGAATTCCCCAGCCAGAAACTGTCCCATATGCTTCCAGTGAGAGATGCAGCTTTCTATTTCTCCAAGCTTTGTTAACATTTTCCTGCTGCTTAAAATGTCTTGTTATGAATTACTGTGACTCTCCTATTTATAGTGTTTGTTCTCTTCCAGTGCAACAGGAAGCTTTTGTTTGCTCTGTTTAAAAGGTTAAATTCTGCCTGTCTTGAGAACAATCAGTACAGGAAGATGTTTTTGACTGTGTTAGCTTCAGTCAGGACATAAAAGGCTGCAAAATGGAATTTATCCTAGCCAACAACCCTAATGGTATGTCAGGCATTCATTGCTGCCTATCTGAACAAGAACAGCTTGTCCTGCTGATTCTGCCAGCTAGTGTTGGCTACTATTAACTGCACCTTCTTCCCCTCAGCCAAGATCTGTAGCACAATAACACTCACAACATAATGGAAAAGCAAACTTTTATGCTCAGGTTTTTCCCCCCTATAGCTTGTCTTTGTCTCCTGTGAATAGCAGTAAAAAAGGTAAACAATTAGATGTTTACATGAAATACCAATAAAACAGGGTACCTAATGATAGTACCCTAAATAGGATTCCCAAAGGATTGAAAATAGAACTTTACACAACTGGGCCTCTTTTTGAAATGTGCTCGCCATAGGGGCATTGGAGAAAGGAATGTAACGTTAGCCATTGGCCTGGAGATAAAAGTTTCATTCCATCTTCCATAGGTTAGATAATATGCAGTCAGGAATGGAGCTGTTTCAATATATTTTAAGGTTTCCAAACTTTTTTAAAGCTTTTGTAACATGCTGGTAATTTTTAAAAATTGCTGGTTGAACATGTAGCAAGCAATGTCTAAAAGATAATAGCAATGTCCCAAAGGTAACATCTGTGGCCCATATGCCAGTTGCATCTCCGGACTGACTTTTTTTGGAACAAATCTGAATTATTTTAAGATACACCATTAGTTCTTTTGTTTTAGAGAACATCAGATGCTGTTTTTTTTAAAAAAAAATGCTTTTAAATAATTTAAAATTAAATTTGCTTTTCAAAATTATCCTGGCAAAATTATTGTAAAAAAGGAATCAGACTGGGCGAATTCATTTCACAGCTTTCTGCTAAATCTGAGGAACCTTTTCAGTCATGATAAGGAGTAGGTTCCTAGTTTCATCAAATTCCTCTTAATTTTAATGGTTTTATATTTGTGCTTTTATTATATTGTAAGCTACCCAGTGTGGCTTGGGAAAGTGAGATAGACAGCACATAAATTTAATTAATAGAATCAGCAATAAACTTATAGGTTATGTAAAAACAAATATATTTAATGCTTTAACTTCGTACAAGGCATACAGAAGGGGGGAAACTTTATGAACCACAAAATTAACCAAAAGAGCAAGATCCTTAATTCAGCTGGCAACATTATCTGCAAAGATTACCAGACTGTTCTAATATGATTTGTGTTTGATTTTGTGAGTGTAAACCCAGCAACTGCACCTTATAATTTATCCCTGTGTCTTCTGTATTATCAATCATGGCTTATTCAACAAAACAGTATTATATTACTTGTTACATTATGTCTTCCTATTCCTCAAAAAATTCAAGATGACACATGTAGTTCTCCTTACAGCATATAATTATCATCTAATTTTATTCCACAATGACCTTTTGAGGTACGTTGGGTTGAGAAAGAATGATTGATCTGAAGTCATCCATTGGCTTCCATGGTTGAAAGTGGATTTGAATCTGTTTCTCAATTGTAATCAACACAATACTTCTGGATATAATTTTTGAGTCAGCTATATATCCAGTTAATTGTCATGCTATCCAGTCAATATGTAATTAGTATGACTGAAAATGAACACAGTACAAGTATCAATGCCCAATTTCATTGTGATGTATCAATAACTTAGAAACCGAATCACCAATTTGTTATTTAGTATGAGTTACAATTCAACTCTGCTCAAATGCAATTTAGTGCAGTTTACAATTACATTAAAATGACAAAAAAGATTAATAATATTTGATCATTTTAGTTATGAGAAATCCTTAACCAGAAATATTTAATAAATAAAAACAAGAATTGCCAGCAAGCTTTCCCTGACACCTAGGCTCTGCAGAACACAAGGATCTGTCCATATGGCAAAACTTCACAGAACAGACTTTATAATTCCATTGCGTTCCTTCAAAAATGCAGTTTGTATTTCAGCTATTCCAATAAAAAAAATCTTGGAATTGCTAGGTCAGTTTGATCCAAATGGAAATGGCATTATTACACTGAATAAAAGAGCAGCATAAAAAGAACACTAACATTCTCAACTGGGATGAGGGGAATGTGAGAGATTGTGCCGTCAAGCAGCATTTGAAGATGGAAGACAGATACTATATTTTAAAAGGATTAAAAATATAGTGACACATAGTAATTAACTAGGTTTGCATCCTACTTAAGCCATAAATCATGATTTAGACTGAGTGGTTCATAACGTAAATCACATTATGGCTTAGTGCAAAGTGTGTGGAGTAGATAACAAAAATGTACATTTCTTAATCCCTTTATGATGTCTGGTTAAATAGTTAAATATTTCCATGTTCTGAAACTGTACTAAAATCCATAAAAATCTACCAAAGACAAAAATAGGATGAACGTTCACACCACAATGACTACTCTTTAAATCTGCTTTTAATTCTTAGAAAATATCAGGTGAGCATCGTTTCATCATGTCGTGTAGCAATTCCTCAAGGGTTCAGATAGTTGTCCTTGTCACCTGAAATTCCTTGAAGTGAATATCCTACAAATAGAATGCTTACTCCATGCGTGGTCCTATGATCCTTCTCTTCAAGACTTTTAAAGCTTACAGCTAGAACGGTGGAAAACAAGAACTTTTCTTGGTAGCGTTATTCCAGGAGGCTCATCTGAAGAAGACCTCCCAGACTCTTCTTTAAGTACCCAAAAACAAAATCAACAAAATGGGGATAGAGTATCACAGGATCTTTGAACAAATAAATTACTTTCTTTTTTTAAAAAAATGCATTTGTAATGCTAATGTTTTTCCAGATGTTTTTCAGATGTGCTAGTATTTCCCATCATTGCCGGTCAGCGTATGCTGGTTGTCAACACTCTGTTCTAGCTCCAGCCTTTCTGAAAGGCAGCTGGTTAGGAAAAGTTGCTTTCTACCTTTACCACTAAAATATTTTGGGCCCCACTTCTTTCTTTCTTCCATACCGCCACACCTTTTCCTGCTGCCTGTATCGAGCCTCTTGGAAAGTTTTCTTTACCTGAACAGAAAATCCAGGACTATCTTCTTGCAGAACATTAACGCACTGTAGGATGAAAGGAGTCCTCTCCCATGGGAGTGGTCTATTCCGTGGCCGCATGGGTATCACACTGTTATGTTTGTGTGGGATGGTCAGCGCACCCAAAAGAGAAGTGTAGGATTGGAATTCACACCAAAGGTCTCTTAAGAAGTTTTCTGTCAGCAGTATAATTATCCAGGCAGAATCGTTAATGGCATCAGTTAAATTTTCCAGCAAATGCCTACCACTAGGCATTTCCGCAAAAATAATTCCTGGTTTGATACAATATTCATTTTGTAAGAGGTCTTGGACTCTAATGGCTTCTTCTGTATCCTCCTCAGCATGAAGAATCACAAAACTGTAAAACATATCTTCAGCCTCCTCATCACTGCTGTCTACAACTTGGATGCTAGGATGGTAACAGTTTTCTAATGTAGAGTTTTGGTTAAAGTGGTGATTGTTTTGACTAGCATACTTAGTCTTCATTCTGTTCTTCAGAAAAGAGGGATAAATTTTTTTGGAAATACTATTTCCCATTATGGCAAACTCTTAGAAGTAAAGAGTTAGTAACCTCATTCCTCCAGTCTGTAAAACAAATGGAAAATAAGGAAGTATATTATCACCAGAGTTAACCTGAAAAGAATATAGGCCAAGGAACATGGGACAAAAGTTATTAAAGGGTTGCAAAGGCAAGATTGGAAACAACATTAAGAAACAAAAGAGAAAACCAAATTCAGAGGACCCTGTGTAAGACAATTTGTCCAGAACCCTTTCAAGATTCAGATTTGGGCATAGGATTGAAATGATACCACTTGGTGTTGTGGATACTCTACAGCTACGAGGGACAGAGCGGGAAGAAGCTCAGCCAGACAGAGATGCAGAAGTCATTTGATTCCAGATTCTAGACTGTTGGACCCAAATTCTAGATTCGGAGCTGCTGCTTCTATCTGAGAATCCGAAAACATGTTATGGTCAGTCTAAGTTCCTGCAATGTATCTCATAAGCATTCTGATTTGTATTACAGGTAGTCCTTCGATTATGACAGCAATTGGGCTACACATGGATACTTCCAAGCAGAGATGGGTGTAGGGTGAGGGCAAATGCTATGAAACTTGGAAAGGCTGGCATGGCCATTACAAGGCACAGGCAGGCAGGGGGTTCCAATAGAGTATGAGATTCCCTAGGATCTCATACTCCATAGCAGAACTCCTTGTGGGGAAAAATGATGAGAATGACCCTACGGAAGCAACTTGCAAGCTTCTCTGTTTCCCCATTGACTTTCCTTGTGGGAAGTTAGCAAGGAAGGTCACAAATGGCCATCCCATGACTGCAGAAGCACCCAGATCATGATCATGTGACTGCAGTGATGTTGCAATAGCCACAACTTCACAGTCAGTGTTAAGTTTCCCTCATTTAGCACTATCGTAATTTTAAATAGTTTAAACAAATAGTTGTAACAAGTATTATTACTACAAATATTACCTATATAATATAGGTGACATTATAGATGGCATTGCTTAAATGATTATGAAAAAGAAACAAATAGAATCAAACCTTGTTTGTATTGAATGGAGAAAAATCCCCCCCAAAAAGCAAGGGCAAACAACTTCCACATAAGTTGCAAAAACAAAATTTGGGGAAAGCAGTGTCTTTATATAATGATACGTCTGTAGGTTTCAATTTCACTCTAGAGCAGTGTTCCTCAAATTCAGTAACTTTAAAAAGGGTGGACTTCCATTTCCAGAATTCCCCAGCGAGCACGCTGGGATGATGTCACCAGATAGATCATCTTCAGTAGATACGTTTTGTTTGTTAAATTTATCTGTTGCCTATCTTGCTGTGGAGCTACTCTAGGCAGATTGCAATAATAAAAAGAAAGAAGTGAAAAGAATGTAAACAGTAAGAAGACAATTTCTTGTCATCTTGATATCTTACAATGTCGTCTCTCCTGCGGGAGCTGCATTGGCTGCTAATCTGCTGCCAGGTATAATTCAAGGTTTTGGTTGTCACTTTCAAAGCCCTACATGGCTTGAGACCAGGTTATCTGAAGGACCGTCTTTTCCCAGTCACATCTACCCAACCCACCAAAGCGGGAAGGCAGGGAATATTGCAGGTCCCCTCTTCTAAGAAGGTATCTCTGGTGGGATCCAGAAAAAGGCATTTTTTCTGTAGTAATTCCCTCCCTTTGGAACATCATCCCTGTGGAGATTAGATTGGCTCCCAGTCTGACACTCTTTCACAAGGTCCTGAAAACTTGGTTTGGCCAGAGAGGAACTCTTGAGTGGGATGGAGCCCATCAAGTGGCTTGTTTGATTGTTGTCATGGTGTGTGTGTGTGTGTGGGTTTGAGGGGGTTATTGCTTTTCATTGTTTATATATTGGGTTTTTATTTTTGTAAGCCACCTACAGTCATTGAGAATGAGTAGATGGCCATATAAATTTTCTTAAATAAATAATAGAACAATAAAATAATGAAAAAGAACGATATTATGGGGCCATAGCAAGAAAAATAACTCAAAACAGCAAACCGCAATGTTGCCATCAATAGGTTTGATCAATTCCCGCCTTTTAAACCTGAACACATCCTTTGTCTTTCCAAGCCATCAAACCATTGCAGTAACTTGCTCAGTAGAACTAACTGGACTTTCACACTTTAAGAAGTTTGCAAAGTAACAGAAGTAGACAAGGAAGCCTTCCCCCCCTCCTCCCCCCCCCGCCACCCCGTATTTCCTCAAAAGCCCACTGTGGCTTTCACAGACCTCCCCAAGCCAAAACCTTCTATTTCAGGGGTCTCCAACCGTGGCAACTTTGCTGGCTGAGGAATTCTGGGAGTTGAAGTCCACAAGTTTTAAAGTTGCCAAGGTTTGAGGACCCCTGTCCTATTTGTTTTGCCTTTCGACTGCTCTAATTCGTAGCCACTTTGGGAAAGCCGAGTTAGAAACTAAACGGTTCAGGAACTTGGGATCTTTGCTCGAGTATTACACTAATGCAGGGGTCTTCAAACTTGGCCCTTTTATGACTTGTGGACTTCAACTCCCAGAATTCCTCAGCCAGCAAAGCTGGGAGTTGAAGTCCACAAGTCATAAAAGGGCCAAGTTTGAAGACCCCTGCACTAATGCTTTCCTCTCTCGTGCCCCCCCCAACCGATCGTTTGCGAAGCGACATTTACCAGCTTCATCGGGCGACGAAATTCCTCAGAACCCGGCCCAAAGTGTATCATAGGAAACCACCTTCACCCTCAAACCAACTCCTCGCAAATCGTCGCTGGAATGGGCCACACAACTTTCATCTCGGCTAGAGGAAGGAAAAGAGAAGCGAAGGCGGGGCGGAGCCGGCTGACGCGCCAGAAGCTTGTTCCCTGTTTCGCGAGCGCAGTTCTCGGCTTTTAAGTTCACACGGGTCAGCTTTGCCGAAGCGTTAACCTAATTCAGGTTTATGCCCTGACGGTTGCAAAATCTAAGTTATACAGCAGGGGTCTTCCAACTTGGCCCTTTTATGACTTGTGGACTTCAACTCCCAGAATTCCTCAGCCAGCAAAGCTGGCTGAGGAATTCTGGGAGTTGAAGTCCACAAGTCATAAAAGGGCCAAGTTTGAAGACCCCTGTTATACAGTATACTAAGGCATACCGAATCACGAGGGATGGAACTCAAGCTTCTGGTTCTTTTTCTTCATGAACGGCTCATGAAGCTGAATGATCGAACTAAGATCTCTTGTGGCTTGTTGGTGGGTTGGGGTGCAGTACGCACGCAAGCGTTTGGCTTAATTCAACAAACCCTTTATTATTCAGTTAACCTGTCGCTTGGTGCCGGCCAATTAAGAGAGAAGCAATTAGCTAAACCAATCTTTCTGATACGCCACAATTTATTAAATGAGTGAGATAGCCTGGGAAAAAAAATGGAATTGTATTCCACATTTTCTATTTCTATTCTTCCCGTCCAGCTCTGGATTTTAATAGTACATTCTGTAGAATACACAGAACAGGATTTTGTGCTATTCTGCCAGAATTTTAAGGCTGGTTCCAGATGGCAGCACAGACCCTTTTCACTCGATCAGGGGTGCCAAACTCAATTTCATTGAGGGCCGCATCAGCATTGCGGTTGCCCTCAGGGGGTCTGGTGGGTATGGCTGGGGTAGGCGTGGCCTACTGGGTGGGCGTGGCTTGAGTGCGTGTAAAGTCGCGTGCTTCACATAGAGACGGACACAGAGCTGGGGTGAAGATGAGTTTATTCTGAACAGAACGAACTGGGGAAACAGGGAGACCTGGCGTCTATTTGTACCTGCCCAGGTGGATGGCATCCAATCAGTTCAAACCTGGGCTTCCTGCCAGTGCAGGTGACAATGGGTGTAGATCCTGGCTTCCCACCAGGCTGACCATGCCTGGGGCTGTCAACAGCTTAAGTCATTAGGCTTATCCTGAGTGAGCAGTCATCGCCTGGAGCTGTCCAGCCCCTCTGCGGATCTGCACCATCAGCCTCCTGCTGTGCTGTCCTTTGTGTATGCTGGGAGGCATACACTGCACCGCGTATGGCCTACTGGGTGGGCATGGCCAGCTCTACATCGTTCGCATCAAGGGTGCCTATGGGGGCCTGGGCAGGAGTGGGACAGATCTGAGGGTCTCTGGCAGGAGGAGGGTCTCTGGGCCATGGCCAAGGCAGTGGGGGCTGTTCCCTCACTGTTTCCAGGATGGCTTCGTGGGCCACATGAAACCACTTCGCGGGCCGGATCCGGCCCCCGGGCCTTGTGTTTGACATGTCTGCACGAGAACTTTGTGTAAAAGAGCTCCTTTTACACATTTAATTTAAAACTTCTGTACTTTTCCGTTATCAAGTGTTCACATGTCGCAGTTAGCCACAGACTAACTTTCTGTGTTCTGGAATCCTACTCTGTTTTGTCTATGGCCCAGTGTATCGTGTGAGCCCAGAAGATGGAATAGGGCTCGCTATTTGTTAAGTGTAAAAATGGGTGAGGTGTCTCTTATTCAAAAGATACGTTCTTGTCATACTTTTGCCACATTTTGCTTTGATATGCATACTTTTGTTAATGTAGTACAAGGATCAATATAGTTTAAGGATGTGAATGTATTTATGAATTATATACCAAGGTCTCCTGCCTTGAGCAGGGAATTGTATTAAACCTCCAAAGTCTCTTCCAGCCCTAGGATTCTATGACTTCTATGATATAAATTTGTAATTGATATAGAGATTTGGGACCAGCAAAAGAAAAGAGTTAAGTTCACTGTTCAAATCTGGGGGCAGTAATGCCTCAATTTACAATCTAAGATCACAGATATATACTGTTCAAAAAAATAAAGGGAACACTTAAACAACACAATGTACTGTATTTAATAGTAGGATGCCTTATCTTGTGTTCCCTTTATTTTTTGAGCAGTATATTTACTTTCTGCATGAGCTTGCTTTTTATTAATGAAATGGAAATTCTGATCAATATTATTTCACTTACTTAAGGTTCAATTATTTGCTTAAAAACTATGCTGAATGATTTTTTGTTTGCAACATGTTTGTTTTCCTTTTTTCCATATATAAAAGCATTGTTGTTCCAAAAATAAAATAAAATGTGTTCTTGTTTACATATATAAGGTAACCATGGGTAAAATGCCATTGTAAATAACTAGTGAATTTTTGGTTGGTTTTGCATAACCAAACATTGTGGTTTATTATGGTATTCAAGCCTGATATGGCAATTGGTGATTTCCAAAAATCAGAATTTTAGTTCCTAAAAGTTCTTTTATCAGCTACAAAATGCATTTTGTAAACCTACAATGATGGTTTCTGGTTCAAGTACAAATCACAAATCTTTTTTACACTGCAGCGCATGAAAGGTAAAATGGCAGCATGTATGTTTTTTAACCTTTTGCTTAGTGTGTCATTTACATAACCTTATAAATATGAATTTTGCTTTAGAAAACTGAAACTAGACAAGCTTCAAATTCTAGAGATCAAACATTACAATAAATTATGGTTTATGAATTATAAATGGCTCATTCACAAGCCACTTGAAATTTATGCTGAACCATAAACCATGATTTATAAACCACAGTTGTTAAATTCACACAATATATTTGCTGAAAGTAAATTAATCACTTTATGGATTAATGCAAGTTGGAAAGTTCTTGTCATGCACTTTAATCGTAATACTCCAAATTGAATGTTAAAATGTATGAATGCCACAGAGGACTCTTTTATTATAACTCGTACATAGCATGTGGCGATGGCAGGTAAAACCAGTGGGACACTGAATGGCATTCGGCAAAAATGCGCTGAAAGTAAATGGGACATCATTATGCAGTGTATGATGGTAATTTCCATGTGTTCTTAAAATTCAGCATTTGATTAGTGGTTTATTTGTATGAACATGAAAATGAAAATTTCTGGTTATTGCAGTTCGGGGCCATTAAATTGCTCTGTATTAAAAAATTTCCCGCCAGATGTATTGAAGTTTTGCAAAATTCTTAAAACAGCACTTTTATTGTTTCAATGTATCTAAAAGGTAAGGGAAGGCTGGGTTAGAATCTACCTCTACAATTTGATAGGGGTATTCTTTTCAAAAGGGACGCGGTGTCTCAGTGGGTTAGAATGCTGAGCTTGTCGATCAGGTCGGCAGTTTGGCGGGCTGAATCCCGAGTGCCGCATAGCAGAGTGAGCGCCTGTTACTCGTCCCAGCTTCTGCCAACCTAGCAGTTCGAAAGCACGTAAAAATGCAAGTAGAAAAATAGGGACCACTACGGTGGGAAGGTAACAGCGTTCCGTGCACCTTTGGCATCTAGTCATGCCGGCCACATGACCACGGAGACGTCCTTGGACAAGCGCTGGCTCTTCAGCTTTGAAACAGAGATGAGCACCGGCCCCTAGAGTTGGAAACGACTAGCACGCATGTGCGGGGGAACCTTTACCTATTCTTTTCAAAACTGTTACGGTCTAGATGACCCAGTTAGCATACCGAGGACATTCATTTTCTGTATTCTTTCAAACAGGTATTAGGCTTTTCACTGATTTTTTATTTACAAATGTCCCCCCCCCCAAATAAGCTTTTCTCATAATTTTACAAAGTAGTTCTCAAATTATTTATTGTAATTCTTTTTGTCCTATCTCCCCAAGTTTCTTCAGTTGGGTCAATACAGTACTTGACTCTCAAGTTATTTTTGGAATATTTACCAAGTCATGTGATTTCCAGAAGATGAAACAAAAATTTTCCATTGCATCATTTTTTTTTCTAGTGGGTTTTTCCCCCTGCATTTCCTCTTCTGCTTGTGCTATCAAGTCTCTTCCCCTTTCCTTGCAGTGTCGTAATCTGAGATAAGAAATCTGTAGCCATTTTAAAAACTCATTTTAGTCACCAGACTCCCAGTTTGTAGTAATCACTAACTTCTCCAGTCTGGTGCCCTCTGTGATATGTTTGTGAATTGCTATTACCTTACGAGTTCACTCAAAACGTGTATGTGGACACAAGAAATATATGGTTGTATCCTAATTATGAAAAGATGAACATTTATTGTGGTCTTGAATTACAAATGATTATCTTAAGCTTCTTGCCACAAAGGAATCAATGGGATTGCTTTGTAAAATTCTACAAGCAATTACAACAGGTGAAAAATAGGTGTAAAGAATATTAATCTGGTCTTAGTATACTATATTTGTGTCTAAGCATATGTAATAAATGTTTATCTTAAAACAAAATTTAAACATACTCGGAGTCTTGGATTGATCAATATCTTCAGCAAGATCAAAGTACAGGGAGTGCAGAATTATTAGGCAAGTTGTATTTGTGAGGATTAATTTTATTATTGAACAACAACCATGTTCTCAATGAACCCAAAAAACTCATTAATATCAAAGCTGAATATTTTTGGAAGTAGTTTTTAGTTTGTTTTTAGTTATAGCTATTTTAGGGGGATATCTGTGTGTGCAGGTGACTATTACTGTGCATAATTATTAGGCAACTTAACAAAAAACAAATATATACCCATTTCAATTATTTATTTTTACCAGTGAAACCAATATAACATCTCAACATTCACAAATATACATTTCTGACATTCAAAAACATAACAAAAACAAATCAGTGACCAATATAGCCACCTTTCTTTGCAAGGACACTCAAAAGCCTGCCATCCATGGATTCTGTCAGTGTTTTGATCTGTTCACCATCAACATTGCGTGCAGCAGCAACCACAGCCTCCCAGACACTGTTCAGAGAGGTGTACTGTTTTCCCTCCTTGTAAATCTCACATTTGATGATGGACCACAGGTTCTCAATGGGGTTCAGATCAGGTGAACAAGGAGGCCATGTCATTAGATTTCCTTCTTTTATACCCTTTCTTGCCAGCCACGCTGTGGAGTACTTGGACGCGTGTGATGGAGCATTGTCCTGCATGAAAATCATGTTTTTCTTGAAGGATGCAGACTTCTTCCTGTACCACTGCTTGAAGAAGGTGTCTTCCAGAAACTGGCAGTAGGACTGGGAGTTGAGCTTGACTCCATCCTCAACCCGAAAAGGCCCCACAAGCTCATCTTTGATGATACCAGCCCAAACCAGTACTCCACCTCCACCTTGCTGGCGTCTGAGTCGGACTGGAGCTCTCTGCCCTTTACCAATCCAGCCACGGGCCCATCCATCTGGCCCATCAAGACTCACTCTCATTTCATCAGTCCATAAAACCTTAGAAAAATCAGTCTTGAGATATTTCTTGGCCCAGTCTTGACGTTTCAGCTTGTGTGTCTTGTTCAGTGGTGGTCGTCTTTCAGCCTTTCTTACCTTGGCCATGTCTCTGAGTATTGCACACCTTGTGCTTTTGGGCACTCCAGTGATGTTGCAGCTCTGAAATATGGCCAAACTGGTGGCAAGTGGCATCTTGGCAGCTGCACGCTTGACTTTTCTCAGTTCATGGGCAGTTATTTTGCGCCTTGGTTTCTCCACACGCTTCTTGCGACCCTGTTGACTATTTTGAATGAAACGCTTGATTGTTCGATGATCACGCTTCAGAAGCTTTGCAATTTTAAGAGTGCTGCATCCCTCTGCAAGATATCTCACTATTTTTGACTTTTCTGAGCCTGTCAAGTCCTTCTTTTGACCCATTTTGCCAAAGGAAAGGAAGTTGCCTAATAATTATGCACACCTGATACAGGGTGTTGATGTCATTAGACCACACCCCTTCTCATTACAGAGATGCACATCACCTAATATGCTTAATTGGTAGTAGGCTTTCGAGCCTATACAGCTTGGAGTAAGACAACATGCATAAAGAGGATGATGTGGTCAAAATACTCATTTGCCTAATAATTCTGCACTCCCTGTATTCTGATATTTGCAACTACCTGACAAATTATTAAAGGAGGGAGACTGTAGATGGTGGGAACTGCTATCCAAGATATGCTAAATGCTGGTTTATGAAGTATTATTTGATCTGACAATCAGTTATATCCACTTATCTATATCTACAATTAATTTATGGGGAAACTTGCACACAGTTTATGGAAGTACGTTTTACAATAGTAAGCAAAACCAGAAGCCTATTCTGAGAATTTGTAAAAACTTAATTCTTCAGTATTGCCTTTGACTATAAAATTGAAATAGAATAAGTTTAAAGTTCAAATCTAAAGAAAAATGGCAACTTCTAAGATAATTTTACAATTGTTGTTATAACACACCTCTCCAAATAATAACCACAACAGAATCTTATATTAATTTTATTATTTCATGTATAATTTCACAGGGCTATTTTTTGTGTTACTGACACCAAAGAAAGGTTTTTATTAAGAACTGAACACATCATATTATACATATATATGGACTTCAAGAAAATGAAATAAAAAAACCTGGAACCATGATATGGTTAAACTATTTTAATTGTATATATCTGACAGAGTCTTTGAATAATTCTTATGACCAAATTGTGTTTACAGACATTTTAAAACTTGCTTTGGAATCTGCTTTTGTCTATTAACCACTGCTAATAATAATGCCTGCTAGAACCAATTGTGGCAACTTTCAAATTTCTGAAATATTTCATTTCATTTATTTCATTTATATGAAATATGAGAAAGGAACATTGAAAAAATATAAACTGCAGTAAGATACAAGATAATTTAGACAGAATCCAAATAGTTAAGTCACTGTCCCAAACCCTATCCTACAAAAAGAACAGCCAAATTTATTATTATAAATTAAAGAACTAGATGCAAAATTCATACAATGTGCCTAAAATAAGTATGATTGGACTGAAATAATGCAGGGCAAACACCTAGACCTTTGAAAAATAATATTTATATCCATACTGGGAAGTCATCAAATATACATTTTTATCCTTGAATTATATCCTGTCAACTGTCTGTTACAAATTCAGAAATTAGGTCATGGTTATGAGCCTTTTCTCCATCATATATGTAACCTGTTTGATAAAGATGGCCAAACTTTGGAATGAAAAAAAAGTAAAAGTAAAGAAATTCTCACTGACCTATTTACAAAAAAAAAGTATACAACTTTAGTCTGAACAGATAGGCCCTTATGAGATTTCCTCAGATTTATGGCCAAATACCACTTCTGTCAATCTTCATTTTACAGGATTTCTATGGGTCTCTTGAATATGAATCATTAAAAGGAATGGAAGGTAAAGCAGCTCATTCTAAAAACTGATTTAATTACTGTTTTCACAAATTGCATGTAGTTGACCTTTACAAGAAACAACAAGTACGTTCAATAAATTTATTTTCTGCAAGCTCAAGGGAAAGACCAAGCACATTCTACAGCAAGCTATTATTGCAGAATGTTAAACAAATACAGCACGGGAATATTCCCCATCTCTAAACACATCAATGCTCTATTTTCTAAAAAGCCACACCCACAAACTAAGGAGAAATATTAGGCATTTTTAGCATCGTCAGTTAGTCAGAATCCGTGACAGAGCATCTCTCATCCTTTTACAGCACAATTAGCGCATACAGAAAAAAATGCAAAATGTGCTTATAGCATATTTACAAAGAGACGAAAAAATTGGTAAATTTGCTGCACAAATGTACTATAAAATATCGAGTTTATTTTAGTGAGTGTTAACCCTTAAGCACAGTGGTATTCATATTTTTTGCAACCACTATAAATTCTTTCTTCATCCTCTCAGACAAGCCTTGTTATCCATTTAGAAGATGCCAGTTTTACTAAGAGGAATGAAGCTTACCTTTAATGTGTATAGTTATGGTGGTAATGTTAATTTCTTTTGAGCATTCTGAAATAATGTGTACAATCTTAAAAACCCATAAAAGCATTTGGGATATTAGAAAACAGGTATAATAGAACTAGTAATTATATAGCAAAATCCCTCATTCCCCCCAAATCTTGTAAGCTACTTCAAAAAGTAGCCTTTTAGCATAAAACTGGTAGGATAGGGTAATACAATACTGTAAGCACACATGAGAAACTGTCCCCATCAATTTAGAATGTTTAATCAGCAAATTAATCCACATACATACAGCATCTGCATACATTGCTTAATAAATCAATTATTTAGAACAAAACACTAGAGCCACTTATGACCCTGCAATCCTATCTTATTTAACATGGAGGTCTCCAGATCTCTTGGATTGTAACTCCCATATTACTGACCGTCTTTAAAATTTATGGGAATTATAGTTACAAACATCTAAAGGGCATATGGTTGAATAGCTCTGATTTAATATTAGAGACCACAAGGCTAAATTTTAGCTGCAAGTTACTTAAATCAGTGCATTTTTCACGTAGTCCTATCAAGTTCAAGTTCAAACATCAGATTCCTAAAATTTATATGGTTCGTGTCAAAGCTGACTGATTTACTAGAAGGCATTTTCCCCATTATTTAATTTAAAAAGCAAAATGCAAAAATGATAACTTTTCGATGCATAGGAAATTGTTTTTTTTTCAGGACTCTAAAATAAGCAGAGTAAAATAATATATATTTATATATCTATATACACCCCAAAAATGATTCAAGACCCTAGAATTTCCATAAACACTCAAAACAGTGCAGTACAAGACTTTTGAGACTATTGTTAATTATGTGTTTTAGTTTTCATTTCAACGCTTCAACTGGCAAGGTCAGACTTTTTTCATTCATAAGGACAATCTTTTAATTAACTACTTAAAGGATTTTCTTAAAGCACTAAGTACTTACAAACAGGTCTCATTTCTTAAAAAAATAGCAACTATTAAGATTTCTCAGCAGATGCGAAAGAAACCCCAATGTATAACAAATAAAAGGCTGTCTTTTTTTTCTGTGACAGCTTTTGGGAATATGAATTTCAGAACTTTGAAGTGAGAAGGCTAAAGATATTTAAAATGTTCCCTGTAGTTAATCGTTCTTTAACTAGAATTCATTCAAATAATAGTATATTTTTCAAACAATGGATATGAAGCTTGTTATGATCCAACCCGAGTTGTAGTGGTTCTTTTGTCAGAGAAGAAGCTTTTGAGAAGAAATACTTGCCCAATGCTAACTACAAGCAGAATGATGGCTTCGCCTATTGACCAATAAGCCACTCGTGTGTTTAAGTCTTCTGCTCGGCTACGGCCTTGTGCTTCCCTCAGTCGAAAATGTGTCTGATAATCAATGACGGATTTTAGAGCTTCATGAATTGAAACACATGCTGACTCCATCTAGAGACAGAAAAATAGAGCACTGATGAGTAAAACAGACTGAAATCTAATCACTATTAATAAAAGAAATAGAACCTTATGGAACTATAAAACTTTAAATCATATTTTACCTTAGCATATAGATAGAACAAGTTGAGTTTTATAAAAATCGAAAGGATTGTTCTTCAGAATCACATTATTGTAATACAGTATTAATCTAGTTGCTTGTCTTTTTGCTTAGAATAAAAATAACCAATTCCAAAATATTTTTTAATAAGAGAGCAATTACCAAGTCTTCCTCCCAATATAGACTGTTGTCAGTCAGCAACAAAAATGTCAGAACTTGAATCAAACTATATATTGAAAGCTTCTGAATTTTAACTCCAATATTTAAATGTAGTAATTTTATTACTGAGATCCTAAAATGAAACATGCATATCTACAATGAACTCTACAATCAAATGAACTATTTGCTCAACTCTTCTAACCTCTTTCCCTTGAATAACTCAGGAGATTCCTTCCAATCCTCTAAATGAGGGGTGTCACACTGCCGGCCCGTGGACCGGACGTGTCATGATGAAACTGCACCCACCCCATTGCTGGCAATGGGAAAAAAGCTCCAATACCTTGCACGATGTCACGTGACATCGCAAGTTTGGCATATCTGCTCTAAATGCTACTTTGGAAATGGAATGATATAGGAGAAAGGATTGAGCCCATCTCAGTACTACTGAAAAAACTGCTCTGCTGATACAAAGATGTTACTTATGTGGCAGTTTCAGAGTCCCTGATCAACAACGATGGGTGCCATAAGTTGCAGTTAACAATAACTGGTCTTCCTATTGGGCTACAGTAAAAACCATACACTTTAGGGAGTTTCTTACACAATAATAGCCAAGGCTTTTGTTGCCTATTTACTTGTTTGTTCCTTCTCAGAGGTCAGCTGGTACTAAGGTGCTATTAGAAGCTGCAGAAATCTGATGTTTTCATCTGCCTTCTTATCCCGCCTTTCATTCATGTTAGCACTATTATTTCACATTTCATGTTTGCAAATTGGAAAAAAAATGAATTATTGCAATGGAATTCAGAGGTCTTTACAAACCACTCAAGCAATATCAAGTTACAAATTATAATAATACAAAAATATTTAGTTGTGTAAATGAAAAAATGACAACTGCCATTCTCCCTTGTATTCCCATTTTTGATCAAGTGAGAATGTCACTCAATTAAATGGCCATGTGATCATGCTACTAGACAGAAATAACATTTCTGAAGTCCTGTAAACTGGGTTCTAGTAAACTTTAGGATGAAGACAGTACATTACTGTGTGCTGAAAATTCACCATACCTGAGTGAGTGCAGTGACTCTGTTTTCACTAGGAAAGAGAGGTGGGTCATCTCCAACTTGAAAGTCAAAGTACACTGTTTTGTGTGTGAAAGTTGAAAACTCATTGCTGAAACAAAATTTGTATGTTCCATTTCTAGATGCGGTAAAGGTAAAACTATCATATTGTTTCTTCATTTCTTTATATAGCACAATCCCATCTGGATCTTCTAAGCGGCAATCAACATCATAGTGTCCTCCAGTAATCACCTGTGGAATAAAGAAAACTGGTATTTGGAACAATAGTCACTGATCCTAATCTTATCAGTTAAGAATGTTTACAAAGCAAATATACTAAACAACACATTGTTAAAAACATCAGTAAGGGAAATTAAGTATATTGCGATCACAACTAAGTCAAGACAACTTAAAACATTTTGTTGCATTTCACATATTTTTGCACTGTTTGGACCAAATAAAAATGGAAAAATAACCATAAAAGTTATCAAGTTAACATGAAAACACAACACTTAAGAATAACTATTCAAATTGTGTAACAGTTGCTAAAACCATTAAGGCCACAGTTTTGAACTTCTTACTACTACAGATAAAATCCTATCATATAATATCCAAAACTAGATGTGCATTTATTAAAGACTGACAAAGGCTTTGTATTTTAGTGAAAGAAAAGAGGATGACCAACAGCAAGGTATATACAGTAGTTTCCATTACAGCACCTATTGGAAGACATGAAAGGCCAAATGGGTGACAAATGATCCTGGAAAAATCCTATCTATGAAGTCACTAAGAGTCAAAACTGATTTGGCAGCATGTACCGTATATACTTGAGTATAAGCCAACTCGAGTATAAGCCGAGACCCCCAATTTTACCCCCCAAAACTGGAAAAAGTTATTGACTCGAGTATAAGCCGAGGCTGGGAAATGCAGCAGCTGGAGGCTGGATCCCCCGAAAGACGTCTCTGCTGAGATGAGAGAACAGGGTGGCAAGCCGCCGAGAGAATGGGGCGGTGAAGTGCTCCGCCGAGAGAATGGGGCGGCTTGCTGTTCTCTCGGTGCAGCACGGCAGAGGCTGGATCTCGCGAAAGAAGTCTCCGCTGAGCGAGAGAATGAGGTGTCTCAGTGCCCATTTTCTCGGCGAAGACTTCTTTCGGGGGATGCAGCTTCTGCCGCCCCTTTCTCTCAGCTGCCCAGTGGAACAGCTTGCCACCAGAAATCAAGAGTGCTCCATCACTGGAGGTTTTTAAGAAGAGACTGGACATTCACCTGTCTGAGATGGTATCGGTCAGTGGTGGCGAAACTTTTAGAGACCGAGTGCCCAAACCGCAAGCCAAAACCCACTTGTTTATCACAAAGTGCCAAGGCAGCATCGGCATTCTGGTGCCCTCGGGGGAGGGGACAGGGAGGCGCCTCTGAGTGCCGCCTCTGGCACGAAAAAAAAGGGGGAGCAAAAAATGGGCCACCGTACCGCAAGGCACAAAAACGCCAACTGCCGCGCCGCAGGGTGCAGATACAAGGCACCGCACCACGTGAGAACGGGGCTGGGCTAGTGAGTATCACGCAGGCACTAGCCCCGCCCCCTTTGCAGCATGTGCCTGCTCATGGCCCCGTGCGCGCATGCACGCATGTAAAATGCTTCCCCCTCCCTTTTCTTCCAGTCCACCAACCGACAAGGACCTGCTGCTGGCAGCGGTGGTGGCGCACGTGCCAACAGAGAGGGCTCTGAGTGCCACCTCTGGCAGGCGTGCCATAGGTTCACCACCACTGGTATAGGTCCTCCTGCTTGAGCAAGGGGCTGGACTAGAAGACCTCCAAGGTCCCTTCCAGCTCTATTCTATTCTATTCTATTCTATTCTATTCACTTTCTATATTTCTATTCTATTCTATTCCATTCACTTTCTATATTTCTATTCTATTCTATTCTATTCTATTCTATTCTATTCTATTCTATTCACTTTCTATATTTCTATTCTATTCTATTCCATTCACTTTCTATATTTCTATTCTATTCTATTCTATTCTATTCTATTCTATTCACTTTCTATATTTCTATTCTATTCTATTCTATTCTATTCACTTTCTATATTTCTATTCTATTCTATTCTATTCTATTCCATTCACTTTCTATATTTCTATTCTATTCTATTCTATTCACTTTCTATATTTCTATTCTATTCTATTCTATTCTATTCTATTCTATTCTATTCTATTCTATTCCATTCACTTTCTATATTTCTATTCTATTCTATTCTATTCTATTCACTTTCTATATTTCTATTCTATTCTATTCTATTCTATTCTATTCTATTCTATTCTAATTACCATTCTCTATTCTATTCTATTCTATTTTATTCTATTCTATTCTATTCTATTCACTTTCTATATTTCTATTCTATTCTATTCTATTCTATTCTATTCCATTCACTTTCTATATTTCTATTCTATTCTATTCTATTCTTATTACCATTTTCTATTCTATTCTATTCTATTCTATTCTATTCTATTCTATTCACTTTCTATATTTCTATTCTATTCTATTCCATTCACTTTCTATATTTCTATTCTATTCTATTCTATTCTATTCTATTCTATTCTATTCTATTCTATTCACTTTCTATATTTCTATTCTATTCTATTCTATTCTATTCTATTCTATTCTGTTCTACGTTCTGTTCCAATCCATTCCATATTTTCTATTCCATTCTGTTCCACTGTCAGAGCCCATCGGAGGCAACCCAGTCAGCCCACACAGGAGTTACACTAAGGCTACGCAGCCTCTCCTCTCAACCTGAACCCCTCCTTACCTTTCCTTTTATCTGCATCCTATTTTTAACTGCCAGCTCTACCCTGCCCTATTTTGTCCTTGAGCACTCGTGAGCTCATCAAGAACAGAAGGTAACCGTGGGGGGAAAGGCAGGGCAAGATCTGCAAGATCCCCATTTGCATTTGACTTTGCCATCCCATCTGGTTCGAGATAACACACCACAGAGAGAGAGAGAGAGAGAGAGAGAGAGAGAGAGAGAGAGAGAGAGGGGGGGGGGGGATGGGGATGAGGATGAGGATGAACGAATTTTGCAGCGCGTTTGCTTTCAGCTTTCAACGAAGAAGGGAATGTTCTCCACTTCTCGCCTCAACTTTTTCTTTCCTCAGGAACCAGAGGCAAGGGCTTTCTGTTTGTTTGTTTGTTTTACCACGAGTTGACAGTTGGGCAGAAACCAGAGGGGGGAAAAAAGAGTTTCAGGCTTCGTGGGAAACGAGGAAGCAAAACAAGATGCAAAGTCTAAAATCTATAGGCTCATAAACCACCCCGGTTTCTTTTTTTTTTATTGAAAAGTTTTAAAATACAATTTTCCTTTAAAAAAACCCCCTTCCCCCTCCCTCCTCCCCCCCTACCTCCCCCCCTCCCTCCCTCCCTCCTCCCCCCCCTGCCTCCCCCCCCTCCCCCCCTCCCCGACTTCCCAGAGCTGAATACAAGGTATATATATAAAAAGAGAAAGAAAAAAAAAGAAAGGCAAACATAAGCAACCATGTACTAACAACTATAATTTCTAAAATCCATCACTCTCTAGCTTATATAGGATAAACCAAACCTTGGCAATATTAAATATATATAAAAAACTAAAATAAAAAAAAAACACTTTCTAGCTTATATAGAATAAGACAAACCTTAATAATATTAAATATACATTAAAAACAGGAAAAAGAACCCCAAAATAGAAAGAGAAAAAAAGAACAGAAAAAAAAGGAAAAAAGAATTATTCAAATACTATATAATACTTCTCAACCTATACTTGTCCTAAATAGACTCCATCCCTTTTTGTCCATTACATGATATAACGTTCTTACAAATAATCTTTCAAATTAACCAAGATCTTCGCCACCTCAACCAAATCAGAAAACTTTAAAGTCCACTCTTCTGTAATCGGCCGTTCCTCTTCCAGCACATCTATAATTATTCCAAACAATAAAAAAATTGCGAACAAAACTTTAACCTCCATTTGGAAATCTTCTATATATTCCACCAAACTTTAATCCAAAAAAACCTCACCCTTTCCACAAAACCACCACATGTAAAAAATATATTGCGTCTACACCCAAATCTTTTCCCACCTCCCATACTTGACTATGAATACGTCGTAGAAATTCCATAGACTTCTGCAAATCCTGCTATTTTCTCTTCTTAGATCGTTTTGCAGCAGCACGCGTCACCCTCTGTTCTATTGAATCATCCGACGAAGTTGTATCTTGATCTCTTCCAACACCGTTGTCTTCTATCTGACCACCTTCGACCTCTTGATGCACTCCTTCTCCAGATCCCTTTTCAGCTTCCAGAGATGTTAATGGCGTTGCATTTAAAACATTATTATAGAAATCACGCGCTTGCATCACAGTAACCAGACGGTACCTTTTACCTTCGTACGTCACCATCAACCCAGCTGGGATCTCCCATCTAAACCTTATATCTCGTTGCTTGAGCTCTTGCACAAGGAATGTAAAATCCTTCCTTCTCCTTAAAATCTTTGGAGGAATTTCTTTTAAAACCAAAACTTCTTGATTAGCAATCACAACTTTAGTATCATAAGCAGCTCGTATAACTTCATCTCTAGTTTCCCTTTTTGCAAAATATACCACCACATCTCTAGGCAACTTTCTCTGTCTAGCAATCCATGAATTCACACGAAACACTTTATCCATGCCTCCTTTTATTTCAGATGCTGGCTGTTTCAACACTTCTTCAAAAGCCTCAGAAACCAGCTGCTTTAGATCTTCCTTGGTATTCTCCTTTAAGCCTCTAACTCTAATGGCAAACTGCATCTGGTAATATTGAGCAAGACTCAGTTCCTTTTCCACTTTATCTTCATTCTCCAATACTTTTGCTTCTAATATAGCATTCTTTTGAGTCAGATCTTCTAGCTTTTCCTCCAATTCTTCCACACAGCGAGCCACTTTACACACTGAAGACAAGATGTCTGCCTTCATCACTCTGAACTTCTGTTCCATCCTCTCCTCCATTCTCTCCTCCAATTTCTCCAATTTCTCCTCCATCTGTACAAATCTAGCATTAATTGATTCCAAAATTACCTGGGCGTGTTTTTCAAGAGCATCTTGTAAGTCCTTTGATGTCAATACATCAGGAGGATGCAGCGCCTGCAGTAATGATTGTTGCACAGGAGAAGTTCCAGCACTCCGAAGAGTTTTAGGGGGTGGTTTAGCCGCCATCTTTTACCAAATGCGACGCACTTTCACTTCAGATTTATAATCCAAAAAAGTCCATCAAGCTGGAGAGTAAAATATCACCTTTTCCTCTTGTATCGCTCTGCCTGCTCCTTTAATCCATAGTCATTCCTTCAGGCAGGGGTGGTCGCAGACGCCTGGCTCTGCTCCAAGAATCAGGAGCAGAGGCGCCGGCCAGCTGGGAGCAGCCCAGGCTACGGGGGAGTTCAATCCTTCAGCCGCCCAAGCCATAAGCTCAGGCGGCCCTGGAGAACTCTACCCCTACCTGGGAGCTCGCCCCCTCCTCTTCTCCCGAGGAGGGGGCTTCAAATTCACCCGAACAGCTGATCGGCGCTGTTTCGGGCGAAAAAACAACAGCTGAGCCGCGGGCAGCCCGGGAAGGCTGTCTCCGTCGCCGCGGAGCCACCGGAAGTCCCAACCACCCCGGTTTCTTGAAACAAACCGGGATTTCTCTACCCCAACCTTGAAACCATGGATCGAGTGAATCTCTTTACCGAAGAATGTGTGTGTGTGGAGGAAGGGAGGGAGGGAGGGAGGGAGGGAGGGAGGGAGGGAGAGAGAGAGAGAGAGAGACACGCACACCTCAGCAAAAAAGAAAGAAAGAAAAAGAAGTAGTAGAAGAGGCAGAGAGCCCCTGTGGGTAGGAGTGAGGATGGGGAGAAACAGCAAGAAGACCGGGTGGGGTGGGGTGGGTTAATCACTAAACCTTCCAGTGTTTAACCAAAGCAGCTTTTGCATTTGTCAAGCTCTGCTAGCACGGCACTGGACGGGCCTGGCGGAGCTGCTGAAGGTGAACGGGAGAAGGTGAGTCTTCGCCGAGAAAATCTCAGCGCCCATTTTCTCGGCGAAGACTTCTTTCGGGGGATGCAGCTTCTGCCGCACCTTTCTGTCAGCTGCCCAGCTGAGAGAAGGGGGTGACAGAGGCTGGATCCCCCGAAACAAGTCTCCGCTGAGACGAGAGAACAAGGCGTTTCTCTCTTCCCCCCCCGCTTTTGCCGCTTTTGTGTGTGTGTGTGTGTGTGTGTGTGTGTGGGGCAGTCAAGCGTTGTTTCCCTCCTCAGTCAAGCTTGTTTCCCTCCTCGTGCGTGTGTGTGTGTGGGGGGGGGCAGTCAAGCGTTGTTTCCCTCCTCGTGCGTGTGTGTGTGTGTGTGTGTGTGTGTGGCAGTCAAGCGTTGTTTCCACGTGGGCCCCGGGCTGCGCCCCCTGCGACTCCGCTCCCTCCCCTCCCCTCCGGGCCGGGCTTCTCTCCGCCCGTCCGCCGGCGGGCTGGCTGGCTGGGCTGCTGCATGACTGAGCTCCGCCTGGCGCCGGACTGCAGTGCCACCGCTGGTCCCGGGCGAGGCAGCGGGCGAGCGCGCTCCGCAGGGCAGGCTCTCTCCGCCGGGACACGGGCGGCGGCGGCTGGCTGTGGCTTTGGGGCGGCGCCGCTGGTCCCGGGCGAGGCAGCGGGCGAGCGAGCGAGCGGGCGAGGCAGCGGGCGAGCGGGCGAGGCAGCGGGCAAGCGAGCGAGCGCGCTCCGCAGGGCAGGCTCTCTCCGCCGGGACGCGGGCGGCGGCGGCTGGATGTGGCTGCGGGGCGGCGCTGAGCTGCGCGGCCGCCCTCCCGCCCTGCCTGCCCCCCGGCCGGTGCCTTCGCCCCGCAAGCCCCCCTGACTTGCCCGGAGGAAGCGGCGGCGGCGCGGCGGGCCGGGGGCGCGCCGGGGGCTGCCCCTCCTGCCGAGGAGCCGAGCCCGGCGGCGTGTGTGTGTGTGTGTGTGTGTGTGTGTCAGACCCGCAGGAATGGCTAGTAAAGGTGGCGGCAGTCCAGCATTTGCGTTTCTCTGTGTGTCAAGCCCCGTGGGCTCGACACACAGGAAGGGGGGGAATGCCGGAATGCCGCTTCCCTACCAGCCATTCCCGTGGGTCTGACACACACACGCACGCACGAGGGGGAGAAACAACACTGTTCTGCCGCCAGCTCTGCAAGGCTCTGCCGCTCCCTTCTCTCAGCAGCCTGTTCCGAATGAAGGGACAGTTCTTTTTTTTTGTTCACTGGAGTATAAGCCGAAGTGGAGTTTTTCAGCCCGAAAAGTGGGCTGAAAAATTCGGCTTATACTCAAGTATATACGGTAGTGTAAAGAAATCAGCAGCTAGAGATAAAAAGACAACGTTAACTCCATATCAATTATGAGAGATCTTACTACAACTCCATGAAACAGATGGATCTTATGATCCACTTGGTGCAGAGTTTATCTCCCAGTCGATGTCAGGGTAATTAAATAATAGTAATAACGATAACACTAAATTTTTTAACTAATTATAACTGTTATATCCTTGTTTTTCCATATATAACTCAGTAATTCTTATGGTAATATATTTGCTGAAATAATGAATGTATATTTATATTCAGTCTATGTAGACATGATTTTCTTCCCAGCAACAATGATCTGGTGTCTTGATTCCTAAAAAAATATGACTGGATTCCTGAGCTAGTGCTATAGATAAAATTATACAGTTCATTTTTATCATCAGTTCTCTGTATCAAAATCTGTTAAACATGGATCTATGGATCGTTTTCAAATAGTTATTTACTGTTTCAATTTGCTTCCCTAAATCTCGGTAATATGAAATATTATCTGAAGTCATCAAGTTAAATGAGAGTAATATTCCAAATATTTGGTCCTGATACTAGGACTAAAAGATGGAAACATAGTTGGAAATAGCATTCTACACCTCAGCAAGAAGATGAGGAAGTAGACAGCACGACAACCTAATGTTGCTAAATCAGACACTGTTGTATAGTTTTTAGGATCAGTGAAGCCAAACCAATTGCATAAAATAGTACTTCCTTTATTTCTGTTGAACAATAAGATGAATCATCATTCAAGTTGGATAGCAAATAAATATATTCTTCATATTTTAGATAACATATGGTCCATGCCTTTTACTCTCCATACAGCACAGCTCCATTTCAATGCCATATTCTAGAAATACAATAACACATTTTGTCTAGAGTTTATAATCTATTTTTTTAAAATAGCAATATGCATGGATCCTTGCTTTCAATGGAGATGTTGATTTGATGGCACACAGAAAATTATTCCCTTATTCATTTTCAGAATGAAATTGTTGCTGCTGATATGTGTATCTTCTATGTAAGCTATATGTACTTTATTTACCTGTATTATTTATTGCATATATTTTAGAGCTTATACGGCCAATTTATTTTCCAGATATTTTCTTCTTTTCAGTGAAAATCATACAATTTCATTTCCTTTGCACATTGCACAAAACATTTAACAACGGCATACACCTGATGGTTTGAAAATCATATAATTACCTATAAAAACCAGAACAAGACACTGGTCACCAGTTTCCCCATACTGCTGCAAGCAACAGGTACAGTTCCACGTACAACTATCAAGGTAAAACTAGCAAGGAATAGTTTCATGTGTATTTAAAACCACACCCAACGCAGATATACAATAGCACTAGCCATTGCGCTTAAGATTTAGAATTACAATATATAAAAGAAGAAGCAAATATGACAGAGCAGAAGCCTGGGGTGGGGTGGGGGGAACAAGATGAATATCTGTACCAGGGGTCTTCAAACGTGACCCTTTTATGACTTGTGGACTTCAACTCCCAGAATTCCTCAGCCAGGCACGCTGGCTGAGGAATCCTGGGAGTTGAAGTCCACAAGTCATAAAAGGGTCACGTTTGAAGACCCCTGATCTATACCAAAAGGAAGGTCGGTTAGGTGAGACTATCAATGGGGCAATATCTCAATGTGGAATTCGCAGTCCCTAAGTGACTTTGCAGAATTTTCTGCTACGTTTCTTGAAAATCCTCTTCTGCTGCCTAATCCAAGGGGTAGGCAATCTTGGCTCTTTTATGACTCGTGGACTTCAACTCCCAGAATTCCTGAGCCATTCTGGGAGTTGAAGTCCACGAGTCATAAAAGAGCCAAGGTTGCTTTGACTACACTCCTAAAGGGGCCGGTTTCAACCCCGTTCCTGAAACCACACAAGGGTAAAACGTCTATGGAGGTTCTCAGACATCCCAGTTCTCCCAAAGGTGCTTTTTCACGAGGCAACTGGACTTTTGTTTTTTTCTTTCTTTGAAGACGTTTCGCTTCTTGGATGAGAAGCCGAACGTCTTCGAAGAAAGACAAACAACAACAACAAGGGAGTCCAGCTGCCTCGTGAAAAAGCACCTTTGGGCCCCGCACACGTAAGGATCGCTCGGCGGGTGGTTAGGGCGGACACCCGCGCGGCCCAGCCGAGGGTTGCCCCACTTGCCTCGGTGGCGCCGCCGCCGCCGCCACCATCTAACTTATCTATTCGAACAAGCTGGCCTGGCCTGATGGATTTGGGTTTTAAAATTATTTAACTAATGTATTCTTATTTTATTGCCCTGTACACCGCCCTGAGTCCTTCAGGAGAAGGGCGGTATATATATATATATATATATATATAAATAAATAAATAAATAAATAAATAAATAAATCTCCTCACCTGAAACTCCAAAGTGCACTTGGTGCCCTGCACGATCTCCTCATAGAAGCACTGCTTGGCATTGTCGGGCAATTCGAAGGTAATCTCCGAGGCGCGGACCGCCCAGCCGAAGTGCAGGAACAGCAACAAGCCCGCCGCCAACGAGCCTCCGCAGGCACCGGAGCCCGGACAGAGCCGCAGCAACATCTCCCAGACCGGGACTCGACCACAACAAGCACGGAAGGCGAAGCTGAGGTGGAAGAAGAAGCCAAATGAGCGTCCAGGCGAGAAGGGTAAATCGCCAGCCTCACCTACGCCAGCGTTTCCCAACCTTAGGAACTTGAAGATGCGTGGACTTCAACTCCCAGAATTCCCCAGCCAGCATAGCTGGCTGGGGAATTCTGGGAGTTGAAGTCCACGCATCTTCAAGTTCCTAAGGTTGGGAAACGCTGACCTACGCAACCGAGTATCCCGGGAAGGAGGGACTCCTTGGGGGGGGTAAGGGAGGAAGGGGGGGGAAAACAAAACAAAAATCTTACCTGCCAGGTAGCCGAAGACTTCCAACTTGCGGCGTGGCCGTAGGAGAAGGGGAGGGCGAAAACGGAAGAGGAGACCCGGAAGTGAACGGAGTCTACCTCAGACGAGACCGAAGAACTTCCGGGAGTGACCGTTTGTAGACGTGGTGTTCGCTGAGCAGAGGAGGCGGGGTTGTATATAGAAAGGAATGGGCGGAAAGGAAACAAAGAGATGGGCGTGGTCTAAGGGTCGATTGGTCCGACGGGGAAAACTGGCCGCTTCTAAACGGCGGAGGCGGGGGTGGGGGGTGGGGGCGGGGGTGGAGGAAAGACGGAAACGGGAGTTGCTAGGCGACAGCGATTACGATGCAAGCCGGCTTTTCCTGTTCTCCCGTTAGCCGGAAGTATCCTCGGTATAGAACCAGGGAATTCTGGGACTGCACCCCCCCCCCGCAAGATTCGGATGGTGCTAATTCTGTTGTCCTTTAGTACAGCCGCAAACCACTGAGTGCCCCCCCTCCCCGCCATGCTATGGACCAGGGCAGGGGTAGGCAACCTCGGCTCTTTTATGACTCGTGGACTTCCAACTCCCAGAATTCCTCAGTCAACATAGCTGACTCAGGAATTCTGGGAGTTGAAGTCCACGAGTCATAAAAAAAGCCGAGGTTGCCTACCCCTGGACCAGGGTAATAGATAAGTTTTGTGCTGAGGTTCAGTGTTAGTATTGCCAGCCTCAATTAAGTTTTGATTATATGCTGGTTTTGCCCGTTCATTTTGATCTCGTATTTATTTTTATTATTTTATTTTGATATTTTCTGATTTTTACCGTTGTGCCTTGGCCAGAAGGATCAAAGAAACAAATCCAGTTGGTCTTGTTAGGACTGAGTCTCTGTTCCTCAGGCCCAAAGAGCCTTCAAGCGCTGGTGGGACTTCGATGGCTCACTTGGTCTACCCTGAGTAGAGAGGTCGGTTCTTCTCACCCAGCAGTTACATATAGATGGGAAAGAGAAAAGGGGAGAGTCCAGCCCTGCAACACCTTACTGTACAGGTGACCACCTGCGGGCATGACCTCTCACCCTTCTCAACAATGATTGAAACTGTAGTAGGTGCCACGTGTCATGACCAGGAGACAGCAGTCAGGGTTTATATCTTTAATGAAAACAAGATGGAACTGAGTCCTTCTTCCCCAGGTGCCCTTTTATAGCTTTCCCCACATCCCCGCAGTCAGCCAATCCGCTGGCTCTATTTTCCCGCCAGACAGGTGACACCCAACCCGGTGTCCTGCTTTTCCCGCCGGACAGGTGAATCAATCGGACGCCTGACTCATGCCACCAGGTGTAGGGTGGCATACACAACAGAAACTGACCACGTATAAAGAACTACACAAAACAGTGCCTGCCATCCCAGTTCCTTAAGCCATCCCAGTAGAATTCTCTGTTTGTTGGCACTGAAAGCTGTTGAGAGAGAGTGATAAAAGAACAAATTGTTTACAAGTTGAATTAAATTTTGTGGCATGTTTACTTTTAAATACAAAGTTATGTTGGACATCAAAGCACTCTGACAGAGCTGAATCAGTCATTTTTCTGGAGAATTGGAATTGTAAAGATATCCTTGCACCCGTTACCATCTATTTATTTATTTATTTATTTATTTATTTTATTTTATTATATTTATATAATATAATACAGAACTAATCTACAGAACTAATTCGGTATACTTTGTGGGAATGTAAGGTTTAGTAAAATAGTACAGTAGAAAACAGGTTGGAAATGAAATTAGATTTTTAAAATGTGTTTCATTCTGTTGCCTATTATTTTCCAAAATTGTCAACTATAACACTTTTGCCACCAAATATGGAAAAATGTTCCAATCTGGTCATTGCATTTCCAAAAACTTTTAGAAAATCAACAGTCCATTTTAGCAATTGGTATGTTTGCTTATTCAATTTGTGATCACAGACTAAGAAAAATGTTCTTTCCAAGTGAAGCATGGTATAAAAAACAGAAAAATAAAATATCTAGGGATAGTGTATTTATGTTACTGGATAAAAATGACTTCTGATCTTGAAAGCAATGTAACGGAATTTGGCCAATGCGAAAGATTGAATCTTACTGGTCCTCCAGCAATAGTTGAACATACGTAGAAACAGTTTGAACATTCTGGAAAGTCCAATAAATAGAGTATAATATGCCTATCTCTAATATCTTCATAGAAGAGACAATATAACTAATTAAGAGTTGAGGATTCCATGTGTTTGACCCACAGGGTTTAATAGGCCATTATAAAGGATTCTTTCAAATTTTCCTTCTAGGACCAGCAAGGTATCAGAATGATCTGGAATAAAAGAAATATGAAGGTAGATATATGTTTCAGACAGCTCTCTGGTTTCACATTAAGAGCAGGGCTGCGTAAAAATGGTATTTGGATAAAGAAGCACAATTGGTTTGACATTCTATGCCAAATATACATGAACTTTCGTTTTGCCTGCCTGATCATACCTTGGAATGTAGAGAAATTCTCAAGATAGCCCTAGTGAATGAAGTTGCTTTTCCATCATCACTATCCAGTGTATGATGCATCACCCAATATAGGATACAGGGGACTTAATCCAACTGGACAGATTTTTTTAAAGAAGTAGAAGGAAGATTACATTAATGCTCTTTATTTTTAGTACTCCAGTTTCCCTTTTCAGATCTGCATAGGGAACATTTTGAGAAATCTGAAATAAGTTAGACTAAACTAATTCTAAAAAGACAAAATTGAAGTGCAATTTTATGTGCATTTCATACAATAACTGGGAGAATACTCTAGCTAAGTAAAATGTTATTGTTTCTGTAATCTAAATTCAGCATTCATTAACTCAGAATACAGAATAATGGAGTGGAACGGACCTTGGAGGTCTTCTAGTCTTATGCCCTGTTCAAGCAAGAGACCCCATACCATTTCAGACAAGTGGCTATTCAGTCTCTTCTTAAAAGCTTCCAGTGATGGAGCACCCACAACTTCTGAAGGCAAGCCAAGTAGGTTTTAACCAAGTACTGTAAGTTAATCCAAGTAGTCATATAGTTTTTGAGTCATAGTCTACCAACAATGTATAAATAAATAAAGCATGGTAAATGCTAGACTGAACCTATCACATTGTTCTAAATTTGTTTTTTCCAAGTAAAATGACATAGATCATGATATACAGTAGTTAATTTTCCTAGTATCTCAACTGGCAAGAGGAAAATAAAATTCTACCAAGTTAACATGAAACAACAGGATTAGGAAAAGACATTGTTCTGCCACTTTTTTCTTCCGAATTCCATTTAGGATTCTGTTGCAAACCACCACTTTTAAACCATTTATCAAGGAAGGTAATCTAGAAATGCAAAGACTGATAGTACTGTACAGTACAAATACTACCGGTAAGTCAAAATTACACCATTATTCTCTAGAGGGCGCTCTTGAATAAGAATAGTTTTCCAAAGTATAGTTCATTTTAATGTGGAAAGTTATATTGCATTTACTTAGTTTTGGAGGGAGCAAAACTATTTACAACTGTTAAAATATCTAGTACAGACTGATCTAACACCCCCCCCTACAGCTGACTTTAATAGGAAATGAAATATGAAAGGTGCAAAGTATTTTAATAAACTTTTTATTTGGGGGTGAGCTTTTGAAGAAGCAGAATAAAAAGACCATTACTTTATAAATAATTTAATGTACTTAAAAGTATCTATTTCATTTAATTTCAAAGACCTGAAAGAAAAAATGATTTGGAACAAACTGGCTAATTCTTATAGTATTATTAAATTCCTTCTCCATTCCTCCCAAGTTCTTAAGAGTTTTATTTTAAGCCATTGAGAAAATTCCCAGATTGACTCCAAAAGGGGAAATTTTGATCCCACTATTTTTTTTGGGGGGGGGGGGCGTTCAGGGTTTTGTGGAATTATAAAAGGAATGCTGAATAATCATACGTTGATCATAGGTTGTCTATTACTGTATTTCCCCGAAAATAAGACCCACCCTGAAAATAAGCCCTAGCCTGATTTTTTGGGTTGGGCCTAATATAAGCCCTACCCCAAAAATAAGCCGGGGTGGGTGGGCATGGCCAGCACAAATGGCGACAAGCGCACAGGGGCCAACTGTATCTGGCAGCTGCAGCCCACCGGCCCCTTGGAGCAGCACAAGCGAATCGCTTGGGACACCTCCCCCCCTCCCTCCGCCTCACCTCGTGATAGCACAGCACAGCAAGCTACATGGCCTGCTGTGAGTGGCCATGAGCAGCCACAAAAGTGGGCCAGTAGTCAAGTGGGCTCCTGCTGGAGGGGCTTGTTGCGAAGCGAGGCAGAAGTCAGGAAAAAAATAAGACATCCCCTGAAAGTAAGATCTACTGCTTCTTTTGGAGGATATATGTATGTATGTATGTATGTATGTATGTATGTATGTATGTATGTATGTATAAGACTGGGTCTTATTTTGGGGGAAACACGGTACTGTTTCAAGTATATTAATAAAATAACAGCATGGATAGATAGAATACATACTTACAGGATATCAGAGAAAAGGAAAAGTGAAGTCCTGGGCAAAAACTTGAAATACAAAAAAATTGTATTGATACAATTGATAGTTGATTTGCTGTTTCTTAGTTTCTTAGCTGTGAATCTTAATTTATGTCTGAGATATACATGGAGATTTCCTGATATTACGTTTCTATTTATCCAGAGTACTTTGATATATTTATCCCAACCTAATGCAACCTAAAATGTTATTATGAAATATCCTAAACCAGTCTTCCCTAAACTAGTGTCCTTCATTTTTGCTGCACTATGCTTCTCATAATCTCCATATGATATGGCCTCAAGCCAGTATATGTTGAATAACTGTATAGCTATAAAACATCAGAGTAAGCAACATCATTAAAAGGCAAGGTATTATCTCAAGATATTTAGACAGTTTTTATTTACTTAGCAAATAACAGGCTGGATGCACATATAAAAACACACTAGGTTAAAACCATATAATCACATTATAGCTGAGATTACATAGAAAGACACTCCTAAGTATTCTAGTTATCAGTTTACACAGACAATGAACTTCTCACTGATGTACAGTTGTTAATGATGTATTTGCCAAACAGAACTGAAATACAGGTAGTTCTCGACTTACAACTTAATTTAGTGACCGAAATTACAACGGCTCTGTAAAAAGTGACTTATGACCATTTTTCATACTTAAAACTGTTGCAGCATCCCCATGGTAACGTGATCAAAATTCAGATGCTTGGCAACTGACTTGTATTTATGACGATAGCACTGTCCCATGGTCATGCGATCATCCTTTGCAGTTTTCTGACAAGCAAAGTCAATGGGGAAAACAAATTCACTTAGCAACCGTGTTACCAACTTAACAATTGCAGTGATTCACTTAACAACCGTGGCCAGAAAGATCGCATAATGGGGCAAAACTCACTTAACAAATGCCTCACTTAGCAACAGAAATTCTGGGCTCAGTTGTGGTCATAAATTGAGGATTACCTGTATAGACAGGTTCAAATGGTGACAGTTACAGTGGGATTGCTATTGAAGCACTGACTGTAGTACCTAGAACAATTGCCTTGGTGGAGCAGTGGGCTAATGCCTCCTTAAGTAACACCAGCTGCCTGCAATTAGTGCAGGTTCGAGTCCCACCAGGCTCAAGGTTGACTCGGCCTTCCATCCTTCCGAGGTAGGTAAAATGAGGACCCAGATTGTTGGGGGCAATAAGCTGACTTTGTAAAATGCCGCTGGGGGGGGGAAAGCCCTAATAAGCAGGCATATACATAGAATGAAGGCTATTGCTAAGCACATTGATTTGTGCTTTAGATTGTAAGCTGCCCTGAGTCTTCGGAGAAGGGCGGGATATAAATGGGATTAAAAAAAAATTGGAAAAAAAATTGAAAACAATACCTGCTCCTCTATTAAAGCTTCAAAATCCCAGATTTGAGATTTGTATCTCGGTGCCTATTTCTAGATGCATCTAAGCACAGGACAAATAGGAAACTTGTTTTTCTCCATGGGGTCATCTATGGGGGAAGGGGAAAAAAGGCCAGTACTACCAGTATATGGTGGCCATGACTTTGGGACGGAAGTGCCATTCCTTCTTATAGACATCTTGATTATTTTTTTTTACTTCTCTTAACAGACACCCTGGCCTATTGCTGTAATGTTACCAGGCCTTTTCAGAAGATAGTATTTCCATTACCCAAAGAAGACCAGAGTTTCCTAGCTTCAAATTCATGGGGAAAGCTTCACATCCTCACTGAAGAGCAATGAAGCAAGAAAGGAAGAGTACTTAATTGACCTCTCTGTTGAATAATTATCTAATTGATTTGTACTCAGAGGACCCAGTAGCTGTGGCCAACAGGCATTGGCTCAAGTCCAAAAGAGAGTTTGCTTTTCTTGTTATTACCTGTTGTTAAAGCTGGGAGATTTTAAATCTTTCTTTTTTGTACTGAAAAGGCTATTCTCTGGAACTTAGAAAGTGCCAAGGAAATGTCTTAGTTACAAAGGCAGGTCTTCAACATTTACAAATGCAGTTAAGGAAAGAACAAGGGCCAGATTACTGTAGCTAATATTTCTTCACATTTAGGAGTAGGAAGATGACTATTTTGTTTCCTCATTTGAAGGAATTAATGTTAAATTCTAGTTGTATGCAATTAGTAAGTTGAAGTACTATCCAGAGGTAAGGGATGCAGAATTTGAACGGTTGCATTCTAACCTAGATATTCCCTTATTAACAACTAACTGTTCAAGTATTTCTGTATCTTGTAAGCATGCCTACAGTATTCAGTTCCCTATCTAAATACTTTCCTTTAGAAGTTTAATTTCTAAAGCACATCAGGCTTCAATATATCCTGCAAATTAAGCATAATTAGAGGCAGCATCCTTTGGAAAACATGGGTACAAGCCATTTAATTCAATAACTTAGTTTTTTCTTCTTTTTCACAAATTTATTACTGCTCTGTTGTTTTTCAAAGTTTCCCTCAAAGGAGGCATTCACAAAAGTGCTTGCTTTCTCTTTCTCTCTTTTGTCCCTGAGCCCCATTTTCATGTAATTAATGAAATTAACAATAATGTAATCTGATGTTTCTAATAACTGCAACAGCATCTCTCACTTTCAGACAGTAGGTGTGAACCATAGACATTTCTTGAAATGTATCTATTTATATCCTGGCTTTATTATTATTACAAATAACTCAAGATGATGAACATACACATCACACTTTCCTCTTCCTATTTTCCCCCATAACAACAGTCCTGTTAGGTGGGTTGGTCTGAGAGAGGGTGACTGGTCCAAAGTCACCCAACTGGCTTTCATGACTTAAGGCAGTGCTGTGCAGGTTCTGAGGTTTTGCTTGATAAAAAATACAGGAAACCAGAAGTTGCCTTTAAGCTTTACGTTTTTATTCAGCTGAACAAAGACGGGCTCCTCTAAAAGAGAGAAGCCCCGAATGAAAAGAAATCCTTGTATTTATTCTTTCTGATTACATAAGCAATCCACCCAGCAAAGCTGACACACATAAGATAAAGATTTCACCCAGTAAGTCTGACACACTATAGATAAGGAGAAAGCAGAAGTAGCTATAAATGTTCCCTTTTGGGTGTTTCCCTAAAGACACCATACATTCCCGGCTGGGTTAGGACATTGGGTGTTTTCCTTGCTGTCCTTTCATGACCCAACATCCATGACTCTGCAAGTGCCCAAAGACAGCAGGGCCTTCTGCACATATTCACAATTGATACTTCCTATGCTGTCTCCTAAATCCGGGTCAACAGGAGGACTTGAACAGCTGGCTTACTACCTCTCCTGAAAAAAAAGTCACATATCTGCTAGTTTTTTTCTTTTTCTTCCGTAAGGTTCAACCCAATCTAAATTTGACAGCTCTCAGCTTGATTCCTAATTCTCCAACTGCGGTGTAAGAGGGCAACAATCAAGAATAAGTATTGTCCTGTATGCTTTTCATTGGTTTATTCATTTAGCAGAAACCCTTGTTAGAGGATGCTCTGGGACATATGTAGAGTTCTGAAAGAACACCAAGTAGCAGCAGGTCCCATTAAAAAACAAAAATGTTCATACTGTAATGCAGTTGTCTTGAATTCAGAATTTATGGCAATAAATACATTGTATTTTAAGTAACAGGTAGATATATTTAATAATATGTGTGCTGGAAAAGCCTATCTAATCTACATCTTGAAGAGAAAGACAAAGTGAAAACTCCCTTTTTGTCTCTTGACACCAAGGCCAGTTGAAAAATCAACACAAAAACAACTTGTGAAGACCCTTTTCCTTATCTATCTGTTCTTTTTGTGAGTGGTCCCAGAGCCTCTGATGTGCAAAGAGATTATGTAGCCTCCAACACCTTTGAGTATACTAGCCTTTAATAAAAAGGAATTGAGAGAAAATAAGCCTTTAAACAATTCATTCAGTTCTCAGTTTATTCAATTGACTCCCTTTATTTACACAAACACACACACATATATGTTTGGCTCGTCTAATTCTGATTTAGAGTATTAAATGAATATTATGGTTTGTAAAACATATCTGATGAAAACCCAGATAAATGCATCCTATTTAATAAACACAAAGCCATACTTTAATGTGATGCATGAACTAGCTTGAAGTATAGGACAGGAGTTTCTAGAATTCCAGGGGAATTATATAATTATATTATATTTCAATAGCACATCCATTCCCAACATTATGAATGGTCTAGCTTTAGCTTGTGCCATGTTGTACAAGAATCTGCTATTGCAAAGATGGATCTACTGCACTTCCAGTCCCTTTGTGTTGCTTTTCCAGGAACTCTTATCCTACTTATTGTGAGGAAAGCAAGAATAGAGGGTAAGCAGAAATATTGGCAGAAAACTATTTGGACCCCAAATGCATAGATGGTGCATCATCCTCAAATATTCTGCAACCCATGTATACTCCAGGGGTGCTTTCATTGCTAGTTGAATTCCAGCTTCTATCAGTCTCAGTCATAGTGGTGAGAGAATGAGGGATACAGAAGTTACATTTCCCTACAACTTGGTGGAGCCTTGGTGGAGCAGTGGGCTAATGCCTCCTTAAGTAACACCAGCTGCCTGCAATTAGTGCAGGTTCGCATCCCACCAGGCTCAAGGTTGACTCAGCCTTTCATCCTTCTGAGGTAGGTAAAATGAGGACCCAGATTGTTGGGGGCAATAAGCTGACTTTGTAATAATGCCGCTTGGGGTGTGTGTGAAAGCCCTAATAAGCAGGCATATACATAGAATGAAGGCTATTGCTAAGCACATTGATTTGTGCTTAGATTGTAAGCCGCCCTGAGTCTTCGGAGAAGGGCGGGATATAAATGGGATTAAAAAAAAACAAAAAAACTGCTATCCTTATATGAGTAAGGATAGCAGTTGTAGGGAAATGTAACTATATCATGCATGCATCTGGGTAAATGAACACAAGTTATCTCTTCTATCAAATCACATTCTATCTTCTCCAGAGTTATGAGACTGTTAATCAAAAATACATAATAATTTTGCATTGAAACTAATTGTCTGTGATTTCCTTTTATGTTGACTTCAAATAGATGATCTTAGATCACTAAATTCAAATGAACACAGCCCACATAGTTCTGGAGGGGAAATTCCAACTAGTTTTCTTTGTGTCCCGGATAGGAAAATATACACGTATTGAAACCTCTCCCTATACCAGAGTACATGTTAAACATTTGGGGGTGGGAGGTGGGAGGGCCATACCAAACTCTGAATTGATAGAACAATATGTCAAGGAACTGTACAGAAGTTTGGCATAGATCTTGGACAGAAAGCAATTATTATTATTTTTAAAAAGGTGTGTTCTCTGCCTTTTTCCTTCCAGTCCCCTGAGGCTTGCAGCAGATGTTGGAAGAGGCCCATCACTGCAAGTATTCACAAAAGCTCCTGTGACAATTCAACAAATACTTCTGTTTGCTATTTTATTATAAAACTGAACACCAGGTTAATGTGTTGATATGTCAAGTAGTACAAAATGAAACTCCCTGGTGGTGTTTTTGTTCAGTAAATATAAAAAAACCCAGCCCATTTCTGATGCATCTGCCATGGGAGCTGCAAGTTTGTAGATACTTATTCAGAAATGAAACTCCACTGAATGAAAGGCAATCCTACAATATGTTCAGTAGTTTTTTAAAGAGGTACATTACATTTACGTTTCCAACTTTTTATTTCACAAAAAAACATATTTTAGAATAATTTCGAACATTAAAGACAGAAGCATGCCAACCAATGGAAAAACAAGCCTTTAAATGGTCAGCCAACAATTGTAAGTAGATTGCATGCTTTAACCTTGGAAAGGTTACACCCTGTCAGAACAAACAATTTTCTCCTAGGCTTGTGAAAAGCACAAATATAGTGTTAAAGAATAAGCAAACGAACAGAGTGTACATGCTCTATCTATGCTGTCCTGGATTAGGCTTTTAATTATTTGTGGTGGGAGGGAGAGAAGGCCCATTGCTCGATTTTAAGCACTGCACTCTAATGCTGTTTCTCCAACTGTGCCAAGGACATAAGAGGTTGGGATAAATGAGCAACTTTTTTCCTAAAAAAACTGGTCCACTCCAAATGTCACCTTTCCTAAACAATAAACTCTTGTATAGTTTTACACTGGATCACTTTCAATTTCTGATGGCCAAAGATCTGGACAGGCTACTTGGAGCAGTAACATTTACTACTCATACTATAGCTTCACCGTGTGACTTATACTTTCTCTGTATAACATTATCTGTAATGCCTTAATTAAAATTATAAATATGAGATGGCAGGATGCTTTGTTTAAAGGAGATAATTATTAGACTTTAAGAATCCTGCCTAGGATCTGTCAAGTAAAGGCAGTTTTTAGCTACCTATCATGTTGGGTAAATTAAATAAAATAGAGATGCCTTCTCAACTGCTGGCAATTCTAAAGGAATCAGATAATCCCGATCTATTTCAACTTGGCTTCAAATAAAGAGAAGCAGCCTTGCCTTAATCAGTCTGATGGATGATTTCTGCCTGGAGATTGACAGGAAGAGCATGATTCTATTTTTCTTCTCAAAAACTCCCTCAGGAGCTTTTGCTATCATCACCCATTTTATCCTTCTTCCTTCTCGAGAGATTTAGAAATAGATTTAAGATAGTGTTGCTTGAAGATAGTTGCTATTCAAAATGGGAATTATGGTATGGTGTTCCTCAGGGCTCCAACGCTTTTCAGTACTTACATGAAATTACAGGTGGCCTGGACTGAGGGGTTTTAAGTTTTAAACTTTGTTTTAATTTGTTGGGCTATTAATTTAATTCATTTTAATTCTATTTCTATTTCAACTTTTATATTGTCTTTTAAATTTTGCCCTGTAAACCGCCCTGAGTCCTTCGGGAATAGGGCAGTATATAAAACTAATTAAATAAATAAATAAATAACCTGGAGTGCTATGAGGATGCCGATGACTTCAGGTCTATTTATTTGTAACATTTCCCAAAAATAGTATGGCTCCTGTAGTCAGTAAAAATCTGAATGAGGAATAATTAATTGAAACTGGATCCAGACAAGATGGAGGAGCTCATTTTGAGAGGACACAGTTCCAAAACATGGTACAATTATAGAACAATAATCCCAGAAGGAGCAGGTACATACTTTGGAGATACTTCTAAATCCCTATCACTCTTTGGTTTCTCAGGAACTTATTAGGAGCGCCATCTTTCTGTTTCAGTTGATACACCAATTGTGTTCCTAAAATAATAACCTTAACACTGCTACACAATCCAGGAACCTTCAGGCTTAAGCATAATAATGCAGTATGTGGGTCCTTTGTGTTATGTCCAAGAATTTCTGTCAGTACTAAACTTGGCAATCAGGTTGATTTTGGAGAAAAATGCACAGAGGTCATAATAAATCTATGTTTAAAACTCTGTCATAACTGTCAGTGTCTTTCAGGGTAAAATGCAAGGGCTGATCACTACCATGAAACTCCTGCACAGTTTGAATCCTGGCTGCACGACGTAATTCCATCTTCTCTATTAATGTCCACCTTTACTGAGATTATCTGAAGACCTAGAGCTGGTGCCTGCTGGTCTGGTGTTAATTTTGGACTGACCCTTCTCCCAGCTCCTGGGAAAGTTGCTCCTTAGGAATGTTAGCTAGAAATTTTGAAAGGTCCTTAAACATCTCTCTTGCATAGCTTTTAAGGCTGAGTTTAACCATTATTCTTAATTAGTAACTGTACTTGTTTTACTTGACTTTTAAAATTGCTATTTTAACTGTTTAAATGTTCTGATTTTAAATTGGTCTTCTGCTGTAAACCATTGATGGACTTTACTAGTCAACAGTGTATCAAATGAAATAAATAACCCACAATAATAAATACTTTGATTTGATTAATCATTCTGTAACTGCTGACTAAGCATAGAAATTCATTTTCCCCCTGCACATACATTATTATTGAGAAAATGGAAACAGAGTAGAGAAAAGCAAACAAGTGCCAAATGATGCCAACATTAATGAAACTATCGTTTCTCTGATGTATACCAACTATGCCTAATTGGAAGCTATTGGTTTTAATTACATTACATTTTTTTCCCATTCAAAACTTGACAGTTCTAGTGGGTATTTATTGGTCAAAAGATTATAAATCAGGTGTCCTAGTCCTGGGAATGTCACTGTTACTGGAAGAATTATCAAGCAGCATTCCTTATGTGATTAACTCTTGCTATATGTTGGTTGACCACTAGAATGATTTTTCAAAAATTCTAGCTATCATTCTAAATATCCAGCACATGCCTGAAATATATCTTGACCATTCTAGGAATAATTCTACATTTCCTACATACCTCATCTTGAAAGGGGATTTGATAGACTTTGCCAAGGAACAAAATGTTTTCTTTTATACATAAACAGAAAATAAAATTGCATATTACAATTAAAATTAGTATGCAATTAAACTATTTCAGTTTGAAAGGATACTGTTCCAGGGTACTCTTTTAGATTACATATAGAAAGCAAGATGAGGGAAAGGCAGAAAAAGCAAGATTTTTACCATAATAATGCTGCATTATGTTTCCTTAAAGACCTGACATTATTAAAAAGCAAAGTAGGCCACGCCCACCCAGTAGGCCATATGCACTCTAGCCACGCCCACCCAGTAGGCCACGCCCACCTGGCCATACCCACCCGGCCCCCTGAGGGCAACCACAATGCTGATGTGGCCCTTAATGAAATTGAGTTTGACACCCCTGCCCTAAAGGAATTAAGGCTGTAGATGACATGTGGAAGAAGGAGGAACTGCCGACTATAGAAGAGTGGACTCTGAAAGTTTCTAACTTGGCGGAAATGGCAAAGATTTCAGCATATTTGAAAGAACAATCGCAACAGAGATACTGTATATTGTGGAATGGAGAAGATGGATTGAATATATTCAGAATAAATATGGGACTAAAAAGTTTCATTTAGCATTTGAATAAGTAGTGGTTTTATATGATGTATTATTATTAGTTATTTGTTATCTGTTAGTAATATAATTATGACTATGGAGAGTTAAAGTGCGATAGAATTTATTGTCTTATTTTTATTGTTAGCATATTCTAGCTTATGTTTGTATCACTATACCCTGTATTCAGCTCTGGGAAGTCGGGGAGGGGGGAGGGTAGGGTAGGGTAGGGTTGGGGAGGGGGGAGGGGGAGGAGGGAGTTTTTTGTATTTAAAAATGTATTGTAAAACTTTTCAATAAAAAAGACTGTAGATGACATGGATATTTGGTCTCTTCTAGCAGAGCTCAGAAAAACCTCAACATCAGATTCAGATCAAGATTTGTCTCATTCAATTTTCTGTTCTTGAATGACTGTGGAAAGCCCATAAGTGGATTTGAAGATCTCTTGCTTATATTCTAACACGTGAAATTAAGGATATTGTACAATAGTTTGCACATCCTATCAAGTCTCCTTTCTTTGCTATGGGTATGGGGGACAGCTTTTTCCAAACTGTTGGTCATTGTATTATTCTCCAGATTTGCTGACCAAATTTGTTTACAACCTTTGCAAATTCTTTTGTTGCTTGTCATATTCTTTCAGGTATTCCATAATTTCCTTTTGATTTCGTCATGACCAGAGCACTGATCTAGCTTCACGTTCTAGTACCAATTGTTCTTGTAAATAGGAAATAATAATAACTGCTAAGATAACTTGCATGTTGATATCTCTGTTGTACAGAATTGGCATATACTGATTCCATCTGTTTTGATTTTAGAATAAAAGAAGATTAAATATATCTGTATTGTAGGCATTGTAGGAGGTGAGCCATATTAGTCTATGGTGGCTATAGCTCACAAAAATCTGTCTTTTAATAGCCTTTGTTATTCAGAAAAGGTACTACCAAATTCCTTTTGATTGTCTGTTGACAGGCAACCTTTAACATACTAATTCAAGGTTGGAACCTGCTTCTCACTTAGGAGATCTGTTGGAAAACTTTCCTTATTTCGCCCTGTGAGTTTTTGCGACGTGTTTCCTTATTCAGTGTCTTTATAGATATCATTGTAACATTGTTTCTTGACTCTTCTAACCGTTCTCTGAAATTCTTTATGTTCCTTTTTGAGCACTTTTTTGGCTTTGGCTTCTCGTCTTGCAGGTTCCACTTTTTATTCTGCAATCCAGCTTGCTTTTGTTTCTACCTTAGTTTTTTTAACAATCTCTTTTTGCATTCATCCTTAACAGCTTCTCTGATCTCATGCCAGAATTCCTCTCATTCCCTGTCAATGAGTTTCAGGACTTCAGAGTGATTCTTGATGTTCTCTCTGAAAATAGTGGTACACGGTGGTTAATTTTTTCCTTCCGCTTTAGCTTAACTTGAAAATTGCACACGAGCAATTCATAATATATTCTGCAGTTAAGCCCTGCCTATGTCTTTGTTATTATCACTGAGCTCTTCTACTCCCTTGTATTTTCATAATTTCATAATAGTAAAGTTGGAAGGGACCTTGGAGGTTATCTAGTCCAACCCCCTGCTCAGGCAGGAAACCCTATACCATTTCAGACAAATGGCTGTTTTTTTCATAGTTCGTGTACTGAAATATTTTCAGAAGCTGGAATAAAAAATTATCATATTCAAAACACCTCAGAAACATTACAATAAAGCAATTTCTCCTGAGGAACATTTAAAACTAAATGATGATGTAACATTTATATTAAATGCTAAACTGACAGCCTCAAACTAATAAATATTACTCAAAAATCAGCTACAAGTTTTCCCCTTTCTTATAATAATAATAATAAAGTTGGAAGGGACCTTGGAGGTTATCTAGTCCAACCCCCTGCTCAGGCAGGAAACCCTATATCATTTCAGACAAATGGCTGTCCAGTCTCTTCTTAAAAACTTCCAGTGTTGGAGCATTCACAGCTTCTGGAGGCAAGTTGTTCCACTGGTTAATTGTTCTAACTGTCAGGAAGTTTCTCCTTATTTCTAGGTTGCTTCTCTCCTTGATTAGTTTCTGTCCATTGCTTCTTGTTCTGCCTTCAGGCGCTTTGGAGAATAGCTTGACTTCCTCTTCTTTGTGGCAGCCCCTGAGATATTGAAACACTGTTATCATGTCACCCCTAGTCCTTCTCTTCATTAAACTAGACAATTCCAGCAACCGTTCCTTATATGTTTTAGCCTCCAGACCTCTAATCATCTTTGTTGCTCTTCTCTGTACTCTTCCCAGAGTCTCAACATATTTTTTACATTGTGGTGACCAAAACTGGATGCAGTATTCCAAGTGTGGCCTTAGAAGGCATTGTAAAGTGGTATTAATACTTCATGTGATCTTGATTCTATCCCTCTGTTAATGCAGCCTAACACTGTGTTGGCTTTTTTGGCAGCTGCAGCACACTGCTGGCTCATATTTAAGTGATTGTCCACTAGGACTCCAAGATCCCTCTCACAGTTACTACTGTTGAGCAAGGTACCCCCTATACTATACCTGTACATTTGGTTTTTCTTGCCTAAATGTAGAACCTTACTTTTTTCACCATTGAATTTCATTTTGTTAGATAGCGCCCAGTGTCCAAGTCTGTCCAGATCCTCCTGTATCTTAAGCCTGTCTTCTGGAGTGTTGGCTATTCCTGCCAGCTTGGTGTCGTCTACAAATTTGATGAGTTCCCCATATATCCCCTCGTCCAAATCGTTGATGAAGATGTTGAAGAGCACTGGGCCCAGAACAGAGCCCTGGGGCACCCCACTACACACTTCCCTCCATGTAGATGCGGTACCATTGAGGACCACATGCTGAGTATGGCCAGTCAGCCAGCTACGAATCCATCTGGTGGTGATGCTGTCTAACCCACATTTTTCTATCTTATCAAGTAGTAGTTTGTGATCTACTTTATCAAATGCTGTACTGAAGTCCAAGTAAATTATATCCACAGCATTCCTCTGATCCACTAATTTTGTCACTTGGTCAAAGAATGCAGTAAGATTTGTCTAGCATGATCTGTTTTTGACAAACCTATGTTGGCTTTTAAGTAATGACTTTGTTTGCCCTTAGGTGCTCGCTGACTCGTTGTTTGATTATCTTTTCCAGAATCTTCCCAGGAATTGAGGTCAGGCTGATAGGTCTGTAATTTCCTGGATCCATTTTTTTCCTTTTTTGAAAATGGGAACTACATCAGCTCTTTTCCAGTCCTCTGGTAGTTCCCCAGTGCTCCAGGATCTTTGAAAAATATAGTTCAGTGGTTCTGAGATCACATCTGCCAGTTCTTGAGAACCTTGGGGTGTAATCCATCTGGTCCTGGTGATTTGAACTCGTCTAGGCTGGACAGGTGCTCACTTACCATTTTCTTGCCTATCTTAACTTGTGTTTCTATTCTGGTTTTTTTGGCACTATTTTTGATAGGTTGGTCTGTTTTTTCCTTTTGTGTAAAGACAGATGCAAAAAACGAGTTAAATAGTTCTGCTTTCTCCCTGTTGCTTGTCACCTTCTTGCCACTTTCACCCACTAATGGACCAATCATTTCCTTCACTTTTTTCTTGTTTTTTACATGTTGAAAGAAGCTTTTTTTGTTATTTTTGACTTTGGTTGCAAGCTTTCGTTCATTTTGAGCCTAAGCTTTCCTCACTTCGTGTTTGCAGGCTTGGGCTATTTGCTGATATTCTGACTTAGTTATGTGCCCCTCTTTCCACTTTCTATACTTGTCCTTTTTATCTTTCAGTTCATCAGAGAGTTCTTTATGCAGCCATGCTGGTTTCTTTTGAGAGTTGTTATTTTTCCTCCTTGTTGGTATTGTGCTAAACTGGGCTTTTATTATCTCACTTTTCAAAATTTCCCAAGCTTCTTGAGTTGTTTTCCCCTTGAGGATTCTCATCCATAGAATCCTTCCCAAGCTCTCTCTAAGTTTATTGAAATTAGTTCTCTTAAAGTCCAAGACTATAGTTTGACTGTATTCTATTGCTTGTGCTTCCATAATGTTGAATTCCAATATTGTATGATCACTTCCTCCCAAGGTTCCTGTGGCTTCAACACCTTCTATCATTTCAATTTTGTAATATAGTTAATCTGATTTCTGTATGGCAATGTCCATGTATATACTGCAGGTCTTGTTTTGGTTTTTTAAGAATGTGTTAGCATTTAAAAAACCATTAGATTGATAGAAATTGATTAGTTATGCTCCTACTTCACTTCTGTTTGCTAATCCACATAGTCCCAATTACATTTTCCTCCTCAATATTTCCAGTACTGGTGTTCCAGTCTCCAGTCATAAGCACACATCTTGCTTACATGTTCTGTCAATATCAGTTTGAACATGACTATAAAACGTGTCAGTCTCCTGGTCTTCTGCATTGGTGGTTGCAGCATAAAATTGGATAATTGTCACATTAAAAGGTTGTCTGTACAGTTTAATTAATGTTGCTCAGTTACTGACCACATTGTACCCAATTAGTGTTCTTACTATATCTTTCCTGCTTATGAAAACAATGCCATTCCTTTTTTGTATTGCATGTCCTGGGTAAACACTCTTCTAACTGAAAGTGTTCAGTTCCAGTCCATTTCAATTTGCTGATGCTTAAGATACCAGTTGCACTGTGTTGAGCTTTCCTGTGTTCATACTTCTTATGTTTTGTATCCCCTTTGAAATTCTGTCTTTGCAGTTTTGGATTGTCTATATTTGCAGGGCAACCTCTGTAATAGACATCCTGAAGGCTTTAATCTAGCCAGAACATAAACACTAGAAGGATTCTGAAAGTTCTGCAACTCTTCTTCAGCAGCATGTTGATTGATTTTTGATTTGAGTGACCCATCATTCAGCATTGTATATCAACCACTTTATATTATCAATCACTGTGTTTTTCTCAGTAAAATATATGAGTGGTTTACCATTACCTTGTCCTACGTAGTAGGAAATTGTTGTCCCACTACTGTCAGCCCTCCCAGGTAAACCAGGCAGGAAACACAACTAAATGAACTAATTCTACTTTATTGTAAGGTTATATTAACAGATTATTGCAAATCTGAAAGTATAAACTTGCCACCGTCAGTTTTAACTGCTTGAGCCATTAGGGTGGGTCCTTTCTAAGTGGCTGACTCTCTTGTCTGATTGTTTAGTAGGCAGCATCGCTTCCTCTTGTTCGCTAAGGCCATGCACACATTCCATTGCACTACAGTGATCATCTTCCCATATAGCTGCTGCTCAGTATAGATGCCTGTTTGATTTAGTTGGGCAGTTGGGATGAGCTTCATGCCTTGTATGACCCTGGTGGGATTATTCACTCTTGGCATAGATTCCTGACTTTCTTCAGTCTTCCCTCTCAGGAACACCTCCTTTTCACTTCCATATGAGGCAACCAGCAGTATGTGATGGAATTAGGATCTACATCTACTTGTAAATTCACAGTAGATAAATTTACAGCACGGCTACACAATATTTTTGAATATTGGACAAAGCAATAATTTAACTTAATTTTAATTACATTTAAATTAAGTGTATGCATTTGAACTAAATATGGTTAATTGCATTTTAAGTAAATATAATTACCATTACTTCCCATGTATTTTTTAATTTTTCCCTTGTATTAAACTTTAAAATTTGGTAGCTGAATTTTGGGGGACACGATGAAGACTTTGTGGGGCTACAGATTGTGTACTGGAAGCTGACATTCAAGGTGACCAATTAGTGACCCTCCAAAGTTTCTGAACTATTCCCAACACCTTCTCCACTTAAAGCTGCAGGTTCACTAAATACTGAAGGACCAAATCCTACTCCTTTCATCAGTAAACGCTGAGACCATTTTATACCACAGATAGGTAGATTCAATAAAGTATACATGATTAAACAACAGATACATGATTTAGCAGCATCTTTTGTAAATAAGTAGCCACAGTGAATTATCTATCTGAAAAGATGAATTAGCAACTTACTACAGTAACCATACTGCATAATCAATTCTCATGTGAAAGAATAGTTTTATTATTCAGGATATCAAGCACACATTCCAGAAACAGTCTTTCTATCCTGTGTCTGAATGCTACTAAAATAACTTTGAAAGTATGGAAAAACCACTATGACATGTACTTGAAGCAAAAATCCTAGTAGACTGATATGCATAATTCACCAAAAGGAAGTATAATTTACTTCTGTTGATATGTTTTTAAATATAGAGCTATTCTTATGGTTTATTCTTGGCACCTGATGCACTTGAACTAAATATGGTTAATTACACATTTTAAGTAAATATAATCACCCTTACTTCCTATGTATTTTAAAAAATTTAAATAAGAGCAATGGTGATAGACTGCAGTATTGTAGACTAATTCTGCCGACTGCCAGCAGTTCGATTTTCACCGGCACAAGGTTGACTCAGTTTTCCATCCTTCTAAGGTTGGTAAAATGAAGACCCAGTATGTTGACATTTTAAACTGCTTAAGAGAGTGCTGCAAAGCACTATGAAGTGGTATATAAATATAAGTGCTCTTGCTCTTGCTATCTTCATCTGTTCTGCTCTAATGACTTCTTTCAGTTGGCTGAAGCAATGGGAAATGAAGTAAAACCTATGAGTACTCTAATATACAGTCTTGTAGCACACAACACATTCCCCTTTGTTAAACATCTATATTAAGTCACTGGTACAGGTCATCAATTGGTTTGGAGTAAGGTATCATCAATATGCTAATTTTTCTGTTTTACAATGACCTCCTGCCCAAATTAGAGATAGCATGGAAATCCTGATCCTGAATTTGCAGGCTAGAACAAGCTTGGGTTGACTCTACCTAGAGGCATCCTGGAACCAATCCATTAACTTAGATATGGTCTCTTGTAGATGGAATCTGCACCCCGTTTGTGTGAGTAGAATCCCATGCTTAGGGGCCCCATACTAGGAAAGATCAAAGGGATGGGGACTCTCTATACAATCCTTCTGTGTAGTGGCCTCCTTGTTATAGAAGACTTTATTTCCCAAGTGGGAGGAGGCAAAAATGGTTTGTTTCATGTAGGTACTGTAGTTGATTTTTGTGTCACTGTTGCCTGGACTACTCCCTGCAGTTTTCTTGGCAACATTTTGGGAAGAGGATTATCTTTTCCTTCTTCCTAAATCTGAGAGAGAAAGAGCCTTTATGTGCCTAAGGCAGAAATCATAGTCTGGTTTGTAGCTGGTGCCTTAACCGCTATACCAAACTCGTTCTTGACTGACTTTTATAATATTATTTTACGATTATAGTGCTCGAGCTGCTACACACACACACACATCTACACTTGTATACATACATAGTCTTATTTAAATTATTGGGCTGGAGCCTTCAAAGCTCTGTGTTATAGAATTTATATAAATAATTAAATTTTGAAAGTAGCTTCCATGACATTTAGTACAGCTACAATAAGAGTCATTGTAACATTCAGTAATTCTGGCCTTGAATTTTTTTGGAACTATACAAATGTCACTGAAGTGAACATAATTTTGGAAGAAAATATCCCCAACTCTATTTTTGTATATTTATGTAATATAAGCTCACTGAAGTGAACTCCCAAGTAATTGCTGTCAGATTCTGCACAAGTACACGGTCTTTGTTCTGTGAAAGAGAGTTCCCATTTTAATTAGCAAATCAACCAAATCTTTTTTTTGTCACAAGAAAGAATTCTGTTGCTCGGTACCTTTTAGTTTCTAGTGCTAGATATGGTGTTTATAAGCATCCCAGATTCAGAAAAAAATAAAAATAAAAATCACTATTCTTTCTTCCCTTATCCTTAGTAATGGTTGGATCTAACAAAAATATTGACCAGTTTCTGGGTTGTTGTTTTTTTTAAAAATCAACAGTACAAGTGTGTCTAAAAATCAGTTTTATTAGGGTAATTGGTCGGTTTTAATAATACAACCCACCTGAAACATTAACAGTTGAGCCCTTTCATCACCCTTAACTTAATCACAGACACATTTTTTCTGAATAAAACTTGTAGAGGATACTCTTTATTGCTCCTACTAAAAGATAGTACTTCCATGTTAGATTTTAAAATGCACAATTAAAATTCCAACAAATTATTACATCCATGATAAAAAGAATTCTCTTTGCATCATAAAGTATACACTAGATGGGAAATAATGTGAACATGGAGTGGAGTTTGACAAGTTATAAAATTAGCTTTAGTAGTGTACATTCTTTCGGAAGGCCTGCTAAGTACAATGTTTGTGTGCACAGTCTTAGAATTAATCAGAGGCATTCTGCTCCCCCCACCATGCTCTTATATTTGTTGGTTGTCTGCAAGAATCTTCTATATTCTGCATTTTAGTGTTTATGTATGAGAGAGAAAGAGAGAAAGAAATCATAGCTAAAAAGCTGCTTTTCATATAGGACAGCTATGTAGTCCTGCATAAAGATACAGCTTGATACTGGCATTAGCCACATAATTCTTCTGCTCTTGCTCAAACAATTTCTAACAAAATAAAAGAATGTATGTTGGTACGTTTTGTGCTTCTCAGTTGTTCTCTTGAGAAACTGCTGAAGTCTAGAGAAAGAAAGAGATAAATGGAGAGTTTTCAGTTATTTTAAATAAAGCAGATGGTCTCTGTAAGCATGAAATTCTAAATAACTGTATGACTGAAAAATGTAGAATCAAGTATTATTACGTTTTCCAATAATTTCCTGAGGTATAAAACAAATTTGCCTTTTTCATATAAGGGGAAGGAGTGGAACTGATTTGTGAAATACCTAAAAATGTAATTATCATCATTTACTAGTGTTAAACTACTATCAATAATAATGCTTAATAATCAATTACTGATTTTATTCTTTTTTTTAGCTGAGACACTTCTCAAAGGCTATCATGCAGACCAGCATTTTTAACACTGAAGGCAGAGAACTGCATAATTCAATTTTCTTCAAATGTCTGCCCGGAGGGAACTACATCAGAATAAGGACACTAGTCTACTCTGATTTCCCAAGTTCCAATATTTTGTTCTTTTTTCAAAGAGAACCCTACCTTTTTTTAGTCTCCTTTAAAAAATATATACAGAGTTGCAACATGAAATGTTAAAATGAAGACCGGCCATCCTCAATGTGTACAATATTTTCTATTTGGAAGTTATTTTTTAGTAATGAAAAAGTCAGAATAGAAACTTTAATAATAAATCCAGTATGTATTTTTGTTTCTCTTCAATAATCCTGAAGCTTTGTTCAGGCATAAAATTATGATATTTTTAATATCCTTGTCTAACCATGGTTACAGTATGTAAGAATTGAGCTTTTTTCCTGGCTGCTTCCTCATTGCTTCTGTCAGCATGACCACAAATGACAAGACACATAGCGATACTTACGTATGGAGTCCTTTCTCCAAACTGACTATAGAATGTCATTTTAACTTTTTGCTTGTGTCCAGTTCTTTGGTCAAAGGTCTGGCAGATTTCAAAAGGTGGACTGTACAAGTGGAGACTGATGGCTGTTTCGGTATGGCTTGGGTTCTCCACACGATGCAAACCAATGGAGTCTACAAAGAATGTAAGACCATAACAAATCAATGCAGTGCAGCAGTTAGCTTGGGTAGTTCTCAATTCCACCCATCCATGAAGCCTACTAGGTGACATTTTCACCAGCTGCTTTATTAACATGCTATATTTAAACGGGTCTTTCAAAGGCCTAGCGTGCATATCCAGGAACCCAGTTTATTTCTTAATCGTTATTGAACTCCCAGCAAAGTATTCTGGAGTAACTGAAGTTTATACTACTGAATCACGCTCTGTCGTGCAAATCTAGAAAGACAGTGCTCCTTTCTGGCCATAGGACACAGACCAGTTCCACAAAAGAGCACTTTAAGACTCCCTCCATCTCATTTTTTTTTAAAAAATTGAAGACAAAATGGTGAAAGGGCAATGAAGGGCTTCCTAAGCCTATTTACAATGATTTCAATCCTAAAACAGGCTATTATGGATTTAAAAAAAAACAGACAGACAGATAGATAAAGAACCACACAAACCACTGGGAGATGTGGCTGGATTACAAGCCAACATAGCTCCTTTGCATTTTATTTGGCAGTTCCCATTTTTACTTGTTGTCTGTTACTGGATTGTTTGGTAGGTCATTTTTTTCAGGAGCTGTAGATTTGCACTGAGGGAAAATTGCAGAAACAGAAGTTATTCTCATTATATAAACCTGCAATTTTTAAAAATTCCATTTATATCCCGCCCTTCTCTGAAGACTCAGGGCGGCTTACAAGCTTAGCAATTTGAATGGGAAGAAATGCCAGAAAAGAAAAACAATGTATGTATTAAAGTCTTTTGACAGGGCTCACAGGTGATACTTAATCAGCTGAACAGCAATCCCAGCTGGCTGTATGAATCCAAATATTCAGATTAGGAAGGAACCTGTTATTTTCAACTTGTATTCAAACATATATAGAAATTAGCTACTTGCTGTCACAGGCAAATATGATAAAATAAATATCCAAAGTGAGCATACACATACATAAAGTGTAAAAAACCTCAAAGTTATCAAAAGATGCTAAAATGATCAGTCTTTTCAGGGGAAGGGAATGTGTATTCGGGGATGGAGAACCTAAACTATTGGTGTTTGAATGAAGGTAGCAGCAGAGAACCTGGCTATGTTTTTCAAGGTTTTCATAGGCCTGTGCATCAAAAGAAATTACATTTTCTCTTCTGACTGCCAGAATAGCAGGAAGGGGTATACAGTATTTAGTTTGGACGCCATGCACATATAGCTGTCTCCATGTCATCCAGCTGGCAGAAATATATTTGGTGCTGAACTGGAATATGGTTATGGGTTCCTTCTTTGGATATGCACACAGTGCTAGCATTTCTTAAATCACAATACTTGGTTGAAAAGTACGTAGTACCACCAGGACATCCTTCTTAGTATGTACAGATTGACGAAGTTGAGAGGAGAAAAGCCAAAAAATTACAAAGTGTTATGTCTAGCTTCATGGACTAAGTGATGTAAAGGACTTTAAGCAATGATATATAGATCAAATGCCAGATATTGAGATGATTTCATTAACCTGGATTTCATTTCCATCTGGAGTTGGAAGACAAGGTTAGCTCAAGCTTAGCCTCTTCTTCTGAATTCCAGCACAAAGCCAGGAAAATAAAATGGCCAGGAAAAAACAGGAAAGGTTAGGCACCCATTTTTCCTCTTCTTGGAGAGAAAGAAGATACTAAACCTGCCATTGTATCTCTACAGATATGGAGTCACATAATTTTCTTTTTTGTTATTTTAAACAAATGGAGGGACAGGGACCCAGAAGGTGTTAGCCACAGAAGTGCCTAATACCAAAAGTAGCTTCTAATTTAGTCAGGAATGGTTTAGGTTTCTTTATTATTTAAGAATATGGCCATACAGAAAAAACTTTTCTAAACTTAAAGAACATATAATTTGCAACGTTCAACATCTACTGTAAGCAGGTAATTTGTGCAACCATATAGCTGAAAGATGGTTTGAAGGGAAACATCTTTTTAAAAGAAATGGATGTTTTATGGATGGTCAGGGATAGATAAGACGACAACTTGGGAGAAAGGAAAATCACTGTGGGTGGGCGTGGCCAGCTCTACGTTCACATCAAGGGTACCTATGGGGATCTGGGCAGGAGTGGGACAGATCTGAGGGTCTCTGGCAGAAGGAGGGTCTCTGAGCCAGGGCCAAGGTAGCGGGGGCTGTTCCCTCACTGTTTCCAGGATGGCTTCATGGGCCACATGAAACCACTTCGCGGGCCGGATCCGGCCCCCAGGCCTTGTGTTTGACATGTCTGCACTAAGCAATAGTTTTGATGGCAATAAGACCTTTTTGAATTATCAAGCTGTCAGTAGATGCCATGTCAGTGTCTAAGTTGGTTCCTGTTGGAGGTAAACTGTTAAAATTGTAAGGAGGAGATTAAATGAGCTTCCCATAGTCTGCTGAAGGCTGTGGAATAAAAATCATGCATGCATGCATGCATGCATGCATGCATGTACATATATATAAATAAATAAGCAAGCAAGCAAGCAAAACAAACAAGTCATTTACGGAAGCAGGAAAAATAAGGTTATTTCCCCCAAAATCATAGAAGGACTGTGTCATGACTTTTACCATACCATAAAAATTAAACTTTAATGGTAATCACTATTGGAGAAAGTAATGTTAAATTTAAAGATACCAAAGCAAAATGACTTACCATTAATATAGGCACACTGATTTCTCTTTAACACTCTTTCTGATTTTTTTAGCATCTCTCCAGCCCCCTTTTTGCCAGGCCACTCAAACAAAGTTTCCTTTAGGTTTCCTTGAAGTAGCTTCATAAAACAGTGTGAATCTGTGTGATCATGGATACTACTACAAAAACAAGAGATTTTAAAAAATGCATAAAGTCAGAAAGATTGATGCTTGCAAGGCAGCGGCTCCCTACCTTTTCTATATCCCGCAGCCCTAAAACACTTCTAATATATTCTCGCACCCTTCAAAATAACAAATTATGGATATACACTATAATTTTGAAAACCTAAGTTTTCACACCCCCTGGAATATCATCTCGCAGCCCCGGTTGGGAACCCCTGCTGTAAGGTGTGTTGTATGTGTGCGTGTGTCTGTGTGTTTGTGTTATATATTAGGTCAATTTTCCACAACTTGGCATTTTCCAAAGAGTTAAAATGCTATTTCTAGAATTCCCAGACAGCACATTGGCAATAAACAAAAATAATTGCTGTTTTGCACGGCACAACATGCCCTACAAATTCAATTATCATGAATATAATGTTCAATTCCAGTTAGGTAACAGCAATAAACCATGATCTTTGGCTGATCTGGAAAAGCTAAGCAAGGTTTGGACCTGCTTCGTATTTGGATTGCAGATTGCCAGGAAATTCCAGAATTGTAAATTAGACTGAGAAATTTGGGCGGGGGGGAGGAGGCAATACCTTGGAGGAAGGCAAATGGTAAACCAGTTATTCCTTGTTGCTAAGAAAACTACACAGACATATCCCTAAATTAACTAGGGGTTGAATTCTGTTCGAACAAGTCTTATCTTTACAGTGTTCCAAAACAGCCAACTTTCAATAGCCAAGTGTTGCTAAACTCTTAATCTCAGTATCCCAGCCAAATGATCCATGGTGAGGGTGTTGGGAACTATAGTTCAGCAAAAGTGAACAGTTCAGGTGCATATTTTGCACTTTTTTGTACAAACATTTACCTGGACTGAATCAATGTAAGTATTGTAGCTAACAATTCTACCCATGAATTAAGAAACTTTAAAGGAAAGATCATTCAGGCTAGTCCAAAAGAATCATCATTAGAAATAATACAATCTTTACTTTTTTTACTTAAATAAAACTTTACATTGACCCTTCAATTGTAAACTCAGTCTGCAATTATTTCTTACATACAGGCATACTTATTTATATGCTCAGTGCTTTTTTTTGTAAAAGAAAAAGGTGCTGGAACTCACACGTCATACAACCTGCCTTGCCTACCCTGCAAAGTTCCATCCAAAAAAGGTGCCGGAACTCCGTTCTGAGCGTTCTATGAGAAAAAAGCTCTGTATATGCTAGTTATAAAATTTTTGTCCTGCAAGCTTCCTAATATGCTTTAAGATCCACCATTATTAATGCTATATTTCTGAGCATTAGTACTTATATGATATGTTTGCACATCTTTTTTTTATTAAAAACCAATTTGGCAGTATTTGTTTTCTGTGTTTTGCAATAGAAAATAAATGCCACGTACTTATATTGTGCAACACAGTTAAGGGAAAAAAAGTAAAGTATCTAGGTTACAAAACACACATATTTCAAAGAGGCTAGGAAAGAAATAGAACTAAGACAGCCAATGTTTAGGTTTGAACAGTTTTAAACTATGTAGAAACAACTCTTATCCATAGATTCACTATTACAGACCTTACTGCCCTACTATTTTATTAATACTAGTGTTCTCAGAGTCCTACTTTTCTTATAAGGGACTGAAATATATTAAGCGATGTTGGCACCTTAAATGCATTTGACTACAAGCAGAAATGCGTAAGCAAATTTATTAGATTGATTGATTGATTAAATTTATATGCCGCCCTTCTCCCTAAGGACTCAGGGCGGCTCACAACAATAAAAAATTAAGAAACATAAAGTACAAAAATTAAAAAAGAATTAAACAATAAATATGATAAATACATGACAATTTAACCCAATAAAAACCTAATTTAAACCATAATCAGTCCAGACCCGCTTGTTGAAATAACCAGGTCTTCAGGTCACAGCAGAAGGACCGAAGGTCAGGGGCCGTCCGCAGCTCCGGAGGCAGTTCATTCCAGAGGGTCGGCATGCCCACAGAGAAGGCTCTCCCCCTGGGGGTTGCCAGCCGGCATTGCCTGGCCGACAGCACCCTGAGGAGGCCGACTCTGTGGGAGCGAACTGGGCAATGGGAGGTTGACAATGGCAGCAGGTGGTCTCGCAAGTACCCCGGGCCTAAGCCATGTAGGGCTTTAAAGGTTATTACCAGCACCTTGAATCACACCCGGAGGGTAACCGGAAGCCAATGCAGCTCGCGCAGGAGTGGTGTAACATGGGAGTATCGAGATACTCCCATAAGCACCCGCGCAGCCGCATTTTGCACCAGTTGAAGTCTCCAGGTGCACCTCAAGGGCAGCCCCATGTAGACAGCATTGCAGTAATCCAAGCAAGAAGTGACGAGGGCGTGGGTAACCGTGCATAGGGCATCTCGGTCCAAAAAGGGGTGCAACTGGCGCACTAGGTGAACCTGTGCGAAGGCCCCTCTGGTCACGGCCGTTAGATGATCTTCCAAGTTAAGCCGTGAATCCAGGAGGACACCCAAGTTGCAGGCCCTTTCTGAGGGGGGCAGTACCTCCCCCCCATCAAAAAAGATGGAACTTGTTGGACACCACTGCAGCTTCCCAGGAGAACTTCATGCTAACTAATCTTTCTAAGCACCCAAGTACTTGTAATCCCTCAATTTTGGCCATAAATGTGATGGGTAAAATTGTGAATATGGTTGTAATTGCTGTGGACATCATCCAAATCCACAAAATGGTTTTCTTCACATGCAGAATAGAAGAGGGATCACTTGGTGTCCTACTTTCCATCTCTGGAATGGAAATAAGGCTGTAATAGTCTAAGGCCACTTGGTTTGAGACTGTCCATGCTAATTCCCCAGTATACTGTTTCCAGTGGAAAGTTCTATGTCTTTTGATAAATAACTGAGACAATGTAAATTTTGCTTGCTTGTGATTCTGTCTCCTTCTCTATTTTGCCAGCCTTTATTACAATCTTGCCAGTTTACTGTTTTCAGTGTTTGCTGCTAAATAAGCATCAAGCTATATTTTTGCAGCTGACTTGGGTGATCTGTATGCCTGCCCTGATCTGATCTAGTATAAGGATTAACAGGAATGTAATGGGTGCAAACTAAAGTAGAAATGAGCCACAATAATTTTCCAAAGTAGCATATGGTGGAGCAGTGGGCTAATGCCTCCTTAAGTAACACCAGCTGCCTGCAATTAGCGCAGGTTCGCATCCCACCAGGCTCAAGGTTGACTCAGCCTTCCATCCTTCCGAGGTAGGTAAAATGAGGACCCAGATTGTTGGGGGCAATTAAGCTGACTTTGTAATAATGCCGCTTGGGGGGTGTGTGAAAGCCCTAATAAGCAGGCATATACATAGAATGAAGGCTACTGCTAAGCTTGTAAGCCGCCCATAGTCTTCGGAGAAGGGCGGGATATAAATGGAATTAAAATAAATAAATAAATATATTCCAGAAAAAAAAAACAAAGAAAGAAAAAAACCAAACCAGAAGCAATATTATTCTGTTTCTTATTAACTAAGCAATGAGCTAAAAAAATGGAGAAGGACCTTTTCTGTCTTACAAAACTCATATCCTTCCATGTCATGGAAACTGGTTTTACCATAGAGCGGAGATGGGCAACTATGGCAACTTTACAACCTGTGGACTTCAACTCCCAAAATTCCTGAGCCAGCATAGCTGCCCTAGAGCAGGGGTGTCAAACTGCCGGCCCATGGGCCGGACACATCACAAAGAAACCGCACTCACCCCATTGCCAGCAATGGGGAAAAAGTTCCGATATGTCACGCAACGTCACGTGACATCACGGGTTTGACATGTCTGCCTGAGAGCTGAGAACAGCTGTTGTTTCAGGATCTCAGGATTCCAAGTCATTCTTGCACATAAAAGGGATATGTTATCCTTTGCCACATTGACAACAACATTTCAGAGAGATATTGGCAGATTGAAAAAAAAGGAAAAAACTGGGGTGGAGAAGGAATAAGAGGAGCATTCTATTCCTGGATTTAAGCAGCCATCATAACACAATGCTCTTTCAGTCAAACCCTGGAGCCATCTTACAGAGGCTGGTCAGAGCAATGAAAACCCTGCTACCATTGTAGTAAAACACAAAGAAAGAAGTCACCAAGTGGCGCTAAAGTAGCTTGTTTTGACAAAAGCAATCAAGATAGCAGTCCTGCAAAAACAGTTTTCAAGAACTATTTCTGGTAAGCTATAAAACCACTTATAACTTATGTTTGCAATGCTCACCCTGTTTTTTGTCATCTGTAGCTGGCAGTGGAAACCTATCACTGATTGCAGGGATAGGATGAACATTTATGAAGGAATCCAGATGTCTACCAGCATTTGATGTGTACCATAATTTGGTGATATTCCTATGTATAAGATTTTTAGTGGTGAACCCATGTGGAAATTACTGCACATTAGACAATCATGTAACCACATTATGTGGACTGAGTTGTGGAGAACTGGATTCTTCAGGCTCCCAAAGGATCTTGCACACACCTGACTGGCTGTGTCAGTGTCAGTGTTAAATGTGATGCTGGGCCTCTTGTTGTTCTTATTGCCCCGCTCTTAAAATGCTAGAATTAGGTGGTCTTAATCTTTAATATCCACAATTTGGGACAGTTACAGTTAGAATAAAAATGGGATGAAGGGGGAATGAATACTGTATTATAAATGAATTCCTCCCCATTCTCCAATATGGTTGCATGGACAGGACTGATAGACTAGTTCTTGGCTCACTTCTGAAGTCATACTCAAATAATGTTAAAGTGTAACAAAAAATGCTTGTAAATTAAATATTAAAAAATGGGGGGGAGGGAGGTTGCCTTTCCAGGAATAGAGGTTCTATAACTGATGCTTATTTCTTTTTTTAAAGAAGTTATGTCTAATCTCAGTTAAGCTGAAAGGGATCAGGTGTGATTGGTATTTGTAGCGGTGAGAATGAGGGACTGAGACCTGGAAGTCCGGAAACTTCCAGAAGGTGGCAATGGAAAACACCTTATATACTGTTGCCAAGAAAACACATGAATGAGTGTGCAAAATTGCTAGAAGTCACAAAATTGCAAAAAAGTGTGTGATGTATATGGGGAGGTTGTATTTTTGAGCAACGTTTTTGGTAATTATTCTCTTACGAGAAGTGGTGTTAAGAGTCTCAGTTCTGGAGATGAGGACTTTAAAATAGCAGCATTATAAAACATGGTCTTCTTTTGGACTAATCTTGGTGGTTGTTGAATGCAGGCAGAAAACAAAACACATTTTCATTTGCTTTCCTGAAATTAAAGCAGGCTCTATCTTTTCTGACTAACTTTTGCAGGCCGAACGCATTATACTCTTATGGAAAAACAAAATCTTCTTCAAGAGAAACCAGCAAGCACTAATGAAGCCTCACCAAATGACCAGTGACCATTAGAAGCAATCAAGTATATAAAAACATGGTCATTGATAACTGTTGCACATTTGGTTTTGATCTGTGAATTTAAAAGTTATCAAATCTGTTGGAAAGTTGGACTTTAACCATCTATTGATAAGTTACAACATAAACAACATTCTCTTCAGAGTGCATTCACATTGTAAAATCGTATCCACAGACTTTTGACCATTAGTATCTTCTCAATTACAAACCTGCCATGGCCTTCTCCCCAGCATAAGATCATCAGATTGAATTTTCCATTTCCTTTATCTACAAGATTTCTTGTGTATCTGAAACGATAAAATGTCAGGGAGCCTTTGTCAGTTTTACCTTCGGGAAGCAGAAACAATTTTTAAGAAGATATGAAATGGCATAGACAGGCTGCCATCCTGTTCCAAAAGCACTTCACGTTAAAGGTTATTTCTGTATTGAGACATTAAACAATTTTCTATCCTTTGATATTATGAGCACTTATAGCATGCTAGCATTCAGAAAATAATACTGAGTTACTTTACGGTCAGATGCTGGACAATAATCACATGTCAAATGATTTAAACAGTTTGCAGGACATAAAACTAAAGCATCTTATTCATTTAGAGTTTTTTTTATCCCACCTTTATTATTTTTTATAAAAGACTGAAGGTGATGAATGTACCTCATACTCCTTCCTCTTCCTATTTTCTTGACAACGGCAATCCTGTGAGGTGCATTGGGCTAAGAGAGTGCTACTGGCTCAAAGTCACCCAGACAGCTTTTATGCCTAAGGCAGGACTAGAACTCATGGTTTCCTGATTTCTAGCCTGGTCTCTTCACCATTGGACTATGTCAGGGGTAGGCAACCTCGGCTCTTTTATGACTCATGGACTTCAGCTATGCTGACTCAGGAATTCTGAGAGTTGAAGTCCATGAGTCATAAAAGAGCCGAGGTTGCCTACCCCTGGACTATGTGATTAATAGTGGACACCAGCTTTCAAGATTTTTTGCTTTCTTTTGAAAACCGTTCCTTAAGGGTTATTGAGCTCCAAGGAATATGAGAGTTTACTTGTGGAATTTTACTCTATGGTGTGTGTGTATGTGTTTGTGTGTGTGGGGGGGACTTTTCCTCTTCGGCTCCCCATGCCTGACCCTTCACCCTATGCAGATGGATATTTCTTGAACCCTGGAGGAACAAAGGTAATTATTTTCTGCCACAAGTATTACATTACACACATTTTTCTCCATCCCTTTATATTTTATACTTATCTTTTCCAAGATTCTTCTCTCATTTAAAAGGAAGTCCAGCATCAAATAATTTTTTTTAAAAAAACACATTTATATAGTGCTATAAAATTCCAAACAAATTTATTTAAAACAAATTTGCAATCCAGTTGACAATATAACCCAAATACTTCTTGGATTAGATAATTTCCAAATAGTCATATTAAGGAAAGCTACTTTTCTGCGTGAGGTATTTTAGACCAAAAAGTTATATAACAATATATAGCACGTGCATACATGCATGGACACGTATGCATAGAGTCAACAAAAGAGAAAGGAAGAGATTTTCCTGATAAAATAGCAATGTTATATATAGCAAACAAGAGATTATGACAAATAAGATAAGGAGTGTCAAGGGTAGGAGTTACACAAGAGTCTATGATTAGGAAGTTCTTCAATAAGATTCAAAATAACAGAATGCAGCTTGCAGAACAGGGAAAAAAAACTGAACAGAAATTCTCCAAAACATTTGAATTAAGTCTGATTTTTAAAAAGCTGCAAATAGGGACAGTTTCCTAATGCATTTTCATTAGAAAATACATCTTTTAAATATTATTCACAATTTATCTGTCTTAAATATTACCAGGTGAATGCATGTATTGAATTTTAATTTTATTGAATTTATATACCGCCCTTTCCCGTAGGACTCATGTAGTTTTAAACCAGAGCACCATCCAGACATGGAGCAAACTAGAAGTTATCTGCAAGGAGATTTTTTTTTCCAAATGAAAAACAAAAAGAATTGAAATGCAGGAAACTTACTTATGCATAGACAATGTGTTATCAAAAATACTGCAACCAATATATGATATACAACATAACAAAATGATCCAGCCCTAGAAAATGAAATCTGGCTTTTATTACATGACATTGTATTTCTCTTATGTAACTCGTAATAACATTATAAAACATAAGTCAATACTTGAGTAAAGAGGGGGACTTCTGGTGAGCATTATGGTGAGCTAGATGTTCTGTTGACAGAGGATGGCATTTATGACCAAGATAGCAGTTGGATGCTGTATCTGAACTTGCAAAATCTCTTCAGAGAAAGATTACATGCACTCGAGAAAAGCTGCTCCTTGTTGAGTAAACTGCAGGAGTTTTGTGGGCCATTTATGAGTTGTTGAGTAGTTGGTAATCAAAGTAATAGTAGCAATACAACAGAGTTGAAAGGGACCTTGGAGGTCTTCTAATCCAACTCCCTACTTAAGCAGGATATCCTATCATTCCTAACGCATGGCTGTCCAATCTCTTCTTAAAAATTTCCAGTGATGGAACACCCAGAACTTCTGGAGGGAAGCTGTTGCACTGGTTAATTATACCCACTATCAGGAAATTTCTCCTTAATTCTAGGTCAGATTTTTTTTGATAAATTTCCATCTGTTGCTTCTTGTCCTGCCCTCAGGTGCTTTGGAGAATAGGTTAACCCCTCTTTTCTCTGGGGCAGCCCCTCAAACTTTGGAAGATTGGTATCAATCAACCTTAATCCTTCTCTTCGTTAGACTAGACACACCTATTATAACATGGTCTTTTAAGGGCAAAAAGTTTGACCGAACCTCATTTCTTAATCTTTTCTTGAATTATCTTTTTATTCTTTTGGGAAATATTAAGAATGTTCAAATCAACAACTTTCTACTGTATTCAATGGGTAAGGTTCCTTCTCCTAGGTAAAACAAGTTTTAAATACAATTCTAAGTCCTTTGAAAAATATTATTTTTGGAATATAGCAAATAATGTTTTTTGAGTGCTTTATTTTTGAAAAGTTAAAGGATTTGGAATAAAAAATTGAAATAAATTATAAAATCCTTTCTATGGGAAACTGGATGTTTGCATTTTTGGGAAAGAATGGTAAGCTGGGTTTTTGAAGACTGGATCCTAAAAGGCACCAGAAGCAAATAATATAATGGATGCATCCAGAAGTATATGTATGTAATAAGTGATTCAGAAGATACCCTTAAAGATTTCTGCCATTATTGAAAAATTAGAGGGTGCTATGGAAGAAAAACAAGTTTCACTCAACAAATATCAAATTTACTTAAATATGAAGCTGAAAAAGATAGACTACTGTATAAGACAGATATAAAACAAGGTGCTGAACCTGTAAATCAAGTATGCTGATGTTTTAATAATTAAACAGGACATGAAAAAAGAGACCATAAAAGTGGCATATACAACTTTTTTATTGGATTTATAAAAGGGATGTCTTAATGTTTGATTTTTTTTGAGAAAAGACAAAAACAAAATGGAAAAAAGGTGTTGTATTATTTCTAGGGGCTTAAGATCAAGACTTACTCCCCTTGGGAGTAAGGGGAAGCAATATAGGGTGGGTTATTTGGCCAAAGTTAAACAGGTGGATTTTTTCTGACTAGGACTGTAAGGTTTTTAAGGTTTTGCTCTACTGAGAAGAAGGAGCATGCTGTGGATCCTGTTGGTTAAGGAGAAGAGCCTTTTCTGCCGTGGTGCCCGCAGTTGGGAATACTGTGCCCCACCTGAGGTGAAATCCTCACTCACTTATTTGGCCTTCCAAAAGGGTTTGACAACCTCTGCCTGGAGCCCCAATGGGAGAATGGCATCCTGGAGAAGGTTAATGAATTAGACAGACCCCATCTCCTCCCTGTGTGCACTGCGCTCCCTTCCCCTCCATCTTAGTCAATTGGATTTTAACAATCTGAATTTTATGATCTTTATTATTTTAATGTTTCATATGGTATTTTTATTAAATGACTGAGCTGCGTAGGAATAGAAATTCAAGAAACAAATACATAAAATAAGACTTCTATTTCTGACAATTTTTAAATTTTTTTCTGATTAGGACCAAAGATGATATTTTAAGGTTTTGTGTTAACAATAAAGAGTTATGTGGGTAAAAGGTTATTATATTTTAAATCTTTTTAATTAAATTTAGAATGATTATGTTAACATTTCTGGTAGCTTTTTCGGTTGTTTATTGAATATATTTGAAGGATAAGGTTTGGGAGATTTGTTGAAGAATAGAAAAGGAGGTATGAATGAAAAGAAGGAAATTAAGTGGTCTTATTGATTAAGCTTGTAACAGATGTGGTCATTTCTGGTAACTCTTAATAGAGTTTTGCTGATTAAGGTGGATGACAAGGCGTTTTAGATATGTTTATAGAGAATGAGGTGAGATATGGGATTAAAAGATTGTTGTATTTGAAAAGTTGGTGATAAGTTGTTAAAGTTGTTGAATACTTGCAAGGAAAAAGGAGAAGTTCCTTTTTATCTTTTTTCTTTTTATATATTTTTTTCTTTTCTGTTTTTTACTTTTTGTTTTTTATGTTTTACTTTTTTGTAGTTTGCATTATTTTTATTGTATATTGTACTCTTTAATAAAAATAAAAATGTTATTAAAATTAAAATTAAAAATATTTTGGGAGTTGAGCATCCAGCACCTTAAATCAGTTTGTTTTCTAATTGATAGGCAAAGTTCGATATATAAGTATGAAGCAGGAATGTGTACTAATATGGATATTTCCTGATACTATGGTATGCTATGACTCAAAAATAGATTTTCGTTTCCCCAAAGTGACCAGTGACATCTTCAGGGTGTATATGTGTCAAAGGCCATCCACCTTTGTGATTAAAGCCTTGCCTCTTTATATGTGTATGTGTAGCCTTGATCTCTTAGACAGCAGTTCTGCAATTGCCATCTAGCCAGTTTTGAACACACACACACCACTGATATCAGTGAAAATGACACAGATGGGTTGGAACCAATTCCATTCCATTTGATCACTGATAAAATTAAATTCCTTATCATTTATCCAGAGTTCAGGTGTGTTGCATGGGTAAACAGCATGGCAGCTGTTTGGGAGCAGACAAGTCCTTTTGTAAAGCTCTATGCAGGACATTTATGAATAAGAGAAATAATCAGATTTAGGCTTGTGGGTTCTATTTTGCGTTTTACCAGAGTCTTGAGGACCATCAGCTGGAGTAGAGGCAACAAAAGGGTTCAAGAAGAGGAAAACAAGGATTCTTACTTTCTTCAAGGATTCCTGAATGCTTTAGGAAAACAAATAGTGCTCAAGATGAGCCACGATCAACCAATTATTCAGAGGTATAGTCAGGGCTTTTTTTCTCATAGAACACTCAGAACGGAGTTCTGGCACCTTTTTTGGATGGAACCTTGTAGGGTAGGCAAGGCGGGGTTGTATGACATGTGTGAGTTCCGGCACCTTTTTCTTTTACAAAAAAAGCACTGGGTATAGTCTATGAATAAACATAACCAATGAAGGGGAACCTCCCTGGATAATTGTTTCCTCTGCCAAAGTGCACAGTTACAAAGGTTTTCCCCTCACTTCATAATCTGCCTTTTGTACCTTAAGTCCACTATTCAAAATCTTGTTGTTTGGAATGTGACGAAACTGGTCCTGCCCCATTTTATGTGACCTCCTTTCAGATATTTGAAGTATGTTATCATTTTATCTTCCCCTCAGATTTTTCTCAAGCTTAAACATATCCCACTCCTTCAAACTCTCTTTATAGGACTTAGAGAGGAAAGTGCATAAACTTGTTAGCAGAACCTTGTAGCATCCTAAATATGAGATAATTCCTGAGAGTTATTTCTCTATAATCAAGTCGTCTATTCTGAGGAGCTAATCATAGCTCTTTATTGTACCAAGGTACATTGCTTAATTTTTAAAGACTTCCTGTATTTAATAACTTGCTTTGTTGTGGCTTGCTTTATTACTTGTAATCCTGATAATATTCATGCTTGCATTCATATAATACAGTATATAAGGCAATTTCATCAAGTCATCTAGTATGGTAATAATGCCATTAAGGGAGTATATCAATCCAGCCAAAACATTTGCATCTCAGAGACCTTGCTATTATTTCCGTTTAATTGTCAATATGATGGGTGATGTAAATGGTCCAACACTCAATTAGCAGAGTTGGTTACTAGCAAGTCCCTTAGCTGTTTGGTCACTCCAGTCTTACCCTCTGCTTCCAATCATGTGAGCCTCAAATAAGTAGTTTCCTTTAAATTTATGGAATATACCGTATTTACTTTAGGGAAAGGAGACAACCAACGAAATGCCAAATAACCATTAGCTCATGATTAGATCATTTTATCTTCTTTTCCTCTACACCTATAGTAGGGAACTCCTGGCCTTCCAGATGTATATATCTGGCTTCAAGCCCAGTTAGAGACGTAGGCTTTTGCGTGTTACTATCCTTCAGACATTGCTAAAACCACAGGCTCTCCATACCTGTCCTTTGTTGTGAACAGAAATATATAGCAGTTAACCATCTAAGGCACAAAGTATGGGAAAGGATGGTAACATTCCCTTGCATTTGCAAATAAACATCTGTCTATCCTAATAATGAAGTTATTTACATTAAATAATTTTTAACAGAATATACAACAAAAGTAGTCAGGATGCCCAGAAAGATGTGAAAGTTAACAGTGCTCTTGATTTCTGTTGATCAAGATAAGCTACTTTTCAGATGTATTTGGGATTCTTTATTCAGTGGTATCTGGAACATTCTTCACAAGAGAACTGGAAGGACAGAAGAAAGGTAATTTTGCAAGATACCCTGTGCAACTAGGATGGCCTTGACTGACAGTTGCGCATTTACTAACCAATTAGCAGCTTACAGGGCAAAGTAATCAATGTCATTGTTTATCTTAGAAGGTTAACACTGATAAGGAGTCAGCTGACCCTTTTTAACCTCCTGTAAATGAAATGTAATGTGCCAGGAAGGGTCACGCCTGCTATATCAGCCACTGAGGTCATCTATATTCTAATCTAAATACCAGTTGTCACTCTCCAAAATTTTTGGAGTGGTCTTTGGTATTTTGACAAACATGACCAGGTCATAGAATAACATTCAACTTGTGCCAATCCTGATTAACTTATGTAACAACCATATTGATTTGGATTTACCTTAAGAACTCACTTTTTGACCTTTATTTATTACATATGGGAAGGATAACTTAAAGGTTAAGGCAACATATCTGACCTGGTGCTTTCTCTTGGCTGTGATTGCATATAGTCTTCTTGAATCTGGTATTGGCCATAGCGCATTTCCAAGCACTATGGCCAATACCAGATTCAAGAAGGCTATATGCAAGGACTGATTCACTCAAATCGGCAGTGGGGATATGCTACTGCTTGAAAGATGCAGTTTTATGCTTTAAAGAATTATTTCACAAACCACTACAAGCTCGCAGAGTTGGGTCTGCATTAAGTATTTACCTACCTATCCTAATGCAGAAACCGATGTAATATATTTTGCTATACTCAACATCACTGGATGCAGGTTATTTTTCTCTCTCTAATATTACTTATTCTCTTTCAGAGAAACATGCTTATTGGACTGTTGTGACATAGACCACGAACAATATCATAATGCTAAAGAATAACAATGTATTTGATTTGCTAGACTAAAACCTAATTAACCATACCCATGAAGTTTCTGTTGAGGCAGAAAATATGTTTGCACATATGATTGTGTAAATGGAAGATGGTAGGTGACAACCATAAGGTTCAAGGGAAGTGAACTACATAAATAATGGGTAGTAATAATTATTTTATTATAGTGGCTATTCACAAATGTGTATGATCATTCAGATATTACATCTGTGCTGCAGTTTACTCAGCTTTTGGTTCCTTGAGGTCAGAGGGACAAAGTTCTCTTTTGTTTAAAATCAACCTGCACATGTCAAATAGCTCTACTGAGTGATGATATCTAATTCTTTGATCTCATTCCCACATGGACAGAGAATCTAATACCTGTTGCAGTTATACAGGACCCCATCAATATGACAGTAACTACTGAAAGAACACACAAATTGGGCCAATAGCAACATGATGTATTCATATGAAGTTTCTGGATTTAAAAGACACACAGCTAGAAACTAACCATACAGGCTGGAGTCATACAACGTGATAATGTTGTTAGGTGGTTTGTGAATGCAATTTATAAGTCCATCCTATGGATTATGAATCAAACCAGCATCAGAATCAAGTATAAGAACTTTGCAGCATTACATGGGAAATACAAGGTTGTACTGTTAAGTTGCCATTCTGTGCAATGTGATTTTCAAATGTATTTGACAGTCATCACATTACAGAGCGACCCCTCTACAGTCTACATCTCTGCAAGACTGCCAGCGGTTCTTTTACATTATATTCTGCAACAGAATGGTTGTATTGCACCAAATTCCCTTTCAGATCCATTCCTCAAGATTCAGTAGAAAAAAATGAAGAAATTCTTGGAAAATCTTGAAAAATGAAAACCAGACGATCAACTTAATTTTACACCTAGTAATCAGATGCACAAAATGGTAGAAAAATTGAACAGGTAATGCAAATTCTAACGTATCAGCTGCAAAGGCAGGATAAAACTAGTACGACCTCCTTGGACACAAAGGTTGGTTAGTCCAGGTGCCACCTTAATTCCCCGAACGGGCAGTTCGAATGAGAACCAAGGATATCCTGCAGCATAAAAAGGAGGGTCACGCTGCAAGTAAGTCTGGGCTAGACAGTCTGGGAGTTTTGCCAAAACAGCTCTCCCAGCTGTTTCTAAGATACCCCATTCATTTCTAAATTACCAACCAGAGCCGGATTGCGTGGCCCACCCTCGCTCCAAGTTAGGTTCCCCCCCCCATTTCTCTAAAAAATCCCACTTAATCTCATTTGCAACCAAGGGAACCATTATTGGTAACAAAACACTATGCATCAGGGATGAATTATGCGCATTTTTATGAAAGCTGCAAATTAGATACGTGTAACGTGATTCGCGTAGCAGAGTTGGGCACACCTTAAATCGGGAGGGGGCAACGGAAGGGAATGGGTTTGCATCTAAGGGCTGCACACCAAATGCATCTCTTTCTCTGCGTTCACTAGCAACTAAAGCTCCGAGGCTGTAACTCGGCGTAGCAGGCATTGATTTCCTCTCCCGGCTTTCCCCACGTTTACCTGAATTGGTCAAACTGGGCATATTTGGTCCACTCCTCTGGGTTGCTCTCGTAGGATTCCATTAAAGTTTGCACTTCTGCCACATTGACTTTATCGCTCGCAAACAAGTGATGCAGGGTCTCGACCAGCTCCTCCAAGGTCTGCGCTTTCCATACTTCTCCCTGCATCGAGTACTCCATAACTCTCGGTCGCCGCCTCGTTGCACTAAAGTCTTCCCGCTGGCTAGATGGGCGACGAAAGCTACCCGCCCCGCACCTCAAGGCGAAAGCGACTCTTGCACTGAAGCCGCCGGCTTCGCTCGTCTCTCTCTCTCCTGGCTCTCAGAAGAGGAACGTACCAAATATCCAAGGAGAGCAGAGGGAGGTACCAATTGGGTCCTTTCAGTCAGCTATAGGTTCCTGGGCAGGCTAAAATAAAGGACACCCCCAGCGTCGCCGCCACACAGTTCTCGAGCCGCTCTCTGAGAGCCCCTTGGCTTTTCCCAAATGAAGCGCCCGCCTCTTTCATTGCCTTCCGGCCCCATTTCATACAAAATAGGGTCCTAAGCGATATGGTGTTTTAGCTCTGCAGCGCAAACGGAATTGTGGGGCGAATGCACAATGAAAGGCCTCATCAATGGAAGAAGGAAGGAGTTCTCAGCCCCCAAAGATTGTCCTATCTAACCCAATTATTGCTAATCTTTACAACTACAATAGAAGGCACAGCCTCCAGATTCGATCGGATTATCCGGCAGTTTAACAAATCTTAACAAATGTCACTTCTGTTCGTTCTTTACTCACTCTCTCTCTCTCTCTCTCCTTGTCTCTCTGTGCAGGTTTAATTTCCACTTTTCCTGGTATAATAGTCATGGGTTCAGGAGAATCCAAAATGACTATATGCTGGAGTAATAGAAATACGCTCGATACTGCAGGTTGCTTACTAGTGCTCTTCCATATCCCTTAACTGGCTTGCTTAAAAGTACCTAAGTAATAATTGGGGGGATTCTTCTCTTTCTGGATTCTTCTCTTTCTATCACTGTAGGCATAGTAACGCCCCGTCTTGAAAATAGAATTAAGATTTAGCACGGCTTTGTGCAAGCATCGGAGTGTGATCCAAAATGAAATGATGCAGTTAGGAACGGCTACATCCACAGATCTCTAAACTTGGCTAAAAATATATTGCAGGAGAAAGCAGGTGCAAAATCCCAAAGCAAACATAAAAACTGTTTGAAGTTCTTCTGTCAAAAGCAGTAAGTCAATCATTAGCTTGAAAAATAAGCTCCCACTTACATCATTCATAGTTCTGGCATGGCAACCAAGAGAGGGCAGTAGCATCATCAGCTGAAATTTCAGCACAGAGTCCATGTAATAAAGTTGTGTACCATCTATTCTGAACTGTAATGAACAAATTCGGACCCATTGGTACAACAGACTATATAAACACACACACACACACACACTCCTTTGCACAACTATTAAATACCGTACTTCTGTTCTGGATTATATGTAATCATTACTGTTAATCGTTACATTTATAAACTAATGTTAGCTAGATTCATTTGGTTGTGTTAAGCTGTAATAAGAACCCATCTGAAAACCTAACATTGCAGTTATTGTTTGCAGATGGGGTATTGAAAGCACAAAATACTTCTTCCATTTAGAACATGAATAATTTATTTTGGTGAAACCTGACAGTCCCATTTGCTTTCTTGTTTAATGCTTTTTTCTGAATTTAAACATGCAGAGTTTATGTATTTAGTTATTTTCACAACTGGAGACTTAGCCAGGCATAACTTTTTAATGCTCCTATTTAAAAGCTGACCATGCTGACTTTACCATAGTGTGGGGGTGTCAAACTGTTGGCTTATAGGCCGGTTGCATCATACTGAGGCCATGCCCACACCAGCTCCAGCAATGCAAAAAAAGTCGCAATACATTTCAACACATTACGTGGCGAGTTTGACCCCCGTGCCATAGTGCATCAGGTGACTGAATGAAATACAACATTATGTGGTTTGGTGCAGAATAGATTGAAACACAAAGGACCTAAAGAGGAAAGGTTGCAATCCAAATCCAGATGGGATTTCTGAACAGGAATGGTCATTTAGAAAAGCCTTTTACCTATTGGACTTATTTCAAAATAGGCAACATTTTGAATTAACATTTTGAATATTTTACATATTTATATATTTTACATTTTATATTCTTTATAGTACTAAAAATCTTGAAATCCAATTTTATGTGAACAATCTAGAAATGATCTAAATTTTGGTGGAAACATACATATGGCTTTCAAAAAGGTTGCACAAATAAATTCAATATTATTTTTTCCAGAATGTCAATACATATTATTTTATATGTGAAATGCTAAAAAGATCAACAAAACTGATACTAGTGCTCAATATTAAAGGTGCAAGAATAAATATTACTGGTTGGTCCTTCTCAAACTTAAAATTCAGCTTGTAAAAATGTTGTGGTGATTCAAAAGCAGTATTAATTTCTTTGGAATTTATTTTCCAATGGACCAGTACATCTATTTGCATTTTTGTCTGAATTAAACATACATATTAATCTTTGATTTCCTTGTTATTAATAGCATTCTTTCCATACTTGACCTATTAAATGAAGCAATCTGTACGTTCTTCTGGGGACACAAGAAAGGCTGACGCATGCATAGTTGCATATTTTGACATTTTGGTCTGTATTGAGGTCATGATTCTGTTCCAGGTAGTTAGCATTTAGTTTAGTAGTGAGAAGCTTATAGCTTGTCAGATACTGCCCAATTCTTACATGCAAGCCTGCAAAGCCAAGGAAGAATATTGGGATCTGTTTTGAAATGGAGGATGTAAGAAAGAAGAAAAAAATACTTCCTGGTTTATTCAATTTATGAACATATTAATAGGAGTCTTTGTGGTAATGCTAAAGATAGGTTAATTAGCACTGTGAATAGCATATGTACTTGGCTGAGAATTCAAAATGATTTGCAGCAAATATTAGATGGTATGATAGATGCAACAACAGGCATAGGTCTGAATATATGAGTTTGGGGAGTGATATGAAACATGTGAAAAAATTTAAGATATGTGAAAAATTAGAGCATTTAAATTATTTTATATATCTTGATAAAATGTTTTTTAAAGATGGAAAAGTGGAGTAATTTTAAGATGTGGCTGTATGTTGGAGCATGCTCCTGGCTACTTTGTTACATGGAAGAGAATTGGCTACATTAAAAATATATATATAAAAGCTGAATGCAATAGGAAAGCATTATTTAAGAAGCAGGTGTGGTAAAAACAGAAAAGGATAAAGAATAAATGAAAACTGAATATGGACTGAATACAAAAGTGAGTGACCAATATGAAAGAACATTAGCCAGGATACTACAATGCTATTGTAGAGTCGTAGTTTGGCTGCCTGTTTACCAGCTGTTAGGTACATGTTGCACACTTCCCACTGTGCACCACAGGAGGGTGAGCTAACTTTGCATTAGAAAAAAAACAAAAACCAATGGCTCTTCCTGCAGTGTCATCCAAGCCCCCCTCCCTCCCCTGGAGCCACCTTGCAAATGGGTATTGCAACCTGGAAGATTCAAAAGTGACAGGAATGATTGCCTGAATGACGTACCAACCGTCTCCCCACCAAACTGGTATCTATTTATCTACTCACATAGAATAGGCTTTAAAACTGCAAGGTGGGCAGAAGCTGAGGCAAGTGATGGAAGCTGAACCCGCCACACAGTGCTAGAGTTCAAACTGACAGAGATAATCTCCAGCCTCATTAAGCCACTGAAATGCCACACCTCAAAGTCTTAGTAAGGAGAAGATGAAATCCTCAGAGTGTCAAGAAGTTTAAAGAGGAAAAGGCAATGTATGAAACTATACAGAGGAGGTGGAAACAAAGAATGGCTTTCCAGGAAAATAAGATATGAAAAGTATTGTGCGTAGTCCTGATGTAAACTAGTCTGGATTTCTTTATAATTCCTTTATAATAATAACAAATTATTTTTTCTTACCATTTCTCATTTCTTTCTGCTCTTTGAATTATTTTACTTACCTCAAAAGAGAATGGTATGTATATAAGAAAAACCTTGTTAAGCACTTGGCTATCATCACATTCACATATACATTCACTGCGTATTTCATGAATTGAAATGGAAATGGGAAAAAGCAACTAATGGGGAAATATTATCCCAAACTTTCTTTGGTCTCAAAAGTGAAACTAAACTAAATTACAAACAGAATCCAATCTATTGCATTTAAAATAAAGAATCACAGACAAGACCAAGTAGAAAATACATCTATTTATCTCAGATGTAGATGCTTTAAGCTTTCCATGTACAATAAAGCTCCTTCAAAGAGCAAGATCATAAACTCCACACAGCCTTGTGAAATGTACTCCCCATGTCCGACATGAACCTGTTTCCCACGAACAGATAGGCCAAATCTTGGATCAATAAATGCTAAATTCAGCTGTAAAGATGGCACATTAATTTCTGCAAGAAAATCATCAAAGAAATTGTACTATAAACTTGCCTCAGTATGTGTTTCTGTACTTTTCTCCTATACTAACAATATAGAGAAAAGAGAAGGAAAAAGAAAAAAGAAAAAAATCCCACGGCAATAGTGCAGATATCTCTTCCATTTGTCCATGGGGAATGTCTCTGAAGATTATTTTAGCCAATCCACTAATGGTCTTAAGCAACTGTAGCTATTAATTCATCCCCAGGCCTGAGATTTACAATAATGTAATACAAGTTTGCCATCGCTTCCAAAACACTGTAAAAAAAAAACCAAGAAAAAAGTTTAACAAGTAGTTAAGCAACAAATGTTAATACTTAATTAAAATTTATATTAGCAAATTTTATTGTAGTTAGCTCAGTTAGTTATATAAAGATTTTTCTTGTGAAATGCTGCCATCTATTGACAATATATTTTTAAAAAGTTTTGATTATACTGTTATTTGTTTTGGTGTGATATATCTTAAAAACATGTGAGAGCTCTGGTATTCTTAAAAACTATAGTACTTCCAAAAAAATTTTAAAAATCAATTTGTACAAGTCATTACCAAATTTCCTGAGCATTCAGTGACTTCACATGCAAGATTTTAGGATTAAGACTGTTGGTTAATTATAATATTTGGTATTTACAAGAATCCAGCTCTTTATAATGTTATGAAAGTACCCAACCTAAATACTAAACTCTCTAGCACCGTGACCTTTTGATTCCTACCATAAGAGGTAGAAATAATTTTGTAAACTAGTAGTCACCTCGTATAGTGTTCCAACCTCTTGATCTGGTGAAGGAGCAAAGGACTGATTCACGTAAATAATCTGCATGAGAAAGAAATAATACGTTGGTAACTTTTTATCAACTCTAAACACAAGAATGCTGCCCAACAATATTACGGCCATTATGTCTTTTAATGTTTAACATATTTTCTATCTGTGCAGCCCTTACGCCCTCTGGGCCTGGTTGTTTGTTTGCACATGTTTCATTACTCAACATCATCACTGCTCCTGTTTTTTAAACTCAAAATGTTGTATAACAAATCAAGAATTTTCTACTTATTCAGAAACAGTAATTCAGCATAGACACACTGATAATTTTGTATTGCGATTATTAGGTTAGAGCACGGGTCGGCAACCCGCGGCTCCGGAGCCGCATGCGGCTCTTTGAGCCGTCCCCTGCGGCTCCCAGCTGCCCGGTGCGCGCGCACCTCTTCGAACGGGCAGTGGTGCGCGCGCACCTCTCCAAATGGAGAGTGGCACCGCCCGTTAGGAGAGGTGCGCGCGCACCTCTCCGAATGGGCGCAGGTGCGCGCGCACCTCCCCAAACCTTTGGAGAGGTGCGCGCGGACCTCCGCGCAAACGGGCAGCGGCGCCGCTCATTGGGAAAGCTGCCGCGGCCCGTTTGCAGGCTGCCGAAAGCGGCAGCTCTGCAAACGGGCCGTGGCAGCTTTCCCAACAAGCGGCGCCGCTGCCCATTCCGAGAGGTGCGCGCGCACCTCTCCGAACGAGCGGAGGTGCGCGCGCACCTCCCCAAATGTTTGGAGAGGTGCGCGTGGACCTCCGCGCGAACGGGTAGCGGCGCCGCTCGTTGGGAAAGCTGCCGCGGCCCGTTTGCAGGCTGCCGAAAGCGGCAGCTCTGCAAACGGGCCGTGGCAGCTTTCCCAACAAGTGGCGCCGCTGCCCATTCCGAGAGGTGCGCGCGCACCTCTCCAAACGAGCGGAGGTGCGCGCGCACCTCCCCAAACCTTTGGAGAGGTGCGCGCGGACCTCCGCGCAAACGGGCAGCGGCGCCGCTCATTGGGAAAGCTGCCGCGGCCCGTTTGCAGGCTGCCGAAAGCGGCAGCTCTGCAAACGGGCCGTGGCAGCTTTCCCAACAAGCGGCGCCGCTGCCCATTCCGAGAGGTGCGCGCGCACCTCTCCGAACGAGCGGAGGTGCGCGCGCACCTCCCCAAACCTTTGGAGCGGTAGCGGCGCCGCTTGTTGGGAAAGCTGCCGCGGCCCGTTTGCAGAGCTGCCGAAAGCGGCAGCTCTGCAAACGGGCCGTGGCAGCTTTCCCAACAAGCGGCACCGCTGCCCATTCGCGCGGAGGTACGCGCGCACCTCCGGTCGTTCGGAGAGGTGCGCGCGCACCTCTCGGAATGGGCAGGGGCGCCGCTCTTTGAGGAAGCTGCCACGGCCCGTCTGCAAAGCTGCCGAAAGCGGCAGCTTTGCAGACGGGCCGTCGCCGTCGGGCAACCGGGAACCGGTTCCATCTCATTTTTAAAAAAATGGCAGCCGCGTGCGTCCGCGCATGCGCAAAAAACCTTTTTGCGCATGCGCGTGCATGGACACACGCACGCGGCTCCCTCTTTTTTTAATTTGTGATGGAACCGGTTCCCAGTGGCTCTTTTTCTTTTTTAGGTTGCCGACCCCTGGGTTAGAGGGAAGAACAACATCCCCAAATACAAGACAGAGGTTATACTGCACTGAACTCCCTCCTCCACCTCAAAAAAGTGTTGCAATTATTGAAATGAGAAAAACAGCCTACTGCTGATCCAAGAAACGGGGCTACTAAATGGGCATTTCCTGCTTCACCTCATATTCAGTAGCATCATTAAATAATAGGGGATTGAAAAGAATAAATTGGGCTCGGTGGAAAATTTGTAACCTCTAACAAATAGAAATTTTGAATCCATTCTAATATTTGGAATAGTGTTTTCATCCAACCCCCCTTTTTGGCTTATATTACTACGGTTATAATTTTTGTTAATAAATAAAAACATAGAAGAAGAAAACTTTTGGGCACTTTGTATAACCATTGTGTGGAACTCAACTCATTTAAATTTATGGTCACTGACCAATACACAGCAATATAAACAGCTACATAAAAGAATAAAAACTGCCGTTTTCACAAAATATGTTACGGCATCTTCAGCAAATTCTACCAATGTAGGAACTGAGTAAAATTTATTTACGTTACACATAGCATTGAACAAGAATCAAATGGGTAAATATATACTTTGTCGTCTTTGCCCAATTTTTTTCCAAAACAGCAGAAATTTAATCTTGCCCTCAGATTTTTATAAATATGACTACATATATGAATATTCTTTATTGTTTTTATATCACAAGATGTAATCCTTCTGATGGCTCTCTGATAGAATCAACATTAGATTTTCCAAGGGAAAATATTTTAAGATTATAATTTGGATTGAGATCCATACCCAACTCTCCACTTTTAGAACTCCAATCTCCAGGACTAAGGTTGTAGTGGAAATACTTCTGGGTAACTTTGAAATTTAGACTGCATTATTTCTGAAGAGTTTATGGCTGTGTAGAAATTCGAATCAGGTAAGTTGTAGTATATATTTTGTTTCAGATAATTTCAGGTTGTACCATGTGTGTAAGTTCCTTGAACTTCTTGGCAAATATCATTGCCTTGATTTTATGGAAGTTAATTTGTAAACTTTCTACTTCACAACACTGGACAAATGAACATAAGGCTCTTTTCAATTGTACTTCCGTTCCCAAAAGAATGGCCCTATTATCAGCATAGAGAAGGTGTGGGGCAGGCTATTAAGCAAGTTTAGGCAGGTGAAACATTAATGTGTAAGTTAACCATAAGCAGGACAAAAACACATCCCTTTCAACCCAATGACTCTCTAACCAGGTCACTTAAATAACAATAGCAATAGCACTTAGACTTATATACCACTTCACAGTACTTTACAGCACTTTCTAAGCAATTTACAGGGTCAAAATATTGCCCCCAACAATCTGGATCCTCATTTTACCGATCTCAGAAGGATGGAAGGCTGAGTCAACCTTGAGCTGGTCAGGATCAAACTTAGTTTTATGGGTCAAAAATCAGAACATGGGGACAAGTTAACTTTCAATCATTGAACAAGGGGTCCTCAACCTTGGCAACTTTTAAGACTTGTGAACTTCAACTCCCAGAATTCCTCAGCCAGCAAAGCTTAAAGTTGCTAAGGTTGGAGACCCCTGGTCTAACATCGTGGACTAGTATGGCAAACAAGTCCAAAATAATCTACATCTTTATTCCCATATCTGATAGTGCATATAGTTTTATTGTCCTGCAGTATACGAATTTCAAGCCAGTCCCATATGTTTAGGTTAGGGAATCTTTTACAGCCACAATTAATTTTTATACCATGAGGAAAGTGACCTTTGTGGATTTTTTTATTACTTAATATACTGTTTTAAATGGGATGGCATGGCACTATACAGTATATAGGCACTTTCGGCACTCATATTCAAAAATGTTTTTTTTTTAAAGATACGCTTTCCTCCGGTTTCTTATTTAAGAATGAGAACATAATTGCATACCAGCTGTTCAGATGCCAAAAGTTTGAGAAATTTTTTGATGAAGTCAATTAGGCTTTGTATTGTTCGAGTTCTTTCTACAGTCCATTTCTTGTTCTTCATTATAGGAGTGTCTCCAACAGCTTTGAGCAACACATCAACTAGAAAACAGAAGACACATTTTAAATGAAAAATTGAAAATCAAACATGATATATGTTAAAGTATACTGAATGAAGTCTCAAAAACACAGAATGGACTTTAGAAATAAAAGCAAACATCCTAAGCTATATTCTTTTTTCTTCCATTCAATTGTGTCAGATTCTCAGAGACTTTCTCTACAAGGCCCTGCTGTTTTCTTGGCAAGGTTTTTTCAGAAGTAGTTTGCCTTCCTAGGGCAGAGAAAAAATGACAAGCCCACGGTCGCCCAACTGGTTTTATGCTTGAGACAGAACTTAAAAATCCCAGGATCCGGGATGCTAGTAAGGCATATATGAGAGGGGTGTTGATATATATGAATAATAGACATAGACGTGCAATGGAAACTAGAAGGAAAGAACTGGAGAATGAAATAAAGGAAAAAGAAAAGGCTTTGATTCTGAATCCAGAGGATGTGAAGGTTAAGGAGGCTATTAGACTGCTAAGAGGACAATTTGATAAATTAATGGCAGATCAAGTGGCAACCAATCTGCGGTTTGCTAAGCATAATACTTTTTGCAACGCTAATAAGCCAGGCAGATGGTTAGCTTATAGACTGAGGAAAAAACAAAGGGCCTCTAATATAGATAAGATTGAGTATAAAGGAAGGGTTGTGTTTCAACAGAATCTTATTAAGGATGCTTTTGTGGATTTTTATTCGAAATTATATACTAAAGAGGAAATTAATGTAAAAGATATTGATATATATTTGGAGAATGCTAGCATCCCAGTTCTTACGCAAGTACAAAAAGAGGGGATTAATCAACTGATTACAGAAGAAGAAATTTTTACAGCAATTAAGGAATTGAAGTTGGATAAAGCGCCAGGTACGGATGGCTTGACTGCAGCCTATTATAAAAATTTGCAATTTGAGATGATAAAGCCGTTAAAGGAACTGTTTCAGACAATTCAGAGGGAGGGAAAGGTGCCACCGTCTTGGAGAACAGCTTTTATCTCTTTGATTCCGAAGGAAGACCAGGATGCTACTCAAGTTAAAAATTACAGACCGATATCGCTTTTGAACACAGATTATAAGATATTTGCTAAGGTTTTGGCTAATAGACTGATGAGGGTTCTGCAACAGGTGATTCATGGAGATCAAACGGGGTTTATTAGTGGTAGGCAAATGAAAAATAATGTGAGACATATAGTTGATGTTTTAGAGTTTTTGGAAAGGCACAACCAGATCTCTGCAGCGCTAATTTTTTTAGATGCTGAAAAGGCCTTTGATCAATTGAATTGGCAATTTTTGTTGAAAGTTTTAGATAAAATGGACTTTGGGGAAAATTTCTTACAGCCGATTAGGGCATTATATCAAAAACAAACTGCCCGAATCATAGTTAACAATAGCCTGACAGCAGCATGTAACATTGAGAAGGGCACAAGGCAGGGGTGTCCGTTATCGCCCTTGTTATTTGTGTTAACATTAGAGATATTATTGGTTAAGATTCGGAGTTCGGGAAAAATTAAGGGGATACAAGTTGGGGATCAGGATTATAGATTGAGAGCATTTGCAGATGATCTGGTTGTTACAGTGACCCAGCCAGAGCACTCTGTTGTGGACCTGATGGAGATAATAACACAATATGGGAAGGTTTCTGGATTTAAGGTAAATATACAGAAAACTAAAATTTTGGCTAAAAATATGACAGTTTCACAGAAGGCTCTCTTAGAAGGATTAACTGGATTTGAGATTGTTAAGAGGGTTAAATATTTGGGGGTGATTTTGTCGCCCTCTAATACAAAGCTATATAAAAATAATTATGAAAAACTATGGGGGAAAATTCAAAAAGAATTGGAGAGTTGGCAAAAATTGCAATTGTCTTTGTTGGGACGGATTGCAGCAGTGAAAATGAATGTCCTGCCCAAATTTTTATTTTTGTTTCAAATGATACCGATTCTTAAGAAAGATTCTAATTTGGAGGAATGGCAGCGTGGTATCAATAAATTTGTGTGGGCAGGGAAAAAACCACGAGTTAAACTTAAGATTATGCAGGATACTTGTGAGAGAGGTGGTCTTAAACTGCCTAATTTTAAATTATACTATGAAGCTGCTGCATTAGCAGGAATAAGTGATTGGATTAATTTGACGCAAGGGAGGTTATTAAATCTTGAGGGCCATGATTTGTGGTTTGGCTGGCATGCATATTTGTTGTATGATAAGAAGGTAGACAATGTGTTTAGGGTGCATATTTTAAGACAGGCATTGCTGAGAGTTTGGAAGAAGTATAGGCATAAGTTGAGTTGCAAGATACCATTGTGGGCAATTCCAAAACACGCAATAGAAAATATTCATGCTGGCTTCAAACATGATGTGACTACGTACAAGGAGATTTTAACTTTGGAAAGAAATGTTTGGTGTTTGAAATCATATAGCCTCTTGCGAGAAGAGAAGGTTGTTCAAAATTGGTTTCAATATATTCAGCTACGGGCCAGGTGGAAAGAAGACCAGAAAAATGGTTTTACAATGACTGATGAAAATTTGATAAAGCAAGTTAGAAATCAGGGATCAGCACATATCAAACGGATATATCTTGCATTGATAGAGATTGATTCAGAGACAGAGCTTGTTAAGGATTGTATGATAAAATGGGCCCAAAACATCCAAGAGGTTATCACAATGGACATGTGGGAAAAGATTTGGGTGAGGAACGTAAAATTTACTCAAGCTCAAAATCTAAGAGAGAACTTTTATAAAATGTTTTATAGATGGCATTTAGATCCTAAAAAGCTTGCAAGTATGTATCCGAATTACCAGCCTAAATGTTGGAGGTGTGGTGATGAAGATGCAACATATTTTCACATATGGTGGACATGTAAGAAGGTTAAGGCTTTTTGGATAAAAGTCTGGTGGAATATGCAGAAGATTTTTAAACAGAGGATAAAGTTTTGTCCGCAGTTTTTTTTGTTGGGAATAATTGCAGACGCTACAGTTGTGGACACTAAGTTGATGTTGAACCTAATTACGGCAGCAAGACTTTTGATAGGCCAATATTGGAAGAAAGAGGAATTGCCGACCATAGAAGAGTGGACTTTAAAGGTTTCCGACCTGGCAGAGATGGCGAAGATTTCGGCTTATTTGAAAGACCATTCGCAAGAACGCTATATTATGGAATGGAGAAAATGGATTGAGTTTATCCAGAACAAGTATAGGGTTAAGAAGTTTTATGTAGCATTCGAATAAGTCTTCTTTCGTTTTTTTTTTTTCTCTTTTATTTTAGTTTTAGTTTTATTGTTAAGGTGTGTCTTATCCTATATAAGCTAGAGAGTAATGGATTTTAGATTTTATAGTGGGTAGTATATGGATGCTTATGATTGCCTTTTTATAGATATATACCTTGTATTTAGCTCTGGGAAGTCGGGGGGGGGTGGGGGGGATGGAGGGAGGGGAGGTTGGGGGGAGGTAGGGGGGGAGTAGGGAGGGGGAAGGTGGGTTTGTTAAAGGGAAATTGTATTTTAAAACTTTTTCAATAAAAAAAATAAAAAAAAAAATCCCAGGATCCCAGTTTCTAGTCTGATGTCTGAACCACTACACCGAACTGCTTTCCAGTGGCTTATTATGCCAATTGGTATTATTCTATTTAAAATATATTTAGAAGATAAAACCAAAATAAAGCTCATGACCACAATAAATAGGAAATAATTAATAAAATAGTTATAAAGAACTATCCAGCTCAGCTACATACACAATTGCTACTAAAATTGTAAAATAAAATGTAGTTGCAGAGGCTAAAATATTTACTAACAACTGTAATGTTATAGCCCAGGGGTGTCAAACTTTCAACGTCACGTACGTGTTGCGACATATCACGACTTTTTTCCATTGCCAGCAATGGAGTGGGCACGGTTTCAGCATGATGCATCCGGCTGCGGGCTGGCAGTCTGACAACCCTGATATAGCCCAATGGATTTGTGGTAGTGATAAATTCCAAATTCAAGAAGCTAATACAACCCCTCCCCCATTGTCATTCTTATTCTTGTCCAGTTTATCCTTCAAATGCAAGTAAATGCAGATTTTTCCATTTTCCAATTTAAAACGGATGGTCACATTGAAATATACGGCATTCTTAAGATTTTAAAGTGGACATTGCACACTCCAATAGGTAATTCTAAAATCTAATAAAATGTAACATATTGCCATGCATGTAACAGTTTCTATCATTTTAAAGATGCAAATTAGCAACTTTTCAAAGGGCTCTGGACCCTACTCCATGATGATGGCTAGAAGGTGCTTTGCATGTGGTCCTAAGCTTGTACATTGTGCTTTTAACTATAATTTTTAATTAACTGACTTAAACAGCTAGAAAAGAATTTAAGAGGAATTTGGCATCTATGAATGTTGTTGTTAGTTGCGAAGTTGTGTCAGACCCATTGCGACCCCATGGACAATGTTCCTCCAGGCCTTCCTGTCCTCTACCATCTTCTGGAGTCCATTTAAGCTCACGCCTACTGCTTCAGTGACTCCATCCAGCCACCTCATTCTGTCGTCCCCTTCTTCTCTTGCCCTCAATCTTTCCCAGCATTAGGCTCTTCTCCAGTGAGTGCTTCCTTCTCATTAGGTGGCCAAAGTATTTGAGTTTTAGCTTCAGGATCTGGCCTTCTAAAGAGCAGTCAGGGTTGATCTCCTCTAGGACTGACCGGTTTGATCGCCTTGCAGTCCAAGGGACTCGCAGGAGTCTTCTCCAGCACCAGAGTTCAAAGGCCTCAATTCTTTGGCGCTCAGCCTTTCTTATGGTCCAACTTTCACTGCCATACATTGCAACTGGGAAGACCATAGCCTTGACAATACGCACTCATCTATGAACAGTTTCAGTCAAACCAATAAAGTTCTACTAGTAACTTTCTCGGTCCCTAAATAAGCAAAATGTGAATTTATAATAAGGAAGCCTTGTTATAAGGGTGGGGGGGGGAGCACTTTCATGCAGCCTCTGGGAATCACAAAGCGGAGAGGGATAGAATCAAGATCAAGTGAAGTACTAATACCACTTTACAATGCTTTGGTAAGGCCACACCTGGAATACTGCATCCAGTTTTGGTCACCACGATGTAAAAAAGACGTCGAGACTCTAGAAAGGGTACAGAGAAGAGCAACCAAGATGATTAGGGGGCTGGAGGCTAAAACATATAGGGAACGGTTGCTGGAATTGGGTATGTGTAGTTTAATGAAGAGAAGGGTGAGGGGTGACATGATAGCAGTGTTCCAATATCTCAGGGGCTACCACAAAGAAGAGGGAGTCAAGCTATTCTCCAAAGCACCTGAAAGCAGGACAAGAAGCAACGGATGGAAACTAGTCAAGGAGAGAAGCAACCTAGAACTAAGGAGAAACTTCCTGACAGTTAGAACAATTAACCGGTGGAACAACCTGCCTCCAGAGGTGGTGAATGCTCCAACACTGGAGGTTTTTAAGAAGAGACTGGACAGCCATTTGCCTGAAATGGTATAGGGTTTCCTGCCTGAGCAGGGGGTTGGACTAGATGACCTCCAAGGTCCCTTCCAACTTTATATTCTTATTCTTATTCTTATTCTTATTAGGGTAACAATCAATAGAAAATTTTAAATGTGAAAAAAGGCTGCGATATCTACGACGGCAAGTTCCCCCCCTGCCGCTCCGCCCTTCCCTTCCCTTCCCGACAGGTGATCTTTCCTCCTCTGGCCGGTTTACTTTTCTTCTTCGTGTCTCCCGTAGGTTCTTCGGCCACCGGGGAAAGAGCCGAGGGGGGAATCGCGTCGAGTACCCCTACCGCAACTGCTCCTCCTCCATTTTCCGAGGTTTCTTCTCCCCCTTCCCCTCGGCTCCCCTCCTCAGGCGAGCAGCCAAGAGCCGCAGCAATCGGTGGCGGCGGCGGCGGCTCCGGCTTCTCGCTGGTCTCCGACATAGCGATGCCAAAGCGGAAGTGGTGCCCCTCCCCCGTCCCTTTCAACAGCTGACATTAGGAGCACGTGACAGTGAGTTCAGCCTTTTGTCGTTGGTTTTTTTTTTTTTTTTTTGGTCCTTCCCAGCCGCCGTAACCCGAGTTAGTCAAACGACGTGCTCTCCTTCGGTCGCCGGCCCGTAGAACGGTTCTTGTCTCTGAACTCCGCCTTCGCTCGGGGGCTTAGAGAGGGAGGGGCCGGAGCCGAGCAGGGGAGGGGCTTCCGCCGACTCGCGCGCCGCAGAGTGGTGGTCCGCGAGCCCCCCCCTCCCTCCTCGCGTCTCAGTGGGGGGTCGTCGGCCGCCGCCCTCAAGATGATTAAAGCGATCCTCATTTTCAACAACCACGGGAAGCCGCGGCTTTCCAAATTCTACCAGCGCTACGTGAGTGTCGGGAGGGGAGGCCGCCCTTGGGTGGCGGCTGAGGGAAAAGGGGGCTGGCGTCCTGGCGACGCGCGGAACCCTAAGCTACCCATCATCCACTTTTGAGCCTCCGGGGCGGTGGGCTTGTCAATTCAGGACGAGGAAACCCAGGAAACGGGTGGACCGGGGCGCCGTCCAGTCGGTCCGAAGGCGCGGCATGCGGTGGGACTGGCTGGACGCCGTGACGAGGAAGTCGATGCGAGGCGGGCTGAAAGGCTTCCCCGCAAAGGCTTCGTCGTGTGGCGAGCGCCAGATTAAGGAACCCGATTCGGCTCTAGGAGGAAAGGACGGAAGGGAGACTATTTGCTAGATCAGGGGTCTTCAAACTTGGCCCTTTTATGACTTGTGGACTTCAACTCCCAGAATTCCTCAGCCAGCAAAGCTGGCTGAGGAATTCTGGGAGTTGAAGTCCACAAGTCATAAAAGGGCCAAGTTTGAAGACCCCTGTGCTAGATGTTCACGTGTGCAATAGCGCCTCTTCCCCCAGGTCGGGCTCGTCGGGGTTTCTTAGTGGCTCGGCGCCCAGAGGTAAGAGAAGATAACGGGAGATCTCAGGTTGCACGGACGGCGGCAGAAGCAGCCGGCTGAGTTGGTTAGCGGTTGTTTCCGAAACGTGCAAAGTGCCCTTACCTTTCCTAAAGGACGCACCTGAATAAGGGCAAATCTGAAGGAGGTTCAGAAGAGTAAACATGTAGGTTTATAACTTTGCTCTACAAAGGAAAATACAAGAGCAAAGTAAAAAAAAAGTAAAAAAAAATAATCTTAAATCTTTATGAAATAAATAAATAAATATATTATTATTATTATTAATTATTATTATTATTTATTATTACTATTATTATTATTATTATTATTATTATTATTTATTATTATTATTATTATTATTATTATTATTATTATTATTATTATTATTACATTTATATACCGCCCTTTCCCGAAGGACTCAGGGCGGTTTACAGGGTGATTAAAAAACCAAAAAGAAAAGTTAAAAACAAATTTTAAAAGAAATTATATATTATATATAAATTATAATTATGGCCGCTGTAGCGTCAGCCCTATGGAACCAGCTCCCCCCTGAGCTTCGGATGGTCCCAGATCTCCAGTCCTTTCGGCCTCAAAACACCCCTTTTCCACCAGGCTGACCTGGACTGACAGGGATTTTAATTATGCTTTTAATTTTTAACTTTAATTTTTAACTTATTTTAATTTTAATTTATTCTACAGGGCCATTAATTTAATTTTTCTTTTTTACTTCTGTATTATTGTATGTTATTGTTGTTAGCCACCCTGAGTCCTTCGGGAGATAGGGCGGCATATAAATCCCAATAATAAAAAAATAAATAAATAAATCTGGTGTTTTCTAAACGTTTGGGGATTGCGGCTCCTGTTGTTCCCAGCCTGATTGCTATGCAACTTCTCTCACCTGGAGCTTCCAGGTTAAAACTTCTCGCCATTGGTCAAATGGGCTGGGAATGATAGAGATTGTGATCTGATTGCAAGAAATTTGAAGCTTTTTTTTTTAAGGTAAGATAGGAAACAGGAGAGCCTGGTTGGATGCAATGAATTTCTCATGTTGCCTGAGAATTAAAACTCTTTTATTGGGATAATATAAGTTGATCCTGTGCACTGTTATAAATTAAAAGTTGAGCGTTCAGCTTGGTACTATTAGGTACCTGATGGAAGAGAGAAAACAACAGCAAATATATGTTTATCGAAGAGAAATGCAAAACAAAATGTCAAGAGTTGTTTATTTTCTGTTAAAATTGGTATAATGCCAGTATATAGAAAAATGTTATTTTTTTCTACATATAACTGTATATGTGTGAATGTTTTGTTACATAAATGTGCCAGTTCTGATTAGCAGCATGGGTATGCAATAAATCACAAATGTTTATATATTAGCTTCTTAATTGTATTTTCCTATGAAAAAGATTTGTTATGGAGAGTGTTAAATAGAGTGATCAAAAACTTGGCATATCAGCTTAGATCTATTCCAAAGGATTTCCTCAACGTTGGAACAAATTTGGAACAAAATCAGATTCACTAAGGTTGTAAGATATAATTTTGTATAATCTAAAAATAAAATATTACATTTGAACTTTCCTCCAAATGCTCAATACAGCATACATTTTCATCTGAAGCAACATTCCAAAGTATTTAAAATCCTACAGTGAGTCAGTGAACCTCTTGAGAGTTTTAACATAAGTCTCTTTGGGTCTGGTCTGATATTAACTGTGTCAACAGCTTTTCAGTTGCTACTTAAGCTCTTCCCAAGGCCTTTTGCAAGCACGAATAAAGCCCCCTTGGATTGTGTTTCTTTTTCATTCCTGTTTAATTCTTGTCATCTTTGCCATCTTTTATTTTTGTCTCTTTTTTAAAGAAAATATTTTTATTTTTAAATTGCTTAGAGTCACTGGAAATTGAATGGCTTACATTTTTAAGAAATAATGTGTTTTTGTTATAAAAGTTGTAGAGTTATAAATGATGACAGATGAATGCTTCTATTTGGAAACATCAACATGTTCCTTTCTTTTCAGAGTGAAGATATACAACAACAAATTATCCGAGAAACATTCCATTTAGTATCAAAACGTGATGAAAATGTTTGTAATTTCTTAGAAGGAGGCTTGTAAGTATGATCAAATTAGAAGCTATATACTCAGTGCAGTATATACATTGTGTTGAGAGTTGTTCTAAAGCAGAAAATCTTAAAGTGAAATGGAAAACTGTAATCTTTACCAAGCCTGATACTTATTAATGCTCTGTTCTGGAGATATATATAGAGAAAAAGATTGAGAGAGAGAAATATGGAATGTGTACAACCAGAAACATGGCATTTGGGTTTATTCACATTTTTCTGATACTATTAGCTGGAAGCAAAATTTGAACCCTAAGTCACAAGGACTGATTTAGTTAAACTCCCTCATTAACACAACCCAGGTGGCTAGAAAGGCCCAACAGAGGCTTCACTTTCTTAGGGTCTTGCGGAAGAACAGGGTAGAACAACAGCTAATGACCCTCTTTTACCGGTCTACTATAAGCGTCCTCTCGTATGGTATTGTGGTTTGGTATGCTGGTCTGACAGCCGCGGACAGGAAAGTATTACAGAGGGTAGTGAGCACAGCACAAGACATTGTGGGCTGTTCCCTGACACCACTGGATGACATCGCCAGGGCTCATTGCCTTGGAAGAGTGAGGAAGATTTTCAGGGATGACTCACATGGACGGTATCTCTTTAGTTTCCTACCATCCGGTAGGAGATATAGGAATATAGCCAGCCGTACCAACAGGCTGAAAAATAGCTTTTATCCGTGGGCTGTTAGGCTGTTAGGCCGGTGTGTGGTGTAGTTGGTTCACATAGTGTGGTGGGATGGAGGGTTTGTTGTCACTGTGTGTTGGGGGGAGAGAGCACGGGGGGGGGGAGGCTCAGCTAATCTCAATGTACACATGTACTTTGACAATAAAGGTTTATTATTATTATTATTATTATTATTATTATTATTATTATTATTAAACATGTAAATGTTTGGTTAGACCATTATTTATTGTATGATCTTAAATCTTCATTAGCACTCAGTTTGCAGCTTCTTTAAGTCATTCTAGATCTTGTCTAAGAATCTTTTAAATTTTTCATTTTTGATTGTAGTGCGAACACTATATTTATGAAAGGGACACTGATAAAATTTATCTTCACAGTGTTTCTATATCTACTATTGTGGAACATTTCTTAAATATCAAAATAACAATAGTGTAAAAATATATATTCCGATTATCAGTTATTTTTATCATTAAATTTTCCACAATTATGCCTCGTGTTTTTCTCTTTTAGCTACCAACCAAGACCGCTGGAATATTGTTAATTGTTCTTTAACACACTATTCTGTTTTAGATTAATAGGTGGATCTGACAACAAATTGATATATCGCCACTATGCTACATTGTACTTTGTTTTCTGCGTTGATTCTTCAGAAAGTGAACTTGGCATTTTAGATCTAATACAAGTAAGTCATCTACAAGAGGGTCACAATATTGTATTCTATAGTTGTTCTTTGTTTTCTTACTTGATAACGAAGGAGATCAGAAATCTTGAGAAGTATTATTTCACTAAAATAATGTAATTGGATAACAACTAAACCAATCTCTTATTCATGGACTTTAAAATTTCAAATTTTTCAGTATTTTTATTTGAATATTTTCTTGGTCTTAAGCATTAGTACAAGTATCAGGAAATAACTACAGTTGTAACTTCCCAATATTAAGGTTAAGGAGCTGATGTAAGCTCTAAAATATCCTTTGGAATGTGATTAAAAAATATTGGTCATACTTCTTTGTGATTGGAAAATGATATGATAAAATAAATGTAAGGTATATCATTTTAAGTTTGTAAAAGATTACAGGTAGTCCTTGATTTACAACCACATCTTGAGCCCAAAAGTTCTGTTGTTAAGCAAGACAGTTAAGTGAATTTTGCCCCATTTCATGATTTTTCTTGCCACAGATCTTAAGTGAATTACTACAGTTGTTCACTTAGTAACATGGTTGTTAAGTGAATCTGGCTTGACTTTATTAGAAGGTCAAAAAAGGTGATTGTGTGACGTTGGGACACTGCAACCCTCATAAATATCTGCCAGTTGCCAAATGTATGAATCACCTGAAGTATTAGTACCGCTTTATAAATCCTTAGTAAGACCATACCTGGAGTACTGCATCTTGTGTTGGTAACATTACAAAAAAGATGTTGAGACTTTGGAAAATGTTCAAAGAGCTACTAAGATAATTAAGGGGCTGGAGATAAAAACATATGAAGAACGGTTGCAGGAATTGGGTATGGCCAGTCTAGAGAAAAGGTCTAAGGGTGACATGATAACAGTATTCCAGTATTTGAGGGGCTACCACAAAGAAGAGGGTGTCAACTTATTCTCCAAACACCAGAAGGCAAGACAGAAACAATGGATAGAAACTAATCAAGGAGAAAAGCAACCTGAAATGAAGGAGAAACTTCCTAACATTGAGGACAATTAACCAGTGGAACAGCTTTCCTTCAGAAGTTGTGGGGGCTTCATCAGTGGAGGTTTTTAAGAAGAGACTGGACAATCACTTATCTGAAATGATATAGGATCTCCTGCTTGAGCAGGGAGTTGGACTAGAAGACCTCCGAGGTCCCTTCCAGCTCTATTCTGATTGACCACGTAACCGTGGGGATGTGCAACAGTCATAAGTGAAAAATGATCATAAGTCATTTTTTAGGACCATTGTAACTAGTCAGTAAAATGTTTGTAAGTTGAGAACTTGTAGTTCTCCATTATTTCAAAACGTAGTGTAGTATTTAATCATAGTCCTTTGCTGTTGCAAAACATAATTTGCATTTTGTTTGTTTCACTTGCCTGCAAGTTCCTTATCCTCACATTGATGTATTACTGAATAAAGGAGTAGGTGTCTGAATGAAGGTAATTACAAAGCTGGACTTTTTGAAATCTGATGTTGCAACTGAGACTTATTTGGGAATTGTGCTACTTTTTAAATTGGTTTTCTGATCAAGTTTAGGGATCATAAATTCTATGGGATAGTATAAGTAGTATATGGTTTCTGTTACGGTATTAGGAATAAGTGCATCCATAACTGGTCAAACCTCTTTTGGTCTGCCATGGTATAGATCAGGCATGTCAAACTGCCGACCTCCGGGCCGGATGTGTCACACCGAAACTGCACCCACCCCATTGCCGGCAATAGGGAAAAAATCCTGATACATCGTGCGATGTCACGTGACATTGTGAGTTTGACATACCTGGTATAAATAGTCCCATTTTTTATTTATTTTTTTGCCACTCAGCTCATTAAGTGCACTTTTGGGTGGTTAACATAAAAACAAGTTAAACAATGAAAATTAAAGAACAACATTATAAAATAGCACAATCAGCACAAAACAATCTATTCAAGAACCTAGATCTATCCTATGTGGATCTATCCAACATCCTAACTTAGTTCTTCGGGAGAAAACCAAATGTTTAAAGCTTTATGGAAGCAGACCAAGATTTGGGCATTTTGGATCTCATGGGATATGCTGTTCTACAGGGCAGGTGCCAGGAGAGTAAAAGCATAATTCCTGAGTCCCATTAGATGGCATTGTTTCATTGAGGACACCAAGGCATGCTCATTCTGTCAGATCTAATGGGAGAGAGTAATTCAGAGATAAACAGTCCTGCAAATCATGGATAATGCCTCTGATTATACTATAATTATATTCTATAAGTGTGGGCTCACATGCTACCTTAGATAGCTTTGTATAAAATATGAAAGTTTTATATAATTTTTTAGTATTGCTTACATAAAGAAGATAATCTTACACATTTTTCTCTGACTATACTTGGACTTCCTAGCTTCTGCGAATTAAATAATTGCTTTTTATATATAATAGGGATGTGTATACTTCTAAAATAATATAGAAGTGTTTTGAATTCTGTGTGAGCAAGCATCTTTTTATTCATTAAAGTAACCCAACTTTCAGGCTTTTATGCATACCTGAATAAGTTGTGGCTGCTTTAAGAATCTTACTAACTTGGGAACTGTTTCCTTAAATCATATACATTTTTTAGACTTTCAGTAAACATGAAAAATAAAGGCTAGACTACTTTAATTAATAGAGCAGCAATGCAACAGCTATATGTGGCATCTAAAGCTTTTTTTTAAAAAAAACATGTTCTACCCTAATATATAAACTTGTTAACTGTTGGTTCCATAATAAAGCAGTAGAGGGAGCTGTGTCCTAACTTACTATTAGGGTCTAATGTTACTAACCTTTCTAATTGCAGTGATTTGAAAATGAATGTCCCTTTATTCACTGACAAGCAACAAAGTGTAGTATGTTTTTAGTGGCTTTGCAGTTGAAAACATAAGTTTGCATTTATATAGCTTTAATTCCCCTAATCTTAGCTTTCAATCAGTCTTTTTGTGTGCACTCTTGCTGTTTTTTTTAAATGCTGCATACGTAATACATTGTGATTTGTAGAATTAGAGATGTATATCACTACCAGAAAATGCTTAGTTGTGCAGACACTTGAATAGTCTTATTTTATCCTGTTCCAATAATAGTTTTATGGCAGCATAATGACTCTTAGCGAACCTTTTCTCTTTAGCTAAAAGCACCTGTTTTGACATTATGCTTAGAAAGTTTGTAACATACCTGCATTATTATAATTTGATGTGCTTTACTCCAAATCTGTTTCTTGCACCAGAAAGCAACAACTCAGATCCACAACAATGGGAGAGTCAGTTCTTCCATGGTTAGAGGTTTTTTTTAAATTAGATCTGGTTGTTATCATAACAAGAGACAAGTGGAATCTTTGCCTCTTCAGGAATATGATGGAAATAGGCACTGGAGACAGGAACATCATGCTACAAATAACATTTATTCTCTGCAACTATGCATTTGTTAAGGGCTTATATGCAGAAATATTACTTTCAAACTCAGTAGTGGCTCTATATATCCCATCAGAAGAAATGTTTAGCACCACTGAACTTTTTAGCTTTTTTTCCCTAATTCTGAACTTGCTTTCCCATCTGGCAAAAATATTTGTCTCATTAAGAAATTGAGGGTTGAGAAATGTCAATCATGGTCAATGTGTCTGGGTTATAAACCCAAAATTCCAGGCTAAGTCTGAAGTCTTTGACAAACAACCTGCCCTTGACATTGTTACTTCTCATTCTCTGGCAAGGATTCATCTGAGGAAATCATGACAACAGATAATGAACATTGTAAGCTGGTTCTTAAAACATTGATTGATGAATAGGCTGTTTTATCATGAAAATGAGATAAAGTTAACACTTTTCCAATCCTCTAGTACAGGGGTGTCAAACAGAGGCTGTGCTCACTCCAGCAATGCAAAAAAAAGTCACGATACGTCACGACATGTCACATGATGTGGCGAGTTTGACATATGGGCTCTAGTACTACAAGAAAGAATATTCATTTCTGTTTTAGATTGCATAAGAAAGTTTGTGGCTATATTCAAACTATAGTTAAACTGAACAAGCCCAAACTAACATATATATGTAATACGTAAAGAGGAAATCAGAAATGTAATGCATACTATACATCCTGTGGATTAGAAATGCATGTTTGACTTTGCTGCATGATACAGAATGGAGATACGGAGTGATAGTATTTCTTTATAATGGAAAAAAAACTTGGATTAAATTATAATTGTTTCATATATGTCTGAGTGGCAATAAGCGGTGACGCTCATATGTACTACAACTAGAATGCTATTTTTTAAACAAGAACAATGTAGGTTTGTTTTAGGTTGATAAAGTGAATGGCACTCAGAGTCTTGGCATATTGTAGCATATTAGCTTCTACATTTTAAACTTGGAACATTCAAAATTGGTCTCGTCAGTTGGTGAGTGCTGAAGGAAGAAATATCACTAAGTGCATAAATCCCTTTATGTAAACAAAGGGAATAGTCTTGTTTCAAAACAAAATATGTTCAAATCTAAACAAACTCCATTCCTAAACAGATGGGTTTAATTTATGTTATAGCTGAAATAATGTCCACCATATTTTGCTTACAGTTATAATGAGAGTTCCTAAGCATATTTTGGCTGTGAGGCTGTTATTAATTTTCTAGCCGTGTTGCTAATTAAAAAGTAAGATAATGCTAGGCTCACTAAAAAAGCAACAAACCTAATACAGTAAGGTGAAAAGTGAGCAAGCAAAGAACAGCTGGTTGGTCAAATCGGAAATAAAGTTTAGAGCAAACATTTGTGGAGTTTTTGGTTTTTTTTTAGAATACATGTATATATTCTGATACCACATATTCAGTATATGCCGTACTTTTAACAATGGCCTTTTTGGTAAACATTTCTGTTTTTATAAAAGTAAACTGTAGTTTTTGGTGATGTTTGTAAGCAGTAGGTTATTGCTCCTAAATTACAGCAGTATAAGGTTGCTAATTGTCTACTACAAAATGACCCAATGTAGATTAGCAGGCTAATTTTTGTAGATCTGGTTGAGATTAATGTAATGTTCAAGTAGTGGATGCATCTAACAATAGACTAAAAATAATCTGTTAGATGATAATTTAGCCCTGCATTTTCAAAATAGGAGTTAGCATGAAATATGAGAGCTTACATTTCTATGTAAGTGCTAGAGCATTATATTAATGAAATTTGATCTCTTTACAGACCCATTCATGCAGCTGTTCAAAGTTAAGACAGTGCTGAACAGGGGAGCTTATGACCAATCCTCGAAGTTGTGGCCATCACTGCGTCCTCACAGTCATGTGATTATAATTCAGGCACTTGGCAACTTGGGTACAATTATGACAGTCACAATGTCTCACAGTTACATGATCACTATTTACAAGCTTCACCACAGGCTTCTGACAAGCAAAGTCAGTGGGGAAGCCAGCAGAGAGTTGCAAGTGATGATCACATGATGTGCTTCACTGCTGCCACAACTGTCCTTATAAATTGGTGAGGTCATGTTTTTTTTTCAGTTTACAACCATATCGCTTAGCAAGAAAGCGAATGTTTCTGAGATCTTCCAAGAGACAAGGCATATGGATATATTTGACTTCCTGACTTCTTTATAGTAAACAGTACTTGATTTCCATGTTTGTTCATAATGTCGAGGTTAAGTTGCTATTCACCTTTGACCCTTTGTTTTTTTTTACTTTACAGGTTTTTGTAGAAACGTTAGACAAGTGTTTTGAGAATGTCTGTGAACTGGATTTAATTTTCCATGTGGACAAGGTACTGTGGTGAGATGCTGTAACATGAAGTTACAATCTTCTGACAAACATTTGTTTCTGCCAGATGTTTCTGCTTCCATCAGATATCTTTTTTTCAAATTTCACTTATAGATAGGGTAGTAATTTTTAGTTTACTGAAACATTAAATACCATTTGTGGCATTCTTACCTGTAGAATTTCTTTGCAAAGAAGTATAAAAATGATTGCCTACAGTATATTCTAGTTATTAAGACTGGAATCATTGCATGCTTTATTTGAAATCAGCCTCTTGAATATTCTGTTCTAAGTTAAAGATTTAGAAAGCTATGCTGCCGACTTCCGGTTTGACGACGTGGCGTGAGGGGGCACGAAGATGGGGTTCTGTCTTCTGCATTCAATTTTGCCCCACTGGGGACCCTAAAAAGGGTCAAAAGTCAGCCCGAAGAGGTGACAGAGAAGAAGGGGACCCTCATTGATCGCGGGAGGGCAGTGGCCCTTCTGTTTGATCTGAGGAAGCTCTCCAAACCGGAGGGGGAAAGACTAGCTACATTCATGTGGCCAGTCAGAAGCTGCTGGCAACCGAAGAAAATAAGCATTAACCAGCAATTTTCAAGCAACGTGGATGGAACTGGGTGAGATCCTATCCTCTCTTTATAACTTTTTCTTGGGGAAAACCCCCAAAGAATCCTTCCTGATGAGAGGGAAGGAGAATTTCCACCCCATTCCCTCAGGAAAAAGAAAAGCAGCAAATTAATTACTTTTTTGGAATCAATACACATATATAACTTTGAAATTTGGGGACTAAAAATGCTTTTGAAATTTATTTATTTTTAAAAGATATTTTAAAAGCTTGTAATATAAGTTTGGATGTAAAAAGCTGGAAGATGGCGTCAGTGACATCTATTGACAAACTACAGCACTACAATTTATTATGCCTAAAGGAAACTTGGCTGGAAGCCCAGACTCTAATAAGACTTGTTGTTTTCAGAAACTTTCACTTTTGAAGACTGCAGCTGGGAAAGGGGGAAAAAGAAATTTGGGCTGCTTATTTGTGTGGCAGAGACAATAAACTATTTTGAAACTGGCCTGCCTGGACTATGAATATAAATACTCACTGACTTTTAGAGCTGTGTCATGGAGCTATTTCCCTATAGAAGAAACATGCATTATTGATTGAGATGATGGAATACTTTGGATTATAAACCTTTGATTGATGAACAATTTTTAATTGCTCTTTTATTTCTAGACAGAATATGTTTTTCATTGGACAGAAAACTTTGAAAAATTTGAAACTTTATATTTGCTGAGGGGAGACTTAAGGATGGACTGATAGGCCGGCTGGATAATTTGGAGTTCAAATGACAATTGACTGAAACTTTTTAAATCCCTAAATAGATGGGACTATAAAAACTACATACAAAAACAAAATGGATGTTCCATATTTAGCTTCAAATGGTAAAAAACCATCCCTAACACCTGTCCCCAAAGTCCTCAGCTTGACATACCAAGAAGAAAATGTTGATGAATTCCATAAAGAAATTCTATGTTAAAATCAATACAAGAGACAATTGCCTTAGCTCATGATGAGACTAAAAATAACACAAAGAATTTTTTAATCTAAATCTACAAACTCCGAAAATGACTACAAAGAAGAAACTAGCAACCCAGAAAATAGAAGGAAAATCAGAGGAAGGAGATCCAAAGATGGAGGACCTAAAGAAAGGAAGTAACAGACAGATTCAGACAAACGAAGAATTAGAAGACGTAGCGATAATATTGGAAATGGAAAAGATACCTGTCAAGATCTCAGAAAGAAGAGCTGATTGAATGGAAGATAGAGCTGTTAGGAGAATTGTGGGAATTTGAGGGAAGCTGTTTAATTAATATCAGTGGGCTGAGCATCCTTCCAAAAATATTTTAAACAAATTGTCTTTCTTATTCCAAACAATATACACAAAAATAGAGAAAGAATTACTTGATTCAAATCAAATGCATTGACTTGGGAAGTTAGTTGACAAAGGAAGAAAACTAGAGTAAGACTGAAGAAAATAGAGTGTCATGGTTCTGACAGATGAAACTCTTCAAAGAACTTTGAGGCATTGTTTACCTTAAAGAGTCTTTATTTGAGTAGCATACCATCGGCACGTACATAGCAAAGCCAAAATCTGAATTCCCCTCCCCTGAGCACATAGTATCAAGCACAATTCCCTCCTCTAATTAACAGTCATAAATCACATTCTCCAATTAGTTTGAAATGCAGGTTTTCCCTCCTGTTCTCCAACCCGCCATTTCTTATAATTCTTATTTCAAAATCTTGGTTCTCACATTATTACAATATTGTTATGTCTAACTAACTCCCATGCACATTGCTCCTCCTTCCCCTCCCCCCGTATCATGTAATTACAACTCTAATTCTAAGAGTAAAACAAGAAGGAAAATGGCTGCATCTCCATATGTTGTCAAAGTAAGAACATCCAATGTTAGCAGCATTGAAATCGAGATTTTGACCCATTAGATGGGCTATTATACTATTAATCAGATGTTTGATGATGGCTGAGAATAGATAATTGTTATACATAGAAGTATTATTATTACTAGAAAGATAGGATTTGTAACTAGAACATATTTTGGTATGAGACGGGAAATATGAAAATGCTAAGAGGGTTTGAATAATGGAAGCTTTTGGTTACCCAAATATAACTTCTTATGAGAAATTATAAACGATAGAGACATTTTGAACACTGATGGAAAATTATTATTTTTTAAAAAAGCTGGAAAAACAGGATATTAATTGAACAAATGGATATTAAATGTAAATGCAATTAAGATATATTTTGATTAGAAAAGATATTTTAAAACGACATTATTGATACTATTAGGAAAATGTAACAAAGGTTGATATTCAATTGTATATGTATTAAGAACAATAAGAATTGTATATGCCTAGTGTGGGAAAATGTGTACTGCTGGAAGAAGAGAGGAAGCATCGGATGGTGTAATAGATTGAAGAAGTTAATATGTACCACGGATCCAGACAACACGTTGTTTATTAAGTACTTATGATTGTAAAACTAGAAAATTAATAAAATATTTATTAAAAAACCTATGCTGTAAATAAACTAAATATAATGATTTCCACATACAGTACTAGATTTGCAATAGTATGTTGCTATCCCTATTTACAACTAATTAGAATGTTGTGATAAAGGCAGGAGGAGTATATCTTTCCTTTTATATTGAAATTTCTACAATCAACTGTAATTTAACTGCCCAGGTGGATTATACAATTCAGATAACTAAAACTCTCCCCATCCTGAAGATCTTTTCTGTTAACACAGTCTTTTGTACTCTACAAATATGTGTATTTTTAACCCTAGGAATTTTTAGCAGTGCTTTGATTGTTGGAGAATTCTGGGAAGCTGAAGTCCTCATGTCAAAAAGTCATCCATATTGGGACAGATTGATTTAGTCATCCAGGGGAAAATAGTGGTATTCTGATATCAGCTTGTAGCTGCTCGTGAGAGCCGATTGTTAAATTTTCAGGAATTTTGTGAGCTGCTGGAGAGTAGAGCTGAGTTGTGACATCTAGTGCTTCGTGAGAGCGTGCTTGGTGACAGCATGGCAGTGGAGCTGGCAGGGTCATTTGTTACACATTTATTATGATTAGAATGCAGTACTGCAGGCTAACTCACTGCTTATTACAGGAGTTCGATTCTGAACAGCTCAAAGTTGACTCAACCTTCCAACCTTTTGAGGTCAGTAAAATGAGGACCCAGATTGTTAGAAGCAATATGCTGACTCTGTAAACCGCTTAAATAGGGCTGTGAAGCACCAAGAAGCGGTATATAAGTGCTATTGCTATACTCCTCATTGTCATCCCTGCCTTCTTTCATGAATAACTTTATCAAGGCAAACATATTTTCAGTATTATCTTAATAACTCCATGAAATTAAGGCAATACATTATCCATAAGAAGGAAACTTTAAAAGCAGACTGAGTCAAAATGAAGTGATAAATTGGTTATACAATATTCCAAGTCAGTGGTTTCTAACTATTATTTTTATGTACCACTACATAAGCAAATGTTCCTTGAATTGCATCAAAGTATTTTAAAAGATTGGTTTCATTATCTCTGGTTTTATTTTGCTTGTAGCGGTCAAATGTCTGACATATGGTGTGAAAACTTGGTAAACTTGAATATAATTTTTTAAAAAATCTATTTTAGTTGATGTAGCAATCGGAAGTTTAAATTTCAACAAAAATTTTTCCTTAGATTTATATTCCACCTTTCTTCTTAAAATTCAAAGTGGTATATATAATATTGTTCTATTCCCCCTGCCCCTCGCATCAACAATCTACAAGGTAGGTTAGGTTCATTTCAAGTGGTTGTCTGAAAGTTATCCAATTATTTTTCATACCAGAGAGTGAATCTGAATGTTCTTGGTGCTACACTGCACTTGTACTTCAGATGAAAGAAACATATATTTGATCTATTACAAATGTTATATTAGAAAAGTTGATTTATGTTAAGATAAGCATACTTTAGAAAAGCATAATAAAATACAACTGCATTATTGATATAATTGGTGCAACCATTGTTTATTGAGTGTTCTTTTTAGGTTCACAATATCCTGGCTGAAATGGTGATGGGCGGAATGGTTTTGGAGACGAACATGAATGAAATAGTCACCCAAATTGATGCTCAAAATAAACTGGAAAAATCTGAGGTAAGAATGAAAGTTGGTAAAGCCAGTTGGAGCATGATCATACAGTTGCATGATCCAAAGTAGTCATCTAATTTTTAATATTTGGCTATTTTGATTGCTACAAATCACCATTTAGAATGTGGCATGATAAAGCCTTTGTTGAGTGCTTAGATAGCTGAACATTCCATTTTTCTTCTATCAGATTTCCATTTGCATTTATCTATAGGAATATTTCTGAGCTTCCTTCAGTCAAGGCTTCTGACTCTTAAAGCCTGTTTAAAATGGTGATAACCATTGTTTATGTAGTAGTGTACTCATGGATACATTTTTTGTTGTGTTCCAGGCTCTACATAATTTGATACTAATATTTTTAGATACATTTAATTAAAAGAATAAACGAAAAGCTAGCATGTTGTTAAAAAAACAACCCATTTTTTTTGTTTGGAAGTGTGTTTTGTTTAATTCTCAGAAGCCAGAAAATAGGGCAAAGAGCAGCCTAAAATTTTAACTTCTGCTAAATTTTGTATTAGAATAATTCAGACCAGTGTTTTTCAAACTTGGCAACTTTTAAGATCTGTGAGTAGTTCAAGTAGTTCTTTTTGGAAGTGCAGTTTTAGTAATCTACAAATATGTTCCTTTTTATTAGATTATGTTTTAAGGGATTAACCTGTTCCTGAGTTTTAAATAATGAAAGAAACCATTTCAGTATAGTGGTCCAGGTTAATTTTAATTTCTATTGTCTCACTGAATGATTAATTGTTTTCTGTGTATGCAAATAAAACTTGACAGGCATTTAACAAAGTACTAATGGAATAGTACTTTACTACTTTTACTTTCTATCAGTGCATATTACAGAGCAAAATAATGACAAAAAGGCAATATAATCTCTGAATGAACTAATGAAACCCTTTTAAACCTCCTTGGTATTTACTTTGGAGAAGATACTTTTGTTTTCATGTCAACTCCTAATCTTTTGCCTTTGATCCAAAATACCCCTTCTGCTTGCACACTGTGTGCATATTACTGATTCCCTCCCCATCCCACAACTGCACTGCATACTATCCTGAAGTGTAAGTAGAATGACTTTTTGGAATTGTGTTGAGCAAACCCTGATGCATGTACAAATACTGCATGTGGGTCTTTGGATCCAAGTCATGACACTATTATTTCCAGTTGATAGTCAAATACCATTTTTTTCCAAATACATTCAATAGCAGTGTCAGTTTTGCTGCACTTTTCGGCAGCTGGGCTTCACTTCACAATCTAGCTAATCCTGGATAATTTTGTTCAAAGGGAGTGGCCTGCTTTAAAATAAATGGGTGGACAACTGCTTACAATGAAATGAAGGTCCTGCTTCCCCAACATATGTCAACTGAAATGTTAAGCAGAAGTATCTTTTGCTTCTCTTAACAAGACAAGGTCAAATTTACTTGTCAATTTTTGATACCCTTTCTTTAGAAGAAAAATAAGCCAAGTTAATAAAGTTTAGTCTTTGGTAAAAGGGAAAATTTGGGATGAGTGTCAGGCACTATCAGTGACATGGAAGGTGTTCTCTCTCAATATTCTTGTGTTTTTTTTCTGTAGTCTTCAGCTGGGTGTGAATTTGGTCGTTTTAAGTCAGTCCTCATTTTTTCAAACCACCTGATCTTTTCTAGTTCTTTCCATTCTTCTCTTTACAGACCTTTATCTTTCAGTCTCCCAGACAGGACAGGTAGATACAGGTATTGCTAATTTTCAGAAAAAAATGTGCTGCTTTAAAATAAGGGAAAGCAAAATGATGTCAAAGGCAATTGATAAATTAGGCCAGACTCAAAAATTACGTGTTGATAAACCCATATTAATCTTCGTAGCCCACTTTTTGTGCTGGTTTCCTTCATCTTTTATTGCTGTAGTGTATTTAATAGATTGTCATTAATTTCATATATTTTTGCTTTTGTTTTCTCTTTTCATTAGTGTTCTGCTTTAGAATTTCTATCCTTAAAATGTAATTTTATCATTTGTATGCCCACATCATTAACAAATTAATTTATTTGCTATAGATATGGTGTTCCCAATTGCTAGGCAATAATCAGCTAGTCAGAAATCAGAATGTTATCATGTCCAGTCTATTCTCTCATGCCTTTTGTTTCTTTCTAGAGTATCCAAGTGTCTGTGTTAACCATAATTATACTATGCCTATAATTAGATTAATATCTGTTAGAATATATATATTTTAAAAAAAACTGAAGATGTGAAAATAAGATTTTAAGCTGATTTCAAATCCTGGATGGACAGAAACTTTGGCTGTCCTTTACTATAATTAATATCTTTGATATATCACCTAAAACCAAGGCTAGCCTTTGGGAATTCATGCTCCAGAAGGGAGAAATCGTGGACGTTTATAAAATGTTAGTCACCATCAATTCTTTAATATTTATTCAGAACTGTTGAGCTTTCTAATCCTTACTGAGAATGCAAGAGTACAAACTCTGCATGTTAGGTTTTACATCGTAAGATTAATCAGTTGTTATACATAAATATTTTTGAAGAGTTTAATATAATAGACCCCTTGTTCAAATGAAAAACACCGAAATTCATGCTATGGATGAGCATCTTCTATTTCCGTTTGCCCCCTCCCAATCATCCCCACTTTTCTAAGGGTTTCCCCTAACAGGAACAATTTATAGGGTTTTGGATTGGATTGTAGCAAAAAAAGATGTGGAGAATTAGAGGTGTTTTTTAAGCTAAAATCCTCAGTTTTCACAGGATGTTCTATATTAGGGCTGGTGGTATTTTTTCTCCCAGTTTTTAAAACTACACAGTAATTCTAGGGAGTTTATAGCGGGTAAAGACTTTGAAGTGAACTTTGTATGTTTAAGCTGTTACCAATAGTGTAACAAAATGCAGTTAGCATCCTTCAAGCCCACCCCCCCTGTCTGCTCCTATGTAATGCTTCTATGCTGTGTTGCAGATGTACACAATTAGATATCTCCAATAATAATTATAAGTATCTAGCTAGACAGCCATAGTAACAACTGTGGTTTAAATACTGTTTTTATGTATTAGTTCTCTTTTTTTTCTCTGAGAACTTTTGTTAGTTAGAAAAATATAAATACTATTTAATAATGAATATTTTAAATTAGATATCCATTTTGAAAAACAAAATCTGGAGAAATTAAATACAAGAATAATATTTAAAAGAGAAAAATATTTTAGGGCTTTGAGAAATTATTGTCAATAAGTTTTGAATGGGTTAAGATTGACCTTGGCTAGTTAATGTTCCTGAGGAAGTTTTGCCAGCAAATGAGAGAATGCTGAAATAAGAAAGCATTTAAAGCTCAGTCCATGTTCCATGTCAGATATAATCTTAATCAGTAGCATATAAAATCCTAAAACAGTATATTTATTTGTATCACTTTTTGTAAGCAAATGTTATACATCATTTAATAGCTAAGCATTTCTGTAGAATTTTCTCTTATAAACCTAAAAAATCATGTAAATTGGTATCTATTTCCAGTTAAAGTTAGTATGCTTCACAATATCCTATGTTCATGTTAAAAGAGACCAAAATTAAAATACAACTTTAGATTTAAAGTCTAGTTAAGAGCATTCCAAACAGTCCATTTTTTTAATTCTCTAAAAATATTCTTCAAGATAAGGGTTTTTCTTTATTTTTATGTAATATTGCTGTTTTATTTTCTGCTTTATACATTCTGTTTTTATTTTTGGGTCTGGCAACTTAAAAGGAGATAATAAATCAAAAAATTTTAAAAAATTCATGTCCATCCATTACTATCGCTGTGATCCAAGTGCTTGAAATTTCTAAGAGTATGTGTAAGTCTTCTATCTGTTTGGCATTTTGATATACTTGCAGACTTCATTTTGTTTTTTCTCTAATTCTGTTCATTTATTTAACCTCATGAGAAGAACATGATCATACTTTTATATTCTGTACTGCATCCTTCCATCTTATTCATAACCCTGCTGCTTTGAATCATACTTGTTCTGGGAAGAAGTGTTGATAGAAAACACAAACAGTTATAATATCTAATATCAAATATGTTAGAGGAATGAGTTCTAAAAATAGTGCATATAAAAGGATCTGCCTTTTATAATAAGCACAAACACTTGGAAGGTTGATTTATCCATTTATCTTGTTTTTAAAAAAGCTTGGAATAGAGTTGTTACAATTCTGTCATTTGGAAGATAATTATGATTTAGGCAAACAATAAAGCTAGGCACTTATGTTTCAATGTAATGTGCTGTATAAAAAAGAAATACAATATACAACTTCCATATTACTAAATAGTGTCCTGAAAAGAAACTAAAATATGCTTTGCATTGCTAAAGGTCAATTTTTGTAATTAGAAGGACTTTCCCACTTGTGTTAGCTGGGTTAAATGTATTATTATCATCTCTGCCTTTTTAACACTTAAGTGTGCTCAGTCTGTAATTTGTGATTACAAGCATCACTGAAGGCAACCTGTTATAGGTTTGATTCAGACAAATGTCAGTAAAAGTTGGAGAGACAAGAGGTGACTTTCCCAGCCATCCTTTCATAAGCAACTCTTTAATCACTGAAAAGACGCTCTTTTTGAAGGTTTGGGGAATCTTGCTGTTTCATTGGGTTAGAGATCATGCTTATGATTGATTATGTAAAAAAAATGAAAGGATCTTGCCAAAACTAAGAAGCTACTATCTGTAAATGTTTTCAAAGAACAGGAAAGGAAATCAGTCACCCCTTGTCCATGCCCTTACTAGGGATATTGTTATGGAATCAACCCTATGTCTTTCAGTGAACATTGAATATTGAAGTACATATCAAACTTACGTGATTATTTAAATTGAGATTACAAAGCAGCTGGGCAAATGTTGTTTGATTAGTTGTAATTTTAGCTGTATATAAATTCACACTGTATTTCTAATACCATGTGGACATGGGTAATTAGAGCCACAAAAATGTGTCCATTAGCAACTTGTTTATGATGTAATTCGTGAAACTCCATGGGATATTTTATAATTTTTCCAATACATGTAAGGAAATGACTGATGCATTCAAGAACAACTGCTAAGATGAGGAATATTGAATTCCTTTGTCAATTGCTGTAACTTTTTGTCTTTCTTTCCAACTCAAAATAAAAGTTAGCTAGAAAGGGAATTGGTAATCATGAGGTGGATGATAGAAGAAGACTGGATTTTTAAAAATGTTATATTCCTCATCTCTTTTACTTCCATGTTAATTGGATGGGCCCATGAAAAGAAATGCTATAGCTATGCATCATTGGTAGATTTTTTTGTTTACCATAATTATAATTCCAGAACAGTCCACTATGTCTTAGAAGTATAGTGTGATTTTTAGTTCATACTTTAAATTGTGGTGGTGGATGAAAGGCAGCTGTGATCTAAAATTGAAGTGGTTTGCCCCATTTATAGTAATACATAGATATATCTACTGAATTCTTGCCAGGGAAATCCTATTAAACATTGTCTATCAATATCTTTAATAGCTGGCAGGAATCCTAGTTCATATGAAGTATTTATAAATATGCTTTATTTAAGTAGATGTAGATGCACACATAGATTATTTTCCTTGCATAAAAAAGTATGTACTAGAATGAGTGTAAACTATTTTTTCCTTTTTAAAAAAAACAGGATACAGGGTTCTTTGGTATTTGGAAACCCACCAAGAGAAACAAAATGTTTAAAGAATCTTTATAAAACAATGTTAATTTGTGCTGCTCTGTCAAGGAATATCAAATTGTTTTAGGTCTACTAAAACTATATAAAAATGGGATGGATATTAGAGGTTAATATTTGTATGTTTGACACTGGTGAGCTTTTCTCTTGCTTGCAAAAATACAAGATTGAGACTTGGAAGTTCCAGCTGTTGAAAAAGCAGAGATTATATTTTCCTGGAAAAAAGGCAATTATGTTTTCCTATACAAGAATATGTTAACCTCTATTTAAATGTATAATTAAATAATCTTTTTATGAATTTTGCAAATACTGTTATGATTAAATGTTCTTGATCAAATAGAACTTTTTTGGGGGGGAACTAATGGCAGTTAATGAAAAATTCTGAATTAATGGCCCAAATCCTTGGAATATTTATGTGAACTCAGTATGTCTTATGTTCACACAAACATGGTTATGATAAAGTTGTGGTCTGTTAGCATTTCATTTTTTTTCTTTATGAAAAAATGGGATCTAAAATAAATTTAGATTACTTATCTTTAAAGTAAGTAAATGCTATGAAATGAAATAATTAGATAGATATAATAATTAGATAGATAGAAATATTAGATAAGTCACATGCAAATGTGATATACAGACAGTGTAAATTAAATTTTTTCTCAGGGAGCATTTTTAAAAAAAAATATGGTAGTGAAACATATTAGCAAGTGTTAATCATAGACAAAAAGCAGTAGTGCTTTCTTCTAGAAAGCCCTAACTAAAGCTGCATTTGGGGTATAAGGAAGATTTTCTATTTGCCTGAATGTCAAAGTTCCAGGCAAATATAAGAAGGCTTAATGCCCCATAGAAGAATGAACTTTGAGTACTTTACTATTCATATAAGTTCAGGGAGTGTAATGTCTCAATATTAAAAATGCCTTATTATCTCAATATTGTAAAAATATGCGCAAGTATAGTCAGATGGTATTTGGAATTTCAAATTTTTAAATATCTTTGGAAAGCTTCATTTATTCTTTTGTTTTGAAGTGTTCTCTTGTAAATACAAAATTGTTGAGAAACTCTGATAACATTATACAAGACAGCTTTATACATTGCCCACCCCACCATTATTTTTATATTCTCTTACATTAAACCAATGGCTTAAAACTATAGTATTAGGTGAAATAATAAAATAAATCTGAATTGAAACAACATCCTTCAAAATTAGTTGTACTCTATGTAGAGAATAATTTTATTTTTTGTATTTTACATGGGAAAAAAATCTGAATTTTGATTGTGGTTCGAGCAATTGTTCAGGAATAATTTGCTGTACATATCTGCAGTTTGGAAAGGACAGAGCACCATATTTGAGGAGAAGGGAATTCCTTAAATCATGGTTTAGTATCCACATTTCTAAACATATAGTTACTTAATTTTAAATCAGATTTAGATCAAACTAGTGGTTTTTTGAACCTTGAGGCTAAACACCTAGCAGGTTAAAATCAAAACTCATGTGAAAAGTTTATTTTGTTATAATGTTGAGAATTTGATTAAAATCTAAGGTTGTAAGTTAACTATTTTCTATTTGAAATTAAACAGATCCTGTAAGAACTGAGTAATTGTCAATTTACTATTGTATAGTAAATGCCAATTGTCAATATTGTAGTAATTGTCATTTTTACCATTTGCAAGTATCAGAAAACTGACCCAAGCTATTTACTGTATATGGTGCAATACCTAGAAACAGTAAAAATCAAAGCTAGCATGAGCTTTAATGTTAATTAACCTCAAACTGATTATTTTACAGACAACATGTTGATTTTTCATTGTTGCCATTGCACATATTAACCATATTTTAGATTTTGTGTGAACTGCTTCCACTTCCCGTTTTCCAGATGAATATTTCAGAATTTTCCATTTCATTCCAATCCAAAATATCACCTAGTTTTGCTAATACTTAATATTGGTGTCTTGATGATTTATTGTAATGCTTCACTGTAAATTGTAATGGACGCCATCTTAGTGGTATCTTTTTCTTCTGTATACAGGCTGGTTTAGCAGGAGCCCCAGCCCGGGCTGTGTCAGCTGTAAAGAATATGAATCTTCCTGAAATCCCAAGAAATATTAATATTGGTGACATCAGTATAAAAGTGCCAAACTTACCCTCTTTTAAATAATTTGTGCACTCCAGGTAAAAAATGAAAAATTATTAGCTGCTCACAAATGTTTACCAAACCAATGTTTTGTTAATTGAATAAAAGATCGGCGTACTCCATAGAAATCTTCTGTAGTAAAACTGTGAAATTGTGTTTTGCTTAGCAAATTTAAAAGAAGTGGCTCTTTTGTGAATTCTAAATAATACTTCAATGTCCTTTCAAAGCATATCAAATCTAAAATATATAATTTTCTGGAAAGGAATTCAAAGTATTTATTTTCTTTGTATAACCTCTTTTTGTATAGACTAAAATCTATACTGTAACTAGTACAACAATCCTAATCATATGTCTTCATCTGATGTGTTGCATGACAACATTGAACTGTATTTTCTTTTGCTTTTTGAATAAATTATCATAAACTATATTTAAAATATTTGTTTAAAATCGAGCAATTATTAATAGGAGTGATTTCTGTCTTAACCAAGATGAAATTATATTTTTTTCTAAGTACAAGTTCTGTATAAGGTTAGCCAGCATTCTCCATTGGGGACGGGCAGAATTCTGCAGCTCTTTCAACATAAATGTGTGTATTTCATATAACATTTTGCTTTGGATAGGGAAAGCAGCAAAGAACTATGCAAGACAAGAGGGTCTTGGTAGTTATTATTACACCTGTGTCTTTACTGATTTCTTTTTCCACGTCTAGCTTAATCTTCTTCCTGCTCATAATCTAATGTTTTCTGAATAAGAAGTTGACGAAATCTGGAATAACTTTCAAATAACTGTTTTTCTTTTCTACATCCATATTCTCTCCAAAATGATTCTCCTCTCTTATTCTGTCTCTTCAGTTTCTTCATACTCTTCCCTCTCCTCTGACTTCTACAGTTTTGTTTTTGTCAGGATTCATCCACAAACATACTCTTTTTGATCATGACTATATCTTATGCTGCCCTTTGTATTCATACTTCTCTTGTTGGTAGGCATCTCAGTTGTATTCTTGGCTGCTTCTATGATTGAATCTCAACATGTTTGCTATTCTTTATATTTGCTCAAGAGCTTTAAAAAGTTGAATATGCTTGGTGATAAAGCCATCATTATTTTAGTTTTAATAAATTAAATTGAACAACCAGATCAAGATTAATTTTGGCCGGTTATAGTGTGCTAAAAGAATTTCTGAAACTACAAATCTGCAAGGTAGAACATTCTTCAAGGTAGTTTTTTTCCCCCCTTCTCTTGATTCTCATACTTTTGGATAATGTCTAGGAGAGGCTACAGGGGATAGGGAGACACAATTCTTTCCTTCGTATGCTATCAAAAATGTAACTTTAATTACTGATTTGATTTATTCTCCCTTTCTGTTCTAATGAGTACTCAGTTTGCCCAACAAAATCTCTCTTGGCATCCTTCAGTCTCAAGAGACTATGGTATCGTGCTCTGGAAAGAGGTCCTAAAGCAGCATCTGGTGTGGCTAAAAAGGCCAATTCGAGAGTGGCAGTCCCTTCCACACTGAGGGCAGATAGAGTCTGTCCCCTGTCCAGCCCCCAGATTTTGCTGGTTCTGGGACTGCCTCTTTGCCTCAGCCTGCCGCACAAGTGTCTCTTCGAATTGGAAAAGGCCATGCTGCGTCTTTAGCCTCCAAGCTGAATGATCAGAGGTCAAGGTTTCCCAGCTGTTAATGTTCATTCCCAAGGCCTTTAGATCCCTCTTGCAGATATCTTTATATCGTAGCTCCGGTCTCCCTCTGGGGCGCTTTCCCTGCACTAGTTCTCCATTCAGGAGATCTTTTGGAATCTGACCATCAGCCATTTTCACGACATGCCCAAGCCAGCGTAGATGTCGCTGTTTCAATAGCAATATACATGCTAGAAATTTCAGCACATTCCAGGACTGCGCTATTTGGAACTTTGTCATGCCAGGTGATGCCAAGAATATGTCGGAGACAGCGCATATGAAAGGTGTTCAACTTTCTCTCCTGCCGTACATAAAGGGTCCAAGACTCACTGCAGTACAAGAGTGTGCTCAAGAGTACAACAAAATATTTTTTTTAAATATTGCCTCCCAAGCTGGCAAGCCTCCATTTCTGTTGGAGGCCACTGTATTGTATTTCAGAGACCTCTAACAATCCCAGCTTATCATTCAGTGGACTGGGTCTGAGTGTCTCTCTGTTGGGGCCTCTGCTAGGAGATTTTCCCAGAACACACTTTGTATGGATATGTAATTGCAAAGGACGGGCGGGGTTGGGGTATGTAGGTGGGGAGGCAGAGATCTCTGTACCAGTCTCCTTGCTGCTGGAGTGCTATGGGCTGAGCAGCTGGCCAGTGGGGAGGTGGTTAGAACCTTGGAAGAAGCTGGGAGGCTATAGTTTTGGGGTACATATGTTTTGTGTTTGTGTGATAGTGATTGAAAAATGAAATCAGTGTTCTGACCTGGAATGCAGGAACTGGGGGTGAAAATTAGTAAGGAAAAAGAGCAGGCAGTAATGTTGGGGTTGTGATACTCAGAGGTAGTTACGGCAAGAAACTGAAGGTAGGCCACCCTCAGGGATGGTGGGAACACTATTTGAGCATGATCTCAGTATCCAGCCATCAATACTGGTATTGGGTGACCAAATCCTTGGCAGTGTTGGGGTCTGGTTATTGCTTGTGAATGCTAAGTCATTTTGCAATCTGCCCTTATTTTTGGGTATAGCTTGGTTCTCTGATTGTCTATGGAGATTCTCAATCATCCAGGTCATAGTTGTCCCAAAGGTGCTTTTTCAAAAGGAAACTGGACTTCATCAGCAACCTTCCCAGCATGGCCAACTTCCTCTCCATTTTCCACAGTTGTCCCCCTATTCCTATTGCAGTGTGTTGAGTACCAAACAAACGGGTCCCAGACAACAGTTTTGCATCAAAATGCGTTGAATACCAAATTTGACGACTTGAAGCTGTCAAGTACTGAGGTACCATTGTAATCTGATAGGGTTTGGGGATAAGAAGTTGGGATGCTGCACTATGACAGTTAGATTTCAACTTTTTACTGGTTACTAAAAGATAAAGGGAAACAAGAAAAGAAGCATATCTATGTAAAGGGGTTGCAGTTCAAACCATTTGGAAGGATTTAATCATGCCTCCTCCACAAGATTCCTGTCTATTTTTTGAAAACCTCATGAGGCAAAAAACAAAAAAACAAAACAAAACCCCAACTCAGTAATGCATATTTTGTGACATACAAATTCCTTCTACATTACTAATCGGGTGTATAGAAGAGGACACTGGATTTATCACATGCTACTTTTCAGCCATAAGAATTGTTTTAAAATAGTTCCAAATCTACTATTCAATAATTGATTGTCCTGTGAAACACTGATAATGCACAATCTCAGTTGCAAATTAATAGGTTCATATAACATTTGCAACTGCCTTCACTTTCAAGAGGTGAAAAAAATCTGCCTCTTTTTTTAAACTATATTATAAACTTGGATGAAATTTTTTTTATACAAGGTACTGAATAGTTTTTTCTATTCAGTGCAGCTGGAACTTTCTATGTACTGAACAGGAAATACATCTTAAATGTCTTCAATTTCATAGCCAGAATCTGTTTCAAATAAAGATTCCTTGCTGAATTTTTCTGCATATTACAGCCTCAGAATAACTTATTTTCCTTTTCATGCCTGTATGAAATATGGGCATTCTTCTCAGTACCAGAAAATAGTGTAGTTCGGTGTTATTGAGCAATCTGTATTAAATATTTGTAGGCATGTATGAATATGAGATATTGTTTTCCATTGGAGTTTCCATCTCCAATGCTGCAATTTAGAGAAAGGTCACATATTTTTATTTTTACTCTTGCATCACACCACCAGGAATAAGCATCAATGAGGTATGAGTATGAATGCATCTAGTTTATATATTAAGAAATTATTCTTGTTTCTGTGAAACCAGCATTGTGTAATGTTCATGTATTAAGTCAATCCCGGGAAATCTGAGATTCCAATCCAAAATCAGTTATAGAAGGTGACTCTGGGTCCCTCTGCTTCTTCCAATCTATTTTCCAGGGGAGGGGGGGTAGAGATGAGATTGGGGCACTATGTATCTTCTTTGAGATTGTTTTGAGGTGTGAATCTAGCCTTAACCTTTAATAAAATGATCTCAAATAAGCATTGCCTACTGTGAGGGAAAGTGGGCCTGCAGCAGCAGAGAGGTAGGAGTTGACCAGTTAAAAGTTTGCTTGTCATTTGTGTTTGCGATTTTCAATTGGACAAAAAATAAAGGGCAACAGTTATTGAAGCAACATCATTTAAACTGGCTAACCTACAGAGTGCTGGGACTCACGACTCCAATGGGAATGAAATTTGGGGAAATTGTGGTCTACACCTCCAGAAACCTGAAGATTGTGTGGCACAATGGAAGATAGGAGAGTTGTATTCCCACTTTCTTTCCTGCTTTCCTCTGGCTATGCACTGAATCAGCTGATGGCGAGGCCTGACAGGTGAGCAACAAATGGCTGCATTGGAACTGAAGGCTGAAATTCGATATCTCTTTAACAGCGAGGTAAATAAAGCAAGGCTGAAGGAGCAACTCAGAATCTCGCGAGGTAGAGCTGGCTGGGGAAGGGGGCTTGGCAATCAATGGATGAGATTTGTAAGATTCTTTCACTGTATCCTTACAAGAAACTTAATGTTAGTATTCATGGCTTCTGCTTCTTTGGACTATCTCAAAGGGCTGCCATCAGTCTTACAATTCTGAAAGCATTTCTCCTCTCCTTTACTTTTACTACCCAGAAAATTAGAGAGGATTCCAAGACTTCCCAAGCCTCTTCTGTGAGTTTAGTTACATTTTGCATGATGGTTGTCTAAGCTGCAATTCCTCCTCCTGCACCCAAAAGTTATTCCCACATAGCAATTTGGACAATTTGGAATTCCGTGAGAGATTTAAGGCAAATAATAAAAATATTTTTTAAAAACTGAATGCAGATAGGGGCATTTGAAGCAGATTTTCTAAGGCTCAAGGTTGACTCAGCCTTCCATCCTTCCAAGGTAGGTAAAATGAGGACCCAGATTGTTGGGGGCAATAAGCTGACTTTGTAATAATGCCGCTTAGGGGGGGGGCGAAAGCCCTAATAAGCAGGCATATACATAGAATGAAGGCTATTGCTAAGCACATTGATTTGTGCTTAGATTGTAAGCCGCCCTGAGTCTTCGGAGAAGGGCGGGATATAAACGGGATTAAAAAAAAATAATGACGGCAACAGCCTTTATCTATAGCAATAGTTCTCAACACATTTTTCTCTCAAGTCCTTGTTACATTCTTAACAAATAATAAGGACCCTCAAAGGTGTTTGTTTTATATAGGTTATGTGTCAATATGTCGTTGTGTAAGTCATTGTCAATATCAGAAATTTAAACAGCAATTTTAATATTTTTTTGACCTCATGAACCCCCTGAAGGGTTCGCCCTAACCCTAACATCAAGGATCACCAGACCACATTTTGAGATTACTTGATCTAGAAAAACATTAGTTATGGGGCTAATCTTGCAAAAAACCAAACACCCACAGCCATTATTTATACATGCCTGACTTGCCTTTTGCAAAGCCATCCTGTCCTTCCCTTTCCCCTTCCTCTGGGGAAGGTCAGCTGAAGATTTGTGTGGGCAAGGCAGACGTTCTGGCAGCAATTCCTAATCTCCTAATTGTCCTTTCTTATGGACAGGTAGTAGTTAGTGGCAATGAGCTCAAGTTTTGTTTATTGGCAATTTTCAGTCACTAGAGCTTTGCCTCTTCATGAGGGAGGGGCAGATTTTTTATTTATTTATTTTTGCTAGCTGCTTCCCTGGTCTGAACAAGTTTACTCCTCTTCTATTTCACTGCAGTTTCCTAACATACTAAACCAAGCCAAAATGTGATTTATCTAGAAAACACTAAACCGAACAAATAGCTTTTAGTAACAAACTCTTTAGCTTTTGGTAAACGACAGTTGTGCATAACTTTCAAAAAGGCTAGTGTTAATTGCCTCTTGCCCTGCATTGCTCTACATTCAGGTTTTCGTCTGTAATCTTCTGGCAGCAAACTGGTTTTCAAACAAATGTTCTTGCCAAAAAGATTGACAACAAATGTTGCAGGACCTGAAAGAAAAAAAGAAGCAATTCTTGGAAAGGGGTATGGAACAAGGGTGAAAGGAGCAGTTTCCACCACCTAACAAAAAAACTGGCAGCTTATATTAATCTGTTAAATTTTAAATTTTTGGTGGTGTTAGTCCCAGTGAGATGGAACAGGCTTGTTTGAAGAAAATATTATGTGGACTCTGCAGTAATGATTATTATGGTCTTATATTTAGGAAGCAACTAACGTAGCTTCTGCCATCTATTTGTTTTTTAAAAATCATGTTTATATTGCTCCGAAGGCTTGAATGGTTTAATAACTTTATACAGAAGGGTATGTTTTGAGGGGAGTGGCTTGAACCTTTTAGCCATCTCCAGCAGCTATTAAGGTTCTTTGGTCCTGTATTTTAATCAAATCACACTATTTATCTACACAGCTCCTTCCAAGCTTGAGGTAATTACATTGGTGGCTTTGGGAACAAGGTAAAAGATAAAGGTCTCTTCAGGTTGAGTTCTGATGACTACATGGATGTATTCGTATCATTTGTTTGGCAACAATATGGAAGTAGTTTGTAGTTGCCTTTTTCCAGACGGTGTTTGTTTTCTCCTGTCTATCTAGGTTGAACTTTCCTAGTGGTCACCATTTGCATAGTTATTAGTTTTGACAACACTTAACTTTTTCAAGAACAGCAAAAGATACCTCATGGTGGCATTTAATAACTGAAAACATTTGTACATTTTTTCATTTAAACAATATAAAAGTAAAGTGTATACAGATCCAGCCATAATAAGTGAGGAAGAGAGAATTCTAGTATGGCTCAGAAAAAGAGATGTAGAAATTCTGTACCAGAATTAACTATTTAGGATGAAACTTCTGCCCGTGATACCTTATATGTGAGACTTGTATGGACAACTATGTGTCAGAACTTTTATTGCTAGCTATTGAAGTGTGGGAAATGAAAAAAGGGGAAGGGATAAAAAAATCTTGCAATGCACATTTTTATAATCAATTTCCATTTCCTAGCCATTTACTATGGGCTGTCAATTTGCGTTTAGTTTCTGTTTTCTGCCTTCGTATTCCTTTTCATTATTTGTCCCCTATCTGTGTCACATCCTAATGTCCCAATCTTTACCATGCTATTACCCGAGTCACCCCAGTTGCTTACAAACATTTGAAACACTTACCCCAAGATATCTGAGTTGCCTATTTATTACAGTTTTGGAGAGCTATAAAAAACATGCCTCTTGGGAAAGATATTTTGGGGGTGAGTATGCTCATGCTACCTGGATGGTGATGCATAATTAGTTATCAGTGTATTAATAGAAGTTTGTTTTTAAATTTCTGATATTAATAGTCTAGTTCATTCAGAGTCTGCAGAAATAGAGAAGCTATAACAATATATAACTCTAAGGAAACTCCAATTGAAAGATCTCCATAAAAATCAAAATCATTGGATTTTAATGAAGTATGAGTTGGTTATATTAAATTGAGTTAGATGGGTAGTTCAAGGTGTTAGTTATGACGTACAAAGCCCTTCATGGCATGGGTCCGGATTACCTACGGCAACACCTGCGACCGGCGTCAACGTCCCTCCGTCCAGTGCGCTCCCACAGAGAGGGCCTCCTCAGGGTGCCGCCGATCAAAGAATGCCGATTGGCGACCCCCAGGGGGAGAGCGTTCTCTGTGGGCGTGCCAGACCTTTGGAACAGCTTACTGGTTGAGCTCCGGACGGCCCCCGACCTTCGCTCCTTCCGGCGCGATCTTAAAACATTCTTTTTCGAAGAAGCTGGCCTGGTCTGACGGGATGGGGTTGGGTTTTTTAAAATTAGTTTTTAACTTAATATGTATTGATTTTATGGGCATGATGTTTAATTGGTTTTTAATGGTTTTTTAATTTTTGTATCTGATTTTTATTGTGTATTGCCCTGTTCACCGCCCTGAGTCCTTCGGGAGAAGGGCGGTATAGAAATCAAATTATTAAATTAAATTAAATTAAATTAGTGTTTGCCCTGTCCTCCCAACAGTGGTCCATCTAATAATCAAAGCTGCTTGAGTGCAAAGCAGACTGAAATTGGTCTGCAGAATCCATCTGGATATTTTCTCAGCTTGAATTATTATACTGATGACAACTATGAATTTTGGCATCCAGAAGTCAAATGCCCTCTCTAGCAGACACACATATACAGTGTAAAACCTTTATTTGCCTTTTGGTCTTTGGCCCTGGATGATCTAGATAAATTTTGTATTTTTCTTTAGTTCTCCTAGCATCAATCACCTTTTCCTTTTCCTATTTTATATGGATTATTTCATTTTATGAAATACAGGGTACTAATGTTTTTAAAAATGAAGTTTTGAGGAAAGGACTTTTATTTGGTTAGCAATTACACATTGCTCATCTTAGTTAAGAAATGAAGATCTTGTTTTTGAATCCGAATACAGTGGGTTAGGACGCTGAGCTTGTCGATCAGAAGGTCGGCAGTTTGGTGGGTCAAATCCCGAGTGCCGCGTAGCAGAGTGAGTGCCTGTTACTCGTCCCAGCTTCTGCCAACCTAGCAGTTCAAAAGCACGTAAAAATGCAAGTAGAAAAATAGGGACCACTACGGTGGGAAGGTAACAGTGTTCCATGCGCTTTTGGCGTCTAGTCATGCCGGCCACATGACCACGGAGATGTCCTCGGACAAGCACTGGCTCTTCGGCTTTGAAACGGAGATGAGCACCGGCCCCTAGAGTTGGAAACAACTAACACGCATGTGCGGGGGAACCTTTACCTTTACCTTAACTTTGGAAGAAATCAAAGTTGTAACAACTACAAAAGTTTCTGAATGTTTGCAATTGCTCTAGGTAACTGGCTCTAGATAAGCCTAAGCTGCAGCATATACAGATGAGGTTTGCGTATTAGACTACATCCCATTTTGATTTAACTAAAGTTTATTAAATAAATCACAGTGATTGGATTCTGGAATATGCCCTAAAGCAGTGATGGCAAACCTTTTAGAGAACGAGTGCCCAAACTGCCAGCCAAAACCCCCTTACGTATCGTCGGGTGCCGGGTGCGCATGGCCCATTGGGTGGGCGTGGCTGCGGTGGTAACGGCAGACTGGGTGGGACTAAAAAGTTCAATCAATCAACTCCAACTTTGCAAGATCTTTTTTTTCCCCACGAGAAGTTGAAGTTGATTGATTGACCTTTTTTTTTTTGCACGCAGCAGCGGAGGCCTAAAGCGAAAAGGTTTTATAAAACCCAGCTGAAGGCCTAGGAGTGAGGCAACACCGTGGGTGCCCACAGAGAGGGCTCTGTGTGCCACCTGTGGCACATGTGCCATAGGTTTGCCACCACGGCCCTAAAGCAAACAAATTGCATTATGGCTAAACATGTACAAACCCGTCAAGATGTTTTTCTAATTTCTCTTATTTTGCTACATCTGAGCCCCCTGTTCTAAAATATAGCCAGCCATTTTCTGAAGTTAAATTATATTTCAATGAAATACTTCTTGATCCATCCCACATTTTTACTCTTAGTTTTTTTCATGAATTCTATCACTTAGTGGGTGGTCAAAAATTACAAACCTGACCTAAACAACTTCATTTGTCAAACAGAAACACAACACCCACTTTCTATGGTTTCCTTTTCCTAGTTACAAAATAATTACAATTGCTTTTCTCTGTAAAACTAAACTTTTGAGCATGTGCCTGCTGCCCATATTTGGCAAAGAGAAATACACACACACACACACACACACAAATTGTATGAGCATATTTAAACCCCTTATTTTAATATTGCGAACTATTAAAACTGTTTATTTTCCTTTTATAAATGCAAGTTAGAAAGATATGATAGCTTGTGTTTATTGGATTAGGGCCAAAAACCAGACCTGGAAAGCAGGAGATGCCTGGATTTATAGATGCTCTGAGACTCTTAAATACTGTCATTTTTCTAGTTCATCTTTGACCTAGTTCAAATATTATGTATGTTTAATCATTTCAGTGTGTCCATATGTAGAAGTACTTTTACATGCAATCCAAATGTGTATTTGCAGGTGCCAATTTCATTTAATAATGTTATGCATGTAGGATTTCCTGACCTTCCATTACAGACTACTTTTTGGTGTCAGAGTTATGCTCCAGGACTTCTAGCTTGTGAAAATGGAAACATATGTTTCAATTTCAAAAGGAGAACACTCTTGTATAGTCAGCTAACGAGCATCCTTTTCCAGAAACTGCTCGTTTTCTACAGCTTAATATTTAATGTAGTAAATATTTGCAAACAATAGTTCAAAATTGCAGGATTCAATTTTGGGAAGAGGTGGCACAGTGGTAAGAATGCAGTATTGCAGGCTAATTCTGCTGACTGCCAGCAGTTCAATTCACACCAGCTGGGATATCTCCCTTGGATGATTCCCCAGATACCTCCTTAGATGTCAGCAAAGGGGAGGTTGAGTCCATTCCTGGCATGTCAGGAACTGAGTTGATTGATGATTCTGAATGGCTGTCCGGAAGGCATTTGGCTGAGGCTCCAGCTGGGGAAAGCTTACGGCAGCAGACAGCCAGCAAAGAGGAGGAAGGGAAACTGCCTTCTGCACCTGATCCAAGAAGTCGTAGGGCAGAGAAAAGGTAGGAGCAGAGAAGGTCAGACAGACTATCTGAGAGGAGAAAGCCCCGCCTTCTTGATGGGCTGCACTGGAAGCTGGCTTTTTATCACAGCATACAGATGGAGGCGTTGCTGGGAATAACATGTTTGTTTTCTAACTGTGTGTTTGGTTGTCGTGATTCCTGCTCAACTCTGTATTGACATCATGTTGGAATTGAACAGTGCCTTGGAGACAACTTTTTTTTTTCCCCGTGAACTCTCTTATGTCTGGATTTAGGTTTTGTCTAGTGGATTTAAGTTTGTCTGGTGGAGTTACTTGAGCAACTTGCAAGTGCCTTGTGGACTATTGGGCATTGCTCTGTAAACTAACCTTGGTCTGCTTGTGGCTGGACTTGATTGGGACAGTTCTGGGTTTTTGGTGAATGGAATTGCTGGGGAATATTAATAAACTCACTAAAGCACAGTTATGTGTATGTGTGAGTGAGCGGGGCAACACACTGTCTCAAGGTTGACTCAGCCTTCCATCCTTCAAAGGTCGGTAAAATGAGGACCCAGAATGTTGAGGGCAATAGGCTGACTCTGTAATCCACTTAAAGAGGGCTGTAAAGCACTGTGAAGCGGTGCTATTATGCTATTGCTATTGCGATCCTCTACCACACATTCTGGTAGAGAAAAGTTCCCTGAGGATGGGTTCCAGCATGAGTCGGAAAGCTCAGAAGACTAAACCTCTAGTCCTAGTGACTGATCCAGATTGGATCCTGCAACATTATCCTGGGACACGTATATTTGCCTTCATTTGTGAGTTCAAAATTACCTGCAAATCGGTATTGGCTCTCCCTAGGAAAGAGTGATGGACCAGCTGAACCAACCTTCTCCATGTTTCTTCTCTGGATGACCCTGCCTGTTGCTAAGCAGAGAATAGTAGGTGATAAGCAGATCTGATGCTTAATTAAAAGACTAGAAGAAACCTTAACTGCAAGTGCTTTAAAGTGCAACAATGGAGCATTTCAAAAGTCAATAGATAAGACTAGATAAGTCTTAGATTTATGCAATACAAGCAGGTTTGTTATCTTTCAAACCTCTGTAGTCCAGATGCTGAAGCAACATAAAGCATTATGGGAATATAACAGTTGGCTAGTGATATCAGAATATATGGCTTTCTTTTGCTGTTGAAGTATATTTAATTAACTGAATAAGCATTCCTGATTCCTGAATATCCCAGTATAGCATGACATTTAGCTGGGGCTGTGATTAGATATTCAGAAACTTGTGACTTTGTTTGCCTAATGTAGTGGGTATAAAACAAAAATAGCTCACCCAAGGATAGTGTGTGCTGCTTTGGCGATTACTCCCTTACACCCTTCTTTGCACATAAATAAAGCTTTAAAAATGTTTCCACCTCTGGTATGTTTTGATTGGGCCCGGTGCACTCCTCCAGTGCTCCTGGGATAACAAAAGGAGATATTTTTCTTGGCACTAACCTGCATAATACTTAAACAGTTTCTAGGGGGCAATAAAAATGGCTTCCCTTGATGCTGTACTCTCTAAAACCCTGAACATTATGATTGTTTTGACTAAGGAACCCAATTCAACCTCTTGGTTGCTCTTTTTTTGTATCTTTTCCAATTCTGCAGTGTATTCTTGAAGAAGCCGCAATCATAGCTGTACAAAGTTTTGCAAATTAGTTGTTTTGGAAATGTGAATATTAGCAGCGTGTATTTATTTACATAATCATTTATATATCTGCTGTCAAATTTGTAGCTTGTTTACAATTATAAAACATAGTAAGTTAAACCACAATTAAACTCTCAGGATTGCATTCCATCTAATTGGTTTTTTGTTTATCTAAAGCCTTGCAAAGGAACAGAATTTTACAGCCTTTTAAAATGTTAACATTATAGGGACATTCTGACTTCAGGAAACAAGCTGGCCTCCGGTCTACCTCCCTCCAGCCTGGTTGCTTGGCCGGTTGGTACCTATAGTGCTCTAGCTCAGAGGCCCCCAACCTTTTGGGCACCAGCGACTGGCTCCATGGAAAGAGTATTTTCTGTGGACCAGAGGGAGTGTGATTTTGTGTGCTGCCTGCAACTCGTGGATGGGGCTTTCCTTGTTTGTGCGTACCAGTTGCTGGCATGCTGCAGACCTGTACTGGTCCACAGACTGGGAGTTGGGGACCCCTGCTCTAGCCTAGCGGGCATACACTGGGTAGGCAGATTTTTCACCCAAAGAAGGCAGTCCCACAACTAGTGAGGACACAAACAATAAGGGGCATTATAGGTAACTGTAGAGATTGAAGAAGGGTTAGGCCAACTTTACATTTAAAAATAATTTACTTAAGCTGCTGATGCTGAATAAGGATAAAATGAAGGAGCTTGAATTCACCCTATCCATTTCTACCTGATGGATTTTATTAGAACAGTTGAGGTTTACAATGTGACTGAAATTAACTCAAATGAATGAGGTAAAAGTATAGAATACGTTTCCTCAAAATCACAGTTCATCTTGCTCTTTGTTATCAGAACTAAAGGCATAAGGTTTTTATAATCAGACACAAATTCACAAAATGTTTAATTAAAAATAAGTATGTTCTCAATCCAAACCCAAATGTTACCTTTAAATTATGTTCATAAAATGGATAATTAGGAGGCATGGTACATTTTACAAATTATGCACATCTTGCTAAAATATCCTTACTGCATGCATTCTAAAACTGTCTTTTAGTTGAATGCTATCATTTACAAGAAATATTTGATAAATACAACTAATATTTCAAATGGATTTTTTCCTCAGAAAATTTGCATCCCCATTTGCTGAGGGCAGATGTTTGCTTAGTTCTCATTTTCCCAACTCATTTTAGTCTATTTTGCCTTATGTCAGAAATAATGCCTACTTTTCCAAACATAGATAAGTTTGTAAACAGTATTTCTGGTATTCTTGTTGTTAGTCAAGCATTAATAGAAATGTTTAGTGTATAGGTAATTGGTAAGGTTAATCCCCCTTCTTAAAAATTGGAGCTCCTGTTGGTTACCATCATCTTTATGTATCAGTAAGGATTGACTGAAAAAGTTAAATAAGGAAGTTAGAACAGTAATCTACCACTCTCTACTGAATTTTAGAGTTCCACTGAGCCAGATTCCAACTGCTTCAATTCTTTTCACTTGTGCCATGAACAATAATAATAAGGCCAGTTGAGGAGGGACTTTGAGATTATGGGCAGGTTATGTATCACTAGAGATGATGCTCAATAAGTTGTAAACATGTTTGTACCATTCTTGGATGACACCAATTGCTCTCCTGCCCAGAATCACTTTATGGATCTGAATTGACAACAAGATGCCAAAACCGAGAATTTTTCTTTTTCTCATATGTTATCAAAGTCTTCCAAATGGGTCTTCTGCGCCATGAGCTTCTTTTTAAATAGAGTCTATCAGTTGCCCTGTATTTCCTGTCCAAGCCTCCAAGAAAAAAAGAGGACAAATAACTGGAAAAGCATTACATAAATCACAATCCATGTCTGGCAGCACAAAATATATCTCCCAAGCACCTCTTGGCTCTGTAGCCCAGCCATACCTACTTCTACTTACCTGCCTAGTGGAGAAGAAGCTCATGATTTACGATCCAGTGTTCTGATAAAAAGGCTCATGTAATATCACACCATTTCTGGAGGAAAGGGAGAGAGGGGCATTGTTTTCCATTGGAGAAAAGGGAGAGAGGGGCATTGTTTTCCCAAAATGGTTGGATTCATTATCCCTGTTCACCAAATTGTTACTTTTTTTTAACGGTGCAGAAGAAAGGAGAAATCATCTGGTGTTCTATTTTCCATGTCTTATGTACTCATTACATAATTCCAAGGCTGGAATAACAAAAGACCATTTCCTTTGGGGCTCTCCATGCTAATTATCCACAGCATTGCTTCTAGTGGCTCTGGAAAGTGCTTGCCTTTTGATACATAATGTAAATTGTTCCCTACTGTTCTTGTCTTCTCCCTGTTCTTGCCTGCCTTTCATCATGTTCTCCAGTTAACTGTTCTTTTGTTGACGTTTAATAATAAATAAACATCAAGCAATATTTTTGCCAGCTGAACTGAGTGGTGTGTAAGATTGTTCAGATCGAGATATGGGGATTGACTTAGAATACACTGATTGAAAACTAAACTCGCATTTGCTGCCAATGAAAGGAAAGAAGAGCATGACCAACAAAAAGTGGATAGATTTGGCAATGGTGGTAATGGATTCAACATTGGTAGACCTGAAGGGCTATATTGGGGACAGATTAACCTGGAAAATGTATATGTTCAGTGAAAATTGTCATGAATTCTTGGCATAGAGGTTTTTCAAAATTCAAAGCCTTTCTTAGTGATGGTGCTATAACATCCTGTAAGTGCCAACAAGTGTTCTAGTCCACATGATTATAATGTAGTAGAAGAATCTTAGTGAGCAATAGCAGAAGCAACATACCTAAAAGGAACAGTGTTCTGTATTTATTCATTATATTGGTTTATAATATCTCTTCCATCCGTCTTACACCAACAATTATATTCATGTTAAGCATATACAGGCAAGGCCTATATAAACTGATTTCAATGTTAACTGGTTCACCCATTTCTAAATTCTGCCTTAGTTTACCTTTAACGATTGTTTTCCATTTAAAATCATAAATTGAGATCAACTTTTGAGATTTTTTTAAAAGAGAAATTTACAACTGAATCCTGTATGTTTTTCATTTTGGGGCTCTGAAGCAAAAGTAGCAAATGAGAGACTGAAAAAATATGCAATGACAGCAATATGACTCACAGAAGAATTCTTACATATAAAAGTATCTCATATGAAAGTATTCTCATCATGCAATGGAACAACCATTCTGTATAGCCTATGGTGTTATTTGGGTATCTGTAAACAAACAGCTTTAGAGCTCTGTAGAAAAATTTACTAAAAGTCCTTTTCTGGTGACCCAGATGACTTCCTGTTACTTCTGCTGTGTCTTTTCTTTAATTAGTCAAATGATGCTAGTCAGGAGTAGACTTTTTGTTGCAGTGAACTCTAGAGCAGGATTTATTTATTTATTTATTTTATTTAGTTATATTTATATACCGCCCTATTCCCTGAGGACTCAGGGCGGTTTACAGGGAATTAAAAATCCAAAATACAAAAATTAAGAACCAAATTAAAAATATTAAATTAACCCTGTAGTCAGTTAAAAAGAACCCCAAATTAAAAATTCCTCCTCAGTCTGGGCCCGATGTTAAACCTTAGCAAACTTTAAGACTTATGAACTTCAACTTCCAGAATTCCCCAGCCAGCTAAGTCTTAAAAGTTTTGAAAGATGCCAAGGTTGAATATCTCTGCTGTAGAGAATTTGCAAGAATTACAATTAGATGCAGCCCCAGTTAACAACACAGACTTGCTTAAACAATAATAACTCTTTATCTGCATTAATTCTTCCAACCACTGAATAGTTGGAGCCATATGTATATCTTTCCAATACTGAACAGTATGTCTTTTGGTTATAAGTACAGAAATAGCCTTTTTGGTGTCAACTCCATGTGATAGAGATAAGTTTCAAATGGATTCAAAGATCCAAAAATATTAAATCTCAAAATTAAGTTAATTAAATCTCAAAATTAAGTTAATGCATTCAATAACTTCTTTTCCAAACTGAACGATTTATTTAAATGAAAGTGTTGATTGCAGTGAATTGATTTCACTGCATTTCCAACTTCATAAATGGAATGAAGTCATTTCTAAAACATTTTTTGTTAAAAAAAGATGTAATCTAAAAATCTATTGAAATTTTTGTTTTTAAATACCTCATTTTATTGGTTAAGTAAAACATGCAAATAAAAAAGGATAGATAGATAGATGGATAGATTTTGAGAAAAAATTAAAAGCAGACCAAAAGTTAAAGGATTTAAACAAATTTCTGGTAGGCATTCCTTTTTTTCCTCCCTGCCCCCTTCCTTGCTACTTGAATATTTTTATACTTTACCGTGGACATTACTACTCGTTTCTGTTTGGATTGTTTGAATTATTTTAAAAAACATTTTTCCTCAAAACCAAATTCTAAATGTGTGTTGTCTTGCTGAATGCAAACAAATTCTATTTGAATTTGGGTAGATTCACGATTTTTGCCACTATCTTAATAAATTACGATGTCTTTTATTTATGTTCCCTGACATCATATCTAATAAAATATTAGTGGCTTTAATTCAAATTTCATTTTCAGAATTTTCTGAGTATTTTGATATAAGGGATAACTGCAACAAATAATAGTTTCCATTTGTTGATGTCTGTCTGTAAATATATGCCCAGTATGTTTTTGTTTCTTTCTTTAGCTTTTTTTACTCTTTTAAAAATAATTCTATGCATTTTTCTTTTTTTCCTGTTTTAATTAATAAAAATAAATATTGAAAAATAATAACAATAACTCTATACATTATAGCCTACACTGCATCACAACCCTAATCTATTATATTGGCATATTTATTTACCTTGGTGGCTTTCATATGCAAGAAAATTAAAATTGTAATCACAAATAGGAATATTTGATATTTCTGACCTTACTGGCAACTATGGATAAACCACTGGCTATGAGTACTTTGGGAACAGATGTTACTGATGCTTAACACTGTAATTACAGTTAAGTCTCTGACCATATCAGCCACAACTATTTTCTGTACCTCTGTTCTTTTCAGCTGGTCTGTGTGTCATCTCCAACTGCTATCATGAGCAATTGCTATAAAAGTGTGAGTTCCTTCTTTGTTTTGGTTGTTCACTTACACTCTAGTTTTTGTTAGTATGGTCATATTGATGTCATTAGTATGGTGATATTGATGTCATTGGAAATATCTCTGATCAGTTTGAACTTTCATTCACCATAACTAAAAATGATCTGCCTTAAATGATCCTGCAAAGTCTATATGAATTATTTGCCACATCAAAGTATACCATTTACACAGATAAAGTACTACTTTTTCCATCTTCGGGCAATATAAATAGTCTAAACAACTAATTGCAAACATTTAATTGGTTGGTCTATGCGTGGTCATCAAGCAAATTACAAGTTGGTGTCTTCATCTTTAATACTTCAAGATGTTGGACCTCCAGCACTTCACCTTGGTCCCCACATAACGCTGCCACTGTCAACGGTAAGTTCTCTATGTCACTGATAGTTAAAGATAAAGATTTCTTCTGTCTGGTCTGTCTGATTCTAGGCGGCAGTGCTCATTTCAGCTGAAGGACCCAGCATTGTCCAAAGACAACTCCATAGTCATGTGGCCAGCATGGCTATACACCAATGGCACATGGAACACTCTTATCTTCACATTGAAGTGGTACCTATTTATCTACTTGAATTTGCATGCTTTCAAGGAGCTGGAGCAAGGACAGGAGCTCACCCCGTTGCGCAGTATTTGCGTCTCAAACCATTCAACACCACTCCATAAACTGAGATTTTTACAAGGGATTTAAACTCTTTGGGATTGATGTGTTGACTTTAGTCTTGGATCTCTCCTAGTTTCTTTAAATTATCCCAGCTGGAATGCAAAGATTCCTTTGAAAATGTCAAAGGAAACCCAATATCACCTCGATTTCTCATAATGTTTAAATATACAGCTAAAGCACAATATTAGGCATTGTAGTTGGGAACAGAATTGGAATGAATGATTTTTAATGAAAAGATGTTTAGAATGAAGTCCTTAGGATTCATTTTGGGACCAATATTTTTAAAATTGTTCATAATTGGTTAGGGTTAGTAAGTAAGGTGAAAGCTAATACAATCTCTCTACATTGGTTGAATTAATTTTAAAATAGGGAATGCTGTTCAATGTAAGCAAATGGAGACACAAAAAGAAATTGAAATGACTTGTACATATTTAGTAGACAGGTATTGATTGGGAAAGGTTTTGAGAGGTGCAATGGATGTGGTTGCTGCTACTGTTACAAACAGGAAGAAGTTGAATATTCTGGAATACAATAATTCTATGATAATTGGTATATAGTGTACAGTTCCAGTGATTACACCACCAAGCAATAAAAGCTTTAGAGAATTAAAGCATTCTGAATCATCCTTCTATCTAAACTTATGACCTTCCTGATACATATGAATGGTCATTTGCAAAACACTAAATGCTGGATTAGACTATCTTTTAGCCTGGAGAGGCAGGGCCCTTTTTATGTTCTTAAGGAATGACTAGGTTTGGATGTTCTGCCAGAAAATGGCCTTGGAATGCAGACAATAGAGTAGTTGCCAGTTTGACAAACAGCCATACTTTGGGGTGAAGCACAAAATATTTGGACATTCATATATTTTTAACTCTTTTTCTTCCAAGAAACTTGTTGAAAAGTTCACCAGACAGGATATTTGCTAGTCCTTCTGGTAAAAGTGAAGAGGTTATTTGTGAGCACAATACCCAATTGGATGCCAAAAAAAATAAACAAATGGCTGTCCAGTCTCTTCTTAAAAACTTCCAGTGTTGGAGCATTCACCACCTCTGGAGGCAGGTTGTTCCACTGGTTAATTGTTCTAACTGTCAGGAAGTTTCTCCTTAGTTCTAGGTTGCTTCTCTCCTTGACTAGTTTTCATCCGTTGCTTCTTCTCCTGCTTTCCGGTGCTTTGGAGAATAGCTTGGCTCCCTCTTCTTTGTGGCAGCCCCTGAGATGTTGGAACACTACTATCATGTCGGTCTTGAAGCGGGATGCAGCCTGTCGTCTGGCCATTTCGGGAGCCCAGCTCTGCACTGAACCGAACCGAACTGCATACTTCATTGGCCAAGTGGGGTTGCCGACTCCTCCGGTCCTAGCCCGAGCCGCCGCTGCCGCCCCCCACCCCCCACTTCTCTGAGGCTTCGCGAAAGCGACGCTCCACCTCTACCCCTCCTCCTCCCTCCTTCCCTCCCTCCCTCCTTCCTTCCTTCCTTCCTTCCCCCTCCCGCTCTTATTTCGCCCCCCGCGTCTTCAGGCGCAGCTCTTCGCTCTTTCCCGCGGAGGGGAAGCCGGGCGTCGAGATGGGCGCCAAACTGCGCTCCGGCTTCTACCTGGGAAAGAAGTTGGCGCTGCTGCTGGCGCTGCTCCCGGCCGCCCTGCTCTTGGCGCTCCTGGCGCTCCTGGCGCTGGCCATCCTCTACGGGCGTTGCGCCTGGGCACCGAAGGAACCCGAGCAGCTGCTCCCGGCCGTTCCGACCAAGCCCGGGTCCAACGCCAGCGCGGAGTCCGCGGCTCGGCCCTCGGGGCCCTGGGATCAGCAGCGCTTGCCCCGCCACGTCGCGCCGATCCACTACTCGCTCCTGCTCTGGCCCCACCTGGCGCCCGGCCTGCCCGAGCCCCGCACGCACTCGGGACAGGTGAACGTCACGGTGCGGTGCCACCAAGCCACCTCCACGGTGCTCCTGCACAGCGCCGAGCTGACTTACCGGGGCGCTTCGGTGTGGGGCCCGCTGGAGGAGGCGCCCGCCAACACCAGCCGCAGCATCCCGCTGGGGGAGGTGTGGGTGGCCCCCGAGAACCAATACCTGGTGCTGGAACTGCTGGAGACCCTGAGAGCCGGCAGCCTCTACGAGCTGCGGTTCGCCTTTCAGGGGAAGATTCAGCTGGGGCCGGACTACTCCGGCCTCTTCCTGAACACCTACGAGGACGAAGGCGAGAGCAGGTAGGTCGGTTCCCGAGGAGGCCGCTTGCTCAGACCCTGAGCCGACTGGAGGCTTATCACAGGGCTGGTGAGAACTCGCTCCCTGTAATCCTCCTCCTGCAAAGAAAGGCAAAAGACACATCTAGGGAGTTATTCTAAGCAAGGCCACCGTCCCATAATCATCACGCAGATAAATAACAATTTCTTTAAGGAAAGGGATGCCCTGTTCCGAAATAGAATGAAAGGAATTTTGGTGACAATGCATCCAGCTGGTTGGCCCAGATGATGACCTGTTTTTAAATTGTAAAGGGTATTAAGTAACACTTCTGTGGTCAGCTGATATTCCCTGGAGTTGCCCAGGACCTTTCATAGCTGCTGCACTGTTGGCTAGTTCTTGTTCTTTACTGGGGGGGGGGGGAAGGGGGGGAAAGAGATACAGGGTGAGACAGTGGTGCAGTTTGATCATACAGGGACTGAATTTAATGCATGTATGGTCCAGCCAGCTGTATTGCTTCTCCTGTGAAGCACCCAATTTAGAACATTGAGAACATAGAACACAGAATAATAGAGTTTGAAGGGACCTCAGAGGTCTTCTAGTCCAACTCCCTGCTTCTAGGTTGCTTCTCCCCTTGGTTAGTTTCTGTCCATTGTTTGTTGACTTGCCTTTTGGTGCTTTGGAAAATCGATTGACCTGCTCATCTTTGTAGGAACCCCTCAGATTCAAGGTGCTGCTGATGACCTATAAAGCCCTAAATGGCTTGGGTCCAGACTATCTAAGGCAGGGGTGTCAAACTCAATTTCATTGAGGGCCGCATCAACATTGCGGTTGCCCTCAAGGGGCCGGGTGGGTATGGCCAGGGTGGGTGTGGCCTACTGGGTGGGCGTGGCTAGAGTGTGTATGGCCTACTGGGTGGGCATGGCCAGCTCTACAACGTTCACATCAAGGGTGCCTATGGGGGCCTGGGCAGGAGTGGGACAGATCTGAGGGTCTCTGGCAGAAGGAGCATCTCTGGGCCAGGGCCAAGGAGTGAGGGCCGTTCCCTCACTGTTTCCAGGATGGCTTCGCGGGCCACATGAAACCACTTCGCGGGCCGGATCTGGCCCCCGGGCCTTGTGTTTGACATGTCTGATCTAAGGGAACACCTGCTGCCGGCATCAACTTCCCATCGTCCTGTGCGCTCCCACAGGGTACCGCCGGTTAAGGAATGCCGGCGGGTTATTCCCAGGGGGAGGGCATTCTCTGTGGCTGCGCCGGCCCTATGGAACCAACTACCCACGAAACTTAGGACTGCCCCCGACCTTCGTTCATTTCGCCGGGACCTGAAAACCTGGCTCTTTGAGCTGTCTGGCCCAGACTGAGGGGTTTTTAATTTTTAATTGGATTTTAGATTTTAATTTTTAGGGCTTAAATTTAATTAATTGTTTTAACTGATTTTAATTTTTGTATTTTATGTTTTAATTGCTTGTAAACCGCCCTGAGTCCTACGGGAATAGGGCGGTATATAAGCTAAATAAATAAATAAATAAATAAATAAATAAATAAATAAATAAATAAATAAATAAATAAATAAATAAATATTGGAACAGTGCTATTTTATTGTGAGTTGGGGAGATGTTTGGTAAAATTGATTAAAATGAAAAAAATGGGCATGCTTGAATGTGCTTTTTAAAACTTGTCAGCACTTTTCTAGATAAAAAGTGAGAGTTGCTAGAAAAAAAATAAGCTTTGTAGAGCTGAGGCAATTTTTGCACTGTCAGTTTGAAACAATCTCAAAATTTCCAATGGAAAGAGTACATAAAAGAGGCATGGATTACTCTCCTACCCTTCTGTAGTTGACTACTGTCTGTTCTGCCAGTAGGATGTAAGGTGGCTATCTCAGCTTTCTTCTCCCTCAGATCCTCTGCTTTTTGCACCCTAGTGCCCCTACTTTTCTGTCTTAATGTAGCTGCTTGGTGATTTCTGCTGCCATTGCCACATGGTAGTCACATGGCTCTTTTTACCTTATGTTTTCCCACATAACCCTGGAATGTGAGACAGGCTGTGCCATTACTGAAGAATAAAGCAAAAAAATAAATAAATAAATAGAGAAAAATAAAGTGGATAAAAATGAAACAAATTCTCTAGTGTAAGGCATGTGACAAGGCAGTCACCACCCTTTCTCTTTTAGAAAGACATTATTTTCAAAATGATTTATTTTGTTAGATTTTTATCCTACTTATTCTATAAGTAACTCAAAGTGGAGAGTTTATCTAACATTCCCCCCTCCTCTTATTTTTCCCACAACCACAATCCTGTGAGGTGAGTTGGGCTGAGAGACAGTGACTGGCGTAAAATCGCCCAGCCATTTTTTTTTCAAAAGCCTCAAGTGGGACTAGAACTCAGAGTTTCTTGGTTTCTTAACCACTGCATTGTTTATAAAGAAGAAAGGAATGTAAAAATAATTAATCTTGTTGTAAGGATTGCATGTTTCTGTTGGAGGAAACAAACTTGTAACAAGCTCTGCAAAATCACAGATAACATTTCAGAATAATCTCCTATAGAACGTAAGACAAGAGAGGCTTGGGGCAAATTACAGTCTGGGATGGTGGATCTGTTAGTAGGAAAGGAGCACGGCAACACTTGGCAAGATGCATCAAACCTGAAGTCAAGAGGGTTGTTATTTATTTGCACAAGGTGAGCATTCTTTTTATTTGAAAACTTGTTGAAATTAAAATAAATCGGCTTTCTTTTTTTTGTAATGCCCTTGACCACGGGTCGGCAACCCGCGGGTCCGGAGCCGCATGCGGCTCTTTGAGCCGTCTCCTGCAGCTCCCAGCCGCCCGGTGCGCGCGCACCTCTCCAAATGGAGAGTGGCACCGCCCGTTTGGAGAGGTGCGTGCGCACCTCCCCGAATGGGCGGAGGTGCGCGCGCACCTCCCCAAACCTTTGGAGAGGTGCACGCGTACCTCTGCGCGAACGGGCCACGGTGTCGCTCTTTGAGGAAGCTGCCGCGGCCCGTCTGCAAAGCTGCCGAAAGCGGCAGCTTTGCAGATGGGCCACAGCAGCTTTCTCGAAGAGCGACGCCACTGCCCATTCCGAGAGGTGCGCGCGCACCTCCCCGAATGGGCGGAGCTGCGCACGCACCTCCCCGAATGGGCGGAGCTGCGCGCGCACCTCCCCAAACCTTTGGAGAGGTGCGCGCGTACCTCCGCGCGAACGGGCCGCGGCGTTGCTCTTTGAGGAAGCTGCCGCGGCCCGTCTGCAAAGCTGCCGAAAGCGGCAGCTTTGCAGATGGGCCACGGCAGCTTTCTCGAAGAGCGATGCCGCTGCCCATTCCGAGAGGTGCGCGCGCGCGGCAGCTTTGCAGACGGGCCGTCGCCGTCGGGCAACCGGGAACCGGTTCCATCTCACTTTAAAAAAAATGGCAACTGCGTGCGTCCGCGCATGCGCAAAAACATTTTGCGCATGCGCAAAATGTTTTTTGCGCATGCGCGTGCATGGACACACGCACACGGCTCCCAGTTTTTTAAATTTGTGATGGAACCGGTTCCCGGTGGCTCTTTTCCTTTTTTAGGTTGCCGACCCCTGCCCTTGACAATCCTTGTTCTTTTATATTTCTGAGCAAGTCAGACATAAGGCCAAATCCTCTCTTCACTTGGCAGTATGTTTGCTGTCCAAATACCAGGATGTTTTGAAACATGCTAATAACTAATCCACTCTTTCCTATCCTGGCACTCTCTAACTCATGTGCATCTGTTTATTCTTTTTTGGAATTGTCATCTGACACATCTGGAAAACACTAGGTTGGACCAGGCTCACCCTTTACTTAATTGAACAAATAGAAATTGTGAAGTATTATAGGTGGGGCTCACATATTCTGCTAAGTATGGTGTGTGGACTAATCTGCAGTTGACTGGATTCACATGTAGTGCTAATACATAACAGAAATTGGTAACTTTTTTGCAGCCAAAAGTAATACAGGTTCTCCCTATCTAACAACGAATCCTTTTTATCAACTTTGTGTATGTTTAGCAACTGTTTGTGATGGTGCTGAAAAAGTCACAATTGTTGCAGCATCCCTAGAGCCATGTGATTGAGATGTCAATGCTGCAAACATTGACATGTTTTTGCACTGACAATGTAAGAGACAGCCTTTTGTTTAAACTGCTTCACTTTGAATCTTGAAGGGAGGGAATTTTTCTAACGTCTATTTTGAGAAGATAAGAAGCCCGGTACAGAATGGGAGGAGAGACCTCATATGTGAAACTAATTGGATAACGTGATTTATGACGTGTAGATAAGGGCGGGGATTGTGTGTGTGTTACTATGGGTTTGGGGGGGGGAGGAGATTTCAGATTCTGGCATCCCTCCATGAGTGCCGATGTTTTGTTTTATTACTAAGACTTTTTAGATAAATAATATGCCTGCAATTTGTTTGATTTGTATTATTCATCGGAACCATGACATGAGCTTTGAATACTTCACAACTGGCAGGCATTTCCCACCACTGCAGCATCTTGCAGTCATATGATTGCCATTTTCGACCTTTGCAGCTTCTCACAAGCAGAATCAATGAAAAAGCTGGCCGTAAAATTGCCAGTTATGATCATGTGATGTTTCGCTTTATGACCATGTCACCAAGCAATGGACTTGCTGGTCCCAAATGTGGCAGTTAAGTGAGGACTACCTGTACTTTTCCCTCCCCCCACCCTGAAAACTGAGGACCACAATATAGATCAAATCATACTGTACACAGTATATGGAAGGGAGTTGGTGTTTTGAAGGAATTTTGTGGGGATGAGAGAGAGAGAGAGAGAGAGAGAGAGAGAGAGAGAGAGAGAGAGAGAGAGAGAGAGAGAGAGAGAGAGAGAGAGAGATTCCTCCTGTAATTTAATCAGTGAAATTGCCATGCTTCAGAACTCCAGATGTATACAAGTCACTTCCTATATTAAATTATCAGACAACCCTTTAAGATGCATTTAAAACTGGCTAAGCATAAACTGTAACACAAACCACAAGGAATATGGAATATATTGTGATGGAAAAATAATGAAAAGAAGCTAGAAATTCTCTTAACCTCCCCTCCCCCCCCCCTCTCCCACTTGCATAGATAAAATAAGATCAGCTTGAGGCTGCTGTAAGATCCAAGAACAGTGAAGTTTCTGCTGTCCCTAGAGCCCCTTGAATGCTATCGCAGCAAAAACCACGAGGAAGCCCTAATCCCTTCACATACAGATTTGTGTGGGGCGGAGGGCAGCCTCCGTGAAGAAACTTTGCTAACAAGTTGAGAAACGGCGGGCGTTCCACGCTAATCCGGCGCGCGAGTTGCCTGCTGATCTCCCCGTTCCTGAGGGACTCCAATTGGAATCCCTCAGCTCGCCTGTCGTGAGGGCGAGGCTTTGGTTATACAATAGCAAAATAACTTTTGTTTTCTTTGTTTAACGCGAATCTCCCCCAAATCTTGTTCATGAATCAGATCTCTTAGATTTCCCATCTCTCAATCCCAAAGAATTTCTTCTATTGGTCGGGGGTTCCTGTTTCTTGGAAAGAATAAAAAATTGCAATAAGTGTGCTTCCTTTATTTGGCAAATTTCCATGACATCTTTATCCATAAAGTTCGTTCTCTCTCTCTCTCTCTCTCTCTCTCTCTCTCTCTCTCTCTCTCTCTCTCTCTCTCTCTCTCTCTCTCTCTCTCTCTCTCTCTCTCTCTCTCTCTCTCTCTAATTTATGACTAAAGAGAAAGTAAAAATAAGAATGAAAAATTGGGGCATGTATTTTTTTTAAGCCTTTGTCCCTGACTGTACATTTCCCCACTTTTTGTATTGGAATTAAGATTGAAAAGTGAGGATTTTCAGTTAAACAAAACAAGTAGGTATATTTAGCCTGATTCCATATGCTTTAAAGCAGAAGTCCCCAACCTTTTGGGCACCAGGGACCGGTTCCGTAGAGAGAGGTTTTTCCATGGACAGGAGGGTGCGTGGTTTTGTGTGCTGCCTGCATCTTGTGGATGGGACTTTGCTTGTTTGTGCAGACCAGTTGCTGGCATCCCACAGCCCAGTGCTGGTCCATAGACCGGGGGTTGGGGACCCCTGCTTTAAAGCACCTCAGCTTACCATTCACCTAAAGAGAAATAGCATTTTTGAAACCAAGAAGGACTCTTCATTCCTTTAGAATAATTTTTACTGAAACTAAGGGTTAACAAATATGCTTTGAGAAGTAGCATTCATAATGCCAAATACAAGGGCATGTGCTTGATACAGTATTTCAGCAGGTCAGATGGTAACTCCCCTGGCACTTTATTTGTATAATGTTTCATGCCACCCACCATTAAAATCTTCAAAATTATGGAGGGTGAAACTTAGTATGGAACATGTTCCTTTCTTTGGGTGGTAAATTAGACTTGAAGTGGCAAGTTGGGGGAGACAGGTGCATTCCCGTCTCCAACATGGGAAAGAACAGGCTGAAGCTGAATAGTGCCAAGTTAGATGCACTGTTTGTCCATCAATGTTCTGCATCAACTCCTATGAGAGTTCCTACCTCTAGGTAGGCAGGAAGGGAAGCAGGAAAGCATCACTTCTGAAGGAATCGGGTTATGATCTGAGGATCCTTCTGGATTCATGGTTTTTGATGTAACAGATAAAAGCCTATATAAAAAGGCCTTTGGTTGGTATAAAATTTATATCCTTACCTGGTTCCCATCATTGAAATATATACTGTGGGCCCTGCAACCATTACCTTTTTACAGTTTTGACCAATAAACTATACCTAGAGGACTACCTGCTCTATCCTGAATCACTACAACCTATTAGATCATATATGAAAAAAATACTTCTAGTGGCCATCATTCATCAATCAATGAAATCTCTGAGGAAGATATAGAAAATGATCCAAAGAAATTTTAACCTGTGCAGGGTTATGTTCTGTTTTATTTATTTTTCTTATTTCACTGTTATAAAGTTTTGTTTTATGTTCTTAATTTTATCATGGCTATCTTAAATTTTCTGCAATTTAAGCCTCTGAGAGGCTTTGAACAAATGCATTCCATAATTACATATTAGAATAATATTTCTTTCTTTTATAGCTCAGAAGATGTTAAGTATGTGTGAATCTTATTTTGGGAGATTGTAGGAGAAGAGCTATATTAGTCTATGGTGGGAAAAATTTGGAAATCCAGTAGCACCAATTTTGACTAATGCTTTTGTTGTGTATGCCACCTGAACACCAGGTGGCATCAGTCAGGCAATCTGATTGGTCAACCTGTCCGGCGGGAAATATAGGACACCGGGTTGGGTGTCACCTGTTTGGCGGGAGAATAGAGCCAGTGGGTTGGCTGACTGTGGGGATATGGGTATCATTATAAGAGGGCACCTGGGGGGAAAGTTCCTCAGTTCCATCTTGTAACCAATAAAGACATATACTCTGAGTGCCGTCTCCTGGTCATTGCACATGTCACCCACTACTTAACAGCTTTCTATTAAAAAATTCGTGACCTGCTGTTCACTTGATAAGATGCACAGAATGGCTAGCCCATGAGTGTCAAACTCAGCACTCTTTTTGCATTGCTGGCAATGGGGTGGGTGTGGCTTCGGTATGATGAAACTGGCCTGTGGGCCGGCAGTTTGACACCCCTGGATGTAGGATTCATTTGAGGTGAAGTGGAGAATTGGGGGAACAGGAGGGAAAATAGGTTGGTTATGCGGATGCAGGGTACATGTGAGACAGATTATAAACACCTTATAAATTAATAATTGTGTAAAAAAAACCCCCACTGTGTTTGTTGAGACCTTCTGAGATTTCCTGAACTCCTATACTTTTTGAGTTTCTTGCTTAACAATATTGTTAAAGCCTCACTTTTCTAGACTTTGAGGTCTGCTATGGAGGATCCTGGAAATTCGAAATACTCCAATTTTGCTCTTGCTTTGAGTCCTGATGTCAAGCTTGTGTTCATTAGATCTTTTGTGCAAAATCTGGTCTACTTGTCTTATGTTGAACCCAGAGGAGCATTGCTGGCAGATGATAGTGGATATGACATTTGGAGGAAGAACATTTGAAGGCACCTCTAACTTTGTGTATATGGTTGCTGGGGCCTGTGATCGTGCTGTTGCTGTAGATCAGGGGTGTCAAACTGTCAGCCCATGGGCTGGATGCGCCATGCAGAAGCTGTGCCCACCCCATTGCCAGCAATGGCAAAACTGTCCAGATACATTGCATGATGTCACGTGGCATCACGAGTTTAACAAGTTTGCTATAGATGTAGGGGCAAAGTAGATATCTGGGTTTCTTGCAGTGTCTGGTTCCCACCCTGGCATCATTCCCAACCTGTTGCTCCTTGTTGCTTAGGAGGATCAGTTTCAAGTATGGGCCTGCCAGCCATTGCCTAAGAAAGTTTTCAGTATTGTCTGTAGCTTAATCATGCATTTGAATGCCTTGAGTTGTGATTGGTGATAATCAGTGATGTTTTGCTGTTGCTGTTTCTGTGATCTGTCTTTTAATATGTCCTTCCTAGGAATTATCTCGTTTGACTGCTTTCACTATTGGATTTGATGGTGGGTGATCAAACCCTGGTTTAATTTAATCATTGATCATCTCGGTTAAGTGAGTCAGAACAAATGTGGTTGTAGTGTAAAGCCCAAATATAGATGGTAGATTAGGTAATTTGTACTGAATGGAAGCTGGAAGCAAGTAGGAAGCTGAATGGAAGCTGGATGGCAATCTGTAAGTTTCTTGTATATTGTGATGTTTATGTCCCATGTATCACTTTATGATGACATCAAGGATTTAAGGCCATGTGTACATAACTTCATTTGGTACTGGATTGGATTAGAGCAGCACCATCTTGAAGGTATCAGTGCAAATATCTGGTTTTGCTTGCATGATTGTTTTAAAATGATTCAACTGAATTCTATTTGTATTCTAATTAGGTGGATGATTGTTTCACAGCTACAACCAACAGCTGCAAGATATGTTTACCCATGCTTTGATGAACCTGCAATGAAAGCTACCTTTAATATCAGCATTATTCACCATCCCAGCTATGTGGCACTTTCCAATATGCCAGCTTTAGGTAATTAATATAAATAAAGTCTTATTTGAGCACAGCTCCTGCTGGTTTCATGAACATACAATTTTGTAGCTTTCTTAGTAGCGGTAGGGAAGTGTTAACACTGTGCAGTATTCTTCTGAAATGTTTTTTTCCACTTCATGTTTGGACTATAGTTATGGAAAATCCTGATCATCTCCCATCCAATTACTAATTAAGTCCATTCTTGTTTAGCTTCCAAAGCCAAACAAGATGCCAATATTATGTTACGCAGGTTGTAGCAACAATAGTATCATAGTTAAACAGTAAGATGCTTTGAATATGTAAAATCTGAATTCCACCACATTGAAAACTGAACTATTTACTCAGCTCCTATATTTCCCCCCCCCCCACTTTATTTTCATGTGCTTTGCTTGCCCAGTGTTTAACAGCAATCACATCTGGAACAAATATAAATTTAATAAATTCAAATTCAAATTCAAACAAATTCTATCTCAATGAATTCTGTTATAAATACCAAAGAAACTGTGTGGCTATCCAATCAAGTAGCACTAGATTGGAAAATTAAATATCCTTCCAACTTGACATTGCTTATAGCAAGTGTTTCCTGCTATTATGCTGGAAATATACATTTATAAATACAATAATATTTATTCTCAGAATAATTTTGGTAGAAAATAGAAGCTAGATTTACATAGTATCTACAACACAGGAAGCCCTTTCATATACGATTCTGATTCACTAGCATCTCTTGCAGATGTTTCAAGTTGGTTGTCTATTTGTTTTTTCCTCTAAGAAGATGAAGGCTGCATTCATGAGAGATGGCGATAGGGGAGTCAGCTTTCATGTTATCCTCATGTCAGCCATGAGGTTGGGCATGGTGAGAGAGAGTGATTGATCCAGAATCACTTAGTGAGGTTCCATGGCTGATGGCGGATTGGAATGTCACTACCTGTATACCTTTATACCAGGGGTCCCCAGCCCCCAGTCCATGGACCAGTATCGGGCTGCGGTATGCCAGTAACCAGGCCACACAAACAAGCAAAGCCCCATCTGCGGGATGCAGGCAGCACACGAAACCACGCCCCCTCAGTCTGTGGAAAAACCTCTCTCCTCCGGTCCCTTGTGTCCAAAGGGTTGGGGACCTCTGCTTTATACCAAAGGTGCTGACTTGAGAAATATGTTTATGAAGGAGGCTAGAAATTGCATTGCAGAGTTTGGGCAGACTATTAATTATCCTAAGGTGTGGATTTCAATTTTAAATCTTCTGTGCTTTGAAAAAAAAGAATATTGGTATGTTATTGGTAGAAGCAAATATATTGTGCCTATCTTTCCCATCAGCATACTGTCAGAGTCCTTACCAGCCCTGGTTCCACAAATGATAAATGATGGTCAACAAGGTAGCTGGCTAGGCAGGAACATTCTGACCAGTGTTTATTGACGGCAAATAACAACAAATAAAGTCAGCACTGGGAGTGACTTGCTCCCAGTGCCTTATATACAGGCAATCCCCTCAGCTCCACCCCCCATCCAACCTGCCAGCATCCAGCGTCCGTCCCTAAAACCAGCATAGCTGGCCTCCGCCTCCCCCCTCCAGCGCCGTCTCCAGCAGTCCAGCATGCAGCCAGGAGCCTCAGCTGCTTGGAGGTCAGGCATTCCCAAGCAAAGGGGAATTCCCCTCCCTTTCCCTTCCCTGAAGAGGCAAGTATGATGGAAGCAGGCAACTTTTTTTGTAATTGCACTTATTGGGCTTTTGAAATTTTAAGGTATTTCAGGCTTAGCTCATTACTTTGACTGACTTTATTTTTAAAAGATGCTGTTCCCCCTCCCCCCCTTCCATAACTGCTGAAAATCTTGTTGCTGAACTTGATAACCATGGTTTTGGGATTGTTGGGAGTGGAGGCAAAATTAGTGCTAGGAGGACCTGACATGGGCTGTGGATTCCTCAATTCTGCAATGCAATATGAAGCATATGGAAAGTAATAAACTACAGTTTATTTATGTATTTTATATATATAGTGGACATAAGAGCCACTTTGATGTAGAGATTAAGATTTAGATTAGAAACTAAAAGATAAATTCTAGACTTAAAACCAGCTGGGGGACTTTGGGCGAGTCACTTTTTCTCGAACCTGGGAGGAAGAACCCTGCGTAAACCATTTCTGAAAAATCTTGCAAAGTACCGTAATTGGGGATTCATCCAGGCAGTCACCAGGAGCCAAAAAGTGACTTGAAGGTACAAAAAAAAAGCTAATATATATTTGGATTGCTTCTTTATTTTTAAATAGATGCATCTGAGTATAAAGATGTGAACGACAGTGCACTGAGTGCTTTGATGAATGAAACTACACCAATTAACTGGACTATCACAACATTTGAAACAACACTGAAAATGTCTACATATATTACTGCTTTTGTGGTCTGTAAGTTTGATTATGTCACCACAACTGAAAGAGGCAATCAGGTAAATAAACGTCTTGAGGTTACATTATACTAACAGTATGGGTTTGCATTTGTGATTAAGTTTTGTGTTACACCAGACATTCCTAAATTTAATTGATTCAGTAACATATAAATGGCATCGATCAGTGAGAAGCACAATGCAATTAAATTAAAAACTGTATGAACTCAGCCATTGTAGTTTGCAAACCTTAATATGTAACTTACTGTTATGTGAAACCAATCAACAGTTGTTTTTATTTATTCATTTATATGTATATATTTATCAAATTTGCATGCTTGCTGACTCCCTACAACTCTGGTTGTGTCACAATAGTTAAGGAAACTGCAATGCTAACCAAATAATAATAGGTAGATAAAAAAACCAAATCCAGTCTAAACATCTGGCTGGCAGTATGACAAAACTAAAAGGTATTAGAAGATATGTGTACACTGTAAGACAGACAGATACACTAAAGGAAAAGTTGAGCTAATTATGGACTTGATTCTTACTATCTGAAATACTTTTTTCTAATAGATACGTGTTTGGGCTCGGAAGGATGCTATTCAAAAAGGATATGCTAATTATGCTTTAAATATCACAGGGCCAATATTTTCATTTCTGGAAGACTTACTAAACATCAGTTATCCTCTTTCAAAAACAGGTATGCTAGCTTGTTAACTTTTAAAAATGTTTAAAAGACTATTGAGACTTGCAAGCATAGTAGCTTCAAAAATGCTGTTGTATCTTATTTCTGGTCTTAATTTAGTAATTTGTAATGTAACTGTTGTAAAACTGCATTTCTAGTGTTCAGAAAGTCATTGGTTCTTTGGCAATTAACATTTTGATGCATACCATATTTTATTATATTGTATTTGGAATATTTATACTTCGCTTTTCTGTTTAAAAATGGCTAGAATGACTTACAATAGATCACACAAAGATTTTTCAAACGGGCACAAGCCCCTGTGGCAGAAGTCCCCAACCCCTGGCCTATGGTGGGCTAGCGCACACATGTGAAGCTGCATTGGTGAAAGAGATGCATGCGCAAAAGCATCCTCTCTCTCCCCTTTCCGTCTCCGCTGTCTGCCAAGCCGGAAAGGTTGGAAACTGCTGGCCTATGGGATCATCTCCAAATCTGAGGGAATTTGCATATTTCTGGGTTAACATAAGGCATAAAAGATGGCCAGATGGGGCAGCAACTGCAGTTCTGCTCATCAAAAAAGGCTCTGCTGAAAGATGGAGGTGAAATACCAAGCCTTCATGTAATAATCTGCATTTTATGGAGTACTGTACTCTTATCCAGGGGTTCATAATCTTGGCAATTTTAAGATGTGTGACTTTAACTCCCAGAATTTCCCAGCTAGCCACCCTGCAGCTCCCATCTTGCTACAGTTACTGTTACATTTCAATGCATTTTAGTTCCAGCTGAACTTTATTTGGGGATTTTTTAAATACTGCTCTGGATACAGCTGCTTATTATTAAGGGAATATTTTGTTTTGTTTTTGTTTGAGGCTATAAGCTGCCCAGAATCCTTTGGGGTTGGGTTATAAGTACTATAGAATAAATAACAAAACAAAACAAAACAAAAAATAAAATAAAATAAATGCCCAGTTTCTGGGATTCATGTTCTCAATGTCTTTAGGGGACTAAATACTATGGAAACCCTGTGATAATAAATATCAAATTATAACATGTAGATTCTTGTAGATGCTATATATTGTTTACAATGTCAGCCCTTTGAGATAGGCTAGGTCAAGAAAAATATACAACAGGATTCCAGGAATCTAGTAAGGTAGAATAATAGAAGTTTGAAAGCCTGCCCAAGTTTGTCCCATCTTATATGAAACAAAATCAAGGCATTATTTTTAGTGTCTTTCTCGTGCTTTCCTGTTTTTCAGGGCTGTAATTTTTTTTGAAAGTTGCCTCTTAATGGCTTGCTAATTAGCACTTATAGTAGCAAAAGCAATTAGACTTATATACCTCTCCGTAGTGCTTTACAGCACACTCTGAGTGGTTTACAAATGTCAGCATATTGCCCCAACAATCTGGGTCCTCATTTTATCAGCCTTAGAAAGATGGAAGGCTGAGTCAACCCTGAGCCGGTCAGGATTGAACTCCTGGCAATGGGCAGAGTTAGTTTGCAATACTGCAATACTGCATTCTAGCCACTACGCTCCCACAACTCTTCTCCTTTCCTATCCATAAGGTCAGTTCCATATTCCTTTCCATAGATTTACTGCCTGGATTTGTACAGAAAGAAGATTCTGAATTTGGTATTCCTTGTGTTCATTCAAAAGGGGTCATTTTAGATTGTTATGAATGAATAATGCTCTGTTATCAGATGCAGAGTATATACTTTGTGTGTAGATAAGATTCAATCCTAGATTGAATCTTTGGCATCCCTGAAAAGGCTTGGGGAGGTTTTGGGTTGAAATGTTGCTGAGAGAATTAGTAACTTCAGCTCTTATGTGAATACATGTAAGACAGGGTTTTCCAACCGGGGGTGCTTGCAACCCCTGGGGGTGCAAGATGATATTCCAGAGAGTGCAAAAACTTGGTTTTTCAAAATTATAGTATATGCATCATTCGTTGCCATTATTTTGACTTTTGTAAGGGTTGCGAGAATATATCAGGAGTGTTCTAGGGGTGCACGGTATAAAAAAGGTTGGGAACCACTGATGTAAGACATTCTTCTAATTTCCTGTGTAAATCTTAATGTGACTAGTTTGATTTTGACTTAGAACTATGTGTGGACCTAGCATTGTGGTTTATTAATCCTGCTTTGTGGTTTATCACTAGTTTTGATGAGCCCTCTAGACATTGTTGAACATACTCACTTGACATAATATGTGATTCTTGCTAGAGATAATAAAATAAACATATTTGAAATAGAAATTGGGTAAATTACATGAAAGTAGCATTTGTAGATCTAAATGAATGATACTATTAATCCTGAGTATCTTGGGAAGTATGTGATATGTAAAAAGGGTTTATAGTATGTAATTATGTTAAGAATTAAATTGTTAAAATGACTCTTTTCCTATTCAAATTCCATTAGATTTTGTTGCAGTACCTCTTATGAATCACGGTGCAATGGAAAACTGGGGACTAATGATTTTCCATGAAATATCTTTATTGAGTAATCCAGAAGATAACTATATATCAAATAAAATGCAGATTTGCCAAGTTGTTGCTCATGAGATAGCACACCAGGTATGCAGTAAAATATCCTGTACAATATTTTCATTCATCATTACAATCAAAATGTTACTTCCTAATTACAGATAGTCTTCTATTTGCAACTATTTGTTTAGGTCAGGGATCCCCAACCCCCAGACCGTGGACCGAGACCGGTCCTCAGCATGTCAACAAGCGGGCCGCACAAACAAGCAAAGCTCCATCCTTGGGATGCAGGCAGTATTCCAAACCACACCCCCTCTAGTTTGCGGAAAAACCTTTCTCCATGGCACCGGTCCCTGGTGCCCAAAAGGTTGGGGACCTCTGGTTTAGGTGACTGTTGAAAATACAACAGCACTGAAAAAGTCACTTATGGCCGTTTTTCACATTTATCATTGTTGCAGCATCTTCATGTGATCAGAACTTGGGTGCTTGCCAACTGGTATTTATTTATGACAGTTACACTGTCCCTGGGTCATGTGATCACCATATGTAACCTTTCCAGAGGGCTTCTGACAAGCAAAGTCAATGGGGGAAGCTTTACAATCGCCTGATTCACTTAACTGTTAAGTGATTCACTTAACAACTATGGGGGAAAAATTGTAAAATGAAGCGCAACTCACAACAGCTGTGTTCCTTAGCAATGGAAATTTTAGGCTCAACACATCTGGAGAGTAATAGATTGGGGAATGCTGATCAAGCAATATAAACTGGTGCTTCTCAGCCTCTGCAATTTTTTTGATGTGTGAGTTCTAATTCCCAGATTTTCTAGTACACTGGGGAATCCTGGGAGTTGAAGTCCACACATCTTAAAGTTGCTGACATTGAGAAACACTGCCTTAAACATTAATCAGGAAAAACATTATGCTTGAAGGAGAGAAGGATTCTACAAGAAGGAGAAAAGCAGCTTCAAAGCTAGTTTTAAAAATATTTGCTTGTATTAACAGTCTTATAATAAACTGTATTATGTATCGTAACATACAACTAAGATCAAAGTATATTAAATAAGAGGCCAAAACAGAAATAAATATAATATTAACATTCAAAACAATAATATAAAACTAAAATAACAGCAATCAAAAAACCTGGTTGTCAGTAAATAGTTGAAAAATACCTCTAAAGCAGAGGTCTCCAACCCCTGGTCAGTGGACTGACACTGGTCCAGGGCATGCCAGAAACTGGGCTTTGCAAACAAGTGAAGCCCCATCCATGGGATGCAGGCAGCCCATGAAACCACGTTCCCTCCAGTCCGTGGAAAAATCTCTCTCCATGGAACAGGTCTCTGGTGCCCAAGGTTGGGGGCGATTGCTCTAAATAATTAATGAAACTATTAAAAATGTATTGTCTTGATACGGATACAACAAATAAAATAGTCTAGTATTTTCACTGAGATAATTTTGGTATTTTTTATTGTTCCCTAGAAAAGGATCATTGATATGTGGTAGATTGCAATAAACAACACTTTGCTTTCTATGAAGCACTTAGATACGTTGTGTAGCATGCAGGCAACAATAGCTGGAAAAGTGGAAGGACTGTTGATCATTAAGAGAGGGAGCCTTTTTTTCTCTTATGATTTCTTCATCCCAAACTTATTAAGAAGTTATAACAAGCACAGGGTACCAATATGAATCTGATTTTTAAAAAAGCTATATAATTGAAGAATAAATGAAGTATGGAATAGATCAGGACTGTATTTGTAGGAACAAAGAAATGAAACATTACCATATGGAAATTTAGTCTTAAGTCAGTCTTTCTTCAAGACACTAAGAAACCATTAAAATATAAATTCTAATCATTATTATTATTATTATTATTATTATTAATTAATAATAATAATAATAATAATAATAATAATAATAATAATAATAATAATAATAATAATAATAATAATACAATACAATAAAAAAATCAAAACCAAAATGATTTCTATTTCTTTCAGATTAAGTAAAGAAGATCCTATATAAAATTAGATACAGGATTAATTCCTTGGGTGCTGTTAACCTCCCTATGTTTTTTATATAAAAACTACCAGAAGTAGCATTTGAAGAAATGTATGTAAGAATATAGAAATAGCAACCTGAATGGTGTGGTGGCCTAGTGGCGAATACACTTACCTTTCACTTGGAAGGTTGTGAGTTCAATTCTAAGTAGCGACAGCTGTTTGTCTCCTAGGGCGCACAGAAAAAATATCTGCTGCAAACTGGGTGTGGTGTCAGGAAGGGCATCCAGCAAGTAAATGCTCAGCTCCTTCCAGTCACCCCAGCTCTACTCTGAGTTAAGGGATTACAGGGTCTTAAAAAGGGAGAGTTGAAATAGCAGTTTGGGGAGGAAGTGGAAGCAATTCTTGTCCTGACTGTAATTAATTTATCTTGTCAGTCATGGTCTAGAAACTGCCAGAACTAATAATTACATAACAGAAAATGAGCACATTCATAGATACTAGTAGTTTTGCATTTATGGAATCCTTTGAAATAGTTGCATTGTATTATGTAATAAAAACTTAGATTTCTGTTTCTTTAACTCCCTATTTTAATCCTTATGGCATCTTTAATATATTTTCTAAAACTCCTGTCAATCTATAGATATTGTACCACTCCTTTGTGACAAGTTGTGCCCATTAAGTAAAATCATGAACTGCTCTCTTGCCAGATGAATGAGAACAGCAGTTGAAAGAATGCATTTAAAGACTCTTCTTCCCCTCCTTCCTATTTTAAGTGGTTTGGAAACCTAGTTACCATGGATTGGTGGAACGACTTATGGCTTAATGAGGGATTTGCAACTTACTTTGAATATCTAGGTCTAGACTACATTGAACATATCATGCCACTGGTAGGTGTGAATTAAACCAACCTTTCCTGTGTATCTTTCATTCAAACTCTGCCTTTACTTTTAAGTGCTTTTAATGAAAACTATGTAATACAGGCTCTAAGCTTGGAGAGATCTCTGTATCCAGACTATTTTATCTACTATTATATGAAATGGTGAATCCCTCCTCATGAGAGGTTTTCAAACATCAGCTGAATGGCCAATATTGTAGTTGAATCTGTATTGAGGAGGGAATTGGATTAACTTCTTTCCAAATTTGTAATTCTATAAGTATGAGTTCTGTCACACTTTCTCCCTATTTCTCTTATTTCTGAATTGCTAGTGTTATGTGAGTCCTTATCTGCAGCCTGGTACAATGCAGACATAGGCTTATTATGCCTAACCTAGTTTTGTAAACTTTACCAATTTGCATGTGAATTTTTGCACTAAGTACCATGACTGGTTGCTTATCAAGTTATTTATATTCCTCCTCCTCCTCCTCCTCCTCCTCCTCCTCCTCCTCCTCCTCCTCCTCCTCCTCCTCCTCCTCCTCCTCCTTGTCTTAACTCACACATATTCTGTCTATACACACTGCTATTTATTAAGTGCTGTAAACCAGACTGGAACTAATTTATGCTTCTTGTTTACTAGAGATCAGCATGAAGACTTTACTAGATGGTATAATAGGTTCAGTGAATAAGTTGATCGATTAAGATGGATAGAATTAACATTTATGCTTCCTTTCTGTATAAATTTTAAGTTTAAGCAAGTTTTTTTGAGTTTTTTTGAGTGGGAACAAGATTAATGATGTTAGAAAGGGGAGTAGGGAGAGCTAAATATGTTTATGAATGTTAACATAGAATTCTAAATTTGGGTTTGCATAAGTAAAATTAACATTTTATGGTTATTTGCAGGATAAACTCTTTAGCAAGCAGCTTGTACTACCTATGTTGGCTAAAGAAAATCATGCATTAAATAAGTCTGTATCAGATACAGAAACCAGTCGAACAGATTCATTATTAGGTCTGTTCAATACAGTAACGTACGATAAGGTAAATCATACATTATTATAAATTTCATATATGATTCATAAATAGATGGAATGGAAGAATATTTTTACAGTGCATGAGAAAATTAAATTATTCTCTGTGTTATAAGATTTTGTAATCTGTATGAAAGTGAAACAATTTTGATTATAGTACCTACCGTCTTCATTCAGTGTATGTATTTAAATTATTTTGAATATAATGTAAGTAAACATCTTCCCAAGTTTATTAATGTTTTCTCTCTATGCATCTATTTTAGGGGGCTTCTATCATTCGGATGCTTTCCAAATTTATGACTGAAGGATTATTTATCAAAGCACTGAATGTAAGTTTAGAAAATATCTTTACATTACATTCTGTTGAAAATTTTACAAACAATAATCATGTTCTTGTTTTACTGCAGTCATATCTGAGTGCATTTTCCTTCTCTAATGCTGTCCAAGATGATCTGTGGAATCACATTCAAAAGGTGATTAAATTTATAATGCATTTGCTAGACTTTTGATTTTAATAAATTGGGAATTGTTGGCTGTAAGTAAAAGGGATTAAAACTTCGGTCATGACCATTGTATATGGCTGCTTTATTCTCTGAAGTCAGCAGCACCAACTGTTGCTGACAGTTCTTCTTGAAACCCTTGGTTTTTAGATCTGGCCTATGTCTGGACAGTTGTTGTTCATGGTCTTTTTAATGAGGCAATTGTATAGCTAAGTTAAAATGAGTTTGTCAATATTTGTCCAGACATTTATTTCTCTTTGGTATAATCCCCAGCTTCTGCAGGCAGCCATGTAGTCCAGCCAGAAAGCAAAAAAAAAAAATGTATGAAGTAAAGAGCAACCCTGTGGCAGATATCTGCTATAATTTAAGACATAGGGGATATAACTACCCATAGGAAGAAAAATGCTCATTTGTATCAGATAGCAGCTGCTATTTCCATGTGACTGAAATAGGTAGATGAATTTTGCTACCTAACATGGATAGGAAAAAAATGGTATTAGAGAAAATTAGAAAATTCTGGGGAAGTTAATTCTGTCAGGGCATAATGAGGAGTTTAGTTCCAATCTCATTATCCATACTCAAAAGAGAGAGAGAGAGAGTAGGGGAGGGGGAGGGGGAGGGAGGAGGGAGAAGTTATGGCTGATTTTTTTCTGGGGCTTTGTAGAAAACAAAAGTTTTTGGATTTTCTTCTTAGCCATTTCTTCATCTTCTACGACCCTGCTGAATTTTAGAAGAAAGTTCCTTCAAGCCTCTTATTAAAATGATCACTTTTGTAAGAGTAAGGAACACATGTCTGCCATGTGGCAATAAGATTTATGTTCCTCTGATAATTTCTCCTTATGATGTGCAGTGCATTCATTGTTGTATTGGGGGTGGGTGGGGGTGGGGTAGAGCAGACTATACTGACTTTACCCATGTTTTGCCCTCCCAGCCTTAGCATTGCACACATATTAGTTCCTGGAGTGTTTATATTGTATTAGATATGAATAATAATATGAAAGCCTGTTTTTAAGCTTTGAGACTCACAAAGACCCTCAATTATTTTTCTAGGATTTCTTTTGCTGGTATACCAATAAAGGAGAATATTTGTAGCTCGGGGTTAAAATAAGAGATCCTTGGTACTCTGAGTTTGGTTGTTTTCTTGCAGATATTTCATTACTCAAACTAGGTAACATTATTTATTTATTTATTTATTTATTTATTTATTTATTTATTTATTTATTTATTTATTTATTTATATTTAAATTTATATACCGCCCTATTCCCATAGGACTCAGGGCAGTTTACAGGGAAAATTAAAAGTTAAAATACAATCATATACAATTAAAAACGATTAAAACTAAGATTAAATTAATCCCAGCGCATTATCACAGGAAAACAATCAAGCTCAGAGAGCATCATTTTATGTGTGTAACAGATAGGGAAATGCTCAGTTTTGATAAGCTGTGCAGTGTTGTGTATGGAAGTGTTGTATATGTATATGGTTGTATATACCTTTGACTTGCACAACAATGATTGAAAATTTACAGAGCTTGGATAGTGTCTGAGAGTGGTTTGTAATTGGATTAATCCTTGTTTCTGATTACTGGTTAGTAACTATAATAGTGTTTTTGTATAATAATTACAAGGTGGAACCACGTTAATCAGAAACACAGATACATAGTTACTTTAAACTGATTTACAGAAATATCCTATTAGTTTATTCATGTTTATCTGATTTGAATCCTGCTTTTCAAAGTGTCAGAATCTTTCTCCAAATCTTACAACATCAACTTTATGTTGTTGCTGGGTAGAGAGAGCGTGCTATGTCACCCAATGAGTTTCTGCAATTAAATATGGAACTTATCGTCATACTGAAGCAGCACAGTTATATTGAAGCATATAATTTGCCTGCATCACATTGGCCCTTAAATATCCCTTTTTGTGCCTCTAATAAATTGGTACCAATTCATTTGATTGGTAGCAAATGAAGAATATGTCCTTGTAACTATGCATTACAATTAACACAGAGCTTGAGTTCTTTATTATTAAGCAAGATAGAAGTCTGAGTCACAATGGAATTTCAGAACCTTGGATAGTTCCAATAATCAACTATCCTCAAATAATATATTGAGCAGATTTAGATTACCTTATCAAGATTATGTTCCTTTTTTGAAGATCAAAATGTTGATCTTCTGATTTGGAGATTAGCTTTTTATAAACTTTCCATCAATATTTTGTGTGATGCTTGCAGTTCTGCAGAAAGTCTGAACCTCTGCCAGTACCTAAGAAGATTCTTGCTTAAGGGTGCTTTCTTTGACCGGATTCCAACTGATAGCCGTTGATTCAGCATTAATTCAGCACCTTCACTGCTTGCATATTGCAAGAGGCATGGTTGATGAAAACTGATCTGCAATGTGGACTTGATCTCTGTTGGGATCTGAGTGATTTGTGTTACTTGAAAGTTTCTCTATATATGTATTTAACATAACAACTGTATTTTAATCCTGAATTTTTTTTGGAAGGTAATAGATGAGCAAAATGACTTCCAGTTGCCAGCATCAGTAAAAATAATAATGGATTCTTGGACCTACCAGAAGGGCTTTCCACTCCTGACAGTAGATTTCTCAACTGGCAATATTAGCCAGGAACCACTTTTTGCTGAAAAAAAAGAGCACAACTCAGAGTACGTGTTTTTCAAAAAAAGTAATAATAACAATATAAAGACTTTAAACAGAGACTTAGTGGTGTAAAAATAGGGTGCAAATACTAATTGATGTGTTTGGTGCCATTCCAAAAAATTTGGAAAAGTATTTGAACACAATAGCAATGGATAGAATCTCAGTTTATATCAATTACAAAGGTTGTATTAGTGTGCGTGTGTTGTAGATAGACAGACAGATGGACAGATAAACATATATTAGTTATCTTAGATCCTTAGGAAAAATCCAATAGTCAAAATTACTAAATCAGTCAAAACTGTCTGGTAAACCATATGTAAATACAGATGATAGTATGAATTTTTTTAAATATATGGTCTGCAGGTTTTCACAATAGAAATAAATTCAGTTAGCACACTTTCCCAGTACAAACTATTCTTTTCTTTGAGCACAATTTGTTGTTTCTGCAGCTCCCAAATCTGCAAACTATGATTTGTGCTTACCCTCTGGAACAAAGTTTGTTTCTTAGACTTTACTTATAAATGCCAAAATGAATCTTACATTGCATCTGATTAAATAACCTTCATTGTCTTTTTTTTTTTACTGTGGGCACATTGGAACACATTAAAAATGAAATTTAGTTCCTTGCTCTCAAAGTGTACACATACATAACACACATTTAAACATGCTATATACAACATTTGTATAAACTGACACCATTACATATAAATAACATATAAATATTAATCACTGTCTATCTTGAATACATAACAGAAAGAGGAAGCTTTAGAGTTCACAAGGTTAATACTGTATGGAACAAAACTATAAGTGAATCTGGATGTTCTGCTTCTGAGCAGGAACATGGGACACTTGGCTATTCAGCTGATTTTTTTATTGTACAAACTATAAATTGGAGAACCACCCAAACTGGGCCAATTCATTATGCTTTAATCTGTACTAAGTTATTAGAAATAAAATAAAGAATTAGAAATAAAGTAAATAATGAAGTTAAGAACAAGGACTTAATCTGAGGCTTATAGTATCTATAATAACATTTATTTATTTATTTTTTAGAAAACATAAGAGTAAATATCCTTCAGCTGTCAGTCCATGTTGTGGAATGCTTATTACTATTACAGTCCTCATTTTCAGCAGCTTGCATTGAATGTGTAAATATTTATATGAGAATATAATCAAATATCAGTCAGCCAAGATGGGCTTAAAGAAGTTACAAAACAAGTTTTCTAATCTTCTAGACAGAACTATAGCACTTTTTAACAAATAAAAAAGTAAAGGTAAAGGTTCCCCTGCACATGCATGCTAGTCGTTTCCGACTCTAGGGGCTGGTGCTCATCTCTTTCAAAGCTGAAGAGCCAGCGCTTGTCCAAGGACGTCTCCGTGGTCATGTGGCTGGCATGACTAGATGCCAAAGGCGCACGGAACGCTGTTACCTTCCCACCATAGTGGTCCCTATTTTTCTACTTGCATTTTTATGTGCTTTCGAACTGCTAGGTTGGCAGAAGCTGGGACGAGTAACAGGCGCTCACTCTGTTACGCGGCACTCGGGATTCAACCCGCCAAACTGCCGACCTTCTGATTGACAAGCTCAGCGTCCTAACCCACTGAGCCACCGCGTCCCTTCTTTTAACAAATACATGCACACAAATATAAAGCAGCTTATATTGTTGGGTTGAAACCTGGAAAAAGCTGACAATAGTAGATTTCTCTCAGCTGTGTCATTGGAATGCAGCATGTACTCAACTGAAAAAGAGTTAAAATCACATAGTAGAACTTGCTTATCTTTGAAATGTGCCTTTTCCATGAGAATAGGTTCTCTTGGAATCAACACTATTTATTTCCATACAAGGAATATGACTTATAAAAGAGAAACTTTTGAAAAGGGAAATCCATGAGCATCATTATGCATTCTAGTTGTCAGGTATAGAAAGTGAATATTTCTTATATACTTATAGACATTACCATATTAGAGGTGAGACAGTCCCATACATATTATATTAGGCTTAAATGTAGATGACATCCATGTAATTCAAGTATGCATAAACGTTCCAATTCAGAACTGCACAGTGGAGTGTGAGTAATGCAGCTTTTAGGCATAAACAGATTTTGCATTGCACATTTGAACTATAATATTTTCCAAAAAAAGAGAGTTTTTCTCTAAGAATTTTTTTTCTTAATTTATGTAATAGCATTTGAATGGTATTTTACTTCAGTTTATGGATTAATTATCAACTGTTGTTTTTTTTATTAAGTAGCACATGGATTATTCCTATTTCTTGGATAAGAAATGGAAGATTACAACCTTTAGTATGGCTTGATAAACGTAGTAGTAAGTATGTTTTCCTGAATTTAAGAAAGTCTTTACTGTCAGCAATATATGATTCTGAACATTTGAAAGAAGCAAATTGTAGCCGAAGTATCTAATGATGAGTTATTGTAATTTCCTCTGCTTTCTATATTGGTTCTTTAACAGAAGATTTGGGGGGGTGAGGTAGCAGGAATAATTAACAATAATTAATAGAATGGCAATAATTAATAGAATTAATAGTTTGATTAAAAATCATTGAGGCTCCTGATAGAAAAGAAACTGGAAAGCAGGTGAGAAGAGAATTAAACTGGTGATTAGGAAGGCAGTTTAAGAGAGTAAAGCTTAATTTAGGATAGATATAGTGAATCTCTGTCCTATGGTGTTGGTGCAACCAAAGTACTCTAGCAGTTCTGTCCTTTTCTTACCAAAAGCCAATTCTACCAACTTAGGCTAGGAAAAGTGAAAAAGTGAAAATGAATGCTGCAATCAGCAAATCAATTTATTATACTTTTACATCTTTCAAAAGAGGGAAAAGAATTTCAGTACTCTAAACAGATCCAAATATTTCAGTGTGACATGATTATGAAAAATGTCGTATCAATGACTTTTATCAATGTTATGGTTTTGAGAACTATGCAGCATATGTGTGGGCAACATGATAAGCTGCACTTGGTATACTTGCTTCTTTTTTTACATTGGAAATTATGCAACATGTCATCATGAGCATATGTAGGTTTTCAGAAGGGCACTGTTAAAAAAATTGTGCTAAGTTTTCTTCCTTTCATGTGTTTACAGAAATATTTCCTGAAATGAAAATATCAGATTCAGAACACGATTGGATTGTTTTAAATGTGAACCTGAGTGCTTACTATAGAATCAACTATGGTCAAAAGTATTGGAGAAGATTGGCCAAAGTGCTTGAAGATGATCCAAAGGTACGGTAGCTTTTATCATGATTATGTAGATGATTATTATAAGAATGATTATGTTGGTCTACAGTGCAGCATTTTCTTAAAGCAGTTTGAATCATGATTTTCCTTCATGGTGCTCCATCGCTGGAGGTTTTTAAGAAGAGATTGGACAACCACTTGTCTGAAATGGTACAGGGTCTCCTGTTTCAGCAGGGGTTTGAACTAGAAGCTCCAATATCTTTTCCAATTCTGGTATTCTGTTATTTAGCTAATTCTGGTCATAGAGAGAATCATATTCCTATAGTGGATGAGGCTAGAGGTAATTCTTGAAATGTCTAGGAATTTTAGGAGTCAAAGAGCACAAACATTTGCAAGGTTTTACTCTTAGTCTCCATTCCTACACAAAAATGTCAGCTTTTGGTATGTATTAAATCCATATTCTAAAATGTAATAAAGAATATATTCTCTTCCAAAATGTCTTACGTGAAATTCAGAAGAATGTAGTCCTGATAGAGATCACTATATATAATTTATGGATTGAGGACATGAATGAAGGTAGTGTATTGTTTAATATAACCGTGGATTTGGCTTCCTACCTATCTGTAGTGGGAAGGAAACAGAAATGAAATGAAATGAAACAGAAAAAAGCACAGAAGTATTCTGATGGGTTTAACACACCCATTTTAATTATATTGTTCCAGCATATCAAGGTCTCAGAAGTCTGGCATGTTTATCTTAGAGGAATGAGGAAATGGATAGCCTATATTCTTTGTGCATGAATATAATTTAGAAATTCCACCAATTGATAAGGTTTGGAGATATTTGTGAATTACTAGCAATATTACTATTTCAAATTAGAACCTGTCGTATATTTTTTTGAAGTCATCTTGAATAGCAGATCAATATAATAAATGTTTTTAGGAGTTTGAAGAAGTATTGCAGATACTTTGAACTACTATAAATATGAAGACAACTGCTTTAAATAAACTATAATACATGGGTATCTTTGCAGGCTATTCCTTCTGTCAGCAGATTACAGTTAATGGAAGATGCTTTTCATTTGATTTGGTAAGCTATGCACTGTAGTAGATTTCTCTACACTTATAATTGAGTTCTGCATTTATTCTGCATCTGATCCCTTTTTTAAGAAACATCTAATACATTTTTCTATACACTTTCTTCTTGCACCATCTTTGAATGTAATTTAAGTGCAGGTACCTCAATGTACCACATTCGCTGGATCCTTTGATCTACTGGATTAATCAACAAGAGTTGAGGAAAGAAATAAGGCATGGATTTTAAACTAATACATATTGCAGGGTCTGTAACACACTGTAACACCTTTCCTAGCCTTGGTGACTAGAGAACTCTGTACAATGAAAGGATCTCTTAATGCAGCACCCTCCCAAACCTTTGGGGCACCAGAGACCTGTTCTGTGGAGAGAGATTTTTCTGCAGACTGGGGGGGACGTGGTTTCACACGCTGCCTGCATCCTTTTGATGGGGCTTCTCTTGTTTGTGTGGCCTGGTTTTTAACATGCCGCAGCCCTGTGCTGGTGCACTGACCGGGGGTTGAGGGCCCATGTCTTAATGCATTCCCTTTCCCTTAACTTAGTTCCTGAACCAGTGTGAATCCACAAGCAGAAGAGGTGCATGGCAATGTGAACTGACTTCTACTAGCCATCTGCAATTTCTTCCTCCCACTTTACTTAGGTAATTGCATCTGTGCATAGGAAAGGTTGGGCAATAACATTGGTTCTACAGAAATATTTGAAAGCAACACACGTGTGAGATGATGTATAGGGCTACTAGACACCACTTATTCACAAATATATTCTTGCATAAATATTAGGAACGCATAGGAGAAAGGAAAAAGACATCTTGAACAAGGTTGCTGGGAACAAGGGAGGTTTGTCATTATCCCTTCTGCTACACAGTAAAGTTTTTTCACTATAAATAGGTAGCAGGAGCCTATGGTTGAAAATAGGTCATAAGCTCTGGGGAAGAGGACAGAACTGCTACCGTTCCTTGGGCAGCAGAAAGAGTGACAAAGAGCAATGGTTGGCCAGTTTTCTTCACCCTTACATTGAATGGCCTTTTGCTTGATCACACCCAATGTACATGTTTACAATACATTCCAGGCTGCTTATTGTAGGGATAGATCCTTCATAATTCAGTCCCTTTACCCTTCAGCCTGTGATGCTGTGTAATGCAGTCCCGAGAATCTATACTCAAATGTAAATCTCATTTAGGACTTTCTGCTGAAAGTATTTAAGACTGCAGCCTTGGCCATGCACGTGCCTCTCTTGCCAATCATTCTTACTGGCATTTTTAAATCTGCATTCCAAATATGTACTTTCTATCCTGCCTCTATCCTGTTTCTTGCTCCTGTCCTTTTTCTGCTCCAGCTCTGGCCTCAGACCACCTGCCTTCTCTGGCCTCAGCCTACTTCCTGATCCAGCTCACGTCCTCGCCATTCATAAGCTTTTGAACGGTGAGTATATCTTGAATTCTGCCAGTATTTTCTTCTCCCTGGCTACTGACTCAGAAGCAAATTAAAGACAAAATTAAGAGGTATTTCAAGATGGACAAGTCCTGAACTAATAAAATATCCTGTGTTCTTTTTCTATCTTTTCCTCTTTAATTGCTTTTATGCTGAATATCCCAACTTGGGAAAGGCTGTGATAAATAATGATACTTGGACATCTCTAAATTCTGAACACGGAAACTGCCTAATACACATTTCCTCTGTAAAGACCTTTAGTGTCACTATGGTTTTGAAACCAATTTAAACCATTTCAGATGCAATGCATATATGAAGTGGTGGTCTGTGTGGCATCCTCATGTTGAGAGCAGTTAAGTGCTAAGCTTGTAAGCCGCCCTGAGTCTTCGGAGAAGGGCGGGATATAAATGTAATAAAATAAAATAAATAAATAAATAAAAAGTAAGTTGGGAAGGTGCTTTGCAGAATTTCTTACATGATTTTATTTACAAAGGAATATTGTGTCAATAGTAAGGTTATAAACTACAAGCAATTGTTTTATTTCTGCAATCTATATATTTTTCATTTGTGCTTTTGTTTTTCTTGTTCCAAGTGCTGCTGCTTTACCCCAGGTCTTCATCATAATATTTTTATATGCCTTAATTTTTGCAGTTCAATAATCTGATTCATCCCAAAGGTTTTCTAACGTAGCAAGCATTGGGGAAAAAAAGTAGAACGGTACAAGATTGAGTCCAAAACGTGTCAGCCCTCTTAGTTTTAAAACTCCGTTTTTAAAAGACAATTCTCAGGTAGAGGTTTTGATGGGTTTTAAAGTCAATGAAACCATATTGTCTAAAAGGAATATTCATTTCAACTTCTTTCAGTTGACATAGTATGGAAAGTTAGCTTTGTATGCGTTTGTGTGTTTTAAGGCCTTTTTTCTCAAATGTCATTTCTTTGGTTGATCATAATATTGTTGAAGCTCTAACCATGTACTTATAAATGCACCCTTTTTCAGGATTTAAAAACTCTCCTAAGCTATGGTAGGACTGGCAATCTCTGCTAATTACTAAATTTTCAGACAGGAGTACAAATATTGATACCTTCCAAAGTGAACTATATATGTTACTCCTACCAAACAGCTTTTTTTTGTTTCTTTCATGTCACTGCTCTTATTCATCTGTTCTTGTGTATATGTGTATGGATTCTGTTTTACAAACTTTACAACTCCATGTAATACTTGTTCATGATTAATATTTATAGTAGGTTTGTCTGTAGGATTCTAAATATGCTATTCATGTAAAAGAATATTATTGAGATTTATTGAAAAATATTTGAGAACCACACATTAAATATGAATTGTTTTATATAGGTCTAATCACACTGGATATGAGACTCCACTGTATTTGACAAAATACCTTGAAAAAGAAGATGATTTAACAGTGTGGAACATGGCATTGCAAGTACTGGGCATTTTCGACAGGGATTTTCTTCAGAGAGATCCTGAATTATACCCAGTTTTAAAGGTAACAGAAGTGGATGCTGAAATTGACTATATTCAGCCTAAATATTCTCAACACACTAAGGAAGGAAAGAAACTAAGTTTTTGATCTGTTCTGTTCTGGAGCATTTTGCAAAATGTTACAAGCTAACAATTGGATTCTGATAAAAATTATACAATCAGAAGCTCTGTGTGCGTACATCTTTTTTTAAAAAAATGACCCTGTAGTCCTTTAATTTGGGTTAGAGTCAGGGTGACTGTGTGAAGCTGAGCATTTATTGGCTGGATGCCCTTCCTGATGCCTATGTGGAGATTGCAGCAAATATTTTTTTCTTTGTGCCCTATGAGAGAAACATCTACTGCTATCTAGGATTGAACTCCCAACCTTCTGAGTGGGAGGCGAGCGTCTTCACCACTAGACCATTCCCCCATCACATATACCGTATATACTTGAGTATAAGCCGAATTTTTCAGCCCACTTTTTGGGCTGAAAAATTCCACTTCGGCTTATACTCCAGTCAACAAAAAAACTTACCGAGGACTTGTGCGCGGCCGAGGCTTTGGTGCTTCCGGGATCGCCCGCACCTCTCCCAAGCCACCGCCGTCCGAGACCTGCCGAAGTTTGGGGAGGTTTGGGGAGGTGCGCGCGCACCTCTCCAAACTCCGCGCCTTGCCTGCCTGCTTCTTTCCGCAGCGGAAAGAAGCAGGCAGGCAGGGCGCGGAGGAACGGAGACTTGCCGACGTTTGGGGAGGTTTGGGTGCCTCCCCAAACCTCGGCAGGTCTCCGTTCCTCCGCGCAGACCTGCCGACGTTTGGGGAGGTTTGGGCGCCTCCCCAAACCTCCCCAAACCTCGGCAGGTCTCCGTTCCTCCTGCCGACCTTTGGGGAGGTTTGGGCGCCTCCCCAAACCTCCCCAAACCTCGGCAGGTCTCCGTTCCTCCTGCCGACCTTTGGGGAGGTTTGGGCGCCTCCCCAAACCTCGGCAGGTCTCCGTTCCTCCTGCCGACCTTTGGGGAGGTTTGGGCGCCTCCCCAAACCTCGGCAGGTCTCCGTTCCTCCGCGCAGACCTGCCGACGTTTGGGGAGGTTTGGGCGCCTCCCCAAACCTCCCCAAACCTCGGCAGGTCTCCGTTCCTGTTTGGGGAGGTTTGGGCGCCTCCCCAAACCTCCCCAAACCTCGGCAGGTCTCCGTTCTTCCTGCCGACCTTTGGGGAGGTTTGGGCGCCTCCCCAAACGTCCCCAAACCTCGGCAGGTCTCCGTTCCTGTTTGGGGAGGTTTGGGCGCCTCCCCAAACCTCCCCAAACTTCGGCAGGTCTCCGTTCCTCCGCGCAGACCTGCCGACCTTTGGGGAGGTTTGGGCGCCTCCCCAAACCTCCCCAAACCTCGGCAGGTCTCCGTTCCTGTTTGGGGAGGTTTGGGCGCCTCCCCAAACCTCCCCAAACCTCGGCAGGTCTCCGTTCCTCCGCGCAGACCTGCCGACCTTTGGGGAGGTTTGGGCGCCTCCCCAAACGTCCCCAAACCTCGGCAGGTCTCCGTTCCTGTTTGGGGAGGTTTGGGCGCCTCCCCAAACCTCCCCAAACCTCGGCAGGTCTCCGTTCCTCCGCGCAGACCTGCCGACCTTTGGGGAGGTTTGGGCGCCTCCCCAAACGTCCCCAAACCTCGGCAGGTCTCCGTTCCTGTTTGGGGAGGTTTGGGCGCCTCCCCAAACCTCCCCAAACCTCGGCAGGTCTCCGTTCCTCCGCGCAGACCTGCCGACCTTTGGGGAGGTTTGGGCGCCTCCCCAAACGTCCCCAAAAGTCGGCAGGTCTCCGTTCCTCCTGCCGACCTTTGGGGAGGTTTGGGCGCCTCCCCAAACCTCCCCAAACCTCGGCAGGTCTCCGTTCTTCCTGCCGACCTTTGGGGAGGTTTGGGCGCCTCCCCAAACCTCCCCAAACGTCGGCAGGTCTGCGCGGAGGAACGGAGACCTGCCGAGGTTTGGGGAGGTTTGGGGAGGCGCCCAAACCTCCCCAAACAGGAACGGAGACCTGCCGAGGTTTGGGGAGGTTTGGGGAGGCGCCCAAACCTCCCCAAAGATCGGCAGGTCTGCGCGGAGGAACGGAGACCTGCCGAGGTTTGGGGAGGCGCCCAAACCTCCCCAAAGGTCGGCAGGAAGAACGGAGACCTGCCGAGGTTTGGGGAGGTTTGGGGAGGCGCCCAAACCTCCCCAAAGGTCGGCAGGAGGAACGGAGACCTGCCGAGGTTTGGGGAGGTTTGGGGAGGCGCCCAAACCTCCCCAAAGGTCGGCAGGAGGAACGGAGACCTGCCGAGGTTTGGGGAGGCGCCCAAACCTCCCCAAAGGTCGGCAGGAGGAACGGAGACCTGCCGAGGTTTGGGGAGGTTTGGGGAGGCGCCCAAACCTCCCCAAAGGTCGGCAGGAGGAACGGAGACCTGCCGAGGTTTGGGGAGGTTTGGGGAGGCGCCCAAACCTCCCCAAAGGTCGGCAGGAGGAACGGAGACCTGCCGAGGTTTGGGGAGGTTTGGGGAGGCGCCCAAACCTCCCCAAAGGTCGGCAGGAGGAACGGAGACCTGCCGAGGTTTGGGGAGGCGCCCAAACCTCCCCAAAGGTCGGCAGGAGGAACGGAGACCTGCCGAGGTTTGGGGAGGCGCCCAAACCTCCCCAAAGGTCGGCAGGAGGAACGGAGACCTGCCGAGGTTTGGGGAGGTTTGGGGAGGCGCCCAAACCTCCCAAAAGGTCGGCAGGAGGAACGGAGACCTGCCGAGGTTTGGGGAGGCGCCCAAACCTCCCCAAAGGTCGGCAGGTCTGCGCGGAGGAACGGAGACCTGCAGAGGTTTGGGGAGGCGCCCAAACCTCCCCAAAGGTCGGCAGGAGGAACGGAGACCTGCCGAGGTTTGGGGAGGCGCCCAAACCTCCCCAAAGGTCGGCAGGAGGAACGGAGACCTGCCGAGGTTTGGGGAGGTTTGGGGAGGCGCCCAAACCTCCCCAAAGGTCGGCAGGAGGAACGGAGACCTGCCGAGGTTTGGGGAGGTTTGGGGAGGCGCCCAAACCTCCCCAAAGGTCGGCAGGAGGAACGGAGACCTGCCGACGTTTGGGGAGGCGCCCAAACCTCCCCAAAGGTCGGCAGGAGGAACGGAGACCTGCCGACGAGCCGCGGCCACACAGGGTATTCCTGTGTATTCAGGCTTGCAAAATGGCGGATCGAGCCTCTGCTGGCGGCAGAGGCTTGCAGAACGGCGGATCGGCTTATACTCGAGTCAATAACTTTTTCCAGTTTTTGGGGGTGAAATTGGGGGTCTCGGCTTATACTCGAGTCGGCTTATACTCAAGTATATACGGTATATTCTCCTTAATTCAAGTACAGGAAATGGAGGTACATTTGGAGAATATAAAAATTATTTTTCTTTGAGAGAAGTAGAATGGGAAAGTATCTTTATAACAAGAAATATCAAACCTATAGTTAGGAAATAAGTTTAATAGGACTGACCATAATTTCTCAAAAAATGTGTTCTTTCCATATTTTGAGGATTTGATTTGTCACTGGTCAAGAATCAGTGTCTTTTCCCAATTATAAAATAATGATGTCTTTTTCTTTTCTTTAAAGCAATACTTACTACCACGAATAACACCAATATATCATCGCTATGCAAATCTTCTTCGTGAGAATCCTAAAGCATTGGCTATGAAGCCACTCACCAAGTAAGTCTTAAATATGATTAAAATATTGAAGAATTTGTTGTTAAATACAAAGTAATAATGAGTTTCACTGATATTGGAGAAATTCCTTTCCAATTAAAATGTTCAAATAAATATAATTTATATACTTCATACTAAATATTTCCTGTGTAATACCTACACACCGCTCTCTTATTTTTCAGAAAATAGCCACATAGTGTTGTCATCAAATTGTCTTCAAACATGTTTTTAGTTCATGCTTAAATCAGGGATTAACATTTCTTTTAGTTACTTATATTTTAGTGCTTTTAAAATAACAGAAAAAGAAAAGGAATAAAACATAAAAATAATGCAGATACATATATTCTCAAAAAAGATCCAGTGCATAAAAAGCTCCTTTTAAAAAAAATGAAAGAAAAAAACCAGACACCCCTCTCCCCCTGAACTATAATACGAGGGCAATTCAGAAATAAACCTCCATTTGGTTATCAATGACAGACTCACAGATACAGAGATACAGAGCTTTTATTATGTACATTAGAGCTACAGAGCTTTTATTATGCACATTAGAAAACTACAACATTACATTGTTGTAGTGGTGTTGGTTCATGATAACACTTGCCCACGCACCACTAGATGCACCCAAGAACTTTTGAAGCAGTTCCGTTGGGATGTTTTGATCAACCCTCCCCAATAGCCCTGATTTGGTGCCGAGTGACTACTACTAAGGAATTTCAAACCTTGTAAGACATTATGACATGCCTCAATTTGAATGGCGATTTATGTCAAAAAGCAATGTAATGTTGTAGTTTTCTTATGTGTATATTAAATGTTCTGTATCTACAAGTGTCTGTCATCGATAACCAAAGGGAGATTTATTTCTGAATTGCCCTCGTATATCATTATAACAGGTACAATTCTATATATTCTTATTTAGTATAGGCATTATTCACGTACATGTATATTTATTTCTAATACAATGGAATAAACTATCTTTGGTGTTTAAACTTTTGTGTTTGTATAAATGAGTTCCAGATTTCATTATACAAATAAAGTTCTCCATACAAAGTCTACATCTATGGACAATCCATTCAAAGATGACAAGTGTAATCAGGTCATCAGCCCACCGAATAAATGGGGCCATGGATTTATCATTCCAAAGCTGCAATATCAGTCTTTTGGGCATAGTAAGGCATAAAGAATCCACTTACATTGTCCAGTTGTCAGATTCCATGTAATATGTATGAAATTCAAGAAAATATTGCCTTCTGAAAATTTTAACTTTTGTCACAGTCATATTTATATAATCCACTACTTTCTCCTCAAATTTAGTAAGTGTAGAACATTGTAAAAACATGCATTTTAAAGAAGCATTGTCCATATAACATTTTCAACAAAAGCTGACTATCCAAGCGTAATGGGGTTAATAGATTTTTTGATGGGCAGAGTCTGACACTTTTTTAAAAAAAAAATCAGAATTGTACACATAGGCGGAATCAGTAATTTATAGATTTCCCCCCTTCCAGATTTTGGTGGTTTTTTTTTCTTTTTAATTTTGCAGGGTTAGGGATATCTTTATTCTTTTAACCAAATGTATCTTTTCCTTGTGTCAAAATGGCAGGAAATTATACTTGTCAGTAAGGGTTGGAGAGAGGTTCAGGCAGAGCAAAAAGCATTTAGTCCAAGGGCCACCCACTGTTTATATCTTACCGCTGTTTATATATATGTGTGTGTGTTGAACTGTGTGTAATAGTGTATTACTATGTTGCAGGGATTGAATCCTTTTAGTCTCTTTCCTTATTAAGAGCTCTTTTATTGTGTTTGTGATCCTCGTTTGTATAAATGGATGATTAATCATGTAATAAACAGTGTATATATTTATTTAATTCAATTTACATGTACCTGAGTCCAAACTGAGTCGGAGTGGCTTACAATAAAGTAAGGAATAATAACACTCTACAAAACAAAACAGAACTGATCATACCAAAAAAGTAATGTTTTATTTATTTTGTGTTGCTTTTAAAATGACAAAAAAAAGAAATACAAAATACAAAATTAATTATGATAAAATACTATTTTAACTGGTAGAGGACAGGAAGGCCTGGAGGAACATTGTCCATAGGGTCGCGATGGGTCGGACACGACTTCGCAACTAACAACAACAACAACAACAACTATTTTAACTTTTTTCAAAAAGCACTTTCTCTGTATTTTTCCTTTTCTTTGACAATGTCTGTATTTTTGTCATAACAAAAAAATAAAATAAAAAGTTAACGAAGGAGGAGGAAAAATCAATAAAATCCACCTTCATGATAAAAGGCAGAGATAGTAACTCATCAATTTTCCAAATTATTTATTCAGTCAAGACCAGAGAAAATGCACTACAAATATGACCTTGCAAACAAGCCCAGGTACTAAAATGTATGCATTAAATAGTATTGATTCTTTGATGTAATGCATTGTATTTAATAGATTTCTCTTTCTTTCTCATTTTTATTATTTTTGGAGATGTGATGTAGAAGGAATTCTTAGAACAGCATGCTGGTTTGGGCTTCGCGACTGTTTAAACCTAGCTTCTGAATTCTTCAACAAGTGGATGAACAATTCCAAACATGAGTAAATAGAATTTATCATCTCATCCTTGATATAAAATCTGCTCTTTTTCCACAAAACATGTCTAAAGCTATGTAAATACCAGACAGTGATTGTAAAAATAAGCACCAAATGTACAGAGAAGAAAAACAAAAACAAAGTATTGGGACAGAGCAGAAGTAATAAATCCTAACTAAAATACCAATAAACCATATGGGTAGAAGCTGAAAAACAACATTGCATGCTTTAGGGCAGGAGTGTCAAACTCAATTTCACTGAGGGCCGCATCAGCATTGCAGTTGCCCTCCGGGGGCCGGGTGGCTATGGCCTGGGTGGGTGTGGCCTACTGGGTGGCCGTGGCTAGAGTGCATATGGCCTACTGGGTGGGCATGGCCAGCTCTACATCGTTCACATCAAGGGTGCCTATGGGGGCCTGGGCAGGAGTGGGACAGATCTGAGGGTCTCTGGTAGAAGGAGGGTCTCTGGGCCAGGACCAAGGCAGTGGGGGCCATTCCCTCACTGTTTCCAGGATGGCTTCACGGGCCACATGAAACCACTTCGCGGGCCGGATCCGGCCCCCGGGCCTTGTGTTTGACATGTCTGCTTTAGGGATTCTATCATTTAACAACACAGGGATAGAAAATGCAACTTATAATGCATATGAAAGTAAATTTATTTTGTGCAAGAAGTGTCTAATTGGGTATGGTAGATGACTACTATTGGAACAACTGAAAATATAGAATGCTCTCTATTTAGGATTATATTAATCAGAAAGACTAGTTTCATCTCTTTATATTAACAGGTTGTTTCATTTATAATTGCAGGGTTCCTGTTTGTTTTAGTTCAGCTATTTGTTGCTATGGCATTTGGATGGGAAATGAGGAAGAATGGGAATTTTTATGGAAAATTTTTAAAAAGAATGAGACTGAAGATGCATACAGATCCAATATATTCTTTGCCTTGAGCTGCACTCGCATGCCATGGTTACTTCAGAGGTGATTTAATTGATGTTTGCACTGACTGAAAAAATAAATAATGATTTCACAAGCCAGAGGCAATAGCAACATTACATAGTTCATTCACTTCTTGCTAGATATGGACAGCGATTAAGTTCATGATTGTATAATTATTTATTCTTTTTTTAAAAAAAGTTGCAAACATGAAAGTTTGCTTAATAGTTGAATGCTGTCTATGTTTAACATCCCTTTCTCTTGATAAAACACAAAACTACAAAAAATGCTGCATGGTAAGGTTGGAGTTCCATTTTTCAAATTCCTTTGTTCATTTCTTTGATCCTAAGATCACTTTTCTGAATAAAGTTACTTTACATACACCTAGAAATTCTCACTTTTGCACATTGTTCAAGAATTTATTTTCAGATGATTAAATTGGCAAAACCAAAATATTTTTTAAAATCATGTTTCCAAGATAAATGTTAGAAATGTAACAAACATTAACAAATTCATGTAACAAATCTCACAATTGGTCTTATCTGCATTCTTCTGTGCATTTCTTTGATTGTCTTTCTTACAGAAAACTGAATCTTATTGTTTGACTGAAAATAGAAGTCTGACTATAGCAGTATTTTTCAACCTTGGGAGCTTTAGGGATGCTGACTGGAGGATTCTGGCAATCCATACATCTTAAAATTGCCAAGGTTGAAAAACACTAGACTATAATTTTAAAAGTTCTGAAATCAGGGTCCTTGTCTATCTCCTCAGTTGTTTGTGTTTTTAGAAGAAACTATCTGCAGCGCTGTTCCATAATGGGGGTGACTGTAATGGTTGATATGTTTTTAAAGGAAAAACATTTTTAATGACTTTGTGAATGTCTCAAAGCTTTGGTGGGTCATGCACTTAGTTGTTCAAGACATAATACAAGCTTTGTCTGAAGTTTCCAAATGTAACATTATCAAAACGTATCTGTAATTCCTATAACAATGGTAACTTTGTATATCCCCCCATTCTTTCCATTATTTATAAAAGATCCCATTTATAATTGTACGTTTAGTAGTGTTTTAGAAATGAATGTTCTTCTTACAAATGTGATTTATTGTGAATAAACCTCTGTGCAGATACTTGCATTATATCCACAATGATGAGATGAATCCACCAATTATCACAGCCAAAGCAATTTGGAATGTGGCCAAGAATGAGATTGGATATTTGACAGCATGGACATTTGTATCAGAAAATCTTCCCATTAGGTAATGACAGTCAAGTTCTATATCTTTGGGGTTGGGGGAGAATATTTGTCCTGAAATATTTTATTCCATTATGCATGAACAACAGAATTAGACATCAACATTAAGTAACAAAAAAACTGCTCCCTTATTTATTTATTTTAGAAAATCTGTTGTTGTAAGCAGCAACACTCTGGTATAAATCCAGAAAAATTCTTCTATATATCCATTTATACTGGGACTGTAAACTCACAGAAAGCTGGGAAGTAATTTTTATTAATTTCTTTTTTATGCAACCTGAACCAGTTCTAAACTGGTTATTCTTTTGTTCTCCTATTAGCATTCCATCAGCTGAAATCTAGATGTTCTTAGGCTCACTAGATTTACTGAGAAAGAATTGGATCAGATCCAGTGTGAACTTTTCATATAGATGTTTGTTTATTTAGAAAATTTATATAGCTGCCCATCTTAACTTGTTGTTGTTAGTTGCAAAGTCATGTCCGACCCATCAGGACCCTATAGACAACATTCCTCCAGGCTTTCCTGTCCTCTACCATCTTCTGGAGTACATTTAAGCTCACGCCTACTGCTTCAGTAACTCCATCCAGCCACCTCATTCTCTGTCGTCCCCTTCTTCTATTGCCCTCAATCTTTCCCAGCATTAGGCTCTTCTCCAGTGAGTCCTTCCTTCTCATTAGGTGGCCAAAGTATTTGAGTTTTAGCTTCAGGATCTGGCCGCCTAAAGAGCAGTCAGGGTTGATCTCCTCTAGGACTGACCGGTTTGATCGCCTTGCAGTCGAAGGGACTCGCAGGAGTCTTCTCCAGCACCAGAGTTCAAAGGCCTCAATTCTTTGGCACTCAGCCTTTTTTATGGTCCAACTTTCACTGCCATACGTTGCAACTGGGAAGACCATAGCCTTGACTATACGCACTTTTGTTGACAGGGTGATGTCTCTGCTTTTTTAGTGTGCTGTCTAGATTTGCCACTGCTTTCCTCCCCAGGAGCAAGCGTCTTTTAATTTCTTGGCTACAGTCCCCATCTGCAGTGATCTTGGAGCCCAGGAAAATAAAATCTGTCACTACCTCCATTTCTTCCCCATCTATTTGCCAGGAATTGAGAGGGCCGAATGCCATGATCTTGGTTTTCTTAATGTTTAGTTTCAACCCAACTTTTGCACTCTCCTTCTTCACTCGCAACAAGAGACTCTTCAGTTCCTCTTCACTTTCTGCCATTAGAGTGGTATCATCTGCATATCTTAGGTTGTTGATGTTTCTTCCGGCAATCTTAATTCCAGCTTTTGATTCATCTAGCCCTGCCTTTCTCATGATGTGCTCTTCATATAAGTTAAATAGGCAAGGCGACAGTATACAGCATTGCTGGACTCCTTTCCCAATTTGGAACCAATCAGTGGTTCCGTGTCCAGTTCTCACTGTTGCTTCTTGGCCCGCATATAGGATTCTCAAGAGACAAATAAGATGGTCTGGTACACCCATCTATTTAAGGACTTGCCACCGTTTGTTATGATCCACACAATCAAAGGCTTTAGCATAGTCAATGAAGCAGAAGTAGATGTTTTTCTGGAACTCTCTAGGTTTCTCCATGATCCAGCGTATGTTGGCAATTTGATCTCTAGTTCCTCTGCCTCTTCGAAATCCTGCCTGTACTTCTGGTAGTTCTCGATCCACATACTGCTGAAGTCTAGCTTGTAGGATTTTAAACATAACTTTACTAGCATGAGAAATGAGTGCAATGGTGCGATAGTTTGAACGTTCTTTGACACTGCCTTTCTTTGGAATTGGAATGTAAACTGATCTTTTCCAATCCTGTGGCCACTGTTCAGTTTTCCAAATTTGCTGGCAAATTGAGTGTAGCACTTTTACTGCATCGTCTTTTAAGATTTTGAATAGCTCAGCTGGAATACTGTCACCTCCACTAGCTTTGTTGTTGCTCAGCTTTTCTAAGGCCCACTTCACTTCACATTCTAGGATGTCTGGCTCGAGGTCAGTGACCACCTCATTGTGGTTATCAGGGACATTAAGCTCATTCTTGTATAGTTCTTCTGTGTAATTTTGCCACCTCTTCTTAATCTCTTCTGCCTCTGTTAGGTCCCTGCCATTTTGGTCCTTTATCATGCCCATTTTTGCATTGAACATTCCCTTCATCTCTCCAATTTTCTTGAAAAGATCTCTGGTTCTCCCTATTCTATTGTTTTCTTTTATTTCTTTGCACTGTTCATTTAAGAAGGCATTCTTATCTCTTCTAGCTATTCTCTGGAATTCTGCATTCAATTGGGCGTATCTTTCTTTTTCTCCCTTGCCTTTTGCTTCCCTCCTTTCCTCAGCTATTTGCAAAGCTTCCTCAGACAGCCATTTTGCTTTCTTGCATTTCTTTTTCTTTGGGATGGTTTTGGTTGCTACCTGTTGCACAATGTTGCGAACCTCTGTCCATAGTTCTTCAGGCACTCTGTCTATCAGATCTAATTCCTTAAATCGATTTGTCACCTCTACTGTATATTCAACAGGGATATGATTTAATTCATACCTGAGTGGCCTAGTGCTTTTCCCTACTTTCTTCAGTTTAAGCCTAAACTTTGCAATGAGAAGCTCATGGTCTGAGCCACAGTCAGCTCCTGGTCTTGTTTTTACTGACTGTATAGAGCTTCTCCATCTTTGGCTGCAGAGCATATAGTCAATCTGATTTCTGTGTTGACCGTCTGGTGATGTCTATGTGTAGAGCTCTTGGGTTGTTGGAAAAGAGTGTTTGCTATGACCATCGTATTCTCTTGACAAAATTCTATCAGCCTGTGCCCTGCTTCATTTTGTACTCCAAGGCCAAACTTGCCTGTTATTCCGGTTATCTTTTGGCTTCCTACTTTAGCACTCCAATCCCCCATGATGATAAGGACATCATTTTTTGGTGTTAGTTCTATAAGGTGCTGTAGGGCTTCATAGAACCGGTCAATTTCATCTTCTTCAGCACCGGTGGTTGGGGCATAGACTTGGACTACTGTGATATTGAATGGTTTGCCTTGGATTCAAACTGAGATCATTCTGTCATTTTGAGGATTGTATCCCAGTATTGCTTTTCCTACTCTTTTATGGACTATGAAGGCTACTCCATTTCTTCTGAGGGATTCTTGCCCGCAGTTGTATACCTGGTCATCTGAATTAAATTCACCCATTCCTGTCCATTTTAGTTCGCTGATACCTAAGATGTCGATGTTCAGTCTTGTCATCTCTTGTTTGACCACATCCAGCTTGCCTTGATTCATGGATCTTACATTCCAGGTTCCTATGGAGAAAAAAATCTTTACAGTATCGGACTTTCCTTTCACCACAGCTGAGCGTCCTTTTGGCTTTGGCCCAGTCACTTCATTCTTTCTGGCACTACTAGTACTAGCCCTCTGCTCTTCCCCAGTAGCATATTGGACGCCTTACGACCTGAGGGGCTCATCTTCCAGCATCATATCGTTTTGCCTTTTGGTACTGTCCATAGGGTTTTCATGGCAAAGATACTGGAGTGGGTTGCCATTTCCTTCTCCAGTGGATCACGTTTTGTCAGAACTCTCTGCTATGCCCTGTCCGTCTTGGGTGGCCCTGCACGGCATAGCTCATAGCTTCATTGAATTACGCAAGCCCCTTCGCCACGACAAGGCAGTAATCCATGAAGGGGAATCTTAACTACATAACCCTAAATCAACCTGTTTTAACAGTTCAATTTTATTCTTTCACTGAAAGGTGAAAATATTGCAGCATAAACTGAGCATCTTTTCAAAAATTTTCCTTTATAAAAAGTAACAATGCTCTTTGTCACAGGTTCACACTGGATGTTCTCATAACCACTGTCACTACTGACATTCAAATGCAAATGGTAAGTAGAATATGAAAATATAGCCTAATGAGGTAACAAAAAGTATTTGCCCTGAAATGGAATAGTTCAATTATTTTTATGCCAAAGGCTGTACTTAGCATTTGAATGACAGGCTGGGGCCATATTACCCTAAAATAGAAGCCACTTTGGTATAGTGGTTAAGCTGCTGGTCTTCAGGAGATAGTGAGTTCTAGATCTCCCTTAGACATGAAAGCCAACTGGGTAACTTTGGATCACACATTATCTCTCAGACCAAGTCACTTTACAGAGTTGTGGGGAAAATAAGAGAAGGAAGATTACTGTATGTTTGCTGATACAAAATAAAAGTGGGATAAAAATCTAATGATCTATAAATAAAACACAATCATAACAGCATAACATTGAAGAGATTTTAGAAGCCAACTATGCAATTCCATGCTCAGTGCAGAATTTGCTAAAGCATTAATTGGCTAGCTGGCTACCATGCTTCAATTTGAAGACCTCCACTGGAAGTAAACATACCACTTTGTAAGGCAAGCTATTTCAGTGGCTGACTCTTAATGTCAAGAAATTCCATCTGTGATCTTGAATGAAATTATTTTCCTTTAGCTTTAGCTCATTGGCTGTGGTCCTGATATTTGGGCAAACATACAAGTCAGTTACCTTCTTTGTATCACAAAACTATTATTATCTGCTCCAGCTTCTTGCCATTGTGTTAATTGTTCTTCATTATTTCCAGCCCCCTTATTATCTTCCTCTGAACTTGTTCCAATTTGCTGATGTTCTTTTTAGACTGCAGTGTCCAGAAAAGGACCTAATATTTCATGTGGGAATTGACCAGGGCAGAATAAAGGGGTCAATTACTTTCTGAGATCTGGATTCTACTCCCAGTTCTTAAATAGCAATAAGAAACTTAACACATATTCATTTTGCAGTCTACTACTATATTGATAGTTTATATATTGGATTTTCATCCTGCCTTTATTATTTTTATAAAAAATTCAAGGTGGCAAATCTACAAAATACTCTTTTCCCCTCCTATTTGCCCCACATTCACAACCCTGTGAGGTGATTTGGGTTGAGAGAGAATGATTGTCCCAAGGTCATCCAGCCGGTTATTTATGTCCAAGGAAGGGTCCCAATTTCTAGCCTGATGCCTTAACCACTAGCCCAATACCTGGTGTATAAATCTGGGGTGTCTGAATGTCCACCTAATACTTAGAGGAGATACTTTCTGTGGGCAGCTTTTATTTCTATAAGATATCCCCATTTGAATTTTTCTCTAACTTACTATGTGAAATCCCATCCCCTTATACTTTATGTGGCATTTAGAAGCAGTTTTGGGTTGCTAGGGAAGGAGAAAATGGAAAGCAAGCTTGTTAGAACTTTTCCCAGTGAAATGTCTCCTGTACCTTTGCCCCCAAAATTATTAAGAACAAGAGTTAAGCCATTTCCATTTATATATTTGATTTGTATAATCACTTGTGTGATGATGACGATGTTATCCATTCAGTTGTGTCTGACTCTTGGTCATTCCATGGGCCAGGTCTCTCCACATCTTCCAATCTTGCACTACTTCTTTGAGTTTTTCCAGCCAGACCATAGAAAAACAATACAATACTCAAATAAAAACAATTATGTAAATACAATGAATACAATAATCAAATAAAAACAATTATGTAGATACAATGATTGCAAAATATAAACCAATCATTATTAAAAATTAAAGGATATTAAAAGGATATACAAACCAGTGGCATGGGAGAATGAATAGTGGACCTATCTTAGGATGTTATTGGTTTCCTGGGACCCAAGCTTGGTGATATAACCAGGTTTGGAAGAACTTTTGGAATATTGACAAGAATGGCAGTTACTTGACTTTCCATTTATCTGTGTGTGTGCAGTTCCTTCTACTCTATAAAGAAAAGGATTACGGTATCTGATATGCATTTCATTATGTTAAATTATGTCATAAAATACACTGCTTAGATTAACACTTGCCCTTATTACTCTTTGCTTTGTTTTAGATACAGGTTTTGCTTAATAATACCCTTGAACCAGAAGAAAAGGTAGTGGCTACAGACATAATGCTGAACGAAATATCTGAAAACGAAAAAAGAAAAAAAACAATGACCAAAAAAATCATGTGGTTAAAGGAAAATATGGACAATTAAAAGTTTAAAAAAGATATGTTCTTAGCAATTAAAATTTCATGGGTTATTTTGGGTATACATAAAATTGTTTTCCTGTGCAAGCAATAAAATACCATTTGGCGGAAAGCAAAGTACTGGTATTAAATAAATTATGTTTTCTCCTAGGAGTACAAAATTTCTACAAAAACATGTGCATATTTTGTGGAATTCTTCCTCCGTAAGAATGCACTTCCAAATGCTATGTAAAAGGAACTTCAAGGAATATTATATATTAAGGAGATTGAACAAAGGAAATTTTTTATGTTTGAAATGAACTGAAAGCTAGATTACTCTGTTGTTCTCTGATGTGCCTTAGGAAATGGGACTCAAACACTTTCAGAACTATAGCTTTTTTTTCCAATGAAAATGATGACAATAAAATATAAACATTTCATTATAAGAATATATCACCTGAAAATGTTTTTCTCTGTAGTGAGCTATAAAAGGTATATGTTTTTAATATATATATATATATATATATATATATATATATATATATATATATATATATATATATATATACACACACATATACATATACATATACATATACATACATACATACATACATACATACATATATATATATATATATACATATATATATATATATATATATATATATATATATATATATATATATATATATATATATGGATCTTTGGTTATTCGGGTTTTTCCCCGCGTAGAACTAAAGGTGTAGGGGCGACGTTTCGACGGAATCCCATCCGTCATCATCAGGCTGGTGGCTTCTGCTTCCTTCTTCTGGGAGAAGCATGTGGCTGTTTGTTCCTCTTTTTTAAACTGCCAGAGGGGGTGTGTTCTGTGGGTGGAGGTGTGCTCTGATTGGGTGGGGGAGTAAGTGTGTTCTGATTGGGTGGGAGTGTGTTTTGAATGGTGGGTGTGTTCTGATTGGGTGGGGGTGTGTTTTGAGTGGATGGGCTGGTCTCAGCTGCCAGCCTTAGACCTGAGCTGGTGAGTTGTGCTGCTTTTGTTCGGCTTCGTGTTTGTGGTGGTGCCATGTTTTTATAGTGGGTGTCAGTTTGCTTATTGTGTGGTTTGGAGGGGTTTAAAGTGGCTGATGTTGCAGCTGTAGTTAGGTTTCTGTTTTGTGGTTGTGCCTCGTTATCATTGTGGGTTCGGATTTGCTTTTTGAATGGTTGTGTGGTGGTGATGTCATGTGGTGTTATCATGAGTTTGGGTCTATCATTCTTGGTGGTTGGGACTCGTCTGTCAATCAAGGCGGGTTTCCAAATGGTTGGTAGGCGAGAGGTATCATCTCGTTTGTTTATGCTGTGGGGGCGTTTTTCTATCTCAATGGCTTCTCTGATTATTCTGTTGTTAAAATGTTCAATTTTGGCGATAGTTTTGGTTTTTTTAAAATCAATTTCATGTCCCGTGGCTTCAAAGTGTTGGACCAGGGATGAAGTTTGTTCTCCTTTTCTGAGTGAGTTTTTGTGCTCTTCAATGCGTGCACTTATTCTTCTGTTGGTCTGTCCGATGTATGTGGTGGGGCAGGTGGTGCATGGGATTTCGTATACTCCTTGGTTTTCTAAGCCAATTATGTCCTTGGGGTTTCTTAGGATGGTGGATATTTTTCTGTCTGTGTAGAATGCTGTTTTGATGTTGTGTTTTTGGAGGACCTTGCTGATTCTGTCTGTGGTCCCTTTTAAGTATGGGAGGAGGGCTTTGCCATTTTCTTGTTCTCTGTCTTGGGTTTTTGTGGGTGTCTCTCTTCGGATTAAGTTGGTAATCGTGTTTCTTTGGAATCCATTGGCTGTTAGTACATTAGTGAGAGTGTGTAGTTCGGTTTTTTGGTGTTGTTCGTCAGCTAGGTGTTTTGTTCTGGAGATGAGTGTCTTGGCTACGGAGTTGATCTGTGCTGGGTGGTGGTGTGAGAGTGCGTTCAGATAGCGGTTTGTGTGTGTTTTTTTATGGTAGATAGTGTGTCCTAGGGAGCCGTTGGATTTCTTGTAGACTAAGACATCAAGGAAGGGAAGTTGATTGTTAGCTTCTGTTTCCATGGTGAATTGTATTTTGGGGTGTAGGCTATTGAGGTGTGTGAGGAAGTCATCCAGTTTTTCTTCAATAGCCTCAATAGCCTACACCCCAAAATACAATTCACCATGGAAACAGAAGCTAACAATCAACTTCCCTTCCTTGATGTCTTAGTCTACAAGAAATCCAACGGCTCCCTAGGACACACTATCTACCATAAAAAAACACACACACTATAAAAACATGGCACCACCACAAACACGAAGCCGAACAAAAGCAGCACAACTCACCAGCTCAGGTCTAAGGCTGGCAGCTGAGACCAGCCCATCCACTCAAAACACACCCCCACCCAATCAGAACACACCCACCATTCAAAACACACTCCCACCCAATCAGAACACACTTACTCCCCCACCCAATCAGAGCACACCTCCACCCACAGAACACACCCCCTCTGGCAGTTTAAAAAAGAGGAACAAACAGCCACATGCTTCTCCCAGAAGAAGGAAGCAGAAGCCACCAGCCTGATGATGACGGGTGGGATTCCGTCGAAACGTCGCCCCTACACCTTTAGTTCTACGCGGGGGAAAACCCGAATAACCAAAGATCCATATATATATATATATATATATATATATATATATATATATATATATATATTCAAAGTAAATATTTTTTCAAAGTAAACTATTGTATATGCAAACATTGTTTTTGCAAATTTTCTAAAAGTTTTAGTTTTGGAGCTTAAACTTTGTTGAATTCAGTAAAAGAATCAAGAAACAAAGAAAGGACTCTAATGAAGGTATGAACAAGATGTTAAATGAAGACAGTAATACCTCCCACAATGCATAAACCACAGCATTTTCTCTTCTCGAATTTTCTTGTTACTGTTCAAGTGTGACTAAGGGCAGGACATCCTGCATATTCATAGTGAAAAACTGAATGGAGGGGACAAAAATGGAAATGGATTGGCCTGAAAGAATCTGGCTGGCTCTGTTAATATGAGCGGTCCACATTTACTTATTTGCTATTGTGGTCTTAAATTCTCTTGCTGTACTGGTCACCTAATCCAGGGAAAGTATTACAAGCTAGAGATAAAAAAGATACCTTGAACATTGATTTTGCTACTCATTCTCAGTTATAGCAGCTGTCTAACTGGGAAAGTTGTTGTTTTTCCTTTCTCTCTGATGAAATCATGTCAAGAGAGATCTGTCAGAAATAATGAGTCAACATCATTAGATCACTGGAATGTATGTCATGTTGCCCAGAAGAAATTTATGTACTTTGTGCCTAATTTTGAGTTTTCAGATCATAAAATATATGGATGGTATTTTGAACCAACTTCTTTTTAAGCTTTGCCTGTTTTAAATGTCTGGATTTTTTTAAATTGGCCAATTTATATACAGTATAATGGCAATTTTAAATTAAATGAAATTGAAATGTTTTAGAACTATTGGGATTTTTTTTAGTAATGATTATGATGCTGCTTTAAATACATTATTTAGGGCTCCTTCTTTCTGAGCAAATGTATTTTCAGAATCCTTTATAGCTGAGGCAGGAACATTTTGTCCTTAAAATCCCAAGGAAAGCCTGACTACATGTGCCAAGAAAAACCGTGTGTTTAACTCTCCTCATCCAAGCCTCTGCATGGTTAGTTAGACATAAATACCATTAATTTCAGTGCGCTTTTTTCCCAAATAAGCAAGCACAGCCTGTAAATCTAAATATATGTTTGTGATATATATTCTCTAAATATAATTTACTTTGAAGATGGTAGGTCTAGTAGTGCAGTGTACATAGTGTGTTTTTGTTCTCTGAAGACTTATGTGAGTAATTCCTTAATCTACTGAAATTGCCCTAGATGCCCTCGGTGGGGAACCTGAAGTATTGAAATTAAGCTTATTTACTAGCAAGCTTTGGTTATCTGCCCAGTATTGAGGGATACTGAGAGTTATAGTTCTGCAATAGCTGGAAGAAAAAGCTAGAAGAAAATAAATTCCAATTGCTTGTCTTTAGTGAAGAGAATAACCTTCTTAAATTATTTTGATTTTTTTAAAAAATATTTTGATTATACTAGCTTTTTAAAATCAAATGGATAGGTGACTATTATGCTCCGTTTCTTTCTTGCCACCACTGAAATATCCAATAAAAATGCACCAGTTAGAATTAGTTAATGGCTGGCATTAGCCATTTCAGTAAAAGTGCAAAATAAGAAGCTATTTGTTTTTATGCTTATTAAAGAATCTTGAACTTGGGACATCACTGTTCAGGAAAATTGTTTAAAAATATGGATTAACTTTACATATAAAACAAACAAACAAAAATCTGAGCATTTCACTAGAAGATAGTCAAGTTACAAAAGCCTATTTTGTAATGTGTTTAAAGGTTGAATCATGGCAACTGGACCAAACTTTGTTAATCTGAGCAACTTCATCAGTCAGAGTAAAATTACTTAGGCAGAGGGTCAAAGATTTGTTGGGAATGTACCAACTCTTGCCACACCAGCTTCAGGGGTTTCTCCCCCCAAAAGCCTTGCAATATGTCAGTGAAGACTCAATCTTCATTCTCAGGAGTTTCTGAATAATATAAAAAATCTCCATTATTATAGAATATCTTGGAATTGTGATGAAGGTAAAGCTAACCATATTCATGGATTTTTCCCCACCTCCTGCAAGTTTAAATGTTTAATTCAATTGATGGCTTTGACTGCGTTGTGTATCACCAGCAAAGTAAAAATTCATCTGCATCAGAAAATCAAATTAAAAACTTAAATATCAGTGCTAAAAGTCTTACATTCATCTTCTGTATGAATGTATCGTAATTAAAAAACATGAACATTGTAAAACTGCAGTTCTTGATTTTAAAGTATTTTTTCCCCATGAAGTGATGCTGTTCTCATGTTGCTTGCAGAATCCCTGGTTAAATGTGACTCAGGTGCACTAGTAGGTACACTAATTAGCACAGTCACATTGCCCATTGTGCCCAATTATGTTAGTGAGCAAACAAGTAGCATTGCTACTGAGAGACAATAAGCAGGATTTCAGACCATGTACCACTACTAACAGTTGAATTTATGCAGAGTGTACCTATAACAGAAATTCGCTATCAGATTGTTTATTGCATTTTAACAATCTTGTTAGGTAAGTTTTGAAAAAAGAATTTTGACATAATAAGAATAACTTGATCAATAAGTACTTGAAGGAGACCATTCAAATGATATTTCATTCGTTGTAAAAACTTTTTGAAAGTGTGAATCAGCATCCTGATTCTTAATTTTACACCTCAAAAGGAGACCTTTAAGATGATGCTAATTTTAGTAATGATCATTTACTGTCTGTCATTGAATTCATGGAATTCAACATTTATTTCATGCTTATTTATACTAGCTATTGTGTGATTTTCCTCTATAGAGCAGTAAGCAGAAAATAATTAGCTGAAAAAGAATAAACATTGTAGGTTATGCATGAAAGATTTTTAATTCTAACATGCGTGTAGTTTTAATGCATTCTTTGTCTAAAAATATTATGTAATAAAATATTCCTTGTGGAATATATAAAAAAATAATTTAAGAATCAATGTTTATTTTTTTATCAATGTTGAAAAGACAATATAGGAAGTTCTGATTTAAGTTTTACAGGAAACCACACAATACAAAATTCTAACAATTTTAAGATAGATTGACTCACTATCCAAAAGATTTTATTATGATAAATATTTGAAACTATTTGAGGCAAACTACTTTTGAAACAAGTCCTCTATGAAATAACATTAATGGCTGGTTCATGTGAAAATGATTCTGATTTGCATACTTACTGTATATGTTGTAAAAAATATGGAAAGAAATCACAGTAAAACTAGATTTATTTTTCTAGTGTTGCTAGGAGCATGATGCATTAGGGACATTGTCTCTGGTTTCGGTCTTTGGGGAATACGAGATGAAATGTTGCTAAATCACTCCAACCACAGAAATTGTATTTCCTGACATCAATCACAATGGGAAGAGTTTTATTTTTCCAATAAGCAGCTGATTAAAAAATATGTTGTTAAAGCCATGTAAATTAATAATGACCAGACTAACTTTAAGGAATAAAAGGTTAAGCTAATGAAATAATAATCTAATAGTTCTCCCATTTTTCAATGAATATCTTTATATTATGCAAGGTGGGGGAGATCACAAAAAGGAAAATGATGTCTGCAACCATATAATTGAAATTGCAATCTTTATTTTTTTATATAGTCACAGACACATGCTAACATCTCATGATCCATGTCTTGTATACCAATCTTGCTGCTAGCCCAAACCTTGGAGTTATAGTGGATTTTTGTTTTTGAGTTTTAGTGGATTTCTGGATACAGAATAATGTGTATTATTATAATAAAATAGCTGTACACAGTTACTAGTTTGGTTTAAATCATTGTTTCCTAATGTGCTCCAGATGTCTTTGGGTTACAGCTCTGAAAATTTGTAGCCAGCATGACTGTCTGCATTCCACATTTTGGAAAGGCAACTGTTTGGGCAGATTGCTATAAGTTTATTAATCCACCTTGGGAAGAAATTGTTTTGATGTGTTATCAATCAATATAATTATCTGTATTGGAAGCAAGTTAGCTGAATTCATCAAATCTTGAACATCATAAATAAATCTCTAGGTCCTGATGGCTTCTGACCAAGGGTTATTAAGGAACTTAAGGCTGGAATTGTTGATAAAATATGCAATCAATTTTTACATGGTTGAAATGAAAGGTAGGACAGCAAGTGATCCCTTTCTATAGTGTAAATGGAACAACTTTGTGGGTGGGGATGACGCATTCAACAAACAAATCAAGTCAGGGGATTCTCCTGGCAGTAACCCAATTTGCTGTTAGTTTCTTCTAGGATATTTTGTCCGGAAGTCCTACTCTAATACACAAATCTGGGATTATTTGGTGGTTTCCCCTCCAAGTGCTAGACTAGTTGGAGCCTAATTATTTAGTTCATGCAAAATGAGACATATAAAAAATGGTAAACAGTGGCATGGTTCAACTCCATAGAAGAACACTGACACCTAACGGTAGATTGCTTTTACTTTTTGCTGAATTTGCAATTGAAAATGCTGATTTTTTTATGTGAGATTTTTTATTTGTTTTATTTGTTTATGTCTGTGAAATTCCTTCTGGTGACAGTTGATGAAATGTGTATGGAAATACAATACATTCCAGGCTGCATTTCCTTACACATGTAGTTCTAGAGAATAAACAAGGGCTCCATTTTTCTAAATTGAGGAGGGAGAGAAGTTATAACAAGATCCACAAAATTGGTAGTGGTTCCTGAGGTTAGTTCTGCTGATAGAAAGGAAAAGCTTGCTTTCAGATTTTTGAGCATCTTTAAAAGGTAACAAATTGCTGTTTCAAAAATATTCCTGTGCTTTTTTTCCCTCCAAGGTAGAACCTTTGTGTTTTGTTCCCCCCTCCGGAGTACAAACAAACAGACAAGCAGGCATGGCTAGCAAGAGTTAATTCTACAGGCTGTAGTTAATTGCCTTCAGATAAGGCCTTGGCAGCAAAATAGGCTCGTTTGTCAGCTGGAATGAGATAACGTCCAAACAAACAGTTCAGAAGCAGATGTACAGAAGCGTTGCCAAGAATTCAGACCAGGGTTTCAAACAAGAAGATTTCCGAAGATGTGACCAGAAATTGTTTAAACTATTGTTCGTCACAAAGTTCTGAGAGCAGCCACACCCCCTTTTGTACCTAGTGGGGTGTGGCTCAATGACTCGATAATCCCTGGCCCTCCTACTCTTCCTACGCTGCTGTAAATGCTTGGCCCTGCGTCTTTCTCGGGGGTCTAGCCATGAATCATCTTCGCTAGACTGTATCTGCTGCAGCTGCTCGAGCTCCATAACAGGCTGGCTCCCAGCCTGGCTACTCCCAGGCTGCTCCTGTCAGCCTTCAGATGGAGACAGAGGCCTTGCCAGAGAGGAGGGCCCCGGAGAAGGAGGACTTGCCAGAGGGGAGGGTCCCGGAGAGGGAGGCCTTGCCAGTTCCTCCCCATCATCCTCAGAGTCCTCTTCCTCAGGTAGGACAGGCTCGGGCATCGGGGCCACAACACTTTGTCCACAGTGATTTGCAGAGAAGCAACTTGTTCCAATAAAGCCAGAGATTTTGTGTTTGTGTGTATTTTTGTTACAATCAGTATGTGGCTATCTGCATATGATAGAGAGAAATCATCACCTACAATTAATAGCAATAGCAATAGCATTAGACTTATATACTGCTTCATAGGCTTTATAGCCTTTTCTAAGCAGTTTACAGAGTCAGCATATTGCCCCCAACAATCTATGTCCTCATTTTACTGACATCAGAAGGATGGAAGTCTGAGTCAACCTTAAGCTGGTCAGAATCAAAGTCCTCGCAGTGAACAGTGAGTTAGCCTGCAACACTGCATTCTGCCAATGTGCCACCATGGCTCCTGGCGTTAATATGTCGATATTAACCAATATGTCAACCAAAAGAAAAAGTAGGCTAAAAAAATATAAAGTCAAACATTTTCTGAAGATTCCCTCAGAGAGAGAGAGAGAGAGAGAGAGAGAGAGAGAGAGATTTTTACACGTGTGAGAATAGATATGCACATGTGCACACACAAACTCTCTCTGCTGGTTGGTTGAGTGACAGATAAAAGCCAGACCATACATCCATGCTCTTGGTTTTAACCTTTATTTAATATTAATTTTATTTATTTATCAATTTTAATTTTAATGCTTTAAATGTTTCTGTATTTATAATTTTATGCCATTCTAAGCCACCTAGAGCTACTTTGGACAGTGAGGCGAGCAACATATAAGATAAATAAATACATCAAAGATAAATATCTGTTGATACATGTTACTGTCCAGAAACTATATTTGAAAACAGGATAGGACAAAATCAGAATAATAAAATAAATGAATTCATAACTATGGAGCAACATTTGTTGCCTGTAAAATATGGCATTCTATTTATAAATTAATTAATGCAATTATAAGGAAGAGGAGAGAAGGGGGTCAATCCTCCCCATTTGTTAACATAAATAAGCAGACCAAAGATTAAAGCTGTAACCAGAATGAAACATCTGAGCAAGATCTTATGATTGCCAGTTATTTTGACTTTTTAACACCTTCCCACTGACTGTGAAACTCCTGGCCTTTAATTTATATGTAATTTGCAGTACTTGACACCTGTCCATTTTTAAAATCAAGCCTTGTTGCACATGTCAGAGGATGGTGTTTGAGTTCAGGATTGGTAGCTTCCCTGGCACCTGGAGTCTTTCTATAAATAAGTTCAGTGCAATGCAATTTTCCCCTTTTAATATAGGATTGTTTTTAAAAAACATTTGATATTAGAGATTAACCAGTGCCAAAACTGTTTAACCTTTTTCCAACCTTAATTGAGGTTGCTGTATTTTATATTTCTTGGTATGGCATAATTTTTTTTGTATAGTGTAGGCCAGTGTTTCTCCACCTTGGAAGTTTGAAGATGTGTGGACTTCAACTCCCAGAATTCCTCAGCCAGCATAGCTTGAAGATGACATTCACACTTCTTCAAACTGCTAAGGTGGAGAAACACTGGTGTAGGCCTAACATCAGGCCTAATAATGTACAGGTAGTTCTCGATTTTAAACAGTTTGTTTAGTGGTTGTTCAAAGTTGGAATGGCGCTGAAAAAAGTGACTTATGACTTTTTTATACTTATGTTCATTGCAGCATCCCCATGTGATTAAAATTCAGATGGTTCATATTTATGTCAGTTGCAGTGTTCTGGCATTATGTGATCAGTTTTTGCAAACTTCTGACAAGCAAAGTAACTGGAGAAGCCAGATTCACAATGGATTAATTACCAAACTGTTATGTAGGAAGTTTTAAAATGGAAATGTAGCACTTGTTAAAATGGCCACTTAAACTTGCTTCTTATGGGACAATCCATTTAAAGCTAATTGTGTATGAAAATATAATCACATGGCATTTTATTCTACTCTATAATTTCTTTATTTGTTTCTTTCCAAATCAATGTACATATATTCCCAGTCATGTTTTACTTTCAAAGAGCCTGAATGGTATACAGAATAATGACAGCAAAAGACTCTGTGATATAAAATATTTAGCTATACAACAGTAAAAAAAAGTATCTTAATAAATCCCAGTGATCAAAAACTGAATCTTGTAATGTTTTGTTCTTGGGATTATTGATGTGTGTTGCTGTCTAAAAAACAGTCATTTAATGACTGTTCAAAGTTACAACAGCACTGAAAAAATGACCATTTTTCACACTTAAAACTGTTGCAACATTCCTGTGATCACAAGATCAAAATTCGGAGGCTTGGCAACCGAACTCATATTTATGAGTTTTGCGACCTTCTGATAAGCAAAGTCAATGGGAAAGCCAGATTCATTTATCAACTCTGTTACTAATTTAACAACTGCAGTGATTCACTCAATAACTGTAGCAAGAAAGGTCATAAAATGGGGAAAAATTCACATAACAAATATCTTGCTTAGCAACAGAAATTTTGGCCTCAATTGTAGTCATAGTTTGAAGACTACCTGGACCAGTTGTTATTAGACTACAACTCCAGTCATCCCAACTACTGGCCACACTGTAGCAGAACCTATATGCTTTAGAATGTAACATCTGTCCTAAGGCCAGAGAGTCACACCTCTGCCTTAAAACCAAGCTGAAGTTTGGCTCTTTAAAGCAGGTGTCCCCTGCCCCGGTCCGTGGACCCAGCCCCATCTGCAGGGTGCAGGCAGCACATGAAACCACACCCCTTCCGGTCTGTGGAAAAACCTTTCTTCACAGAACCGGTCCCTGATGTCCCAAAGGTTGGGGGCCACTGCTTTAAAGAAACGTTGGGCTGAAAACAGGTGAAGTTTCACCTACAGATATTATCATGGCATTCAGTTCAACAGTCCAAGATCTTGGCATTTTCCCTGATCAAGTTCTACATCCATGATTTGTAGATTTCTCATTTCAGGTTTTGCATACCTTTAAAAATGAGTGATTGCTTCGAAGGGCCATGTCCTTCAGGGGGCCCATCTACAGCAGGGGAATTGGCAGGAGGGAGCAGCGTATGCACTAAGGAGATGACCTTGGAGCAAAAACAACAGGTACAACTTCAGAATTCTCCGAAGTATTTATAACTTGCAGAAAATGTTTTATAATTCACATTTAAAGATAAAAAATTAGGTCTTGCTTTTGATTCATGTTATCCTTTTCTGTTATTGAATCTCTGGACATTTTTTTTCTGGAATTTGGTATTGAATTAAATATATTTCCTAGTATGTAGTTGAATAGTTGTGGGGCATTGGCTACATATTTTCATACAAGGTGCTTCCATTGCTCAGCCCACAAATAATTTACCCATATTCTTAGATATAATGTTTGTTCATTTAGATAAGATTGCACCAGAACATATGCTTCGTTTCAGACTTCCTTAGTGTGTGCAACCATTGTGGTGTTCAGATCATTCTGCAATTATTGGTGCAAGAAAACAAAGAGAGTGTCCAAATGTTCACAAGCTGGGCTGAGGCTGTGATGTATAAATCTCTTCTGATGCTAACCTTTTAGCTCCATTCATATAGCCTACAATACTGAGTCACTAAGCGAGAGCTGCAGAGTTTAAGTCTGATCAAAGCCTGTTCTCTACATCTCCTTTCTGGTGGTCAAGACCTTTTTCTATTTTTTTTTAATCTTTTAACATACCCACAGCCCACAAAAGGTCTAAAATAAAAGTCAGAAAAATAGAGACCATCCTAGCTCCTAGCACATGCAGTTAGAAAAATAAAAGCAACATAAAAATATTGTTTGGGGATGGTAATGCAAACATGAACCATTCAAAATTGCAATCTCCTTATTAATCCTTAACTTTTGCTCCAGTGTCTTCAGCCGTAGTACCACAAATTATTTTTTTTCTTCAACTACTACCAGCCTTTTGTTGTAGATTTGTCATGTTGACGTGAGATAAGCTAATACAATTCTTCTCTCTGCATACACCTTGATTCAGTGCCATCTATGGAATGACATAAATTTCTTTTAGGCCTTCTTGTCTATTGCCTGACTATAGTGCAAGACAAAGACAAACAGTTTTTCTTTTTCTTTTGTCCTCTCCCCCGCCAAGGGTGTCTTAGAATGACCCGAATAATCTTATTCTTATCTTGTTCTCCATTCAGGGCCCATGTAATTATTCATAAAACAAGGGTGCCATTTCCTGAACAATTTAAAGCTTTAATTTATAGGAGTATTTTGCAACTGAAGAGCTTTGAGTAGGAAGCTACTTTTTGCACCATTCCAAGTGTGTGGCAAATAAAAAGAATCAAGAAAGAAAGTAGCTTCTGGATACCTGATCTGGAGCTTTTGTGGCTGTTCCTGTTCAGGCTATTTTAGCATTAGTTTTTCTTTCCCCCTGGTGTTTAGTGTTATTTTCTGCTTTCTCTTTACTAGCTTTTCCCCTAGTAAATCTAGTTGGGCAGCACTTTATATTGGTGCAGCATAAAACCACTTGAGCAAATAGCAGGACAAAATAGTAATCCCAAGCTAGATAGAATAGAAAGGCAGACAGACAGATAGACAGGCAGATCGATATTGGTAGGTGCCCAATCAATTCCCAGAGAACCCAAGTCACAGCCACCTTTGATCAACAGTACTTATTGATATTTTTGCATATGCAGAGAACAGCTTGGATACTATATATACCACCTTATCACCAAACCATGCTCTTTCTCCTATGCCATGGCCACTTCCAAAATCTGATTAAAGCAATGTTTATCAACTTTGGCAACTAAGATACATGGTTGAGAAACACTGGGTTAAAGCATTCTATGGCATCGCATCTATTACTGCCCTTACTTTAGCACCCATTAGTTCCTGAAACAGCCATAATATCCCTGTAAGTTTGATTTGCAGATGACTGGATCTGTAAGAACTGTAACTTCTAAAGCAGGTTCTCTTGTAAATTGAGTAACTAGTAAAATGCATTAATATATTTATACTCCAAATGAACATGGTATGAGGAAAACATAGTAAGGTGTAGTGTACACACTTACCCAGTTCCACTATTTAACACAGACAAATTGCCTCTATCTTTCTGAGCTATCGCATCCTTGGTGGAGCAGTGGGCTAATGCCTCCTTAAGTAACACCAGCTGCCTGCAATTAGTGCAGGTTCGCATCCCACCAGGCTCAAGGTTGACTCAGCCTTCCATCCTTCCGAGGTAGGTAAAATGAGGACCCAGATTGTTGGGGGCAATTAAGCTGACTTTGTAATAATGCCGCTTGGGGGTGTGTGTGAAAGCCCTAATAAGCAGGCATATACATAGAATGAAGGCTACTGCTAAGCTTGTAAGCCGCCCTGAGTCTTCGGAGAAGGGCGGGATATAAATGGAATAAAAATAAAAATAAATAAATAAATAAATGTTGAATAAATGCACTATTTACTTATGGGTTGCAAGATCCCTCTGTCCAAAGATTTATTAACAGCGTAGGCAGCATGACAAGATAACTAGGATCAAAATATCCCTAGAAAAGCTATGCCCATGCTTACAAGCTGTGTTTGTCTGCTAACAGAGAATTAGCACAAACAGATTAGCTAATTCTACTTTATTGTATTATTATTATTATTATTATTATTATTATTATTATTATTATTATTATTATTATTATTATTATTATTATTATTATTATTTATTACATTTTTATGTATTGTACCTGGTAGGTAGAATAATAATTTCTCTAGTCAAACTTCATTTTTACCTGGAGACAATAAGCACTATGAGTTTGAGTAATGCTATATATTAGACCAATACATGAGCATAGAAAGACTTCTGCTGGAATGCTTTGAGGTTTATTACTATAATCATACAATGCTGGGTGCATAAATTGCCTGAGGCAAGCTTCATTTTATTTCTGGTTTATTTTTGAAGTCTCAAACACGTGCAAGTAAATGTGTCCTAAGACCTGAATAACTGTGATGCAGTTTGATCTCCCATGTGCTGCATAAACTTGCTCAGATATGGAGCCTTTCTCTAAGATAGCAAATGTTTAGCTGCAGCAGGACAATTGGACATGCCAGGTAGAAAAGCAAGGCTCTTTTGCTGTGGTGTTTGCCTCCTGGAACAAAATCCTCACTGACGTTTGTACCGCCTCCATCCTGACATTTAAATGAATCGGTAATATCTGGTTCTTCCCACAGGGCTTGAGCTAGAGTGGATGGTGGATCTCTTGTTACTGAACAAAGTATAATTCTTGATGCTAAGAAAGAGTAATTTTATGAGAGCAATGGTCAGAGGCAGAAATATCTTTTGGCTTTTTAGAATTGATCCACTATAAATTATGCTTGGTTTACCTCCTATGTATCCAGCATTTTTCCTTTTGTTCTGTGAAGAATTATAATTTGATGTTTTGGAGAATCTTTAGATTATATATCAGGAAGTATCATGAAATCTCATAAAGTATCATGAGTGTGTCAGTGTGTTCTATGTAGCTCAGTTCATGGGATGCTGATAACACTATGCCGGTTGCAAATTATTCTCTGGATTAGAAATCTTACCTTGCATATGATAATGTGAGCATACTTAGTATAAAAATGGGCTTTGATTGCTCCTGCATGTGTCAAAACCGCCCAGTATAGGATCAATTCTACTAAGGGTGGTAATGTGGTCTATATATCACTAATAAATGTTATATAAAAGTCGTGATGGATCAGTGCCAGGATGGGGCATGGAAGTCCAAAACTATAGACCCATCTGATGATGAGCATAGCTTATAAAAGATTGTGACTTGGAGTGTCAGAGGAATAAATGGTAAATAGAACAGTGAGTGAAAGACGTATGCTGAAGTAGTTTCACACAGATAGAACAAAGGAACATTAAATAAAACAAACAAAATCTGAAGAAAGGATGAATGAAAAGGAACGGGAAAGACTGAGGAAATCATGGATGGGGTTGATGAGATCTTCAAAAACAAAGAGAAATTAAGAGCAAAAGGCAGTATATGAAATGGTATATGAACACGATGGTAGCAAACATGATTTGCAAGGATAGAAAGGTATTGAGTGGCATGAATGATACTGAAATAAATTACATTTAGCTATGTTTCATTTTTTTAAAAAGCATGCCTTTTTTAGTTTACTGTTTCTTACTTTTCTGCACTCTATATAATGCTTCTCATTGCATAAAGAAAAGAGCATGATGGAAATTACTGTTGATATAGATATACAGAATGTAAAAATATTGCCTACACTGAATAGTACTGAATCATTAGGATTTGAAATAGATATGTTTCTTAGTCATAGGTAGCCAGGTGTTGATTCTGAGACCCTTTGCACAACAAAGGTAAAAGCTTAACCATTTCTAATGGACATATATTTGTAACATATAATTACCTCATTCCGTTTGCTGCAGAAGCAGCCTAAAACTGCTTTTGGTTGTTCTGCTGTTGAAGTGGTGCAACTCAATTCTTGTAGTAACGAACATCTACCATGCCTCAGAGCTGAGCCTGGCAACTAAATGGTCATGGGTAGAGCTCTGTCCAGCTGCTGAAGTCTGCTGTGAACTTGTCCTCTTTTTAGCCTATCATTGGATGTTGATCCCTATGGTCACTCAGGCTTGGCTTCAACAAAGACCAGACATCTCCACTATAAAGCCTTTTATTTGGTCTGTTTTTTGACACAGAAATAATCCATCTCCCAGAAGACATTTGGACTTTTTGAAGAACATAGGCAGGACATTGATAGTCCTATAGGAAATAAATAAATACAGTACTTTCAAAATCTGGCTGACTGGCCAATAGGAGAGAATGTCCACAGTCTTTGGCCCTACCTTTCCATACATTATCGAGAACAATTGGAGGTGGTATTTTTATTGATAGGGATGAAAATGAAGCTGGTGAACACATCAGTCATTATCTTGAATTTGTAAGGATAGCAACACTCCCTACCTTGCTACTGAGTCACAGTGAGCATGACTATGGAGGCAACACAACTTAAATCAACCCTTCCTCTTTGTTTTCTTCTTCCCCTGTCACCCAAGGGTTGCGAAGTGAAATGGGAAGATGTGTTGTTTGTGAGATATGAGTGTGTATTTGGCACAGTTGAGGAATTTTGCCAAAGTAAGGAATACAACACAGAAAAACCATGGTTATTACAATGATTATTGCATGCATGTTGTAGGGAAAAAAAATCCCTGAAAAGCAAAGCTTTTTTAAAATAGAAGTTGAGGGCTACAAGGAAATCCTAGGGATTTGAGTGGCTGGTCAGTTGTGGGAAATTGGGCAGGTCTTTGTCCCCGTTCTTGTGGTGAATTCTATTGTCAGGCAGAGCAGGACTTTTAGCAATGCAATAGAGCTGGAGAAGTTCATTGTGAAAGAGATGGAATGCTGAGGTCATCAGCTGATCAGAAGATGGGCGATTGGGGTTCCATTGGGGTTCCTCTAGGTCAGGGGTAGGCATGCTGGCTGGGAGTTGAAGTCCACGAGTCATAAAAGACCCAAGGTTGCCTATCCCTGCTCTAGGACATAAATTCCTGTTGCTCTTGTGCTATACTGTGATTGGGTGAGGATGCTTCTATTCCTTGGTCTAGCTAGAAGAGGGGGGAATTTCCCAAGGGCAGGGGGAGTTAATTCAGCTCTGATGAGATCAGGCAAAGAGAGGAACTGGGTTTTACTAGGTCATATCTAAAAGACAAGGTGGGGTGTGGGTGTGGGGGGGGATGTCTTCCTTTTGTTTGTTAGGCTCATTTTTTTCCACTACAGGCACAGTAGGAGAGTCCTGCTAATCAGTGGCAGAACCAGAGAGGGACATGTTAGTAGCAGCCTCAGCTAGCTGTTAGAATCCCTAACCTTACTTCAGTATGATGTAATTCAGATGGACTAAATAAATAGCTTATGCTGAAAAATGCTATTTTACAAATGAAATAATAAGAGTTGAGTTCTTTCTGCCTTTTTAGCAGGTCAGGTAAATTGAATCTAATGTAATTTGTCCATTCCTCTAAATTCATCTGATGAAGTATCTGCAATCCATGGTGAATAGGTTATCTAGAATCCAAAAGTAGATATTCTGCTTTGAGCTAGACCGGAGATAAATAATGATGGTTTCACCAAGTTTGATTCACTAATAGATCACATATAATTCAAAATTACAGACGGGCTACAGTGTTATATTTTTTATCTTTTGAGCAGCATTAATTAAAAGAGAATTTGAGTTTATGTTTTAACAGAAATCACTGTGAAAAAGACTCTGATTTGCAATTTAATTGCTGGGGTTTTTTAAGTTTCTGTTTTCATTTAATGATGAATTCGTAAATGTAATTGTGAACATGTTATCTCTGTAACCACTAGCATGTTTGTTCACAGCAACAAATTGAACGACAGCTAAAATGCTTGGCATTTCAAAATCCAGGACCTCTGCTGGCAGATTTCAACCCAGAAACTCGGGAACAACAAAAGAAAGTCTGTATGTCAATGATAAACCAGGATTGTTTTAATACTACAAAGAAGTAAGATGATATATCCATATTCTTCCTATATTTTAAATTGGCTTTGGAAATAGAAATTTACAGGGTTGTTTAATCACCATCAGATGCTTAAGGCTCCAGACTAATGCACGTCTTCTTGAAAGTTCTACTGAAGTTAGCGGTATCCATAATTACCATGATTGCTACAATTATGACTACTATTCCTTGAGATTCTCTTATTTAAGCATTTAAGACAGAATAAATCTGCTCAGAATTAAATTAGAGGTCATTTGGCAGATTAAGGGTGTAAAATTGGTTTAGGGCTGAAGGCTGCATTTGGTCATAGAGAGGAGTAGTATGTACCATACTACAAGTGGGTGGAGCCAAGACAAATACAAATATTGTTTTAAATTTAGTGTATTATGTACACGCATACACATGCGCATGTGCGCGTGCATGCACAGACACACACATACACAGAATATTACAATTAACGTTAATGATATGCAAAGTTTTCTGGATTTCAAGAAAATTTCAAATTGTTTCATATTCAGAATCTTCTAAATTCTGAATTTTTTTTTTCTTCACAGGAAAATTTAAGGAACAACAGTAAATTAGGAGTGCTGTTATAGAATGCTGCATATAGTTTTTGTTCTTGTCCTTATGCATTTTATTTAATGTTTCTAAGAAATCACAGAAAAAACATTCAGCAGTGTAGAAGTGATGTTCAGTATGCTGATTGATAGCTCTATGTAGTTTTGCATCTAAATGGGAATCTTAAAAGGTTTTGAACCAATTCTGGAAGCCTAATAAGTGAAATTGTGATCATTAAGTAAATACCCTGTTTGTAAATGAGAACCCATTCTTCTGAATGGGTGTTTTTTTTGCCAGTAACCAGCAAAAAGGATACCAATCACGGTCAAGTCATCACAGGATGCTGTGAGCTAGTTGCCAAGTGTCCAAAATGTGATCACGTGATCAGGGAGGTGTCATGATATTTTATGATGGCCAGAAGTGCTTTACTGGCTGGCACCCATTCTGGGCCCGACATAAGTTTGAATGGTCATAAGTCAACAACTACCTGTATGCAGTCTTCAAAACTATAGCCACATGTCAGTTTTTATCTCTAGTTAGTTTCAATGGGAATCACATTTGCTATCCGGTCTATGTGGCTGGCTGTTTTCCACATTAGCAATCTGGCAATCCTCTGTTTAATTGGAATTTAATTTGCTGCTCTGCATGCCCTGCTGCGCAGCTGATCAGAATCCTAATAGTTCTCTTTTCCAGTGGGGATTATTGCTTTCATATAAAAAAGTGCATATCCTAACAGGACATAATCTGGCACACCACTGCTGCCATTTATAGTTTACCCAAGTTATAAAAAATTCCCATGCTAAGCAGTCCTGAGGAACCATCTGTGAAAGCAATTTTCTTCCTCCTTTTTTAAATAGGTCTCTTGTAATGCTGCGTTCCAATCTGAGGTAAAGATAAAAGTGTTCTTTATTTGTACATTAAAATAGTATCGTAGGGGAATTCTGGAGATTTTTTTTTTTTGCTTTGCAGTGCGTTTTCACTTTTTACTTCATATTCTAACATTCTAACAAGGTTCCTCTGCTATTTTATAGGACTCTGAAGAAATATGATAAACACGGTCATCTGATTTCCAATAAAACAGATTTGTGTGATTGTCTAGAGAAGAACTGCCTGGGCTGCTTTTACCCTTGTCCTAAATGTAATTCAACAAAGTGTGGGGCAGAATGTCGCTGCAACCGAAAATGGGTTTATGAGCAGATTCAGGTGGAGGCTGGCCAAATCATTCGATTTCCATTTCGAAACAACTAGATCACATTATGTTTCCTGATATTATTTTTCTCGCTTTTGTAAAGAAAAAAAGGGGATTTTTATTTTACAAATAAATGCAGGGTTGTTGTTCAGTCACTAAGTTGTGTCTTTGCGACCCGATGGACCACAGCACACCAGGTCCCCCCCTGTCTTCCACTGTTTCCTGGAGTTTGCCCAAATTCATGTTCATTGCATTGATGACACTATCTAACCATTTCATCCTCTGCTGTCCCCTTCTCCTTCTACCTTCAACTTTTCCTAGCGTCAGGGTCTTTTCCAATGAGTCCCTTTTTCTCATTAGCTGACCGAAGTATTTGAGCTTCAGCTTCAGTATCTGTCCTTCCAAACAATAGTCAGGTTTTTTTTCCCCTTTAGGAAAATGCAGGTTGCCATACTATTTGTTGGAAGGAAAATAAATAGCTTAAATCATAGAAGGAAACTTGGAAAAGTACATGTCTTCAGGGCAAGATAGCATAAGAGAACCATGATTGGAGTGAAAGGAGAAGATAGTTTGAGAGCAAGAGCATCAGGAGAACCTTGACAGAAGTAGAGAAAAGGTGCTTCACATTTGTCTACCTACGTTTCTCCATTACAAATTAGTGCATCTCCCCATGTGCTTTATTTTTAATAGCAGATTTGAAGTGCATGAAGTGGATGGTTTCCTAATGTTGAAGATCTTGGAACACAGGTGATGAAGAGAAATTTTGCATGGTAGGAATGGAAGGAGATGATAGATAAAAGAAAAAAATGAAGAATTTTTCTTCCCCTTCCTCAGCAAATGGGTATTAGAATTTCATCTTAGGTTATTGGAATGTAATGTGCAGCTGCCTCTGTGAGGTTCTTTAGTTAGAAAATGTTAGTTAGCATTAAGCCTTTTTCACTTTGGTAGCGTCCAGATATGCTGGGAATCCTGGAAGTTACAGCTGCAGAACATTTGGAGGACCTACAGGGTGGAGAGGCTTATCTAGACTCTAGGGAATTGACTGAATATTCCTCCACTGCTAGGGTCAAGTAGAAGGGGATGTGCGGTTTAAACCCTTTTTGTTTGGTAGAATCAGCCAAGGATAAAGAATTTAAAAACAGCTGAGTAAATTGAAGAAAAAAAATAACCTCAATCGCTCATTATTTCTTGATTCATCTATGCATGCATTATACAATCATTCCTTGGTGCTGCTCAGAAAAAAAAGTTTTGCCTATGACAGCATGCCCTGCCTACCACTGTCAGATAAAAACCTCCAATACACTGCTCAACTGGATGGAAAAATGCTCAAATGATATAACTGATTACAGCAGAGATTAACACCAGACAAACCATCAAGCAAAAAACAATACTCTAATGAAGGAAATATCAAGGAGAAAGCTACACCCTTTCTATCACTGGCAGGGGAAAATTACTGTATACTGTGTAAACAGAGAACAAATCCCACACTCACTAGCTTTGATGATGCCACCTAGTTGGGTAATTAAATGTCTGCAACTAAACTACTGGGCCCAATTCAAAATGCTATTGAATTAATTACTTATTCATCCAATATTGGACATAGCTTTGAATCACATTAGTGAGCACTTTATTGAACATGATCTTGCCCATTATGTGAGAACACTACATAGGATCTATTCAAGGTTGTGCCTCAATGGGAGGTGAAAGGAGGAGTGGCCAGAAGGTAGGCTTTCTCAACCTTGCTTCCACATTAGGGAACATATTACCTATAGAAGTAGGTCTGGCTTCTGTTATGCTTTAGTTATGCAATGTCCTGAATCTATGTGTTGCATAATATAAAAATTATTGTAAAAAAATTAAAAATTATGTTACAAGTAGTCCTCAACTTACAACCATTCATTTAGTGATTGAACACTTGTAACAAGATTGAAAAAAGTGACTTATGACTGTTCTTCACACTTACGACCATTTTAGCATCACGTGGTCAAAGCTTGGATGCTTGACAACTGGCTCACATTTATGACAGTTGCAATATCTTGGGGTCATGTGGTCACCTTTTGCGACTGCAAAGTCAAGGGGAAAACATCACCCCCCGCTGTCAGGAGGCGGAACCGACCAGGTGGTTCCGCCCCAGGCGCCTGATGGACCCAGATAAATTCCAGATGGCGCTTGGACCGATTCCCACCTCCCTCTCCCACAACCCAGTCGAGTCCTTAGTTAATGCCTGGCAACAGGCTGCTTCGTAGGCACTCGACCGCGTTGTCCCTTTGCGGCCTCTGACCCGGCGCAATTCCCGACTCGCTCCTTGGTTCTCCAAGGACCTGCGGGAGATGAAGCGCCAGAGAAGGGGCCTAGAGAGCATTTGGAGAACCAGTCGGTCTGAGTCTGACCGAACACAGTTAAGATCCTTTTCTAGATCCTATCTTGTGGCAATGAGGGTGGCAAAGTGCGCCTACTTCACCACCCTCATTGCGTCCACAGATAATCGCCCGGCCGCCCTATTTAGAGTGGTCCGCTCCCTTTTAAGTCAAGAGACGGGAGAGGACCCCCTACATGGACAGGCTGAGGAATTTAGTAAATATCTGGTGGACAAAATTGCTCAGATTCGGGCTGGTCTGGACTCTGACTGGGCAGTATCTAACGAGAGGAAAACGATGAAGTTGGCCGAGTACATTTGGGAAGAGTTCGATCCTGTGACTCCGGATGAAGTGGACAAGATCATGGGGAAACTAAGTGCCGCCACATGTTTGTTGGACCCGTGTCCCTCCTGGCTAGTCTATGCATCTCGGGAGGTTACACGAGGCTGGCTCCTAGCAGTTATCAATGCCTCACTGAGTGAAGGGTACTTCCCTGCTGCCTTGAAAGAGGCGGTGGTAAGGCCCCTCCTCAAGAAACCGGCACTGGACCCAGCTGTTTTAAACAACTTCTGTCCTGTCTCCAACCTTCGCTTCCTTGCGAAGGTCGTTGAGAGCGTGGTGGCGCGACAGCTCCCTTTGAACCTGGAGGAAGCTGAATATCTAGATCCGTACCAATCGGGTTTCAGACCCGGGCACAGCACGGAGACGGCATTGGTCGCGCTGGTGAATGATCTCTGGCGGGCCCGAGATAGAGGTTATTCCTCTGTCCTGGTCCTATTAGATCTATCAGCGGCTTTTGATACCATCGACCATGGTATCTTACTGCGTCGTCTTGAGGGGCTGGGAGTGGGAGGCACCGTTCTGCGGTGGTTCTCCTCCTACCTCTCGGACCGTTCGCAGACGGTGTTGGCAGGAGGGCAGAGGTCAAGCCCTAGGCCTCTTAATTGTGGAGTGCCTCAGGGTTCGGTGCTCTCGCCCCTCCTGTTCAACATCTATATGAAGCCGCTGGGAGAGATCATCCGTAGCTTCGGGGTGAAATATCAATATGCTGATGATACCCAGCTATTCATCTCCATCCTGAACCAACCCAGTGATGCCCTCGATGTGATGTCCCGTTGTCTGGAAGCGGTACAGATTTGGATGGGAGAAAACAGGCTTCGACTCAACCCGGCCAAGACTGAGTGGCTGTACATACCGTCATCTCGTTTAGTCCAAGAGGTTCCATCTCTGACTATAGGAGGAGAGATTTTACCTCCCATTGATAGAGCACGCAATCTGGGCGTCCTCCTAGATTCACGACTCAGTTTTGAAGATCACATTGGAGCCGTGGCTAGGGGGGCATTTGCACAGATTCGTCTTATATACCAATTGCGCCCCTTTTTGGACCGAGATGCCCTACGTAGTCACCCACGCACTCGTTACCTCCCGTATTGATTACTGTAATGCTCTCTACATGGGGCTGCCCTTGAAGACCACCCGGAGGCTTCAGCTGGTGCAGAATGCAGCTGCACGGGTTGTGATGGGAGCTCCCCGATACTCCCATATTGATATTACACCCCTCCTGCGTGAGCTGCATTGGCTACCAGTTGTCCTCCGGGTGAGATTTAAGGTGCTGGTACTTACCTTTAAAGCCCTACATGGCTCAGGTCCGGGATACTTGCAGGACCATCTGCTGCCGGGAACAAATTCCCATCGTCCAGTACGCTCACACAGAGAAGGCCTCCTCAGGGTACCGTCAGCTAGGCAATGTCGGCTGGCGACCCCCAGGGGGAGGGCCTTCTCTGTGGGAGTGCCAGCCCTATGGAATCAGCTCCCCCCTGAGCTTCGGATGGCCCAAAACCTCCAATCCTTTCGCCGCGGCCTCAAAACACACCTGTTCCACCAGGCTGACCTAGACTGACAGGCATTTTAATTAATTTATATTTAGTATTTTTAATTCATTTTTTAAATTCTCTAATTTTAATTTATTGCACTGATGTTCTCAATTTCATTTTTATCTTGATTTCTGTACTTATTATATGTTTTGTTGTTAGCCGCCCTGAGTCCTTCGGGAGATAGGGCGGGATATAAATCCCATCAATAAATAAATAAATAAATAAATAAAACCAGATTCACTTAGCAACCGTGTTACCAACAACTGGTTCACTTAACAACTGTGGCAAGAAAGGTTGTAAAATGGGGCAAAACTCAATTAACTATCTTGCTTAACCACATAAATTTTGGTCTCAAATGTGGTCATAAATCAAGGACTACCTGCATTAAAAAGTATGAGGCCAAACAATGAACTTTAGGCCATAATGTTGTTCGTAGGGTATTAGTTCACTATTCTTCACTGTAAGCAAATATGGTTGACATTTTTTAAGAGTAGTACTTATATGAACTATGGTTAGAATTATTACTGTGGGGAAATTTTTGAGCTAACACAAACCAAATTACTTAATTTGTATTGTTTTTTATGTCTTATTAGGTATCTGTGACACATTGAATGTCCAGAAATACTGCGATATTGGTACCTAATCATTATGACATAATCCTGACTATCACAATGTGACCCTACACATTTATGGAAAGCGTAGTCCATATCATAGCTGCAATATTTTAGAAAGATGAGTTATTATAGCAGACTGACCTATGGCTCCAGATTGTCTAGTACAGTAGTGTGTATACCAGATTTTGAGCTATTCTTCTGGGTTTCAGTGACATATTCTGATTTTCTTCGACAGAATGCCAAATGATCCCACTTCATTATTTGACTGGAAATGAGTCTAGCCTACCCTATTGCTTACACCACTTACTCATCAACAATCAAGAAGGAAAAACTATATTCATTACTCTCTGCTAAGATTACACTTATGCTAGAAAATGCATAGATTACATCCTTTGAAGACTTTCATAAATAAAATGTAAAATAAAAAATAAAAATGATAAATTAAACATAAGCTACATCTCCAAATGAAACTAGTAAAGGTAAAGGTAAAGGTTCCCCCGCACGTGCGTGCTAGTCGTTTCCGACTCTAGGGGCCGGTGCTCATCTCCGTTTCAAAGCCAAAGAGCCAGTGCTTGTCCGAGGACGTCTCCGTGGTCATGTGGCCGGCATGACTGGACGCCAAAGGCGCACGGAACGCTGTTACCTTCCCACCGTAGTGGTCCCTATTTTTCTACTTGCATTTTTACGTGCTTTCGAACCGCTAGGTTGGCAGAAGCTGGGACGAGTAACAGGCGCTCACTCTGTTACGTGGCACTCGGGATTCGACCCGCCAAACTGCCGACCATCTGATCAACAGGCTCAGCGTCCTAACCCACTGAGCCACCGCGTCCCTTTTAAATGAAACTAGAGATCTGATTAAAAATTCCTGTCTGAAAAATCAGATGAAATTGGAATTCTACCATGATAAACATTTCAAGATATAATCCAGATACCTTTTTGAGTCTGGAAAAATTTGTAACAAAGAGAATGCTTAAATTTGTAGTTCTCAAATTAAGAGCATTCTGTATTCCCAATTGTACATTGTAGGAATTTGGAATCAAAGAAAGAACTTTTGGAAAATAAGCTGGCTGCCTTTTTTTCTCCCTGAACGGATGCTATGTGTTTCATGTTAAGTTGACTGATATTCCCAGTCTTGAAGAATGACAGTCTATTCGTATCATCTACATACCTTTTAAGAAACTTCACCATTTTCATTTTAGTGAAAGGGCTGCTATTTCTTGTTCTCAATATTGTAAGATGAATTTTAAAATATAAAATGTTATTTACTAACTAGATTAGTTCAATCTTTTGAGGCTGAAAACAAAGTATCTTCCGACATTTGATTTTACATAAAGAAGATAGTGCTTCTATAAAACACTTTTAAGAATTTAGAAGGCTTTAAGAAAATACAACCTTAAATTTTTAACAGAATATTAGCATAGCAGAGTGTAGCAATTAATAATCCTTTCCCTCTTATTATATTTTAATAACTTTAAAAAATTCAAAAATGAGATTGCTTCCATAATGGGCACACTAATAGGATGATATTGTACAAAATAGCCAACATTTTTGATCTCAGCCAAAAAACTGAGATGTCTGATTCAACAGCCTGAGAGCAACTAAGGTTATAAAAGAAACAGACTTTGCATATGCACTTTCTGTTTGATCAGATCTTACACTATTTAGGATTTCAATCCATAGAGGTTTCATAGTCATTTGTCACAATCCTCTTCTGAAAATCCGGGGAAAAATTTGTACTTTAGCTGACATTTTTCTTTGAAAATTTGTTCAAAAAAGAGGATGTTCTTGAAGCTATTGACCCAATAAACACAATGGAGACCTCAAATCTTGTAGATGTGAAGGCTTTTTTTTAAAAATCCCATTTATATCCCGCCCTTCTCCGAAGACTCAGGGCGGCTTACAATCTAAGCACAAATCAATGTTCTGTGTGATTAATGGAGAGTAGGTTGTTACCCTGCTGAAGTTTAGAGCTTTTCTTTCCAAGAAGAAACAGATTTATAGTATAGGAAAAGCTTTATTCAGGGATTGTTCTATGAATAGAGAATGAGAATGAAAATGTCACCCCGCCTCTCTCTCTGGTTTCTCTCCCCATAACATTATGTGAATTGGTCAGTGTAAGGCTCCTTATTTCCATCATATTCTTGTACCACAGAGAACCAAAGGCAATTGCTGCAAAAGTCATCCTGCTAACAGGATGGCCAATAAAGTCATAGATTGATGGTAGATTTGTTTCTTCATTCATGGGTTGATTCTTTGTTTTCAATGGTACACACCAAAGCAATTATCCTAAAAAGCTTTTCTTAGCCTGGTATACTCCACATTTCATCAGCCCCAAAGCTAGCATGGCTAAAGGCTGTTGATAGAATATGAAGATAATGGGAGTACATATTGAATGCCCAGTATTGGAGAGAGCTGTCCTAAATGATCAAATGAAGTATTGCTTCCTCTAGGAGGAACTGGGCTTTCCTATAGAAGTCTTTACTCAAAAAATCATTTTCACTTATTGACTAAATTTTATTTTTTTATGTTAGTTCTACTACCACTTGCTGGTGTTACTTTAATGCATTTTGTGCATTTCCATTTTAACATATTTTAGAGATGGATATAAAAACATTAAACAATGAATAGATCCAACAAATACTATCTTCTATGACAGGATTGAGGAACTAATGACTCCTAAATGTTTCTGAGCTACAACACCCAGGATCCCTAACCACTGATCATGCTCTGCCTAACCCCAATGGGATTTTTCCATGCATTTTACCAGGAAACATAGATAGGGCAGCCTAGAAAAGTTAGTGCCCTCCTAACCAAACCCAAGAACTCCGAATTTGTTGGTGATGTCCATTTTGCTCTCCGAGTTCATGGTGAAGGAAGGGTTCCCCCCCCCCGATGCTTTTGCTAATGGAAATGGCAAATTTAACCTTTCATGGAGGAATAAAATCTGAAAAATGAACCAGTTCTGACACCTACTGGTGGATGAGGATTATGACAGTCATGGTAAAATCTGGGGAAAAAACTAATCTCTGCTTGTGACTTTCAAAGCTTTAACAAATAGAGAACAGCTGTGTAGACTTACAAACCTGAGGGAACAAAAACAAAACATTTTTTTAATTCTCTGGACTGTAAGTATTTATTCAATTCTGACTCCAAAGCTATTTCCAAAGGGAGGGGGGAAATCTGGACTTTTGGTCATCATGGAAAATCAGAGATTTATAGGAAATACTTAACAAGAAAAATGAATACTTTTCAAGAGGAGATATGTTAAGCTGCAACTAATTCAAAGAAAAATGATCTCAAATCACAAAGAAATTCAGAGTAACTTTGAAAATATAAATCAACTCATATCCAATTCAATTTTATACAAAAAAAACCCCTCAGGCAAATACAGAGAAGGCACATACAAAACAGACGACTGAACATAAATTCGAGGACAGAGACTTGAAGATGGAATTCTAGAAAACAAAGAAGTATGATCTAATCCAAGTGGAAAATTTTTTACAAGAAATATTAGATTTGGAAAAGACAACTTATATTTCAACACAACAAAATAAACTTGAGGACAAGAAAAAAGACTGGATAAAACATTCTAGAAATATCAGGAAAAACACCGGAACTGGAGAGACAAAAAGCGACAAGAGAAGCAGACAGAAAAAGAAGGAAAAAGATTTCCAATAAAAAGGAGTGCCTAACAAAGATACTGATTTACTTTTTATATCTACAGCAACATTTATGAACATACGGAAAAACCTTTTGATTCAGCAAAATACATTAAGAAAGTTACTGGGCAAAGGAAAAAGATTAAGGTGGAAACCAAGAAAATAGATGATGGGACTTATCAGAGAGAATACTTAAAAAAGAAAAAATTGTTTGAATATGGTTAAAGAAATACAAAAAATTTGGAATATACTATTCTAAGAGGGATGAATTCTCTAAACAATATAGTATGCTTTTTTTCTTTTGTGTTCTCTTTCTTGATGTGAGCAATATAAAAAAGTTGAAATGATTTAAATAAAGGAAATGTTAGATACTTAAATGTGACTGAATTTAAGAAAATTATAAAAAATGTTTTGAATAAGAGTTAAAGGACTAGATGACTAGATGCATTGAATGGAATATTTTAAGATTAAAGATATTCTTAATTATGGTTAAAAAGAATAAGAAATTAAGAAAATAAATACATATTAGCCTAGGAGGGATATATATTTTAAGTAGTATGTTATTTCTTATGTTTCTTTACTCTTGTTTTCCATTCTTTTTCTTCTTTTTTTCTTTTCATTGTTTTATCTATTTCTTAAGAAATGTAAAAGTGTGAGATGGCTTATACCAGACATGTCAAACACAAGGCCCGGGGCCCGGATCCGGCCCGTGAAGCCATCCTGGAAACAGTGAGGGAACGGCCCCCACTGCCTTGGCCCTGGCCCAGAGACCCTCCTTCCGCCAGAGACCCTCAGATCTGTCCCACTCCTGCCCAGGCCCCCATAGGCACCCTTGATGCGAACGATGTAAAGCTGACCACGCCCACCCAGTAGGCCATATGCACTCTAGCCACGCCCACCCAGTAGGCCACGCCCACCCTGGCCATACCCACCTGGCCCCCTGAGGGCAACCGCAATGCTGATGCGGCCCTCAATGAAATTGAGTTTGACACCCCTGGCTTATACGGGAAACAATAGAGTTAAATTTGTAAATGTAAATAATTAATTTTTGAGAAAATCTTCACCAGTAAGAATATCTAGAATTTGGTGGGAGAAATAAACTAAAATAAGGACTGTAACAGGATCTAAGATAAGGCAACCAGAATGATTGAATAGAAAAGAAATATTATACTAAAATGATTATTATTTTTAGGAATATTGGGAAAATATATACATTCAATTGTTATTTATCAAAACAATAAGAATTGTATTAGTTCAATGCTTGCAAAAGAGGATATTTTGGGGAAAGAGGAAATTAACTAAAATTAATATGTGGAATATGGATTATAGAAATTAATTGTTAATGATTGTTTTACAAATGTAACCCAGACGACACACTGTTCACCAATTATTGAGTGATTTATGTTTTTTAAAAAAATCAATAAAATATATTTTAAAAAAGAATATAACTTGATTCACAACCAGTGCTGATTCAAAGGCTTATGGTGCCTCTAGGCCACAGTGTCTGATGGCATCACTTCTTGCCAATGTGAAAATTTTATTTTTAGAATACTATGTTTATGTAAGGAGGGAGCCATAGACAATTAGGACAGTGCCTACTGTGCCTTAGCCTAAACTTAAGAAACCTACACAGCATACACGTATACAAGATAAAATGCATTTTAATCATTCCTTTTTTGGCAAAGAAAAAGGCCAACGACAAGATGCAACCAATCTGCTCGTTAGAAATTAGTAATTACCAGAAAAAGCTGTCCCTTTTATTTTTTTGCAAGAATCAAAGCATTTTGCAGTTTCTGATTTGTTCCAGCATCTGAAGATAGGCACCTAAAGGAGGATCTACACAGTGGCATCGCTGCAGGGCGTGTCCAAATTTGTCCTGCTTTGCTGTGAATAGCCTTGCCAAAAAGTGTCATTTTCTGTGGACTAAAGGATGGGTGAACAGCCACGTACCTCGGAAATGAATAAACACTAATCTCTTATGCAATGACCCAAATGATTATGACACTTAGCCAAACGGAAGATAGACAACACTTTGCAAGAGGCAGCGCTTTCACGCGCATGCTCCGTTGCGTGCTACTCGCCGGCTGTGACGATCGCAGCACCAGCACCCCACTATCCACTCCCTCCTGCCGCTCCCCGGCGATAAACACCCGGAGAAGGCTTAGAAGGCGAAAGGCGGAGCTTGCCTGACTCGCGCCGCTAGGATTAGCTTTTCCGGGAGAAAGCTTTATGAGCCCGCTGATTGGCTCTCCAGGGAAAGGGGGAGGTATGATTGACGGGGTTCAAAATGGCGGCGCCCATGGTTATTCCGGATACCGAGAGGTAAGGACGAGACTTCTTCTGGTGTTTCTCCTCTTGCCTAAAAGACGCTGCGGATTAGTACCATCCCGGCTGCGTTTGGATAGGAGACGCCCTTTAAAAAAATATTAAGTGATGCAGGATAAAAAGTAAACGGAGGGGGAGAGGCGAGCTTCTCTTTCAATGTTAACACTTGAACAAGGAGCAAAGAGAATAAGGAACCAAGGTTCACACACGTAAAATCATTCCTGACTTTCTAAGAAAGAGTTTCCTTGCCTTGTGTCATCATATTTGATGAGCACAGTATTTCCCAGCTTTAGCAACTTTGAAATGTGCGGACTTCAAGTCCCATAATTGCGGGACTCGAAGTCTGCTGTTTCACAGTTGCTAAGGTTGTGAAACAATGACTCGCATCATCAGACCTACTTCTGAGGAGGCTTGTTTTCTTTGCAAGACTAGTAAGGGAAGTAAGAATCATTTCGTTTCTGTTTAGCTGGAGGTTGAGGGCCACAGAGGATGGACTTTGTAATACTTGAAACATAGTTTTTATAATACTGTTGCACTGGCTTAATTAACATGGGTTTTCTTGTATTTTAATTTTGCTCTTTAATTGTATTGCTGATAATTTCCCATAAACCTTAACGTTCAAGAAAAAGCCCCTCTTTCAGAAACGAGGACTGGCAGGAGAGCATTCAATACATTGTAGACAACAGTTTCCTTCTTAGCTGTTCTCAAGCCTCCGTGAACAAATAGTCAAGCCAATCTTGAGAAGCACTGAGAATGTATCTTACCAAACCCATTTTGATGTTTTTCGTTTGCAAATGTTTGTTTTACTTTTACTCAGAATACAATGCTCTTTTCTATGGCTATGCTGTAATTCTTGTGATGTAACAGATGACTATTTCTAAACAAGCTTTTGCTTTGAAGTCCTTTGTTGTGTTAATTATAAAAGTAAATGTAATCCATTTCTTGGGGTTCCCCCTCTTCATAGGGAGACCACACTTTATCAGAGTATTCTAATAAATTGTTTTTAAATGATTTTCTGACTTGGTTCCTTATTGGAAAAAGTAAAATGAGGCAGAACTTAGGGCCAGATTTGGTCTTCATATCAAAGGGGCCTAGTCCCTTTCAGTCTGGGGGTGGAGGTCAACACATAGGCATGCACACTTTTTACCATCGACATACACATTTGTCCTCCAATCAGACCGCTTGCATAAACAATTTCACATACAAAATTTTCATTTCATGTTTTCTCCAGGCAAACCAATCATAATTGTTTCAGGGAGCTTTTCACAAGCCAATGAGGTCCATTTTCCAAATCTTTTTTTGAATAAGTTTTTGTGTATTGTTACTAGAGGGTCTCATTCTTCCTCCAGATCCTGGAAATGACTGTACACAGAAACATATACAGACATATACTGTCAGGTCTCCAAATCCTTATTGTCTTTCTTGCATATATATTGTTGTGCTCTTGTTTTGGGGCCTGCCATTCTATGGGAGGGGGAATAATTGCTTTCATTAGGGATAACTTTTGCTTTCTACTTTTCTTCTCCCGTCTCTATCCACTTGAAAAAGGAATGTGTCTCCCTTATCAGGAAGACAGTTACGGAGAAACAAAACTGGAGAAGACCTTGAGATGCACGCCAACTGTGCCAGTTACCCACATATCATGTCATCTGTGGATTGACTGGATTCAAATGGACATTATTGCTCTGGTGGGAGGAGGAATATTGCTGGTTTAACTATGCCATTTAAGTGGGATTTTCCCCAGATCTCTCCTTGACTGCCTTACTGTCACTAACCCCTAATAAAAGTTTCCTTTTGAGACAATGCCTGTTTCAAGAGTTCTCCTTTCTTGGGTGGTTAGCTGAGGTGGGTCCTTACATAAGGCGAGATCTGCGTAGTACTCAACCCGGAGAAGCAGCTTCCCTACCAGGGGAGTCATAACTAAATTTCACATGGAGGTGTTCCAGGCAGAGAAGTGGGCCAAAGATCTCCTATGCTTGAAACCAGATGAAAGCCTCTCCATGGACCTGGAAGAAGCCGGGCCTTCTGGTGAAGATGATCAAGTCAGATGATCACTCGGGGTTGGAAAAAAGGAAGGATGGGAAGAAACCCCCCCAAAAGTCACCCTTACACGTGGTGGAGGGAAGAAAAAGGCAAAGAAAAAAATCCAGAACCTGCCCCTCCTGATAAAGGTGAAGAAAAGGAAGTCGGGGACGATGGAAGCTGTGATGGAGTATGTGAAAAAAGCCCTCAAATTTAAGGTGCAGCTAAAAGAAAGCCCCCTATCGGAGGAAGAGTCAAAGGGTGAATTGGAGGAAGAGGAATTGAAGGTCCGAGAGATGGCAGCGGCTGGAACCCAGGAGGCAGCATCGGGGCGAGGCTGTCCATCTCAAGGAACCAGAGGAAGACCACCCCAACCAGCTGAGTAAAACTGATTCCGATCGGAGTGAGGTTTGATGGAGACCCGAGGCGATTGGGGTATTTCCTGTCACAAGTGTTCACCTACATGTAAATCTATGGGAGAACACTGCCTACCGATGTCGATAAGGTCTGGGTGGTTATCCTAGCTTTGGAAGATGGAGCAGCTGACTGGATGGTGACCCTGTACAATTGCAACACACCTGAATTGAGGAATTTCAATTTTATAGCTGCTCTCTGCAGACATTTTGAAGCCAGCTAGCAGACAAGAAAGCCTGGAAGTGCATAAAAACAGTGAAGCAGGAAAGGAGACCAGTTGCTGAATACACTGAAGAATTCAGAGAGTTGGCCAGTCGCCTTCGCTGTCCGGAAGACATCCTGGTAAGCTGTTTCCAGAATGGGCTCAATGAAGAGCTATATAATGCCTGCGTAGCTCACGGAGCCCCAGGACAGCTGTACGACTGGTGCCTGTTTCAAACCGCAGTCAGAGAAGCGAAGGGAGGCTTCATGAGGTTTGCCTGCCCCATCTCACAGCACCACCTGCTTCAGATGTGGTAAAGAGGGACATCAAGCCATGGACTGCTGCAGCAAGACACCTGCCAAGAGAGGGGACTGTCTACTGGCTGGGAGAACTCCGAGAACCTCACTGCACCCCAGGGAGACTGTGATGAGGTCTGAAGAAGTCATAGAGCTCCCCCAGGACCACGATCAAGAGGGTCAAGCTCTGACTTCATGCTACGATGGCCCAGAAGGGATGGAAGACTACAAGAACAACCCATTGGTGAGTGGGCCAATTGACCCCATAACAGTGCCCCTAGAAATTTCTATATCTGGCACTGGGAAGACAGTAAAATTAGCTGCCTTGCTGGACTCGGGATGTACCCAATGCATGATTAGCCCAGAACTACTGGGGAAAATGGGGATACCCCTCAGGAGGCTACCCCCCCAATTACTTTCTGCCAATTGGATGGCTCGGTTGCAGGGGGGTACCCGGCAGCTTTGCCACCAGACCTTTACATATTAACCTGGGGACCATGCAGTGACTCTAGCTTTTATTGTGACCCCAGGGATGGAGTGGCCATTAGTTCTTGGCTAAAGAAGTGGAATCCCATGATCAACTGGAGGGAAGGACACTTAAAATTCCCACAAGGGGGAACCCCGTCCGCTTCTAAAGAAAACAGTGGGAGATGTGGATTATGCCATGATTTTGTCTCTGCCCTCAGTGAGTCAGACTTGAAAAACCTAGTGGAATAGTGAGATTTGGCTGAAGCATTCAGTGAACAGAGAGTGGACGAACTCCTTCCTCACCGGCCCACAGACTGCTATTGAAATCCCAGGGGTGAAATTGCCAAAACCAAAAATGTACTCTATGACTCCCAGGGAGTTAGACGAACTGGGAAATTTCATCAAAAAGAATTTGGAGCGGGGTTTTATAGAGCTGGCTAGACCCCGAGTAGCAGCCCCTGTATTATTCAGATAAAAGAAAGATAGCTCTCTTCGTCTGTGCGTGGATTATAGGAGTCTGAATGCTGTGTGTGTGGAGAACATTTATCCACTACCTTTAATGAAAGAAATGTTAGCGCACTTATCTAAAGGGAAATTTTTTTCCAAGCTAGACTTGAGAGAAGCTTATTACCGCATACAAATAAAGAAAGGGGATGAATGGAAAACTGCCCATTGGTTGCTTCCAATTTAAAGTTCTCCCTTTTGGGCTACAAGGGGCTCCTGCAGTATTTGTGCAATTGATTAATGAGGTCCTACATGATCACCTTTATAAAGGGGGTTTGGTTTACCTAGATCAGGGGTGTCAAACTGCCGGCCCGTGGGCTGGATGCGTCATCTGGAAGCTGTGTCCACCCCATTGCTAGCAATGGCAAAACAGTCCTGATACGTCACGTGATGTCACATGACATCATGAGTTTGACATGTCTGACCTAGATGATATCCTTATTTACACTGAAACCAAAGATGAACACATTAAATTGGTCAGACCGGTACTAAAAAAGCTGCGCTCTGCCAAATTGTACACCAAACTGTCTAAGTGTGTGTTTCACAAAGATCGTATTGATTACTTGGGCTATCATATATCCAGTGAGGGAACAGAGAGGGACCCAGAGAAAGTGAGAGCAGTCTTGTATTGGGCCCCTCCAAAAACCAGGAAACAGCTCCAAAGTTTCCTAGGATTTGCAAACTTTTACAGACAATTCATCCCATCTTTTGCATAGATTGCCCTCCCAATCACAAACTTGTTAAAAACCAGAGGGGGCGGGGGATAAACCAAAGCCCAGTCAACTGTTAAAATGGACAGGAGAGTGTCAAGCAGCCTTTGAGAAACTTAAGAGACTTTTTTGTATGGACTGGTTTTGAAACATCTGGAACCAGAACAGCCATTTGTAATTCAAGCAGATGCCAGTGATGTGGCTGTGGGAGCGGCTTTATTGTAGAGAAATAAAGAAGGACAATTACAACCTTGTACTTACACCTCTAAGAAATTATCAGACAGTGAGCAGAGGTTGGCATCTTGGGAGAAGGAGGCCTATGCTGTACAATGGGCCCTCCTCACTTGGAGACATTTCCTAGAAGGGAGTAAAATACCATTTAAAGTATGGACTGATCATAATAATCTTGAAGCCATGAAAACCCCCAGAAAGGTCTCCCCTAAACAGGCAAGATGGTCCCAACATTTCCATCGTTTTGATTTCACTATTCATTACCTCTCTGGGGGAAAGAATTTTTTAGCTGACACATTATCCAGATTACTACAATATAACAGTAAGAAACCAGAGATGGCTTATAATAATGCTGTACACTCCAGTACAGCTTTTACTCAATTTCAAGTAGCTAATGGTCAAACATTTGTGGCCATTCCTGAACTCCCTACCAAGGAACCTGAAATCCCCTCCTTGCAAGAATGGATTAAACAGCTACAAAATATCTGGCCAGCAGTCAGGAAAGCTCTGGATGAAGCCAGAGAAACTATAAGACTCAAACCGATAAACGGAGAATGGAACAAAAACCATATAAAGTTGGAGACTGAGTATATCTCTCCACAAAGTATTTGAAGTCTTTACAACCTTCTAAGAAATTAGGCCCTAAATTTGTAGGACCTTTCCCTAACAAATGCATCATCAATCCTGTGACAGTTGATTTGGACTTGCCAAAGAACTTACGGAAAATCCACCCTGTTTTCCATTGCAGTTTGCTCAAACTGGAGATCACTTCTAACCTTAGGCCTCCTGCACCTCAGGCACCCACACCTATCACAGTTGAGGGTGAGCAATACTTGGAGATTAAGGACATTTTGGATTCTTGAATACACCATGGGGTGACACAATACTTAGTAGCTTGGAAGAATCTCACTTCTGCCCAGAATGAGTGGTTGTACAAGAAACACGTTAGAGCCCCTAAACTTCTAAGACGCTTCCATTCTCAATATCCTGATAAATCTAATTGATATGTCTGTAATGCTTGTTCCCCTTCCCTTTTTGTCTTTTAGGTGGATTTCCCGTTCTTCTGGGGAGGGGGCTGTATGTCACATCCCCAAATCCTTATTGCCTTCCTTGCATGTATATTCTTGTGCTCTTGTTTTGGGGCCTGCCATTTTAACAATTTATTACTCTGATAAAATTGGGTCTCCCTATGAAAAGGGGAACCCCAAGAAATGAATTACATTTACTTTTACGGTTAACACAACAAAGAACTTCACAGCAAAAGTTGATTGGTTTAGAAATAGTCATCTGTTACATCACAAGAATTACACCATAGCCATAGAAAAGAGCACTGTATTCTGAATAAAAGTAAAAGAAACATTTGTAAATGAAAAACATCATAATGGGTTTGGGTAAGATACATTCTCAGTTCTTCTCAAGGTTGGCTTGACTATTTTCTTTGTTTACAGAGACTTGAGAACAGCTAAAAACGAAACTGTTGTCTACAATGTATTGAATGCTCTCCTGCCAGTCCTGGTTTCTGAAAGGGGCTTTTCCTTGAACGTTAAGATTTATGGGAAATTGTCAGTGATACAATTGAAGAGCAAAATTAAAATAAAAGAAGACCCATGTTAATTAGCCAGTGCAACAGTATTACAAAAACCCTGTTTCAAGTATTACAAAGTCCATCCTCTGGCCCTCAAGGTTTTCAGATTGCCTGAAAAAGCAGTCAGCTACTTCAATTAATATTAAATTGCTGTTTGACAACTTGGTAAAAGCTGAGGAGATAAATTCATATATCTGCTGTTATCTACCTGTAGGTGAATCGCTTTTTAAATTTCCATTCCTTTTTTAAGAGTTCGAAAAGCTGTGACCTTGATCAATGCTCTGGATACAGGCAGATTCTCTCGCCTTCTCTCCCGCATTCTTCAGAAGCTTCACATAAAGGTTGGTATAGAAAGTGAAAACTACTCAAAATCGTTGAATATTATCTGGGCAGCTTCCAAATATATGAGATTCAATTGTCAGAATTCTAGAAGTAGCTATGCGGGCCAATAAATTCTGGGCATAGTTTACATCTCTGGAGGATTACCTGTTAAGGGAATGAGGTAAAATGATTATAACCATTAACTCCATTTCAGAGTAGGGTTAACATTTTTTTGATCTATTTTTGATTAAAATAGAATAAAATTTGTTCAAACATCAGATCAGCTTCTGTCTCATGTTAAATGGTAATTATGAGTCATTAGGGAGACTAATAATTAGTGGCGTTCAGTGACTCTGGACAGTTTATAAACTGTTTAACATATTAAAAGCACGAAAAACAAAAAAGGAGGGTAAAGATGGCAGAATGACAAGATCAGATGGGAACAAAGGAAAACAACCTAATTAAAAGGAGGCTTTGGGCATCCTTGTCCTAATGCCTGGGTATAGAGTCAGGTCTTCCAGGTCATTCAAAACCTCTGCAGAGTGGAGGCTGTTGGAATCTTGGGGAAACCTCATTCTAGAGGGCATTTGCTACTACAGAAAAGATACTGTATGTCTCCAGGGTCATGATAGAATGCATTGTTTAAATGATGGTTCCCATGAGCGCACTAATCTTGCCAGATTGAATTGGCTGGGCATGTACTATGGGAGATAGGAGATAAGTATTTCCAAAACCCACGCCATTCCAAGTTTATAGTATGGTACAATAATTCTAAAATTAAAAATGATAGTTCTCTGGAGAGAACTAAACTGAAGGAGGTCCTTCTTTTGGGGTGCCCAAGAGTTACAGTTAACATCCTTTTTAAAGCTTTTTAAAGCCTTGTCTAAATCATCATATTAACAATTTCTAATTTACATTGCAAAAAATCCCTATTGTATTCAGCTAATATTTGTATCTGTGGTATATTATTTGTATCTCCTAATGTAATAAAATAATTATTTGGGGAAAAAAAAGAAAGGGCAGGTTTTTTTTTAGTGTCAGCAGTAAGTTTTGTTTGCTTATTTTATTTATATGGCAATGTTTGGTTTTTCACATCCAAACGGCAATTTTAGCAGTGTTTAGCTATCATGATCATAAGTAGCTCAGAGGGCTGCAGAAAACAGATTTTTATAAACAAAGAATACAATATACAGTAGATAACAATATTTTAGTCAAGGATGTTAGACATTATAGAAAGCAAATGAGGCTTCTTCATCTATAAAGAATCAAATCAGTACAAAAGAAATTCTTGTAAAACATTCTGTTCTCTTTGGCTCTCACTATTTATTTTATGAACATTAGAGAACAGACCTTTCCCCATTAGTGACTTTGAAAAGAAAAATGCTAGCAAAGGAAATTTATTTACTGTATATTTACAGGTAAACTGTTTGCCTTTGCTTTTGAATTTAAGTTTGCATTTATTTGCTTTTTATTCTTTTCATATTTACCTCAGGCAGCAGTTAGGGAATGGGGCATGGAGCAATCATTTAAATAATTTCCTTATTTAAAAAAAACTGGAGAGTTTTTATAAATTTCAGACAGAGAGTACTTTCACAGAAGAGGAGGAGGAAAAACTTCAAGCTGCATTCTCAATAGAAAAACAAGACCTTCATCTTATACTTGAAACCATAACATTCATTTTGGAACAGGTATCCACTTTTTAACGTTATAATTTTGATATGTTTGTAAATATTTAACTTGATATAGAGAAAAAGATTTTTGAAAGTTTGACATTAAAAGATAGTGCTCCAAATATTTTTGTTTTGTTTTTTACATGGATGTGTTGATGTCTTGGAAAAAGTAGAGATTGTCACTATGCATTAAAGAATTATTGCTACAGTCTTAACCTTTATTATATAAAGAAGTATATTGGTTACAACTGAATTTCTAAGAAAATATGATTTCGACAACTGTATATTAAGATGATATATGGCTGAAATACATACCTATGCAAGAATGCAAGCTTTTTGTTTCTTAGATTGCTGGTATAATTCTGTATGTGTCAGGATTTCCATGATTAGCTGAATTCACACAACATGATAAGCCAGAAGCAGACAAAGGTCATTAGATGTGTGAATCCCTCCACTTTTGTTTCAACTATTTTTTAAGGCTTAAGATGTAAAGCAAACCTATAACTGCTGGGTCTTAAACCATAGATTAGCATGGATCATAGCCATTGTGTAGCACATGAGATTCAAGCAAATAGAAATCACAAAGAAAAATAATAGCATTGGAATCTCTCTCTTTGAATTACTTGAAGAGATACAAGTCACATAATCTATTATTTTACATGTCGTATTTTACTACAGTAAGAAATAATTTACAGACTGCTATATTTATTATACAAATAAATTTCTCCTCACGGAATCAACTTTCTTTCTTTTTAAAACTAGCCTTTCTGTTTCAGGGATATTATTTTATGGTCATTTTATTAATGAATAATTTCCGTTTTTCAATCCTATGCTTCTGTTGTTACTGAAAATCCTAAATCACATTTGCACATTTGTTCAGCGTTCCCTGGGTTCTTCATAATTGTAATTTAAAACAACATTTATGAAAGTATGTGCAGTACATTGAATATCTTTTTTTTTTTACAGGCCATTTATCACAACTTGAAACATACTATTTTGCAACAGCAGCTGCAGCATTCCAACTTGAATCATGATAAAATAGAAGTATTTGTTACTGTATGGACAATTGGAGGTCCAGAGATAGTGGAAAAGTTTAGACAAAGAATTTTGTCATCACATAAGGTAATTATGATTGAAATTTATGCAACACATTAAATAATCAGAGATATAGATAATAGTTTCTTCTAAGCACAGAAGAGTTTGGGCAGAGTTATAGCAAGCGAGTATCATTTTCAGCAATAACCATACCCAGTGCTTTTTTCTAAAAAAAAAGGTGCCAGAATTCTCATCTTGGCGGGTGCAGGAGGTGGGGTGGTGGTGGAGGTGGGGCGCTGCTGCAGTCACAGGTGCGAAGGGTGTTGGCAGCTGGCTCCCCCCCGGGGCTGGAGCCGGCGTGGCTGGTGCTGTGGAAGCAGCAGAGCCCACTCTATATGGCGGGGCTGCGTGGTGCAGGCAGTGGAGGCGGTGTGGGTCAGGCGATGTTTTAATCTTATGATTTTAAAAATATATTTTTTCTATTGTAAGTTTCCCCAAACATCACCATGTGGATTGCATACAAATATTATATAATTGGTAAATAAAGGTAGAACATATGTTAAATATACATCAAATGATAATATGCTTCCCTACAAAGTCAATTCTTGCTCAATGACAGACCAAGGAGTTAACTCGGAAAGGCAAGAGGAAAATCTAGAAGAGATCTGTGCAACTTGTAGAAGGGAAAGACCCACACTGATAAATTAAAAATCTTTGTGGTCTGCAAAGGAATGCTGGTGGGCTAATCGATGATTTGGTGAATAGAGGAGCATCTACAGTGTTGGAGTTTGTGGTCATGGTAAGCCATGGAGGCACTAGGCAACATGACTTTCAGGGCAGTGGTGGTGATTTTATTACTTTAAAAAAAAGTGTGGGTGCTTGGTAGGCTGCATGTACAGGCCTGGTCTAGAATTTATTTTGGAGCATTCAACTATCTAGAGCAGGCATGTCAAACTCATTTTGTTTGAGGCAACTTCTTATAAAAGAATTACCATTAATTTGTTTTAATAAAATAATTTAAATCAATTTTTCACTTGATTTCAAATTAAATGAATTATATTGGTTGACAATGAGATTTTTTTTTAGTACAATTGCCAAATGTAATAAGCTGGTTTTAGGTATATGTTACTGGAAGGAAAAACCAATCCCTGCTGCGTTACTGATCCCAGAGAAACATTTGCATGTATGCAGGTATCCTTAGGGTGCCATAGTTATGGATGAGAAATATTGGTTGCAAAGTTGTCATTTCTGGATGTAATACAGATATTTTGGACTTATTTTTGTTTCTTTGCATGTTTGATATTTTTAAAAAGGCATATGCTACTGACTACGCTTATGCACATATGTAACATGATCACTGCTTGTCCAAAATTTTACTACACAGATAATACCACCAGAAATTATTTTAGTCTTTTAATAAATGTTGTTATTGACGTTAAGCTCACCAGGGAAAACATCATATATTATTATGTATATACTAGGTTAATTATTTAAAGACTGAAGTGCAACATAACTAGATTCTAAATAATCTATTTTTCAAAACACACAACAGTCCAAACAGTAAAAGTAAAGTCCAAATTAAGAATATTTCATTGTTAAGAATTGTTTAGATTCAAAATAGTTTTCAAGAGTGTACAAAAGATACTATTTTTTTCTAGAATCAGCTAAATTAGACATATTACATTGAGAAAAATGTTTGTCATTTCTTTCCTGTTACCTTTGATTTCATTGCAGAGATGTTAACATAAGAAATAGATTATTTTGTTAATTTTACCTTCCAAAAGACAGAAGCAGATGAAAAATGTGAGGTTCTTTCCTGTTGGCTTTTTTGAATTAGTTGTTTTAGATTCTAAAAGTTTAGTTCCTAAAGAAGTAATCCTGTAAATAATTTTAATGCCCTCCTCTAGTGCAGGCTCTTTTATGACTCAAGGACTTCAACTCCCAGAATTCCTGAGCCAGCATGGCTCAGCTTGGAAACCTCTCCCTTTCCGCTCAGCATGGCTGGCTCAGGGTTTCTGGGAGTTGAAGTCCATGAGTCATAAAAAGGAGCCAAGATTGCTAGCCCTGCAATAGGCTTAGGAAAGCCAATAAGGGAGCTGGGTTTTTTTTTTCAAAAAAAGGTGCCGGAACGCCGTTCTGAGTGTTCTATGAGAAAAAAAGCCCTGACCATACCAAAATTTCTATTGAAAAAAGCTTATATTAGAAAGAGCCGAGCAATATAAAAATGGCTATGTATATAAATACATTGCCCATAAATCAGTTTTATGAATTTTAAATTCATATTATGCTTAAAAGAAACAATTGTGTGCAACATTTGTGTTATCGGAGAAGTTCCCATTATTTTATTTATTGCAGAATTTTCTATTGAATAAAACCCTTTCCTAATATAAATATATTACTTGTAAGGGGGTGGTTTTTTCACATTGTTTTGAATAATTTAGTTATTGGTTGAACATCTCATGGAGGACATACTTTACAAACTGTAGATTGATTCAGGTGTATGCTAAATCATTATTTAACTTTGTTTTTCCATTGGCCTGACATGCACGATCATAGTTTGAGGCAAACTGGCTTGAAACTGGGTTTAAAAGCTGCCCAGAATTTGTTTAAGTTTGAACCATACATAATGAAAAATCAGCTTTCCTGATACAAAAGAGTAAACTCTGAATGCATCCTGGTGAACCATTATTTGCTTTTAAAGTGAAAGTAAGATGTACAATTGGAGTGAAGGATGCTGTGCATTGTGAACTGGTGAATGGTTTCTCTTTTATTGCTGAGGACCTTATTCTCCATTGTGCCTTGTCTTATTTTAATTGGTTGCCACTGTTTAAAGGTTTACAGTTTTTTATGTGTAATTAAAAGATGTACACATCAGAAGAATACATTAAAGAGGTGGCATAAATTAGAATGTACTCAGTTAAAAAATTTACATTCTAAAAAAAGAAACTGCTGCAGTTAAAGTGTAATTAAGATTGTGAATGAGCTTAGTTGGGAAGGTGCAAGCAACATTGAAGGTACTTATTTACTGTTTTTCCATATAATGCTTACTTATATACTGTATTTTGTTGTTCCCTATATTGGATCTGACTTACCATAAGGCTCACACTGGAAGTGGAAGTATCTAAAATATGTACAGCAGTGTTTTTCAAACTTGGCAACTTTAAGATGAATGGACTTCCAACATAATTGCTGGGGAATTCTGGGAATCGAGGTCCACACATCTTAAAGTTGCCAAGTTTGAAAAACACTGATCAAAAACACCTGCTCAGTAACTGGCAGGTGAAGGCATGAAGCATGAAGTGTGAAGATGTAATGAAGGCATGCCATCAAAGTCATGGCTGGAAGCCTAGCTATATAGAAAATTGTATGAAAAGATTGCTGCAAGGAAGAACAATTACTTGCATAGCTTCTGCTAATATCTTTTTCTAGATTGGAAGGTACCCTGGATGAATCTATCATACAATATTAAGGATTTTGGAGCTTTGCTTTTTCTTACATGGTAACCTGAGCACTGAGCATTTTTGCAGTTTGTAACTTTGGAGGGGGTGGATGGGATGGGTAGTGTGATATTCTATTTGTTATTGACATCAAACGTTTGTGGCTGCAATACATAACGTTTTTAATATTTCTGTCAAGCAGAGGAAATTTTGGAAATTGTGTTAATAGCTCCCTTGAAATTAATTGGAAGAAATTCAGGGCATTAAACTTCATATTAACACCTTAATTAGAGCACTGTTAATGTCAGAAGTGTCAGAACTACTAGAAATAGCTCCTGATATGAGCCAAGATCTAACAAATAAAGTTGCTTTTTTTTCTACCATTTTATTTAAATGCAGGAGTGACATCATGTGGGACTAGAATGGGCTGACTCATAGTGTATTATGAGATACTGTAATTCAATAAACCTATTATTGTGCCCTAAACAAATTTTGCTGGTGTTTGTTTCACTTCAGTGTTGTACTGCATTAGGAAGGCCTTTTCCAAAGGAAATTATTTATTTGTTGTAAAAGATAAGATTTAATCTATATTTTACTTTTTTTTTCTACTGGCAAGAATCTTCTCATCACACTGAATAATAATCTCCAAAGCAAATATGCAACATTTTGAATTCTGTTGATTTTAAAAATCTTAATATGGCATGTTTTCCCCCTCCCCCTTGCTATTATTACTGTATGTGCTGGATTTATATGTAAGCAACCAGGCGTCAAGACTCTTCATACGGCATACAAGTAGTTCCTGCTTACTGAGAGCTTACTTTAGTGACTATTCAAAGTAAGAAGGGTAAAATATCCCAGCTTTGTGACCAAAGTAAAATTGCAAGTCACAGCCATGTGTTGTCTGTTGCTTATTAACCAAGTAGGAAGTGATATAAGTCTGTCCCAGTACATGGTTTTCACTTTATCATAGCATTGCCGTTGTGATTGTGAAGTGAGCTCTAGAAATAATGTATGGTCCAATGGCTGGAATAATTTTGTTTTTTGTTTTTTTTTGACACCAGCAATTCTGACTGGAAATAAGTTGTATTTGCTCAGATAAAATGCAGAACTTTTTAGTGCTAGTATAAAACATATGACTGACGTGTTATTTTCACCTTCTAAATATGACACTGAGTTTATTGAACTGTTTTCTGCTTAACATAGTTAATCTTGATTCTACTGAGAAATATAAAAAAGACAAAAACTGAAGAAGCTTCTTGGACGGGAAGTGAAAGATTTTTCAAGATAAAAACCAAAATCCATTTGCCTTTTGAAAAGCATCTTTGGGACAGTCATGACCTGGATGACTGAGAATCCCCATTTATATAAAAAAAGAAAAGCATAGTAGGTAAATTTGAGGGAACACCTGCTGCTGGCATCAAGTTCCCTTCGTCCTGTGCGCTCCCACATGGAGGGCCTTCTCAGGGTGCCGCCGGTAAAAGACTGCCGGTGGATAAAACCCAGGGGGAGGGCCTTCTCAGTGGGTGTGCCTGCCCTTTGGAACCAGCTGCCCGTGGAGCTTAGGACTGCCCCCAACCTTCGGTCATTCCGCCGGGACCTGAAGACCTGGCTCTTTGAGCTTTCTGGCCTAGGCTGAGTTTTTAATTGGGGTTTTATATTTTTCAGGGATCAAATTTAATTATTTTTAACTGTTTTTAACTTTTGTATTGTATTGACGTTTTTAAATACTTTGTAAACCGCCCTGAGTCCTACGGGAAAAGGGCGGTATATAAATTCAACTTAAACTTAAACTTAAATACTAAACTTAGCGGAGAAGTAGTGAACTTATTATCTGAGAGTGAATCTTCCACCAGAAAAGGAAATGTCAGTAGGTTTGGTTCTGTGCAATGAATATAACAACAAACAGTCCTGAGTATATTAATTTGTTAATTTAGGGGCATAAAAGTTATGCATATTTATTAAAGATGTAAGGCCCATTCTTAATAAACTATTTTGCACTGTTCAGAAATTATAAAGATACAATGTAACATTATTCCTTTTGGGAGGCATCTTTTTCCTGAGAAGACAGGATGTTTACTGGAGACTGAACATTACTGGTCTGACTTTTTGTTTTCCTCCCACCCTTCCCTGGCAATGTGATCTTTTAGGAGCTACTGGCCTTAAATGGATATTCATGCTGTAATGTTTCGCGGTGACTATCTTTAAGAGCTGCATGGAGCTTCAAAGGAACAATAGGATCAAAGTATCCCTTAAACTGATTTGAGATATCAAATGTAATCATGTGGCTTCGAGTTGGAGCAATTTGTAGATGGTTTCAAGCTTTCAAGATTTTCAGTACTTCTAATTTTATAGACTCCCTCGGATTACTATCGTGTGTTCACTGCCTGTTTGAAACTATGATGGGGCTGAATGAATGGTAGTCATGACCAGTCTTTAATGTTCTGGCCATTGCAGCATCCCCATAGTCATGTGATTTGGCTGCTTGTTGACCTGACCTCAATCATGATCAGTCACAGTGTGCTACAGCTATGTTCTCCTGCCCTGTGCAAATCACCTCTACTTAAACTCCCCCTACCCACCTATGTTTCCCCCGCCTCTGCCTTTTTTGGCATGCTGCACTCCACTCCCTCCCTCTGCAATGGCAGCCTCCAGATAATCTTTGCTATCTTCTTCCCCCTCCTGTGGGTCTGTGTTGTGGGCACTGGCTGAAGATGCAACTCAAGGACGTGCTTGGTGAACTTGGTGAAATGGTAGGGAGGTGGAACCTTGTCTGTTAAAAGCAGCTTGCTGGCCTGGCCAGAAGTGATAGCCCACAGGCCGTGGAGAGCACAATGGCACAGGATGGTGAGGTGCAGCGTGTTCATCATGCTGGCTGGTGTTCTCCAAGAGGCACTGTTCAGGTTGAGGGCAGAATTGGATGCAGTGGAGAGACAAGGGTTTCCTGGAGGTGCAATGTGTGCTCTGCAGTTTATTTTGGAAGTGCTCCAGGAGAACTGGCCTTGGACATTCAGCAAAGGACGGAGCGCTAACAGAGGCCATCCATGTCAGAAGAGTAAATCAAACAAAACCCTATCAGAGGGCGATGAACCGTGGTTCATTTGATGCATGATAAACAACAGGTAAAAGAAAGAGAACCCAAAGCATATATTCTACTATAAACCTTTTAATTACAAAGAAACTTGTAAAACCACAGAAAGACTCATGACTACATGTCTATCTCGCCAGAGAGCACAAAGGAAAAGAAAGAGAAAGTAACTTTTGTTTTGGACATGCGCACACAGTAATAAATATAAAACCAAACAAACTACATGGCTGAACATGTGACACTCACCATGGTTACAATGATAAGATAACAATTCAACTTGCAAAGAAACAGACTGCAACGAGCTTACTGACAAAAAACTAAACGCAGTGACAATCCAGAGGCCATCTGTTCGCTTGACCCAGCTGTTCTCTTACAAAGCCATCAACTGAGGCTCCGTTGCACTTGCTACACATATTGCAGGACTGGTCCCTTGATGGTTGCCTAAATCCTGAGCAAGCAAAAGAAGGGAGAAGATGACTTTCATTTGGGGGCTGTGGTGGAAAAGGGAGAGTTGCAGCAGAGGCAGTTCATATAGGGCAAGAAAAACATGGGTCCCTAGCCTAATGACCATGTGGTCCTGGTCTAACAACTGCAATCTGGATTGCTGGGACTGCCATAGTTAAGCATATGGTCGCATAGTGTTTTGTTTAACAACTGCTTGCTTAAAATTCTGATCCATTTAGGGTCATAACCCAAGGACTACTACAAAGGCCAAGCTAAGAACAGTGTATGGCTTGAATGGTAAGATTGGCCCTCCAGTAATTTAAAGTAACTGCCTGATGAATTTTATCAGCATGACAGATCTTGGAGGGTGGCTTGTTCTGGTTGTGGGATTTTGTTTTTTGTTTTGCTTTTTTCTATGTGAGCCTCTGCCTTACCTATATTTTTATCCTTATATTTGCCACAATTTTTTTAATACCTTCTGTTTCCTTTTTCTGCATTTGTCTTGATTTAGTTTTGAATTTTCTTCAAGGCATGAATTGGCATGAGAAGTGTACCTGCTGTTAGACTAATGCAGATTATTTATTTGCATTATAGCATACTAAATAATACCGATACTGTGTATGCTTCTCAGGTTTTTTCCAGTTAGTTGTGCATATAGTTGCACAATCAGCACGTAATGTATTATTTCCAAAAGAGGCTATTCTTGCCAATAAATCATGCCATCAAACCTTTTGGGCTAATAAAATAAGTAGTCAGGACACCATAGCTTCTATAGTTTTATTACAAGACTACTTTTTAAACAGGTTTCTAAAGCCAATTTCTATTATTTTAAAATTAGAATGCTTCTGTTTTATGGCTAAGAAATCAGGGTCCCTTCTATTTATTTATTATTGTCACAAATCGGTAAGGAGCACTCTTAAGGAGCAAAATCTACTGACTTAATAAAACCTTTCTTTACTCTGTAATAACTTCCCCCTAGTCACTTATTTTATGGCCTTGGGAGTTAATATGTGTAGTAACTGAGAATTTTAAAAAAAATATTTGTGGTTTGTGGGTTTTAATAACAATGATAATTGTAATTCACTTCTTAACCATAAATAATATTTTTTCTTTAACCTGATTGTAAAAGTAAGCCTGGTAGAGAAATGAAGAAAGATGGTAGAATTGTTTTTCGTTCAGTCTCTGTGCTTCATATTGACTAACAATTGTTCCTAAGCAGTATTGGGAAAAAAATACTGTCTTCTTTTATTTACCACACTAGTAATCAGCATGATATTGTGTTTTGTAGCTTGAGACAGTCGGATGGCAACTCAACCTTCAGATGGCTCAGTCCATGCAGGCAAAACAAAAATCTCCTCAAGCTGTATTAGAACTTGGAGTCAGCAGTGAAGATTCAAAGGTAAGAGCAATATGTCACATATTTTTTTTTCATTAGTGTTTTGGCAGCTTTGCAGATAATGACTGAATTAAGGATTGAGCAGACTTCTCTAGCGCTGCATCAGTCCATAGATGGTTCCATAATTGTTGCATTCGTACACCTGTGAATTTTAACATTCTGGCCAGGGCCACTCAAACAGCAAAGCCCAGAACAGGAAGTTGGATCAACCAATCGGCATGCAAGATGCACACCTCTGCACAATGTGCAGTTGGGATTTGGGAGGTGTTTGCATCAGCCTGTTCTGTGGTCACCTGCAACTTATGCTTAACCATCAACCTCTTTGCAGCATAGGTATGTGGCAACAGTTATAGGCAGTTGTGGGCAATCCTAAGTCAGTCTTTATACTTCAGGAATTAGAAGCAAGGTGTAAATTTAAATAGGCCATTGAGTTACAGACAGCTAAGGCTACTTCTAAACAAAAGATTTACACTATTTTGGTCTAATCTTATAGTGTTGGTTTGTTTTGGGAAGCTAAGATGATTTATTTCTGGTTCATTGGAAATTATAACAAAGGTGGTCTTTTGAAGTGTTTCTTTGTAGAATTTTGTGCGGTCTTTTTTCTCATTGGTAGAACTTCCCTCATTTTGTCTCCATGCCCCTGGACTTAAGCTACTCATTAGGTCCTCTCTTTTAACTCCCTACCACATTGAGGTTCAGTGTCTTGTTCCTGAAACTGGTCTATTATCCATTGTTTTGCCACCTTAGCAACATGCAAAACTGTATTTAATTATTTATTGAGGAATTTATACCCATGCTCACCTGGCATGCCAGCATATGGTGTTACAACTTTGATTATATTTATTAATGAAATTGCTGACATACTGGTTTTTTATTTTACTTTCACAATTCTTTGGAGTTTTTAAATACAATGGAATCATGCCTGGGCAATTTTAAAACTTTCCCCTCCGCTAACTTTTTTTAAAACTACTAGACAAATATATAATGGAAACCATATATGCTACTAGGAATTGATTTGCCTTTTATGTAGAGTAGAAATGAGGAGATTTTTGTTAGTCCAGGATTGTGGGTAGAAAAATATTTGTTTGCATTCACTTATTAATATGTGAAGGGACACGGTGGCTCAGTAGGTTAGGACGCTAAGCTTGTCAATCAGATGGTCGGCAGTTTGGTGGGTCGAATCCCGAGTGCCGCGTAACAGAGTGAGCGCCTGTTACTCGTCCCAGCTTCTGCCAACCTAGCAGTTTGAAAGCACGTAAAAATGCAAGTAGAAAAATAGGGACCACAACGGTGGGAAGGTAACAGCATTCTGTGCGCCTTTGGCGTCTAGTCATGCCGGCCACATGACCCCGGAGATGTCCTCGGACAAGCGCTGGCTCTTCAGCTTTGAAACGGAGATGAGCACCGGCCCCTAGAGTTGGAAACGACTAGCACGCATGTGCGGGGGAACCTTTACCTTTACCTTTATTAATATGTGAATGTTAACAAGCTCATCATATTCTCTTTTATGTTTTGGGTGATCTGAGGTCAGCAGAACTGAGGATGATTGTGGATCAGTTTCAGATTTTTTGACAGATTGGGGATGGAAACATTGATGTATGAAAGAGCCCACAATTAATCTTGTCGTCGTAAAGATGGATTTTATTATACATTTTTCCCCAATTTCATCCCTTCTTTTTAAAGAGCAGGCAACAACTGTTCAGGATATTAGTAAAATTTTATAAAATAATGAAGGTTATTTTGTACCTATTCCACCCTAAATATTGAATGTTGAGTTCAGTGCTTTAGGAAAGCAATTTGATTTAAATGTTGATGGATGTTTATGCAAAAAAAAATCTGCAGATGTAGCAATAGCAATAGCACTTACACTTATGTACCACTTTATAGTGCTTTACAGTCCCTCTCTAAGCAGTTTACAGAATCAGCATATTGCTCCCAACAATCTGGGTCCTCATTTTACTGACCTTGGAAGGATGATAGGATGAGTCAACCTTCAGCTGGTCAAAATCGAACTCCTGGCAATCAGCAGAATTAGCTGATATAGAGGAATTGGCAACAACACCTGCTCCATATTTACCTATTTGAACTTGGCACACAGCTAAATCAAGAATCTTACCATTATAATAAGTTGAACTTAAAGGTAATGGAAGAATCTAGGAGTGAATCAGTATCAAAGTGTTACATATAATCCAAATTTTTAAAAGCTTTGTAAGTGAAATCATTTTAGATTATGCCTGCGGCAGACAGAAACTTGTGCCAATAGTGGATCGATGGCTTAATGTTCCCTATACCGTTTATTTGAAGAAATGAACAATTGTGTTACGAAGCTTATTGGAAGTTACAAAGAACAGCTCTACATGTACCTTCTTACTTACATTGTAACCTCAAGGGTTTTTCCTCATAGCTTGGAAGAAATTGCAGTTATATGTAGCTTGTAACTTGAACACCTAAAACATCTGTGGATTCAAAACATCTGTGGGCTAAGAATCTGATAACAAATGGCATGATGCAACTGCAGGTACTAAAGATTAATGACACATAGAAAGAAATCAAACACAGCAATAGCTGTTAGTGCATATCCTTAACTCCTGACTGAAGGGGTAATACTGAAGGTCAATAGCTGTATTTATTATTGTGATTGATTAAATAAATAATTTGATTTTGAGATTGCTTGTTGAGATTTATACGTCCAGAATCAAAAGGCTGGGATGGTAGAGAAATTGTGCAAATGGAAACATTGTATTAAGTGGAAAAGTTTTTTTTTTACTAATTTGTACTATGGGAATAGGTTCGCTCAAAATCTTAAGATAAATGGACAGTGGTAGCAACTTTGGTCTCCAAGGAAGAAAAAGCCCTAAAGCAGATTTTTCCATTATGCACCATTGGACCAAAAGATGGTCTTTGCATTATTGGCTGTGGCTTTGCTTAGCTCACTTATGCCTTATTGACACAGAGGCTGATGATAAGCAAATAGAACCTCTTAATTTGTATTCACATAATGGCTAATTTAAAGGGACTCTGCAAATACCAATTTTTAGAAATGATGAGTTACTTTATATTGGGAAGTATAAACATCCTAAATAGAAAGCTTTTTATAAAAGTATATTGCTTCTTGGAATGAAGAGATGATTCCCTTTGGAAATCAATTCTTGCTTTGATTTAATTCTTGCTTTTATGGACCATACACAACTTGTTTTCATATGTTCTTAGATACATTTATCTTTCTGTAATTAAGATTAATTCTACCTCAGGGATATATTATTTATAAATTCTAAAATGCATGGGTTTACTAATACCGTAGTAACTTTTGTTTCAATACTCCTTGACATAAATTCATTGCATTGGCTCACTAGAGGGCGATAGAGCTCTTTAAAGTTTCTTTGATGGTTTGGGTGTGTTTCCCCCTCCCCCCCAATAATATTGACTCAATTGTGGATTTAAGTAGCTGAGGGAAACTGTATTTACGTTTCTAATCTGCATATAATAGGACAGTGGCTAGTATTCAGATCTAATGTCTTTACATGAAATTAAAATAGTAAATATTTGTTTAATTTTTATTTGTATTTGAAACATAATAAATACTTCAAGAGATATTTAAAATTAATGTCTGAAAGGCAAAAAACATTTTAGTGTCTGAATTATATTTGTAAAATGAATAAACTCTCTAACTGAAGGAATATCAAGAGATTGCAAATCTACAAATTTTTATTAGCTTAGATTTCTTCTTTTAAAAAATCTGTCATAGTTAATCTAATAAAATCATTTTAGATTATTATTGCTGGATGGGAACGAAAGGAAGGACCCTGCATCAGGCAAAGACAGTGAGCACTCTAAATCTTTGTACTATGCCTTTTTGGCCTCCATATTTCCAAGTTAGGATGGATAAGATATTGCTCATCCTAAAATACCTCAATCCTTTGAAAATGTTTTTGCAAAAGCAAATAATGAGCAACACTTATCTCTTTTGTTAAACCCCATCAATGGAGCAGCATTTTTGAGATGTGATGGTTGCAGTTTACAGTATGTATATTTGTGTGTTTTCTTTTCTGTTCCATTAGTGAGCCACTACTAAACAGAATAGTCTGATACCAGAGATTTCTCCTCAGAGGTATAATAATAATAATTTTAAAATCCAACATTGTCCCTTCATGGCTCACATGTCAATAATCTCCCTATTTAAGAAATGTGAATTTGAATAGTTATAATTTATCTTGGCTCTATTGATAATAATTAATGGATCCAAATGAGGAAACTAACTCCATGGTAGCTTGACTCACATGGTGTTCCACTTCACAGAGTGACCACAAGAGCAGAAACTAACTATAGGGGTATTGATTCCCTTTGCTCTTTTTTTTTTTTGGTGGGGGAATGGGGGACTTTAAGTCAGTTTTGATCCTGGGTGACTGCCTGCAGTTTTCTTGGCAAGATTTTGGAAGTGCTTTACCATTTCCTGCTTCTTAGAGGTGAGAGAAAGTGATTGCCCTAGTTCAGGCATGTCAAACCCGCGACATCATGTGACATCGCGCGACATATTGTGACTTTCCCCCCATTGTTGGCAATGGGGTGGACGCGGTTTTGGTATGTATCCAGTCCGCGGGCCGGCAGTTTGACATACCTGCTGTAGATCATCCAGCTGGCTTTGTACCTAAGGCAGGACTAGAACTCATAGATTTCTCAGTTTCTAGCTTGATGTTTTAACCATTACACCAAACTGGCCCATAGTTAAATTCCTAAAATTGGCTTTTTTCCATTTAAAATGAGATTGGTTGAAAATAGAAATAATAAACCTTACCATCATATGGGAATTTGCTACTTTTTGATATACTCCATTAGTGGAAAAAATGATCAAGTTTTAAATTTATTTATTTTGGGGGGGAAAAACAAATTGACTGATTGAGCTGAATTATGAAAGAACTGAACTGTGTGGACTAGTTGATTAATGCTAATACAATAATAATAATTAATAATTTGTGCCTTTCAGATGTATTGGACTGCAGTTCTTTGCTAGCGTGATCCTCTCTAGGAGTTTATTCCAACTTATCTGGAGCTTAATATTATCAGTATTATTATATTTGTGTCAAGGCCAGAATCCATGTAAAATTTAAACTATAAAACTAGCACTGATGAAATGATGAATAGCAATTTTGATAAATTCAGATCTAATACCTTCTGGTAGAAATAATCATGATAAAATGCTCTGTTTTGTATTTAATCTACCTTTCCCCAAGATGCTTTCATGAAATCATCTTAATGACAAAATATAATTTAGTTTTCTGAAAATTATATTAAATAGTGACAGTACAGGAGTCTTTATTTGTGGGAAGAATTTTAAACAGAAGACAAACTAAGTCACTATAAGGTTTTCCAGAGCAGCAAGCCAGGATGTAGAGCAAGTAAATAGAAGAATAAATAATCAGTTTTCTACAGTATGTTCAAAATTATTGTTTTCATTTGCATAGTTTCTATTTTTTATATTTCTTTATCTTTAATGTAAAAGTATTGCTTTTAATTCACAAGTAATCCTTGCAGTTCAATTCTAGACATGTTTATTTGGAATCTCTGTGTCAGATTTAAAGTAAACGGACATGATTTTAGTAACATTTTTTTATGTTATGAAACAAAATTTTATTTTAGCCAACCTAGGAACAATTTGGTAATAGACATGTGCAAACAATTTGTATACACTTCAAGTTACAAAACACTATTTTTTTAGTTTGGAACTAAATTTTGAGAGTGAAACAGTTTGTCCTAGTTCAATTACTGTGGAAATGTTTCAAGGTGAAAACAGTTTCAAAATAACTGAAAGAGCCTGTTTCACAGTTGTTGGACCATGCTGTAATGCAGGGGTGTCAAACTGCCGGCCTGCAGGCCTGATGCGTCATGGCGAAACCACGCCTACCCCATTACTGGCAATAGAAAAAAAGTCACGATATGTCGGGATATGTTATGTGACGTTGCAAGTTTGACACCCCTGCTGTAATGCAACAGTGACAGTGGATGTCTAACAGTGATGTTATTCCTTCCTTGATTCCAAAGCCTTAACATCATGGCATTTTTGTATTTCAACCATATTGAACAATGAAAACATGTTTTTAAATGAAAAACTTGACCAAATTAAATTTAGCATTAAAGTACAGTTTTCTTTTGCCCTAACCTCATTTCAATTCTGTTGGGTTCTGTTGACATTTCATTATTGAACTAGGTAACCTCAGTACACTGCAATTACTGTGCCTAATTGGTAATGAAATCTCTGCAAGCAAACACCCAAGCTCAGCAGATAATCTCTTCTATTGGGATCACTTTATTTCTTCAGAAAATGTGAAAAGTAGTAAATATCTGCTACAAAAAGGGATGTACTCCAGTTATGGCTGCCCATCTCTTAAATCTGGGTGGTTAGTTGAAGTTAAAAACTCAAGTTTTAGTCAAAAATTTTAAAGGCCTGTATAGCTTCATTTGATACATTCTGGTTTATAATTCTGAATAAAATTTGAAAATCAACAGTTTATTCCACTGGAGTTTTATACATTTCATTTCTAATAATGAAATATATAATTGAATCATTGCCCTATTTTTTTTTTTGTTTTAAGCAATTAGCCAAAATCTTACCAGGTTTTTTGCTTTTCTCCCAATATCTCTGTTGTAAACATGTGGCTTAGATATATATATTATAGTAGTTAATTGTAATCAGTAGTGACCCAAAATAGTAATGAATATACATGGAGAGGCGGTTGAGGACAACAATAGTTACAACACTAGCACCATTTCATGGATCTCATTGATCTGACTGCCTTTATTTATACTTGATAATATGTACCAGATAGTTAAATCCATTATGCTGGGTAATTTGATTTATTTCAGTGGAATTAGTACAGGATTCCTTTATCTGAATGATAAGAGAGTAACAATGTGTTACTAGATAGAGCGCTCGGTGTCAAACTTGATTATATCACCTGACGTATCATTACATATCGCAATGTTTTTTTTCCTTTGTGGAGTTGGGGTGGGCATGACCTGCACGTGACGCATCTAGCCCGTGGGCTGCCAGTTTGACACCCCTGAGGTAGAGCATTGCAATGCAGAATGAACAACTCATTAAAGATCAGCTAATTATCTTATATAGTCTTCTTGATGGTTTTGATTCAAATAAAGTCAGATAAAATTACAGTGCAAATACAAAGAAGCAGTATGTTTGGTCAGTGCTTTTTTTAGTTACTGCCTGATAAAATCTAAATAATCATATTTACCAGAAATGAAAATTAATATTTTGCTCAAATAGCTTACTTTTAAAAACACATTTTATAATCAGTGATTCTTTTGGTGGGAGGTTGCTGTAAGTTCATTTTCTCTACTGACAAAAATATTTCATTTTTAGTTAGTCAAAAACTATTTCAAATATAATATTCATAATTAATAATGAACACTAACTGAATTGATAAGAAACATGACAATTATATTTTAAATGAGAATTACGTTTTCCTAAGTTTGTAATTCCTTTTTATCTTGCTTCTATCACTTACTAAGAGTTATAGTGAGTCTTTGTATAAACATTTTTTTCAATATGCTGCCTTTTGAGCTATTTCATCCCACCTTCACTATATCTAATGGCAGCTAGTTTTTAGGCTGAGCCCATATAGCAATGAAAATAATTATTTCCTCCTGTGTTTTCTCTACCCCCTTTAGAAGCTAATTGGCTTTTTTTTGTTTCTTTTAAGAAAGCCAGCCTAATTACTGTTTCATGCATTATGAATTTTTAGAAAATACAGGAGCTATTATTAGTAGGATATTGTCCAAATCAGTGGGGTTGACAATATAAGATTATATAGGTGGTTCTTCGTAATTTCTTTAATTCATTTCTGTCAAAATACAGACCTCATATACTGTTATAAGTGTGTCCTTGGGTATAGTGTTGTCATCTACAGTACTTGTGAAATATCCACTGTTGGCAAATCCATTTGCCTATTATGTATGCCCTCCCAATTGCCTTATCCTTCCAAAATAATATTGAAATCTAGAATTCCCTTCAGAGTAGATCTGGAGAACACAAGGGACAATGTGGGGAGGAAGAGAAATAAAGTGCCAAAAAAAATATCTGTTCCCAGATGAAAACTGTAGTCTCATAAGGAAAAGGATTGATATCCAGCTGAATAGATAGATTGGGTTTTGTCTATTACATACTGGGCTACTTTACTCACATGGATTCTACATATAGAGGTTATGTTGTTGCTCCTAGAGAGGCATGAGGTAAATGATTCAGCATTATTCCATATGTCCTTTTCTTGGCCAATAAACAGACTGAATCTGGAGAAACTGGAGGCATTTATACCAGCACAAGTACAAAATGTTACTTGTGTTTGCTTAGCAGTTGTCCAGTTAAAGGCAATAAGGTGAAATGAATCACACCTTTAATCCTTGTTACTTTTCAAGAATGATGAAAGTAAAGCGCAGGTGCAAGAAGAGCTAAGGGCTAAACAAACTCCCCCACCCATTGAGATGAGTGTTGGCTTGAAGGTACTTAAAGCTAGAGAATTGGCATTGGATCTCCAATGTAGCCATCCAACTTTGGGCTGTCAGACTTGGTTCAAAAGAACTCTGGCTAGAATCTGACAATGATGTTTTACCAAAACAGGAACATTTTAAAGCATCCCTTTAACACTTTGCAGTTCCCAGCTTTATCTTTTCTTTTACTCTCACAGTATATAGAAGGGGGTTTTTTTTGCACACAAAGTAAAAGCTCAGAAAGAAGGAATAAATAGCTTTGATCTGCCCAGCGGATGAGCTATTTTTACAAAAATGTTGGCTTTATGTTTGTAATATTGCTGCTGTTGCTACAAATAAGCACCCCCCCAAAAACATATCTTCAAATATTTTCAGTATTACGTTTAACAGCAAATCCATTCTTCCATTGCATACTATTAGCCATGGATTTTTCATCGACAGGTAGAACTTTGCATATTCCTAATTATTATCTAGCAGTATTATGGAAAGCAGTACCTTTTTATTGATACGTAACTGAAGAATAGGGAGAAAGAATACTCTCAACTTGTTTTAAAGTTGCATGCCTGTAATTTGGTCAGAACGTCAAGAGCCCTTAAGCAAGTAGTACCTCTACCATAGTTTCCTTCTCAAACCACCCACTGAAACTGGGAATTGGAGGCGCCATTTTGTAGTTCTTCCATTTCTACTATGATGGTTCATGTTAGTAGTGATAGGGAACGAGTGGTGAAGCTTAGCAATTTACCCTTTTCTGCTTAATATCTATATGAAGCAGCTGAGGAGGTTTGGGATAAAGTTTCATCAAAACGTTAATGGAACTCAGTTGTACATTGCCATCTCAAGCTAAACCAGAATTTCAAGATGAATCTACCTGGCTTGTGTTGTGAACACAAAGGGGAAGACTTATGTTCCCAATGAGAAATAAAAGGGATATAGGCCCAAAGGGAATTTTTCTCTGTAAGGATGCCTGTGATATGGAATGCCTGACAACATCTTCTATATTGATCTTATGTAAGACAGTAAAGAATTATTATTTAGTTACAGTACTTTTAAAAGTAGTTACAGTACTTTGGAAAGGCTGATTGAAAATGAGGTTCTGATTGGATGGCCTTAATTATTTATTTATTTCAATATTTAGATAACATTTATGAGGCTCTATTTTGTATAATAATATTTCTTCAAGTTTAAAAATACAATACGTAAAAATACAAAATGAGAAATATGTAAAGGAAGAAAAAGTAAAAAATGCAGAGAGAAAAAGAAAAAGGGGAAAGGGGAAAATATATAAAAAGACAAGTACAAACATTTTCAATAACTTAACACCTTCTCTAATGTTTCAACCAGAAATCTTTTTATTCCATATCTCATACTTTATCTATTAACAAATAAGAAAGGCTCATCATTTAGTGTTATTCAGCAAAGGTCCATTAAGATTTATCAGAAATAGTAGAATATATATATTAATTTCAAACAAGTAAAATAATTTCATATTTCTTTCCTTTATACAGTTTCTTGTCACTTTTGTAAAGATACAAAGAAAATTTCCCCCCATGTCTTATATCTTAAAAAATAATAAAAATATATTTGTAAGGCTTTACATGCAAGTGCTACAGAAATATATAGTATCAATCATTGGAGCTTATAGTTGGTTCCTAAGTATTGAAGAAAATTAAAGTATATGACCAGGGTAATTAAAAACAACAGTATCCCACATTGCAGCATGCTATTAGATTTGTTTGAGAAAATTATAAATTTGAAACAAACAAAATATTTGGTCTTTTGCCCTGGGATATGCAGATCTCAGAATATTATCTATGTATCCATTCTGCTTTTCTCCAATTGCTGTTACATGACCTTTGTGAGCTTGATATGGATATAATCCTAAACCACCAAGTGATTTGTTTATGCTTAGTTTAGCATTGTATCTGAATCCACCCCAAGAAAGAAGCAGGATTTATATATCACATTAAATTTAAAAAATACACAAACACACATGTACCATGTTATGGCCCTGTTTAGAATATTCCATTCTTTTTGTTTGAAATAGTTTATTTTTCTGTCCAATTGAAAGTCTTATTCCAGATAAATTAACAGATTTTTCTTATTAACATGACATCTTAGTTTGATGACTAGAATTTAAGAATAACAGAAATCTAGCATGGGTTTCTTTTCAAATGAAATATTATAATCCATGTCTCACAACAAGCATATAATTACTGGCATTCTTTGAAGTAATACTTTTTTTCAAAAATATTATACAAAAATGTGTATAATAGGAGAATGTTGTAAGGAAAAGAAATTTTAAGAATTTTAAGTGAGTTGTTTAATGGTTCAATATATATGATATTCACAACAACTAGGAGAAAACCTCATAAACTGCAATGATGAGCATTGATTTCTGCAGAAATATTTGTCAAATGTTCTATTAATCTTATGTTTCTAATGAAAACAATTTGTTGTTTTAATTATTTAGATATTCAATCTGGATATCATAAAAGCACTATATCAGTGCACAGTAACTATTTCTTGTCCCTCTACCAACACATACACACTCTATCTGATTGCATCAAAGATTATTCATTTCAGGCTAGCATTTATCATAATTTCTTCCCAAAAAACAAAGAAACTGTAGACGCTTCTCATGGTGGATTTAATATGATGTATATTTTCTCTTAAAGCTCTGGTTCTTAATAATGCACTCTCAAATCCTCAGCAATTTATATTGCATTGTGATTTATAGAGATAAAATGAACAGCAAAATTCTCAATAGTTGCTAGTTTGAGAATTTCTGACCCAAACATTAAAATGGTTGCTGATGCATCAGGTCAAACACTTTGCATTCTGAGTAAAATCCACATACACGAAGAATATACTTTTTGTAGTCTAGAATTTATACATCGCTAGAAACACTCTCTTATTTCTTGTACCATTTCAAAACTTTTCTATTTCACTTACCTTTTTCATTAGGTGGATGTTCTGGTTTCAAGACTCACAAACTGTGTTCTGTTCTGTGTGTAAGTTGTACATGAATTTATTATACTCATGTCAACAGCGATAAATGAATTCAGTATTTTCTCCAATCTGCAGCAGATAGCATTTACATGAACTTTTGTTTTCTTTTTTCATACTGATTAATATGGACTAATATATCCTCATGCATAACCACATTTTCTACAGCAGCAGTTTCTTACATTTTTCATCAGCAGGACAGGTAATCTAAACAGCGTGATGTTTAACTTGGGAAATAAGAAAATAAAATAACTTAGGATGGAAAACTATAATGTGTGGCTCATTATAGTTTAAACAGAGATGGTTAAAACATCACTATCAGGGCATTCTCTTTTGATTTAGCTCATATGTGAATGGCATGAGAATTAAAGTTGATCTGATAGTATTTCGTCTTGTTTAAAACATTCTCAAAAATAGTATTCTGGTAGAAATAGGAGAAAAACATGTTAAATGATATAGCATAAGAAGAATGTGGGCAATCCAGCTCAATCCACTCTAATGAATTCAGAGGATAAGATAGTAAAGGTAAGTCTAGAATTTTTGCAACAGAGGTCTGTGGGGAAATGTATATATTTTGTAAACCCATGGTAGGCCAGAAAGCCTGTTGAACCCTATGAGGATATATTTGTGTCTCATTGCTTCTTCTGCGAAATTTGTTTTCTTTGATTGCTTGCATTATAAAACCTTAATGGAGTCTGCCCATTGGGGTTGCATGCCATTAAGCAGAACAGCTTCATTTAGTGACCCCTGCCCCAGTTCTCCCTGATAAATGAGCATATGGGTCATTAAATGGAGCAAGGGGTGTCTTAGGGGGTGAGGAAGTATTTGGGAGATCCACAATATAGGTATTATTCTTAACTTTAATGATAATAGTGAAAATCACACTTACAGTATCTTGATCTTTTTCAAAATGAATACAGGTAAAGAAATGTTCCAATGGAAATCAGATAAATATCTAATGTGTAGCTAATCCCTGAGTAGAAAATTATATTTAGTGTTGTTTCAACCATTCATTGGTTTTGTTTTGAAGTAAAACATAACTCTTTAAAGTTTGGCTTTTACCATAATGTTTAGTTTTGTGCATTTTAGATAGATAGATAGATAGATAGATAGATAGATAGATAGATAGATAGATAGATGACACAGACAGACAAGCAGAGAGAACGAGAGAAAAAAGAGAGAGAGAGATTGGGTTTCATCATTTTGCTCTATGAGTCTATGGCATTATTGATAGGATTAGAACAAATGAACAAACATGGACAAGACTTCCGAGTGTTTCAAAATCATTTTCTGTGATAATTAGGCCAGCAATAATTTCCTTTCTCAGTTGTGTCCAAACTAGTATCATCTGAAATCATGATCATCCAGAGGGAAGACCTTGTATGCCAGCCTATTCATACAAAATCTTAACTGAAAAGTCATTTATGAGTGATAATCCTGCCATGAAATATCTGTGATTACAGCTGCATTATGCTTGCAACATTTAGTACAGTATTGGACATAAAATTGCTATGTAAACAAAGCAGGATTATGTTGAATTATGTACTTAGATGAAATTTGTATCCTGTTAGAATAGTGAGCCATTGTAACTATGTTTATTCTTTTGAGGCAGTTTTTCCTCCCTAAGCACTTCCTTGCCCATTCACATTCATGGGAACTTGTTCTGCACTGCTTGAACTAAATAAGGCCCTTTTGTAAAGTATTTAAATGATGGCCACCCAGGTAAAAAATGTACTAAGAGGCCAAAGTAGGATAAATTCCATCAGGGGGCTTATTAAAATGTAAAGAGTAGTTTTAATCAAGTTTGATTGTGAGCTAAACAAGGTTTTTGCAATTTAGGGAACAAGATATCTTTGTATTTCTTTATCTTTTTTTTCTTAATTGTGGTCTCAGATTCTAATTGAAAAGGATTTAAAAAAAAGCTATTCCAAGGATATGGTTTTGAAACTTTAAGAAGGTATATTTAAGCATTTTTGGCAGTATGCATTGTAAACATAGTACTCTTATTAGATCATTACTTGGCATCCTAATTAAACTCCATTAAAAACAACTGATCTTGGCCTTATCAGCTGTGACTTTTCAGACTAAAAACAGGTAGTGAATTGTCTCTGTGGATATATGAGATAGATTACAAATAGAGGAATATGTAGCTGATCTCTGAGTAGAAAGTTATACTCAGTGTTGTTTCAGTTCTTCTGAACCTCCAAACCCATAAAATGATTGCTTTGTCTCCATGTTTACTTTAGTACTGATTTATTTATTCAAGGATAGGTTCAACTTGGTGCTTTATGATTGGAGTAATGACCAGTTGTGTCTGCAGGGTTTGGTAAAACAGGCCAAGATGCTGGCTGTAGTGCTGCAATTAATGTTCTAGTTCAGTTTTTCGTTTTTTATTTTTAATAACCATTCTGTCAGATTTTCCAGTATTACCGATATTGTCTTTTATTAATTATTCATCGGGTATGTATATATCAACTTTTTCCAAGAATGCAAATAAATTAGTACAAATAAAATCTTTTTCCTTGAAGCATTAAAGCAGCTGCATTCTTTGTATTTTTCTGTGGCTACTTCGAAGACCATTGTTGGCTGTTGGTTCATGCACACACAACCACTTCGTTTCTGACAATCCCATCATTATTGAATACCTGTACTGTGTTGCATTAAATTTGTATTGCTTTATAACAGAGTGAAAGAAATGATTGCAAAAATAAAGGCATTGTGCCTTGTTTGTAAGAAAAAAGTAAAGTTAAAAAATTAAAATTAAAAATACAAACTATGTAATTATTTAGGTAATAAGCACTGTGAAAAACATCATTATAAGGATGGGTGGAATTCTTCATAAATTAGACCCACAGTTGTGTAGTGATTAGAGGAATTCTATAAAAGTTTTTTCCACTTTCAGATATATAGATTCTGTCAATATATGGGTTCCAGAATTCTTCATCAACAATTGGGTCATTCTGGGACAAAGTCTACATATCTTCAGGAAATGCAGATGGGGAAGACTCAGTTAGGGTGTTGAAATAGAGCAGGAAAGATGCAAATTAAAATTCTTACCTTGGCCAGGAAGCCATTGACCTCTACTTCTCAATTTCAACTATCTCAAACAGCTGTTAGGAAAGGAGACAGAGAGTGCCATTCATATATGCAACGTTGAAATTTCGAAGAAAAGTGAGCTTTAAAAAATACATATAAACTAAAACTTTTCTTCAGTATCAAATGAGTTACAACAGCAGCAACAACAATAACTTTATTGTCACTTTATTGTCACTTAGTCAGTATCACATTGGTCTTTATGTAAGGATATATTTCAGTGTCTGATGTATAATGGAAGAGGTTTCACAACTTTGGTTTTTCAATTCCGTGTCCTTCTGAACCTTTTCTAACTGAATTGCTCATCACTGCCAATTTCTGAGAGTCATGTTGGAATAACTAACCTTCTCCAACCAGGGACATCAATGTTTGCATATTGTTCAGGTAAGACATTGTGTCTGGTCAACATTATTCATAATACTGAAGATAGTTTTTCACACTAATAATTTCAGCCAAAGTAGGTCATTCAGTAAATGTCAGTAAGGCAGAACAATAAGTTAAATGTCACTTGAAAGAGCCATCTATGCATAAATTGGTGAGATACTTTAAAAGCTTTTATAGTTAATGTGACTAAAGATCTTTTTATTCCATTAGTTTCTAATGATGGATGAATGAATGAATGATTGCATTAAATAATCTAGAGGTTTTCTTCGTTGCCTACTTTCTTGTGTTCAGAAACTTATAATAATGAATACTGGAAGAAAAGGGGTGTCTGTCTTTTTAAAAAGGTAACTAAATTAGCAAATGTCTCCAGGTAAGTTATCATAATTCTTACTGGTTTATTAAATGTAGCTCAGTATAAATTGCTGAGGGTTTTGTTTTTGTTTTTGAATTCTTTCTGTACAAAGTCTAACCAGTTTCACACTGTCATTTCTGAATTAGTGCCATGTTTATCCTTGACATAATGTAAAATAGTTTGGCTTTATTTCAATATGCACACATCTAATAAAATCTTGGGTATAGGTCTTATAAACAAACACTCGATACATAAACTCCATCTCTCCTTTACACATATTTATTTGGAAAAAGAACAAAGTATTTTTAGTAAAGAAAAATCTTGCTTTTTAGAAAATACATCGCTTCAAGTAGAAAATGTATGATTCAGGTTGGCAATAACTTCATTTGCAGATATCCTTTAGCTTCCTAGCTTCCATGGGGAGAGCTGAAAGGGAATTATGCTTGGTTATGAATCCAGGTTGTCTGGAGAGCTGATCCCAACTACAAGGTCCCTCTTTCAGATCCTTTGATTGAATGGCAAGAGTAAGGATCAGAAAGAGGAAAGTACCAGAGAAAGGGCTCCATCGAAATTCATAGATGTCTGTAGTTTTCTATGCATAGACTATACAGTTTTCTATTTATGGACTAATCCAATATTTTGGCATTTCAGATAGCATTTTAGCATTCACTAGTATTAAAAATGTGTGCTCTTCAGGTTTTTGGTAAATATTTCAGTCAGCTTTTAGATATCTAAACTGAGAATCTAGGAATTGTTCAAACAAAACTGTTCTTTTCTCATTGTATCGCTTTACCATATTTCACCTTAATTATAGGTAACAAAATCTGAAGTCCAAGATTTGATGTTTAATATTTGCACAGCCCAGGGTTTTATTAAGATACAATTAGTCAATGTATGGAAAGGGATAGGGAGAGGAATCATGACCAAAACATTTGTTTTGGGAGGATGAGAGTGTGTTTTTTATTTATTTGATTTCTTCTCCTGCTACTTTGTTACTTTGTAAGTGTATTTTATTTCTTTTAATAAACGATTACAACATAAATATTAAACATTTTATGTTTATATTTTATTTATATATTTAATGAAATAAAATTTAATTTGTAAAAATATTTTATAAATTATAAAATAAATAAAAATAATTTAAATATTTATATGTATATTTTATATTTAAAATATAAAAATTTATTTTATAAGTTAAATGTTGTAAATGTTAGGAGAATCTCACTGTTACTGTCACCAGTTTGTTGAGGGAAGCCGTTTATTCCTATTTCTGACCTCTTGCCTCTTTAAAACTAATCCTTTGTTCTTTATCGGGGGAGGGGGGAATAAAGTAATTAAAAATGTACCTTATTTATCCTGGATAGTATGTTATAGAGTGTGGGAATAAGATTTTCTCAATTACAAAGAGTTTTTCAAAGATTCAGGCCAAAAATTAATAACAAAACACAGACCGATGATGTTTGAATAAATTTGATTATTGATAAGTTTGATTTCCTCTTTCTAACTTGGTATTCAGGCCTGTTCATTCATAGCAGAGTCTTGTAGCTCCCAGATATCCTGATCAGAGGCTTATGAAGAAAAATATTCTTTTAGCAAAAACTCAAGCAAAAATAGTGTGTTCCACCAGGGATGCTGTGTAACAGATTGGGTACTGTACAGCACAAGATATATATGGCTATGTATTTTATTAATGTTTATGCAAAATATCCTATTACCGATCAAAGGCTTAATGTATTTCTATATTAAGGAGCCATTACAATGTAAAACAAGTCTCTTGAGAACAGTTTCTAAATATGCCTGATTGGAATAAATGCACGAGAGAAGTAAAAGTGTTACATCTGTGTTCCTGGATTGTCTCTACTTTTAATTAGTCTCCTTTAAAAATCCCTACTTACCCATAATCTAGAATGGAGTGCCGATCAAGCGATTAGTTTGGCTGGGTTCACACATTATACTAAGCCATAATTTATTGCTGAACAAGTCATAGTTGCATGGTCTGCATACAATTAAGCTATAATTTACTTTAAATTATAAACCATGCTAAACCAAAATAAAGAATTTAGCCTCCTAATGTTTTAAAATTCATACTTTAGAAAAGTTATCTTTTCAGCAACAGGTACAAAAATCAGACAATGGTGGTGTATTAAATAATTTTGGATAGCCAAGTATTTTAAGTATTTTCAAGTTTTGGGTTGAATCTTTGCTGAATGCACAGATAAACATTTTTTTTTAAAAAAATGCTACTTTGTATCGACTGTCATGTAGTAAAATAAGCACATAGCTATTGGATAATGGTAACTCTGCAACAGTACACACAAAGCATTATTTAAATGCTGCTTTGGGCACAGTGCAAAGAAACATTTTAATTTAGCACAAGGACATAGACTTATCCAGTGGGATTTCAACAGCAAATTGATCCTCCCCTGCCCCAATAGTCCTTTTTTGTTTTCATTTCGCGCAGGTTTTCTTTTCTTTTCTTTTCTTTTCTTTTCTTTTCTTTTCTTTTCTTTTCTTTTCTTTTTCTTTTTGCTTTTTGAGATGAGGGACAACTGTTCACAAAACAGTTTTGGCACATGGTAGTTTTTGAATAGGTAATTAAATCTTTGCTATTATGTAAGATAAAATAGAATTTGTTTTGTCTTAAAAATACTGTTGACTTTTGCTGTGAAATAATTACATTTCTAACTCCTTTTTAAAGAAAACAAAGAAGGAAAATATGTTTTGAAACCAAAGAATATCACAGCTGAAATAAATTTATGATGCCATATATTGGTATGTGTAATGTCTATAATATTTTGAAACTTGAAAGCCAAGAAGGTACAATATAATAGCTATACACAGGAGCCCAAACAAGGGGGAAAAAGATAAATATGTTGAGCTGTTGAATTGAGCTTGACTTATGATGACTCCCTCCATGCAGGTTTTTGAGAACCTGTCAGAAATGGTTGTCATTCCCTTTGGTGATCCCCCCCCTTTCTTTCCTAGTTGAGCCAATTACCTTAGCACTCACATTCAAATATTAACCATAGCTGACTCTGCTTGACTTCAGAGATCCACCAAAATTAGCTGGGTGCTGCCCTTTGCTGAAGTCAAAGCCACTAAAGTGAAATAAATAAATGGTTAATCAAAAAAAAGGTTATAATTCAAAATTATTAGCCCCTAGCATTTCCAACTAATATGAGCTTCAATGTGAAATATTAGGCGTATGGAAAATCAAAATATGGTGTTCATTTTTTACATTGAGTCCTAAATGGATTTATTTGAAAACACATCTTACTATATATCTCTGTGTTATACTTTTAAAGCCTTAAGCTAAGAACTAAGAAATTCTTTCTGTATCGTTAGGTTAACTACTGTTAACTCAGTGAGATTTATCTAAATTATTAAAAAGAAAAACATGTAAGAACAGAGTTTTGTGCTCCTGGAACAAAGTTGGAAAATGTCATTCAGTGTATGCATATAATTCATGCCGGCACATGCATGCATAGCCATATATGTGTATGTGTTTATAAAGTGTTTGTGTGCACATAGATGTACATTATATGATGCAGATCTAGGACATATGAGATACTCTGTTGCTAAAATCAACCATGCATCTAGTCCAGTCCAGTTTAATTATTCATAATCAAGTGGCATTTTGGAAAAAATGACAAATAGATTAAAATAACCTTCCCACATATTTTAAGATGCTATGCTACCAGGAACATAACTTTAAAAGTGGAGGTAACCTCTGTAGGATACTGACATTGAGATTTATTCATTGCCATTTCCCATTTGCTGCAAGTGTGGCAGGGCTGGGGATGGCTGCTGCTGGGTAGAGGATGGTCCACCTGGGGCCTGTAAGGTGGAAATGAGTGCACAGGGGCAGGAGTGCTTGCTGCAGTGTTGGGAAGGCTGCAAGTGACTTACCAAAGAGACTTGCAACTTTCCCTGTCAGCTTCCCCATTGACTTTGCTTGTGGGAAGCTGGTAGGAAAGATTGCAGATGGTGATTATGTAACCATGGGATGCTGCATTCATTATAAATGCAAACTGATTGCAAAGTACCCAGATCACAATCACATGACTATGGAGGTGCTAGAGTGGTCAGAACTTTGAAGACCGGTCATAAGTACCACATATTCAGCACCTTTGTAACTCTTGAACTGTTGCTGAATGAGTGGCTGTTGAACAAGGACTATCTCTACCACCATCCTGCTCCTGTCAAAGATCATCTAAAAGTGTGACCAATGCTGTTTCAATCCCATACCTAGGCCTGAAAGGGGGACAGATATCCTATTTCAACCAGAATGCCCTGAAACTGTTGTGTAATCATCTAATAATAATAATAATAATAATAATAATAATAATAATAATAATAATAATAATAATAATAATAATAATAATAATAATAAGAAGAAGAAGAAGAAGAAGAAGAAGAAGAAGAAGAAGAAGAAGAAGAAGAAGAAGAAGAAGAAGTTGGAAGGGACCTTGGAGGTCATCTAGTCCAACCCCCTGCTCAGGCAGGAAACCTTATACCATTTCAGGCAAATGGCTGTCCAGTCTCTTCTTAAAAACCTCCAGTGTTGGAGCATTCACCACCTCTGGAGGCAGGTTGTTCCACTGGTTAATTGTTCTAACTGTCAGGAAGTTTCTCCTTAGTTCTAGGTTGCTTCTCTCCTTGACTAGTTTCCATCCGTTGCTTCTTGTCCTGCATTCAGGTGCTTTGGAGAATAGCTTGACTCCCTCTTCTTTGTGGCAGCCCCTTAGATATTGAAACACTGCTATCATGTCACCCCTCACTCTTCTCTTCGTTAAACTACACATACCCAATTCCAGCCACCGTTCCCTATATGTTTTAGCCTCCAGTCCCCTAATCATCTTTGTTGCTCTTCTCTGTACCATTTCTAGAGTCTCGACATCTTTTTTACATCGTGGTGACCAAAACTGGATGCAGTATTCCAGGTGTGGCCTTACCAAAGCATTGTAAAGTGGTATTAGTACTTCACTTGATCTTGATTCTATCCCTCTGTTAATGCAGCCTAGCACTGTGTTGGCTTTTTTGGCAGCTGCAGCACACTGCTGGCTCATATTGAAGTGATTGTCTACTAGGACTCCGAGATCCCTCTCACAGTTACTACTATTGAGCAAGGTACCACCTATACTATACCTGTGCATTTGATTTTTCCTGCCTAAATGTAGAATCTTACTTTTTTCACCATTGAATTTCATTTTGTTAGATAGTGCCCAGTGTTCGAGTCTGTCCAGATCCTTCTGTATCTTAAGCCTATCTTCTGGAGTATTGGCTATTCTTGCCAGCTTGGTGTCGTCTGCAAATTTGATGAGTTCCCCATCTATCCCCTCATCCAAATCGTTAATGAAGATCTTCTCCACAAACATCCCTGAAACAGGAATGTTGGATACTGTATAAAAATTGTCTGGTATGGGTGGGTCTTGTGGTTGGTCTAATAATGGCTTCTTGAGGAGGGAGCTGACCAACACCTCTGTAAGGAACAATGGAACCAATCCCTCTCTTTAAAAATAATTTACCATTGCCCAAACCCAATCATCAGGAAGCCTTCACCAGCCAGGAAGATATGGATCTAAGCAGGTGGTCAACCTCACAGTCACAAGGACCATGTCCACTTCCTCAGGTCCAAAGAGTTCAAACTTGTTTTTTTAAAAAACATATATCTGTTTATCCCCAAATAACCTTACAGGAAATTATGCTAGACAGGCAAAGAAAGGAACTGATATACAGTATCTGTAATAAAACAGTAATAAATAAAAGATTCCCCCCCATGTGTGTGTCACAATAGTTTCACATGTAAGTAAAAACGGTTTTTGCAAATATTATTGCAGATATACTTCAATATTTCTTACCATTAAGGAATCTGCAATGGGAAGTTTAAGAAAGCTGTATCCTGCTGAGTAGCTGGTGATTACTATACTTTGTACTTATTTCTTGGTTGGGTGACTTATAATTGGCAAATCTATTGAAAGCAGGAAAAGCATGTCTTTGAGCTATACAGCAACTTGGCATACATTTTTAAATCTCTTTTTTTCCGGACCTGCTTCCTAGGTCCTAGAGAAAGAGAGAGAAGATGACTTAATTTGATGAGAGCCAGTTTGGTCTAGTGGTTAAGGCACCAGGTTGGGAAACAGGAGACCATGACTTCAAGACCTGCCTTAGCCATGAGAACCAGTTGAGTGATTTTGGTCCAGTCACTCTCTCTCAGCCCAACCCCCTTCACAGGGTTATTGTTGTGGGAAAATAGGAGGATGAAGATGTGTTGAATATGTTCACGGCCTTGAGTTAATAAAAGCAGAATACAAAATAAATAAATGTTTCTCTCACCCCAAGATTCTAATAATGACAAGCATGTGATAATACCATGATGAGCCTAGTATCACTTGGTTTTGAATAATGTTAGATGGCATAGGCTTACTTAATTACAATTGGTCTGGAATCTAGCTTTATGCTAGATTGGTTTGATCCTGTTTTATGCAACTTGTTTTTTTAAAGAACTAATGGCACACTGCTCCTTTGCAGTTAGTAGTAGTTCAAAAGGGATATTGTGTTAAAGATAAGTACTTAAAACATTTCAATGTATGTAATGGGTTATTTAATGTTCTGATTAAATCAATTAAATCTGATCAGCCAAACTTACTAATATAGTAAGTAATATGGTAGCTTGAAATATCTCACTAAATAGTTTAAAAATTGAAGAGAAAGATAACATTTGCTTAAGGAACCGAGGGAGAAATGTCATAACTCTTGTCAATATTATTTTGTAAAAACAAATATTATATTGTTTCCATTCTATACTTTCCTCAAGGCATAGGTAGAAGGGATTTACATGTGGAGTATTTAAAGATTTAATGTCATGTTGTTGGTTTTTTTAAAAAAAAAACTTTTTGAGAGAAAGGCTGATAATGGCCCACAACTATGCCTGTCAGCAGAGAAGTTTATATAAGTAGTCTTTGACATACAACCATTTATTTAACAACAGTTCAAACTTACAATGGCCTTGGAAAAAGTGACTTATGGCGCATCCTCATTATGACCATTGCACCATACCTGTGGTCATGTGATCACATTTTAAGTACTTGGCAACCAGCTCGCAGGTCATGGCTTAATCAGAGCCTTGTTCTGAGGAGGAGGAGTTGGAACCAGGGCTGTCCGACGGGGATGTTTGGAGAGGCCAGGGACTGAGGAAGATGCTATCTCAGGCCCCTCAGGCATTGGGGGAGCTGGTCGACCAGACCTACCTTCACAGACACAGGGGAGAATTGTTTACAGCACGGGTGTCAAATTCGTCATGTCACATGATGTGTCGTGATGTATCGTGAGTTTTTTCGCATTGCCAGAGCTGGCCTCTGCATGATGCAACCAGCCCGCAGTTTGACACCCCTGGTCTACAGACAGGCAGTGATGCTGATAGGCAGCAGATCCCCTCTGATGAGGAATAGCTACCTCCCCCACTTGAGCCAAGGGCACGGAGAGTGGAACGGAGGCAAGCTCAAAGGAGGGCTGTCGTCCTCACAAGGAAGACCTGCTATGGGTTGACTTAAGGAGAAGCCGTGTGTGTGTGTGGGGGGGGGGAGATTTTCTTTGTCAGGAACAATTGTTTGTTTTGGCTCACACTCCCACTCCCCCGGCTTTGACTTGTGCTTCTGCTTGTGCCTTTCCTTTCCCTTGTGGACTTGCCTTTTGCCTCGTGGACTTCCTTGCCCTTTGTACCTTGCCCCTGAACCTTGCCCCATGAGCTTGCACCTTCTCTTTGGACTTTTTTTATGGCTTACTAGCTTTTCTTTGGGAGACTGAAGGTGGCTGCCTTCAGGGTAGGATTAGGATTAGGATTTATTAAATTTATATGCCCCCCTTCTCCCTAAGGACTCAGGGCGGCTCACAACAATAAAAATTAAGAGACATAAAATACAAAAATTAAAAAAAGAGTTAAACAATGAATGTAAGAAATATGGGACAATTTAACACAATAAAAACCAAATTAAAAACCATGGTCAGTCCAGGCCCGCTTGTTGGAACATCTATGTCTTCAGGTCACGGTGGAAGGATTGAAGGTCAGGGGCTGTCCGCAGCTCCGGAGGCAGTTCATTCCAGAGGGTAGTGTGAGGTAGAGCCTTACTGGCCGTTGTAGGGCCGTTTGTTGTGCCCTTTAATCAGAGCAATAAATGTCTGCCTCTATCTTGGTAACCTGAGTCCTAACATCACATTTCTGATGGTTGCTGCATCTTCTAGTCATGTGGTCATGATTTGTGACATTCCCACGTGTATTCCGACAAGGAAAGTTGGTTAGGGAAGCTGGTTTGACTTAACAACTGCAGTAAGTATGGTCATAAAAACCACACATCAACTTGGGAAATTCCAGTCCCAGTTATGGCAGTAAGTCGAGGACTGCCTGTATTGAACTGTTAGAAGAAAGAAAGAAAGAAAGAAAGAAAGAAAGAAAGAAAGAAAGAAAGAAAGAAAGAAAGAAAGAAAGAAAGAAAGAAAGAAAGAAAGAAAGATTCTTACAATAGTGGTCTGTTTGTTAGAAAAGATAGCATCCAATTCCACAAGCAGATGGGAATTTCCCCCCCCTCCAAACTATGAAAGTGGTCAAAATAAACTTAACTTTTCAAGGACACTTCCAGCAGACTTCTGTACCATCTGCAATTGTTTATTGAACACATATTTACTCCGCTTTTCAGCTTAGAGTGTCTCATGTTAGCGTAGTTCTTGCCAGAAGACTTAATGTGAATTATCAAATCAAAAGATAATCAGAATGGAGGAGAAAAGAAAAAAATAAAGCTTTAGGCATAGCTTCTTAAAATTACAGTGACTCACTGAGATGGAAGCTTTTGAGAGGAAGCAAAGTCCAATATTTTCAGTTCTTAAAAGCTTTTGAAATCTGAGTTTAATATATATTTTCTCTTTTTCTGTCCTCCCTCCGTTCTCCATTTTCTGTGGGTTTTTTTGGTGTCTTTGAATCCCTGTTGACTCCTGGTGACTGCCTGGACAAGTCCCTGCAACTTTCTTGGCAAGGTTTATAGAAATGTTTTGCTACTGACTTCTTCCCTTGGCTGACAGAGAGTAACTGGCCCAAAATCATTAGCTGGATTTATACCCAAAGCAGGATTAGAACTCACAGTCTGGTGCCTTGCCCACTGTACCAAACTGGGTCTCTTTCTGCTTTTGCTACAAATACTTAATTGGAATGTTGCTTATGAAAAGGAAGGTTGGTTTTAAGTGGTTCTTATGAGTCTATAAATATAATATAATAAATATAATAAGCATAGTGCAGAGTTGCAGCACAACATAAAATGTTATTCTGAAACGTGTGAATGGGAAAACCAAAGATTTCTAACTGATCTTGGTTAACTTGAAAAAGATTACAAGGTCAGACCTCATTAGTACCCATTTGGTAGACAACCAAGAACTTCCAAAGCTGTAGGGAAGTTTAAAAAATCATCTTGGAAGAAGATGCAAACCAGTTCTAGATTCCCACCCCCACCCCCCAAAAAAAACACAAAACAAAAAACCCCACACCCTACTGGGACATGTCCATACAGAAACTAAGAACCATTCTTTAATTGAATAATTTTTTTTAAAAAATGTTCATCTGGACATTTGATCCCAATACAGTTCCCAGTGCTAAAGCTTCTCATGAATACTGCAAAACAAACTAAAGTTACATCATTGCACTTTATTTTTAAAGATAAATGATTAAATATGAAGCTAGTTATTCTAAATGGTTCTTCTCCTTGCTTTTACTGTTTAAAATATATATTACCCTTTTTTTAAATTGTTCCCAAAGATCTGTGAACTGAGATTCATGAATTGACGCTTCTTTGCCTCCTTTTCGCAGCAGCAGCAGTCTCATGAAAATAGAACAGGGGATTGTGGAAGATGATGTAAGTGGACAGTCTGAAGGCCCAATCCATACACACAGCCTGGTGCAGCTCTCTAACCTCCTTGTTTATGGCTTCCAAAATCTTCTCTGTAGTTGTTAAAAATTAGCAGCAGAATTCATTCTCTCTCTCTCTCCCCCCGCCATGCTTCCTAATTTCTCACAATGTTGTTGTTGTTAGCTGTGAAGTCGTGTCCGACCTATCACGACCCTATGGACAATGTTCCTTCAGGCCTTCCTGTCCTCTACCATCTTCTGGAGTCCATTTAAGCTCACGCCTACTGCTTCAATGACTCCATCCTTGATTCATGGATCTTACATTCCAGGTTCCTATGGAGAAAAAATCTTTCCTTCTCTATCTTGAAGGCCATTTCTTTACAATAATAGAAGATTGGTATGGTGCTTCCCCTGGAAAAGGACAGTACGAGATTGGGGTTATGCTATTGTTTTCCAACAGCAGCTTGTTCATATGTAAGCCTGCTCCTTATTTTTTTTTATATAATTCCATTTATATCCCGCCCTTCTCCGAAGACTCAGGGCGGCTTACAAGCTTAGCAGTAGCCTTCATTCTATGTATATGCCTGCTTGCCCCCCCCCCCAAGCGGCATTATTACAAAGTCAGCTTATTGCCCCCAACAATCTGACTCAGCTTTTTTGTCTTCTGCTAGTCTAGTGGAGTCAGATGATGTTCCTCAAAAAGCCATATTTGGCTTAGGCATTACCAGCTTCTGATCTCTAAGTCATTGACTACTCTGCCTGGCAAAACTGCCTCCGTTTGTTGAAAAAAAAAATCAACAGTGTAGTGTGCATCTATGTAATTTTGTACATGCATTTACAAACATGGATCTTAACATAATATATAAGAAGAAATAGTTGAGTTTGATCACAGGCTTTTATAGGAAAAGTTAGCACAATTTGTTTTGAAATTGCTATTCCAAGTTATTAATTCCAGTTCTTACATTTTATAAACCTACCAGCAGAAACCTCGATATCAGAGCAGTAGGTAATTATTGTTTGGCTGATTTGAAATCTATTCAAGAGTTCATGCAGCTTTAAACTGTGGTCATATATTCATAATGATGGAGTCATGTGTGGAAAATAAGAGAATTAACTGTAAGAGTCCTTCCTAAGACATATTAGTGAATGCAAGCCCTTGCTGTGAGAATGAATTTCTAGATAAGTTCCTTTGTGCCATTAACTTATGTATCCAAACTAAATAATTAGTTCATCTTTTCTACTTTTATCTTTTTTATTCCAAGCCATGAATTATAATGATTTAAAAGAATTATTAAAACTTTTTAAACATTCTTTCCACCTGTTCAGCTGGGAATTTTTTAAAAAGAAAAGCATTCAATATGCTATAAAGAGTACAACAAAGGAAGACTTAAATTATTAGAAGATTTTTAACTGTACTGTTCTGCATATTGTTAATCTCAGCTGATGTGATGTGTTAGAATATAGTGTGCATTTGTCCAGTTCTCTGCATGGGGTCATGAAGATGTGACACAGGTAACCTACTTAAAAGCACTATCGCTTATGTTATAGCACTTTTTCTTCTCAGTCCACAGTAGGCTATTACCAAATGGGTTTTAACTCTGTGAGGTTCCCTCTAGAAATCTAAGTTAAAGTATGGGTGTAATTTTAATGGTATAAAGTAGTTTTAGCAACTGGAAAGTCTAAAAGATGCTGAAAGGATCTTTATATGAAATACTTTGCAGGGAGGGATGGCTATTATGCTGGAACTGATAGAAGAATAATATAACACAGGTAGATAATACACTATTTAGCAACACAGGTAGATGACACACTGTTTAGCCAAGGTCAGGTTTTGTATTGTTCCTTTTTGGTCATGCTTAATGCTAAATTTAAATCAAAGCCATTTCCAAAGACAAAATCAATACAGACAGTCCTTGACTTACATCAGCTCATTTAGTGTCCGTTACAACAGCATTGAAAAGAGTGACTTACGACCATTTTTCACACTTACAACCACTGCAGCATCCCCTTGGTCACATGAACAAAATTCAGATGCTTGGCAATTGATCCATATTTATGACAGTTCCAGGCTCCCAGGGTTATGCAATCATCTTTTGCGACCTTCTGACAAGCAAATTCAATGGGGAAACCATATTCACTTAATAACCGTTACTAACTTAACAACTGTAGTGATTCACTTAACAACTATGGCAACAAAGGTCATAAAATGGGGCAAAACTCACTTGACAAATGTCTCCTTTAGCAACATATATTTTGGGCTCAATTGGGGTGATAAGTTGAGGACTATCTGTACATACACTTTTTCTTCTTTTTCTTACCTGGTTTGTCACTCAAGGATCAGCTATACAAACACTTTAATGAGTTGATATGAATCTTAAGATGAAATATTTGGTCACAGTGGGTAGCATTGTTTAGTTTTCTCCAACCTGGCACCATCTAGTTGGGTAGGATTACTGTGGGCGAAGCTATGGGAAATGATGGAAGTTGTTTTTCAGAACAACTAGACACTCAATAGTAGTAACTATGAGAGGGATCTCAGAATCCTAGTGGACAATCACTTAAATATGAGCCAGCAGTGTGTTGCAGCTGCCAAAAAAGCCAACACAGTGGTAGGCTACATTAACAGAGGGATAGAATCAAGATCACATAAAGTGTTAATACCAACTTACAATACCTTGGTAAGGCCACACTTGGAATACTACATCCAGTTTTGGTCACCACAATGTAAAAAAGATGTTGAGACTCTAGAAAGAGTACAAAAAAGAGCAACAAAGATGATTAAGGGACTGGAGGCTAAAACATATAAGGAAGAGTTGCTGGAATTGGGTATGTGTAGTTTAATGAAGAAAAGGACCAGGGGGGACATGATAGCAGTGTCCAATATCTCAGGGGCTGCCACAAAGAAAAGGGAGTCAAGATATTCTCCAAAGCACCTGAAAGCAGGACAAGAAGCAACGGGTGGAAACTAGTCAAGGAGAGAAGCAACCTAGAACTAAGGAGAAACTTCCTGACAGTTAAACAATTAACCAGTGGAACAACCTGCCTCCAGCAGCTGAGAATGCTCCAACACTGCAAGTCTTTAAGAAGAGACTGGACAGCTATTTGTCTGAAACGGTATATGGTTTCCTGCCTGAGCAGGGAGTTGGACTAGATGACCTCCAAGGTCCCTTCCAACTACTACTACTACTACTACTACTACTACTACTACTACTTCATTTTTAAATGGTTCTAATCCTAAAACAAACGGGGGGAAACATGCTTCCTGTGTGTTTGGCGATGTGAATATACACACAAATGATGCATACTTGCTGGCTATGAGAGCTGATAATTTGTTAGAAAAATAGTTACGAGTATGCAACCCAGAGTATGGATGGATCTTAAAAATTAATATCTCTAGGATCAAGATAGTCATGTTTGCAGCAAATTGGAGGAAACAATTGGAAGCAAAACAACAACAGTGAAAATAGGTAAAATTTGTATATTCTTGTAGAATGTTAACTAAAGATTGGAAAATGGGTGGAGAAATTTGCTTGGAGAAGGAATTTAGTTGTGGTTTGTTGATGAACGACCATCATTTTTTTCTTTGTAATACAGGTAATCTTTGATTGGCAGTCTCCCCATGGTCACGTAACCAAAATTCAGATGCTTGACAACTGGTTCATATTTATGACGGTTGCAGTGTCCTTTTCATGACTTCTGGCAATCAAAGTCAATGGGGAAGCCTGATGCAATTAACAACCATGAAACTAACTTAACAACTGCAGTGATTCACTTAACAACTGTGGCAAGAATGGTTGCACAATGGGACAAAATTCACTTAACCTTAGCAACATAAACTTTGAGTTCAGTTGTGGTTGTAAGTTAAGGATTACCTGTAATGAAATAACAAAGCTAGATGCAAAATTGGAAATAAAAATTTGAGTGGTCAATATTAGTATAATAACTTTATAATTAGCTCCCTAATGTGGTATCTGTATTTGCCAGGTCCTCTGCAGCACATATTAATTTTATTTAGTTTATTTTAATTTTAAATGCAGAGCTTGCATATTGAAAACAAAATCCCAGCTGCTGGCATTATTATTTGCAGGAATGGCCCCATGAAACCCCTTCAGAAATCTTAGAAAATAAAAGTAGAAAGTCTAGGCTTGGGCGTGAGTATTGTCGTTGTCTTGAAAGTTTATCCACCTGCCAGAAAAGAGGCAAAGATAGGCTGGCAGTGAGAAGAAGCATCCTGCAGACTGGAAGAGGTGGGTGAAAACATTCCTCAGCAGTTCACTTTCTGGTAAATGGAGGTTTGAGGACTGGCTTTATAGCAACCATGTTGTGAGAGTATCTGTGATATGAGTCCACATATGCCCAGTGACTCTAAAACATACAGACTACAGTTATAGTATGTCATTTAAAGAAAGCTGTCCTTTCCTCTTTTGATGATGTACAGTTAATTTTTCCCCAGTATTAATAATAATAATAATAATAATAATAATAATAATAATAATAATAATAATAAACCTTTATTGTCAAAGTACAACATGTGTACATTGAGATTAGCTGAGCCTCCCCCTGTGCTCTCTCCCCCCAACACACAGTGATAACAAACCCTCCATCCCACCACACTATGTGAACCAACTACACCACACACCGGCTGTTGTGATTCAGGGTCAGCCTGTGGGTTCGGCAGTTGGGTCGGATGACTCAGATGAGGGGGAGGAGGGGGGTGTTGAAGAACTTGCTGATGATGGCTTTGAGGCTCCGCAGAGCCCCCAGCCAGGCCCCTCCTACCTGGTGGAGACCCAGCTGTGTGAGCCTGACAGTGTGGATGAAGATGACCCACAGCTGGCCCTGTTCAAGGACGCCCGACGCAGGAGGCAGTCAAGTAGGAGCAAGCAGAGGAAGGCTGTGGGACTTCTCGGAAGGAGGCAAAGAGAGGCCACGCCCTGAACTCTTTATAAAGGGAATGTTTGGGGGAGGGCTGGTTTGCTGAAAGCAACCGCTCCAATAGTATTTAAAAGCTCCGGTATCTTGTTTCATGTTTTGTTTGTGTAATAAATTTGGCAGACGTATTCCAGCCTTTTGCCGTCTGTAAAGGGGTTGCCTTTTCTGCAAGGCCGGTAGCAGGCTGGTACAGAACAGTTTGCTTTCAGCCTCCCACCCCTTACTGATATTATGGAGCAGCTACGTGCTGAGAATGCCCAGCTCACCCAGCAACTCACTTTGCTGGCAGCTCAGGTGGCTCAACTGCAAGCTCAGGTTCATGCTGCACCCCCACCATCACCCCCACCCAGGAGAAAATGCCAAGTTGCAATGCCGGATAAATTTACAGGCACTCCAGAACTGTTTCCTGCTTTCCTGGGACAATGCCAGCTCTTTATCAGCGTGAGAGCAGCTGATTTCCCCACTGACCGGGATAAGGTGGGGTTTGTGTTAAGCCTTCTTTCGGGTGATGCAGCTCGTTGGGGCACGCCTCTGCTGGCTCAACCTAGCCCATTGTTGGACAACTTTGTGGGGTTTTGTGATCATATGCGTCTGATGTATGAGGACCCTATTAAGACGCAGACTGCTACTCGACGTCTGAAAGCTCTGAGGCAGGGTCAATGCCCCCTACAGGGCTATATCAGCGATTTCCGGCTGCTTAGCCAGGATTCCGCCTGGAATGAGGCTGCGCTCGTGGATGCCTTCCAGGATTGTCGGAAGAGATGTTGGATGAGCTGGCCCGTGTGGATATTCCCTCAGACCTGAATGGGCTGATCCATCTCTGCCTGCGGATCGATGCTCGGTTGCAGCAGCGAAGGAGTCGCCGTGCCACCCCACAGACCCCTGCCGCCCCTGTTGTGCGTGAGCCCCCAGTTCAAAGGGAGGAGCCAATGGAGCTGGGTGCTGCCAGGTCTCGTCTATCGGTGACTGAAATGAACAGACGACGATCGGGGGGGGTTGTGTTTTTACTGTGGGGACCCTGGACATTTGGCTGCTTTTTGCCCAAAGAAGCGACAGCGGGCATCAGTGATCGAGTCTGCCCTGAGAAAGTCCCCTACTTTTCTGTCGGGAAACGCCCCGAGCCCGATCTAGATGGTGTGATAGATCGGGCGTCCCACAACACTGAGCGACGTCTTTCCGATGCTGCCTGTGGACCTCCACGGCATCTGATATTGGAGGCACGTCTGATCCTTCCTGGCAAGCCAGAGGGGATTCCAGTCCATGCCTTAATTGACTCTGGGGCCACCACAAATTTTATGGACTCAGCATTTTTGAAGTGGTGAATGCTCCAACACTGGAAGTTTTTAAGAAGAGACTGGACAGCCATTTGTCTGAAATGGTATAGGGTTTCCTGCCTGAGCAGGGGGTTGGACTAGATGACCTCCAAGGTCCCCTCCAACTACTTCTTCTTCTTCTTCTTCTTCTTCTTCTTCTTCTTCTTCTTCTTCTTCTTCTTCTTCTTCTTCTTCTTCTTCTTCTTCTTATTATTATTATTATTATTATTATTATTATTATTATAGTTTAATCCACTTACACTGTTTTATGTTTACATGTTTGATGACAAACAGCCTTATGTTTATAAGTGACAGTTTTCCTACTAAGCACCTGCATGTCATAAGCATTTGAATTAAAATTACCATATTAAAATCAAATCTGATGTTTTTAAATTTTTATTTGGTGTGCGTTGGAAGAGGGGTAGTCTTATACGGCGAGTATAGCCCAAACCCTATAATTTAACAGGAAATGTAGGGGGTCGTCTTATACGCCCAGTCGTCTTATACGCCGGAAAATACGGTAATACAGCAACAAACTCTCAGGCTTTTATTTATGAAAAGTAAAAATAATTTATCTGTGGATAAAGGTTGGTCTTTAATCTAATCAGTATGTATTATACTAGAGGGGGTGTTTTGTTGAGTGGCATTCCTCCAAAGTTTTATTTAAAACTTTTGTCTGTTATCTCTGGGAGAGGTTCTTGTTATAAAACCTAATGCTGTAGACCTGTGATAGACTTTAAAGGATATTTAAAAGGGAAAAAAATGGCCTGGGCAATTGCTCATGTTTTACCTGACCTTTTTAAAATGCTTGTGCATTTCTGTTGGTACAGGATTTTGGTATCACTATTCTTATCACAAATCCTAATGAATGAAATAGTGGCAAGTAAAGAATAAATGCCATTCTCATCAACAAATAGTGTGTATTATTTTTATAGTTATATGTGTGGCAATATTTTGATTACAGTACTAAAATGCTGTTGTTTTCACAGTCCAGTACAATACAGTGGGGAGAAGGAGACATGTAAGAATAAACTCTGCCGTAAAGCCAGATGCATTTCATTAAATGCATGTTAGACATCAGAGAAATCAACCCAGCAAACATTACGTAGAATTTTTGGTCATCAAAAAACAGTACTTAGTTGGAAGAACTAATGCATTGAACTATTATACTGGATACATTTTTACTGTATCAGTTTAGACTTATAGTCTGAAATTGCCTTATTAGAGATAAATCTTAGTTAAGATTAAGCATATTGTAAAGTTCAATCAAATAACAATCAAAACCAGAAGCAATCTCAGGACTGCATTTGAAAACGAGAATATGCAGGGAAGCCTGTGAAATACTCTGGTTCATTTCTTGTCATGATATATTATGATTTATTGGACTTTCTAAAGCACTTGTATGTCTCCTCAGATGTAGAAGCCAATTATGTATTTTGAACAGCCAGTGATTTATCACATATGCAAAGGGAAGTTTATTTTATCCTGATTTTCTGTTTTGTATGTGTTAAAGGAGCAAGGGCTGAATAATAAATGCATACACTTTGTATAGTTGACTGATGGCATAGATTTAATGCTTGGATGTCTATATAAATATTTGTATAAGAGATTGCCCTTTAAAGAGGAGCATGAAGCCAAATTCCTTCACTAAATCAACCTCAAAGGAAAGTTTTTTTTAACCTCTTGGGTTCAGTCATGGAAGGGGAGGGCTCAGAATGTCTTCCCTGACTTCAGAAATCTTATTAAACATTATATAATCTTTTCTGGAATCTTCCACTATTCCTCATTTCTTTAATTTATTTTAATGTATTTAATATTTATTTTTTTAGAGATTTCCATTTCACCCTTTGGCTGTGAATGCCCTTTAGCAAGTTTGTAATGTTAAAAACAATGTAAAAAGGGAGAATTAAAATTGTCTCCATATTAAAACCATCGGGGCAGCAGAGAAAAGAAATATTGTTATAACAATCTGAATTCCTGGAAAAAGAACATCTTTGCTATCCTTCTAAAGGCAAAAAAGGCCCAAAGGAGGAACTTTTGCAATTCTGGCACAACTGATCGGTTTATGTTTTTCATTACTACTAGCTATGCACGTGAAGGGCAGTAGAATACAGAACATGGTCTCTGAAGGACAAAATAAACTGTATGGTAACCTCTTTTGTAGGAAAAGAGTGTCTTGTTGGCTGAGGAATTCTGGAAGTTGAAGTACATGCATTTTAAAATGGTGTAGGTTGAAAAACACTGGTCTAGGATTGTATTGGTAGCACAACTAATACTTGAAATAAAGTAGAAATGCATCTAGACAGCCTTTATTATGTACAGGGCTGTACATGCAGGTAATTATTGCTTAACAACGGTAACAACAATTTCGGACACTAAATAATGTGATTGTAAAATGTCACACACATGACCATACTGCTTAGTGACACCAGTTTCAGTTCTTCTTGTTGTTGTCGTTAAGTTAATCATGCATATTAAGCATGATGTCATGTGGTTACCACTTGTGACCCCTTCCAGCTTTCCCATTGATTTTGCCAGCAAGGAGGGTGGCATATGGGGATCAACATCTGTAATTGCAAGCTGGTTACCAAGCACCCAAATTGCAGTCACATGGCTGAGACCCTGCAACAGCTACAACTACTTGTTCAGTACTGTTGTACGTTTGAGGGCTCACTAAACATATGGTCATTAAGCAAGCACAACCTGTAATCAGCATTAGGATAGGAACTGCACTTGTCAGATTAGAAATTAGATTAGAAAAAATGTCAAGAGAAGACATAAGCAAACCACTTTTGTATGTTTACTAAGAAAGCTACATGGATATATGTTCATGAAATCACTGAAAAATAAATTTGATTTAAAAGGCATGTTACTTTTACTTTAGGACTACAGACTCAAAAATGGTTTAGAACACTGGTGTCAAACTCGTCACGTGACGTGTTGCAACGTATCACGACTCTTTTTCCATTGCCGGCAATGGGGTGGGCGTGGCTTCGGCATGATGAAACCAGCCCGCGGGGCCGGCATTTTGACACCCCTGGTTTAGAATCTTTCTTGTATTTTTTTGCAGAATATGTCATTACTACTTGTTGAAATCTAAGGTGCTAGTGAAGAAAGAAAAATGTTGCTAATGAGGTCCAACCCATTTGAGATGGGCACCTTTTTCAAGAACACTTTGCTTAATACAGATTTTCCTCCCTGGCTTTCCTTTCTCCTTTTGTTCTTTGATCATTAGTGCTTGCCTTCCTTTTCTTTGAAGACTAGAATACTCGTCTGATGTTTGTGATGTTGCATACTACATAGCAATTGCTTCATACGATTTAAATGCCCAAGAAAATAAAACAGTATCTTCAGTATCTTTTTCTTTTCCCATATTGCTAGGAAGATCTCTGATGTATTATAGGCATATATGTATAGAATAATAATAGTATAATCACAATTGATTTAAAATAATCATTTCAGCTGAATTCATCTGAGGAAGATTCAGACTGACATTTTGAAGAAAACGATTAGCAGCCTTTTTGCTTTATGAATGTGCAATCTCTTCCACAGACAGTCCATACTAATAACATTATTTTTAAATATATCTTGTCTGCTACTGGCCCACTTTGTATTGACTACAAAGTACTATAAGCGTTTTGATTAAAAAATTAATTCAAATATATGTGTGTCTAACATATATGTGTGTCTAACATATGAAGGGACGCAGTGGCTCAGTGGGTTAGGACGCTGAGCTTGTCGATCAGAAGGTCGGCAGTTTGGCGGGTCGAATCCCGAGTGCCGCGTAACAGAGTGAGCGCCTGTTACTCGTCCCAGCTTCTGCCAACCTAGCAGTTTGAAAGCACGTAAAAATGCAAGTAGAAAAATAGGGATCACTATGGTGGGAAGGTAACAGCGTTCCGTGCGCCTTTGGCGTCTAGTCATGCTGGCCACATGACCACGGAGACGTCCTCAGACAAGCGCTGGCTCTTCGGCTTTGAAACGGAGATGAGCACCGGCCCCTAGAGTTGGAAACGACTATCACGCATGTGCGGGGAAAACTTTACCTTTAACATATATTTTAATAAAACTTATAGAATAAAGGTATCATCTTGTTTCCCAGATCTAGTTAAATGTATTTAATGAAATGCCAGTTTTCTTATTTTCATGTAGAGGAATTGATATCTGGTCACTGAAATTAACTTTCTTAGAATGGACAGACGGGCTTGCTGATTGACTGCATTTCTGAAAAGGAAAGAAAAGGGTGTCTATGGAGATTCTCAGTCATCCAGGTCATAGTTTCCGCAAAGATGCTTTTTCATGAGGCAACTGGACTTTCTTGTTTTTCTTTGAAGATGTTTTGCTTCTCATCCAAGAAGCTTCTTCAGCTCTGACTGGGAAAGAGAAGGAATTCAAATAAGACTGTAGACTCTGCTTTAAAAATAGTTTGAAATTTGAATTTACTATATGAAATATTCTGTGAACGTTCATCTGCATTAAATTATGTGTCACATGTACTTTTTAAAATGTGATTTGTGTCTCGTGTTCCATACAGATTTAATATTTTTCCCCCTGAAATGTAATTATTACTTGAACTGTAAAAAACATAAGCCATTTGATGATTAGGGATAACACTTATTTTCTGTTTGGTTTTTTAACACCATTTTGTTTTTTATTTATTTTAGGAGACAACAAAATAACACATGCACACCAAACTGTCATAGCATTTGTTCCAGTATCAGGTGTTATTAACACTTGTAGCAGCTGTATAACATTAGCTTGATGTCAAAATAATGACCAATATAATTAAGAAAACTTCTTTGCTCACCTTTTATTTATAATAAAGTTACAGTACTTTTGTTTCCTTTCTAGAAACCTTATTGTGATTGTTTCAGCAAAAATAAAAATCTGTTTTGGGTTCAATATTGGCTTAGACCAGGGGTGTCAAACTGCCGGCCCGTGGGCTGAATGCATCATGCTGAAACCGCACCCACCCCATTGTTGGCAAAAGTCGTGATATGTCACAACACGTCACGTGATATGTCACAACACGTCACCCCTGGCTTAGACTAAATATTTTTAATGTGTAAAAAAAACCCATGTACCATATTTACCATAAATTCTACCCACTCTACTGTGTCCAAATACTAGCCAGAGCTATTTAGTCTCTGAGATCAGCCAAGATATTAGAAAAGATATTAATTACAATACTGTTTTTCTTCTTTGATGAATATAAATATAATCCTGGCTTGTTTTTAAAAAAATGTTTTACTTTGGCTTTTAATGAGTAATTGCTTGATTGTACTATTGTTTTAATTTTAGATCTATACTTGGTAGACAGTGATGTATTTTATGAACGCTTAAAATAAATAATATTTAATAGATGGGTTTTCTAAAAATTTTTTTAGATATAAACAGATTTTGCAGCTGTTTCCATTTTTTCGTTGTGAACATTACAACTAAGTATCATTCCACTGATAGCCTTTCTGATTCCATTTGCAGACTTCATGGCACACCTGCTTATTAGCCTTGCACTTAAGACTTTCAAGGATTCCATTAGTTCCCTAACCTAAGATGTATGTCATCTTTCATGATTTACTAGAAATGACTCAGAAGACACAGTTGCTGATGCCAGAGTTCAGTTTGTCATCTTCGTTTTCTTCTCTGGACTTTTTCATTTCTGTTTTTTCATGTCAACTCCCACTTAACTTCATAGATCTTGCTGCAACCAGTGCTTAAGACTTCATCAATTCACATTTATTACTCTTTCAATAGAGAAGTTACATCCTTTAAAAGTTGATGCAGTCATTCTGAACCTGTAAATGAAGTTCTGTTTCTTTGAATAAATGCAGTATTATTTGAGTATATAACTCTCTAACACTGAGTAGATGAAAACATTAGCTTATGTAAATTTGATAACAGCCACTGCCCAAAGATGGTATTAATGCAGTAACATGTGTATCGCATCCCTATTTCCACATTTGATCTATTTTTAACAAAGCTGTTGTAGAACAATGGAGCAGATGCGAGAGACTGTGGGAATTGCTTCCTCTTCTTCCTTCAAAGAAGGAAACTTAGATTGCTCAGAGGCTCTGCCCTGCCAGAGCTGACAATTAGCATGGGCCACTGTTTGAGTCTGTTCCTACAGTATGGGAAGGTGAGGAAGAATCTGGAAACACAATTGAGCACTGTGAGAAATGGGTTGGCAAGGACTTCTTTCAACCATGCCCTTTAGCTCCTGCTTGACTTGTCCAAACTTCTAGTTAGGAGTTATGCGGGACTTCTCATTGGCACTAGCCCACTACCTGAAAAAAAAAAAAAGAAATGCCCATGGTTGGAATCCTACCACTTGGGGCATTTACAGCCTGACCAGATTTTTCACCAGTAAATTGAGAATCAATTTGGGAATCTTTATGATGATAACAATAACAATAATAATGCATTCTATTACTTCCTGAGCCTGGTAAGCTTGTGGCATTTGGCCAGTGAACAAAAGGCCGGGCGTTGTCCTTTTGAAAAATTATAAGATTGTATAAAAATTGTACAATTGAATGAAATACTTTATTTAGCATTGATGAGATCATAACGTATCTCTTCAAAGATCAGTCTTCACAGACGGTTATGGAGAAATTACGCCTGGAACCAGATGCAATTAGTGCAGGTTCGCATCTCACTAGGCTCAAGGTTGACTCAGCCTTCCATCCTTCTGAGGTAGGTAAAATGAGGACCCAGATTGTTGGGGGCAATAAGCTGACTTTGTAATAATGCCGCTTGGGGTGTGTGTGAAAGCCCTAATAAGCAGGCATATACATAGAATGAAGGCTACTGCTAAGCTTGTAAGCCGCCCTGAGTCTTTGGAGAAGGGCAGGATATAAATGGAATTAAAATAAAAAAAATAAAAAAAATAAATAGCTTTGGTGCAAGAAAGCATATAAGAATGAAGTTAGCACAAAGACAGTAAACTTACGGTACAGAGATCAGAGACATTAAAAATAACAGAATCTAGGAGTTGCACTAGCATGTACCTTAAAACAGACATCCATGATAACAAATAACTTGCCTACCACTTTTTTTTTTAACTTCAGAAGGGGAGAGATTTCTCCAGTTCACTTCTCCAATGATGCTTGACTTGATATACCTGATGGTCATATAGCCCCACCTTCAGTCAAAGTTTTGGGGTCATTTCCTCTTAGTTTTTGGCTCTCTAGGTATTCCTCAATCACAAATTGACATTTATTGGTCCCAAAGGTTAGCTTTGCTTTTTTCATAGTACCCAAGGGTGTCTCCTCTGTTTAGCTAGAGTTTTTGCTGTCCTGTTCGAGCACTGCTTGGCCCTGTGCTTTTCCTGGAAATTAAAGTTTGTAGCTTCTTTATTATTGCAGTCTTTTTGAGTGAGATATCATTATCAGTGGCTACCTCCCTAAAATTCCTGTTTGCGGAGTGCCTCTAGCAGTCTTGGCTGCTGCTCTTTAAAAGAGTTTTGAGCACTGAAAACTGCTCTAGCCTTCTGGAGCTAAAATAATATAAACTGAGTAAACAAATAGAACTGCATATATTTTGTCTGAGTGAATGCTTCTTTCACCGGTTTTTACGATGTTGTCATAACATTTTGAATTTTAATTCATGGGAGGCTTGTTGCCATATGATACATTTACAGTATTATATGGCTTCATTTGTTAGACTGGTACCTTTCATCAAGGAATCTGCTCCCACAGCAGTTTTGATTTTTCCCCCCCAAATAATTTTATAAACAGTCACAAATAGAAGGAAAACTAATTCGAACTACCAAAACACAAAAATAAAAATACAAAAGAAAAGTGAACAGAAAGAAAAGAACCTTCCCCCTTCGTTCCAGCTAGTAGAAGCAATTCAAACAGCTTATTGCTATCTCTAACTACGAGGTAAAGTCTCCTCTCCCCATAAAAAACAGAGTCCTCATCAATCATTCTTTAACAAGCAGGGCCCGATAAGGGAAAACAGATGTATCTAATTTTCTATTTTAGCCTTGATTGAACAAGCCAACTTTGTATATTCCTTTACTAAATTTTTAAGAATATTATTTTTTAACCCCTTCAAAGATAACAATAGTTTTGTGAGGTCGCTTGACCTAAGACAGGGGTAGGCAACCTCGGCTCTTTTATGACTCCTGGACTTCAACTCCCAGAATTCCTGAGCCAGCTCGGCTGGCTCAGGAATTCTGGGAGTTGAAGTCCAGGAGTCATAAAAGAGCCGAGGTTGCCTACCCCTGACCTAAGAGAACATGGCTGCCCCAAAAGCACCAGTGTGCTTCTATGGTTGAGGGTAGAGTCCCAGTCCAGCATCTTAATCAGTACAGCACACTGAAAAGACACATAGTGAAGAACCTACTAGGTATGTCTCTTAAATATGAGGAAATAACACGGGAAGCTTCCGATTCCACTTGGGTACAGGTCAATCCAGTATCATCTAGTAATTATGCAATACCTTTCCCGGCAGTTCCAAAAAAAAAAAAAGGCAAGCTGTTGAATCTATTTTAGTCCAAATTTTACATCAATTTCTGTCAGTATGTTGGCAAATACTGCATTTTAAAGCTGAGTCACATACTTTCAATTGATTTTGATCTACACTTATTTTATGCCCTGCTTTAGAAATAGAATATGCATTGATTTGTTTGCCTAATTTACATCATCTTAGAATGTCAAGCTTTGGCTACTCCAAAGCAAGCTAACCTTGGACCCCTAGTTGTACTTTAGGGAGGCACTATATTTATAGACAGTTTTCAGATTTCCACTTGATGATTGAATAGCTTAGCAAGCATTTACAACAGACATGTCAAACACAAGGCCCGGGGGCCGGATCCGGCCCACGAAGTGGTTTCATGTGGCCCACGAAGCCATCCTGGAAACAGTGAGGGAACAGCCCCCACTGCCTTGGCCCTGGCCCAGAGACCCTCCTTCTGCCAGAGTCCCTCAGATCTGTCCCACTCCTGCCCAGGCCTCCATAGGCACCCTTGATGCGAACGATGTAGAGCTGGCCACGCCCACCCAGTAGGCCATATGCACTCTAGCCACGCCCACCCAGGAGGCCACACCCACCCTGGCCAGCCCCCTGAGGGCAACCGCAATGCTGATGCGACCCTCAATGAAATTGAGTTTGACACCCCTGATTTACAACATGATGGACAGATATATTAGAACTGATAAATATTATTGAACTAAACTAAACTAAACATAATATGTGTGTGTGATGACAACATTGTTGAAAAGCATTAGCTTGCCTTTTTACTATAAATTCCTTCATTACTCTCGAGTTTAAGCAGTAATGTCCTTTAAAAGATGAAGTGGTACCTTGATTCATTCCTCTAATTAAAATATTACTGTTCCAGACAAATAGAACATTGCTGAAGTAGGCAGTTTGTTGTTTTGACTCCTTTCTCTCTCTCAGATTTCTAGGTAATGTAATTAAGTTTCCATGCTTTTATAGTTGACACAAGATGCTTGGAGAGAGAGAGAAAAAGTCCATTAAAAAGTTCAGTTTTTAATCTGTAACATATCATTGGAGAAGATGAATGTTGATACAAGTATACTTGAATCACTGTTTTTTTTACTTAGTTGAAAGAACCAGTATTACAGAACAATGACAAGCCTTAATGATTTTCAGAAGCAGTTCTAATCAATATATTTCACAGGATACCCACAGCTAAGCTTTTTCCTAGTGATTTTAAAAATGGTATTGTTATATTTTGCCACTAATTTGAATTTATTCAAATTCAAATAAAGTAAATAGTAACCTGATTTGTTCTTTGTGTTCTAAGAATATGAAAAAAGAGAAAAATGATGCCATTTGAAAGGCCTGGTAAAAAAAAAAGTAAATTGGCTCTTTGTTTTGCTTTGATAATATCTGTAAAATGTTCATGTATTCTATTCACAGTGTAAGATCCCATCTAGTAGAAGTATTATAAGCTTATAAACTCAATAATATTTATTTACTTGAACCTTAAGCATTTATTTACTTAAACCTTTGCACAGTTTCCCATAAAGCCTCTTGTAGCAATTTACAATCATATTTGAAAACAATAAAATAAAACAGTTACTCTCAGACATGTATACTAAAAGAAAACGGGGAAAAAGATTTATTTTTACCCTTCACACAAAAAGGCCTGGTTGAAAGGAATGATTTAATAGTATGGATATCTTGACTATTAGGATTGAGGATTTCAAAATGCAGTAGTCACCCTTTGGAAACCCCATCTGTAAGTGACTGCATGATGGTATTCAAAACTTATGACACTCATAGCAAGACCTCTCTGCACAATGATAGTGCCCTTTATAACAGGAAACACACACTATTAGGCATCCAAATCTTTTATATCTGCATAACAGATTGTGATTTCTTTGATATTTGACACATTCAGTGGAGTCATGGAATAACCTGTGTGACACACGAAGGAGATCAATCCACATATCTATTATCACATGAACCTACAATAGGGAAAAGGTGCAATGTGTTCTTCAACAATTTGAAATAGCTACTTGATCCCTGTGTTCCTTCTGAGTTTGAAGAGTAGACAGCCATTGTTTTTTTTAATCCAAACTATAATTGTAGAGATTATGATAGAGATCTATCCCAAGCTAACAATGAAGTCTTGGCTCATAATAATTTGAACTGTTGTTTATCTTCAAAGTATGCTAGAGAGCAAATGGAAAAAAGAGAATGCACTAATTGAAGAAGTAGTGTAGATAAGAAAGTCTGACAAAATGCTAAATAAAAAAAATTAGATCTACATGTTGCCCAGATTCCTATGATGAAATGGATGCCTAAGAGATGCTGATGTCCTGTCAGCTTCATAGTTGAGTTGGGATTTCAGCTGAGATTTTCCTGCTTCACGTCTGATACCCGTTCTACAAAATCAGTCTTTCCAGCCTAGTCCGCTTTAAAATAAAACCAATCAATCAATTATTCAGAAAACTGAATTTGCAACATGGATGAGTAATATGCAAAATGGAAATAATTCCATTGAGATGAAACCTAGCTAAAGAGGTTATCTGAAGGAGCACCTTCTCCTGTATGTATCTACCTAGACCAGGGGTAGGCAACCTTGGCTCTTTTATGACTCATGGACTTCAGCTCCCAGAATTCCTGAGCTAGCTATGCTGGGTCAGGAATTCTGGGAGTTGAAGTCCATGAGTCATAAAAGAGCCAAGGTTGTCTACCCCTGACCTAGACCTTAAGGTCACCTAATGAGGCTCTCCAGGTCCCCCACCAAAGGAGACAAGGTAAGGCTCTACAGGGGAGACAGCTTTTCTATCTGTTTAGGGCTTTAAGGTTAAAACCAGCATTTTGAATTGGATCTGGAAATCAAGGTCATCTTCCTTATTCTCTGCATAAGAATAAGGAAGATGACCTTGATTTTTCCATAACCAGAGTGATGATGAATGAAATATAACTGTCCACAATAGACCACATTCAGAAGAGCCTTAGACAGACCTTTCCTACTTCGCAGGAGTATAAGAAAAGTAAAGAGGTGCAACACAACCAGACATTTAATATTCTGTTATTACAGCAACCCAAAATAGAGAACTGCTCCTTTAGAATAATTGGAAATCTCTCCATGACAGGCAGGGCATCACTCAGCTGGACAGATATACTATCCACAAACAGTATTTCCATTCTGTCTAAATTATCTCTCTGTTTATTGGCCTTTATCCAGACCATTGCCCAGCTGAAGCATTAGCTCGGGACACCAACCACCTCACCTGTGTTAGATGAAAAGGAGATATAGGGCTAGATATCATTCTTCTATTGATGGCACCTGAGCCCACTTCTGGATAACCTTGCCAGCAGTTTTATAGAGATGTTAAACAGCAGAGGGAGTAAAGTGGAGCCCCGAGGGACTTTACAACCCCCTATAACTCCACAAGGCGGAAGAATAATCTCCTGTCACTAGCTTTTGGAAATGGCCACCCAAATAGTGGGTGGAAGCATTACAGTATAATGTAATACAAGGCTTTTCAACCTTTTCACCCACTGTATTACTTTTAGGATATGGCAGCATCCGAGTACCACCAGTCACCTAGCAAGGTATCAAAAACTTGATGACCCCCCCCCAAAAAAAAAGTGATGAAGTACAGATAGTCCTTGACTTACAACAGTTCTCTTAGTGACTGTTTGAAGTTACAATGGCACTGAAAAAAGTGCCCCCAAAGCCACAGCTGAGCAAGATACCTGCCTGCCTGCCTGGCGGCGCTCTTCCTCCTGTCTGAGGTTTTCATTGTTGTGAGCATTTCTGTTGAGGATTGGCAGCGGGGGTGGGGTGGGGGTGTTTCGTTTTTATTCTCTCCATCTGCTGGGTGGTTGCAGCAGGTTTTGGTCACTTCACATGACCCTGGGACACTATGACTGTCATAAATATGAATCAGTTGCCAAGCATCTGAATGTAAATCACAAGACCCTAGAGATGTTGCAACATTCCAGTTGATCGGCGCTTCTTCTGGGCTCAGAAGCGCCATGATCAGCGTCGAGCTCCAGCTGGAGCCTGGTGCTGATCCTGGTGCTTCCGCTGAGCCCTGACAGCTCTGCAGCTCCAGCCATCTCTCACTCAGGCTTGTGAGGTGCTGCCACCGGTTCAGCTCATTCCCCTCCCCCGCTACCACTTTTCTAGGATGGTTGCGTACCACCTGCCAGGTGCCAATGTACCACAGCTGGTACCTGTACCACTGGTTGAAAATCCCTGGTGTAATACATACCCCCATATCCCAACTTTGATAGTCTACGCAAGAGAGACCATACTTGATAGTATAGAAAGCTGACGAGAGTCCCATAAAGACTAATAGGGTGGTACTCCCCCTCTCTTTCATCCCCACACAACAGCCAATATGGTTTCTGTTCCATAAGCAGTCCTGAAACCAAATGGAAATGGATCTAGATAATCACTTTCATCTAAGAACAAATGTTCTCCCCAATTTACTGTTTGACCAGCCAGATTTAGAGGCACGTATGAGAAGTTTTAAATTTCCTAATTGTCAGGTGGATCCCGCCTAATTCTAATTTAAAATATAAAGCAAACCTTTATGCTAGCCTTTCAAATAACAGTATTCCTGTTGTATAAAAATGACTTGTCTGAGGTTTTTCTTTTCTTTTGTTATATGTATAAATTTTAAGTTACTTTCTTTTATAAACTTTTACATTTATAAACTGTCAACTTTTTGGCAGCTTAGGAGTACATGCTATCCAGCACCAAAATTCATTTGACAGTTAGCAAACTGATTACACTTTTATTTAGTGTGAATAAATAGCAATATTTCCCAAAATAGAGGTGCAGTTTTGTTTTTGGAATTATATGAATATTGACTCAGATGGAGATGACAATCTATGGAATTTTTTTAGAAATGTATCCCCATTTCCTGCAAGTAGCACTTGTTAACTTATTTTTGGAATGAATGAAGAGTTTATTATGGTCATAGGCCAACATAAACTTATTTTCATTTTGTGGGCTATCAGAATCTTTTACGTTTTTCCTTTAAAAAAACATTTTACGTTCTTTATTAGAGAGGAGTCATTACAGACTGCAACTGTAGCACTTCTATTTTTTATTCTGTATCCTATTTTGAGCATAATGCTTTATTTCCTTCTTTAGGGTAAGACTAGATTCTGACATAGATATGAGTTTCCTTTAATTACTAGAATGGGACCTTTTTCCGCAGAAAAGAGGAGGAGGCCATGTGCTGAACATACTGGACCCAGTGTTTTTATTATCTCTTAATATCAATTTCAAAGTATTCCCACTACTTGGAAATCATTGTGCTAGTGTTAGAATTGAATCCACAGAATCCGTTTTACTTTCTTGCCATGCCAAATATGCCTGTACAGTGCATCATAACTCTTCACTGGGAGGAATTGCTTTAGTTTCATCTTTCAGTCTTTCATATCCATACAATGGATTTCATATTTTAGCATTTTCAACTTATGACCATTCATTTATTGACTGTTCAAAGTTACGATGATGCTGAAAAAGTGATTTGTCACTGGTCCTTACATTAACAACTGCTGCAGCATTCCTGCAGTCACATGAACTGTCAACTCTGCTAACATCGAATGTTATTGCTTGACAAGAGATGAAGAAGTAGCTGTTTCATATGTTAAACTTGTGTATTGCTTTAAGACTAGTGTATTGCTTTAGTTTAAGGTTAGGAGGGGGGATGAGTAAGAATGCACCTTCAAGGCCATTTCTCTCACTAAGAAGAAAAGGCTTTGGCAGGTCTTCTAACGGAAGAGAAACTGATTCTTTAAATTAATTGGAGAATATGATTAATGACAAAATTAGTAAGGTGGAGAATTGTGTTTTAATATATTGTGCAAGGGGCGGAGATTTCAGATTCCAGCTTCCTTTGAGCAAGTATTTGTCAGTGTATTAGGCTAATAAAGGTCTTTTAAGGTAAACAATGCCTCAGAGTCACTTGAAAAGCCCATACGTCGGAAACTTGACATGAACATAATATGGGTACCTGGCAACCCTCATGCATTTATGATGGTTACAGCATTCTTGGGTCACATGATCATCATTTGCGACTTCCCAGCTGCTTCCAAAAAGCAAAGTCAATGAAGGTAGATGGATTTAATTAACAACCCTAGCAAAAAAAGGTGGTAATATTGAGTTCAAGTTACTTAACAACCATCTTGGCTTAGCAACAAAAGTTCACCCAATTTTGGTCAAATTTGAGGATTACTTGTAGTTCTAAGTTCCTAATCTTTGTACAATCCTTGGGATGAAGGTTACATGAATAGATATTTTAGGCTGATTGAATGAAGTAACCCTTAATATGCCCAAATACTGTAAAATCTTATAATTAAAATGAAAAATGAACATATTTAAGGAAATAAAAAATGAAAAATAAAATTGAAAAAACTGAAGTAACACCAGAAGTATAAGATTAACAGATGTCCAATGTTACTTGACTAGCAAAATTTTGACTCGCAAAAATTGACTAGCAAAAATTCTGTTAGAAATAGAAGACCTAACATTATGTAAAGGTTAGAGTGTTGAATCTGAGTGAGAGGACATACAGTATGACCTGTACGATTCCAGGTAAATTACTATCTGACCTATTGATGGGGTTGTTGAGATGCTAAGGTAGGAGTGCTATAGATGTTCCTGAGCAGTTATGATGAAGAATATTGTATAGTTAGTACAGAATTACTGTCTTTATAGAAAAATTAACACTTTTGAAACATACTTCTTTATCTCAAATGAAATATGACATAGGCAAAGGATACAGAAAATGAAATAAATACAAGTTTAGAAATGCAAAACACCATGTTTGCGTAGCCATGAGCCAAGAAATCAGGCAATATTTATTGGTGCAGAAAGTTATTACCGGCCATCTGCCTCATCCACTGTGTTTCCCATCGTGAGCTGATTTTGTCTTTAATATTTAAAAATAGTTTTAAAAGCACTTCTTTGGTTGGAGGTCTGGGTAAATGTCTATAGAGAGCTCAGCATGATAAGATATTAACAGTTAAATTAATGTGAAATGTTAAATATATGCTTGCATATCACCGTAATGGATCAGTGAGTTCAGTCACATGCACAGCCTCCAATGTCTTGTTATAATGGCATTTACTGACTATCAGAGGACATCTGGGAGAGATGAAATATCATTTGGTGTTTTATAAATGTTACAAAAATTAATAAATTTTTTCTAGCCATCTATTTTGTTATGATTTAGAGAATAACTTCCAAAGAAATAAGTAAAAATGGGAATGATTTTTGTTGTTGTTGTTGTAATCATGAATATACAGTGTGAAAAAAGGTTGGGGTTTTGCTATTTTTACATGTTTTATACAGGTTAACTTGTCCTTTGAAGGAAATTACTGAACTACAGTAACTGTTTGCCATAGGCTGAAGGTACAGACAGCATTATATTGTGTGGACTAATTTATTGCCCATCTTTTTGTCTTTCACAGAATATGGAGAAAATATTTGTGGAATTCAATCATAAAGAACTATTTGAGTTCTATAACAAGGTCTGTATTGGTGTTTTAATAGATTTTCCAGCATTTGATAACATTTCCTTTGCTTTAATAAGACTTTATTTAATCAACTCTATGGTTCTGAGTTGTTCTTGCTTGGAGCTTTTCTTGTAAACACATAATGCCTTCTTCCCTCAAAGCAAAGATCTTCTGAATTATATCTTGTAAAAAGAAGATTTACATTTGCTGTTTCAAATGACTTTGAACAAAATGGGTGTTTGCTACAACTTGTAGTTACCTCTAACAAGAACCAAAAGGGCAAGAATTTCTGAAAAGCTTAAATCAGTAAAACCTATTTATTTACATTTTATTCAGGTGATGAATTCACCCAGTCATAACCATAGGTTTCCAAATTGCAAACACATATTTATACAGGATAAATTGTCATTGGACAATTTTTTAAAAAGTCAGCTTTAAATAATGGGATAATGATTTTTTGCTTTATTAATGAAGAATTATCTCATCAATGTATGGTTATATTTAATTTGCATATTTTTATCATTTCTCTTCCATTTTCATGTTCCTAAATACCTTTTTTGTTTTATTTTGATCAAATAGTTGGAAACAATACAAATGCAACTGGATTCGCTGACGTGATACTATGCAAAGATTAATTTCTCCATCACATTCCAACTGTTTTGATACTGAAGATATATCGACTGAATATATTTGTCGAAATATTCAACTGTCAATAAATAATTTAGGTTTCTTTGATCATTAGGTAAATGAAATCATTGTTAAGAAAGTTTTGGTTTCATGTGACTACATGGTATTCAACTTTAAATGAAGCAATGTACTATATTATTGTGCAGATTTTGAATGATGAAGTCTGCAGTTTTTGTGTTTTGTATTTACATTGAAGATAGCAGTTTATGTAATACTGTAGCATAATAAACTTCACGAAATTATTATCCAAAGTATGCTTAAACAGTAGAAAAAGATAATTAAATTGCTAAAACATTGGCTCTCATACTGATATCTTACCCATAAGAACAACAGTACAAGAGTATTCTAACTTTGGACTATTTTGGTTTATTACTTAATGCCTTTGAATTTGCTGCCAGATTTTCCAACTATGACAAATGCTTCAGTGATTGCTAAAATGCTTTAAAGGACAATTGCCCTCTCACGCATCAAAAACAGAATAATGAGAATTTCTTAAGAAATTCAGTTGTTTACTTGATCAACATTTTACCATCAAGATTTGATTTTATAGTTTCCCAGCTTGAAAGAAATTAAAGTTAAAAAACAAGGCCCTTTTTAGTAAATCCAAAGCATTGAGGATGAGGTCCAGTGCTGCAATGACGGCAGAAACTATTGTTGATGTGCATTTTAGGGTGCCTTAATGGTAAGAAGCCACTGAGTTATAATGTACACATTACCTTACTAATTGGAAAAGGTAACTATGGGTAATATTTTGCATTTCCTAGCTTTCCCTAGGTTTCTCATTTTCATTCAAAAAGTAGCTGCTGGTTACACCAATAAGTGCATTTAACAATGCCAATTAAAAGTCGTGGCAGGAGGTGTCTCTGCCAAGTGTCCTTGGTGTAATAATTAATTGACATTGCTGTGGTACATCTACGATATCATACTTAGAGTAGGTTTGAGCAAATTTCAGAAATAATATGGAAATGTATGGCACCTGAGTTGAGCACAGCAGCACCTTTCTCGTATTCATTAGGGGACTCCACTTTTTTTTGCAAGAATTCATGCATCCCTTAACTGGATCAGTAGAAGGAAAATGGTTTTTTTAATTTGTTTACCCACAAACTCAAGTAATTTATTATGGTTGTGCAGTTTACCTGGAGAAATGCTTCATTGGACAATGCCAGAAACAAAATGCCATTCAAATATAAAGTGGACCCAACAGAAGGATTAACTTCACCTCTTTGATACAAAAAGTAGGAGTTTTGCCATCATGTGGAGACGTAACTCCCTCCAGGTCAGTGACAGAGCAGCATGAACAAATACAGAGTGCTTTGTATAGAAACTGAAGGCTCTCCCATGAACAAGGACCTTTGTCTCACACACACACACAAGCGGACAATCAAAGCCAGTGGAGAAGATGCCCAGCTGCAGCAATCAGGCTTCTAGCACAAGAAGGGGTCACAAAAGCTATGAAGTATTTTTTCCCTCTTCAGAGTAGTGAGCAATTTTCTTCATGTCTTCTCTCTAGCATCACAGTAGATGGCAGGATCCAGTGGAGAGAGAGTAACAATAGAGAAACCACATAGATTTCAGAGTGACACATCTTTCTTTGTTTTAAAGTTTGCAATCATTACAGCAGTGAAGGATAGGCAAGTTGAGGAAGCAGATGTCTTAATTATATCTTCGGGCAGGTCTCCATCCTCTCTTGACAAAAGATTCAGAAGGGTCTGAGGGCAAGGCTTGAAACAGTTCTGATCTTACATCCAGGTGGCCTTCTAGAGAGGGCCTTCCAGACAGATAGTAACTGATGGATTAAAGTGGATGATTTCTGCAACAGAGATCTTCCCGCTGTCTCTAACCCTGCTAGGAGATTATCAGTGACCGTATATAAGTCACCTGCTTCTTGTTATTAATATGGTGAATGGAGAACTATACGGATGAATCTTGTCTGAAGAGGGAACCTAACATTGTGTCTAATTTGTTGGCTCAGGGCACAAAGGAAAAGGAGATCTCCAGCACTAACGATAAATTAGCAACCTCTTCACCACCAATGTCTTAGGTGTGTGTATACACAGATGATATGAGAAAATCATAAAAGAGACAGCCAAAACTTTGGGCAGAAGTGGCTGCCTTGATATTTGAGTGAGCAGTACTTCCCTAATGGCATTGCCATGAGTGACATAGCCTATGGATGATTTAGTCATTTATAAAAAAAACTGGAAAGGACTTTGGGGCATAAATGCCTTTGGTCCTATTAATGGAGTGCAACTAAATTAACCCCAAAGTTTTATTTTTCTTTGCAAGTTTATTCTATAAATAAACTTAATGTAGGTCAGTGTAAAGCAGTGTAGGGTAACTGAAAAATGTTTACAGTCTAAAACCTTTAAAGGTTATATTTATAGGGAGAAAGTGTAATAACAGATTATTATGTGACTAAATTAGATATTATGATTCAGAGAGAAATTAGTTTGTAGTATTCAAGTCAAGCCATTATTGATTGGCACATTAACACATGCTTCTGCAACTTTCCTCTTTTGACTGAAAAGTACCCAAACATGCACTGCAGAATGACTTTTTGCTTACATTAAAAATCAGGCTAAATAATAATTTGTGCAAACTCTTAAACTCACTTCAAATTCGCCCCAGTCAATTAGGAATAACCTTCAGTTTTGCTTTACCTATTTTGTAGACAATATGGATGTATAGAGTCATTAAGCAAAATTAATTTTGAGGCATAGTTGAAAACAAGCACAAACCATGCTGTTGATTCATCTAGTTTCATTTAGCCTGGAGACTATGATAAACTGATAAATTTATCAGATTATTAAACCTATTCAATTATCTGCCTTTCCAAATTGTTCATATATATAATTTTCAAACAGTCAGTACTAGACTCTCATAGTTCATGTATATTTAGGCTAATATACTTTTATGTATTGCAACTCAAGATGCTAAATTCTGTTAACATGGCTGATAATTGTTTTTCCCCCCAAAAAAACAAATGATGTGTGGATGGAAATCTTAAAATAACTTATACTGTAGATGCTTTAGATGGTGGGGATTGGTACTTCCATATTCCTGCATGCTTTAGCAATCTGTGCATTATTGACTATAATGTTACTGAGGAATAAGGGGCTAAAACAATTTCAGATTTCCAAAGACTCTTAGATGTTGAAGTATTTATACTGCCTGAATGTTAAAATAAAACAAGTCAATACAAGATTTTGCTGCACAATTATCTTTACTGATCTGCTATTTATTATTTTATTTATTTATTGTCTCGCCTTTATTACTTTTTTTATAAAGAAGTCAAAGCAAACATACCTAATATTCCTTCCTCCTATTTTCCCTACAATAACATCCTTGTCAGGTGGGTTGGACTGAGAATGACTGGCTCATGGTCACCCAGCTGTTTTTCATGCCTAAGGCAGGCCTGCAACTCAAGAGTCTTCTGGTTTATAGCCTAGTGCAGGGGTAGGCAACCTCGGCTCTTTTATGACTCATGGACTTCAACTCCCAGAATTCCTGAGTCAGTATGCTGACTCAGGAATTCTGGGAGTTGAAGTCCATGAGTCATAAAAGAGCCGAGGTTGCCTACCCCTGGCCTAGTGTCTTAATCACTAGGCCTGCGGTTCTCAACCTTTTCTTCACCACAGACCCCCTTTTAATCCCTTGTGTGGCCACAGTCCATGGCCACAGACCCCCAAGAACTTATCTCAAGATTTAAATCATAAAAAATCTTCAAGCCTTCATGGACCTCCTGTGACAACATCATGGGCCCCCAGGGGTTTGTGGACCACAGTTTGAGAACTGCTGCACTAGACTAAACTAGTAAAAAAAACCCACATTGCATTCATTTCCAGTAACTAGCAAACAAGATCTCGTTAACGAGAGGATGTTGAAGTGCTGAAAATATGGCACTTTCTACTTTTTATCTTTTTATTAATTTTCCAGCTTGTTTCTGTTTTTTGTTGGTTATTAACAAATTAAATTTGGCTTGCTGGTTGGTCTGAAACCTTGGAAAGCTGCTGCAAAGGTAAGAAAAACTGGATTTGCTGGCCAAGAATTTGCTCATGTTCTTTATCAAGACATAGGTTCCCAGTCTCTGCAAGCCAAATGAAACAACATAATTCTGTACAGAAATGCTAATGGTAAAAGCACAGCCATAATTTTAAGCAGCTTAATGCCAGTTTTGTTTAAGCAAGACTAAAATGGAATAAATACAACAGATAATTGTATTCTATGGTTATGCAGAATTTATGAAATGACTAAAGCAAAACATCTGCCCAGGCTGAAAAATATGAATTATTTCCAGAATTTGTGGTAATTTATGCTGTAAGATGAATTGATGTCTTCTCCAAAAGGCAGTGGAAGCATTTCTGCATTAAGCAGGCATGAATGTAAAATTTTAAAATAGTGGATACTTTATTTTTTACTTTTGCTAAGCTAGGTAGATATGATCAAAATTAAAATTGTATAATTTGTACTCTGAGCACATTACAGGATTCTTCTTCATGATAAAGTTGCTAAATATGTATACCTGAGAACTGAAGAAATTCAGTTATTTTGAACATTTGGAATTTATCTGAAATATTCACTAAAAGCATTTTGCCATTGTGCCATTATTAATGTGGTGAGTCAGAGAAAAGAAAGTACATTTTTCAGGAGTTTTGTTTAAGCAGTCCTCTAAAAAAGCTGAAGAAATTGACTTTGAAACAGATGACTAGGCATAAATGTTTTTAGCCTGAGTGGCTTGCAAAAGAAGGGATTTTCTAACCTGCTGCAAGGCCACATTAGACCTAGAGCTACACTTTTACAGAGATCACTTAATTATTGCACTTATTACTATCAGTTTGACTGGAGCAAACCTGGTGGATATTTGATTCACTCAGCAATTATTATATGGCTTTTTAAAAGCCTGCTCAGTTGTGCTTAGAGTCTTTTTATTTCACCCTTTTTGCCTTTTTTTAATATTGTATGCTTCATCTTGTCATCCACTTGGAATCCAGTAGGATTGGGGCAAGCTATAAATACTTGAAATAAATAAAAATGCTAATTGTGTGATCTGCAGAGGGGAAAGTAGGCTTTTATTGTGTTGATAGTCATAGTCCAGTTTCACTGACCTGAGTATCCACTTGCTATCTGTGCTGAAAAAGAAGATTCTTTTTTTTTAAATGAAGATTTTATTAGTTTTTCAAAAGCCCTAATGCATAGTCAAATCCTAATCTTTGGTTCTTTCCTCTAGCCATTTGTAGAATGACTCCCAGGTTTGGTAGTATTCTGTTTCTACTTTATCTTTCAATCTCATAGTTAATCTGTCCATCTCTGTGCATTCCAATATTTTTTTAATTACTTCTTCCTCTGGTGGTATTCCTTCATTTTTCCAGTATTGCGCAAAGGTTATCCTTGCTGCTGTTGTGATGTGGAAAAGAATATTCTGTTTATGCATATGGAAAGTCTTCCAAAGCAGAAGAAAGATTCCCTCACTATAGTAGCAGGAGACAACAAATTAAATCTCTTACCAATCCCTATCCCATTTTACTGTACATAAATTGGGATCTCTTGCTTATTGTGCTTCTGTTGGGTTCTGTTTCTGTAAATTATGCTTTGTCTAGTTTGGCCAGGGCTTTTTTTTTCTAATAGAACGCTCAGAACGGAGTTCCGGCACCTTTTTTGGATGGAACCTTGTAGGGTAGGCAAGGCGGGTTGTATGACATGTGTGAGTTCCGGCACCTTTTTCTTTTACAAAAAAAGCACTGAGTTTGGCCATAGTATTTGTCAATGAAATTTCTAGAATTTGTCAACATTCACAATTATCTGGATGAAATAAGGAAATTTACATTGTGTCAGAATGTTGTATTAATGTATTAATTCAATTAAAAGGTTAACATTAGTTTTATTACTTGGTATTTGCTGGCTATACTTTCTGTCTATAATTAGATTAGCAAGGAAGCAACCAGCACAAGAATATCGGAGCTTGCATAAAGCAGGTATCTTTGTTGCATAGTTATTTAGACATTTGGCTTTATTTAGTTACTTTAATTAATTTTGCAAAATGAAACTCAGTGTTTTTTATTAAATTGTTCTATGATAACACAGTGTTCTCTCTTCAGATTTGATTTGTAACTCTTAAGAAGCAATGCATAGAAAACTCAAAAGGGATTGAATGCTGGAGCTTTTCCCCAGGTGCGCTCACCTATGAGAAGCCTAAAAATTCAAAATATGTATTTCTATTTAAATAGGTTTCAGGGCCTATTTTAAAACTAATTGGGTTTCCCCCTTTTTGGACATTCCCCTGCCCCCTCCCCCCAATTGTTTCTGTTGTTACATATTCTAATTTTCAGGTTCAACTAAATAGGCCTTTTTCTCCAGCAGTGAAACATTTACATCTTTTTATTGGATTATAGCCACTGGTGGCACTTAGCTTTTTGCTCTGTTTATTTCTCTGTATTGTTATCTCCAATAATGCGTAGCTGCAGATGTTTATTATCTGAAGAACATCCTTTGTGCTTAAATTCTTCTCAACCAAGAAAACATATTGGCCTTGAGCAAAACTTCATCACTTTCAGTCTAATTTATTTAAGAGGAGAGTGGTAGGAATAAAACAGTAGGCCCCCATATATGTCATCCTGAGTTCCTTTGAGAAAAAGCAAGATATGGGAATGGCAGGTAAAGAACACATGCAGCTATATGATGCTTCAGATGAGGATTCAGTAATGAAAGAACAAAAGCCCATCATTTTGGTATAGGATATCCTGTTTTGATGATCACGAGAACCAAGAGGAAACAGCTTAGGATAATGAAGCATGAAATGCTGGCATATTGTATCTTGGGCCTCACAGTCTACCTTGCTTGCAGTTCTTTTTCTCTGACTTGCTGCCTATGGAATTGAAACTAAGCATGAATGAGAATTTTGCCGATTAGTTGATGAGATCTGTGATTTATTACATTCTGCTTAATGTGGAAGAAAACTTCATGGAGAGGAGTTCATTGGGAGTGTTGAGAAATATAATCAGGAGGAATTAAAAAAGTCCTACTGAGCAAATCAAACAACCAAAAAGGTTGCATCCATAGTAAGCTTTATTAAAATTGTGGTGGTCTCTTGGTTTCAAAACTTATTTCTCTCTCTCTTTCCCTCTCTCTCCCCCTCTCTCCTCTCCCTCTCCTTCTCCCTCTCTCCGTCCCTCCCTTCTTTTTCTCTGAAGTTCCAGGAGGTAAAAAATTTATTTAAAATGTTACTATTAATAATAATACAAATATTTTGTGGAGAAAATATAAACTGATATGAGGTTACAGGATATGCTGAATTCAGTGAAATCATTTTTGTAAAATCTAAATCAAATAATATCAAATATTATTAAGGGAGATCTGTAAGTTGAAAGGTAAGATGAAAAACAAATTTCCTATTTCAGTTTGTTGAATCATAGACAACTTTACAGATATCTATCTAGGCTAGCTTGATGTTTCTTTCCATGGAGGTTGAATTTTAATATGAGAACTCATATTAAATTAATTTATTTAAGGAGACTAATAGTTATATAAATGTTTTAACAAATTTTATATTCAATTTTATGTTCAAAATGGAATAGATACTTGATAGATCTATGTGTGCCTTATCTCTAGTTAATATTGTTATGGGTCTGTGGATTGATCAAACAAGACTTAGCACTGCAAACATCTTATGAACCAAGGTAGTGTTTTTATCTCTTTATTTGTTACAGATAATTGTAGTTATGAGATTGAGTATTTCAAGTAGATAATTAGGCAGATAGCATTCAACAAGTGTATATAAATAGAACTTAAGTTCTCCCTCCCTTTTCTGGCTTCCAATTCTGGAATTAGCTATTTCCCTGACTCAAGAAGCATTGCCTCCTAACATGTAGCTATGATTAAACTTCTCAAAGAGTTCATAAAGAACATCAGTTAAAAGTTAGCTGTCATCATCTAGAAGTTGATACAACCTTATTTTTGATGTCTTCAGTTCCTTTAGATCCCTATGCAGATCTAGGATAGATAGATCCCATTCAAAAGGGTTTTCCTCAGTGGTGGGATTCAGCCGGTTTGCACCACTTCAGCAGAACCGGTAGCTTATGTTTTGTTGCCCAGGCCCAGAATGGACTTCCAGAAGTGGCATCCGCACAGAGAACCGGCTAGTCACATATTTGAATCCCACTATTGGTTTTCCTTCTCTTTGGTGATCTTGAATAATCCCAGAACCTCTTCAGCAGTCTGAAATTGTCTACTTCCATCTTTCTTTGCTAGCTTTTTTTTTTCTCTTTCTCTTGAATTGTAATGGGTCAATGCTCAGGAAATTGTGCTGGGGGTTAGACTCATCTCCAACACTATTAACTTAGCCGTCACCCATTTCAATTCTTTCTCCTCATAAGATATTGCATGTACGTGAAAAACCTTATCCTTTTCTCAGCTTCATGTTTTTACTATAACTACGTTTTTTCTGGGAAATCACATGGCAAGATGGCCAATTTGTTTACTTTCTCCATTATGCTATAGACATCTTTTTCAAATCTTTCATCTTTTCTTGGGATATGGGTATTTTACATACATGATCTTTTTTAATAGTTATATTCAGAGTAATGAGACCTTCTTTAGTAGAGAATATAGAATCAAAAGGGGGTAATCTGAGATAAAGGTTCATTTATGCTGATGGCAATTTAGTCCTTGGTAAGTACACAAAGGATTGTAGATTGAGATGTGTAAAATTGTGGGAAATACAAGTTTATTCACTCCCTCAAGTTTTCTAACAGTGTAATCATATAGTATTTTACAACAAAGTATTAGTTTTTCAAAAACTTTGTAGATGAAGCAGAAACATGCAGAATGGTTGTTTTTCACAGATGATTTTTTACACTGGGACCATAGTAATTTTAATATGCATACTGGGAATTAAATACATATTAAATACCATGTTCATATTTCTTGATCTCTTCACAAACAGGAAACTATTTACTGAAAATTACCCAGCGAGCAAAGCTCTAGATAGCACAGTTTTGTTGTCTCAGTTTTAAATATTGGATCATAATGATTCCTACACAAGCATCTTATTCCTTCATAATTATTAATTATTCACATACTGTACATATAGCATATGATTTAAGGCTAGCAGTGGCCTATACAGTAGGCAGCTTGCAATTCTCTGGTCTCAATTCAATTCCCCCCTCTTCCACAAATGTTGGTGGGAAGTCCATGATATTGACAGGATGATTTTTTTTTCATGAAAGCAAGACTGAAAATAGATGGTATGTCTATTACACCCAGTTAAATAATTTTGAGCTTTAAATATTTGAGATGTGTTAATCTCTCATCTTGAGAGAGAGGAAATTTTCTATTGATGTTTCTCCTGTCATCAGTTGCTCTCAGTCACCAAAAGCATGGCCTTCATTATGTACCTCTCTCACTAAGGGATGCTCCTTTAATGCACCTGTAACAATTGAATCACAAGATTAAATTTTTCACTTTCATGTAAAGTTTTCAAAAGTCTGTATAACATGAAAAAGCAAAGAAGGTTTGCGATGTTGTCATCAAGACTAAGCTGTCATGAGGTGAAGTGCTGGTTCAAATACCTTAATCATCTATGAATTTTAATGATTTGAAGGGGAAAACATATTATTTCTGAGTGAAATCTTCCTCACAAGATTGCCATTTACAGAGCTTCTTGGGAAAAGGGCAGGCAGAGTGATAATACCACTCTAATAATAAGCTGCTGAATAATATCCTTCAGTAGTGGAACTGACCATGCCCCCCTCCTTTCCTGGATTTCAGAAAACAATTTCCTTTGCCTATAATATAGTGGATAAAATCCACTGAAAGGTTTGCATCACCCACTTCTTGAACTGAACGGGCCTTTCAAAAGAACAGCATTAATTTTGCTCGATTGCATGAGAAAATTGCTCAGTGGATTCAATCCCATATTAATCTCTTATTTGTCTCCCGAGATCCCTGCTTAAAGGACTTGCCAGTTTTCCTAAGCGCTTTTCCCCCCAGCCCCACTTTCCCCCCACTTTTAGTGGGATAGTTTGTTTAGCACTTCTTGAACTGACAAAGTGTTTAATTTTCTTTCTAACACTTCACTTCAGTAGTCTGTAAAATGCATCTGGGAAAAGAGCCTTGTCTTATCCATCAGCCCTATTACAAATAAGCTTTTTAAATCAAATATCAATATTGTTTAAAGGAAAGATACAAGTGGGCAGTTGTCAGATTGTACACAGACATCCCCTGAATGTGTTGCTGAGAGGTGAAGAGTCATGTGGTTAATCACAAAACGAAACAAAATTGCTGAGCTCTGGGTATAGCACATAGGAGACAAATGGCATTATATTTTGCTTTCCAAACACCCGTATAAAGAACAAATGAGAGTCTGTGTAATCTTTTTTTCACACTTTATCTGAACAGCAATTCAACACATAAGGACCTTATTTCTTACTTCATTTGATACTATAGATCCTTGTTTTCAAAATGCACAATGTAGCAAAATATGATTTTTTAAATAAAAGATAGACCTATATTTTCACCCTGCAACAAGCCTTATTCATTTGACTTCCCAAGCTGCCCTACATTTTCCTGTTTCAGGATAGCTGACAGCAGGAAGTAGCTGTTCCATGTGGAGAATTCTGTCTAAGGAAGGATGGGCTCCATAAACCTAGGAATAATTCATCATTCTTCACAACATAAGCATGAGTTAATCAAATTCAATATGTCTAAATAATAATAATAATAATAATAATAATAATAATAATAATAATAATAATAATAATAATAATAATAATAATAAGAAGAAGAAGAAGAAGAAGAAGAAGAAGAAGAAGAAGTTGGAAGGGACCTTGGAGGTCATCTAGTCCAACCCCCTGCTCAGGCAGGAAACCTTATACCATTTCAGGCAAATGGCTGTCCAGTCTCTTCTTAAAAACCTCCAGTGTTGGAGCATTCACCACCTCTGGAGGCAGGTTGTTCCACTGGTTAATTGTTCTAACTGTCAGGAAGTTTCTCCTTAGTTCTAGGTTGCTTCTCTCCTTGACTAGTTTCCATCCGTTGCTTCTTGTCCTGCTTTCAGGTGCTTTGGAGAATAGCTTGACTCCCTCTTCTTTGTGGTAGCCCCTGAGATATTGGAACACTGCTATCATGTCACCCCTCACCCTTCTCTTCATTAAACTACACATACCCAATTCCAGCAACCGTTCCCTATATGTTTTGGCCTCCAGCCCCCTAATCATCTTTGTTGCTCTTCTCTGTACCCTTTCTAGAGTCTCGACATCTTTTTTACATTGTGGTGACCAAAACTGGATGCAGTATTCCAGGTGTGGCCTTACCAAAGCATTGTAAAGTGGTATTAGTACTTCACTTGATCTTGATTCTATCCCTGATAGAACTCTCAAAAAAATTCATACAATCATTTTTTGCACCACTGTAAGTTAATTCTTCCGCCTATGTTCTGGCCTGGGGCCATCTTTTTCTCCTTGTTATGTGGCTTCTTCGGGAGAATTGGAGCTAACTTCAGGTTTATTGTGCTATTTGGATCAGGGGCAGCTGCCATTTGGAATTTGTGGAATCCAGAAATTGAAATATATAGATTTCACAAGGTGGAAAAGCTATAGGCCCATGATGGCAAACCTATGGCACGCGTGCCAGAGGTGGCATGCAGAGCCCTCACCCCAGTCCTTGGCTGGGTTTTATAAAACCTTTTCGTTTTAGACCTCCACTGCCGTGTGCAAAAAAAAAGGTTCAATCAATCACTCAATTTCAACTTTTCGCGGAAAAAAAAGATCTTGCAAAATTGGAATTGATTGAACTTTTTAGTCCCATCCAGTTTGCCATTACCACTGCAGCCACGCCCAACCAATGGGCCACGCCCACCCAGCACCCGATGATACATAAGTGGGTTTTGGGTTGCAGTTTGGGCACGCGGTCTCTAAAAGGTTTGCCATCACTGCTATAGGCTATGGGAGTGGGAGGGGGGGACTGCTACAAGGGCTTTTGACATAAAAAAATGGTGCCATTTGGAGCTATAAATGCTTCTGCAGTCTTTTAAAGATCAATGGATAGATAATATGTTTCCTATAAAGGTTTTTGCAGCTTTTGGGGATGATTTTATTATATGCAGCCAAACCTGGATGCAGGTTTGAAACAGGACGTGAATAAACTGGTTGACTATGAACTTATATTTTTTTTTCTACAGTTCTGGGGTTTAAAATATGGCACAGGGCCAAGTTATTTATGGGACAGCTTCTCCCTAAGGACAGCTACCCGTTCTACCAGGTAAGATAAGGTGGGCATGCTCCTAGTCCTTTTCCTTAAGAATCACCATCTTGTGGAATTTAGGAAGTGTGCTTTTACAGAGCAGCTGCTGTCCTATGGAACTCCCTTTCTCTTAAAATCTGGCAGATCTCTATCCTCCTAGCCTTCTGAAAAGCACTTATGACCCAGCTTTTCCTCAGACAGATGACAGTGACACGGATAAGATAATTTAACAAGGGACTGCATGTGGAAGCTTAACTTTGGTGGGAGGTTTTTAATGTGTATGATTTTAATAGATATATGTATTATTTTCTTTTATTATTGAGGTTAATTGTTGATTGGGAGCCACCCAGAAGGGAGTGATATAAGATAATATAAGATGGACTGCTATTGTTGTTGTTAGTTGTTGTTAGTTGCGAAGTCGTGTCCGACCCATCGCGACCCTATGGACAATGTTCCTCCAGGCCTTCCTGTCCTCTACCATCTTCTGGAGTCCAGTTAAGCTCACGCCTACTGCTTCAGTGACTCCATCCAGCCACCTCATTCTCTGTCGTCCCCTTCTTCTATTGCCCTCAATCTTTCCCAGCATTAGGCTCTTCTCCAGTGAGTCCTTCCTCCTCATTAGGTGGCCAAAGTATTTGAGTTTTAGCTTCAGGATCTGGCCTTCTAAAGAGCAGTCAGGGTTGATCTCCTCTAGGACTGACCGGTTTGATCGCCTTGCAGTCCAAGGGACTCGCAGGAGTCTTCTCCAGCACCAGAGTTCAAAGGCCTCAATTCTTTTGCGCTCAGCCTTTCTTATGGTCCAACTTTCACTGCCATACATTGCAACTGGGAAGACCATAGCCTTGACTATACGCACTTTTGTTGACAGGGTGATGTCTCTGCTTTTTAGTGTGCTGTCTAGATTTGCCATGGCTTTCCTCCCTAGGAGCAAGCGTCTTTTAATTTCTTGACTACATTCCCCATATGCAGTGATCTTGGAGCCCAGGAAAATAAAATCTGTCACTACCTCCATTTCTTCCCCATCTATTTGCCAGGAATTAAGAGGGCCGGATGCCATGATCTTAGTTTTCTTAATGTTTAGTTTCAACCCAACTTTTGCACTCTCCTTCTTCACTCGCAACAAGAGACTCTTCAGTTCCTCTTCACTTTCTGCCATTAGAGTGGTATCATCTGCATATCTTAAGTTGTTGATATTTCTTCCAGCAATCTTAATTCCAACTTTTGATTCATCTAGCCCTGCCTTTCTCATGATGTGCTCTGCATATAAGTTAAATAGGCAAGGCGACAGTATACAGCCTTGCCGGACTCCTTTCCCAATTTTGAACCAATCAGTGGTTCCGTGTCCAGTTCTCACTGTTGCTTCTTGGCCCGCATATAGGTTTCTCAAGAGACAAATAAGATGTTCTGGTACTCCCATCTCTTTAAGAACTTGCCACAGTTTGTTATGATCCACACAATCAAAGGCTTTAGCATAGTCAATGAAGCAGAAGTAGATGTTTTTCTGGAACTCTCTAGCTTTTTCCATGATCCAGCGTATGTTGGCAATCTGATCTCTAGTTCCTCTGCCTCTTCGAAATCCTGCCTGTACTTCTGGTAGTTCTCGATCCACATACTGCTGGAGTCTAGCTTGTAGGATTTTAAGCATGACTTTACTAGCATGAGAAATGAGTGCAATGGTGCGATAGTTTGAACATTCTTTGGCACTGCCTTTCTTTGGAATTGGAATGTAAACTGATCTTTTCCAATCCTGTGGCCACTGTTGAGTTTTCCAAATTTGCTGGCAAATTGAGTGTAGCACTTTTACTGCATCGTCTTTTAAGATTTTGAATAGCTCAGCTGGAATACTGTCACCTCCACTAGCTTTGTTGTTGCTCAGCTTTTCTAAGGCCCACTTCACTTCACATTCTAGGATGTCTGGCTCGAGGTCAGTGACCACCTCATTGTGATTATCAGGGATGTTAAGCTCATTCTTGTATAGTTCTTCTGTGTAATTTTGCCATCTCTTCTTAATCTCTTCTGCCTCTGTTAGGTCCCTGCCATTTTGGTCCTTTATCATGCCCATTTTTGCATTGAACGTTCCCTTCATCTCTCCAATTTTCTTGAAAAGATCTCTGGTCCTCCCTATTCTATTGTTTTCTTCAATTTCTTTGCACTGTTCATTTAAGAAGTCATTCTTATCTCTTCTAGCTATTCTCTGGAATTCTGCATTCAATTGGGCGTATCTTTCTTTTCCTCCCTTGCCTTTTGCTTCCCTCCTTTCCTCAGCTATTTGCAAAGCTTCCTCAGACAGCCATTTTGCTTTCTTGCATTTCTTTTTCTTTGGGATGGTTTTGGTTGCTACCTCTTGTACAATGTTGCGAACCTCTGTCCATAGTTCTTCAGGCACCCTGTCTATCAGATCTAATTCCTTAAATCTATTTGTCACCTCTACTGTATATTCAACAGGGATATGATTTAATTCATACCTGACTGGCCTAGTGCTTTTCCCTACTTTCTTCAGTTTAAGCTTAAACTTTGCAACAAGAAGCTCATGGTCTGAGCCACAGTCAGCTCCTGGTCTTGTTTTTACTGACTGTATAGAGCTTCTCCATCTTTGGCTGCAGAGTACATAGTCAATCTGATTTCTGTGTTGACCGTCTGGTGATGTCCATGTGTAGAGCCGTCTCTTGGGTTGTTGGAAAAGGGTGTTTGCTATGACCATCGTATTCTCTTGACAAAATTCTATCAGCCTGTGCCCTGCTTCATTTTGTACTCCAAGGCCAAACTTGCCTGTTATTCCGGTTATCTTTTGGCTTCCTACTTTAGCATTCCAATCCCCCATGATGATAAGGACATCATTTTTTGGTGTTAGTTCTATAAGGTGCTGTAGGGCTTCATAGAACCGGTCAATTTCATCCTCTTCAGCACCGGTGGTTGGGGCATAGACTTGGACTACTGTGATATTGAATGGTTTGCCTTGGATTCGAACTGAGATCATTCTGTCATTTTGAGGATTGTATCCCAGTATTGCTTTTCCTACTCTTTTATTGACTATGAAGGCTACTCCATTTCTTCTGAGGGATTCTTGCCCGCAGTAGTATACCTGATGGTCATCTGAATTAAATTCACCCATTCCTGTCCATTTTAGTTCGCTGATACCTAAGATGTCGATGTTCAGTCTTGTCATCTCTTGTTTGACCACGTCCAGCTTTCCTTGATTCATGGATCTTACATTCCAGGTTCCTATGGAGAAAAAATCTTTACAGCATCGGACTTTCCTTTCACTACCAGACATATCCACAGCTGAGCGTCCTTTCGGCTTTGGCCCAGTCGCTTCATTCTTTCTGGCGCTACTAGTACTAGCCCTCTGCTCTTCCCCAGTAGCATATTGGACGCCTTCCGACCTGAGGGGCTCATCTTCCAGCGTCATATCGTTTTGCCTTTTGGTACTGTCCATAGGGTTTTCATGGCAAAGATACTGGAGTGGTTTGCCATTTCCTTCTCCAGTGGATCACGTTTTGTCAGAACTCTCTGCTATGACCTGTCCGTCTTGGGTGGCCCTGCACAGCATAGCTCATAGCTTCATTGAATTACGCAAGCCCCTTCGCCACGACAAGGCAGTAATCCATGAAGGGCTGCTATATAAATGTTCTAAAACAGACAAATAGATAAATAATGCTATATGCTTCAAAATCCAGTTTTTGCAAATACAAAATGGTGACCATTTGGGATTGAAATGATATCACAATCCCAAGATAAGCTTCCAGTTGTAGCTCATGATTTTCATGTAATGAGGTCAGATGGCCTGAGTATCTCTGACTGGTAATAGCTGTTAAGTGACAGGAAAGGAATGGTTAGACTTGTTTATATAAATAATTTTAAATACAGAGGAAAAGGACTGTTAAGTATTCGGTTCTTGAAGGCATTAAGCGAGACGAGGTGTTCAAACAGCAACAAATTTATTCTAACTCAGAACATAACAGAAGCAAGGTAATAGCTGCTGCGCAGCTATTTATACGGTTGGCCTCTAGGCGGCGACCAATAGATTTAAAGTAGCAGTTTCCCGCCCCAAACCTACTTAACAGGCTGGAGACAGCAAGTCTAGTTCAGCCCAGCAACTGTTACATAACATACAAAAGTAGGTCAACCATTAAGCAAGCAGTTAGACATAAAGCAAGTGATTTAAACAGATAAGGCCAATACATCACAAGGACTTTAACCTTAATATCAAAGAGTGTTTTACAATAATATTTCTCAATTTAAAATATTTCTCTAAGACTACAATGTAGACTTAACAGCTACCAAACCTGCAGGTGCCTCCAGCTTCTGGCAGAACATTCCTTTGTAATTAAGCAAAATGGCGGATTTATGCTGGTGACCTCTCAAGGCCTTGTGCAGGAACAAAAGGATTATACCTCTTCAAGATTAATTACCCCATTTGTTTTCTCAGTGCTTAATATTAAAAAAATAGAAATAAAAATGTCCAATAGCAAAGGCAAAGAATTGTATGATCTGAAGAGAAATCAGATTGGGAAAATGCCTAAGATAACATAAGAATACTTTAGAAATTTATAAAAAAGTCAGAAAAAAAGATGTTGAATGTGACACAGTTGTTGAATTTGTTTTGGTTAGTTGGATGTTGAATACTGGTTTCTTGATGATTTGTATCCTGTTTGTCAATGGCATAATCTATAAACTGGATCATGTAGAGTACCTGAACGATTATAAAGTTAAAACGAATAACATTTTTATTGATTACAGTTAAACATAGGTATTACTGGAAAGTCTGGATCCAATTAAAAGGTAACCAGTACCATCCTTCCCATCCATCTACTGGTATGCTGTTGGCATAGTTGCTGGCATTACATTTTGGAGAGTAGCAAATTCATCTTCTCCTTATGCATTCTAGTAACCTGCTTCTGCTGTTCTATTGCTAAATAGATTTTAGATTTTAGATTTAGATTTTATTAGATTTATATACCGCCCTTTCCTGAAGGACTCAGGGCGGTTTACAGGGCATTTTAAAATCATATCAATATAAAATACAAAGTTAAAAGAGAATTAAAAGATTAAATTATCCCTGAAAATAAAACCCCAGTTAAAATTCTCAGCCTGGGTCAGAGAGCTCAAAGAGCCAAGTCTTCAGGTCCCGGCGGAATGAGCGTAGGTCAGGGGCAGTCCTGAGCTCCACGGGCAGCTGGTTCCAGATGGTAGGCGCACCCACAGAAAAGGCCCTCTCCCTGGGTGTTATCCGCCAGCAATCTTTTACCGGCGGCACCCTGAGAAGACCCTCCCTCTGCGAGCGCACTGGACGAAGGGAACTTGATGCTGGCAGCAGGTGTTCCCTCAAATAGATTTATTCTGGTATTTCACTGCAGAACTTGCACTAACATCATACAGGGGAACCTCATTCCTGTATTCTGTTCCGAAAAGTCAATCTGTGATTCTGGGTAGACTCTCTCTACAAGCACCTGGAGCCTCTTCAGTATGACATGGGCAACCAGCTTCCCTACAACACTGAGAAGAGAGATGCTGTGGTAGTTGTTGCAGTCACCCCTGTCGCCTTTGTTCTTATACAGTGTGATGATATTTTCATCCTTCATGTCCTGTGGTACTCCACCTTCCCTCCAATAAATGGCTGCTATTAAAAAGGAAATACGGGTATATCCAACAAGAACTTGGAGTGCTTCAAATCATCATCCTCACAGCAGGCTTATATTGTAAAAAGAATGAACTGTTTAAGCCTAAACAGTGTGGATTCTGAGCCAACAGGTCCACTACTGACATGATATTTTCCCTTAGACAGTTGCAGGAGAAATGCAGGGAAAAAAGACAGCCACTTTTCGTAGCCTTCATAGATCTTACAAAGGCTTTTGACTTGGTTAGTAGGGACGGCCTTTATAAAATTCTCCCCAAGATTGGATGTCCACCTCAGCTCCTCCTCCTCATCAGGTCCTTTCACGAGGAAATGAAGGGCACTGTAGTTTTTGATGGCTTAACATCAGATTCCTTTGACATTCGAAGTGGAGTGAAGCAGGGCTGTGTCCTTGCGCCAACTTTATTCGGGATCTTTTTTGCTGTCATGCTGAAACACACTTTTGGAACTGCAACAGAGGGTATTTATCTCCAGACCAGATCAGACGGAAAATTCTTTAATCTCTCTAGATTGAGAGCAAAGTCTAAAATCCAGCTGAAATGCCTACGGGATTTCCTCTTCACTGACGATGCTGCCATTACTGCTCACTCTGCCAAAGACCTTCAACAACTTATGGACTGTTTTAGCAAGGCCTGTCAAGACTTTGGACTAATAATCAGCCTGAAAAAAACACAAGCCATGGATCAGGACATGGATTCACCTCCTTGTATTACAATCTCTGCACAAGAACTGGAGGTCGTCCATGACTTTGTGTACCTCGGCTCAACCATCTCCAACACTCTATCTTTAGATAATGAGCTGAATAAACATACTGGTAAAGTGGCCACCACATTTTCCAGACTTACAAAGACAGTATGGCTTAATAAGAAGCTGACAGAACATACAAAGATCCAGGTCTATAGAGCCTACATCCTGAGCACACTCTTTTATTGCAGTGAGTCTTGGACCTTTTACGCATGGCAGGAAAGAAAGTTAAACACCTTTCATATGCGCTGTCTCTGACATATTCTTGGCATCACCTGGCATGACAAAGTTCCAAATAGCGCAGTCCCGGAATGTGCTGGAATTTCTAGTATGTATACACTATTGAAACAGCGACGTTTACGCTGGCTTGGGCATGTCATGAGAATGGCTGATGATCAGATTCCGAAAGATCTCTTGTATGGAGAACTAGTGCAGGGAAAGTGCCCCAGAGGGAGACCAGAGCTGCGATATAAGAATATCCGCAAAAGGGATCTAAAGGCCTTGGGAATGGACATTAACAGCTGGGAAACCTTGACCTCTGATTGCTCAGCTTGGAGGCTAAAGACGCAGCATGGCCTTCTCCAATTCGAAGAGACACTTCTGTGGCAGGCTGAGGAAAAGAGGGAGTCCCAGAACCAGCGAAATCTGGGGGCTGGACAGGGGACAGATTGTATCTGCCCCTCAGTGTGGAAGGGACTGCCACTCTCGAATTGGCCTTTTTAGCCACACCAGATTCTGCTTTAGGACCTCTTTCCAGAGCATGATACCATAGTCTCTTGAGGCTGAAAGATGCCAATGGACATAAGCCTGCTTTCAGGATGATGATTTGAAGCACTCCAAGTTCTTGTTGGATATACTTCCTTTTTAATATCAGCCATTCTAATATTCTAAATAAAAAATACTAACATTTTAGAGGATTCTTTAAGTGAATATAAAAGTTAAACCAGAGATTTTTTTTTTAGGCTTCATGGCTAAAGAACTTGGGGAAAAAAGGTGAAACTTTGCAGTTGTTGACCATAGCAAGAATGCTTGATGCATAAAAATATAAAGATACTCTTAATTCCCACAACGGATTAATGAGGGTGAACATTCATTCTCTGAGCTTGTGGGTTGCTTTCTGAACGTTTCATTACCAGGCTAGGAAACATCTTCAGTGGAGTTTAGGGGATGTCAGTGTCCGTATTCTTCTGTTTATAAGGGCTTTGTATGGTCACTAGGTCTTTTGATGTGTCAGGTGTGGGTGTGTCAAGTGAGGGTCTTGTGTTGGGTCTTGTGATAGGTCAGATGTTTTTTTTTATTGAAAAATTTTACAGTACATTTTATCTTTAACAAAACAAAACAAAACCCCTCCCAACCCCCTCCCCTCTGCCCCACCCCCTTCCCACTCCCCAACCCTCCCCAATCCCTCCCTCCCTTCCCCCTCCCCCCTCCCCGACTTCCCAGAGCTAAATACAGGGTATAAGAATACAAACAATCATAATCTACCTTATGCAAACAATCATAAACTATTAAAACTATCGCACTTTAACTCATATAAATTAACTCCAAACAGTATAAGTATCACATCAATAATTATTCAAATGCTGGATAATACTTTTTAGTCCCATATTTACTCCACAGTATCTCTCTGTTGCGAATAGTCTTTCAAGTACACTAAAGTCTTTGCCGTATCCTCCAAGTTGGGAACTTTTACAGTCCATTCTTCTATAATCGGCAGTTCTTCCTTCTTCCAATATTGCACTAAAAGTCTTACTGCCGTAGTTAAATTCAACATCCGCTTGATATCCACAACAATAGTGTCAATAAAAATGCCCAATAAAAACAATTACAGACAAAACAAATTTACATCAATCATTAAAAAACCAATTTTCTATTCTTCTTTCCACCTGGTCTTTAATTTTCCATACTAAAACCAAGTTTATACAATCTTTCCTTCTCTTAATGTATTATACAGCTTCACGTACCATACATTACTTTCCAAACTTAAAATTTTTTTTATATGTAATCACATCATTTTTATATTTTCTATTAGGTGTCTTCTCTTAATATATTATACAGCTTCAAGTACCATACATTACTTTCCAAACTTAAAATTTTTTTTGTATGTAATCACATCATTTTTATATTTTCTATTACGTGTTTCATTATTGCCCATAAAAGTAGCTTACAAGTTAACTCTCATCTATACTTTTTCCCAAACTCGCAACAGAGCATATCATAAAATATATACCTTAAACACATTATCCACCTTCTTATAACACAATAGATATACATACCAAACAAATAGCAAATCATGACCTTCAAAATTTCAGTAAGCACTACTACAATTCTTCTCAATTAAGTTTTCATAATTATCTTAAAATTAAAACAACATAAAATATTACAAAACATAATTATTTTATATAACTCTACATTTGAGGGTGAAAAATATATCCCCAAATATTTAACCCTTTTAACAATTTCAATTCCCGTTTACTCTTCTAAAACCACCTTTTATGATCCTTATTGCATTATTATCTCCTTCAGTTCTACAACTAGATCTTCAGGCTCATCTCATTCGTCTAGAAGCAGCACGCCTCCTCCAATTTCTGGCCTCCTCCGGTGACACTGAAATTTGATCCACTCCTGTAACTTTCTCATCTGTCTGCATTGTTCCTTCCGCACCTTGTAGAATCTCTCTGTGTTGTTGAGACTCTCCCTGACCTTTCTTCTTTGTAGATTCCAAAAGTGGTATGGGGGCTGCTTTTAAAACATTACTATAAAAATCACGTGCCTGTATCACCGTAGTAAGACGATGCCTCATACCTTCATAGGTCACCACCATACCCACTGGTATCTCCCATCTAAACTTAATATCACGTCATCTTAATTCTTGTGTCAAAAAAGCAAATTCCTTCCTTCTACTTAAAATTCTTGGAGGGATCTCTTTTAAAATCAGGACTTCTTGCTCAGCAATTACAAATTCAGTATTGTAGGAGGCTTGAATAACCTCATTTCTAATCGCTCTCTTTGTAAAGTAAACCACCACATCTCTGGGTAATTTCCTTTGTCTTGCAATCCACGAGTTAACACGAAAAATTTTATCTATATCTTCCATTATTTCATCTGCTGGTCGCCCCAGCACCCCTTCCAGAGCCTCAGAAACTATTTTCTTCAAATTTTCTTTAGAATCTTCTTTTAAGCCTCTGATTCTCACGGCAAACTCCATCTGATAATACTGTACCAAAGTCAAATCATAATCAATTTTCTCCATCACATTTTCAGTTTCTGTCATTTTTACTTCTAATCTAGTATTATTTTGACTGAGATCTTCCACTCTTTCATCCAAATTCTCAATACATATAGCCATGCCTTGAAATGCAGATAAAATGTCTGCTCTTATTTCTGTTAGTTTCTCTGTAATCTTTTCATCCATAACCTCAGCTAGTTTTTCTGTTAACTTCTCCTCCAGCTTTTTATCCATTGTCTCAGCAAATTGTTGCAATTGCTTTTCCATAATCTCTTGCATCACATTCTGCAAATCTTTAACTGTAAAGGCTGGTGCGAATACGGGTGCAGGGGGCAATAAGGCTTGCAACAAAGACTGCTGCACCAGAGCAGGAACTTTAGGAGATGTAGCCACCATTTTCACCCACTATTGTCTGCTACGCACTTCCACTTTCAAGCTCAGCAAAGTCCATTGAGTTAAAGATCAAAAGACCACTTTTACCTGAATCTCCTGTATCACTCTGCCTGCATCCTCGTTCTCCAAAGTTCTTTCTTGCTAGCAGGGATGGTTGCGGACGCCTTGTTCTGCTCCAAAAAGCCCGGAGCAGAAGCGCCTCGCAGTCCGGAGCATGCCCAGGCTTTGGGGGGGCTCAATCCTTCAGCCGCCAAAACTTTAAGTTCTGGCAGCCCCGGAGAGCTCTACCCCTACCTGGGCACTCACCCCCTCCTCTTCTCCCGAGGAGGGGGCTTCCGAGCCGCCGAAACAACTGATCGGCGCTGTTTTCGGCGGCTCTACGGAGCCGCGGGACTGACAGCCTAAGAATGGCTGCCTCCGGCGACGCCTTGCCATCCGGAAGTCCAGATGTTTATAGGTCAGGTGTGGCTTTGTGTGATTAGTAGGTCTTGTGATGGGTCAGTTGTACGTGTGTCAAGTGAGGGCCTTGTGATGGAAAGGTTATATCAGGTGAGGGTCATTGGGAGGTGAAGTGAGGTTAAGGGGGCTTGGGTGGGTTGGTTGAGGATCAGTGCTGTCTCTGGTTGGCTGTGCAGTTGATTTGGATTCTGAGGGGTTCATAGGATGGTTGTGGGTCAATGTGTCTCTTGATGGAATTGTTTGTGGAGTGCCAAGCTTCCATGAACTCATGAGCAGGGCAGATGGTAGTGTGGCCATTGATTTTTGTGTTGCTCCAATTGAACTGGTGTTGTTTGGTGTCAGTGTGGGTAGAGATTAAGAATTTGGAATCGTGGCATTTGAGTGCCCATCGGTTTTCATGGATCCTGGTTTTTATCTGACATGATGTTTGAAGAATTGGTTGCAAATGTTACATTGTTTCTTTCAATCTTCTGTATCTTCTCTTTGGTTCTGGATAATTCCGGGCAGAGTGTGGCTGTGGGTTTGTGGGCTATTGCTGTTCCTAGAGGTTGAACAATTCTGGCTGTAATTTCGGACACCTTTTTAGTGTATGGTAGGGTTAGTTTTTTCATGGTGGTTGGCTGTGTGGTGTATCGTGGTTCGGGTGCTGTGTGTAGGAATACAAATGTTTTTGGATAGCTGTTACAGAGAAAGATGTCAAGTAGCCATTTCTCTTCCGCTTTTCTTAGTGTTGTGGTGCTGCAGAAAAACTGATGGAATTAGAGATGGCTAATCAAAGAAAAAAAAACATACAACTTTGTTTCTGCTTGGAAAGCACTTTTGGATTTTGGTGCTTGAGATGGAAAAAAAATGAGACTTTCAATTTTTCTGATCAGATACATTTGTTGTTATAGAAATGGCTAGTACAAATTAAGTATGTCAAAGTACAAAGTTGAGGCTCCAATGTTATGATTTTATTCTACTGTGCTAAAAAGAGGGAGAAGTCAATGCTTTTCTTCCTTTTTTCTCCTTTACCCTAAACTTCTTTTCCCACCCTTTCTCTTCCCAATTTACCCACTGTTTTTATTTTTCATCTGTATTTTATACTTTGATAAGTTTAATAAAATTATTAAGAGACAAAATCTTTAGCCACATTAAAAATACCAACATTTTAGAAGAATGAAATCCACTGAGTGGACTTGTTATCACCATAAATATAGTTATAAATTTTATTGCACCAGTAGGGCCCAGTCTAATCCAATGTTCATGTTTTTTCTAGGCCTTGGAATCAAAGACTCTTTTAAATAAATAAAAGTATGTGTGTGTGTGTGTGTGTGTGTGTGTGTGTGTGTGTGTGTGTGTACTACACACGCACACACAGGCGCACATACACACAGAAGGACCCCAGGCTCACATGGAACCTTGAAAGGTCAGACTGTTTTAATGAACAACAGATGAACACAATGTGCTTTCTTGCACATCAGCTCTCAAAAACATATTTGAGGTCATTTTCGGAGGGAGCACAGCCATACCTTGTGTTGCTATAATTTTTGTGCTAATATCTTTCAGTCACATTCAAGATTCTGGAGGTTAAATGATGATCTAAACAGTACCATTTTAAATCTCAGTATATCCTACCTCAATAACCTATTAAATAACTGGTGATAAAAAAGGTAGAACATTCACTGTTATGTCCTCAATTATTTGTGTTTGGTAAAGGTACCAGTCTATTTAAAAACCAAAGTCAGTAACAGCAGCAATTCTGACTGAAGAAAAAAATGAGGCTGTTATATAAGAAGGTGCTATCTCTTGTTTTTCCACAGCAGAGGTGTGCTTTACTTCTTGGCATCCAGTAACAGCAGCATCTTTATATAAAATTATTTTGTGTACATCCTCCCCCCACTTATAATAGCTGCTGTTTTGGAATTCTGAAGATTATATGGGAAAAAATTCTAAACGTATTTGTACAGTATGTAAGAGAGGGGGAGGAATTAGCATTTGGATGTAAATCTGCTTCTTAATAAGGGCTCAGTTCAGACAATATCTTCACTTGTAAGACTTAGCATGTGAGCAGTCCTAAGTCACACAGTGATGTCATTGACTTACTGGTCATTCACACAGATAGTGTGATTATCTGCAACAGAGTAGACAATAGTTAACCCACTATCAGCATTAGTTTTTAATTGTTTTTAGAGCTTTACTGAATATTTGTAGGAAACTTACTGGATGATTTTAAGACTCATAACATACTTGAGACCTCCTTAGTCTGCTTTTTCCAGATGATCTTTGGATACATTGGTTAGGAATTATAGTTACAGTTCCACTGCATTTCCACTGCATCCATACTGAGGAAAATAAATGTAACAATAATGCCAACAAATCATTGTTTTAAATTTGTGAGTGCATGCTGTATTATATTAAGAGCATTTTACTGTTTATAAACAGAAAATAAAAAGCATAAATCTAAGTATGGAGATATATATATATATATATTATTCTGAAAAAAATATTCCTATGTATTTGAGAGTACACAGGTACCTGGTAAATGCTATTTCATTTTTGGTATAGTAGATCTATCATATAATATCATAAAATAACCATTGTCCAATGTGAATTTGCTTGATATTACAGTAAATTAATTTAACCTGTTTCTCCCTCAAATATTTTATTCGTATCTTCAGTTGGATAGAGATTGTCTGACCTCATGCAACAATTTAAAATTTTAAAATTGAAAACAAATACTTGAACATATACTACTTGAATATACAAAGAGATGTGTAGTCTCTAAATCTGCCTGCAATTCAGCTGACATTAGTACCATAGAGTCAATTATAGTAAAAATAATAATTTAGCATTAATTGGGATTTGCAGCTTTAGAAGATTTTTACATGTCAGAACATATGTCTTTACGGTACAAGAGACAATTCTGTTCCTTCCCAGGCAAATGTTGATTTCTGCACATGAATTTTGATAACCTATTAAAGAGGATTGAAACTGAAGTTTTGTTGTATTTTAATCTATGAAATAAACATGAGGAACAACTGGGAATAAACTCTAGGACTATTTCCTTTAGAATAAGGAAATAGGATACATATATAGGAAAAAATATGGCTTTAAATGCATTTGTTCCTGTGAAATAACACTATAGCTCTATTAACATCAAAGGCAACAAAAATAATCAGACACGATATTTATCTTGCTTAATTGATGCTTTATTTTGGGGCATACACTATTTTGATATAATTAACTGTTTAAATAGAAACAGAAAATTCAGAAAAGTTTATTGGGTTAACATCCTTGATGCTCTGTTTCTCATCCAGAAATAGAAACTGAGGTAAATTTACTACTTATGACCTCAGAGCAGCATGATATCTCTTCATTCCAAACTTCAGGCTGCTGATTCACACAGCAGGAGAGAGATTCGTTTTAAATTAAATTCCACATGCCGAGAATAAGACTTCAAAAGCAACAAAGCAAAATTGTTGCTTTGACACTGCAAATTCTAGAAAAGTTTGTACTAAGGGTCTTTGGTCCCCTCTATTTTCTATAAAGATTATTTTTTCCTCTTAGAGAAATAATCTAAAAAAAGAGGTGTGGAAGATCTTTGAAAAGGGCTCTGTTGAAGACCAACAATGCTTGTTAAAATACTGTCTTTGTACGATTTGACAGAAGACAAAATAAGGGATATATAGAGCTTAGCAAAACAACCCATTTTAAAAAAAGTAAGCAGCTGTTATGCAGGGTCCAACTACCTTAGTGTGTGGGGAACTGTGGATTATACTATGGAATGAAGGACATATGATCTGCCTCAACATGCCTCCATTAGCTGTAATTAATTTTGTTGCTATAGAATTGCCCACTCCTGCCGCTGCCTCTATGCTTATAATTAGATGAGGAACACTCATTTTTCAAGAGTTTACAAGGAAAAGCTATTAGCTTCATGCAGGCAATTGGCTGATGCTATCTTTGCTTCTCAAGATTTTCTTAGGACGGGGAGGGGGAGGGCAGGGAGACCAAGGGCAAATTGGTCTTTTAATAGAAAAAATGGAATCACATATAAACAACAACAACAAAAATATGGGTCTTGTATTTGGACACAAGCTTCTTAGAGCCAAAGTATTGTATGCTTTAGAGAGGGCTGCTATTTCCATTTAATTATTTCAGATGTTTGAAATAAGAACCAAACCAATGTGGGAAAATGTGGGATAATCATACCACATCTTTATATTATAAAATCATATAAGCACCATTCATATGTTCATTCATTCATTCATATCATATTGTTCTGCCCAGAGGACATTCAAAGTTTAAAAGAGCATAATTAAAATCTGATCAAGCTTGAGCCCCATTATATTCCATTATATTCATTAATCTGTGCTTTAGTGGTTTTAATTTGTGTCTGAAATTCAACTTGTGCTGCTTTTCACCTACTGCCTATCTGTTTCTCCTGTAAATATCCCCAAAGGATATGATGAACATATGCACTCTGTGTTCTTGATGTGCACATATGTCTAATTATATGCATATCTTCCAGTTATTGTTTGAAAGAAATAAGTACCAATTTTTATTAATTTAAGATTACTGTACCATTAATGTGAGCATACTGAAAATAAGTAATTCTGAGTTGGAATTCTTAATTTTTAGCCCAGTAATAGCACAGAAAATGTTTCACTTGCAAGCATATTACATTTGAGAATATGAATATTATTATCAACAATGAGAAAATATTATTTCCCTTAACTTGTTGTGAAGAAGTGTGAGGATAAAAATGAAGTTGTATTTCCAGCTTCCAGTTTTGTGCAGTAGCACAGCAGCCAAGGGATTGTAGGGATCCGCACATTACGGCTGATTTCTGCCTGGTAGGGGACCCTAAATGGGCCTGAAGTTGCCCCATAGAGGTAACAAAGAAGAAAGGAAGTCCCACCGATTGCGGAGAGATGGCGGTCAATTTGGGAAAAGCCCTCCAGAAACCAGGAGGAGAAAGGCTAGCTAATGTCAGAATCTAGTCCAAGCTATAAGCAGCCAAAGCCCAAAAGCACTATTTTAAGCTGACTGTAAACAGCATGTTTGGAACTGGGTAAGAACAGTGATTTTCTCTCTTCTAGTTGAAAATTGATTCCTTGGGAGAAAAAAAAGAACCCCTCCTCCAAAAGCAAAAAGCTTCCGAAAGTGACAATGAGAGGGATCTTGGCTCCACCCTCCTACAGATGGAAGTGGTGAATTAAATTGTTCAGGGGAAACAGAAATATATTGAAATGAAAGGATTATAAGACTTAACTTGGATAAGTTTGAAATTGGTGGAATCTGTTAAGATTTTCTTTTTAAATCATGAAAACAGAAGTAAACAATTGTCTATTACTGAAAAATAAAAAAAATGAACTGGTGCTGACATCTAGTGGTGGATGAAAATATACAAAAGCAGTTGCTCTGCTGTGTTTCCCTGAAAGAAACATACTGTCTTATATTATTTTTGCCTCCAAAAGAGGAATCAGGTCTTAATTTTGGGGATGTCTTATATTTTTTGCAAGAAGTTGGAAGGTCCGACTGAACTTTTTTTAGTCCCCAAAACTCTGTTTCCCTGCTGCAGAAGAGAAACACACCAGAGCAGAAAAGCAGGTAAGCAAAGAAATGCTTTTGGGAAGAAGGAGGAGCTGCGCTGAGAGGAGAAGCAGCAAGAAATGGGGCTGCTGTTTCTAGAAGGGAGAAGAGAGATGCGGGGGAATGCAGGGCAGCAAACAAATGCTGTTCTCTGCTCTGCATCCCTGTGCAGAGCCTCTACGAGGAAATAAAAAATAACTTTGAAAATATAAATGGATACATCTCCAATTTAACTTTACAACACAAAAATTCTCAGAAAATAAAAATAGAGAGTGAGCAGAAAAAACAGACAACTGAATACGAGACAGAGAAGATAGACTTTACGATGGAATTTAACAACAGAAGAAAGTATGACTTAACCCAGAAGGAAGAAAACCTACAGGAAATACTGGATATGGAAAAGATAACCTACACTTTAAGATCACAAAATAAGTTTGAGTATAAGAAAAAAGATTTGACAAAATGGATTCTGTCAGGAGAACTACAAGAACTTGAGAGAAAAAATATGATAAATAAAATCAAGAAAGAACGAAGGAAAAGACTCTCATATGAATACGAAGGGGAGAAACCGTCCTATAAAAACATCTCACCTGTTTTGCCTTTTATACCTGCAACAACATTTTCAAGATTATGGGAAGATTCTTTGATTCAGTGAAGCATATTGATCAGGAAAGATGTTTGGCAAAAAAAACACACCTAAAGTTAGAATTAATAAACTAAATGATGGGATTTATCAGAGGGAATATTTAAAAATTAAACATTTGTTTGAATATGGTTAAAGAAATAGAAAGAATTTGGATATAAATGAAGATTAGTTTAAGAGGGATGAACCCCTCAAGTAACATAGTATTTTTATTTCTTTTTTCTTTTGTGTTTTGTTGTTTGATATGAGAAATATAAAAATGTTGGGATGGTTTACATAAAAGAAATGTTTTCTCTGTTTTTCTCTGTTTTTCTTTTTCTTTGAAGATATGAGAAATCTAAAAATGTTGGGATGGCTTGTATGAGAAAAAAAAAGATTTAAATAATTAATTTTGAGAAAATCTTAACCAGTATGAATGCTTTGAATATTGTGGGGAAAACAAATTTTAATAAGAACTTTGTAAACAGAATCTATGATGAGATAACCAAGATGATTAATCAGAAAAGAAATTTTATATTGGCATGGTTATTATTTGCAGAAATATGAGCAAAAAGTTTATATTTAATTGTCATTTATTCAAATAATATGAATTGTATTAATTTAAGGTTGGCCAAAGAGAATATTATTGGAAGAAGAGAAAATTAAGTAAAGCCATAATGTGGACTATAGAATTATAGAAATTGATTGTCATTGATTGTTTTTTAAATACTAACCCAAACAACATGCTGCTTACCAAATAGGTGATTATATTAAAAATCAATAAAACATATTTTTTAAAAAATTAAGCTCTAATTCCATCATGGAAGTTAGTATAAATAGTATGAATAAATAATGATTCTCCTTTAATAATATATGGACCTCAGAAGACAGATGAAAATTGCTATACAAAAGTTAGTATGGAAGAAAGTGAGGATCCTGAATATTCATTTCTGATCATTTGGAACATAATTGATTCCAATATAGGATTAGCCTTTACTAAATGAATTGCAAAATATATGTAGCTTCATAAGTAGGAACATGAATGAGATACAGAAGAAGAAACATATTGTAGATCTAAGAATACAGAGGCCTATTTTGATTGAGGGCAAGAGAAGAAGGGGACGACAGAGAATGAGGTGGCTGCATGGAGTCACTGAAGCAGTAGGCGTGAGCTTAAATGGACTCCAGAAGATGGTAGAGGACAGGAAGGCTTGGAGGAACGTTGTCCATAGGGTCGCGATGGGTTGGGCACAACTTTGCAGCTAACAACAACAACAACAACAACATTTTCTTAATATGCCCTTGTTTATTCTGTAACAGATTCTGCAAGGTGAACCCAGCCTCTTTGATGGGTTTGATACATTTAGGCATTTTATGCATTGGTTGTAGCACATTAATATTCTGTGTCAGTATGTATCATCCTTGAATACAATCACCTTCCCATTAGCATTTTAAAATTGCTATAATGCACCTCAAATCTATATGCACTGTTTTTTTTAATATAACTTTTCTGATATCCCACTTGCGTCCCATAATGCAAGTCATGACTTGGATGGGTGGCCATAGAACTTGAACAAACAAACAAATAAATAATGCATGGCTGTATTGTATTTGTACAACTGTATAATTATAGAATTATATTGAATGGATCATATTTTATACTGTATTATAACTTTCCAAAATGTAATAAAGTACACAAATCAGTCAGTGTCTGAATGTTCAGACAGACATGCTTCAACCATTCCGTATGAATTCAAAATATATGTAAGAGTCTGATGTAATATGCAGTCCAAGTGAGTGTCAATACCTGATTTTTCGGTACAGGAAAAATCATAGATTGATAACCTTTAGTCATAGTTTGATTCTTGTATATTATAAAACCTGCACAATTGACAACTGGTGGACATGATTATAAGGGGAGTCAAGAGGCACTTTATCACCAGCAATTACTTCAACTTTAATTCTGTATATCAACAATCAAATTACATATACTTTATTCTGTGTAAATCTTTGCAAAAATGCCTTATCAACTATTTCTTTATGTCTCTGGTTGTTTAGTTGTGATTTGATTACATTGACAAATGCCTGTGATACATTCCAGCTGAAAAGAAACATAAAGCAGTTTGCCTGCCTTTCAAATGAATGTGCTATAATCCTTTTGATTCAAAAATTTCAAAATTTGTCTTATACTTTGGCTACACTCTACTTTATTTCATCTGGCCCACTGGGAGAAGTGAAAAAATTAAATCTGGTCTGCACTCTTGATTTAATTTTCTATGCCGTTTAAAAATGCATCAAGATTCCGTATTGGGTAATGTTGGGCTTCAAACTTTCAGATTTCCTGGCATCTTCAGAGGCAAGGTGATCTGCTTTCTGATTGGTACAGGTTGGTCAGGGCTGGTTCCTACAATAATTGTAAATCATCTCAGTTTAAGACCAATAATCAGACCACCTGCCTGTAAAGAAAGGAGCCTGGTCATCCCTCTCAGTTGCTTGTGGTCCACAAAGCAAACCACCTTACCTCTAAAGATGCCAGCCAGGGTGGTCAACAACACATCAAAAAATTGGTTGTCAGTGTAGCCCAACAGATGTCAGTTGTGAAAATCTATACCAGACTGACTGTTGTTTTCTTCAGTAAATTATATTGGCTTAAACTGAGAATGTATGACCCACTCTGGTACCTTCTTTGTTTAGCTCCATCTTTTAAAAAACATTTTTTGCCTTAAATTATAAATGCTTATTTTCACTTTGCAAAAACACTTCCCTGCAGCTTTTCTTAAATCTCTCTGCTGAAATTGAGAACTTTTGCTGCCATCGTGCAGGAAAACACAATTCCTTAAAAAAAGGGGTCAGGGTGTTTTTGCCGTTTCTTTTTATCGAGCACATTGTTGAACTGTCTGAAACATTTAACACCAAGGGATATGCTATTCCAAGATCCATTAATCTCTGCCAGGGACAAATGCTGAATGTAACAGGAGGCTATAGAATATGGCCTTGCACTGGGTTACCCATTAATTTTGACAAATATATCTGAATTCTATATCTGTTCATATAAAAACACTTTCCACTGAATTCTAGGTTCCAAATTATAGGAAACAATTATTTGGCCTTATGAAATGAAAGCTTCTCTGGGCACCACACTTTACAAAGGATTCAGACCAATTGTGAAAAGTTCAGAGCAGGGCAGCAACATGATGAAAGGAGTAGAAAAAGTCTTATGAAAAGAAACAGAAATAGTTGGAAATATTTAGCTTTGAGAAGACAGAGGCGATGTGATAATATAATAACACTCTTAAAATATTAAAAGGATATAACACTTGAAGAAAGTCAAGTAGGATATGAAATAATGAATTTAAGTTACCTAATTGTAGGCAATGTACCTGACATTGCCCAGGACAGAATCCTGACTGCATCTGTCCCTCTGTGTGAGCATAAAACTCTTAAAGACCAATCATTAGCTATGGTTGTTCAGCCTATTGTGAATCTGCAGGATCATTCATCCCACAATATTTCACTTGTGGATGGGCAATTTGAAAATTTTTACAGTGCATCCAAGAACATTTTAACAGGGCACCTGGGTAGAACAAGACCTCAAAGAGCAAGACCTCAAATGGGCCCTGGCAATTCCACCACAATGTTATCTAGATACCAGATTTGCAAGTATTGAATAAGTTTTCAGAGAGATGTAGAAGGTGATTTAGAGACTCACTCAGCTTCTGTTTTACATTATTGGTACAAACTGACAAAAAAGATTGATCTGCTCAAACTTTACTCTTTCAGCTTTCTTCTCCTATTTGCATGAATGAAAAATGGAAGCTTCTGAAAATAAATTTGTAATATTTTAGACTATCCTTTTCTACAAAAATAATTTTTTTCTAGAAAAAAAAACAGAGCAAGTAATAGACTGCCAATCTATTGCATCATCCATTAAAATTTCATATATTTCCCCAGGGGCCATCTCAGGACAATTTGCTGCGTGAAGCAGGCCAGTAAATTGCATTCTTCTTGCCCTGTCCCTCTCTGTCCACATTAGTACATAGGGCAGAAACCCAACTAATGTATTTTGGTACCTGAGGCATAAATTCTCATAAACACCTCTTCTCACCTTCCAGCAGAAAAAATTCAGTTGGTTGGATTGAAAGCAACAGGGCCTAAGTAAATTGCGACCAAGGCTGGCCTGTTTTAATTATACTAAATTCATAATCAACAATTTGCTGCCTTTTAATGACACTCAAAGTCAATGGCCTGAGGCAGATATCTCAGTCTGTCTAATGGCAGTGTCCGCCTTGAGATTTCCTCATTAATCCCCTTTTCACCTTCCTTCCCCAGCCACAGGGCCTCCTGGCCTTTCATGCTGCTGTGTTCTCTGTAAAAGGAGGCCTCTTAAGCCACAATTCTCTGTCTTCTTCAAAAGCCTCATTTTCCTAACAGTTGCACCTTCAGAACTTGCTGTTTCCCAGACATTGCCTGTGTGCTAAAAGGAATAAATGCTCAACTTCTCCTAACTCATTGCCAGCGTATTTATGGCCTAGTGACGCAACTGCAGTTTGTGTCATTCTTGATCAAAGTTAGCTTCTGACATTGCATTAGCTTTTGTGCAGGGAGTCAAGGTAATTTAATTGAACTGGGGGATAGGAGCAAGAAGAACATCACACAAACTCATCCTCTCTCTCCTTTTTCCTCCCTGTTCTCAGCCTCAGGAAGAAACCTTAGAGAATGCAGAGCTTTAAGCAGGAGCCTGCTTTACATATGTTACTAATTGGAAATTAGTAAACAATGAAATAAAAACTGGGTGCTTGCAGTGTTCTTCTTCAGTAAACAATTTTGTCATCTTTCTACACCCTGTCTGCTATTATGCATGTATGCATATAAGAGACATAAGACCAGTGGGACTTGTGCCATGCTGCAGCTGTTGTATTATGCCATGGGGATTTTCTTCAGCACAAGACATTATCCTAAACCAGGAATCACTAGTGGACCAGAAAGCTTTTCAGCTGGCATTTGAATAAATTAGCACTAGATCACTCATTCAATGTGATAAATTAGCATTCAAATTAGCAATGATCCAAATTCATTGGATCAGTCACTCAGCCATCAGAAAAAAATACATTTTCCATGAATTTACTTATGTGATCTTTGTTTCATATGTAGGATTTGCAACATCCAGACCCTCGAGGCAATCCAACCATTGACTACTAGTCTAGTCACAAAGGGGAAATGAACTTTGTATTTATCACATGTGTTCCTTTAACAATTTGCATAAGCTCTATTTTTTTTCATAATTGCAGTTCTGCTTCAGGAACTCCATATCATTACTCACTCAGCTAATCCAGCTGATCTGCACAAAACCTGAAATCAGGTTGTAAACCCTTGTATGAATTCTGGCTTCCATCTTCTTTTTCCTGTAACTGTTGGACCAAGAGATGGGGATCTAGAACCCTGCCTGTGCTTAGGAATGCTGTGTGGAGCTGTGCTGTACTACGTTATATCAGAAGAGAAATGAGCTGAGGACAAACTATTGCACAGCATTTTCTAGAACATTTGAAATCAGTACTTAATCATATCCTTTGGATTCAGTTAGTGCTTTTTAATGGTCTGCTTATTTCTTTTCAGGTCAGGGATGAGGTATAATAATGGCACATGCTGAACAAGCTGCTATTAGAGCTTGCAATAGATTAATTAGAACTGGAAGAGACAGTTGCTTTAAAGAGATGAAAGTGGTTCTTAAAATTGTTTTGTTTGCTGCACATAATATAGCAATAGTAATAACACATAGACATATATACCACCCCCATAGTGCTTTACAACATTCTCTAAGCAGTTTACAGAGTCAGCATATTGCCCCAACAATCTGGATCCTCATTTTACTGACTTCAGAAGGATGAATGGTTGAGTCAACCTTGAGCCAGTCAGGATCAAACTCCAGGCTGTGGGCAGAGTTAGCCTGCAATGTTGCATTCTAACCACTGCACCACCAGGGCTCCTAAATACAAGACTATCAGTGGTGTTTGCTGGGATTATGGATATTATGGACTCACACATCTATGGGGTATCAGGTTATGGAAAGCTGATGTACTCACACATTTCTATTCTACAATCATTGCACTAGCCCAGGGGTAGGCAACCTTGGCTCTTTTATGACCAATTCTGGGAGTTGAAGTCCACGAGTCATAAAAGAGCCAAGGTTGCCTATCCCTGCACTATCCTGATTATGTTAACTAGTTTGATGGTGAAACATCTGCAAGTAAACAATTATGTTCAGAGACCATCAAAAATTCACAACTGCAGCTTCACTTACTGTACCAGGTCACTATTGTTTTGCATTATTCTACTACCATTATAAAGTGCTATACCACTATACCAATATAAAAGAAGAACCCCTCCCAAACTCTGCAGACTATATAGATTCCTTAATCTATAATTAGTACATTTATTATAAATGTAGGTGCACCAAAAGGTTATCAAGCCAGTTTGGTGTAGTGGTGAAAGTACCAGGCTAGAAGCTGGGAGACTCTGAGATAGTGAGACTGTCTTCTGCCAGCTGGTGACCTTGGGGAAATCACTCTCAGACCCAGGAAGGAGGCAATAGCAAACCTCAAAAAACCTTGTTAAAATCACTGCAGGGACTAGTTTAGAGAGTTGCCAGGAGTCAACAATAACTCAACGGCACAAAGGCTACATGAAGGATATCAGGATGAATTAAGAATTCTCATCTTCATTTTGTCCACCCCAACCCTTCAAGCTTTATGAACTGAAGGAACCCACAGTGTGATAGATTTATACTTACTAGTGTTAAGTTCATTGAGCTTGTATAGGTTCTTAGTACACAACTTGCCACACAAAGATCTAACACAAGACTGAACACACATATTTTTATTTTGGACTCTCAGTTGCTTGTGACAGATATAGCCTCAGTGTATAATTGGGTGTCTTAGCCAATGCTTGATTTAGAAGATCTTAAATCCTTGATCTCATTCATATATACGAGATCAATAGCTCATGAATGTAAAGAATTAGAATAATGATAAACCAAGAACATGGATTTTCTTTGGAGAAGCAAAGATTTATATCCTTACCACAAGCTGCACGTGAGTGAACATTAATGGTGCCCAGCTCATATGAACCTTTTAGGTTGCCTTTATTTACCAGAGATAAAAGATTGATGCCCATTTTTTCTTTCTGTTTAGATTTTTTTTTTAAAAAAACAGAGTAAATTAGATTCCTAATTAATTACAGATTTATTTAATAAAGAAATATTCTACTTTAGAGAAAACATACTCCTGAATGTAAAGCTTAAGCTTCATATGGAAAAACAAGGCAGGGTTCTTTTAGCCAGCTAGCTAAAATTAAATTTGGTTCATGTGAAGCAGCAATGCAAATATGCTGTATGTTCAGCTGATAATGTACTGTATATCAGCTTAAAATACTGAATCTACAGTTTAGGGTTTAGACAATTATTTACATTTAGTTTTGAATAGATTTGTCACAAAATCTGCTGATTTAATTCACGCTTCATTTTCCCTAATTACGAATTTCAAGAACATTAGCAAATAATGATTGTGTTCTCCATTTTATACTTTGGGAACATTATGGTTGCTAAAGTGGTGTATACTTAGAAGTTAGTATACTTAGAAATTAGAAGTTAGTACTAAGGGGGCATGATGGCTCAATGGTTAAAGAGGCTGAGCTTGTCAGCTGAGTGCCTAGCAATGGGGTGAGCTTCCGTTCCTTGCCCCCCCCCTGCCCACCCAGCACTTCAAAAGCATGCAAATGCAAGTAGAACAACAGGTATGTCTTCGGTAGGAAGGTAACATCATTCTGTTCACCTTTGGCATATAGCCATGCTGGCCACATGATCGTGGAAAATGTCTTCGGACTATACGGGTTCCTTCAGCCAAGAAACAGAGATGAGTGCCACACCCTAGAGTCAGACAGGACTGGACAGGGAAACCTTTACTTTGACCTTACTAAATGTACTTAGAGAACCTGAATGTAAAATATGCGTACATTTAAGAATGTTGAGATTCTGCTGTCGGCTTTCAGTAAAAGATTTTCTAGCTTCTCTGCATTTATTCTAGAGAGGATATGGTAGAAACTCACAAGTTACTGATGTTCTTATCCTCCCTAAAGAAAATATCTCCAGAACCGATTCTAGTTTACAAGCCAACTTTACTGAAATATTATCCTCCTGTTCATTTTAAATAGAAAATGAAAACATTCATAATTAAGTCTCTCTCTCAATTAAAACGCCTCTGATCATTGCTTGATGTAGTGTGGAGAAATATTTGTATAAACAGACTATTTATTGGGAATAGTTTCCCATGGTAAGGAGACTTACAATAAATTTCTAAATTTTATTAAATTCATATGGACCCTTGGTCCAGTTATAACTTTTTAAAATCAAAAGTCTAATCACTCCCTTTGCTGTTAATTCCAATAAATAAATAAATAAATCCTGAAACATGTATTTTAAACTTCTTTTGTAATGGATTGAAGGAAACATAGCCAATGAAGTCCATAAAAATTTTGCTGTTCTAGAAGTTCACAATATTAAAAATCAATTAAAAGTTCATTCCAAAGTGGTTGAGAAATGAGGATTGGCCGAATTTCTGGATAGAAAGGACCATTGGTTTGAAAGAGGGGTAAAAGAGGACATTTCTGTTAACATTGAGCAGCCCTCTCTCAACAGAGGGGGATGGATAACTCACCACCTATCTCCTGTCTACAACAAAACGGTTGTAGAATTTCAACAGTTCCAAGAAGATTCCACTGCCATTTGCACTCTGATTCAGATGATTCTGAGGGCACAGATAAATCCCCAAGCGGTCTCAACAGCTCTCGGGAAGAGTGCTAATGATCAGATGACTGCAAAGAAATATGATCCTTCCAAACCCACACTCCACCCCCTATTCTGTCAGAACTAATGACTCAATAGCCCCCACTATCCTGCCAGAACTGTTTTTTGGATGAGAAGCGAAACATCTTCCTCAAGGAAAAACAGTCCAGTTGCCTTTTGAAAAAGCTCCTTTGAGACAATTATGATCTGAATGAATGAGAATCTCCACGGACATCGAATCCTTAAAGACTACACTATGGCTATGCACTTAAATGTAATTCCTCAAAGTCAAGCTGCTCAAGTCATTAGCTGATTGCAAAAATGTCTGCTCCTGCAGTTTACTCAGGAGAAGCAGCTGTCCAGAGTATGTCTCATACTCTGTAGGTCTGAATACTGCATCCAACTGCTGATTTCAGCCATAATATCATCCCGCTATTTTCAGGGACAAATTTATAATTTCATCCCTCTATTTTCAGAGACAACTTCATTTGCCATGTCTTCCTCAGAAATCCCTGAGTGGTTTGAAGTTATTGTTGTGCCATTGTTGAGGACAAGTTTCCTGCAGAAGCCCAGTAAATTCATCATAGGTTAGGACTTAATATCATAATGGCTTTCAGATGACATGGTTACATTCTGATATATTTTGAATTTATAGGACACATATCTGAATATATGTAGTGAAGAAGAATTATAGCCATCATTTTAGGACAAGATATACTGCAGCTGCTTTATAGTTGGCAGCAACCACGTCATAAATAGTAACTTCTCAGAAAGCTTCACTTTCAATTTCTGAGCATTACACAACTTTGACTAAAGCTGCAGATCTTGGACTTTCTGGCATCTAGTGATTGTCCAGATTTTTGCAGCCCAGGTCTGATATCTTGTCCTTGATAGCTTGATAGTTGATTGACTTCCCATAGAACTAAATAATTTCTGAGATCAGTTTTAACCCACAAATTCTCTTTTTCTGAGTGTCCATGATTTTATTCTTACACAAATGGGGAAAAAATGCTAAAAGCTCATTAAACAATTGCTAACTTTCCAGCCGGATATAGAGTATCTGACAAAATTAGTGAGAATTTTAGCAGTTTGCTCTTGGTGATGATAAGGGATTATCCATAATGGACAGAATTTAGTTACAATGCATTGGTTTACCATAATGCTATCTCAGTCTAAGTCAATGTAATCCCTTTCTGCAGATTTATTCCTTTGATTACTTTAGGTTTTGTTCAAGGCAGTTATGCACATTTCCAAACAACAACAACAATCCATTGTATTCTATTCACCAATTATATTTTGCAGGACACATTTGGAAACCAGATATGTTTTTATGGAAAGAAGTGTCTATGGAGATTCTGTCATCCAGGTCATTGTTGCCCCAAAGATGTTTTCACGAGGCAACTGGACTTGCTTGTTTTTTCTTTGAAGATGTTTTGCTTTTCATCCAAGAAGCTTCTTTAGCTCTGACTGGAAGGTGGGGAATGGAAGGATTTATATTCCCTGCAGAAAGTTGGTCATTTGCATTCTTTCAGAGAGTCTTTGAGACCACCTGGAGGTTTATTGGTGTCATCAGGGTCACCTGAATAGTGGAAAGAAAGGTAATATTGCCATTTTGTTTTGCAGTATAAGCCTTCCCCTTATTTTAATATTTTTAAAATTATCAATGAAACTCAAGAACACTGGAATATGCCAAGGGAAGTGGCTGTGGGTATATTGAGACTCTTATAGTTATAAAATACAAATTGATAATTGTGTACCAATCAGAACATTATTGGAAATTTATCCAAAAGAGACTAAGGCTTGAATGATTGCTCAAAGATGGTACAAATTTCATAAAGTATAACATATACTAATACTGGTTTAATCTCTTGAATTTCCTTGGAATATGTTTTTCATACATCTTACTTAGCCATGCTTTTTTTAATCAAATCTGCAGTGGTTGACTTTGCAAACATTCAGCCAAAACCTAACAAATCACATCTGTGAATTAGTGTAATATGCAAACCTCTAAAACATTTTTTCAGATTCTTTTAATGAAAAAGTAAATAAAAGGAAAGTTAGAATATTGCAATTAAAACATTCTCCTCTCACCTGATCTAGTTTTCCAGCAATGTCACTGGGGTCCAACAGCAATTTCAGAGACATTCTTATATGGTGAAAAAACTGCAGTCCAGTGCTTTGTTTGCCTTATGTTGTGTGGATATTTTGTGATTGGCTACATTTACTCTGGTAACCATTTGTGAGAGTGCCCATCATTTGCCTGCAAACTTCTGAATGTGCCCATTGGCCCCAAAAGCTCGGGAACTTGTCCTGCGAAGTGTATCAGATGATTGCAGTTTTAATGAAACTCTATGTTTGTCCTATATCATGGAACTCATAGACTCAAAGGAATATTTATATATCTTTTTTATAAATAGAGAAGATGAAGCACAGAGTTTCCTGCAAGAATTTACTTTCAATCTTTTCTGATATGGTGCCAGAAATTTAGATAAACAGTAAAGGGTGGCAATTCATTATTTTAGTTATTCATTCTAACTCTGCCATCTCTCATCTATCTATCTATCTATCTATCTATCTATCTATCTATCTATCTATCTATCTATCTATCTATCTATCATCTATCTATCTATCTATCTATCTATCATCTATCTATCTATCTATCTATCTATCTATCTATCTAATCTAATTTTTATTAAAAAAAATTCTGGAGAATTTAAAAACTAACACACACTAATAGAAAATAAAAGAATCAATGAAAGGAAGGAAGAAAGAAAAAAGCAGAAGTGTGGGAAGAATACAAAGAAATAGAAAGAAGCTTTTTTATTTTCTATACAGCAAATATAAGTACAATTATAAAATTATCTCTTATTTTATGATTACAAAACCCTACCTGATCATGAAAATCCAGATATGTGAAAGCAATATTAAGCTGTAATCTTATTCTTGGAATGAATTGTGATGGGGTAACATGAGTTGCAAAGGCTGTTGGGAAAATATAATAATTGCATGGATTTTCTGTACTTCACTAGTATATACTAAAATGGGATTCTTAAAGAATGCTATAATTGGGAAGCAAGAATTTATTAACTGAGCTCCTTTCTTTGGTAGTGGCAGGATAAATTAAAATCACATTGGTTTTCATTAATGTAACTGATGTGGATAGTAGGATTTTACTACAAGGTGTGTCCAATTATGGTCATTTGCATATATTTATCATGACTAACTATGATGCATCACTAAGTACTATTTTTAAAGAATGCCTCCCTCCATTTGGCTCAGAAACATTCATTATGTTCAGTGAATGTTTCTTCTGCATTAGTCTTGGCATCTTTTCTTACAAGGGAACCTTATTCTATATTTATCTGAATAAATCCCAAATAAGCAGGTTTCCTACATTAAAGATACACATATAATTATTATTATTATTTAAATAGAAGTAATGGTTCCAGAATATTAAAAAAGATTCCTGGAAGCCTACATTATTTGTCATATTTTGGTTATTCCAGAAGAAAATGCATTTTCCTTTTCATGCAAAACATCCCTAAGGAGTTTCCAGTCATTGTATAGGCCAGTGGTTTTCAACCTTTTCTTCACCATGGACCCCCTTTATATACCTTTTGTGGCCCTGGACCATGGCCACAGATCACCAAGATTTAATGCAAGATTTAAATCATAACATTTCTTAAAGCCTTCGCAGAACACGTGTGAGGACATGCCCCCCCCGTGGCCATGAAACACAGATGATGATGAATACTACTACTATTACTACTACTACTACTACTACTACCAACAACAACAACAACAACAACAAAGTTAGAAGGGACTTTGGAGTTCTTCTAGTCCAGACATGTCAAACACAAGGCCCGGGGGCCAGATGTGGCCCGCGAAGTGGTTTCATGTGGCCCGCAAAGCCATCCTGGAAACAGGGAGGGAATGGCCCCCACTGCCTTGGCCCTGGCCCAGAGACCCTCCTCCTGCCAGAGACCCCCAGATCTGTCCCACTCCTGCCCAGGCCCCCATAGGCACCCTTGATGCGAACGATGTAGAGCTGGCCACGCCCACCCAGTAGGCCATACGCACTCTGGCCATGCCCACCCAGCAGGCCACGCCCACCCTGGCCACACCCACCCGGCCCCCTGAGGGCAACCACAATGCTGATGCGGCCCTCAATGAAATTGAGTTTGACACCCCTGTTCTAGTCCAACCCCTTGCTCAGGCAGGAAACCCTATACCATTTCAGACTGTCCAGTTTCTTTTTAAAAACTTCCAGTGTTAGAACATTCACAGCTTCTGGAGGCAGGTTGTTCCACTGATTAATTGTTCTAACTGTCAGGAAGTTTCTCCTTAGTTCTAGGTTGCTTCTCTCCTTGATTAGTCTCCATCCATTGCTTCTTGTCTTCCCTTCAGGTGCTTTGGAGAATAGCTTGACTCCCTCTTCTTTGTGGCAACCCCCAAGATATTGGAACACTGCTATCAAGTCACCCCCTCATCCTTCTCTTCATTAAACTAGACAATGAAGAAGACCAACAATAACAGCACCCCAGATGTTTCTAGAATTGTCATATAGATATCTAAGCCTTAACAGCTACCCAGGAATCCCTAACTGCTGTGGATTTTTTTTATTCGGAGTCTTTTATTGTGGGAGCACAGTATGTTGCCTTATATCAAGACAAATTATTTGTCCATGTAGCCCAATATTGATTATTCTGTTCAATGGCAGTTTCCAGAATTGGCCAGTGCTTGAACAGAAAACAAAATAAAAATTAAGTCGAACAATCATATGGTGGGTTCACAGCATATACATTGTTTTTGAGTAAGAGGGATCATTTTTTTTGTCTCACAACAAAGATGATATTTGGAGGAGTTGACAACTTCTTTTGTATTTGTATTTGCATTTGCATTTGCATGTTTGGGCCTTCTACTATTTTCTTCTTCTTCTCTAGTAACAGCTGCCACTTGGCAAAAGTATCCAGAGGAATGAGAAATCTGGAGAGAGAGAAGGAGAAAGATAAAGAAAGGAGCTGTATTATCCAATTTATTTATTTTATTTTATTTTATTACATTTATATACCGCCCTTTCCCTGAAGGACTCAGGGCAGTTTACAGGGTGATTAAAAACAAAGATACAAAAGATAAAAACAGATTTTAAAAAATTATATTCGTCCCTGCATTGATAAAGGAGTCAATGAAGCATATAAACAAATGTTGTAAATCCTTATAAAAAAAACCTCTTGTCCAGGTGGATAATCCTAAATTACTAGAATTTCACCTTTCTGAAAGGAAGAAATTGAAGCCCTCAGGTTCTTCTGGATTTTGGCCAGCCTGTGAATCATGAATCATAAGTGCACCACTTTAATTCTTTCTTATTTTATTTCATGCCAAATATACCTACTCTGAAACCCAGGCTGCAAGGAAGAAGATAGCTAAACAACTGGAAAATCCAAAGCTAAAGATCAGCATTTTCGGCTTAAATGTGTATCCTTGCTGGAGACTCTAAACACTCCATATGCTTAAAAGTATTCAACCTTTGTTACACTCACATGAGATTCAAAATATTCACATCCAATTTGTTTATAACAATGGAGAAAGAATAGATCACTTAGCTAATGGCTGCAGAACATTTTTGGTTGTGAAATGATGAATGTTCAAGTTGCTGGATCCTCCCTTTGACTCTGAATATTCTTGTTACTTTTTTTTTTACCTATGATCTCCTGATCTTCTCTTTGACCAGGGAAGCTTATTGATTAATATTTGCTTTCTTTGGAAGAACTTATTTTATTTTATATTTTATGTTAACAAAACACTAGGAAAAATAATAATAAGAATGTTATTCATGTAATTTCTTGGCTTTTTATTAAATCTGATCTTCAGCTTTTGTTTCTCGTGGCATGGAAGAAAAGGAATTATGAAATGAATTATGAAAAAACCCAAAGTTCTTATATCAGGCTAAGCATGAGTACCTTTTTGTTCATTAAGAAAATGAATAAGCTCCTTAAAAAAATCCATTTCAGTGACTTAATCTTTGATGATGACAATGATGATGATAGGGAGGGAAGGAAGGAAGGAAGGAAGGAAGGAAGGAAGGAAGGAAGGAAGGAAGGAAGGAAGGAAGGAAGGAAGGAAGGAAGGAGGAAGGACACAGTATAAAGACCAAACAAGAATAACTTCTTTGACTGTTGTTCTTTGGAAATTTTAATTCTAGTCATTTAGGAATTATCCAGATAATGTCTGATGGTGATGATGATCATGATGATGATGTTGTCTCTACTACTTATCAATTTAGATTCCTTTAGAGATGGAGGTGGGAGTTCTGACTATTCCACTGTAAAGAAGGAAATATTATTTTGTTTGGAAGTTGAATAAATTGCTATTTCAAAGTGTTTTGGCTCAGTTATTGACTGAAACTAGGGATAATATACCCTTTTCGCTTGGATTCTTGCAAGCACAGCTGCGGCAGTCAGAAACACCCTTCTCAGTTCTGCCAATGCTCACTGTCTTCCCAATGCTATGTCAAAACCATCCCTCAGGCATAAGGAATGTTCATTAGCACCCAGGACTTCCTGAGATTTGCCTCTGATAGACAGATGTTCTAAAAGGGAGTTCTAAGACATTAGCATTGATACATATCCTTCATTACATGTTGAGGGTTTTTTTTATGTTGTTTTCGATCCAAGTTAACTGGTCTTTTGTTTCTCATCCTGAAACAAACCAAGCAAGGTCAAAGCAAAAAAAAAATATTTCTTTGCTAAATGTGAAAGCTTTTTTTAAAAGTAGATTTCATTTAATCATCTAAAGTAGTTGTTCTGCCAAGGGTTTGGTGTCAATTTTTATGCTGCCTTAGAACCTGTGAGGCTTTGTCCATTTCAGGACAGTGTAATTATAATGTTCTATGGAAAGAGGGATAAGTGGCAAGTGCTCTGGAACAGTGTATTTGTCCAGTAACATAATATATTGTCCTAATGTTTATGACAAGTAGCAACCTCGGTTTTTATGAAGTATGTGAAATTATATGTATCTCAGTCTATTTCCCTGCTTTGATTCTTCTACTGGATGTTTAAAGAAAATAGGAATTTTGTTTCCTTATGTGATGCTGCATTTATTTACATCTAAGTAAAATGGCTGTAGGAAATAATGTCACAGATTCTCCAGCACTTCAAAAGCCATCCCAACTTCCTATCTTGAATAGGGTAGGAAGAGTGCAGAGAAAAGCAACAAGGGCAACATTTGCTATATTAAACCACAACATGAGCTTACACAAGTAAAGCAGCTGCAGTAGTATTACATTTTGTTACACATGTCCTAAAACATTTTGTCTTTGTTTTTGCAGTCTCCCCTGCTAAAGAACGAGTCATTCAAAATGTAGTAGGAATTATGAAAGAGAAAAATGTTTGTGTGAGTTAATTTGCTTTGTGGGATTGTGCATGAACTCATCTGACGATATCAGCTGATTACAACAGTTTTTTCCCCCCATAGAAACCTTATGTCATGGTTCATTCTGTGGGTATAACTAAGGCTTCTTGGTGGCTTTGGCTCCTCAGGAGTAAAAAGGAATCCCTGCCGATTTTACTCCACTAGTTGTTGCTGACTATAGGGGGAGATACTCATCTCTGTTTCAAGTCCAGTGCTATCTGAAGACATTTCTGTGGTCATGTGGCCATCATGACATCACAGAGCACTAAAGTGGTACCTATTTATCTATTTGCATTTGCATACTTTCAAACTGCTAGGTTGGCAGGAGATGCTTCTTAGATCCATCCCTGTTTAATTGGTTTCACAATTTTGAGCCAGGAGACACTTAAAATGATGCTGCAAAACATAAAATTAGGCTTAACACATCTTTGAAAATGAGAAAAACCTCTATTGCACCAAAGGGAAAATGTAAAGCTCAACTAGCCCATATACATAATGAGGTTTGACTTTTTTGCCACATTAACCTAATAATCATAATAGTAAAGTTGGAAGGGACCTTGAAGGTCATCTAGTCCAACCCCCTGCTCAGGCAGGAAACCCTACACCATTTCAGACAAATGGCTGTCCAGCCTCTTCTTAAAAACTTTCAGTATTGGAGCATTCACAGCTTCTGGAGGCAGGTTGTTCCACTGGTTAATTGTTCTAACTGTCAGGACGTTTCTCCTTAGTTCTAGGTTGCTTCTCTCCTTGATTAGTTTCCAACCGTTGCTTCTTGTCCTGCCTTTGGGTGCTTTCTTATAATTGCCATGAATGCCTCATGATGGAGATAAAGTACTTTTTGAAGAGTCTCTGGCTTTGTAGAGTTTTTAGAGCCTCAATTCATAAAGTGTCATACCCATCTTGCCATTTTTGGCTAGAGTTCTGTATCAATGAATTACTATTTTCTGGTCAGATATGCATATATTTGGATCAGTTCGATATATCGGTATGATCTCTTCATACCTAATAGTCACAAATAATCATGAAAAAGAATTCATTAAACAATGGCTGTGAATTGTTAAGTAACCTTGTGCTTTGCGTGTCAAAGGTAATAAGTTGCATTATCAAATATCAAAGTTGAGAATGCCTTTCAGGATGTTGTCTGTCTCCTTTTTCAAAGAAATGTCATCTTTAAACATATTTAGCTAGAGGTTTATTGCATGATTATATAGGAATGTAAGAGCCAGAATGGTGTGATGGTTAAGGCATCCGGCTAGAAACGGCAGACTGTGAGTTCTAGTCTTGCCTTAGGTACAAAGCCAGCTGGGTGGCCTTGGGCCAATCACTTTCTCTCAGCACTAGGAAGGAGGCAATGGCACAGCATTTCTGAAATACCTTGCCAAGAAAACAGCAGGAACTTGTCTAGGCAGTCTTTGAGAGTCAGACATGATTGAACAGAAGAAAAAAAACACCATAGAAATGTAAGAAACAATCTTATGCCTGGTCAACTCTTTATCCCTTTACCTCAGCAGTGACTATATTGATGGGATGCAGCCATGTAGAATTTCATGCAGGAGTCTTTTCTAGCACTTGCAAAAGGCTGGAGATGAAGTCTGCTTCTTCAGCCCCCTCTCAAAGTCCAAAGGCAAACAGAAAACTGTTTCAAAACTTGTATTGGTCTTTGGGTCTTTAAGCCTAATATTTTTCCCTCTGTTACTTCTCTGCAAGCACAGTAACTGTATGCAGGCCTTTTTTTCTCATAGAACGCTCAGAATGGAGTTCCGGCACCTTTCTTGGATGGAACCTTGTAGGGTAGGCAAGGCAGGTTGTATGACATGTGTGAGTTCCGGCACCTTTTTCTTTTACAAAAAAAGCACTGACTGTATGTTTTATTCAACTTAGAGTCTCTTTAAAACACAGTTCCTTTTAAAATCAAGAGCAGACCAACCTGTTATTTGGGGTTGCCCAAAGCCCAATATTTTGAAAGGGGAGATGCTTTTTAAATTGCTATTCATGATTTGAGTAGCTAAATAAATACATACCTCCTTTGCTAATGAATATTTTGTTTGGGACCACTTAAAGTGTGAAATTGATTTTTATATTCTGTCTTTTCCTTTTTTTTCAGATAAAGTTTGATTTTATTTAGCTTTTGTGAGAGATTGTTCTATCTCCCAAATGGGAAAAGGAAGGAAAGGCCTTATTATCCTAGTCTCATGCCAGGAGGAGGCTATGTAAGTGATTTTATTTTTCTAATTTTTCCCTCACAATTTTGTCAGAAAGTAACCCATTGCATATAAACTATAACTCTATCTCATAGTGGGGTTAGTGAGGTGAGGTCTTTCCTACAAGATAGATAGTGGCAGGAAAAACTATCACACAAAGTAGAAGGCAGGCTATGAGCTTCTGGGATAGGAAAATTGATACTTTCAACTGTACAAATATAGATATTTAGCTTTCTAATTTGAAATCTTAAAATTCTGCAAACTTAAAAAAAACTTGTTTAAAACAAACTAATTTAGTGTCTTATAAGAAATTGTGATGACCTTTTTAATATTCTATTTAACTGTAGCTGTTTTGTTGACAACTTTTACCCATTCTTTTTATGCTTCTGATAAAGATGAAGCATGGTGATTTTAATAGGTATAGTCCGTAATATTCAATGCATGTATCATGAAATAGCATCATTCCTCTGGGCTTTATTTTCCAGGTGCAAGAAAAAAGGATGTAAGTAAAGATCATAGAAAGCATGTCCTTGATTGTCTTCAGAGACAATGTCTGTTGTACAAAATCTCGCTTTGTCCATTACCTGCTCTGAAATATTTTTTTTAAATACAAAGGGAAATTTGGACTTCAGATAAGGTGGTGATGCAAGAAGCTGCATGTATGTGAGCACCATCTGATACTTTAAAATGTTATATTATAAATATGAAGTAGGAGTTTTTAAATTGAAGCATTCAGCATCAGTATCAGCTCTGGTTTGACTAAGAAAAACTAAGTTATTGTGAAAGTATAATATAACAAAGAATGCTGTATAAATGAAAGGTGGACCTCCAAACATTTTATTTCACAAAAACCTATTTTAGTTTGCCCAATCATAATACAGGTAGCCAGTTAGTAAAGCTGAGAGCACTTACTGCAAGAGGATGGAAGAGTGATTGAGAAGGAGGGCTGTTATTGTTTAAATATTGAAAATGGTCCTCAGAAAAGGTGACTATCATTAACCTGGATTAGAACTAAAATCTGAAATAGTGGAAGAATACAAAGAGGGAAGAAGCCAAGTCAAAATCACATTACATTTCCTCCAGTAAATCTGTCACCTATCTCCCCTTTTGAGAATGACTCAGTTGTCCTAAATGAAGACCTTATAGTGAAGTCATCCCATAAATGACCATTAGGGCCCTACTGTATATTTATAACAGAGCTGATTGGAATAAGTAAATCTAGCCAAAGAATTTGCTTTCATGGATCAACGGTCTAATATTTTGACAATAAATAATTCCCATAAAGAGAAATTGGAGTGCCCTGGGAAGTGACAATACTGAGGATAAAAATTATCTTCTGACTCCAGGCTTAATAATTGGAAATTCTAATGAATTGTTAAGATTTGTTTCCTGACACCAGGATCTAAATAGCTTAGCCTAAATGTAGGGTTAACATGTTAATCTTAAGGCTGGAGGCCCACAAAACCAGAGACACAAGGCCTCAAATAGAACCCCATTTGAAAAGTAAACAAATAGAAATCAAAGAATCTAGTTGCATTGTTAGAATATTTTGAGAATTGAGTTTTGGGGATGCAGATGTTTCATTAACTTACTAGTAAACATTGTCAACAATGCTACTTGCTAAGCTACAGTACATATCCAATATTATTTCAAAGTCAGATAATTTACTGGCCCAGTTTTGATTGATTACTGTCTGTGAGCTCAGTAAGATTGGGTTTATTCAAATGATCTGTCCCAGATACCAAGGATTGCCTGCAAGATGCTTTAGGCTTTTCCTGACAATATGAAAGGTGAATTTGCTTAGGACCTGGCTTGCCACTAGCAAGGAGTGACTTCAGCCCTTGAAGAAACCATTCCTGACCAGTCTCTAGCTATACCTCAATTCTAGGCAGTTCTCTGCTTTTCCAAGGGTCTCCAGGAGATGAAGCAGCAGACATAATGCCTATAGTATAGGCAGAGGGAAGCAAAATGTTCCTACACAACAAAAATGCCCTTATAGAACATATCCTTCTGGAGAAAAGATTGGCCCTAACCTTGCTGGCCTTTTGAAAGACCCTAGATACCTGATTCTGTGCCTGTGCCCCTGACTGTGTGAAAGAGTCTCATGCTGGCTCAGGAATTCTGGGAGTTGAAGTCCACGAGTCATAAAAGAGCCAAGGTTGCCTACCCCTGCCCTAGTGGAATGCACAGGATCAGTCTTCTACCTTGACTGTTTAATGGGAAATTGCTATATGAGATAAGGGGCCGGTATCATGAATATGCTGATGAAACCCCACTTTATCCCTTTACTCTGGTGACACAGTTGAGTTCCTGTCTGAATATCTAGAGGCAGTGAGATTCTGGATGGGAAAGAACAGGCCCAAATGGAACCATAGCAGATAGAGTTACTGGTTGTTAAATATTTGAGAACTTGTGACTCTTGATGGGAAAGCACTACCCTGAAGGAACAGGTCTGCAGTTTGGGAGTCATCTTGGACTTTTGGCTCCTGGCAGATTGGCAGGTGGAAGCCATGGCCAGGAGAGGCTTTGCCCAGTTTTGACTAATGCAACAGTTGTGCCTTTCATGGTCAGAATAACAATATGGCAGTGATGAGATCTTTTTTCATTGAAGAAAGAAATACATTGCAACCATACTCTTGGAAGAAGCTAGGTCCCTGCAGATACAAATTAGTACAAATTAGTCTTATCGTTTGTAACCAATGCTTCTGTGGACTTCTGTAGCAGCAGCAAATGCAATCTGCCTAATGACACAATCATATAACTGTCATAAAGTATGTACTTGCGTCAGGCCTCCTGACACAGGAACATAATCACAGCGTTTGCATATTATGTCATCACACAAATGTTTTCATTTGGCATCACTCCAATTTGTTACAGATGCTGCTGCTTATTCACTTTTTGATCAAGTGATAGACATTCAAGGTCAAAAAAACCTAATCAGTTGTTTGATTGGACTGTTAGATTATTATTTCTCTATAATTAGCTTATTTACTGTGGTAACGTAGCAAATTGTCTCCTCTTTGGTAATGTTCCCAAGGGAAAATAATGTTTTTTTTCCTCTGGATTTATGATTGACTGCAGATGTGTTGTGAAAGTTTTCTCCCATGTGGGACAAGTTTCAAATATGAACTGTTCTCCATGAGCCTGTCTAATTATATAAAAGAAAGATCACTTGGTAAACAATTATTTGTGTTCAGTCTGTTTCTAGAACAGCCTTTGCTAATCTGTTTCCCTTCACATGTGTTGGACTGCAGTTCTCAGAATTCCCAAGCAAGCTGGCCTGGAGGACATCAGAAGTCTGATCCTGAATATTATCAAAGCCTTGTTAAAAAATAGTGTTTAAATATAGATGTTGAAATAGATTTTTTATAGAGTCTTTTCTCTATCTGGACTTTTTTTTAAAGTACTATTTTATTCTGGTGTTACTTAAAATCAAAAAGTACAAAGCATTGCTATTGGGCAATCTTACATCATTAGAATTCCTTACATTTCTAGGTCTTTTATTTTGCCAGTTCCCAGATAGATGAAGATCCTTTTGAACTGACTAACTGAGGGCAAGCAGAGGACACTTGGGAATAAAATACTTTCCTTTTTCTTTTCAGAGTATCCTCAAAATTCCTCTGCAATTGACCAGCATATTATAAAATAAGCATAAATCAAGCATCCCCAATAAATTACACAAGCTTAAGTTGTGCTAAATTGCATTTTAATACAGAATGATTAATGCTAAACTGCAGGCTTGGCAGGTATAAGTGAATGAAAGTTCATTTTTTGGTCTCCATACTATAGGTCACAACCTTGACCACTGAGAGAAACACACTTACCTTCGATCTGTAGACTTCATTGTCCTTGGCACAAGGATACCTAGGGCTGACAGTGCATTTAGGCTGAGTGCTGTACATGATAGCAGTACAAGGGGGAAGAACATTAATTAGCTCAAGTGCTGGCAGAAAAAGCTCACAGAATGATGTAACATTTTCATTTTGGCTTCAGTTTATGTAACAGTGTGAAATAATACAAAACAAGTGGTTCTTTATGCATGTGACCTTCTTCTTGAGTATTTTTTTTCCTCAGGTCCTTCCAGAGGTCAGATTTTACAGGAACACAAACCACTTTTATCATCACGATGGGATCGTGAGAAACATTCAACTAAGAGACAGCTTGGTCATCTCAGTTTGAGTGCCTGAGAAAAAACTCTGGCCATGTACATCTACTCTAAATATTATTCCTGGTAATATTGACTCCTGTGGTTTGATGGTGTAAGCCTTCCAATAAAAGGCAATGGTGTTTACAGAGGGAGAAAGAGTAAAAAAAAAAGTCAGCTATAATGATGTGATGGAAGCTGCAGCCCTGTTTATACGTATGTTGGTGTGTCACATAAATAAGGGCTTCCATATCATCACAACCACTTTCTTAGATTTTATTGATCTTTTTTGGTCATTCTCTTCAGTCTAACGTATTTTAAAAGAGATGATGGGAGTTGTAGTCTGGCAACATCTATATAGTTCAGCGGTCCCCAACCTTTCCAGCTTGGTGGCCTGGCCCTGGGTGTGCAGAGTGTGTGAGTGGTAGGCACACATGCACAGCTGAATTTGTGGGAGTGGCGTGCCCACAGTTCTACTTGCGCAAATGGAGCTTTGTGTGCAAGTGGAAAGTGCTTACGCTCAGACATGAAGCTCCACTTGTGTGAGGAGAGGGCACTTGAATGGACGGTGCTTGTATTCACAGGCGAAGCTCCACTCATGTGAAAGGAGCTTTACATGTGAGTGTAAATGCCCTTTTCTCATGTGAATGGAGCTTCACGTGCACACGCTTGCCCATCTCTCCATGGCCCAGTTTAGAACATGCCATGGTCTGGTAGTAGGCCATGGCCCAGGGGTTGGGAATCCCTGGTGTAGTTTACATTGCCAACTACTAGAGGGAGAAATGCTCATATGTATAGGTGCATGGGTTTTTCTCACTAAAGGAATGGGCTGAATGAATGTCTCCTTCTTCTGTCATATGAATGTATAACTTTGATAATGACATTTGACTGTATCACTTATTACATTTTAGCACTATGGTATCATGTCTGGAGGTTGAATTGTGGCAAGTGGGCTTTTTTCTTGTTGGTTTGAAACATTTCACTGCTTATTCAAGTAGTTTCTTTAATATGAGCAAGTTTCTTAGGGGGACACCATCTACGTCCTCCAGAGAGGTTTCATTTCTCACCTAATCATGATAGGATTTGCTCGTAGGCAGAGAGTTGTTGGGATGTAAATGTTCCAACACCTAAATCCTTACCCAAAGTGGGTCATTAAGTGTGCCCTCCCTGGTGAATCTGTGAAGTGGTCTTAATCTTCCTAGGGACTGATGAAAGGGCAGCATCAAAATGGGGAATAGGTTGTGTCTGTGGCCTCCACCCCTATTGAGGGATGGATTTTCTACATTGGCCAATATTTCTATATAATAACTCATATTCTTGAGGAAGGCCCCTTTCCCTCCCCGCCACCACCACTTCAAAGCCTTCTTACTTAATGCTGTCCTTGTTTTTGACCTTGGACAATGTGAGCCTCTTTAGCTCATTTATGGGCCCAGGTTCAGTTCATGGGGAAGAAAAAGTTTTCACAAGAGTACTGGGATTTTTGTTGTGAAAGAGAAGAATTAGTCAATACTCGACAACTGTGAATGGAAGAAAAACAACCTCCAGTTGTAACTACTTGTGACTTGCCATCCGCTGGAACACTGCTCTAATCTTTGATATTTGAGATCAAGGTCAAGAAATCTTTTTCTTAAAAAATAAAATCCTGGATTTGTGTGTGTGGGGGGGAATTGTTTTATGATGCTGTCTTAGGGCTCCAGAATTCACCAGAAATGACCGATTATAATAGACCAATTAATTTATCATGATTCTAGACCAGGGGTGTCAAACTCAATTTCATTGAGGGCAGCATCAGTATGGCAGTTGCCCTCAGGGGGCCGGGTGGGTATGGCCAGGGTGGGCGTGGCCTACTGGGCGGGCGTGGCTAGAGTGCATATGGCCTACTGGGTGGGCGTGGCCAGCTCTACATCATTCGCATCAAGGATGCCTATGGAGGCCTGGGCAGGAGTGGGACAGATCTGAGGGTCTCTGGCAGACGGAGGGTCTCTGGGCCAGGGCCAAGGCAGCGGGGGCTGTTCCCTCACTGTTTCCAGGATGGCTTCGCGGGCCACATGAAACCACTTTGCGGGCTGGATCTGGCCCCCGGGCCTTGTGTTTGACATGTCTGTTCTAGACCAAGGTATTATCTGTATTTATACTATATGTATTAATCATCTCATTAATCCCAAAATGACTCTTTCGTGACCAGGAACTACTTTGTGAATAGCTACTTGCTTGATGATGATTTGCACAATAAATCCAAAGGTAGTTTTTTGTAATATGTTTATTAGATTTTAAACAAGATAAACACGAACAGAAAGTAATATTTAAGATAAAGAAGTGAATTCAAAGATCTTCAAAGGTCCAGTGCATCTGAATCCATCAAGCTCGGGACAATATTTTATAGCTGTGTTGAATGGTATAGAAGACATGGAAGCTTGTGACAAAATGTGATAAATTTCTTAAACTGTACAACTATGATTGATTACATGCTAATATAGGTACTTTAACAACAGGCAATTGTATTATACTTTTATGGTTTAAGTAAGATAATCTTAGTTTCTGGTGGGCTTGAGAAATTAAAGGGTTAAATACCACATATGAAATACGTCAGTGATTATTGATTACAATGATTATCTCTAATTATTAATTGAACAGCATATATGGTGCTTTCTCGGCTACCAAATCCACCCTAACGTAGCCTGGAAACTGACCAGTAACCAATCTTTTGAGACAAGCGTGATGTACTTCCAGCTACAAGGCTCAATGAAGATTTCCATATTCATGATTTATAACCTCATCTAGCCACTGCTGTAGTGATATATCCCTGATGCTGACAGTCTTCAGACTGCTGCAGCAATGGCAGGAATGTTATAAATTACTAGTATAGAAATTCTTGGTGTTTTAACTGGCAGATCAGGAAAAATTGAAGTATCCATTATTGCCTTCTATGGCAGCTCTCTACAAAATGTAGGCAAAAGTAAGTTGGCTGATATGTGCAAGCTATGAATATCATTCTTTTTTTTTTTAGGAAAAAGATAAATCAGCTGAAAAAAGAAACGGAATGTGATAGCCAAATCTAAAAATCAAGCAGCAGAGCTGATCCCAGGATGCCTGATCTTTTGTGGAAAAATATGAGCAGGTGGTTTTCTTGACTACCAATAACTATGCTTTTGGGATGAAGTTTTACTTCTTCACTTTCATCCAGCCTACTGCTGATTTCAAGAACCCATCATTAATATGTATCGATACTGCTTTTAAACTTTAAAAGACGTTATTTATTTTTATTTATTTATTTAATTTATATCCTGCCTTTATTATTTTTCTAAATAACTCAAGATGGCAAATATGTACAATATTCCTCCCTCCTCCTTTTTCCACCACAACAACCCTATCAGGTGAGTTGAGCTGAGAGAGAGAATGACTGGTCTGAAGTCACCCCACCCAGCTTTCATGCCTATGGTGGAACTAGAACTCAGTCTCTGGGCTTCTAGCCTGGTGCTTTGGCTAACAATCAAACTGGCTGAATGCAGCAAGCAGCTTTCATCTCTTATCTCGAGTAAAACAAAGAGTATATAGAGCATCCATGTTAAAACTACATTTCACTGATATTTACTTAAATATATTCGTGTAATATTTTTATTTTAAAAATATTTTTGTGCTAAGATATATTTAATATTTACTCATTTTTAAAATCAAAAACCCAACCAAAATAATCTCAGATTTTTTTTTAAAGATCCACATTGTGCAGAATCTGTGCAAGATACTGAGAAGCATAACTTGCAAGACACGATTCTGCCATTACTATTTCTGTCTCTGCCTCTTTCCCCCTTAGATACACCAAACTCTGTTAGTTACAGCAGGTAAGTAAATTGGTAACGAGATAAGTAAATTGGTGCAAAAGGTGTGAAATGTATTGAGGATACAGTTCTACCTAATATACTGATAAAAACTTATTAATTGGTCTTTATGTAGGATGATGGGGACACCCAAAATAGTACATGCATATTTGCAATTATTAATCAGTGAATAGAAAAAAAATCATACTGTAGCAATACAGTGAATAATTGAGCAAGGAATGAAGGCTATGTAAAATCATGGAGAAATGATTGTCTTTACAAACAAAAATAGAACATTAGATTGTATAATGAAAGGAAGAGAGAAAGGAACGGAAGAATGAATAGGAAAAATGGATCAGAGAATTAAAATGTAACATAAACTAACTCAAAGAAGGCATCTGAAAACGGGAATAATGAATTGAAAAAAGAAAAAAAAACAGATTTGTCTTTTCGAAGAGAGAATGCCATCAAACTCAGAAAGCCAATAACAATGAGTTGGGATTGCAATGACAGTGAATACATAGACATCTCTGAAACCTTCCATATTGCAATCCTTTTGGGAGTGCATGCTGTCCCCAATGGAGAGTAAAGCCAGACTGCTGATTGTCTCTGCCACTCTTTGTAATCTGTTCACTGGCAGATGGGGCTGCAGTGGAAAATCAGTTTTCCAATGACAAAACAAAGGGCAAGAGATTAAGAGCTATCAAGGCGTCTCTCCTGATGAAAAGATGCACAGAGGGAAAAAGACTCATGTTATGGTTAGTTTCCTTCTAACGTGCCTTCAGTGGGTTTCAGGTGTGCGTGTGAGAACAGTGTGCTGCTTCCAGCAGTTTATCCCTGACTGCACTTCAATGAGCAACAAGACAGACCTGCTGAAGTCTAAATCCAATATTATTGTTTCTTCTCTCTCCTTCTCCACCCCGCAAGATATTTTGCAGACAACACATCAAAAGTACTGTTTCTAATTTAAACTCCCTTCTTTTCCTCCTTCTCTTTCAGCATGTAGCACCACCCTTTTCAACACCCTGAGTTCCCAAAATAAATTTAAAAGGTTGATCTTGAGAGAGGATTTTGAGTAAGAGAGGGGGCAATTTAGGAGCCTCCACCCAACTCTGGATCCTGCTATTCAGGGTGGGAGACAAGCTTTTGCCCTTAACTGCAGCACAACCCTACGTGAAATTATCTTAAATTTGTGCATATTCTTGTTCATTAACTTATGTGAGCCTTTAAACAATTCACATGTTGGAATGACATAAAAGAAAATCAGATAAAAAAATCCAGTAATCATAATAGTGCTGGAAGGGGACATTTAGGTAATCAAGTCCAGACCTCTGCCCTGTGCAGGAATCCAGATGTAAGCATTCCATATAAATGTTTCTGTAGCTTTTGCTCTAACATATTTAGTGGAAAGGGGATCTCTATTCTCTGGGGAACTGGTTCCACTATCAAACGATTATGTTCAGAACTTTTTCCTAATAATCATTTTGGAATCTATCATTCTTTAATTCAAATTCTTTGTTCTATAGCTTTGAAATGATAGAGAACAGGTCTGGCGCTTCTTCTAGTTTGATATCCTTCCAGGTATTTCAAGAGTGGTATTACATCTTCCTTCAATCTCCTCTTTTCTTCCTAGTTTCTAGTTCCTGACCTCTTTGTTGTCCTTCCTGAACTTTTTCCAGGTAGGTGGAAACTATTTTATCCTGCTGCTCATTTCCTTTTTATATACCTTGATGGAAATCCAGTTACTACTGAATACTTTGTAAAAGGATTAGTCACAAGTTCCAAATCAACCAATATGATTTTTTTACATATCTAGAGCTTTTGATCAGGGTAATTAACAGCAAGATTCCAGTATTGTACACTGTTGTTGTTGTTGTTCTTAGCTGCGAAGTCGTGCCCAACCCATCGCGACCCTATGGACAACGTTCCTCCAGGCCTTCCTGTCCTCTACCATCTTCTGGAGTCCATTTAAGCTCACGCCTACTGCTTCAGTGACTCCATCCAGCCACCTCATTCTCTGTCGTCCTGTTCTTCTCTTGCCCTCAATCTTTCCCAGCATTAGGCTCTTCTCCAGTGAGTCCTTCCTTCTCATTAGGTGGCCAAAGTATTTGAGTTTTAGCTTCAGGATCTGGCCTTCTAAAGAGCAGTCAGGGTTGATCTCCTCTAGGACTGACCGGTTTGATCGCCTTGCAGTCCAAGGGACTCGCAGGAGTCTTCTCCAGCACCATAGTTCAAAGGCCTCAATTCTTTGGCACTCAGCCTTTTTTATGGTCCAGCTTTCACTGCCATACATTGCAACTGGGAAGACCATAGCCTTGATTATACGCACTTTTGTTAACAGGGTGATGTCTCTAGGCTTTTTAGTGTGCTGTCTAGATTTGCCATGGCTTTCCTCTCCAGGAGCAAGCATCTTTTAATTTCTTGGCTACAGTCCCCATCTGCAGTGATCTTGGAGCCCAGGAAAATAAAATCTGTCACTACCTCCATTTCTTCCCCATCTATTTGCCAGGAATTGAGAGGGCCAGATGCCATGATCTTGGTTTTCTTAATGTTTAGTTTCAACCCAAGTTTTGCACTCTCCTTCTTCACTCGCAACAAGAGACTCTTCAGTTCCTCTTCACTTTCTGCCATTAGAGTGGTATCATCTGCATATCTTAGGTTGTTGATATTTCTTCCGGCAATCTTAATTCCAACTTTTGATTCATCTAGCCCTGCCTTTCTCATGATGTGCTCTGCATATAAGTTAAATAGGCAAGGCGACAGTATACAGCCTTGCCGGACTCCTTTCCCAATTTTGAACCAATCAGTGGTTCCGTGTCCAGTTCTCACTGTTGCTTCTTGGTCCGCATATAGGTTTCTCAAGAGACAAATAAGATGGTCTGGTACGCCCATCTATTTAAGCACTTGCCACAGTTTGTTATGATCCACACAATCAAAGGCTTTAGCATAGTCAATGAAGCAGAAGTAGATGTTTTTCTGGAACTCTCTAGCTTTCTCCATGATCCAGAGTATGTTGGCAATTTGATCTCTAGTTCCTCTGCCTCTTTGAAATCCTGCCTGTACTTCTGGTAGTTCTCGATCCACATACTGCTGGAGTCTAGCTTGTAGGATTTTAAGCATAACTTTACTAGCATGAGAAATGAGTGCAATGGTGCGATAGTTTGAACATTCTTTGACACTGCCTTTCTTTGGAATTGGAATGTAAACTGATCTTTTCCAATCCACCTCCACTAGCTTTCTTGTTGCTCAGCTTTTCTAAGGCCCACTTCACTTCACATTCTAGGATGTCTGGCTCGAGGTCAGTGACCACCTCATTGTGATTACCAGGGACGTTAAGCTCATTCTTGTATAGTTCTTCTGTGTAATTTTGCCACCTCTTCTTAATCTCTTCTGCCTCTGTTAGGTCCCTGCCATTTTGGTCCTTTATCATGCCCATTTTTAATGAAACATTCCCTTCATCTCTCCAATTTTCTTGAAAAGATCTCTGGTCCTCCCTATTCTATTGTTTTCTTCTATTTCTTTGCACTGTTCATTTAAGAAGGCATTCTTATCTCTTCTAGCTATTCTCTGGAATTCTGCATTCAATTGGGCGTATCTTTCTTTTTCTCCCTTGCCTTTTGCTTCCCTCCTTTACTCAGCTATTTGCAAAGCTTCCTCAGACAGCCATTTTGCTTTCTTGCATTTCTTTTTCTTTGGGATGGTTTTGGTTGCTACCTGTTGCACAATGTTGCGAACCTCTGTCCATAGTTCTTCAGGCACTCTGTCTATCAGATCTAATTCCTTAAATCTATTTGTCACCTCTACTGTATATTCAACAGGGATATGATTTAATTCATACCTGAGTGGCCTAGTGCTTTTCCCTACTTTCTTCAGTTTAAGCCTAAAATTGCAATGAGAAGCTCATGGTCTGAGCCACAGTCAGCTCCTGGTCTTTTTTTTACTGACTGTATAGAGCTTCTCCATCTTTGGCTGCAAAGCATATAGTCAATCTGATTTCTGTGTTGACTGTCTGGTGATGTCCATGTGTAGAGCCGTCTCTTGGGTTGTTGGAAAAGAGTGTTTGCTATGACCATCGTATTGTCTTGACAAAATTCTATCAGCCTGTGCCCTGCTTCATTTTGTACTCCAAGGCCAAACTTGCCTGTTATTCCGGTTATTTTTTGGCTTCCTACTTTAGCATTCCAATCCCCCATGATGACAAGGACATCATTTTTTTGTGTTAGTTCTATAAGGTGCTGTAGGGCTTCATAGAACCGGTCAATTTCATCCTCTTCAGCACTGGTGGTTGGGGCATAGACTTGGACTACTGTGATATTGAATGGTTTACCTTGGATTCAAACTGAGATCATTCTGTCATTTTGAGGATTGTATCCCAGTATTGCTTTTCCTACTCTTTTATTGACTATGAAGGCTACTCCATTTTTTCTGGGGGATTCTTGCCCACAGTAGTATACCTGATGGTCATCTGAATTAAATTCACCCATTCCTGTCCATTTTAGTTCGCTGGTACCTAAGATGTCGATGTTCAGTCTTGTCATCTCTTGTTTGACCACGTCCAGCTTTCCTTGATTCATGGATCTTACATTCCAGGTTCCTATGGAGAAAAAATCTTTACAGCATCGGACTTTCCTTTCACCACCAGACACATCCACAGCTGAGCGTCCTTTCGGCTTTGGCCCAGTCGCTTCATTCTTTCTGGCGCTACTAGTACTAGCCCTCTGCTCTTCCCCAGTAGCATATTGGACGCCTTCCGACCTGAGGGGCTCATCTTCCAGCGTCATATTGTTTTGCCTTTAGGTACTGTGCATAGGGTTTTCATGGCGAAGATACATGAGTGGGTTGCCATTTCCTTCTCCAGTGGATCACGTTTTGTCAGAACTCTCTGCTATGACCTTTCTGTCTTGGGTGGCCCTGCATGGCATAGCTCATAGCTTCATTGAATTATGCAAGCCTCTTCACCACGACAAGGCAGTAATCCATGAAGGGGATTGTACACTGTATGTTGCTTTATTTCACTATTTATTTCAGCAAATAGTTTTTGGAGGCAATGTCTGGTTCATCAGTTATTGTTATTGAATTTTTCCAAAAATGTTGGAGAAATTGTTTAGCAATCTTTCACAAGAACCTAGCTGCAGGTTTATGACCATACTTCCTTATGCATATAACATTGATGATTGATGATAATTATGTGCCAAGTCAATTTTAATTATTAGTGACCACATTAATAGATTTTACTCCAAATGATCAAACTGCTCCTTCAGATTTTCCAACGATGCATTCGTAGCAGTTATAATTCAGTCTATTCACCTTGGTGCTGGTTGTTCTTTTTCCCCTCTTTTTTTAAAAAAAAACCTGTGTTCAGATTATACATTTCTCATATTAATTTGAGCCAGGTCCTTTGTGTCTTGAGTCAGAACACTGGACTAAACTGTTCTATTTGTTCTCTTAACATTCCATGGTATTCCCTGGAATCTTCTCCAATACCAAAAACAAGCAACCAAACAACCAAACTCAGAGAACACCAAGGACTCCACCTACTGAGAAAGCCTCCATTTGGTGACTCTGAATAATGGATTCATTTCAGTTACAGGTACTCCTTGACTTACTAGCACAATTGGGATCAGAATTTCCACAATAAATCAGTGCGGTCGAACAGACATGGTTCTACAATTATTGTTTTACTATGGTTGCAAAGTGAATCACTGTGGTTGTTAAGTGAATCATGAGATTATTAAGCAAATCACATAATTTTTCAATGAATACAGCTTCCCCAATGGGGTTGTAAATCATGGCCGCAAGACTACAAGATGCTACGATCGGTCATAAATGAGGTCTAGTTGCCAAGTACCCAAATTGTGATCATGGGACTGCCGAGGTGGTACAATGGCCATGAGTGCAAGTACAGGTTGTAAAGCACTTTTTCTGAGGCTGTTGTACTCTCCACCAGTTATAACCTCTGTAGGGAATATTGTATACCAAGCCTACAGTCCCACCTTAAACCTGAAAGTCGACTGGGTGGCTTTGTACCAGTCCCTCTCAGTCCAACTCACTCACATGATTATTGTTATAGGGAAAATAGGAGGAAGAAGGCATATTATGTATAGTACAGTATGTCCACTGTTTTGAGTTATTTATAAAAGTAATAAAATTAGAATAAATATAAATAAATTAGAATATATGAATTGATCTCATAAATGTGAATTTCTATTGCTGGCATTTTGATTCATCTTGGAAAATTTATCTGGTTGCCAGAGGCAAACATATCATTCCATTACTTAAGTGAGGTTGCCATGGAAAGAAATGAAGTGGTCTTTAGATATTTGAAATGAAATGTTAAGACAAGAACTATGCAGGATGCTGACCATAGAGGAGAATTCTGCAATTCACTTAGTGGATTGAGACTGATGGTTTATATGTACCTTGAAGAGAAGAAGAAAACAAAACCAGAATAAATGATATTTCCTTTTGGTAGCTAGAATTTGGAAATGAAGAGAAGGTCAAGGAAAAAACACTATTGGTTGAGTCCACTTAAGTAAATTCCAGAAAGGATTAAATTAGATAGTTATTAAAGTCTATTTTTATCTTATTTTCAAGTATGGAACAGTTTTCTTTGACATTTGAAAATTATTACCAAAAGTATAATTTACTCAAAACTGATGCTTGTGTCTTTGTATGTGTCTAAAAATAAAATTGACAATGATTTTGTAATGTTGTATTACAAAATTTGTTTTGTCCTTATGTGATTTAAATAGAAATTAGACAGAAATATGCTATATCACAAGACAGCTAAAGAGATCCTTGAACTCTTTCTAAAACATCTTGTTTTTTTCTTCTTTTTCTGTTGCCAAGGGAACCAGTTTAATGTAAAATGAATTCTTTGTCTCCTGCTCTTTGCAAAATTGTTTGAACCATCCCATCTTATAAAACATTGCTTCCTGGCTGATTCCCAGCAACATAAAATCTGTGCTACTCTCTCTCCCTGTCTAGAATAAAGGAAGAATGTAATCTCCAATTTGATGCCTGAATGAGTAAAATTCCATTTATCAGAACCTTGAACATTATAGATTATATTTTTCTGAAAAATGATAGGATTATATTCTTATTTCTGAGGCATATATGCAATACTTATCTTTCTTATATTCAGGTTTTTTAAAAAATAACTAGTTTTCTAAGCATGAACTGATGGGGATGGAGTGGGAGAAAACATTTAAATTTTCTCTAAAGGATTTTATCAAGATTTTTAATACCATAAAAATGATTTCTTGCTTAGCTCTTCCTGCTCATCAAAATCAAACTGAGCAAGTGAGTAGAGGCAGTTTACTTATTCAGTGTTTTACAAGTATGTAAGTTATCCATGTAACTTCTCTCCTGTAACAATAAATCTAGCAAGAAGAATAAAAGCGGAATTGAAGCTATGAATGACTTCTTTCTTGATTTCACAATGTTACCTGCTGGTAGAAAATGCCCAATGAATCTATCAAGTTTGTACTCTATATAATGTCCATCTCAAACTTTCAGCTTTGGAATTAATTTTGCATGAATGTTGAGCGTCTAAAAGTATCTGTAATGCTTCTGATCCTGAAAGATTTGAGAATTTAGGGGGCTTTGTGTCCTAAATATTATTTTTAGAGTTGAGGCTTTCTTCATGAAACTTGTGGATATGATTTGCAGCACCAACCCCGATTTAGAAAAACCACTGCTTTGCTGACTGAGAATAACAAAACAGTTAGGAAGCACTAGCCTGGGAAAATGGGCCTAGGGCTACAACTATCACCTGTTAAACTTTGCCATCCAAACACACATTTGTTCTAGTCCAATTATTATTTCTAGAACTTAGGACTTAAAATAATAAAGTTGGAAAGGACTTCGTAGTTCATCTAGTTCAAACCCCTATGCAAGCAGGAGACCCTATACCATTTCTGACAAATGGCTGTCCAATCTCTTCTCCAGTCTCTTCCAGCCTCCATTGATGAAGCACCCACAACTTCTGAAAGCAATCTGTTGCATTAGTTGATTAATCTCACTGTGAAAATATTTCTTCTTATTTCTAGGTTGAATCTCTCCTTGATCAGTTCCCATCCATTCTTGTCTGGCCTTCAAGTGCTTTGGAAAATAGGTTATCCCCCTCTTGTCCATGACAGCCCCTCAAATATTTGAACACTGCTATCATGTCATCCCTGGTTCTTTTCTTCACTAGATTATCCATGCCCAGTTCTTTTTTTTTTATTGAAAAGTTTTAACATACAATTTTTCCCTTAAAAAATCCCCCCTCCCCCACCCTTCTCCCTCCCCCCCTACCTCTCCCCCCTCCCCCCCTCCCCCCCGACTTCCCAGAGCTAAATACAAGGTATATATAAAAAAACAATCGTAAACAACCATATACTAACAACCATAAATTCTAAAATCTATCACTCTCTAGCTTATATAGGATAAAACAAACCTTATAATATTAAGTATATATAAAAAACAAAAAAAAGATGACTTATTCACATATAAAACTTCTTAACCCTATACTTATTCTGAATACACTCAAGCCATGCCCAGTTCTTGTAACTGTTCTACATATTTAGCCTCCAGGGCCCTAATAATCTTTGTTGCTCTTCTCTGCACTCTTTCTAGAATCTTGACATTTTTTTTATAGTGTGGTGACCAAAACTGGATGCAGTATTCTACACAAGCAATTCATAGAATAGAGGAAATATTAGGAACTTTGCCATATTTGCCACATTCTTATTGGTTGCAAAATCTAGATTGAAGTTTAACATACAAAAAAATAATAAAAGTATTTACAAGAAGGCAGGCAAAATGAAGTTATTAAATATAGTGAATAGGGTATTTGGCAGTCACAGATGTATGATGGATACTTATTTCCAAACTCAACAATCTGATTACATTTTCTATCTTTCGTTTCATAATAATGTCTAAGGAAAATAGATATCCGTGCTACTGAGAGATCAAATATATTTACATACTAAATGTTGTGTATATTAACCTATATATAAAAAACTCATTACTTGTGGTTATTAGGTATTTGAGTGGTGCGGTGGCCTAGAGGTGAAGATGCTCACCTCCCACTTGAAAGGTTAAGAGTTCAATCCTAGGTAACAACAGATGTTTCTATATCAGGGTACAAAAAGAAAATATCTGCTGTGAACTGCACATAGGCTTCAGGAAGGGCATCCGGCCAGTAATTGCTCAGGTCCATTCAGTTGCCCTGATTCCACCCTGATAAAAGGGATTACAGGATTGTAAAAAGAAAAAAAAGGTATAATATCAACAGTATATCCCTAGTTACAGGTATCTTCTTATAAAATGAAGTTCTTAGTCTGATGGATAAAATATGCTAGAGATGACTAACCCAAAGTTTGCATATCAGCGATGAACTTGCCTAATTAAGAAAGATGCAGATGGTTGTGCTACCTAGCAATTTTCACCTCACTTACTGCAATTATAGCCCTTCCCTGCAGACTTACACTGTATAAATTATGAAATCAGAAGGTACATGACGATGCACCTGTTTCTATTCATAAAGAAGTCTAACACATTCTTCTTCTTTGCAAAATGTGTGATTGTTGCTTCAATATTACTCTGGAAAGAGCATAAATTCATTTTTTAAAATCTAAGAAAAGAAAGAGATTAACAAAACCTGGCAGCTAAACCCAGCAGCATAAGGTTTGGAGTTCACCCTCTTTCAGTGCTCTTTTGATCTACTGCAGGGGTGTCAAACTCAATTTCATTGAGGGCCGCATCAGCATTGCGGTTGCCCTCAGGGAGCTGGGTGGGCGTGGCTAGAGTGTGTATGGCCTACTGGGTGGGCGTGGCCAGCTCTACATCGTTCGCATCAAGGGTGCCTATGGAGGCCTGGGCAGGAGTGGGACAGATCTGAGGGTCTCTGGCAGAAGGAGGGTCTCTGGGCCAGGGCCAAGGCAGTGGGAGCCGTTCCCTCACTGTTTCCAGGATGGCTTCACAGGACACATGAAACCACTTCGCGGGCCGGATCCGGCCCCTGGGCCTTGTGTTTGACATGTCTGATCTACTGGAAATGTCGGGATGTTGTAATCATAAGTATACATTTTTGCATAACTCAAAGTAATTGTGGGGACCCATATTTATAGCAACTGTACTGTTTTAATCAGGTAAAATCTACACCAGGAATGTCTGACCTTGGCAACTTCAAGATTTGTGGACTTCAACTCCCAGAATAACCCTGCCAGCTATGGGGTATTCTGGAAGTTGAAGTCCACAAATCTTTTTTCTTTTCTTTTAATGAAAAGAAGGACTAGGGGTGGTATGATAGCAGTGGACCCATATCTAATGAGCTGCCACAAAGAAGAGGGTTGTCAACCTATTTTCCAAAGGACCTCGAAGACAGGACAGGAGCAACCTAGAACTAAGAAGAAATTTTCTGACAGTTAAAACAATTAATCAGTGGGATGATTTGTTTCCAGAAGTTGTGGGTGCTCTAACACTGGATATTTTTAAGAAGAGATTGGACAATCATTTATCTGAAATGGGACAGGATTTCCTGCTTGAGCAGGGGGTTGGACTAGAAGAGCTCCAAGGTCCCTTCCAACGCTGTCATTCTGTTCTTCTTTATGGCATGTAAAATGTCATAAAATCTAACTCATTCTATTTGGTGCAATTTAAAAGCTATATCTATACACATCTCAGTCTAAATCTATGCTTAATTTTTGATGTTACTTTCTTTGTATTTCTTTCCATATAGATACTTGTTTCTACTGGACAATAATGAAGAAAAATGGAAGTGAATTGAAGAGACCTGTCACTAATGCAAAAAGTGATAAAATTTTAAGAAAATTTATCTTGCCATTATTCAGACAGCTACAGATTCTGACCCCAAACTTCCCTAGGAAAGCTGGGAAGTTATCAATTGTTATGTATGGGGATAAATAGAATACAAGCAGCGGCTCATTGTAACCATCAGGGGGTGCTGTGCTGCGACAGGATTGGCTGGGACGCAGCTGGCGAGAAAACCCAAGTAAAGGATTGGCTGCCAGTGCACCTGGCCAGGTATATAAGGGGTACAGGTAACCCCTATTGTTCAATCCGGCACTACAACCAATAAAGAGCTGCCTTGCTGAGTCCATCGCCTTTGTCTTGCCATGTGGTCAAGACCCACTACACGATAGTGGCGACGAGGATGGGATCCTGTTTCTCCTGAGGGGCTGAAGTCACTAAGGATTGGAGGAAAAAACAATTCCCCGAATCTTCCTCGCCCAGCTAAGCAGGCGCTTGCGGTCAGAAAAGCGCAGAAACAGGATAACCATGGCGCAGTATGGACAGGTCCTGCCATTCGATATGCGGCATCCCGAGAGATGGTCTTCACACCTGAGTCAGGTAGAAGGGTTCTTGCGGGCTAACCGGATCACTGATGATATCCAGAAAGCTGCATTCCTGACCTGCCTGAACGGCCCAGCGATCCATGACCTGGCTGTTAACCTATGCGCACTGATGGCAATCGAGGCCGTGTCGTACAAGGACGTCGTGGAGAAGCTGAACAACCATTTCAAGCCGTGAATGTCCAAACTCTTGTGGCGAGGCCAGTTCGACCAGCGGTGCCAGCGGCCAGGTGAGACGGCTTCTGAATTTATCGCAGTTCTACGGGAAGCTGCGTGCCTGTGAAATTTTACTAATTTAGAAGAAAGGTTGCAGGATCGTTTGGTGTGTGGGCTCCAGGACAAGCGACTGCAGCAGTGTCTATATGCCCGGCCGACAATCACACTACAAGATGCTCAGGATGAGATTTTGGCCAGCGAAGCTGAACGCAACCCATCAAACTCGACCCAGCAGCCCAGGCGGTTCCATTCATCATGGAGAGGCTGTAGATGGCGGAAGCAGAGAAGCGGTGGCGGAGGCTGAGATTGATGCCGTGCATCAAAAGCAAGGAAGACAGCAAACGCGGCGCGACAACAATGGAAGCCAGTGGAAGACACCAACGACTAGCAAATGCACAAGCTGCCACTGCAAAGAAACCACTCAAAAATGTGCTAGCTGCGGGTGAAACCATCCGAGGGCGACCTGCAAGTTCAGATCCGTTAAGTGTCGGTCCTGCGGTAAGACAGGACACATCACAGTCGTCTGCCGAAATCACACGCGGAACAACTTGCACGAACTTCAATCGGTGGACGCGTGGCCTAAAGTTACTGAGTGCCCTCATCTCAATTCTCCTCAGCCCTCTCCGACCAAATTACATGGGAACAAGGTGACCGTGTCACACACGGACATTCACCGGGTTCTCACACCAAAAATCACATTAGAGGTCCAATTGCAAGGGGTACCATGCAAGATGGAACTCGACTCCGGATCCGCAGTCTCCATCATTTCTAGTGATACATTTAGAGCAGTTTGCAGTCGGAGCAAACGGTGGGCTCCTTTGAAGCCCACCAACATTCAGCTAGCGGATTTCCAGCATGCACCCATTAAAGTTAAAGGGGTGGCCACCATGTTAGTGGGGTTCAAGAACTTCCAGTGTCCTTTGGACGTCCTGGTAGCCAAGGGCTGGAGGACCAGTTTAGTGGGGCTTAATTGGTTTCAGGCTCTGGGAATAGGGATCACGGGAATCCATAGCACCCAGACCAAAAGCCTCGAATCCATCTGCAAAACGTTTGCAGATGTATTTGATGGCAAGCTGGGTAAATACACAGGACCCCCAATTAAGTTTAAATTGAACCCCAACATCCTCCCCGTAAGAATAAAACCCTGTAGAGTTCCCTTTGCTCTCAAGCACAAGATTGAGAGCGAACTGGATAAATTAGTGGATCAAGGGGTGTTAGAACCCATGGACGGGGGAGAGTGGGAGACCCCAATAGTCACCCCACTCAAAGCCAACGGGGAAGTTAGAATTTGTGCGGATTATAAGGCCATGGTGAACCGGGCCCTAAATCCGCATGCTTACCCGGTTCTGACGGTGAGACACGTCCTCTCTGCACTCCAGGGTGGCGCCATCTTTGCCAAGCTCGATTTGGTGCAAGCATATCAGCAGCTCCCAGTTACCAGGGAGACGGCAGATGTGCAGATGATCGTGACACACAGAGGAGCCTTCAGAGTTAACCGTTTACAGTTTGGTGTTTCTGTGGCTCCTGGAATCTTTCAGGAGGTGATGGAGAGGACTCTGAAGGGCATACCTGGAGTATGCCCATACTTTGATGGTGTCCTCATTGCTGGAGATTCTGAGGAGGTCCTGACTGACAGGTTGCAGGCTGTGTTAAGCAGATTCCGTTCTGCAGGGCTGAAACTTAAGAAGTATAAATGCAGTATTGGAGTGTCATCAACTGAATTCCTGGGGTTCAGAATTGATGCCAAAGGAATTCATCCTACTGATTCAAAGGTAAGAGCAATTAAAATGGCTCCTACCCCAAAAAACAAAGCAGAATTGCAAGCCTTCCTGGGGTTGCTTAATTTCTATCACGCTTTCTTATCCCACAAAGCAGCAATTGGACCAAGGTCCACGAGCAGAGTTTTAGGAATTTAAAAGACCTATTGTCCTGCAATTCCACTGTTACACATTTTATTAAAACCAAACCCATCTGCATCGCATGTGATGCATCCCCTTATGGAGTGGGTGCTGTCCTAAGTCACATAGAGGACAATGGGGAGCAGAGGCCTATTGCTTATTACTCCCAGACACTGTCAAGGCCAGAGAGGAATTACACCCAAATAGATAAGGAGGCCCCGGCAATAGTGATGGGGGTCAAGAAATTTCATGATTACTTATATGGCAGGGAATTCACTATTTTCACGAACCATAAGCCTCTGCTGGGGTTGTTCGTGACTGACAAGCAATCCCCACAAATTCTATCCCCCAGAATGATGAGGTGGTCCATATTCCTTTTAGCATATTTGTGCAAACTGGTACACAAACCAGGAAAGGATATGGGCCATGCAGATGCATTAAGCAGATTACCATTAGCCACTACAGAACCGGATCCAGTGCCTGCTGAACAGATTATGGCAATCCAGGATCTCCCAGAATGCCCACTCCATGCTAAGGACATTGCTGCCACTACCACAGCAGATAAGGTCCTCAGCAGAGTACAGGCATAGGTAGTTTCAGGGTGGCAAGAAAGGAGTCCAGGCCTGGAATTCCAGGCATTCTTCATGAGGAGACATGAGCTGTCTTCTCACAAGGGATGCCTATTATTGGGTAGCAGAGTCATCATTCCAGAGAAACTTAGGGACAAGGTCTTACAGTCACTACATGAGGGACACCCTGGCATAGTCAGGATGAAAGCCTTAGCCAGCAGTTATTTGTGGTGGCCGGGCCTGGACAAGGCTATTGAGGAACAGGTAGCAGGTTGTTACACATGCCAAAGATCTAGGCCAGAACAGCTACACGCACCAGTACACAAGTAGGAGGTGGCACATAACCCATGGTCCAGAGTTCATATAGATTATGCTGGCCTGTTTCAAGGTCAAACTTTTCTAGTAGTAGTAGACAGTTACTCCAAATGGTTAGAGGTAGTACCAGTGATGAGTATGACCACAGCCAAAATGGTCCAGGCACTCAGGGGACTCTGCTACACATGGTCTTCCTGATGTGATAGTTTTGGATAATGGCCCACAATTCACATCTGCTGATTTCCAGGATTTCACGAGGGCCAACTTGATTAGACACGTCACCTCCGCGCCCTTTCACCCGTCGTCTAATGGGCAAGCAGAACGTATGGTGAGGACGACCAAGGATGTGTTGAGATGCATCATCAGTGGAGACTGGCATCAGAGGTTGGCCCAATTTCTTCTGGCACAACACACCACTCCATGCACAACCACAGGCAAGAGCCCAGCAGAACTGCGGTGGGGCAGACGTCTCATCACAAAGTTGGACTGACTCCACCCTGACAGAGTGGCCACAGACATAGAACAACCTTTACCCCCCAGGGAACTACACACAGGGAACCTGGTTTGGATCAGGAACTATGGGCCTGGACATGTGTGGATTCAGGGGGAGGTGATCGAAAGAACAGGGCTGTTGTCTTACATTGTTGAGGTTGAGGGGGCTTGTCAGGTCAGAAGACACATGGACCAAATCAGAAAGCGGGTTCCTGAAAGTTCACTGGGCAACCAATCCACCCAACCACAAACAATGGGCCCTGGGGAGGAGGAGAATCTTACGGACAGGGTACTGATGCCAGAGACTATTAGCAGGTCGGAACAGCAGCTGGAACAACAGGCTCTGAATCACCAGGACGATGTGGCTTCCAGAGCCCAGAGCCAGGTCTCAACCTATGACTCAGCTGTCCAGGGAGGAGAGCAACCCCTGAGAAGGTCAAGCAGGGCTCATAGGCCACCTGCCTATTTGGAGGACTATGTAAGGTCGTAAGGAAGGACGCAATGCGCCTACAACCACACAGAAGCATGTGTTAAAAAATAAAATTGTTTATTGTTTTTTTATGGGGGAAGGGGTGTTATGTATGGGGATAAATAGAATACAAGCACCAGCTCATTGTAACCATCAGGGGGCGCTGTGCTGTGACAAGATTGGCTGGGATGCAGCTGGCGGGAAAACCCAAGTAAGGATTGGCTGCCAGTGCACCTGGCCAGGTATATAAGGGGTACAGGTAACCCCTATTGTTCAATCCGGCACTACAACCAATAAAGAGCTGCCTTGCTGAGTGCATCGCCTTTGTCTCGCCATGCAGTCAAGACCCACTACACAATATCAATTGTGATTACCTAACCCTCAGTTCCAAATCAAACTCTTTCACCAACCAAATCTAGAGGTGTTTTTTTTTCCTTAGATGGCTATTTCCTTTTGCTTCTCCAACACCTCTATAGATGGGTATGTGTCTTTCTGGACAGGAGTCTGAGTAGGAAAACAAGCTCCTACCACTCATAATAAGAAAAAAACCCTAAACATCCTGCCCCCACACTTGCAAAATGGTGCAAACCAGGAGTGTCCAACCTTGGCAATTTTAAGACTTATGAATTTCAACTTCCAGAATACCCCTGCCAGTCATGGAAATCTACAAGATTTAAATTTGCCAAATTGGAAATTCCTTGTATAGATCCTTCTCTTTTTAAAAAAGAAACTTTACTACTCCCGGTTGGTTGCCTAGAATTTGAGTTTTCCAGGCTTTGTTCACAGCCTAGATTGGCAATTTTTGATTAACTATTTGTATATGAAATTCTTTTTTTTATTGAAAAGTTTTACAAAATTTTTAATAATAACCCCCCCTCCCCATCAACCCTCCCCCCTTCCCTCCCCCCCCCAGACTTCCCAAAGCAGAATACAGGGTATTACATATAGCAATCTTATGCAAACATATGCTAAATATCTATTACAACGTTAACAAACCTTCCACCCTTTAACTCCCTTATAAAAAACCTAAAATAATTATAATAACACTTCTATAATTGTAAAAATTATTCATATGCTATTTGAAACTTTTTAGTCCCATATTTGTTCTGAATATAATCAATCCATCTTTTCCATTCCAAAATATATTTTTCTTGTGACTGTTCTTTCAAATATGCTGAAACTTTTGCCATTTCAGCTACGTCCATTACTTTAAGTATCCATTGTTCTATTGTAGGTAAATCTTCTTTCTTCCAATGTTGTGCCACCAACAGTCTGGCTGCCGTTATCAAGTGTAACATTAATTTAGTTTCTATAACAGTACAATCCGAAATAATCCCCAATAGGAATAGCTGTGGAGTAAATCTTATTTTTTTCTTAAAGACTTTCTGAAAAATCCACCATATTTTTATCCAAAAGGCTTTAACATTTTTACATGTCCACCATATATGATAATAAGTTGCCTCTTCACTACCACATCTCCAACACTTAGGTGGTTGATTTGGATACATACATGCTAACTTTTTAGGATCTAAATGCCATCTATAAAACATCTTGTAAAAATTCTCTCTTAGGTTTTGTGCTTGCGTAAATTTTACATTTCTAACCCAATTTTTTCCCCAAGTATCCATCATTATGGGCTCTTGAATATTCTGAGCCCATTTTATCATACAATCTTTAACTAACTCCGATTCTGAATCAATCTCTATAAGAGCATTATATAACCTTTTTATATGCGATTGACTTTGATCTCTAATTTGCTTTATCAAATTTTCATCAGCTTTTACTATACCAATTTTCTAATCTTCTATCCATCTAGCTTGTAATTGTATAAACTGAAACCAAGTCTGTACTATCTTTTCTTCCTTTAAAACATTTAAAGGTTTCAGTTTCAAAATATTCCCTTCCATCCTAAGAAGTTCTTGATAGGTAATCACATCTAGTTTCTGCTCCACATTTATATTTCCTATTGCATGTCTAGGTATTGCCCATATAGGTATTTTATTATTTAATATATATTGGTACTTTTTCCAAACTTGGAGCAAAGTGTTCCTTAAGATATGAGTCTTAAAAATATTATCCACCTTTTTGTCATAAAATAAACACGCATGCCATCCATACAATAAATCATACCCCTCAATATTCAATATTCTTTCATCCGTTAAATTGAACCAATCACTAATTGTTGATAACACAACTGCATCATAATATAATCTCAAGTTGGGCATCTTCAAACCCCCTCTCTCACGTGCATCTTGCATTATTTTAAGCTTTACTCTCGGTCTTTTCCCTGCCCAGATAAATTTATTAATACCTTTTTGCCACTCATTTAAATTTGCATCTTTCTTAAGTATTGGTATCATTTGGAACAAAAATAAAAATTTTGGTAAGACATTCATCTTCACAGCTGCTATTCTCCCCAACCAAGACAATTGTAATTTTTTCCAACTATCAATCTCCTTTTGTACTTTTTGCCATAACAATTCATAATTGTTTTTATATAATTTCACATTCTATGCTGTGATATATACCCCCAAGTATTTAACCTTTTTACTATTTCAAATCCTGTTGATTTTTCTAACGCTTCTCTTTGTTTTATAGTCATATTTTTTGTTAATATTTTAGTTTTTTGCTTATTAACTTTAAATCCAGAAACTTGTCCATATTGTATTATCACATCCAGTAATTTTAAAACCGATTGAGTAGGTTGACTTAAAGTAACAACCAAGTCATCTGCAAACGCTCTCAATCTATAATCTTGATGCCTAATTTTAATTCCCTTTATCTTATTTGATACATGTATTTTAATCAATAATATTTCCAGTGTTAGAACAAACAACAATGGTGATAAAGGGCATCACTGCCTTGTTCCTTTTTCAATTTTACAAATTTCTGTTAAATTACCATTAACAATTATTTGTGCCATTTGCTTTTGATATATTGCTTTAATAGCCTGTAAAAAATAATCCCCAAATTCCATCTTTTCTATTACTTTCAATAAAAATTGCCAATTCAATTGATCAAAAGCCTTCTCTGCATCTATAAATATCAATGCAGCAGAGACTTGGTTGTTTCTTTCCAAATATTCCAATAAGTTAACAATTTGTCTTACATTATACCTCATTTGTCTACCAGTTATAAACCCCGACTGATCATTATGTATCACTTGTTGCATTATATTCATTATTCTATTTGCCAATACTTTAGCAAATATCTTATAATCAGTGTTTAAAAGAGATATTGGTCTATAATTCTTTGGTTGACTAAGATCTTGATCCTCCTTTGGAATCAATGTTATGAAAGCTGTTCTCCATGATGGGGGCACTACTCCCCCAAGTTGAATTGTTGTAAATAAGTCCTTCAAAGGCTCCACCATTTCTGACTGCAAATTTTTATAATAACTAGCTGTCAATCCATCTGTCCCTGGTGATTTACCCAATTTCAACTGTTTATTTGCTAAAACAATCTCTTCAGAAGTTATTAACTGATCCATTCCATCCCGCTGCTCTTGAATAACCTTAGGAATATTCACCTCTTGTAAATATTTATCTATATCTATACTTTGAATTGTATCACTTGCATATCATTTAGAATAAAATTCTGAAAATACCTTTCTGATAATATCTTGTTGATAAACCTTTTTACCTTTATATTCTATTTTCTCTATCGTCCGAGACTTTTCTTTTTTCCTTAACAAGTAAGCTAACCATCTACCTGGCTTATTAGCATTATAAAAAGCATTATGTTTAGTGTATCATATGTTGGTTGCCACCTGGTCTGCCATCAACATATTAAACTGCCCTTTCAATAAGTTAATTGTTTCTTTCACTTTCTTATCAGCTGGGTTCAAGATAAGTATCCTCTCCTTCATCTTTATTTCCTCTTTTAACTCCTTTCGCTTTTGTTCCTTTTTACGTCTATACTTTGCATTCAAATGTATTAGGACTCCTCTCATATAAGCTTTACTTGCATCCCAAACCATTTCAATCGAGGTGCCCTTATGCATATTCATTACAAAAAATTCTCTCATTTGTTTTCTACATTCATTCACAATTTCCTCATATCTAAACAAATTTTCATTTAATCTCCAAGATCTTCTATCCCTTTTCTCTTGAACCAGTTCCATCCACACTGGACTATGATCTGTTAATGTTCTTGGGCATATCTTAATTTTCTTCACCCTAAAAAAAATCATTGGTAATTAGTATAAAATCAATCCTTGAAAAAGATTGGTGCCTATCTGAAAAAAATGTAAAATCCCTCTCTTCCATATTTTGCTCTCTCCAAATATCTCTCAATTCCAGGTCATCCATAAGCTCAAAAAAAGATCTAGGCAGTTTCGCATGGTTTGATGTTCCATTAGAAGACCTTCTTTTGTCTTTTCCTGTGTCCAGAACTCCATTCCAATCTCCCATTGAAATACAAGATTTATAATCCCATTGCATTATTCTGTCATGTAAAAGTTTATAAAAATTTTCTTGATGTTGATTTGGTGTGTATATTCCAACCAAAAGTATTATCTTTCCTTCTATTATAAGTTCAATAGCAATATATCGTCCTTGTGCATCTGCTTCAATTAATTTAGCAGCTAAATCTTTCATTAAGTATATAACTACTCCAGCTGGGGTGGGCTTGGCTCAGGACTCCCCTTTCTCTCTCTGCTCCAGATTGGACTCCTCAGCCGGAGTGAGAGGACGACTGAGGTTGTCCTTTGGATTACCATCTCAGGTGAGAGCTGAGATGGCCTTGCGGACTAAGAGATATGCCTACTGGACTTCTTTTTCCAGCTATATACCATCATTGAGCGATCCTTTGGACATATTTATAACATCTGCCCTAAGAGACTATCCTAGCGCTGTATGGTTTACCGTTACTCCGAAGCAGACTTGTATGCCCTTAGGGGGGTTCCTGCCTCATGGGCGCGACCTGTCGCCTGTTTCCATACTCCCCTTAATGACGATCCCAAGTTTTGGGATTCCGAGAGGTGGCTGGGCTTAGATAGGGGCCTCGAGTTAAGACGTGCTAAGAGGCCCCTGATAAAATTTTTAGCCGGTTATTTTAAAAGGTTAGGAAGGGGGAGGGAGGGGGGGGTAGGGAGGGAATCTTTAACCGGCACTCAGTCTGGTCCTGTTAGAGGTCCTGACGGGACGGGGTCGGGGGAGGGGGCTGCTGGTTCTGGGAATGTGGGGGTGGGGCTTCAAATCCCCACGGCGATAGGGAATGGCAGCAGGTGTTTGCGCGGAGGGCCATATCAACATCCGGGATCGCGCCCCCGCTATCTCCGAGCGGTGGCGCGCTCCGACCCTCCGGTTAGCACCCTCTTACCCGGGGATGAGGGTGATCAGGCCCCTGAGCTCAGGTTGGTCTATTTTAACGCTAGATCCGTAGTTAACAAAGCTCCCCTCATCCATGATCTGATCGAGGAGGAATGTGCGGATCTAGCGTGCATCACGGAAACTTGGTTGGGTTCGGAGGGAGGGGTGCCTCTCACCGAGTTATGCCCGCCAGGTTTCCGGGTGCTGCACCAGCCATGGGCTCAGGGCAGGGGTGGTGGGGTGGCAGTGGTTATTCGGGAAACTTTGTGTCCCCGGGAGGCCACCATTGTCCAGATGGCCGGGAGTGAATCCCTCCTCTTGAGATGTGGTCCTCGGGTTCAGTTGGGCTTGTTGCTTACATACCTGGCGCCCAGCTGTGTGGCAACAGCCCTGCCTGAGCTGCTCGACACCCTCTCAGGGTTGGCGGTGGAGTTCCCCAGGCTTATAGTCCTGGGTGACTTCAACCTGCCGTCACTGGGAGGGTCGTCGGAGTTAGCTCGGGAGTTCATGGCCTCCATGACAGCCATGGGCCTGACCCAGGTTATTGAGGGCCCGACTCATGTGGGGGATCATACTCTCGACCTGGTGTTCCTGTCTGGACAGTGGTTGGATGATCTGGGAGGGGGTTCCCCGTCCATCACCCCTCTGTCATGGTCAGATCACCACCTCCTGAGGCTGGTTTTCCATCATGCCACCCCCCGCCACTGGGCGGCGGAACCGACCAGGTGGTTCCGCCCCAGGCGCCTAATGGACCCGGATCGGTTCCAGAGGGTGCTTGGGCCTATACTTATCACCCTTACCCACAGCCCAGTCGATGCTCTGGTGGAGGCCTGGGAAACGGCTGCCACCAGGGCACTTGACTGCGTTGTACCCATGCGACCTCTGACCCGGCGCAGATCCCGTTGGGCCCCATGGTTCTCTGTGGAGCTCCGGGAGATGAAGCGTCGGAGACGAGGTCTAGAGAGCGGTTGGAGATCCAGCCGATCCGAATCCGACCGATTGCAGTTAAGAACCTTTATAAGGTCTTATCTTGCGGCGATAAGGACGGCGAAGTCTAACTACTTTGCCGTCCTTATCGCGTCCGCAGATAATCGCCCGGCCGCCCTGTTTAGGGTGACTCGCTCCCTCCTTAACCAGGAGGTGAAGGAGGATCCCTTGCAGGGACGAGCCGAGGAGTTTAGTCATCATCTGGCGGACAAAATCGATCGGATCCGGACCGGCCTGGACTCTGACTGGGCAGAGTCTGATGTGGAGGAATCAGGCGGTCTTGAGCACGTTATCTGGACTGAGTTCGACCCTGTTTCCCCTGATGATGTGGACAGGATCATGGGGAGACTGAGCACCACCACCTGTTTGTTGGATCCGTGCCCCTCCTGGCTCGCTTATGCGGCTCGGGAGGGAACACGAGGCTGGTTCCATGCAGTAATAACTGCTTCTTTGGAGGAGGGTGTCTTCCCTGCCGCCTTGAAGGAGGCGGTGGTGAGACCCCTTCTCAAGAAGCCTGCTTTGGACCCGGCTGCTTTAAACAACTATCGTCCAGTCTCCAACCTTCGCTTTTTGGCGAAGGTTGTTGAGAGTGTGGTGGCGCATCAGCTCCCTCTGTTCCTGGAGGAAACTGATTATCTGGACCCGTACCAATCGGGTTTCAGGCCCGGACACAGCACGGAGACGGCATTGGTCGCGCTGGTGAATGATCTCTGGAGGGCAAGGGACAGGGGTTGCTCCTCTGTCCTGGTCCTATTAGATCTCTCAGCGGCTTTCGATACCATCGACCATGGTATCCTGCTGCGGCGTCTCAGGGGGTTGGGAGTGGGAGGCACCGTTCTACGGTGGTTCTCCTCCTACCTCCAGGGCCGCTCGCAGTCGGTGTTGATGGGAGGGCAGAGATCCGCCCCTAGGCCTCTCATTTGTGGAGTCCCTCAGGGGTCGGTTCTCTCGCCTCTCCTGTTCAACATCTATATGAAGCCGCTGGGCGAGATCATTCGTGGCTTCGGGGTGGGGTATCACCAGTACGCTGATGATAACCAACTTTTTCCACCCCGAACCAACCCAGTGATGCCCTCGCCGTGATGTCCCGGTGCCTGGAGGCGGTTCAGGTCTGGATGGGGAGAAACAGGCTTCGTCTCAATCCCGCCAAGACTGAGTGGCTGTGCATATCGGCATCTCGGGTTAACCAAGTTATTCCACCTCTAACGATGGGGGGTGAGGTGTTACCCCCCGTTGATAGGGCTCGCAACTTGGGCGTCCTCCTGGATTCACGGCTCAATTTTGAGGATCACATAGGAGCCGTGACCAGGGGGGCTTTTGCACAGGTTCGCCTGGTGCGCCAGTTGCGTCCCTATCTGGACCGAGACGCCCTACGCACAGTTACTCATGCGCTTGTGACCTCCCGTTTGGACTACTGTAACGCTCTCTACATGGGGCTGCCCTTGAAGACCACTCGGAGCCTTCAACTGGTGCAGAATGCGGCCGCGCGAGTTGTAATGGGGGTTTCCCGATACTCCCATGTAACACCTCTACTCCGCGAGCTGCATTGGCTTCCGGTTGCCCTCCGGGTGAAATTCAAGGTGCTGGTTATCACCTATAAAGCCCTACATGGCCTGGGTCCGGGGTATTTGAGGGAACACCTGCTGCCGGCATCAAACGCCCTTCGCCCAGTGCGCTCCCACAGGGAGGGTCTGCTCAGGGTCCCGCCGGTAAGAGATTGCCGGCGGGTGACACCCAGGGATAGGGCCTTCTCAGTGGGAGCGCCTGCCCTCTGGAACCAGCTGCCGGTGGAGCTGAGGACTGCCCCCAACCTCCGATCATTCCGCCGGGGCCTGAAGACCTGGCTCTTTGAGCTCTCGGGCCCAGGCTGAGGAGAAATTTATTTTAATTGGGTTTTTTTTTATTGAAAAGTTTTAAAATACAATTTTCCTTTAAGAATCCCCCCTTCCCCCTCCCTCCTCCCCCCTCCCTACCTCCCCCCCTCCCCCCCTCCCCCCCCCGCTTCCCAGAGCTAAATACAAGGTATAAATATAAAAAGCAATCATAAACAATCATATACTAACAATTATAAACTCTAAAATCCATCACTCTCTAGCTTATATAGGATAAAACAAACCTTAATAATATTGAATATGTATAAAAAGAAACTAAGATAAGAAAAGGAAAAAAAAAACAAAAGAAGACTTATTCAAATGCTACATAAAACTTCTTAAACCTGTACTTGTTCTGGATAAAATCAATCCATTTTCTCCATTCCATAATATAGCGTTCTTGCGAATGATCTTTCAAATAGGCCGAAATCTTCGCCATCTCTGCCAGGTCGGAAACCTTTAAAGTCCACTCTTCTATGGACGGCAATTCCTCTTTCTTCCAATATTGGCCTATCAAAAGTCTTGCCGCCGTAATTAAGTTCAGCATCAGCTTAATGTCTACAACTGTAGCGTCTGCAATTATTCCCAACAAAAAAAGTTGCGGACAAAACTTTGTCCTCTGTTTAAAAATCTTCTGCATATTCCACCAGACTTTTATCCAAAAAGCCTTAACCTTCTTACATGTCCACCATATATGAAAATATGTTGCATCTTCATCACCACACCTCCAACATTTAGGCTGATAATTCGGATACATACTTGCAAGCTTTTTAGGATCTAAATGCCATCTATAAAACATTTTATAAAAGTTCTCTCTTAAATTTTGAGCTTGAGTAAATTTTACGTTCCTCACCCAAATCTTTTCCCACGTGTCCATTGTGATAACTTCCTGGATATTTTGGGCCCATTTTATCATACAATCCTTAACAAGCTCTGTTTCTGAGTCAATCTCTATCAATGCAAGATATATCCGTTTAATATGTGCTGGTCCCTGATTCCTAATTTGCTTTATCAAATTTTCATCAGTCATTGTAAATCCATTTTTCTGGTCTTCTTTCCACCTGGCCCGTAACTGAGTATATTGAAACCAATTTTGAACAACCTTCTCTTCTCGCAAGAGGCTATATGATTTCAAACACCAAACATTTCTTTCCAAACTGAGAATCTCCTTGTACGTAGTCAGATCATGTTTGAAGCCAGCATGTATATTTTCTATTGCGTGTTTTGGAATTGCCCACAATGGTATCTTAATTGGGTTTTTTTTAATAGTACAGGGTTGATTTAATATTTTTAATTGATTTTTAACTTTTGTATGGTTGATTTTTAACTCCCTGTAAACCGCCCTGAGTCCTCAGGGAAAGGGCGGTATATAAATGCAATAAAAAAAATTTTTTTTTTTATTAAAAAAATAAAAAAAAATTCTTGTTATCTGGGGCAGATGCAACAAAATGTACTCCCAATCTAGAGTTTGTCAAATACTTTTGGTCTACTACTCTAATATGTGTCTCTTGCAAACAAATAACATCATTTTTATATTGTTTCAAATAATGAAATATTTTTTTCCTCTTTTGTGGTGAATTTAAGCCATTAACATTCCAAGTTAGAAACCTGGTCGCCATCTTTCGCGACTAGAAGCTTTTGGAACAATTCTTGCAGTTTCATATGAACCTGTTGCTTTGGTCTTGCCCCTCCCACTGCTTCCGTTTTAGTAACTTCTTGAGTTTTAATTTGATCTTGCTGTTTCTGCTGTTCTTGCGCTTTTCGTCTGGCTGCTGCTTGCATCACTCTTTGGCCTCTAGGTTCCTCTGTTGATTTCAAAGGCTGGTCCATATCCACAACTAATTGTAGTTCTTCAACCAACAAATTCGAACCTTCCGCATAAATCTGTTTCTCTTCCATTTGAGCCTGTTTTTTCTCTCCTTCACTTCTTTGTTTTTCAGGAAATAGTGGCAAATCTGCTTTCAGCACATTAAAATAATTTTTTTTTGCTTTCCCTATTGTATTAAGTCAATATCTAGTACCTAAGTAGTTGACCACTATTCCAGCCGGTATATCCCATCTGAACTGATGCTGCCTTTTTTTCAATTCATTTACCAGAAAAGCAAACTCTTTCCTTTTTCTTAAATTTTTTGGAGGAATTTCTTTCAATATCAAAACCTCTTGATTTTCCACTTGGAACCTTTTATTATAAAAAGCTTGAATAATTTCATTTCGAATCACCCTCTTCGAAAAATAAATCACCACATCTCTTGGTAAATTCCTCTGTTTCACAATCCAGGAGTTGACTCTAAAAACTTTTTCAATTTCCCGTATATAATCCTCAACTTGCCAACCCATTATTGGAGCAAAGGCCTTTGCCAGTATCTTTCTCAGGTTTTCCTGTTTGTTCTCCTTCAGTCCTCTAATTCTTAAAGCAAATTCCATTTCTCTATATTGTAGCATTACTGTTTCATCTTCTATCTTTTCCATTTTATTTTGAGCCTCAGTCATCTTATCTTCCAAAGCAATATTGCCTCAAATTAATTCTTCCATATGATCATCCATGTTTTGAATATGTTGTGCCAATCCCTGAAATGCCAATAGAATATCTTCCCTTATTTCTTTATTTTTAATCTGCATAGTTTCTTTAATTTTCCAATCTCTTCTGACATTAACTCAAATTTATCATTCATTTTTTCATCTATTTTTTCCATCTTGTTTTCTATTTTCTCCATCTTATCATTTATTTCTTTAGTTTGAGATTTCAAAGCCTCCTGCAGGTCTTTTAATGTTAAAGTTTGGGGGGGGGCATTAAAGCCTGTAGGTTTTATTGCTGTGCTGGCGAAGTCCCTGCACTCCTGGGGGCCCCAGGTTTTGATGATTTTAATGACATCTTAAATCAATTTTATTCTCTGTATTCAAAAAGATTAATCAAGTCAAAATGTTATAGTCTTGCTGTTCTCTTCTTAAAATTCTTTTAGGTTCTTATAATTTTCTTATAGTCTTTACAGTTTTCAATATCCAAACAGCCACTTTCACTTTCAAAGCACTTTCGATTCTTTGTTACAAAGAATCATTCAGGCACCATCTTCCCTTTCTTTTTAAAATGACAGAAAGAAAGTTGAGATTCCAGAGTTAAAGTCTTATACTTGCTGTTTATACTGCTCCCACATCCGCTTTGCCTGTGTTAATTCCTCAAGATAACAATCAGATCAAGTCAAGTCCAGCAGGAGTGGATTCAGCGTCTTGCTCTGCTTTGAAGCAGAGAAATCCTTCGATCCGGAGTGTTTCCAGGCTTTGGGGGAGCTCTCAGCCTCCAAGCCCCAGAATAAACATTCTGGGGCTCTAAGGGAGCTCTACCCCTACCTGGAATCTCCCCTTCCCCTCTTCACCTGAGGGGAAGGGTTTTCAGCCGTGGAACAGCTGATTGTCGGCTGCTCTGTGGCTTTTACAGAGTCAGAGGGCTGGCGGTCGATTTCGACCATTCTCGCCGCTGAAGTGCCACCCGGAAGCCCTTGTATATGAAATTCTTGTAATGTTAATTCTTGTAATGTTAATTCTTCTCTCAGCACAATAACCAAACTCTGGAAACTATGAAACTTGTTTTAAAACTTTTGCAGAATTGAAAAGTTATTTATTTTCTTAATAGCAATTTATTCAACTCAGGCAATTATTAATTGGGAAATTTGCTCCAGATAACATTATTGTGGCTGGAATTCCATAATGGCCGGATGCTTTACAAAAATCAGTTGTGTCTTCTAAATCAATTGCCTATTTTTAAGAAGTTAACAAAAATGATATTGTTTATTTAATGTCACTTGAATATGAGTTTGAATATCATATCCTGGTAAATTACCTGGAAGCTGCTTTAAATTATATGAAATTTAAAAAATTGATGAAAACTGGTTTTATGTATATCAGGGATCCTCACAGAATGCTTAGCAATGATCGGCTGCAATTGATGTGGTGTTGAAGATGCAGTTCAGGAATTGGAGCATTAATTTACATTTTGGCTGTGGTTTATTCTTCAAGCTTGTTTCAATATAATTTCTGAAAGTTTCATTACCAAACTAGGTAACATCATCAGCAGGATTTTCTTGTCCTATTCTCCTTAGCTTAATTAATTAATTAATTTACAGATTTGCATTTGTCTGATTTTTTCAAATTAATAGGATATTAAATGTGACTGTAGACCAATCATTTGGTGCAATGAGCCTCTTTTTCTTAAATTATCAGGCACCAGGATTAAATTGCTATACTCAGAAGTTAACTATATCTGATCTTCATCAATGGACCCTTAAACCTTTTAAAAAAAATATAAACTTTTATAAAGATTTTTAAACAATAAGATCAATGTCTTCTTTTGTTCTATAACATAATTTTACACGTGATTTTCTTCTTTTTCTTTTGTTATGATCACTATTTTTAATACTATCATATATTGTTTCTAGTGTTATATGTTCATATAATTTTGTTAATTTGATATGACATTTTATTATATACCTGTTAAATGATAATTTTTGCCATTCAAAGGAATATCTATACTAAGCTCTCCTCCATGCTGTGATGACATGTTTCTGCTGGATTCTATGTATATATAGTATCTTTGCTTTAAATTAATCAAAGTAATTATTTTGTGAAATTTTGATATGAACAAGTGTATTTGCAGCACATAGACTTTCATGGATTACAGCCCACTATATTGATGTAATGAAGTGGTTATCTCTGTTGGTTGATGCAGGCAGAGAAAATTGTATATAATGATGTCCAAAGAATATAAATATGAGAAGTTAAGTTAAAGTCATAAATTTCTAATATTTTTCTTAAGTTTATCTTGCAGGAATTTCATTCTAATACCAAAATCAATAAAATCTCATTTTAATTCTGGAATTTTTCTTCGAAGTTTTTCAAATAGTATACTGTTGAGATATAATGTGGTTTGATGCTTCTGTTGAAATGGCCTTGAGAGTTAATTTCACAAAGAAAGTATTAAGGTGCTCTGTTGTTTCACTGCAATAGCTTCAATATGGATTTTCTTCGAGAAAAAAAGCTACTTTTTTACTACAGTATTTTCTATTGTTTAATGCTCTTCTCTTGTGCTGTCTTCAGGAACAGCGAGGTCATCAGAAATGACTTGTGATCTATGTTGGAAATTCAACTGCAAAAAGGACACTTTTTATCATCTTTGGTGGATTTGTGAGGAAGCAAAGACATCATTGGCTTTAATTCAGAAGTTTCTTAAAACTAAATATAAATTTGAAACAGAAGTTTTCATTTTAGGTTTGATGGACAGAGAACTTGAAAGAGCATTTGGAATTTTGTAATTATATATATTGACAGCAGCAAGAATCTTATAGTATGCATGAAGACGGAAAGACACACTAATTGCCACAATGGAGGAGTGGATAGTAAAGGTGATGGAGTTGATGGAGATGGTAAAACTGACTGTTTTAATTAAAGAGATATATATAGCTTTGTTTCTATTTGGAAACTGTTTCTGGACTTCTTGCTCGAAACTGAAAAAAATGCAACCTTGATTTGTATAAAAAGTAACTTGTTGATCCTAGCATATGTTGATGTTGCTGGTGTTCTTCTCGAAATTAGAACCCATCTAGGACAGCATAAGAATCTTTCTACTTGTTGTCAAAATCTCTTCCTTGTAAACCTCCGCATTCCCTTCCAATCTATCCCAGATTCTCTCCCAATTTTATGGGCCAAATCTTTAGCAGAGTAGACAGGAGGAGAAATAATCAGTTTCACATATGGTGTCCCTTCCTCTGGCAGATGAGCAGGAGTGAATAAAACCCACTGAACTGTGATTACTTAATAGCGGTTTTAGTGTGTTAATGCCATTATGCAGATATACACAGGTTTGCAATGAACATCCATATTTTACAATGGCATTCTAAATGTGACTGTCCAGATAATGGCCATTAATACAGCAAATATTTTGCTGTTGCATTGATTAAAAAGCTGATAATCCCATTACTTCTTTGCCCCACCTGATAAATTAATCCAATTTAGAACTGTTGAATAATTCATTCTTTGCTATGTTGTCTCTTTAGTTTTCAGTAAAGAAAATGCTTCATATTTTATTGTTTTCTTGGTTCTTATTAATTTCCAGACCTAACTGGGTATTCTTATAGCAATTTGCAGGGGAAATGAAGTTACTAAGAAAAGTGGTAATGTTTTCTGGTGTCCAGTCAGAGTGGAAGGCTGATTATGATAGGAAGATGGACTTTTCTCTTAGCATGCAGCTTAAGCTTGACTTTCAAATGTGTGTGTCACATATTTTTATATTTATTCCCAAGCTATCTCCTATGATATACATGAGTGTCTTGAACAAATAGGTCTTTAATGGGGGATGCTTGGAATGACCTCCCACCAGAAGAAACACTCAAATGTAGTTAAGGTAAAGGTAAAGGTTCCCCCACACATGCGTGCTAGTTGTTTCCAACTCTAGGGGCCAGTGCTCATCTCTGTTTCAAAGCTGAAGAGCCAGCGCTTGTCCGAGGACATCTCCGTGGTCATGTGGCCGGCATGACTAGACACCAAAGGCACACGGAACGCTGTTACATTCCCACCATAGTGGTCCCTATTTTTCTACTTGCATTTTTACATGCTTTCAAACTGCTAGGTTGGCAGTTGGCTTTCAAACTGCTAGGTTGGCTAGCTGGGATGAGTAACAGGTGCTCACTCTGCTACGCGGCACTTGGGATTCAACCCGCTAAACTGCCGACCATCTGATTGACAAGCTCATTGTCCTAACCCACTGAGCCACCGCGTCCGTTCAAATGTAGTTAGAAGCTGCTAATTCACCTTTCATAATGTTTGTCAAAAAAGACAGTGACTAACATATAATAAAAAGTTCCAATTACTTGATAAAAAGGCTCAAGGCAGGACTTAACTGTGGCATTTCAATGGAACCATAGTGTTTGATCTATGGTGCCAGTTATTGAATCTGTATTCTGTAGAGCTTGAAATGATAACGCAGGGAACTTTGTGGGTTTATCAATTTCTGCACCGAATATTTTTGAGAAACTCGGAGAGAAATAGTCTTGGGGGGGAGGGCAATGACACAAACAAAACCAGAAATTAATTTGTGTCATCATCTACTGGCATAAAATTGTTTCCTCACATTGTGTAGCTATCCAAATTGTCTCCATATGTACTTATAGATCTTTGCCCCTTCCAACAGGTCACGACATAGGAAAGCCTTCTAAAGAAATGTCTCAACTCATGTATTTTAGGTGCTGCATTTGTTTCAAGTATTCAATAGATATCCATGATACAGTATAAGGCAGTTGCATTGTTTTGTTTATATGTAAACTCTATGCTTGATGTGTAACTTGACAATGCTGTGAAACAGTTATAATATTGTGAAACAGTATCATTATTTTGCTAAGACATTCACTGATTTTGTTACTATCAACCTTAATTTTTCATAATATCCTGAGCAATGAGGGAAGACTTCCTTCCTTCCTTTTCTTTCTTTTTCTTTTTCTCTCTTTTTTCTCCCTCCCTCCCTCCCCTTCCTTCCTTTTCTCCCTCCCTCCCTTTCTTCACTTCTTCCTCCCTCCCTCACTCCCTGACTCCTTCCCTCCTTCCTTCCTTCCCTCCCTCCCTTCTTTCTTGATTATTTCCACAATAATTTTATCATTTTTTTCTAAGCAAAAGCTATCATCTCCACACTGAAAGAGTCCAGAAATGTGTTGCTATAGCAAATATTTAGCTAACTTTTTCATCTAATCTAGAGGGGACAAAGTGTTTGGTAAACACATAAGATTTGAAATTTGTGCTAGTTCTAAAATGGTCTAAATTCCAAGTTTTTAAACTGACAGCAGATGTTGAATTAAGATTGTTTGAATAGGAAAAACAGTCAACATGAAATGGATAATGTGGTGATAATTAGAATACTGAGTAATGAATAGAGGAAAACAAAATCATTCAGGTATATAAGTTCATTGGTTTTCCATGAGCAAATCAAATATCTAAATAACCTACCTTAAAAAAACTGTTTGTATAATAAAGGAAAGAGAATTTTATGATGCACTACATTTGGAATTTCTTGGGGAAATGCAAAACTGAAGTCAACACACAGAGGCATACAAAGATTGTGGTGTTATATTTGCTCTTAAAAAGGCAATAGGTAACAAAACTATGTCAACTACTCTTACTTTAAGCCTAGCCACATAAGGATCACAATTATACTTTCCCGTTGTGTAGGTAGTTGCTAATTGTTTCCACCACCATTACATGATCTTTGAAGTACTTTCCAGCTCAGCATTTATGAGCCAATTGTTTTTTTCTAACACCTAATTGTTAACATTCACAGATTGCTGGTCAATGTCTTCTAAAACAAACAAATTAAAAATATTATCACACATGAAAGGTCTTATGGAAATAAATGACATAGTATTTCCCCTGCATGTGCCTGCTCATGCTCTACCTGGTATTGTACAAATTTGGAAGATTTTTAAGAATAATTTCTATGTACATATATTAATGTGATATTTTAGACTGTTATGAAATAACACTTCTTTTTCTAACTTAACCAAATCTCCAATGAAATAGGTAAGATACTCTATTTTTTCCTTGGTTGGATAATTTGAAACACTGGAAATGTAAATTGGTGTTTATGTGGCATTTCAGCAAAAGAAGTATTTTGGGGAAAAAACCCCAAAAACCTCAACATAGAGGTATCATTTTGGAGTTTGCTGTTTTTGGTGTTCAGTGCTTCAGAAAGTTGTACTGTAGATCAAAGTATAGGAATTTTATATGTGAAGTTATTGTTCATTTCACTTATAGTTATCAATTAGTCTGAAGTTTCTTCAGGTAATTTTGCATGTCACCAATCTGGCCAATGAAATAATTTTGTAGTTCCAGATCAAGGTGACCATAAGCAGCTGTAACTTATGCTACTTCATTCATGCATTATGAATTTGAATATAGGAGGCATCAAGAGGAAAACTTTCTTATACAACCTTGGGGGGAAAAAACTGAGCTGTGTACTTTGTGATTTTGCCCTTGAAATGGAAATGGAAATCTATATCTTCTGATTTTCAGTTCTCCCTGCTCACCTATACACATAATTGAGGAAGTGTTTTTGGAGACAACATTAATAGGGCTAATCAATTAATTTTGCATTTGTACCTTGGGCTATTTTGTATGTGTACATTTGTACCTTGTGCTATTGTGAAACACATTCCTTTAGCTGAACTTTTAAATCTATTTGATGAGGAGCATTTATGTCTAGGAACATTGTCAATGAGCAAATCTGTGAAAGTTTTGTAGATCTCATTAAGTATTACCTTGATGTGTGGACTGTGCAAACAATTAAACTTTCAGGTATATTTCTTTAAGCCATATGATTAAGCATCTACAGGCAAAAACTAGGGAACAAGAAATAGCAGTGTCTAACCCATGTTTGAGTGTTAAAGGAGGAAGCATGCAAAGTGGGCCTTATGAGAAGCTAGATTCCACCAAGAAATCTCACAGAGCTTCTTCTGTTGAGAAGAAACAAGGAAATAATTGTTGGCTTTCGAATGCTGTTAAACTTTTCAGAGAGATTATGGGGGGGGGGGGAATGGAAGAGATCAATTGAGCAGACTTTATTTTAACAGAACTAGGAGATAATTTAGCTTGTTGCACAAGACTAAATAAATAAGGCAACAGATAATAAACCAGGTAGAACACGGGTGTCAAACTGGATTGTCACATGACATATCGTGTCATTTTTTGCCTTTGTGGAGCTGGAGTGGATGTGGCCTGCACATGATGCATCCGGCCCATGGGCCACCAGTTTAATACCCCTGAAGTGGAATTACCAGCTTAGAGGTGTAGCAGTTCCTTCTCCTTTATAGAAACTTTCTGCTAAATGGTGAATATGGTACTTAGGCAACACCTTATTTTATTCCTATGGAACTTTCTTTTGCAGTGCTCCTTTTCTGACAATTTTTTTTCTGGTGATTCACAGACATATGGACATCTGTTTGAGAACCATGGTCTGTGGTGGTTACAAATTCTTCAAGAGATATTTTCATATTTTTGTGATATAGTGGCCCAATTCACATTTTGCCCCAATTAGGGTTTGCTTAAGCACAATTGATTGATTAAATCACAATTTGCTGGGTTGACACATCATGCTAATCAGCAAACCATGGCTGGGCATGCACAACTGACACATTAAGCCAAGACCAACGAACCAAATTATGTCTTAGTGTTCTTTGTGAATTCATGCAGTGAACACTCTGTTCTGATGTTTGGCTGGGAAGTCCTGTATCTGCATATTTATTGCAGTAAACACTATCTTTGCAGGCTGACTAAGGAATTCTGGGAGCTGAAGTCCACAAATTTTAAAGTTGCTAAGCTTAAGAAAGACTGATTTAGTGACATCATTAGTTACCTCTGCTAAACCTCCCTAGGGCACTGCTGCTCTCCACCAGGACGAATTATAAACACTTAAAATAGGAGGATTGCAATTTTATCTCCTTTTGGCTATGTTTCCTCTGCTTTTTTAAAAAAGAGACCCAATCACTATTATTATTTAAACCTAATTTTGTTTATTTTGAAAAATTCTGCAGGGTATGTTAATTTATATCTTTTTTTACAAGTAAATAAGAGCCAGGAAACCAAATATAAAGTAGAACAGTCTGGTTTTATTATTTTGTCATCAAGAGTCATTTTTCTCCCTTCCCATTTTATTTATTTTGTAAAACACTTCAACTCTTTCCCCACCCCCCTTTCTTCTTCCTTTTTCTTCATTTTGTTTACAACGTACATTAAACTGTGAATCTGATGATGTTAGGAATTTGTGGAGATGTAGGGAAGTTGGTGACAACACAGTATTTTTTTTTACAACTTTACAACAAAAGAGAGTGTCTGACATGGCTGCATCTACCAGAGTATACCAAAGGTGGAAAGAAAAGGCACACATAGGTCTAAGAACCTTTACACACAAAGGGGTAAAAATGGGGCGAGGAGGAGGAGGAAAGACATGAAAGAGTCTAAACAGAAAACAAAACAAGAGTAAAAAAATGGGCATCTCAAGGTGAACCCCGTCATTGGTGTGATGTATATTATAAAGGCAGATCCCTGAACAAAACTGCAACAATTATTCATTTCTCCATTATGACATACTGCTTGGCTAGGAAGTGGCAGGGGGCACAGTGCCCTTCAGAGTTTAGGGACTGAGCTTCAAGGAGGAAAAACAAAAGTTTGCTTAACTTTTCATATGGCTCCCTCATAGTTTAAAAAGAGGCTGGGTGTGGTGGTTAAGGGGGAAAAAAAATCCCAGAAAGAAGCTTGCTTTGACTTTACACTACCCAGCCCACCAAGAACATACAAAGAGGCAGAGACAAAAGGAGAGCAGAGGCAGGTCCCTTTGGTTTGGATCATCCTGATTTTCCTAATGATTTTCCTAAATATGCTGCTCCCAGCCTGAAGATTTTTCCCCTCCAGGGAAACCATTTGTGAATGCTTTCCTCTCAGAGGCAATGAAACCAGCCCCACTGGAGTATAGAAACATCTTCTCTTCTAAAGCCTCGCTCCTCCTTCCCAAACATTCTGTCCAGACAATATCAAACATGCACATCAATTTCTCTCTCTTTCTTTTTGCCGCAGTAGGCTGACATAGCTGTAATGACAATTTACATTAGAAAAGCTAAGCACAAGCAACCCAGACTTTGTCAAACTACAGATTCCTGCACATGCTCTGCCTGTTTTCCCCACTCACCCATACAAATGAAAGCTGGATTTCTCTTTTACAACAAACAGTAGGTTGCAACAATTAACTGGGTTTGCTTTTCCACTGAGAACCAGCAGGAACCAGCCTGCTTTATGTTTATTTCCATTTTATTCTATAGGCTATACAATTTTAGGCCTGGATTGTTTTGCACCAGAATGTCAACAGCACACAGTGCTTGACTTTGGTGATACATCACATTACTGGCAATGAGAAAGGACAGGTTTCCATATAGAAGTGATACCAAAATATCCAGGTAGATGGATATGCTGTCACCAAACAGTATCTAAACTGCCAGGATAGCACAAAAGTAATGTGAAGGCCCAAATGAGCATGATTAGGATTTACATCAAAGCAACAGATATTGTCACCAAGCCTTGCCATCTTGTGGATCAGAGGGCTGTTAATTCTGCAAACCAAAATGTGAAACTGTCGATCCTCCAGTTCTTTAGGGCAGGACTCTCTACATCAGGGGTGTCAAACTCAATTTCATTGAGGGCCGCATCAGCATTGCAGTTGCCCTCAAGGGGCCGGGTGGGTGTGACCAGGGTGTGGGTGGCCTACTGGGTGGGCGTGGCTAGAGTGAGTATGGCCTACTGGGTGGGCGTGGCCAGCTCTACATCGTTCGCATCAAGGGTGCCTATGGGGGCCTGGGCAAGAGTGGGACAAATCTGAGGGTCTCTGGCAGAAGGAGGGTCTCTGGGCCAGGGCCAAGGCAGTGGGGGCCGTTCCCTCACTGTTTCCAGGATGGCTTCGCGGGCCACATGAAACCACTTCGCGGGCTGCATCTGGCCCCCGGGCCTTGTGTTTGACATGTCTGCTCTACATTATACTTGGCAACTTTAAGACTTATGGATTTTAACTCCCAGCACGGCCAGCTGAGGAATTCTGGGAGTTGAAGTCCAAGTCTTAAAGTTGCCAAATTTGGTAGATTCTTATTCTAGGGGAATAAGAAAGGGTAGAGATAAATAAATATCTGATGTATTTGAAGGAGAGGGGAAACGATTGTACATACTACAGTTCACAAATATACACAACTCAAGGTGTAAGGCACAAATTTACATGTGGGGAAAAAAAGATGTATTCTCATCAAAACAAACTCAAGAGTGATAGAACTGAACACTATGCCTGGGGGGAAATTAGCGTGCGGATGAAAAACGCACTGTGCATTTTTGTTTGTCGGTTTGCCATCTCACATGCAAGGATGAAATGAGATGGCAGAGATCGAGTGGGTGCCTTCACAGAAAGGATCAACTACTGACAAAATCTGTGTTCATGGCAGTGGGGCATGGAAGTGTTCAAAGAGTTTATTTTGTAAGACATTAGTATTTTAGGAAGAAAAGAACTTTAGGGAAAAATGACATAGTGGGAGGTTTCTTCCTTGGTCTGCAACCTGACTTTAAAAGCTGGAAGCCAGCCTGCAGAATGGACTGACACTGAAGTAAGCATTTTCTTCTAGTTTGCTTTCCATTAAAGATCAGAGAGTTCAAACACAAAAGTTCAGAATTCCATCACCAACTTATTTAACTCAGTGAATTTATTGGAAAAATAAAAAGAGTTTTAATTACTCTAGTTAATGGGGTTTCTCGTTAAATAGGCATAATTTTCAATGTATTTTGTTTTTCCTTCTGGAAAGAGTTGCTCATATGATGGTAAGCATAAGTGATTTCCTTAGGATTTAAAAAAAGACAAAAAAGATGAACAATAAATAATCATAGTTACTTGCGTTAACAGTCACATGTTATTCATTAAGAGAGAAGAGTAGCAATAACCTATGACAGAGTTGTTCTTGCCCAACATGGCAAATCTGCTATAATCAAAAGGCTGTAACACTGATGGGCTTTCACAGTACCTGCATATAGTAAGAGTCTGTCATGGTTCAGTAAGAGTTAGCTTAAACAATGAGTTCCTTTTGTCTTTTTTGTGAGTTGTTCCTTTCTCAGGGCATTTTTGCTTTCAAAGCACTCATTTCCCAGTTCTAGGATGTTCTGTGCAGTTAAAAGTGAAGGATCACAGTCATCTTTCGTGTGTGTGCTTTTGGCTCAATGTTTGCAGTTAGTCTTTTGAGTGAAGAGCTGTTGTATTGTGGGGGTGGGTCCTACAGTTGCAAACCATAGACTGTATGGCCCGATTCCTTAAAAATATTCCACTTTTCCCCAGAGCAGAATGTCCTTCAGCTTTGCAGTTTCTTGGTCAGTTGAAACTAGCATTGCCATTGCTGAATCCTGGTTTCTAAGGATATTCCATGGTCCACAGCTGTCCCCCCCACCCCACGGTGATTATGTACACGCATCATTAGGCTTCATGGATGCTGAAAGAGGGGAAAAGGAGGGCTTGGGGGGTACATCTGGTTTTAACGATGGTGTGCGTTTCAACCCTGATCTTGTCAGCGAGTTGTATGTGGTGAGACTGGGCTGCCTAGAAACAGTCACAGTCTGACCCTGAGTAGCATGGACTTGTATGGAGTCCACTCTTTGTGGGGCAGGAGGAGGGTTGTCTCCCCTGCCAAAACTCTGATTTCTTGAAAGGTGGGAGGAATTAGAAGAATTAGTGTTATTTCTTTTGAGTGTTGATGTTTGGTGATTTCTCGTAAGCGAGTTCGTGGGGTAGTTTCTCTTGTAGTCCACATTATAAGCAGAAGAATGCATCTCCAGTCGCTTTCCCAGACTGCTCTGAGCAAGAGAGGACCCAGGGGGACCAAGAGAAGCTTCCCTCTGGGGGACTTTTGGTGGCATGCTATCCAAGTTTTCCACAAGGTTCACCCCATGGTTTGGGCTTTTGCCACTGAGATGCTCTTTTATGGTTTTGTACTCAAGAGTAGCATTTTGGTCCTCCATGGCCATCTGTGCCACATCACTCATTTTAGGCTGATCAACATATTCATGCTGATAGCTTTGCTGAGAAATAGGCAGGACTACAACGCTTGGGATGTGACTGGGGGAAGCCCTGAGAGGAAGGTCTGTAGGAATCACAGGTGATGCCATAGGGGGAATATCTTTTGTGCAGGCATTGATGAGATTCTGGTTTCTTTCCCAGTCTCTGCTACCACGGCTTGGCTTCCTCTTCTGCTGAAGTGTCGGGGTGGACTCTGGAGTAGGTAGAGCAGCCAAATCCAGATGATGTTGGTCAGCTTTGATGAGCATCTTGGCCGTGCTTCCCGGAGTAGCAAGCTTACCATTGTGCATGAGAGGGGTGAGAATGGCTTCAGGCTTTGGCTCTTTGGACTGAGTGTCTCCAAAGAGACCGCTGAGCTTGGTGACACTGTTCATTGAGCCTCGACGAGATTGGACCAGCTCCTTCTCCTTCCTCTGCACAATGGTCACATCTCGACGCCGATGGTCACAGATGCAGTACACTATGATCCCCGAGAAGACAGCTCCCATGACAAAGGCAAGAATGACTGCTATAGCCAGGAGAGTGACAGGCACCAACTGATCATGCCCTTTGAGATAACTCTCACGGATCACTCCTGCAACAGATATCACAAAATGGTAAGCAGAAAAGTACATGCTCAAATAGAATGATTCACTTTAACATCACTACAACAATATACTAGATGCCGCTCTGGTACTCTGGCAGAAAAATTGGTTTGGATTACCGTATATCACATTTGGTAGAAAATTCCTCAAATGGTACTTTAATGTCTGTAGTGACTCTGGATTTTGCCAGTATGTTGTCCCTCTACTTTCCATTAATTGGCCAGGAACCAAACATGAGCTCTTCTGGATAGGATGGAAATTCATGTATCCAAAATGTTTTAGGAGATCTGCACTGAACAGAGAGTTATGACTAGATGATCTGTGAGATCAGTTTCATCTCTGTGATACTAGAACTATATTGTGATGAACATTTGCTTAACAATGTCATCATATTTTGCAGATCATTTGAATATATGTAGTAAAAATCTACACTGTTATAATTACAGGTAAAAAAATTGCAGCAGAACAACAATGAAGGTGATTATCCTGGATGACAAAACTTTATAGAAAGCCCAGATTTTTTTTACATAATTAGAATAATATTTTAATGAATCTGGTGTTTCATTACTCATTATGAAATTGAACTGTTGTTCCTTTTTATAAGTGTCATGAAAGACGCATGGTATATCTACATACAATGTAAATTTTATGATTTTAGAAGCTGAAATGTTTTTTTAAAGACCAATTTTAACATTAGTTCTCTGTGGAGATTAGTATGCTGCAATAAGAAATTTGATATTTCATATAAGGACTAATTAGCTAAGAATAAACCTGAAGAATAAACTTCTCTAACTTTCTAACATTCAGGTATCACTACTAAGTGTCGATTTTCTTTTTCTTAAATGTATATCCTGCATTTTTAACTCAACAAAGTTAAACAAGAAATACACATAATGTAAAGCACAACAGTAAAATCTATACATTTAAAATCTAATGCAGAAGCAGTATCAGTGCAATAATTAAGTCAAAAGTTTAGTGATAGAAACATGTTTTTGTGTGTCTCCTAAATATGGGGCCAACAGGACCAAAGATGTCTCCTTGGGGAGAGCTCTTCTAAGTCCATGAGTCACACCTACAAGACAGCCTTGTCAGAGGCAAACCACCTCTTATGGGGAAATAACAGACACTCCTGGGAACTTTTATGAATGGGTCTAATCCTCATTTAAATTCATCACCTCATATACTGAATAAATCCCATCACATTAAGCATGCATGTGATGAAAAAAGATCTTTGTCTTGTATTTCTCCTTGGTGGAGAAAAATATTTCTATCTGCTTCCAATACACATATTTTAATTTGATGATGATGATGATGATGATGATGATGATGATGATGATGATAATAATAATAATAATAATAATAATAATAATAATAATAATAATAATAATAATAATAATAATAGTAAAAAACTAATGTTGTTGTATTGAAAGATCCAAGGAGGCAGTTCTGGAATATTGTTATAGATTTTTAATACAATGGGATTCTCTTTAGTGTATTACTTTTACATCTATAAAACATGGTGAACTCATTATCAATGGGCTGTTTATTCATTTTACCAAGTAGGGCCACCGTAAGTGAAGCTGAAAGAAAATGGAGTGCAGAATTCCATATGCTCCATTCTGCTCCCTGTCCCTTCCCATTTTTTAATGTTCCCAACTGCACTGGTTGCATTCAAGTAGATATCAGACAAACATATATCTGCAATGTCTTAATTTGGATTTTTGGAATGGATAAAGAGTTTGAATTGATGGCCTAATTGGACCGTGCAAATTCTACAGTTTTAAGTTTGATCCATTCCTTCGATTAATCTCATAGGTTAAAAACAGCTGTACCCCGGAATCACTTTCTAAATATGACCCAATAAGAAAGGCTGGATCCAATGAAAAAAAACAAACAATGCTCCAAGATCCAATTCAAAGAGGCAATTCTGAAGGGTTCATTGCTGATGAAAAGTCACCAAGTAATCTCAGATCAATGATCCTAAGGAAACAGCTGGCATATAGTACAAATCAACTATATGATCTAACTGAATATAGTATGATTTTGTTCATACTATAAAATATCATTAGCTTCACCATGTTCAAAAATATTAAATATGTCATTAGCTTCACCATGTTCAAAAATATTAAATATGTCACGGTGCTTGACATTTCTCACTAGTGAAGTTATTAAGTTATTAAAGTAGTTGAAACAAAAAGAGCTTTACAATGTCTACGGACTTGACAAAAAGGATCTTAAAAAAAGCAGACCACAATGAGAGGCAAGGACTGTTCAAACTCATTACAGACTTGTTTCTGAACTCATGAATAGAAATGGCAAGATACCAATAAAACCCTTGATGTGTAGGTTTTCTAACAACAGATTTTAGAGAAGGGTAGATCATAGTAGAAAAGCCAAATAGAAGACTAGTTTAGGGTCAGGCATTGGTGAATGGAAACAAACAAGCTTGTCTTTGTCAAATTATAGGACAGATGACTAATATAAATGGGATCATTCTTGTAGTGCCATTTTTGCAGTGTAACCTTCCAAATGAATCCAACTTAAACTCTTATAATTCCCAGCCACGGCAACCAAAACACTTCTGGGTAAAAGCACTGGATTAGAAAAAGTTGCCATTTGCATCTTGATGGTGAAACTCTACTTATCTCCCCAAAAGGCAAATATGGGCTAGTGTTTTGCCAAGGAGTTTTCCTGTCTTTTTTCTTTTGGCCCCTTCAAGTCACTGTTGAGTCTTGGTGACTATGTGGACTAGTCCCTGCAGTTTTGTTGGCAAAATTTTGGAAGTGATTTTTTTCTTGCCAGCATCCTAGGGCTAAGATAGAGTGACTGGCTCAGGCTTATGCAGCTGGCTTTGTTCCTAAAATGGGACTAAAACTCATAATCTCCTGGTTACTAGCCTGATGCCTTAAGCACTACAATAAATGATTTTAAGCCTTAGTGGGAGAAAAATAGTTACCTTTACAAAATGGGCACACCAGCGGCATAAATAACTATTTATTACTATCAGTGATGTTTGATTTGCTTTGCTTCAGTCTATTCAAAATATTTTTATTACCTTATATATTTTACATACATGTCAACAAAATGGTACCAGATGTGCCTATTATTTTTGTGATCACATCATTTACTAAGGGTAACCTTTTGTCTTCACAGTTGCAGTACTCCAACAACAACCACACTGACTGGATAAAGTGGCCATAGTGTGGCTTCCACAGCAGGGATATGTCATCATCTCCTTGTTGTTGAATTTAATATGGAGAAGACGACAAGACAGTCACCTTTCTTCCAGTCGTTGCAAATGCTGGCTTCCTTAGAAATGGGAGCAAAGTTCGGTAAGTGAAATACAATGGGATTTCTGGAAGGGGTGAGGAGGAAGCCACTAATTAAGTGTATAACATTTCAGTGATTACAAGTTCTGACCAGAAACTACACATGAAAAGAGTATGGCAGTTATTTTTAGCTTCCCAAGTTGGAATGATGCCTGCTGTAGTTGGTTGGGAAGTATCTCTCATCCACTTTCTTTACAACTCCAGACATGGCAGGGAATCTCTCAGGATGTCGGTCAATTCAGCAACTGAGTTACTCTATACTAATTGCATTGCTCCTTTTGTTTATAATGAAGAATATTCATTCATAAAGTGACAGGTTTTATTGTGTTAGAAACATATCCCTGTAGGCACTGTAATTTCATTTCTGAAATACACTCAATAAAGGTTTTAGCATTCCACTGATAACAGGACTGGGCTCCATCACACTATTTGCCTGAAATTACTTTGTGACAGGGAAATGCCATATTAATAGGGAATTTTTCACACTTCCCTTCCTTCCCCATCTAGGATTTTCTATACTGTAAATTTAAAACAGATTTAAGTCTTATTACAGACAAACAGGAAATGAAATTGGGTATTTTAGTTAAATTGAAAAGAATGTTAAAGCTTTTTAGACATTATAAGACCCTTCTGATATGGCTGAGATGAAATAAAATATGGTCAGCTGTTTATTCTGGGAGAGATGAAGGCATCTGTTTATTTTGGGAGAGCTCATGGCAGCTGGCATTTATTAGATTTAGATTTGAATATGCGAATATGGTTCATTGCAGATTACTAAATAATTGTAGTTCATCCCAGTTTCATTAGTTCTTTTCAGAGTATAGCATTCCTCTAAGGGTATAAAAATAAGAAAGTGCTCTTGTAACTTTCTTGTCTAAGTCCTAGTGCTTTCTGGTAGCTTTAGCAAATGTACAAAATATAGTTTCTGGATGCTGGATTTCTGCATACAGTTCTAGGAAAAAATATTTACCCTCTTTCACATTGTCTGAATTTTTTTGTATATCTTTACTATTAAATGCCATCAGAACTTCCTGTAGGCCCTATAAGGGAAATCTGAGGGATTAAATAATACTAAAGATAAAAGTCCTGCTATCATTTCCTGCACTTCGTAAACAATGTAAACAAATCCAACATGCCTAAGTGAAAAAAAAATTAGGTTTAGTAACTTGTAAGAGTAATCATTACAAGCAAGCTTTTCCCACAACTGTGATTAGTCTCTCATATAACTGCATAGAAATGCTGGTCTTGCACCTTGCTTCAGGTCCTGTCACAACATTCTTTGGGCCTTAGATCTGAATGTTGTCGACCATTCCAAAAACCTGTATTGTCCTTATTCTCTTACAGATATGTATGTATGGGTTGAGACCTTTGTCTTGCTATATGATCCATTTTTCCTTTGGTTTCGGGTCAAATGGACTGATATTTCCTGTACAATTTTCTGATACAAAGCAGAATCCATGCTTCTTTCAATGATTTCAGGTCATTCGAAGTCCTGAGGCAGCAAAGCACCCTCAAGGCATGACATGCCACTTTCATGTTTGACAACTGGTATTAGAACCTTATTATACACTGTCTGTTTTTCACTAAACCTTGTGACAGTCATGTGGTTGGAAATTTTTTTTCTTTGGTTTGTCCTAGGAATGCTCCTCCAAAAATCTGGTGTGTCATCCTGGTGCTTTTCTGACAAACTAAGCTGAACATCGCTGTTCTTCTTTGGGAGAATAACTGTTTAGCTCCTCTCCAATATCTATCTCATTTTACCCTCTCTCATGTACACAGACTTCAAGCTAAAGTAAGGGAGTGCTACAGATTCCTGGAAGTTCTTCTGGAATCTTTTATTATTTCCTGGATGATTTTGTACCAAGTTCTGGTCTTTTTTTATTATGATTCGTTTTACAGCATAGCTGCTCTTGAGAAGGTTCACATTGTCCCAAATATTCTCTCTTTGAAGAATCTATATCGGACTGTGACTGTGGATTGGGGGAAGCCCAGAGCTTCAGAACTTTTTTACAGACATTTCTTGGGAGCAGTGTATGAAACACCTCAAGAAATCTGTAGGGTGAGAATTTATTTATTATGACAGGAGCTAAAGTTTGTGAGAATTATATAAAACAGGTCTCACCCAAATTAGCTTACTGAATGATGTGTTGACACAACTGGCCTTGTTCTCCATTTAAATGAATTGTTCGAACTGGGATGGGGAATAACTTTTTCACATGGGCTCAGAACATGTTGAATGATCAGTGTTATTTCTCCACTCAGACTCCCTGGATAGATCAGTAAGACCCACAGATTTATGATAATGTTCAGGGCCAAGAAATGCAAACATTCAGAAGATTCCCAAAAGGGAGAATATTGTTTTATGGATCTGCATTGTTATATAAAAATATGAAACGTTTGTTGTAGAACCTATAATTTTATTTTAATAGGTACCAGGTTGAATTGGCAGGTGATAATTTCTTCTTTTTGCTTGTCTCAGGTATGAAAAAAAAGATAGAAAAGAAGGTTGAGGTAGAATGCATTGGGATAGTCCTAGCCAGTCCAATGCGATTCTGCAATACTGAATTGAGGCCAGCAGTTCCCCAGCAGCCAAATAGAGGGTACAAGAACTTTCTGCCACATTGACCCAACTAGGCCTATCTGTTGTGATTCAGGGTCAGCCTGTGGGTTCGGCAGTTGGGTCGGACGATTCAGAGGAGGAGGAGGAGGGGGGTGTTGGAGAGGTTGCTGAGGGGGTTGGAGAGCTTGCTGATGAGAGCCCTCAGCCAGGCCCCTCCCACCTGGTCACGACGCAGACCCAGCTGTGTGAGCCTCACAGCGTGGATGAAGATGACCCACAGCTGCCCTGTTCAAGGACGCCCGATGCAGGAGGCAGTCAATCAGGAGTAAACAGAGGAAGGCAATGGGGCACCTCGGAAGGAGGCAGAGAGAAGCCATGCCCTGAACTGTATAAAAGGGGCATGTGTGGGAGGGCTGGTTTGCTGAAGGCAACCGTTTGAATAGTTCCTGTTTCATGGTTCGTGTTTGCTCTCTTTGCTCTGTTTATGTTTTTATGTTAATAAATTTGGCAGGCTTAGTTCCAGCCTCTTGCCTTCTTGTAAAAGGGGATGTCCCTGCCTTATCTGCAGGGCCGGTAGCAGGCTGGTACAGAACACTATCTTTCTTCTCATTCTCTTTGCCAGATAGACATGCAACCAGGGCAGGATTACTGTTGCCATCTGATGTTTCAAGCCCTGGCAGCAGTGTTAATTCTGAAAGAACATTTACTGCTGTTGCCCCTGCCTTGGGAACATCTTGCTCCCATAGTTGAGGCTGCATTTCTGGCTTTCCAAAAGTGCATTAAGTTCTGGCTTTGTCAACCAGCACAGGGATCCAATAATGGTATGCTCTCTCTGTCTTTTTAACTTTGTACATAGATCTTTTAAAGGATTTTTATAGTCTTCCTTTTATTTATAAGATGCACAGTCACGCATACATTTGAAATGAGCGGCATATAAATTTCATCAACAAATAAATTGTCAATGTGCAGAAGAGTAAGAGACAAACTGGCACTCTTAAGAAAGCTTTCCAAAGCAAAACAATATAGTAGATTGAGCAATTTACGAATAAAAATACATATTTAGTACTGCTGCTTTTAGGACCAAATAATAGTTTTGAACAATACAGGTATTTCCCGAGTTATGAGTGTTCATTTAATGTTCGTTTGAAGTTACACGATAAGTTCCCCCTAGTGTTTATGAGAAAATCCCAAAATTACGAATGTTGCAGCACCATGGCAGTTGTTTGCCCTTACGAACAACTGCAGAGGCTCTGCAATATTCACCCTATCCCCCCAATCTCCACAATTGCTTCCTGCTTCCTTCCTGCCATCCTGGACTCACCTTGAGAAGATCTGTCTCCTCTCTGCCACGATTTCTGCCTTTGAGGGAGAGGAGAGTCAATGGAAGCTCCTGGATGCTGTAATATTGCACGAGTTCAGGCACCCATCGTCTTTTGCAGAGAAAGGGTACCTGAACTTTTGTGAGATCAGGGACCCCAGAAACTTTCATTTTTGGCACAAATTCTGTGCCTGTCTCCTGCTCCGCCCCAACACCTTTCCGCCACCACTGGAACACCTTTTATCCAAATGGAGACCTTGGGGAGATGGGGAGCTCTGTCTCTGAGCAAATGGGGTGGTTGAAAACACAGTGAATCACTGAGTTTTCAAGCATTGCATTTGAATACCGATGGAGCTTCCCATTTTCCCAAGGTCTCCATTTGGATAAAAGGAGTTTGAGCACTTAGGGACACTTGGAAATGCAGTGAATTGATGGGTTTTGAATAGCCCCATTCCTCTCTGTTTCTGAAGCACCCTATTGGCACTCACACGGAGCTTCCAATCTTGTCATGTCTCTGTTTAGATAAAAAGTATTTCAGAGGCAGCGACTTGGTTTTTTTCGCTCTTAGTGGAAGGAAATGGAGGTGCAGAGCAGGATTGCTCTCAATAAGGCCAGCGCACGTGAACAGCAGCACAGCCACATCTGTCTCTATGGAAATCAATGAAAAGCATATGCTTTGCACACAAAAGTCCTAGGTTCATTGTCCAGATCCATTTTCTTTAGCTAAGGTATTGGAACTCTGGCCAACTCCTATTATAACTGTAGACCAATCTTCCCTAACCTAATACCCGCTGGAGACATCGAGAGAATGTGGCTTCTAATTTGGGATGTTAGTTCAAAGCATGTTAATCCAAGGTATGTGGACCTAAACATATTGAAGGTAGATAATATTGAACCATACAAGTTAAAGATCAACTTATATCTCTCTTTTAATGAACCTTTAAAAATGAGATAAGATGGACTAGAAGCCTGGAAGGTATTAAGGTAGTTAGTCTCCACAGATATCAGGCTACTGAAAGGCAACAGGTTGTCTAACTATTCTGAATTAGTACATCTGAGAAGAGTTAAAGTTTGAAAGCCTGGCAGAGGATGGAACTGTTTCACGCTTCTCTGAAAGAAAGCCACAAAACTGTGGAGTGGTATCTAGAAAATAAAGCCAGAAATTAAATTTCTGCTGCTTTGTTAGCAGATTGCTCAAATGCCTTTCTTGCATCTAGTGTCAATCAATAAATGGGCTGTTGACTTGCTTAGAGAGTTGTTTGTGTTTGGCAAATAGTTTGAACGGAAGCCATCTTTTGAACAAAGGCCTATTGCTTGGTATAAATGAATTGGAGAAGGGCTGGAAGAACATTTGCCAAGGCTTTTGTTATCACTATGTTTTTGGATTAGCTAATGACACCGATACTCTTAAGCTATTTTATTTTAGGTATTTATTCCTTTTTTCTCTGTCTTTTTGAAAGCACTCTCCTGTGTTCAAAGAAAAAATAAACAAATGATACAATCCTGGAAGCTGTTTCAGTGCTTGGGCTTTAAATAGCTCATAGAAAAATGTAAGCCAGCAATTCACTACTAAGGCATTAAGTTCTGGATCACTTTTTCTGATGAACACCATTATTATTGTTCGCAGAGTAAGACTGCATATGTGCTGAATATGTAAAGGGAAGATGAGACTAAACAGCCAATTCCTATTCCCCAATTCCTCAATCACCCAGATTATAAATTGTAAGATACTCCCATGTAACACCTCTGCTCCGCGAACTGCATTGGCTTCCGGTTGCCCTCCGGGTGAGATTCAAGGTGCTGGTGATGACCTATAAAGCCCTAAATGGCTTGGGTCCGGGATATCTGAGGGAGCACCTGCTGCCGGCATCAAGCTCCCTTCATCCTGTGCGCTTCCACAGGGAGGGTCTTCTCAGGGTACTGCCGGTAAAAGATTGCTGGCGGACAATACCCAGGGGGAGGGCTTTCTCTGTGGGTGCACCGGCCCTCTGGAATCAGCTGCCTGTAGAGCTTAGGACTGCCCCTGACCTTTGCTCATTCCGCCGGGACCTGAAGACCTGGCTCTTTGAGCTCTCTGGCCTGGTCTGAGCATATTAATTGGGATTTTAACTGTTTTTTAACTGGGGTTTTATTGCAAGGTTTATATAATTCTTTTAATTGATTTTAAGTTTTGTAACTGTTGTATCTGTTTTTTTAAATAACCTTGTGAACCACCCTGAGTCCTATGGGAGAAGGGCGGTATAATTAAATAAATAAATAAATAAATAAATAAATAAATAAATAAATAAATAAATAAATAAATAAATAAATAAATAAATGACAGATGGATCCAAAGACTCTAATTTATAGGCATTTATTTTAATCCTTGAAATGAACTTTAAAAACATCCATAAGATTGGGAAACCTACATAAACTATTCTTGTTCTAGGTGCTGAAATGAATGCCCAACAATTGAAGGGAGAGCATGCTACCACATCTATGCATGTGGATTCTGCACATTTAGAAGATTTACAGCCTCTGTCTATATATAACCTGTTTATTGATAAATGGGATTTTAGGTAGTATGTACTTGCTACCAAGATCTACTTACAGTACTTCCCTGCCCCAATATATAAGTATTCAATGGCATACACTTTTTTGTCATGGAAAGAGGTTAGGCAAGCCTTCCTGAGACAAGCCTAAGGTTTTCTCCCAGTTACTGAAGGGAAGGAATGATTCTACTCTGCCCCAATCTTGCTTAGATGAAAGCTGGAGATTCCATTGACCTTTGTGTTTCCTACATACAAGCAACGAAACAACACCACGCATAGTTTATCCTGTTGTGAGAACAATGGAGGACCCAGATTGTTGGGGGCAATTAAGCTGACTTTGTAATAATGCCGCTTGGGGTGTGTGTGAAAGCCCTAATAAGCAGGCATATACATAGAATGAAGGCTACTGCTAAGTTTGTAAGCCGCCCTGAGTTTTCGGAGAAGGGCGGGATATAAATGGAATTAAAATAAATAAAATAAAATAAATAAAATAATCATCGATCTGTGTCTCTGTTGGCGCATTAGAAATGTTACTGGTTAAAGGCAGACACAACTCAGTTGTTATCTGGATGACAGTTACAGAGACACAATGGAACCACCATTGCTTTGTAGGCACATACTCTCTCACTTACTCTGAGTATTTTAAAGATTTCACCTGAGTCCAGGGGCATGCCCTAGAAATGACATATGTTTAATTGATAACTATATTGGTTGTACTTTGATCAAGAAGAAATTTAAAGAAAACTAAAATGGGAGTTATAGTTTTAAAATAAATTTTGATAGAGGCAATTTATTCTATTTTTGGAGGTAAAACCAGCAGCTTCTTTATATGAATCTGTTTTTGGAATGAAAAAAAAAATCCCAGAGATTTGTTTTGTAAAACACTGACATTCTATGCATGTTTTTTTTAAAAAAATTCCTTCTCAGTCCCCAAACGTCATTTTTCTAGTATTTTATGATAGCTGGGAAATCTTCAGAATGGATCACAAACCTCATGTGAATGCTATCAGGCTATAATTAGAAGTACGGTACTTAAATCTGCTTAGCTGGTTTGACCTTGCAACAAAAATGTTGTATCAGAAATATCTTAATTTGGAGCATAGCAATTCAGACGGTTTGCAAGTATTGTAGCATCCCAGATCCTGAGATTTCCTTCCTAATATCTGTGGCAAAATTTGAGCAATATGATTTTTATTCCTCCCCTTCCTCCCCAAGTGTTATAATTCCATTCAAGTTAGAATGGAAGATACCTTTGTGGACATCCCATCCTGCTATTATTCTAAAATCCTTCTCTGAAAAATGCAAAGAAATAAGGTATAGAATTTCAACTCCACCTCTTTGGTAATATTATATCATTACATGGTCTCTGTCACCCCTTGGAAGTTCCATAAGGCAAACTACACAACTCATGACTCCTCATGAGTGTATGATCCACAGAGTGTATGATCATCTGTATCATCTTATGTCTGTTTGGCTAATGTGATTAATGGTTTATGCAACATATATTGCACTCATGACTATAATTTACTAATGGCAAATGAAGTGTAAATATATATTATACTGTTGGCTTTTTGGAAACCCTTTATTGACTTTTTATGTAAATCGCAAAACAATGAACTTATGATTTATGGTTTGTACAGATTATATGCTGTAACCATATAATAAGAGGTAAATTTTATAACTGCTGTAAAGGAGATCAGTAGCAATGTCTTAGCACAGATGGAGTTAACTGGGACATGGTCCTCCTTGAAACCCAAAAGGGTTTCATTCTGCTACTACTGATAAAATGGGCAGTGTTCTCAGGAATGGCCACCTGTATTTTAGATCCATAAAGGGACATGTCTCTCCTGGCTGTCAAGGCCTCTCAGGAGACAACATGTGGATGGATACATGTGGTGGTGCTTCTTTGAGGGAGATGGTAATTCTGTCAGGTCTGAGGGAGGCTATGATCTCTCTCTCCAAGAAACCATTGTTGATTCCCTCAGATTCCATCCATTCTCCAGTCTTCCCATTTGTTATTTTCAACAGCACCTTCTGTTCTTTTCACTTATGTAATACATGCCTTGCTCCCATTCATTCATAGTCCGGGGAAACCATCTCTTTTTAAATAATGAATAAGATCTGGGGCTTATATTCTCTTTAGGAATAATTTAAAAAACCCCCAAAAGAAATACTCTTGAATATAATTTTAACCAGATTAATTTGGAGAATTTTAAGTGCTTTAAAACAATTATCAATTATTACATCACCTTTGGAATATGCAATAGGATTTTAATTAGTAATTAAATTAATCATAACATTATACACCCACATTAATCACTGAGAAACACAAACCACAAAAATGCTAATTTAAAAATAAAAGCATATTTAAATATCTTCATGAGTTGGATGTGGAAATAAGCAATTTTAATCCTTTTTCCAAATAAATCTGGGAGCTGTGATTCAGAAGAAAAAACTGGATACTCCAAACAGCCTAAGAAATAGATGAATTATTGTCTGTGTAAATATAGCTTGCATGTAAATCAGTTAATATTAAGCATATTTAGAACTCTTTTATTTATGCACTTTTAGCTCCCTTTCCTAAACTAAATTATTTGCTTTTAATTTTATTAACTGGAAGTCACATGCAATGCTTTGGAGAATAGACAGTTGCCCTGGCAGGACATGTTTACCTTTTATTTCTATATCCTTTCTGAGATATAAATTGCCTGGGTGAAGCTGTTATGTGTGGGGTGGTGGTGGGAGGGAGCGGAAAGCAAGTATAAAAACTGTACTGTGTGCAGCAGAAATAATAGTTGTTTTGGAGGAAGGGAATAAAAGATAGTTAAACTACTTTTTCTTTCCTCAACTCAACTTTGCCATTATTTTTATAAAGAATTTTCATGACTTATGGTTTAGTTCAAAATAATTTTTCCAGTGGAACTGGAGACATAAATATTTGGAAACAAGATCATGTCTTACGATAACTTAATAATTTTAAGCATCTAAAGGGTGTAGATGGTGCATTCTCTCGTGGAAAACCTTAACTCTGGATATCTAAAGGGCATCTTCTAGGTGTTTTTGAGGGCTTCTTTAGATCATCTGAATGTTGATAAGGGTAGACTTGTTTTGGTGCAAGGGTTTGTTTTCTTTTCTTGAAATGAAGTTGCCTTACGTTTTTTTTAATGTATTTTACATGTTTGTGTACACACACACACACACACACACACACACACACACACAAAATGGTAGGAATTGTATCCCACTGTGATATAGCAATAGGGAATAATAAAAGAGGCAATTCTGTATAAGGACTCACAATCTTAAGTTAGGAAAGTTCATGGCTCATTTTATCTCAAATAATGGATATATCTATAGAGCAGGGCTCAGGACACCAGAGTGTATATGCCTGCCTAAATTCTTCACAAAGTTGAACTACTTTAGTTTTGGAACCATATTAAATCTTGAATCTCACCAATGCCAATACTGTTCAGCTGTCAAAATGTGAAGTGAATTGCCAACAGCGAGTATTTGTGTTTTGCTAGACTACTGTGGTATGCCTTCTAAAAACGAGTGGAAGATTAAAAAAGACTAAATGAAACTAGCCTATATTTATTCCTGAGACCTGTTTTTCTTATTATAGTTCTGCATCCAGATGTCAATTTAAGTCTAATAACTAAGTAAAAATACATACATAGGGATATAATTTAGCCTTTAAGATGTATCATGAGCATCTATTCATTATCGCAATGATGCTAAATTACAAAATATGCATTGTGAGATCATGATGCAAGATCTGGCCTTTCATATTAAATTGCAATGACACAAGCAAATACCTAATTGATGGAGTTGGCACACATTTTATCACTTGCTTTTGTGCTGCTTTGTAGACTCTTATGTGTTGGGTCAGATCTGAAGAGATTCAAATTCTAAATTTCAACCAAACGGCTAGCTGGATGACTTTGGGACAGTCATCCTTTCTCTTTCTGAAGGAAATATAACTATAAAACCCATATAATGTATGCATGCAAATGTATATTATGTGTCTGTACCCTGGGTGATTCTGAAGTGAGTCTCGCTGAGGTTTGGGGCTGGAGGGGTCTTGGGGCAGCTGCTGGAACTGAAGCAATGAAACTGTGGGTGCTCCATCACTGGAGGGTTTCAAAAAGAGACTGGACAACCATTTGTCTGAAATGGTATAGGGTCTCCTACTCCAACAGAAGGTTGGACTAGAAGACCTCCGAGGTCCCTTCCAACTCTATTATCCTATGTTATTCTATGTACTCACCCTAAATAAGCTGACTTATTTATATTAGTTTGTCTAATTTGAATATGGGTTGCTGATTGATGGAATGCTCTGTAATTATGTAGCCTATGGTAGTGTTATCTTATAGTGTTTGCCTAGTTTTCTTCATCTTCACAATCAATTGGTATGGGTATATTTCTGTCCTCATAGTAAAGCCATACTGTATATACTGTTGTAGAGTACTGCTTTTAGGCAAGATTTATGTCAGTTTTCCATATTGTCAAATATAACTATTTTTCTATCGACTCATATAAATGTTTGGTTTCAAATCTATTTTCCACTTTGGCTTAAATCTCCTACTTAAAAATAAACCTTTTATGACACACCTGAAGGCTGTTTACAAGAACTGGGCAGTTATTAATCAAAAAATATACTGAGGAAAAAGGACACTATAGGGTGTTAATTAATTTAAATAAACTTCTGCTTCATTATAAACAGTAAAGATATTTATGTCTTGATCTGAAAGAGGATGTAGTAGGTTAAAATATAAGACAGTTCATGCAATTCAATAGAAAGCAAATATGTATAAATTATTACTTGGTTTCTAATTACAGATCCCTGCCAGGTATTGAAGAAGTGGCGGAAAGAGAGACAGAACAGGACTAATGCTACTTGGAAACCCCAGCACCTCAAGTGTAAGAAACTCACTGCTATAAAATTCACCAAGCAAAGAAGAAAATATGCCTTCTTCTTTAACATACTTTCACATACTCAAGGGTTTGCTTTTGATGTTAGTTGTCAAAATGGTTTACTAAAATCAGAATGACTCCAGCCGCATGCATCTTAAAAATCAGTCCTGGTTCCTTGGCCTTCAAAGATGGAATTGATTATAAAGTTGCCATTTGGCCTGACAGATTTTATTTGGTCCTTTTATCAAGTTTACATAACCTAAATGGGATGCAAAGTATTCAGCTGGCCTTGGAAATGTTATTTCCAACATCCTTTTTACTGAAATCCACAGTGACTTTAAAAATCATTAAAAAATAAAGATATTAATACATGACTTGGTTAGCAGCCATTAACAGATATTATGCAGACATTTTTTTAATATTCTTAAATACAGTAATGGAAGTGAAATTTACTAGTGCAAAAACCCAAGCATGAGAAACCCAAGAAAAGGAGTAAGAAATACCTTTTCCGTCTTTTCAGATATACACCTGCTTGGAAGATTTGACTACCATCTTTTTCTGCACCTTCGTTAAAAACACCTTTGCTTTATTAGTTCAGCCTCCTTGGCATGGTAACATTTTCCATGCAGCTTTAAGAGAGGAAGGAGAGTACCACCAAATATGGTACTCTATGTGCAAATATAAGTCTGAACACCTAATAGATTTTTTAAAAAGTTGTCCTGTTCTCAACATACAACAAAACACACACACACTGAGGAGATTGTGTTTCTTCTTGTAAGTTAGAGGAGTTTGATTTTAAGCTGCTTTTTTATGTCTACTTTGTTGCTGTTATGAGAACTAATTTGATCTAGTGATTAAGGCACCAGGCTAAAAAGCAGGAGACTGTGAGTTCTAGTGCCGTCTTAGCCACAAAAGCCAGGTGGGTGACCTTGGGCCAGTTACTCTCTCTCAGCCCAATTCACCTCACAGAACTGTTGTGGAAAAAATAAAAGGAGAAAGGTGTGTAGGATATGTTTGCCACTTTGACTTATTTGTAAAAATAGTAAGAGCAGGATATAAACAAATACATAAATAAATTTACAATATTGAAAAAAAATGGGGAAAAGATTGAAGAAGCTGTTTGAAAGTTATACAAACTTCACAGTATTAATTACTGTTATGGTTATGCTCCATTTCTCAGACTTTAAATGTGTAGGGGACTTCAAAATGACTGTAAATAATTTTGGCTTAGCTATGAATTTACTTCAAATTGTACCATCATTTGTAAAATAATATTTTATTTTAGTGGATTGCTTCTTATAATGTCAAATGAGACTGGAGCCCCAAAATAATTCCACTCATGAGTCTAAATCTCTTATTTGAAGAGTAAACTGTAAAAATGAGCTAACAGAGCCAAATGGGAGAAACACCTAACCTCATGCTTTGAAAGAAATTATCATGATTATTTTCACCAAATATAACTTGTTTAATCAATTTCAGAATTGATTTTTTTAAGCATGCAGAAAAGCCCAAATCGTTTCATTGTTTGCATGATGGGAACAGTACAACTTTAGTAAAAAAAATAAATAACAAATTTGTACCTGGATTTATGCTTGAGTTTCTGGCTTAAAAAGAACAGCTTAAGAAATCTACACTGCGAACAGCAACCAAAGAACACAATATATATCAGGAATTTCTAATGAAGAGAAAAGGGTAACAGACAAGGGACAGTAGACAACAAAACAGTAATGACTTGTTATTGCTGGAGAATATTATTCTACTTTCTTCCTTTACATTCTTTCAGTTAGTAGGATATCTAAACACAGCAGTTAAATACTATTTTATAGTAAACAGAGTTGAGCCTTGGAAATTCCACAGGAAGGATTTTCTGTTATGGAAGCAGGCAGGGGGAAAGACTATGTACAATGGTAGCAGGAGGGAAGGTTAGATTGCTATGTGAGAAATACAAGCTTTAATAAAAATGAGGACAGACAGAAATAAAAGAACACTGCAAATTCCGCAAAAAGCAAAAGCAAAAACCGAATCAAAACAACAAACAAACAAAAAGCATACTCCGGAAAAGTATGTGATAGCAGAAGTTGTAAATTTTTGCCAATTCAAATAAGCAGCATTGTTGCATAATGGGAGGGATTTTTCAATGGTCAAAATTCAAACCAGAAAGAAGAAAGGCAACACAGAGTTTATATGCTATATATTGAAAACTTTTTGTTTTTTATCTTGCCAAGAATTGTGAGGCCTTCTCCCAACAGCACTTCTGGAGTATATTTAGCGACTAAAGCTGCAGTGTGCACAAATGTCACATTCCCATGAGTAAAAGCCATTTAATTAGCCCCTCCTTCTCAAGATATTCCCATGAGATGTTTGCGTAGAATTGAAAAGCTGAACATATGGATGTGACATCATCAAGGCATCAGTGGCAGTGGAAACAAAGCAGCAAGTGACTGAAGAATTAGTACAATTAAAGGCATGTCATTTTTGAAGTGTGTGAAACAAAGTAAAGGAAAGCACCTTTCACAAGAATAACAAAACAAAATGAAACAAATCACCAACAAAGCATTTTGCAAATCAAAAATTCAAGGCATGAAAAAAGAGTATTTGCAAGAAAATAAATCCACAACCAAATTAAACACACAGAAGATTAAGCATAACACTCTCTTTGGAAAGTGTTTAATGTCTCTTTCCTTTGCCCTTGAACAAGGAATAAGCTGCAAATGGTTTGGGGCGTGCAACATATTGTTGGTTTGTTTTGTTGCAAATGGATCTGAGTTGGGCAAAGGAAGGAAGAAGAGCACAGAGATATGTGATAATGGTAAACAACCATGCAGACACCTCTGCCACCATTGTTTGCTTGCTTTAACGTGTACAGACTGCTTCCAGCTTTGTTAATATTCCTAATTAGACCCTAAAGATTCCATGGTATTTAAATAAGCAAGTTAAGTTCTGACAAATTCCCTCTGGAAATTTCATTCAGAGAATTTCAAGTCAAAATAATTATGATCCAATCAGCTTTCCACTTATGATAAATTGATCACAGACTTGGAATTTGGAAGTGAAAAGTAGATAGCCTGTCCATTAAGACAACTGCTGTAATATATATATATATATATAAAAACCACATAGAACAAGATGCTTTTATCAATTTTCTAAACGTTATCTTTTAAATGTAGAGACTGATCAATTGGTTGAAGCTATCTGTTGAGAAGCATTATTGAATTGGTGAGGCAGATTGTTTTCATGATCTGAGCATTTATGATTCCGTATCATTCCATTTGAAAATTAGCAGATTCTTTTCATTAAGAGTAAAGGTTGAAGTTAGTAATTGATGCATCCGAAACCCCCTTTTTGCCATTAAATACATGCTCTTTCGTGGCTACCCCATTCTAGCTTTTAATGAAAAATATTAATCACATAAGATATACTGCTGCCTTATGGATTACCTACCTGAAAAACAATATGGTAATATACCTGATAATTCACTTAGTGGACAATTTAAAGAGCTTAAAAACTTAATACAACTCTGAAATGAAATTTAAAAAGCCAACAGAGAAAAGACCCCCTCCACTAAATTATTTCTTTTTTAACTACAGATAAAGAAAAGCCCAACTAAAGTGGCATTTTACTGTGGCCATTCATCAGCAACTCTGTTTAATTCCTTCAAGCACAATCTGCTCAGAAAATTTCTTTCAAAATGAATGGAGCACTTCAAGCTGAATGTCATTTCAGTTGAACTTGAATCATGGAAGCTCTTGTAGACTGCACCTTTAATATCAAATAATTATTTTTTTAAATATTACTTCATGGGTTGAACTTGCTTTGCTGCTTAAACTAATTAAAAATCAAAAGTACTTTTACACACTCTACTCCACTGTAGTGCAAGTGGGGATTAATGTAAAGCCAAGACTTATATCTTATCACCATCACTGTTATCATCACTATTACCATCTGAGCTTAATTAAACCTTCCAATCTTGTATCAAAACATGATCAAACCTATAGTCTTGCATTTGTTTTGTGTGGTTTTTCATTGCCAATGAATGGCTAGAATAAAATTTATTTATTTTTTAAAAAATGCTTCATTTTGGTGTGTTTGTGTATGTGTGTGATACACTTTTAATAGCAGAATAAGACTTTTACTTCATGGTACCGTGCAGTAGCTGGAAGCAGTTACACTGAAGTCAATCCCCGCCCTTGCCCCCACAGGAAGAATGATTTCCAAGGCCTTACCCTTTTTCTCTTGGTGATTATGGGACGAAACAGCCACATACGGATTGGTATTCTCAGATGAGCCAATGTGATCCTTCCAATTTAGTATATGCCCTCCAGCATCATAACCCTGTTGGGCTGGAGAGTCTGAAGTAGACATGCTGGGAAGTAGCGAACTGGAGTGTCCTGTTTGCACCATAAATACAGTTAAGGATAGTGAGAACAAGCAGTTTGGTAGCAAGCAACATTTCTAAAGGTATTTGTATAGCCAGATCAAGGAAGGAATGTGCGCTCTTGTAAATCAAAACTCTCCTTTCATTTTATTTGGAACATGCAGGACAACATCTGACAGAAAAATAGGGTAATTTGTGAGCTAGGTGAATTATCTGCAAGTTGCTTTATATAAAAATAAAATGTGTATAGGTATGACTAAAAATAAAATATGTATGTGTAACTCCTGACTATTTGTGTAATAATCCTACAACTATGCAAAGCAAAACAGTTGCTGAAACCAGTAGAACATTTTGGAATATGAGCAGAGTTCATGGTTATGAGCAGAGTCAAATGAAACAAAATAACGTGGAAAAGAGATGTAGCTCTTACAGACTTTAATATAATTAAAGACTGACTTAGATTCTTGAGAGAAACAATTTTTTTTCAAAGCTACAGGCCCAAACCAATGAGAAACCAAAATGAGAAGCAAACTTGTTCTCTCTCTCCAACAGTTTTTTGTCTTTCTGACATCTCATATTCCAAACCATACCTGACAATAAACCGGGCCATTGTCTTTTGCAATAGATTTTCAACTTAAACAAAGGGCTACATAAAAACTGGCCGTTCCGGTTCCACTTATGTTTGGTTTGGCGTAAATAGTACAATTTATATATTTGATTTATATCTTGTTTTTCCATGCTATCAGATGATAAAGTAGAATTTAAAAAAATATATTTATAAATAATTTTAATTTATAAATATATAAAAATATGATTAAGAAAGTGACTGACTCTACACAATTCTGGGTGGCTTATCATTTTAAAATCAGGAAACAATAAAATAAGAATGCAGGCCACCAGTGTCCCAAAGGAAACTCTACATAACAGACACACAAAAAAAATCCACAGTGGCTCACTAATCACTGGGAGAACAGCCAAGGGGGGAGCCATGTGGCTCTCTAGGAGGATTCTATTGCATAGATTTAAGTAAAAAAAAAAGCTTGAGATGTATCAATAAAAGAGGCCTCATATGGTTGTTTCTAAAAAGTAGGTTCTTGAGCTGTTGCAGCCCATCATAGAAAATGCCTTCAAATGAAATGTGGAGGAGGATTAAGCCAAACAATCTCATGAAATACAAGTTGAGAATAAAGATCCAATCAATGTAGCCAGACTCTATTTAAAAATGACTTATCCTCAGAAAACAACAAAAGCCAGCAGAAGGTCTTATGAATTGGGAGCACCTATCTCCTTTTGTCACCTATCCTCCACCCACTGGAAGCCAAATGCTGCAGCTGGTATTGAAATCGATATGTAACAACAGTGTCAAAGTTGAGAGGGTTACATCAACTGGAATAAAACATTACAGTGAAAGGTAGACAGTGAGTGAGATTTTATTTTGCAGATGAGACAAACTTAGAATACAATACTGGAAATAAAGATTACTTGAAATTTCGGGACTGAATAATGATTCTTTTTCACATCCAGTGCAAAACCATTCATTTAGCTAATGTGCATTCTTGGTCTTCTTAACCTCAGTAATACAAAGTGATATGGCTTTGCTTTGGGATGATCAGGCCCTACATCTGTTCTGGGAAGTCCAGTGAACTAAATAATACTGAGTAGAGAGGAGCAAAGCTATATTGTAGGTAACTTAAGGACAAAGGGGAGGATGTCAAGCAAATCAGCAGGATTTGTAAAGTTATCAGTCAGGTTCTTTATAGTTTCCAAAAATCTTTAGGATGAAGCTAGTACTAACTGAAGCCCAAAATATCTGCACCACCAGACTGCTTATCCCCTGCTTTACAGAATTGATATTAATGCTTCTCATACAATTCATATAAGGTTTTTTCCCCCTACAATTAAGGAACTCTTGCCATTCCTGATGTATAAACTAGATACAGGAAATCAAGTCATATTCAAAGAGTTTCTTTTTGGCTAGAGTTATCAGGAAAAAAACTTAAACCCTGATATAATGGGTTTATAATTGTTTTTCACCTGGAAATCACACTACAAGAGCACTATATTATTCTCTATCACTAAGTCTAGTTTCTGAGTCTAGTTTCATCAGCTCGCCATTAATACTGGTCTCAGAACTGATAATTGGACTTTACAGAATATTAAACGATTATGTAACTATCAAAATTATAATTCTTTAAATATAAAAATGGGGAGCTACAGAAAATAAACTTCATATTATTTATCTACAAGTCATTTGGAAACACAATTCAAAGATAATTGCAAAGGAGGAACTGAATCTTGGCTTCAGGCCTTAGTTACTATTTTTTTAAAAAATAGAAAACGTGACTTTTGTGTAAGTGGGATTACTGCAACTAATATCCTTAAAATTGAACCTCATAGAGATCCTTGCAGAGGAGGGAGTATAGGTTGCATGTGACCAAACATCTGTCAAGATTGCATACAAATACAGAAGGAATGTTGTTTTGATATCAGAGTGATTAGAAAAGGGTCCTTATGCTGAATACCAGTTTCATGTTCATCCCACAAAATGTCATGGGTGTTATGTACTGGGCTTTTGGAATATCACCACATGCATTGCTGGAGAACTAACAGTTCTCCAGCAACTCAGACAGGATGTCTCCGGTCTTGCAATTGGTCAACTTTGGGCGGCAAGCATGGCTTCAATCCGATTGGTTAATACCATAGGGCCTGGCTATATATTGAAGCAGGGTGACTCCAATCTCTCAGTACAGTTTCTGCTTAAATAAAATATGAGTTTGTCTGTACTCATCTGCGTGTCCTCGTTCCTGCTCATCAGAGCCCACGACATAATAGTGGGTTTTTTACTCAGCCTTCTCTCAACTAATCCTGTGAAGTCCTAACATTTGTTTACATCTTATTTATCTTTAAAAGGGATGTGGTTCTCAGCACAAGAAAGCAATTGTTTCCAAAAGAATTAGAAATGCATGTGGCTCTTGACAAATAGTATTTATATTTATATCTGGTTTTGATATTCATTTTGCTCTATATTCAACACAGAAATCTTCAGTTAGCCGAGTTCTATAGATGATTTTAGGTTTAATCTGTTAAGTAAAACCTTTTTTCTTAATGTGATAATCTAGAGGAAATATTTGCTCCTGGGACAAACCATGTGCTTCAGCCATATGCAGAACTCAGTGATAATGGAAAGCTATAACTATATAAAGGAAGTAATGGGTACCAGGTGGTAGTAGAACAAGAAAAAGCTGCACAGAAATCAGGAAATTCAGAGTTTTCCCTCTGTTATTAATACATTAGGGCCTATTTGGAAAGTTGTGTATAACACCTCATAAATCTTGGCAAATGTTAAGAGTCCAAGTACACTAAACAAGGATCTTCATTTCCAATCTGGGAAGTTGCCAGGGAGATTTGGTTATTAATAGGAAAGTGATTACAGTTTGATTGTGAATCACACAAGAAACAGACACTGTGAAATAATCCAATTTAGAACAAGTGTGGAATGTTTTACTGGAATGCTTGGGCTAAATAAAGGATCAACACTTTAGATCAGTTGATTTCTAATGGCTGCTTTAAACTTTGAGAGACTGCATGTTGAATATGACTTACCTATAATATTCACTTAGCAACAGATGCAATTGAAACATTGTAAACTTTTTGATTAATTGGTATAACCTGGGTGGTTTAAGAGACTTCAAGCTACCTGGAGTTATAGGATGCTTAAGACAAGCAGAGTTTGAATGGTAACTAACAATTTAATTTTATAAAGAATTTAAAAAGTAAAATGAAAGTTTATAGTTATATATCTCAGTGGTAGAATGATAAATTAAAAAACCCAATTTTGGAGAATCAGTCGGTGCAGGTGTGAAGAAATATGAGATATGCTCCTGATTTAAAAATGAGAGTAATTTATTAGAAAATTTTTCATATCTACTGGAGGTCCTCAAAGAATATTTGAAATGGTATGGACAATATATTTTTTAAATGTACATTTTATAATAAACTGGAAGGTTCTTTAACTCATAGGATCAGGTCTTGTTCAAGTATAGTCTTATTTTGATGTCAAATACTGCATAGCTCAGTACAATTTTGGGAATACAAATTATAGTTAAGGATCTTAATGTGATGTTGAACAATATTTAATATGTGGAATTTATCATTTCATGAGGAACTTTGGCTCTAACGAGTGTGGGACACAATTTGACACACACAGGTAGTCCTTGACTTACGATCACAATAGCCCAACATTTCTGTTGCTAAGTGAGACATTTGTTAAGTGAGTTTGCCCCATTTTACGACTTTTCTTGCCACAGATGTTAAGTGAATCACTGCAATTATTAAGTTAGTCACATGATTGTTAAGTGAATCTGGCTTCCCCATTGACTTTGCTTGTCAGGAAGTTGCAAAAGGTGATCACATGACCCGGGGACACTGCAACCGTCATGAATACATGCCGGTTGCCAAGCAGGCGAATTTTGATCACGTGACCATGGGAATGCTGCAATGGTCATAATTTATTTATTTATTTTATTTATTTTTATTACATTTATACCCCGCCCTTCTCCGAAGACTCAGGGCGGCTTACAAGCTTAGCAGTAGCCTTCATTCTATGTATATGCCTGCTTGTTAGGGCTTTCACACACACACACCCCAAGCGGCATTATTACAAAGTCAGCTTTGTGTGAAAAATGGTCATAAGTTATTTTTCCAGTGCCATTCTAACTTTGAATGGTCACTAAATGAACTGTTGTAAGTTGAGGACTACCCGTACTCTCCTGATTTTAAGCAGGAGACCCAAAATATGAACTTATTTATTTCTGAAAATATTCAGTGTTCTAAAAATGATAATATGATGCAATATGTTTCTATATGGCCTAGAGTAGACTTACTGATAAACATAAGGATTAAATCCAAAACTCCCCTTTGGCAGTTTTCTAACTGGCCACTATTGATCTGGCTTTGCATTAGCAAGCTATTTCTTCTGGCTCATCCTTGGGTTAACACAAAACTGTGATATTCATTATTTATGTGCATTTCTATGTAGCACATAAGAAAATACTTGTTGCCAAGTCATATCACAATTCACTGAGCAAAATGCTGATAACAGAAACAGCTTTTTTAAGGATTTTAAGCAAATATATTGACTGGTTCTTACTTATAAAGCCCTACATGGCTTAGGCCCGGGATATTTGCAGGACCGTCTGCTGCCAGGAACGACTTCCCATCGCCCTGTGTGCTCACACAGAGAGGGTCTCCTCAGGGTGCCGTCGGCCAGACAATGTCGGCTGGCGACCCCCAGGGGGAGGGCCTTCTCTGTCGGGGTGCCTGCCCTTTGGAATCAGCTCCCCCGAGAACTTCGGATGGCCCCAGATCTCTGGTCCTTTCGTCGCGACCTAAAGACATACCTTTTCCAACTGGCTGACCTGGACTGACTTTGGGGGTTTTAATTATGTTCTTAATTTTTACTGGTTTTTAGTGGGGCTTTGTAAAATTTAATTTCTTTTAATATTTGTATTTATTGTTTTTATTGTTGTTTTTATTGTTGTTAGCCGCCCTGAGTCCTTTGGGAGATAGGGCGGCATATAAATCCCATAATTAAATTAAATTAAATTAAAAGTGCTGCCTGAGTCCTTAAATGGTTTAACATATGTTTGGCTACTGATTTATACGTTTACATCTTTTATGATACAGTTACATTGTGTAAATTTCAGGCTATAAAATATACAGGTAGTCCTTGACTTACAACCACAACTGAGCCCAAATTTTCAATTGCTAAGCGAGACATTGGTTAGATTAGTTTTGCTCCATTTTACAACTTTTCTTGCCACAGTTAAGAAAATCATTGCAGTTGTTAAGTTGGCAACACAGTTGTTAAGCGAATCTGGCTTTCCCCAGACTTTGCTTGTCAGAAAGTTAACAAAAATGATCACATGACACCTGCAACTGACATAAATATGAACAGGTTGCCAAGCATCTAATGATCACGTGTCGAGAACGCTGCAATAGTCATAAGTGTGAAAAACGGTTGTAAGTCACTGTTTTCAGTGCTGCTGTAACTTTGATTGCTAAATGATTTGTTGTAGGCAACAGTGGTGAATATCTGTAGCTCGGGTGTAGGATGAGGGTGAAGGTTCGTTCGCTGGGCTTGTGGGTTGGTTTCTGAACGTTTTGTTACCAGGCTAGGTAACATCTTTAGTGGAGTTCAGAGGATATTAGTGTTCTTCTGTGTGAAGAAGAATGCTGACATCCCCTGAACTCTGCTGAAGATGTTACCTAGCCTGGTTACGAAATTGTTGTGATTCAGGGTCAGCCTGTGGGTTCGGCAGTTGGGTCGGATGACTCAGAGGAGGAGGAGGAGGAGGGGGGTGTTGAAGAACTTGCTGATGATGGCTTTGAGGCTCCGCAGAGCCCCCAGCCAGGCCCCTCCCACCTGGTGGAGACCCAGCTGTGTGAGCCTGACAGCGTGGATGAAGATGACCCACAGCTGGCCCTGTTCAAGGACGCCCGACGCAGGAGGCAGTCAATTAGGAGTAAACAGAGGAAGGCAATGGGGCTCCTCGGAAGGAGGCACAGAGAAGCCACGCCCTGAACTCTATATAAGGGGAATGTGTGGGAGGGCTGGTTTGCTGAAGGCAACCGCTCGGATGGTTCATGTTTCTTAAAGCTCCGGTTTCTTGGTTCGTGTCTTGTTTGTTTTTGTAGCTATAAATTTGGCAGGCGTAGTTCCAGCCTCTTACCGTTTGTGGAGGGGTTGTCCCTGCCTTTTCTGCAGGGCCGGTAGCAGGCTGGTACAGAACAGAAATGTTCGGAAACCCAACCCACAAGCTCGGAGAACGAACCTTATCCCTCAAACTGTTGTATGTTGAGGACTACCTGTAATCCCTCTGTAGCATAGAATTATTACTTACAACTTTCAAGATTGTAGCTTGAAAGGTGTCTAAGGAGCCCTTTTTATTGTTTGTTAGTTATCCATGGAATACAACAATACAATTTATATAGTTCAGGAGTACAGTAGTATACAAAAGAGAAATTAGATTTTGTTAGAGCACTGAAAGGTAAGGATTTGGAAAATTTGTCAGAAGGTTAGTTAGTTACAGTATATGTTGCAGGATGGCAGATATTCAGGTGCCCAATGCATTATTTTGTTAAGTGACTACAGCAACCAAAGGAACTAAAAAAGTTAAATTATCAGTGCAGAGGGAGGGAAGATGTAAATGTACCATGAAGGCTTGGTTCACTAAAACTGATGAAGATAAGGACAAAGTCTTAAAGGAAGAAAGCCTTTTGTATCCTTCAGTTCACATGAACATGCAGTTGGTTTCTTAACAAAAGAGGTACTGTACTTTGCTCAGCTAGCACGGTTAGTTTGGACGTGGGACATCACTATGCAGAAAAGGGCAAATGTGCAGCTTTTTTACTTGTAGCTAAGTTATATATATATATATATATATATATATATATATATATATATATATATATATATATATATATATATATATATATATATATATATATATATATATATATATATATATATATATATATAAACTAATGGAGTTTGATCTTCCAGTGGAGAGGCCAAAAATGAGACTTAATAAAGAGGGAAGTGACTATAGCGAGCAAAGACATCTATGTGTTGGGCATTTGGAAATATGCTACTGCATGTCCCTCCATCACTGTACTTGGTTCCCCAGGAAATAAGCCAAAAAGATTTATGTGAATGTTTACTCAAACAGACATAATTTCTTAATCACATAACTAATTTTCTGCTTTTACATGGTTGAAATAGAAAAAAGTATTTACAAACAAAAAATTGCATGTTGGATATCATAAATGGATTTAATCTTATGAAGGGAAATAAGCTAACTGAATTTGGTGATATTTACTTCTTCTAGCTGTATGATTACACTACAGGACGACTGCCAATATTGTGATATTGTGCATTATTATACAAGAAAAGAGCTTGAAAAATTTTAAAAAAATATTTTTACTTAAAAATAGTTCTGAATAAATGCTGTAAGAGATGGAAAAAAGTTGCTTTAAGGATTGGGATCAATTCAACTCATTAAAGCATCCATGCCTTTTTTCAGGCTTACATTGAAACCTGAGAAAAATGCATCTGCTTTGATTATAGGTGCTAATCTTAAGTGCCAAAGCAATTTTTCCAAAGTGGTTTTGAAATGTGTACAACTATAACAATTTTAATTTTGGCAAGTGATCAGAGTGGTGGTTGAAATTTCATCTCCTGCCAACAGTTCCATGAATGGCCAAAATTAAAAAACACATTCTTTCTTGACTGAGGTGTTTCTTCTCTTATTTTGGGATCATGGTTGTATTTTTTTCCTTTATGCAATCACCTGCTAAGAATCATTTGACGCCATATCTATTCAGCTAGCCCTGGGGGAGTTGCAATGCCATATGAGAATAGCTGTATTGTCTGTTCCCCCCTAAAATTAATTGTTTCATTTATATATTTGTTTCAGAATTTGGAAAAAAATGACAAAATACTTTTTTTCTGGCCAGAATTTTTTTAGCAAAAACCTGTTTAGAAAATCCCTTACAGTGTAGGAAGAGATGCTAGATTCAACTGAATGCATACTATGAATTTTGTGGCAATAAACTACAGACAGCAACTCCAAATGATATGAACTTGTTATTTGGGAAGAAATATTTATATAATGTTTACTAAAAATATGAATTATTATGCATAATATGTTAGTTAAGAAGCACAGTTCTAAGGGGAAAGTTGCAAATTAAAAGAATCTAGGATAATAAGAGTTACTCTTACTCCTTCCCTTTTCACTTCCCATGTTTTTGTCCTAAACATATGCTTTTATGGTCTGGGAGACATCCTGGATGTATACTGGTTTTTTGAAGATTGTTCCCTTTGAAAGCTGGGAATTCTAATCAGTTATGTTGAATAAATGAATAATGTAATTGCATGTTGTGTTGTCTATGTCTTCCAAATTGTCCTTTTAACTGAATTACAGTAACTTGATTTGGTTCTATCCACCTAGTTCTATTACCTTTGCTGCTTGTCTATGGGTCATCCAGATATTTCAACCTGGATGTTGTAGCATATCTCTCCACTTTGGGGTGACTTTGAGTCAGTGGTGACTCCTGGAAACTACCTGGACTAAACATTTTTGGAAGTGGTTTGCCATTGCCTTCTTCCCAGAGCTGAGATAAAGTGAATAACCCAAGGTCAGCCAGCTGGCTTTGTTCCTAAGGCAGGAATAAATCTCAGTCTCCTGGTTTCTAGCCTGGTGCCTTAACTACTACACCAAACTGGCTGTCACTGTAGCCCTAGCACTAGTCAAACAAACAGCTTTCATAAATGGCTACCTTATTTGTGTACTGACTACAAGATTATTTACAAGAACATGATAAACCTTTTGGGTACAAGCAGTTTAAAATCAAAATGTCATAATAATACAATGACCAACCAGTACCTAGGAATAGTTATATCTTAAAATTCCTCAAGTGTTGGCTGTATTGCCAGGTCTGGGGATTCCATGTGGCTGGAGACTTGCTCAAATGACTCCATTGTCGAGGTGGCTATTTTTACCCTCCCCCTCCTGTGGTTTGTATTTTCACTTTTATGATATTTATTAATAAGGATTTTGTTTTATGTATGGTTCTTATTGATTTTTATTCACCACACCGAGATACCTTGGTTGAGATAGGCAGCTCTAGTAATTTTATATATTTTATATTTTATATGTGTGTGTGTGTGTGTGTGTGTGTGTGTGTTATATTTTAATACTCATTCCTTGTATACAAATCCGTTTTTCTATTCCCTTTTCTATCCTGTACAAAAGATTCTGCTCTTAACTGTATCAAAGTATAAATTCTGACCACTGTTTGAATGCTGAAAAATATTGTATTTCTAGTCCCTAGGTCTTGCGATGGAGAATAAAGCTGCCACTCTTTTAGACATTTAATTTAAAAAATTGGTTTTTTTTCCAAACATTTGAATTTCTAAGCGACATGGCTTGAATTTACAGTAAGTTCAGTGGAAGATTTCCAATAGGGAAATGACTAATATAATTTTAATAATTCAAGGGTTAATGGAATTTTGTATCAGTTTAGTGAACTAGGCCACAAAATGGAAATGACAATATCTGCTGTAGGATCAAAACTAATATAATGACAAGGAACTGAACAAAGATTATTTGAAAAATGCATAAAAACTGACCATACACTGTAGTGTAAGACATTATATGGTCTGATGAAGGAGCTGAAATGTCTATGAAAAGAATTGCACAATATTAAAATAAAATAAAATATGGAAATATTGGACAAGTTTGTAAACATGATTCATTTGAAACTGATCTGCACAGACAGGTATTCATACAAAATTATTAGGGAATTTCCTTACCATTCAGTGCTACGAACGAATCTGAAAAAAGAAAAAGGAGAGGGGAGGAGAAGGAAAAGGAGGGAAAGGAAAAAAATTATTTCGAATATCATTAAATTCTCTTTCCACAGGTTCTAATTTACATACATCCTTGCTACAGTTTGGTGATATTTTGACGACATCCAGTCTTGAAATCAGCCTATCAGAATGGATTTTGTCATAACTTTTTAGAATATTTTTACTGTACTTAAAAAAAAGCTGGAGGGGAGGTTATTTTTAAAGAGAAGCATAAGGATCCTGAATTAAGCAATGAATCCTGCATTTGAGGAGAACCTCTATGTGACTACAGACAGAGGGAAAATCAGTACTACTCCTCAATCTTAGATAGACATTCCTTAGGAAGATTAGAATCAGTCCTTTATATATGTTATTTAATTTAATTTAATTTATTAATATTTCTATACCGCCCTTCTCCCGAAGGACTCAGGGCGGTGTACAGGGCAAGAATAAAACACAGAAATTACAAAAGATAAAAGGTAATTAAATACTTGCCCAATTAAAAAATACAGTTAATACATACTAAAAACTCCAATAAAAATAATAAAAACCCCACCAATCCCCCCTCAGGCCAGGCCGGCTTGCTCGAACAAATATGTTTTCAGATCGCGGCGAAAGGAGCGAAGATCGGGCGCCGTCCGGAGCTCAACCGGTAACTGGTTCCATAGCTCCGGGGCGCCCACAGAGAAGGATCTCCCCCTGGGGGCCACCAGTCGACATTCTCTGACCGGTGGCACCCTGAGGAGGCCCTCTCTGTGGGAACGCACAGGATGGAGGGAAGTAGACGCCGGCAGAAGGTGTTCCCTAAGGTACTCCGGACCCCTGCCATGTAGGGCTTTAATTTTTAATTTTAATTTAATAATATTTATATACCGCCCTTCTCCCTGAGGACTCAGGGCGGTTCACAGGGCAGAATAAAATACCAATTACTTTAAACACCATTACTAGTACCTTGAATCTCACCCGGAAGACAACTGGTAACCAATGCAGCTCACGGAGCAGAGGTGTGACATGGGAGTATCGGGAGACTCCCAACACAACTCTCGCGGCTGCATTCTGTACCAGTTGGAGCCTCCGGGTGGTCCTCAAGGGAAGCCCCATGTAGAGAGCGTTGCAGTAGTCTAGACGAGAGGTCACGAGCGCGTGAGTGACCGTGCATAAATCATCCCGGCTTAGATAGGGCCGCAACTGGCGCACCAGGCGAACCTGGGCAAAAGCCCCCCTAGTCACAGCCACAATGTGATCTTCCAAGGTGAGCCGTGAATCTAGGAGGACTCCCAAGTTGTGAGCCCTATCTACGGGGGGTAATAATTCACCCCCCATAGAAAGAGATGGAATATCCGAATAGACCCGGGATGAGGTATGCAAAGCCACTCGGTCTTGTCGGGGTTGAATTGAAGTCTGTTCTCCCCATCCAGACCCGAACCGCCTCCAGGCAACGGGACATCACGTTGAGGGCATCACTGGGGTGGTTTGGGGTCGAAAGAAAAAGCTGGGTATCATCAGCATACTGATGATACCCAACTCCAAAGCCACGAATGATCTCACCCAGCGGTTTCATGTAGATGTTGAACAGGAGAGGCGAGAGGACCGACCCCTGAGGAACTCCACAAATGAGAGACCTCGTGGTTGACCTCTGCCCTCCTGTCAACACCGACTGCGAGCGTCCCTGGAGATAGGAGGAGAACCACTGTAAGACCGTGCCTCCCACTCCCAATCCCCTGAGACGCCGCAGCAAGATACCATGGTCGATGGTATCGAAAGCCGCTGAGAGGTCTAATAGGACTAGGACAGAGGAGCAGCCCCTGTCCCGAGCCCGCCAGAGATCATTCACCAGCGCGACCAATGCCGTCTCTGTGCTGTGCCTGGGCCTGAAACCCGATTGGTACGGGTCTAGATAATCCGCTTCATCCAGGACCAAAGGGAGCTGATGCGCCACCACACTCTCAACAACCTTCGCAAGAAAGCGAAGGTTGGAGACCGGACGAAAGTTGTTCAATACAGCTGGGTCCAAGGCAGGCTTCTTGAGGAGAGGCCTCACCACCGCCTCTTTCAAGACGGCAGGGAAGCTACCCTCACTCAAAGAAGCTGATATAACTGCTTGGAACCAGCTGCGTGTCCTCTCCCGGGCTGCATAAACCAGCCAGGAAGGGCACGGGTCCAATAAACATGTGGTGGAGCTCAGCCTCCCCATAATCCTGTCCACTTCCTCCGGAGTCACAGAATCAAACTCCTCCCAGGTGATATCGACAAGACCGCCCGTGTCCTGATCGCCAGACTCTGCCCAGTCAGAATCCAGACCGGTCCGAATCCGAGCGATTTTGTCCGACAGATAATGGTTAAACTCCTCGGCACGACCCTACAAGGGTTCCTCCCTCACCTCTTGATTAAGGAGGGAGCGAGTCACCCTAAACAGGGCGGCCGGGCGATTATCTGCGGACGCGATAAGGGTAGCGAAGTGATTAGACCTCGCCACCCTTATCGCAGCGAGATAAGACCTAATATAGGTTCTTAGTCGCAATCGGTCGGATTCGGATCGGCTGGACCTCCAACCGCTCTCTAGGCCCCGTCTCCGACGCTTCATCTCCCGGAGCTCCGCGGAGAACCATGGAGCTCGACGGGATCTGCATCGGGTCAGGGGCCGCAATGGTACAACTCGGTCAAGAGCCTCAGTGGCTGCCCTTTCCCAGGCTTCCACTAAGGCATCTGCCGAGCTGTGAGTGGGGGAGGCAGGTGGGGACCCCAGCGCTGCCTGGAACCTCTCGGGATCCATTAAGCGTCTGGGGCGGTACCATCTAACTGGTTCCACACACCCACGGCGGGGGGTAGCAAAACGGAAGACCAGCCGCAGGAGATGATGATCGGTCCATGACAGGGGCATAATAATTGGGGAGCCCCCACCAAGATCATCTAACCACCGACCAGATAGGAAAACTAGGTCAAGGGTGTGGCCTCCCTCATGAGTCGGTCCTGAAATTACTTGCGTCAGGTCCATGGCCGTCATGGAAGCCATGAACTCCCGAGCCAACTCAGATGATCCTCCCAGAGATGGTAGATTGAAGTCCCCCAAAACTATAAGTTTCGGGAACTCAACCACCAACCCAGAGAGGACATCGAGAAGCTCAGGCAGGGCTGCTGCTGCGTGACTAGGCGAAATGTACACCAGCAGCAAGCCCAACTGCGCACCAGGGCCATATCTCAGAAAGAGAGACTCACACCCGACTATCTGCGGAACGGTGGCCTCCCGCGGACACAAGGTCTCCCTCATAACAACGGCCACTCCCCCACCCCTACCCTGAGCCCGAGGCCGGTGTAGCACCCGGAAACCTGGTGGGCAAAGATCAGCCAGAGGAATACCGCCCTCTGGGCCCAACCAAGTCTCCGTGATGCAGGCCAGGTCTGCCTGCTCACACTCGACCAAGTCACGGACGAGAGGAGCTTTACTGACGACAGACCTGGCATTCAAGTACACCAGCCGGAGCTCAGGAGGCTGCACATCCTCACTCCCGGGACCTCAGGGCAGAACAAGAGGGTCGGAGCGCCTCACCGCTTGCAAGTAGCGGAGAGGCCTTCCCTGAGATCGATACGGCCCTCTGTTCCTACACCTGCTGCCATTCCCTAACGTCGTGGGAATGGGCAATCCCACGACTTGCCCTGGAGCCCCGGGGGCAACCGACCCCCGCTCCTCCCCTCTGCGATCAATCCCAGCCCTGGCCTGAACAACGGTTGCTGGACTGCCCCCCATATCCGAACAACCAAAAGAAGTTCCCACCCCCCTCCCTAACCTCCTAAAAAATTTAACCAAAAAACTAACCAGGGGCCTCTTAGTTGGCTTATATCGGAGGCCCCTACCCGTGCCCAACCATCTCTCAGGGTCCCAACAATCGGGCCCTTCATCACGAGGAGGTGTAAAGAGTAAGGCGGGTCGCTCCCAGGATGGGGGGGGGCCCTGAGGGCGTGTAAGACCGTGCTAGAATAAGTCAGACGCATGATCATTAAACAAGTCCGACAAAAAAGACAGCAAGGCAGACCAGATCGATACGGGAGGATCTCAAAATAAATAAGGCAAATGACCAGAGAGCCAGCCCAGCTCCACTGCCACTAGAGCTGGGAAACCCCGGAACAGATCGAATCCCGCCCTCTCACGGCGGTCAAGGCCGGGGAGCAGCCTGGTACATAAAACCGGGGGAGCAATACCACCCAGAGCTCTCACCTCTCCCACAGTGGTTATAACCCGGACCTTCCATTATAGGGGAGGCGGGAGAAGAGGAGGGAGTTAGAGCAAAAGAATCTATAAAATACATCAGGATTAATAAGCCGGTATAGTCACAAAATGGTAGGAGAGATTCCGATTGTATAAATCAATTCCATGTTGCAAAAAGACCGGATGATAGTCAGCCAAGGAGGAAACCACAACATGGTCTAATCATTTTCTGGCGGCGCAGAGATTAAATTTTGCCTCATAAACGTCCGAGGCAACAGCGTCCGCGTTATACACTTCTTCTTGGATCAGTACTTGAAAGTTTTCTTCCATAATGTATCCTCTTATTTTATAAAGATGTTAGCTTCAATGGGATTCTGTACTGAGGATTGTCACTCTTAACATTACACATTTCTATTTTAACATTTCAATATTAAAATATTGAAATTATCTATTTTACCACAATTGCTGTATCTACAACATTCCCTCAGCATGATCAAAGTTCATTTTATGAGAAACAGCACCTGCGATGTAGGAGATCATCTAAATATAAAGGAATGCTTGTACATCAGATGGGCCATTTAGGCCTTCAAAACAAACATACTGCTTTTGCATTCATCAGGTAATTAGTCCTAATTACTGTAAATCATATAGTGTAATTCTGTAGTACCTAAAACTGAGATATCCCTCAACCCCAGCAAAGAGAATTCTGTTCTCAGATACTCCTGTGAGAGCTTTCAAAGCACTGATGTTCCAAGAATATGCACTATCCAATCAAGGTAGAAATACATATCAGACTGAGTTCCAATAAAGGAGAAATTGAAATTGAAAAAAATAAAGGATAGGCATGACAGAAAAACAATATATACTGTAGTGATCTTTCCTCTCCAATTATTACTGTTCTGTATCTAAAAATCTTTAAGTGTAAGTGTAAGCCTTGAAAACCAGAACTAATTGTGAACCACAAGCAGCATTTTTCATTGAGTAAGCTGTGTTAAGCACACTAATATTTGTAATAGGCTAACTTCTGCCAAGGAGCATTAAAAAATGGAAGCCTATAGTGTTACGGGGAAAAGTCATCTCTTCAGGTTAGCTATGTTCCTTATATGGCTAAACAGCAAGCACTTTTCAAACAATCACATTTATTTTGACAGAATATATGAGTAAGTTTGGAATTAAAAATTCATTTAAAATTCTATGCAATAAAAGTGAAGTATGTAATGAAAATATCTTTGTTTCAAATTCTATTGTAAGCAACTGTGAATCCAAGGAAATTATTTGGTTTTCATTTTAAAGTATTAGATAAACTTTATATAGGGGCAGAAAACTAGGAATCATACAGATAGTCATTGACTTATACCCAGTGCTTTTTTTGTAAAAGAAAAAGGTGCCGGAACTCACACATGTCATACAACCCGCCTTGCCTACCCTACAAGGTTCCATCCAAAAAAGGTGCCGGAACTCCGTTCTGAGCGTTCTATGACAAAAAAAGCCCTGCTTACACCCTTTCACTTAATGACAGTTCAGAGTGTTTTAATGTTTTTGCTTAACAACCTCTTTATTCAATTCTGGTTTCAACTGTGGGCTTAAGTTGAGCACTATCTTATACAAGAAGAGTCCAACTACAGCTATCAAATGGGATTATTCCAGTACATGGAACCTTATGTAGCATTCATAGAAGAATATTTTGCAAAATGCTAACTAGCTTCCAGATTCCTTATCCTGGAATAGTCTGAGGAGAAAGACAGATAGACTCACTCTTGACAATCAAATTACAATAATTATTTATAAGATAGTATATAAAATATGAATGCTAATAGTATATGTAAAAATGGAATTGGTTATGAGTCATTGTCTATTAAGTATCAAAGTTTTATTTGTCAAATTACAGAAATGGCTTTTATAAAACAGATATAAATACTGACAATATGTATTATAGTTCATATATTAATTTCAGAGCCCCAAATACTTGAACAAATCAAGAAGTGCATATATATTTAAAGATTACACACTCGAGCATGGTGATTGAGGATGGTGAAAAAATCAAGATGGCAGCTGTAACCATAGTATCTAAACCCCACCCTTTTTATGTGCGTTGTAATGTAAATAAAAAGGAGATGAGGCGATGAGGCTTGCACAGATGTGACCATTATTTTGATATTTTTGATGCAACATTACTGAACTCAAGCCTTATTTAAAGACCTCTCATGGATTTCAGAAGCAACTTAATCAATTTGTGGGTTTAAAATGCTTAGGGTTTGAATGAAAGGTTTGAGTCGCTAAGTAAATTTCTCCAAATCTTCATATATTGGATGCTTGCTTAGAGTCAGACTAGATATATGTCAAATATATAATGAATCATTTTTTTTCTCTGTAGAGTCACACATTATGGATCTTTTTTCATTTTAATTAATTAAAATAATTAATATTATGAAGAAAAATATTTAAAATGAAATCACAATATACCTTGAATTATCCTTAATTGCCACCAAAGGAATTAAGATCTGGCTGGTTTGTGAAGAGGCTTGGCACAGAAGCAATAATTTAAAATACTTTTGGCATCTAAATGTTTCTTTTGAGGTTAATGCCAATAGACCAATTTTAAGGAGGAGTTAACTTCTTCAAAGCTGTTAATGAGTTTTGAATGTTAAATGCTGCTCTCCTTTTTTTTAAAAAAAATCTCAAGGATATTTTATGATCAGTTTATGTTAACTGCATTTTCTTATTCTGCAACAAGATTACTGTGATCTTTTTGTGGCCTCTTTAAGAAGCAGGATATTTTCAAGGGAGGTTAAAGATAGCAGAATAAAGGAAAAATTCATATTTAGAATCCTGTAAAAGTGGTAAAGTGAAAAGGCAGAAAGGGAAAGTGCCAAGGAATCACATAATCTCTGATCTCGGTTTACCTCTTACTGTTGCATTCAACAGACTTTCTAACTTTGATAGTACCATCCAGATGGTTTGAACAACAACTTTGAGAATTTAGCGCTAGCATAACATTGATCATACTGACTTGGATTTCTGGATGGGATTTCTTGAATTCCTTCTAAGGAAGGCACTAAGATGGAGAAGTGTATGGTTTTTTTTAAGCATTTAATTAATCTCAGAGAATGCTTATTATTAGTTACAGTTGTGCTTTTCTGACCTTATCAGACATGTACACTGGAAAACATAAAATATATATGCTTTAATCTTGTTATAAAGTCTACCTATACATGTATTAAAGGTAAAGGTAAAGGTTCCCCCGCACATGCGTGCTAGTCGTTTCCAACTCTAGGGGCCGGTGCTCATCTCTGTTTTAAAGCTGAAGAGCCAGCGCTTGTCCGAGGATGTCTCTGTGGTCATGTGGCCGGCATGGCTAGACACCAAAGGCGCACAGAACGCTGTTACCTTCCCACCGTAGTGGTCCCTATTTTTTTACTTGCATTTTTATGTGCTTTCGAACTGCTAGGTTGGCAGAAGCTGGGATGAGTAACAGGCGCACACTCTGTTACGCGGCACTCGGGATTCGACCCGCCAAACTGCCGACCTTCTGATCGACAAGCTCAGCATCCTAACCCATTGAGCCACCATGTAAATTTCAAACTTCAACTCAAGACAGCTGTTCTGACCTAATTAGAAGCATTCTAAATACTCTGCCAATGTGAACTGAAGTGTTCCCACCTTGAATTGTTCTCATCCTCATTTAAGGTAAAAACAAGCAAGCAAACAACAGACAAATAACTTGAGGTTATTTGGAAGTTGGTATATTTTCGCTAAAATTGAAACAGTACTATAACACTTCTAGTAAAGTTTGATTAACTTGTTTAGAAAGGATGCATTTAAAATGCATTATAAATCTCTATAAACTGCTTCAAAGATGTTCTTAAGAGAAATGAAGCAGCATCACATAAATTGAAATCACTTTGGAACCCAATTCTCGTTTTCCATCCTTTGTACTCTAAATGTATTCCTTCAGGTGAAGATCACAGTTCTACCATTAATCTTAAGCAAACAAGAGACTATTACTTAATATAGTTGCTATTTTTGTGCCTATTTTCTTTTCACCCATATTTAACCCTATTCACTTAAATATAAACCTTGGCTCACCCTCCAACTCATTCTTCCCATTCACCAAGCCTAACTGGTATGCTATTTTTCTGTTGCAGTGAATGCAAAAATCAATGTAGCCACAAACACAGAAAAAACATTGAACTCATCTCAAAATATTAAAATTACAATATAAGATAAATAGAGCTAATGTAAAACTGTACACAAAGAGAACGGCAAACTATTTTTTTCCAAGCAGAAATATAATCCAAGTCAAAATAAATCACTTATTTGTTTAAAGTAGCATTAAACAAATGTACATTTGCATTAAACATCTGTAGCTGGAATCTAACTCTGAATAGATGTTTATTTCACTTTCATAGGGCTGAACCAGAATGATTAGAAGTGAACAAGTCTGGCATGAAAGGGGACTTTTTAGAATATGCAAAAAACCTCCTTCCCCCCAGACATTTGTAGCTCCAATCAGAGTCAGCTGTTCTTCTGCATGAAAATTTGTTGTATTAATACATTGCCATAGAGGTTTAAGTCTAATAGACCCAGAGACATAGTGCCAACTATTTCCTATTTTAGGGCCATTTTTTAAAATAATAATAATAAGGGAAATAAAAACTATTATTTTTATATTATTTTTCTTCTTTTGATGTATCAAGATTGAATGACATATAGATGTCCTTTGATTTTTTTCTCAATAATCTGAAACACTTGGCGTAAGGAAGCTAACAGTTGCCAGAGAATGGTAATGTCATGCTTGACTCCTTTCTCCTGCAAAAATATAGAACTGTGTTCTTTTTCACAGACAGTGACTGAGACTGATTTAATAAGAATTCTAGAGAATTCTAGAGAAGGCAAAATAGTGGGGCAAAGAGGCAATGATCATTTAAGATAGTTATCATAATAATTAGAACAACAATGTTGGTAACAACAATAATATGGAATCAACAGCAAATGCCAGAATCTCCCATCTTAGGCTGAAACAATTGTCAGAGTGAGCCTGGTGAAGTCTTTGACTTAAGATAGAAAACCTTTGCACTACAAGTATTTACACATCATTTTGCATAATATCATAACCCCCCTCCCCAAATAATAATTTTAAAAGCGGCCAAATATCACGAGACTACAAATAAAACATAAAAGATCTTAATATATTTTATTGTCATTGTTGTTTTAACCATCCTCAATATCAAAATCTGAAGGTCAGTAGATGAAATATAGGGTCATCATGGATGCCTAAATTGCTGTTTCATTGTTTAAACTGGTTGAATTTTGTGATTGTATTATTGTTGCCAAAAAGATAACTATATTTCAAATTAAATAATATTGAGGTATATCATAATCAAGTTTTGAAAGAGCTCACTGTCCCCCATGTCATAATCTTCAAGTCAGGGATTCTGGTTTTACTCGTACATAAAAAAAATAAAGGATTGTGTGTCTGTTTGGTTAAATATGTGCTTTCCTTCCCGATGGCTTCACAACTCTGCTTTTTTGTTCAAACTTGAAAAACAATCACCATTATTAATTCATGTTTGACATAGAACTTACGGGAAATTTTCTAATTATTCTTCAGAGCTAGATTTTAATTCCAGAATGATTGTCATTTGAACATATGGTATTTTTGTAAACCCCATTTCCTTAAATGTTTCCTTTTTAAAAACAAAGTAAATTACCTTGCACTGTTTCCATTGTTGCTATGATTATTTTAAATATAATTTCTGCCATTAATAATTCTGAGTTAGCAGCAGTGAGGCATGTATACAGTTTCTCTCATGTAAAATTAAAATAAATGAGTAAAAAGCTTTTGCTTACTTTGGCAGTCACCCAAGCCATCAGTATTGCCATGTTCTATGTCCTGCTCAAAGGCCAATCTAAACAACAGAAAGAAATAGAGAGAAGCATGAATTAATGCACATACGTGTTCCACACACAGAATTCATAGAGATAACAAAACAAATAAGAAAGAAATTTATGTTTTTAATATTTGCACAAATGCAAGCACGAAATAATGCATTTTGCTTGACTTTTCAGTTATCTCTTTAAGAGAACATGTCTATATGAATATTTTTCTTTAAAAATATAAAATATAAACTTAAGAGTCCTGATGGACTTTCAACTCCTTCTCAAGCAACAGATGGAAGCTGTGATCAGGAAGTCATTTACTATGCTTTGGCTGATACACCAGTTGCAACTCCATATGGACCCCTCATGGTTTGGTCATCAATTAATTAAAACTATTGCAGGACACTCTGATGTGGTCTTTGAAAACAAATGGTGCAAATTGGGGCAGACAGATTACTGGTAAAATAATTCACCCATCAAGAATAACTCAATTATATTTTTTATCGCTCCCCATGTAAACTTCTCCAAATAGCATACAAATAACAAGCATGACAGAGTTAGGGTTAAGGTTAAACTTTATGCTGTTATAATTACTTGGCAAATTTGCTAAAACCTTGGCAAACCTGAACCCAGCAGCACTTATTTTCTAAAACCAGAGGGCATCCAAGGGTCATGCTCCGAAGGAGAAAACAGAAAATGTTCAAGACTAGCAGGTCAGTATTAGTCTTGAGCTGGAAAAAATGAGAACAATCTGATCTGTCTCGAGAGGATCTTTTGAGCTAGATGAAAAAAACCAAGCACCAAGTCAGACCTAGATCAATTCTGTGTAGAGCTAACACAGCGCTAGTTTCTTTACATCAATGCTGCAATAGAAATAGCACTTAGTCTTATATAGCATTTCACAGTGCTTTTAAAGCCCTCTCTAACCGGTTTACAGAGTTGGAATATCGCCCCCAACAATCTGGGTCCTTATTTTACTGACCCCAGATGGAAGGCTGAGTCAACCTTGAGTCAGTGAGAATTGATCTGCTGGCAGTCAGCAGTCAGCAGAATTTACCTGCAATACTGCATTCTAACCACTGCAAAGCTCTTTGATGAAGAAGATGCAATAGCAACTTTATAATTCTTATCTCAATTTAGAATGTGGCTTGTTTTTTGTAGTGTTTTTGATTAAAATAAACAGAACTTATTGAATCTAAAGCATTGCACAGCCCTAATATTTATGTATCTTCATCCTTAATCAGAGAGAAGTCCACCTGAAATACCACTCTGGGAACAGAAGCCATAAGAAGCATGCAATCAAGTCACTTCCCTTTTTTTGTCGTGCATGTTTTTGTCTATAGTTTTCAGTGAAGCTCCTAACTAATGTTCAAAAAATATCGCTCAGTATTATAACTGAAATAAATACATTCTCCCATAGCCAACACAAACTTACCTTGCTCCAGGTAAAAGCTGCATGCATGCTCCGCTTTCCTTCATCCATCCACAGTATGGGTCCCTAGAAGCTATGCAGGCCCTTAACAGAGGAAACATGCACAAATCATTCTATAAATACTTTGTTATTATTACTTCTGTGTCAGTATCAACAAGTCAGTGTATGTACTGCAGAGGAGGTGATACTGAGGAATACATACTTTTTGCATTTGCCATGACGCTCACACCTTCCCAGAGGAACTCTTATCAAACAGTTTGAAAATGCTACATAGAGGGCGTGGCTTTGCTTGTCCAGTTGCATGCCCATAATTCTCTTGTCCTCCACCCCATCATAGCTGCACCTAATTTGGATGAATGGGTTGAACAGTCATTTCCATCAGTCTTGAAAACTTTTGATTATAAAACAAATATAAAATAGAATAAAATCAGGTGCACACAAATATTTCACTTAGAGTAATATATTTGGATGATCTAATTTAAATCTTTTATTTTATGATTTGATGGAGTGCACCAAAGAGATGGGAAGTAATGGAAGTTGCTGGAGAGTCACATGTATGATTTGTTTCCTTTCTGGTATGGTTTGAGACAACGAACGGAAGAAGGTGCTGATTAATGGATGGGAGGAAAGGATCTATTTGTCACCTTTTGCTCTGTAACCATCATATGATTGAGTCATATTTTCGAGAATATCCTAACTCGCAGCTGTCATAAACTGAGAAAGGGAATAGCATTGCTTTTCTTTTTTTCACATGGAAAGTAAGCCTTTATGAACCATTTTGGCATCAGTAAACAAGGAGCGAAAATATATAGTTTATGCTTGGCCAAAACGTCTTTGCCCTCATTCTAAGACATTGTACACCCACATCCTTACATACATGGTGTAAGGATGCTTGACACACATGGTGCCTTTCATGTGAGGTATTCAACTAGAATATATTATATATATTTAAAATAAAAAATAAAGGTATTTAATTAAATATTTTTTTAAAAAATGAAGTTGAGACAGTAAGTAATTGTTGAAAAATAGTATTGATGCACAGGTACAATTGGAGTGAAGTTCAAACAAAATCCCAAATAATTTTCTCAGAGATGAGAAAGAGTCTTCTTTAAATGCCTCACATTCTACTATTTGCATTTTATCTACATACCATGTTTTCCCGAAAGTAAGACCTATTCAGAAAATAAGCCCTAGCTTGATTTTGGGGGCGGGCATAATATAAACCCTACCCCCAAAATAAGCCCTAGTTTGGGGACAAGGTGCACACCTAAAAATCAAGCTGGGGCAGGGGAGGGGGTGGAACTACCCCACATGCCCCACACCCGCTTGTTGTTGCAGCCAGGACTCCCATGACACCTGCCTCACCGGCCTACTTCTTCTGTGGCCAAAATAAATGCCTATATATCTGAGAATGGAGCTTTGGCCTACATTTCTGGAAAGGCCTCTGACGGCTAAATGCAGGCTGGGACGCGTGTGGCACGTGTCAATCTGGAGCTCCATTCTCAGCATCAGAGACATTTCCTTTGGCTGCACAAGTGGGCCAGCTGGGTGAGGCTGTTGGTGCCGCTGCCGCAAGGTAAGACCATGGAAAATACACCCCCTGAAAATAAGACCTGGTGCCTCTTTTGGAGGGGAAAAAAACAAGACTGGGTTCTATTTTCAGGGAAACACGATAACTGTATATAATTCTCTCTCTAGTATAATTATTTACTGGGAACTATTGGTTTTAACCTTTTTTCATAAATCTATAGCACTATAAAAGAGAAACCTTTATTTAAAAATAAAAAATAAAAAATAATTGCGCTAGGGATTCTCCCCAATCAGGAAAAAAACGATGGATAGGAATTCAGAACTAATTTGTTGCAAAATAGTATAATAAAAGAAAGAAGCATTGATACACACTTTTCAGAGTTGTAAATGCTCATCTCCTCCAGGAAAAGGCTGTCATTTAGAAAACCACTGTTCCCTGTCCTGACCAAGAACTTCAAAATAATTCCTTTCTCTGATCCAAGGAAAACCACAGTATGGTTCTGATTTGGGCCAGCAGCATTATCTACAGCAATTTTCGTCAAGCGGTATCTGGAATGATAGCATTATAGTTTTAATCACTACAATAGTCTTTTTTAAAAATCTATTCAGATGTAATTCTGCACTTTCACAGAGAGAAACTGTTTTCCCAGCATAAAATCAGGTTTAGTCTGGGTCACGATGAAGCTACCACAAGATTGATTTATGTATCTATTCAGTGCTTTACAACACATCTGAACAGTTGACAGATTATAAGTTTCTCTCTCAATGACAAAGGTGTTTTGAATCAGGCATGTGCACCTTCAATATATCAGTCAGTAGCTTCTTGAAGGAGCAATGTGCAACACCTTTGTCTGGTTTGAATCAAAACACTGCACAGCTGTATACAGAATATAGGGCATGCATATGTGCAAAGCTTATGCTTTGCAATGTGAAAATAATGATTAACATATTTTACTGTTGTTGGATTCTTAATCAGAAAACCAGTTTCTTCAAGCTGTTTAAACCCTTTCCCCACCGAGAGGAAATAAGTAAGTTTACTTTAAATAAGTAAACACTCCTATACATGTGAATGTGTATGAATACAGCAATGTGCAAATCTACTTGTAAAATGAAGTTTACATATCAGCTGGTATATTTTCCAGACACCCCAATTTACAGATTCTGAAGGCTGTTGGTTTATATGATTTTGAAGGAGGAAAGTATTATTTCTTTTCTTACGCTGACACAGGACTATTTGGATGTCAAAATTACCCTCTGAACATTTGTATAAATGTTGAAGCTTCTTTAACAAATCCTGACAGACCTCAGTACATCCTGAAATCATCCCACAGAAATTTTATATCCGGCCAATGTTTCCTTCATCTACCTATTATTTTATTTAGAATTTTCTATTGGAGTTATTTAAAAAAGTGATTCAGATGTAAACACAGAAGTTAGAATTTCTTTGAAATATGGTTTGAGGGAAACCTGGTAAAAAAATTAGGAGCATTCTTCTAGTCACTACAATTTATCAAAAAATTCTATGACAATTACCTCATGCCTATTCTAGTTCATAAAAACTTGAAATATGCCATAACTGACTACTTTAATCGCCCATCTATTTCAGCATTAGATTTCAAAATATAGTCATTTTAGAGAGATTCTATTAAATCTCTTCAAAGGCTTTTAAATAATTTGATCATATCTATATACTTACTTCCTTTCCTTCAATACCCTGACTTTAGATTATTTTACAACAATATTTTAAATAATATTGTTCCCGGTGCTGATTTTGGGGGACAAGAACTGTCCTGTTTGCTTAATTATAATTTAATTATCATTTTTGCTTAATTATCAATTATCAGTTAAAGTCCTAGATTATTGAGAACCAGGACAGACATGCACAAGTTCTAAATTAGAGTGCAATCTCAAATTTGGGGATAGAACAGAACCCCTAGTGAAATAAATAGGAAGAAAAGCTATTTACCTAACCATAGTACGGAGAAACCAAGGCTTGTTCACAACTGATGGTACTGCTTCATCCATGAGAGAATGTGTTTTGATGAAATTTAGTGTGTCATCTGGAAATTCATTGGAGGATGTGTATTTTTCAAGTGAACTGGAGCCTGCACAGGAACCTGGCCTAAATCAAAAACAGGTTGGAAGGAAATATAATTATGTTGCTTCTTTTTGCAAATATTCTAGACAAGCTGTTTTTATAAGCATCTGCTATTAGCTGAGAACATGCCAGAAGCTTTGTAGAAGAAACAGAATGATACATAAGGCTTCCAATTGAAGGTCTCTTGTATTTGTCTTTGATCTAGTCTTTCCATGATCCTAGTAGAGCATTCAGCAGTCACTTTCATGAATATTACATTTAGGACTATTTAGTAAATATAAACATATTTAACAGAATATTACATTTGTAAGTTTATAGTTTGTAAAGATGTGCTCACAGTTCATCCACCCACATGGTACTCCAACAAACACACAGTCTGGCAATATTCTATTTATTTTTAAGGCATATTTCAAATGTAAGTCTCTTAGAATTAAGAAAACTATGTGGAAAGCAAAAGGAAATCTTTTACATTTTTTTCTCCTGGAAGTGTAATATCAAGCTGCTTTAAATACACAGCTTGAAGGCTAAATGCAATCAGTAACAAAGAGCAAGCAACCTCTTATGGTTCCCAAGAATATTTTATTTTTGGTCAGTATGAAAACTTGAGCCTTGAAAGCATTAATATGTAGGGCCTTTTAATGGTAAGACACAGTGCCATCTATCTTGGATTACAGTACAAATATGATCAGTTTATTCCTGGAATCTTCCCATATATTATGGCAATTGGGCCAAAATAGTTATTTGCTGGCAGCAAAAGAATCTGTTTTCTTTTGCTGACTATGCCCTCCTCCCCTTGGTTCCTTTTTCTGTACTTTTCTTCTTGTTTGCGGTAATGCTGATTGTACCGACTTTGAACTGAGGGGGGTGGGGAAACCCCTGCAAATCAACATCAAGCTGAGTAACTACACGTACATGTGAATTAAATAAAAAAACTCTATCTTCTTTGTAAATTATAAGTGTGATTGCGGTACTGGATTTTTATAAGGTTATATAACCTTTTACAAGGTTATATACACAAACAAAGTGTATATGAGAAAACTGCAGAGGTTTTCATTAGAATTAGTGAAGGGCAAAACTGAAGTGACTAAAATATAAAAAAAAAATCTAAAAAGAAAAAAGGTGAAAAAATGAGTAATTCTTTTCTGTAGGTTAAGATCAAAAGCAACAAATCAATACATTTGTCTATGTTTGTATTATACTGTTGCTTACAGTAGTTTCCTTTTTTAATAATGAAAATTATTATATCAATTATAATCATATGATTAAAAATTAGAAGAAAAAAGAATCAACGTTGTCTTAGCTGACAATAACAATACAAACATATCATGTTTGCAGACAATCCTTTCTATTAACTTATTGCTTCTGCCTATGAATGAAAATGTTTGAGAATAACCTACATTGAGGTGCTGTCATTGTATGTCAAATTCTTACCTTGATATTTTTGTTAGGAAAATGTTGAGTTTTCCTTTTCTAAAAATAAATTATACAGATTGGTTGCTTGCTTACCATAATTTTCCTCACTTGCCTGACCAAATCCTTTACCAAGAATAAGAGGTTCTGGTTTTTGCCTTTGTATGAACCATGCTGATTGCTTCTGCATTTGCCTCCACTTCTCAACTCTTGCATTTACACTATACATGAAATGAAAACCAAAGGACTTCTATCCCTGGCAATACTGTGCATGCAATAGAGAAATGTACCTGGGTTTCGGCACTCTTTCATCAGGAACTGGTGTCCATATTGAATCAGGAGATTTTTGTTCTTTGAATCTTCCAGTAAATACACTGGCAATGTCGAGAATATCATAAGCGCAGACAGCAGAGCCAGGGATGCTGCAATGTGACATTTCCAGAAATAGTTACTCATCCTGAAATTATGCATTTTTCTCTTTCTCTCCCTCTCTCTTTTTGGTCTGAGAAACATACAGCACAGAAGCCTTCCTGTCATAGGTCACTCATTTCTGAATCTTGCAGTCTCTTGGCATTGACAGTAAAAGGTTGCCTTATGAAGACATTTCTATTGAAACATTCAGTGGGCAGCCAATTTCTATTAGTTTTCATCTTCTAAAGATTAAAAAAAAGTAATAGCACACAGCAATAATTTTGATGATTCCCAAGATGGGAATCTTGAGACATATTTCTGGTAACATGAACTAAGAAATTACTGTATTATCAAGTTATAAACTCTTTGTGGAAGAAACTGGTGTCGAAAATGAACACATGCTCAGTGTCATACTGTCTGAACCCTTGGTGGTTATCTAGTTGCAATCTAGAAAGCACTCATGTGTTGGAGCAGGTATATTTTGCAGAGATGCACATTGCTCAGTCACAACCTATTTGGCTGTTGAAGTTGTAGCATTCCATTTTCCTGGATGTTTCTGGTTGAATTCCTATGAACAGGGATTTGCTTAATTCAGTCAACTATAAAGAAGCAAATGCAGTTTCATCTTACTCCCAGTGCAATTTAAATTTAGATTGTTTGCATATAACACAATAATAGCAATCATCAAATATAATTACAGTCTTATACACATGTATGAATTATTGATCTGTTTTTATTGCTTACCCAGGCTGCTACATTACTTTTGTGTCTGACTTAAGCTAAAAGCTTCTGATCAGATAATAAGCACTATCTGGCTGTATGTTAAATAATTTCTATTTACAAAGATGATATGATCAAATATCCAAACATTTCCATAATTATGACTTGTACTTTATAAAATGTGATAAAATGCTAGAATCAAGACGTTTACAAACATAATAATAGTAAGAAGTGGCAATAGGTGGCAATAGTTCCAGATGGAAAGCCAAGTTCTTTAATAGCAAGAAATTGAGGGAAAATGTCTGATAGTTTGCAACGAAGGAATAATGTTACTAATGAAATTAACTCTGCAGGAACATTAAATCTGAAGATTGATTAAAGATGCAACAAGAAAAACATTAAAGAATGTTAAACCAAATTCCAACAAGCCTTTTCAATCCTTCTTCTATTCCTTCTCCCCTCTTTTGGGTAAATACATTTCATTTTGAACAATGATTGCCTTCCAAATAAAATATGTATATTTCCTGTGTTTGGCTGTATAGTATTTCCAATTCATGGCTTAAACATTCTCAAAGCAGCTGCTTTCATTTGATTCTCAATAGGACCTATTATGCCATGTTGCTGGCATTTCATCCCAATGTGACGTGACAGGTGATTTACCACTAACTTTGCTGTGGTCATCTCCTCTGACTTTAGGTAGCCAACATGCAGTGGTGTATGAATACACCAAAACATGCAACGAAGTGTGAGTACACTAACTCCCTCCCCTTTTCCTTCAGATATCTTGTAAGACATGGGAAGGAAATAGGTTCTACCACAGTCCTAAATTCATTTTAATTAGCTAAAATTTTCCAGCAAATGTAAGAACAAGATATCTTGGTATTTTTCTATAAGTGAAAAGTAAGATGGGATACCAGTGCTTACCCAAACTTAACTAATAGGGGAATGCTTGTAATGCCTTTTATTACCTGATATCAGAATTACTCCTATTATTTCTTCTTATTTTTTGTTTGTACATGGTAGAAAGCAAAGGACATAGCCACATTCAAGCCATCTGTTGTGCTGGGCATTGTACAAGAAAGGCATATCCATTAGGAGGAAGGAAACTCATGTCCATGAGGAAGGAGAATGATTTTCCTTGGCATGCTCTATTTCCCTGTGATTCACAAGGAGTACAATCTGCTAGAGCTTGTGCAGAAATGCATTGTTCTGCCTACAAACTCCATTTGTTTTTAATAGTGCCTGAGCAGAGGATGCTTGCAACAAATTGTGCCAGACATACTTGAGAATTGTTTCCAACACTATACAAAATGGTTAGAGCTGAAGCTTCAGTGACTCATGCAATTTAATTCTTACACACCAGAAACTAGCACATCTCCTTTTGTGTATGATACATGAACTCCAAATGTAGAAGCAGTTGGCTCAAGGAAAGTTCACAAAAAATCCCTTTCATATTTAAGAAAGAAAAAATGCACAATCACAATCATATATGACCTTGTCATTATTATCAATTATGAACCAAACTGTAGTGAATGGAATGTATTATTGATCCAATTTATTGAAGATGCCCTCCAAAATTAGTAACAAAATAGTAGTTTTTAATGGTACAATCTTTGATATATTTCTTTCACGAAGAGCAAAAAATGTTATGTATTAGGACGCAGCAGTTTTTAGCCATTATTTTGCTTTCTAAAACTCCAGCTTTTTTCAGGTTATCATTACATTCCTTGAGTAATTCAAAGATTGAAAGAAAGTTCTTTTTTTTAAATGAAGCTTTAGCTCCCAAAGGCCTGCCATCTCCATACTAGCCTATTGACATTGTTATAGTATATGGTCAGCTGATTGTAAAACTATAATTGTTTGATTTTGCCCATTAGCATCTCACAATACTTTATGTGAGAATGCAACAGATTGGAAACCCAAGTGGCTGGATTTTCTGTATAGGATGAATAAAAAAAATCAATCATATTTTGAAGGAAATTGTTACTGTGGAGATAACAATTATGAAGTTGAGGTGAGATCCTTAAAGGAAACTCTGGCTTCTTGTGACATTTGCCTCATGCCCTTTTCAGCTGCTGCCAATGTTCAGAAAGTAGTTTAAAATTAACTGTTGTAATTTAAAAGATGATTCCACAAAGAGAGCTGGAATGGTAGAATAGATCTCATCTTATGAAAAAATGCAATCAGATTTTTTTTAGAAAGCATGTTGTTTTTATTCTGGACACCTACACATCTTACTTCATACCCTTGTCAAAGGCCCCATGCAGCCACTGACAAGCTCCACAAACTGAACATGTGTTATAGTGAAAATGCTGTATACTCCTCCAGTATATGAATAAATTTCAGTTTTCTTTCTTCTGTTGTATGCACTAGTATATCAACATTAAAGGCTTCCCATGACAATTTAATTTGAGAAAGTGTTATTTGTTTAAATTTTAAGTAGTGGGAACAACTTTAAGCAAACAGTTATCTGTGATTATCTATTCTAATCAAAGCTTGGCAAACCATAGTTCCTAGAGCCTGAATATCATGTGAGATGGCTTGTGATTAATTCAAATTTGGAAGCAGATGTTATCAGCTGCCTTTTGTGGTGTGTAAATGATAATACATGAAACAAGGAATAAGTGAGTTCAAAATTTATGCACCCTGAGTTTTAGCTACAGATTCCCTATTGACAAGTACACAATCATGCATGTAAGCAATGCAGTGGAAGATTTTGACAAGTACTCTCAAAATAGTTTCACTAAAAACAAAAAAAACCCCCTGCATTACCAATCCTTTTTTTCTGGCTTTTAGGAACTTTCTGAAATTTTAGAACAGGTATAAAAGCCCATTCTCAACAATGGGAAGAAAAGGAGCTGTGAAAATTAGTAATAAAACAGGTAGTCCTCAACTTATGACTCCAAAATTTCTGTTGTTAAGTGAGACATTTGTTTTGCTCCATTTTACAATCTTTCTTGCCACAGTTGTTAAGTGAATCACTGCAAGTGTTCAGTTAGTCACATGGTTGTTAAGTTAATCTGGCTTCCCTATTGACTTTGCTCATCAGAAGGCTGCAAAAGAGGATCACCTGAGCCTGGGACACTGCAACCATCATAAATATGAGTCAGTTGCCAAGCATCTGAATTTTGATCATGTGAACATGGGGATGCTGCAACTGCCTTAAGTGTGAAAAACAATCATATGTCACTTTTTTCAGTGTGGTTGTAACTTTGAATGGTCATTAATTGTACTGTTGTTGTAAGTCAAGGACTACCTATAGATGATTTTTCTAAGGGCTACAAGGACAAACGGGAGGGAATAAAAAAAATTATTCATTGAAAGACTCCCATTTGCGTATTCTTCTCAACAAATTAGTGTAAGTTGAAAGAACACAAAATTCTTGTCTGCAACATCAAGTTAAAGATGCTTTAGCTAATATTTTATGCGAGTTAATATTTAATAGCCAGTTTCTCTTTATTTTAGACAATGTTATCAAGCGGGTTGAAAACAGTCACCCTCCTCTATTAAAACCATTACCTGTTATAAGGGGTAGAAAAAGTTGCTAAGACAACGTCCCGGCCATTAACATCGGTAACATCGGTGACTGCCTGCAGTATGTTGAAATAGAAATGCGAATCTCCAGGTACTGAACAGTTCAATCGTGCTTTCAGGAAGGAAGTCCATTGCTTTTCTAGCACTCGCTGAGATCCACCCATGTCATTCTTGCAAACCCGAGCTACTCTGGGGAAAACTACCTGCAATGCGGAAAGGGGAATAAAAAATCTGTAACATATTTTTACTAGAATTCTGCTGTTTCCTTCTTTTAAAAAAAAGCAGAATTGGCAGAACTGAGTGCTTAATTGGATCTCCAGTTTGCTATAATCTGTGACAAATAACAAACAGAACAAAATTCAGTTTTGGAACTGTGTGCTATGAAAGATAAGCTTCTGACATTTCACATCCAGCCATAAATCCTTCAGGAGATTCATTCACAGCCCATGTAAAACTCATTTCTATGCAGGCCACTCAGCTTTCTCTTCCTACAAACAAAAAGACATTCTGTATTTGCAATCCATGTGGCCCATACTGCCAGCCGGAGTCCCATATCCCCAGCATATTTTATTTAAAAAATATGGAAGACTCATCAAGCTTTTATTCATGCTTTCTCCTTTTTAACCTTGTAAGCCTTTTATTGTGGAAATATTCCTTAAAAGGTCTTTTCAGTAAAGGCTTTCATTGTGCTTTATTACATGGCAAGACTGAAATTTCTCATTTACTTCTGTTGTTCATAGAAAGGTCTTTCAAATGCAGCTGCTCCTAGCTTTAAAGTCAGTCTTGCAGTGATTATTTGGAGCTTTGAATTAAATCAATTTGCCATATGTTTTCCAGTTTAACAGGGGTACATTCCCCCCAAAAAAATTGCTGTCGTTCCAAGCCAAAATATTTTATATTAGCTTTTCCCTAATCTGGTGCCCTTCAGATTTATAGAACTCCCGCTATCACTAGCCATCATAAGAAATGTGTTTTATAGCAAGATAACACCATGCCTCATTCTTACCAAAATTTGGCATGAACAGCAGAATCTTTCTCACAACAGTGACCTTGTTATTGTGATTTATAGCTCTCATTTCAAGGTTATTCTCCTTACCTTCCCCATACTGTGATATTCCACTGCAATTTCCCGAAAGAAGAAGTAGATATAGTTACCATAATCTACTGCATGAACAAAATATGGTTCTGAAAGAAAGACAACATGTGCTTATAAATAGAAACACTTTCATCGAACAGTGAAATCAATCTAACCTGGGTTGAATATTTTTTCATCGGCTTTTGTAGGACATATTTATTTTACAATACAGGGTGATTATAAATCAACAGGATCTAGGTATGAGGATGGTCAGTCAAATCTCTGATAGCTATTGAAAAGATCATATATATGGAAAAAGTAAATTAGCTTCATCTAGGACTGTCTGTTGGTTCAGACATAATTCCTTATCTACACAGAGAAACAGAATGACCATTGGGCACAAAAAAGGCAGTGGAAGCAGTGCCAACTTCTCCACTGATTTTCCTTGTAGAAAGTTAGCAGGGAACCTTGTAAATACAATGACATGACCATGGGTGACAGCAGCAGTAAAGTGGTGGAGCATCAGTGAAACAGCCACAACTTTGCCAAATTTCAATGCCGTGGGAGCCATAGATCTCAAATTTTGGAAGCATTTTGTAAATTAGCCCTTTTGGGAAGCATTGCTTCTAAAATTGTTGCTCAGTGATGCACTGTTTCACCCAATTGAAGGTTACAAACAATCAAACAGACACGAAGGTTTTAGTTGTATACAGATTCAAAATCTTCAAAATGCTGTAATTGCTTAGATATCCTTAAGAATTATGCTGTCTGTAATGAAGCAATGGATATTATATTCAAATGTAATTCTAATTTTGGCAGTGGATGGATGACCAAATGAAGGCTAAGCCATTAAATATCCTATTTAACCATTCAGATACAACTACCCACCTATGTGTGTGTGTGTGCACGCACACACACACACACACACACTCACAAATGAAATGGTGTTGAAATGTTTGTATGATCTGAGACCAACTCATACAAAGCCTCTTTCAAGTTAATAGAAATAACTATAGTGAGTTCTACTGATGAGATGAACTAATGTCAGACTCATGGGCAAGCATTTAGCTCAATGGAGTCTTTTCTAGGGGATGGGTGGGGGATGATAAAGCAAATGAATCTCTGTATTGGAGGAAAGACAGGACACTTATTATTGTTCAATCTTCAGATAACTGTATGGCCCAGAATGAAGATTACAAAAGACTATATTAGGTGCATTGTTGTGACAAATTATTAATACAAATATGACTAAAATAAAATATGAAAAGTTTTGAGGTCTAGTAGTATAGAGATAGAAACTGGGATATTGATAGAAATTTTGAAAAGGACTCATAAGGCTATCCATATCATCAACTCTTATACATTTAAAGAAATTAGACATATGTGAACAATGTTTAATATCCCTAAATCACACTAAAATAAGTTGGAAAACCCAATTCATAATGTATATCTGGAGATCAAATATTTGTATTGCATTTTCAATGGAACTGTTTCTTTATTATGTGTGTGCATATATATGTATATGTGTATGTATGTGTATGTGTGTGTGTGTGTGTGTGTGTGTGTGTGTGTGTGTGTGTACATAGATATAGATAGTAGGCCCATAAATCAGATATAACTTTTTCATTTGCATTTTACTCCAAAAACGCCAGTTCTCCTTATTTGCAGACACAGGATTTTTCTTATCAAAGAGAATTAATAACAAACTGAAGTAATAAAAACACGACTATAAAAATCCAATAATTTTTGCATTTTGCTCATAAAGAAAAAAATGGAAATAACATCATTTACAGATTGTGTCCTTTCTCTTTCTCTCTCTTTTGCATTTTTTGTCTATAAACAAAAGCCCCTGTTTTCACAACAACATAATGCAGCATGGCATTCATTCATAATGCCATTGGAAAAGAATGAATGGCAACTTTTTTAACAATGGAGCTATTGAGAACATACAAATTGCCTAATTCAGCAGCACTCATTCATTATTTCTTGACAATAAAATGGAGGTTCTGATATTCTATTTTTTATTGGTGTATCTCAACACTGCAGAACAAATCCTCTACACTTCACAAACCCTAGATTGCCTAGACCCATCAGAGGGAAGAGCTGATGTTGCCATCATTGTTCTAAAATAACTCTTTACTCATTCCTTATCGTCAATCTTTGATCAAATATCTAGCTGTTAAAAATTAATTGAATGCTATCTATTTAGATGGCTCTTGTAATTTTGTATGAATACCTAGAAACTAAAAAAAGAAAAATCAGTGGAACAACTGCACTATAAAAAAAGGCATTTCAGTATCTCTACCTGACAGAATGCATTGCTGAAGTAAAGTATGGTTTCTTTGTGCTTTAAAAATCTTTTCTTTCAACAATCACTAAAGGGCGAGATTTTGAAGAAGCACAGTAAAAGTAAGTAAACTAAGACAACAAGGTCTACAGAGAATCCAACAGTGTAACCCAAAATCTTCCCCTTCTTCCTGTAGCTCTTTTATTTACCTTTCAACCATTTTGAATCATGTTTGACTGTCCGCAGCGTCGGGCTGTCTCCAAGGCTCCGGTAAATGACCGCGTCTATTGCAAGGAAATCTGTCACAGTGGCAGAATACAGCTTTCCCTCTTTTGGGGTGGAATTGGAAATCAGCAATAGGGAAGAAGGAAAAAAACCACACAGTATAGTTGTATCTGCTAGGTAATCATGGAAACAGCCCATCCAAGGGGTCTTAAGGCATGAAAACTGTTGGGATAGGGTAATGAGCCATTTGGATAAAAAGCCCTTTTCCCTCTCAGCATTCAAAAAAGAACAAAAGTCTGAGGAAGAATCTCCCTGGGCAAAACTTCTTGGATTATATCCCACTTGCAGATCCAGATATCACATGCCTAATTTAATCATAACAGTAGAATATATCAATATATGTTCCTAGTAATGCAACTAGATAATTTTAAAAGACTTTAAAAGACTCTTGTATCCTTCCCGATCAGACATACATCTTCAATTCAATTATGGAGAAGGCAACTGTATCTTAATAATTTTGTCAGGGGAAACTATGCATTTGAAAAGAAAATGAATATAATACAATGAATCTCTGCATAACTATGTTCTTACCTCAATTCTTACCTGATGGGATGGGGTTGGGTTTTATAAATTGGTCTTAACTTTTAATCTGTACTAATTTATTACGGGCATTGCTGTTTAATTACTTTTTAATAATTTTTAATTTTTGTATCTTGTTTTTATTATGTATTGCCCTGTTCACCGCCCTGAGTCCTTCGGGAGAAGGGCGGTATACAAATTAAATTAATAATAATAATAATTATTATTATTTTTAATTAAGAAGAAATTGCTGCTTCTCTATCACCTTCAGTTCTCTGGTTATTCATCCAACTCTGCCTAAGTTTATTTTATTTATTTTATTAGATTTGTTTGCTGCCCATCTTGCCTCGAGGTAACTATGGGCAGCTTACAACATTAAAAGCCAATACAACCACAAAAAATAAATATTTCTAATAACAGTAAAGATTATAATTACAATTAAGAAGATGAGGAGGAAGGGAACAGAATGCACATGGGGAGGGCAGTGAAGTTTTTCTCTTAATCTGTCAGCCATTTCCAGCATGATACACCTGTATTGGAGCCCCAAACCAACTGGCAGAGCCAGGTCTTAAAATCCTTAAGAAATATGTATCAGAAGAGTAGGAGCAGATCTCATCTGAAAAATTAATCCATTCTTTTTTCTAATTCACCTATTTCACTGAGGATCTTTTTAAACCAAAACTAATTTTCAGGATGTGAACCTAGCACTTATAAGCAGAAGATAATGATTTGCTTTACTGTGCTCTAAAAGCTCTAACACTTAAATTTCCTTCTGGAGTCCACCCCTCACTACCCTAGTGAGTGTCACCTTCTGCTCCTCCACTCTTTATTATATAAACAGCAATGCTGTACACCAGCCTTTTCTAACTTGGTGACCTCCAGGGATGTTGATGCACAAATCTCATCATCCGAATCAGGATGATCACTGTTGCAATAGGTAGTTCAATACATTTGTACCAGATTGAAGAAGGCTACATGAGTAGTAAGTAAATCAACTTATCAGGATTTGGAGCATAATGAAAATAGATTCAAGTTCCCACTTTAACTTTTTTGTGGCTTAATATATTTTTATGAATCATTGCATTTTTACTTTAATGCAGCACTGGCTATCTGTACTGGTATGTGAAAAAGACCTTGGGAGACAGAGCAAAGAGATGTTGCTTAGGTAACAGTCAAATAAGAGAGGGCATAGTCTACAGGAGCTTTAATGGATGGAGAAAGAGACCCAGAAGAGACTCGGGCTGTAAAAGAGCTAGTGGGAGATTTACACTTTTAGATTTACAAGATTCTGTTAATGGAGCTTTATAATAAAGTAGAATTAGTTTATCTGATTCCTGTCTGGTCTACTGGTAAAGCTAACATCAATCTTGAGAGTCTGAAAGTACAATTCTCCTTCATCTCCTTTACAGCCCAAGAAACTTGGGAGGGTCCCTTCTGAACTTCTTGCCCTGCCCACTATTCAACTGCAGGCTATTCTCTCTCTTTATCTGATGTTCCCCAGGCAGAATGTCTCCATTCCATCTCCCAAGGTCTTTCCCACATGCCATTATACTACAATAGTTGCTTACAGACTTTGTGAAAAAAACAACAACAGTCTGAATAGTTAGTCAAAACTATTTCCATAATATTGCTGAATATTTTATGGCTATTTTGAGATGGGATCATAAGGGTTGATGCTAACAGAATTTCAGTAATGAGACAATTTAATCTAAAATCTATAAACAAAATTCTAAAATACCATTCTATAATCAAATTAACCCCACTAGCACATAGTCATATTTTTAAACTACTGCAAACAGAATTAAGAGTTAATTGCATTTCTTTGCATTTATAATACATCATGATTAAATGCACAGTTGTCACTTCAGTCTCCTCCCTTGCCTCAGCTGGTAACAAAACATCAAGAAGCTTAATCTCACCAGGTTTCTCCTTTTTTCTCCTTTCTATTTTATCCAGGAAAGAGTAGCAACCACATATAATAGCTTGTTATCCTAACAGCTGAGATAAAGTATTGCACCTTATGAAATAATTTTCTCTCTACTCTAATTCAAAGTATGTTAATATACTTTAGCACTTTAAGTATACAACAGAAAATGAATTTATTTTCCAAAGTGAGAATCCTATGTTTATTTGTTTGACTATTAGCTAATTAGTTTAAGCCATGTGATACCCAATAAATTCCACCCCCTACTGCCCATAAACATATCTCAAGAAGGAGCGATAATTGTACTCTCTAAGCACCTCATTATAACAGGTGCTTAGAGTATATTTTTCTCCTTTTATGTTACCTGCAAACAGTGCGACATTGGCATGCTTTGCATCGTAAGGACATCTAGCCATTCCACTAAATTCATCTCCCAGAAATTCCAAAGTATCCATCTGAAAAACAAAACAGCATATTTCTTTACAAAGTAATAGGACTGCCAATTGTTTGAAGAGTTCTCTGTATCAGAGAATCCCACCTAAATGGCTGTGTCTAACTGACCTTGGCTATTTCAAGAAGTTAAGAAGGGTTACAGTTAATTATTACTTGAATGTGAGATCAGGGAGCAATTTCAAGCCTGTTGGCTATATTGGGAATTTGAAAAAAGGTGGCCAAGAAAATTACATGGATATATCCACGAACTTATAAACAATTAAGTCAGCATGAAGGAGACCTGCTCCTTACCTATGCTATGTACGACCATTTTAAAGCTATGGTAATAAACTGCACAAACATTGAAAAAATGTTCATAGATTAGAAGTTATAGCCCCAATTTCTTGGTCAAATAACCTAGGTCCTACCAAGATAATTGGTGCTATAGCAGCATTTGCCACTATGGGTACAATCTTCCCCTAAGCCCAAGACCAAAATATATCCAAATAATTAAAGGTACCTATCTTTTGCTAGGCTATGGGGTTTATTTTTCCTCCTAGGCTCAATCATTTCAAAGACTGTTTGAATATCAGATTGTTTCACCTCAGTATAGTCAAGTGAATACTGGCTATTTTGCCAACCTCTGCTCTTCTTTCTATTATATGCACTTTTCTAATTTGGAAAGGGTGTATCCCACCTGAATCACTACTTCGTACTATCAGTAGTACCGTATATGCCTGGCTGAAGAACAGTGCTATGTAGCATCCCTTTAACTTTCAGAATTTGGGTTTCTGTCAGCAATGTGTGTGTGTGGTGGTTCCTCAAATCTAAGAGTGATTAAAAACTGTGTCTATGCAAGGCTCACAGATATGAAACAGAACAAACTAACAAGGATCAGATAATCTATCCCATCAGATATACTGAAATTAATCAAGGAGAGACAAACTCAGGCATCATGCTGCCTTAGTTTCTATCTACTTTTCAATCCAATCCTGCACATGTTTGGAAATATCCTGTGGAGTCCAGAATTTAAGATGACTAATTAGCACATCTTTAGCATCTTCCTTGTGCTAGCTTGTACAAGGAGTAAAGAGGCTGGGTGAACATTCTCCTATGAACATTTTTCAAATTAATCTTGCTACTGAATTATAGGTAAGGCTATATAAATGTGATTATGAGAAATGATAAAGTTCTCATATGATGGTGGGAGAAGCCTATTAATCCCTATACTGTGTGCAGAACTTATCATCAAAAAAATCAACCTTATTTTTTTATGGTTCTCAATCCTTCAACCTTATTCTTCTTATTTCCCCATATAATTTACGAGTTTTTTTTAAAAAAAATTCTCTTTCAGAAAAATTTCTACAGAATTGGTTTGAACTAGTATCATATGTAAATTATTCTTCTAGCTGTTGATAATTAATCTGTGAAATATTTAAAATCTCAGCTTTAAGTGCAACCTCTGGGAAAATAATATTCTACCAAGCAACAATAATTATACAAATAAGCAGCTCAATGCAAAGCAGGTTTACAGTGGAAGCCACTGGGAAAAGTGCAAAGCCTACAGGCTTTAAGATTCAAGTGTGTTTTGATTACTCAGTGCTGACTTTTGCTTTGTATTAGTTCAGATCTACCTAGCAAATTCAATTTACTTCAACAGAGTAAAGTAAGATAAGGAATTTGAAAAACCAGTGTGGATAATAAAGCAACTAAGCATTATTAGTCTCATCTAATCAATTGTCAGTCCCATGGGTTGAGAGACCTCTTTCAAGCATTGGATGATTTGTCATCATTTGTTTCCTGTCATGTATTCTTCTCCCTCTAGACTTTCTAAATGGAATCATTTGTGTTTTTCTTAGAATGGAAACATATTTAAAGGAAAGGTAGAAGGGAAGGAGCTTTGTATAGCACATAACATTCCAGGCTCATCCAGGCTTTTGAGACCTGATGGTAGTGCCAAGGCTTGCAGATCAAATGTTCTAATATAGTAGTTTAGGTATTTCATTGGTCTTCTAAAACCTCAGTGTATTTACTGGGCATACTCTCTAACAGCAAAAAACAGTAGGTGAAAAATCCAGCATAATTCTATTTATAAGAGGAAATGAAATATTTGCAAAAATAATGCAAAGACTGTTAATATCCCTCACATTATCTTTCAATCTCCATCCTAAAAGACATATGTAGAAAATAATAGTTTTCCACTAGGAGGTGCCTGAAAGTTGTCTGACAAATTTATTTCAGAAAGTACTAAAATAGTTTCCTGAACTATGTGTGCAAAATATTCTGAACTTGAAACATTCAGTGGTCAGGTTTCAAGTTTCAGAACTTGAAAAAAATAAATAGAACAGTATTACATATTGAATATTATTATTATCCTAACTTCAAAAAAATGACCAAAGGAGGAATGGAGGGAAGATATATCTATATCTGTATTTGTATCTATATTTTTAACATAGCAAACAATGGAAATAAAAATAAAATCAGTCAGGTTTCTGCCAACTTGACATCTTTTTTAAAAAATAATCTTTTTGACTCATTTTTCTAGAGAATAAATGGTAAGCAGTGTTCAGAATGGATTACCACCCACCTAAATTTCTAGCCTTAATACAAAAAATAAATTTTCACTGTTTCCTATGGCCAAATAGTAAAAATATTTCTAACTTAGTATGATTGGAATACAGCCAATTCAATATGTTCAGACATCATGTTTTGAGTTAGGTTCCAAGTACTTCCCTATCCATTCTCTTTAAGTTACTCAAAGTAAAAACAAAACAGAACATCCTAAGCACCCACACATTCTCACATAGAAGAGACTTCAATATATACCCCTATGAGCAACCATTTGCTAAAGGAAGGAATGAATAATTTTTGAGTCCACAATAAGCTAGATGGAGCCAGCTTTTTTTTCCCTTGAGGTGAATGTGCAGTGCCTGATTATTACAGTATTCAACTGCTTTGACAATCAGCTTAGATTCTAATTCCAGGCTTACCCAAGATATATTTTTGAGAGGACACAGGGGAAAATGTTCAATCACTTCTAGGAATATCCTGCACTTTTTTCTAGGATTTTAGTTCATACTTTTTAAGAATTTGAGGCTAACATTAATTGTACACGCATTTATGTGATTTTGGAGAGCCAATGATTAAGGGAAATCGTAAACAATAATCAAGAAATATGTTATGCCATATGAACAAACTATTCTGTCTTTTATCACTGTGCCTAACTTCTGCCTCTCTCCCTGACAATCAGCATTATGTGGCCATTGAGCGCTCAGTATGTGCATTCCTGAGTAGATGAACCTGGGAGGGTTACCCACTAAGAGTCTTTTTAAACATTTTTTGTAAGCCATGGGGGTCATATGATTACCCCATTCTGATTATAATTCTTTTTATATTCACAAGCTGAGTTCACTATTACGATGTTCAAACTTCTTACTCTATGGAGACAGGCTATAGACTTTTCTTTAGAATCTGAAATGTTTTAAACAGTGGTTGGTTGGTTTGTTTCTTATTTCTCAAATGCTGAACTGACTGATCTCTAGGAAGCTGATCCTGGAAACTGTCTTGATGAATCACTTGTTATAAGAGAAAGAAGAATTCATTCAAAATTTGAAACGCTGACATTAAATAATAAATGCCGGCAACAGAAGAGAATTTTATTTGTATTCTGAGGAAGTATTCTCTGAAGAGGAAAGTGGCTGGTTTTATTACGAACAAATTTGGATAACTGACCAGTAATGCTGATCAGTACTGACTTCTTCACTTTTGGACGAGTCAATTTCCTGTTGCACTGTCCTCTCTGTTGGCTGTGTGCAAAACTGCTAGGCTGGGCATAAAGCCACAATTAGCCTCCCATATGCTTGGGTTAACTGCAGATTCTTCGCTCCAGGCATCTACTTTCAAGGCTCTGCATTTTAATTAGCAGCAACCAAAGGGATAACGTGAGTGTACCAAATTGCAGTATCATGTTTTATGAGACAACCAAATATGATCTGGGTTATTCTGCATTAAATATAGACCCCAAAAGAATTGTGAAAAAAAAATTCAATTCCTTCAGTAGCAACTTTCCTTTCAGTTCAGAATCAAGCATTTTATATATTAAGTTCCATGCAAATATACTCTTTCTGCTTCAATTCTGTATTGGACGGTCTTTTCTATGAGAGGAGACTTCATGAATCCTGCCATGCCTCAAAGCTCTGCCTCAGAATGGGAGTGGTTATACTACAGCAACTTTACAAGAGGTCTGGTGTTACTTTCTTTAGTTGAAGAAACAACATTCTGAGGGAGAAGAAATTTCACTGAACAGAGTTTTGTACTTTCTGGCTTTTGTACCATTATAAAAACTAATAGCAAATCCTCTCCAATTACTTATGCTCTCTTATAAATGCAATGCCTACCTTATAATTCCTGCAGGAAGGACTGAAGGCATTTGTCCCACAAATAAATAATGTATCATCATCTCGTTTTAGAAGAACCTTTATAAAGTTATGACATTCATCCTGCCAAAAGGATTTTAAAAAAAGGAAAAGAACTGAACTACTGTTTCAGCAATTAACATCATAAATGTTTGATACAATTAAATAAAATATACCGATTTGTTCGTTTCGGCAATTTTTCCTGCCATTTGGAAAACAAGGCAACAATGGATTTCCTCAGAGTGGCATTAAAGCAACATGGCTGTCAGGGATTTAAGGATTATATTTGTCTTTTTATATTGCTGTTTATTGGAGAAAATGTACTTTAATGACAGTCATGAATCACAAATACGACCTCAGTATGTCTGTATGTATTTATGCAATTTATACACTGGTGCGTCCTTGGCAGTTTATAGATATAAAAACAATAATAAATAACATATTACATTTAGTCATTAAAAGTAAGAGGAGAGGCCATTCCAGATGAGGGAAAATACCACAAAAAAGCAGCTATTGCAGCAGGTGTAAGACACTGCAATACAGGTAGTCCTTGCTTAGTGACCTGTTGCTTAGCAGCCATTCAAAGTTACAAAGGACCCGCTAAAAAGTACTTATTATTTAATTTAGAATTTTTGATGGCCAGGCACAGACCTGAGGTTATTTGATCACATTTTGGGCACCTAGGGACTGGCTCACATTTATGGCCGTTTGCAGCATCCTGGGGACACATAAACATGATTTTTGACAATTGTTTTTTGCTGATTTCTTATATTTACTTCCAGTTTCTGTCAAAAAATATCCAATGGATGAAATAGATTTACTTAATTAGTACAGCTTTTGCTTAATTGCTGCTGTAAAATAGGTGGTAAAGGCAGTGGTCATGGGTCACAAAAAGGCATGTGGACACGCAGTGACCTGCTTAATGACAGCAATTACTTAACGACAATAATTCCGGATTCAATTACGGTTATTAATCAAGGACTACGTGTACTAGGATTAGACTATAAACATGGCTGCATTTTGCATCACGTGAAGTTTTGCGGACAGATCAATGTAGGCTTAAATACAGTAATCTAATCAGGAGCATGACTGATGGTTCTTGTACATCCTATCTCATGTACTGAACCATATCTGGGTAGAGTGGGGAAAAAAATAAAGCCCCAAAAATACATCTGATCTAAACTCATTCACAGTTAATCAAATTTTCAAGTGCTAAAACATTTTCCTAAGATGATTTGATTATCTCCGATAAAGACTCTGTATTATATCAATTCCTAGTAGAAAGTTAGCAGGGTAGTAAGCTTCTTAATGCGTCTTCATTTCATAGTAGTTGATATTTTTTGTTATAATGTTTCATTACATTACAAGTAAACTATGTTTTGAAAAGTAAAACCTTCAATAAACTGTTGGGAAAAAACAATTATTAGCTAGGAAATAAGGGGCATGATCCAATCTGCAACACAGAGAGCAGTGTAGGATAACAGTCAAGGAACTGAACAAAGTGGCATCTGCTGGAGAAATGAAATTTGCCTACCTTATGTTTTCCCTTCATTCTGCATGTATCTACATCAAGCTGTCTGGATTTCCATGTCAATTTCTTCAAGGATCAAGAAAGAAATCAATTAGCGCCTGGGGTGTTTGTATTTAATTTTAAAAGGAAAACTAGCTACTGAATATCAAATTCTCAAACACATTCCATACTTATTCTATGCTTGACTTATTCTAGCACTGAAGTCTTAGGGATGTAGAACATTTAGTTAGCATTGACTGCTATTTAGTAATCTCAAATTATATATTTTCTATACTTGCAAGGGTGTTGGTTAACAGGCAAATATTACAAATCAATGCATTCTCTTTATTTTTATCTCTCAGAATAGACTACATATATACATACATCTATGATCTATCTAAAATAGTCTTGAAGAAACAAGTCTCGGGTAAATTCATGTTTAAAAAACTAAAACCCAGATCACTGAGGTAGAGCACCGAAATGTCTATGTACTGTATGTATATACACAAGTACACAAACAGACGTATACATAAATAAACATACAGGCATATAATTTTGTACCAGTAGAGGAGCAGAATTTATAGCTTCCTGTTGTACTGTGGGGTTCTATAGTGCTCACTGAGTTTGGTGGTGTTCTTGCAGACCTTTCTTTACTAAACTAGGTAACATAATCAGTGTGAAAAGGACTGTGGAGGTTACCTAGTGTTATTAGCAATGATGTTGTCTGGTTTGGTAGTGGAATGTCTGTAAGAATACAACCAAGCTCAGAAAGCATATAATCTTGTTCTGTTTTGTTTTAAGAAAAAAAAATAAAACACACTCATATACAGTAGATCAAATATTCCCTGTTGTTGTTTGGAAGTAGTGTTTAGTCAAATAAAATGTTTAGAGAAATAAGCACTGCTGAGTTAGGAATGCTCTCCACTGATTCAAAGTTGTACACAGCACGTCATTGGAGCTCACTCTGAAGGAACAAAGAAATACGACCAGAGTTATCTCTTAATTCTAAGCTGGAACACAGTCTGACAGCTTCTGATAGGAGTGCTAGAGAACAAGTTTGTATGTAAAAAATATCTACATTCCCAGGTAGTGCTGGAAAGACCACAGAGCCATGGATAATCATTATAAATGATCCCAGCTAGAAGGCCAATGATTTTATCTGTCTAAGGCATTTTCAGTAGATTTTACCTATAAAAAGACTTTCATCAAACTCTAATAACGAGTCAAAAATTTGATGTACCTAGGCAAAATTGCAACAGACTGTTTGTCAATGGGTCCTGAATGAGGAAAAAAACAATGAAGAATTGGATTTAAAAGTATCTACCGATGGTGTTTTGCCATCTTAGTGAAGAAATTGTATACCCTTTGCCAATTGTCAGTAAAAAGAGAGAGAGAGAGAAGTATCTGAATTTCAATTAAACTGAACATTTCATAACATAGAAACAATATGTTTCAAGGCAAAGGATCATCAAACATTTACAATAAATCCGAATATTTATTTTACATGGTTCCTGGCTCCAGATCCAACAAAAAAATGACGAACAAAGTGGGAAATACACTATTCTATGCAGATTTAGATTCTCACAAAGACATGTATTCCTAGTCAAGCAACCAGAGCAACGTTAGAAGCTTGTTTTCACTGTTTTACTCATGCATTTTTCATTCGGAAGCCATTACAAAACTTTTTTTTTCCATTTTTGCTTAGGTTGACTTTAAAAAATCACTTAGATTTTGTATACTATTCTACCTGAAAAATTTCAGCCCAGCTTATTTATTGCTCTGCTTGACTTTACCCCATGAAAACAATAGTTTTAAGTTACTTGCTTGTAAGTGAGAAACACCGAAAACTCGAGCTAATTATAGATATACAATCTGAGTAGCTTGATGTAATGCTAAACAAATGATATATAAAATGCATTAAAGCTAACAGTTATATTAGGATTCTGGACAGTATTTCCATCCATATCTATAATTCAGTGATTAAGCATTTTTGCAAAAAATTTTTTGATGATACTGCATCATCGTTCTTTCCCCTCAGCTGTGTTATCTTACACTTTAGCTGTATCATCTGTCTTGAGTATGATGTAATAGATGATCCCTAGGATACTAGAAGTGTTCAAGTGCTGAAATGAATGGAGTTTTTCAGCCCTTCCTTAACACATATACATATCCTATTAATTTTGGAATACTTAATGCAGTACTAACAGAACAAAATATTGTGGATGCCTTCTAAGTTTTATCTTTAGTCTTGAGTACCTGTAGTCTTCAGGAAGAATTATAAAAATCATAAAATTATTGTGTTTAGTATCTATATGTCTATATATCTATTTAATTCCTTAGAAAAATGTGACCATTAAACTAGTTAAATAGAATTTGTTGAATAACTAGTATTTACTATAATATCACAGAAGTCAGTCAAAACTGTATGACAAGTAAAAATGTTGGAATGACTGTGTGCCTCTTATGGTAATGCAAAAATCATGCTTATAATCTCAGCTAAGTTACTTACCTAAAGTACATAATGAAAATGGCAAATGTATTCACTTTGCTTATATGATAACTTAGAAGCTTTTAAAATGATAATTTCAAAAGCAGGTCTGGAAAACCTGAGGAGCAAGAGTATTTTTTCTTATTTATTTTTATTGTCCTTGACTTGTGAATAGTAGAAACTACTTACTTTGCTAAAATAAATCTCTTCTGTATGTGATGAATCCATATCAACGGTATAAATATGGTCCCTGTAAACAAAGGGAAAAAAGAATGCCAAGATAAACTCAGATGGTTCACATTTCACAGGAAGAGTGCTTTGTGTTCAAATAAATCATTGTCCCTTAGCCAGGAACTAAGGATAATATCAAAGAACACTAGGCAACATATCTTATTCTTTCTTTGTGTAACAGAAGATAAACAATCAATACAAATTCAACACGAACAATTCTTTCAATATGTGCTATGAATGAACAAAAGGTATAAAAAGGAATTAACTGAGAAGACAGAGGTTCCCTATAATTATTTTGGTATAGATGTTTTATATATATTTGCAACTACAGAACAAGTCAACCTGAAAGACTGCAGATTGGGATATATTGTAAGATAACTACAAGGTTTGCATAATTTGGAAAATATTTGACTCGTATAATTCTTTAACAATCTTACCATTGATAAAAAAATCTGGGATAGATATTCCTATTAAGAATTGTGGCTCCTAATATGAAAACACATACCTGCACTGAACATGTATTCATGGACATTTTGATCTTTAGCTTAATTTTTCATTATTTTGCATTATAGTCTAGTAAGATTTAAGCAGGTGGCAGATGCAAGTGATGTTGTCTAAGCCTAAAAGCTAAGCAAGTTCAGGACTGGTTAGACTTTGGATGGGAGAACAATATGAAATTCTGGGCATGTCAGCTAAGCTTGAAAATAATAAGATAAATAAGATTATGGACAAACAATCTGCAGTTGACCCTTGAAACCCATTACCAAAGCTCATTGGAGAAGTACCATCAGACAGTATGCTAAAAGATAGCAATAGAGCCTTCACAACCACCATAATACAGCCATTCAACTTGTATATGCTATAGCTCCTTTAATCCTAGAGATGCTTAGCTATATGATAAAAAAGAACAGCAGTACATACCAGTCCTCCCCATGTCCCAGATAATGAAGTTAGAGGCCAAGATCAAGATAGCTTGGAGAGAGGTTAGTTAGTTGTGGAACTACAGAAGGGTGTGGAGATTAAGAAAAAAGAACTGGCTACTGAAAAAAAAGTAAGGGCCTGACTCCATCTGAAGCCCTGTTAGACTTCTAAACAAAGTCTCACAGTCCTGGCTACAAGGCTAAGGAGATGCACTACAGAAGCACAGGCCAAGAAGATACATGCCCTGTTCACAAAGGGTACTTCCAATTGCAGGGCAACAACAGAGTAATAGCACAGTCAGAAACTGAACAATACTGGGAAAACATATGGGAGAAACAGAAGACACATAACAGTATAAATGATGTGTGTTGAAGGGCATCATTTCCTTTTTCACAAGCAGAAATATACAGTAAAACATTCTGGTACAAGTAGAACTTTGTATCATCTCCCTGTCCCAATAAATCACATGGGTCACAAAGATGTTTATTTTTCTTCAAATGCTTAAAGGTCTATTCTCAGGTCTTTTGGGTGACATTCAGTGAGCCTGAAGTGCCCAACAGTATATGCAATGCTAAGGTGGTGTTGTTTTTAAAAATTATTTCTCCAAGTTCAACAGAAGTGTGGCTTGATTTATAATATAAACAGGGAGAAAAGCTCACATCATCTTTTTCTGGTTTTTGTTTTGTTAAATGAATAGTTAAGTTATGAAGGTAAGACTTATTTTAATGTAAGTTGTTTGTGTTCTCCTTTTTTTCTTTCTCTGAGAGTTCAGAATTAATAAATTAATAAAATTAGTTGCCTTAGAGACAAATTAAGGTCAAGGAGCACAGATATGATATTCTTCTACACCAGAGGTCCCCAACCTTTTGAGCACCAGGGATCGTTTCCACAGAGAGAGATTTTTCTGTGGCATGGAGGGTGCGTGGTTTCATGTACTGCCAGCATCCCATGGATGGGGCTTTGCTTGTTTGTGCAGACCAGTTTCTGGCATGCCGCAGCCCGGTGCTGGTCCACGGACTGAGGGTTGAGGAGCTCTGTTCTACACCCTCTTAAATAATGTAAAATACAAGGGAAATATCATTTTATAAGACAGGAGACAGCATCAGTATAATCAAATCTTGAATGATTGACTATGAATTTGGAGCAAAGAATAGGAGGATGAGATTGATCAAAAAAGAATAAATCTGTAAAGAGTGGTCTTTCAAATAACATTAATTGTCCACCTACTTCTTATGCACAATAGGTCTGCTATTGAAATTGGTATCTGCTATTTTAAAATAGTGCAGTATATATAATGAAATAACTTCTATTCATATTAGCTTTTTCAAATCTATTTGGAGGAAGCAAGGTTACTTTCTAACTAAAGCTGATTCAAAATATTTCCAGCAAGCCAAAATACAAACAACATTTTTTCACAGGGAGAAAGGGGGTTTGTTTATTAACAAAATCAGGTTTTCGTAAGTTTTTCATAAATTTCCTCCCCTTTGAAAGCAGCTTTCATTCTAAGATGCCACGCCGAGAAAAGTGTGGCTGTATTTATTTTTATATTCTTTAATCTTCTGTAAAAACTGCCATTTACTTTTATGACACATTTAATGCTTATTGTTTCCTTGACTCCATTGGAAGAACTTTGATCCAAAGTTAATACAGAGCTACTCTTTTGTTTGGTTTTTATTTTATAGGTGAAAACGGTATGTCCTCTTTCTGCAGATTTTCACTGTAAAGCTCTGGCAAAATAGACCAATAAGTTAAAAACAAAAACATGCATTTGAATGGCAAATTAATAAGTGATTATTTATTCCTGGCAATATCTAAAAAATGTTCCGTTTACCCTCAGTTATAAGTTTTGTATATAGTGAGTGCAAAAAAAAAGGAAAAAAAAAGAAAATGGTACAGCTTTGTATTTCACCCCCTTCTAACTGAGGAACCCTATAATGCAGTGGCTCCCAACCTTTTCTATACCCTGCACCCCTAGAATGCTTCTGATATATTCTCGCACCCCTTACAAAAGTTCAAAATAACAGCAACCAATTATGCATATACATTATAATTTTGAAAACCCAAATTTTCACAACCCCTGGAATATCGTTTCATACCCTCAGGGAGTGTGAGCACCCCAAGTTGGGAACCCCTACTATAATGACTTATGACAAATTTTCCAGCCAATTGTCAGAAAAAGAAGAAGCCAGAATTATGGACCTATGTGGACTCTGATTTCCAGATAAGTTAAAAAAAATGCTTCCATAATGTTACTTGATTCACAGTTGTTTCCATATAAGAACTGTCAAGTACTAAAAGGGTCTGCTAAACTGAAGATATAAATCTGTGCTGTTTTGTTTTATGCTGATTGTTTGTCATCCCGATCTTGCTAATTCATTTTTTTACACAAATAAACCAATTGCAGCACTTCTGTTTTTCCCCACGTCCAGTTAATAAAATGTAAATGCTGCCTCTTTCTGACCCGTGGCCACAGCCATGGGCATTAAATGCATGTTATGATTCTGGTGTGCACCTGGGAGGTATGATAAATTACCAAAAGATGTAGTGGGAGAGAAAAAGGCAAAACGAACACCTGAAAAATTAAGTGTATTTGTGAAGATGGCAAGAAGAAATGGGAAAAAAACAATCTTCTCATGTAGCTATTATAGGAAGCATTATTTAATTATTCAAATTCTGCTTGTCTTTCATGTACTATCCTCTTCAACACTTGCCTCATATCAGCAAGATGATCTAACTTTCTTATGATTTTTTTTTTAGCAATGGAGTCCTAAAGTATATAAAGAGATTTCTGCCTGGCCCTTGAGAGTTCAGATCACAATACTTTAGTAAAGCTAACCATCCAGGGGGCTATGCAGTTTATATTTAATGACATAAGTGCTCCAAGGATTCACTACCACTTTATAGCAAAGGTCCCCAACCTTTTGGAGCACCAGGGACCACTTCTATGGAGAGAGGTTTTTCCACAGACCAGAGGGGGTGTGGTTTCATGTACTGCATCCTGCGGGTGGGGCTTTGCTTGTTTGGGTGGACGGTTTCTGGCATGCCACGGCCCGGTGCTGGTCCACGGACTTGGGATTGGGGACCCCTGCTTTAGAAGATTTCATGTGGGAACTATTAGTTTGTGTTACTAGCTTGGAGAAAGACACATTTATTGGAATTTCTTTAAGCTAGTTGGAGCTTCTCCAAATGTTATACAGTACTTACAGAATTAACAGTGCTCACATTAAGCTGGATTGCAACCCAATCTAGCATCCTAGTATATAAAGCACTGTAGGGGGCAAGTGTGCATGGGATGCAGCTAGGGTTTTGTTGTATATGCAAACCCCAAAGCTGAGAAAGAATGCATTGCCTTCAAAAATAATAAACAAGGAAGCAAATACATTGAAGTTTATCTCTGTTCAAAACAAATTGTGCATAAATTAGCAAAGGACTAAACAGGGAAAACTGGAACTTTGTGGGTGCTTGGCTCTTATCAGTTTCTGTCCAACTGAAAAATGAGAGGGGAAAATTTACGCAAGATTCTGGCAACAGCTATAATCAGTATAATATAATCAGAGTTTTTATGGATAATAATTGAATCATACAAACCACTTTACAATTTGATGGTGAATCAGATACTATTCTGATGCTGTTGAATTGCAAATTATATCAATGGTTATCAGTATCAATAGTTCAGCAATGAGTTCCCATTCCTGACCTATTATTGGGTGAAACAATGACTTTCAAACATTTTGTCCAAGAAGCTCTTTCCATATTATGTAATCTTGATTATCATCTGTCTGCTCCCGCACACTGTTGAAGATTTTGTCATTTATTCTAAGATGAACATTAAATTTATTCATGAAACTGGCTCATCCTTTATGCCCTTCCCTTAAGTTGGAGTAGGGTGCTAATTAACAATGATTACATAACTTTCTGCAACTGCACAGGGTAAAAATTAATATTTAACATGATATTTATCCTCAATAGATGATCCTTCCATTCTGCAACTCCCAATAAGCTGTTAAGCAGCCTCAGGGTTTGTAACCGAATGCAAACAAACAAAACCTACTGTGTTAGATTATTTCTTCCTTGGTCTAGCAGGGAATGTTCAAATTCTTAATTTAACATATTGTAATCAGGGCTTGATGTGTTTGTCATTAGGTTTTACGAAAAATATACCTATGAAGTGCACAGGCAGCTGTGTTCTACACAAAATTCAAATACACACGGAGGCACAAAACCTGCATTTTCATGTAGATACATCCATCCTTTCAAGCAAGAGGAGACTGAACTTTTTGAAATGGAAATAGTGCAGTAGAGGAAAGCATCTGAACTACTGGTCCAACAAATGGGTAAATGGGTATACATTTATTACTCTACGAATCCTTATTTTATAACACCTCCTTTTGCTATCAAAGAAGAAATTAGATTTTGAGAACATTCAAATAATCTGGAGCATAGAATTTGGCTTTCATTAGGGCTTGTGCATTAGCTGAAATTCTGACACCACCAGGCACAGCACCTAATACAATTTCTGCTAAAACGAAAAAGTGAAAAAAAAACCACAAAACTTTTCCGGAACAGACAATTAAGGATGAAAAAAGAAGAAATGTGGCTATTCACTACCTCTTTAAATAATGGCAGGATGATGTAAATCTACCTAACAAGTAGCCAAATAGCCATATAAACCTGAAATGGAGGCAACTTCTTATGCTATAACTATGTAATATTAAAATATATTGTTTATTTTGGGTAAAGAAATGCAATATACTAAGTTTGTTTGCTTGTTAAACTCCTTTCGTTGGAATTCCTATTTGTCACTGTGACAGTTACACCAAATTGCTAAAGCACAAACAGCTATAAGTTTTCATTCATAATAGTTATCAAAAGTTGATTCACTTTTTAAGTTTATTACCTAAAGAAGAAAGTGACTTTTGCTCCATTTTATCCTTATTTATTTTTAAAAAGAATAATTTTTGGAATGCAAATGTTTTTGTGTAATTTCAGTGCAGAAAAATGTTGTTTCTCTACTGATGAATGTCAAATATTTCAAAACCTTCACTCTGACATCTTTCCAGGTGATAATTTTGATAATCTTGTAGTGACCGAAGCCTCAGAAGTGCTTAAACTGGGGTGTCAAACTTGCAACATCACATGATGTGTCATGACATATCGTGACTTTTTTCCCATTGCAGGCAATGGGATGGGCGTGGTTTCGGCATGATGCATCCAGCCCATGGGCCAGCAGTTTGATACACCTGGCTTAGAGGAATAGAAGAAATGATGTGCAGAAGGCTCCCCCAAAGCTAGTAGTCTTCTTATACTCAGAAAGAGAACAGAAACAGTAGTAATAGCAAAGAAAAGCAAGAACAGGGCCATCCAGTCATCAATTGTGGACCTTTTTATGGAAAAGGAGGGACGCGGTGGTTCAGTGGGTTAGGACGCTGAGCTTGTTGATCAGAAGGTCGGCAGTTTGGCAGGTCGAATCCTGAGTGCCACATAACAGAGTGAGCGCCTGTTACTTGTCCCAGCTTCTGCCAACCTAGCAGTTCGAAAGCATGTAAAAATGTAAGTAGAAAAATAGGGACCACTATGGTGGGAAGGTAACAGCGTTCCATGCGCCTTTGGAATCTAGTCATGCCAGTCACATGACCACGGAGACGTCCTCGGACAAACGCTGGCTCTTCGGCTTTGAAACAGAGATGAGCACCGGCCCCAAGAGTTGGAAACAACTAGCACACATGTGCGGGGGAACCTTTACCTTTTACCTTATGGAAAAGGAGGTTTAGGAAATGATTACTTAGGCCAAAGTTGCCTTTCCTTTAAGACAAAAGGTCAAAATTTGTTCTCTGTCATTTTAGAGTGCAAGACATGGAATCAAAATCACAATAAGGCAGAATTCAAACGTGATGCCAGAGGGAAAAAAGAAACCATAAAAGCAAGAGCATCTGTCAAGAATGTCCTCTGAACAGCTGTTGGAGTTTTGACCTAAAAGGACCTTTCCAATTCTATAAAAATACATTTAGTCTAGACATGGTCTAAATTTTCAGTTAATATGAAGTTTGCAATTTCAGCGTAATTAAATAATTGATGCATGATTGGTTTATCATCGTTGAAAATACTCTTTAGGTTTCTTTAAAATAAATTTATTCTACTGAAGGATGCCCAAGTCCAGCAGGTGGCAAGAACTTAGGATAACTTTCAAACCACTAACTAACATCTTCACATGTTCAAGTTATTGAGACAACATTTTAGCAGTTTATTTATTCTAATACTTCTGGTTTTGAATAATACTGTTCTGGAATATTTTTTTTTACTAATTCCATTTTCAGTTGCCATTTCATGTAACTATTTTGAATTGGCCTAAGTCTAACTAATTTTTAAATGGAAAATCATGTTAATTCTTCTGCAATGGAATATAAATTAGCACATGCTCAAATTCAGCTTTGGAAGAGGCTGCTCTACTAGAAAATCTTTTGAAATAATTTCCCTACTTATCCATAATAATGGGTCACAGGAAGGCATCGTTAGAGACAAACAATTTGCATGCAAGCTCAAATCATCCTAAGTGAGTAATGAAATGTATGGTGAGATGTCTACTGCATATTCGTTTCCCATGGATAAAAAGTCTGTACACACTTACAGCTAATGTAAGTGGTGACTGCTTGTCTTCATATAGTCACATACAAAGGTCCTTATACAGAAGCTTGAGGATTTTGTTTAGCACAGTATAGAACACATTTTGACTCAATTCAGGAAACATGAGATGTCAAAGTAAAGGGTTAATAATGATTGGCTAAGCAGGTAGTTTCCATTGAAACAATTCTAGTAGTGCTTTAGGCAGTGGTGTATCAAGTGGTAGTAGTGATATCTGCCTTAGATGCAGACCCAAAGGGGCTACTGATCTAAATGTTTGAGGAGGCCAATGGTGGGAATCACATTACTGGTGCCTGTGCACCATCCGTTATTTGGTGGTCAGTGGTGGCACAGCAGTGAAGGAAAAAAAAAGTGCCTTCAATATAGGTTTGAATCCTGGCAATCACCCTCTGCAATGTCCTTGGCAGCATTCTTCAGAAATAGTTTGCCAAGTCCTTCTTCCTAGGATTAAGAGAAATGAATGATCTGAGATCATCCAAATGGCTGTGTGACTAAAGTGGAATAAGAACTGTGAACTTCCTGTTTCTAATCTGAGGCCTTAACCACTATACCAAACTGGCTATTAGCACTGAAGGGGTGGGGATATTAAAAAAAAAAGGTCTGTTCTGGATGTCAAATGTGCTAGATAGGCCACTGGCTTTAGGAAACATCCGTCCTTTTCACAGCCCATATTTTATTTCATATTAATAAAAAAGATTTACTCCTTGTGACTTGTTTTTTTAATTAAAATCCCTGAAAGTTATTAGCTAGAGACTGGGCAATATGCAGCCCCAAACAGTATATGAGATTTTGAAGATAAAACAAAAAAAGTTTTTCCATAATTTGCATAACGTAATACAGATAAACTTCAAATGTGCCAAATATGAAAATACACATATTTTCCATTCTTTTCTGTCTGGATCTTTCTTTGCTAGAATTTTAAAAAAAATGGTTGAACTTCATTACAATTTAATTTTATAACTTTGTGGAATGTACAACATTGTTGCTTGTTTTCCAAAACATGCAGTTAGTTGCTTTTATAAACACAGGAGAATGATGCCAATATTCCAAATGAATGAGTAACTACTATGCCTATTTACTGTGCCACTACACAGTATATACCAGCTGCAAGGGAGCAACAGTAAGAGAGGGCTATTGCTTCTTGCTCAAGTTGTTAAGCTTCCTGAATTCCTCTAAGTGGTCGTTGTCCACAACAGAATACTGGCCTAGATTGGTCCACTGGGGTTCTTTTTAATTTCTTACATACTAGATAAATATGTAAATTGGGTTGGTAACAGCTGAAGCTATCATCTAGCGCCTTCTGATCAGGAACTTTACTAAGGCAATATAAGTGAAGGCATATAAATACATTCTGACTAGCATACCAAATGGGTGAGTTGGTGGGAGAGAGCTTGATTTTTCAGTCTATAGAACAACTGCCGATTGTTCCTATTTTCCAGTTCTGAGGGAACATTCTTTTTGTGCAGGATTAGGCAACCTGGTAGTCTGCAGTTTTTTTTTTGAACCTCAATTTCCACCAATCTCAGCCAGCATCACTAATGTGAAGGAACTGTAAAAACTTTCATTAAAAACATCTGGAAGGCCAAAAGTTGTTTGCTTATGCTATTATAAAATTATTGCTATTTTTAAAAAGATTTCTAGCCAGAGTCCAATCAGATTAAAATAGGGATGGGCAACCTGCAGCCCCCTTTTCATAGCCCATCAAAGACCGTGCCAGGGGTCCTCAAACTTGGCCCTTTTATGACTTGTGGACTTCAACTCCCAGAATTCCTCAGTCAGCGTGCCTGGCTGAGAAATTCTGGGAGTTGAAGTCCACAAGTCATAAAAGGGCCAAATTTGAAGACTCCTGGACTATGCTATAGAAGCAATCTGCCAAATAACTTTAATGCAATCTTCCATTCAAAGGAATGAAAATGATGCATTAAGCCTTCAATGGCCTTATCGTAGTTACTTAAAACAACCTGGCCCCCACTCTCAAAAAAATTTCTTACAATATAGTCCAGGAAGCATTCACTAGTTATCTTGATCCTACCAATCAGTACTAGAAACAATAAGTTATTTCTACTTTGGTCAGCCCACCTGAAGTTCTCCAGATGTGCTGGACTGCAATTCCCATCCCATCCCCAGCTGAAGATGATGGAAGATGTAATCTAAGCTATCTGGAAAATGTCAGGTTAGGGCAGATTGTCATAAATCATGGGGCTTGGGAGCAGCTATGGAAGCTGAACCAAGCCATTTTTGCAGTGTTTTTTAGGAAGCAAACAGCATTCCAGTGGCCAGAACTTGCATCTTCTTGCTTCATAAGGAAACCGACTGTCATCCCGCTTTCCCTGTGAAAAACAAATGCAATAAAGGAAAGGAAAACCAAGAGTGAGACACCAACTGATCTGCCATTTTTGTAATCGCTTATTGGCCAGTTGAAGACAGCTTAGGCCAGCAATTTGGGGAAACTGAACACAGGCAAACTATGCCACTTGAGAGCATGTGAGCAGCTTGAGGAGGAAATAAACAAAAATTTGATTCAAATTTTGTCACCCAAAGAAAACATTAATGAAGCTTGTATATATGCTAAAACCATTGAACAATACTGACCTAGCAGCAATGTAGAGGGTTCTGTCCATTATCATGAGCAACTGGATGTCAAGTCTGTGCCTTTGTGGAGTGTTGTGTCCTGGTTTGTGACCCACGAACACTGGATACTGTTTTGTATCTACAAAAAGCACAGAAGATTGAAAGAAAAGCAATTAAAAAACTACTGTATTTTTCGGACCATAAGACGCACCTGACCATAAGACGCACCCAGTTTTTAGAGCAGGAAAACAAGAAAAAAAATATTCTGAACCAAATAGTACCGGTATACTAGGAAGGAAGGAGGGGAGAGAGAGAGAAGGAAGGAAGGAAGGAAGAAAGGAGGGAGGGAGGAAGGAAAAAAGAGAGAGAGAAAGAAAGAAAAGAGAAAGAGAAAGAAGGAAGAAAGAAAGAAAGAAAGAAAGAAGGAAGAGAGAGAAAAAGAAGAAAGAAAGAAGGACGAAAGAAAGAAAGGAGGGAGGAGGGAGGGAGCGAGAGAGAGAGAGAGAGAAAGAAGGAAGGAAGAAGGAAGGAAGGAAGGAAGGAAGGGAAGGGAAGGAAGGAAGAAAGAAAGGGAGGGAGGAAGAAAGAAAGAAAGAAAAAGAAAGAAAGAAAGAAAGAAAGAAAGAAAGAAAGAAAGAAAGAAAGAAAGAGAAAGAAAGAAAGAAAGAAAGAAAGAAAGAAAGAAAGAAAGGTACCGGTAGTTTCTTTTCCCTGAATAGGTTTTCTAAGATGCCGAAGCAATTTCAAACAATTAGCAGTATTACTCTTGCAAATGGGAAATGACTTCCAATAAACTTTGCAGAGAAACCTGCAGGGACAACTCCTCATGGCTTTGCTGGGGCAAGTCGCCTATGAGGTTTAGTTTAGCAAAAACTATTTCTTTAGCAGCGAGGTAAAAGAAAGAAAATGTGCGTGCGCGGGGAGGGGGGAGGCAGTCAGAAGGCCTGGCATGCACGTCCGTATTTCCTCCCCTGCCGACCAATCACAGGGGCGGAGCGGAGAATTCCATGTCTTCATTCAATCACGTCTCTCCAATGGAGCTGATGGACTGCGTTGACTGAATGGGAGACAAGTGTTTTCACTTACCTTTGGACCATAAGACGCACCTCGTTTTTCCACCCACTTTTGGGAGGGAAAAAGTGTGTCTTATGGTCCGAAAAATACGGTAAATACAGTGAGAGACAAATCCCTAGTTGCTATAATGAACATGGTTCTGATTATAGTTAAATTGCACACAACAATCTAATTGATCACAATCTTCTGATTTTAAGAAAAGTGGCTGTCATATTCATTGTCATCATCAATTATCATTGTTTTCCCCCTTCAGAACATGACTTTTTCTTTTTATGACCTTTTAATCCCCTTATTCAGGGTGGAGTTGGGGTAACTGAATGGAGCTGGGCATTTACTGGCCAGATGCCCTTCCTGATGCCTATGCGGAGTTTGCAGCAGATATTTTCTCTTTGCACCCTAATAGAGAAACATCTGTTGCTGCCTAAGATTAAACTTTCAACTTTCCAAGTGGGAGGTGAACATCTTTACCTCTAGGCCACTGTTGCTTCAGAACATGATGCCCTTCATAAACGCTACATACATCTTCCATTATCCTTGACAAGTACCTATAGTTCATAGTAGTGGTGATATTTGTAGTTCAACATATCTAGAGTGCCTATGTTAAGATAACTTCCTTTGGGGATTTCAATATTTAATACATATATGTCTTGTCAATCTTTTGCAGCAATCTAAATAGTTAGATTTAGCTTAGTAAAGTTGATCTGTCAGGATAAAATGCTACCTTGGAATCTATCAATTAGTCCAATAGCCACACAGTCTTGTGATTAGATGAAATGGACATGTCTACAGGCTGCTTGCAAGGGTAACATATTAACCATATTTCTGGGAAGGATGAGACAGACTCATTCAATGAACTTTTCAATAATTTCAGTTTTGTACTGGTGAAGAAAATTTATTTTTATTTCCTTTGCAGACTGTCTTGTAAGGATTTTATTGGAAGTTAATTAAATTCTGTTTTACTTTATTATATTACAAAATGTCTCAAGTGCCGTCAAATGGAGGCAAACCTTGTAAAAGTTTAGAAGCAATGGGTACTCTGTCCAGTTCAATAGGCTTATGTTCACATACTTCTTAAAGCTTAAGTACACTAGAGCAGTTCAGTGCCTTATTTCTCAACACAAGGAAAAAAGAACTTGCAAACCCAGAAATCATGTCAAAACTTACTAATCATGACCACCCACTAAAACACAGTTTTTTACTATTCATAGCAGAGGACAAGTAAACTGGTGTGCAAGATTTTTTTAGGTTTAATGCAGAAAACACTTATGTGCCCATTCTCCCTCCACTCATAAAAACTAAGCCCCATTCCAATAATGTTACTTCTATTTTACTTTTCTGTCTCTGTCTCCCTCTGTGTGTATCTGTAGCTGAAGAATAATTTCCCAAATTTGATTTAATGGATTTATTTCTTGTCCTTATGTCTTAACACTGAAATACAGAATTAATACAACAGGAAAGTTAAAATCAGTATTACTGGGATGTATTTCTTTCTCATATAACAGTGAAAAAGTTTAGAATTTGACTTGGTGTAATGCTGGTTAAAGTTCAATGACTCAAGGTTGACTCAGCCTTCCATCCTTCCGAGGTAGGTAAAATGAGGACCCAGATTGTTGGGGGCAATTAAGCTGACTTTGTAATAATGCCGCTTGGGGTGTGTGTGAAAGCCCTAATAAGCAGGCATATACATAGAATGAAGGCTACTGCTAAGCTTGTAAGCCGCCCTGAGTCTTCGGAGAAGGGCGGGATATAAATGGAATTAAAATAAATAAATAAATAAATAAATAAATAAATAAATATTTATGCCTGGATGCAGGTATATGAAATCTGGATGCAGGTACTTTGAGAGAGTTGATTTCCTTAATTTAAAACACAAGAGCTCAGACTTTCATGTGGATTGTCAATGTGAAATGATGTGATTTTGTGCTCTCAAATCAAATTCAGCATTTTCTTTTAAGGCTTGCACCAAATAAATCCTTATGGGGAATCCTTCAATCTCTTGAGAAAGCCCAGGACAATGTCAATTTACATTTATTTTGGTTGGTCTAGTGCAGGGGTCGGCAACCTAAAAAAGAAAAAGAGCCACTGGGAACCGGTTCCATCACAAATTAAAAAAAGAGGGAGCCGCGTGCGTGTGTCCATGCACGCGCATGCGCAAAAAGGTTTTTTGCGCATGCGCGGACGCACGCGGCTGCCATTTTTTAAAAAATGAGATGGAACCGGTTCCCGGTTGCCCGACGGCGACGGCCCGTCTGCAAAGCTGCCGCTTTCGGCAGCTTTGCAGATGGGCCGTGGCAGCTTCCTCAAAGAGCGGTGCCCCTGCCCATTCCGAGAGGTGCGCGCGCACCTCTCCGAACGACCGGAGGTGCGCGCGTACCTCCACGCGAATGGGCAGGGGCGCCGCTCTTTCAGGAAGCTGCCGCGGCCCGTCTGCTAAGCTGCCGCTTTCGGCAGCTTCAGAGACGGGCTGCGGCAGCTTCCTGAAAGAGCGGCACCGCTGCCCCTTCGCGCGGAGGTACGCGCGCACCTCCCCAAAGGTTTGGGGAGGTGCGCGCGCAACTCCGGTCGTTCGGAGAGGTGCGCGCGCACCTCTCGGAATGGGCAGGGGCGCCGCTCTTTCAGGAAGCTGCCGCGGCCCGTCTGCTAAGCTGCCGCTTTCGGCAGCTTCAGAGACGGGCCGCGGCAGCTTCCTGAAAGAGCGGCACCGCTGCCCCTTCGCGCGGAGGTACGCGCGCACCTCCCCCCATTCGGGGAGGTGCGCGTGCACCTCTCCAAACGGGCGGTGCCACTCTCCATTTGGAGAGGTGCGCGCGCACCACTGCCCGTTGGAAGAGGTGCGCGCGCACCGGGCGGCTGGGAGCCGCAAGAGACGGCTCAAAGAGCCGCATGCGGCTCCGGAGCCGCAGGTTGCCGACCTGTGGTCTAGTGCATAGGCCACATTGACTGAAGAAGAATTGTCTTGGGCTGCATAGAAAATATATAATATAGCTAATCTATATAAATCACATAACAATGTTAAAAGTTTATGATCTTGTGGGGCCACATTACTGGCTATCCAGGGCCACATGCTGCCAGTGGGCCAGACACACCTGGTCTACGTTGTCTTTAAGGATCAATTAAAGATTCTTTCTTCAAAAAGAGGTTCATATGTGTGTTGTCGCCATAATGAAACAGAATATTCTGAGATCTCTGCTACCTAACTATAACCTCTCCTGTATGTTTATCAAATTAAAAAAAAACATTTTGGATTCTTCATTTATTATTCTGTTTAACTACAGTACATCCCCATTAAATATTATGAACTATGAAATAGTTATAAACTCTTCAGTGCACTCCAGTGGGATTCTCATACAATTTGTAGTATTTAAGGAGGAGGCTCTCAATTTGTAGCACTTGTGACAGTGAAATTCCACATTAAGCTTTTTATAATCTACCTTTTTAAAGCTAAACATTGCAAATGCTTTCTCTTTGATGCATTTGCATCCCAATGGGGAACAGAGTGGGATACTAATCTTCTTCTTCCAGGCAAGCTGCTGCTTTTACATTGGCTCAAATGGAAACTACGGTATTTTGTTTTCTTTAGTTCTGTTTTACAATAGAATTGCAAAGCTAAAAAAGTGGTACGTTTATTGCTATATATATGTGAATAAATAAACAGCTAGAGAGCAAGTTAGTTAAATTATAAGACTTATAAATTATAAGTCTAATAAACTAAATGAATAATCTTTCAATTCTTAACATTATGTTCAGAATTGTGCTAGTTTGGATCAATGGCAAAGCTTAATTTCTCGTTTCAGGGAATGGAGTGCTTTTGTTTTGGCCGCCTCATTTTGGTTATGAAAGAAATGTTGCCTAATATTTTTCGAGAAAAAGATGTGACCGGAAAGTTTAACATGCTGAGGAAGCAGCAGGCCCAGATAAGATCCCTGGACACGTCCTTAGGGAATGTGCAGATGAGCTGGCTTGTGTTCTCACAGATATTTTCAATCTCTCATTGTAGCAAGCAGTGGTCCCATCATGCTTTAAGACAGAGCTTTTCAACCAGTGGTACGGGTACCACCTGTGGTACCTTGGCACCTAGCAGGTGGTATGTGACCATCCTAGAGAAGTGGTAACAGGGGAGGGGAATGAGCTGAACCGGTGGCAGCACCGCACAAGCCTGAGCGAGAGACAGCTGGAGCTGCAGGGCTCAGCAGAAGCACCAGGATCAGCGCTTCTTCGGGGCTATCAGGGCTCAGTGGAAGCACCAGGATCAGTGCCAGGCTCCAGCTGGAGCTCGCCGCTGATCCTGGCGCTTCTGCTGAGCCCAGAAGAAGTGCTGATCAGCTGGAATGTTGCAGCATCTCCAGGGTCTTGTGATTTACATTCAGATACTTGGCAAGTGATTCATATTTATGACGGTCACAGTGTCCCAGGGTCATGTGAAGTGACCAAAACCTGCTGCAACCACCCAGCAGATGGAGGGAATAAAAACCAAACACCACCCCTCACCCCTGCTGCCAATCCTCAACAGAAATGCTCATAACAATGAAAACCTCGGACAGGAGGAAGAGCGCCGCCGGGCAGGCAGGCAGGTGTCTTGCTTGGCTGTGGCTTGGGGGCACTTTTTTCTGTGCCATTGTAACTTTGAACAGTCACTAAGTGAATTGTTGTAAGTCGAAGACTACTTGTACTTCATCACTTTTTTCTTTTTCTTTTTTCTTTTTTTTTGGTCATCAAGTTTTTGACACCATGCTAGGCAACTGATGGTACTCGGATGTTGCCATATCCTAAAAGTGGTACAATGGGTGAAAGGGTTGAAAAGCCTTGCTTTAAGACAGCCGTCATCTTGCCAGTGCCAAAAAAGACCACAATTACAGGTCTCAATGATTACCACCTAGTTGCACTGACATCTACCATTATGAAATGCTTTGAGAAGCTGATTAAAGACATTATTGTATCTAGCCTCCTGCCAGCATTTGACTCACTTCAGTTTGACTACCGACCAAATGACTCTACGGAGGATGCAATTTCTTCCGTTCTCCATCTGAGGTTGAAGCACTTGGAGGAAAGAAATACTCACGTGCGCTTGTTGTTTGTCGACTTCTGTTTGGCATTTAACACAATCATTCCCCAGCATCTAGTAGACAAACTGGGCCTTTTAGGCTTAAACACTTCTTTGTGCAACTGGATTATTGATTTTCTTACCAACAGGCCCTAATATGTGCGAGTTGGAACAAATAACTGTAATACCATTTTCTTGAGCACAGGTTCTCCTGAGGGCTGCGTCTTAAATTTGCTGTTGTTCACCCTGTTGGTCCATGACTGTTGTGCTAGATTTGCCACCAACCATATTGTGAAGTTTGCAGATGACACAAGAGTTCTGGGCTTTATTCATGATGACAATGTGGATGTTTACCGCAAAGAAGTTTTTTTATTTTTTTATTTTATTTTAATTCCATTTATATCCTGCCCTTCTCCGAAGACTCAGGGTGGCTTACAAGCTTAGCAGTAGCCTTCATTCTATGTATATGCCTGCTTATTAGGGCTTTCACACACCCCCTAAGCGGCATTATTACAAAGTCATGAGGGGTTGGTGAATTGATGTAAGGAAAACAGCCTAGTTTTAAATACCAGAAAAACTAAAAAGATCATTGTCGATTTTAGAAAAGGCAGGCACAGCCACACTTCTCTGTGCACTAATGATTCACCTGTGGAGATGGTTACCAGCATCAAATTCCTGGGTGTGCAGCTAGCGAGTAGGCTGGCTTGGTCACTCAACAGCGAGACACTGGTGAAGTGGGCACAGCAGTGCCTGCATTTTCTACATTGCATGAGAAAAGCACATTTTCCTTCTCCTATCCTTACCACTTTCTACAAGAGGATGATCAAGAGCATCCGTCATACAGCATCACAGTCTGGTTTGAAAGCATCACTGCTTCAGACAGGAAGGCAGTGCAGAGAGTGGTGAGGATGGCTGAAAAGATCATTGGCAGTTCCCTCCCTCCCATCCATGACATAGCACAGAAGCGTTGCTTGAGCAGTGTCTGTAAGATTATCTGGGACACTATACATCCTCTTCACAACATGTTTTCCTTGTTACCTTCTGGGAGGAGGCTTTGTGGTATCCATAGCAGAACATCCAGATTCAGCCATAGTTTCATTCCATACAGCATTAACCTTGTGAACTCTCAAGTTTCCTCCTTCCGTTATGTATTCAAAATGGACAGTATTTAATAGTTATTTGTTATGTATATGTAGGGGTGTGGGTCTATACATATGTTATATATAGTATGTTTAGGTGTGTGTCATGTATGTGTTTCACTTTGAGAGCAGGCAACTAAATTTCATTTTTGATGTGTGCCATTGTGCCCACAGGAAAAAAAATGACAATAAAGGTTATCTTATCTTAGCTAAGAATCACATGAGTCTGGAGAAGAGCAAGATTTATAGACATAAATGACAACTAAAAGTCTTTCTACATTCATATACTGGCCCAGAACAAAGTGAATTGTTTTACATCAAAAAATAGTGATAGGGAATGTGAAAGAGTCTAGATGCCATGACAGGGCACAGAGGAAAGGATGTTTTTGCCCTGCTAATGCTTGCAGTTCTTAATCTTGCTTGTCTATAAGCTATGAGTCGATATTGGGAAGGGATGGAGAAAAAAAATATTTCCACCATTTTCCTGCCTTTTATACTTACAGTTGCCATGCGAAATACTGATTGGCTCAGGATCTTCTGGGAAATCGGCCCCTGCAAAGTGTAGCACTGTGAAATATAGCAGCAAGGCTTCTGACCTCATAGTAGTTCAACTGGGAAACTATTCCTTCACTTCACCCTGTGAAAGACAAACAAGATAATAAAAGCCTTTATTATCAACTGGCACTTAAGACACTATATACCACTCAAAATTTATACAACAACAACAATAATGTTGGAAGGGACCTTGAAGGTCTTCTAGTCCAACACTGCTCAGGCAGGAAGCCCTATACCTTTTTAGACAAATGATTGTCCAGTCTCTTTGTAAAAACGTCCAGGGTTGGAGCATTCACAACTTCTGGAGGCAGGTAGTTCCTTTAATTAATTGTTCTAATTGTCAGGAAATTTCTCCTTAGTTCTAGGTTGCTTCCCTTTTTGATTAATTTCCATCCATTGCTTCTTGTCCTGCCTTCAGGTGCTTTAACATTGGTAACTTTTACTAGCATGAGTAGCAATAGCACCGTGCTTTACAGCCCTCTTTAAGCACTTTACAGAGTCAGCATATTGCTCCCAACAATCTGGGTCCTCATTTTACCAATCTCAGAAGGACGGAAGTCTGAGTCAAACTTAAGCCAGTCAGATTCAAACTGCCAAACTGCTGGCAATCAACAGTCATCAGAATTGTCTTGCAGTATTGCATTCTAACCACTGTGCCACCATGGCTCTGTGGTAATCCATATTGGCAGGGGAATTCTGGGAGTTGAAGTCCCATATATTAAGGTTGCCAAAAGCACTGAGTAATAAAGGGAAGTTTCTCCTGCCTTTTGGCTATACACAGCAAAATATTACACATATTCATTTTAAAAGAAAAAGAGTGGTTGGTCAATAAGCAATTAATACAGAGCAGCAATGGCATCTTCTTTGCCCCTAGAAGTTGCTATGAACTACCAGAGAACATTTTCTAACTCCCATGGGTGTTTTACCATCCAATAAAAAATGGATAGCCCTCTGGGGGTTAGTTCCCGTAGCTAGTTTTAAAAGCCAAGTTAGGTCTAGTTATTGAATTAACCTAATTTTCTTTTATGTAATGTATTGATTTTAATTAATTTGCTTAATAAAAAAAATATAAGAAGAACTTTGTTGCACAAATTCTCACATGTAAAGTGATACCATAGAGAGGTTCATGGGAATGTGGAACCCAGAGGATAAATCAGCATAGGAGGGTTTTTAATTTATTTATTTATTTATTTATTTATTTATTTATTTATTTTATTGCATTTATATACCGCCCTTTCCCTGAGGACTCAGGGCGGTTAACAGGGAGTTAAAAATCAAACATACAAAAGTTAAAAACCAAGTTAAAAAATATTAAATCAACCCTGTACTATTAAAAACCCCAATTAAAATTCTATTCTGTTCAGTGCTCATTATTTTACAAAATTTCAAAATTTGATTTATGCAAAGGAAATGAAAGTTTTGCAACTAAAACAGTTGCTCTATGCCAGATGGCTAACAGGGTAGAAATAAGATCCTACCCCCATGCTCCCCTTTCTCTTGGTTTTTAGTTTCTATCCTATCTTTATTAATTTTATTTTTTTATATTGTTTTTTTATCATTTTGTAAGTTGCCCAGAATCACTTCAACAGTCAATTGAATAGCATATCAATTTAATCAATAAACTGCTAGTGTGTCCTTTTGAAACTCTATCTAATATTAATACTTTTCCCTATGTCAAAACATGCATTAATAAGTTTTGCTTCATTTCAGAATGAAATTTCACAGCCAGTACTGACTAATTTGTCCAGTTATAAACAGTGATTAATTCTGTGATTCAGCTATATGCTTTTAAATTATAACACCTAATGCAGTAAAGAAAGAGACTTCAGTATTTCTCAATATACTATGAAGAATCTTAAATGATGCAGATGAAATTATATTACTTTAATTGCTTGTATTTAACCATACACATAATTTTTAAAATTACTAATTTAGGAATGCATGTAAAAGAGACGTGTCTTTTACACAGACATGGAACTACATTTTCAGAGTCATTGATGCAGCTGCATGAACCATCGTAAATACTGAATTTAAACAACTTAAACATACATAAGAGTTGCTCATTGTTTGCATGTAATTAAAATAAATTTCTTTATACTCAGGACTACAAAGGCTGAGCTGTAAAAATCCAGATAATCACAAGATGGCAGCAAGAAGCTATAGCCTTCTGGATTCCTTTGCTGCCAACTAGAAGTGGTCTTAATTTCTGCAGCCCAAATTCGTAACCCTATGTAAATCAGGACTAACTCATAAGCAACTTTTCAGTTTTGATATTACATCACCAGACTCGTTTCACAATTCATGCATTTTCAACTTCCCAACGTAATGTCCCAAACCGATTAAAGTCACGTCTAGAAAGTTCCAAGTTGGAGAAGGAAGATATCTATCAATGTGAGTAAAAAGTCATCTTTACTATATGTTTATTGCCTTCCAAATCCCTGTTCAGACATTCTAAGAAAGAAGAAGCAGACCTCCAACTCTGGTTGCAAACTAAAATAGACTTTACACTGTTTATTTAAGTATGTGAAAAATACTGTCAGTGGTAATTTTGCCCCACTGGAGTTAGATTATGCTTGATTTTTCATTATCGTTCATGTAAAGTATGCTTTCACTCATTTACCAAACTATTTCAGTTCCATTAGAAAAATAATAAAAAAGATCAAAATACAAAAATAGTGACAGTAATAATACATTGGCAAAGAGAATAAAAAAGAACACATAAAAAGTGCTCTTAAAAATGAAAAAAATACTCAAAACACATTAAAATATGTCATTATAACAGTAAACAATTACATTACAATCTTGTCTAATGCAAACATGATGCTGCCATCACATGATGCTTCCCTGTTAGGATGATATTGGGCAAGTGATGAGCAGTGCCTATTTTTCTCCAGACATAACATTTGAATTGAGGCCAAACAGTTCAATATTGTTTCATCAGACCAGAGAATCACAATCTGAGAATCCTTCAGGTGCTTTTTTGCAAAATCTAAGCGGGCTTTCACATGTTCTGCATTGAGGAGAGGCTTGTGTCTAGCTACTCTGCTATAAAGCTCAGATTGTTGGTGGGCTGCTGTGATGGTTGTCCTTCTGGAACTCTGTCCCTTCTCCACACAGGATCTCTGGAGCTATGTCAGAGTGACCATTAGCTTCTTGATAACCTCTCTCACTAAGGCCCTTCTCCCTCAATTGCTCAAGAGTCCTGGTTGTGCCAAACTCCTTCCATTTGAGAAGTATGGAGGCCACTGTGTTCTTAGAAACCTTCAGTGCATCAGAAATTATACTGTAGACTTCTCCAGATCTGTGCTTTGCAATAATCCTGTCTTTGAGCTCTGCAGGCAGTTCCTTTGACCTCATGGTTTTTGCTCTGCTACAGTATGCATTGTCAGCCTTCTACAGAAAGGTGTGTGCCTTTCAAAAACATGTTCAATCAATTTAATTTACCACAGACTGACTCCAATCAAGGAGTAGAAACATGCCAGCAATGATTAAGAGAACTGAGAGGCTCCTGAGCTAAATTTCAAGTGTTGTTGTAAAGGGTCTGAATACTTATGCCAATGTCATATTTCAGTTTTTTTCTTTTTAATAAATGTACAGACTTTTCTAAAAATCTATTTTCACTTTGTCATTATGGGATACTGACCTTTCTTGCCACACTTGTTAAGTGAAGCATTCAGTTGTTAAGTTAGTAACATGGTTGTTAAGTGACTCTGACTTTCCCATTGGTCATAAGGTTACAAAAAATGTTCACATGACCCTGAGAAATTGCAACTGGCTCAATAAATATGAGCCAGTTGCCAAGCATCCAAATTTTGATCTCATGATCATGGGGATGCTGCAGTGGTCCTAAGTTTGAAAACTGGTCTTAAGTCACTTTTTTCAATACTGCTGTAACTTTGAATGGTCACTAAATGAATGATTGTAAGTTGAGGACTACTTGTAAGAGCTTCTTGGCATAATTCAGGCCTGATTCCTTAGATTTGTTTAAATATTGCCTGTTCAGTTTAGATAAGGACAGTGCTCATCATTGTAGTTTCTAATTCCTTGATGAGAAACATTACAGCTTTGTTTGAAAAGTGGATCTTACTAGTAGTGTTTACAGAGCTGGTTTCATACATGCATTTCCTTTAAAGCAAATGTTCCTTTAAACAATCTTTCGGCATCTGAATAATCCATAGTTTTTTCTTCATATCTAAATGCTGGCATTGCCTGGAATCAGGCATTCAGCCCACATTTAGTTTACAGTGTTAGCATGCTACATAAATTTAGCCCATGAGGTTTGTAAAACATGATTTATGACTTAGTACAAAATATGGACTGGGCCAATTGTCAGGAGTTTGATCCTGACTGTTTCAAGATGTAGCCTTCCATCTTTCTGAGGTCAGTAAAACGAGAACCTAGATTGTTGGGGCAATATGCTAACATTGTAAATCGCTCAGAGAGGGCTGTAAAGCACTATGAAGTGGTATATAAGTCTGAGTGCTAGGAACACTGACACTGGTATCCCCTGAATTCCGCTGATGATGTTACTTAGCATGGTAACGAAACATTCAGAAACTAACCCACAAGCTCAAAGAATGAATCTGCACCCTCAGCCTGCACCCAAGCTACAGATATTCACCACTATTGCTAAGTGCTATTGCTATTGCTGTTGTAGACAGCGAATGTAAAGGATAATAGGTCTGTGGCTGTGAACAAAAACATCTTAAACTGAAATTTAAGACAGTAAAATATTGCGGAACAACTTATCCTATCAACATTACAACAAGAGAAATTCAGATAGGTGAAAAAGCCTGTGTATTAGTTTATTTTAAAATAGCTAGCCCATAGCTCTTCTTCCATGTCACTGATACCATTTCTCCATTAGCATTGATGATTCATTAGCGTTAGAGCGAGAAGCAGAGAAGGTCCTTTCTCTAAAGCCAGAATCAGGTCCTTCTCTGTAGCAAAATCAATAGTCTTAAGTCCTTAGTGACCTTGGTTCTATTTGGTAAATCAGCAATATACCACTTGATTATAGAAATGATGCTATAGCTTTCAATGCTGTGTCATCTTCCTATAGTGATTATCTGGAGTGCTATCTCTATTCTTGAAAAAATGACTTCTGTCCCAGTTTTGACAATTTCTTCTTAATATGTATTAACCATGCAGGCACCACTAAGATTTAGTTTTTGAATTAGAAGAATTAAATATCAGAACCTGGAATATCTCTATAATTACTGAAGTCACATGTATGCAGCTATAAACATATTGTATTACTAGCAAATCCCAGGTTGTTTTGAGACTCCACTTTGTGAAGAACGTGAATTATTTTTCCCCCTGAAAATAGAATAGCTAATGTGTCCCTTATGCTGCTTTCATACTGAAAAGTTACATTTTCTAAATAAAGCAAAATCTATCCTAGCACAACATTTTCCCTAAGGATCAACTGGTGTCTTTAGGAGCAACTCATAGCAACAATGGGAACAGTAAACAATGCTGCATCCAACGAAACTGGTAGTAGAAGATTCTTAATTCAATTATAAACTCCTCATTTTATGACCCTTTATTGCATATATAATCGCTGGGTGTGCCTTGTCTATACAAAAATGCAGTGGAAACAGAATAAAGGCCAGAATCAAAAATAAAAAAGCACTGTTGTTCAATACTCTCATAATTCTTAAAAAAACTGATGCTCTAATTAATCTAGCTAGTAATTTGCATATTATTTAGAAATATGCAACTGAATATTTTGGGTTGCATTTTATATCATCCTAAAAATGGATTACATTAATTAAGGCCTATGAGAATTTCTGTATAACACATATGAAGGACTCCAAACTGTCTACTTCTATAAACCATATGCAAAAAATTGCTTTATTTCAGGGTGGGCATTCATGTTGAGCTATAATTATTCTGACATATTCAAATATTGTTTTATTAATGTCTATGACTTTACAGAATCATATGGTCTAAATCTATCCTCTTTAAAAAAATAGTTTACTAAGATTTAATATATTGGGACTAGGCTTGGCTTAATTTTAGCCAGTTATTGCAAGCCATGGGCTACAGTATATGCTATCCGTCAGCACTCTGTTGTTGTGCCACTGAAAAACAGCAGCAAAATAACAGGGGTATAAATGGAAATGAGAAACTTCTGCAAAACTAAAGCAGTTCCATTTTCCCCATCTATTCTCACAAAATGTCCTGAAACTGAGTTGCCAAGTAGAAATTTTTTGCTGCTCAGTTTCAATAGACTCCCAGCACTAGAGTTCCCACTCTAGTTTTGGCCAAAGCTGGATGTATAAAGCTCAGTATTATCAGAACACTGATATGCTGATGGATGACTTCCCAGTAGTTTCATGCAAATAGGGACAATGCTGAATGCTTGAGCACATTACAAGGAAGCATCAAAAGGCTTAATATTCCAACTTAATAGCCTCCAACTCCTGGGCCATTGTGAACTGGACCACACAAGTGGCGGGTGAGCGTGCAAAGCTTTTTTGCACATGTGCGGGACTAGGTTGTGTGTGTGTAACCATCCCCTTTCTCACCACCACCACCCATCTCTACTGCCGGTGCACAGACCCAAAAAGGTTGGGGACTGCTTAATATGTTCCTCCTGGAACGATCCTCTCAAAAAGGACAAAAACCACTACAGCACAGAGCACAATCTCCAATTCTAATCTTTGAGACAATCCAGAAGGATGCTACGATGGATGGTACAATAGGCTGCTGGAGAGGCTCAGCAGAACTGTCCCATTTCCCTCTATCCATACCCCACCTCAAGTCATCTATAAACAGTAACCAATGAGTCCTACATCCAAGACTACCAAGAATCTAGAGAATCCATTTTATCCAGGGCAAATAACAGCAACAACAATACTTCAGATAACTTCAGAACTAAATAAAAAAATGACAATATCAACCAAAGCAATGAAGGTTATTATGTAGTTTTGAGAAAAGATGGCTGAAACAGAGTATGAAAGCATTCTTCATGTACATGAGGGATTGTCAGTCGAAGAATGCCACGACCTGTTGCACTTTACCACAATATGTGCATGATAGTAATATTTCCCATGCTGCCTCAAATTCCCAACTAGTATGACAAGAGATCACAGGAGAAATTTCTTTCTTTACTATGAAGCCTTGTCCTATTTTAATAATTTTACCAGACTATGAATATGGGATTCTTAGCTATATTTCCTCTGCCTTATTGGAGATAAACAGGCAGCTGAATTTAATATGTATGACCAATCACATCAGTATAGTGATTTCATAGCCCTAGAGGAGATTTTACTTTACCATAGTAAATTGCAAATGGAATTGCAGAGATAAATTAAGTGGATCAGAACTTAACTATGAAATTATTGTCTGAAATTGTTCAACTAACACATATTTTTTACAGCCAGAGGTTGATATTAATCACAGTATAATGCCTCACACTCTTCGTGAAATATATGGAAACAAAAACCAGCAACTTTTTGAGTTTTCTTATCCTGCTGTTTTTAGCCTTCATTATTCAGTATACAGAACCAGGTGTTGAATAAATAAATGACCACATGCCAACTATTTTTCCCAAGTGCTGCTGTCAGCTATAGATCTGTGAACTGCATTTATTTTAATATTTCTGGCTCACTTCTCAAACTGTGACTATAGTTCCTATCAAAATGAAAAGCGTCATTGACAAAAAGATGATATCTGAAAACTATTAATTTATAATTTGTATCTTTTGCAGTATATACTTTACTGTGCTCCTTATAATATCTCCAAATTTCTATTGTCATCAAGATATTCCTTTGGATCCAAATTTCTTAAATAACTTTCCAAATTCCTTATGCTGAAGAACAATGTAAAATCTGTGGTTCCAAACTGAACATTTCCAAAATGGTCCAGTGAATCTAACCAGAGAGAATATAAGCAGTGAAACTGTTTTTCTCAACATTGCTTATTGGATATACAGAAAACCCCATGAAATGCCTAAGATTCACTTCATAAACCACAGTGGGGTGTGGATTTTATGTGGATGCACAAAAAGTAAAAATGCTTTGGAAGGCAGAAACCAGAGACTAGAGGGGAAATAGCAAGCCAACGCTCTATATAATTATTATTGGTAGCACATACACTGACTGAATATAAGGTGCAGCAAAGAAACAGCACAGCCAGGTTTGTGATGGTGCAAACTAGAGAACATTACTCTGAAGTGGAGCAGAAAACTACAATTCCAGGCTGCTTCTGTGTGAGGATGGGGCAAGGTGAGAGTGACATCATTGATGCAAGTTTTTCAGTGTGAATGCTGAAGTGTTGCCACCCACAGTTAACAGATTATGCAGAAAAGCCCAGTGAGTGTGTTCATTCTTTGACCAAAGAATGGCCAATCTCACTTGTGGAGTTCACACATTACAATAAGCTCCAAACCACAGTTTACAACAAAACAAAATAAAAAAAAACAGATGGGTTCACAGATTATGTTAATCCAATGTAAAACAAACCATAGTGAGGGTTTAGGCTTCCAACCAAAGTTACATACCTGCAGTGTCATGTCCACTCTATTTCTCTGCCTTTTTTTACAACTCAATCTATTCATCCTTGGCTGTGTTGCAATCCAACCAAGAGCATTCCTATCATTGTATCCCCTCATTCCCATGATTTAGAGAGATTACTGCATTACCCCCAGCCTTCAGCCTCCAATTCTCTATGCAAGGATTTGTTTTAGAGTTTTAATGGGAAATATATTATCTCTTTAGTATGGATATTTTTACTGCTGCAATTCCAAAATTCTCAGGAGTTCACAGTAATCTATCTATGGTACAAATTAAAATAACTAACCATAATGTCATTAGAAACAGAATTGTAATTACAATTAATTTAGATACAAATAATTGAAAGCTCTTTGAAACAATCATTTTTAATAATAAAGGCAACATTGTGAAGTCCAATCATACTTCAGGCAACAGACTATTTCAAAGAGCAGAAATTGCTACTGAGATGCAGCATCTATAAAACCAGAAAAAAAAGTTTGGTCTAGTAGTGGGTAAGGCACTAAGCTAGAAACCAGGAGTCTGTGAGTTCTATTCCTGCCTTAGCCATGAAAGAAAGCTAGGTGATTAGGGGTCAGTTACTCTCTCCCAGGCCAATCTGCCTCACAGTGTTGTCATTGTGAGGAAAATAGAGGGAGGAAGGGGTATTATATATGTTTGTTGCCTCAAATTATTTATAAAAATAATCAAGGTGGATTAAAAATATTAAATAAAAATAAATTTCTCTGACATGTACATTGTGGAAATTGTTGTTGTTGTTAGTTGCGAAGTCGTGTCCGACCCATCGCGACCCTATGGACAATGTTCCTCCAGGCCTTCCTGTCCTCTACCATCTTCTGGAGTCCATCTAAGCTCATGCCTACTGCTTCAATGACTCCATCCAGCCACCTCATTCTCTGTCGTCCCCTTCTTCTCTTGCCCTCAATCTTTCCCAGCATTAGGCTCTTCTCCAGTGAGTCCTTCCTTCTCATTAGGTGGCCAAAGTATTTGAGTTTTAGCTTCAGGATCTGGCCTTCTAAAGAGCAGTCAGGGTTGATCTCCTCTAGGACTGACCGGTTTGATCGCCTTGCAGTCCAAGGAACTCGCAGGAGTCTTCTCCAGCACCATAGTTCAAAGGCTTCAATTCTTTGGCGCTCAGCCTTTCTTATGGTCCAGCTTTCACTGCCATACATTGCAACTGGGAAGACCATAGCCTTGACTATACGCACTTTTGTTGACAGGGTGGTGTCTCTGCTTTTTAGTGTGCTGTCTAGATTTGCCATGGCTTTCCTCCCAAGGAGCAAGCGTCTTTTAATTTCTTGGCTACAGTCCCCGTCTGCAGTGATCTTGGAGCCCAGGAAAATAAAATCTGTCACTACCTCCATTTCTTCCCCATCTATTTGCCAGGAATTGAGAGGGCCGGATGCCATGATCTTGGTTTTCTTAATGTTTAGTTTCAACCCAAGTTTTGCACTCTCCTTCTTCACCCGCAACAAGAGGCTCTTTAGTTCTTCTTCACTTTCTGCCATTAGAGTGGTATCATCTGCATATCTTAGGTTGTTGATGTTTCTTCCGGCAATCTTAATTCCAACTTTTGATTCATCTAGCCCTGCCTTTCTCATGATGTGCTCTGCATATAAGTTAAATAGGCAAGGCGACAGTATACAGCCTTGCCGGACTCCTTTCCCAATTTTGAACCAATCAGTGGTTCCGTGTCCAGTTCTCACTGTTGCTTCTTGGCCCGCATATAGATTTCTCAAGAGACAAATAAGATGGTCTGGTATGCCCATCTCTTTAAGGACTTGCCAGAGTTTGTTATGATCCACACAATCAAAGGCTTTAGCATAGTCAATGAAGCAGAAGTAGATGTTTTTCTGGAACTCTCTAGCTTTCTCCATGATCCAGCGTATGTTAGCAATTTGATCTCTAGTTCCTCTGCCTCTTCGAAATCCTGCCTGTACTTCTGGTAGTTCTCGATCCACATACTGCTGGAGTCTAGCTTGTAGAATTTTAAGCATAACTTTACTAGCATGAGAAATGAGTGCAATGGTGCGATAGTTTGAACATTCTTTGGCACTGCCTTTCTTTGGAATTGGAATGTAAACTGATCTTTTCCAATCCTGTGGCCACTGTTGAGTTTTCCAAATTTGCTGGCAAATTGAGTGTAGCACTTTTACTGCATCGTCTTTTAAGATTTTGAATAGCTCAGCTGGAATACTGTCACCTCCACTAGCTTTGTTGTTGCTCAGCTTTTCTAAGGCCCACTTCACTTCACATTCTAGGATGTCTGGCTCGAGGTCAGTGACCACCTCATTGTGATTATCAGGGACGTTAAGCTCATTCTTGTATAGTTCTTCTGTGTAATTTTGCCACCTCTTCTTAATCTCTTCTGCCTCTGTTAGGTCCCTGCCATTTTGGTCCTTTATCATGCCCTTTTTTGCATTAAACGTTCCTTTCATCTCTCCAATTTTCTTGAAAAGATCTCTGGTCCTCCCTAGTCTATTGTTTTCTTCTATTTCTTTGCATTGTTCATTTAAGAAGGCATTCTTATCTCTTCTAGCTATTCTTTGGAATTCTGCATTTAATTGGGCATATCTTTCTTTTTCTCCCTTGCCTTTTGCTTCCCTCCTTTCCTCAGCTATTTGCAAAGCTTCCTCAGACAGCCATTTTGCTTTCTTGCATTTCTTTTTCTTTGGGATGGTTTTGGTTGCTACCTGTTGTACAATGTTGTGAACCTCTGTCCATAGTTCCTCAGGCACTCTGTCTATCAGATCTAATTCCTTAAATCTATTTGTCACCTCTACTGTATATTCAACAGGGATATGATTTAATTCATACCTGACTGGCCTAGCGCTTTTCCCTACTTTCTTTAATTTAAGCCTAAACTTTGCAACAAGAAGCTCATGGTCTGAGCCACAGTCAGCTCCTGGTCTTGTTTTTACTGACTGTATAGAGCTTCTCCATCTTTGGCTGCAGAGCATATAGTCAATCTGATTTCTGTGTTGACCGTCTGGTGATGTCCATGTGTAAAGCCGTCTCTTGGGTTGTTGGAAAAGAGTGTTTGCTATGACCATCGTATTCTCTTGACAAAATTCTATCAGCCTGTGCCCTGCTTCATTTTGTACTCCAAGGCCAAACTTGCCTGTTATTCCAGTTATCTTTTGGCTTCCTACTTTAGCATTCCAATCCCCCATGATGATAAGGACATCATTTCTGGGTGTTAGTTCTATAAGGTGCTGTAGGGCTTCATAGAACCGGTCAATTTCATCCTCTTCAGCACCGGTGGTTGGGGCATAGACTTGGACTACTGTGATATTGAATGGTTTGCCTTGGATTCGAACTGAGATCATTCTGTCATTTTGAGGATTGTATCCCAGTATTGCTTTTCCTATTTTTTTATTGACTATGAAGGCTACTCCATTTCTTCTGAGGGATTCTTGCCCGCAGTAGTATACCTGATGGTCATCTGAATTAAATTCACCCATTCCTGTCCATTTTAGTTCGCTGATACCTAAGATATCAATGTTTAGTCTTGTCATCTCTTGTTTGACTACGTCCAGCTTTCCTTGATTCATGGATCTTACATTCCAGGTTCCTATGGAGAAAAAATCTTTACAGCATCGGACTTTCCTTTCACCACCAGACATATCCACAGCTGAGCGTCCTTTCAGCTTTGGCCCAGTCGCTTCATTCTTTCTGGCGCTACTAGTACTAGCCCTCTGCTCTTCCCCAGTAGCATATTGGATGGCTTCCGACCTGAGGGGCTCATCTTCCAGCGTCATATCGTTTTGCCTTTTAGTACTGTCCATAGGGTTTTCATGGCAAAGATACTGGAGTGGGTTGCCATTTCCTTCTCCAGTGGATCACGTTTTGTCAGAACTCTCTGCTATGACCTGTCCGTCTTGGGTGGCCCTGCACGGCATAGCTCATAGCTTCATTGAATTACGCAAGCCCCTTCGCCACGACAAGGCAGTAATCCATGAAGGGGTTGTGGAAATTGGGGGTTATCAATCTTCTAGGATTACCTCATCAGTGGTTTGAACAAGACTGCAAACCTTGTAGTTCTTTATAAATTGCAATCTATTTGTTGGATGGCACTTGGACATTTAATTTTAATATAAGCCAAATGTCTCTGTCAGTTCTTAAAATTATACTAGAAAATAAACATTTCCTGAAATGCCAACACTCAGTGAAACATTCTTTTAAACAGAATCTTAATCTTATGTTCAGGACATTACATGAGAGCTGATCATCACATTTACTTGTGTTGAGATCCAAGATAAACACAGTTTATAAAGATAACACAATAATTTATCTTGATTCAGAAAAACACTGGGTTTACACATTCTGGCTTCAGTTCAAGCTGCTAAAAGGTGTCATACACAATTGTCAGAACATTGTTGTTCTCCTGTAAACATCTTTGTTCTAAGACAGTATAAGGTATACCTTGTACTGGCATATTTTGTGTCTAGAACTGGAACCTAAGATAAGACTATAAGAATGTTGAACCATGGAGCACTCCACCACCATCAAAAATGCTAGAGAAATATAATAAAATGTTCTTATTATTTAGACCTTGATGAGTGCTGCTAAAAGGAAGGATTTATCGGTCATTCTTTACATATAATGAAAGAGTATATAAAGTTAGAGGAACTGGGTTAGGCTTTTGTTTTCTTTTAAGAGGTACACTTAATATATAACTTGTGTGATTCAATAGTATTGATCAGAAACCATTACTCTGAAATTTGAACAACTGTAGCGAGTACTTTGGTGAAAAGACTATTCACAAATGGGTGCAGGAAACAAACGTTTAAGGCCATTGCTTTGTACTAACTTCATGGGTGTTTATATTAATAACTCCAGCAACAAACTACCACTCCATCACTTATGCCTAGATATACTTGCTACTCAACTATATGTAAGCATAAATGAATTTTTGCCAGAATTACTTACATTTCCCCCCCCCCCAAGAAAAGAAGTTGCAATCTCTGATGATAGAGCAAAAGCACCATTTCTCTTACTTAACAGCAGACACTTAAAATGATAAAATCTAACTTTGAAACCAATTACACTACACACCCACCAACACTAGCAGGGCAAGCTACTGTTTATAAACAGGGAGAAAACCCCATACCCACTAGCACTGATGATGTTACTTAGCTGGGTAATGAAATGTCTGCAAGCAAACAACCAAGATCAGAATGCAGCCAGGATTCCATAATTTAATCCTGAGCTACAGATGTTTTCTTCTATTAGAGAATTACAAAGATCCTTGAGTAATTTGTGAGATGGGAAAAATACATGTTCATTTAAGAAATAAAAGTAGGTCGACTGATAATTTGTGGAAGTTCCACAAGTCTGTCAAGATTTTTAGTAGGACTAAGCACCAAATGCAGTACCACATGCTGTTTTGACATGGGAAAAACTGTATTGTCAGCCATTTCATTTCTACATCTTTAATATGAAATAAATACACTACTGGTAAAAACAGTGATATTTTTCAGTACTATGTTTGCATAGGAAATATTTTTGCTACTCAAATGGCTTTCTAGGCTCTTCTTTAGCGCAGGTATTTTTTTAAAAATACAAATATCTATAAAATATATGTCAAAGTATGTCTAAGATCAAGTGTAACATTTTGGAAGGGGGATTTTTTTTGCTTTAAATCATGGAAAAGCAGGAATAATGAAACTTGTTATGCCTTTCAGGGCCACATTGCTCAACTCTACTAATTAAATTTCAGATGCTAAATCAATATTTTTTTATGCCTGCAGAAAACATGATAACATTTTTTAATTCTAATTTCTTTGCAATGTCTTATGATTTAGGCCAACTTCTCCCAGTTGCATAGCATAAGCTTCCCTTCTATCTTCTCATGTTTCTATGAGCAGATTTGCATTTCTCTCTGTAATTATCAGCCTCAGCTAGGGACCACCGTGGTTTAATGCAGATTCTCTTTACATGGCCAGTAACCTATGACAAACTAGCATTTTTTTTCTGCTTTCTCCTTCATAACACAATTAATTATCAACATATATAAGAACAGGAAAAAAACAGTTTTAAAACAAGAACCATTTAGTGACATAAAAATTTAGTTCCATTTAATAAATTGGTAAAGGCTCTCTAATAAACGATTCCAAAGCTAAAAGCTACACCAATTCCTGGTTCGAGAAGAGCTAATCTAACAATCTCTAAGGACAAGAATACCTGATCTTTTTTGCTTGTTTAGATTTTTTCCCCATAGGGAATGTAATTTTAAGATTAAATTAAATGCATGTAAAGGTAGTCAACTTTGGACCTGTTGTTTATTGACTGTTCAAAATTATGACAGACCTACCCAGAGCTACTTTTACAACATGGTTTCAAAATTTCAACAGCTACACCAATCTGCAGTCATGAGACTGTATTTTGGGAGCTTGGCAACCATCCTGTATTTATGGCTGTTTGCAACATCCCATGTCACATGACTACAGTGCTTATATTTTTTTTGTGGTGAAACTGGTGTTTACTTGTAGCAAAAAAATGCCCATTGGGTATAACGGGTTCTCTTTATCAGTCACCACAAAAAAGTCATAAAATCAGGAGCAGTTACATGGTGATCTACTTAACAATTGCCATGGCTTATGTCCATAATTCTGGGATCAATTACTGTTGAAGATAAGGATTTTTCTGCATGCTATTTTGCAGGTTTAACTGGTAGTTAGTATTTTTTTAAGGAAGGAAACCTTAGAGCACGGGTGTCAAACTTGCCAATCACGTGATGTGTTGTGGCGTATTGCGACTCTTTTTGCATTACCGGCAATGGGGTGGGTGCGACTTCGGTATGATGAAACCGGCCCACGGGCCAGCAGTTTGACACCCCTGCCTTAGAGGCTTAAGGAGGGGAAGAGACTTTCTAGGAACCTAATCAATGAGAAATGAAAAATTTGCATAAAAGCCTGGCTCATAATATTTATTTATTTATTTTATTTTATTTATTATATTTTTATACCACCCTTCTCCCGAAGGACTCAGGGCGGTGCACAGGGCAATAAATACAAAAACAGGATACAAAAGTTAAAAGCGATTAAATAAATGCCCAAGGTTAAAACAATAATTAAGACGTATTAAAACCCCAACCCTAACCCATCAGACCAGGTCAGACTGCTCAAATAGATACGTTTTTAGATCACGCCAGAAGGAGCGATGGTCGGGGGCCATCCGGAGCTCAACCGGCAAGCGGTTCCATAGGTCTGGCGCGCCCACAGAGAACGCCCTCCCCCTGGGGGCCACCAATTGACATTATTTGATCGGAGGCACCCTGAGGAGGCCCTCTCTGTGGGAGCGCACTGGAGGGAGGGAGGTTGACGCCGGCCGCAGGTGTTGCCATAGGTAATCCGGACCCATGCCATGTAGGGCTTTGTAAGTCATTACTAACACCTTGAATCTCACCCGGAGGGCAACCGGCAGCCAATGCAGCTCGCGGAGCAAAGGTGTAACATGGGAGTATCGGGAAACCCCCAGCACAACTCGCGCGGCTGCATTCTGCACCAGTTGGAGCCTCCGAGTGGACTTCAAGGGCAGCCCCATGTAGAGAGCATTACAGTAGTCTAGACGAGAAGTCACGAGCGCATGAGCCAGGCACTGGCTGAGGAATTCTGGGAGTTGAAGTCCACAAGTCATAAAAGGGCCAAGTTTGAAGACCCCTGCTCTACAATATCCAGATTTCCTTTAGAAAAGAAGAATAAGATAATTTATGTAACTCCTAAAAGATCAAAATTCTATGTAAACAAACAATTCTGAAAGAAAATTGTCATTCAACTTCCTCATATACCTATGAGACTCATTTCCAAATACTGTATAGCAATAAGTAATAAAAGACAGCATTAATAGTTATATTATCCATTAAATAAAGCAAATTTTGAACAAAAACAAATTTTGGGTGCTTAGTACATAAGTGAAAGTTTAGAATTATCTCAAATGTGAAAATGCTAATGTTTTACTAAGCAGTGTTTTAATAGCTGTAATATTTAGCAGAATTACTCTGGAACTGGAAGAAGTTGGGTATTTCAAATAATTATTTATCTTCAAGCAGGGCCAATTTAAAGAAATTTAAAAGCACAAACCTGTAGATATCATCTCATAAGGCCATTAAATAACTTTTTTCAAAAGTCTACAAGACTTCTTTCTAGGCAATTACTTTTATTAAAACATTATCGGTGTACAGATAGTCCTCACTTTCTGACTGCCTCATTAAGTAGCTGTTCAAAGTTACACTGATGTAAATAATAGCTTTGGGAACCGTCCTCACATTTACAACTGTTGCAGCTTCTTGTGGTCATGTGATCACCATTTGTGTGCTTTATAACTGGTTGGGACAAGCAGGAGTTTATAGAAAAGGTGGAAGTAAAGTTATCAGTTGCTATCAAACGTTTCATTTAATGACCACAGAGCTTTGCTCAAAAACTGAAAGAAAAATGAGATCATAAGCTCATTGAGGGCATGGGATGTTTGGTTAGTGATTGTGGTGCTTGGCTGGTTCCAAATGTGGTTGCTAAGCAAAGACTGCCAGCATTTGTCTAAAACCCTCCAAGACTATGCCAGTCATAAATTGCAAGAAATGAACTTAGATAGTCTACTTACTATCTATAGTTGAATTTATTCTCAGGTACATTGAGGTTATCATCTATATAATTTGATCTATGGGCAATTTCAGTAATATGTGACTTTCAAAGATATCATTTTAGATCAGAATGGCTGAAAATTCTGGCAGTGGAAACAGGTGAACATACCACAAGAACCAAGCCTTCTGTCATTTTTTAGCCATTCCTGCTGGCTGCAAGGAACCAGAGAACAAGTCAGCAGCAATGAAGTAGTACATTGGCCGTTCATTAGGGCAGCTTTTTCAATCCTTCTAGCTTAACAGTATTTCCCAGAGTGGGCCACTGACAGACTTCATTATACTGTCAGAAGATTAGGCCTTCTGTAAGGCTCTTTCATCCAGAGAGTTGACATTATAACCATCAATTCAGGTTTATGGATCCATCCCACAAGGTTCATGGAAGTTATGCTTGTACCCAAAGCCCATTTTTCTCTAAATTCTTTCATTTCAATTTTAAATGGCATGTCTCTATGCATTACAAATATATGGACCTACAAGAAAAAGCACCAAATAAATCCGGATCTAAAAAAGGAACATAGCTGTATTGTTATCTACTCCTTTCGGCTGAGTGGCTTGCTGCAGGTGGCCAGATTGTAAAGTTGCAGCATATGGATATATGAATTGGCAATGATGGATGAGCTACCTTTTGAGGAGTAACTGCTAATCCACATGCTGAATCATTGGAGGAGTAAGTCAAAATAATTCTCTTCCTGTGCAGGAAATATTCCTTGCCCTTTCAAATACAAGATGCAGGGTTTGCAAGAGTATTAAAAAAAGGTCACCTCAACGAATCAGCAGAATGTTCGTAGGCAACATAAAAGGGAAAAACCTGACTATTTATCTTTCTAATGTTCAAAATACTCATGTTTCTTTGTCATCTATTGCTATGTCAAATTTATAAAACAAAAGTAGACTGTTCCAATATCTCCCAAATAACAGAATGGAAAGGAAATATGTGCCAAGGGTTTACAGTTTTGCTTTTTACTGGGACCTGTGGAAGATACTACTAAATGCTTAAGGTGCAACTGCTGGGAATTATAACAGACATCAGAAGTGTCTCTTTTTGTTAAAATAATGTAGATTGCCATACATTAGAAAGAAAGCACTGACAACTTGGGAACATGAATACAGGTGTGCAGCTGCTTTTCCCCTGCAAGGGTTAACAGCTGTAATCTGAGGTGAGCCATGAATCAAAAAGTAGAAATCTATAAAAACCTGACAGAGACAGAGATCAAAGCTGGTCACTGGGACTGAAGAACTGCTTACAAGCAAAGGAGACAAACTTGAAAAGTAGATGTCAAAATTAAAGAATAACCTAAAGATTTTTTTAAAATGTCGGACCAAAGATCAACCAGCTCCCAAAGCCATTTTTCAATCTTATTTTGTCCAGGAGGGTCCTACAGTCATTATGCGTGTCATGAGCATAACAGCTGGAGTTTTCAATAGCCTCTTACACAGGCCACATTGAACTGGGCAGAAACACTGGCCATTATGGAGTTTATCTGCATGACCTCGATACCGCAACATGCAGAAAGGAACCATACCTTGGTCCTATCCAAGGTGGCATGCTGCAGATCATAAAATGAATGTTGACAGATTAAATGATGGACTTGAGGTAGTCCTCAATTTACAACAGTTTACTTAGTGACTGTTCAACGTTACAATGGCACTGAAAAAAGTGACATGACCATTTTTCACATGACCGTTGCAGCATCTATATGACCAGAATTCAGATCCTTGGCAACTGACTCATAGTTATGATAGTTGCAGTATCCTGGGGTCATGTGATCAGCTTTTGCAACCTCCTGATGAGCAAAGTCAATGGGGGAAGCCAGATTCACTTAACAACCATGCTACTTGGGATGTTAAAGGCTAAATTTGAATAATATAATAAAAATTAAAATTAGGTAAACTTTAACAACAGGACATAGATATATTTCAATGAAATTGAATTGATGAATTTTTCAACTGACCATGGTATTTCTAGAAATTTATTAGTTTAAACTGGTTATATGAAATGTTAAGGGAAATTGAGAAGGATGTTTTGATAATGTAACCTGAATTATGTACTGAAAACTCTGCTACTGAATCTCTGATTACCCAGTCATCATGATGCTTTCTAAATATGTAGATTTTAACTGAAAAACCTATAAGACTTTTTTTTAAAAAAACAACAACAACCACGCTACTAACTTAACAAATGCAATGATTCACTTAACAACTGTGGAAAGAAAAGTCGTAAAATGGGGCAACTCACTTAACAAATGTTTTACTTATCAACACAAATTCTGGGCTCAATTTCTGTTGTAACTCGAGGACTGTACTGTACCTGTACCTGTACTCTAAGATACTAAGCTTTAGAGATGCTTCTCCAGAAACTTCAGTGTTATCCACATGAAAAAGAGATGTGCAAAGTATGAACTAGAAAGCTGTAGCTGCTGATACTTCCCATGCATTACTTGATTCCCATATTACTGGTCACAATCTTCATTTACTTTTTGCTTCCATCCTTGCTTTGACATTGTACACCATATTTCTTCTTCAAAAACTAAGTAGAACTTGTAATTCTAATTAATTACAATTTAATTATGGAAAAGTGATGCTTCTTTACAAGATAGTTGTTTGGAAGAAGTCATCAATAATCTGTGGCCCATAGAAGAAAGTGTATTTTAATGCTACATTCTAGGATATTTCAGCCCAAACACTAGGTTATGAATTTAGATCCGTAATTGCAACGGATGACACAGAAAATGTCAGCTGAACAGTTATAGATTGCTGAAACAAAATGTAATTTTCCTGCAACACATCTAAAGATAACCAATCAAGCACATTTCAAGAGGACAGAGGCAACCCTTTGGAGAGGAGTGCATCAGTTAGTCAAAGCTGTAGATCTTCCAGCAATATGGACAGGGCCAAATTAATCTTTTCCCTGCTTTTTTGAGAACAGGGGAAATTACTTTTTTAAAAAACACGCTAAATCTGTTTTAAAGCTTGCAATGTAATGTTCATGAGCTTCCCATTGAAAATGATGTTAAACCTAACTTTTGGAATCTATGATTGGCATAGGTGCTGAGTAAATGCATACAAGGGGTTCAGGGTTACTTAGATTATCGACTTATGCTGCAAAAAGTATCAATTTCTAAACAATATATAAACAATATATGTAGGTCATGTGCCATAGATTCCATAGTTTACTCATTAAGTTCCATTTCTGTAAACATTCCTTTTATAATTTTTATCAGGTTCCTCACTAGTTATTATGATAAGCATAAGACATTAGCTTACAGTATGGTCTTTAGCTTATGGTCCTAGTTTTGGAATGTGCCCTCAAAATTTAAGAATTTGGGTGTAGCTAGCCTCAAAAACACACATTCTATATCTTGGGGGACTCATTAAGTTTTTAATGTTGTAGATTAACTAAGACCCCTATAAATGGGTGGTCTTGAAGGGTAAGAACAAATAATTTAATAATAATAATAATAATAATAATAATAATAATAATAATAATAATAATAATAATAATAATAATAATATAAAGTTGGAAGGGACCTTGGAGGTCATCTAGTCCAACCCCCTGCTCAGGCAGGAAACCCTATACCATTTCAGGCAAATGGCTGTCCAGTCTCTTCTTAAAAACCTCCAGTGTTGGAGCATTCACCACCTCTGGAACTAAGTTTCTCCTTAGTTCTAGGTTGCTTCTCTCCTTGACTAGTTTCCATCCGTTGCTTCTTGTCCTGCTTTCAGGTGCTTTGGAGAATAGCTTGACTCCCTCTTCTTTGTGGTAGCCCCTGAGATATTGGAACACTGCTATCATGTCACCCCTCACCCTTCTCTTTATTAAACTACACATACCCAATTCCAGCAACCGTTCCCTATATGTTTTAGCCTCCAGCCCCCTAATCATCTTGGTTGCTCTTCTCTGTACCCTTTCTAGACTCTCGACATCTTTTTTACATCGTGGTGACCAAAACTGGATGCAGTATTCCAGGTGTGGTCTTACCAAAGCATTGTAAAGTGGTATTAGTACTTCACTTGATCTTGATTCTATCCCTCTGTTAATGCAGCTTAGCACTGTGTTGGCTTTTTTGGCAGCTGCAGCACACTGCTGGCTCATATTGAAGTGATTGTCTACTAAGACTCCGAGATCCCTCTCACAGTTACTACTATTGAGCAAGGTACCACCTATACTATACCTATGCATTTGATTTTTCCTGCCTAAATGTAGAACCTTACTTTTTTCACCATTGAATTTCATTTTGTTAGATAGTGCCCAGTGTTCGAGTCTGTCCAGATCCTTCTGTATCTTAAGCCTATCTTCTGGAGTATTGGCTATTCCTGCCAGCTTGGTGTCGTCTGCAAATTTGATGAGTTCCCCATCTATCCCCTCATCCAAATCATTAATGAAGATATTGAAGAGCACTGGGCCCAGAACAGAGCCCTGGGGCACCCCACTACACACTTCCTTCCATGTAGATGCGGTTCCATTGAGGACCACACGCTGAGTACGGCCTGTCAGCCAGCTACGAATCCATCTGGTGGTGATGCTATCTAACCCACATTTTTCTATCTTATCAAGTAGTAGGTTGTGATCTACTTTATCAAATGCCTTACTGAAGTCCAAGTAAATTATATCTACAGCGTTCCTCTGGTCCACTAATTTTGTCACTTGGTCAAAGAATGTAATAAGATTTGTCTGGCATGATCTGTTTTTGACAAACCCATGTTGACTTTTAGTGATGACTTTGTTTGCATCAAGGTGTTCGCTGATTTGTTGTTTGATTATCTTTTCCAGAATCTTCCCAGGTATTGAGGTCAGGCTGATAGGTCTGTAGTTTCCTGGATCTATTTTTTCCCTTTTTTTGAAGATGGGAACTACATCAGCTCTCTTCCAGTCCTCTGGTAGTTCCCCAGTGCTCTAGGATCTTTGAAAAATATAGTTCAGTGGTTCTGAGATCACGTCTGCCAGTTCCTTGAGAACCTTGGGGTGTAATCCATCTGGTCCTGGTGATTTGAACTCGTCTAGGCTGGACAGGTGCTCACTTACCATTTTCTTGCCTATCTTAACTTGCGTTTCTATTCTGTTTTTTATGGCACTGGTTTTGGTAGGTTGGACTGTTTTTTCCCTTTGTGTAAAGACAGATGCAAAAAACAAGTTAAATAGTTCTGCTTTCTCCCTGTTGCTTGTCACCTTCTTGCCACTTTCCCCCACTAATGGACCAATCATTTCCTTAACTTTTTTCTTGTTTTTTATATGTTGAAAGAAGCTTTTTTTGTTATTTTTGACTCTGGTCGCAAGCCTTAGTTCATTTTGAGCCTTAGCTTTCCTCACTTCATCTTTGCAGGCACGGGCTATTTGCTGATATTCTGACTTAGTTATGTGCCCCTCTTTCCAATTCTTATACTTGTCCTTTTTATCTTTCAATTTATCAGAGAGTTCTTTATGCAGCCATGCTGGTTTCTTTTGAGAGCTGTTATTTTTCTTCTTTGTTGGTATTGTACTAGACTGGGCCTTTATTATCTCACTTTTCAAAATTTCCCAAGCTTCTTGAGTTGTTTTCCCCTTTAGGATTCTCATCCATGGAATTCTTCCCATGGTCTCTCTAAGTTTATTGAAATTAGCTCTTTTAAAGTCCAAGACTCTAGTTTGGCTGTGTTCTATTGCTTGTGCCTCCAGAATGTTGAATTCCAATATTGCATGATCACTTCCCCCCAAGGTTCCTGTGGCTTCAACACCTTCTATCATTTCATCTCTGTTTGTGAGAATTAAATCCAATATGGCTAATCCCCTAGTTCCCTTCTCTACTTTTTGGGAGAGAAAGTTGTCTGCTAGGTTTGACAGGAATCTGTTTGATCTTCCACTTGGTGCAGAGTTTGTCTCCCAGTTGATATCAGGGTAATTAAAGTCCCACATTACTATTGTGATGTGCTTCTTACATACCTTAGTTAGCTGACTAGCAAAAAGTTCATCTATTTCCTCTGCTTGGTTGGGCGGCCTATAGTATACACCTATGGCAATGTCATTTTCCCCCCCTTTTATATTGACCCAAATGCTTTCAGGTTTACAGTTTTCGTCATTGTTGTGCTCTATTTCTGTAGAGATAAGGTTATTTCTTATATAGAGAGCAACTCCTCCTCCTCTTTTGTTTAGTCTGTTTCTTTTAAATAGTTTAAATCCCTCTAGCTGTGTGTTCCATTGGTAGGTTTCGTCCCACCATGTTTCCGTAATGGCAACAATATCATATTTGCCCTCATTTACCTGAATTTCTAGTTCACCCTGCTTACTGTTCATACTCTGTGCATTAGTGTATAGACATTTGAGTCCTTTATGACTGACGCTGTGTTTACTTGCTGCATAACTTGTGTGGTGCCTGGCTTCCCCTATTTTCTTAGATTGCCGGGGACAGTGATGTACTGTATCAATTAACTCACTATCCCCATTATTTAGTTTAAATGTTCCTCCAAAAAAGCTGTGATTTTATTGCCAAGTAACTCAGTCCCTTTCTTGGATGGATGCAGACCATCTCTTTTATACATTTTTTCATTGGACCAGCTACAGACATCATGACTAATATAACCAAAATTTGCAAGAGCACCTATTCTTGCAAAGTAAGTATGCTCCTGGTCTCCTTGTTGAACCAAGATGATGCTTTAATAATAGATTTATGAAGGCCTTTTTAAAAATTAGTTTGAAAATTTAACATATTCATGGATATGCACACCTGTTTTTTATATCTGGAAAGTATTTCTTTCGCATCTTTTTTTCTGGCAGCCTTCTATATATTTGAAAGAAAGATAATACTTCCATATGGAAATAGCTGTCAAAGAAAGCATTTAATATGTGACTCAAAAGCTCCTGAATTATTTGAACTATGATTCTCATATTTAAATATAATTTTACTTTAATATTTTATCAATTGAAAATAATAATAAAAGAAATACCATATAAAATTATTAAGGAGGCTTTTTAAATGAAAATGCTATGTCGTATCATCATGATCCTGGATTATTTCATGGTGTCAGATGCTGCTTCCCTCTCAACAGAGAAAACTCTTTCATCAGACTTTCCCATGAATTTTTAATACTAAATTTCCAGCTGCTTAGTTGTAGCCACTATGCAAATTTGAAGCATATAATATTGACTCCTTCTTGTGTTTTTTAAATCCTTATTAAAAAAAGCACTTGGAATGAATCCCAATTACATACAGCTTTGCGATTGAATCTTGATATCAGGAATGTCCCAATTTTGATGAACATACAGTGCCTATGTTGAATATTTTGAACCTAATAGGAAATTAAGATTATTTCCAACGTCATCAGGCTTTATAAAGTGTTGCACTTGTTTCTTCTGTTTTATGCTTCAGAGAAGATCACCAGATGTTTTTGTTTCTCATCATGCTTCCTCAAAGCATCTGAACATGTTGCAGTTTATGGGTGTCAAATTAGTAGGCAAAATCATAATTAGAGACCTTAGGTTGGTCCTGTCTATTTTCATTGATCAGTTGATGAGAAAAAAAGGAATAGGGTATAAATGTATAATGTTAGAAGCTTTTGATTTTGTACATAAAGTGGGAAGAGGATTTGTGCAAAGCAAACATTTATCATATTGTATGAATCCAGTTTATCTTTTATGTCTTTATGTTTGAACAGATGTACTATCCCCCAACTACATTCTCTACAAAAAATGTGTCATCCAGCCCTGTGGCAACCTATTCATTGCTTATACATTTTGTCTCTTGGTTTCTGACATTATTGACCTTGTCTTTTCTCATGATTGTAGAAGCTCCAGTCACCCTTCAATAATTTCACAGAAAGTTATGGATGATATGGATGCTTTATTGCATTGCTGTTGTGACAAAATTCTGGAAAACTTATATTATGCAACAAAGACTAACAATTTACCTTGTTTTAGGGACTGAGGGTAAAGTAGACTTAATAATATGTGGTCTGCCTGAGGAAATTCTGCTGAGCTATTTTTTTACATCCCTGCTGAATTTGTGATTTTCCTGACTCTTAAAGCGGGAACAAAAACACCTCAAAAAGATTGAGCAGCTGATTATCATTACAGTGATATAAAAGTGGTTAGGAGAAGAAGCCACTTACAACTATTCTTTCAAAATAACACTAGATATATTGATGTTTTTAGTTGTTGAAAAAAATGCTTGCAATCTGGTAAAAAATTAACTTCTCTTTTGAAAAATTATAGAGACCGTCTGCCTTGCAAAAGCTCCTTCCTATTAATGCTTTTGCAGAGGACCAGTGCTGGTACAAAATGGAGGGGGCAGGGGAGAGGGGACAAAGGGAAATTCAATTCAGCTGTAGTTTGTATGTGGCATCTTACTGACAAAATGCATTGCTTAAAATTTTTATATATATATAGGGTTATAAGTCAATGCACTGATATAAAGTCAGTTAACTAGAAGTTATTTGCAAGCTTTTTTTCTTGTAGTGAATCCCATTATCATGTGATAATTAGTTATCTGGAACTACCTGATAGGTGCTTTGGTTTATGGCAAAATGGTGAATATGGAACATAAATTTAAAACATGTCTAACCGCTGATTGACACATTCCAAGACTCATAGCAGACATCTTTGTTAGCTAATTGTGTTGAAAAATTAAAAGGGGAAAATGTCCAAGCCCTCTATAATATACTGTAACAGTATAGCATTAGAAACAAGAGCTCCCATCTCCCTTCCTGCTTTATATACAGAAATCATTTTGTTCAAGTACGTCTGTATGAAATATTCATACATTTTTAAAACTATAGTCCCATGTGATTTGCTCTAGACAATACATATTCAGATTACACCATCATAAAAGTCACAGTGAAGGTCAACGTTTGGCAATTTAGAACAGGAGGGAATGGATTTATGAAATAACTTTCCAATCCCCTCAGAATCAGTGCCTAATCAGCAAATGTATATTAATATGCTGAGACGACATTCAATAGGTAAATCATTTTGACAGCACATCAGTGCCTAAAATGCCACTTTTTCTTCTTTAAATAGATATATTCTGGAGAAGGATCGGATGTGAGAAACATCTGATAGTAGCAGCGAATATTTCCATGATTGTTCGTAAGCCTTGGATTGAAGTTCACAGCTGAATAATTTCACAGATACCCAAGCTTCCATGATATTCCACATTTTCTATGAAAAAATAAAGTTAGTTGAAGTTTCTTACTGCATTTCCTCTGGTGAGTGTTACTTTAGCCCAGGAAGCATAAGAATAGATGTGAAGGAAGTTCTTGCATGTACAATGTGCATAGGATGGGTCTATGACAACTCGCCACAGCCAACTCACATCCCAGCCAATTTGCCAACTCACCACGGGACAGCTTGTCATGGGACAAGAGTTACACTAATATCAAAGAAATAGTGGAATAGAATCTTGCCATCTTGTGAGTGACAAATATTAAAATAATTATTAATGATTTTGAATTGAATTGTTGAATTGTCCCACAGCAAGTTGTCCCTTGGCGAGTTGGCTGTTGTAAGTTGGTTGCAGTGAATTGTCCCATTCCGGGACCAAAGATCAAGAGTTGTTGAAAACTTTACACTAAAGCTTCGTTCCACAAAGTAGTGCTCTTTGTGTTCTTCCTTCCTTTGCCAGATTAAACCCCACGCCTTCCTTTTTCTATTCTTTTTCTCTCCATAAAGCTCCAAAAGCATTTCTTTAATGCAGAAACTGATTATACATTCCTCATCTCCCTGGGAGGAGGTGTGGTGCGAATTTTATGCCTCATTGGAAATAAATGCAGTGACAAATACACATTCTAAAATCTCTCATTTGTAGCATCTGTCATTTCACTATCCCCCAGTTCACAACCCTCTTTTGACTGTAATGTGTGTGTACAGAACCACAGAAATCAAACTGGAAACACCTCAAGATGAGATGCATACTATTCTTAAAAGAGAAATCAGAATTTATTTGTCTGTATTGGTTTACAGAACTTGTTGGCAGTTTTCTTTTTTTCTTATGGGAAATGAGAATTTCTTATTTCTTAAGCAGGCAACTAAGAATTTGTTGGGTGCAACTGGTACAGAAATATTATTAGTACATATTTTTATAAGGATATTTCCTTTGTTGGAACTGTGTGCAATTCATGACCCGCTAAGTCAAATATAATTCACAAGGATCTCATTTAGGGTATACCCATACATTGCAGAAAAGGAAATACACAGTAAAAAAGGCCACAATCTATGTTAAAATCTTGTATGTTCCTAACTCGTAGGAACAGATACACATTTAAAATAAATATTATAATTTAAATAATAGACTATAGCTTCTGGAAAGCTCTGTGGCAAGATGATCTGTTTGCCAGTTCTGTTTAATAGTGAGCATACGTATCATTGGTTCTTTCAACTAAAGTATTTAAACTTAGTTTTATTTAGAATAGAACTGGTAGAATCGTGGGCCAAGTTAGTTATAATCAACCTATCTGTATTTGTTTCATTAAGTTTACTTCAACTACTTTTGAATTTTGATCCAATCACTTTTCTGAGAAGCCATAATTGTACTTTGAAGGTTGTGAACTGGTCAACGATACATACTAAATAGATTTACAATAATACTGTCAATAAAGTACGGGTAGTCCTTGATTTACAACCATTTATTTAGTGACAGTCCGAAACTACAATAGCATGGGAAAAAATGACTTATGACTGTTTTTCACACTCATGACCGTTACAGCATGCTCATGGTCATATGATCAAAATTCAGGTATTTGGCAACTGGCATGTATTTATGACAACTGCACTGTCCCGGGGTCATGTGATCACCATTTGTAACCTTCCTAATCAGCTTCTGACAAGCAAAGTCAATGGAAGAAGCCACATTCACTTAATGACCACGTGATTCACTTAACTGCAGTGATTCTATTAACCTTTTACAAAAAGGTCGTAAAATGGGCCAAAATGCATTTAACATCTGCCTTGTTTAGCTATAGAAATTTTGGGCTCCATTGTGGTAATAAATCAAGGACTACCTGTATAGTGAAATAAGGTTGCTATCACATAGTTATTGTCACCAGAATAATATTTAAATAAGAAATTCAGTGAAAACTCCAGAAGCCAGAAAAAGTACAGTAATTGTATTCTTGTGCAGTATGGTGCAACTGGTATATATTAGGGCAATGCAGTAATTTGGATCTGATAAACAAAATCATTCTTGGGAACCAGGACCTGTTTGCAATCCTAAAAGCTGTTTTATCTTTCCCATAGTTATTTAAAGGTGTTGCAAGATGGATGCTGCTCAACCAGTTACTTATATCCTCAGTCATGAATGAATAGATGCCAATTCCATGGGACTTTTACCTGTTCTACTAGATTCTTTTGTTGAACCAAAAGTTAGGCTACATTATTTCTGACTGATGATAAGAAGAAGAAAAAAGGAAATAATTCCATAACCAGAGTTCAAATCCAAATTCAATCACATTGATGTCATTTATTAGTTAATACCTGATCTAAAGTATTATTTGGAAATCTCCCAGTAATTTCAAGTGATTTTGTTTCCTCATAATATTTTAGAGTAGGAATAAGAAATGCAATCAAAGGTAATGCCATTCTAGAAGTAGAGTTGGGTAACAGCTATGGACAGAATGGAGATAAAGCTGATAAAGAAATCCAGTATCCTCTTTCAGATGTTGTAAATGTGTAAATAATGAGAACAGAACCTGGCCTTCAAAAGATTAATGATATGCACATTTTGTACATGATAGCATCTAATATGCAGCACTGACTTCCACCAACTACAAAGAAATAGTTGTGCAACAACTGCCAACAGTCAGGAGATTATCAGCTGTTAGTCGAAATAGGTATAATTTTGTGTGGTGTGTGTGTGTGTGTGTGCATGTGTGTGTGTAAGAGAGAGAGAGATTAGGATTCACATAATTAATGTTTTCTTGCCAGTAGGAAAAGAGTATATACATTCTTTGCTATAGTAAAAGAAGAATTGTCATGTGTGTGTATGTGTATTTCAAATGACTTTCCTAGGATTTACAGTTGTGCAAGAAAATATACAACGTTTTCTACTGTCTCCGAGAAGCCTTATGAGAACCAAAGAATTACTTTATCAAAGTGTTCTAGTCATTTCATGAAAAATACACTATCCTCAAAAATCCAGAAATATAAGCAACCCTAAAACCTGTTTTTGCCTTCAGGTTAGTTTTCTTTGTAAATTTTTGAAGAGCCAGCAAGGAAACCAAGAACAATGAACCAAACTCGTTTATGTTCCCCTCAAATGTCTGAGATGTACCTGAGAAATATAAAGTCATTTTCATATAACCAATTTTGTATATGACTACAGTCTGAGATCTCAGGGAATAACTATCTGCGGTGTGTCAGGAAGACACTTTGCATTGTGTTGCTGGGCAGAGGCTGGGCTTCTTGTGACACAAAGGGACTTCCTGGCACCCCATGGTTTTGGGCTGCAGCAAGAAGCCTTAGTCCTCCCAGGTCTCAGCTGCAGTTGCCCTTGGCATTCCTGAACTCCTCTGCTCCTCTGCATTGTGCCCTCCCAACTGACCATAGCCATCTTCTTGCTCTCACTGCTGACAAAGCATGCCTAAGTCTGGCTCTTAGCAATGCAGTTGCTTGCCATGTGGCAATCTTCCCCAGGTTGTGCATGGTAGTTTAACCTGTGAGACCTGGGGAGGATGCCAATACAAGGCCAGCAGCTGCTTTGCGAAAGGCAAGTTAAGGCCAGGTCAGGCTCAACAGCAGCAGGAATGGCAAGCAGGAATGTCAGCTGGGGTGGCACAGGGCAGCAGAGGTCCAAAAGGCACAGATGAGGGAGACGGGTGGGTGGGAGGAGTTCAAGTCTTTGTAAGGGGTGTGTGTGTCTTACAACAGCTGTAACTTCAAGCATCAGCCTAAGTCCCTTTGCCATAATTTCAAACTCTTGAATGAATGAATGAGCCTAAGACAAGGATTTCCTATACTTCTTACCAGTGCTTTTTTTTGTAAAAGAAAAAGGTGCCGGAACTCACACATGTCATACAACCCGCCTGGCCTATCCTACAAGGTTCCATCCAAAAAAGGTGCCGGAACTCCGTTCTGAGCATTTTACGAGAAAAAAAGCCCTACTTCTTACAATACATACATTTTTCTTATAATTTACAGACTTCTGAATCATTATAGTTATATCACAATAGCAGTATGCATTGACCAGGTTTTTCTTCCCTAAATTTACTACTTGTTTTGTCCTATGTATTTTTCTTGCATTTCAGTCCCTTACTTGTAATAGTAATAAGTAGGCTGTTTTCTCCAACCCCGACAGCCCCTTTTGCACAAGCAAAATTCCCCACGATAATAGTACAGTTACAGTTATGGTAGAATTTGTGGCACCTGCTGTGTGGCACCTTTGTGGCACCTGCTGTGTTCCATACAAACTGTTTACTGATTTTGACTTGGGGTAATTATTAAGATGGTAGTTCAGACTTCATGATTCTTGCCTAGGATATATTGGATTCAATCTCTTTCCTTTAGACAAGCTGGTCTGTTGAATGGGCACTTGTGACCTGCTGATATTCAGAACTCATTTTTGAAGGTATCTTTTCTTTCTAAACATCAAAAAAAGGTTTCATTCTCCTTTTTTTACACTTCTGTGTAATAAACCTTCCAGAACTGTCAAATGTGCATATTTTGGTACAGTACAGTCCTTTTCAATTAATATATCATCTTGAAGGGTGTATGACAGATCATTTGTCTGAAAACATTCTTATGTAGAGATTGTATTGTGCACATCAAATAAAAATTCTACAGTTGAAAACGTCAGGAAATAACATTGATAAAGTAGAAATGTGCATTATGTTTACTGTAGGACTTTTAAAAAAATAAGTAATCAAATTCACCAAGTATTTCCTTTTTTACAAAGTTGTGGAAATTAATATTCATCACCATAATTCATTATAAGCTCCTGCTTCCAGGAAGTTCTGAAATTGCATTTCAGCTGTTCCAAATCAAGTTCAACTAAGAAATTTTGGCAGTTGGAAAACTCAAGCCTTATTCCCCAAAATGAACAGAACTGCTAATCCTACTTAATAGAATAAACAATAGCTAACAACACTGGAAAGCAGTATAAAGTTTTTGTTTTCTCTGTATATAGCTTAAAAAATTAGCAAAGTTTTCTCTGAAGATATGAAAATATTTCTCTCCCTCTTTCAAAATTAGTCCAACTGTTAATTACAAGAATTGAAAAAAGTTGTTCTTGAATTTCAAACTGCTGTTAGAAATGTCTTCCTTCCAATTACTTCTGGATTTCTTGTGGGTTAAATCCCCACAGTTTAAAATACAAAGAGGTTTCTTAACGCAGCAGTTTAGAACAGCTAGATCTCTTGTATACAGTTGATATTAAGAGAGAAGTTTCACTAAGTAAAGACTTTTAGCAGGAAGAAAAGAGGCAAGTCTGAGTGAACCAGAGAAGAAAGAGCCAGTGTGCTACGTTGTCTTCATTCATAACAACTCAAAGTTAGCGCACTGATTTATTTACAAAATATGAAAATAAAAATTCTATTCATAAACTCACAAAAACTGTTCACTACATTTATCACCAAGTTTTTCCAAAAATAAATATCTAAAACAACTGTTGACAGGCAAACTGAGACGTGGATTATTTACATGGACTTTTGGATATAGAAGCATATGCATATAAACATGTACAAACATAAAAAATAATCTTAGGCAAGGGTCCAAAGTCATTTTCACCGAAAAAACTCAAACTGGCCATGTTTCTTTCAGGTATTCCATTGTCAAAGCAAGATGGTTCCAGTAGTTTTTTTTAAAGAAACATCACAATGCCTGTAGCTAATTAAGTCTAACAAGGTTTCTACGCATACACACACACACACACGCACACACACACACACAAAGGATTGTATGTCTGTGTGGGTATGAGTACCAGAAATTTCATAGCTGCAAAAAGAAAGAATATATGTATAACAAGAAAGGAATGTGACATTCTGGAAGTGAAATGTGGGGTTGGAGCAATGTTACAGCTTTGGCTGCAAGCCAGGTGCAGCTTATGTCAGTTGTAACTGAAGATAGAAAGCATGTAACAATATCTCTTGGTGTAGTAGTGCATATTGATGTAAGTGAGGTGCAAAATGAAGGGACAGTGGGATTTTGGGTTCTCTTTTCTTTGTCAGTCCCCAAGAACAAAATCTAGCAGATATAAAAAGCACGGGAAAAGAATTTTAGCAAATTAGCAGGTCAGAGAATGTAAATTATAAATAAATTTTGTCCTAACAAAATAAACACCAAAATAATAAACAGCTATTGAAAAGTGGACTAGAATATGAAGGGTCCTTGGTGTTCTCTGAGTTTGGTTGTTTCCTTGCAGATGTTTCATTACCCATATTAGGTAACATCATCATTGCTAGTGGATGTTACCTATTTTGGGTAATGAAATGCCTGCAAGGAAACAGCCAAGCTCAGAGACCACCGAGGACCCCTCCTTTCAACCCTCAGTTACAAATATTCTCCTTTACTGGGATCAGAATATGCCCATTTCTGAGTGATAATATCTTTTGAAGGGTTCTGGAACAAAGAGACATTGCTTAGTCTAACTGTTGCTTTCTTGCTTTTTGTAATCAGCTTTTGCCCCAAAGAAATTTCATGCAAGTGTGCGAAACATGTACATGGATGGGATATACTAAAGCAGGGAATAAGGGAGTGTACAGGAATGATTGATGTCTTTCTTATGATGTAATGGCTCTATTGTCTGATTTTCATTGGCTAACAAAGTCTATAAAGCAATGCGTGGCTTTCTAACGGATGGCACTTCTGGACGTAACTCTGCAAGCTTTCCAGATTGTTGGCCACCCAGCTGCTTAATTTGATCAAATAAAGTGCTGCTGGATCAAGAAGTCTCCGCTTGGGTTATCTGATTAGATTGATATGGTATCTCAAGTTTAAATAAGGGACTGGGGACCTTACACTTTAAAGCAAAAACTACACAAAATACTTCCAAATGCCAAGAGGTCAGGACACAAGACAGAGCAGTCTTGTTTAATTTTGCCTGTAAAATGTCAGGCCAAGCAAAAGTGTTTTCTATGGTAATTGTCCAGTAGATGGAATGTGGGGTTGACCTTGTGTTAGTTCCAGACATGGGCATGGGCATTTGGGGCGGGGGACTTTTAGAGGTTCTGTGCAACCAAGTATTTTCTACTTGCCCTTTTCATTCAATTAAGGACCACACATCAAAAAGTGGTCATTTTCATCCTTGAGGATGGGAAGAAACATTCCTGAATTCTTTGGCATTTCCTGAAAGAATGTACAACTCAGTCCATGAAACACTGCTGTAATAAGATTAATTAGATTCAAGGATCAGTGCAATAGCAAAAGCAAGAGCACTTCATATTCAGCCCTTGATTCTACATATCCACACTCTTGATGGTATAAATCATGGTTGCTGATAAGGACTGAATCAAGAATGAGACACTTTTACCCCTTAAAATTGAGAGTGGACTGCAGATGAGCCCCTGCAGAACCTGCCGAAGCTATTAAATGCAATTAATCGGTAGAGGGTGATGTTGTGTCCAGGAAACAACCAGCTTTGATTACTTCAGGTTTTTCCCGTTTGATCTTAACTGTCACAATGTCATGAGAAACTTATCCCTTACCCATACAACTATCAATTATTCACATTAAAATTTTGAACTCAGACCTCAGTAGAGACAAAATTCAGTGCAGCATTTACATTATAAAAATTTAATTCTAAATCAAGTTCTCAGACTGCCTGATTGTGGCAAACTGTAAGTATAATCTCACTCACTCAAAAGGTCTTTTGAATAAACACTAACAGCATTACACAACATGTAAGAGTTAAGAAAATCTTGGAAAGTGCCTAGTATGGAATAAACTTTCTATCACTGTTGTAATTTTTTTCCTGCTAATAAAAATAAAGCCACTTTGAGAGTACTTTCAGGAATTTTATCAAATCACATAGTTACTATAGCCAACACTTCAGAATCAGTGGTATTAAAGGTGGCTGAAAGGACTAGCAAAATAAACAAGGTGTAATTTTCACTATTACTCTTGAGGCAGGAAGCATCTGCCAAAGCCACAAAGCAGGCATCATACAACTGCTAGGCAATAATCCAATTTTTGGAGGAGGCAGACTCAGAAATTGATATTTTAAAGGCATAATGTCTAAGTTTTTTGTGTACTTTTCTTAAATAAATATATTTTTTCATTTTCCACATATCCATCAGGGTATTACATAATTTAGAGTCTCGTGATCAAGCGATCTGCAAACACTGATAAAGACTGAAGCTTTATTCGAAAGGTAACTAAAATTATCTTCAAAACTCCTAATTTAAGCTTACACTTACATCTTCTATATAACCTCTGAATGCAACCAATGGATCTTGAACAAGAGCAAGAGGAAGAAAATAAACACCTTGAGTTTATAGTCCTGGTGAAAGCTGATTTTGCACTCCTTGGACATTCAAAAATCAACCACTAAATACTAGAGGAAATCAAGCGAGAATGCTCAGTGGAAGCAAGCTCAGGAAACAAGAAGTATCATACTTTGGATACACCATGATAAAAAGGTTATCTATGGAAAAAATATAATGCTAGGCAAGGTGACATGGAGTGGATAAACAAAGTGTTGAAACAGGAAGGCAGCTGCAAGAATTGCATAATATGGTGAGGGACAGAATGGCTTGATGAGTTTTTATTCATAGGATCACCAGGAGTCAGCTGTGACTCAATGGAGCACAACTACAAAAACAAGGGCAATCTTGTTTCCTGCAGACTGAATAGCAAATCTCCAGGATGGAATTAGCTTTCAAAACTTTTGTTAAATTCCTTTCTCATTTTTCTGTAACTCTAAAGGTAAAGGTAAAGGTTCCCCTGCACATGCGTGCTAGTCGTTTCCAACTCTAGGGGCCGGTGCTCATCTCCGTTTCAAAGCTGAAGAGCCAGCGCTTGTCCGAGGACGTCTCCATGGTCATGTGGCCGGCATGACTAGACGCCAAAGGCGCACAGAACGCTGTTACCTTCCCACCGTAGTGGTCCCTATTTTTCTACTTGCATTTTTTTACGTGCTTTTGAACTGCTAGGTTGGCAGAAGCTGGGATGAGTAACAGGTGCTCACTCTGTTATGCGGCACTCAGGATTCATGCCGCCAAACTGCCGACCTTCTGATCAACAAGCTCAGCATCCTAACCCACTGAGCCACCGCGTCCCCTTTCGGTAACTCTAGAAAATGTTAATATCCCTATTTATTTAAATCCAGCCTCTTAATAGCCTTCTGCAACTGTTTATGGTTTCCACCAGGGGCTCTCCCTCCCCCCACATCCTCAGACATTACAACCATCATAAATATATGCCAGCTGCCAAGCATCCGAATTTTGATTATGTGACCACAGGGATGCTGCAATGGTTGTAAATGTGAAAAATGGTTATAAGTCATTTTTTTCAGTACCATTATAATTTTGAATGGTCACTAAATGAATGGTTGAAAGGTGAAGACTATCTTTATTATAACCTTTAAACCCTGGCAAGAATCTCTTGAAAGCAATATTTCTTGTACTAAAGTTAAGTGAATAGCAGAAGGTAAATATTTTACTCTAATATCCTTTCTGTAATGATTCTGTGACTAGTCAAGAAAGGGACAGAAGGCTTTTTATATCCAAGAAGACTTGTCATTAACCTAACAGAACGTTACCTGTTAGGTTAATGACAAATCTTCTTGGATATGAATAGCCTTATGAAAATTGAAACTGAATTAAAACTCATATATTGTACAGCATATCATATTAATTCTAATTTTAAGAAGATTGACTGGAGAATAGACACCGTTTAATTGTTTCCTATACAACTGGGATTGCTTATTTGAGTATTCTGGCCCACAATATGAATGTATTGTTTTGCTTATTGTCAATTGTTTTAATCCTGTTTAGATATTTTAATTATGAATACCTATCAGAGTTGTTATCAATGGGAGTAGCAAAAAGACTAATAAATAAATACTTCCTTAGGGGTTAGACACTCCCAAGTCCAGATGGAGATTCCACAGAAAGTTGTGGAGAACAAGAGGGCTAAGATCCTATGGAATTTCCAGATCCAGACAGACAGATAGATACTGGTCAATCAACTAAACAAGGATTAGAAGACAGATGTGGTAATAGGTGAAATGGTTACCAAGTGACAGCAAAGAAAGAAGGTATAGGAGAAGCTAGAGAAGTATCAGAGACTGAAGGAAGAACTAGAGACAATGTGAAAAGTAAAGGAAAAATTGACACCTAAGCAGGGACAGTAGTTTGAACAGATGCCAGGAACAACATCGGAGCTTTCTATCTAGAGAAGATAGAAAGTGTTAGGAACAGCTAAGATACTACGCACAACCCTCAAACTCCCAGGTTTCTGGTAGAGGACCCAAGATTAAGGAAGATACATACCACCCAGAGGGGTGAGAAGAGAATTTGTATGTTTATTTTGAAAGGAGACCTGGAATGGACAGATCTTTAAAACAAGGACACCTTAAAATATAAGATTATTCTTCTAGCAGTAGAGCACAACTAAAATATTGGATATTTGTCCTAGACAGGCATTTATGAATTAGGCAAAATTATCTTCTGAACATTTCAGATGCTTCTAGACCCATAAATGTCATTAATTGTTCTTCATCCCATGTAATGAAATTTGGCATATTATCTGTATTTAAGTTAATATTAATTAAAAGTAATGTCCTTTTTAATTTCTCATCTTGCATACTTTTGCGAAACAGCTCATAACTGAAGAGCCAGATATCTCAATTTAAAAAGGTTGCCCCCAATTTAAATAATGCCTCTTATACTGCAGGAATATCTTACTTAATAGTGCTAATGCTAAATAGAACATGATGCATGTTCTTTGTTCTCAAGTAATCTCTTCTAAATTAATAACCCAACTAGTCACTGGACTATTTTCAAAATTATAATCTAGCACAGAAGTCCCCAACCCTGGCCACTTTATGACTTGTGGACATGCTGGCTGAGGAATTCTGGGAGTTGAAGTCCACAAGTCATAAAGTGGCCAGGTTTGGGGGCCCTGATCTAGCAATCCTAGAAAGAAAGAAAGAAAAAAGTACAGTATTGAACAGAGATTGAACAAAAGCTAATAAATTCCTACAAATGTATGTCTCCTAAAAACAATCCACATTAACTTCCACTAGCTTCTCATTTCTGCAGCATTCATCCGTCTTTAGAATGAAAAAATAAACTCAGACCCCTATAATTCCAAAACAACAAGCACCCACAATGAACATAGTAGTTTTCCCTGAACATTAAGTAGTAATGGTGAAAAACCATCTCCTTTATTATTTAAAAATATTTAAGTTATTTTTATTGCTCTGTTTTTAATATTTAATGCTAGTAGTTAAAAGTTTTCAAATTTAACCACAAATATGAGAAGTTCTGTCATTTCTCCCACTATTTCCACTGCCACACCCTGCTTGTAATTAATAATTGGCATGTTAGGACGAGCTGGTAAAATAAGCTTTCACAAATGATGATATAATACAAGGATATAAGTTTCAGAGAGAGAACAGTTCATGTGATTTAGGATCAAAAAGGGTCATTAGAAAAAAAACAAAAAGGATCAAACACGTGCATTTAAAAGCAAAATGAACTGTAAATTATTCCTTCAAAGGCAATGACAAGTTTGACCAATAGCTGTAGCATGTTTAGGGAATAAAACTCTCAAAACTGTTTTTCAGAGTCATTCCTTATTAATGAGGTTAAAAACTCTACTTTCAGCTATAATTTATGTACTACATCAATGTTATTTTTATTGATCTTCCTTTGTCTTTTTAAAAAATGTTTTTAATTAAAGAAATTGCTCCAATGTTTCTCTAACTTTGGTTTCAGTTAAGACCAATAGATTGTTTCTAGCAATATACTTATTACAGGCAATAGTTAACTGTTTTTAAAGATCTTCTAGTAATGCCTCCTATTCTTTTTTTTAATTAAAGAGTTTTACAAAAACAAAATTTTACAATATATCCCCAAATCCCTCCCACCCCAAACCCGCCCACTTCCCCCATAATGCCTCCTATTCTTAAAATAAATCTCTTCATACATTATTATTTTTGAATATATCTTTGATGAAAACCCACTCATAGGGAAAAAAATTTCATTCATCTGAATGGGAAGTTTGTTAAACAATTTTTACTTAAATGAGAGTAATAACTCACCACAAGTCAAAAAGTCTCTCAAATACCTTGTTTGATAATATTGGTTACTATTAAGGTACAGGCAGTAATTAGATGGGGAAAAATGAAGACACCAGGCAGATAAAGCAGTATTTCCTAACCACCATTCACTTGGAGGTAGCACACTAGATTTTTTTTTTAAAGTAAAATGAATTAAGTTTCTGTCTAAGGCAAAATACACATCAAAATCCCCCATTTTTTTTATCCAGATGAGACAATTGTAAATCATTGCTGTATTTTAACAAGAAAACCACTGAATAGACAAGACAAAATGATAAACAATATAGTGCCAGATGATGGGTTCCTCGAATCAGATGGCACTCGCTATGCTAACTACCGAAGACCTGATGATGTTTCAGAATACTAATGACATTTATGATGTGGCTAATACCTTCTAGATGTCTAATTGCTGATGTGTTTATTTAAAAGAGACATAAAGTTGCCCACTTTATGCATCATAACCCTGAGCGGTTTATAATCAACAATTTTAAAATAATAAAACCTAAAAAAACCATTGCAAAACTCCTGGCCCACCAAAAGCAATACACCTTCACACTTGCACAAAGAACATTATAGATTCACAATACTTGTGGGAAAAAGCCAGGCCTTCAAAACTTCCCTGGAAGGCTAGGAGGGCAGGGGCCTGTTGGATTTCAGGGGAAAGTGTTAGGCATATGGTGATAGCCTACAATGTTGGGTTGAAAATATATTAACCATGATGTTGTGACTTTAAGATGTTAATTGGCCAATGGGTGTGTAAGTGTTCTCATGGCCATAAGAGGGAGCTAGGAACATAGCTTCTCTCTCTCTCTGAATTCACTACACTCTACTATTACTGTTGTTGCTCTGTTTTGCTGTACTGTTGGTTTATTATTGTGATAAACCTGAACTACTGTGTATTGACCTCTGGACCAGTAAGAAGACTTTGTACTTTGGATTACTCCTTGGACTGTTGCTATTGTGTATGACCTGGACTGTTTATTTTTGACCAAGCATTTTTGTTTTTACACCACCTCAAAAGTAAAACACTTTCTGTTTTCACAACTCAGTGTACTCTTGTGGTTACTGTGTGATTCTTACTGCTCTCAGTACCCTTCCTTGTCTGTGCAACTCCTTGGTAGCACAAGGAACCCTCTGCACAACAATCCTTAACAGAAAGGATGCTCCAAAGGGCAAGGGCCACAATCAAAAAGGCACTGCTGCCTAGGTTCTGCTAGTTAACAACATTTAAGGGAAGTTGCTGATGCTGTTATGCACAAAAGGAAAATCCCAAACCGCAAAAACAGAATTATATAGGAAGATGGAACAAAAGAAGTGGAAGAACTCAACAGTAAAGACCCAGCCAGGATCTTACTGCAAAAGACACTATTGAACAGTCTATGTGCAAATTCCAAGTGAAGCTAAAGTGGAAGAACAAGCCACCCAGTTGGGTGGTGCTTGAGCAGATAATCTTGAGCAGAAACTCCCCATTTTCAAGGAGAAATCTAGAATTGCTTTGAAGCCCTAAACTTCATTTAAAGCCCTCCATGGCATTGAGCTGGGTTATTTAAAGAACTACCTCTGCTTGATTATATCTGCCCATCATATCAGATCCAACAGAAGATGCATGGTATGGGTCCTGTTTGCTACAAAGCTAGAGTTGGCAGATCCCAGGAAGCAGAGCTTCTCTCCATGGCACCCGTCTTATGGATACATCCTGGCTCCCAAATTAAGGTTGGCTCCATTCTGGTTGATTTTCCAGAAGTTCCTCAAAATTTAACTATCCCAGGCCTGGTAGCCCTAGAGGACCAGTCGGGTACTGAGGTGCTCAATTGTTGTTAATATCTGTTATCCTTTCTTAGTTTTTTTTAAAAAAATAATAATTGTTAATTGTTTTATAGTCTTGTATGCCACCAGAGTCACTTTTTCATGAGATAGCATATAAATCTGATTATGGATGGATGGATGAATGAATAGAACTGAGGAGGAAAGCCAAAAGAACTGCAGGTTGAATTCAAATAACTTGTTAAGCAATTGGTATGCTAAAACAGGGGTCCCAACCCCTTGGGTGCAGAGTGGTATTGATCCGTGGCCTAGTAAGAACTGGGCATCACAAGTGGTGGGCGAGCAAGTTTAGTTTAGTTTTTAGTTTTATTATATTTGTATACCGCCCTTCTCCCGAAGGACTCAGGGCGGTGAACAGGGCACATATGAAGCTTCATCTGCAAATGTGCGGGATCTAAGTTGCGTGTGAAAACTCCCCCCTCCCCCGATCCATAGAAAAATGGTTATCCATGAACTGGTCCCTGATGTCAGAAAGTTTGAGGGCCGCTGTGCCAAAGGATGTCAAGGGATGGTAACTGATAGATGGTATCTGATACAAAAACATCAAGCAAAGAGGGAAGGTGTACACTGAAATCCTGCATCACGGGGATATCAACATCCAACATTTCTCATTTACAAAAATCTCTAGTACTAGAAGAACAAAGAAGTCAGTTTATATAAAAAGTAAACAGTGGAAGATGGGTCTAAAATGAAATATAAAGAAAACCAAAATGATCACAAGTACAATAACCAGTCTTAGAATTGATGGTGAAGCCATTAAGTGGTAGATTGCTTCTGTCTTTTAGGATTAACTATCAACAGTAAAGAAACTTCCAGGCCATATAAATGTCTCAGACTATAAATAGGGTGGCAATGAAGGCCTCGGAAAAAAATATTCAGATATTTTGATACATCTATGTTTACAAAGGTCAGAACTGTTGTGAATTAAAACTGTTGGAGAGCGCCAAGGTTGTGCAAAGTTACACAGAGATAGACAGAGCATAATGGCTCTGAACTGAAATGATGTAGATGCTCTTGTAAAGGCCTAAGAGTCTAATAAAGGGACTAAATGAAAAATAAGTCAGCCCCTTGCTTGAGGTTTGCCTCTACCTTTAGGTCATTAGGCTTCCTTAGATATGACATTCCATTTTTAACATTATGAATAATAATAATAATAATAATAATAATAATAATAATAATAATAATAATAATAATAATAATAACAACAACAACAACAACAACAACAACAATAATAATAATAATAATAATAATGACTTTCTTTAAAATTATGTGCCACTGCTGGCATATACTACCCCTGGAATGTTCTGAACACACAAACTGCAAAACAAATTCTACATACAATTATTAAGAAGCAGACTTCTTCATGGTCTGTTTTGCAATTTCTTCCTGTCACTTAGAAGATGGGACACATTTCTGTGTCAGGTAAGTCAGATCTGAGTTGCAAAAATCTAGATCCGTGGTGGTGAACCTATGGCACGTGTGCCACAGGTGGCACGCAGAGCCCTCTCTGTGGGCACGTGCACCATTGCCCCAATCCTAGGCCTTCAGCTGGGCTTTATAAAACCTTTTCGCTTTAGGCCTCCACCGCCGTGTGCAAAGTTTCAATCAATCAATCAATCAATTTCAACTTCTTGCAGGAGAAAAAATTTTTCACAAAGTTTGATTGATTGAACTTTTTAGTCCCACCCAGTCTGCCGTTACCGCCACAGCCCTGCCCACCCCATGAGCCACACCCACCCCATGAGCCACACCCACCCAGCACCAGACGATACTTAAAGAGGGTTTTGGATTGCAGTTTGGGCACTTGGTCTCTAAAAGGTTCACCATCACTGATCTAGATGATGGCTACATGACAAGAGTCCATTGGAGTTGGGTGGCCAATTGATTCAAATGGCTGTTGTTTTCAGTGTTTCCATAGCATTTGGATTTTTGCAGCCAAGATACAAAAGGGAGGTGTAAACTCTCAAAAGCAACAGGAGGATAATGACAAGAAGTTCATTTGCTTTCATTTCACTCAGTTTTAAATTTAATTAAGCACAGTTAATATGATTGCTCTCTAGTTATATGCTGAATATTTTCCCTTTCTTTCATTTTAAAAATGACAACTTGTGCGATTGCTACAGATCTGAACACCTGGTAGCGTTCAGCACCTGCTCTAAATCAGTGCTGGGAACCACTCCCCTCCCCCTCTTTCCCCCCCACAAGAACTGATACAGAAAGGTGGTGGCTAATTGTGAAAAAGGATAACATTTTCATACCCTTCATAGATATATAAAAGCAGATTTTTCAGATAGTTAGCCTCTTTGTCTAGCCCAGGGGTAGGCAACCTCGGCTCTTTTATGACTCATGGACTTCAACTCCCAGAATTCCTGAGTCAGCATAGCTGACTCAGGAATTCTGGGAGTTGAAGTCCATGAGTCATAAAAGAGCCGAGGTTGCCTACCCCTGGTCTAGCCAGATCTACCGAACCCTCTTTCCTTGAATATATACCAAATGTTAATTTTTTTGTACACTGGTCATTTTATAGAGAAAATACTGAGAAAAACTAGATAATTCTGCCTACAAGTGCGTGTTCCTTTGCAAAGGTCACCACCTGAATGATAAACTTGTATGGGATAATGAGGAAGTAGGCAAACTGGTTATTAAACATCTCTTTGTGTGATTAGAATTCTCTGCCTTTACACTTTTGAGGATTGTGGCAACTCCATTTAAGTTGTTTTGTTCCTTTAATTCAGATTTGTTTTCAGAACTGCTTGAAAGCATTTGCTGATAAACAGTCAAGATTCTTTTCAGAAGATCTTGCTTGCTGAATATTGCAATAAGAAAAAGCTAATCCAGGCAGAATTTAATCCAGCGCAATTCTTCCTATCGCATCTAGTCAGTAGTGGCACCAATCCCCTTTTATCTTTTTGTTTTCAGATGCAGTCCTATCTTCTTAAAATTCTGCTTTCCGTTGTGCTGGCGACATTTTACAAAGCATGTCAAACACTGAATTCTTCCTCAATCGCATTAAGGATTTGAAATGAAACATATCTAACAAAAACAGCTTTCTGCAAAATAGATGAAAGCAGCCCATGCTGAATGGGAAGTCTAGAAATGACAGTGCCAGACTGAAAGGAAGCACCAGATTGAGTAAGACTGGAATAACAATAATTTTAAAAGAACAGAAGCTAAGTTAAACAATATTTTTCAGTTTTGCCTTGTTAAAATAATTCCAGGTGGTTTCCTGGTGTATTTTAGTTCAAATTCTTCACATTTTGTAAATGTTTAATACTCTTCATTCAATGTCTACCTTGCTTTTTCATCCTCTTTGAGGAAAATTTATAGTACAATAAAAACATTTAAAACAATTTAACTGATCAAAAGATCAAAAAAATATAGTTCAACTGTATCCACCTGACCGTGCTGACTCAGGAATTCTGGGAGTTGAAGTCCACGAGTCAGGTTGCTTACCCCTGAGCTAGACAAAAATGGGTTCTGCTTCAGAGACACTGATTTCATAAAGTTATCCTCTATTGGTTTTTCCATGGTTTGTCAAATAAGCTCTACAAGGGGCTGCACTGATATCTGTGCTAAGCATAACTGTGGTTTGTAGTTGCATTCATACAATACTCTTAAGATAAAATCCAACAAACCACATTTCTCGTTAAGGCATTATATGAATACAGCAATATGGGTTGGGATTACAATCCAAATTTCAAACAATCTGAAGACAAAAAGACCCCTGATAAATCAGAAAATAAACCATTTTGTTAGAAAAATTCAAGGAAAAGAGGAAAGAGAAGAAGAAAAGATGAGTCAGGGTATTGGCCTAAATAGATAAAATATAATTCAGCTGGCATATTGGTCCCAGGCCAAAGTCATAAATCAGGGATCTTCAAACTTGGCCCTTTTATGACTTGTGGACTTCAACTGCCAAAATTCCTCAGTCAGCATGCCTGGCTGAGGAATTCTGGGAGTTGAAGTCCACAAGTCATAAAAGAGCCAAGTTTGAAGACCCCTGTCATAAATACATGAAACTGGGAGATAATCCAGAAATGAGGTTATCTCCCACCCAACGCTTATGCCAGACAAGTTCAGGTTCACATATACCCAGTACCTAACTTTTTCTAAGGCACTGTCTTTGTGACACAAGCAAAAGCCAGCTTTGTCTCAGCGTTCCCTCTCCAAGGGAAAGAAGCTTTGTTCTATTGTGAGGACAAGGGCAGGCATATAGGGAGCTACATAATAAGTGGGGGAGGAAAAGCTATCAGCTTCTTCTGCTGGGGAGCTAACATGAATAAAAGGATTTCCAGGTAACAATGAAATAAAAGGGAATTTGATTTCAAGAGTAGTCTCAGTCTCTTCTCTAGAGAAATGGGAAGTGTTAGATAGAAATGTTAAATATGATTTTTATTTTGTGTGTTTAATATTTTGCCTCTGTATTTATTATCCAGCTGATTTTATTTTATTTTTGCAAGTAAGAAAAGACCCCATCTCCTTCCCATTTGCACAAACCCATTTTAATGTTACCATTTATTGTTTTAATGTTTTAGATTTTATTGATTGCAAGCCACCTAGAGTCACCTCTAGGCAAGATGGGTGCCGCATAAGTTTAATAAACAAACCAACCTAGAATTCTATGTAACAGAAATGCATCTAAACTGGAGCAGATCTTCTAGCCTGCCAGAACTTTATATTTCTCTTCACTTTTTCCCCCTTTTGGAGATTCTTTGCAGATGCTGTCTGTGATTTGATTAACTCTGTATTTTAATCTCCTTTGCTTCTGAATGTTTTGCTTGTGAATAATGTAAAGCCAAAACACAGGATTTATGCTTTCTTTTCTTTTCTTAAAAAAAGTCTCATTGTATTTTTCTCTTGTGAAATTGATATATCACCACACAATGTAGAGGGAGAAATTTCTGTAGCCACATACATCAGTGTTACAAGTCAAGAATGGTTATAGATTCACTTCTGTCTCTTCTTTGCCTTTTAAATTATCAGAAAATTACACAGAACCATGTATACCATATATTTTCACGTGCTTACTACTTGAGAATAATTAAAAACTGTTCTATCAATTAAGACTGTAAAAATAAAATAAAGAGCAGCAGCATGTCTACCCCTCTCTATATGTGCACTAATTAGCTCTTGACAATTATCTCCAGCTATGTGAGGAATAGCATAAATGAAAATTTGCTGAGTATGCACCTTTCAAATTCAGTTCATCAAAGAAGGTACAAACACACCGCCTTTAATATCCCCAGGACAATACAGTAAGGGCCCAAGTTACAAAATGCGTGTCATGACACAAGTCTACAGAACATGTATGTATGCGCTTGTGACATTGTGCTCTATCAGAAAAATGTGGAGCTCACCATGGTAAGACATTTTGTCATTTTAGCATCATTGTGGCTAGCTGCAGATTTCTATGCAAAGACAAATTCAAGATATAAATCCCATTGCTCTGAAAGTGGAAACTGAAAATTTGATCCACTGCCTGCCCCTTACTCTCTACTTCATGAAATAGCTGATGGTGAGGTTTTTCTATTTTTAAATGCATTAAATAATTTAACCATGGCAGCATTTTTACTTTTACATTTTCTTAGTCTGCTTTTGTAGCAAAAGCTAAAAAGGGAGAGAGCTCTTTTTTCTGGTTTTGATGTATCTGATGATTTACTGAATCATCTTATTTCTTCTTCAATTCGTTTATCATTCTTACGAGATGCTACACGAATTCTATTTGATTGCTTTCCTGTCAAATGATACGAAGGGGTGGTGGTATCCTTTTGATTATTTTCATAAAACACTTCCCTTGTTCGATTGAAGAAGTGTGTTACAAGTGAAAGTTGTAAGAATATTCTTTCTCCAGCAAGGAAAATGCAAGTTGAAACAAGGGTTGAAGGTCTGAGATTTAGCTATTAAAAATAGTTTCCTTGTTAATGTAAGAGATATTTTCAATAATTATATGGAACCTATTTCAGCTTCTTTTTTAAAGATTTAAATCCTGTAATATGCCTCAGAGAATGCCTCAAAACAGTTTTAAGGACAATAAAAATAAATGCCAATAAAATACATTAACACATCTTATTAAGCAAATCCATCTGTAAACTGTTAAAAACATAAAACAACTCAGCAGCAGTTTAAAGGTACCTTGCCACAAGGTACTTATTGAATGGCTTTGTAAAAATTCATAATTTCACTGTACTTGGCTCAACAGATTTCTCTGGGGGGAAAAGTGCTATTATAGAGGCACTTTTACTTATAAGATCCTGTGTCTTATCCCTACCATTTTAATTTCATTAAAATATGCAATTTGGAGACAGTCTCTCCAAAATTATTTCAGCATAGCAAACTTGAATGTGAGTCATTTAAAGGCCAAAAATTTAATCTTTCAGTTTAAAATAAACTTACATTTCTATCCTTTTTATTTAAGAGCTCAAGGTGATATATCTTGAATTCCTCCTTTCATTTTTTCCATACACCAACACTGTGAAATTAAGCTAACCTGAGAGATTGTAGCAGATCCAAGCTGACCAAGATGAATGGTAAAGTACCTTGGTTGCCAGGAGCAAACCAAATCCAGGAATATATTTTTCAGCTTTCTATTTGCATACCTTGCAACATAGAAATACACTTCAGTTTTACTTCTGAAATACATACGTTTTAATACTTCAAAGTATTATAAGGTATACTCTATTATTCTATTAGAGTTCAGTTCTGGGAATGAAAACAGTTTTCACTAACTATGGTACTGAGAATTTCACTGCTCAGCAAAGGTCAAGTATCTCAGTGAAGGTCAAGTATCTCTCTTTATGTTTGTAAGATAATGTGCAAAGCCATTATATAGTATACTTTTTCATTTTGTTGACTGTACTTCAAAAAATCATTTATACCGTATCTCTAAATTATTTTTGCAGTTGAATAGAGTATAAAAAAGGTAAAGGTTCCCCCGCACATGTGTGCTAGTCGTTTCCAACTCTAGGGGCCAGTGCTCATCTCCGTTTCAAAGTCAAAGAGCCAGCGCATGTCCGAGGATGTCTCTGTGGTCATGTGGCCGGCATGCCTAGATGCCAAAGGCGCACAGAACACTGTTACCTTCCCACCGTAGTGGTTCCTATTTTTCTACTTGCATTTTTACATGCTTTCGAACTGCTAGGTTGGCAGAAGCTGGGACAAGTAACAGGTGCTCACTCTGTTACGTGGCACTCGGGATTCGACCCGCCAAACTGCTGACCATCTGATTGACAAGCTCAGCCTCCTAACCCACTGAGCCACCGTGTCCCTTGTGAATAGAGTATATCTGGTAACAATTTATATCCTTTTCTCAAATCTAGTGGTCCAATAAAATATCTTATCTATACTGGTCTCGTATAATAGCTGCATCTGAAACCTGCATTTTTAATTAAGTAGTGAGACTAAATGATATCTCAAAACAGACTGAGATATAAACAAACCAACTGTTTCTAGGATAGTGTATAAATTAATTAGCAGAGGTCACTTGATATTTTGTTACAAACCTTTCCTTGCATATTTACTAGGAAATAAGTCCCACTAAATTTACCATAGCTGGTCTTACAAAATTACAAAGGGGAGTATGCAAATTTGCTAATCAGTTCTAACAAAGCACGAATTGTATACAAACACTGTAGGAAATAAGATCTGATACAGGACTGTTAATAAGACCATTGTACTTTACATGCTTGCTCATAGGGAAAATTATGCAGCCCCAACACATTTTTTTATCTATCTGACCCATGGAATATTTTGTTTAACATGCCTTTTTCATGATGTATCATGCTGTATTCTGTATATGGAATAATTCTGCTTTTTTATTTGTCAATTCACCGTCAGTTCATTTCTCATTCCTGGAATCAAAGATTCACTGTAATAAATAGGCCAGTTTTTGAAGTAAGTGTACACAGGACACCAAATATATTTTTTCCTATTCCTTATGATATGATTTTGATAAACCAACAACACATCTGATTTTCTAACACACCACTAATTAATATTCTTTTCTTGCTAATTCATTATTAGTCATCACCTGGGGCAGAGTTGCCAATTTATTTTGTTTTTATGACTCACAAAAATATGATTTTTTTAAAGTCGATGCTATGACTCTTGTGCCAGATTAAGGTTTTATACTTTAATATCATTACTCAAAAGCAAAACAGCAACCCTTTTCCAATGGCCATTGGTTGCATGTTTTTATATCTCACATATCTAACATACAAACTTCATTGACTTTATCTAGCCTTACACGCTACTAAGTTATGCTCAGATACCATCCCCTTAGTGGTATCAAGCACTCCTTGACTTATGACCACATTTGACCCCAAAATTTATGTTGCTAAGTGAGACATTTGTTAACTGAGTTTTGCCCCATTTTACAACCTTTCTTAACACAGTTAAATGAATCATTGCAGTTGTTAAGTTAGTCACATGGCTGTTCAGTGAATCTGGTTTATCCATCAACTTTGCTTGTCAGAAAGTTGCAAAAAGTGATTTCATGATCCCAGGACACTGCAATTGTCATAAATGTAACTCAGTTGCCAACTGCCTGAATTTTGAACAGGTGACTATGTGAATGCTGCTACCATCATAAGTGTGAAAAATGGTCATAAATTATTTTTTTCTGTGATGTTGTAACCTTGAACAGTCACTAAGTGAACTGTTGTAAGTAGAGGACTACCTGTACAGCATTTCAGATTTGATCATGAAAAGGTGCTTTGGAGCACACCTTGTCTCCAACTCCCTACAGCACATTATTCTTTTTCTGGGATTGTTCAGGTATCTTAGTAGCCACACAATTCTGGAAAAAAACATATCTGGTTTAAGTGCTACATATACATCTTCTGCATTTCAAAATACTTTATTCTTAATCCAAGGTGCTCTACATGCCAAATATTAAGGTTTACGAACTTTACTATCATTTAACCCTGTGCTGCATTCATATTAACTTCAGGAACCCTCTACAAAATAATTACTGTATCATATGCAACAATATATTATTACTAAACAAATACATAGTAATAATATTAACTGTATTACTAATCAAGCAATTAGATTCAAATTAAGGTAGTTATAGCTACATTGGGCTGAAATAAATTCAAAATTAGTTATAGTATAACTTCAAATAACTTTAATTAACAATTAATTGTACACATGTACAGTATATTCAGAAATAATACACTTTCTAAGTAGACATTTATACATTGTTGAGGTTATCTAGATTCAACTCTTTTAGAAAGTCTGTTACATCTGTTGTATATATTTATGCCACTTGGGATAATTTTGATTTTTTTTGTCACGCTATTAAAATTGCATCTATTTAATACCACTATCTAAAAGACAACTTGATTAGTTTTTACTCTGCTGTATATCAAGCAAGTAGCCAGAGAAAAACGTTCCTTTCAAAATTTTACAGAGGATTTTTTCACAACAGCCTCTGATTTTTTGTTGGCAATAATGGTATCTTGACAATCAATGAGTGATGAAAAAACAAAGGTATAATCTCTTGGCAAACACTGATTGCTCAAGGCTTGCTTAATAAGCTAGCTAAGTAAATATTTTTTTCTTGATAAGTTTTAGAAATCTTTGATGAAGGTGCTTATTAAAATTTCTGGTGTGGCATATTTCAATCCTTGGACAGTTTTGTTTCCTGACACTTAATGGAAGCTGATCTACTAACACACTTAAAGAAACAATTGAGGATTGCTGATATACCAATGGCAATATTTAAGTGGCAGCAAGAAAAACTGTGATATGATCTATGCTCAGCGCTTAGTACAAAGAATAACAATGTTTTATTATTTTTGAACTTGTTGGGACATGGATGTTGTCTTTTATATTTATACAATGGAATGGCATGTGAAAGAGAAAGAAATGATTTAAGATTGAAATATTGAAAAAAAAAATTGAGGACATGGCTGGCTGTCAAAGTTATACTGTTTGGGATAGATTTGAAAAAAATAACTTTATAAAAGGAATTACATCTTCAAACTGCATTCTGTAATAGGATCCAGAATGAACGTATATCTAAAAGAAAGAAGAAACAAAGGGAGTTCCTAATTTAGATATCTAGAATTCAAAAGCATGGATTAAAAGATGCAGAAAGAGAAACAGCAAGGAAAATAGTAATATTAAAGTAATGTAAATATAAACCCTAATTGAATTCAAGCATAAGTAGTAGCTTCATTATAAATGGCCTGGTGGATGAAAAATCATTTTACAGCTATCATTATGGAGTTTTGGTTTATTAAAAAGCAAAGAAAAAAAGACAGGATATTTATGCATGCTCATTAGGCATATATATGATATATCCCTTTAGAGACATCCATTGGATCTAACACTTTAATCAAAATGATGAAACCAATTTTATGGTGTAAGCTCCAGTCCTTTCATATGTGAATACAATATTAGAACACATGTATAAAAGGGGTGGAGCTTCTATCATGATCATGACTTTCTCATTTGTCCAACTTGGCCTCTATGCAGATGCCTCTTAACCTGAGCATTTGAAATCTTTGTTTTCATTAAAACTATAGGTGTACTTCTATCTGCAGATAGAAACTTGTCATCTGTATTCCAAACAGTGAAAGACAGGACGAAGTAGGCAATGTTACTTGTATGGCCAGATTAATGTTTTCCTCCCCAAGTGTTTGTTTAACTTGTGAAATGAGACACTCTACAGAAGAGTGTCACTGCATTCCAAAGAATTTGTTTCCACTTGGGAAGAAAAATGTCTGTTCCCTAACATTTTCTTTGTTTTACATTCCGCCTAAAATACCCCAAAGTGTGAAAGTTTGCAATATTTTAAATAACCTCTTAGTCATATAAAGAATTCAGATTTATATGTATGTGCTAAATTGCTTCTTGCATCAAATGAGTAGCTAACAAAATGCAAAGCAGTCATAGATCTTCAGGTTATACTATTTTGTAAAAGGTGAGGTATCATGTGAATAATTTAATTCTAACATATATCATCGCTTTCTTATGTCATATGCTGCAGATAAATTGCTTGTGTATAATTAATCTGCATATTTCTGTCTAATTCACAAAGAGAGAGATTATCTACATTTCCATTTCACTTCACAGAGTTTGTATCAATTTTGCATATAGAGAATGTTAATGAGATGCTAAAAGTAATAAGATGCTACAGGATAATATACATTTATCTTTTTGTTTCATAGCTACATTTTCATAGATGCTCCCCACAGTGGAATCTTAATTCCAATTTCATATATATCTGTCACCACAATCAGCATTCCATAGTAAGTGAACAGAAATAACCCAGAGAGATAGAAGGTTGGCTATAACATTTGTATATTGTCAGCAATATTCTTCTGAATTGCAGAAAGGTCAGAGAAGTAATTTTTATTTGAAGTATTACTTGATACTATTATATTTTCCTGTTCCTGGGTTGGGAATTAAAATCAGCACTACGTCAAAACAGCAGAATTGTCTCTGTAAAGAATGCTACACTGAATATAGGAAACAAGATTAAAGAATTTGGTTACCAATATGGCTCCTGTGTTCTCTTCTATCAGATTTACCAACCTCCAGAGAGCCAAAGTAGTACTATTCAACCAGTCCCTCTGTTGTTTATGCTCCTTTTGCAACATAGTACAAAATTAACCACTATATCATGCACGAATATTTCTAATGAAATGGGGAGCATATTCAAACGCCTACAGATTTCATATTTTTTGTTCTTTTGAATGGAATTGACTTTAAAAATGTGGAATATATGAGCCTGACTCTGGGAAAGCCACCTTCATGATCATGTTTTCTCCAGGTAAGTAAGTGCTTTTGTCTGACCTGGAGCCTGATATATCTTTCCAGGTTGCCTCATTTTGTGCCATCATTTCTTCCAGCTGTCCTACCTACAACTGAAATTTACTAAAACTTTTTGGAGCTTGAAGTGTGAACCCAATACTGCTCATGTTGGAAGATATAAGCTCTCTGTGAGCTCCCTGCAAGTAACTACCTATAAGCCAGCCACGGTTCATTGCTCAACCTGCACATAAATTGTAGTTTAGAAATTTTGTAGCTCCATATGCTATCTGAAATAATTTGGACTTTTCTAGTTAATAAGGGAAAAATGATACAGTATATAAAGTTAAAGAAGACTTCATCCTTCTAGGTATGCCTTTCCCTTCATGTCGGAAATAATTTCAAACATTTATAGGGAAATGCAAGATATGGAACAGAAATATTCAGCACCATCACCATGATATATTTTCCAAAAAGGCATACTGTTTTTGAATTTCAAGAAAATGTCAAAGTGACTTATAAAAATAATTAAATGTGGATTTTTTTTGTCTACACCAGTGATCTTTAATGTATCTTCCCAGGATCTCTGAGGTCCCTTAAGATCTTCTCAAAGGTCTGCAAAATTAAAATTATTTGCTAGCCTATGTTTAAAAATAATACAGCATTAAAATTTCATCAACCAATCACAAGAAGTGGCAGTGGCAGCAAATGCATCAATATAATCTATCCAAACAAAAGTATCTTTGGGGATACTGCATCATTTTAACAGTGGGAAGGATACTAAGGGAAAAAATATTCAAGAAACACCAGTCTATGCCTTTCTCAAAATTATGCTCAAAGTAACTCATGGAAATAACACTTAGTCCTCTCAAATGTTTTCTATTATATCCCCCATTGTCTATAGGCCACACAAAGGTAAGATGGTTAAAAGGGAGAGGGAAAGACTTGATCTGTATTTTATTTATTTATTTACACTTACTCTTTTTCCTTTCTTTAAATAGTCCACTACTAAAATCAGATAATGGACTATGAATATGAGATTAACAATTTAAAGCAGTCCTCTCCAACACGACTTTAAACTTCCAAGATTCCAGATAAATGGTTCCCATGACATAGTATTTCAAATTATAGGAGAGCTAATATAAGGCACTGTTGTTAGGGCTGCTGCTGTGCCAAATTAAAATGTCTAGATCCACCTAATTTTAAAATAATAATTCTACATATAACCCATTAGGGAACTCAGATATGAGTTGAGGGCCTTTTTAAGGAAAATAATCTGTATTATAAATTGGAATAATAGACATACTAAAAAAAGATGTAATGATGTGAAAAAATGTATACAATGAAGGTTAAAATGAATAATGGTATTTTTTTGCACAGACGTATTTTCACAAGGCTTGTATTACAGTTAAAAATTATAAGGTGCTCTCAAAAAGATACAACAGTTCTACAGTTCTGAAAATGTGGCTGAATCACTGAAATGGAATGTGGGAATGACCTTGGTGAAAGAAGTGGGGGGGGGGAGAAATGCTGCCTAGAAAACAATCAGATAAGAAGGGCAGGAGCCCCCAGTAGCTTCACAGTCAGAGAAAGAAACTTAGAAAGGATCTGCCCTAATGGATCAAGCAGTTAAAAGTGGCAGTGAAAAGTTTTGTACTTTCAGATTTGCAAGATTTTGTTAATGTAAGCTTACAAATAAAGTAGATTTAGCTCATCTAGTCAAGTGTTTCCTTTTCTGGTTTACCCAGGAGGGCTGACAGTCACAGACGTGATCTGAATGTATTGTTGAAGCTGTAATAATGCTTACAAAGAAGTATATTGTTAGTTTTACAAATTAGTAACTTCTGTTCTTCCAGATACCACACACATACCACAAATATTTGTCAGCAGTTTTCTAGTGAGGCCACCCTGGAACTCTAAACAAGATGAAAAAGACAAATTATAAATGAGAAAATGGGGAGCGAGAGGTAGCAAATACAAGCTTCAATTTCATCTCTGATTTAAATATATTTCATTGCCATTAATTTTAATAACACTTAAGCATATAATTACATGTAACAATGCACTTGTTGGATTAGTTCACTAGCATCCATAGTCTTCACTGAATATTAGTATATAAATAGTATAGCAAAGACAGCATAGTAATGAATGAAAAAAATAGAGAATCCAGTGAAAATTCAACCACACATTGTGCCATAAAACCAGATTTGGCTTTGAACTATGAAACCCATTGTTTAACTCTTCTCTTATAGTGCAGAATATTCTTTTAATGAGGGCAGCTTTCTACAGCGCACAGGGAGAAAGTTGAAGGCTAAGTCTAAAAGGGCAAAAACCAAGGAACTTACATTTTATACTGTTGCATTCCTGCATGAATATACCATGAACATACTCAGACCTGAGTCACATCCCTTTAAAAACACACAGACACAGACACTAATGCATGCACATAGGTGTGTTATTGTCTTGAGGTTTCCAATGTAACAAAACAGCATGCAGCCAGCCAAATTAGATTTTTAGCACATGGTCTCCACATGGACAGCTGATCAACCTTCAATAATACTCAAAAGGATCTTTGAAAATAAAACAAATGTCAGATCTGAAGCCAACTTTGGCTCTTTTCAAGAAGGAACAATTTCTTCACCTTATGAAGGGGGTGGCTGTCAAATGCATCCATAGCATTTTTCATTTTTAGATGCTGAAATAAATATATAAATATATTTTTCATTTTAATTTACAAACGTTGGGAGGAAAATCCTGCTGTCATCAATATGTAATTTTAGTAAGACTATTGCTAAGTGTGCTATTTTTTTGCAAATTGATAATCAAAGCAGAATTTATTTTTTATAAAACATTCAACTAAGAAGATAGTTGGACATTCACTTGAGTAGGGCTTTTCAACCAGTGGTATGGGTACCACCTGTGGTACATTGGCATCTGCCAGGTGGTTGGTATGTGACCGTTCTAGAAAAGTGGTAGCGGGGGAGGGGAATGAGCTGAACTGGTGGCAGCACTACACAAGCCTGAGTGAGACATGGCTGGAGCTGCAGGGCTGTCAGGGCTCAGCGGAAGTGCCAGGATCAGTGCCGCTTTCCAGCTGATCGGCGCTTCTTTGGGGCTGTCAGGGCTCAGTGGAAATGCCAGGATCAGTGCCTGGCTCCAGCTGGAACTCGACACTGATCCTGGTGCTTCTACTGAGCCCTGAAGAAGCACCAATCAGCTGGAATGATGCAGCATCTCCAGGGTCTTGTGATTTACATTCAGATGCTTGGCAACTGATCCATATTTATGACAGTCACAATGTCCCAGGGTCATGTGAAGTGACCAAAACCTGATGCAACCACCCAGAAGACCGGGGGAAATAAAAACAAAACACCCTCATCCCACCCCACCCCCCGCTGCCAATCCTCAACAGAAATGCTCACAACAATGAAAACCTTGGACAGGAGGAAGAGCACCGCTGGGTGGGCAGGCAGGTGTCTTGCTTGGCTGTGGCTTGGGGGGCACTTTTTTCAGTGCCACTGTAACTTTGAACAGTCACTAAGCAAACTGTTGTAAGTCGAGGATTACCTGCACTTCATCACTTTTTTCCTTTTTTTTTTTGGTCATCAAGTTTTTGACATCTTGCTAGGCGACTGGTGGTACTTGGATATTGCCATATCCTAAAAGTGGTACAATGAGTGAAAAGGTTGAAAAGCCCTGCACTTGAGGCTATAGTCCCTAATCTGGAAGTTATATCAAAATTCTAAGATCAGAATAACATTTGATCCACAAGGTCTAATTTCAGACACATTCTCTTTATCCAGGGGAGTCAGGCAAGAATGTATTTTAGTTCCCTCCCTATTCACTTTATATGTATCAACTAATTAGCAAAGAATTCTTAGATCCAAAATTCCGTCCACTTGGAATAGCAAATACGGATGTTCCTTTTCTGCTTTGTGCAGATGATGATCTCAAGGATCCAGATCACCCTCAAAGGCTTTGTGTCTTACTGCAATAAAAATCAACTTGTCCATACTTCTAGCAGACCAAAATAATGGTCTTTGCTAAAACATTCAGGAAGCTTCAGAGTAACAAAAGATCAGGAAATTAAGCATGTGTGGGATTCAAATATTTAGGTATTGCCTTTCAAGAATCATGGAATGCACATCTCAGTGTGTTGGTTGTATGGGTTCAAAAAAGCTTTTCAGTCATACTAAGATTTTTCTATATAAAAGGTAGAGAATGTATCCCAGCAAAATTCCTTTCTCAGTTGCTATATTGTTTCCAGCTAGGCCCTTTCTAAACTACACACAGGTGGAAATTTTAGATACCAAGTTTAGAAGAGTTCCAATGCAATTTTGAGATTAAAAACTAGTGAAATGCAGATTAAGGGTTACAGCATCAATTTTTGAAAATAATGGTTTAAATAAAGGAGAATATTTATAGCTCAGGATTAACTTGAGGAGTCCTTGGTGCTCTCTGAACCTGCCTGAACCTGCCTAGCACTGATGATGTTACCTAGTTTGGGTAATGAAACATCTACAAGAAAACAGGCAAGCTCAGAGAACACCAAGGACCCCTAATGGTTTAAATGCCATTATTTTCAAATTGGGCTGATTTCATCCCTTCTCTCTGGAAAATTTGAGTCTTCTCAGACTTATATAATGCATTGAAAAACTTCTATCATGTGGCCTTTTCCTTGGCTCCTTTTATTTTATTCATTTTACTTAGGCTAAGAAAGTTACTAAATAAAACCTTCTAGACCCTGAGTCCCAGAATAGCAATAGAAACAGCACTTAGCACGCCACAGTACTTTGCAGCACTTTCTGTCTGGTTTACAATGTAAGCATATTACCCCCAACAATGTGGGTCCTCAGAGGGATGGAAGGCTGAATCACCCTTGAGCCCCATCAGGATCGAACTCCAGGTTGTAGGCAGAGTTTGCCTGCAATACTGCATTCTAACCACTGCATCACCAGAACTCTTATGAAAAAGGATTCATCCAAATTTGGTTCAACCATGTCAGGTGGCAATCAGTCAACTACATCAACTCACTCATTCCTCCAGCCCAACAAAGCTTATTCTTCAGAACCAGATATAGTCTACTCTTAGCTTTTTTATAGCGTCTGACTCTTATGAAAAGCACCAAATTATTGTGAGGAATTCCATGTTAATTTCCTCTTATCAGGCAAGGAAAATTTTATCACCCTTAATATAAGATAGAGGATGGTCTGGTACACCCATCTCTTTAAAAACTTGCCACAGTTTGTTGTGATCCACACAATCAAAGGCTTTAGCATAGTCAATGAAGCAGAAGTAGATGTTTTTCTGGAACTCTCTAGCTTTCTCCATGATCCAGAGTATTTTGGCAATTTGGTCTCTAATTCCTCTGCTTCGAAATCCTGCCTGTATTTCTGGTAGTTCTCGATCCATATACTGCTGGAGTCTAGCTTGTAGGATTTTAAGCATAACTTTACTAGCATGTGAAATGAGTGCAATGGTGTGATCGTTTGAACATTCTTTGGCACTGTCTTTCTTTGGAATTGGAATGTAAACTGATCTTTTCCAATCCTGTGGCCACTGTTGAGTTTTCCAATTTTTTTTAATAAGGTCGTATAATTGCAAAAGGAAATATGTAAATATAATGGCAAGTATAGAAGAAATTTAGCACATCTGCTTCTCTGAATATAAAGTTCTAATCAGAATAATATTCTAAAAATAAATTCAATTTTCACATACTGCTACATAATATAGTTATGTAGAAGTGTAGTGTTAAATGAAACTTCCATTAAATCTCAATAAACTGATTTACAACAATAATATGCAAATTAATAAATAGGCACATTCCTTTGCATTTACTTCATGAGCTGTATGGAATATTCCTCCCCCCCCCCATTGTTTCTGGTCCCTTCAAGTCAGTGTTGACTTCTGGAGATTGCTTGGCCAAGTCCCTGCAGTATTCTTGGCAAAATATCAGAAGTAATTTGCCAAAACCTCCTTACTAGGGTTATGAGAGAAGGATTGGTCCAAAGTCACCCATTCATGATCTCCCTGTTTCTAGCCTGGTGCCTTATCCATACACCAAATAAGCTTCCATAAATTACCCATCAAATACCAGGAAGCAAATGGACATAAGTTGAATCTTTTACAAAATGAGCATCTCTAGAATTCAAAGATGTCTTCTAGCTGTCTCTTATGTCATCTTCCAAATAGTTACAGATCAGAGCTCCAACAGCCTTTCAAAAAGCCTTCAGGCTTTGAAGAAAGAAAGCTCAGCAAAAATTACCTCCTTTCCATTCCTTCAAAAGAAACCACCAAGAAAATGACATTTAATTTGCTAACTGTAATCTAATTTAAACAGTTCAAGAACATAAGCATTTTCAATTCATTTTAAAACTGTTATTACCAAGCAATTTTGACCAAACTGTGATCCTAATTATTATTATGTATTATTATAGTATTATATTTCTAGTATGTAAATGGGAGTCATTATTAAAAAGTTAACAAGAGACCTAAGTTCTATCAATGCCATTCTCTGTTTATGAGTACTGGTTCTATGTACGTTATGTCATGAAATAACATTCGAGGTTAGCTTTAGTTTAAAGCTGGGAGGAGGGAAGAGTAGGAATGCACTTTCAAGGCCATTTGTCTCTCTAACAGAAGGGAAACTGATTCTTTAAATTAATTGGAGAATATGATTAATGGCAAAATTAGAAAGGTGGAGAATTGTGTTTTAATATATTGTGCAAGGGGCGGATTTTTCAGATTCCAGCTTCCTTCGAGCAAGCATTTGCCAGCGTATTAGGCTAATAAAGGACTTTTAAGGTAAGCAATGCCTCAGAGTCACTTGAAAAGCCCATAGTCGGAAACTTGACACATTACCTCAATAGCAATAGCACATCGATACATACTGCCTCATAGTGCTTTCCAGCACTCACTTCACAGTTTACAACATCGGAATGTTGCCCACAACAATCTGGATGTTCATTTTACCGACCTTGGAAAGATGGAAGGCTGAGTCAACCTTGAGCCCGTCAAGACTGAACTCCTTGCTGTGGGCAGAATTAGCTGGCAACACTGCTTTCTAACCACTGCGCCAGCAGGATGGCCATGTAGGGGTAATCATTATAGTTGTGCAGCACTTTGGGTCTGAAGACAGATGACTTCAAAGCATATGGGAGTGCAGATGGAGCAATTCACTAAAGCAGCCCTTATGATCCAGAAAAAAGATCAGGCCTGGTTTAAAGAGTCAAAGACATATTAATGTTTCCATGCTCTACAAAGCACTTTATGGGACTATCAATTATATCAATGTACATAAGTCAGCTACAAGCCTATAGAATAATTTCAGTTCATAGGTAAAGCTTTCTTCATGCTTCCTTCACTATGAAAATATTACAACTGAGTTCATACAAAGCATTTAAACCTAGGTTTTCAAAACACGATATTTTCATTATGTGCCATACACAAAGAAATAAGCCCTACTACTGCTAACTGTGATAAGCTGTTCACACAAAATATTAAGATGATGCTCAGTAATAAACACTCTGAACTAATTTTAGTCTACATTATTAGATAGTATTAAACTTTCTGATAGATAGGATCAGAGATAGAATGAATGGAAATATTTCCTAGGATCACAGATCACTCAAAGCAGCGAATGAAGATCAGAAATAAAACATGAGACTGCAATGTGTCGCACAGGAACGAGGAACATGAGCCGAATATGGTAAATCAAGGATATCAGCCTGTTAACCAAATACAGGTTAGTTCACTCTATTGCAGGGGTGTCAAACTGCCAGCTTGCGGGCCAGATGTTTCATGCCAAAACCACGCCCACCCCATTGTTGGCAATGGAAAAAAAGTTGTGATACATCACGACACGTCACATGACATTGAGAGTTTGACACTCCTGCTCTATTGTATTCCCCATAGCTACCTATTGTTAAAGTTGGACCTTAAAAAAACACAAGCAAGGCAGGAAGAAAATCGACTTGTTTGAGTTGTGATGTTGGAGAAGGCTCCTGTGTATACCTTGGGCAGCAAAGGTGACTAATAGGCAAGTACTGGAGACTATAACACGAAACATGTCACTGGAAGGCAAAATCACCAAACTTATTTTGGCCATATCATTCAGGGGAATTCATTGAAGAAAGCAATTATGCTTGAAAGAGTTAGCAGTAAAAGGAACCAGGCTACTAAAGAACACAGTAGCTAGACACCAGCTGACACTAGCCAGAGCACAGAACAACTCAAAGAAGTAGTGCAAGATTGGAAGATGTGGAGGAGACCTGGCCCATAGAATTGCTCAGAGTTGGACATGACTGAATGGATAACATCATCATCATTGTAGATTATGTTAATTTCCCTTAAAGGTGGTAGGTATTGAAGTTTTCCTGAGCTGAAAACATCTAAAATACCAACAGTGAGGAAGTTATTTTTGTTCATGAACATACTTGTGCTAAAACATCATTTTAATGGGAGAATGGAAGAAGGTATCCAATACCATATTGTCCACTGAATCAGTATTATGCAAATGAAATAAATACTATCGGTATTTGTTATTTGCATAACACTCATTTATGGAATAAGATAGCTCATGCCCCATTGCATGCAAAGTCTATAAGGCAAATATGAAATTTTAATCTATGTGATACGCGCACATACACTTTTCTTTTGACCCTGAAATTTTTTTAGAATACACAGGCCATTTAGAGAACAGTCATTGATCCATAAAAATAGGTACAAATTCCAGGACCATAGTAATAGAGATAGCATCAGCCTCACTAATGCTTCAATACAACTTTCAAGTTTAAAAATTAATATCACATATTGAAACACAAAAAACAGCAGGAAGTAGAATGGAACAATGATGAAAGCTTTAAAATATTCTAAAAGCAAAAGAAAAAAAAACTGATTAAATTATATAGAAGCACCCTATTTTAAAACAATAGGCTTCTTAATAGTTTTTGGAAAATCATTAATATAGAAACAAAATTGCCATTCTTGGAAGGAGATTTGAGACCTCAGCGGGAAGCATTGCTCCAGTGTCACTGACAATGATATTTTTCATTTACTGATACTTATCCTTTCTACTAAAAATACCATATAATGAACCTGGGATCTCTGAAGGTAAAGCAAATCTTTTTGTTATCACTGTTCCCAGAAATTATAAAGCTATATTACAAGACTTTGGACTCATAGTCTGGGAAGCTAGTAATCCAGTGTTTATTTTAAATTTCCTACATTTCATGAAGTCTGTCTTCTGTCAACCCTTATCTAGATAAGATGTTGTTCACATCCTATTTCTAGTCTAGTGATGTTAACAACAGGGCAAGAGCGGTGTTGCCTAGGGCTACAGAGTCAATGGTTATAAAGGCTTTTGTTGGCACTGGGACATGTTTCAGACTGCATAATTACTGTTCTTAAGCTTTCTCATGTGCCGAGATTATTAATTAACACATCTTTCAAATGTAAACAAATGAAATGCTTGACTTGAAAGTCTGGTTTCTAGGCAGGTAAAAGGACTGAGTGAAGATTTTTCACAGACGCATAACCAGGTACTTGCTGTAAAACAGTATAACAGAACTTAATAGGGTTGATAGAACGTTGTGTAATAAACTCCCAAAAACGTATAGAAAAATTAAAGGAAAATCTTCAAATAACCCTGTAAGTTTGAGCAGGAAAAAAAACTTCAATTTTTAATACTAATTGTATACCGCTGTGATATTATGAATGAATGGGTGGAAGTTTATTAGGGTCTTTGACTGATAATTTGATATTAAAATGAATTTAAAATTGTTAAAATTATCAATTTGCATAAGTATTTAAATATATGAAGGCAGTCCTCAACTTATGATCATAATTGAGTCCAGGTTTCCATTGCTAAGCAAGACAGTTGTCAAGTGATCTTGGTGCCATTTTACAATCTTTTTTGCCAAAGTTGTTAAGTCAGAGGTCCCCAACCTTTTGAGCACCAGTGACTGGTTCCACGGAGTGAGGTTTTTTTACAGACTGGAGAGGGTGTGATTTCATGTACTGCCTGCATCCCATGGATGGGGCTTTGCTTGTTTGCATGGACTGGTTGCTGGCATGCCACGGACCGGGGGTTGCAGACCCCTATGTAAAGTGAATCACTGCAGTTGTTAAGTTAGTAGCATAGTTGTTCAGTGAACCTGGCTTCCTTTGTTTATTAGAAGGTCACATTTATGATCACATAAACCCGAGACACTGCAACTGTCATATATATATGCCAGTTGCCAAGCATCCAAATTTTGATCATTTGACCAATGGGGATCGTAAGTGTGAAAACCAGTTATGTCACTTTTTTCAGTGCAATTGTAACTTTCAATGAATGGTTGTAGGTTGAGAACTATCTGAAAAATGTCCATAGTTTACCCTTCAATACACACATAACAAATTCCAGTAGTTTAGGATTATCCAGGGGCATCAAGGCTAAGTAGACATTTGACTACATATTTTCTTTGCCAATCTCCAAATCCCACTTTATACAAAGAGATCCCTAGAAGTGTTATAGCTATCAGATCTAGTCTGCAAAAATCCAAATGACCACTAGATAGCAGCAAAGGTGTGATGATGAACAATTTCAATTTAAATAAAATACTGAAGACTTGATAGTTTTTGTACTATGTTTTAGAAAAATATCTGGGAATGCTCTGAAAGATTTGGAATTTTAGCTACTTGTAACCAATGAGATGGTACAGTGGTGACAGGGTAACTTAATATGGTCAATGACAATTTGCTGCAGCCAGTTCACCGCAGCCAACTCGCTGCGGAGCAACCATAGGATAAGAATTACACTAATATCAAAGAAACAGTGGAATAGAATCTTTAAAGAAAGGATGCAAAAGGAGGGACAGAATGAAATGTGAATGACAAACATTAAGATAATTATTATTTAAAATAATTAAACTGAATTGTTAAACTGTCCCACAGTGAAATGTCCTGCAGCAAGTTGGTCATGGCGAGTTGTCTTGCAGCACGTTGGCCATGGTGAGTTGGCTGCGGCGAGTTGATTGCAGTGAATTAGGCTGCGGTGAGTTGTCCCATTCCAAACTTAATATGCATGTGTGAATCTACCTAGTACTGATTCCATAAAGTGGCCCTTTTTAACACCAGCCCACATTGTATCCTGTTAAGCAATCAGGATTCATTCAAATAATTGACCAGCTTCATATATTCCATTAAACCATGGCTTATATAAATACAAGTCCATCATATTTATTTTATTTTGGGGTAAACAATGTCATGTGAAGCACAGGAGAGATGTAAAAGATACTAATTCAAAAATTAAAAGTCTGAGATAATGAAAAAAAAGAAACCGATATCTACTTCTCATTAATATTATTAGCATTAGCTAATCTTTATTCTTGAAAGCTAACTTTGCTTCCATTAAGTCCATATGCTGTTTCATATACCATATTCTGTTCTATAAATTACATTTGCCTAACAAATGCAGTTGTTGGTATGTTATGGACAGCACGTTATACAGTCCTATTCTATTTGGACAGTTGAAATGAATTATGTGAATGACAGTTAACAAATAAGAGAAAAACTATATTGCTGCCCATCACAGACAAGTCTTCTTGTATCATAGGAAGTAACCATAACTCTCTTTTTACTGGGCAATTATTTTACATACTTGAAAATGTTCCTACATTTCTTAAACAAAAAGAATTTCTTTTCAACTCAATAAAGCTATGCTTTGTTTCAGTGAAGGAGAATTGGGATTTTTCCAGGAACTGTTTAATATCTTAAGAGTAATTTTTACACTCAAGTGTGCCAAGAAAATTGTTATTTAAAGGTTGAACGAGCTTTTCTGTAGTGTTATTTTTAAAAGCATTTGACTATAGTTGAATTTAATTTTCAGACTTTAATGAGAATAAAAAAACAGAGATTGAATTGTACAAGTTCTATATTAGCATTAATGTTATTGTTAAAAGGGAAAAAATTACTTTGCACACCTCAAAATGCATAACCAAATATTCTGCTCAAAAAGTTGTAAAAGGTTTTCTTTTTTAGATATAAACATCATAAGAATGCCTTTCAAAAATAATGCGATTTCAAAAATACTATATGCACATTTTTTTAAAATTTCAACTTTATTCTTAAGCATATAACTTGTAAAAGAAGTTGCAATGAAACCAGTTATCACAAGAGGGCAGCTGGGAGAAAGAAAAATAGATTTCCCCCCTTGTCTTAAATCCTGGATTTTCAATGTCATACCATATAATTAGATAAACATTATCCAGATGGTTGTTTCCTTGGCACTTTTATTACACAAGTCAACAAAATCCTAAATTAAATTTCAGCAGGAAAAAGGCATGCAATAAGATTGGACACTTGCATTTTAAAATCTAAAGCAGAAAAAAACCTACATTACAAATACATTCTTGATTTTAATTCACTATTACCTCAAGCCACTTCAGAATTGTTATGAACTTAGAAAAATATTGCTGAAAGCATAATACTGACTCCCTATTTCCTTCTTAAATTAATCTTAATTTAATATTGGGATACAGCAAAATCCATTCAAGTCCATTCATGCCAAGAGGAATTTCAAAGAGTATTAGGACTGCGACTTCTATTTCCCTGAGGAAGCAACATAAATAACAGTTCATATATATATATATATTTACTCAGAAGTAGATCTCACTGAATTTAATTAGGCCTACTGCAAAATAATTACTTTTATAAAAGTGAGGGTAAAAGTTGTCCTCCTGGGATGATGTAAAGCAGGGGTCCTCAACCTTGGCAACTTTAAGACTTGTGGACTTCAACTTCCAGAATTCCTCAGCCAGCAAAGCACAAGTCTTCGAGTTGCCAAGGTTGGAGACCCCTGATGTTAAAGCTCCGTCTTTCTTTGACTGCTATTGAAAGGTGCCTTCATATCTGAGGGGGTCTTTACTTTCTGTTAAGGGGTGGGGCCACTTTAGTTATTTTGCATACTCCTCAGCTGGTAAATGTCCTTGGTGAAAACCAATGTTTATCAAATACATTCTCTTTAAAAGTTTTCAACCCTTTCTTTAATGCTATTATCATAATTTATCAAAAGTACCCAGACTGAGATCAAAACATTAAAAAAGCGCTGTTTTTAAAGGCAAATTTGAGAGGGAAGATCTCAGAGAACACAACGGAAGATTCCAGATATAATACCTGAGTAAAACTCTCTTCTTACCAAGTCACAATTTACTGGATTTTCTAAGCACTCTATGCCAAAACCAAACAACCCATATTATGACTTATTTGATATGGAACCTATTAATATAAGAAAGCTTCCTAATATTTGTATGTCCAGCCCTAGTATAAAAATTGTTACTATTACATCAATGGATGAACTTTATGACCTCTCCCATATTTTCCTAAATTTATATTGCATCTCTTGCAAGTTACAGATCATTCATATACCTTTATAGCCATCATATATAATGGTTTAAATCCTTTCAACTGATCTCATAAACACTATAATGTTCATCGTTCTTTCCCTATGAAAGGCACACTAATTTCCAGCACCATGACACATATAAAAAAGCTACTTGGAGATAATTCTTTTTTCTGTCACCAACAATACTTGTGTTAGGTGCTATTTATATTTTTGCAAATGATGTCACCTTCAGCACTTCTCCCACAAGAACAGATAAAAATGTTTTGTAAAATATTTGGCAAATACACTTTTAAACCACTTGCTAAATGTGAAATAATACGGCTTGAGACCAGGAACGCATTTTCATTTATAAAAGGTTTTACTGCTTTAATAAACAAAATCTAAACAAATCCCTTCTTTGACAGAGGTTTATGATTTTTTTTTCATATTTGTCTCTTTCTGATTCACTAAATGTCCCTATCTCCTCTGCTAAATGAATTTATAACCTCCCTTTATATTGGGAAATTATATACTCTAAGCTGGGTAGTATGAAAATATTTTGAGCAAGGCAAAGGAGAAACAGGAAGGATAACATTACTAACCTTTCCTTTTCCTTCCCGGAGTTCTATAGCCAAAGCAAGTAATCCAAAGGTTCTGTGAATAGTCCCAATCTTCAGAATGCACTTGGGTTACTTAATAATGGAAACTGGAAATGCACTTGTTTGTAAAAGAAAAACAACAACAACCTTTTCCAGTTAGAGGAGATAACTTGGCAAAATGTCTTGGTTTTATGTGCCAATCAAGGTGAAAGGTTGGGACGACAACATTACATGTTTCTTCTAAGGAAATAAAAGCAGTGCTGAACTTCTGTTCATTAAAATAAAAAGGAAACACCTTGAAGACAATAAAATTATTGCAAAAGTTTACATAATGGTGTTTTGCTGTTGCTAGAAAAAAAATCATCTTTCAACCTTTACAATGAAAAACACAGACCTGGTATAATTTTAAACTTAGCTTTAGGCAAAAATAGTGATTATGACAGAAATACTGAATTCTCTGCTATAAATTTGCAATTTGACAAATGTAGATTATAGATTGTAGATTCCCTTTCCTGGTGTTTCTTCCTTTCTTGCCAGAGTTATTTAACATACAGAACTATCAAGAGGAACACTTTTTTAGTTGATTCATAAATTGCTTCCCTATAGTAGTTCCATTAATACAATATCACCATGGCAAATTTGAGTTTAGGAACACAATAATATGTAAAGGTTCCCTTTTCCTCTCTAAATGTCATAATAATAGACAAAAAGTGGCTTCAAAAATATTTTACATTACTACTTAGTTAAAATTAAAGCTGTTTCCTCCCTTTGTTCAAATTCATAAAGTGGGAAAAAGTATGATTGTATTTCTATTAAAAATCAGCCTTATCTAGACAATCCTTCTGGAATTATGTTCCAGTCATTTTTCTAGAAAAGAGAGCCATAAATACTAAATCAAATTTATTGAGTTTATTTCTCATTTACACAGTTGAATGAATCTAAAGTGCAAAGGTTTATTACTTGTAAGTAGTAAATATTTAATTTATTCTTTTCACTACTGTTAGATGAATGCAAGCAGTGTTTTGAATGGTTTTAATATAATGGTTTTAATGTAATGAACTACTTAATTTATTAAGAAAAAATATTTCTCAAATTATAAATAAACTTCATGATATTGTATCTGTTACAGTTACACTTAAATGCAGAGATGATACATATTCTCAAAATAAGCCGATGAGTACTAGGGCATTCCACCATGCTCAAACTTTACCAGCATTTTATTACTCATTTACTTAGATTGCTCAGAGAGCTCCCTTCACGCACACATCCAAAAAACTTCCCACACAATTTTTAATGTAGAAAACAAGCACAGAATCAGAAATTGTTCAGTACATTTTAAAGAGATAGTTGCCTTGTTTTTAATACATGAATAAGAGCCTATTTAAATTAAGTCAAAACAACAATTTTTGAATAACTGCCCTACAGAAAGCAATTTTCAGCCTGTGATATAACTTTAACTTATTACTATTTGGCCTTTGAAGCAAACTAGCCCCTGAGAATACTGTAAAGGTATCAAGACATATGGTATGCATATACTTTTCAGAATTGAGCATCTAACAACTGCTTTTATTAACAAATGTGTGCTCAAGAGAAATTGTTCCCTAAAGCTGAGGTCCCCAACCTTTTGGGCACCAGGGACTGGTTCTATGGAGAGAGGTTTTTCCACGGAGTGGAGGGTGGTTTTGTGTGCTACCTGCATCCCACGGATGGAGCTTTGCTTGTTTGTGTGGACCGGTTGCTGCCATGCCGCAGCCCGATACTAGTCCATAGACCAGGGGTTGGGGACCCCTGTCTTGCAGGCAAAAATATTTATTCGATCTAAACCTCTTATGAAGGTAAACAGTGCCTAAGTTCTGGAAACAGAAAAACTTGTTAAACTTGTTAAGACTGTTTTTCACACTTACAACTATTGCAGCATCCCCTTGCTCACATGATCAAAATTCAGATGGTTGGCAACTGGTATTTATAATAGTTGCTATGTCCCAGAATCATGTGACCACCTTTTGCGATCTTCTGAGAAGCAAAGTCAATGGGGAAGACAGCGACACTTAACAACCATGTTACTACCTTAACAACTGCAGTGATTCACTTAACCACTCTGACAAGAAAAGTCATAAATGGGGCAAAACTGCCTGTATAGCCTGAGATACTTATGTTTCAGAGACAGAATGTCTTATTTTGATCATTCTCTCATATGCTGCTTCAAGTTTCAACTCTATACAAAATGAGAAGCAAGCTTTTACAATAATTGATAAAAGCTGTGCAATAAATTCCCTGCTCTAAGATCTACAATTAATTTATAATTGCATTTTTGAGGCACTACAGAATCTTATCTTTCATTTGTTTTAGGATTGGACTAGCTATTTGTTTGATACTGTTTAGACCAGTGGTCCCCAACCTCCAGTCCGTGGTCCAGTACTGGGCAACGGCATGCCAGCAACCAATGCGCACAAACAAGCAAAGCCCCATCCGTGGAATGCAGGCCACACACAAAACCACACAGTGTCCGGTCCACGGAAAAACTTTTCTCCACGGAACTGGTCCCTGGTTCCTAATGGGTTGGGGACCTCTGGTTTAGACTATTTGTTCAGGTACAGATTACCGTAGATTTGCTATTTTCAACTTGATATGGGCCCTTTGGTTTTAATAAATAAAAATGTTTAATCTTTTTCAGACTTTCAGTAATTACAAATGTGAATGGGAGTTTCCCATAGCACAATGTGGTTGTATTCATGCAAAGTTACAGTATAACTATTTGTCAGATTTTGATCTTTTGGATAATATAGTTAGATGCAAACCTATTCATACCTTCATCTCAACTGAGGGGAAAGCAAATCCTTTACTTTGCACCAGAGAAAACTATATACAGCTTTCAAACAATATTACAATTCACACAGAGTTCATACAGTTTTATGATTCAATCTTGTGCACAGCTGATACATACCGATTTTATTAAATTAACTGGGGTAACTTCAGATTAGGCATTAAATGAACTGTGCAGAATTTCAGATTAAAACATAAAGAGGTGCTTTGGAGCACACAGAGATGCCTATATTAAGGAATTAACTGAATTTTTTTAAAGCAGCTACATCTTTTTTTGGCATTGTAAATCTGCTTATGCAATTGCAGTTTACTCAGTTGCTTATAGGTATTAAATACATGCTCCTGCACATCCTGAAGCAGCTTTCCACATTCTCATCTGAAATTCTGAACAGCTTTAGCATATAGGAATGCAACTTTAATATTTGTTATGCAGAAAAAAAAGAAAATGAGGCCTACTTATAATAGCCAGTCAAAATTTTGTTTGCAAAATTTCCATGTGTTAAAACTTATAATGGCTCCAAGAACATAAAAAAGTAAAAGTCCAACTCTAACAACATTAGAGAAATGCAAGTGAACACTTCCCTGACCTGCTGTTTCTTTCTTCATAGCTAGTCTCTCCCATATAATTTTCAACCAAACAAAATCACCTCTATTACTGAAATTCAGTGAGGAAAAATGAACTCACAAGGAGAATTGGTATAAGAAAGTAGTAAGTATAATTATGCATCCTTCAAGCATTCATCCCCTTTTGTGTCAAACAGGATGCCATCAAGTACTTTGAACTACCTTGGACTACATGGTGGTTATGGATGGCTCACCATATATTGTTGGATGGCAGTCACTTTCCCTCATTATTGGCTATGTTGTCAAGCTGTGATAGGAATTGGAGTTCATCAGGATCAGACATGACAGCATATTTTGCCAACCCTGCTGGGCATGAATGCTATTCTTCAAAGTGCAGTCCCAAGATCTATAGCACAACCCCTAGTACTTAACCTTATATACCGCTTCATAGTGCTTTACAACCCTCTCTACATGGTTTACAGAGTCAGCGTATTGACCCCAATAATCTGACCTTGGAAGGATGGAAAGCTGAGTTAACTTTGAACTGGTCAGAATCGAACTGCTGGCGCTCAGCAGAATTAGCCTGCAATACTGTCTTCTACACTGCACCACCCTGCCACTTTAATATTGTTAATCAGCATTTCTTTCAAAATAAATGAAATTTTAGAAAAAGGATTTAAACTAAATCAAGAATTCTTAATTATTTTAAAAGGTGCAAGAATTACTATCTTTGGATTATCTCTCCAGATCGCTCTTCCTATATCTAAAACACCATTTGCTTTACAAGACCGTGTCAAAGCTTCAGGTAGCTTACAAACTGGAAATGAATGTGCAGAAAGTATGAAAAGATGGATGGACCAAAGGATGTTTCCAATTAATGTAATATCTTGAGGTGTCAGAAGTTCAGTTTTCTTTCAACTTTGACAAATGAAACAGCCACAGATGCCAGCCAAATGTTCCTTTTCTGTGGGAAAATAGTTCAAGTGAGCTTAAAATTTGCCGTATCAAATAATGATGCCCTATCATGATAAATAGGCATAAAACCTTCTGAAATAAATTATTGAGCTCACCTGGCAAGCCCAAGTTTATGCAAATATTCATTAACACTCTCGATTTGATTTAAGGGGGGAAAAATGTCTTTCCTCTTCTTGCAGTCCAGGAAAGCAACCATTACTCTCTGAACTGATAAGAAGCAGATCCTGAAATAAATATCAGCTGGCTGTGCACATAACAAGGTCCAGAGAGACATATCCAGAAGTTGCCTCTTTTAATCCAATGCTGAATTATGTTAGAATACGTTTTCTGTGCTTTCAGAGCCACACAACAGCCAGAACTGCAAGGCATGCAAGTCTCGGTATCTCTTCAGCCTTTCCCAAGGCACCCCAACACTATCAGAGGCACTGAAACTATGGCAACTGAATAAGAAAACAGCTTCCATGATTAATAGATGAAGAGGCCAAGGACAGTGTCAAGCCAAACTATAATTTAAGAAAGCCAGAGGAATCAGCATAGATTTCTGTCAAACTGGCATTAAGCAGATGATTTTGAAAGCTATCAATAAAAAAATGACTATTTGCAGATACATGATTAAGTTGTAAGAAATTATGTGCTACCTTATTTCTATCTTCCTTAGAAGGTGCCTCCTGTGCAAACGTTTCAAAAGGCATAATCAAGACTCAAGCAGTGAAGAGATACAGAGTTTTGTGAAAGGTGGTATTTGGAGGAGAAAATTGAGATTTCTGGTGTCAAGGTATAACCTTTAATTATTTTATTACAAAGACAAAAACAATATTTTCCCTTACAGTAGCTGCAAAACAGTGTTCGTTTTAATTGCTGGAAAGTTTTATGTCATGCCCACCAGCAACCATGGATTATGTATAGAACAAATCCTGTTTTTTAAAGGACATAATCAATACGATAATCACAATTTCACCCTATATTATCCTTGACCCAGATTGGCTGAATCCCTGCAATAAAAATACCAGGCTTTTTTTAAATCCTGTTTCCCTTGAAGTATTTGGTTTCCGCTGAAGGCAGCCAAAATCAAAATCTATAGCATGGTTTTCCAATCTTTTGGCCTGCCTGGACGCACTGAATGAAGAGGAATTGTCTTGGGCCACATATAAAACATATGATATATTTAATGTATATAAATCACGTAGTAATGTTCAATGTTTATGAACTTATGGAATGGCATTACTACCTGTCCAAGGCTGTGGGTTGGACACACCTAATCTAAAGGGTGATGGTTGCACATAGATACAAAGATAAACTCCTTAAAAGAAGGCTGGATGAGTCTCCAGACTGACATGCATATAGAAATAAAAACACACCTTTCTACATGGTATGGCAGATTCCTTCCTACACAGCTTTTGCTTTGTAGCTATAAAACAGAATTGGGAAGTGAATTCCAAGTCACTGCACCGAAACCCTGTATATAGCAATAAAAAGGAAAAGGTAAAGGATCCCCCGCACATGCGTGCTAGTCGTTTCCAACTCTAGGGGCCGGTGCTCATCTCCATTTCAAAGCCGAAGAGCCAGCGCTTGTAGCGCAGGACGTCTCCGTGGTCATGTGGCCGGCATGACTAGACGCCAAAGGCGCACGGAACGCTGTTACCTTCCCACCGTAGTGGTCCCTATTTTTCTATTTGCATTTTTACATGCTTTCGAACTGCTAGGTTGGCAGAAGCTGGGACGAGTAACAGGCGCTCACTCTGTTACGCGGCACTCAGGATATAGCAATAGTTACTATTAAAAATAATCTTAAAAGAAAAGGTCAGTAATGAATTCAGTGAGTTACCATATGTCTCTTCTCTTGAGATTCAGCAACTGTCAGTTCTGTTTATAGCTGGCTTATTATTTTCCATTTCTTTTTCAGTATGCACACAGTTAGTTTTGGATTTTGTTTTAAATAGACCATGGGTTGAGGGCTGGGGAAGTATTCAGTATACCAAATAAATACCTACTGGGGGTGATAACGCTCCATGTGAAATTGTTTCAAGAGTTCAACAAAATTAAATTGTGCCATTTCCCAGCAAACTGATATGTTATGGGTCTGTCAAGAAGAGTTCAAAAGTACTTAAGATACTTCCAGTTAAAATTTAGCTTGAGTTAGATTTAAAATACGAAAACCGACTATTGAGAAATTTCATTTCTGATTATTTTTACATGTATTTGCTAATTAATACATAATGTCTCCATGTTCACATACTTAATTATATATATATCTATATTAACTTGCTTCCAATCCTGCTATGGTTCTTAATTTAACATTAGTAGCTTTTATGCTCCATGCCAAATTTCTAGATTGTATATACGTGCAAGCATGTACTACTATTCTCTGACAATCTGAATATCTCGAAGGTTTTATTTTCAGTTTTTCATAGCAAGTTTCAGAAGCCCAGGATAACAATGGACGTCCTGACATTATCTGAGTTGTAACTGCCTCTGTTAAGAGCTCCCCAAATGCTTTTTCATTAAATATGAGCACTACACAATATCTGGTATGCAGTTATTAGTAAAAAAAATAAGCCAGTGTTTTAATTTAGTGAAGCTGTTACAATGCTACCCCAAAGGTGGGGTTTAAATAATTATTTAATAATTATTAATTATTAAGAAAAATATTTTACAATTATTTTGTATATAATTCAGCAGAGACATCTTGCTCTCTAAGGTACTAACTGTACTATACATTCCACTAAGACTCTATTAATAAATACACTAAACTAGTTCAATAACCCAATGGAAAATTACAGTCATCTGGAATGAATGAATTAAAAAAGTTAATCAATTTTTTAAACTGAGGATTCCACAAATCTGCCTCTGTTTTTCCATACTGGGATTATTAGACTTGCAGTATTGGAAACCCACCAAGAAAACTGAGATATTAATTCATCATTTGAGACTAAATTCCTGATCATATGATTAAGAACTGCTGACCTTTCTTCCAGCACAATTTGACAAAGTTCTTGGATTTAAGCCAATTGAGCATCAGTGAAATTGACGGTATAATTATTCAGCTTAAATCCAGTTAGTTTATTGGATTACTTCATGAAGAGTAAGATAAGCAACCAATTAGATAAATTCAGTTATATAAACAATGTTACTGGCATCAAATAATCAAAATTTGAGATATTTGTTCAAAGCCAATTTCTAAAAAAAAAGAAACCAAGCCTTTATCATGAAAAATTTTCAGATTGACAAAGCAATGCATGGATGGCTTTTTGTCTTCATTGTTGACACAAAGATGCACTAAAATCATGTACTGTGAGGGCATATTATCAAGCAAAAGAAATTTCACACAGTTGAGGTTAATGCCAAAAATAGTCAAAAATAATCTTTAAAGTTCATACTACCATAATGAATGCATGGTTGCTCTAAAACAGACATGTCAAACTTGTGATGTCACATGACATTGCGTGACATATTGGAGCTTTTTCTCCATTGTCAGCAAAGGGGTGGGCGCGGTTTCCTGATGATGCGTCCAGCCTGTGGGCCAGCAGTTTGATACCCCTGCTCTAAAAGCTCACCAAATTCATTTAAACTTGGTGCTAATCACTTAGGGAAATTACTCAACCCTATAAAACTGTTCATTTTGCAAAGTGTCATATAGATCACAAGTCATACAGATAATTAGTAAGGATTTGTTGAATTTAGGCTTCATAGGTAGAGGTGAAAAATTAGCTAAAGAGTAGCCAAGTCAGTCTTGAACACAAAATGTGGTAACTCTTAAGAACAGTGAAACAGGATTATAGGTTAGAATCCAGAAGGCTACAGGTTCTAGTGCAGACATGTCAAACACAAGGCCCGGGGGCCGGATCCGGCCTGCAAAGTGGTTTCATGCAGCCTGCGAAGCCATCCTGGAAACAGTGAGGGAACGGCCCCCACTGCCTTGGCCCTGGCCCAAAGACCCTCCTCCTGCCAGAGACCCTCAGATCTGTCCCACTCCTGCCCAGGCCCCCATAGGCACCCTTGATGCGAACGATGTAGAGCTGGCCATGCCCACCCAGTAGGCCATACGCACTCAAGCCACGCCCACCCAGTAGGCCACGCCCACCCCGACCATACCCCCCCCCAGGGCAACTGCAATGCTGATGCGGCCCTCAATGAAATTGAGTTTGACACCTCTGTTCTAGTGTTACAAATCTGATTCCTGTTGCTAATAATCATGTTGCAACCATAGGCTAAAACAGCAGCTGCCAACCCACAGGCAGCTGTATCTTTGTCAGGTGAATTGATCGCAGCATATCTCTTACCTATCTTTGCTTTGAAATCTAATTAGTTAATTACTGAAAGCATTTCACGACCCGCTAATTAAAGACATTGCAGAAGAATGACTAGCTTCTAACTTGTTCTGCTGCTACAGAAAAAAATGTTGGCAAAGACGAAAATCAAGAGACAGATTAACAACTGAGGAGGTGACCAATGTCCTACACTTTCTATTCTGTTAGGGTTTTTCTCTCTCTTACAGGCTGACCTACATGTTAAACATACTCTAGGAAATAGTCTTTGTTTTGAGATATGCTGGATAGTGCTATGAAACAGTTTGCAGTCACAGTCAGTACAATATTCCATATTCTGAAAAGATTATCAATATTCTAAATTACTTAAATTTGGGGGAGCTTAGTTTCTATAAAGTAGAAGTAGATAACAAGGCAGTAACTATGTTCTGAGATACATGCTAATTTATAGTCCAAAGAAACGGCCTGCATCTTTATTAAGACAATTTTAATGCTTTCACTCTAAATACTAAGCCATAATTTGTTGAACAAGCTACTACATCAGGTTCATGCATACCATAAAAAGTCATAATGAATAATTTACATATCACGCTAAACTGAAAATATATTATGGCTTACTGTAATGTGTGAAGCAAGGATTCCAGACATCCCTTAACGGTTCACAGTAGCATACTTCTTAAATATTAGATCAAAGTCAGAGAATCCAGTTATCCTTGTGTTTCCTCCAGGACATGACTCCCTCATGGCCATGTCACTGTTCTAAGCAGGTAAGAGATGCTGGGGAAAACCAAGAGTTTCCTATTCCTGCTCTAAACCTTGAGTTTTGTGAACTATGTTTTATTTCATGCATACGATCTCACTGATTTTCAATGTAGCCATTCTCCTACTCACAGGATTGTTCAATCTCACATGTTTTAGCCTTTGAAAGATTAAACCCGTCACTTACTATCTGTCTTGAAGATAATGCATTACTTTTGAAATGCATTACTTTTGATTTGAATGCATCTTCTGTTTCTGTCCATATTAATTTCTCAAGAATTTAGAATGATACATTTGAAATTCCAATATTATACTAAACTTATCCTTTAACTTTTCAGACTAAGTAGTACTTGTTTACGGAATTTACGTGTGACATAATAGTATATTTTTGTCAGTAGGCAGGATGTAATATATGTATTAGGGGAGTTCAAATGAATTTCTTTTATATCCTCCGGTGTAGGAAACCATGTGATTGCCTTCCTGTTGCATTTATGTAAGATTCTTCCTATTCTTGCTGAAGTAACAGCTTTCTCCCTTCCTTTCCCAAAGAACTTTACAACTGCCCACTTCCTTTTAATGAACAGAGTTTTCTTTTGAATTTATCACAGGCCATTAATTTGACTTTTTTTTTTAAAAAAAATCAATTAAAGCAGGTCCTTGCCTTTAACTCCTGCTGCTTTTTTCCCCTTCAGAATTCAACAGGCATAACTTCAACTATTCTAATTATATATCCTGTGTGAAATATACCCTCTATTTCTGTTAGTATTAAAACAGCTGGAGATTTTTGGTAGACCTGTTCTTTATTCCTCTGTTGCCAGTTATTCCCCACTCAGGAACAGTGGATTAGAACATAAAGTACATCTCTTTAATCATTAGGAAAAAAAATAAACATTTTTTTTATCATGGAAAGCATGAGCAACATATGTGGACATTAGGTTCTTTTTACACATGGTTCAGATCTTCTTTGATTTGTTGCATAAAACAATGGAACCAACTATCTTCTATTATATTTCCTTCCCCGCCCTTCATATTTTAGTTTTTACTGGCAGGATGTTCTTTCCTCAATAGCCTATATGTGTTAAGCTATTTTGGAAGAGTTTCAAAAATAAAAAAACAGTAAGGAACAATGGTCTTTATGTTACTTTTTTAATCCTTACCCAGAAGACCATGAATTTTGATTTGAAGCTTTCCTAGGAGCAAAGAATTGTAAAGAATTGTAGATTCATACTTTCCTGGTTCATTGTCAGATTGTGGTAACCAGAAGGATTCTTTTCTACCGAAAGCTATAAATGTAGGAAAAGACAAATAATAACAACATAAAAGGATGCTAGCTGGAGAGAGAATGTTGCCATTTTAATTTTAGGTCAATATTTAATCTTGGTTCTGAAATACTTGGCATAATTCCTTCTGTTTAACAGAAATTACATAGTACTTGTGGTTACTTTCAAGATATGTTTATAATTTATAAATTTATAATTACCTAAAGTCCATTTTTCTCTTACAATGTTGTGCATAACCAAATATTGATCCCTGCTAACAATTTTTAAACTGATGATTAATTTGGCATAGATCTGGATCTTTTCAAATACAATTATATGTATCCACTCATTTTTCCTAGTAAAAAAAGATGGACTGATTTGTAAAATCATGAATACATGTGAGAAACACCACCAAACCCACAACTTAATTACTTAATCCTATAGATTTTCACTTCTTTTGAATGAAACTTTTCCAAAACAATATTCTGTTCAAAACAAGGAACTCTACAAACATATTTTCCTATGTAAGAAGCCCAAACTTTTCAGTAAAACTTTCTGCTAATGCACTTCTTAGATCTGAAATCCACACCCTTCCCTGTATTTGGGTTACACCGAATGATCCAGTAGCCATTCTTAATCCCACTCTGCTCATCCCAAGGGCATCCCCCCTCCCCAATGCCCAAGTTCCTTTCCGTTTCTCCAAAAGACCAGCAAACAGGGGAAACAATTCATGCGGAGATTGAAACCTCCCACTTTCACTCATGCAAAATCACAGAAGGGTCATTTAATACACAAAACTTTCAATTAAAAACTGTTCATGCTGACATCACACACAAACACAACCTAAATTCTTCCCAACAGCACCATCTTCTGCCCTCAGCATCAATTTTGTCTCCTACTGGCTTAAGATAGTTGCTGGTATGATGGGCAGCTTTCTTTGAAAGAATCTAGGTAGCTTTGGGGGGGGGGGGGAAGTGAAGGCAGTTAGAATTGCACTTTCCAGAGTGCATTGGTGACTTGCTTCCATTTATCCTTTCTTCCTTAAGACTTTTGGTGCAGCCTAGTCCTTTATTAAGGAGGGGAATCACAACTCTGCCCCCAATTCCTTAGTGTATTCTGTTCTCTTGTGGGATTCAATGGAGAAGGAACCTATACACAGATGCACAGAAAAGCTTTTTGTTTTGTTTTGTTTTCTGTTCTGGGTTTCCTGTTCACTGGTGTCCAATGATCGGTTTGACCAATTGTTCCAGGGGTCATGGAAAGTCACTCTGCATATGCTTAAAGACACACCTATTATTATTATTATTATTATTATTATTATTATTATTATTATTATTATTATTATTATTATTATTATTATTATTATTTATTATTATTATTATTATTATTATTATTATTATTATTATTATTATTATTATTATTATTTAATGATGTTCCAAAAATCAATCCAGTGACTGAGTAGAGGCTGTTTCTTGTATCCCTGATAAACTTCTATTTCTGTTAAACCAATCTTAAAGTAGCTGAATGCAAGGTGCATTTATACATATACACGCAGATATATATATACACACACAGGGGCCCCTCCCTCTCTGCCTTTAGATCAGCCTGCTCCGTCTACTGAATATTCACACAAACTAAACAAGGACATTCCTTTCCCAGAGGCCCACTTTGCAATTGTTGCTTTCTCCGGCATCGCCTCCTCGACTTCTTTCTTACAACTGTGCCCTTTCCCCAACCCCATTCATTACCTGAGCACCGAAATATCTCTTCGATGCTCCTCGTTTCCATTCTTTGTCCAATGCAAGGAGCTCCTAATCACCTCCAACCACACCTCCTTCCACTGTTCGCCTCTCCCTCCTCCTAAGTTACCCTGCCCACGCAGAGGGATCCTGGAGCCGTTGAGCCGCCCAAATAACTCTTCTGCCTCCAGACCCACAGCTGCGAAGCCCCCGGCTATGGGACTTCGGGTGGGCAGGTGGGGGTGGGGTGGGGTGGACGGCGGCGGTATGGAGATGCGAACGAAACGTGAGCCCCGCCTCACACCAGTCTACACTTCCGAAGGCAGGAAGTAAGCCAACATGTGGCCCAATAACCCAATTAACTCTCCCTTCAGCGGAGTTCGCGGAGCGCGTGCGTCTGCGCGTGTGGCAACAGGAGCCCAGCCGGGCGACCCCCCTTTTGCCCCAGCCACAGAAGCTGAGGGAAAGGAAAGGTGGCGGCAAGAGCCTTGCGCTGCGCGAGAGCTGACAGGCGCTGAGGAACTGCCAGACATTCCCTTCCCTTGACACATCCAACTAATAACCCACTTCCATTCCCTTTTGCCTCAGATTAGCCCCTCAGGTCTCCCGAGCGAAGTGGAGTGACAGCCCCTCGCACGCACCCACTCGCCCCCTCCCCACCACCACCACGCTCCTCGAGAAACTGGGTAGAGTAGCTCCGAGCTTGCGCCAAGCCCAGGCTCCTGCTTTTGCAAACAAAGCCAGAAGCGGGCGGCGGCGCCAGTCGACACCAGCACCCCAGAGACCAGGGTGGGCACTAAAGAGAGGGGGTCAAAGAAGGCTGCGAGGCGTTGGCTCGGAGGAGAAGAGAGGGCGCCCGAGCCCCAAGTTCCCCGCCTTCAGGAAAAGCAAGCCAACCTGCCCCGCAGCCGCCTTCGCCTGCCACATTGTCTCGGAGACAAAAGACTCCACGCCCAGCTAAGCCCCCCAAGGAAGCCTCGTGTCAAGGGATGGGCAGCGCCGGGCAGAAACGCGACAGCGGCGCTCCCCATCCGGAGCGCATTGTGCGCGCTCGCCGCTGCTTCCGCGGAGCAGCCTACTACCCTCTCCGCAGCGCCCGGCGGGACAAAGTGGCCCCAAGCTGCAAAAATAGAGGGACTTCGGCGGGAGAAAGGGAGAACGAACCCCGAGCAATTCCGCAGCGCTGAGGGCTCGGGCAAAGAAGAGCGTGGCAACCATTCTTTCCCTCCATCCCACCGGCAAACATAAGTCTTAAAAAGGGAGCCCAGCACGAGGGCCGGTGGGAAAAGTGGCCTCGACATGCCTCGCCTTCCTGGAGCCGCCGCCGCCGCCACTTGCTCCTCATTCTGCTGCAGCCTTGCAGAACTTCGCAAAGCTCCTAGCCGCGCAGCCACCCCCCTCCCCGACTCCCGAACAATGCCCCGCATGGATCCTTAGGCGCAGACAAACGGCGTGGAAGAAGAGTGCACGTACCTCGTCGGTGCATGTATTTGGAAGTCTTAAGAAGACTAGCTGATGGAGCGTCCCATTTAGTAATCCAGTTAAGGGGATCGCTCAGCGAAACTCGATCCACTCTCGCCTTTGCAATCCTTTGTCATTATTACGTGGGGGGGAGCTTCTTGGGGAAACGGAGAGGGGGAGAGAAGCTTAGCACCCGAACTAGTTTGGGGAAGGCAAACGCGATGTGTTCATCTCTACTGGAGGGGGGGGAGGGTAGGTGTGGGGAGAAAATACAGGCTCTTCGATTACTCCTCGTCCAAATGCCACTCTGATTTCCACTCCAGTAAGTCCCTTTCCGACGGATCTGGGAAGTCCTTTCGTTGTCTTATTCTGCCCTTCCCAAAAGTGCTCCTGGCTGGCGAAATTGCTTTGTGGAAACTCCTCCAAGGGAAGTAGCCTCGCTCGTGCGCCGGCAGGAAAGTGCGCTTTTCCCAAGCTCTCCTGGTCATTGAAATGTGTTTGGGGATGACTTGGGAGCAGCGCCACTCTCTCTCTCTCTGTTTCGATCTCCCCTGCCCTGCCTCTTCTCCCTGCCAGACTCCGTCCCAATACTTTCTGTCACTGGAAAGCAGCTTGGCTGGAGGTGGAGTCAAATCCCGGGCTGGATTCCGTGGAAACGGACCGGGCCAATAATTATTTCCACCTACATCCACTTCTGCGCATGAATGAGTGTATGCCGATTGGGCGACAGAGTGGGTTAGCTGTGGTGCGTGGGTGGGAGGTATGTGTGAGGTGTGGGCACTGTCAGATCTCTTTCAGAATTTGTTCACCCTCCCCACCGCCACCGACAAAACAGAAGCGAAAGAATGATAAATCGGTACCTTTCTCTCCCACGCTTTTGGGATAACTTTAATCGAAGATTTAAAGCTCTGGGTTTTTAGAGAATAGTTTTATTTTAAACAACTGTAAAGAAGAGTTTTGATTTTTTTTTAAAATGGAAATGTTTCCAAACAAGCATACGGTACCGTACCGAAGATTGAAGAAATCATCCGAAAGAACAAAGCGCAAGAGGCACGCGTAGAATTAAAGCAACGACAATCCCATCTTAATTATTTAAGTTAAATAGAAGACTAACGCCTCTGCAATATTATATACATTAAGCATCCCACGCATGCACATGAACTGGTATTTCCATGCCTGCCAGAGATAACTTACCAATAAGGGCGTGCAAGACTTCACGATATAAAGATCTCTGGAATAATATTTTGGCTGACCATTTCGCATTCACCCCGATCAAGAGCTTTTGAGCTCAGAAGCATCCCTGGGACATCGGTGCGTCCGTGTGCGCGCGCACTATTGAACTACATACAAGATAAATAAAATGCACAGCCATTGTTCTTTAAAAAAATCTATTGACGAGGAAGCAGCACTACTTGTCCTAAAATAATCATAGAAAACTGGTCCATAGCCGTTAAAAATTAACTTTCTTCCCTTATCTGACCGTGCCGTAGTTACTCGACTTTTTTCTTGCTTGTATAAAACTTTTAGCGGCTCAACGCGATAGTTGGGTCAACAAAGGAGTAAAAAACGGAGGTTAACTCAAATGTGTTTGTGAAGGAGTTTGCAGAGGGAAAAGCCGTCGAAAAAGGTCTATCCGGTCCTGAAGAAATTAAAAAAAAAGGGGGGGGGGCGGGACTGAACTGCCGGGCTTTGCTCCTGCCTAGCGAAGGATCAGCGGACGACAAAACCCCAATTGAAGTCGCTGAAGAAATCGAGAAGCAGTAAGGGAGACCAAAGCTTTCAGCAGCAACCTCTTCCCGTCCGGTCACGCGCACTCAAACGCTCAGAGATCATCAGTACGCAGCATACGCGTGTATTTTCATCCTACGTAACCACGAAAGTCCTACCGCCAAGGGAGAGAAATAGTAATTTTGCCTCTTGCAATCCGCCGCTTTTGCCAGAAGGGGACGCTATACCAGTGATGCTTTAATCATTTCGACAAAAGTTTGGCGCCTACAATGACTGGTCCAACTCTTGACCGAAGCCTTAGTGGGAATGCGAATGCGGGTTGCTCTGCTCCCAGGACGTCTCCCCCCCCCCCCCCCAAGGAACAGGATGGGCTCATCACGTAATGAGGAGCCGATGTGCCGGAGCGAGACCGTCTTTTGGCTAAGTTCTCGGTCTCAGCCGATACTCCTGGCGATGTTGACCGACGCGGGGTTAAGCATTGCCCTTGCAGGCAAATGGCAGCGTTTATCGACGTGCCAGCCCTACTGGCCATACGCAGACAGTTGCGTGCGTGGAGAATGCTAATGAAATGCGTCCCGGAATGGCCATCACGTCGCAGTCTTTTCATGGGAATCTCTGCCATATCTGTCTGGACCTTCCCACGCCTTTCTTCCCACTCCACCCCACCCCACCCCCCACCCCATCGTATACCCAAATCGCAGTCTAACAGCTACTGGCTGGGTTAATCCGTCTTTGCCTCGAAGCCAATCAGCCCAGCGAACAGCAGGAACAGCAGCAGCAGTAATAAATTAATCCTTCAGCATCCCAGCCCCTCCCGCCAAGAAAACTGACCGCCTGCCGCTTATCTGAAGCTGCTCCTTCAGAAAGTCATCTGCGCCCCTAGCGGCCAAGGAGGCTCAACGCAAGAGTAAAGATGCCACTTTGCCCCGCTTCCCATTCTTGTTTTTCCTGTTTCCTTCCAACTTACCCCTCACTCCGCGGCTGATTTACATGTTAATTGTGTCTGAGAAAACTTATTTAATTGCCAGAATTAAGCAGAGCAAACGGATTGCTTCACGAGCGGAGCCAAATTAATTCTGGGTTTAGCTCCTTCCCTTAGAGAGAAACGAACAATTAAGCTGTCTTGTTTGCTTTCTATGGCTACATTTGCATGTCAGACGCATTGACTTTTTCAGAGTTAGACGGGTCTCTGTCCCTTCTTGTTCTAATCTGAATCTCACCTTTCTGTCACTGTTCTCAGAGGCCTCCAGTTGAACTGAGGAACCTGCCAAGTTTAAACATACTCCGACAGCCAATTTTAAAATTCAAGTTCTAAATTAAAAACAGAAAATCATTCATGTGTAGCAGCATGCAGTTATGGTCACCAAACTCTAATCCTGTGTTAAAGTGTACTGGTTAGTCTTTACAAGTGGTGAGGCAAACTGAAGAACCGGTTTGGTCTAATCTAACGGCTAAGGCAAGAGGCTAGAAACCCGGAGACTGAATTCTGGTCCATCTTAGGTTTGAATGACTGGATGACTTTAGGTGACTTTGGACCAGTCATTCTCTCTCAGCCCAATCCATCTCCCAGAGTGAGGAAAATAGGAGGAAGGAGTATTTAAGTATGTTTGTTGCTTTGAGTTATTTATGAAAATAATAAAGGTAAGATAAAAAAAATCTTAAAAGTTTGAAGAGTTTCAAGACATATGAATAAGACAATGCAGTGCTCTGTTATTTTCTTTATTTCTTCCAAGAGTGCCTAATGCTATGTATGGTTTGTTCACTCTGTGCAATACATTTAACCTTTCTGTCTGGTTGACATGCGTGCAAGTGCATATCAGCAAATCCTGAGGATGCCAAAATGATATTTGCAAAAAGACCAGGAATTGGAAAGTTATTTAGATGGCTCCTCTTTTGAGGCTGGATGCACTCATTCTCTGTTTGTGGCTTGTAATTTTTTTCATCTTTATGTTGCTTTTTATATTTTTAAATATTTGTTTTGCTTTAAATATACGTATTGTTTTTACTGATTGTTGCATACTGCCCGTAGTCACCTCTTATGATATGGGAGGCTCTATAAATTTGATTAATAAATAAAATCTGCACAATGACATTATGCCAATGGTTTCATTACACAGGTACATAAGTTAGTCCATATAGGGGATGATGTCATCAGGAATGTGTGTGTCAGGTCTACCCCAGCTTGGTCGTTTAGGAAAGAAAGGCCCTCGACTCCATTTGTAGAAAGGTAAACTTTTACTAAAGCCAAGTGGTTGCAGCGTTAGAAAGCCAGATCTAAAGACTCCTGCAGAAGCCCAGGTTGTTTTTCCCCTTGGTCTCTCCGTAGCTGTTACCCTGGTCTTCTCCCTAGTGTTCAATAAAATTCAAATTAGTTGCTTTGGGTAACAGTTCTGAGGATTGGCACCTCTTTGATGGGCCATTCCCATGCCTGTGTCCTTGGATCGCTCAACTGATGTCTTTAGCGGGATCTTGGAGTGGTTTCTATCAATCCCACTCCCTACAGCTCCCCTCTCATGCTTTATAGCAGGATGCCATCAGTGAAGCAAGGCTGAAGCAGTGAGATGGCAGATTTGACAGTGTGATCATTATCCACCCTACCTCCCATGGATGACCACGGCCACCACTCCTTTATCTTTGGCCTCAACCACCTTCTAAGCATGTTATTTGACTTTGGATCGTCCCCACCACACTGTGCAAGAGCACTAAGAGAAATTTGAAACCAATAAATAATCAGGCTACAAATAAAGAAATATGCTGAATCTTTAAAAAGTTTTGGGAGATAAATTGTTCATTCATATTAACCGGATGCAGCAGCATGGTCTAAAACAAACAAGCAAGCAAAAACTTTCCACCTTTCACAATTTTATCTTCAGTGTAATCTTGTGAAACAGGTTAGTCAAAGGGAGATAACCTGGAGGAAGATCAAGTGTCAGTATTGCATGCAAATTTGAAAACTCTGTATTTATTGCTTTATATATAGAATTTAAAAAGGATGCGGTGGCTCAGTGGGTTAGGACGCTGAGCTTGTTGATCAGAAGGTCGGCAGTTTGGTGGGTTGAATCCCGAGTGCCGCGTAACAGAGTGAGCGCCTGTTACTCGTCCCAGCTTCTGCCAACCTAGCAGTTCGAAAGCACATAAAAATACAAGTAGAAAAATAGGGACCACTATGGTGGGAAGGTAACAGCATTCCGTGCACCTTTGGTGTCTAGTCATGCCGGCCACATGACCACGGAGATGTCCTCGGACAAGCGCTGCCTCTTCGGCTTTGAAACGGAGATGAGCACCGGCCCCTAGAGTCGGAAACGACTAGCACGTATGTGCAGGGGAACCTTTACCTTTAATACAGAATTTATTTTTTTATTATCTCACAGTTCTGTTAGATGATGTATTGTATTCTTATTAATAAAGCAATAGAATAATAATGTAGTATGACATATACGCTAGTATTAATTAATAAAATGATTCTGGTGCTTGTGATTCCAGGCTGATCCATACCAAAATCAGTGGTAATGTAAATAAGTCAGTAAAAAATTCTAATAGGTTTAAAAGAACAAACCAGTAATAACCAATGCAGCTTAATTCACCTGAAGCTGCATGAGAAAGTTACTTGGAAAGTTACTTCCACATCTAAGAACAGCACAGAATTTTCCCTTTTAGACTTTTTGTGTAAAACAGAAAAGTTTTACTTATGATTTATGTCTTTGCTGATTGGACAGGTTAGATCAGAGAAAGAAAAGAGCTGTGTTGTAATCATAGCAAGAGTAAGAGATGAATTTGTAACTACATAACTGCTATAACCCCTTCATGGATTACTGCCTTGTCGTGGCGAAGGGGCTTGCATAATTCAATGAAGCTATGAGCTATGCCGTGCAGGGCCACCCAAGATGGAAAGGTCATAGCAGAGAGTTCTGACAAAACGTGATCCACTGGAGAAGGAAATGGCAACCCACTCCAGTATCTTTGCCATGAAAACCCTATGGACAGTACCAAAAGGCAAAACAATATGATGCTGGAAGATGAGCCCCTCAGGTCGGAAGGCATCCAATATGCTACTGGGGAAGAGCAGAGGGCTAGTACTAGTAGCGCCAGAAAGAATGAAGCAACTGGGCCAAAGCTGAAAGGACGCTCAGATGTGGATGTGTCTGGTGGTGAAAGGAAAGTCCGATGCTGTAAATATTTTTTCTCCATAGGAACCTGGAATGTAAGATCCATGAATCAAGGAAAGCTGGATGTGGTCAGACAAGAGATGACAAGACTGAACATCGACATCTTAGGTATCAGCAAACTAAAATGGACAGGAATGGGTGAATTTAATTCAGATGACCATCAGGTATACTACTGCGGGCAAGAATCCCTCAGAAGAAATGGAGTAGCCTTCATAGTCAATAAAAAAATAGGAAAAGCAATACTGGGATACAATCCTCAAAATGACAGAATGATCTCAGTTCGAATCCAAGGCAAACCATTCAATATCACAGTAGTCCAAGTCTATGCCCCAACCACCAGTGCTGAAGAGGATGAAATTGACCGGTTCTATGAAGCCTTACAGTACCTTATAGAACTAACACCAAAAAATGATGTCCTTATCATCATGGGGGATTGGAATGCTAAAGTAGGAAGCCAAAAGATAACCGGAATAACAGGCAAGTTTGGCCTTGGAGTACAAAATGAAGCAGGGCACAGGCTGACAGAATTTTGTCAAGAGAATACGATGGTCATAGCAAACACTCTTTTCCAACAACCCAAGAGATGGCTCTACACATGGACATCACCAGACGGTCAACACAGAAATCAGATTGGCTATATGCTCTGCAGTCAAAGATGGAGAAGCTCTATACAGTCAGTAAAAACAAGACCAGAAACTGACTGTGGCTCAGACCATGAGCTTCTCATTGCAAAGTTTAGGCTTAAACTGAAGAAAGTAGGAGAAAGCACTAGGCCACTCAGGTATGAATTAAATCATATTGCTGTTGAATATACAGTGAGAAATATATTTAAGGAATTAGATCTGATAGACAGAGTGCCTGAAGAACTATGGACGGAGGTTCGCAACATTGTACAAGAGGTAGCAACCAAAACCATCCCAAAGAAAAAGAAATGCAAGAAAGCAAAATGGCTGTCTGAGGAAGCTTTGCAAATAGCTGAGGAAAGGAGGGAAGTGAAAGGCAAGGGAGAAAAAGAAAGATACGCTCAATTGAATGCAGAATTCCCGAGAATAGCTAGAAGAGATAAGAATGCCTTCTTAAATGAATAGAGCAAAGAAATAGAAGAAAACAATAGAATAGGGAGGACCAGAGATCTTTTCCAGAAAATTGGAGAGATGAAGGGAACATTTAATGCAAAAATGGGCATGATAAAGGACCAAAGTGGCAGGGACCTAACAGACGCACAAGAGATTAAGAAGAGGTGGCAAAATTACACAGAAGAACTATACAAGAATGAACTTAACGTCCCTGATAATCACAATGAGGTGGTCACTGACCTCGAGCCAGACATACTAGAATGTGAAGTGAAGTAGGCCTTAGAAAAGCTGAGCAACAACAAAGCTAGTGGAGGTGACAGTATTCCAGCTGAGCTATTCAAAATCTTAAAAGACGATGCAGTAAAAGTGCTACACTCAATTTGCCAGCAAATTTGGAAAACTCAACAGTGGCCACAGGATTGGAAAAGATCAGTTTACATTCCAATTCCAAAGAAAGGCAGTGCCAAAGAATGTTCAAACTATCGCACCTTTGCACTCATTTCTCATGCTATAAAGTTATGCTTAAAATCCTACAAGCTAGACTCCAGCAGTATGTGGATCGAGAACTACCAGAAGTACAGGCAGGATTTTGAAGAGGCAGAGGAATTAGAGATCAAATTGCCAACATACCCTGGATCATGGAGAAAGCTAGAGAGTTCCAGAAAAACATCTACTTCTGCTTCATTGACTATGCTAAAGCCTTTGATTGTGTGGATCACAACAAACTGTCGCAAGTTCTTAAAGAGATGGGTGTACCAGACCATCTTATTTGTCTCTTGAGAAACCTATATGTGGGTCAAGAAGCAACAGTGAGAACTGGACACGGTACCACTGATTGGTTCAAAATTGGGAAAGGAGTCCGGCAAGGCTGTATACTGTCGCCCTGCCTATTTAACCTATATGCAGAGCACATCATGAGAAAGGCAGGGCTAGATGAATCAAAAGTTGGAATTAAGATTGCCGGAAGAAATATCAACAACCTAAGATATGCAGATGATACCACTCTAATGGCAGAAAGTGAAGAAGAACTAAAGAGCCTCTTGTTGCGTGTGAAGAAGGAGAGTGCAAAACTTGGGTTGAAACTTAACATTAAGAAAACCAAGATCATGGCATCCGGCCCTCTCAATTCCTGGCAAATAGATGGGGAAGAAATGGAGGTAGTGACAGATTTTATTTTCCTGGGCTCCAAGATCACTGCAGATGGGGACTGTAGCCAAGAAATTAAAAGACGCTTGCTCCTTGGGAGGAAAGCCATGGCAAATCTAGACAGTACACTAAAAAGCAGAGACATCACCCTGTCAACAAAAGTGCGTATAGTCAAGGCTATGGTCTTCCCAGTTGCAATGTATGGCAGTGAAAGTTGGACCATAAAAAAGGCTGAGCGCCAAAGAATTGAGGCCTTTGAATTATGGTGCTGGAGAAGACTCCTGCAAGTCTCTTGGACTGCAAGGCGATCAAACCGGTCAGTCCTAGAGGAGATCAACCCTGACTGCTCTTTAGAAGGCCAGATCCTGAAGCTAAAACTCAAATACTTTGGCCACCTAATGAGAAGGAAGGACTCACTGGAGAAGAGCCTAATGCTGGGAAAGATCGAGGGCAATAGAAGAAGGGGACGACAGAGAATGAGGTGGCTGGATGGAGTCACTGAAGCAGTAGGCGTGAGCTTAAATGGACTCCAGAAGATGGTAGAGGACAGGAAGGCCTGGAGGAACGTTGTCCATAGGGTCGCGATGGGTCGGACACGACTTCGCAGCTAACAACAACAACAACTGCTATTAAGATTAAAGCTATTTCTTTTTGCTTTTTACATTCTTTTCTATTTTTCTTTTTTCCTTATTGCACTCTTAGCTTCTTCTTGATTGCTTTTTCTTTTTCTCTTTTTTTCCTATACTGTGTTCATTTGTATTAGTTTTTATCTTCCTCTAAAATAATCTTTATAATAATTATTTCTAAAAAAAGAAAAATGATAAAACAAGGGCAGCACTGGTTCTGAATCTGAAGCACGCTGTTGTTTCCCGTGATGCTGTAGGGCTTTTGGCAGGCTTGACATGTTGAGCCAATTAACTTTAATCAGTTCAGCTACTGCTCCATAAAAAAAATCAGAGAGGACAGATTTGCTGCATTTCCTCTGAAGTTGAGATTCAGGGAGGTAGTTCCCCTTTGGCAGGAGCCCACAATCCTTCCTGACTCCTGAGGTTTCTTCAGATCCTGACACAGGAGCATTGTGGCATCTTTCTGCCTTCCCTCTGCTGCTTTCTAGCAACTCAGAGGGTGGCTTTGCTGTATCCCTACAAAAAAACCACTTTTTATTTGTTTTTCCAGGGAAAACAATCAACAATTGGAGGGAAGAACAAGGAAAGGGTCAGTATGCCAACTTTTGACCTCCACACACCTGGCCAAACTCAAGGAAGCAAAAACTGTCCCAAATTTAGAAAAGTATCTTTAGCATTGGTAATCGGGATACAGGAATTCCCAACCTTCATTTATAGTGAGTTAATTAAGATAGAATCTAGCTAACCGCCATTTCTGCGCATCATCTATTAGCCAGTTTGAGAGAAGAAGAATCTTAATGCAGCAAAAATGCCTCTGGTGCCATTTTCCTGCTTCTCCACTCACAGACTGTGTACCATCATTGTTTTTAAAGAGAGGGAATATAGCATAGATATGCCATTTTGACTTTCAAAACCATCCAATGCACTAACGGAGAATTGAAGAAATCAATTTTGGCATGAAATGTGAGCTGAGCGCAAGATATAGCCAGCTTGCCACACCCTGAGTTCTGTAAGTGGGTACTGGGAGAAGTCAATCACTCTGCCTCTTCTAAAAATAAATCATGTCTACTAATAACAGACTCATAAGGCTCATTATCTATGGATACTCTAGATTCCTCTTGTAGCCAAAAGAGCACTATCTGGACACACAAGATAGAAATTGGCTATTGTGGAAGTTCAGAGTTTTGCAGAACACCTTTTAGAGAAGGAAAACTAACCTGAATGGAGAGAGGAAGAGAAAGAAAAGGAAAACAGAACATTGACAGATACAAAGTGAACCTATAATATTGTTTAGCTGTTGAACCAGAGAAACTATTGGAGTGAATTTTCTTTCTCCTGAAAAACAGCATGCCAAATTGAGATTCCCTGTGAAAGCATTCTATGTTGCAATATTTTGTTGGCAGTTCTGCTTTGTATTTATATATATGCACCTATTTAAAATTATAAAACCATGCATGTCCCAATCCACTTTCCCTGAATTACCATTTCCTATTCATGATTTGATAACTACTTAGGTTTTTCAAATCCTGATTGCTGATTCAGATACACACACACATATACATGTATATGTACATACACGTACATTACGGATTGTATTGAGCAATTGTTCTAACACATGATACAATAACATGGACATTATATGGCATATTGGTGATCTCTTTTTCTTAGTCTGGGTTTGCTTCTCCAATTGCAGAGAATAATCCATCTATCTGCTGATTCAAATCACGTGTTTCACTTGCTTTGGTTTAAACCACAGTGCACATGTCTGTACTGAATCAGAATGCTTGTTTTACTAAATAAAATTAATATAGACACTTACAGTATGTTGCCAATGACTTCATCAGGATCATGGAACAGACAAACCAAACTTTCAGTGGTCATGAAAAGGACACAGGCTGTGATGCAGCATAAGAAAGGCTACAAGCAATTTTATCAAGGTCTTGAAGCTCTACCCTTTTTGTTTGTTGCATGTCAACATCATATGCAGGGTTTAAAGGTAGTCCTCAATTTCTGTTCATAATGGGGACTGTCCATCATGGTCATAAGTCATGATGGTCATAAAACATGACTGACTCGATTTTATGACCTTTTTAGTGGCAAATACCACATCGCAAAATGGTTGCCAGGGTCAACAAATGAACAAATGGTTCACTACAAGGTGTGGTTTTGCCGATAACTGAAAGTAAATGCTGGTTTTAGGCAAAACCATCGTAAAATGCAGTCATGACCACAGAATGCTCCAAACAGCCATAAATGCAGACCAAATTTCAGTCATGTGACTGAAATGGTGGGTGACTGTTGGAACTTTGGAACTTTGTATCCGGCTCATAAGTAGCTCAAAAATAGTTCCATATAATAACTTCAAACAGTTGCAAAGTGACCAGTTTTAAATCAAGGACTGCCTGTCGATTGCACTCGTATGATAACCATCCTGCACTTTTTGGCACACAGACCTCAACTCTGGGGCAATGATGCAATGATAATAATTTGTGGGACTGCATCTTTCCCACTTTTCATGTTTGGAAAATTTCTTGCTCTTCTTTTTTAAAGTAAAAAAAGTACATCTCACCCAGAAGAGACTTAACACACCTATTTTTCTTCTTAATTTTTCTTTTAAAAATCTGTTAACCATGCTAGATCTAGGAGGTCAATAATTCCCACCCCTTAATTAAAATTGTAATTGGGCTTTGTCTTGTTAAGGGAACATCACGTGGATTAATTGCTGGTAGGTTGTTTAAGCAGGGAAGCTGGCTAACGGCTCCCAGCTCCTCAGACAACCCGTCTCCAGTGCCACCATTGGCTGCCTCTAGGGCAGCAATAGGTTGCTTTAAACCTATTGGCTGCCACCTAGAGGCCAGGGTATAAATTGCTGCATTCGCAGCCCTTTTTTTCAGTTCAGTTCCTGCAAGCAATAAACAATGATCTTTGCTGAACTTGCCTCGTCTCATCATTGAAGCCATGAACCCAGTATCTAACACTGGTGACAAGGATGGGATCTTGTTCCTCCAACTGAGCTGAAGAGTCACTAGGGGAGAGGCCGAGCACTCCTGGTGGGAAAAGCAATTCCCCCCCCTATGGTCGGCCTAGCTTGTCTGCAGTCTCCGGAATCGAGAGTTACAGCAAAAACTCTTCGCTAAAGAGACTCTGTCGTTTCCAGACGTGTTGAAAGAAATCATAGTGGATGAAGCCACTGGCAGGGCCATATGAGCCATGTGGCCCACCAAAACAGCTCAACCCGTGGAAGCCGAACACACAGAAGACCCCTATGATGACACAAAAGTCAACAAGCTACAAAGACACAACGACCAGCAGCAACAAAGGGCGACTTACAAGGCATATCCCTTCCTTAGGTGCCCAGGGTGTGGTGGCCACCACCAACACTCAGACTGTAGGTTCCGGACAGCCATGTGCCGGGCCTGCGGAAAGACTGGTCACATCGTGTCTGTCTGCAGAGGTCACCAGAGGGACTGGCCATCGAATCGTCAGTTGGACATCCCGACCAAGAGAGGTACCAGGGCCCCGGGACAGTATTGCATGGGGTTTTGCTCCAGCCGCAGAAGCATTTGCTGTACAGGAGCTCACTGCCCCATTACAAAGTTTAGATTTCAGGTGGAGTTGCAAGGGGTCCCCTGCAAGATGGAGCTGGACACAGGCTCCGCCGTATCTATTATTTCACTAGAGACATTTAATTTTGTAATTGCAGTAAGAGATGGGCCAAACTGAGGCCTTCTGACATTATACTAACTGATTTCCAGAATGGCAGAGTCGCAGTCAAGGGTGAGGCCACAGTAGCCATTAAATTTAAGGGGTTTTCTGGGCACCTGGATGTTGTTGTAGTAGGGGGTCAGCGAATGAGCCTGATCAGGCTCGATTGGTTTGATGCACTAGGCATCCAAGTAACCGGAATCAACCAGATGCAAGTCGCGAGTCTAGCGACAGTATGCAAGGAATTTGCAGATGTGTTTGATTCAGCTCTGGGGACATACACGGGCCCGCCAATAACATTTAAACTACATCCTATTGTAGTGCCAGTCAGGATTAAACCTTGTAGGGTGCCATTTGCTCTTAAACACAAGATAGACGCTGAGTTAGATAAACTTGTTGAACAGGGCGTACTGCAGCCAGTAGATGGGGGTGAATGGGAGACCCCAATTGTAATGCCACTAAAAGCCAATGGGGAGGTCTGAATCTGTGCCGATTACAAATGCACAATTAACCGTGCACGCAAACAGCATGCATACCCAGTGCCAGTAGTAAGTCACATCCTGGCATCTTTGCAAGGTGGTACCAGGGGGTTGTTTAAAGTAAAGTGCCTGCAATTTGGGGTCAGTGTAGCCCCCAGCATTTTTCAGGGCATTATGGAATGGACACTCAAGGGCATTCTAGGGGTTTGCCCCTATTTTGATGACGTGCTCATCGCCAGTGAATCCACTGAGGTGCTTGCAAGGAGGCTCAGAGCTGTCCTTCAAAGGCTGCGCGAAGCAGGCCTCAAGCTTAAAAAGAATAAGTGCAGTATTGGAGTCCTTTTAACTGAGTTCTTGGGTTTCCGTATAGATGCTTATGGCATCCATCCTGCCGAGTCTAAAGTAAAAGCCATTCAGATGGCACCCAGCCCCAAAACGAAGGGAGAGCTGCAGGCATTCCTAGGCCTCCTAAATTTTTACCACATGTTCCTTCCTAACAAGGCTGCAGTGACAGAGCCGTTACACCGGCTCTTGGACAAAAATGCTGCATGGAAGTGGACTAGTGTTCACGAAAAAAGTTTTCAGGAATTGAAGGCTCTTCTGTCGGTCAGTTCCACGATCACTCATTTCAAGGAATCAATGCCAGAATGTATAGCATGTCATGTGTCTCCATATGGGATGGGGGCAGTCCTAAGTCACTTAGAGAGAGATGGAACTCTAGTTCCAATTGCTTTTTATTCAAAGACACTGTCCTCCACCGAGCGTAATTACGCTCAAATCGACAAAGAGGCACTGGCTATAGTAGCTGGGGCAAAAAATTTCCACAACTACTTATATGGCAGGGTCTTCACAGTCTTCACAGACCATAAACCGCTATTGGGGTTATTCACTGCAGATAGGCAGACACCCCACATCTTATCCCCTAGGATGCTAAGATGGTCCATTTTTTATCAGCTTACAGCTTTAAGCTAATTCACAAACCCGGCAAGGATATGGACCGTGCAGATGGCCTGAGCAGGCTTCCACTACCGCAAATCGAACCAGATCCAGCCCCAGTGGCCCGTGTTTTGTCCATTCAGGACTTGCCGGAGTTTCCCCTCCACATGGGGGACATAGCTGCTGAAACGGCAGCAGATAAGAATCTAAGCAGAGTGCTGTCTTGGGTACACACGGGGTGGCTAGATAAAAGCCCAGGTCCTGAGTTTCAGAGCTATTTCACAAGGAGACATGAGCTCTCAACTCATAAGGGTTGTATTCTTTGGGGGAACAGGGTCATAGTTCCCACCTCATTAAGGGACAGGGTTTTGCAATCGCTTCATGAAGGTCATCCGGGTATTGTTTGCATGAAAGCTTTGGCAAGAAGCTATTTATGGTGGCCAGGATTAGATAAAGCCATTGAGGTCAATTTTTGTTTATAGGAATTAAACTACCATTTCCCTCTTATTCTGAAATGCCTCAAAGTACAGATAATCGTCAACTTACAAGCACAACTGAGACATTTGTTAAGTCAGTTTTGCCCCATTTTATGACCTTTCTTGTCACAGTTGTTAAGTTAATCACTGCAGCTGATAAGTTAGTAACACAGTTGTTAAGTGAATCTGGCTTCCCTATTGACTTTGCTTGTCAGGAGGTCACAAAATGAGATCACATGAACTTGGGACATAGCAACGACCGTAAATGTAACCCAGTTATCAACTGTCTGATAACATGACCATGGGGATGCTTCAAAGGTCATAGTTGTGAAAAAGGTCATAAGTCACATTTTTCATTGCTGTTGTAACTTTGAACATCACTAAATTAACTGTTGTAAGTTGAGGATTCTCTGTATAGAATTAGGTGACTTGCAGAAATTGGGAATAAAGACAATAAAAGTAAGATAGAGGAAGAACATTAGATGCCCATATAGTTTTTCAACAGTTCAAGCTGGATGGAGAATAATTTAACAAGGTAACAGAGGAAATGCTTTGTTGTGTAGCCTTAGACTCTAATGTTATGCATACTTAGTTGTAAGTAGGACTTGCTGAACAAAGTAGAACTTTGTCTGAATAAGCAGGCACAGGCTTTATTACCTAGTAGGAATTTGGGAGCAAAGCTGTGATGGTAGCTGTTTGCCAGGGGGTGCCTGAATCAAAGTCTTCCTGGCAGGAATGAAGCAATTTAATCTCCAGGGGGGAAAAAAACCTCAGTTCAGAATAACATGGGGAGGGGGGACTTCTTAATACTTTTTAATGGGGATAGAAAACATAACTTATAAAATCCTGGGAAGCAGCTCAGCTATAATCTGAATTCATGCTGGACAAAAAGAGGACCATCTCCCTTCTATTTTGCTTGCACTAATATGCCAGTGTTTCCAAACAGTGCCCTCAGTGTATCACTGTTCCATGAATAGCTTCTCAGCTCTGTGTTATCCTTTGTGTTCAACAATCATTCTACTGTACTTTGTTAAATCCTTTCATTTATTCCTTTTGGCTCTATTCACTTTTGATATGAAATTATCATTAGACAAATTCAAACTTATACTGGAAAAGAATAAGGCAATATAAATTCAAGAACCACAAAGAAAGGGGGAAAGCCTTTAGATTTCTTAAAAGAGACTCTACATTTTATTAAAATCCTGCAATGAGTAATATGGGCAAAGAATCAGCCCACATCTCAAGCAGCATTCAATTCTCAGCTGACTTGGTTTTACAATGACATGCTCAACTCATTTCATCTTAGAAGGTGCCTATTTTCCAGTGGATTCACTCACAAGGCAATTGCCTTAAGATGATTTATATTTTCAGATCCAGAGAAGTGAACAGATTGAAAACATTCCAGCAATTTACTATGTGGCTACAAGAAGCATGGCATTAAAATTAAAATAATTACATGGTGCTGTATGTCTGCTTTTTGCTTTTGGATAATGAAAGGACTGATAGAATGTGGAGTTGCTTTGATTTCCCAGTCTAAGACACATATACATTCATTTGCTTCCACTGTTAGATTGCAAGGAAAAGCTTTCTTCTTGGATCAAGCAAATGTTTCCTTCTCAAGATACTTTAAGCTCAATATGCATGCAGGGTAACTGTTCAAACCAAAAGAAGGGAACTGAAAATTCCTATATTGTTTATATTGCTCTTGAATGAAAACCTGAAACAGAATTTACTCAAAAGGACAATTGCTGAGGATGGGTGCATTTTGTTAGCAAGGTTATACTCAAAAGGGGGAAAAAAGTCATGCATTGGCATAGAAAATAGTTGTACTTTGTATTTTTCTACACATCTAATAGTTTAGAGGAATGAATATTTCATGTATCTTTTCTATGAGGTCAGAAGGTTTAGAGTAGGTAGTTTAAAGAGTTATAATAAGGATGGTTAATTTACTAAGAGATTGGCTTTGATTGTGTCTGTGTGTGTATACACACACACACACACAACTGGGATGCAAAAATTCTGGATTGAAGTTATGAATCACCGCTGCAAAAGAAGCCACTGTTCAATTAGATGGGCAGGTTGTCTGATTCTATTAGCAGCTATTAAAGGCAGCTTCACTGTTCAGAGAAACAATCTCTGAGAACATACTTGTTATAAATTAATTTGGTCTCAGAGTTCAGGAAGTGTTTTTAAAGAAAGGGTATAACTTAGTGGTAGATCATGCAGCTTGAACATGAATAGTTTCCAGACTCAAATGTAGACGTTCCCAGAGACAATAGGAAAAATTCTTATCCAAATATCTTTGGATAGCTTTTGCTTGTAAAAGTAAATGGTGAAATAGATTGTTTTGGAAGAAGGCAATTGACAGAAGTAAAAATTGGTAACTGCCCACAGAGCAGAAATGACTGATTATGGTGCCGAGAAGTCCAAGTAACTTTTCTTTCTCTTTGAAAGAGTTAATGATTCTTTATTTTAGGTAATGTTCCTTGTAATGAATTGCAGAATCTTTTTAGTCTAATCTTAAGTAGACAGTGGTTTGATCACAAGGCATTTCATGTGCACTTATCAGCCAATGAAATGATTGAAACAAATTTTAAAATTTATGCAGTTGTAAAGCAACTATAATTCCAAATTGGAAGCCCCTATCCTTGCTTAACAAAACACAGATGCAGCACAAATGATCAAAGTAAAAAAAAGCACTAAAAACCATCCACTAACATAGTAAAGATCAATATAAATCAAAGTTCTTTGCAGCTACTTTCCTAACAGATTGCAGCCAGTAGTGAAACAGAGATCCAACATCAAACTGTCTAAACTGGTGTTTTCAAACTGGGCAACTTTAAGATGTGTGGACTTCAATTCTAATGCTGGCTGAGAAATTCTGTGAGTTGAAGTCCACTCATCTTAAAGTTGCCAAGTTTGAAAAATACTGCATTAAACAAAGATTCAATGACTTCACAGCTAAATTCCAAAAAGACATCAGCTTTAACAGAGAAGGAAGACCACCAAAGCTGAAGTAGGATTTAGATATGGTAAAACATATTGTTTCACATTCTAGACTTTCTAGACCTGATTTAGTTGAGAACTGTGGATATAATTGGCCAAAAAGGAAGCAAACGTTGCATTTATCCTATTGATGACTTTAAATTCTTTAGAAAAATAAAGGTGAATTAGATTCCTTATTAAAAGTTATAAAATAATCCAGCAATCACTAGAATGTGATTTGGCATTGGCAACTGTGTAAAGACAGCCATAAAGGTAGGCAAAATTATTAAAGATGATCAAATATAGCTTAACCATAAAGATTTGATAAAGGTCAGAAGACTAAAAACCAGAAAAAAATTGGGAATTTTGGAAGCTAAATTGTGGAAACATCACTAAAGCAATAAATATGTGGGCATTCTCTGATATTCAATATACAGTAGGATTAGTTGATTAGACCCAGAGAGAACTTAGTAAGTTGGATTGGATGGCAAGAAAACTAATAATAATGCACCATGTCTGTACCCCCAAAATGGTATTGAACAGCTATATTTGCCAAGAGCCTAAGCAGGTAGAGGACTCCTATAGGTGAAATAAATTGTGCAGGAAGAAACGCATGGCCTGAATGACTACATTAAGAAAAGCCAAGAGTCCTTGCTGAAAGAAATCAGTGAAGGAAAGCTCTTGAAAACAAATAAGGTGAAAGCTGAATATAGAAAAGAACAATAGAAAGTCAATTTGTTAATTGGAAGAATAACCCAATGCATGGTCACATGGGGTTGGTTAAGAACAGGAATATTAGAGAAAGAAATGGAAGACTCTATTTTAATGGTTCAAGAACAAGCTTTGCCAATTAATCACATGAAAGTGAAAACTCAAAATGTAACAAAAAACAGCACATCACCATTGTAATCAAAAGGATGAAACAATTGACCAGTTCAGAGGTTGCAGCAAAATTTCATAAACTGACTACAAGCAGCATTATGACCAAGTTGCCAAAATCATTCATTGGAAAAGAACTTGGAAAAAATCATAAAATACAAAAGCAAATAGAAATAAAATAATTGTAGCAAAAGAAAGCAAAGATATTACCAATAGTGATAGTCACCTTTGGTGCAATCCCAAAATAATTGGTGCACCACTTGAACACCATTGGCATTGACAAAATCATTTCAGTCAATTGCAAAAGGCAGCTTATGATATATTTAATATCTGCAATCAACATCTGCCTATCCTTGAGAAAAACTTAATAGGTGGATAAAAATGCCAAGTCCAGTCTAAACATCTGGCTGTGAACCTAACCATAATATGCATTAAATATAATAATAAAGCTTACCAGGTAATTTTTTTCCTCCAGAAAGTCATTTTTGAATGTCCAGGAAATAATTACTATCTTGCAAAGATAAGTATCCTTTTGGAAGAATTTTCAGAAATTAGCCAGCAGCTTACTATTCAATCAGCAGATAATGAAGTCTGATAATTACCATTTCTTGCAGAAATAACTGGGGAAACATTTAACATTAAATCCAATTCTAAAATCCTTGCTTGACAATAAAAGCAATGAGAACTCTTGTTGAATACAAATTTTAACACCCACATGGAAGATATGTTTCTGGGTAAGTTCTTTTGATGTGTACGTAAGTTTTTGAAGTTTTGTATCCAATACTTCCTGGACATTCTGAGCCAACCAAGTGATACTGTTCCAGGGTCTGGAGGCTATGCAGGTCTGGATGGGCAAGAACAGATGTAGCCTAAATACTAACAAGACTGAGGAGTTGCAGATATTTAGGAACCCTAAGACAAGGAACACATATTGGATGTGGTTGTATTTCCCCATTCAGAATTGGTGCATGGAATGGAAGTAATCTTAGATGGACAAATTCTGCTCAAGGGGCATGTGGAAGCTGTGACTAAGATGGCCTTGGACACAAGAGGGCCTTTGCATGTATATATAGTGCTAGTTGTGCCATTTCCTGAACCAGGAGCTCTTCAGATAGTTGCTTATGCCTTAGTACTTTACATGAGGTTGTGTTTGAAGAGCACTCAGAAAATACAATTCTTCCAGGATTCAAAGTTGAGGGCAGTTGTAGATAACCCTCATTTTACTCATGTCACATCAGGTTTTCTTGACCTGTGTGGGTTATATGGAAGTAGACTTCCAAGTCCAATTCAAGTTGCTGGTTATCACCTAATAAAGCACTTTGTAAGGCTGTATACTGTCACCCTGCCTACTTAACTTATATGCAGAGCACATCATGAGAAAGGCAGGGCTAGATGAATCAAAAGTTGGAATTAAGATTGCTGGGAGAAATATCAACAACCTAAGATATGCAGATGATACCATTCTAATGGCAGAAAGTGAAGAGGAACTAAAGAGCCTTTTGATGCGGGTAAAGAAGGAGAGTGCAAAAGTGGGCTTGAAACTCAACATTAAGAAAACCAAGATCATGGCATGCAATTCCATGTCCTCTCAATTCCTAGCAAATAGATGGGGAAGAAATGGAGGTAGTGAAAGATTTTATTTTCCTGGGCTCCAAGATCACTGCAGATGGGGACTGCAGCCAAGAAATTAAAAGACGCATGCTCCTTGGGAGGAAAGCTATGGCAAATCTAGACAGCATACTAAATCTAGACAGCATGCTAAAAAGCAGAGACATCACTCTGCCAACAAAAGTCAAGGCCATGGTTTTCCCATTTGCAATGTATGGCAGTGAACGTTGGAGCATAAGAAAGGCTGAGCACCAAAGAATTGAGGCCTTTGAACTATGGACTGCAAGGCATTCAAACTGGTCAGTCCTAGAGGAGATCAACCCTGACTGCTCTTTAGAAGGCCAGATCCTGAAGTTGAAACTCAAATACTTTGGCCACCTAATGAGAAGGAAGGACTCACTGGAGAAGAGCCTAATGCTGGGAAAGATTGAGGGCAATAGAAGACGGGGACGTCAGAGAATGAGGTGGCTGGATGGAGTCACTGAAGCAGTAGGTGTGAGCTTAAATTGACTCCAGAAGGTGGTAGAGGACAGGAAGGCTTGGAGGAACGTTGTCCATGGGTTCATGATGGGTCAGACCCGACTTCGCAACTAACAACAAAAAGGATAAGACCAAGGTAAAAACAGTTGAGTGATGACCAGTCTCAATCTGTTTCTGTCCACCTAGTGAGACTGGGCAGAGTGGATACATTTCAGGTCCCATCAATTAAAAACAATGTCATCTAGCAGGACCCAGGAAACATGTTATACCCCTTGTATCACCTGCCCTCTAGAATGACATTCCACCCCCCCCAGAGATATGGATTACTTCCACCCTGATGACATTCAAGAAGTCATTGAAGACTTGGCTATTCTCCCAAACCTTGGGATAGCCCTCATTAGATGGGTTTTTGTTTGATGCTTGTCTTTAGGCCATTTAATTCTGCTCCTCTTTTCAATTGTAAAGCCACTCATTATCAATTGTAAAGCCACTCATTATCATATGGCCTCCATATTATAAAATCAACCAACCAATCAACCAACCAAGATACAAGCAGCCAAAAATAAGTGACAGTACAAGTTCCATAGACATGCTTAATATTGATGATAGCAATAACATAATCCACCACACACCTTCCCACTAAATTACAGACTTTATGATATTTACAAATCTAAGCATTGTGTCATCATGTGTAAATGGGACCAGATCTATCACCAGAAACCAATTGTGTCCAATGGTACTGATGATTATAGAACACTTACCGGTTGTTTGTCTGCTTCATGAGTAGATTCTACTGGTAGTAGAATTATAATTGGGTTTCCAACCATGTCAAGTACAACATCTCCATTCTGTACTATGGTTCTCTTCACTGGGTCAATGAATCATGCTTTGGTGTAAGAAAATTGCTTAGCTTAGTTTAGCTGTTTGCTCTGAATACTTTTCAATTTATGTTTCAGAAGGTCCAGTCTTGAATGTAACTTAAATCTTAAGAACAACATCATTTGCATTTCATCGCTCCCCAGTTACATCTACCCAGGTCATCAAAATAGGGAGGGCATGTTGCGGATCCCTTTTATTAAGGAAATAAATTGATGGGATCAAGAAAAAGGGTCTTTGGTGGCTCCTTTCTCTGTAGATAAAATTGGCCCCTACCTTGTTACTTTTCTGAAAGGCCCTGGAAATATAGTTCTGTTAATGTGCTTGGAGACCATGAGGTAATAAGGAGCCAATTAATTGTGTTTGTTGCCACTGGGGGGAAGTAGTGGAGGTATTTGAGGGTTTTAAATTGTGGCTTTTCATTATTTTACACCACCCAGAGCCACCGTGTATGAGTCAGGTGGCCCTATACTTGATTACAGTTGTAATATGTGTTTACAAATAAATGTATTGCTTGATTAAATGTACTGCATTGCAATATGCAAATTAAGAAAAAATCAAGCTTTTGATTCAGGTGCTGTTTTCTTCAGACACTGAGCACAAAACAGTCTGGAAACTTAGAACAACACTTTCAGCCAATCCATTTATAGCTAGATGATAACAATGCTTGATTGCATTTTTTCCAAGAATGCCTGAAGTTCTTTGTTTACTAACTGTGATCCTTTGTACTCACTAAACTCTACTCTGATAAACTATACTCACTATGGAACACCTGCTCTCACAAAGAATTTTAAAATACATCTGTGGTTTGCATGGCAATTCTTGGAGTCATGAAAACACTCCTAGCTATTTTGAATATGCATCCACTCCAACTACAAATATTAGTCCCATCAATGGTCTTGCAAAGTATGTATGAATTTTTTGTCATGGCAAGGCAGGGCATAGGTGAAGGGCTACTATACTTGGCATCTTTAGAACATGTTGGCCACCTGAGCAATTCATTGCTGTTTGATATGTTGACCTATTCCTGATTATCAAAGAACTCCAAGCAGGGTTTTCATTATTACTAATTCAAGACTCCCATCATGCAGCTCCTGCAACACTTGTGCTCTCAGCAAAAGAGAATATACTTTAGTTATATATAGAGTATCATACTGTAGACCAATACTCAGTTGTAACTCAGGATTACAATATCACATTAATGATGTTATCTAGTTGGGTAATGAAATGTCTGCAAGCAAACAACCAAGCCTAGAGAGTGCAAAGGGTTCTATTTCAGTTCTCACCTTGGACATTATACTCAGTCATCACTATTACTATTCCTCTGTTATTAAAGGCTGTCTTAAAATATGTAATTTGTTCACTTTGAACTGACTTTCAATCTTTTCTATTCATCTAATTCTACCAATAACCTAATATATTTCCTTTGTATACATATCTCACAATATTTTACAGGAATGAACAAATTTTTACATGAATAGCATGTTATCAGGTGATTAAGTGAATATGTGATATATTTAGGTGATTTATTTCATTTAATATTCTAACTTTTAAGTGTTTCTGTTTGTTTTATTATTCATTTTGGTATTACAATTTTAATGTTAGATATTTTTTTCTTTCTTTTAATATGTTTTGGATACTGTTTTATTTTTATTCTATTTTAAACATTATAATAACTTTTTAAAAGTATGTAAATAGTGGCACTGATAAAATTACATAAACTGAAATTAGTCAGGTGTATTCCAGATTGAGCCATGGGTGGCACAATGGTTAGAATGCAGAAATGCAGGCAAACTCTGCCCACAGCTAGTAGTTCAATCCTGACTAGCTCAAGGTTGCGCAGTCTTCCATGCTTCCAAGGTCAGTAAAATGAGGACCCAGATTGTTGGGGGCAATATGTTGATACTGTAAACCACTCAGAGAGTTCTGTAAAGCACTATGGAGTGGTATATAAGTCTAAGCACTATTGCTAGTATTAGGTCTCTAACTTTTCAATCATCTAAGCTCTGATGAAAATCAGGAGGAATTTGGTGGCAACTTTTTATACTGAAAGAAATATTAAAGTTTATACTAAAATTGTGAACTATAACTCAATGTGTGAACCTCATAAGGTACATGGACTTCATCAGATCTGTGCACCTGATTTCACAAAAACGTATACCTTTTAATAAAAATTTGTTCATTTGAAATTTGTTCATTCTGATCTTTGGCTCCCAAAGGCTAACATGTCTCTTCTTGATAAAAAAAAGAATATTTGTAGCTCAGGGTTGAACTGTGGGGTCCTTGGTGCTCTCTGAGCTTGGTTGTTTTCTTGCCGATATGATGATGTTACCTAGTTTGGTAATGAAATGTCTGCAAGAAAACAACCAAGCTCAGAGAGCATCAAGGACCCCCAAGTGTCTCTTCTCCTGCAATGTCTTATAAAAAGACTTTCAATCTCTATGAGAGAAAACATGTCAAAGGAATCTCTACCTGTTGTGGATTTCTCAGACTGTTTATTCTACAGATGTAAATAAGACAATTGATCTACATATGCATGATTGTGTCTGTGTACTCAAAGAAATAAAGCTCATATAAACAGAATACCTTTGGGAGTAGCACTGAAGACTGACAATAGTGCCTAATGAAAAATGATGAAGCTAAACTCTTGTCCACATCAGCATTGGTTGAAATACAATTCCTCAAAACAAGTTCAACATGTCCTTGATTGTGGATATTTTTTCTCTCTCTGCAGCTGAAGTGTATAGGACATTTGCTATCTTTCACAATATGTGATATAAGTGTGCCATTGCCATATTGTGAAGCATTACAAGTCAATTCCACTGGTGAATAATGTGTGAGTGGTTGTATAACTTCTTTTCATTGTTTTGTCCCATTTTTGGTACCATCCAGGGAATGCATAATGGAATTTAGTTAAAAAGAATAATAGCTGTGACACATTTTGTAGCCTTTGGGCATTCACAACTGCTCAAATTTTTTCTAGTTGTGATGAGACTCTAATATGTAGGACCAAGCTAAATAACTTGCATTTGTTATATAGTCTACCAATCTTTCCAATGCAGTCTTCAGACGCAGTTGCATTGTTTTTTTCTGGTGACAATGATTTCAGTTAAATAGCATTGGATTCTTAGACAGTCTTGTAGCATGTGGTCCAGCGCTCTCTGCCAAAGCACTGATACAGATGCTACTCTGAAAACAAGAGTACTGTATACTTTATAATGATTTGTGTGTATTTATTATGAGAAAAACTTTGGAATCATTATGCATTTTCTAAATAAGCTTCTGCTAGTTTTATTCTGCTGAAAGGTTAAATCTCAGTAAGGTTAGCAAAATTTTCAATAATAAGTAAAGATAATGGTGGGTTAATGAAAAAGGTACAAAAGTACAAATCATGACAGCATTTTTGTTTTTGCTATTGTATCCCCCATGGACTCCAATAAACTTTAAAAAAAAATCTCTCAACTATCATTGGATTTAGTTCAGTTTCTCTCTTTTTGTGTAAATCATGTACAGTTGGACATGCCTTCTGAAACTTGGGGGTGGCATCCTTCTTTGCCATTATTTTACCTTTGTTGTATTGGAATGTGCCAATGCCATTTTGAAACACAAGTGCAGAAGCATTCAGTACTTTTTTTAGTTTATTCTTGATGATTTCCATGATAGTTAATATAGTGTATAGCTTGTTGAGCAATTGGTAGCTTCCTCAACCAAATATGACTCCAGAGTTGGTGGTCCCCCTATTTTGACAAATGCAACATCCTTTGCTGCTACTACATTTTACAGATATTGTTGGGAATGTTATTTTTCTTCAGCATACGTTTTTAGCTGTTTTTCTGATGGCTTTAGTTCAGCACCTCTCTGAAATTCTGTATAAACCATAATAAACTATAATCAGTAGGACAGAACCAGTGTCCAACTGCATTAGTACACTTTTGTGATTCGCTTTTGCTGTTAGCCATGTTGTTCACTTGATCCTACTTTTATGTGATACAATTCCAGATTAACTGTGCCTTTTTCATTTTCTTTTTCTGAATCAGCAGTTCAATTTCCATCAGCTCAAGGTTGACTCAGCCTTCCATCCTTCCGAAGTCGGTAAAATGAGAACCCAGTTTTTTGGAGGCAATAGACTGACTCTTTAAACTGCTTAGAGAGGGCTGTAAAGCACTGCAAAATGGTATATAAGTCTATTTATCAATACTTTATTGACTGCAAATGGTTTGTGTTTTTACCTGAGTGACAAGCTCTCTGAATGTATCTTAGTGTAGTGCAATATTTTGCTGGTTTTTCCTTTAAATCTGCATCAAGCTCATATATGAACTTCTGCCAGAACAATAGCATAATACATTTTGACCTCTTGCACTCTATATGGTATTGCAATCTTATTTACTTTTGCTTTTATTCTGAACAGTTTATAATATTTCTAGAAGCAATTTCTGTGGAGATAGCAATTTCAAACACCCTTAAATGTTAAATCTTTCTCTGTTAAGAGCTTTTTTTAAATTTCCTCCCGATTTCTACTGACTAGCTGATTTCTCAGTTTAGCATTCATCCCCTTTACCAAATCTGCAATGTTCAGACATTTTTAAAAATCCAGCTTTATTTACTACAGTGGACTTCCTCTCCTCTTTGTCTGAAGTTCTGTAACCTAAAACACTCTACAGTCAATAACAATTCTGGCATTGATTGTTCCAACATTGTTTTTACTATTTCTGCACAAATAAATTGTGAAGGTTTGCTGGGGCAGCCTTTTTATGAAAAGCTTGCTTTGCCTACCATATTGCTCAGTAACATTGGCATCATTTATTCTGAAACTGTTTTGTGTGCCTCCAAACTTCATTCAAGTCTCTCCATATATACATGTCTAGTCATTTGTGATATTGTTGAACACATCCACGTTTCTACTGAAGCTAGCCATCCTACTGTGCTCTACCCTTCTGTTTCTTTACCCACTGTAAACTGTTCTGTTTGATTGCTTCATGCTTTTGTTTGGCTGCCCTTTCTCCCCTTCAGGAGATGAATCTTGGGAGCCTTTTAAAATTATCCCGCTTCATTTCTATTGTTGTGTCTTTTCTGTGATAAAACAAAAGACACTAGAGCCAGAGTCAGGTGTTATGCTGCTTGATTGAAACATTTTGAAAAAAGTCCTGTAAATCTGAAGAACTATGACAATCTAGGCAGTAACAATACAAGACCACCTGCACGTCTAATTTCTTTCAATTTATATTACCACCCCATCTCGCATACATGACTCTCTCTCTCACAAAAGGTAAAGGTAAACTCATTTTTTTTTAAAAAAAAAAACCAATTAACCAAGGACATAAAAAAAAATAAACTGACAGAGAGCCAACTAAAAGTTCACAAACCCTATGGCCATCTCTCAGGTTCCCGACCACTATGGGATCTCCATGCCTGATGGCACAACTGTGTTTTCAGTGACTTCCTAAAAGCTAGCAAGGTTGGATCCAGTCTAACCTTAGGGGTGATGATGTTCTAGAGGGAAGGTACCACAGCAGAAAAGACTCTCCTCCTGGGTACTTGCAGATGAAACTGCTTTGTAGATGGGACCTATAACACATTTTTTCTGCTAGATTTGTTGGGGCAGGTAGATCTAACAGATAGATCTAACAGATCTAACAGGGGAAAGGCAGTCATTCAAATAACCAATCTGCATGGGGAATTGAAGACCATATATCTTAAAGTTGCCAATATCATATTTTTTTATATTTTCCTTCCCTTTCTAGATTGACCTGTACTCTGTTTCTGAGAAAGTACAGCCTGGTCTCAGCTTGCTGCTGTTCTTGAGCTGCCCGTTTTTGCCATTCCCTGAGCAATGACAGAATTAGCTCAGAATTAATATGATTACTCTTAGATTACATCCTATAATGCATTCTATATAGGCAATCAAAAGAGAAGGTGAAAAATAGGTAAAACGCTAGATATAAATACCTTAAGGTACAGAGCATCAAGACAAAAAAAAGCCATTTCCTGATCTCTCAAAGGACAGAGTAGTTCTAGACATTAGGAGCAAATACATTCAGTTTGAAAATGTTGTTAGCTGGGGTAGATTTTACTGAACAGAAGAAGAAGAAGAAGAAGAAGAAGAAGAAGAAGAAGAAGAAGAAGAAGAAGGAGAAGAAGGAGAAGAAGGAGAAGAAGGAGAAGAAGGAGGAGGAGAAGAAGAAGAAGAAGAAGAAGAAGAAGAAGAAGAAGAAGTAGTAGTAATGTTGCTGGCCGATCAAATTGTTTCTTTAATAGTTTCAATAAAGGAGAATATTTGTAGTTCAGGGTTGAAATGTGGTGTTCTCGGTCCTCTCCGAGCTTGCTTGTTTTCTTGCAGATGTTTCATTACACAAACTAGGTAACATCATCAGTACTACTAAGGAGTGTCGTTTGCTGTCCATTTATATTCTGCAGCCATCAGCACTCAGATCAGCAAAGATTAACTCTAAGGTTAACATCAAACCAACAATCAAGTAAACAATATCTCAATCAAGAAACTGTCAAAGAAGCCAGCCGTAAACAGCCCAACTAAAGAATCTCTAAGACCATGCATACCAACTCCAGCAGGACAAGCCACTAGAATATAAACTGACAGCAAATCACACTCCTTACTAGCCTTGATGATGTTACCTAGTTTGGGTAATGAAATGTCTGCAAAAAAACAAGCAAACTCAGAGAGCATCAAGGATCCCTCATTTAGTAGTTTCCTTTTATGACCACGTATATCTTGTCACAATTTGTTTCCAGAAAAGTTACAAAGTCCTGGTTATCATATTTAAAGACCTGTTTGGTTTAGATTACCTGAAAGAATTCCTTTCTCTAAAGTTCCTTTGAGTAGGAATTTTGCATCTCGCAGCAAATCTGGATTTAACTTTCTCTGTTGCTATCCCAGGTCCTTCAGATCATCCCATTTCTTTAGATACTTTTTGTTATGTACTCAACACATATATATATTCCCCTCACACTCATAAGGGAATCCCGGCAGCCGTTGACAGCCGTCAAAAGGCTGCCGCGGCTTTCCCCCCCCCCACTGACGCGGCAAACGGCCGATTCTGACAGCTGTCAAACTGCCGCGCATGTGCAGTACACTGACAGCTGTCAAACCGGCCGACTCTGACAGCTGTCAAACTGACGCGCAGGCGCAGTGCACTGACAGCTGTCAAACCAGCTGGACCGCGCACGCGCAGTCCAGCCGGAGCTGTCAAAGCTGCCAGCTGGCCCCGGCAACAGCCCCGCTGTCAGCCGCGCCTACCTCAGCCGGTCTCTTCCGATTGGGTGCTGTCGCATGGCGGGAGAACTCCACCAGTTTATTGGTCCCGTGTTAAGTTGTCAATGTTGTTGTTCACTATAAATAGCGGGGATTCCCGGCGGTGTGTCGCCCGGGACCTCTGCCCAATAAACTAGTTCTTTGACCGTGCCTACTGTCTCCTGGTCGTCCTTCAAGATAACACACTTTTCAAAAAGTCTAAAGACACATTTTAGACAGGCAGGTCTGAGGATAATTTTAATTCATAGTTTTATTATAGCCATTTGGCAGATAAAATTTTAATCAAAATCTTTTGGAGACATACTATATGAACTAAAATTGAGCCCAATTTTTGTTGGGCTTAAGGAAATAATTGTATATCCACCAAAGGTATCTGGTTAAAAATATCATGCAATAAGGCACATTTTAAACAGGATTGGCCGTAAAAAAGAACTGAGTGCATCATTTGAAAATCTACACCATAATGAACTGCTTCCACAACGTGGCTCAGTGGTGCCAGCTCTGTTTACTTTGGCTGCAACAAGGAAATGAAAGGCGAGGGACAGAGCAGAACCCTCAGACATAAGGCATCACTGTGTTGCCAGAGCAAAATTAACTTAGTGTTTATTAGCATATGAGCTTGTCAGATGCACTTAGAAAACCTGAAGTACATGGCAGAACTCAGAATTTCTTTTTAAAGGTTCACTTCAAGATAAATGCAGGAATAGATAATAAAAGCAAATTCAGGAGGTGACCACTGCATATGATGACAATCCTGCTTATCTTTCTACTTATTAGAGATGAGGAAATGAGAAGAAGAGAGCAGAAGAAGCATAAGGACAGAGGACACTTCCCAATGAAAAGATTCTAATGCTGCCAAAAAAAGGGAATTGTATAATTATTCTCTTGACTAATGGAGAAAGGATATATTATTAGCAGGATGTAGTGGCTGGAATATTAGTTTGAGACAGAGAAAATTCACTCGGCAATTCTGCAGTGCAGCTGAACACATTCAGTTTTAAAATCGTCTATGTCTAATCCAAAAATTCCAATCCAGATTGCAGTGGGTGCTTGGCTGGTGTCAGTATGGATTTATTTATTTACTTTATTTGTATGGCTGCCGATCTCAAATGCATGACTCTGGGTGACTAATGCCAGTGAAAAACATCATAAAACACAGAACTTTAAAAGCGACATACAGAGAATCAGCAGCCAAGATAAAAAAACAACCACCTTACAGAACCACCAAGAAAAAAAAATCCACATAATTATTGCACAGGCTCTGCCGCACATCAAGGTCCAAGAGCTAAGTTATAAAACCATGAAGTTAATTTTTTTTTGCAAAAGGCCAGCTGCATTGAAGCTGATCTAATCTCTGCAGACCTGATGTTCCAGTGACAGGGTACTGTTATGTACTGGGCTCTTTGAGGAATACCATGTGGGTTGTTGGAGCAGCTAATGGCTCTCCAGCAACCCAGACTACAAGTCTTCTGTGCTGCAATTGGCTATCTCCAGGCAGCAATGGTTGATTCAAACCTATTGGCTGCCGCCTAGGGGTGACACTATATATTGTGGCTAGTTGCAGCCATTTCGCAGTACAGTTCCTGCACAAAATAAATGATGAGTTACCCTGTACTCCGTTCTGCGTCTTCATTCCTGTGCCAAAGAACCCGCTATTTAACAGGTACCACAACAGAAAAGATTCTTCCTTGGTCTTGACAGATGACTTTCCTTAATAGACAGGACAGGAAGGTGCCTCTCCTGCTAGACAGGGTGAGATGGGCATTTGTAACAGAGACAGGTGGATTTGTCATACCCCTTTTTGCATTTCCCATCCTGCAAGGAAGGTAAGCCTCACTTACCTGAATTGCACTTTAGTTACTTAGTCCTTGCCCAGCCCACTACTAACTACAGACAGTTGTTTGATGTCAAAATTAGATGAAAAAGAGTTGAACTGGTTTCAACATACTTTACTTTAAATTTCCAAACAATCTTTGACTATAATTTCTTGTTGTTAGGACATTCAAGCTTAATTTCTCATCGGGAATAAATCCTGAAGTACTGTTGAGATAAGTGTAGATAACAACAGTTCAGAGAGCTTGGGATTTTGAAAGAGCAAGATATTTTAAGAACTCTGAATTTATACAATTCTGAAGGATGGTGTGTGTGTATATATATATATATATATATATATATATATATATATATATATATATATATATATATATATATATATATATATATATATATATATATATAAAGATCTGCAGAATAGAAAATAAATACCTTATTGAAAGAGAGCTGTAATCTAAATCAAGGGGTTTGGATATATATTTTTTGCCCGAAAGTTGTACTTTAGGTATTTATAAGAGCTTTTTAGTGCATTAGAGTTTAATCTGAGGGGTGAGCTAGGGATATTTTTGTCTTTTATCCTGAGATTTAATCAGTAGGGGGGGAACGTTCTTTGCAAATCATCTAGAAAACCTATGCACTTGTAAATAGAATGTTATCGTAAATAAAATTAATTTTATGTTCCCACTAATGGAAAACATATTATGGAAGTTTCCTGTCATAATTTCCAAATCACTTAGAACCGGCATGGTGCTTTAGGTAGAGTGCTAAACCAGAATGCCAAGAACAGGGGGGAAAAACAGCTATTAGACCCTGTGAACTGTGAAGCTCAACTGGATGCCTTGGCAAATCATAACTTCGCAGAAAAATTTACTTCTCCAGGGAGCTAGGAAACTAAATTATAACTGAGCAACTAGAAGTCAGGCAGAATATCAGTGTACATAAATATATAAGATTAGAAAGTCTATGTAATTAAACATTTGAATATGCATTTTTTGCATGATCTAAAATTCTAAACTATGTACAGATCCTAACTGGACAGATGAGGATATAATTAGGTTTAATATGTAGAATCCTAAATAGGCTGCATATTCTAGAGCAGTGATGGAAAACCTTTTAGAGACCGAGTGCCCAAAAACCACCCCGCCCCCACCCTGCCCGCCTCTGCTCTGCCCTGCCCTGCCCTGCCTCCTGCCCTGCCCTACCTCCTGCCCTGCCCTGCCTCCCACCCCTGCTCTGTCCCGCCTCCACAGCCTGCTGTAGCAGATTGCGCAGGCAGCTCAGCAGTGCCATGGCGGCCACGCCTTCTGCCCACACCCTGCAGCATCATCTGCATGCGATGGAGCATTAGGGTGGAGTCTTGTCCCCGCTGCCTGGCTGCCATGTCCTTGGCTGCGCTGCTCTGCACAGGCGACTCTCTGGGGAAGTCTCCTCAGGGGGGGCTGCTGATGAGGAGGGGGCCATGGGGAAGGTGGGGCTGGGGTGTGTGCCCACAGAGAGGGCTCTGAGTGCCACCTATGGCAAGCATGCCATAGGTTCACCACACTGTTCTAGAGCTTAATGCACAGTGCCAGCTTTTTGATATCTGCACCGCAGATTCTTATAAAGAAATTAAGGCTCTCAAAAGCAAACATTTCTTTGGAATTTTAATAAAGTTTTCTCCAGTTCTCCAGTTCTAGGCCAATTTGTCATAAGTCTGATATCTTTGAGATATATTAGCTTTCAGGCAGTGGTGGGATTTAGCTGGTTTGCATCACTTCAGCAGAACCAGTAGCTAATTTTTTGTTGCCCAGGACCAGAATGGACTTCCAGAAGTGGCATCCACACAGAGAGCCAGTTGTTCACATATCTGAATCCCACCACTGCTTTCAGGACTCATACTTCCCTGCCTGCACAATTCATGTTTCATTTTAAACATTTTAGTCTTTGTGCCCTCCAAATCTTGGAAACTGTGTAAACTTTTTGGAAATTTGTGGATTGTCACAAAATCCTAGTGTGAATTAGAGGCCTGTACAAGGAACATCTCATCAGAGAAAAGCAAAATATTTGGGACGAACTAAAATTTCAACAAATTGGTTAAAATTTGGGGGAAAATAAACTTAAATATCAATGATTTTTTTATGTAAATAATTTTAATTTAGGAAATGCTTTCAAATAATATATACATTTATCTTTGTGGAAGCTTGCTGAAAAACTGTATAAACAACACTGTTTGAGTGGTACTTTATTAAATCAAGGAGATAACTTTAGGGATGATAATGAGATAAATACTTTACCAAAATTGTATCTCTGATTTTGCAGCAGACAATCATGGTTTAAGAAGATTGTTATTGGTTACAGTTATAAAAATAGCAATCAATGTCTTAAATTCAGCTATAGGTGACTAAGAAAAGTAAAATTATTGTAACTGAATGGAAGTATATCACAGGATGCCTAAATAAATAAATAAATAAATATGTTTGCTATTTTACTGTTTTAAGTGCCACCACAAAAGTAAAATGAGAGCAGATCCAATCTGAAAAGACTATGCAAGAGAAATTAGCTGAACAAATTGGAATTAATGCCATTAAATATTCTTGCAGTTGAAAAGTTTGAGCCTATAGCAGTTATTAATGTTCAGAGCTGTTACACATTACTGATTTTAAGACTTCAACTAGGGATGTAAATATGTTTATGGAGTATTTTATAGAAAGAGTGGAGAAAAAGAATGTTAGATACGTATGTATCTAACTGCGCCTTGCATGGCTCATTAAGGAGTCATTTGCTGGAATATTAAGTGTAGGTATCATGTTTCTTCATTTAATCAGCTCCAACATTAAGAGTAGTAGAACTAAATATGGTATGGAAAAAGTGTGTACCTTAATATATGTAAACTGTTTTCAAGCTTCAGCATGTATCAGGTTCTTGCTAGTGTTTAAAGATCCACTTGTATTAAAAAGAGACAATGTTTGGTTTAGTGATTAAAGCACCAGGCTAAAAATCTGGAGACTGCAAATTCTGGTTCCGCCTTAGGTTTGGAAGCTGGCTAGGCGGAGTGTCCAATCACTCTTTCACTCAGTTTACAATGTCAGTCTCAGGTGACAAGCCAGGCAGTCAATTCCTGTCACAATCAATAGATCTTTTGATCCCTGCTCTTGCAGGAAAATGCTAGGAATTTTATTTGGGGTAAATGATTTCATGGAGGAATTTTATATGCTGCAGGGCAGTATAATACAGCTATTGCTGTTATCAGAAGATTTTTGCCCAGCCCATGCTAAAATGGTAAAATTTCTCTTTTTTGAGTAACATCTGGTAAAATGAACCTTCAAATGAATGAGATTGGCTACAATCCCTTAAGCAAACATCAGTATTCCAACTGGAGTTTCTTCATGATTCAGCTGTGATGTTGGCAATAGCTTATTCTTTTCTGCCTTGATTTGAATATAAATGTGAACATTAGAGTGCTTGTGTTGAGATATTTTCTAGAAGATGGGACTTGCCTGCTTTGCCATCCAATATATTCCAATCTTTTAATGGTAAACTTTACAAACATTCATAGTTTGGGACCAAAATATATACTTCTTAGCACTAAAACTTTGGAGAATTTTGGGGGTATAGGATTGGGGTTTCAACTGCTGTGTGGGTTTTTTTTCTTCTTGTAAAAAAAAATACTTGGTGCTTAGATTGTTTCACTGCTAGCAGATATTTGATTATTTGATTGTCTGCTTGATGTTATTACTATATGAAAATACCTTTGTACCCTGCCATTTTATAATAAGACTTCAACTCTACTTTCACATATTGGGCAGCAAGCTCCATTTCACTCAGTGGGAGTTACTTCTAAGTATACAGGTATAGAATTGCATATTTAATTTGGCTTCTTCAGTTCTGATTCAACTCTGTAGCCTTCTTTGCTGAGTTATTTTAAAGGAGAAAAAGGATATAAAGTTCCAATCAGATAACTATTGGTATGCATTGTACTCTGAAATGACTACTGAAATGCCTACTTTGATCAAATCTATTTGCTCATTGTCAGTCCACAAGGAACTGGGATACCTGCTAACACATCATTAGAGACAGGCACAAAGTATCCTCCCCCCTCTCCCCCCCAAAAAGAGGACAAAGGAGTGATTTACACAAAGCTAACCTATGCTAATTTGTATGTATAAATGCAAATCTGGAAATATGAATACAGTTTAACTAGAAATATAATACAGCTTATAATATTGCCTTTTGTAATTGACAGATGGAAATTTTGTCAATGTGCTGTCCAAGTTTTTTGGTATGGCACCCATTATGCCTATAACCGCTGGGACCACTATGGCTGATTTATGCCCCAATCTTTCAATTTTGATCTTTTTCAGATCTTGATAATTTGTGATCTTCTCCAATTCTTTGTCTTCTATTATACCCTGGAATTGTGTCACATCAATTATCCATGCTTTCTTCTTTTCAACCACAGTTAAATCTGGTTTGTAAGTAGTCAAGATTTCATCAGTTTGTATTTGGAAAACACACAATATTTCAATCTGCTCATTTCTGACTCTGTTTCCACCAGTCTTTCATTAGTGGCAGACTGGTGTGTGTGTGTGTGTGTGTCCTTGGTGCTCTCGGAGCTTGGTTGTTTTCTTGCAAGAAAACAACCAAGCTCAGAGAGCACCAAAGAGCCCACATTTCAACTCTGACATGATCGTTCTTACAGATATTCCAGTGAAGTTATTATTATCAATTAACCCCTTACTCACCATTCCAAGTATTTTTTCTCTTTTTTGCTTTGCCGCAGTTGCAGTCGCTCATTTATTTTTCTCTTTGTAAGCCTACTGTAATGTTATACATAGGAAAAGAGATGAATAGACATGAATGACCCCGCCTTGGTGGTGGTCCCAACTAGGTTGTTAGCTTCATTAGCTGCTCAATTATTCTTATGTTTGTTTTGATGTAAGACATTCTGCATTTCCAAAGAAAAAACTCTACATACAGATTGTGAAGCTTTATCCCTACATAGTACAGGAACATCAAAATTGTTAGTATTTAGTGGATAAAAGTCAGCATTAGGAGGGAGTTTTTTTTTGTAGGGGTCCCCAATTTATGATGACTAATAAGCAAATACAGCCACTCTCATAAAAAGTCACAGTGGGAGCACCAGACTCAGAATCCCATATATGTCTCCCTATAATTTTCTACAGGCTCCAGGAAACTATCTGCTATTTTCACTCATTTCTGTCTGTTTTTTTTTTGTTTTTTGAGCACATGTTCCTTTATTTTTTAAGAATCTCTCTGGGCTATATACAAGGTCCACAGCTATTTTTTTATCAATGAAGATTATGTTTAATATTGGAAGTTTGCTTTGCAGGTTTTTTTTGTTTAAATAAAAATTCTAAATAAAATAAAGATGGATGCAACATGGAATCTAATGTATTCCAAACAGTGGTCAGATTCAGCTGGTTTGCACCACTTCGGCAGAATTGGTAGCTAATTTTTTGTTGCCCAGGCCCAGAATGGACTTCCAGAAGCGGCATCCAGACAGAGAGCCAGTTGTTCACACATTTGAATCCCACAACTGATTCCAAGGGAGTATTTATGGGTATCTTAATACTCGCAGGCTTCATACTGGGAACCCAGGCTATACAGAATCACAGTGGAGGTTAAAACATATGAAGAACGGTTGCAGGAACTGGGCATGTCTAGTTTAATGAAAAGAAGGACTAGGGGTGAGATAATATCAATGTTCCAATATTTGAAGGGCTGCCACAAAGAAGAAGGGATTGACCTATTCTCCAAAGCACTAGAAGGCAGGACAAGAAGCAATGGATGAAAATTAATCAAGGAGAGAACCAATCTAGAACTAAGGAGAAATTCTGTGCCAGTAAGAACAATGAATCAGTGGAAAAGCTTGCCTTCAGAAGTTGTGGGTGCTCCATTACTAGAGGTTTTGAAGAAGAGATTGGACAACCATATGACTGAAATGGTGTAGGGTCTTCTGCTTGAGCAGGGGCTGGACAAGAAGACCTTCAAAGTCCCTTCCCACTCTGGTATTCTGCTATTCTATTCATCTGCTTCAGTTCAGCAACAGCAGCAGAAAGCACAAGGCTCTTAAGGATGAAGAATGTGCAAGTATCTGTTTTCCTTACATTGTATAAAGCTAAGATGGATTTTGGTAGCTTGTTTTCTATAGCTGTATTGAAGACTGACATGTTTTATTAATTCTGAAAATGCACTCTTTGGCATTATTTATATGGCTGGTAGTCGGCCTTTAAACATATGAATTATATATGAAAAGAATTGCTTTCTCTTTTATTTGTGTCCTTCCTTGGATACTGTTTTGTCATTGCATCTTGTTTCTGGCAAGTCAATACAGAAAAGTAAGGAAATAACTCTTGGGGAAGGACACAATAAAACTTCAGACCATGTTCAGAGTATTATGTTGTGGGCTCTGATGAGCAGGAATGAGAACACGCAGATGAGTACAGAAAAACTCATACTTTACCGTATATACTTGAGTATAAGCCGACTCGAGTATAAGCCGAGACCCCCAATTTCACCCCCAAAAACTGAAAAAAGTTGTTGACTCGAGTATAAGCCGATCCGCCGTTCTGCAAGCCTCTGCCGCCAGCAGAGGCTCGATCCGCCATTTTGCAAGCCTGAATACACAGGAATACCCTGTGTGGCCGCGGCTCTCGGGGAAGCCCTGGCTGTCAGCTTCCTCGCTCCACGCTGCCATTCGGGGCCCGCGCGTTCCCCGGGCAAATCGCGGCGCCCAGCAGGCGAGGAAACACGCCCGCTCCAGTCACCCCCCCTTCCCTCAGGAGACGCGAAGCAAGTGACCGCCCGGAGCTTACCGGGGACTTGCTTCGGTGCTTCCAGGATCGCGCGCACCTCTCCCAAGCCGCCGCCGTCCGGAGACCTGCCGAAGTTTGGGGAGGTTTGGGGAGGTGCGCGCGCACCTCCCCAAACCTCCCCAAACGTCGGCAGGTCTCCGGACCTCTGCGCCCTGCCTGCCTGCTTCTTTCCACAGCGGAAAGAAGCAGGCAGGCAGGGCGCGGAGGAACGGAGACCCGGCGACGTTTGGGGAGGTTTGGGCGCCTCCCCAAACGTCGCCGGGTCTCCGTTCCTCCGTGCCCTGCCGATGTTTGGGGAGGTTTGGGCGCCTCCCCAAACCTCCCCAAACGTCGCCGGGTCTCCGTTCCTCCGCGCCCTGCCTGCCTGCTTCTTTCCGCCTCCCCAAACGTCGCCGGGTCTCCGTTCCTCCGCGCCCTGCCGATGTTTGGGGAGGTTTGGGCACCTCCCCAAACCTCCCCAAACTTCGGCAGGTCTCCGGACGGCGGCGGCTTGGGAGAGGTGCGCGCGATCCTGGAAGCACCGAAGCAAGTCCCCGGTAAGCTCCGGGCGGTCACTTGCTTCGCGTCTCCTGAGGGAAGGAGACCCGGCGACGTTTGGGGAGGTTTGGGGAGGTGCCCAAACCTCCCCAAACGTCGGCAGGTGTCCGTTCCTCCGCGCCCTGCCTGCCTGCTTCTTTCCGCTGTGGAAAGAAGCAGGCAGGCAGGGTGCGGAGGTCCGGACACCTGCCGACGTTTGGGGAGGTTTGGGGAGGTGCGCGCGCATCTCCCCAAACCTCCCCAAACTTCGGCAGGTCTCCGGACGGCGGTGGCTTGGGAGAGGTGCGCGCGATCCCAGAAGCACCAAAGCCTCGGCCGCGCACAAGTCCTCGGTAAGTTTTTTTTGTTGACTGGAGTATAAGCCGAAGTGGAATTTTTCAGCCCAAAAAGTGGGCTGAAAAATTCGGCTTATACTCAAGTATATACGGTATTTAAGCAGAAACTGTACTAAGAGATTGGAGTCACCCTGCTTCAATATATAGCCAGGCCCTATGGTATTAACCAATCGGATTAAAGCTATACTTGCCGCCCAAAGTTGACCAATGGCAGGACTGGAGACGTCCTGTCTGAGTTGCTGGAGAACCGTTAGTTCTCCAGCAATGCACGTGGTGATATTCCAAAAGCCCAGTACATAACACAGAGGCTTGTAGATTTGGGACTCTGTCAACTCAATCTTACACTCAATATGTCTGTTTCTTATCTCTTTGCCTCAGTGATGTTCCTTTTATGAAAGAAGTCTATTTGTATGACCCCCCACTGCTTTAACTGCTGAAAGAGGCCCACAGAAACAAGTTAAAGCAGAAGTGTAATTTAAAACAAATATTAAAATATTATTAAACCAATAAGCAATACTTCATAAAACAAATATTGAAACAATTGAAAGGCACAGTTTTGTTTTAGCAAAAACTATTTTGAATACCCTTCTGAACTGAATATTTAATAATAATAATAATAATAATGATGATGATGATGATGATGATGATGATGATGATGATGATGATGATGGAAGGGACCTTGGAGGTCATCTAGTCCAACCCCCTGCTTGGGCAGGAAACTCTATACCATTTCAGACAAATGGCTGTCCAGTCTCTTAAAAACTTCCAGTGTTGGAGCATTCACCACTTCCAGAGGCAGGTTGTTCCACTGATTAATAGTTCTAACTGTCAGGAAGTTTCTCCTTAGTTCTAGGTTGCTTCTCTCCTTGATTAGTTTCCATCCGTTGCTTCTTGTCCTGCCTTCAGGCACTTTGGAAAATAGCTTGACTCATTTTTCCTTGTGGCAGCCCCTGAGATATTGGAACACTGCTATCATGTCCCTCCTCATCCTTCTCTTCATTAAACTAGACATACCCAATTCCAGCAACCATTCCTCCTATGTTTCAGCCTCTAGTAGGTTGCCCTTTGATAATTTGCAGGGAGCATTTGATGGGAGTAAGTAGTCCTGCAAGACAATTGATTCTAAGCTGTTTAAAGGTTGGAAAGATGAAAATCAGATGCAAAAAAGCCCAAGGCCAGATAGATTAAAATTACAATTCTGTAGATTCAACTTCCCACACTCTTCAGAGAAGCAACCAGCTCTCAGGATGCAGAGATGGAAAAAATGGTAAGATTTGAACCTGGGGAAAGGCATGGCTTGAGACTTATAGTTAGCAAGTTCTGGTTATTTTCTGCTCTAATTAGATATTGTCTAAAATCTATAATAAAGCAATGTTATCAAAAAGCAATGTGTTGTTGAATCTTTCTCTATCAGGCTTAAAGGTGAAGCAATGGTCTAATGCAGGGGTGTCAAACTGCTGGCCCGTGGGCCGGAGCATCATGGAGAAACTGCACCCATCCCATTGCCGGCAATGGGAAAAAGTTCCGATACGTCGCACGACGTCACATGATATCGCAAGTTTGACATGTCTGGTCTAATGAAATGCAACAATATTGTGAGTATTTTGCCTGGACTCAAAAGGCAGCTGGTAAAGTAGCACCTCCAGACCTGAAATCCATCAAGTCCTCAAGAAGATAGCATGATGAATGGGGCTGAAAGCTATTGAGAGATCCAGGAGTAACACAGCTGCATTCATTGTCTAATCCAGAGAGTATTTGTCATTCTTGAATGTACAGGTAGCCCTCAACTTACAACAGTTCCTTTAGTGCAGGGCTCCCCAACCTGTGGGTTGAGGCCCGGTAGTGGGCTGTGGCCTGCTGGCCACTGGGCTGTGGGACAGATTGGCCAGTGTGTGCACATGTGCATGCACACCCCCTCACTTGCGCTAGCACTGTGGCCACAGGGTGCAAAATGGCCACTACCACGCTGTGGGGTGCAGAAACAAGGTGCTGCACCACACAAGAATGGGGGTTAGTGAGTATCACGTGGGTGCTAGCCCCACCCATTTGCAGCACAGGTGTGCTTGCAGGACTGTGTGCATGCCTGCACGCCTGTAAAATGCTTCCCCCTCCCTTTCCCTCTGGTTCACCAACCAAGAAAGGTTGGTGACCTCTGCTTTAGTAATCATTCAAAGTTACAATGAAACTTTTTCACACTTTTCACACTTATGAAAAACATCCTCATGATCATGTGATCAAAGTTCAGATGTTTGCTAACTGGTTTATACTTATGACTGTTGCTGTGTCCCAAGGTCATGTGATCACCTTTTGCGACCTTCTGACAAGCAAAATCGATGGGGAAGCCATAGTCACTTAACAGTTGTACTCCTAATTTATCAACTGCAGTGATTCAGTTAAGAACTGTGGCAAGAATGATTGTAAAATGGGGCAAAGCACCCTTCAGAAATTTCTCAACAACAGAAATTTTGGGCTCAGTTGTGGTGGTAAGTCGAAGACTACCTTTAATTGAGTATCTTTATAAAGTGAGAGTAGAGAACTGCTCAGTTGACCTTGGACTGCTTGTTGTACAAACTATTCAGGGTCAATTATTTGTTGAACAGGAATCAAACACATGAGCTTGGTTATGGACTGGTGTGTATTTAGGTTGGTGATAGTACACACATCAAGATAAGTTTATTTAATTTTTTCTTAAACGCTGAATGAGAAAACTGTGCAATTCTTATGCTACTAATGAGAATTACTTTTTTACAATGTTTCTTTTATGTCCCCCCTTCTCTGTTTTTGGAGAAGGATTATAATTTCTCTGGAATTCAGGAGGAACAGGTGCAATTCACATCATATTTTTAAAAAGCTGTCAGTATCCTGTTTGCACCCTAAAATATTCCTGCTGAGACTTATACTTCTGGAAGGAAAATGGTTTCATGACGAAAACTCTACTTACTGAGGGTGGCACATACTAATATGGTGGTAGAAAAACTGCCTTTATCAGGATAAAGGAAACGATCCAGATACTTTTTAAAGTTTCTATGCCCATGATAGATTTATACTGCTAATTACAGCAACAGTGTAAAAATCCACGGACGTTGCCTCTTTCACCCCCATCAAAAATCAGTACGTTCTCCTTATTAATTAAATTACATTAAATATAGAACAATCTCCATTGCTCAGTTTTTATTCCACTCATTTCACACTATAACAACTCATACATACTAATGAGGATGAGTCTGTGGAGCTTGTGGGTTGAAATCATTTATTCAGTAGTAGGAATAAAAGATAACTCAGGTTTTACACACACACACACACACACACACACACACCAATGACTTTACACACAGTTTGGCAAGATTTATACCGGACTACAAATAAGTAACAATATATTAAAGAACAAGCTTGTCACTGGAAAGTTCACAAGCTTCTTCTTGTTTCTGTTCCATGAGAAGTCTTGGAAGGGGGATTAGGGAAAACTGGCCCTACTATTTAAACTTCTTCCTTTTGTGCTGCCTCCACTGATTCAAAAAGATCCTCTCCAGACAGAAACTAGGGCAAAGTTCTCATCAATGATTAAAAGCGCTCAGCAATGATCAACCAGCAGATGCACAATATATCCTTACAGTTTGCACTAAAGCACAATGCCCTATACTTAGGGGGCTTCCAAACAATGTTTGGCATGAGATCATCTGCAGGCTAAGCAAAGGCCCGCACCTGTCTTCCTCCTCTTCCCCTCCAAATCCTATGAGAAACAAATCCCACATATTTTTTGCAATACAGGCTCCATTGGCGAGTTCTCTTCAGTCTAGTGAATCTCATACTGGATTAATTACAGGGCAGAAATGCTGAAGAACAATTCAGACAAAATCAAGCATGTTTTAAAGCCCTGTAAGTTTTAGTGGCAACATGAAGCCAATGTTTCAAAATCCTCATTTACTGAGATCATTGGGGCTTGAAGCTTATAAATGTTGTGTCATCTTCTTGATCTTCAGAGACACATTTTTTATGTAATGCTACATATTTCATTTGGGCTTGAACTACAGAGTACAAAGCAGTTCAGAAGCAGACAATCTACAAGAGGTATGGATTACATTTGCTCAATGCCTTTTTTCACCATGCTGGTTGAGGGCAATAGGAATTATAATACAAATATGCCACTGTGGCAATATTAGTATAGACATCCACTGTTGTAAAGTGAACATAGAATAAGGTCATATGTATCCAGTCTTATAGTTGGTCTAGCAGTCTAGCGGTTAAGGTGCTGAATTAGTAGCAATGAATCTATGAGTTGTAGTCCTTCCTTAGGCACAAAGCCATCATTTTCACTCAGCCCTAGACAGAAAATAAACCCCTTCCAAAAATGTTACCAAGAAACTGCATGGACATGCAGTTGCTGGGAATCAGGAGTGACTTGAAAGTAAAATACATTAGTTACTAAATTGAGGAAATTGATTGCATTTTTTAAAAAAAATCTTTCCAAATTATATTAAGAAAAAAGTGGCCTCTCTTTCTCTCCTTAAGATAATGCCTTGAAGCTTAACTTTTAATTCTGCAAGGATTGTACATTTCCTATAGCATGCCTTTTATGATTAATAAATCTCACTCAAGGAGTGAAATGCACAGATTCAACCCAGTTTTTCTATCATGATTTATTGTACACATCAAGTTAAAATTCTGATTTATCATCATGGCAATAAATCTAAGTAAGCTTCAGACTTTCCCCATCACAGCCTCGAAGATGCTTAAACTTTCACTTCCACTTGTTGAATGATCCTAATTTCATTTCACGTGTGGTGAATTTAATGTTGAAACGAGCTAGCTTCATAATCTATATTTTGAATTTGGTTTCTTGCAAATCAACGTTAACATTTGAAGGAGGCAATAGATATGATCAGTCAAATATGGAGAAGAAGCCTACTAGAAATCCCTTCCACAATTATCTCAAAATAAGAGAAGGAGCCGTGAGAACATGGTTGGTTCCCTTTGACTCATTCCTGTTAATGGAAGTGGAGTAGCATTTAAGATTAAAGAAAGGATCTAAATTGGGACTTCCGGTGGCTGCGCGGCGCCGGAGACAGCCTTCCCGGGCTGCCCGCGGCTCAGCTGAGTGATTTTCGCCCGAAACAGCGCCGATCAGCTGTTCGGGCGAATTTGAAGCCCCCTCCTCGGGAGAAGAGGAGGGGGTGAGGCCCCAGGTAGGGGTCGAGTTCTCCGGGGCCGCCTGAGCTTGCAGCTTGGGCGGCTGAAGGATCGAACTCCCCCGTAGCCTGGGTCGCTCCCAGCTGGCCAGCGCCTCTGCTCCTGATTTCATGGAGCAGAGCCAGGCGTCTGCGACCACCCCTGCCTGAAGGAAGGACTATGGAATAAAAAGAGCAGGCAGAGCGGTACAAGAGGAAAAGGTGAAGAGGATTATTTTATTTTACTCTCGAGCTTGATGGACTTTTTAAACTTAAAGTGAAAGTGCATCACAATTGAAAGTAAAAGATGGCGGCTAAACCTCCCCCTAAAACTCTTCGGAGTGCTGGAACTTCTCCGGTGCAACAATCATCATTGCAGGCATTGCATCCTCCGGATGTATTGACATCGAAGGATTTACAAGATGCTCTTGAAAAACATACCCAGGTAATTTTGGAATCAATGGGTGATAAATTTGCACAGATGGAGGAGAAATTGGAGAAGTTGGAGGAGAGAATGGAGGAGAGGATGGAACAGAGGCTCAGTGTGATGAAGGCAGACATTTTGGCTTCAGTGTATAAAGTGGCTGAATGTGTGGAAGATTTGGATGAAAAAGTGGAAGATTTGACTCAAAAGAATGCCATATTAGAAGCAAAAGTATTGGAGAATGAAGAGTTAAGAGACAAAATGGATAGAGAATTGAGTCTTGTTCAATATTTCCAGATGCAGTTTGCTATTAGAATCAGAGGTTTAAAGGAGAATATTAAGGAAGATCTAAAGCAGCTGGTTTCTGAGGCTCTCGAAGTGGTATTGAAACAGCCAGCATCTGAAATAAAAGGAGGCATGGATAAAGTGTTTCGTGTGAACTCATGGATTGCTAGACAGAGAAAGTTGCCTAGAGATGTGGTGGTTTATTTTGCAAAAAGGGAAATTAGAGATGAAGTTATACAAGCTGCCTATGATACTAAAGTCGTGATTGCTGATCAAGAAGTTCTGGTTTTAAAAGAAATTCCTCCAAAGATTTTAAGGAGAAGGAAGGATTTTACATTTCTTGTGCAAGAGCTCAAGCAACGAGATATAAGGTTCAGATGGGAGATCCCAGCTGGGTTGATGGTGATGCATGAAGGTAAAAGGTACCGTCTGGTTACTGTGATGCAAGCGCGTGATTTTTACAATAAAGTTTTAAAAGCAACCCCATTAACACTTTTGGAAGCTGCAAAGGGATCTGGAGAAGGAGAACATCAAGAGGCTGAAGATGGACAGACAGAGGAGAATGGTGCTGGAGGAGATCAAGTTATAACACCTTTGGATGATCCCAGAGAACAGAGGGTGACGCGTGCTGCTTTAAAACGATCAAAAAAGATAAAAGAACAAGATCAGCAGAAGTCTATGGAACTTTCACAACGTACTTACAGCCAAGTAGTGGGAGGTGGGAAAAGATTTGGGTGAGGAATGTAAAATTTACACAAGCTTGAAATCTAGGAGAGAATTTTTACAAAATGTTTTATAGATGGTATTTAGATCTTAAAACGCTAAGTATGTATCTGAATTATTAGCCTAAATGTTGGAGGTGCGGTGATGAAGACGCAATATATTTTCATATATGGTGGACTTGTAAAAAGGTTAAGGCTTTTCGGATAAAAGTCTGGTGGAACATACAGAAGATTTTTAAACGGAGGGATGTTTGTTGGGAATAATTACAGATGTTACAGTTGTGGACACTAAGTTGATGTTGAATTTAATTACGGCAGCAAGACTTTTGATAGGTTAGTACTGGAAGAAAGAGGAACTGCCGACTATAGAAGAGTGGACTTCAAAGGTTTCCGATTTGGTTGAAATGGCGAAGATTTCGGCCTATTTGAAAGATTACTTGCAAGAACGCTATATTATGGAAGGGAGAAAATGGCTTGAGTTTATCCAGAATAAGTATAGGGTTAAGAAGTTTTATATTTGAATAAGTCTTCTTTCTTTTTTTTCTTTTTCTATCTTAGTTTTTTTTATATATATTTAATATTACTAAGGTTTGTTTTTTTTTTATTGAAAAGTTTTAAAATACAGTTTTCCTTTAAAAAAACCCCCCCTTCCCCCTCCCTTCTCCCCTCCCTACCTCCCCCCTATCCCCCCCTCCCCTCTCCCTCCTCCCTCCCCTGCCTCCCCCCCCTACTTCCCCTCCTCCCCCCCTCACCCCCCCCCGACTTCCCAGAGCAAAATACAAGGTATATATCTAAAAAGCAATCATAAACAATCATATACTAACAATTATAAACTCTAAAATCCATCACTCTCTAGCTTATATAGAGTAAACCAATCCTTAATAATGCTAAATATGTATAAAGAACTAAAATAAAAGAAAACTAGCGTCATTCCCATCTATGTTCTTCCACAATTCACTATTTCCTAAACATATTCTCATTTACCCATCACAAGCACCTATCCCTATTAACCTCTCTAGCCAAAATAGGCTATAATAGATAGTTCTTACACAAATTAACCCACATTAACCCACAAAACTTTCTTCCTCTTCCTCTGTAGTAAATTGTCCATTAATTCCAAATTAAAGATTCTGTTACCATACCTATCATCCCAAAACTCTTAAAAACACAACTACCACTTGACTATCAGTATGTTGTGGAAGTTCCATAGATTTCTACTAGTCCTATTTTCTTTTCTTTTTTGAGCGTTTTAAGGCAGCACGCGTCACCCTCTGTTCTCTAGGATCATCCAAAAGAGTTTCAGCTTGATCTCCTCCTGTACCATTCTCGTCTATCTGTCCATCTTCATCCTCTTGATATTCTCCTTCTCCAGATCCCTCTGCAGCTTCCAAAAGTGTTGATGGGATTGCTTTTAAAACATTGTTGTAAAAATCATACGCTTGCTTCACAGTACCCAAACAGTACCTTTTGCCTTCATACATGAAGCTCAACCCAGCTGGGATCTCCCATCTGAACCTTATATCTCTTTGCTTGAGCTCTTGCACAAGAAATATAAAGTCCTTCCTTCTCTTTAAAATCTTTGGAGGAATTTCTTTTAGAACCAAAACTTCTTGACCAGCAATCACAACTTTAGTATCATAGGCAGCTTGTATAACTTCATCTCTAATTTCCCTTTTTACAAAATAAACCACCACATCTCTAGGCAGCTTTCTCTGTTTAGCAATCCACGAGTTCACACGAAACACTTTGTCCATGCCTTGTTTTATTTCAGATGCTGGATGTTTCAATACCACCTCAAAAGCCTCAGAAACCAGCTGCTTTAAATCTTCCTTAATATTCTCTTTTAGGCCTCTAATTCTAACAGCAAACTGCATCTGATAAAATTGAGCCAGACTCAGTTCGCTATCCATTTTGTCTTTTAAATCTTCAATTTCCAATACTTTTGCTTCTAATATAGCATTCTTTTGAGTCAGTTCTCCCACTTTGCCATCCAGCACCTCCACACATTTAGCTATTTTATGCACTGAGGACAAAATGTCTGCCTTCATCTCTCTAAGTTTCTGTTCCATCCTTTCTTCCATTCTCTGCTCCAATTTCTCCAATTTCTCCTCCATCTGTGCAAATTTAACACCCATTGACTCCAAAATTAACTGGGTATGTTTTTCAAGATCCTTCGATGTCAATACATCTGGAGAGTGCAACGCCTGCAGTAATGATTGTTGTTGCACCGGAGAATTTCCAGCACTCCGAAAAGTTCTAGGGGGAGGTTTAGACGCCATCTTTTACTTACAATTGTGACGCACTTTCACTTTAAGTTTTAAGCAAAATCCATCAAGCTCGAGAGTAAAATAAAATAATCCTCTTCATCTCTTCATCTTTCCCTCTTGTACTGCTCTGCCTGCTCTTTTCCTTTCATAGTCTCTCCTTCAAGCAGGGATGGTCGCAGACGCCTGGCTCTGCTCCATGAAGTCCGGAGCAGAGACGCTAGCCAGCTGGGAGCAGCCCAGGCTACGGGGGAGTTCGATCCTCCAGCCGCCCAAGCTCCAAGCTCAGGCGGCCCCGGAGAACTCGACCCCTACCTGGGGGCTCACCCCCTCCTCTTCTCACGAGGAGGGGGCTTCAAATTCGCCCGAACAGCTGATCGGCGCTGTTTCGGGCGAAAATCACTCAGCTGAGCCGCGGGCAGCCCGGGAAGGCTGCCTCCGTCGCCGCGGAGCCACCGGAAGTCCCTACTAAGGTTTGTTTTATCCTATATAAGCTAGAGAGTGATAGATTTTAGAGTTTATGGTTGCTAGTATATGGTTGTTTATGATTGTTTTTTTTTATATATACCTTGTATTTAGCTCTGGGAAGTCGGGGGGGAGGGGGGAGGGGGGAGAGGAAGGGGGGGAGGGGGAAGGGAGGGGGAGGGGGATTTTTAAGGGGAAAAATTGTATGTTAAAACTTTTCAAGAAAGGATCTAAATTGAATAAATGATTAAATAGTAAATGTTGAGATATGGCTTATCATAGAAAAAGTGCTTACAATTCCCAGGAAATGAAGATATGTTTTGAAATAGTGGCTTTTGAATTTGATAGTTTTTAAAATATGATATGGTACACCAATTCCAATTTTCTCTTGGGCAGTCTACACAGTTTTGCTTATAACAAATATAAATTATTTTACTTTATCTGTAAATGGTAAATATAATTATTTGTGTCCCATGCAATTGCTTAAAAAACAGAATTCCAAAATCTTTTTATACAGTAATGAACCAAGACTTAGACTTGTTATGTACCTGTGTACAGGCAAGCATATGGACAATATCTTTGCAAGGAGATCTACCAACATAATTCTGTATATGTGCAAGTTCCTCAATTAATACCATGTTCTAATCTGAAAAGGATCTAATCTGCTAGTTGCCTAGGCAAATTTCAAAACGGTTGTTTCAAAGTGAATCCTAGTTTTTTATTTGCACTGAATGTAGTTCCTTTATAAACTGCTTGCCATTTTTCATTTCACTTAATTATTCTAGCCATAATTAATGATATTTAAAAGCGACTAAGAATCCTCACCAGGTCTTATCTCGCAGCGATGAGGGTGGCGAGATCCAATTATTTTTCCACCCTCATCGCGTCCACAGATAATCGCCCGGCTGCCCTGTTCAGAGTGACTCGCTCCCTTCTGAACCAAGAGGTGAGAGAGGAACCCTTACAGGGCCGAGCCGAGGAATTCGGCCAATATCTGTTGGATAAAATCGCTCGGATTCGAACCGGCCTGGACTCCAACTGGGCAGAGTCTGAGGAACAGGACATGGACAGTCTTGTCGACGTCATCTGAGAGGAATTTGATCCTGTGACTCCAAAGGAAGTGGACAGGATTATGAGGAGGTTGAGCTCCTCCACATGCTTACTGGACCCATGCCCTTCCTGGCTGGCTTATGCAGGCCGAGAGGGGACACGAGGCTGGTTTCTGGCAGTCATCTCTGCTTCTCTGAGGGAGGGTCACTTCCCCGCCTCCTTGAAGGAAGCGGTGGTGAGACCTCTCCTCAAGAAGCCCACCTTAGACCCAGCTTCATTGAATAACTTTCGTCCAGTCTCCAACCTTCGCTTCCTTGCGAAGGTTGTTGAGAGTGTGGTGGCGCATCAGCTTCCTCAGGTACTGGAGGAAGCGGATTATCTAGACCCGTGCCAATCAGGCTTCAGGCCGGGCTACAGCATGGAGACGGCATTGGTCGCTCTGATGAATGATCTCTGGAGGGCCCGGGACAGGGGCCATTCCTCTGTCCTAGTCTTATTAGACCTTTCGGCGGCATTCTATACCATCGACCATGGTATCTTGCTGCGGCACCTCAGGGGATTGGGAGTGGGAGGCACGGTTCTGCGGCGGTTCTCCTCCTTCCTCCTGGGACGCTCGCAGTCGGTGTTGGCAGGAGGACAGAGGTCGACTCCGAGGCCTCTCGTTTGTGGAGTCCCTCAGGGGTCGGTTCTCTCGCCTCTCCTGTTCAACATCTACATGAAACCGCTAGGTGAGATCATTCGTGGTTTTGGAGTAAGGTACCATCAGTATGCTGATGACACCCAGCTTTTCATCTCAACTCCAAACAGCATCAGTGATGCCCTCGACGTGATGTCCCGTTGCCTGGAAGCGGTCCGGGAATGGATGGGGAGGAACAGGCTTCAACTCAACCCGGACAAGACTGAATGGCTGTACATACCGGCATGCCAGGATACTCAGAACGTTCCATCCCTTAACATCGGGGATGAGTTATTACCCCCTGTTAATAGGGCCCGCGACCTGGGTGTCCTCCTGGACTCACAGCTATCCTTGGAAGACCACATAGGAGCTGTGGCCAAGGGGGCCTTCACTCGGGTTCGACTGGTGCGCCAACTACGACCTTATCTGGACCTGGATGCCTTACGTACAGTCACCCATGCACTTGTGACCTCCTGCCTTGACTACTGTAACGCTCTCTACATGGGGCTGCCCTTGAGAGCCACTCGGAAGCTTCAACTGGTGCAGAGTGCAGCTGCACGAACACTTTTGGGGGCCTCCCGATACTCCCATATCACACCTCTCCTCCATGAGCTGCACTGGCTGCCGGTTGCCTTCTGAGTGAAATTCAAGGTGCTAACAATGACATACAAAGCCCTACATAGCATGGGTCTGGATTACCTACGGGAGCACCTTCTGCCAACGTCAACACCCCTCCGTCCTGTGCGCTCCCACAGAGAGGGCCTCCTCAGGGTGCCACCGCTCAAAGAATGCCGGCTGGTGGCCCCCAGGGGGAGGGCATTCTCAGTGGGTGCCCCAACCCTCTGGAACTGCTTGCCTACTGAAATCCGGATGGCCCCCGACCTTCGCACCATCCGGCGCGACTTAAAAACTTACCTGTTCCAGCAGTCCGGCCTGGCCTGATAGCTCTTGGGGTTTCATTTGTTTTTACTATCGTTTTTTACTATTGTTTAATTGTATACCTACCTTACTCTGTACACCACCCCGAGTCCCTCGGGAGAAGGGCGGTATATAAAAACAAACAAACAAACAAACAAACAAATAAATAAATAAATAAATAAATAAATAAATAAATAAATAAATAAATAAATAAATGGTAGTTCTGTGTTGGAAAATAATGCAATGTCTTCATTTCAAGTCTGTGAAACTTTCCTGGACGTATATCTTCAGGAGATCAGTGATCTTTAGAAACCCAGTAGATGTCTCTGTAAACATTGACTCAAGTTAGATACCATGCTGAAGCTCAAGAAACACATTTGTAACTAGATGCAATACTGGAATTGATAAGCTATGATTAATAATGATTACTAAATCAGACATAATGACTTGAGCTTTCAGGGTTAAGTGGCCTTAACAATGTCTATGAGAATAAACTGTGCCCTCTTGAAAGCAGCCTATTGTTTCATCCCTTTGTATGAATGTTTAGCAACCTAGGAAGCTGAGAGGCTGCAACAAGTCCTGTCATTTAGTGGGTGAAAAATCTTAAACTGAATAATTAAATTAAATGCTTGTGATATCTGCAATTGAACATGCTTCCAACACTCCCCACCTAGAACCATATGTGCAACATTAATAGCTCTAGTACCACATCACCATCATTTTGCAAGAGTCTTTTTCATTCTTCACTTCTAGAGTGTATTGCTGCTTGTGCAGAATTTTTCACTTACATTAACATTCAACCTGTTCACCTGCCTGTGAAATGGAGTTGATAACTTAAACTTCTAAGTGAAGACTTTAAGTTATTGCTTTTCTCTGGTTCCCAAAAAGGCAAGCTAGCTCCTCCATAGAATTCTAAACATTAGAGATTGAAGTAGGTAGTTGCTAGGCAGATTTCTTGACTTTTATCAGTAATTGCTTGAAAAAGTCACTGCGCTTAAAATGAAATGGAAAAGAAGAGCAAAGGAATGTCTTCTTATCTTCTCCTGTCCTCTCCCTCTTGGTCCCAGTTGGTGACTGAAGACAGTACATAGTTACTGAAGGGCAGGATATTTTGGCTCTGTGTATTCAGAATTTTGTTAAATGCTTCTGAATGTTTGTCATTTGGATGATAATTGGATTAAAAAACAAACAGGAACAAATTATAGGTTGAGTTTCACAGGGATTCATTTTTTTTCTTGTAAGAAATGTTCAAAGACAGAAGTTCATGTTGTTGTACAATCAAACAGTCACACTGAACTCTAGAGACTTCTGTGTCCTGGTTTACAGTGTTGGTTATGCTTCTTTCTTTTGAAACAGGGTCTCAGATCTTGGTTTTAACATTCAGTTCAGCCCTTTCCAAGACAATGGTTGTATGTATACAGCAGTTCAACATTTTGTAAAGCTGAGGGAAATGCTAACCTTTGCTATGACCACTGTGATAAAAGCTGCATTCTTGTCCACTTCCCCTGCAGAATTAAAGGTTTCTCTCAAAGGCTTTTGTGGGCACTGAGCTACTTTTTTGTTTTTCTTTGATAATTTTTTTAGCTGGCATTCCAAATGTTCAAGTTACTTAATGGTACTTTTTATATAAGACCAAAGTAGAAATCCACTTGGCTTTAATGAAAAAGTTACAGATTTCATATGTATACTTTACAGATATTGTAGTTTAATTTTTTGTCTGAATCCTGTCAATTGTAGTTTATTAAATACAACATAATTAAGCAAATCATGGCTTAATGTGGCATGGAAAACCAGCCTGCCTTTATAAATACTGTTTGTGTTTGGAAATATGGTTATTTAAAACAACACAACAACAGCCACAGTATTTACAAAAGCAAACCATGAAAACAACCTTAGTAGAAATAGTGACCTATTAGAATTCACCATCTGTATTTCAACTGTAAAGTTTCTTGTAACACTTTTGACACTTGAGAGTTTGGGAGCAGCTGCTGTACCCAGAGGGCACACAATAACAGCCACCTAATCACTTTTTCAAGTTGTGGGGTTTTCTTTTAAAGCTGACAGGTGCATATCTACAGCATTTATTTAAATTGTGGAGAGCAGTTGACAGATGTTTATTTAAATAAAAGTCCTACCTGTTGGTGACACGGGCAACTGAATCTTTATGCCAAATTCAGCTACCCAGCATTTGAGTAAGCTGCTCATCCTTTCCACGATGAAGAAGTAAAGTTGACTAAATATTTTAGATTTCAAAAGTGAGGTAACAAAGAACTTCTAGGTAGAGTGATTCAAGTATTCTGCTGCTGAAGAATGCAGTCCACAATGAAGTGTAATGTTTATAAACAAGATGTGTCTCAGGATGGACAATCTAAAGAACTCACCTCTTATGGTAAGATACAGCAATAGCACTGAGACTTATATACCACTTCACAGTGCTTTACAGCCCTCTCTAAGCAGTTTACGGAGTCAAATACCCCCAACAATCTGGGTCTTCATTTTACCAACCTCGGAAGGATGGAAGGCTGAATCAACCTTGAGCCAGTGAGAATTGAACTGCCGAACTGCAGGCAGCTGGCAGTCAGCAGAAGTAGCTTGCAGCACTGCATTCTATCCACTGTGCCACCACAGCTCTTCGTAATATGCCATTACAAATAATACTTTACTTGGTCTGTTCCAGTTATGGTAAGGTCTTTTAAAAATGTTACATAGAACTGTTTTTTTTTTCAATTTTGGAAACTTTAAGACATGTGGATATCAACTTCCAGAATTCCTCAACCAGTATGTTGGATGGAGAATTCTAGGAGTTGAAATCCACACATCTTAAAGTTGCCAAGTTTGAAAAGCACTGACATAGAACATTTGATTCTGATTCTCATGTGTTATCTATCTATCTATCTATCTATCTATCTATCTATCTATCTATCTATCTATCTATCTATCTATCTATCTATCTATCTATCTATCTATCTATCTATCTCTTTATCATATTTGTACTGCCCATCTCACAATAAAGTGATTCTGGGTGATACACAATGCTTAATTAAAAAATAAATACATAGAAAACATAGTTAAAATGACTATAAAAAGGCACACAAGAGAGGATGATATTAACCACAGTAAGGGAGCTATAACAAAATCTTCCTGATCTCTGGGGACCAGATCCTGAAGGATTTATTGAGATGGAACTAACCTCCCTTCTGGGTGGGGGAGAGATTCCACAAGGTGGGTGCCACAGCAGAGACATCCCACCTCCTGGGACCAGCCATATGTAATTCCTTGGCAGATGGGATCTGCTGCATGTCTTATGTTTCAGACTGGAGGGAGCAGACAGAGGTAAGCAAATAGAAGTGGTTCATGTTATAACCCTAATTCTAAATTCTCAAATGAAATTGACATGTTGGTAGTGCAAAGAGATTATTTTTCTTTTAGGAAACAGTAGTTTTGTTATACTTTTATATGCTTCTCTATTTAATTCTGAAAGCAATATTTTTACAAGTTCTTCACAACTCCAAGAGCTCATTTTTTCTATGCAAAAGTGGTTAGAACTGCAGTGGTTGTGGATTAAGCTGAATTTATCAACAAGTAGTATAGATATAGGGACGCGGTGGCTCAGTGGGTTAGGGCGCTGAGCTTGTCGATCAGAAGGTCGGCAGTTTGGCGGGTCGAATCCCGAGTGCCGCGTAACAGAGTGAGCGCCTGTTACTCGTCCCAGCTTCTGCCAACCTAGCAGTTCGAAAGCATGTAAAAATGCAAGTAGAAAAATAGGGACCAATTACAGTGGGAAGGTAACAGCGTTCCGTGTGCCTTTGGCATCTAGTCATGCCGGCCACACAGTGGCGTAGCGTGGGGGGTGCAGGGGGGGCCGGCCGCATCGGGCGCAACACCTGGGGGGGGCGCGCTCGCACTCGGGAGGGATGGAAGACGCGCCGAAGCGCCCTTCGCGCGGCTGGAGTCCCGCGGGGGGGATCCGGGGCTGAGGCGCACTCGGGGAAGCAGCAACTCACAACCAGCTACTCTTGGGGGACGGAGGCACAAAGCCGGCCAGACAGGGCTCGGAGCCATCCCAAACCACAGCTGCACTTCCACCTTTCCCAGGGCGGCCCCTGCAGATGGAGCGCAGTGCAGGGCACCAGCATGCCCCACTGCCAGAGAAGCGCCCGCCGGTGCGGCCCCGACTCCCTCACCCCGCGGCAGGTGGCGGCGGCGTAGCGGGGCTTGCGAAAAGCGGGGTGGTCGGCGGCGGCTGCTCCCGGCGCCGGGCAAGGGCAAGCAGGGCAAGGTCGCTCCAGCTCAAAAGCCAGAGTTCAGCGGCTGGCGAGGCGCTCGCGCGGGGCTCTCCCGGGGCTGGCGGGCCGAACGGGGACCGGCCTCCCCCTCTCCGCACTAGAGCGGCCCCCGTGGTGGCGGCCCGGCGCACGTGGCTGAGGGGGCAGCGGTGGCGGGAGGGGGGTCAGAGGAGCGAGCCGAGCTCTCCCGGGGTAGCAGGTGCGGGCTGGTGCGGCTCCAGGCTCAGCCGCAGCTCCGGCCAAGGGCTGCCAAGCTCACAGGGCGTCGTGCCGGCCCCCTCCCTCGCTCCCCGCGCCCAGATGCACCCCCGGCGGAAGCCCCGGCCAGCCGCGGTGCATGCCTGAGCGAGACGGGCAGCTGCGCTGGCGGGTCCCGCTCTCTTCCAGGCATCAGAGGTAAGAAAGGGACGGCGGTGCCCCCAGCCGCCCCCCCCGCCGGCTCCGAAGCGGAGGCTCCGCTGCGCCGCCCGCCTCCTGGCACGGCCTCGGGTCCCGGCGTTTCTGCCGCACGTGAGGGAGGGGATGCCAGACCTTCCCCCTTTTCCCGGGGGAGGCGTGGGTGGGGGGTGCGGCGGACGCCCAGGATGCGGGGCTCCCTGCGGCAGACTCGAGTGCTAAAATCCACGGGTTAGGGGGCGCAAATTACTTGCCTTGCCCCGGGTGCTGACAACCCACGCTACGCCACTGCGGCCACATGACCATGGAGACGTCCTTGGACAAGTGCTGGCTCTTCAGCTTTGAAACGGAGATGAGCACCAGCCCCTACAGTCGGAAACAATTAGCACACATGTGCAGGGGAAACTTTACCTTTTTTACTGTAGATATATACAGGATGGCTTTGATTTGCCTTAATAATCTGTTCCATCTGTTTCAAGTGCCAGGGACTGCAAAAAAAAAAAAGCAAAGCAGAACAAATGAAGCAATATGTGTCCATTTTCTTTCTCTCTTAGAAATGAATGAGACATGCTGTTCTACCAAGCAATTTCAAGAGGGTGCTTTGTACAGCTCTATTTATAACTGTAATATAGTAAGTACATATTGGGTTGGTTCTAGATTTGAACCTTCATAGATAGAAGTGTTTCATCCATTTATACATGTGTCATTAGTCTGAATTATTTCTACAGGAATTTATATTGGGCTAAATTTAAGCTGCTTCCCAAAATATTAATGTACTGTATGTGCCTTTGTCTAGCAGGCTGGGTTCCCTGCTAAAGCCAAGAAAATTTATCCAGCCATTATTTATAGTATGTGATACTCTTCCTTTTTTATTTAATTCTTTTATTAGAAAATACTAAACAAAAAAACCAAACACCTGAATAATAGAAAAGAAACCGGTAATGAATTTGATAAAAGAATTCCACAAAAGATGCTAACTTTTGTTGCACATTGATTCATTCTTAAGGAAAATCTGTTTTCCAACTTTTCAAGTAAGAAAATAGCAAGATCATTTCTTTTTTCCTCCTCCTTTCTATGTCCCCACAAGGAATAGAAGTTTGACATCATGATGAAGACTCCATGACTTGCGTTCTTGCAACTTATGTCAGAACATTAATCTAAAAAGGAAGGAGTGGCAATGTGATGTCACTGCATATATGGTAGCATTTCTTCATTACTGCATTGACCTGTGAGAGCCTATTTAACTTTCTGCATCCTTTGCCAGAAGATCAACTTGAACCCTTCACCTACGTCTTCCAGAGCTGAGTTTATTTTATTGTCATGCTTAATATTGTAAAAATTACAAACAGCTTTCAAAGGCTATTAAAATGCAGGCTCATGTTAAAACAACATGCAGTTGATAGAATCGACTTTATCCAACCCTGTAAACCCATCACAAAAAGGCCTTAGCAACATCCTTTTTTCATTTGTGTGCTCCTAATATTATCATCATCTTATTCCCAGCCAATGAATAAGACAAACATAAGGGGTCCTTAGCTGTCACTGCTGTTAAAATAGTATTTTCCCCTTTATTACTGTCCATAAGTAGACTCTGGTGTGTAAAATGTATTAGCCTTTGCTACTCATTATTTGGAAAAAAAGTCTGGTGATGGGCAATCAATGGGAATAAAAGCATGAGTAATAGGATAGGGATGGGCAGTAGTGCCATCAAAGTTTGTGCCAAAGTAGTTTTCTCCGAACTCATGGATGAGTGGATAGCAGTATATATGTTATGCATAGTGATGAAAGGTCTGTGATGTTCAATTACAAATTCTTAGTGAAATTATTTTTACTTCCACTTTTGTCACCTTTCAATTCAGTGAGTGTTATGATTAACAATCAACAATGTCTGGACTTAATTGATTCACAACAGGGAAAATTAAGACCCAGTAGTGCACCTTTCTTATTGGAAGAATGATTGATGATTTTCATTGATCTAACCTCCTCTGTAGGCTAAATATTATTTCCCCCTTTGTATTCCAACCTTCTAGAACAGATTTTCAAGAGGAAAGATAAGTTTCTGAAAGTCATCTTCTCTGTTGTGTAGTGAGTTTTTTGTAGGCAGTAAGCGAGACAAGAGGTTGCAAACAGGAACATTGCTTTATTGAGGCAAACAGGAACAGAACTGAAACAGAGGCTTCTGCGCAGCTACTTATACAGTTGGCCACTAGGCGGTGGCCACTAGGTTTAAAGGAACCCATTCTCGCCCCAAATCATCCAATGATCTTCTTGGAGACAGCAAGTCTGGCTAGTCAGTGGCCATTACACAGACACACCAAGTGAGTAACCTTAAGCAGGATTCAAACAGACAGGTGAAACAGTTCAAGTAAAATCCCAATACATTACATTCTCTATCACTTGTGAGATTCCCCCCCCCCACACACACTTTTTCTCTACATATTTGTGAATTCAATTCATAGATCTTGTAGAGATGCAGCTATGGGGGAAAATCAGGATCTGTTTCTGACTTACCTCTATTTTTACCTCACTGCATTTCTATCTGTCTAGCAAGCTTCAGCTATAGTGCAAAATCATATTTAAAGCTACAATTAACTCTTTCAAAAAAGTATTGCTAAAATTAATCTACACAAAAATTTCCAATTGAAATATGTGTCAGCACAAAAGAGTTTTATAAAGTGACATACTGCTGTGACAAATGGTATTTAGTCTGTAGCAAGGTTATATTTTAAGTGCAGGAAGAAAGTAACTTCCTGAGTGGGAGTAGAATGTTGAAATTATAAAACACTGAAAACTAATTTTATACAGGAGACAAATGTTTTATTAATCTTAGCGGAAGAAAAGTTAAGAGGGTACAGGATTTAAAAATAATCAGAAATAAAGAAAAAGTGATTTTAGGGTATAATTTAAATTTTTATTAATGAATATCATAGACTTTCTAAAAAAACAAATCAAATGTTTTAGTCTAAAAGTATATTTTAAAAAAAATTATAATGGTTATCAACATAAAAAAACTGGTAAACATAAAAACATAGAAAAATGCCAAAGACAGAAAATACCAGTAACTCAAATATTTAGGCAATGCATTAAAGTGCCGGCATCAAGCTCCCTTCGTCCTGTGCACTCCCACAGGGAGGGTCTTCTCAGGGTACCGCCGGTAAGAGATTGCCGGCGGACAATACCCAGGAGGAGGGCCTTCTCTGTGGGTGCGCCGGCCCTTTGGAACCAGCTGCCTGTAGAGCTTAGGACTGCCCCTGACCTCCGTTCATTCCGCCGGGACCTGAAGACCTGGCTCTTTGAGCTTTCTGGCCTGGACTGAGGGTATTAATTGGGGTTTTAACTGGTTTTAACTAGGTTTTTTATATTCAAGGTTTAATATACCGGTAATCATTTTAATTGTTTTAACTTTTGTAATTGTAGTATTGTTTCTTTTGAAAAACCTTGTGAACTGCCCTGAGTCCTACGGGAGAAGGGCGGTATATAAGTCTAATAAACTAAATATGGTTTCCTAATAGTCAAATGTTTCTGACCAAAAATTCAACTGCTGAAAAATATTTAATTCTACAATAAGCAATATTTTTAAGACATAAAAACAAATGTCCAAGAATGAAATAATGCTTGCTATAAATATGATATTGAAAGAAAATTCAAAATATTAAATGAAAGTGAGTTTTTTGTTGTAAATTCATTATTTTAATATAAAATAATCATCCAAAGGAACATTCTAATTCAGCTTAATTAGAGGAAATAAACTTTTGAAGGCTTTCTTAGGAACAAAAAAAAAGTAATACATTCATTTTATTTATTACTTAAACGTAAAGCTGTCTAGCTTCAAAGTGATCTGGAATGCTTTCAATTTTAAAAGTAGAAAACAAGCAAGGATGAATATGAATTTTGAAGCATGTCATAACAATAATTTGTAATGAAATAAGAGCTAATTCCAAACATTTGCTGGTCCTCTACACATGTTAGATTTCAACTTCTGAGTAAGCAATTATATTCATGTCTAGGCAGAGAAAGTAAATAATTGACTTCATCTATAGTAAAAATATGAAAAGATGCATAAATATTTGGGAATCACATGCAGACATATTTAGTAAAGAGTGAAGGAATAAACAAATAAGTATACTGAACTTTGACCTTGAGCACATTTCCAGTTGTGGGAGACAAATATTTGTTTCAATAAACTAAATATGATAAAGTAAAATATTAAGGAGTTTTGTAAGAAAATGAAGAGGTGTAACACTGATTACTCCTTTTGGTTTTCCCAGTTTATTCAAAAGTGCACAATGAATTACATATAGTCCCTGAAATTTGGACAGGTGAAGGAATTGGTAGCTGGTTTTATGGGAGAATGGAACCCAATGACAACAATAACTACAACAAAAACTTATTATTTTATGGAACCCATGTTAATAAAACTAAACTTTGGATCTTTCAAATGTAACTAAGATAAACACTTTAAGAACTTATTTTAAATTTAAATTAGTATTTCAAGAAATTATATTTAAACTATTGTTTTTAATCATTGAAATATTTTATTATTAAATTTATATCCTGCCTTTCCACTTATATAAGGACTCCAAGAAGCTTATGAAATAGAACTAAAGGCACACTACAAGACAACAGTAAAACTGATACAGTCAAAATCAAAATCAAAAGTCTTCAATAAAATTACCCCTGCAATCCAGATTGTGGTGATAAAGCTGGGGAATACATGGAGCTGAGGTTAGTTTTGAAAAGCAAAACTTGTAAAAAAAATGTATGGTCTGTCTTGGAATTAGGAATACCAAGGTGCTTCAAGAAATGCTATTATCCTTGTGTTCCTTGGTAAACTAAGCCAGTTGAAGTCACAGTTCTAAAATGAGGCCCTATGCAATTGTCCCTTTTCACATAATATTTAGTTCACTTTTGCAATTTCTTCAACTGATCTAAACCCATGTGACTCTAATTCTGGGTATAAATCCAGTAGCCATTGAAGTAGTTGAAAGAATAATCTTTTGCATAAGATTATAATCAACCTATAAGACTACCAACATTCTGATTAATAATAATAATAATAATAATAAACTTTTATTGTCAAAGTACAACATGTGTACATTGCGATTAGCTGAGCCTCCCCCCCCCCCCGTGCTCTCTCCCCCCAACACACGGATAGAAGCTATTTTTCAGCCTGTTGGTACGGCTGGCTATATTCCTATATCTCCTACCGGATGGTAGGAAAGTAAAGAGATACCGTCCAGGGTGTGAGTCATCCCTGAGAATCTCTCTCTCTCTCTCTCTCTCTCTCTCTATATATATATATATATATATATATATATATATATATATATATATATATATATATATATATATATCTATATCTATATCTATATCTATATCTATATCTATATCTATTTCTATATCTATCCAGTATAGATATTTATCAGCTAGGCATTCATGTAGAACAAAAAAAGTATAGATTACTCCAAAGTTTTAGAAAATGGTTCTACAGTGTAAGTGCTAGAAAGCTCACAAAGAGGCACATTTGCTTGAAATCATGACTTTGAATGTACTTTTAGCTATTTGACCAAAAGCAATATGATTTAATAGTAGAATAAAAACTGGTGTAAATTGCCAGGTGCTTCAGAAGTTTATTGATTCAGTGTATCTCCCTAAAGGATGCAGCTGCTCACAAAGTTCACAACTAAAACAGATGGAAATAGATGTAACTAATTGTAACTGTTGACTCAGAGGGTAGAAGATTTTCTACAGTTGTGGCATCCTTACTCTTCTTGTCTTGAGGCACAGAAATAGCATTCCTGATGGAGGTTAAATTATGTAGATTTTTGAAGAAGAAAGTCTCTTCTTCAAAGCAGTTGATGAAAACTGCTTATAAAATAAATAAATGAGGAGACATTACCTCTTTCTTCAATTAGCTTCAGTGTCCTGGTGGTCCTCTTAAGGAACTGTGGAGAATCTGATGAAAATATTAATTATTTTTTAAAAATATCACTGCTGAATGGAGAGAAAATAAGATCCCCAGGCTGAACCCCATTAGAACACATCTTGGCATACAACTAAAATTTTGAGAGTGAAGTTTTTCTATAAACATGTTTAATGTGGCATCTGAAATTTCATTCTCAGCAGGATCCTAGGAGATTATTCTAATGTGCAGGTGGAAAGAAAAGAAAGATAACTTGATTTCACATGCAGTAGATATAAGCATTAATTTTTGTTTTCTCTGTATTTCTCTTTAAACAAACAGTTATGTTATACTACATTCAAGAAGCTTAGTTCTAATGAATTCCTTAGTGGCATGACAACAATATTTAAGCTAATTAATTAAAAATATTGATTAGCAACATTAATGTTAAATAATTTAAAAGAATCCAAGAATCTTGATTCCTGGGCCATTCAATATAAAAAAATGAATACAACAGAGAGCTGCCTTGCTTAGGTTAGCGTTTTATAACGAGGCTATCCTTCAAGTGGTCTTTGACTTCCAGTATCCCAAATCTGTGTGGCCATTACTGAAAATCTTGGGAATTCAAATCCACCCATCTGGAGGGTATCCACACGACACTAGGCTCACTTAAGCTTTTATGAGCTATCTGTAAAAGAACCTAGCATGCTCTACCACAAGTTTTATGCTCTGAATCTCCAATCTAACATTGTCACTCATTAGCTGACATTGGGCAATAGAGACTACCTTTCCTTGTGTGAAAAGGAAATGATAACTTCCTTTCCTGTAAAAACATTGTGAATCATAAAAGCAACAAAAACATTAACTTCCTTTGTGGGAAGTAAAAGTTAAACCTGTCTTCTCCCAGCTCTCAAAATTACTGAGGATCCCAAAGATTCTCACTGGCAACTGGTGCAGTTTTGCGAAAGCTATTTCACAATAGAATAGTTTTTCAACCTGGTCAACTTCAGGAAGTCTGGACTTTGAGATGGAAGGCTGGAGAACTCTGGGAGTTGAAATCTGCACATCTTAAAGTTGTCAAAGTCGAGAAACACTGTACTAGACAAAAGCTTGCAGTGCAAGACTGTGGTAACTGTGGTTTTTAATGAAGGAAAGTTTTCCATTCCTGTATTTACCCACCTGTGTTATTCAGAAATCTCATTCTTTTGTAGGATTATGTTGGGAAGAATTATCCTGATGAACTGTGGCTGATGCAATGATCACAAGGTTAATTTTGTTTTCTTGTAGGTAACAACAAAAAAAGCTTCTATGTAGATGCTTCATACCTGGTTAAAACACCTAGTTGCAATCATGTTTGTTTTAGAAGAAGTAAACATATAAAGGGCTGAAGGATTAGGGAAGAAAGGTGGGAAAGAATATTGAGCATTCCAGAAATTGCTATGGTGTGGCATGGCATGGATTGATAATACTGTATGTATCAAGGAGGAGGAATCCACTGTAGTTGGAGATCCAGCAGGATTAAGAATGATCTGAGTGAGAGTTCCACCAAGCAAGTGACTGGTGGAAAGGACTGCAGTTTTCAAATATAACCATCCCAAAAGCCCAGAAAATAGTTATTTTTAATTCTTCCTATTGTCCTCTTCAGCACAGAAGTGAGCCCAGAAGTGGATAGATAAAGCAACTTTCCATGGAAAGTTCTTGCCTCCTTTTCTCACTCTCTGATGTGAATGTAGCTTTTCAGAGACGGTGATGGCTGCAAGGAGAGAAGGCTGTTCAAAATTCTCATCCTTCCATTCCCTTAACTTAGAATCCAGGCCTGGTTAGTTCTAATCAAACATGTGGAAATATCTATTTTCACTGTACACATTGAATGAATTACACACATAATTCATGAAATTTCTTCCAATAAATATAATTTCTAGGTAAGAAATGTATGTGTAATAGAACATAAATGCAATTCCAGCAAGTGATATTGTACTATCTATATAAAATACATATGCACATTTGCTCTTCCCTTGCTGGGTAATCATAAGGAGAAACAAAGATTGGCTTAGAGCCTGTACATTAAAAAATTGCCAAAAGTATTATTGCTTGCCAAAAATTAACTCTGGGCTTACGTCTTCTACTGCTGCACTTCCATCACCCCTTTGTTCCTTGGTCTGCTGATTCTGGCTATCTTAATTGCAGTTTTTTTATGGTTAAATTGGCAGGATTTTAGTTTAGTTTATAGCATTACTGACCAGGAGCTCAGCTACCAAATGGCTTTCAAAGCCTTTTTTATTAAACTGTTATAGCAGTTATATGACAAGGTTCTCCATTGATTCATGGTACAGAGAAATCTTTTAAGCTAACCATAGTCAACATATAAGCAAAGGGAAAAGAAACATATAAGGATATAGATCCCTGATATGTATTTTCAGCACAATATAAACAAGATGGGAATGTACAGACAAAGTAGCCCACTATCCGAATAGCAATGATCCTGCGGGTTTTTTTAGCTATCAATGGAACTTTCATGATAATCTACAGTGCATACAGAAAGTATTCAGACCCCTTCACTTTTGTCAATTTTGTTATGCTGCAGCCTGATTCTACAATTGTTGAAATTCACTTTTTCACATTAATTTATGCTCAGTGTAAATCACCCCACAATGAAAAAGTGAAAACAGAATTTTAGAAATGTCTGTAAATTTATTAAAAAGAAAAAACAACCCTGAAATGTCACATTGGCATAAGTATTCAGACCCTTTGCAAACACACTTGAAATTTAGCTAGGATGCCTGCTAGTTGTCTTGATTGTTGTTGACATGTTTCTACTCCTTGATTGGAGTCAACCTGTGGCAAATTAAATTGGACATGATTTGGAAAGGCACACAACTCTCTATAGAAGGCCTCACAGCTGACAATGCATGCTGTAGCAGAGCAAAACTCATGAAGTCAAAAAAATTGTCTGCAGGGCTCAGAGACAGGATTATTGCAAGGCACAGACCTGGAAAAGGCTACAGTATAATTTCTGATGCACTGAAGGTTCCTAAGAGCATAGAGGCCTCCATAATTCTCAAATGGAAGGGATTGGGCACAACCAGGACTCTTGCAAGAGTTGGTTGCCTAGTCAAACTGAGCAATCAGGGAGTAAGAGAGTTGACCAAGAACCTGATGTTCATTCTGACTGAGCTCCAGAGGTCCTGTGTGGAGATAGGACAAATTTCCAGAAGGACAACCATCACTACAGCCCACCACTGATCTGGGCTTTATGACAGAGTGGTAGAGGGAATCCTTTCCTCAGTACAAAACAGATGAGTACAAAACAGATTGGAGCCCCATTTCCATCTGTCCTGTTTGCCATCGTTCACTCCCTAGAGACTAAAATGGACAATGTGAAATTTGAGCAGGCCCCGAACAAGGAGTATATATTGGAGGTGGTGACCCTTTGAGAGCTGTATGCAACGAAATTTCATTTTGATGTATGCCGATTGGTGTACATTCAAAGTGACAATAAAGTTATCATCATCATCATGAAAGCGTACTTGGAGATTTCAAAAACAAAAACAAAAAACACCTGAAGGACTCTCAGACTGTAGGAACAAGAGCCTATGGTCTGATGAAACCAATATTGAACTGTCTGACCTCAATTCTAAATGTTATGTCTGGAAGAAACCAGGCACTGCTCATCACCTGCCCAATATCATCTTAACAGTGAAGCATAGTGATGGAAGCATCATGCTGTGAAGATGTTTTTCAGCAGCAGGGACTGGGAGATTACTCAGGGATGAAGGAAAACTGAATGGAGCAAAGTACAGAGATAACCTCAATGAAAACCTGTTCCAGGACCTCAGACTGGGCCAAAGATTTACTTTCCAACATGACAATGATCCTAAGCACACAGCCAAGACAATGGAGGAGTGGCTTAGGGACAACTCTGTGAATGTCCTAGAGTGGCCCAGCCAGAGCTCTGACTTGAACCCTATTGAACATCTCTGGAGGGACCTGAAAATGGCTGTCCACTGACAGTCTCCATCCAACCTGACTGAACTTGAGAGGATTTGTAAGGAAGAATGGCAGAAAATCCCCCAATCCAGGTGTGCAAAGCTTGTCCTGTTAAATCCCAAAAGACTCGAGGCTGTAATTGCTGTCAAAGGTGCTTCGACAAAGTACTGGGTGAAGGGTCTGAATACTTATGCCAATGTGATATTTCAGCTTTTTTTTCTTTTTAATAGTTTTACAGACATTCTGTTATCACTTTGCCATTATAGAGTACTGAGTGTAGATTAATCAGAAAAAAATGAATTTCAACAACTGCAGAATCAGGCAGCATCATAACAAAATTGACAATAGTGAAGGGGTCTGAATACTTTTTGAATGCATCTGTATACTAGTTTGTGTTACTAGACTGCCTAGCTGATAAATAGATATCTTTACTGGATTTTCTATTTTTAAAACATGCTTTTATTACATATGTAAACTAACATCCCAGGATATTGGAAAATGTCAGTGCTGTGACAAGCCAAGAGATATCTGAGAGAGAATAGTGTGCCTGATTACCAAAGTAGTTTCTAGTCTAGAAGCAGCTATCAGTTGAAAATCTATTGTTTCTTAAACTCAGTAGCAAAAGCTTCTGAAATCAAACATTTGGCTGCAATGACATATTAGCAATCAATGTTTGAGCAAGAAAAATCATGCAAGCGGTCTACTTCAGGGCTTTTCAACCAGTGGTACGGGTACCACCTGTGGTACATTAGCACCTGGCAGATGGTACGAGACCATCCTCGAAAAGTGGTAGTGGAGGAGGGGAATGAGCTGAACCAGTAGCAGCACTGCACAAGCCTGAGCGAGAGATGGGTGGAGCTGCAGTGCTGTCAGGGCTCAGTGGAAGCGCCAGGATCAGCACCAGGCTCCAGCTGGAGCTCGGCACTGATCCTGGTGCTTCTGCTGAGCCCAGAAGAAGTGCCGATCAGCTGTAATGTTGCAGCATCTCCAGGGTCTTGTGATTTACATTCAGATGCTTGGCAACTGATTCATATTTATGATGGTCACAGTATCCCAGGGTCATGTGAAGTGACCAAAACCTGCTGCAACCACCCAGCAGATGAGGGGAATAAAAACCAAACACCCCACCCCGGCTGCCAATCCTCAACAGAAATGCTCATAACAATGAAAACCTCAGACAGGAGGAAGAGCGCCGCCAGGCAGGCAGGCAGGTGTCTTGTTCGGCTGTGGCTTGGGGGACACTTTTTTCAGTGCCACTGTAACTTCGAACAGTCACTAAACGAACTGTTGTAAGTCGAGGACTACCTGTACTTCATCACTTTTCCCTTTTTTTTGGTCATCAAGTTTTTGACACCTTGCTAGGCGACTGGTGGTACTCAGATGTTGCCATATCCTAAAAGTAGTACAATGGGTGAAAAGGTTGAAAAGCCCTGGTCTACTTATCTGCAGTGTAAAAAGGACATTACTGACTTACCTAAGAACTCTCACTGTATTTCTTTTTTCTATTCTTTCTTATTTCCTTTTTTTCTTATTTACTTATCACTTTTTCTACTTTTCTTTTCCTTCTTTAATGTGCATTATTTTTGCTCTGTAAAAAATCTTTAATAAAAATTAGTTGCAAAAAGAACTCATGGTAGCGGTAATGTCTGCTTGTAAACCAATTATATCATAGCTTGTGTTTTAAAAATACAATTAGATGATCTTTGACAATTTTCACTATTCTGGTTTGACTATCTAAAATAATATTTTCTTATAGGTTTATATGCCCTACTTTAATTTTATTCAAATGACCTTAAGAGTTTGGTCTTTCTCCAGGCCTTCCTTTGTGGAGCTTTTTTCTGTATTTTATTAATTTAAAATTATGCTGTAAGTTGCCCCCGGAGCTGTGATGGAGTGGGTAGTTACATAAACAAATAAGGACAGAAGCCTTCCAAAATATTTTAGACCTTTTTTCCCCATCTTTCAGTGTTAAATGAGGCTGTGCATGATATGTTCAGCCTTTCTATGGTGTCTTTTGGATTACAAATTTTCTCTGCCTTCCACTCCTTGCCAGCCCAGTTCAGAACCACCTAGATTGATCAGATAGTCTTCATTATTACCTATTTTTTACTTGACATTTAAACAAAATTGTAAGAAACATACTTGTGGGATTTCAGGACTTGAAGAAAACTGATAGTTTGCTTTTTCTAAAGAGCTTACCAATAGCTAACACAGAGAACTGTCCCCCTCCCAGGATTCAATCAGTATCATTCCTAAATGATTAATGGCTGAGTGTCTTATCCCACCTCCTCAGATTCCATTGGGTTCATGAATAAACAAACATTCCTGCCAACATTCCAACAGTTCATTCATTTCTATAAATTATTTGCATACATTGTTTTTTTGAATAAAACCCCCCTCTGCAATCCCAAAAACTCAAATATTATATACAGTATACCTTTGGACTGGGATGGACCTGGGTACAAGCCACAGTGGAAGAGTGGCTTGGCTCTACATCGGCAGCCCCATAGAGGTGGGAGCTCTATGGGACATGCCCCACCCAGGGTGTATATTTTGGACCACCCTCGGGAGCAGATTCACGACCCATCGTGAGAGGACGGGTTGTGGTCTGCTCCTGGGAGCACCCAACCGAGTGGTAGTAAGTTGGTTGATGGTCCAAATGTTCACTCCCTACCCTTCTATCCTCCTATTGGACTTTTCAATTACGGGACTGCCTTCCCTGGACTCTTTCGGACTTCATGTATCGATATACCAGCACGGACTTGTTCGCCCTCAGGGGTGCCCCCCTCTCCTGGGTGCGTCCCGCCTTCTTTGCCACCCCCAGTCTCGATGAAGGGCCCAATTATTGGGACCCTGAGAGATGGCCGGGCAGGGGCCTTCAATATAAATTTAATAGGAGGCCCCTGGTTAACTTTTTAGTGAAATTTTTATGGGGTTAGGGAGAGGGGTGGGAGTGGGTGGTGGCTGTTTGACTATGGGGGGTGGTCATTCAACCGTGGTCCAGGCCAGGCCGGGGTCTGATCGCGTAGGGGGAGAGCGGGATGTGGTTACCTCCGGGGCTCGGGAGCGGGTCGTGGGACTACCGATTCCCACGACATCGGGGAATGGCAGCAGGCACATGTACAGAGAGCCGTATCGTCATCGGGAGGGCCGTCTCCGCTATTTACAAGCAGTGAGGCGCTCCGACCCTCTGTTTCTTCCCCGAGGTTCCGGGAGCGAGGATGTGCAGCCTCCTGAGCTCCGGCTGGTGTATCTGAATGCCAGGTCCGTGATTAATAAAGCTCCCCTTGTGCGGGATTTGGTTGAGGGTGAGCATGCGGACCTGGCTTGCATCACGGAGACCTGGTTGGGTCCAGAGGGTGGGGTCCCTTTGGTTGATCTCTGCCCACCAGGTTTCCGGGTGCTACACCAGCCTCGGGCTCAAGGTAGGGGCGGGGGAGTGGCGGTAGCTATTAGGGAGACCTTATGTCCGCGGGAGACCACCGTTCCTCAGATAGTCGGGTGTGAGTCTCTCTTTTTGAGGTTTGGTCCGGGGGCACAGTTGGGCTTGCTGCTGGTGTACTTTTCGCCTAGTCGCACAGCGGCAGCCCTGCCTGAGCTACTCGATGTCCTCTCTGGGTTGGTGATTGAGTTCCCCAAACTTATAGTTTTGGGTGACTTCAATCTACCATCCCTGGGAGGGTCATCTGAGTTAGCTCGGGAGTTCATGGCTTCCATGACGGCCATGGACCTGATGCAGGTAATTTCTGAACCAACTCATGAGGAAGGCCACACCCTTGACCTGGTTTTCTTATCTGGACGGTGGTTTGATGATCTTGGTGGGGGCTCTCCATTTATTATTTAATAATAACATTTAATTTAATAACATTTATATACCGCCCTTCTCCCTAAGGACTCAGGGCGGTTCACAGGGCAGAATAAAATAGCAAATACAAACATTAAAAAAAGATTAAACAATTGCCCTAGTTAAAAACAATATAAATACAACGCTAAAAACCCCCAGAAAAATTAAAAAGCGAAAGATAAAACAACCCCAACACACCCCCCTCAGGCTAGGCCGGCTTGTACAAACAGAAATGTCTTGAGATCGCGACGAAAGGAGCGAAGATCGGGCGCCGTCCGGAGCTCTACCGGTAGCTGATTCCACAGCTCCGGAGCGCCCACAGAGAAGGATCTCCCCCTGGGGGCCACCAATCGACATTCTCTGATCGGTGGCACCCTGAGGAGGCCCTCTCTGTGGGAACGCACAGGGCGCAGGGAGCTTGATGCCGGCAGCAGATGTTCCCTGAGGTACTCCGGCCCCATGCCATGGAGTGCTTTGAATACCGTTACCAGTACCTTGAATCTCACCCGGAAGACAACTGGCAACCAATGCAGCTCACGGAGCAGAGGTGTAACGTGGGAGTATCGGGAGACTCCCAACACCACTCTCGCGGCTGCATTCTGTACCAGTTGGAGCTTCCGAGTGGTCCTCAAGGGCAGCCCCATGTAGAGAGCGTTGCAGTAGTCCAGACGAGAGGACACGAGCGCATGAGTGACCGTGCATAGATCATCCCGGCTAAGATAGGGCCGCAACTGACGCACCAGGCGAACCTGTGCGAAGGCCCCCCTAGTCACGGCTCCTATATGATCTTCCAAGGAGAGCCGTGAATCTAGGAGGACCCCCAAGTTGCGAGCCCTATCTACGGGGGGTAATAATTCACCCCCCATAGCTAGAGGTGGAATGTCCGAATAAACCCGGGATGAAGATATGCAAAGCCACTCAGTCTTGTCGGGGTTGAGCTGGAGTCTGTTCCTCCCCATCCAGACCCGAACCGCCTCCAGGCAACGGGACATCACGTTGAGGGCATCACTGGGGTGGTTTGGGGTCGAAAAGAAAAGTTGGGTATCATCAGCGTACTGATGATACCCAACTCCAAAGCCACGAATGATCTCACCCAGCGGCTTCATGTAGATGTTGAACAGGAGAGGCGAGAGGACCGACCCCTGAGGAACTCCACAAATGAGAGACCTCGCGGTCGACCTCTGCCCCCCTGCCAACACCGACTGCGAACGTCCCAAGAGATAGGAGGAGAACCACTGTAAAACTGTGCCTCCCACTCCCAATCCCCTGAGACGCCGCAGCAAGATACCATGGTCGATGGTATCGAAAGCCGCCGAGAGGTCTAATAGGACTAGGACAGAGGAATGCCCCCTGTCCCGAGCCCTCCAGAGATCATTCACCAGCGCGACCAATGCCGTCTCCGTGCTGTGCCCGGGCCTGAAACCCGATTGGTACGGGTCTAGATAATCCGCTTCATCCAGGACCAGAGGGAGCTGATGCGCCACCACACTCTCAACAACCTTCGCAAGAAAGCGAAGGTTGGAGACAGGACGAAAGTTGTTCAATACAGCCGGGTCCAGAGCAGGCTTCTTGAGGAGAGGCCTCACCACCGCCTCCTTCAAGACGGCGGGGAAGATACCCTCACTCAAAGAAGCCGATATAACTGCCTGGAACCAGCTGCGTGTCCTCTCCCGGGCTGCATAAACCAGCCAGGAAGGGCACGGGTCCAGTAAACATGTGGTGGTGCTCAGCCTCCCCATGATCCTGTCCACTTCCTCCGGAGTCACAGAATCAAACTCCTCCCAGATGATATCGACAAGACCACCCGTGTCCTGATCGTCAGACTCTGCCCAGTCAGAGTCCAAACCGGTCCGAATCCGAGCGATTTTGTCCGACAGATGTTGGTTAAACTCCTCGGCACGTCCCTGCAAGGGATCCTCCCTCACCTCCTGATTTAGGAGGGAGCGAGTCACCCTAAACAGGGCAGCCGGGCGATTATCTGCGGACGCAATAAGGGTGGCGAAGTGGTTGGACCTCGCCTCCCTAATTGCAGCGAGATAAGACCTAATATAGGCTCTTAGTCGCAATCGGTCGGGTTCGGATCGGCTGGACCTCCAACCGCTCTCTAGGCCCCGTCTCCGACGCTTCATCTCCCGGAGCTCCGCAGAAAACCATGGAGCCCGGCGGGATCTGCACCGGGTCAGGGGCCGCAAGGGTACAACTCGGTCAAGGGCCTCAGTGGCCGTCCTTTCCCAGGCTTCCACTAAGGCCTCGGCCGAGCTGTGAGCGAGGGAGGCAGGTGGGGACCCCAGCGCCGCCTGGAACCTCTGGGGATCCATTAAGCGTCTGGGGCGGTACCATTTAAGTGGTTCCAAACACCCACGGCGGGGGGTGGCAAAACGGAAGACCAGCCGCAGGAGATGATGATCGGTCCATGACAGGGGCATAATAATTGGAGAGCCCCCACCAAGATCATCTAACCACCGTCCAGACAAGAAAACAAGGTCAAGGGTGTGGCCTCCTTCATGAGTCGGTCCCGTAATTACTTGCGTCAGGTCCATGGCCGTCATGGAAGCCATGAACTCCCGAGCCAACTCAGATGATCCTCCCAGCGATGGTAGGTTGAAGTCCCCCAAAACTATAAGTTTCGGGAACTCAACCACCAGCCCAGAGAGGACATCAAGCAGCTCAGGCAGGGCTGCTGCTGCGTGACTAGGCGAAAGGTACACCAGCAGCAAGCCCAACTGCGCACCAGGGCCGCATCTCAAAAAGAGAGACTCACACCCGACTGTCTGGGAAACGGTGGCCTCCCGCGGACACAAGGTCTCCCTCACAACAACAGCCACTCCCCCACCCCTACCCTGAGCCCGAGGCCGGTGCAGCACCCGGAAACCTGGTGGGCAAAGATCGACCAGAGGAACACCGCCCTCTGGGCCCAACCAGGTCTCCGTGATGCAAGCCAGGTCAGCCTGCTCACCCTCGACCAAGTCTCGAACGAGAGGAGCCTTATTAACGACCGACCTGGCATTCAAATACACCAGCCGGAGCTCAGGAGGCTGCACATCCTCACTCCCGGGACCTCGGGGCGGAACCAGAGGGTCGGAGTGCCTCACCGCTTGTAAGCAGCGGAGAGGCCTTCCCTGAGACCGATACGGCCCTCTGTTCCTACACCTGCTGCCATTCCCTATCGTCGTGGGAATGGACAATCCCACGACTGGCCCTGGAGCCCCAGAAGCAGCCGACCCCCGCTCCTCCCCTCCGCGATCAGCCTCAGCACTAGCCTGAACAAAGGTAGTTGGACTGCCCCCCTCGTCCAAACAACCAAAAAAAGAACCCTCCCTCCTCCCTAACCCCCAAAAAATTTTTGACAAAAAACAAATCAAGGACCTCCTGTTAGGTTTACGTCGGAGGCCCATAACCGTGCCCGGCCATCTCTCAGGATCCCAATAGATGGGACCTTCCTCGAGATTATACTTGGCTGGAAAGGCGGGCCGCCTCCAGGAAGGGGGAGCACCCCTGAGGGCGAGCAAGTCCGTAGAGGAGTACCTAAAACAAGGCATAAAGCAGTCCAGATATAGGCAGTCCATAATCAGTTGATTTAAGGAGGAACCAAACAGAGAGCAAATAGATGTCCCGAGCCTCCACCCAGCCACTGCCACTCAGCTGGGTGTCACCCCAGGACAGGCCAACCACCGCCCTCTCACGACAGTTGGAAAGCCTATACCAGGGGGGAATAGTCCGAAACATCCATCCTGGGTATTATGCCCCTGTCATGGACCGATCATTACCTCCTGCGGCTGGTCTTCCGTTTTGCCACCCCCCACCGTGGGGATGCGGAACCAACTAGATGGTACCGCCCCAGGCGCTTAATGGACCCTGATGGGTTCCAGGCAGCGCTGGGATCCCCACCTGCCTCCGTTGCTCACAACTCGGCGGATGCCTTAGTGGAAGCCTGGGAAAGGGCAGCCACTGAGGCACTTGACCGAGTTGTACACTTGCGGCCCCTGACCCGGTGCAGATCCCAACGAGCTCCATGGTTCTTCGCGGAGCTCCGGGAGATGAAGCATCGGAAACGGGGCCTAGAGAGCTGTTGGAGGTCCAGCCGATCTGAATCCGACCGGTTGCGACTAAGAACCTATATTAGGTCTTATCTCGCAGCGATGAGGGTGGCGAGGTGTAATTACTTCTCTGCCCTCATCGCGTCCGCAGATAATCGCCTGGCCGCCCTGTTTAGGGTGACTCGCTCCCTCCTTAATCAGGAGGTGAGGGAGGATCCCTTGCAGGGTCGTGCCGAGGAGTTTGGTCAACATCTGTCGGATAAAATCGCTCGGATTCGGACCTGTTTGGACTCCAGCTGGGCAGAGTCCAACGATCAGGACACGGGCAGTCTTGTCAATGTTATCTGGGAGGAGTTTGACTCTGTGACCCCTGAGGAAGTGGACAGGATTATGGGGAGGTTGAGCTCCACCACATGTTTATTGGACCCGTGCCCTTCTTGGCTGGTTTATGCAGCTAGGGAGAGGACACGAGGCTGGTTCCAGGCAGTTATATCTGCTTCTTTGAGTAAGGGTAATTTCCTCACCGTCTTGAAGGAGGCGGTGGTGAGACCTCTCCTCAAGAAGCCTGCCTTGGACCCAGCTGTTTTAAACAACTTTCGTCCAGTCTCCAACCTTCGCTTTCTTGCGAAGGTTGTTGAGAGTGTGGTGGTGCATCAGCTCCCTCTGGTTCTGGATGAAGCGGATTATCTAGACCCGTCCCAATCGGGCTTCAGGCCCGGGTACAGCACGGAGACAGCATTGGTCGCTCTGGTGAATGATCTCTGGAGGGCTTGGGACAGAGGACATTCCTCTGTCCTAGTCCTATTAGACCTCTCGGCGGCTTTCGATACCATCGACCATGGTATCCTGCTGCGGCGTCTCAGGGGACTGGGAGTGGGAGGCACAGTTCTTCAGTGGTTCTCCTCCTATCTCCTGGGACGCTCGCAGTTGGTGTTGGCAGGGGGGCAGAGGTTGACCCCAAGGGTTCTCGTTTGTGGAGTTCCTCAGGGATCGGTCCTCTCGCCTCTCCTGTTTAACATCTACATGAAACCGCTGGGTGAGATCATTCGTGGTTTTGGAGTTGGGTATCATCAGTATGCTGATGATACCCAACTTTTCATTTTGACCCCAAACCACCCCAGTGATGCCCTCGATGTGATGTCCCGTTGCCTGGAGGCGGTTCGGGTCTGGATGGGGAGGAACAGACTTCAGCTCAACCCTGACAAGACTGAGTGGCTGTACATTCCGGCATCCCGGGACATTCAAAATGTTCCATCTCTTTCTATGGGGGGTGAGTTTTTACCCCCCGTGGATAGGGCTCACAACTTGGGAGTCCTCCTAGATTCACGGCTTACTCTAGAAGATCACATAGTAGGCGTGACTAGGGGGGCTTTCGCTCAGGTTCGCCTGGTGCATCAGTTGCGGCCCTATCTGGACCGGGATGCCCTGTGTACGGTCACTCATGCGCTCGTGACCTCTCGTCTGGACTACTGCAATGCTCTTTACATGGGGCTTCCCTTGAAGACCACTCGGAGGCTCCAACTGGTACAGAATGCGGCCGCGAGAGTTGTCTTGGGAGTTTCCCGGTACTCCCATGTTACACCTTTGCTCCGCGAGCTGCATTGGTTACCAGTTGTCTTCCGGGTGAGGTTCAAGGTCTTGGTGATGGTTTTTAAGTCCTTACATGGCATGGGTCCGGAATACCTCGGGGACCACCTGCTGCCGGCGTCGACTCCCCTCCGCCCTGTGCGTTCCCACAGAGAGGGCCTCCTCAGGGTGCCTCCGGTCAGAGAATGCCAGCTGGTGGCCCCCAGGGGGAGGGCCTTCTCTGTGGGTGCCCCGGCTTTATGGAACCAACTGCCGGTTGAGCTCCGGACGGCACCGGATCTTCGCTCCTTCTGGTGCGGGTTAAAGACCCATTTATTCGAACAAGCTGGCCTGGCCTGATGGGGGAACGTAAGGGTTTTAATGGGTTTTATACTCTGATTGTTTTAATTGGGCAATTATTTAATCTTTTTTTTTAACTTTTGTATTTCTATTTATATGCCCTGTTCACTGCCCTGAGTCCTCCGGGAGAAGGGCGGTATAAAAATGTAATAAATAATAAATAAATAATAAATAGTATACACACCCCAGTCTTGCATGTTGCTATGACAGGTGGGGGAAAATATAACAAAATAAGTTATATGTGTATGTATGTACCGGAAACTACTGGAGCATAGTGGTGAATCTTTATAAGTGAAAATGCATCATTGAAAATGCATCATTGAAACTGCTGTTTAATAAAAAAAGACAGCCAAAGCAAAAATTCCTTCTAATAGAAAAACTGCCTTCCTGAGTGAGGTTGTAAATATGGCATTCTCTGTTTAAAAAAATGAGGGAAAGCCAAGCATACAATCTGTATCTGAGGTGGGATTTCTTCAGCATCAGGAGAACAGACATTAGGTAGATGTTCCTGTGACAGAGTAATTTTGCAGTGTGGAAATCCTGATAAACCTAGCTTAGGGTAAAGTCAAACAGAGGTACATTTTCTGCATATATTTGAGACACACCTAATTTCTGCTTCTGACATTCTTCTGTCTGATTCAAGAAGTTTCTGTACAAATGCATAGCATTTATTTTTATAGATTTAGAGTATTTCATTCTACTTATGGCTGAAGTCTCCTAGTAAAAGCAAAACCAAAGAAATGTTTAAAAATAAGTTCAGATCTACAATAAAGTTCATTCCAAAAGTCTTCAAAGGTCTAGCTTAACTTTAGTCTCCTTATCTTAGAGGTCAGAACATTCCAAAGAAGTAGGGCAGCTGCAGCAAAGGCTTGTCCCAAGATATGATGACAACTATCGTAAAATTACTAGGATTAGCTGAGCTATGAGTGTTGGAAAATAACTGTGAGTAATTTCTAGCTTAGTTTGCATGCAGTGTCCTTCCAGTCAATCCTTATACCCAGGTTGGAGAGAGCACACACATCATTCAGATCAGCTAGCAAAAATATACCAGACACATTTTCCATTAAACTTCCATTTCCTGATAATTTCAAAATTGCTACAATGGTTTTCTGTATGTTACTGTACTACTGCTTATTTATGAGCATACATAAACATGTCTGTTGCTTTTTTTAGATTTCCTTTCCTGAGCACAGTTTTGGTCAAGCGACAGTTTGTCAACCTCAGCAATATTTTAGATTTCAGGAATCTCTCCTTTTTTTAAATCCAAGTTATCCTGATTTAAGTTTCTTCTGCATATGGCACCTCTTAAACCTCTGAGTGGTCGAGCTTTTCAAATGAGAATATCTTCATGCTTCAGAGACAGTATTCTTTCCAATTTTCAGGCATCAGATCCATCCTGATGTCACTCCATTTTTCAAAAACTGCCATGCTAGATTTTAGCTATAAAAAAAAGTTTCCTGTTAGGATGTTTTGGTCCAAATGAGTTTTTATGATATACGGTGTTGAAGGTTGATTTATCTGTATGCTTCACTATGTTCCTGGAAATAATTTAAAACTGGGATGTTTTCTTATTGGGGTGTTTTTTTTGAATATATTTTTTATTTTATTGAAATCATCCACAACTACATCATAACAATACATCGCAGTGCTTATTAAAATTCTTAAAAAAATACAAAACGTAATAGTAAACATTCTAATGATTTAGACAAGTTGCTGTTACATTATATAATCAATCCTTCCTGTAACCATCCCTTTTTGTCAACCATTCATACCACGGTCTCCAAGATAAATAATCTGTATCCCCCTTATCTTTCAACAGCATGGTCAAACGGTCAGATTCCGCACAATCAATAAATTTCTTGATTAACAGATCCTCAGGAGGACTAACAGAATTCTTCCAATATTGAGCCCATAATATCCATGCCGCCATTAACAAATGGGATATCAAATACCATGCATATCTATTCAGATTGTCTGGTTTTAAGCCTAACAAAAACGTCTCAGGAGTTAATTTAACAGAATGTCCTAAAATCTCATTCAACCATATATGAAGCCGATGCCAATACTTCCTCACTTCGCCGCAGGTCCACCACTAGTGATAATAGGTGCCCTCTCTTTCTCCACACTTCCGACACGCTGGGGACACCCCCAAAAACATTTTACCCAATCTAGCTGGAGGGAGATGCCAACGAAACATCATCTTATAATCATTCTCCTTATACGCAGTAGATTTCGTTAGCCTAACATTTTTCTCCCAAATGGACCGCCATTTATCATGATCAATTTGGTAACCCAGATTCCTTTCCCAGGCGACCCTAAAGCCTTCTGTAAACTCATTTAACCCATCCATATCCAATAGTAAAGAATAACATTTTGCCAGCAACTTCTCACTTTTCCCGAAAAGAATCTTATCAAATCCTTGAGCTTCTCTAGTAATCCCTGGCACCACTCTCTCCCTCATAAACCAACTGCGAAGCTGCATATACGCCCACCAATCTACCTGGATACCCTGTTCCTGCAATTGCAATTTAGATTTTAATTCTCCATTTGAATGCAATAATTCTTTATAAATCACCCTTTTTTCTGGGTTAAATACATTAGGGTAGGTCAATGCTTCCATCGGCGACAGCCAATACGGTGTCCTTGTATAAAACTTCTTCCTAACTAACGACCAAGCCCCTAATAGTATATTATGCAAATAATGCCTAATAAAATATTTTGGTGGGCTTCCTGACTCCCGCCACAAATGAGCATGCCACCCTTGGGATAGATCATGTCCCTCTAACGCTAACAACCGCCTATTTTGGAGAGTCATCCACTCCCTTATCCCTTATCCAAACTAACAACGCCGCAACATAATAATACTTCCAATTAGGGAGCCCAAGTCCTCCCTCTGCCTTTGGTCCTTGCATTATCTTAGCTTTAACCTGAGGTTTTTTATTTGCCCAAACAAATTTAGAAACAAGTCTCTCCAAGTTCTTAAAAAACGAATTGTCTAACTTCACTGGAGCTGTTTGAAAAAGAAAGAGAAATCTCAACAAAACGTACGTCTTTATTAATGCTATTCTACCAAATACCATAACTTCGTTTTTTCTCTGTTGATCTGTAACCCTGCCACTTCTCCATACTCCTCCAACTTTTCCTTTATTGGGGTGTTTTGAGGTGTTCTGAATGTTCAAAGTTTAGTTCTGCCTCCTTGCTCGGGCCATAATCTTTTTCTTTAAAAATTGGCTTGTACCTTCCAGTTATCCCCAATAGGTGTATCTGAGCAAGCATACATACCACTCAGTTCAACTAGGAAAATTATAGTTGATGTTCCTAAAAAATCAGTGAGCAACAAAACAATTAACTAGCAATAAGGGGCAAAAAGTAGGCAAAACTAAGGAGAGAGGGATACGAATTACAGGTAACATTTTTTTAATTCTCTCTCTGTCTGTCTCTGTCTGTTTCAGTCTCTGTCTCTGTCTCTCTGTCTCTTTCTCCACAGAACTTTCTAGATCAACAATACTACGAGAAATTAACATTACTAGTACCAAACCAGACAACCTTTAATGATTTTAGTTTTAATCTTTTTATGTATATAATTCCTTTACTTACATAGCAAAGTAGAGATGGGAAGGTATCAGGTATTTGCTCCTCTACTGTATTCTGCACCATAAAAGATACAATTTGGTGGACAGAGATTATACTGTATATATCCAACAATGAGAATGGGAGATAATAGGAAATAAACCCTTAATTTTGCCCCATTTGATTAATTCTAAAGGATTCTTTCAATTGAAAACAGATACAAAAAGAAATACCAATCCATAGTATTATATTTTTAATTTTGCATTTGGATCTTACAAAGTTCACACTGGAATGGTATAAAAATATAAATATATTTATATTTATAAAATATAAAAATATAAATAAGTGATTCTTTTGCCCTCTAATATTGACTTTTGTGATTGAACAGACACATAATCACAGCAGCCGTTTTGTGGACAAGCAAATTCTCATGTGATAGCAGTTCAAATTTCCAAATTTTGTCCAGACCCCAAAAGGTCCCTATCTACCATTTAAAAGAAGAAATTCTTTAAGATATGGAGTGCAGCTTTAAAGGACTTAAGGTAACAACTAATATTTTTTATTTTTTTTCAGGAAACAAATGAACAGCCAGTATTATTCTTCTCTAATCTGGTCTTGTTTAGATTTTCTAGAGATTAGTCTGGCTGCTGGGATTGGTGCCAATTGAAGTTTCTGGGCCAAATACCAAAACAGTCATAAGTAGAATTAAACACTGTATTTAAGATGGTGATACTGCAAATGTATGAATTTCTGAATTTTCATTCAGAAAATAGTCCAATTGTAAAGGGAATCAGTGACAGATCTGCATCCAGATGCACTTCCAAGATTCAAACATTTACATGAAAATCTGACTTCACCAAAGAACGACAATGATTCAATTTCAATTTATCCAACCTGGAAAACTCTTACTGATCTCCTTCAGTAGTTGCATATTGAAAAAACTTGGCGAAGAATGAAATGGCTTTAATAACTTGTCTTCAAATGATACTATCCGAAACCTACAAGAGAGATAGGAATTAATAGCTGCAAACCAGTTCCTCCTATTCCCAAATCTCTCAGGAGGTCAGTAATAATACCGGAAATCACTGGGAACTCAAGACTTGGATTGCTTCCACGAAGTTGTATTACAGTTTTATCCCATAAACACAATCTCAGAGGTCATGAAAAAACTTACAGTACTGCAACATTGAGGCTTGCTTCCGATCATATCCCCCTTTTCAATTCTCTATAATTTATATATTTGACTGTTATTCTGCCTTTATTACTTTATAAGTAACTGAAGGTGGCAAATATTCACAATGCTTCTTCTTCGTCCTCCGCTTTTCCCCCACAACAACTCTGTAAGGTGAATTAGGCTGAGAGAGAAAGTGAGTGATCCAAAGTCACCCAGCCAGCTTTCATGGCTAAGACAGGACTAAGAACTCACAGTCCCCTTCTTTTCTAGTTATACCAAACTGGATCTCCACTATAATATAATATTTAACCTTAGGAAGAACCCAACAAATATTTACTGACAATTTTATATGATAGGACTCTGAGCTTGTCAATCAGAAGGTCGGCAGTTTGGCGGGTCGAATCCCGAGTGCCGCGTAACAGAGTGAGCACCTGTTACTCGTCCCAGCTTCTGCCAACCTAGCAGTTCAAAAGCTCGTAAAAATGCAAGTAGAAAAATAGGGACCACTCCGGTGGGAAGGTAACAGCGTTCCGTGCGCCTTTGGCATCTAGTCATGCCGGCCACATGACCACGGAGATGTCCTTGGACAAATGCTGGCTCTTTGGCTTTGAAACGGAGATGAGCACTGGCCCCTAGAGTCGGAAATGACTAGCACGCATGTGCGGGGGAACCTTTACCTTTACCTTTTAAAAATTAATATTTCTTAATATTCAGAATGTGCTCTGCTGTTAATGCTGTTTCTGGCTGGCTTCAGCAGAATTCACACAGTCTAGATAAGACGTGCATAAACCCAGACTGATTATGAATACCTACAAACATGATTTGGGTCCCACTTAGCCTCAGAATTTTCTTTATCCTGCCTTTTCCCAGACCTTCAAGGCTGGATAGTGAATTTCTTCCCATCACACTTGTAAAGAACAAGTCTGTCTTTCCATCAAGAGTTAGACTGGGTGAGATTGTGAAACTTACCAGAATTTCAATGTTTTTTTTCCTATAGTCTTTCAAAACTTGCCCTTTTGAGTTCACTTACATGGATTAGAACACTTTACTAGATTCCAAGCATGAACTCAGGGAGTAGAACCAAATCAATGTCTGGGAGAACACCAAGTGCAAAATAAAACCATTTCACACTTTAGTTCATATTCAAGCACTAAACACAATGGCTAACAACACCTGCATTTTTCTTTAAAAGAAACAAATAAATGACAGCTTTCAGGTTTATGGAATCTTTATCAAAGATATAAAATGTTAGATAATACTTGGACTTGACAGGAAAAAAAAAACACCCTGATTGGTTTCTTGTAAGACGTTTCTGCAACTGAAAATGAAAAAAGAAACATCTACTTTTGTAGTACCCTGGTTTTGTATGGTAATTATTTTTTTAAAATTATTAAGGGTAAACATTTCCTCCCAGTTATAGTTTGAATGCTTAACAAATTAGACATTTTAGTTTAACCTATTCAAATCTGTCAGAAGCCACTTAGCAAAATAAATTCCACTATCAACATAATTATCTTTTTAAAAGATTGCCACTGAATAGGGAGGTAATGCATTTCAGTTTCCTCCTTATTCTCCCTGGGAGATGAATAAGCAAGTTTCATAGTCCATGCTGGACATAGAGGAACAGAGTGATTTAAGAAAGGTGCCAACTTTCCCTTTTGCTGACAGTCACATATATATGGTGATGACCTGTAGACTACAGTATCTTACAGAAAGGTAGAAATCCCCAAACACAGAAGACCTTTTACTTTACAGTGTGGTAATGTCCTCTCCTTGAAACACAAGCCAGGGAGCCTGTCTTGGTTATGGCCTACTTAAAAAAGACTCCATGCTTTGCTAACTAATTTTTCTGGTCCTCCCGAGGATCATTTATATTCTGTCATATGGTACCATTCAAATAATAGCACTCAGACATTCATTACTGGTTTGGGATTTGGGGAAATGCAGTACAAAGCAAAAGGAGACCCAAATTTTCAATGGTATTTGTTTCGAAGTTTTCTTCTGTTGGGGTAAGGAAGTTATCAATGGCTAAAACACACGTTTTCAAAACATTTGGGAGGGAAGTTGTAAGAACTTCCCATTCCTTGAATGATTATGCTGTTGTGGGTAAGTTTAGTCTAACGAACATGTTGAGTCTTCTTCAGTGATAGACATGTTCTCCAGTACTCATGCGATTGGTATAGTTTTTAATTAGCAGCTCAAAAATTATATTTCTATAGCCTATAGAGATTACAAAAAATATGCAAACATTGGAGAATAGGATATTAATGAGGTTAGTTATATATAAGAAATGGGCCTACTAAACCATGATTTCTTAAACAAATCACCACTGTCTGTATTCTGGGTCAAGAAGTGCTGTTCTTTGATGTCATCCCAGGGCCTCAAGTTTATGCTCTCATGTGCAGGAACACTAAAATGGAGTGTGCAGGGAGTATTAATGCATTCACACATATACATATCCAGTGTTCGAGTCCACCACAGGTAATTTACTTTTAAAATTGGAAGGTTGTTAAAATTGGTTTAGAATGTGACTTTTTCCTCTCTATTGTTTCTTTTTCTTACTTTGAGGACAGTTAGGTAAGAATCAACTTAAATTCCAGATTATTTTCCTATTACATGCTTGCTGGTGTTGCTGTTGTGTATCCAGGTAGTGCTGGGAAATAACTATGTGTAATCTCCAGTTGAGATAGCTTCCAGCAACTCACAGTCAATCTTTGCAACCACATCAGATGAAATACATACACCACCCAATATAAAAAGCATAAATATCTGTGTCTGTGTGCCATCAGGTCAGTCTTGACTCCTGGTGACTTCTAGACTAGCCTCTACCACTTTTTAACAAAATTTTGAAAATGATTTGCCCTTGCCTGCTTCCTAGGGCTGAGACAATGTGACTGTCCCAAGGTCACCCAGTTGGCCTTGTGCTTAAGGCATGACTAGTACTCAAGGTCTTCCCGTTTCTAGCCTGATAGCTCAACCACTACACAAAACTGCCTCTCTCTAGCTTATTTAACTTTTGTACATTAAACATCCCCAAACAAAAGGCAAGCAAAATGAAGAAGAGAGAGAAATATAAATAAAGGCAAGGATATACACTATCACAGAGTTCCCCAACCTTTCCGACTTTGCAGACCAGCCAGAGCGGAGGGGAGAGTGGATGTTTCCAAATGAATGGAGGTCTAGTGCGCATGTGCATGCATGGTACTCCATTTGCACAAGTGGCAAGCATGTATGCCCATTGCTTACGCAAATGGAGCACACATGTGTGCTTGTTCATTGCTTGCACAAGTTGGGATGTGCAGAAGCAAATTTGCACTCACCTGCCAGTTCTGCATCCTGGTTCTGAATGGCTCAAGGTCCTGTAGTGGGCCACAGCCTGGGGGTTGGGGACCACTGCACTATCATTAAATATATAAAGTTACAGAGGTTTCCAGAACCACTGAAAACAGGACTATGATAGTTAGCATAGGGCAATCCCAAAATATTGGGGGGGCCTGATTATTCCAGGGTTAACTCTTATGATGATATAATGACATCTGATGGAAAATAGGATACCACTTGATCTTTGCTCTATTCAATGCCATTACGGAATCAATCTGGTGAGTGAAAATAATAGGTCGTGGTAGCCCTTCGTTGATCTGCACTGATTTCAATCTGGTAAAATAATTGGATCTTTTAATTTGTGGAAGTGAGACCATGAGAAAACCACAGGTGTATATATTAGACTGGGAAGCTGGGAAAAACCCACAAAAAATGACAATGCGAATCCACTTCAGTTACTGTATTACCAAGAAAAACAATACAGTCAAAATTCTGTAGATGTGACCAAGAGCTGAGCTGGACTTGGAGATTTTTTTTTTGCTGCTGTTTAGGTATATCTTATGAGTTGGTGCCCTTTTGCTTACTTATTCAGAGATGTCTCCTTAATTCTTAACATTTCCTTTGGAACGCTGTAATGCCTTTGGTTGTGGGTGAGATGAATATTAAAATACATGAAGAATCAACTTGGCAGTTTTTTTTAATGTTATTCTGAAGACAAGCAATTGCTGTGTCAATATAACTGACAAGCATAAAAAGTGTGTGTGTGTGGGAAAGCTTCCTTCAACAACTTTTCTTGTTTCTAGGCTTGATATTATAATCCATCCACAAGAAGGGTTGAGGGAAATAAACAACTTGCAAATTTGAAAATGGATACTTAGAGAAAATCTCTATTATCAAGAATTGAGGACTTGCTGGAAAAAAACCTCCTAGTACTGTACTTCTAATTTGTTAAGTGCATTAAAATCTTCATTAGGTTTACTGTGACGACAATCTTTTAAGCAGATCATGATTCCCATTTAAGAGATGGAATTACTGTTGTGACACTTGGTTAGGATTACACACTTAGTCCATGATAAAAGTGGAACTGAAACCCAGGCTTCTCAGACTCAAAGCCAACACATTTCCTTTTATAGACATATTTGCAATTGTACACATCACTTTTTCATGAGGTGATACCTCATGAGATTCAGCTACATGGGAGGTGTCACTGTTATGAGCAGCCTTTTCCACAGAATGTATAGCCTACTGCAGTGTTTGTCTGAACAACTCCCAGAATTCTCCACCTCCCCTACAAGAAGAGCCAGTTTTTGGTAATACTCAGAAAAAGACTAGCTCAAGTTTGCCTTTAGCCACTGAAGGTCACTACATGATGTGAGAATAAGAAGAGGAAATAAAGTAATAATCCTCCACAAAAGGGGATTGAGGAATGGCAAGTCCAAGAGCTTAGTATAGCCCTATACCAGTGAAGCTTTTATCTGTGACTATGCTGCCATTTAGCCTCCCATGATACCTTCCTTTACCCTTGTGGACAGCTCTGATTAAAGGAAACAGTGCCTTTCTCATCTCTAGAACTGATTAAAGCGTAGCCTTGTACGTTTCTAGAGAAACACCATAAAAAGATGGCTGGTGATTCGTGGTCACTTAAAGAGGCTGGTAGCTTATCTTGGAGGCACTGGAGATAAGAAGAAAAAGTAAGACAATATTTTCAAATAGGAAAATGTTGTTATGAGAGAGCAGCTCTGAGTCTGGCCAGACACCTGGCAATTGTCCTTGATTCCCATGGTCTGCTTTCTTAACCTTTGAAATCCACATTCCACAGTCTCTCCCCTCCCCCAGGTATTGGCATTGGTAGTGCTAGCTGGGCCAGCAGGAAGCATCCTGAGAGGGTCCCAAGAAGCAAAGACAAGAATGCATGCAATAGAGCAATAGATGTTATCTTGTGAAAGCACTAGTAATTAGTGGCAGAACCAGCAACAGAGCCAAACCAGTCGGCTTCACAATTCTGACCAAGAGCTTTACCCAGGCATCAACTGTCACCCTGCATCCAAAAGGTTTATGAAAGATGTCCAGTGTGTGGCATTTTGGAGACACAAGACATCGGCAGGGAAATGGAGCCCTGGAAAGAGTGTGTTATGGCAAGATAGGAAGGCCAGGAGACGGAATCATCATTGTGACCAACTCAGACAAGGACAGTTGGAGTGGCATGGACTGGCAGAAAAAGCCAGGACACCTGAGGGTGGGTATAGCAGAGCTGGGAGCAGCCATGCCAGAATCAGAAAGATCAAATAGCAGGGAGGGCCAACCTAGAATGCAGAGAAATTCTTGCCGGGTAAGGGGCATGTCCAGTGAAGAGACTTGTGTAAGCGCCAATGGAAGGCAACCTAGCACAGAAGGACTCCAGCTGAAGCTGCTGAAGAGGTGTGAGGGGCAGAGATCAAGTGAAGGGCATGGAGCAGCCAAGGAGATACTAACATGGCAGGATGTAAGCAATACCAGAAGCAGTCCCAGCACTATAGTGGTCAGCTGACAGTAGAAACCTGTCCCAGCAGCAAAGACTGGCAGGGAAGAGAGAGCTGATAGTGCTGGGAATTGGGGCAAAGATAGCTAAAGCCACACTATCGTTGAGAAGCCAGCAGCTTGTGGTATAAAGACTGTACAATAAAAGAAAACAGTAAGGGAAGACTGGGACGCGGTGGCTCAGTGGGTTAGGACGCTGAGATTGTCGATCAGAAGGTCGGCAGTTTGGCGGGTCGAATCCCGAGTGCTACATAGCAGAGTGAGCGCCTGTTACTCGTCCCAGCTTCTGCCAACCTAGCAGTTCGAAAGCACGTAAAAATGCAAGTAGAAAAATAGGGACCACTACGGTGGGAAGGTAACAGCGTTCCGTGCGCCTTTGGCGTCTAGTCATGCCGGCCACATGACCACGGAGACGTCCTCGGACAAGCGCTGGCTCTTCGGCTTTGAAACGGAGATGAGCACCGGCCCCTAGAGTCGGAAACGACTAGCACGCATGTGCGGGGGAACCTTTACCTTTACCTTTAAGGGAAGACTATTTGGGAACTATAGTCATAAATTAAGAGAGAATTAAAATCTCCAGAAAGATAGAAAAGAAAGAGAAATGACTGCAAAGTAGAAGAACAGTATGACAGGGCAGGAAACAGAAGCTGAGATAAAGCTAAATAAGGTGTATAGAATAAAGCTTAGAAGATTAAGACACCTCATAGAAATACAGACACAGGGTAAAGAAGCTTACTGTAAATTGGAAGCAATAGGTGGCCTTTCTTTCGTAAATCGAAAACATCTCTCTTCTTTAATAGAAATCCTTTCCCAATGGACATTGACAGACATGTTCTGGTGGGTTTGCATCCCCTCGGAACTACAGCAGAGCACTTTAGACAGTTTTAAAATTCTGAAAGTCCAAAGAGAGACAATTCATTAGTACCTGTTCCTATTCTTGTCACTACATTGTTAATGTCATTTGTTTATCAAAGTTAATAGCTAGGTAGGCAGGAATATTTTGGGAAATCCAAAGTAATGGAATAACTGAGAATCTTCCTTTAACTGATCTGGATATCTGCCTTGAATGAAAATAGCAATTCCTTTGATCTTTTCAAAATTTGAACCATACTTTAGATGGTATCCCCATTCCATATGACATGCCTAGGCAGTGGCCCCATTTTTCTTTTAACCCCCATCACTCAAATATCCCATCTTTAACCCAATTCCGAGTCATATGTTTAAATGTTCAAGTGTAGGTGTCAAATGTAAGGGCCCTTCTGTTGACCCAACTTTTATTTGTCTCTCTGTACTTCAGACCCCAGTTGCAAATGCACCAGACACTGATCCAAATAGATTTGACAATTTTCTTACATGTTTGGACAGCAGGACTTGAAGGGCATGGGGTACATCTTAAATTTCTTTTGCCTCCCTATTTTTTCAGGTTAAGTCATAGTCCAGGTGGCTCAGACAAAGAAGCAACCTGGAGTCTCCCCTTTTGTATCTGACTGTGATCAACAGTCTTCTGAGTTTTTGGAGTCAATCCTCAAGGACCTTCTTTCTCTCACCAGAATACAGTGACTACCCAGATTGGATCTTGCCATAGGACTCGTGTTGCTGTGGTCTGCTCTATTACAATATGCAGGTTAATTTTTGGAACAGAGACTGGCCATATGACCTTTTACCTATCAGTATTATTGGAGAAGGAAGAGAAATAAATTTGTTTTGAATATTTGTGACATTAAAATCCAAAAGTCTTGTGTTGTGACCACAACAATTTGTTGTGACCACAACAAATTTAACCAGAATGCCACATATTGGTTAATGGCCCAGTGTTTTTCTGCAATTGCTCTGAATGCATTTACGAGCCTTGAACTAGGGATAAACTGATCTTTTTTAGTGTTTTATTTCTGAAGTAGGCTTACTTTCTTGGAAAAATTGCTAAGCTGAAATGCAAATCTTAGTTAACTAGAGAATCATACAGTCAATGTGCGTATTGAATAATTGGACCGTTTGAGGTATTGAAATTATTTTAGTACCATTTTACCTTTTTTGTTAAACAAGTTAAGAAAATAAATATGGGTTGATAAAAGTTACATTGTTGAGTTAATATGTTTCTACAGCTTGGTTAATATGTATTTCCCTATCTCCAATTCTTTGGCTGCTCTCCCAAGATTTTTAGGGTAGCTACAGATCTGACTAGTGACATGTTTATATTTTTGCGAATCTAGAGCTTGCAGAAAACCATCAGACTTCCAGCACTTGGTACTTCTGGATAATAGTTCTGAACAAACAGAAGTATTAGCTCATTGAGTGCTGGATTTTCTGGCTTGCTGGCTAAAAAATGAGGTCCTTGTCTGCATAGTTCATGATTCAATATCCACCCTGTCTTATTCTTCACAAAAATGCAGGGAATGATCCATATGATAAAGAGCAGGGAAATATGATAACCTGTTGTATTCCTTCTGTATCATATTAAAAAGGTTAAATGAAAATGTTATTATATTATTGATGGCGTTATGTTATTCTCTTCTGGCCTTTTAAAAAATAATGTACATTTTTGCATTTTTGCAGTTTTTTTAAAAAAATATTTTATATAATTTGGTTGTGCACCCCCAGACTCATATTTTGTGAAATGGGCAGCCTTACAAATATCATAAATAAATAAATGTGAATAAATATATAGATTATGACAGCGCTGATGTTGTGGTGCATTGATTTGGTTTATGTATATGTACTTTTATATGCCAGCAGTGCCATGTTGTTGACTATGAACCTGAATGATTTACAGTGGATGTTAGACACACTGTATAATACAATGCAATAAGTGACATAGATCTTAACATGAATTTATTAAAGACCAAGACAGTTGCATTAGATAGGAAAAACAGATTGAATATTAGTAAGTGATACAAATCAATCTTATTACCAAGATATAATATTTATTAAACATTATAAAATTAATGGAAAATTTTAAGAAGCATATAAATACTGTGGGAAAAGTAATGGGTAGTGTGTGGTCTGTGACATGGAATAAAGGTTTATTTAAAGAAGCACAAAGAAGTGTTTATAAGAGCATGCCTCTGCCCATTTGTTACATAGAAGAGAAAGTTGTGTATGTCATGTAGAAGAATGTAGAAAAAATGGAGATATATATACTAAGTAAAAACAAGAAGAAATAGGATTATGAATAAATGACTGACTGAAAATGGATTGAATACAGAACAAGTGATTAGTACAAAAGAAGTATGTTAAAGTGGTTTGATTACATAGAGAGAATGAATGAGAATCAAAGATATGCAGAAAAAAGATATGAAGAATGAATGGGCTAAGAAGAAGACTGAGAATTTCATGGCTGGATAGAATTGATGAGATACTCAAAAAGAGAAAGGGTAGAAATTTAAAGAACAAAAGGCCATGCACGAAGCATCATAGGGGATGGAGTAGAAACTAGTAGTTTGCAAGGATGGATAGTGAATAGTGTTGCCAAGTCCAAGTTTTAGCCACACTTTTTAATCTAATGCTTTAATTTCTATTTCTTATTCTTTGCTTACACTCTGCATGATATTGCTAGCCTCCCAAAAGAATAGTGTGATATGCTGAAATATATAAATTGCTAGCATTCCCCCATATATTTTTTCCTGTTTTCTGGTTTTAAATTTCTATCAACTGCCAAACTCTTAATGCTGATGTATCTGCAACAACAACAACAATAATAATAACAACAACGATGTTGGTAGGGACCTTGGAAGTCATCTAGTCCAACCCCCTGCTCAGGCAAAATACCCTTTACCATTTCAGACAAATGGCTGTCCAGTCTCTTCTTAAAAACTTCCAGTGTTGGAGCATTCACAACTTCTGGAGACAGGTTGTTCCACCAATTAATTGTTCTAACTGTCGGGGAATTTCTCCTTAGTTCTAGGTTGCTTCTCTCTTTGGTTAATTTCCATCTATTGCTTCTTGTCTTGCCTTCAGGCGCTTTGGAGAATAGCTTGACTCCCTCTTCTTTGTGGCGGCCCCTGAGATATTATCATCCCTCATCCTTCTCATCTTTATGACTCGTGGACTTCAACACCCAGAATTCCTCAGCCAGGCAACTCCAATTCTGGGAGTTGAAGTCCATGAGTCATAAAAGGGCCAAGTTTGAAGACCCCTGTTCTAGAGTCTCAACATCTTTTTTACATCGTGGTGAACAAAACTGGATGCAGTATTCCAAGTGTGGCCTTATGAAGGCATTGTAAAGTGGTATTAACATTTCACGTGATCTTGATTCTATCTCTCTGTTAATGCAGCCTAGCACTGTGTTGGCTTTTTTTGGTAGATGCAGCACACTGCTGGCTCATATTTAAGTGATTGTCCACTAGGACTCCGAGATTCTTCTCACAGTTATTACTATTGAGCAAGGTACCACTTATACTATACCTGTGCATTTGGTTTTTCTTGCCTAAATATACAACCTTATTTTTTTTTACCACTGAATCTCATTTTGTTAGATAGAGCCCAATGTTCAAGTCTGTCAAGATCCTTCTATATCTTAAGCCTATCTTCCTGCCAGCTTGGTGTCATCTGCAAATTTGATGAGTTCCCCATCTATCCCCTCGTCCAAATCATTGATGAAGATGTTGAAGAGCACTGGGCCCAGAACAGAGCCCTGGAGCACTCCACTACACATTTCCCTCCACATAGATGCAGTTCTATTGAGGACCACATGCTGAGTACAGCCTGTCAGCCAGCTACGAATGCATCTGGTGGTGATGCTGTCTAACCCACATTTTTCTATCTTATCAAGTAGTAGGTTGTGATCTACTTTATCCAAAGCCTTACTGAAGTCCAAGTAAATTATATCTACAGCATTCCTCTGGTCCACTAATTTTGTCACTTGGTCAAAGAACACAATAAGATTTGTCTGGCATGATCCGTTTTTGACAAACCCATGTTGGCTTTTAGTAATGACTTTGTTTGCCTCTAGGTGTTTGCTGATTCATTGTTTGATTATCTTTTCCAGAATCTTCCCAGGTATTGAGGTCAGGCTGATAGGTCTGTAGTTTCCTGGATCCATTTTTTTCCTTTTTTGAAGATGGGAACTACATCAGCTCTTTTCCAGTCCTCTGGTAGTTCCCAGTGCTCCAGGATCTTTGAAAGATATAGTACATGGGTTCTGAGATCACATCTGCCAGTTCCTTCAGAATCCTGGGGTGTACTCCATCTGGTCCTGGTGATTTGAACTCATCTAGGCTGGACAGGTGCTCACTTACCATTTTCTTTTTTAACTTGTGTTTATAATCTGTTTTTATGGTACTGTTTTTTATAGGTTGGACTGCTTTTTCTCTTTGTATAAAGATGGATGCAAAAAATGAGTTAAATAGTTCTGCTTTCTCCCTGTTGCTTGTCACCTTCTTGCCACTTTCTCCCACTAATGGACCAATCATTTCCTTAATTTTTTCTTGTTTTTTACATGTTGATAGAAGCTTTTTTGTTTGTTTGTTATTTTTGACTTTTGTCACAAGATTTAGTTCATTTTGAGTGTTAGCTTTCCTCACTTCATCTTTGCAGGCTTGGGCCATTTGCTGATATTCTGCCTTAGTTATATGCCCCTCTTTCCACTTGTCCTTTTTGTCTATCAACTTATGAGAGAGTTCTTTATGCAGCCATGCTGGTTTCTTTTGAGAGCTGTTATTTTTCTTCTTCACTGATATTGTGCTAGACTGGGCTTTTATAATTCACTTTTCAAAATTTCCCAAGCTTCTTGAGTTGTTTTCCCCTTGAGAATTCTCATCCATGGAATCCTTCCCAAGCTCTAAGTTTATTGAAATTAGCTCTCTTAAAGTCCAAGGCTCTAGTTTGACTGTGTTCTGTTGCTTGTGCTTGCATAATGTTAAATTCCAATATTGCATGATCACTCCTCCACAAGGTTCCTGTGGCTTCAACACCTTCTATCATTTCATGTCTGTTAGTGAGAATTAGGTCCAATGTGGGTGATCCCCTAGTTCCCTTCTCTACCTTTTGGCAGACAAAGTTGTCTGCTAAGTTTGTCAGGAATCTGTTTGATCTTCCACTTGGTACAGAGTTTGTCTCCCAGTTGATGTCAGGGTAATTGGAGTTCCCCATTACTATTCTGATGTGTTTCCTACATACCTTAGTTAGCTGACTAGCAAAAAGTTCATCTATTTCCTCTGTTTGGTTGGGTGGCTGATAGTATACACCTATGGCAATGTCATTTCCCCCCCTTTTTATATTGACCCAAATGCATTCAAAACAGTTTTCATCATTGTTGTGCTCTATTTCTGTAGAGATGTAGTTATTTACAACTCCTCTTTTATTTGGTCTGTTTCATTTAAATGATTTAAATTCCTCTAGCTGTGTGTTCTATTTGTGGGTTTCATCCCACCAAGTTTCCATAATGGCAACAATATCATACATGTCCTCATTTACCTGAATTTTTAGTTCACCCTGTTTATTGCTCATAGTCTGTGTATTGGTGTATAGACATTTGAGTCCTTTATGACTGACTCCGTGTTTACTTTCTACATAACTTGTGTGGTACCTGAGTTCCCCTATATTCTTACCACCTGTTTGATTAATGCACTTGATGTGGCACTCGCTATTAAAATCTTGATTTTGCTTGACAGCTAGGTTGATATTCTTGTCTACATGCATACACTGATAACCCTATAATTTTTAAATTGCTGGGGATAGGAATATTCTGTATCAATTGACTCACTGTCCCCGTTGTTCAGTTTAAATATTTCTCCAGAAAAATCTGTGAATTTATTGCCAAGTAAGTCAGTTCCTTTCTTTCATGGATGCAAACCATCACTTTTGTACACTTTTTCATTGGACCAGCTGCAGACATCGTGACTAATATATCCCAATCTTCCCTTTTACATCACTTCTTTAGCCACATATTGAGTTCTGCTATACAGTAGCCTTTTCCATTTTGTTCCTTATATACTGGTAAAACCTTTGAAAAAGTAAGTCTACAGCCTATCCTGCTAAGTTCCTGCCCCAAGCTCTGGAAATCATTCTGCACAGAGAGTACATCTTTTTGGGACAGATGTATAATATGTACAATAGCATCCACATCACAGTCCTTTCTGGCATTCTTGACTATTTTAAAAATACGCTTCTTGTCCCTACTGGCAGTAGCACCTGAAAGACACCTGACCTCTTTTGAAACCTCTGTATCCCTTATAACTGAATCACCATCCAGAAGGTGACTTCTCTTTTTGGATGCCTTGCTCTTCTTGCATGTCTGATGTGTAATACCTGATTCATAGTTTCCCCTGTCCAAAACAAGTTCTTCATCTCAGACCACGACCCCCTGCTTATTTGAGTTATCCTCATCACAACTACCTTGACCTGTCTCCTTAGTGTCCCTATTAAGGTCAACAAGGGCGCTGTATCTTTTTGTAACTAGGCCAATATGCTACTACAACAGATGGGAAGATGGGTAAACCAAGAATCTCCTCCAGTGGGACCATATTGAAGCACCACTTCAAACACAGGAGAGCAAAAGTATTTCATTGTTCACAAATACAACATCATGGAGACTGAGATATCCTGACTCATGTATCAAAATTGCTTGCTGGTTACAAGTTCAGGTGAATAATGGGAGAATCATCTCATGCTACTGATGGCATTATGCCTTCATGTGAAGGATCAGAAGGAGCACCCTCTCACAAAAATGCTTTCCACATGGGGGCAGTAGCCTTTATTCCTTACTACACCCCATCAGTTGTATATAAAGGCTATTGGCAAATAAATCAGTGTTCATTGAATACAAGGTATTGTGTTAGCCACAGATATAAATTATAAACAACCAAGACACTTTGTGACATCTTAAAAATAAGCATATGGGCTAGATTATTGTATTACAGTTTAATGTGTTCTGTTTGCTTGTGGCTTAGTATTATGTGACCTCAATAATATAGTTGGTAAGCAATGAATAATGTTTAGTGTGATCTGTGACTTCAGCCAGATGTGATTTGTTTTGTATTGTGGTCTAAAAAGATAATTATAATTATTAATGACTGATTTTTTAAAAATGTTGGTTTATTGATTTATTATATTTTTTAATTTTGATTTTATGACCCTTTGTGGTGGTTGGTGATATGAAAATATAGTGAAACAATAAGCAAATTTAGTTTAGAATGGACCATCTTGGCAGAGCTATGAATCACTATTGTCAGTTGGCGAATAATCTATTAGGACTGCAGCGTTGATTCTAAAAGGGATTTTCAGAACTTGCAGGAGTCTAACGTTAGTTCCTATTTGCTGCTGTTTAAAGTCACTTTGATTCCCCCCTCCCCCAGGATCACATTGCAAATTTCAATGGAAAAGACATGGCTAGTTTAAAGAACTGCATACGATTGCTATCTTTGTGCTCCTGTGCATTTCAGAGCACATTTTCCTAATTATTTTAGAAGAATTGCACTGGCCTATTATCTGTCTCCTCTGCTAGCAAGCCACATAAATGAGAAAGAGCTAGAGGGAGAATAATATTAAAATGTGACCGGAGTACTAAGTTATATCCTCGTACTGCATGGCACAAAGACTGACCATATGTAGGCAAAGGAATTAAAGGATCAGTCAGAACAGAAGCAACTCTATCCCGAATTAAAATGAATTGACTTAGAAATAGGTATCCATTAACGCTTGCATGTTCAGCCATTTAACAACAACAGCAACAGCGAGACATTTTGACTCACCCTGTTCACTTTTTATCAACTCTGCAAACAACTGCGCCTACTTAATGGAAATGAAGAAGAACCTGAAATAGTCTGCTTGTTCATTTTCCAACAATGTCTTCATTTTATATGGGTCCAAACAATCCCTAGTTTCATTGTTCTGAATTTATTCTATTGCCTGGTACGGTAAAACACTGCTTTCAGCATTCTAATGGGATTTCATGGGGGCTGCCATCCCAGGGCTGATTTGTAGCAGGAAGCTAGGACAACTAAGTCTTTGAGGAGGATTAATGTGAGAAATGCATGCCTCTGTAGAGGAGCAGCCATGCAAGAGGAAAAACAACCCTCTCTTCCATCGCTTGTTAGTACCATCTCATTTTCATTGGGATGTAACATAGTGCAGTCTGTCCTCTGCCAGAATGAACAAAGGGCTTTCATAACAATGATGGGCTTGGATGGGGGAGGAGGTTAAATTATTCTAAGATAGTCAATATTCACCTGCAAGCTCTGTCCTTCCCATTCTTTCTTTGCAAGTAAAGAAACATGCCACTATTAAAGAACCCCGCTTCTGTTAAAATGTATTTTTAAGCCTTATGTTTGCATTTTGATAGCAAAGATTATGTGCAAAGGGAATGGTTCTCTTAGAAGGCTTGGATGAAAGTATCTAGAATTAGATATTTCTGATTTTAAGAAAAGGAGCTTTTCTTTTGCAACTTGATGCTTTTCCCTCCCTCTCTTTCCCCTTTCTTCCCCTTTCTCCTTTTTCTATCATCTTTATTTACATTTCTGTTATATATTATGATAATTTTAATAAAATTCTTAATTAAAAAAAAGAAAAGAGCTTTTCTCTTCTCATCTTCAGGTTATCAATTAAGATTATTCATAATGTGATAAATTAAGGGAATGCATTATTACAAAAAGTAATTGGATGTCTAGCTTAATGCTCATCCAGTGTGTTGGGAATATAAAGTGCTGTGTCATTACTGTTATTATTCATAATGACTCATTAGAAATTCAGGGATGATGATTTATTTCTAGAATGGAAGGGCAAGAATGAAGAAAAAGGGAAAGTTTTTCCAGAAAACACCATGATCTGGAAACTGTTACATTCAATGTTACTTTCTAAAGGACACTTACTTTAAGAATATTTCCTAGGCAATCACTGTTTTTGTGTGTGTGTGTATATATATATATATATATATATATATATATGTTTTCTGAGGTTTTCGCGGGTGTTTATATGTGGATCTTCGGTCATTCGGGTTTCCTCCCGTGTAGAACTAAAGGTGTAGGTGCAACGTTTCGACGGAATCCCATCCGTCATCATCAGGCTGGTGGCTTTAGCTTCCTTCTTCTGGGAGAAGCATGTGGCTGTTTGTTCCTCTTTTTTAAACTGCCAGAGGGGGTGTGTTCTGTGGGTGGAGGTGTGCTCTGATTGGGTGGGGGACCAAGTGTGTTCTGATTGGGTGGGAGTGTGTTTTGAATGGTGGGTGTGTTCTGATTGGGTGGGGGTGTGTTCTGAGTGGATGGGCTGGTCTCAGCTGCCAGCTCCAGACCTGAGCTGGTGAGTTGTGCTGCTTTTGTTCGGCTTCGTGTTTGTGGTGGTGCCATGTTTTTATAGTGGGTGTCAGTTTGCTTATTGTGTGGTTTGGAGGGGTTTAAAGTGGCTGATGTTGCAGCTGTAGTTAGGTTTCTGTTTTGTGGTTGTGCCTCGTTATCATTGTGGGTTCGGATTTGCTTTTTGAATGGTTGTGTGGTGGTGATGTCATGTGATGTTATCATGAGTTTGGGTCTGGTATCATTCTTGGTGGTTGGGACTCGTCTGTCAATCAAGGCGGGTTTCCAAATGGCTGGTAAGCAAGAGGTATCATCTCGTTTGTTCATGCTGTGGGGGCGTTTTTCTATCTCAATGGCTTCTCTGATTATTCTGTTGTTAAAATGTTCAATTTTGGCGATAGTTTTGGTTTTTTTAAAATCAATTTCATGTCCCGTGGCTTCAAAGTATTGGACCAGGGATGAAGTTTGTTCTCCCTTTCTGAGTGAGTTTTTGTGCTCTTCAATGCGTGCACTTATTCTTCTGTTGGTCTGTCCGATGTATGTGGTGGGGCAGGTGGTGCATGGGATTTCGTATACTCCTTGGTTTTCTAACCCAATTATGTCCTTGGGGTTTCTTAGGATGGTGGATATTTTTCTGTCTGTGTAGAATGCTGTTTTGATGTTGTGTTTTTGGAGGACCTTGCTGATTCTGTCTGTGGTCCCTTTTAAGTATGGGAGGAGGGCTTTGCCATTTTCTTGTTCTCTGTCTTGGGTTTTTGTGGGTGTCTCTCTTTGGATTAAGTTGGTAATCGTGTTTCTTTGGAATCAATTGGTTGTTAGTACATTAGTGAGAGTGTGTAGTTCGGTTTTTAGGTGTTGTTCGTCAGCTAGGTCTGGAGCTGGCAGCTGAGACCAGCCCATCCACTCAGAACACACCCCCACCCAATCAGAACACACCCACCATTCAAAACACACTCCTACCCAATCAGAACACACTTGGTCCCCCACCCAATCAGAGCACACCTCCACCCACAGAACACACCCCCTCTGGCAGTTTAAAAAAGAGGAACAAACAGCCACATGCTTCTCCCAGAAGAAGGAAGCTAAAGCCACCAGCCTGATGATGACGGATGGGATTCCGTCGAAACGTTGCACCTACACCTTTAGTTCTACGCGGGAGGAAACCCGAATGACCGAAGATCCACATATATATATATATATATATATATATATATATATATATATATATGTATGTATGTATGTATGTATGTATGTATGTATGTATGTATGTATTCTGAGGGATGAATTGACAAAAGAGCATAGGGAAAGGTTGATACTAAAATTTAATATTTATTTTCATTTTTTAGATTATTATTCTTTAGATTGGATTATTGTTTACATTCACTGACAGTACATTAATATGGAGATTATGTTAATGAGCATGAGGTGTGGCCTGAGGCTCGTTGTTGAATCTGGGCTCCCAGAGTGAACTTCTTTGAATTTAATTCTCATCAGACATGGCAATAAATATTGGTTCATCAGGAAATTCTATCCTGTATTCAATTACAGGCTGTCAGCAGAACTTATACTAATATTCTCTACAGGACATTGCTTTTATCAAAATGAAAAAAAGGGAAAAAAGAAAAGAAAAAAGAAAATTGCAGTATTTCATCACAAATTCTGACACATGTGTATGATATTGCAACAGATGTAAAACTGACATAGCTTACATCATGATGCTACATTGCTATTTCCATTCTTCTGCTTCCCCCCACCTTTCTCTTGTCACTATGCTTCATAGATTTAACACAGCTAAATAGACTACTTTACTGCAGACAAGAAGTAAGCCATCTCTCTATGTTTCTCTCTCTATTACAATTATTAATCAACCCAAAGTAAAAACAGTACAGAAAATAAGAATCATTAAGACTTGTTAATAACCGTGTTTTTAACAATTGTTATTTTAACAATTGTTTAAAAAAATCTTGCTTAAAAAGACATAAATATACATAAAATTTCCCTACTAATTCAGAAATTAAGTCTTATTTCTATGTCAGTCCTAGAGTTTAAACCTTAAATCTTTCCTTCTTGCCCTTTTGAGTCAATTGACGTTTAGTTGTTCTTTTTCTGACCTTGAATGTCAGAGGCCTTTTTTTCCCATTTTTACTCAACAGTTCAGTTTGGCTGAAGCATTGTAGGTTCCCACATAACAAGATGCAGATCTTATCACTTATGGGCTTTTGTTCCCCCGCCCCCCCTAAAAAAGTCGGCATCTCAGTTTTACATAAATGAGATATGATGGCAGTGGCCCACATTCCCTTCTGCCAGAAGACATGATTTTCTAAGCCTAATTAAGAACTCAAGTAAGCTAGGGAGAATATTCTATAGATAGCATGGGTGTGATGTGGATTCTGACCTCTTCGTTAAATAACTTTCCAGTGAAAATAATGAAACTAAAAGAAGTCAGAAATCACAAAGTCATTATTTCTGAGCAGGTGTCCACATCTAATGTTTTCTGGACATATTAGATTTTTCTGGACATATTAGATTAGTGTTACCTACCTGTTTAATACCCAGCCCAGCTTCTGTTCCACCTTGAGAGATACACCTGCACCCTTCTTAATTACTGTAAATGGGAAACTTTGAGCATCCATATCTGGAACTAGCACATAGGATAAGCCAGCTCTACCTGGAAGAGGCAGGGGGCTATTTTTCACCTGGAAAGTAGCTGGAAACCAAGCCATGTTAAAAGTCAGCACTTTGGACTATATCTTGAAAGCTATTAAAGCCAATACACCACAGTTGCAATATGGCTGTTGTGGTTCTCACCTGCCAGCATGAGCAACTGTAGTTTGTACAACTTTAATCATTAAAAATTCATTTAATTGAAATAGCCCAATCTATTTGTGGTAAAGACTGAGTTTTTGTCCTAGTTCAGATAGGACTGCAACTGGTACATTAGCCAAAAATGGGTGAAGATTTCCTGGCCACAACCTCCATCTGCAAATTCAGCAATAGACATTAATCCAGGAAGATTTCCACATTCTAATATTTCTATGGGTGGATTTACAACTGTGGGAAAATCATAGTAAAGTTTATTTAACTTTGGTGTGAACCTATGTATGGTTTATGGAATATTTCCAAAACTTCAAGGGGACAAAGTGGGTTATCGGTTTTTTTTAAAGGGGGGAGGAGGAATAAGACAGAATACTGTGTTTCACTGAATAGTTGTTGTTTTATTTTTTTAAATCCAAGCAGCAGCAACAAAGAACTTAAGGTTGCATTAATTGTATTGCCTTGTACTGCCAAGTGCTCTGGTTGCTTGCCAGTTTGTTGCCAAGCAATAGCTGATGTATGCACAGTCAGGAAATGGTGAGAAAAAAAACACACCAATGTTTTGCTGTCCCATATAATACAGTGCTTCCCATGCAATTGTTATTTTTAATCTAGAAGTAATTATTTATGTAGTTTCTATACTGCATTAGAGATAGTATCCTGTATCTGTAACATCAATATAGCACAGTGTGAAGACATAAATGGAGTCACTAGGTGCTGGAGATATATTTAGTTCAATACCTATAGTTAGCTGAATTAATAAGACTAAATCAGTCTTATTGAACTGGTGCAGCCTTCTTTAGGCTCTGTAAATCTCTTCATTGGGCAGTTTTCAAACATTCTTTTCAGATGATAAGATTTGGAGTTTGTTTCAATTTTGAACACTTTTGTGAGATTTGAGTTGCCTAATAAGTGTATTTCATTTATATGAATTTTAGAAGCCACAAGAGTGATTTGCGTGTGAGCTTGCCTGTCTGCAAGCCAGTATTTGAGATTATCTGTTAACGATAAACTCTTCTATAGCCTATGAGTTAATGATCAACTCTTCTCAGCTCATTGTCAAAGATCTCTAGGCTCTGATTTCATTGTCCTTTGGTTTTGATTATCTAAATCTATTGCTTCATGGTTGAATTGGCTATGTGAATTAATAGATAAAGCCGTGATGCAAAAGTCCTCTTTTGAAAATTATGCTGCTTTCTGACTGGCTAGATGCTTACTAAGTGGCTGCAACTCTTCCCCCCCCTGCCAACATACAGTGTTTTCCTTTGCCACATCTACTTCACCTCATGGGTGTATAAAACCTTATGTGCTGTATACTGTATTGGGATTCAGCTGGTTTGCACCACTTTGGCAGAACTGGTAGCTAATTTTTTGTTGCTCAGGCCCAGAATGGACTTCCAGAAGCAGCATCCACACAGAGAACTGGTTGTTCACATATTTGAATCCCACCACTGTGTGTGTGTTTTCTATTTTTCATGGCATAACTCTCAGGACTATGGTTTTAATCCTGGGTAAATGGAGTTCTTTAGGCATGCTTGTATACCCTTTGCAACAAATTATCTTCAAGGCACCTTAGCAAAATTTATAATGTAAAACAGAATAGATGCTGGAGAATTTGAAGTCATAGCCGATACTGCTATGATATCTGTACACTGACTCCAGAGGAAACAGAAATACTCTTGCAAACAGTCCTGAGTGTAAATGGAGCCTAGGCATTTTATTTTTCTAACAATGAAGTACTTTTAATATGCTAAAGTGATGGAGTTCCCTACTCATATATAGGGTCTTTTAATCCTAACTTCAAAGGTTTTTAAGCAAACTAATTGATTCCAGGATTGCATTTATAGATTTCTCCTATTAATTTTCATGATTTGAGATATGTTTGATATGAATGCCAAGAAAGGCTCTTAGTTGATGATTAAATTTAATGACAAAATTAAATACTCCTTTTATTTCTTTGATCAATTGTATCTAAGTCACCTAGCTGAGGGCAGCAGTGTGTTCTTCATTATTAAGCTAATGAGAAAATGAATTAGTTTTTGATGGCCTTATCAAGTTGGATCGAATATTTCTTAGATTTTCCATAATACTATCTCTTGATTTCTAAGATACTTCAAGAACAATTGCCTATACAATTTATGTGGACTGGCAGGACTGCCAGCCTTATTTTAGGGATGGATTTTAGTTAATTTTTGTGCTTTTGATGATCACAAATCTATTGCAAATTACAGATGCTACTACAAATGTAATTTGAAATGTTTCAAATAATGCAAGAGAATTGTGTGTGTGTGTGTGTGTGTGTGTGTGTGGAGCAGAGATATCTGTGCTTAAAGAGTTCGTGTATTTATACACTTGCTTCTATGCAAGATCAAACAGTGATAGTACAAGTTTTGTGCTCGTGCAGAAACCAGCATATTTGTACAGCTTGTACAGAAATCCATTCTCTAAAGGGAATGGATTACATCACATACTGCAGGGCACCACATTCAAGGTGAGTATAATATCTTTTGTAATACCCGAATACAGAAGGGGACTAGTGTCTGGAATCCTATTTACCACCAAGCCTGTATTGTATGGGCATCAGGGCGTTTGGCAGTATAATTTCATAGAACAAACAAATCCAGCTCATATCTGCTTTAAAGGTTATGGTGCTGAGAATGGAGATGAAATAAAACTATTGTTTTAATTTGAAGAAAAAAAAGAAAACCAAACCAAACCAAAATCTAGCCTTCATAAGAATAAGGGGATAGTAACTACTAAGCTATATAAAAGTCAAAAGCCTTTTGACCTATTGTCCTTTCAGAAATTATTTATTCCCTCATGACCTAACAATGCCTTTTACAAGGTCCTTTTACATGTTAGAGGAATCTGTTCTTCTTATAATGGAAATTCCAGACAAGATTTTCTTTTAATCCATCCAATATATGAGATGATGGTCCCTTTCCTTTCCTTTCCTTTCCTTTCCTTTCCTTTCCTTTCCTTTCCTTTCCTTTCCTTTCCTTTCCTTTCCTTTCCTTTCCTTTCCTTTCCTTTCCTTTCCTTTCCTTTCCTTTCCTTTCCTCCCTTCCCCTCCCCTTCCCATTTTGAGTTACGTATAAATGTGTGATAAAAAATATAATAAATGAATAAAAATAAATTATTGAACTAACATGTAATGTAGAAAACAAATCAATTTGCTATACCAACATAAAAGGATAATTTAGGGAAGTCATTAATTAACATCCAAGGCCTTTTGTAGAGAAATAAATAAATATTTTTCCAGCTCCTCAGCTACTTCCATCATGTGCCTGGATGTTCCCTGAAAAATATCACCCAAATCTCTCAAAATCATGAATTTTTATTAGATTTCATTAACTTCATGCTGATGTTTTTGAGGTTCTCAGAAGGCTGTGAGATTTCTGGAGCATAAGATACTGTTTTAGGAGGTGATGAATATCTTGGTGGGTATTATAGTGTCCAGTCTTAACTGCATGTGAGTTACTGCCTGAAAATAAAGTAAGAGCATAAATGTAGAACTGCTATTAAAAATAAAAGCTTTTATTCAAAGAGTAGTCACGTTCTTCCAAAGCTCCAAGCAACTTATACTGCAGTTTGTAAGAATTAGTCTTTGATAGATCATACCTCATACTTTTGCCATTTGATCTTATAGTATATCACTCCATGAAGTATCTTATCAGAATACAGTATGTCTTGCAGATCTGCATAAAAATGTAAGCCAATTTTCCAATCTTTTGCATGACAAATGAGAAGTGGATATAATTCTCAGTCAGTTAATTTGGAGAGTAGAAAATGATCTGTTTTCATAGTATTTTATAGTATTCCAAAATGGGATTCCCCGAATTCTCCTCCCACAAATAAAAATTATTCCATAGCCACTTAGCATTCTGCATTCTTGGCGAGTTGCAGACCCTTTTGAAATCTCTCTCTTTCTCACCCCCCCCCATCACCCACCCTTGTATTCTGCAAACCTTTTGGTTCTTCTGAGTCTGTTGTTTTTTTCCTACAGCTACAACTGCTACTGTTTAGGTCATCCTTGGCATAAATCATTTTGCTGCATCAGGGAAAAGATAAAATTCGATAAGGAGCTGGACAGCATATAAATGTAATAAATAAATAAACTGGAAGGTTAGCAACTGATTTATATCTTATTTAGATCTGCAAAATAACTCTGAATATAACACCCTAGAGAGCTTGTGCATAAATGGTGACAATATGAGGCTCAAGTTTTATTTTTTATTTTTCTGATTAATATTGTCTGCTTCTTGGAGTCTGCTGGGACAAGTGTCTCCAGTTTTCTTGACAAGGTTTTTTTAATCTTCGAAAATGGTTTGCCAATACCTCTTTCCTAGGGCTGAGAGAAATTGAATGGCCTCTGGTGACTCAGCTGGCTTTGTGCCTAAGGCAGGAGTAAAACTCACAGTCTCCTGGTTTCTAGCTTGATGCCTTAACCTCTGCACTAACCTGGATCTCTGGGCTCAGCTTATCAGAAGCCAAGACAAAAGATCTGTACTCCAACAGTGGCAATATAAATCAAATAGGGACTGAAAGAAAGACTGTAGAATCTATAGCTTGGACACTAGGATTAATCACAGATCATATATTTAAGCTAGGAATATTTGATCAGTCACATTTAGCGAAAGGCAGGAAATCGATATACTTCACCAGAAATGATGGTCAGAACATTCTGAGGTGAAATTAAGACTATCCACCTCAGGAGACTAATGGAATCCAAGGGATTATGAAATTCTCTTAGACATCTCCCACTGAAGCCCTAGGTTCACTACAGTATATACTGGTGAAAATGAACTGGCTATTGACACGAGAGCTCCCTGGGGTATTTTCCTGTCTAATGAAACTGGTAAGTTCCCTGGTTTTCTTAGGGATTCAGACAAAGCAGCAGCCAGGATGAAGATGGGGCAAGTCTCAGAATGAACACTAAATTATTATGCTGAAGTGGTTTCTGTGCTTAGACAAGGCTTTAATTAGCTTTGCTATGACATTCCTAGATCAAGATAAATGATTCACAATGGTCAATAGTCTGTAATTTCCCATCTATATTATTGTAATGCACTCTATTGGGTGCTGCCCTCAAAGATTACAGAATTTCATATACCACAGGAGACATCTATTAGGATTGTAGTTTGTTTAGCCAATGACAATCGGATGGTACTGAGTCTAAAATAGCTGCGTTGACTGCTTATTTACTCATTTATTATTCATTTATTTTGGTCCAATCCATAGGGCTAATGCATACCTTTAAAGCCTTCAGATGCTGGAGGCCCAAATAACTCTTTATGATTTTTTAACACAATCAAGGAGTCTCTTCTCAGAATACTAGCTATAAATTATATAATATATAGAACGTCCTACTTGAGAGTGGCACTCCAATTGGGGAAAAAATATTCTCCCTGGAGGTATGATGGGCGCCTTCATTAGCCATTAGATCAAAATCAGTTTGTTTGTTCAGACGTTTAACTTGTTCATGAAACTGTATATCTCTGCTTCTTGTATGCAATGTCTATCATTTATTACCAAGCTTAAAAGTTTGTTTTTGTTATAGTTTGCAAACTGTTTTGGTATCAGAAAATGAATGGCGGACTTCCGGATGGCAAGGCGTCGCCGGAGGCAGCCATTCTTCGGCTGTCAGCCTCGCGGCTCCGTAGAGCCGCCGAAAACAGCGCCGATCAGTTGTTTCGGCGGCTCGGAAGCCCCCTCCTCAGGAGAAGAGGAGGGGGTGAGCACCCAGGTAGGGGTAGAGCTCTCCGGGGCCGCCAGAACTTAAAGTTTTGGCGGCTGAAGGATTGAGCCCCCCTGAAACCTGGGCATGCTCCGGACTGCGAGGCGCCTCTGCTCTGGGTTTTTTGGAGCAGAACAGGGCGTTCACAACCATCCCTGCTAGCAAGGAAGAACTTTTGAGAACGAGGACGCAGGCAGAGCGATGCAGGAGATTTTGGTGAAGATGGTGTTTTGATCTTTAACTCAATGGACTTTGCTGAGCTCGTAAGTGGAAGTGCGTAGCTAACAATAGTGGGTGAAAATGGCGGCTATATCTTCTAAAGTTCCAGCTCTGGTGCAGCAGTCTTCGTTGAAAACTTTATTGTTCCCTGCACCCGTATCTGCATCAGCTCTTACAGTAAAAGATTTGCAGAATCTGCTGCAAGAGACTATGGAAAAGCAAATGCAACAATTTGCTGAGATAATGGATAAAAAGTTGGAGGAGAAGTTAACAGAAAAACTAGCTAAGGTTATGGATGAAAAGATTACAGAGAAATTAACAGAACTGAGAGCAGACATTTTATCTGCATTGCAAGGCATGGCTAAATGTATTGAGAATCTGGATGAAAGAGTGGAAGATCTTACTCAAAATGATATTAGACTGGAAGCAAAAATGACAGAAACTGAAAATGTGGTAGAGAAAATTGATTATGATTTGATCTCGACACAGTATTATCAGATGGAGTTTGCTTTAAGGATTAGAGGCCTAAAAGAAAATCCTAAGGAAAATTTGAAGAAAATGGTTTCTGAGGCTTTGGAAGGGGTGCTGAGACGACCAGCAGATGAAATAATGGAAGATATAGATAAAATTTTTCGTGTTAATTCTTGGATTGCAAGACAAAGGAAATTACCCAGAGATGTGGTGGTTTATTTTACAAAGAGAATGATTAGAAATGAAGTTATCCAGGCTTCCTACAATATTGATTTTGTAATTGCTGAGCAAAAAGTTCTGATTTTAAAAGAGATCCCTTCAAGAATTTTAAGAAAAAGGAAGGAATTTGCTTTTTTGACACAAGAATTGAGACGACGTGATATCAAGTTTAGATGGCAGATACCAGTGAGTATGGTGGTGACCTATGAAGGTACGAGGCATCGTCTTACTACGGTGATTCAGGCACGTGATTTCTACAGTAATGTTTTAAAAGTAGCCCCCATACCATTTTTGGAATTTACAAAGAAAAAAGGTGTGAGAGAGTCTCAACGTTACAGAGAGAATCTACAAGATGCTGAAGGACTAATACAGACAGATGAGAAAGTTACAGGAGTGGATCAAATTTCAGTACCACTGGAGGAGGCCAGAAATTGGAAGAGGCGTGCCGCTTCTAGACGAATGAACCAAGCCTGAAGATTTAGTTGCATAACTGCAGGAGATAATAATGTAATAAGGATTATGAAAATTGAAATTGTTAGAAGGGCTAAATATTTGGGGATATACTTTTCACCCTTATAAAATAACTATGTAATATTTTATGTTGCTTTAGTTTTAAGATGATTATGAAAATTTAATTGGGAAGATTTGTAGTAGTGCTTACTGATATTCTGTAGGTTATGATTTGCTATTTGGTTGGTATGTATATTTACGGTGTGATAAGAAGGTGGATATTGTGTGCTAGGTATATACTTTGTGATATGCTCTGGTGCAACTTTGGGAAAAAATATAGATGAAAGTTAACTTGTAATATTTTTATGGGTTTATTTTATGAAACAGGTAATAGAAAATATAAGAATGATGTGATTATATAAAAAATTTTAAGTTTGGAAAATAATGTATGGTATTTTAAGTTGTATAATATATTAGGAGAAGGAAAGGTTGTATAAACTTGGTTTTAGTATGGAAATTTAAAGCCTAGTTGGAAAGAAGAATAATTTTTAATAATTGATAATTGTTTTATCTGTGATTGTTTTTATTGGGTATTATTGATATTACTGTGGTGGATATTAAATGGACGTTGAATTTAACTATGGTAGTAAGATTTCTAGTAAAAAGGTAAAATTACCGACTACAGAAGAATGGACTGTAAAGTTTTTTTTTCCGAGGATATGGTAAAGATCTTAGTGCACCTGAAAGATTATTTGCAACAGAGAGATACTACGGAGCAAATATGGGACTAAAAAGTATTATTTTGTATTTGAATAATTATTGATATGATATATATATGTTTGGAGTTTATCTATATGAGTTAAAGTGCGATAGTTTAAATAGTTTAGGATTGTTTGCATAAGTTAGATTATGATTGTTTGTATTTTTATACCCTGTACTCAGCTCTGGGAAGTCAGGGGGGGAGGGGAAAGGGAGGGAGGGGTTGGGGAGGGTTGGGGAGGGGGAAGAGGGTGGGAGGGGAGGGGGTTGGGAGGGTTTTTTTGTGTTAAAGATAAAATGTATTGTAAAACTTTTCAATAAAAAAAAAAGAAAATGAATGGTGACATAAAAATATTTTGGACAAATAAATAAAATGAACATTCATTGGCCCCAAAGAATACTCCAACCAAGTTATTTGAGTAATTTTAAAATCAATTTGATATTTGATAAACAGCCAGCCCACCTCTCTTAAAATTAGCATGGTAATCTCAGGCTGCTCACTTTGAGTTTAAGTTCTGACAGCAGCATTTTTCTCCTATCAGCAGTAGAAGCATTTGCTCAAGAAAGACACCAAGTGATGAAGTGCAAAGCCCTGTCTTTGAGCCTCCAAACACATACTATCCTTTTGAATCCTTTGGATAAATGCCAGCATTGATATAGTCACAGACAGGAGAACCAAATATGCATCCAAAGCTATTTGGGATATACTTTAAATGCTTTGGGTGAAATATATTTTGCTATTTGAAAAGCTGAAGTATTAGATTTGATTCCCCACCCTTGCCCCCTGGAACCATGATAATTTGGAAGGTACTGAGAATTTCAAAACATGGGAAATTGGAAAAAGGAAAGGAAGTGTTGGGCTGGCACAATCTTGTATGAAAATGCAGAACTCTTACAAAATTTGATAGTCATGGAGGAACATGATTAATTTGCTAATAACCCAGGAACATCACTTTTTCTTTTTTGGCTTTTCCATGAGTGAGAACGGTTTTTACCTGTACCTACGTTATAGTATTTTCTGTCTTATTCAAATGCCGTTGGATCAAAATAAGAAAGGGATCAACAATAAGGACAATATGATTTCATGACAGCATCCTTTTTGAGTGAGAGGATGGCATGACAGCATCCTCAAGGAGTGAGAGGATGGCATTACAATTTGTTTGAGGAGAAAAGGCCTAAATATAGTACAGGCAGCAACTTCAGTATATATTCCAATACCTATCACCAAAGGCTAGTGTTGTTAGATCTAGATTACAAAAATCCAGATGATGACTAGATAAGAAAAATGGATCCAGGAAATTACAGACCTATCAGCCTGACCTAAATACCTGGGAAGATTCTGGAAAAGATAATCAAACAACGAATCAGCGAGCACCTAGAGGCAAACAAATTCATTACTAAAAGTCAACATGGGTTTGTCAAAAACAGATCATGCCAGACAAATCTTATTGCATTCTTTGACCAAGTGACAAAATTAGTGGATCAGAGGAATGCTGTGGATATAATTTACTTGGACTTCAGTAAGGCATTTGATAAAGTAGATCACAACCTTGTACTTGATAAGATAGAAAAATGTGGGTTAGACAGCCACCAGATGGATTCGTAGCTGGCTAATCGGCCATACTCAGCATGTGGTCCTCAATGGAACCGCATCTACATGGAAGGAAGTATGTAGTGGGGTGCCCCAGGGCTCTGTTCTGGGCCCAGTGCTCTTCAACATCTTCATCAACGATTTGGATGAAGGGATAAATGGGGAACTTATCAAATTTGCAGATGACACCAAGCTGGCAAGAATAGCCAACACTCCAGAAGACAGGCTTAAGATACAGGAGGATCTGGGCAGACTTGAACACTGGGCGCTATCTAACAAAATGAAATTCAATGGTGAAAAAAGTAAGGTTCTACATTTAGGCAAGAAAAACCAAATGTACAGGTATAGTATAGGGGGTACCTTGGTCAATAGTATTAACTGTGAGAGGGATCTCGGAGTCCTAGTGGACAATCACTTAAATATGAACCAGCAGTGTGCTGCAGCTGCCAAAAAAGCCAACACAGTGCTAGGCTGCATTAACAGAGGAATAGAATCAAGATCACGTGAAGTATTAATACCACTTTACAATGCCTTGGTAAGGCCACACTTGGAATACTGCATCCAGTTTTGTTCACCACGATGTAAAAAAGATGTTGAGACTCTAGAAAGAGTACAGAGAAGAGCAACAAAGATGATTAGGGGACTGGAGGCTAAAACATATAAGGAACCGCTGCTGGAATTGGGTATGTCTAGTTTAATGAAGAGAAGGACAACAGGGGACATGATAGCAATGTTCCAATATCTCAGGGGCTGCCACAAAGAGGAGGGACTCAAGCTATTCTCCAAATCGCCCAAAGGCAGGACAAGAAGCAATGGATGGAAACTAATCAAGGAGAGAAGCAACCTAGAACTAAGGAGAAACTTCCTGACAGTTAGAACAATTAACCAGTGGAACAACCTGCCTCCAGAAGCTGTGAATGCTCTAACACTGGAAGTTTTTAAGAAGAGACTGGACAGCCATTTGTCTGAAATGGTATAGGGTTTCCTGCCTGAGCAGGGGGTTGGACTAGATGACCTCCAAGGTCCCTTACAAATTATTATTATTTTTTATTATTATTATTACTATTACTATTATTATTATTATTATTATTATTATTATTATTATTATTATTATTATTATTATTATTATTATTATTATTATTATTATTATTATTATTGCAAGGAGGTATCTTTCTGCTGCTATCTAATGGTTGCCTGGATTTTTGCACTCCAGATTTTTGCACTAGCTTAGGGATAGGAATAAGAGAGGGAATAATGATATTGTCGACAGTCGACATTGTTTGGAAGATCATGCTCTGCTTACTCCAAATAAGATAGCATTTGATGTACAATATATTTATTATGTATAAAAGTGCATTCACTATTGTTGTAATCAAGTTCATCCACTTTGCTGTTGGTTATCTTCATTATCTCTTTCCTTGTATCTTTCTCAGCCTTATGAATTTCTCAAGAGCATAGGTCTTTCCTGTGTCCGAAATATAATAATTTGAGCCTGGTCATTTGTGCATTGATTTGTTCTATCATCCATTTCTTTCTTGTCTATCCATGCTATTTTCAGGAGTCTTATCCAACATCAATCTTCAAAAGTGTTTATAATTTTTATTTCTTGCTTCTTCAAGAGTATTACAGGGAAAATCTCTGCCCGGATGATTCTAATAGTTGTAGGTACAGGCATGTCATGAATACCTTTTTAGAGGTTTTCCCTTTTACTATGCCAAGTTCTAGTAGTCTGCAGCATATTTCTTCATTGTTGGTTCCTTTAATCATTTTTAGGATAGTTAAACCTAACAGTTAAATAGATCCTATGAAATAGTTCCCCTTCATGGATTACTGCCTTGTCGTGGCGAAGGGGCTTGCGTAATTCAATGAAGCTATGAGCTATGCTGTGCAGGGCCACCCAAGACGGAAAGGTCATAGCAGAGAGTTCTGACAAAACGTGATCCACTGGAGAAGGAAATGGCAACCCACTCCAGTATCTTTGCCATGAAAACCCTATGGACAGTACCAAAAGGCAAAACGATATGACGCTGGAAGATGAGCCCCTCAGGTCGGAAGGCGTCCAATATGCTATTGGGGAAGAGCAGAGGGCTAGTACTAGTAGCGCCAGAAAGAATGAAGCGACTGGGCCAAAGCCGAAAGGACGCTCAGCTGTGGATATGTCTGGTGGTGAAAGGAAAGTCCGATGCTGTAAAGATTCTTTCTCCATAGGAACCTGGAATGTAAGATCCATGAATCAAGGAAAGCTGGACGTGGTCAAACAAGAGATGACAAGACTAAACATCGACATCTTAGGTATCAGCGAACTAAAATGGACAGGAATGGGTGAATTTAATTCAGACGACCATCAGGTATACTACTGCGGGCAAGAATCCCTCAGAAGAAATGGAGTAGCCTTCATAGTCAATAAAAAAGTAGGAAAAGCAATACTGGGATACAACCCTCAAAATGACAGAATGATCTCAGTTCGAATCCAAGGCAAACCATTCAATATCACAGTAGTCCAAGTCTATGCCCCAACCACCGGTGCTGAAGAGGATGAAATTGACCGGTTCTATGAAGCCCTACAGCACCTTATAGAACTAACACCCAAAAATGATGTCCTTATCATCATGGGAGATTGGAATGCTAAAGTAGGAAGCCAAAAGATAACTGGAATAACAGGCAAGTTTGTCCTTGGAGTACAAAATGAAGCAGGGCACAGGCTGATAGAATTTTGTCAAGAGAATACGATGGTCATAGCAAACACTCTTTTCCAACAACCCAAGAGACGGCTTTACACATGGACATCACCAGACGGTCAACACAGAAATCAGATTGACTATATGGTCTGCAGCCAAAGATGGAGAAGCTCTATACAGTCAGTAAAAACAAGACCAGGAGCTGACTGTGGCTCAGACCATGAGCTTCTTGTTGCAAAGTTTAGGCTTAAATTAAAGAAAGTAGGGAAAAGTGCTAGGCCAGTCAGGTATGAATTAAATCATATCCCTGTTCAATATACAGTAGAGGTGACAAATAGATTTAAGGAATTAGATCTGATAGACAGAGTGCCTGAAGAACTATGGACAGAGGTTCGCAACATTGTACAACAGGTAGCAACCAAAACCATCCCAAAGAAAAAGAAATGCAAGAAAGCAAAATGGCTGTCTGAGGAAGCTTTGCAAATAGCTGAGGAAAGGAGGGAAGCGAAAGGCAAGGGAGAAAAAGAAAGATACGCCCAATTAAATGCAGAATTCCAAAGAATAGCTAGAAGAGATAAGAATGCCTTCTTAAATGAACAATGCAAAGAAATAGAAGAAAACAATAGAATAGGGAGGACCAGAGATCTTTTCAAGAAAATTGGAGAGATGAAGGGAACATTTCATGCAAAAATGGGCATGATAAAGGACCAAAATGGCAGGGACCTAACAGAGGCAGAAGAGATTAAGAAGAGGTGGCAAAATTACACAGAAGAACTATACAAGAATGAGCTTAATGTCCCTGATAATCACAATGAGGTGGTCACTGAGCTCGAGCCAGACATCCTAGAATGTGAAGTGAAGTGGGCCTTAGAAAAGCTGAGCAACAACAAAGCTAGTGGAGGTGACAGTATTCCAGCTGAGCTATTCAAAATCTTAAAAGACGATGCAGTAAAAGTGCTTCACTCAATTTGCCAGCAAATTTGGAAAACTCAACAGTGGCCACAGGATTGGAAAAGATCAGTTTACATTCCAATTCCAAAGAAAGGCAGTGCCAAAGAATGTTCAAACTATCGCACCATTGCACTCATTTCTCATGCTAGTAAAGTTATGCTTAAAATTCTACAAGCTAGACTCCAGCGGTATGTGGATCGAGAACTACCAGAAGTACAGGCAGGATTTCGAAGAGGCAGAGGAAATAGAGATCAAATTGCTAACATACGCTGGATCATGGAGAAAGCTAGAGAGTTCCAGAAAAACATCTACTTCTGCTTCATTGACTATGCTAAAGCCTTTGATTGTGTGGATCATAACAAACTCTGGCAAGTCCTTAAAGAGATGGGCATACCAGACCATCTTATTTGTCTCTTGAGAAACCTATATGCAGGCCAAGAAGCAACAGTGAGAACTGGACACGGAACCACTGATTGGTTCAAAATTGGGAAAGGAGTCCGGCAAGGCTGTATACTGTCGCCTTGCCTATTTAACTTATATGCAGAGCACATCATGAGAAAGGCAGGGCTAGATGAATCAAAAGTTGGAATTAAGATTGCCGGAAGAAACATCAACAACCTAAGATATGCAGATGATACCACTCTAATGGCAGAAAGTGAAGAGGAACTAAAGAGCCTCTTGTTGCGAGTGAAGAAGGAGAGTGCAAAACTTGGGTTGAAACTAAACATTAAGAAAACCAAGATCATGGCATCTGGCCCTCTCAATTCCTGGCAAATAGATGGGGAAGAAATGGAGGTAGTGACAGATTTTATTTTCCTGGGCTCCAAGATCACTGCAGATGGGGACTGTAGCCAAGAAATTAAAAGACGCTTGCTCCTGGGGAGGAAAGCCATGGCAAATCTAGACAGCACACTAAAAAGCAGAGACATCACCCTGTCAACAAACGTGCGTATAGTCAAGGCTATGGTCTTCCCAGTTGCAATGTATGGCAGTGAAAGCTGGACCATAAGAAAGGCTGAGCGCCAAAGAATTGAAGCCTTTGAACTATGGTGCTGGAGAAGACTCCTGCGAGTCCCTTGGACTGCAAGGCGATCAAACCGGTCAGTCCTAGAGGAGATCAACCCTGACTGCTCTTTAGAAGGCCAGATCCTGAAGCTAAAACTCAAATACTTTGGCCATCTAATGAGAAGGAAGGACTCACTGGAGAAGAGCCTAATGCTGGGAAAGATTGAGGGCAATAGAAGAAGGGGATGACAGAGAATGAGGTGGCTGGATGGAGTCACTGAAGCAGTAGGCGTGAGCTTAAATGGACTCCAGAAGATGGTAGAGGACAGGAAGGCCTGGAGGAACATTGTCCATAGGGTCGCGATGGGTCGGACACGACTTCGCAACTAACAACAACATGAAATAGTTCCTAGAAATTAATTAGATGTATTTGTATAAAATTGCAGAGATTTGTCCAGGCAGTCCCTGAGAATCAGACATATTGAAAAGAAAAGCTTCCCCCCTCCCCAAAATACTTCACATGTTGGTAAGGTATTTTTCACTTGAATCTCACCTTGAAGCAGAATTATTTTAGTAATGCAGTTTTTACCAGAAAAAAAATGTATTTATATGAATAGACCAATAAAAAGTTCATTACGTCTAAAAGAGACAACAATTGGGAAAGAGCACATTAAAAAAAGTTCTCATATCCCATAGTACAGACATGTCAAACTTGCTACATCCTGTGACATCGTGCAATGTATCGGGACAGATTTGCCATTGCCGGCAATGGGGTGGGCACGGCTTCCACGTGACGCATCCAGACCAAGGGCCAACAGTTTGACACCATAGGACATTAAAATACCATTTTCATTGACTTAGAATGCTTGAATTTGAACCTGCCTTTTTAATTGCTAGCACTGAGTCATGAATACATCTGCTGATTCTTGTATATGAGGTACCTGATTTCAGAAAGTGTGATTCAGTAAATAAAGAGTAATTTGAGAACAAATAAGTCAGCATTCACAGCCATAACAAAATGGGAGTACAGAAAGATAGACACAGATGCTGTCCTAGAAAAGCTGCAATGAATGTAATCATTAGCTATGCAAACAGATTGCCTAGCTGAATGTATCAGATGGGGAAAGCTCACTATCTACTGGCAAGCTTCACTATTGCTTTTAGTGAAACCATTTATCAGAACACACACAAAAAAAATCTCGTAATGCTTTGTTAGGCTAGTTCAGGTAAGTGTTACCATTGTTGTCGCAAGGATGGAAACCACTTTGGTTCCTATATCTGTTATAAATCTCAAAGATTTTCATCTGATGCTATTTCTGAGAGCATCTTCAAAAAGTCTTGTGTATTTTCAGAATTTCTGCTGCTTTTGAAATATTGGCTTTTCCACTTTTAACTATTATTATTATTTTGTAACCTTTTAAATTGTTGCTTTAAGGTGGCTAAAAATTCTTAGGAAATTTAGGAAGGAAGTGACATGTAAATGTTTAAAGGCACATACACATACATTATACTTTCTTTCACACACACACACAGGCACACACGCACACACACACACACACACACACACACACAGAGAGAGAGAGAGAGAGAGAGAGAGAGAGAGAGAGAGAGAGAGAGAGAGAGAGAGAGAGAGAGATATGATATGATATCAGGATAATTTGAGTATGATAAGATTTCCTTGAAGGTGAGTTCAAAAATCAGAAGTAGCTATTTTGGGGTAAAAATATTTGCTTTAAATTAACATTCTAAACTACTTTGGATTTTCAACTGGTGGTATGTGTACCACCTGTGGTACTTTGGCACCTGGCAGGTGGTATGCAACCATCCTAGACAAGTGTAGCAGGGGAGGGGAATGAGCTGAAGCAGCAACAGCACTGCACAGGCCTGAGGGAAAGACAGCTGGAGCTGAAGGGCTTTCGGGGCTGGGCAGAAGCCCAGGATCAGCGTGCGCAGCTACCACTGATTGGTGCTTCTCCAGGGCTATGGAGCGCGAGACAGAAGCCCCAAGATTGGTGCACACAGCTACAGATGATTGGTGCTTCTGCAGGGCAATGGGGGAGAGACAGAAGCCCAGGATTGGCACGCACTTCTGCAGGGCTATGGGAGTGAGACAAAAGCCCTAGGATCAGTGCATGCAGCTACCACTGATTGGTGCTTCTGCAGGGCTATGGAGCGCGAGACAGAAGCCCCAGGATTGGTGCACACAGCTACAGATGATTGGTGCTTCTGCAGGGCAATAGGGGAGAGACAGAAGCCCAGGATTGGCATGCACTTCTGCAGGGCTATGGGAGTGAGACAAAAGCCCTAGGATCAGTGCACGCAGCTACCACTGATTGGTGCTTCTGCAGGGCTATGGAGGCGAGACAGAAGCCCCAGGATTGGTGCACACAGCTACAGATGATTGGTGCTTCTGCAGGGCAATGGGGGAGAGACAGAAGCCCAGGATTGGCACGCACTTCTGCAGGGCTATGGGGCATGAGACAGAAGCCCAGGATTGGCACTTCCAGCACACCTGAGAGAGAAAAGGGGGAGAGGGGAGAGAAAGGAGAAGCTATAAAAGGAGAAGGTTTTGCACGAGAGGGAGAGGAAAAAAGACAACAGGGGAAAGAGAAGGGGACTGCAAAAGAAAGACAGAGAAGCGCAGCCTTGAGAGGAATCAGCTGGAGGTGCACATAAGAGAAAAGGAGGAGGAGGAGGAGGAGAGGATATAAAAGGGGAAGAGGAGAATATAAAAGAAGGGAAGAGAAGAGAGATTATAAAAGGGGGGAAGAAGAGAGGATATAAAAGAAAGGAAGAGAAAAGAGGATATAAAAGAAGGGGGAGAGAAGAGAGGATATAAAAGGAAGGGAGAGAAGAGAGGAGGGGGAGAGAAGAGAGGATATAAAAGGAGGAGTGAATCTGGTTTTTCCATTGAGTTTGTTTGTCAGAAGTTTGCAAAAAGGGATCACATGATCCTGGGACACTGTGACCATGATAAAAATGAATTAGTTGCCAAAAATCCAAATGTAGATTGACCCTGGGGATGCTGCAATAGTCATAAGTGTGAAAAATGGACATAAGTCACTTTTTCAGTGCCCTTGTAACTTTGAACAGTCAGTAAGCAAACTGTTGTAAGTTGAGGACTACCTGTACTTTATCAATTCCTCCCCCCCTTTTTTTTGTTCATCAAGTTTTTGACACCTTGCTAGACGACTGGTGGTACTCAAATATTGCCATATCCTAAAAGTGGTACAGTCTGTGAAAAGGTTGAAAAGCCCTGATCTAAGGTAAGGGACCATTTTTCTCAGTAGAAACCTCTTTGGATGTTAAGATCAGTACATTAGGATGGGGGTCCTCTTAAAATTTCTCTTATTTTCTGATGCTGATGACACAAATTGACTGGGCAGTTTCTTCCTGGTTTGGAGGGTGTTCCCCCCCCTTTTAACTGTGCCGTTCTTTATTGGAGGAGGGTTACATGTTTTAGATTTTCATGTGATTCACAAATGGAAAAATAAAACTAAAAGCAATCAGAGTGAGCACCGGTTTTAGAAAAAGGACTTCAGCGTTTCAGATTCAGGAAAGAATAGTTTTGAATGTGAAACCAAGAACATGATTTGTGAAAGAGAAACATAAGCAAACGCTAGTCTGGAAAGTCTCATGAGATGTCAAGTAGAGTAGAAAGCATCTTTTAAACAACTTGATTGCTAAGTAATATATGGTCTCTTGATGGTATTAGAGTTATATGTTATAAGATGAATACAGTAGGTGTGGAAAGGCTTTTGATAGCCCTTCTAATACAGGTAGTCCTTGACTTATAACAGTGACTGTTCGAAGTTACAACAACACTGAAAATAGGGGCTTATGACCATTTTTCACACTTACAACCATGGCAGCATCCCCATGGTCACATGATCAAAATTCAGATGCTTGGCAACTGACTCATATTTATGACCATTCCAGTATCCTGGGGTCATGTGATCAACTTTTGTGACCTGCTCACAAACAATGTGAATGAGGAAGCCAGATTCACCTAACAATCCTGTTACTAATTTAACAACTGCAGTGATTCACTGAACAACTGTGGCAAGAAAGATCATGAAATGGGACAAAACTCATTTAACAAATGTCTCACTTAGCAACATAAATTTTGGGCTCAGTTGTGGTAAGTTGAAGACTACCTTTATAGGGCAATCAAATCTGCCAAAACACAGATGACCATTAGATGGCAGCAAGGACACAAAGAAAACTTTACAGTACCTCTTTCCTGCCATCTACTGGATTTTTGCAGCCCAGATCTGGTAACCATGGCAAATTAATCCTCTTCAATTATCCATAGTTTTGAGTGATATGCCATGCCCATATGTTTGAATGGTTATTAGTTATGTCATGCTGATATGTTTGAGTGATGATGGAAAAAAAACCCTGCTGAAAACTAGTTTATATTTACTGAAGAAAAGAAAATGAAGTGATTTTTGCAGCTGAATGGAAAGAGGAAATATAGGTTTTCTTATCAATTGCTGTACTTACTGAATTTTATTGAGAAACTCCTGTTTTAACTCCCATTTCTCTCTCTTTCTCTCCCTCTCCCTCTTTCTCTTTCTCTCTCTCTGTTTCTCTGTCTCTGTCTCTGTCTCTGTCTGTCTGTCTGTCTGTCTGTCTGTCTGTCTGTCTGTCTGTCTGTCTGTCTGTCTGTCTGTCTCTCTCTCTCTCTCTCTCTCTCTCTCTCTCTCTCTCTCTCTCTCTCTCTCTCTCTCTCTCTCTCTCTCTCTCTCTCTCTCTCTCTCTCTGTCTCATGTTAGAATCCAAGAAAAAAAAATAGGTATTATTTTATTATTTATTTATTTATTCAGTTTTTAGCCTACCTTTCTGCCAGAGGGCAATACTTGATACATGTGTCAGAACATGAAATCTTTCATGCAATTAAAGCAGATCAAAATCTTGGCTTCATATCCAGATTGTAGTATAAAACTTTGTGTAATTAAATAAGGAGAGCTTTAAATAGGAGTGGGGAGGGGTGGATTTGTAACACCTGCAAAAAACAAAAATATACTTAAACTTGGGTTTATGTAGTATATGTTTTCATCTCTCACTAGAAAGTGTTTTTCCCCTAATGGGTGCATGTACTTCCTTGAACCTTGCCACCCTGTGAAAGCCACTGCTGAAATGGTTGAGGTATAAACAAGGCAGGGATCAGGTATGATTTACCAAATTATATAGTCAACGTTTCCTAAGCAAAGAACCTTGTGGATAGTCACAGAGAGATAGACCAAGGCATTTACATGAATTTCTACACAATGCCTTCTTCACAAGTTAAACATTTGTTTAGAGAAGCTTACTGAGTGAATGGAGCCTTTTCTCAGGCCCCCAAGCACACAAAAATATCAAATATATGTTGAAATGTTATTGTGTGAATTGCCAACACAAACACACACATAGCATACAGTACTCAGTTCTCCACATGCATCCTGTATGATGACATACTCAATTGTTTTTTGTAGGTTCAGAACCAGCTGCCTCCTGCTGTTTTCCAGATGCACTGGCCTTCAGCACTCCTAGGCTCCTTAGTAATGACCACCCTTCTATCTCCATCTGAGAAATCTATCAGATCTTTCTGTTCTGCTTGGAGAAGCCCTTTATGTAACCATATCATTTTGATTCACTTAAAAATAGTAGCTTTTCCAGACTTTTGTCCATTATTAATTGAGGCAGAAAAGCCCCAATTATCCTAAGGTTTCTGTTGGAGATTGACTACTCCATCTGCTAACACAAGATCAGAAAGGGAGTATGTGAACTGAGGAAAGCTTTACTTTAAAAAGAATCTGTTCAGTTGTGTCCAATTTTTGGAGACCACCTGGACAAATCCCTGTAGTTTTCTTGACAAGATGGTTTGCTATTGTCTCCTTCCTAGGTCTGAGAAAGAGTGACTGCCCCGGGTCATTTAGCTGGCTTTCTGTCTAAGGCAGGACTAGAAGACACAGTCTCCTGGTATTAAACTGATACCTTAACCACTACATCACACTGGCTTTCATTATCCTACCACTGTGCATATATAACCACACCACCCAGAATTCCTAAGGAGAAAGAACATGAGGCAGAAAAGACTGACAGCTGACATTTCAACCAATTATTAAAATGAGATACTTCCAAGTGGTTTCCAATGCTTACGCATAATGAACTGTATCACTGCAGCTTTTCTAAGCATACAGAGAAGTTATAGTAGATAAAGATTAATTGAACTTAACATGGTCACCCTACATTTATTTATTCACTTTTTTATTTCAAGCACTTTCTACTGTTTCCCATTTAAAAAAACCCTCAAAGGGGTTGTCTATTAAACATTATGACCCTAATTAAAATATAGGTTAAAAGAATAAAAATTAAAATTAAGATATTTTGATAAAATACAACCAAAAATATAAAATGAAACCAAGAACAAATATTAATGTAGCAGTAAAAAAATAAAATAAAAGCAGAAATAACCCAAGGCCTGGGCAAATAAAAATGCCTTTGCCTAATGCTGAAAAAGGACAAAACACAACCTACTTTACTAAAGAAGGGATCACAGTAGAGGAACTATCTGTGAAAAGATCCATTCTAAGGTAGCCAGTTGTCATTCCTCAATATCAGGTCATGATGCATGGAGTGCATGAAGATTATCTTAAGATATGGGTAGGAATTGGGATCCTAAGCCATGAAAGACTTTATAAGTTAAAGCAGCCACCTTGAATTAGGGCCAGAAATTAATTATGGTTCAGTGAAGAACATGGTTCCCTGGGGTCCTGGGTTATATATATTGTCTATTATCTGGCAGTATTCTTGCCACAGTATTTTGTTGCAGGTGATGCATTTGAACCATCTTCATGGCTAGTCCCATGTATAATACACTGAAATAATCTAAATGACCCATTACCAGTCTCTACCGCAGTATGGCCATAACTGGTAACCAGACTAAGTTAGTACTGAGAATTTTGTACCACAGTGACTACTTAACATCTATGGTATCAAAGGTGGATCCAGAAGTAATTCCAAGCTAGAATTTTGATATTTAGGGAAAGTATAACTCCATCCAAGATAAGTTGAACCCAAAAATAATCCATGTATACATATTATATCTGAACTATGTTTAAATTTGTTGGCCCTCATCCAGTACATTTCTGAAGCCAGGAACTAATTCAGCAATTTTGCTGCCTCACCTGGATTTGATGAAAAGATTGCTGAGTGTTATCAGCATACTGGCAACATTTTCTCTAAACTTCCTGGAGATCTCATTCAGCAGTTCTGTGCAGATATTAAACAGCATGGGGGGGGAAAAAAATGACAGAGCCTATAACATGTAAGAGCTATTGCTAGTAATTACAGATGCCAGGTTAGTGGTAGCTTGATATTTTTTTTTGGGAATTGGTTTATATATTATCATAAGTTACTATATTGTAAATTGCTTGGAATCTCCTAAAATGCAGTTGAGAGATCCAGGAGAATCAGCATTCTCACACTTTCTCCTGAAAAATATATCCAAAAAAGCAACTAAGGAAGCTTCAGTGCTAAACCCAGATCAAAATCCTAATTGAAATGGACCTTAAAAATAAATTTCATCCAACACTATCTGGGTCTGGCGGGCCATCACAAACCTAACCATCTTGCTTAGAAAGAGGATAGTAACTACCAGCTTATAATTATGCAGACCTTCTGGGATCATCAATGCTTTCTTTCAGGAACCTCTTTATATTGCTGAGGTCATTGCTTCCCCCAGTGAACAATTTATAACCTCCAAGATTCGGAAGAACAACCACTTTCTTCTAGATATAATAAGCCACGAGGGTTAAGCAAAACATATATTTGGTCATACTTGAACTCCAACACGTTCTTTAAGCAAGATTCTAGACCACACGTCTAGCTAAGAAGGTACTTTTTTAAATTACATTTAATCTCATCCAATTGTCAGAGATTGCCTCATATATTCCTTTAGATTTCTTGGCAAGGTTTTTCAGAAGAAATGTGCCTGCTTTGTCATTGCCACCTCCTTAGGGCTGAGCAAAAATGACTAACCAAGGTCATTTGTAGCTAAGGAAGGTCTTCCAGTTTCTAGCCTGATGCCTTAACCATTAGACAAAACTGTCTCTCAAGAAAATGTTACTTAACATCTTATTGTATTATATTGATAGAGTAAGTTTTGATTTTCTGCATTATTTCTTCACAGTTCATTTTAAAATATTTTATGAGAGAGAGACAGAGACAGAGACAGAGACAGAGACAGACAGACAGACAGACAGACAGACAGACAGACAGACAGACAGAGACAGAGACACACAGAGAGAGAGAGCCTGTTAGGGTTAAAAACACATGCCCCATTAATTGATTTCAGGTTTCATTCTTTTTTGAATGGAACAATTGGTGTTATTCAGCCTGTGGGAGATAGTCTTCCTCCATAATTACTTTAAACTAGGTAGCATAATTGTGGTAGGAGGTGTTCATGTGAGTTTTAATCTGAGCAAAATATTTCTGTATTACTGGTTGATTAGTAATGCTGTGGAGTCGAGAGATGTAGATTTACCAAGTGATTTATGTTTTCAGCTGTATGCAATATTGGGGACAGCTGAAGGAAAGCGATCCAGGAGATCTTCATTTGCTTTTGATCTGTCAATTTCATTCAATGTGTCCCAGACCAGTTCACATCAGCCTTCATTCTAGGATATACTGTAAGTTGGAGATCTGAAGATGATATTGACTGCCTATGTTCTCAACGTGAGCTTTAAACTTCAAATATCATGATACCTGACAATCAGCCTCCACACTCTAAAGCAGGCATGTCAAACTCGTGATGGCAAGTGATGTTGCACAACATATCGGGAGTTTTTCCCCATTGCCGGCAATGGAATGGGCACGGTTTTGGCGTGATGCATCTGGTCTGTGGGCCAGCAGTTTGACGTGCCTGCTCTAAAGGCTGAGGGATACCAAGGGATTTCCCAAAGGTTCAAGTGCTGATTCTATCTGGCATCACATAGGAAGGAAGGCATGGGATCACAATAGATCACAATAGCTGGCTTAGGAACCAAAGCATTATTTATTTATTTTTTTAAATAGATTTATAAAGCACCTAACAGATGCAGCTAGATTATTCATAATGTAAACAGAATAGTAGAACTAAATAAAATAATATTTAAATGCTCTCTAAATCCTAAGATATTTGTAATGACCCAATGGAATCTGCTGACTATCAACATGAATAGTGTTTTATAACTGTTTCCAATATAGCCAACTGTGTGCTCATTTCATTTGGGATCTTAAAACACACACTAGACTTTGCTTTTTCACAAAGCAGCAATGATGTGCTGCTATCCAGTTTGGGAACTGTATCAAAATGGAATTGGCACTGAAATTTACTTAGGCTGCCAGTTGAAAACTTGACAGAAGTTTGATTGATTGACTCTTGAATTTCTCAGATGTCTTAGTTACAAAAGCCTTTTTGAGAGACCTAGACAGTATATGTTTTGTAATGATTCTGGTTCAACCAGAAAATCAGCAGCAAAATGTAAAGCTAACTTGCTGATGCTCCTCCTTCTGGGAATTTGTTGAAGGGGTACCTTAGGTTTTTGTCATGTCATTAAATATTTTTAACAGATATGCTGCTGCTAGAGAGAGTAGCCATTTGAGTGCAGATTATTATTACCATGTCTGTCATATCTATACTTGGCAATAGGGTTCATCAAGCTGAGGAGCAGGAGCTGAGTCAGGGAAATGTAAATAAAATTCTAATAAAACAGAAGGGGTTTCTCAAGCTTATTGATGCTCAGGAAGATAGAATTATTTGAAATTATTCTTTATGATTCTTTACAAGCCATAGTGAATCAAAACTGGATGAACTGGACAGATAACTAAAGTGATGGCATGTGTCATAATGTTACCACAGAAATGTCACAATTAGCAACTAATAAGTCACCCACTCCAAAGAAAGCCCATGATGGCCAAAAGCAACTTTAAACATCTTAGGAAGCTAAACCGATTACATCACCTGTTGAAGAATAACAATTATTTCTCAGACAATCATACAGCAAAGACATTTTGAGTTTGCAAATAAACTAAATGTGACAGAAACACACTTATCATTCCTATCCAGGATGATTTCCTCAATGAAATCATGTATGTTTTGTGCTATTAAGGAAGCTTTGACTTTGGTGATTGTAAATGCTGTGGTGCTTAAGATATGGAAAGTCTAAAACTTTGGATGAGCCAATAAAGCCCAAGAGTGAGAGATTCAGGTCAAATAACTGTGTAATATTAATTCCTCAAGAAGCAGTGAGATGGCCCTCAGTTTGAACAGATTTAAAATCCTTCTAGGAGGCATCTGACTGTAGAAATAGAATGCTGGATTAGACAGGCAATTGGTTTGATCCTGTACCATACTCAGGTACCTCAAGTTTTTTACACAGCACAAAAATCCCTAGTATTTTACATTATTACTACAGTTCAGATGCAAAATTAGACTTCTTTTCTTTCAATATTCAAAGTGAAGATAATGGATATTTTTGTTGCTTCCTGTACTTATTTGTTGCTTTTTACTCTAGCACCATTTCAATTACTCTTTCATTCTGAAGATTGGGCATGGTTTGGGTAATTTTTAAATTATATCATGGCTTCTTTATGGTTAAACTGGAAAGGCAAACACGATCTAAAAATATGTAGCATAGAATGAACATTCTGAAGCATGCATTTTCAAAGATGAGTCATGAAGTCTATGGGACCCCATGCCTGATGCCACTGGTCTTATTGTATGACATATCCGATTATCAGTTTGTACTTAACAAGCAACTTGTGTGTGTGTGTGTGTGTGTGTGTGAGAGAGAGAGAGAGAGAGAGAGAGAGAGAGAGAGAGAGAGAGAGAGAGAGAGAGAGAGAGAGAGAGAGAGAGAGAGAGAGAGAGAGAGAGAGAGAGAGAGAGAGAGAGATGAAACATTGCAGGATAAAAAGCAGCTGAATTAAACTCTAGAATCGTCCTTACCTTTTGTTAAGAATTTTATATAAAATGACTGGAACATATTTCCCATCTTGTTTCAGGGATCATGGTTTATGTCAAAGATTGATTTATTTCATAACCTGCTATATTAAGTTAAATGTTACAAGTAATAACACTGTTCATCTGTGTGGATTGCAGATCTGAATCCAGGGAGATCACATATTTAATTGGTGGTAACAATCAAGCCACCTTCTGCAAAGAAAGGTCATATGGAATTTACAAAGAATTATTGTATAATCCCAAGTAAATTAATACTTAGTTTCATAGAAACATGAAATGACAGCTGCTGTTTAAATATAGTCTGGGTGCATTTATACACAGCACTACTACACAGAATCATTTTTTCAGAGTTTAATGATACAAGATGGAATAGCTTCCCCAGGATCCCTTTTCATTATCTATCTTCACCTTTTGACAAGTTCATGAGATTGGAAGTTAGGAGGAAGCATTGAAAAATATGATACCAGCAACTCCAGTTTTCTGAATATTAAACACAAGCTAACATGTAGTAGATCAAAATATTTTTTTAAATTTAACCTATACCTATAGAAGCATAAAGTATTTCTTCAAAGTTGAAGTTTTGTCAATGGAACACCCTTCTCAAAGATACCTTTGTTGTGACTTTATATTGTATTTATGGTCATTATTAGTGCTGATTCTGATGTTTATACTGCCTTTTCTGTTGGTTTTATGCTGCTTTAAACATTTTATATCTTTTAACTGTTCTGTACACTGCATGGTGAATTATGATTTTGAAACACTCCAGGCCATGTACTGTTGTAAACTGAGAATTACTTCATAATTGTTTCATATTATATTACATGGATTTTCTCAAACTGGATTTTCTATATATTAATTTTGTCATGATTAGTGTGATTCTAAAATTTAGATATAAAAATCGCATTTATCTGTAAGCCTTGTTGTCCCAGAGATTTCAATGCAATCCCAATTTCCAAAATTTACAAGGGAGGAGGAGGAGGAGGAGGAGGAGGAGGAGGAGGAGGAGGAGGGAGAAGAAGAAGAAGAAGAAGAAGAAGAAGAAGAAGAAGAAGAAGTTGTTTTCATTTTCTTTCCAGAGAGATTATACATACTGTAATCTTAATTCTTGATATTACTAGGAACATCCTTTTTCAGCCTCTGTTATTTCTCTGAATTCTTGTGGGCTTCAGGTGGTTTTTCAGTCCCACAAAAAAATCACCAATAGAGTGATTTTAAAAATAGAGATAGAAAATCCTAGAATACAATAAAGCAGCATCTTCCTTCTGCACCAACTATTTATGTCTGATGAGGAACTAATGCAGCACTCTACACAGATAATACAGACTAAACAATCATACTATGCAGAATTGATTTGAGGGTTATCCATACAGGAAAAGTAATGGCTTCAGTATTATCAAAGTTCCATTTGATTCCTGGGAGTCTATTCCAGTGAAGAATCACAATGTTCTCAATTTATTAGAAGAGCGGTATGGATATTTGAAAGGCACCTTCAGATTATCTCCTGTCTTGTAACTCTGATTTCTGATGATATTTATTGCTCTGTGCTGAGTAGGCACAGCACAGAAACATTGCTAACTGCAAAATTGTAGAAATGGTGGGAATAGGGGGTGGAGTGAGTAAAGATGAATTCTATTTTAATGTCTTTCTAGGGCTCAGACAATGGCTTCATCTATGTCATTCAGCTCTGTGGCTTGCGCACTGTATTTGCTGCTCACCTTCGGTAGTGATAAGGCTGGATGTCTGGATAGCAAGTGTGGCACTTTGCTAGAGACATGCAATGGGAGTTAGTCCAGCATAGACAGGAATATTGCATTTGCATGCCACTGGTTGGGATTACTTCTCCTATACAGACATAACTATATACATAAATAGGTAATGGATATTTTTAAAATACTTTTTTTCTTTTAACAAGAAGTTGCAAAAACATTCTGGCTGGTGACACCAAGGCATGCCAATAGTTTATAGCGCATTATCTCATATAAGAGTCAACCCACAGGGATTGTAATATAATATAATTGCAGGTATATTTACAAATGCAAAGCAAAGTAGTCATTTGACTGATGAAGCATTAGCCTCTTAAATACCTGGAGTCAGGTATTTTCTAGGAAGGCCCTAAAACAGGTCAGTTCAATCAATCTTTTCTTAAATGCTTTGCTTCAGAATGGATCTGTCCAGAAGTAAAGCCATCAGCTCAAGGCATTTTCAATAGGATAATCTAAAACAAAAGCAAAGCATCAGCCTTATTTTTAATATATTATTTTGTATTTACAGTATAGTAACATATAAAATATAAAATACAAAGAAAAAACAGAAAGGGGGGAGGGAAAGGGAAAGGGGAAGAGAAGGTGTGAGGTACAAGTGAAAAGAAAAAAAGGTATTGACTTCCGACTCTTTTTAGCACAGTACAAAGTAAAAGCACTCTAGCCTCAACTTTTTGTTTTTACACATTATTATGTAACTAGCCATTTCTATAACAGCAAATGTACATAATTGACAAAACCAAATTCAAAAATACATTTTTTAATCACAAGCACAAAATCCATAAGTGGTATCCAAATGGAAAACATACTCAAGTATATTTTTAAATGGAATGATCAATTTAACTATTCATGCTTTTTACCTTGCTGTAGAAGTAGTATATGTTTCTATTTGCCTCTATTAATCTTTGTAAACTATCACCATTTCTATTAACAAAGTTAACTGTGTACATTCTTGTCAAGGTATTGATCGAACAGCTAACCAGCTTATGTAATGTAAGATTTAAGATGTAATGATGGGAATGACTCAGCAGGGTCTTTAAGAGCCTTTGTATAAAGGGAAGACTCTGCTAATGTGTTCTCTCTCTTCTGTTTCCTGCTGTAATTGTGTTAGATCCTGCTGTATTAGCATGTGTATGTATATTGTTCCTAATGTATGATATTGTAGATAGTATAAGATAAACCACCATTTAATATAGACCACTGTTTACTATGTTTACTCCTGGGTTATCTCACTCGATAAGACTGTGCAAGCTCTAACATTTCTCAAATTCTTTGACATAATTGGGAAAATTACTTTTTCCCCCATCCCCCCCCTTTTTAAAGAAAAATGCTAATTTTTCTTTAAGTACTTTTCTACAATCAGAAGTATTATGTTGTGGGCTCTGATGAGCAGGAATGAGGACACGCAGATGAGTACAGACAAACTCATACTTTATTTAAGCAGAAACTGTACTGAGAGATTGGAGTCACCCTGCTTCAATATATAGCCAGGCCCTATGGTATTAACCAATTGGATTGAAGCCATGCTTGCTGCCAAAAGTTGACCAATTGCAGGACTGGAGACGTCCTGTCTGAGTTGCTGGAGAACCGTTAGTTGTCCAGCAACACACGTGGTGATATTCCAAAAGCCCAGTACATAACAAGAAGTTTCTAATACTTTTTTTCTTTAGTTTCTTAACATACAAGCTTTGAATTTCAATATTGAATTTAGCCCCCACCCTCCAAACTATCCTTATATAATAGTATCTTTTCCCCCCCTTCCTTTTAAAAACATCCTTTTTCTTTAAACCAATACATCATTTTCTTTAGCTTTCTCTTAATACAAATACTTTCAAATACATTTTACATACATACAGCTTTATGAAAAACTGTTGTCTTTATTGATCTTCTACTGTTTATTGCCTGAGCCATCTGAAAGGCTTACAGCTGATAGAAGCAAGTACAGTCTTGCTTATCTTTATAATTCCTTTAACTAATTAAAAATTTCAAAGTGTAGATACTTCAATATCAAATACATTTTAAATTCTACTTTATATGCTTCTGGCTTAGGTAAATGTTTTCTTGGAGTTACATCAAAATTTATTTCACTCAAATTCAATTTGCCCATCATTTGCAAATGAAGATGCAACTGAACACCCTTGTCTGATGATTCTATAAACTCCATTTTGATTCAGTGTCAGGTGAAGTTATTGACAAAATAATGTTTAGATCAGAAGTGTAATTCCAGAAATGGATTTCCCCAACCAAAGTCCTGAAAATGAATCTGAGCGCTGAGTTTTCAAAAGCTGAAAATTTGAACTTAACATAAAACATGAAGTAATAATACTATTAGATATATTAATGTAATTACATTCTCATTACAGTTTTGTCCTGGCTTACCTTGCTTTGTGTTACAAACAATAATAATAACTCCAATAAAGTAAATCAGAACAGGAAAAGTGAAAAAGAAAGTAGGAACAGAAAAAGCTAAAACTGCAATAAGAAAATACTGCTCTGTGGAACGTGCTCCTCTGAGAGATTAGAATTGTCCAATCCTATTAGCCTTCCATAAGGCTTTAAAAACCTAACTGTGTTCCTGAGCCCAGAGTGCTGAATGCACCAAGGATCCCATTTCTTGGCTTTATTGTTAGCTGGCTAGTATCTCGACTGCTGTGAATTTTGGATATCTGTTGTTGTTTTGGATTTTTATTTGAAAGTAAAATTTTAATATAGTCAGAAGTTTCTCTTCCCGATTCAGCTTTTACAATAGACCACATAAGCTTCCTATTGAAATCTCTTACAAGATTCATAGTACAATTAAATATGATCTACTATTTCAAGGTCAATACCATTATAAGGACAAAATCTTTGATAGATGGGAATTGTTTCAAATCTACCATGTAGCATAACTGACTTTTGAAAAGGCTGTTCTCTATTTACTTAAATATAAACTATTCAGATATTTAGAGAGCTGAAAAGCATATTTGTAATTAATTCCAAAAGTTACAGGTGAATGTGACACATTGGCTTCAGCAATTAATTCCTGCACTGACTTATCCCATAATCTTTGTTTAATACAGTGAAATGCTGATGTCACACCCCTGGATGCTGATGTCACACCAAGATCATTGCCAATCCCACTAATCATTTGTTTAATCTAGTTAAATCACAGATCATTTGGGATTTCCTGAAGCAATCCTTACAGCCTAGGATACCAACTGAACACTTTTAAAATAAATGCTGAATATTTAGAGTATTTATTTTTATTCAGAAAAGCAAACGGATTTTTATTTTATATCTTTTTTGGCAAAAGCTATCACAAATATGGAGTCAATCAGGGAGAAAGAGCAGTTTTGATTGTGTTCTTCAAAGTGAAAGCAATGCTCTTGTCTCTTACAAAACTTGTCTTACCCCTGCAGAGATCAGTGACTCATCAATGGCCTGTCTTGGCTTCTTATGTCCAAATCAGGACACAGAAAGGTAAGGAACGGGAAAAAGCATCATTGTTAGCACTTTTTCTCCCCATGAAACATTGAAGGAATTCTAAAGGAATCTTGAGAATTAGAGAAATAAAAATTCAATTTTACTCAGAAACTTTCAGAACATTGGAAGAATATTATGGAACTGTGTTAATGATTTTCATTCTCATCTGATTTAAAAATGCCATCAACAATTTGTTTCTTGCAAATAAACATTATCATATTGCTACCATCTAGGGCAGAGTTTCTCAACCTTGGCAACTTGGCAAAGATGTGCGGATTTCAACTCCAAGAATTCCTTAGCCAGCACAGCTTAAAGTTGCCAAGGTTGAGAAACTCTGCTCTCGAGCTTGATTTTTCATAGGAGATTGGGAAGGGAAGGAAAAATTATAAATAAAAACAAAACCCTTTGCACATGCTGCAATTTGAGATCTAATGCTACTGACCTGATCTAATTTTGGGTTGTGCAGGAAACTCTTTTTACAGGCTGTAATTTAATATTTAATAATGGATTTGTAAAGATTAGAGAAGGAATCCAATCCACTTGGGAGCTGTTATTGCTTCCACTGGAGTTCTGCTGAATGTTTTATTTTCTTTCCATTTGATTGGAAATGTAAATCATTTCACCTTTCAGGAGCAGGAGAGTTTCACAAGTTGGTAGTTTATGTCCTCTATCTATGACTTGGTTTCTTGAAGGGAGGAAGTAGTAAAAATGAAATTAAGGCAAACAGATAAGCACAAAATTCCCATGGCTCATCTTGTAATTATTGCACCTGCTGCAATAAAGTGGTGGGGGGGGAGGGGGAAGGCAGGGGGACAAATCAGAAACCTGTCAGGTAGCACAACAACATGCATAAAGAAAAGGAGCAGACAGTAAAGGACAATAATAATGAGTGTTTTTTAAAAAAAAATACAAGAAGCTGAACCTTGCAATTCACTTCTTCTTGCTTGTTAGTTTTTTCCTGACTGCTTTTATGTTGACTATTACTACAAAACATTAACTTTCCTTTTCAGATGTTTTACATGCTTGAGAGAACATGGGGTGCTCTTTCCCATTAGCACAAATAAATGGGAGCTGTCTAATTGATGAGAAAGGTAGAGCAAGGGTCATGTATATACTAAGCACTTACACATAGAGCCTTTCACCACAAATGAATTCTATTTAGGACGCATTAAGCAAAGTCTTAACTCTCTGGAGAAATCTATGCTACTGAAAAACGTGGCAAGAAAATGGAAAAGAGGGTAACCAGGAACAAGGTGAATGGACTCACCGACATCAGTGATGGGTGTTACAGGGGAAGCCTTGAAGGACCAGGATGGAGACAAAGCACCTGGAGAAGTCCTAAGTATGTGGTTTCAAAGGTTCAGCAATAAGCTGATGACATATGGAATTTGCTGTCCCTGCCATTCTCCTCATCTTGTTATCTTTGTTTGAAGTCACTGAATCCATCTGATTCCCCTGCAAAAGCAAACACATTGTATGCACTTTGGCTTTTGGATGATATAAGAATAAAAGGAAGAATCTTACCTCGAAATTGAAGTAACCATGGGTGACTTAAACTTCTTTCATTTTGGGGCTGCATGTGAAGTGAAGGCAACTTTAACTTTAAATCTTGTATCCTGTATTCTTATTTTTATTGCCCTGTACACCGCCCTGAGTCCTTCGGGAGAAGGGTGGTATATAAATCAAATAAATAAATAAATAAATAAATAAATAAATAAATAAATAAATAAATAAATAAATAAATAAACTTTATGGGGATGTGGCTGAAAAAAGAGGTTGACATATTAGCCCATAGGAGAACAAATCTAGACCCCTTGTCCCCAGATCAGTATCTCTTAATGGTACCAATGGTCTTCTGCTTTGTTTTTTCTTTAAACTATTATAAATTTATTTGTAAAACTCTGTACTTTCTGTGGAATTACTTTGGTAGAAATGGCAAAGGTTTTTTTTTAAAGAGCTACCTGCCTTCTCCCCTTTACATTAATAATAGATAATGATATTGTTACTGATAAAGCTATAGATGATTTGTTCAGCCAGCCCTATTGTAGTTCTGTGCTTCTTGGGAGGGAAAGATTGGAGTGTGTGGATAGACTAAGAGAAGGAGACAGAGGAGGAATAACCACCGAGCCCTTACTTCCAAACATCCTACCACCATCCTATTTGTAACATATTAGAGATTTCAGATAATTTGTTATTAAAAAGCCAATGAATCCTATATCTGAATTTATTTAATTCCAGATGCTTTCAATTCAAGTTCATTCCAAAATGCAATATTCATTTGCTCCTCTTTATTTGTCTTTATATTTTAGATATATTACTAGACTCTTTTTCACTCTTTGTGTATATGTATGTATGTATGTATGTATGTATGTATTGATTTCATTTAATGTTAATATTATAACAGGTTAATGTTAATACCATAACAATAAGAATTTATTCAGTAGATTAATAATACAATGAACTGAACATGTCATATATATAATGATTATTTAATTATATTTATTTATTTATTTATTAAATGCATATGCCTCTAATCTCACTATTCAGAGCCCTAAGTGACCCCAGAGAGTTTCCAGACATGACAATGAACTTGAACCTAGTCCTTGTACAACATTACAGTGTATTGCCTCTCTACACTGGATTTCTGCCTTTGAAAAATAGAAAAGTTGGCATGGCCAGTACAGCAGTAAATAGAAGCCAGTCTAGATTGAAACTTGATCATATCAAGGTAAGGCTAATTACCTTTTGAGTGGTGAGAGTGAAAAGTGCTGGTAGGTTAAGGAGCCATAGAAAATCTATGAAGAAAACAAAGCCTCTGTGATGAGAGGGAGAAAATTAAGTGCAAAATTAAGATCTTGTTTTATACAGGGGCAAAAAAAATCCCTCTAATAAAAAACTGAACTGTTGCCTGCAGAAAAATATCTAAGTTTCCTATTCACCAATAATGCTAGTAGAAGTTTGAATTTCAGAAAAATAAATGACAAAACAACAGCTATTTGTCATTTGGGAAACCACCAAAAGAGAAAGGGAATCAGATTCTATACAGGGCTTATTGTTGGCAGACAAAAAAAGACATGCCCCCCCTTTTATTTTTTTTACTCAGAGAATCTTCTGAAATAGGAAAAGATTGTAATGAACAGATAGTGGAGCAATAGGAACAATTTTCTTATCATTGCACCCTAACCTGTTACAGTTGGTGCACTCCTTTCTGCAAAGCAGCTTGGAAAGTCACAAGTAAATGGTGGCAACCCCACAGAGGAGCAGCTGTCCTTTAAATGGTCAGCAAAAAAGGCCTCTGTGTGGGTGGCCTGCATCCCACTGGAAAATAGATAGATCTTTTCTTCATTGCTTTGAGGCCTATTCAGTACCCCCTCCCCAATTGTGGTAAAGAGACAAGATGTGTATGACATTAGTCATGACTCACAAGTAATGGGTAACAGCTGCAGCAAGTGAAACTTGGAGAATGAAAGAGAATGAACACTTTTCTGGAAAATATTACCAAGTCTGTCATCTATTTCTAGTTTGTACGGTTATCCCAAAATGAAAAGATGAAGCAGGTTTTATTTCTCCCCCCTACAGTCAGTTACAACAGATGTGGAAGAATCTGGGAGGCTTGACCTTAGAAGTCTGATCTAGGGGACCTATTGCTGTTCCTAATGTTGTGATGAGCTACACAATTAAAGAGTTACATGTATGCTCCCAGGAAAACTAGCAGTTCGGCAAATTATTTGATATCAACTTTAAACACAGCCATTCTAACATCAAAGTCACATCTTCTGTCGGAGCATAACTCAGAATGATTATCATCATGGGGACAGTATAACTGCAGGTGAAAGGTAGCCATTTATATTGATCTAGCTTTCTCTGTGAAGCAGCCTACCTCAATCTCCTAGCAAGGAACCCTGGGACTTGTAAGCATATCTGGAGGACAATGCTGATGGAAGATTTATACAGGGACAAATAATAATACCATACTTTTAAACTAGTGGTGCTCCTTATTTTCCCCTGCTGTACATCTGAAATTAAGGGACACGGTGGCTCAGTAGGTTAGGACGCTGAGCTTGTCAGTCAGAAGGTCGGCAGTTTGGTGGGTCGAATCCTGAGTGCCGCGTAACAGAGTGAGTGCCTGTTACTCGTCCCAGCTTCTGCCAACCTAGCAGTTCGAAAGCACATAAAAATGCAAATAGAAAAATAGGGACCACTACGTTGGGAAGGTAACAGCGTTCCGTGCGCCTTTGGCATCTAGTCATGCCAGCCACATAACCACGGAGACATCCTCGGACAAGCGCTGGCTCTTCGGCTTTGAAATGGAGATGAGCACCAGCCCCTAGAGTTGGAAACGACTAGCACACATGTGTGGGGGAACCTTTACCTTTTACCTTACATCTGAAATTATTTTCATTCCCTAGGGATGCATCTTCACCACCCATTTGATTCATAGTAGTCTAACTGGAAAAGATGGAGATTAGGCAAAGTTAAGGGATAGTACATGGTGTACTCTAGACTAATCAACAATAGTTTTCTTAGTTGTGTTAGGGTCTAATATGACTCATCCACCTTCTCAAAAATTGTAACTCTTCTCCTTATCCTCCATACCAATTAGTTTCCATATTTACAAATACAAACTAGTGTCTTTTCCTCCCCAATCTCTTCTCCAATCTTTCTGAAAACCTTGTGCAGTTTGGGGAAAATAGTACTGCTTTAGGCACAAAGCCAGTTGGGTGACCTTGGGCCAATCACTTTCAGCCTTAGGAAGGAGGTAATGGCAAACCAATTCTGATGAACCTTGCCAAGAAAACTATAAGGAGTTCTCCAGGCAGAACTGGACACAATTAAACAGGAAAAAAAGATTTCATCTAATAATTTTTAACTAAAACCTGCTTCATTTTTGGAGAATTATGGAATTCCTACAATGTGATTCAATTCAACTCAGGCTTCAGCTAACTCTGATCTATGCAGTATCTCTCTTGAAAACTTTTGAAATATATATTAAGATCTTGTATAACTAAGCTGGACAGAGAATGTGTAGCATATCAACCTTGGCAGAAATTATTTTAGTAATTTGTATCCTATTTTTTTTAATTGTTTATACAATCAAGTCAGGTTGGATCATACTAAAATCAATAACACTTCCTAGTGTACGCACACTATAACATTCAGAACATAATATTAATTGTTTAATAATTCTTAGTTGCATAAGGCATAAGTATGAAGATAATTAATATAAAGTTTTTTTCACACTGAGCTTGCTTCCTGATGACATTACAAATAGGTCTGTAACTTTTATTTTGTATTGATCAGCAATATAATTTGCCATTGCCCTAATCTACTTGTTGTTTTTTTGACATGTCAGGAATTATTTTTCACCTCCAGCTCACATATTACCTGGAGGTTTCCTTCCAAGGATCAACTATCTCTGATCATGCTTAGCTTCTGAGTCCAAACAAGATTGACCAGGTCCCACCATCTGCCAAAGGAATAGCAAGTATTTCATCTTAATTCCTGAAATCTACATAATAGGCTTGTCCAGTATACACTTTTTAGGAGAGGTTTTTGGTTATATCGCACTTTGGTTAAATAAGAGTAACGGAAGCCAGGAGAAGCTGTTTCTTAGTGGAGACTCCAGTCTTATGGAACAGACTCCCATTCAGTTAAGGCTTGCTTAATGCTTTTGGCATTCCAGAATTGCTTAAGACTGAACCTTTCCGTGGAGTTTGGTGATTTCTTGACTATTATTATCTTAACTTATTTTTGTCCTTTATATTCAAATTAATTGATTTGTTTGGTTGTTTTACCCTGGCTATATAATTTTATTAATGATTGTTATTATTCATAAAAAGGGTACTTATTGATTTAACTTTTAACTGTATTGTTGTTTATTTGTATGGTTGTAAACCAATGTGATTTTTATTGTTCAGTGGTATTTAAGTGGGGTAAATAAAAATAGATATTTTTTTTAAAATGTGATATATCAAGCGTGATAGCGTACAGTATTTGCACTACCATTTCAGAACAGTTGTTTGAATTCACTCTCAGAGATAGTTGGCAGGCTAGCAAATTGCAATAAACTTCAATTTTTGCTGATGTGTGGGGATATGCAGGATTTATTAACACTGACACGCTGACCATTTAATGCTTCTCTGTTTAACTAGATTGAACTCACTTCCTCCTCCTTTCATTTCCAAAACATTTTTGCAATTGCTGGGGAAGGATGATCAGAATCAAGGTGTAAACCTGGTGGCATTTATATGCTCAGACTGTAAAGAGCACAGCCCACGTTGCTGCTTTGCCTGAAAGACAAGATTGGTAGGGGGAAGAACAGATGGATTTGCTTTCTTTGTTTTTATGTATTTTTATCTAAACTGTGACTTACCTTATGCGAGGGAGTGAGAGAAAAAAAAGGGGGGGAGGGGAAGGAAAAGACCTAAAAGCAATTTCCTACTCTGACTAAAGCAATAAACAAGTTGCAGAAGAGATGAGAGATGAGCCCACCAGAGGGAAAGCGATAAAAGTTGTCAGCCATTCTGGCATATTCTGCATTCTAGGATAAAATTATTTTCAATCAATCACACTGCTGGATTTCGGAGAGGACACTGGGGACTGCCTAGAAGGGGTTCAGGGATTGCAGACTAGAGCAAAAGCATTGCTGTACTCAAGGAACTGTCATATGCCAAGTCTGTAGAAGGTTTGCATCCTTTTCCTGTTGCCTCCCTCATCATTTTTGTCTTTTGAGTAGAATAGCTGCATGCGTGTACTGTGTATATTCTCAACTCTCACTGTCTTGACTAAATAAAATCACTTTCATCCAATATTATCTGAAGCACCTTCCTCAATCTGATGCCCATCAAATATGACAGGTTACAAGTTCTATACTAGTGAAAATTCTTGAAAAAACCTCTTCTATCATCATTTTGAAGCTTTTTTTGCCTTCCAGGCATGTCAGACTGCTGGCCCGGGGGCCGGATGCATCATACTGAAACCGTACCCACCCCATTGCTGGCAATGGGGAAAAAGTCGCAATACGTCATGTGACATCACAAGTTTGACATGTCTAAGGCTAAGACAATATCAAAGCATGACTCTTGTGAGGTTGAGATATTCCATGATAGAATAATGGACATCTCTTAAACACACAGTCTTTCATAGATCTGAATATTTGCCAGCAAAATTTCCTTCTTAACAGTGGAATAACATCTTGATGTTAATTACTGACATGGCTATTTTAGTATGCCTTATCCTATCATCTCATCTTTATATGTTTAATGATTCTTTGAAGTTACTGAAGTTAAAGATTAGACTCTATAATCTGGAATAGCATTCACTCAGTCCAAAGAATTAAAAAGTTCTTTTAAAAGGATAAGGTTGCATTAAAATATACTTCTGCTATTGTGTTTATTAAATGATACAGTAATCCTGTTCTAGATGGTTAGTACTCAAGAATCCTGATTAGAGTTGCAATTATGTACTCTTCTATCTGTTGTGAAAAACATTCTTTCTATTTCAGTTATTTCATATTATTATCTTGCTTTATGACTGATTTAATATCTCAACTAGTTTTTTGTCCCCTAGCCTGGAGCCTTCCAGATATTTTAAAAGCACACTATCTAGAACATTCTTGATGTGAATTTTGGAAGATGTCATCCAGGAGACTTGAAGAATACCAGTTTACAGAAATGTATTTAGCGCTTGAAAAGCTGCAGTTCACTGATAGTCCTATAACACACAACTTGCTCAAAATTATGTGGTCTGTGGCTACAGTTTCTGAAAGCATCATTTGTTTGCTTGATGTTTTCTTTGACAGGTCAGTTTTATTTTCTATAGTTAGTATGAAACTTTTATGTGAGCAAAAATATATTGTCAAAGTAGTATTCCAACTGAATGCGAATTGAGTTCAATTACATATCTGCTTTTGATGTATTGACATAAAAGTGTTGCAGTTTGTCAGCTGCTCATAGAATTATTTCAGTCCACTTATTGGTAGTTGATAGTGAAGTTCTTTGTATTTCTACTCAGAGGTAAGATCCAAGAACTCAGAAAAATGCCCCATATTCCTATCTAAAGGGTCTGGAGAAGGAGATACATGTGGCAAAATCACATACACATTAACATGAGTGGTGGGGCTACATCTCATCCCTTCCTTGAAGACTTTTTTGAACAGTCTTCTTTGAAAAGTCTATCCCACTTATTGCAGGAGGCTTTTAATAACTCAAGGCAGATGTCCTTTGTTAGCCTGACTGGCCTTGAATCTGGATATTCAATACACCATGGCCACCTTGGACTATCCCCATCATAAATGTTCCTGTCATCTCTATGTGAAGAGTCGATCTGGCAGCTCATTAATGGCATGCAGAGCTTTCTACCGCACTGAAGAGATTTGCAACTGAAGATCTGCCTCTCTGACTATGGCTCTTGTTCTCTATTATAAGTAGTCCTCTCTTAACAACCAGACACTTAATAACCGCTTAAAGCTATGATAGATTCCCCCAAAAGGCACTTACAATCCAATTCTGAAGTTGTGACGGCTGTACACACCCCTGTGGTCACATGATCTCATTTTGTATGCTTGGCAACTGGCTCATTTTTACGCTCATTTGTAGCATCCTGAGGTCACATGTTTTTTGGCGGGTTTTTTTTTTTGCCAGTTTCTGGCATTTCTTTTTTGCCAGTTTCCACCAAAAAACTTCCATTGACTATAATGAATTCATTTAACAACTGCTGCATTTGCTTAATAACTGCAGCAAAAAAAGATAGTAAAATCAAGTGTAGTCACATGGTCCTTAACAACTGCTGTGGCTTATGATCATAATTATTATGATTGCAAGTCAGGGACTACTTATACCAGACAGAAACTCATAGTATCATGGGTTTTTAACAATCCTCTCTGGGAACTCAGGGTTGCTTCATTTAGCATTAATATGATATTCCCTCCCCTTCATGGATTACTGCCTTGTCGTGGTGAAGGGGCTTGCGTAATTCAATGAAGCTATGAGCTATGCCGTGCAGGGCCACCCAAGACGGACAGGTCATAGCAGAGAGTTCTGACAAAACGTGATCCACTGGAGAAGGAAATGGCAACCCACTCCAGTATCTTTGCCATGAAAACCCTATGGACAGTACCAAAAGGCAAAACGATATGACGCTGGAAGATGAGCCCCTCAGGTCGGAAGGCGTCCAATATGCTACTGGGGAAGAGCAGAGGGCTAGTACTAGTAGCGCCAGAAAGAATGAAGCGACTGGGCCAAAGCCGAAAGGACGCTCAGCTGTGGATATGTCTGGTGGTGAAAGGAAAGTCCGATGCTGTAAAGATTCTTTCTCCATAGGAACCTGGAATGTAAGATCCATGAATCAAGGCAAGCTGGACGTGGTCAAACAAGAGATGACAAGACTGAACATCGACATCTTAGGTATCAGCGAACTAAAATGGACAGGAATGGGTGAATTTAATTCAGATGACCATCAGGTATACTACTGCGGGCAAGAATCCCTCAGAAGAAATGGAGTAGCCTTCATAGTCAATAAAAGAGTAGGAAAAGCAATACTGGGATACAATCCTCAAAATGACAGAATGATCTCAGTTCGAATCCAAGGCAAACCATTCAATATCACAGTAGTCCAAGTCTATGCCCCAACCACCGGTGCTGAAGAGGATGAAATTGACCGGTTCTATGAAGCCCTACAGCACCTTATAGAACTAACACCCAAAAATGATGTCCTTATCATCATGGGGGATTGGAATGCTAAAGTAGGAAGCCAAAAGATAACCGGAATAACAGGCAAGTTTGGCCTTGGAGTACAAAATGAAGCAGGGCACAGGCTGATAGAATTTTGTCAAGAGAATACGATGGTCATAGCAAACACTCTTTTCCAACAACCCAAGAGACGGCTCTACACATGGACATCACCAGACGGTCAACACAGAAATCAGATTGACTATATGCTCTGCAGCCAAAGATGGAGAAGCTCTATACAGTCAGTAAAAACAAGACCAGGAGCTGACTGTGGCTCAGACCATGAGCTTCTTGTTGCAAAGTTTAGGCTTAAACTGAAGAAAGTAAGGAAAAGCACCAGGCCAGTCAGGTATGAATTAAATCATATCCCCGTTGAATATACAGTAGAGGTGACAAATAGATTTAAGGAATTAGATCTGATAGACAGGGTGCCTGAAGAACTATGGACAGGGGTTCGCAACATTGTACAAGAGGTAGCAACCAAAACCATCCCAAAGAAAAAGAAATGCAAGAAAGCAAAATGGCTGTCTGAGGAAGCTTTGCAAATAGCTGAGGAAAGGAGGGAAGCAAAAGGCAAGGGAGAAAAAGAAAGATACGCCCAATTGAATGCAGAATTCCAGAGAATAGCTAGAAGAGATAAGAATGCCTTCTTAAATGAACAGTGCAAAGAAATAGAAGAAAACAATAGAATAGGGAGGACCAGAGATCTTTTCAAGAAAATTGGAGAGATGAAGGGAACGTTCAATGCAAAAATGGGCATGATAAAGGACCAAAATGGCAGGGATCTAACAGAGGCAGAAGAGATTAAGAAGAGATGGCAAAATTACACAGAAGAACTATACAAGAATGAGCTTAATGTCCCTGATAATCACAATGAGGTGGTCACTGACCTCGAGCCAGACATCCTAGAATGTGAAGTGAAGTGGGCCTTAGAAAAGCTGAGCAACAACAAAGCTAGTGGAGGTGACAGTATTCCAGCTGAGCTATTCAAAATCTTAAAAGACGATGCAGTAAAAGTGCTACACTCAATTTGCCAGCAAATTTGGAAAACTCAACAGTGGCCACAGGATTGGAAAAGATCAGTTTACATTCCAATTCCAAAGAAAGGCAGTGCCAAAGAATGTTCAAACTATCGCACCATTGCACTCATTTCTCATGCTAGTAAAGTTATGCTTAAAATCCTACAAGCTAGACTCCAGCAGTATGTGGATCGAGAACTACCAGAAGTACAGGCAGGATTTCGAAGAGGCAGAGGAACTAGAGATCAAATAGCCAACATATGCTGGATCATGGAGAAAGCTAGAGAGTTCCAGAAAAACATCTACTTCTGCTTCATTGACTATGCTAAAGCCTTTGATTGTGTGGATCATAACAAACTGTGGCAAGTTCTTAAAGAGATGGGAGTACCAGAACATCTTATTTGTCTCTTGAGAAACCTATATGCGGGCCAAGAAGCAACAGTGAGAACTGGACACGGAACCACTGATTGGTTCCAAATTGGGAAAGGAGTCCGGCAAGGCTGTATACTGTCGCCTTGCCTATTTAACTTATATGCAGAGCACATCATGAGAAAGGCAGGGCTAGATGAATCAAAAGTTGGAATTAAGATTGCCGGAAGAAACATCAACAACCTAAGATATGCAGATGATACCACTCTAATGGCAGAAAGTGAAGAGGAACTAAAGAGCCTCTTGTTGCGAGTGAAGAAGGAGAGTGCAAAACTTGGGTTGAAACTAAACATTAAGAAAACCAAGATCATGGCATCTGGCCCTCTCAATTCCTGGCAAATAGATGGGGAAGAAATGGAGGTAGTGACAGATTTTATTTTCCTGGGCTCCAAGATCACTGCAGATGGGGACTGTAGCCAAGAAATTAAAAGACGCTTGCTCCTTGGGAGGAAAACCATGGCAAATCTAGACAGCACACTAAAAAGCAGAGACATCACCCTGTCAACAAAAGTGCGTATAGTCAAGGCTATGGTCTTCCCAGTTGCAATGTATGGCAGTGAAAGTTGGACCATAAGAAAGGCTGAGCGCAAAAGAATTGAGGCCTTTGAACTCTGGTGCTGGAGAAGACTCCTGCGAGTCCCTTGGACTGCAAGGCGATCAAACCGGTCAGTCCTAGAGGAGATCAACCCTGACTGCTCTTTAGAAGGCCAGATCCTGAAGCTAAAACTCAAATACTTTGGCCACCTAATGAGGAGGAAGGACTCACTGGAGAAGAGCCTCATGCTGGGAAAGATTGAGGGCAATAGAAGAAGGGGACGACAGTGAATGAGGTGGCTGGATGGAGTCACTGAAGCAGTAGGCGTGAGCTTAAATGGACTCCAGAAGATGGTAGAGGACAGGAAAGCCTGGAGGAACATTGTCCATAGGGTCGCGATGGGTCGGACACGACTTCGCAACTAACAACAACAACAATGATATTCCCTTATCCTGGAAAAGGCTACATTGAAATTAGTGAGGCTTAGGTCCGAGTTGAGGTATACAGAATTCCACTGATATGTGAGGGACGATATCGGTGGTGGTGGAGAATCTTCCCTTGTGAAAACCTGCCAATTGAAAAGTATCTTAAATGTCTCCAGGACATAGATGTCCTTAGACAGTAGATTTGCTCACATATATAGAACCAGCTTTTTACCTTCTAGTGCTGAAATCCTGTGGATGCCATCATCTGTCACAATAGCTGAGTCATGACAATAAAACCTCCCCATACAGGAAGTAATTTCCAGAGAATAAGCAGGGATACTATGATCTTTTAAGGCTGCTTTGCTTAGTATCCGGATCCTAATGAGTATGCTGGCTGCATAGTATACGCCACCTGCGTTACTCTTCAAAAATTGATGGAGTCAGTGGATGCAGCACAAATGCCATGATCAAACCTTATGTTTTCACTCAGTGTAGTGTCACTTAGCTTCAGGAACTAGGAACAAGAAAGGGAAAAATAAAACAATGGTGTGCTATAGTTCTTCTTTTTTAGCCTGGCTTAAGTATACTTTAGGTGAAGTCTCATGTTTTATAAACCTGGAAATTGTCGCTGAAAAACAGAAAAGTATAATGAATCATTGTTAATTCTGACTTATATTTGGTAAGGTCCTTTCTTCTACATAAACACATGCAAACAAAGGCTAGTTGTACCATTACCAAATGAGTCAGTTTCTTTAGATGACAGCTGCTGAAAAGTGGGAACATATTGCTACAGCAGGGAATTATGGACTGCAAACAAAGGCTAGTTGTACCATTACCAAATGAGTCAGTTTCTTTAGATGACAGCTGCTGAAAAGTGGGAACATATTGCTACAGCAGGGAATTATGGACTATTGGCCTGTTCTTTGCCTTTCCAGTCTGTCCTTTAGGAGCAGTTGTCTCATAATCAGTGTTGAAGAAAGCGTCTATATTGAAGAAATTAAATAATCTTTGATATATAAAAAACTCCTTCTTATTCTTTACTTCAAAGAACCAGTATTCAAGATTTGCTCTGATGCGCATAGAGCTGTCATCCTACTTCGGTGAACAGACAATTTATACGAAAATATTCACTATGAGATAATAAGTAACAGGATCGTCAATTAGGGCTTCTGGAAACTAGCACTTTCTCTGAATTATGAACATTATGGCTTCTCAGAGAGCCTCTATGATGATCCTGTTTCTGTTTGAGAATTATGAAACCTGCAATCTCAATATTTATGGAGGATGACATATTGGAGAAGCTCATCATACATGAAAGAAGGCTATCTAGGTTTCTAAACAGCTGATCTTCCAGCTTGAATATTATATATTTTTGTCTTAAAGCCAATTGGAATTCACCAGATTTCTTTCCTTCCTTCCTTCCTTCCTTCCTTCCTTCCTTCCTTCCTTCCTTCCTTCCTTCCTTCCTTCCTTCCTTCCTTCCTTCCTTCCTTCCTTCCTTCCTCAAAGTGTCTTAAAATGTGAGAAGTGAAAAACAAAGAAAAAAGTGAAATTAAAAAACAGGTAAAATAATAGCAATGAGTTAAAAGATCTAAAACTAGAAATAAAAAGCTTAAGCTTCAGAGGAATGAAAAAAGGATCACTTTCCTGAAAGCAAGGATAAGGGGAACACTTGAGGTTTGATAACCAGCTATGGAAAAAGCCTTTTACCTAATCTTCTATCTTCCTAGAGGGCAGGAATTCCTAACTTTCCTAACTCAGTATGCTAAATGTGATTAGGCAGCCTCCTTCTTAACTGCTGCTTTCTACTAAGACCCCTAAATTATTTGTTTGTTTTTTAAAAAAATCTATTTCTGGCCCACCAGTCCTTCGTACACTTGTCTCTGGCTCTTTGGCTTTTCTCCCTCTACGTGACCTCCCATCCATCTGTGCCTAAACTGGGTTCCAGTTCCATCTTAGTTTGTTTATGGAGCCTTGATATGATATTATTGAAACCCGTTCTTTTTTTCATGTTCACAATATAAATAAAAATTTGGACTACTTTGCAACTAAAGCATTACCTAAAGGAGAAGTGGAAGTAAGTAGAGAATCTCTAGTCTCTTGCTCCAATCCTTTTCTTAGGATTATGGCTGCTTTTCTCTATTCCAGGAAGAATCTCATGCATATTTATTCAAAAGAAAACCCTTGGCATAATTCCCAAGTAAGTGTACCCAGAAGCGAACCATTGAAGATCACGTAAATTTTAAATGAAAATCAATAAAATTAGGAATGCTCTATTTTTACCCCAGAAGTTTCTATGAAGGAAATTCATGTGCCCTACTTTTAGTTCCTTGGGGTTCTAAAACTACCAGAGTGGAGATTTACAAATGTCTAATATAGTTAATGTTCCATAGCTCTGCCATTAGTAAGCTTCTTTGCCTTACAGCTACAAAGATAAATGTGAAATAATCCAAAATATCTAAGAAGGTAGATGATGCCTAGTTTGTCGTACTGTTACTCACTCGCTCACTTTCCTGTTTGTGTGGCTAGGGTGTCACGTGAAGAAGAAAAAAATTGAGCGAGTAAAAAAGGCATCTTCATACTCATGTCCTGATACTTTTCCAAGCCTGTATTGTGTGCATCCTGTTTGGCAATTTCACCTGACTATTCAGCATTGTATCATAATGGAGTATTCCTTCCCACACATGTTCATCGACCTTTCTTGCCTTTTGGCAAATTTTGATTCTAAACTAATTCTGATTTTTTTTTTTAAAAAAAGACTTTCTTCCCACAGTGTAATTATAACAAAGAAACACCAATTTGACAATCCTACATTATCAGCAATTCAATTGAAATAGAGGTCCTCAAACTATTTATATGAACTGATTTCACAGAAAACAGTTTATACATCTTTATTTATGTTTACATTTCTATTCCCCTCTTCCTCCAGGGAGGCATTTTTTGGTGATAGCAAGCCTGTGAAATAGGTTAAGCAATAGCTGAGAAAGTAATTTGCTAAAAGCCAGATGGGAGGGTTACTTCATGTTTAATGATTTATTTGAGTCCAGGCCTGCTGAGTCAGCTACAGTAAGTAAGCCTAGGCCCTGAACCTAACAGTCTTATGGAAGAACTTTATTTCAATCTTCATGTGTATTACTATGGAATAGGTACCTTTTTGTTGCAAAAACAGAACAAAATGAAAACCAAGCAAGCAAGCAAACAAACAAAGAAAAAACCTACTAGATATTTATTTAGCCTGCTATGCAGAATTTTATTTCAATAATCCCTTCTGTTTTAATAGAATAGAATAGAATAGAATAGAATAGAATAGAATAGAATAGAATAGAATAGAATAGAATAGAATAGAATAGAATAGAATAGAATAGAATAGATACAAAGTTGGAAGGGACCTTGTAGGTCATCTAGTCCAACCCTCTGCCCAAGCAGGAGTCCCTACACCATTTCTGACAGATGGCAGTACAGTCTCTTCTTGAAAGACTCCAGTGATGAAGCACCAACAACTTCTAAAGGCAGTCTGTTCCATTTGTTGATTGTTCTCAGAGTCAGGAAATTTCTCATTATTTCCAGGTTGAATCTCTCCTTGATCAGTTTCCATCCATTATTCCTTGTCTCGTCTTCAGGTGCTTTGGACAATAGGTTGAACCTCTCCTCTCTGTGACAGTCCCCCAAATATTGGAACACTGCTATCATGTCTCCCCTAATCCTTCTCTGCACTAGACTAGCCATGACCAGTTCCTGGAACCATTCTTCATATGTTTTAGCCTCCAGGCCTATAATCATCTTTGTTGCTCTTCTCTGCACTTTTTCTAGAGTCTCAACATCTTTTTCATAGTGTGGAGACCAAAATTGGTTGCAGTTTTCTAGGTGTGGTCTTACTAAGGCCTTATAGAGTGGTATTAGTACCTCATGTGATCTTGACTGAATCCCCCTGTTAATGCAACTAAGGATTGCATTAGCATTTTTGGCTGCCTTCTCACACTGTTGGCTCATATTTAATTGTCCACTAAGACTCCAAGATCTCTCTCACAGTTGCTGCTATTAAGCCTGGTTTCACCCAATCTATACGTGTACTTTTGGTTTTTCTTCCCTAGTGTAAGACTTACTTTTCTCTACCTTGAATTTCATTTTGTTAGATAGGAGTCTGTCAAGATCCCCCTGGATCCTGAACCTATCATCTAGAATGTTGACTATTACTGCCAGTTTAGTGTCATCTGAAAATTTGATACGTTCCCCTTCTATTCGATCATCTAAGTTGTTTCTGAAGATGTTGAAGAGTACTGGGCCTAGGACAGAACCTTGTGGTAGCTCACTGCTTAGTTCCTTCCATGTAGTAGTACCATTAAGGACTACTCTTTGAGTGCGGTTTGTCAGTCAGTTAAAAATTCATCTGATGGTGATGCTGTCTATCCCACTTTTTAAAAGTTTTCCAAGAAGTAGGTTGTGTTCTACTTTGTCAAATGCCTTGTTGAAGTCCAAGTATACCATGTCCACAGCATTCCGCTGGTCCACCAATTTAGTCACCTGATCAAAGAATGAAATAAGATTGGTTTGGCATAATCTGTTTTTAACAAATCCATGCTGGCTTCTAGTTATAATTTTCTTTGTTTCTAGTTGTTCGCAGATCTGTTTTTTGGTTATCATTCCCAGTATCTTCCCAGATATTGATGTTAGGCTGATTGGTCTGTAGTTTCCTGGATCTGCTTTTTTTCCCTTTTTCAAAGATGGGAACCACATCAACTCTTTTCTAATCCTCTGGTAATTCCGCGGTGCTCTAGAATTTTTGAAAGATATGGTACAATGGTTCTGAGATGACATCTGCCAGCTCCTCCAGAAATCTGGGGTGTAGTCCATCAGGTCCCAGTTATTTATGTTCATCAAGATCAGACAGGTATTCTCTTAGAATTTTTTTGTTTATTTTAACTTTTATTTCTACTCTGTCTTTTTCAGTTATGTTTTTGGTAGGTTTGGCTATAATTTCTTTTTGCGTGAAGACCTATGCAAAGAATAAGTTAGGTAGCTGTGTTTTCTCTCTGCTGCCTGTTACTTCCTTGCCGTCTTGATTTTTCTTGTTATTTATATGTTGAAAGAAACTGTTTTTATTATCTTTGATTTTTGTTGCAAGTCTTTGTTTATTCTGAGCCTTTGCTTTCCTGACTTCTTCTTTGCAGATTCTGACTATCTGTTGATATTCTGCTTTAGTTAGGCATTTTTGTACTTGTCCTTTTTGTCTTTGAGTTTATCAGAGAGATCTTTGTGCAGCTGTACTGATTTCTTGTTAGATTTTTTTAGTTTCTTTTTCAGTGGTATTGTGCTGGATTAGGCTTTTATGATAATATTTTCCAGAGTTTCCCAAGCTTCTTGAGTTGTTTTCCCCTTTAGGATTTTCATCCAAGGAATCTTTCCCAAGTTCTCTTAGAGTTTGTTGAAATCAGCTCTTTTAAAATATAAGACTCTGATATCATTTTCTATTGCTTGTTTTTGCATTATATTGAATTCCAGTATGACATGGTCACTCTCGTCCAAGGCTCCTGCAGTTTCAACTCCCTCTATCACTTTTTCTCTGTTTGTGAGAAATAAGTCCAGTATGGCTGTCCCTCTAGATCCCTTCTCTATCTTTTGGTCAACAAAGTTGTCAGGTTGGTCAGGAATCTATTTGATTTCTTACTTGGTGCAGAATTAGTCTTCCAGTTAATATCAGGGTAATTGAAGTCTCCCATTACTATTGTAGTGTGTTTCCTACATATGTTTGTTAATTGGTTAGCAAAAAGTACATCTATTTTTTCAGCTTGGTTGGGTGGCCTGTAGTATACTTATATGGCAATGTTATTCTTTTTTTCTTTTATATTGACTCATATGCATTCTGGGAGGTTTTTATCTTTTGTCTCATGCATTTCTGTAGCAATATAGTGGTCTTTTGCATACAGTGCAACTCCACCTCCTTTTTTATGGGGTCTGGGTTTTTTGAACAGTTTATATCCTTCTATCAGTTTGTTCCACTCATGGGTCTTGTCCCATCAAGTTTCAGTAATTCCAATTATATCATATCTACCTTCATGTATTAATAATTCTACTGCACCCTGTTTGTTCCCCAAGCTTTGTGCATTTGTATATTTGAGATCTTTATGTCTGACTTTGCTTATGCTTCCCATGTCTCCTATTTGGTTTGAGTTTGTCTTCCTTGACATCCCTCCTTGCCTCATTATTTGATTTGTTTTTTAGGGAGTTTTGCTTGTAATTGGGTCCTAGAGATCCTAGTTTGGTCACTATCCATCCTCAGTTTTAGTTTAAAGCCTTCCTAATAGGTTGAGCCAGCTGTTTTCCAAAAACATTCTTCCCAGTTTTTTTGAGGTGCAGCCTGTCCCTTGTCAAAAGTCCATTATGGAAGTAATGCAGACCATGGTCCAGGAATCCAAAGTTCTTTTGAGAACACCAACCCTTTAGCCCATGGCTCACTTTCAGAATCCTTTGTTCTTTTACCGGATGTTGACCCTTCATTGTCAGTAAAGAGGAAAAACCTGTTCTGGTTTTAATGATTTGCCAGTACTTAAATTGGCAAATCTTAGATATTACTTTAGAAAAACACTGGTGACCTCTTCCTGACTTTACACCATTCACCTTCTTGTCTCCCCACCCCCCATGAGTATCTTCTATTACAACCTATTTGCAAAGCTAGTTTGGAAGACATTTCATTTTCCAATGTGAGGGCTGGCGCTGTACATGTATCTTTCTTATCCTCATTGGAAACTTGGCATGCAGTTCTGTTTTGAAATATGTGCTTGACAAATATTAGATCATTTTTCTTCTGTTCATTTTAATGGTTTTGTCCACCTGCCTGTTACATTTTGTTATATATTTTTGATCTTATGAACTTAACTAGGTATTTACTGATTATTCCCTATCCAGAAAAACAAAGTGCACATACAGAGAGAAAGAATTCCCCTGTCCCTTAGTATTATAGGCTATTCAAATCTCATTCTCGAAATATTTCTCTGTTGATGATCCAGGAAAACTCAGGTAAAATCCCCCTTCAAAACATTTCCTAACCCTTCTGTTAAACTCAAACAGCTACTGCTTCAAATCATTAGTCAAGCTGTGAATAAGCCAATAAATAAAAAGCTTAGAGTCAGTTAATGAACATCAGTTTCATTCAATGTATAGAAAGGCTGAAAAAGCACTTAAAAGCTGCACCAATTGTCAAAACAATGATAAAACAAACCTTTGAATAGTGTTACATGGTCTTTTTTTCAATAACATTAGAAGCATTTTTAATGACTGTGATCTATTGAAAAAATTGTAGACTGAGATGAATTGAGATGATTTTTTACAGTGATCCTTTTAATAAATGCTTTGTTTCTGACATGACTATCCAGAAAACAAGTGTTCAAACAATGAAAAAGGGTACTTTTTACCCTGTTTATAACGTAATTTCAAGCAATAAACTATTGCATGTTTTGCCATTGACGCACTTACTACTTAAAAAAACAAAAGAAAAAAAACCAAGACTGAGTATTCTATAAGATTAAGTGAAAAACCATTGTATTAAATATATCTTTTGAACTTGGGCAAGGTGATTCTGGTGTAAAGCCCTCCAAATGTGTGGGCTTCAACTTCTATCAGCAAATCTATGCTAAGTATTCTACACATTAAAGTTCACTCATCTAAAATACATCTAGGTTGGGAAAGGCTGTTATGCTGCATCTCTATATTTGGCAAGATAACATCTGTTCAGTTTCCTTAACGTCATCTGTAATACACTTAAGAAAGTGTATTTTACTGAAATGAAATGGTGGCAAACCAAAAAGGCACAACTCTTTTCCTACTGCAACAACTGCTGTTGGGCTATATTGTGGTCTGCATGAAGAGGCATGGAGAACATCAGTGATTTTTATTATTTGTTGTTAGTCATTACAAATGTTGAGATGATATTTAGTGATGGACAGCAATTTTATTATGGCTTGATGGATGAGTACAAATAAGGGCAAGTGTGCTCATCAAATTACTATTCTATTTTCCATGCTTTAGTCTGTTGAAGGAAAAGTCTTCATCATGGTTCAATTCAAGCTGGGAATAAGCAACATGGTGACTGCTTTAGAAAGAGGAGAGCCAGACAGGAAGATGACTCTGGAAGAAAAAGAGAGAGAACACATGTAGGGAACCTTGGTGGAGCAGTGGGCTAATGCCTCCTTAAGTAACACCAGCTGCCTGCAATTAGTGCAGGTTCGCGTCCCATCAGGCTCAAGGTTGACTCAGCCTTCCATCCTTCTGAGGTAGGTAAAATGAGGACCCAGATTGTTGGGGGCAATAAGCTGACTTTGTAAAATGCCGCTTGGGGGGGCGAAAGCCCTAATAAGCAGGCATATACATAGAATGAAGGCTATTGCTAAGCACATTGGTTTGTGTTTAAATTTTAAGCCGCCCTGAGTCTTCGGAGAAGGGCGGGATATAAATGGGATATGATTATGAATGGTGTGTTCAGTACTTGCTGTGCCAACTATTCCCAAATGCCATCACTCCATGAATCCATTCAACTAGCGTATTACAATACAAATGGGGCAAGAAAGAAGTCTTTACAATGAGTTTCTGCCCTCCCCCATAGTCTTCCTAATTTTCTTCTGAGGCTTCACATGGGGACCAATCGCTCCAGGACTCCTTCCTTCCTCTGCAGCTTTCACAGGCATCTGGGGGAATGGTAGGCCTTGGGAAGATCTGTTCCACTCAGACAAAGGCATGGAGAACAGAGGATAAGAAAAGGAGAAGTAGAATTGGGGTGGGGGAGTTTGCAGACAGTGTCTGAAAAGGCATTAATACTGCAATGGTTAAAGAAACAGATAGGCAGACAAAATGAGGAAATCACAGATGAGGACAAAAGAAAGCTGGATTCTCGTAAGAAAACATAAATGAAAGGTCTCACTTCTGAACTGAACATGTGCAACATGTTAGGACTTAAGGACTTGCAATTTGAAAAATGCTGGTCATGCTTCAGGAAAAGGATAGACAGATAAAACCCATTTACAACACATAAGTAAATACAAAAGTGAAACTTTTCCAGCAGAAGAACTTAAAACATTCCTTCCTAGTAACTTTGGGCTGTTTTTAAGAGTACAGAAAAAGAAAGGAAGAAGAAGAAAAAATACATTTTTCTTCACTCTGTTTGTTGGCTAGACAAACAGTGAGGGTATTTTACTTATGGTGGCTTATTTTAAGCAGAATTTTAAAATTCTTTTCTCTTTGGATTAGAGATAATTAACAGTCACATTTACCTCACACACAAAGACTTTGACACACGTATACACACAAAGACAAGGAAAAGAGAATAGAAAAGGAAACAGAACTTTTAGTTTTACACATCCTAGTCATTCCCACCATAACTTTCAATTAACTCAAATTAGGGAAGGCACAAATCCAAAACATACCATGTGGTTGGGGGAGAGAGAGAGAGAGAGAGAGAGAGAGAGAGAGAGAGAGACTATTTCTTATTTTCCCTTTAAGTACCTTTATTTAGCCAAATTGGTTTCCCAGTAAAGCCCTGAGCAAAGTCCAATTTTTTTAATAGTTTCTCTATCTATCTCTTTTTCATACCTGCCTGAATGGGTAGCTGATTCCCATCCCAGGCATTAAGCAAGTCTTCCAGTGGGGAGCCTACCATGACCCTCAAGCTAGAGCTTCCCATATTTCTCTATTCCCGATATAAGCATTCACTTTGTCTCCACCGGGCCCCAGTGAATTTTGGGGTTCTTAATGAAGCCCCTTGCCCCGTCTACAGTTTTCAGACCAAAAAAGTCTGGGGGGACTCTGCTTCCCTTTACAGAGCATCAACCCCACCTCCAAGGAAACTCTGCCATCAGTTTTCAGAACAAAAAGTGCTCCAGGAGGACTCCAGCTGCTCCCTGCAGTGAGTATGTGCACCTCCTTCTCTGGCTTTTTCCTTTTTCCTTTTCCTGTTTTTAGTTTTTGGACTCACTAAAGTCCAGGAGGACCTCCGCTTGCTTCCCAGAGGTATAGACCCCTCCTAGCCCAGGACTTATTTTCTTAACTTGGGGCTTTGCTTAAAGGGCCTTATCAGCTGGTTGCCCAAATCCAAATCTCTCATTCCATTCCATTTTCACACAGCATCTCCCTTTTCCCTAACAAAAGGTCCTCCTCTGTGGCCAAACCCTTATGCTTTCTAGGATCTGCCACTTGAACAGATCCTTTCTGCAGTTAGGAAAGGCCGGAGGGAGCAAAATCCAACTGTGATTGGGAAAAGGGTCTTCTCACTCACACACACAGAAACATACACACATTTCTTTCAATCCCCTGGGCTTTAAAGTTAAAATTTAGAGGTACTCACCTTCATCTTCTTTCCAAAGCAGCTCTTGAGGTTCAAACCCAAAACTCCTTTTACTGCCCTGGCTCCACATGGGCATGGCCTGGGAAACCCATCCACAGACACAAAGGGTCTGCTGCCGGCAAGATGGGGCTTACCAGTCTCAGTCCATTGGAGAGGTTAGCTTGGAGTCCCATCTGGGGTGCCAAATTGTGGAAGGAAAAGTCTTCATCATGGTTCAGTCTGAGCTAGGAATAAACAACATGGTGACTGCTTTAGAAAGAAGGTTGGAGTTTATTGAAGAGGAGAGCCAGACAGAAAGATGGCTCTGAGAAAACTGACTGCATGTAGTAGGGAGTGGTGGGTTTTTATACCTTCATGAGCTTTTGTTTGAAGTTGTTCCTGTGGCATGAACTTTGACCTGAGTCTGATTGTGCTCTTCTGGTATTCTGATGGTGGTGGGTTAATCCTATTATGTCCTGATAGGAATAAGTGAATGGTCTTCAAATATTGAAAGAAAAATTTAAAATTGAATTCGCTGCAGTGGAAACTTACTGCCTGGACAAACAAGCTTACCAAAACCCACAATGGATGGGAACCAGGAAAGCGTAGCATAAAGGGAGGATGTAAGATAAACACGTAGGCAAAATTTAGCTGGGCCTTAGAGTGGGAAAGGAAGAACACAAGCTGTAAAAGCCATTGTAAGAGGAAAGGGTTAGCAAGGGAAAATTCACTGAATGAGAAAACAGAAAAGAACCTTTTTTTCTAAGAAGTCATAAAAAAGGGGCCCAGAACTCAGACAACTGAGCATGTGCTATTAGTTGATTAATATTAACTGGTACGCCTTGCATAAATTATCTCCTAATTTTAATGTACATGTGATGTATGATTTAGTATGTAGCAGGAAATATATAGGAGGCGGTCGGAAAGAGTTTAAACTCATAGTACCTTAGCCACATAATGATATGTGCTCACTAGAATTTTCTATTGTACCTAGGAAACAGAAAAAAAAATGAAGGAGATCTGTTGATTAGCCTAGACTGGAATGCTGCTTTTGCAGAAATAACAATATGCCCATAATGAGAGGTTGTTTCAAATCCTAAACATTTCAAAAGTATTTTTTAAGACTTTCTTCTATTTCTTCCCAAGCTTCACTTCCAATCAACATAAGTGTTCTGTTGGCAGTAGTTTCTCAAAGATGCCAGTGGTCTGTTTCCCCCCCCCCCCGCCATATAGTATACCGTAGTTTCCGGCGTATAAGACTACTTTTTAACCCATGAAAATCTTCTCAAAAGTCAGGGGTCATCTTATATGCCGGGTGCTGAAAATTTAGGGACAGGGCTGGCTGGAAAACCTGGAGCGGATCTCCCATTTAGTCTGCGCAGGGAAAGCGGGACCAATTGGAGAAGAAGCTGCAGTCTGTGATTTTTTACAGGCTGGGGTCTGGGCGTCTTTCCTTCTAAAGTTGAAGAGCAGCTGTAGTATATCCCAACTTGAAAGGCAGGTGGGGAAGGCAGCAGCCAGAGCAGCGGCTTAGCTCTAAGGACACATTTGACTCAGGAACTGGGCGGGCTGGCTGGAAAATCTGGAGCGGATCTCCCATTTGGTCTTTTTTTTTTAATCCCATTTGTATCCTGCCCTTCTCCGAAGACTCAGGGTGGCTTACAATTTAAAGCACAAATCAATGTGCTTAGCAATAGCCTTCATTCTGTGTATATGCCTGTTTATTAGGGCTTTCACCCCGCCCCCAAGCAGCATTATTACAAAGTCAGCTTATTGCCCCCAACAATCTGGGTCCTCATTTTACCTATCTTGGAAGGATGGAAAGCTGAGTCAACCTTGAGCCTGGTGGGATGCGAACCTGCACTAATTGCAGGCAGCTTGTGTTACTTAAGGCTCTGCGCAGGGAAAGCTTTAGAGTGAATTAGGAAAAGTGAAAAAGTGAATTAGGAAAATAGGGAATGGTTGCTGGAATCAGGGGCTGCCACAAAGAAGAGGGAGTCAAGCTATTCTCCAAAGCACCTGAAAGCAGGACAAGAAGTAATGGATGGAAACTAATCAAGGAGAGAAGCAACCTAGAACTAAGGAGAAACTTCCTGACAGTTAGAACAATTAACCAGTGGAACAACCTGCCTCCAGAAGTGGTGAATGCTCCAACACTGGAAGTTTTTAAGAAGAGACTGGACAGCCATTTGTCTGAAATGGTATAGGGTTTCCTGCCTGAGCAGGGGGTTGGACTAGATGACCTCCAAGGTCCCCTCCAACTACTTCTTCTTCTTCTTCTTCTTCTTCTTCTTCTTCTTCTTCTTCTTCTTCTTCTTCTTCTTCTTCTTCTTCTTCTTCTTCTTCTTATTCTTATTATTATTATTATTCTTATTATTATTATTATTATTATTATTATTATTATTATTATTATTATTATTATTTAATCCACTTGCACTGTTTTATGTTTACATGTTTGATGACAAACAGCCTTATGTTTATAAGTGACAGTTTTCCTACTAAGCATCTGCATGTCATAAGCATTTGAATTAAAATTACCATATTAAAATCAAATCTGATGTTTTTTAATTTTTATTTGGTGTGCGTTGGAAGAGGGGTAGTCTTATACAGCGAGTATAGCCCAAACCCTATAATTTAACAGGAAATGTAGGGGGTCGTCTTATACGCCCAGTCGTCTTATACGCCGGAAAATATGGTAAGTTCTCAAATTATATAGTATTTAAGAACATGTACCAATGTAGTTATGGCAGATTTTAAAGGTTTCTGTTCCATCCCTAGCTTCTTCCTATATCCTTGATTTTAAAAATCCCTAACATTGAATTGTAGGTTCCTGATAATTTGAAATGTTCTCACATCTGCTGACATTAAAGCAAGTTCTGTGTATGTCAGGGAACTACTCACCTATCGGAAAGGAAATCAAGAAAGGAAGTTATGCTAGCAGGTACACCTTACGACATTTGTTTAATGACTGTTCAAACTTATGTCAGTGATGAAAAAGGGTGACTTATGAACAGCTTTCACACATGATTTTTGCAGTATTTCCATGGTCACATGACCAAAATTTGGCAACTTGGCAAACTGGAATGCATTTATGATAGTTGCAGCTTGCTAGAGACACATGACCACCATTTGCAATCTTCCCATGGGACTTCTGACAAGCAAAGTCAAAATGGGGAAAGCCAGATTCATTTAATAACCAAGGTGATTTGCTTAATGGCCATGGCAGAAAAATATTATAATATTGGGCATAACTCATTTAACAACTACATCACTTAGAATTTCCAGCCCCAATTGTGGTTGTAAGTTGAAAACTAGCTGTTCAGGGCAAAGCATATATCAAATGCAAATGTTAAAAATATACGGGAGTGATTTAGTATTACTTTCTGTATTTGTTTCTTTGTTCATTTGTTTTATTTCATAGTTTGGCTTACTGCCCTAAAATTATTTGGTGGATTCCCATCCAAGTACTCACAAAACGTAACTTTCCTTACCTTTTTGGGAGTACTCCAGGCTTGTTTGATACTGCCAACCAACTGGGCACTGTGAGTGCTATGCTGATGCTAATGATTATTTGTGCAAAATAAAAGGCTTGCTATGGGTGCTTTGAGAAATGTAAAAAGCTAGCAATGGGTTTAGTTGAATGACAACAGCAAGTAGGTAAATACTGTTGATGTTATCAACATTTGTAACTATTCAGTTCAATATACAGATTTGTCAGGCAAGTAATGCTTTATTATATGACAAGTTCCATTTCTCCACCTTAGAATATAAATAAGATTTTGAGTGAGTATAGTCAGCCCACAGAACTGGTAGCTATATAGAGGCATAGACAGAAGTGTTTTAGTGTTAACTACACCTTCTCAGTGAAACTTGTATTGATTACAGCAAATAATGTAACTGTCTGACTCAACACAGCAGTCAGTTTGAATCACATCTAGGTACTATATATAGCAAATGTCTCAAGGGGTTGTTAGTAGTTTGTCTGTTGATTGCCAGTTGTTGCCTTGGGCTTTCCTTAATCCACCAGGCAATATTAGGAATTCATCTTGAGACCTTCAGCAAAGGAATCATTCTATTACTGAATGATGTTTTTCCCCCTAACTATAATAATACAATAATGTAACTATATGATTAATGTACATACACCATCAATGCCCATGCACCTTCAGAATTCAAGCATCTAGAGAGAGGTTGGAGAAAAGATCATTTCCATTTAGATCATGGGTGTCAAACTCACCACATCATGTGATGTGTCATGACAGATCATGACTTTTTTCACATTGTTGGAGCTGGGGTGGGTGTGGCCTTTGCATGTTGCAACCGGCCTGTGGGCCAGCAGTTTGACACCCCTGACTTGGATAATTCCCAAACATTGATCCAGTACCAAATAAAAACATGCATTCTACCTGTGATTATAATGAGCTACAACTAGAATAAGGTAGCAAAGTTGTGATGGAAAGAACTTTGCAAAATGGAAAATGCTGTTGTTGTTTTAACCATTTGGTTGTGTTCAGCTCTTGGCAACTTTAAAGGCAAGTGCTGTCTGTGCTATCCTGTCAAGCACAACTTCTTTCAGTTGTTGGATGTTTAACTCTGTATCAGATTTAATGTTATCAAGCCAGTATGTTTTTTACTTTGCCCTTCTTCCTTCCACCATTCCATCACTGCCTTCTCCAATGAATTTGCATACATGGCATGGCCAAAGTACATCAGATGTAGTCTTGTGATTTTAGCTTCTACTGATGTGTCTGGTTTTATAAAATGGAAAATAAGCTTTCCTAAATATAAGTGAAAGATAGTTGTTGTATAGTTTAATAAGGTCAAAATTAACTGGAGATTATATGATCTTGTTTGCAAATAGTTTTAATGAGATGCAAATATTTTGTGAATTACAATTCATAGATTTGTGGTTTCCATACTTCTGCCTCATAATCAGATGTATTTGTTTACAAGGACCCATCTTTGTTTACCCAAGCAAAAGAAAAACAGACAATTCTTTGACAGCTCTTTACATATGTTCAATGTCCCTTTTTCAAATAAAAACAAGGTTTGAGGTATTGTTCAGCCCATGAAGAAGGTTGGTCAGTGTTTGCAGGCACTGAACTCATGAATCTTAGATCAGATCTTGTTTTCTGAGGTGACAAACATAAGGAGTACTTTGAAACAGGTGTGCAGAAACAATGATCTTGTGAGAGAATGTACAAAGTCTATTCAGAACTGATCTGAAATGTTAATGCCTGAGGCTAATATTTTCCAGACAGTAATTAAGACTGCTTGGGGAAACAGAGAAAGGGGAAAAAAAGTGAAAATCTGGAAGAAACAAGGGTGCTTTTGGGTAAGATAATGCTTTTCTATGGATCTACACCAGGATTAAGAATATGGCTCTTCAATTTACGATGCATATTTTATGACAGGCTGCAGTGGGAGAATATACAATATGAACCTAATCACCCTTTCCTATAGGTAAAGGTAAAGGTTCCCCTGCACATGCATGCTAGTCGTTTCCGACTCTAGGGGCTCATCTCCGTTTCAAAGCCAAAGAGCCAGCGCTTGTCTGAGGACGTCTCCGTGGTCATGTGGCCGGCATGACTAGATGCCAAAGGCGCACGGAATGCTGTTACCTTCCCACTGGAGTGGTCCCTATTTTTCTACTTGCATTTTTTACATGCTTTCGAACTGCTAGGTTGGCAGAAGCTGGGACGAGTAACAGGTGCTCACTCTGCTACGCGGCACTCGGGATTCGACCCGCCAAACTGCTGACCTTCTGATCGACAAGCTCAGCGTCCTAACCCACTGAGCCACCGCGTCCCTTTACCCTTTCCTATAAGGATACCTTAATTCTATCGAAACAAAATAAAAACAACTGACTTATTGATCTTGAAGTAAGTCTCACTGATTTCATAGTGCTTGCACAGTATCTATCCACTCTAACTATCTGTACACACATATTTATGTTTGTCTATGTGTGTATAAATTTTGGCCCTGCACTAGGAATTACAGGTAAGAAACTAAGATAATATCTATTTCAAAAATGAAATCAGCAGAGTCTTTTAAATGCAGAAATACAAATTTCTGCCAAGTTTCTTGTTATAATCCTCCCAGGATTCCTCATTAAGTTCATGTGTTGACTGTAGAAAGCAGAAATAACTATAAAACAGCTCTCCTGGAAGACTGCAAAGGTAAGAATAAAAATTCCATTCCTCTTTTGTGATGGGGATAACTCTTCATTGCTTTATGATTACCCCTTTGGGTTTCAATTCATACCAGACGTTTTCCCCATTTTCTTTGCACTAGCCTAGCCTTTGCACTAGTTGCTGATGAGAAATTTATGATTTGGAATGAATTTGATTAAAAACATAGAATGCTTGGATGAGATTCAGCTTTTTTTAAAAAAAAATAAAACTGGGTTGGATGGAAAGGGGAAACGAAAATCACTGACTCCCATGGAAATTAAACTGAACACTACATTTATGACAGGTCCTAACTGTATCCTCTAAGAATCTGTAACATGATTCATGAAGTTTTCACAGGGGTCCTGAAACAATCAAATGCATCCAGGTGTGCTTTTTTCTAAGGTTTCTGTCTTTTTTTGATGAATGACTGCCAAATACTCTTTCATGTATAGCTTCTGGTTGAAGGAATATGTACCCCCAACATATAGCAGTTTCTGAAAACAGCATCTCTGTTCTTAGTCTCCTTCAGATAATTTAGACTTCAATTCCTATACAAATTTACTGATCAATAATTCATAATTAGTACTGATGGGTGACGTATCCTAGACAATTTTTTTTTGCAATTAACATATTTAGGATAATCTCTCTTGGTCTTCTTATTAATGTTGAAGAAAAACAAAATTAAGGATAGGCTTCACAAATAAAGTACTTTAATTTGGCCCCACTGAAATCAGTATGGATTAATTCAATCTCTTTGGAAATAATTTAGGGATTACATAAAAATGGTAATTGATAACAATTTCCTTTTCTCTCTTCTCTTTTACATTCTTCCAGATAGCTTGTTCTTTTCCTACTTCTTTCAGTGAGAGATAGAGACATATGGAAAGTTTCCCTCTCTTTCTTAATCCATTTCCATTTGCACCATCCACCTGAAATCTATTCACCTCACAAAATGCCTTTTTCTTCTCCTTTAATCACTTCCTCTATTTTGTTGCCCACTATAGTACTTGACTTTGAATGGTTATCTGAATGGTCAGTGGTAAAAGGAAACAACATTTCTAAAAACATGTTGGTTAGATGCTGAAAACTGACCCAGATGAAGCATAGAACAACTGATAGAAGCCACACAAGGTTAAATAATGTGGAGAAAACTGGTCCCATAGAATCACCAAGAATCAGGCACAATTGAATAGATAGCATCATCATCACTTGACTCTACCACAAGTTGCAGGAGAATTACATAGCATAAAGCTGATAGTCAAATGGCACAAAGGGGGCCCAATCCTGCCCCAGAACACATAATCTACAGATCGATTAATCTATTTAAGCCTAGACTGCCATTTGTATGTGTGAATAAACTCAGTATTGAATTAGCACTTTTTTTGATAGAGCAAATTGACTGAATTATCTTACCTGATCAAACCAATTAAAGAGTTGCATAAACAAGGCTACCAAATATTGAAGGAAGGCTTTACAAGCTCTAGAAAAAATGTAATATAATGCAATATTTTCTACCAAGGAAATGAAATCATGTGTGACTTTCACATATGAAGCCCATCTAGCCATTACAGTGTTAATCCACCATCAAAGGATAAACATTCTGATTTTTCTAAATAGTTCTGGCATTTGGCCCACATATAAATCAAACTGATTTTTTGGATGTGGTTCATGATCTCATTAAACACAATCAAATTAACAACATTATTTGGATCAGACAAAATGAAGTGTGACACCAAAGCATGGGAACATTGTCTCCAAAGACTTCATCATTTATGAAGGGAATGAAATAAATTTGTTTGATCTTCTCTAGCATAAAGCCAGAAAGTTATGGAAAGCTAGAGTTAAACTGTGACCTGGTAGGAGTTAGGAGATCTGGTATTGTGTTTCAAAAGTTGAAGAGCCAAAGCTGTGGTTATATAGCTCACAGTCTAATTACAGATCACAGATGTATACAGAAGGATAGCTATGGGAGTAACTCCCTAAACCAAACTAATCTGAATCTTAATTGTGACTGTAGGTGAAAAAAGCAAGAATGGAAGAGATAATACTTGTTAATGAAGAGATAATTTATTTAATTAAGTTAACATGAAACATGCAAATATAGCTTGTCACACAGGCTACAAGCAATGGGCATTTATTCCATAATTAAACTGCCATAAAAAAGATATGTAAACTTAGAGTGAAGATGTACTTCACTCATCTTAATATAGTTTGTAGATCAACAAATTTGATCTAGATCCAAAGCTATTAATCTGTATTAAGCTATTCCTAAATATATCTTTATCACAAAGGACTTGATCTGTGACTGCTTTGGCGCATACTGATAATCAGTCTGGCAACTACCACTATTGTCATTGGCAGAATTGCTGTACTAATATATCTATTTTCTCTCTTTATTATTAACAACAATTGTATACAACCCAACAATCAAGACCTGGCCATAAATTAGCAGGGATTGATTCTGGCCTGAATCCTATCATATAACCTGCCTCATAATACTGAAGAATTAGCAGGTAAACTAAACTTCTAACCCAATCAGTGGTACGGTTACTGGTCAGATGTGTCTTGTGACAACTGAAAAAAGTTCTAATAGAAGATTTATGCTGTCTTCCTATTGCTGTCACAAAGAAGATTACTTAGAACATATCTTAGATTGCAGTTCTAAGAATGAACGGAATTATACTCCAATAGCATTACATTGGGAAACACTTGAGAAGATAAATTTAAATAGAAGGGACCCAGAACTCAGGAGATTTTTTTAGGTGTACAGATAGCCCATGACTTACAACCATTCATTTAATGTCTGTCTGAAGTTACAACAATGCTAAAACAGTTGTCCTACTTACAACTTGCAGAGTTCCCATGGTCATGTGATCAAAATTTGGGTCCTTGGCAACCAGAAAATATTTATGATGGTTGCAGCATTTTCGGGTCATATGATTGACTTTCCCTGGGCATTCCAACAAACAAAGTCAATGGAGAAAGCCAAATTCACTTAAAGATTCTGGCAAAACAGGTTGTAAAATCAAATAAAGCTCACTTAGTGGCCACAGCACTTAGCAACAGAAGTCCCAATTGTGGTCAATTGGTAGTTGAGGACTACCTGTAAAATTAATTAATTTACTTTCTATACTGAAATCAAATTTCACCTGATCAAGCTCAGTAGAACTGTTTTACGTATACCACAACTTTAGAACTAATTTTTGAGATTAAAAAAAACCAACACAAGACACCTTTCCATCAAAAGCAGGAGAGGTTTTAAAGTTCCTCCTCCTTCCCTTCAGCTCAGATCAATATCTCAGTTGGAACACAGTTACCTCTTGCTTCTATCTCAACCTGTTTCTTTTCTTTATCGTATTTGGTTCCCAGAATACCTTGCTACATCTCCTCATGCCCTAAACCCTTTCAAAAGCTGACAGGTACAGTATAAACCTGGGAGCAGTAGAAAGATGAAAATGCTTCTTTCTTTACCTCAGTGGTCACTTCAGAGACTTCATGTATATCAGATATGGTTGCAGCACAAGCTTAAAAATTGCTGGTCAAATTCAACAAGACACTAAGTGAACAGAAACTGTTACAATCTCTGGAGGACACGTACTTTTCTGAACATTTGAATGCATATTCATTATTCATGTGCAGTTATTTACAGATTCAAACTATTACAATATACACATTGACCAGGAGTGTCTAAACTTTTGGGTGCAACAATAAGCACACAACTTGACACATATATGGCAAAAAAATGGATAGACAAACACCCACACCCACCCACCCACACACACACTGTTATGATGGAGAAAGTGGATATAGTAAGTCTTACTATTGGAATACAGGTTTTCCACTAAGGGATTCTGGGTTGAAAGATATTCCTGGAGAGCCTCTACTAATCAGTGTTGGCAACAAAGGTGTGAAAGATAAATAGTTTGATTTGAATTTTCCAACATTTCTAAGGCTTATAATCTGGTTGTAGCTCTAGTGGTTATAGTTAACACATGTTTAATAGTGGTTACAGTGCATTAGATACAGTTTGTTTGCATGTTTAGGAGTTGTATACACATAGTATCTCTCCTCTGTCTTCCACACATTCTGTTTTGAAATGTCTAGCAAAGATCACAGCATCTGATATCCTTTTGGACTGATTTTAGAAGTTAGGAGTGGGGGGGCATTTCTCCTTCTCTGACTCAGTTCAATTTGGTGTTGATGGGGAAGGTAGATCTGGGTCACAGCCCAGTTTTTGTAGGGTCTCCCAGAGCTGCTTGCTTTTCCCAATCCTATATAACAACTATATGAAACCGTTGGGTGAGGTCATTGAATGGCACAGAATAAAATATCATTAGAATGCTGAGATTTATCTTTACTGCCTCCACCACTGACCAAGTAAGGTGTTTCTGTCTTGTTTCTGGAGGCTGTGGGGTTTCTGTCTTGTTTCTGCATGGGAAAAAGAATCTCCTAACGAGACTGAATAGCTTTGGGTTTAGGGTGTCTTGGATACAGTGATTTTCCATCATTATGATGCATAATGCATTAATCGGTGCATTAACCTGAACAACTGGGATGCAATTTCAGGGACCTCCTGGTCTTGTGGTTCCTTTTACAGGAACAAGTGGCAGTCATCACCTGGAAGGCTTTTGCACAACTTTGAACTGTGTGCCAGTTGCACTCTTTGCTGGATCATTTTATAGCTGATTGGATTTTGTCTTCAGTTGCCAATTTAGGTTTTATATATTTTTGCTTATTCTTTTTAATATTGTGTTTCATGTGGTTTGTAAACTGCCCAGACTTGCTGTGGGGGATGAGTGGAAATATAAATCAAATCAAATGACTAAATAAATACCTGGTACATATTTGTTGCAAACTGCACCTGTACATTGATAAAAGTGCATCAAGCAATATAAAGAGGGAGGGGAGGGAGGGAGGAAGGAAGGAAGGAAGGAAGGATCATTCCACAAATACTACCATCTGTGAACTATCCCTTGGAATCACCAATATTGTGATTTTAATTTTTTAAATATTTTTATCCTGCCTTTATTATTTTTATAATTATAGTTATATGTTATTTTTATATATAAAAGGCAGTGAACATACCTAATACTCCTCCTATTTTCCCTGCAACAACAGTGATGTGAGCTGATTTGCAGAGAGATTGAGAGAGAGAGAGAGAGAGAGAGAGAGAGAGAGAGAGAGAGAGAGAGAGAGAGGGGGGGGGGGAGAGACTGGCCCAAAGTCACCCAGGTAGCTCTACACCTAAGGCAAAACTAGAACTCACAGTCTTCTGGTTTCTAGCCTGCTTCAACTCCCCTTCTCTCCATTTTATATATTATATAGGGTAGGAAGTGGGTATCCTAAATTCTTCAAATTGTTTCTGGGAAATATCTGCTCTTTCCAGATTGCTTTTTCCTGAAAAAAAAAATAGAAAATTGATTTTCTATATCCTGCACATATTTCCCATAAGAATTGCTGGAAGCATCAGCTAGGTGAAAGCTAGATTACAAATAAATAGTGTTAATACATTGAGTGATATTTGGTTACAATAAGCTCTGTTGTGTTTCTTTGGAAAACCATTTAGAGTGGATGGATTTCACACTGGCAGATGAAGAGGCAAAGAAAAAAAATAACTTACCATGATTGACACAATCCTTCAGGCAAGGTGATTAAATGCTACAGAAAATGAAAGAGCTGGCAAAGCTGCATTTAGCACAAATAACAAGGAGTTCTTTCATCTTCACATCATGTCAGTAGTTAGAGAGCTAATTATCATCACAGCTCCTACTTTTCAATGGGGATCAGAAGTTGATTTTGTGGTCTGAGAATAGTTCTGAGAAAAGGTTAAAAATAAAACAAAACTCCAGCCCAAACTGGTTATCTAAGTGATTTTGTACACACCTTGACCATATTCTAAAGTGAGCTGGCTCAACATCATGATGAACTCTGATGGAAGAGAATGTAATTCAACAATTGTTCCATCCTGCAGCTTTTCTCCCAGACATCTAATTGACTTTGATACTGAAATTATATATATAATACAACACACATGCATCCCCCCACATTTTCACTGATTTAATATCTTTTTTGTTTTACTAAAATTGTTGCCACGTTGCTCCTGAGTCAAAGGTTCACAAATGCTTAAAGAAAATTCAGTCATGTTTCACCAACAGAAGGACATGTCATTTTGGAGTCAAGTTAGATAACCCATGCCCCAAAGCCATAAATGGTCCTGAATCTTATCTGTTCTCCAAGAATTCTTCAGTATACTACATTTATTACTATTTAAACTTAGAAATTTCTTGTTTTGTGACTACTTTTGATTCCCTAGTATAGGTTTATAGAATATAGAAAAGTCTTTCTCTATAAGAAAAAAAATAAGATCCCAATATGTGTGAGGCATCATCCTTTTGCCTGCTTCACAGCTTTATTCTGCCCTCACTTGCCTTCTCAGACCTTATATTAATTTTCCTGTTTCCTAGATTTGCAAGAAATAGTTGCACAAAATAGCCACAGAAATTTTGTTGTTGTTAGTTGTGAAGTTGTGTCTGACCCATTGCGACCCCATGGACAACATTTCTCCAGGCCTTCCTGTCCTCTAGCATCTTCTGGAGTCCATTTAAGCTCACGCCTACTGCTTCAGTCACTCCATCCAGCCACCTCATTCTTTGTTGTCCCCTTCTTCTCTTGCCCTCAATCTTTCCCAGCATTAGGCTCTTCTCCAGTGAGTCCTTTCTTCTCATTAGGTGGCCAAAGTATTTGAGTTTCAACTTCAGGATCTGCCCTTCTAAGGAGCAGTCAGGGTTGATCTCCTCTAGGACTGACCAGTTTGAATGCTTTGCCGGACTCCTTTCCCAATTTTGAACCAATCAGTGGTTCTGTGTCCAGTTCTCACTGTTGCTTCTTGACCCGCATATAGGTTTCTCAAGAGACAAATAAGATGGTCTGGTACTCCCATCTCTTTAAGAACTTGCCACAGTTTGTTGTGATCCACACAATCAAAGGTTTTAGCATAGTCAATGAAGCAGAAGTAGATGTTTTTCTGTAACTCCCTAACTTTTTCCATGATCCAGCATACGATGGCAATTTGATCTCTAGTTCCTCTCCCTCTTCGAAATCCCGCCTGTATTTCTGGTAGTTCTCAATCCACATACTGCTGGAGTCTAGCTTGTAGGATTTTAAACATAACTTTACTAGCATGTGAAATGAGTACAATGGTGCGATAGTGTGAACATTCTTTGGCACTGCCTTTCTTTGGAATTGGAATGTAAACTGATCTTTTCCAATCCTGTGGCCACTGTTGAGTTTTCCAAATTTGCTGGCAAATTGAGTGCAGCACTTTTACTGCATTGTATTTTAAGATTTTGAATAGCTCAGCTGGAATATTGTCACCTCCACTAGCTTTGTTGTTGCACAGCTTTCCTAAGGCCCACTTCACTTCACATTCTAGGATATCTGGCTTGAGGTCAGTGACCACCTCATTGTGGTTATCAAGGATGTTAAGCTTGTTCTTGTATAGTTCTTCTGTGTAATTTTGCCACCTCTTCTTAATCTCTTCTGCCTCTGTTAGGTCCCTGCCATTTTGGTCCATTATCATGCCCATTTTTGCATGAAATGTTCCCTTCATCTCTCCAATTTTCTTGAAGAGATCTCTGGTCCTCCCTGCTCTATTGTTTTCTTTTATTTCTTTGCACTGTTCATTTAAGAAGGCATTCTTATCTCTTCTAGCTATTCTCTGGAATTCTGCATTCAGTTGGGTGTATCTTTCTTTTTCTCCCTTGCCTTTTGCTTCCCTCCTTTTCTTAGCTATTTGCAAAGCTCCCTCACACAGCCATTTTGCTTTCTTGCATTTCTTTTTCTTTGGGATGGTTTTAGTTGCTACCTCTTGTACAATGTTGTGAACCTCCGTCCATAGTTCTTTAGGCACTCTGTCTATCAGATCTAATTCCTTAAATCTATTTGTCACCTCTACTGTATATTCATCAGGGATATGATTTAGTTCATACCTGAGTGACCTAGTGCTTTTCCCTACTTTCTTCAGTTTAAGCCTAAATTTTGCAACGAGAAGCTCATGGTCTAAGCCACAGTCAGCTCCTGGTCTTGTTTTTACTGACTGTATAGAGCTTTTCCATCTTTGGCTAGAGAGCACATAGTCAGTCTGATTTCTGTGTTGACCATCTGGTGATGTCCATGTGTAGAGCCGTCTCTTGGGTTGTTGAAAAAGAGTGTTTGCTATGACCATCATAATCTCTTGACAAAATTCTGTCAGCCTGTGCCCTGCTTCATTTTGTACTCCAAGGCCAAACTTGCCTGTTATTCCGGTTATCTTTTGGCTTCCTACTTTAGAATTCCAATCCCCCATGATGATAAGGACATCATTTTTTGGTGTTAGTTCTATAAGGTGCTGTTAGGGCTTCATATAACCAGTCAATTTCATTGTCTTCAGCACTGGTGGTTAGGGCATAGAGTTGGACTACTGTGATATTGAATGGTTGGATTCAAACTGGGATCTTTCTGTCAATGTTATCTGGGAGGAGTTCGATCCAGTGACTCCAGAGGAAGTGGACAGGATTATGGGGAGGCTGAGCTCCACCACATGCTTATTGGACCCGTGCCCTTCCTGGCTGGTTTATGCGGCTTGGGAGGGGACACGAGGCTGGTTCCAGGCGGTTATATCTGCATCTTTGAGTGAGGGTAGTTTCCCCGCCGTCTTGAAGGAGGCGGTGGTGAGACCTCTCCTCAAGAAGCCCGCCTTGGACCCAGCTGTGTTAAATAACTTTCATCCAGTCTCCAACCTTCGCTTTCTTGTGAAGGTTGTTGAGAGCGTGGTGGCGCATCAGCTCCCTCTGGTTCTGGATGAAGCAGATTATCTAGACCCGTATCAATCGCGTTTCAGGCCCGGGTACAGCACGGAGACAGCATTGGTCGCTCTGGTGAATGATCTCTGGGGGGCTCGGGACAGGGGATATTCCTCAGTCCTAGTCCTATTAGACTTCTCAGCGGCTTTCGATACCATCAACCATGGTATCCTGCTGCGGCGTCTCAGGGAACTGGGAGTGGCAGGCACGGTACTTCAGTGGTTCTCCTCCTATCTCCTGGGACGCTCGCAGTCGGTGTTGGCAGGGGGGCAGAGGTCGACCTCGAGGCCTCTCGCTTGTGGAGTTCCTCAGGGGTCGGTCCTCTCACCTCTCCTGTTCAACATCTACATGAAACCGCTGGGTGAGATCATTCGTGGTTTTGGAGTTGGGTATCATCAGTATGCTGATGATACCCAGCTTTTTATTTCGACCCCAAACCACCCCAGTGATGCCCTCGAAGTGATGTCCCATTGCCTGGAGGTGGTTCGGGTCTGGATGGGAAGGAACAGGCTTCGACTCAACCCTGACAAGACCGAGTGGCTGTGTGTACCGGCATCTCAGGATATTCAGAATATTCCATCTCTTTCTATGGGGGGTGAGTTATTACCCCCCGTAGATAGGGCTCGCAACTTGGGAGTCCTCCTAGATTCACAGCTTTCTTTAGAAGACCATATAGTAACTGTGACTAGGGGGGCCTTCGCCCAGGTTCGCCTGGTGCGCCAGTTGCGGCACTATCTAGACCAGGGTGCCTTGTGTACGGTCACTCATGCACTCGTGACCTCTCATTTAGACTACTGCAACGCTCTCTACATGGGGCTGCCCTTGAGGACCACTCGGAGGCTCCAACTGGTGCAGAATGCAGCCGCGAGAGTTGTGTTGGGAGTCTCCCGATACTCCCATGTTACACCTCTGCTCCGTGAGCTGCATTGGCTCCCAGTTGTCTTCCGTGTGAGATTCAAGGTGCTGGTAATGGTCTTTAAAGCCCTACATGGCTTGGGTCCAGAGTACCTTAGGGATCACCTGCTGCCGGCGTCAACTTCCCTCCGCCCTGTGTGCTCCCACAGAGAGGGCCTCCTCAGGGTGCCACCAGTCAGAGAATGTCATCTGGTGGCCCCCAGGGGGAGGTCCTTCTCTGTGGGCACGCCGGATTTGTGGAACGGTTTACTGGTTGAGCTCCGGATGGCGCCCGACCTTCGCTCCTTCCGACATGATCTAAAGACCTACTTGTTTGAACAAGCCGGCCTGGCCTGATGGGTGATGGGTTTGGGTTTTATTATTGTTTTAAGGTATTTTAACTTACTGCTGTAAGCTTTTGGGCACCTTGTTTAATCTCTTTTTAATTTTTGTATTCTTGTATTTTAGTATGTATCGCCCTGTTCACCACCCTGAGTCTTTCAGGAGAAGGGCGGTATACAAATAAAATTATTATTATTATTATTATTATTATTATTATTATTATTATTATTATTATTATTATTATTATTATTATTATTATTATTATTATTATTATTATTATTATTATTATTATTATTATTTTGGGGATTGTATCCCAGTATTGCTTTTCCTACTCTTTTATTGACTATGAAGGCTACTCCATTTTTTCTGAGGGATTCTTGCCCATAGTAGTATACCTGATGGTCATCTGAATTAAATTAACTAATTCCTGTCCATTTTAGTTCACTGATTCCTAAGTTGTCGATGTTCAGTCTTGTCATCTCTTGTTTGACCACGTCCAGCTTTCCTTGATTCATGGATCTTACATTCCAGGTTCCTATGGAGAAAAAATCTTTACAGCATCAGACTTTCCTTTCACCACCAGAAACATCCACAGCTGAGTGTCCTTTTGATTTTGGCCCAGTTGCTTCATTCTTTCTAGTGCTACTAGTACTAGCCCTCTTCTCTTCCCCAGTAGCATATTGGATGCCTTCTGACCTGAGGGGCTCATCTTCCAGCATCATATCTTTTTGCCTTTTGGTACTGTCCATGGGGTTTTCATGGCAAAGATACTGGAGTGGGTTGCCATTTCCTTCTCCAGTGGATCACGTTTTGTCAGAACTCTCTGCTATGACCTGTCCGTGTTGAGTGTCCCTGCATGGGATACCTCATAGCTTCATTGAATTACGCAAGCCCCTTTGCCACGACAAGGCAGTAATCCATGAAGGGGTACAGAAATTTAAAGAGCCACTATTCAGCAGTGGCAAAGCTACTGGATTTTGTTAATAAAATAAAACTGGATTAATAAAGTAAATCTTTGCTCGCCAAGGGCCTAAGTAAATGCTGGCAAGGTATGACTCTAATTTCAGCTTGGGCATCAGAGAGGAATGATAGATATTGCTGACTAACTAGCATCTAGTAGTCCATATGTGACTATTCTTGTTCCAAAGATATTTTGATTCATTGATATGATCCCAGACTATACTTGACTGACCTTGCACTGCTTCTTTTGAGTATTTCAGCAATAAGGCCATTTACTGTTCACATGGGCTATTTGGGACTTGGGATAAAATCCTTCTATTTTGAGTGACCAGAAAACATGAAATAGTAGAAATGTACTTATTAAATAAAAACAAAGCATCAAGAGAAGAAAGGAACTTGGAAAGAAAAATAATAGTGAAAGGGGTCACACACATATTTGTGGACTTTGAACCACTAACCTTTGATTTATATTATAGTGATGTTTGCAACCATCAGTTGCAAACACATTCCAAAAGATAAATATTGGTGCTTATTTGTTCTGTGTAGTAAAAACTAATTACAAACTTCAAAAAGATGTTGAGAGTTTAGAAAAAAATTCAGAGAAGAGCAACTAAGATGATCAAAGGCCTGGAGACTAAAACATATAAAGAACGGCTGCAGGACTTGGGTTTGGCCAGTCTAAAGAAAAGAAGAAATAGGGGGAAAAATGAAAAGGATTGTACTGCTACACATCAAAAACATATCATAAACTATCAACAGACTATTACAACCACACAGCATCATCACAGCATACAAACCAACTAAACCTCTCCAACATTGCAAGGAAAACTAAAAACTAAGGAGCCCAAGATGAAAAAGTAGGGGTCATCTACAACATGCAGTATAAGGATTTTAATGGCTGCTATGTAGGACAGATAGGCAGAAGACTAGTAGAGCACATTTATGAATACCAGTTGGCAGCCAGAAGACATCATGAAAACCCCTTAACCTCACAACACATAGAAACTTAACCATAGTTTCAACTGGGAAACTGAGCATCCTGGACCAAGCTAAATAAATAAATAACAATAACCTGCTAGGGAATTCCTGGATCTGTGGCATTCAAACAAATCAACCATCAATAGACATATAGAGATAAGCCACATTTATTCACAATTCAAAAGCTAATACAATAAAATGACCAGAGCACATCCCACCCAGCAAGCAATACCTAGCTAAGCAGGGAATAACACCAGACAAACAATCAAGCGGAAAGCAATATATTAATCAAGGCACTATCAAGAAGAAAATCATATTCCCACCAACACTGGCAGGGCAAGCTATTGTATATAAACAGGGAGCAAACCCCATACTCAGCAGCACTGATAATGTTATCTAATAATGAAGCATCTGCAAGCAAACAACCAAGCTTAGAGGACTTCAAGGACTCCACAGCTCCAAAAAAAAGAAAAAAGAAAAAAGAAAAAGAAAAAGAAAAGAAAAAAGAAAAGAAAAATAAATAAATGAGGAAAAAATAAATCTAAAGCAGACCAAAGAGTGTGAATATTTTTATGGATACTTAATAACAAAGGATTGTAACTTTGTTACAATATTGTAACAATATTGTATTTATAAAACAATAAAACTTTATAAAACTTTTCAATAATAAGAAATATGAAGAACTGAACCAAGATGAGAAAGAAAGATCCTTGGAACAGGCAAGCCCTTTATATAAACACCATGCTGCAAGTACCATAAACAGTTAAGCCTGCAAAACAGGTTGCAAGACATCTTTATGATGATAGAATTTAAACCCCAGGGCTTACACATATCTATACAGCTATATTCTTAGCTGAATATTTCTTGACTCTGTAGAAGTTAATTTTCATTGTTACTAGGGGCTATTTTGTATCTGCAATAAAAGCTACTCACCCAAGTCTTGTCCTTGACTTTCCCATGAGACCCCTTGACAAGCTGAGTTTCTACAGAAAAAAAATATTGCAATGACTTGGGTGTACCCCAGATATCTATTTCTGGCTGGGATTATATGCATGGTTAGCAAACATGAGGGTGGTAATTACTCTAGATTGGGGTTATACAGCAGATCCAAAATTGAAAAAAAATGTTCAGAACAGGCATAGCATACACACTACATTTGTCAGCAGGTCTTAAGCAATCTGCATCTTTCTCTGTGCCCCTACTAGAACTCTGGTATAAGACAGGGTGCTTTGAAATAAGAATGGGTATTCTGCCAGTGCAGCTTTAGCAATGTAAATATTCATCCCCATTCCTAAATGCCTTCTGAGCATCTCTGCTCCAATTAATCACAATGTTAAATTTATTGTGCTATATTGAAATGATTTGCTCAATTGGACCCACCAAATAAACATTCTGAAGGATTATTTAGCAGTTTTGACTTTCAGGGTTTATTTCTATAAAGAATCTGTGGTCCTCCAGACACAATCCAGTCCCAACAGTGTGGACAGCATTCAGGGTTGATGAGAGTTGCAATCTGACAATGTTTACAACATCTTGTGTTCTCCACCAGTGCTTTAATGCAGGTTTGAACAACATATCTCCTGTGTTGGGCTGCATGCTGACCATCAAGCAGCCTTATCTAGCCCACCAGCATTTGTTGAAAAATAACCAACACTCTGAATACTGTTGCCTGGAAGAATCCACCACCAGTGGCTAGGTTATTGCAGTCACTTCCACACCAAAAGTCACTGTTGAATGCTCCCAACACCTCCAGTCCTCATGGACACTGCCAGCTCAGTCACTGCCACTATGCTGGGAGTTGTTGAACAGCTGATTGAGGTGTCAGATATTTCTTTGTAGCTTGTAACTCTTTTAAGGTATTAATCTGATTTTTCTTCCTCTGAATTCTGCTCTCATTGAAAAAATCTTAGTTGAGTGGAAAGTTCATTCTGGCTATATATTTGCTGAATCAGATCAGAAAGACACAGCTGTCACCAAGAAAATTCCCTTTCCAGCATCCTGGCTTCTTTGCCATCGTACTGTAATGGGCATATTCAATTCCTTGTGTTTACTTCGTGGGAAAAAAGCAATGAGTTTGCAAACTTAGAAGGGATTTTTGTTCTAGCGTGCCTCAAAGGTGAACAGTTCACTGTAGCTTCGATGCTTTCCCAAATCCACCCACATGCTTTTACACAATCAGTTTTCAGGCAGGATGGAGTTTTCTGTATACTTGGACCTTTATATTGGTTCCCTCCCTGCCATAAATCTGATAAGAGATTAAGCTGAAAGTTTAGTCCATCTATTTAAAGCTGGAAACCCAGGAATTAGTGGGATAAGGCACATACAAGGGCATTGTCATGACATTAAGGCCGAAGAGAAATAAAATTTGCACTTAAAAAAAAAATCTCTTGGTGAACAATAAATCTGAGAAACCTAGTCTCCTTTTTGTGGTGGTTTTACAGTTCAGCTAGTAGCATTTGAGAAGCAAACCAAAACAATCTTTTCAACCCTGCAGTGCTCTTAAGTTCTTTTCTTTCTTGTGCTATTGAGCTAAAGGTTAAAATTCACATTTTTCAGTAAGTTGCTCAGGAAGGATTAATGTGCTCTTATGCAGTCCAGAAGAACCACCTATAAATAAGCTGTGATGGTAATGTCTGTTGATGGTCGTGTGTTTCCAAGTGATGTAAGTGTGTCTGTATGTGTTCATCTATCATCTTGTCGTTCTATTCTAAATGTGTTTACTCGAGGGTAAGCTGTGCTTGATCCATTAAGACTTACATCCTTGTAGATTTAATGTCTGTGGTTTATGCTTTAAATAAGCCAAGTGCCTGGCCATTTGGACAGAAGGCTGCCTGTCATGACTTGTCCTTTTCGCACCCCACAGAATACAGCACATGTTTTTCTTGTGGACTATGAAGTCACTCAACAAAGCACTAAAGACTCTGACAGCCCCTGCACACTGGGCACTGGGAAGTGAAATCTATCTGTGTGGCACCTGTTAGTTACGCACAGCAGGGCTGTCCATCATGCCTTGTTGGATGTCTCCATTTCCATTCTGACTTGCAGAGAGCCAGGGATGAAAAATTACTCTGTAGAAAAGACAGTGAATGGCAAAATCTTGTCAATGTTTATGCTGTCAGACCACCATGGAGAATGCATTACGTCAGCTGGAATTGGGGGAAGGACATCCAGTCAATTTTCAGGCAGCTGACAAAGCTGAGACCTAAAAATAAGCTCAGGGGAAAAAAAGAGTATTTTGGGTTGTACCATGTACCAACTGATAAAAAAAATACAGCAGCAGAATAGAAAGATGCAGAAAACAAAAAAGATTTTGTTTTTTAAAAGGGAGGATTCTGTTTCCAATACAAAACAAACAAACAAAAACCACTTTGTATCTCTAAAAATTACTGAAAAGAAAAGAAGCAGAATAGAAATCCACTTGTAAATACTGCTGAATTTTTCCAGTGAGACTTTTGTTGTTGCTTAACCTGTAGAACATAAGGTAAATTGTAAGTAAATTGTGCCTGCGTCTGACATGCAGGGACAGCCAGGAGCGACTTCCAAAACAGTTACGGTAGGTGAAGATGTGGCTGCTTGAATGATTCCAAGAGAGGTGCCAAGTATGTTCCCTTGCCATAGGTCCCAGCATATTTCTGTTACACACATATCCCTCTCCTGGAACATGTTTTAAGCATATTTCTTAAATGTTTACTATTTTTATTTTTCCATTTTGGGGGTGGAGAAAGAGGTGCAGTAAGTTAAACAGAAAATGCTACCCACCCAAATATTAGCCACACCTCTGAATTTACAGATTTATTTATTTATTTATTTATTTATTTATTTATTTATTTATTTATTTATTCATCACATTTCTTCACCATCCATCTCACCTAAGTGACTGTCAAAATGTGTTATTCACACACTTCAAAGTACATATTTGCAACCACAAGAACGGAAAGCTAGATTTTAAACAATATTGGAGCAAATATTCCCATGTTCTCATTGAAACAGAAGTGTGGTTAATGAATCAAAGGAATCATTGAAAGAGGAAGGGAAAATCAGCTCATTTTCCTGAGCTTTAGAAAAATGGCCGTGGAGATCCACCCTTGGTTCCTACTGTTTAATAGCAATATGTCAAACAATATAATTAAAAAAATATATTATAAATCTCCCTTAAGGGTATAGCCATTCTGACATACTGTAGGAGGAGATAATTAAATCTGAAGAAAACGATGCCATATTACAGGCTGACGGCTACTCCCACACAGATCTAGTTTTAGTTGAAAAACTCCAAAAAGAATAACTGAAAATTCACAGGGTAGAAACTCACGCACAGGTTTTTCAGTATAAACACATGGTCTGTGGGTCTTTTTTTGAAATTGTTTAAATAGTAAGCTCACATATAAACAATATTTCTATTCAGCTAGTGTTCAGTGAAAGCAAAATATCTTTTTCTCCTCAGAGTCACTTGATGAAACTCAGCCCTAATTGATCTTGATATAACCTGCTCCCTTATGGAAGAATTTTTTTTCCTTCCATACATAGGTAGAACAATTTTGAACTTGCATTTCATCATGAACTTTCCTAAGAACAAAAAAATGAAAAAAATAGTTTTTTGGGTTTTTTTATTTTTTTAAAAATAGATATTAAAGTCCTGACCTGACAGGAGAAAAGTAAAAAAGAATGCAAAATTCTAACTTAAAATATATCAATATAGAAGATCCTGTCTTTTAACAACACAAACATGTACATGGCACTATAAGAATATTCTTAAATTAATCCAATATTGGATTGTACTAATCTAATATCTTAAATTCATACAGAAAGAATATCTGGCAGGAATATCTTGGGTTTTTTTTCAGAGGGTAGCAGGAGCTTCAATGAGTTCTAAGTGAAGACATACATACTATAATGTAGTGGGTCCGACGCAAGGAAGAGACGCCAGCCGGAGTACGTGTTCAGCTCTTTATTGTGTGGGGGGGTTCGTACTGGAGAACAAGGGCTACCTGGCCTCCTTATATACCCGGCCGGGTAGGCGGCTAGCCAATGGGGTTGGCCTTAGGTTTCCCGCCGAAACTGGGTTTCCCGCCAAAACCATCCAGGCGAACGCCCCCTGGTGGCTGTTGCTATGCAGGTGCCTGCACTTGGATACATAACACATACCTTTTAAAACTCACAAATCTGTTGACTCCATAAACACAAATGGTGAAGACACTGACAGAGTTCTAGCTGCACACTTGGATATTAAGGAGATTGGAGGCCTTTCACTTTTAATGATACTCCTTGATTTTAGATTCCGAAAGCTATTCCTACAATCTTCTCTTCATACAATGTGAGGGTGGGGAGAAAATTCACAGCTTTAACACCATCTAATTCACAGTTTTAACATCATCTGTTTGTATGAGTGGGAAATTTCATATAGAAAACTAGGATGAGGCAAGGGTGTGTGTGTTGGGGGGGAGAGAAAGGGTGGTTAAGATTACAAGTTAATCAGCAATTGTAATATTATAAATCCATGTTATGTTGTTAAGACCTTCTGAGATGGCTTGAAATGTAATGGTGCCTGTTGAATAGTGGGTTCTTTGGTGCAGGAATGAAGACGCAGAACAGAGTACAGGATAACTCATTGTTTATTTCGTGCTGGAACTGTACTGGGAAATTGCCTGCGACTAGCCACAATATATAGTCTAGCCCCTAGGCGGCAGCCAATAGATTTGAATCAACCATTGCCACCTGGAGATAGGCAATTGCAGCACAGGAGACTAGTAGTCTGGGTTGCTGAAGGGCCATTAGCTGCTCCAGCAACCCACGTGGTATTCCTCAAAGAGCCCAGTACATAACATCCCTCCCCTCTTAGAACAGACCATAATAACACCAATTAGTCTCAACAATTGTCAAGACTCATTATCCAACACACTAAAGTAAAAGTGATAATAATAATAAAAATAATAAAAATACCCAATGTGGGTTACAATGAGATTAAACAATGTCTCAATGAATAGGCTTCACAATTTGCACTATTAAACAGTTACATCATAGCACTAGTTTCTGTAGTGTAGTGGCAACAGGATTTACAACAATATATAGCTCTTTATTTTACAGTACAATGTAATCTGCAAGATATGAAGGAGGCTTGTGAGCCCTAGAGGAACGTCTCGGAGTTCCCATCACTTTGTGGTCTACCAGCTTACCCAGTGGGCTGGGTAGACTTGTGTCCCTTTGTGCTCCTGAGTCAAGGGGATTCAATGCACTCTGGCTGGCCTCTCCAGGTTGGCCCACCACAGAGTCAGACTGTTCGGCAGAGTAGGCACAGCGGTTGCTGAGCTTCAGTTGGCTTGCTCCTTCAGGGGGTCCATGTTGCACTCCAGAGCTCCCCAGTTCTCCCTCTGGTTCCATCTCAGTTAAGAAGGAAATGTCCTGGTAGTCCATATGAGGGCTGGCTTGGCCACAAGTTTGAGGACCTTGGGAGGGACTTATGACGCAGTCCTCACTTAGTGGCCATTCAGGAAACCATTTCCTGAGCTGATCAATGTGTCTTCTGACAACTTGCCCTCCCTCCAACCCTTCATAAGATAGGGGTCCAGATGCCTTGGTGATTTGACCAGGAACCCACAGATTCCCATGACCATAGTTCCTGGCCCAAACCCAATCGCCCCTGTGCAGCCCCTTTGGGGGTTTTGGTCGAGAGGCTTCTGCTACCACTCTATCTGCATGCAACCTGTCCAGTTTAGTAATCAAACACCTCCCCCAAAGTAGTTCTGCAGGACTTTTGCCTGTAGCAGTGCAGGGTGTAGAATGCTTGCAGAGTAAAAAAATCTGCCAATCTGTGATGCCAGTCACCTGTAACAATGCGCTTGAGTGCTTCCTTCATTGACCTCACCATGCGTTAAGCTTGACCATTAGAAGATGGGTGAAAAGGTGCAGACGTTGCATGTCTGATGAGAATAGCTCTAAGAAAGGCCTGAAATTCAGCAGCAGTAAATTGGGCCCCATTGTCTGAAACTAAGACATCTGACAAAGATGTGTGGCAAAGAGTTTTCTCAGTACCTGGATGGTCCTAGCAGTAGTCATGTTAGGAACTGGAATTACTTCCAGCCATTTTGAGTGGCTATCCACTACTATAAGGAAGAGCTGTCCCTGAAAGGGCCCAGTGTAATCTATGTGAACCCTAGACCAGGGAGTGTACGTTTCCTCCCACCTGTGAACTGGAGCCTGTGGCATTTCAGGCCTCGATTGCTGGCATGTATAACAGCCATGGACTTGAGCCTCAATGGCCTTATCAAGGCCAGGCCACCAGAGGTAGCTTCTAGTTAAAGCTTTCATTCTGACAATGCCTGGATGGCCTTCATGTAATGATTGCAAAACCCTATCTCTTAGGGAAGTGGGAATCATGACTCTATTTCTCCATAATATGCACCCTTTACGGGCAGATAACTCATGCCTCCTGACAAAATAGCTCTGAAATTCTGAGCCTGGACTTTTTTCCAACCAGCCCGTATATACCCATGACAACACTCTGCTAAGTATTTTATCTGTGGCAGTTTCAGCAGCAATGTCGCCTGCATGGAGGGGAAACTCAGGTATGTCCTGCATGTACAATATTCTAGCAGCAGGAGCCGGATCTGGATCCATTAGTGGCAGTGGTAGTCTGCTGAGGCCATCAGCATGGCCCATTTCCTTGCCCGGTTTGTGAATTAATTTAAAATTGTATGCAGATAGGAAAATATACCATCTCAACATTCTTGGAGATAGTATGTGGGGGGTTTGTTTGTCCATTGTGAACAGTCCCAACAGAGGTTTGTGGTCAGTGTAGATTGTAAAATCCCTGCCATATAAATAATCATGGATTTTTTTATTCCAGCAACGATGGCCAGGGCCTCTTTGTCAATCTGAGCATAGTTGTGCCCAGCAGAGGACAAAGTCCTTGAGTAAAATGCTATAAGAACCTGTTTCCCATTTTTTTCTATGTGGCTTAAAACTGCCCCCACCCCATAGGGAGATGCATCACATGCAAGACATACAGGTTTAGACTCTTTGTAGTGAGTTACAGTGGACCTTTCTGACAGTAGTGCTTTTAATTCCTGGAAACATTTTTCATGTAAGTTAATCCATTTCCATGGAGCTTTCTTGTCTAGAAGCCTGTGGAGGGGCTCTGCTATTGCTGCCTTATGAGGTAGAAATGTGTGATAGAAGTTTAGGAGACCCAAGAATGCTTGTAGCTCTCCTTTTGATTTGGGCCTAGGAGCCATTTTAATGGCCTTCACTTTAGAATCAGCAGAGTCAATGCCATTACCATCAATTCGGAAACCCAGGAATTCTGTTGAAGAAACCCCAATACTACACTTGTTCTTTTTTAATTTGAGGCCTGCTTCTCAAGACCTCTGCAAAACAGCCTTGAGCCTACTGGCCAACACTTCTGGGGATTACCCTACAATAAGAACATCATCAAAATAAGGGCAGACACCCTGAATACCATTAAGTGTACGCTCCATGATTCCCTGAAAAATACCCAGTGCAAACTGACTCAAAACTGTAAGCATTTAACTTTGAAAGCCCCCCTGTGAGTCACGATCATTTGAGCTGCGGCTGTGGCCTCATCAGCCAGTAATTGCTGATAGGCCTGTGCTAAATCAAGTTTAGCAAAAATAGTACCCCCTTGCAAGGGGGCTAAAATATGGTTGACCACTGGGACCGGGTAAGCATGTTGCTTGAGGTCTTTATTTAGTGTGCATTTATAGTCAGCGCAAATATGAACTTCCCCGTTGGCTTTAAGTAGGGTGACTATAGGAGTTTCCCACTTCCCACCATCAACAGGCTATAACACGCCCTGTTCTACCAGCTTATCAATTTTGGAATCAATTTTATGTTTTAAGGCAAAGGGGACCCTACGAGGCTTAACTCTGATTGAAACTAAGTTGGGATTAAGCTTAAATGAGATAGGTAGGCCTGTGTATTTTCCAAGGGTTGAATCAAAAACATCTGCGTATTCCTCGCACACTGACGTGAGGTCTACAGTTTGTGTCCGGTTTATGCCAGTAATCTGAATACCTAAGGCATCAAACGAGTCCAATGAGACTCGTTCTCTGGCCCCCTACTACTATTACATCCAGGTGCCCCAAAAACCCTTTAAACGTAACCAACAAGGTGGCTTCTCACTTAACTTTAACATGCGCATTTTGAAAATCCGTTAGGATTATATCTGAGGGTCTTAGTTTGGCCCAATTATTACTGCGCCTACACACGAAGTTAAAAGTGTCTTGAGAAATGATTGAGACTGCAGAGCCAGAGTCCAATTCCATCTTACATGGAACTCCTTGTAGCTCTACCATGAGTTTAAGTTTGGTTTTGAGGGGGCGTTGAGCCTCGGTGTGGCATACGTTTCTACGGCTTCTGAAGAATCCCACACTAACTGGCCCCTCGCCCCCAGTACCTCTTCTAGTCGGTTCTTCCAACTGGTGTTTGGGTGGACGGTCTCTCTGTCGGGCTTTGCAAACCACCGCTATGTGGCCTGTCCTTCTGCAAGCTCTACATGTGGCTGAATGAAATCTGCAGTTGGCACAGAAATGGTTGCCGCCGCGCCCCTTACATCTTGGTAAGAGAACTGCCTTGTAATTGTACTCTCGCGGCCTGTCCTTCCGCAAGCTCTACATGTGGCTGAATGAAATCTGCAGTTGGCACAGAAATGGTTGCCACCGTGCCCCTTACATCTCGGTAAGAGAACTGCCTTGTAATTGTACTCTCGCGGCTGGCCGTTGCGGTGTGGTGTATTGGGTTGCTTTTGGAGTCGGTTGATTTTAGGTTCTTCTTCTTTGGAGAGATCTTTGGTGCATTTGGCATCCTCAAGGTAGACCGTTTCTTTGAACTTTGTCAATTTGGTGGGCTGTACTGCTTGAACGGCGCCCCTGGCAGTTTCGTCAGCCATCACCTGATCCTGTGCTTCAGAAAACGTTAAATTGGGCCTCACAAATAGTCTCTGCTGAAGCGTTCTGTCCCGTAGGCTGCAGATGAGCCAGCCTCTTAGTCGTTCTTCTAAATTTGAGAATTTGCATAGGCGTGCGGCCTGCCTTAGGCCCGCTATGAACTCTGAAGCTGACTCCCCGGGAAGCTGCACTCTTTGGTTGAACTTGAACCGCTAAGCCATCTCAGACATCTTAGGCTGGAAGTGCCCAGTTAGCCTCTTTTTGAGATCTGCGTAGGAGACCGCTTCGATTGGTGTCGGCATGAAAAGGTTCTCGGCTAAATCAAAGGTAGCTGGGCCGCACACGCAGAGTAGCATTGTGTCCTTCAGTCCTTCTTCCGTGATCTGGTTGGCTCTGAAGTAGTTTTCAACTTGTGATAAATATGATGTCCATTCCTCCAGGTGTTTCATGTTGAACTCTCTAAATTTGTCAACCTTTGGCATTCTTCTTACTGGTTCCTGCATTTTCCAGATCCTGCTTCAGGCTGAGGGAATGAGTCCACTGAGCATGAGGCCGCTAGTGTAGCTTGCTAGCCGGCCTTGAGAGGGGGGGGAATGCCTCTTCCCTCCAGCGTGCACTGCCTTTCCCTCGTGGACTTCAGCTCTTTAGTCGGTGAAGCAGGATCCCATCCTCGTCGCCACTTTTAAATAGTGGGTTCTTTGGTGCAGGAATGAAGACGCGGAACAGAGTACAGGATAACTCATTGTTTATTTCATGCTGGAACTGTACTGGGGAATTGCCTGTGACTAGCCACAATATATAGTGTAGCCCCTAGGTGGAGATAGCCAATTGCAGCACAGGAGACTAGTAGTCTGGGTTGCTGGAGAGCCGTTAGCTGCTCCAGCAACCCACGTGGTATTTCACAAGAGCCCAGTACATAACAGTGCCTCTAATCTTGTGTGTGAAGGCACTGTGAGACCTGTGGTGGCACTGCTGATTTACACGTAGGGGCAAAATGAACATCAGGGTCTGGCGTAGGGTTTACTAACTACAATTGTTAGTATGTCAATTGTTCATTATGTTTGTAGTTTACTAATAATAAGCTGACCTGGGCTGGTTTTCCTCCTTCCTATCAGTTCCAGTCAGTTTTGGGGGGGAGTGGGGAGAGGAGGTGAGAAGTTAGGCCTAACTCATGCTCCCTTTTTTGTGAGCTGTCACAGAGCTCTGTAGTTTTTCCTCTCCTGTTTACATGAAGCCTTCAGTTAATCCAACAGTTTGGGATGAAATATCATAAGAATGTGGCTAATACACAATTTTGTAACTCCAAATTGAGTAGTGCCATGGAAATCCTGTATGAATGTCTGGAGTTTCTAAATGTGATAAACGCCAGATGATCAAAAGAGGAACAAGGCAAAAAAGACTAACTTCTTCCCACATTTTTTTAGTCATGATTATTAATTTTTGTAATTAACTTTACACTCTTTTTATATTTTGGGGGGAATTGGTTCAGCCTGTGACTCTAGGTGGCAGGTTTTTCTCCCTGCCCAGAAAGGTACTGTCACACAGGTTTGTGAATTATGTATGAACTTGCTGAAACCATTGAAAAGTGAAGTCAGCTTACTGAAATTATCACTGACAAAGGAACTCATGTTACAGAACTTTCCTGATGTGGTCCTGGGTGATAAATAAGCTGTCTACTTTCAACCAAAATGTTAAGGCTTACATTCTGCTATATAGGATGTAAGGTTTAAAAAGGGACACAAATTTATATGGAAAAGAATAAGCAGATAATATCAGTTATGTTTGTCTAACTATTAATTACACTGGCTTGCATCTTTCATGCAAAGAATAGCTTCTGCTACTTTAGAGTACTATAATGAATAATGCACTAGTTCCACTGTATCTAAACTGAATACTAGTGATTCATTATGACTGTAGAATAATGTGCTTTAATCTAAATAAGGTGTGTGTGTGTATCCAATAGAGTGTACAATATTTTATAGTGCTAAAATTCCAAATCAGATTAAAATAAGTCATATTGACATGTCATAGATATATAAACTACTTATCAGTGAAACAAAGGACATCATGTGCCTTACTGTATCTTTCCCATAATGAAATTATTGCTGAATAGCATGGACTTATTTTATTGTCCTAAGAGGCATGAGGCATCAAGGGGAGACATGATGGACTGATCTCTACCATTCTCGAGTGTCATTTTGTAGAATGTTTCACCTCGCTCTAGCTCAGAACAATGAGATGTCTCCAGTAATCTAAATGAAAACATCTGTAACTAATGGGGAAAAAACGACACTCCTCCAATATTGCTGTGTTGCATAAATTAGTAAGCATGAAGACACAGCCACGTGCTGCACATACAGAAGTCTCTTCATTCTATTGAATCTGAAAATCAAAGAAAATGGTTAAGTCATTACATGTGCTCTTTTAAAGTGTTACATCCTGCCTACAATCTTTGCATATTATGCTGAATTTAATATCTTGGAACTATTATTTCCACTTTCACATCTGGATCAGCTTATTCTCTGTTTTTGCTCTAATATCTTTTGTTTTAAAGCATTACTTTTCACTAACAGCATGCAAGAAACTTGCATATGGATGCAAGAAACCTGCAAGAAACAGGATATGGAGGTTTATCTTTCAAGTTATTAATTTAATCTTCTGTTATTATTAGAATTGTTATCATTAACATACATCACAGAAGGGGAACTGTGTATACTGTGTTGAACACCTGTACAAAAGATAGAATATAAATCATTCAAACAAACAAGTAAAACTATATATTATGTTTAATCCAACAGAAATCTAGTAATCTAATGGCATGGTTTGCTCTTCCATAGACCTCAAATCAATAATGGCCAAACTTCAAGAATGTCATGATCATATCATAATAATACTTTGGTCAAAACATATCACTCTTGACTGAATCATGTGACTTAGAAGATCAAGGTCATCAACCATCAAAATAGAATCTCATCCAGCTATCTTTGGTTTGAGCAATTTGTCTCTCTAATGAGGACTATTGTGCTGCTTCATTATTTTGCTAGATATCTTTAAAAAATAATGCTTGACTTCCCTTTCTGTCTAGGGTATATCCACCTCCATACCCTTCTGAGATTCGAACCTGGGCTCATTGCACATTAGGCACCAAGATAGGCTGAAACAGGAAATAAAGATTTGTCCCATGTTTGGGGCCTAGCAAGGTAATCTAAATAGTTAACAAGCATTTGACACATATCTCCCCTTGCTTCTCAAGCTAACAAAGCAAGAGAGATCCTGTGGCCTAGAGGTGAAAAAAAACTGCCTAATGTGCAATCAGCCCAGGTTCAAATCTCAGAAGGGTATGGCTGACTGATGAAAACTAATAAGTTTGAAATGCATATCAGTCTCCCTTAATTCTTTGTTAGCAATTTACCCAAATATAAAAAAACTGTCACCGGTGTGACTACTGCCTGTCGATGGCCTTCAAGATAGGCTGAAACAGGAAATAAAGATTTGTCCCATGTTTGGGGCCTAGCAAGGTAATCTAAATAGTTAACGAGCATTTGACACATATCTCCCCTTGCTTCTCAAGCTAACAAAGCGAGAGAGATCCTGTGGCCTAGAGGTGAAAACAACTGCCTAATGTGCAATCAGCCCAGGTTCGAATCTCAGAAGGGTATGGAGGTGGATATACCCTAGACAGAAAGGGAAGTCAAGCATTATTTTTTAAAGATATCTAGCAAAATAATGAAGCAGCACAATAGTCCTCATTAGAGAGACAAGTTGCTCAAACCAAAGATAGCTGGATGAGATTCTATTTTGATGGTTGATGACCTCATTTACTAATTTCATACTTATTCATTTTGATCTTCATAATATTCAAAATAAGTTTATAGTCTGATAAATGAATTTAACATATTGTTCTGCTACTACTCACCAAAAACAACAATTAAATAAACAGAAACAACAAAGTTAAAATAAGACTGCAACAATTCGTGTTAAAGAAGGCAGATTACTGATTAATTCCCAAAAAGCATCTGAAACAATGAGTTCCTCAAATATAATTGTTCTTTTGTAAAACAGTTTATTTGAATAGATATGAATATATTTCAGAATGGCATTACCTCATGATACAGTGCATCCCTAGTCACATAGCTTAGACTCTGAAATGAAAATTTGCCTTGCATGAAACATTTTGCAATTATTATTCACCGTATACTATTCCCAAGAATATTCTTCCAATAAATTATTTATTAGAATAGTTTCAAAAAGTGAATATGAAAATCTGTTTCATAATAATGACTAGAATTTTTCCCCCAGTTTTTCGTTCATATGATCCTTCTACAAACAGATTTAGCACCTTATTAATACAACCCATTGAGAAAAAATGTTCTTATATAGCAATTATATACCAGCTTCGATATATGTTCCTCAAACAATAAATCACTGCAGTTAAGTTAGTGACATGGTTAATAAGTAAATCCTGTATTGACTTTGCTTGTCAGAAATTGTTACAAATTCACAAAAGGTGATCACATAACCTGAAGACACTGCGTGCCAGTTGCCGAATGTCAAATTTTTGATCATGTGACCATGGGGATTCTGTTGTAAGTTGTAAGTGTGAAAAACAGTCATAAGTCACTTTTTTCAGTGCACTTGTAACCTTGAATGGTCATTAAACAAATGACTGCAAGACTACCTGAAGAAACCTTGAATTTAAATCAATTTCCTTCAAAATGATATTTTACAAGGACTAATTATAGTATAAAATTGCTAGTTAAATTTTATGAAAGTTGCACGGTTTTGTTAACTGTGGCAATACATTAAGTGGGTATGAGAGAAAAGAATTAATCCATACAGATGTCTTTGTAAGAAATATATTATAAAATACTCTAATCCACACAAAATGTTTCAAGTCAGCTAAAATATGTCTTTCTCTGCTTCATTGTGAGAAAGTCTCTCTCTCTCTCTCTCTTCCTGTTTTGTAAGTTCAATATTTTGATTCTGTCTGTGGCTTCAGCTTTCACCTGGTAGCTCCCAGCTACATTGACGTAGGCAGCTTTTTATTTTCATATGCAGAAGAGTACCTACCAATCTCAGCTTTTGTACTCTGTGGATATAATGCTTACTGTACAATGCTTTTTACGCACAGGATACTCTTCATCAAGAGGGCAGGAGGGACCAGTAAAGGTCCTAGCTGAGCTCAGCATATTGCAGCATTTAAGGCAGTCAGTGAGGTGCTATCAGTCAAAATCAGCATCCTGGAGAAGGAAGCCTGGGTCCTGAGTTCAACAACAGGAAGGAATCTCCCTTCCTGAGGAAAAAAGATTAAGTTCAAGCTGTGTTCCAACCACACAGTGATAACTTCTTAAGCCACAATGTACAAAAAGCTCCAAATTTAGAAAGTTGTCAGGAGAAGGGAATTGACCTTAATAAAACTCACGTTCCTTATTGTTAAATATTCTAAAATTAGCAACAGTGATTTTACTTCTAATACTGTACAGCTCAAATACAGGTCAGATCTTTGGAATAATAAAGGTCTGACCTGTTTTAACTTCTTTTAATGATACTCCTAGGAAAATTCTTAATTAATGGTGCAACTGTCCTCTAGTGAAAAAAGGGGCAATTCAAAAATGTACTGAATATATTTATAATCTACATCCTTTGCTTTACTTTTGTATCATAATCACTGGTCTCTTGGGGATTAAAAGAGAACTCTTATTGATAAAATTTTAAATTCGACATATATCCCACCTTTCTTCCCCACTAAAGACGGAAAGTAAGGTAAAAAATATTCAAATGAATACATTATAATCCTGCTCACCATTGCAACATCTCTGCAGATTTTTCTAAATTCAGAGGAGGAGACAAATGCAACATTTCATGGCATATTTCATGGTGACCATGGTGTATTTCATAGTCTGAGATTGATGTAGGATAAGGCCCTTTCTCATGTGTTCAGTGTATAAGTCTGAAGAAAGGGCATTGAGAAAGGCTGTGACCTGCAGAAAGATGGATTTGTGAGAGGACAGGGACTCACTCATATATTTGACTCCTAAACTATTTAAAACTTAAACAATTAACATGTTTACAATTCTTCTTAAATTGTGTCCAGTTAGCAACAGCAATCTTCATAAATCTTAGTATCATCATGGTGTCATTACTGGTTAGCAAGGAAGTTGCATCTTCAGGATATTTTGTAAGGGTTACAGAAATAGAGCACATTGCCTAGTAAAATTATAATAGACATCTTGGGTGCAATCCCAAAAAATTGGACCACCAACTGAACATCATTGGCATTTAAAAGAGCCTTGGTGGAGCAGTGGGCTAATGCCTCCTTAAGTAACACCAGCTGCCTGCAATTATTGCAGGTTCGCATCCCACCAGGCTCAAGGTTGACTCAGCCTTCCATCCTTCCAAGGTAGGTAAAATGAGGACCCAGATTGTTGGGGACAATTAAGCTGACTTTGTAATAATGCCGCTTGGGGTGTGTGTGAAAGCCCTAATAAGCAGGCATGTACATAGAATGAAGGCTACTGCTAAGCTTGTAAGCCGCCCTGAGTCTTCGGAGAAGGGCGGGATATAAATGGAATTAAAATAAATAAATAAAAATAAATTTACAAAATCACCATCAGTCAATTGCAAAATGCAGCTTTACTTGGAATAGCTTATATCCTGCAATGATACCTTTAATACCATCAAGCAACACCATCAGCCTATGCCAAGTTCTTGGGAAAGACTCAACAGGTAGATTAAAAATGCCAAATCCAGTATAAATATTGGGCTGATGTACACATACTTAAGGAAAATAATACAGAAAATTGGAGAAAGAGAGAGGGCTAATTCTGTCTGCACAGACCAATATTGTACAAACTGACTACAAACAATGGCATGACAAAGTAATGTGCATTGGAAGATCTTCAAGAATTATCATTTGCCTGCAAGGAAGAACTGGTGGGACCATAAAATAGATAATGCCATAGAAAATGAAGAAGTTAAATTGTCCTGGAACTTTAGAATTCAAACAGACAGGCATCTGCCATATAATACCCAGACTTAACAATTGTTGATAAGAAAGGCAAAAGTGTCTGGATAATGGACATGGCAGTACCTGGAGACAGCAGAAGAAAAGAAAAAGAACTGGGGGAAATACAAAATACAAAGACCTCAAATTAAATCAGAATGTCTGTTGCAAATGAAAGCAAAAACAGTATGAAAGGTGATCATCACGATCTGCTTCCTTTAGGTATGGGAAAATACACTGCACTTACAAGAAGACATTGATCATCTTTTTGATTATAATGTCAATCCTGTCCTAGCTCATTTAATTAGCAAATCAGGTCAAAGATCAAGTTAACAGATAGTTGGCCTAAATATGCTAAACATCCCTAAAATGAATCCAAAATAATAAGGCAAATTGTTGTGAAAGTTCTATCAATATCCCAACATTGGAGTTAGATTAAGGTTTCTTTGATCAACTTTGCCTACAAACAGTTAATAGTACTGACTCCTTATTTCTATGTTAGCAAAAGAGACATTGCATATTATTAAAATATCCCAACATTGACTTAGCGTATATAAGTGAAACAAAGGCTGAAAAGTAAGTATTACAAATGTATCTTAATCAATGCTCAATCAGATTTGTTCTGAGATTTCCTGTAGATATGTTCCTGTCTGCTTCGTTGATCTTAACATCCTAGTAAACTTTGGGTTGATTAATCTGTTGAAGAAACAAGAGACACTTGGGAAAAAATGTGCCAACTGTCCACACCATCAGCTAGGGTTTCAACAGGATTGCTGAAAAAGACGCTGGGAAATGTTTGTTGTGGAAACCATTTATATTCATGAAATACTTATAGGTCCATTTTAATCAAATCTAATTATAATAATGCAGATCTAGGGTTCTATTATGGACAGATTCTAATTAAAACCGCAAAAATGAAAAAAGCATTTTTGAAATACACTAGGACCATTGGACAGCTGGCTTCCTGAACTTTTCAAACATCCACCCATTTATTTGTAATTTTTAATCAGGGAAGAGAGATCCTCTTGTCTTGTGATATGGAAACTATAGCCCCTACTGCTACAGGTATAAGAACAGAAGAAGAAAATCCAACTGAGACTTATTCCTTAATACAAGTGATTAATTATGTCTTACTTTGGAAGCTATCTCATTTAGCCTTGCTTAGTCCTGATCTGATGCCCTGGGTGTTCAAAATTCAAAATTTATTATTTTTAACAGGGATAAAGAAATCTACTTACCTAATCCTCTCGTGACATTTCTTAAACTGTTTTTCATATAACCATTTTATTCCCTGTTGTACATATTGCACTGAAATTGACTTTCCTGGGAGCTTATCAATATTAAACAGAAAACTGGGTTTTTACAAGGCTCTGTGCAAGATTGGTTATCTGAAGGACTGCAGAACCTCTTTCCTTAAATATTTTTGGTTTGTCTTTTCTTTTCAACCTACAGAATATTGGAAGAATTAGAGTTCAGGACTCTGGCTGTTGGCAGAATGACTGTTGAAAACAAAACAGAACCAAATGGATGTGGTGGAAGAAGCAAACAAAAGAATGACTGAGTTTGAAAATGGGTTGGATCTAAGCTGGGGCTGTGGGGGAAAAATTCAAGAAAAAAAATTCCCAATTCATAGAAGATATTTGAAAAACTGCCCAACTCTCCTGTCTTAAGCCTTCTGTGGCCTTCCTTCTGATCTCATGAACCAGCCTCCATAACCATAGCTAGAACAAGATGATAAAATAAGAAATATAAATACAATATAGGTCTAACACAAATACATCTACCGTAATTAGATTGTCGAGCACAGAACAAACATGACAGACAACACATACTGTATGCACTCTTCTTGGTTACACCTTCACGTCATATACAGCCAGTCACAAGGCAACATATGCCTCAAGATGTGCATAGTTATGGAACTGATTCTGCTTTGGAGTCTTCAGAGAAACCAAAAAACAGCTTTTAAAATTACTGTCAAAAATGGAACTGCGATTGTTGTAACACATTCCAAAACCACCTTGAGTACAGCAAGGCTGATGACACCCTTGGAACCATCAACTCTCTTGCAGACACAGTGGGGCTGTTTTTGTGTCTTTTATTGCAAGGATGGGATAACTTTTTCCTGACAGGGCTCATATGCGATGTTCCGTCAGAAGCTTGGTGGACAGTGGGCTAAAAATATTAAGGGGGAAAAGGATTACATAAAGCTTTGCAGAGTCTAAAGCCACCAACTTTCTGCTTTTGATGCCTCCTGAGGAGCAGGAGAATCAATCAAATTGTGTGTGTGTGTGTTGATTTTAAGCAGTGCAATGGCTGTTATGAGCTTCTACAGCTTTTAAAGTATCTGTTTTATCTGTTGATCCTTCCCAATTTTATGGAAAGAAAAAAAAAAGAACAAGCAAAGAAAACACACAATCTGAAAATGTTGCTCTTCCCACTCTAGGGAGCTCTGAACTAGGAATAAGATACTTAGCTGTTGAGAAACTACATACATTGCCGACCTATGCTTTTATAGCACTATAATTTTCAGAATTCAGCTTTTTACTAAAAGAAGGTAAACAACATTCCACAAGAGTATTATACTCCAAAGCTATTTTTTAGGAGAAAATATACCACTGTATGTTGTTCTATTGTTTTTCTGGGCTGGGGTAGGCTTGGAAGCTAAGTAGGATCAGAACTAGTTAATCTTTGGATGAAACATGACATGACCTGGAATTCCTAGGAAAAAAGGCTAGAAAGGAAAACAAAAAAACTTTCTGGAGGGCAATGTAAATCCCCTTCCATGCAATTGCTAAGAAAACATACCGTACCTTGAATGTATCTTTCTTTACCACAGACTACTATTTTTCAAATATCTTTCTATAGATACTTACCAATCCAGACCATTGTGTTTATTCTGATCAATGATGGAGTAGGATAACATAATTTGGATTCAATAGTGTTATTGGGATGACTTCCTAGACCAGTGATGGCGAACCTTTTAGAGACTGAGTGCCCCCAAATCACCCTGCCCCCGTGCCTTTAATCATCTTAGTTGCTCTTCTTTACATTTTTTCCAAAACCACAACTTCTTTTTTGCCATGTGGTGATCAAAACTGGGTGCCATATTCCAGGTGTGGCCTTACTAAGGCTTTATAAAGTGGTGTTAACACTTCATGTGATTTTGATTCTATGCCTCTTTTTAAACAACCAAGGATTGTATTAGCTTTTTTGGCTGCTGAAGAATAGGTTAACATTACAATATTAGATGGGTAGAAAATTTTCCACAACATAATTAGAGGTGATTAAATTAAAAAGGGGGAGAGGCAAGAGATGGTATTTACTTACTGTTGGCTAATTAAAGCCAATATAGTGAGGTCCTTGTGATCAATGATTCAATGGCTAAGATAAGGATTTCTTTGAAAAGTAGGATAGGAAGCAAGGAATTCCATACTTGAGAGGGAACATAACTGTCATTGTAGGTGACTATTTATAACTACACTGCACAGAAAACTAATTTTCTGGTTTTCATTTATATCCAGTTGAATTGCCTGAATCTAATCATTGAAATCTGCAGTGGTTTTATATGCTGTTTTTATAGAAATTTGGAGATTCTTCACATATCAATTTATTTGCTTTTCAAATTTCAGAAAATCAGCTACTGAGATTAATAGTTTAATAATAATAATAAAGCTGGAAGGGATCTTGGACGTCATTAGTCCACCCCCCTGCTCAGGCAGGAACCCTATACCAGACATGTCAAACTCACGACATCATGTGATGTCACGCAACATATTGGGACAGTTTTGCCATTGCTGGCAATGGGGTGGGCGTGGCTTCCACGTGACGTGTCCAGCCCATGGGCGGGCAGTTTAACATCCCTGCCCTATACCATTTCAGACAAATGGCTGTCCAATCTCTTCTTAAAACTACCAAGTGTTGGAACATTCACAGCTTCTGGAGACAGGTTGTTCCACCTGATTAATTGTTCTAACTGTCAGAAAATTTCTCCTTAGTTCTAGGTTCCTTCTCTGTATCAATTATTAAATTTCTTTTTTCTTCTTTTTTCTTTTTGCATGTTTGCTCTTTCCATACTTCATCTGGCCTTCAAAGATATTAGTAGCATGTTTTAAAGAGCCATGGTGGCACAGTGGTTAGAGAGCAGTATTGTAGGCTGACTCTGTCCACTTCCAGGAGATTGATGCTGACCAGTTCAAGATTGACTTAGACTTCTAATCTTTGTAACATTGGTAAAATGAGAACCCAGATTGTTGGGGGCAATATGCTGACTCTGTAAACTGCTTAGAGAGGGCTGTAAAGCACAATAAAGTTACACATATATAAGGGTTTCATTTAATCTTTTTTAATTGTTTTAACTTTTGTATGGATTTTCTTTTAACTACTCTGTAAACTGCCCTGAGTCCTTCGGGAAAGGGCGGTATGTATGTATATATATATATATATATATATATATATATATATATATATATATATGTATGTATGTATGTATGTATGTATGTATGTATGTATGTATGTATGTATATATATATATATATATATATATATATATATATATATATGTGGATGTTTGGTCATTTGGGTTTTTTCCCGCGTAGAACTAAAGGTGTAGGAGCAACGTTTCGACGGAATCCCATCCGTCATCATCAGGCTAGTGGCTTCAGCTTCCTTCTTCTGGGAGAAGCATGTGGCTGTTTGTTCCTCTTTTTTAAACTGCCAGAGGGGGTGTGTTCTGTGGGTGGAGGTGTGCTCTGATTGGGTGGGGATTAAGTGTGTTCTGATTGGGTGGGAGTGTGTTTTGAATGGTGGGTGTGTTCTGATTGGGTGGGGGTGTGTTTTGAGTGGATGGGCTGGTCTCAGCTGCCAGCCTTAGACCTGAGCTGGTGAGTTGTGCTGCTTTTGTTCGGCTTCGTGTTTGTGGTGGTGCCATGTTTTTATAGTGGGTGTCAGTTTGCTTATTGTGTGGTTTGGAGGGGTTTAAAGTGGCTGATGTTGCAGCTGTAGTTAGGTTTCTGTTTTGTGGTTGTGCGTCGTTATCATTGTGGGTTCGTATTTGCTTTTTGAACGGTTTTCTAGAGCGAGCGCAAATTCCATCACCTCAGACGTACAAAACTCATTCCAATTCCAATTCATAGAGATCATAAGTAAACTAAACTTACAGCCCTGTGACCTACTTGTGAGCTTCAATGTCGTATCCCTCTTCACCCAAGTGCCAATCAAAGAAGCCTTGACAGCTATCCGAAATAAATACAACCCCCCAAAACACATCCTAGATCTGACCAGCCACTGCCTATCTAACACATACTTCATCTACAATGGACAAAGATACAAACAATTGGAAGGAGCACCCATGGGATCACTCCTTTCACCTGTCATCGCAAACCTCTACATGGAACACTTTGAAACCCTCGCTCTAGAAAAATCCAACCACAAACCCAAACTCTGGCTCAGATACGTAGATGACACCTTCATAATCTGGCCACACGGCAAAGAAAAACTGGATGACTTCCTCACACACCTCAATAGCCTACACCCCAAAATACAATTCACCATGGAAACAGAAGCTAACAATCAACTTCCCTTCCTTGATGTCTTAGTCTACAAGAAATCCAACGGCTCCCTAGGACACACTATCTACCATAAAAAAACACACACAAACCGCTATCTGAACGCACTCTCACACCACCACCCAGCACAGATCAACTCCGTAGCCGAGACACTCATCTCCAGAACAAAACACCTAGCTGATGAACAACACCTAAAAACCGAACTACACACTCTCACTAATGTACTAACAGCCAATGGATTCCAAAGAAACACGATTACCAACTTAATCCGAAGAGAGACACCCACAAAAACCCAAGACAGAGAACAAGAAAATGGCAAAGCCCTCCTCCCATACTTAAAAGTGACCACAGACAGAATCAGCAAGATCCTCCAAAAACACAACATCAAAACAGCATTCTACACAGACAGAAAAATATCCACCATCCTAAGAAACCCCAAAGACATAATTGGGTTAGAAAACCAAGGAGTATACGAAATCCCATGCACCACCTGCCCCACCACATACATCGGACAGACCAACAGAAGAATAAGTGCACGCATTGAAGAGCACAAAAACTCACTCAGAAAGGGAGAACAAACCTCATCCCTGGTCCAACAGTTTGAAGCCACGAGACATGAAATTGATTTTAAAAAAACCAAAACTATCGCCAAAATTGAACATTTTAACAACAGAATAATCAGAGAAGCCATTGAGATAGAAAAACGCCCACACAGCATGAACAAACGAGATGATACCTCTCACCTACCAGCCATTTGGAAACCCGCCTTGATTGACAGATGAGTCCCAACCACCAAGAATGATACCAGACCCAAACTCATGATAACATCACATGACACCACCACCACACAACCATTCAAAAAGCAAATCCAAACCCACAATGATAATGACGCACAACCACAAAACAGAAACCTAACTACAGCTGCAACATCAGCCACTTTAAACCCCTCCAAACCACACAATAAGCAAACAGACACCCACTATAAAAACATAGCACCACCACAAACACGAAGCCGAACAAAAGCAGCACAACTCACCAGCTCAGGTCTAAGGCTGGCAGCTGAGACCAGCCCATCCACTCAAAACACCCCCCCACCCAATCAGAACACACCCACCATTCAAAACACACTCCCACCCAATCAGAACACACTTAATCCCCCACCCAATCAGAGCACACCTCCACCCACAGAACACACCCCCTCTGGCAGTTTAAAAAAGAGGAACAAACAGCCACTACCACATGCTTCTCCCAGAAGAAGGAAGCTGAAGCCACCAGCCTGAGGATGACGGATGGGATTCCGTCGAAACGTTGCTCCTACACCTTCAACTCTATGCGGGGAAAAACCCGAATGACATATATATATATATGTAAAAAAAATTTGGGTTGCTAACAAACAATTAAAGGGAGACTGATATGCATTTCAAACTTATTTGTTCTCATCAGTCAGCCATACCCTTCTGAGATTCGAACCTGGGCTTGATTGCACATTAGGCAGTTGTTTTAACCTCTAGGCCACAGGCTCTTTCTCGCTTCGTTAGCTGAGAAGGAAGGGAGATATGTGTTAAATGTTTGTTAAGTATTTAGATTACCTTGCTAGGCCCCAAACGTGGGACAAATCTTATTTCCTGTTTCAGCCTAACCCAAGGCCATCCACAGGCAGTGGTCACAGTAGTGAAAGCTCATATTTGTGTACTGTGACCACTGCCTGTGGATGGACCCACTGCCTGTGGAGCACCCATGGGATCACCCCTTTCACCTGTCATCGCAAACCTCTACATGGAACACTTTGAAACCCTCGCTCTAGAAAAATCCAACCACAAACCCAAACTCTGGCTCAGATACGTAGATGACACCTTCGTAATCTGGCCACACGGCAAAGAAAAACTGGATGACTTCCTCACACACCTCAACAGCGTACACCCCAATTGCAAGGTAATCTATTACCTTGCATAACCCCAATTGTTATGCCCCTGTCATGGACCGATCATCATCTCCTGTGGCTGGTCTTCCGTTTTGCCACACCCTGCCATGGGTGCGTGGAACCAATTAGATGGTACCGCCCCAGACGCTTAATGGATCCCGAGAGGTTCCAGGCAGCGCTGGGGTCCCCACCTGCCTCCTTCGCTCACAGCTCGGCAGATGCCTTAGTGGAAGCCTGGGAAAGGGCAGCCACTGAGGCTCTTGACCGAGTTGTACCCTTGCGGCCCCTGACCCGGTGCAGATCCCGTCGAGCTCCATGGTTCTCCGCGGAGCTCCGGGAGATGAAGCGTCGGAGACGGGGCCTAGAGAGCAGTTGGAGATCCAGCCGATCTGAATCCGACCGATTGCGACTAAGAGCCTATATTAGGTCTTATCTCGCTGCAATAAGGGTGGTGAGGTCTAATCACTTTGCTACCCTTATCGCGTCCGCAGATAATCGCCCGGCCGCCCTGTTTAGGGTGACTCGCTCCCTCCTTAACCAAGAGGTGAGGGAGGAACCCTTGCAGGGTCGTGCCAAGGAGTTTAACCAACATCTGTTGGACAAAATCTCTCGGATTCGGACCGGTCTGGACTCTGACTGGGCAGAGTCTGACGATCAGGATACAGGCGGTCTTGTCGATATTAACTGGGAGGAGTTTGATTCTGTGACTCCGGAGGAAGTGAACAGGATTATGGGGAGGCTGAGCTCCACCACATGTTTATTGGACCCATGCCCTTCCTGGCTGGTCTATGCAGCCCGGGAGAGGACACGAAGCTGGTTCCAGGCAGTTATATCGGCTTCTCTGAGTGAGGGTAGCTTCCCCGCTGTCTTGAAAGAGGCGGTGGTGAGGCCTCTCCTCAAGAAGCCTGCCTTGGACCCAGCTGTGTTGAACAACTTTCGTCCGGTCTCCAACCTTCGCTTCCTTGCGAAGGTTGTTGAGAGTGTGGTGGCGCATCAGCTCCCTCTGGCCCTGGATGAAGCGGATTATCTAGACCCGTACCAATCGGGTTTCAGGCCCGGGTACAGCACGGAGACGGCATTGGTCGCGCTGGTGAATGATCTCTGGAGGGCTCGGGACAGGGGACATTCCTCTGTTCTAGTCCTATTAGACCTCTCAGCGGCTTTCGATACCATCGACCATGGTATCTTGCTGCGGCGTCTCAGGGGATTGGGAGTGGGAGGCACGGTTTTACAGTGGTTCTCCTCCTATCTCCAGGGACGTTTGCAGTCGGTGTTGACAGGAGGGCAGAGGTCGACCGCGAGGTCTCTCGTTTGTGGAGTTCCTCAGGGGTCGGTCCTCTCACCTCTCCTGTTCAACATCTATATGAAACCGCTGGGTGAGATTATTTGTGGTTTTGGAGTTGGGTATCATCAGTACACTGATCAGTACGCTGATGATACCCAGCTACATGTCTATCTTTAAGTACAAATTTAGTCAGAATTAGTTTTTTTTCCAGTCTGTAAAAACTTGAGGTGAAGTGGCCTGATAAGGCAAAGAGGGAGGCAATTAGGAACAAAGTGATCTGGATGCATCTGCCCATTCATCATGGGGTCTCAAACCCACAACGTTACATGATGTGTGGTGACGTATCATGACTTTTCTCCATTGCCAGCAATGGGGTGGGTGCTGTTTTGGCATGATGCATCCGGCCCACTGGCTGACAGTTTGACACCCCTGTACTAGAGGCTCTTTCTCTGAAAACATACCAAGCACAACTCTTATTGTGATCCTAAGGGAAAAAAAGGAGCTTGGAAGTTGTCTGTGAAAATATTCAGGTCACTTATCCACAACAAAATGTGCTATTAAAATTATTGCAATCACACAATAATATAGGCAGTATTAATGTCACACATAATCTAATAATATGTCTGCTTCTCCTTTCTTATCAATCCCTATCCATTCTTCATCCATCTTAGTCATGGTTATATGGGAGGCACGGTCTTACAGTGGTTCTCCTCCTATCTCCAGGGACGTTCGCAGTCGGTGTTGACAGGAGGGCAGAGGTCGACCGCGAGGTCTCTCGTTTGTGGAGTTCCTCAGGGGTCGGTCCTCTCGCCTCTCCTGTTCAACATCTATATGAAACTGCTGGGTGAGATCATTCGTGGCTTTGGAGTTGGGTATCATCAGTACGCTGATCAGTACGCTGATGATACCCAGCTTTTTCTTTCGACCCCAAACCACCCCAGTGATGCCCTCAACGTGATGTCCCGTTGCCTGGAGGTGGTTCGGGTCTGGATGGGGAGGAACAGACTTCAACTCAACCCCGACACGACCGAGTGGCTTTGCATACCTTCATCCCGGTTCAATTCGGATATTCCATCTCTCTCTATGGGGGGTGAACTATTACCCCCCGTAGATAGGGCTTGCATCTTGGGAGTCCTCCTAGATTCACGGCTCACCTTGGAAGATCACACAGTGGCTGTGACTAGGGGGGCATTCACCCAGGTTCGTCTGGTGCACCAGTTGTGGCCCTATTTAGGCCGGGATGATTTATGCATGGTCACTCACGCGCTCGTGACCTCTCGTCTGGACTACTGCAACGCTCTCTACATGGGGCTCCCCTTGAGGACCACCCGGAGGCTCCAACTGGTACAGAATGCAGCCGCGAGAGTCATGTTGGGAGTCTCCCGATACTCCCATGTTACACCTTTGCTCCGTGAGCTGCATTGGTTACCAGTTGTCTTCCGGGTGAGATTCAAGGTACTAGTAATGGTGTTTAAAGCCCTACATGGCAGGGGTCTGGAGTACCTTTGGGAACACCTGCTGCCGGCATCAACCTCCCTTCGCCCTGTGCGTTCCCACAGAGAGGGCCTCCTCAGGGTGCCACCGATCAGAGAATGTCAATTGGTGGCCCCCAGGGGGAGGTCCTTCTCTGTGGGCGCTCCGGAGCTATGGAATCAGTTACCGGTTGAGCTCCGGATGGCGCCCGATCTTCACTCCTTTCGCCGCGATCTAAAAACATACTTGTTCGAACAAGCCGGCCTGGCCTGATGGGGGATTGGTGGGGTTTTTTACTGTCATTTTATTGGGGTTTTAATATGTATTGATTGTTTTTAGTGGGCATGTATTTAATCCTTTTTTAATTTTTGTAATTTTGTATTTTTATTCTTGCCCTGTTCACCACCCTGAGTCCTTCGGAAGAAGGGCGGTATAGAAATATTATTAAATAAATAAATAAAATATAATTCACCATGGAAACAGAAGCTAACAATCAACTTCCCTTCCTTGATGTCTTAGTCTACAAGAAATCCAACGGCTCCCTAGGACACACTATCTACCATAAAACACACACACAAACTGCTACCTGAACGCACTCTCACACCACCACCCAGCACAGATCAACTCCGTAGCCAAGACACTCATCTCCAGAACAAAACACCTAGCTGACAAACAACACCTAAAAACCGAACTACACACTCTCACTAACATATTAACAGCCAACGGATTCCAAAGAAACATGATTACCAACTTAATCCGAAGAGAGACACCCACAAAAATCCAAGACAGAGAACAAGAAAATGGCAAAGCCCTCCTCCCATACTTAAAAGGGATCACAGACAGAATCAGCAAGATCCTCCACAAACACAACATCAAAACAGCATTCTGCACAGACAGAAAAATATCCACCATCCTAAGAAACCCCAAAGACATAATTGGGTTAGAAAACCAAGGAGTATATGAAATCCCATGCACCACCTGCCCCACCACATACATCAGACAGACCAACAGAAGAATAAGTGCACGCATTGAAGAGCACAGGAACTCACTCAGAAAGGAAGAACAAACTTCATCCCTGTTCCAACACTTTAAAGCCACTGGACACAAAATTGATTTTTAAAAAAACAGAACTATCCCCCACAGCATGAACAAAGGCTCACAGCATGAGCCTTGGTGGAGCAGTGGGCTAATGCCTCCTTAAGTAACACCAGCTGCCTGCAATTAGTGCAGGTTCGCATCCCACCAGGCTCAAGGTTGACTCAGCCTTCCATCCTTCTGAGGTAGGTAAAATGAGGACCCAGATTGTTGGGGGCAATAAGCTGACTTTGTAATAATGCCGCTTGGGGTGTGTGTGAAAGCCCTAACAAGCAGGCATATACACAGAATGAAGGCTACTGCTAAGCTTGTAAGCCGCCCTGAGTCTTCGGAGAAGGGCGGGATATAAATGTAATAAAAAATAATGAGATGATACCTCTCGCCTACCAGCCATTTGGAAACCCACCTTGATTGACAGACGAGTCCCAACCACCAAGAATGATACCAGACCCAAACTCATGATAACATCACATGACATCACCACCACACAACCATTCAAAAAGCAAATCCGAACCCACAATGATAAAGACACACAACCAGAAAACAGAAACCTAATTACAGCTGCAAAATTAGCCACTTTAAACCCCTCCAAACCACACAATAAGCAAACTGACACCCACTATAAAAACATGGCACCACCACAAACACTGAGCCGAACAAAAGCAGCACTTCTCACCAGTTCAGGTCTAAGGCTGGCAGCTGAGACCAGCCCATCCACTCAAAACACATCCCCACCCAATCAGAACACAGCCCCCATTCAAAACACACTCCCACCCAATCAGAACACAGCTAGGCCCCCACCCAATCAGAGCACACCTCCACCCCATCAGAACACAGCCAAGCTTCCACCCACAGAACACACCCCCTCTGGCAGTTTAAAAAAGAAGAAAAAACAGCCACTATCACACACTTCTCCCAGAAGAACGAAGCTGAAGTCACCAGCCTGAGGATGATGGATGAGATTTTGTCGAAACGTTGCCTTGATACCTCCAATTCTATGTGGGGAAAAACCCGAATGACCAAAGATCTACACATATATCTGTGTAGCAATATGAACTTCTCGAACTCCGGGAAGAATATAAAACAGCTGTTTATTGTTAAAATAGTAAAAACAATAAAAACAATAAAAGCAACTATTTACAAACCTAAAACAACCTAGCTTTTGCTGGTCCAGTACCAGCGTCATCAGGGTAAATGCTAGGGGGTGGGGAGTTTCTGTTTATAAACCTTGTTGACTCAGTGCCCTGCCCATTGATAGTGTGATAGGGCTGCCCGTCCTAACTAACCGTAAATATCCTAGCTGTCCGACATCTCCTTCTGTGTGTTTCAGTCCTATTGCTTTCTTTCTTCCTGTTGTTCCTTTCTTTGCCCCTTCTACTTCTGTCAATCTTACCCTTTGTTGTTGTATCTCCTCCCCTGCCTTTTTTATCCTCTCAACCTGCCCTCCCTGCATCCAGCCATGTGATGCTATTGTTATTTCATCTTCCAAATGTCCCCCTCCCACAATCATCATATGTTGCGTGTCCTGGGCTGGTGTTGTATACGCCCCTCTATTGTCATTCCCCCCTTCCTTCTCTAGTGCATCTGTCCATTGTTTACACCCTCTGCTGTTCAATCAGCTGTTTATATTCTTCCCGGAGTTTGAGAACTTCATATTGACACACACACACACACACACACACACACACACACACACACACCCCGGTATATTTGCTATTAAAATTGCTTTAAGAATTCCTTATTTTAAGATATTTTAAAACATTTTGTTTTATCATGCTCTGATGATAACAGCTCAGAAACGTCAAGGCAAATTCATCAAGGCTAACATATGTGAGGAGCTTCTGAGTTTATTTTGCTTAGTTTAATGAACTATCATTGTCTGGGTGTTACTGGACTGGCTTTGGAGCCAGGATTTGCCAGTTACTAATGCCTGGGCTCCTTATTCTCAGAAAGTATAAAAGGGAAAGCCATGGCTTGTTAAAGCACTGGTTCCTCACTACTTGCCTGAAAATTAAGCAGATTGGCTTAAGCTTCAATAAACTTTTAATGTCATTACAGTTTCAAAGGAGAATTATCATTCAATATACAGTATGACAACAGCAAAACAATTCAAACAAGAATATTTAGTTTAAAAAATGTGTATGGTTTTGTTTGCCTTCCATTCCCGCTAATGCTACATATAGGAGCCGTGACCAGGGGGACTTTTGCCTGGTGCCTGGTGCGCCAGTTGCGACCCTACCTGCACTGAGATGCCCTACGCACAGTCACTCACGCGCTCGTGACCTCCCGTTTAGACTACTGCAACGCTCTCTACATGGGGCTGCCCTTGAGGACCACTCGGAGGCTTCAGCTGGTGCAGAATGCGGCCGCGCGAGTTGTGATGGGGGTTTCACGATACTCCCATGTAACACCTCTACTCCGCGAGCTGCATTGGCTTCCGGTTGCCCTCCGGGTGAGATTCAAGGTGCTGGTGATGACCTATAAAGCCCTTAATGGCTTGGGTCCGGGATATTTGAGGGAACACCTGCTGCCAGCATCAAGTTCCCTTCATCCAGTGTGCTCACACCGGGAGGGTCTTCTCAGGGTGCCACCAGTAAAAGATTGCCGGCGGATAACACCCAGGGGGAGGGCCTTCTCTGTGGGTGCGCCTGCCCTCTGGAACCAGCTGCCTGTGGAGCTTAGGACTGCCCCTGACCTTCGTTCATTCCGCTGGGACCTGAAGACCTGGCTCTTTGAGCTCTCCGGCCCAGGCTGAGAATTTTTAACTGGGGTTTTTATTTTTAGGGATAATTTAATCTTTTTAAATTGTTTTTTAACTTTTGTATTTTGTATTGGTTTGGTTTTTAAATACCCTGTAAACCGCCCTGAGTCCTTTGGGAAAGGGCGGTATATAAATCTAATAAAATAAAATAAATAAATAAATAATAAAATAAAATGCTTTCAGTTTAGATGGCACATCAAATATATTGAAAATGATCCACTACATAGCAGATTCCCAGATGAAATACATTTTTTATTGCTAGCATGTATTTATATTTAATAGAAACTAGCTGCAAAATTAAATTTTCAGGATTAGCTGAGAATCAGATTAGAACAATGCAGTTTTCTGATACATGGACTAAGAAAGAAAGGGACACAGATTAATTGAGAAATCATGGAGCAACTGCATATGTGCAACTATGTTGGGGTTAACCTCCATTTTCAGGCTAAAAGCTGTTTTTGATGGCACTATGGAAATATTTTGTAGTTGCCAACTAAAACAAGCATATATGTAAAACAAGATACAACATGTTGATAGTTAACTGGTGATCACTGCATTATTCAATAAAAGTTGAATATGTCTATGCATTTTGATGATGCTGTGACTAAAATAATTAACGTAAAATTGACAATATTTTCAGCATGTATGCACATCTTATCACATTATTCCCTTTTGGTCTGAGTCTCATTAGACAAAAGGAAAAATAGATAGTATTGTAAGTAAAAGAAATTAAAGACCTGAGTTCAGAAAAAAATAGCCATTTCATCCAACCATAATTTTCCATTTTCCCTTTCCTTTCAAATAGTTTGCTCTTCCTTCTTTTTTCCTTGCAAAATATTTATTCTTCCTTTAAATATTTGTTTCGTTATTTATCTTTATTCATTCCTTACTTGATCAAGCCATCTAACTGTAATTCTTTCATAGTGGCTACCCAAACAAGACTGATTCATTCATTTTTGGCCCAATGTCTTCCCGTTCTATCACACACATTTTTTAAATATCCCATTCCTACTACATTCAATTTATGATTCTCTTGACGTGTTCAGTTCTCTTTTCCATGGAGCTTAATCTATACTTATTGTATTATTGCCACATAATTTCTGGACCAAAATCATCCAGTCATATCAATTACCTAAATAAAGCAATTCAATCAGAATAGAGCTGGAAGGAAGACCTTGGAGGTCTTCTAGTCCAACCCCCTGCTCAAGCAGGAGATCCTATACTTTTTCAGATAAGTGGCTGTCCATTGAAATGACTGGATGAATCACTATGAGTTACAAATGCCTATGTTCTCCAGGGCTCTTCTTCTTGTTGTTGTTAGTTGCGAAGTCGTGTCTGACCCATTGTGACCTGATGGACAATGTTCCTCCAGGCCTTCCTGTCCTCTACCATCTTCTGGAGTCCATTTAAGCTCACGCCTACTGCTTCAGTGACTCCATCCAGCCACCTCATTCTCTCCTCTCCGAGGGCTCTACTGTACTCTAATATTTGGATTTTATGATGAATTCAAGAATTGTGAATTTTTTAGGAATGGGAACTGGCTAAAGGCGGGACTGGGAAGAGAAAGCTGCTTCTGAACTTTAACATAGTTCAGGATATTTTTCTGATATAGCCTTTTGCCAACATTTAACTGTATTTCTATTTTAAAACTGCAAAACAGCCCAATGTTCTTATTTATTTCTATTCTTTTTTTAAAAAAGAGAAATACAAGTACCAAAAAAGTCAACAAGCCATAATTTTAAAATGAAGAGGCCATGGAGCAAAGTAGGTAGTAGAAACGTACTATTATACACGGCATTTTTTTCCCTTTTGGCTTCTTTCGACAAATATTCAGACCACAACGGATCTACTTTTTTATAACATACCTATTTTTCTACCATTATTTGTATATCTAAACATTTGTCTATCCATTTCCCATATTTAGTAAATTTTATAAGGTACATTAATTCATCTATTTGTTCTTTTTTGCTAGTTATTTGCAATCATTCATTCTATTTTCCCCACCAAACACAACTACCTTGGTCTTTGATATATTAATTTTCATTTTCATATTCCTTGTGGCATCTATCTAACATTTGCTGCAAATCATTTGAGTTCTCAGCCAACAACATGACATCACTTGCATACAAATTATCTTCATCCCACATCTGTATAAAGCATATATCTAACATCACCACAATATTTCTTGTACATCACACTGAGTATTTGCACTTAATTTTGCAAGACAGACAGATGCAGATATAGATATTAAATAATGTTAACAAATAATGAATTTTTACTCTCAAAATGTCTACATTTTAGGATAATAGTTTAAAAGTAATATAGGTAAAATAATATTTTTCAGTGAACTTGGCTTCTCAAAATATTATTACTTTTAGTCAGTTCAATTTTGATGAAGTCTTTCTCAAAGACTTTGGTGGAATTAAAAAGCTATTTGATTTATCTCTGCATGAGCTTTTTGGCAATTTATTCACACATTAGTTATTCAGTTTATTTGGTTCAGAATCTAAGGGTGCTTCTGAAGTTCTATAGTAATTGAAGATTCTGGACGAATTAATAAATAAACCAATAGCCATTATTTACAGGAAATTGAACAAATGTGATGAAGTTGGTGTTGGTGATTTATATGATGTTAGTTAAGAATGTCATTGAATGTCTTTTCTTTTTAGATCACTACAAGGTTTCTGTGAATAACATGAAATAATTTTCCTGTGTTCTTAAAATGGCAAAAATATAGAAAATTTGTTTTGTATATAAAGGACACAATAGATAATATTTATGATGGGCTAATCTCCTTGTCTTGTAAATACAATTTATGAGTTGGTACATTAACTGTTATAATCTAGAGTTGCATTATTGCCAAATTATTTCTGGACCAAAATCAACAAAGTAATTGATATGATTGGATCAATCACTGGGAATTAAAGAAACATATATATACTTCATGGCTCTATTCTAATATTTGGATTCTATTAAGAATTCAGAATATTGTAATTTTCCAGGAATAGGAACTGGTTAAAGGACTGGGAGGAGAAATCTACAGCTGAACTTTTAGTAGTGGATAATTTGCTGATATGTCTTTTTGCTAAAATTAAATTATTTTATTTTCTAGTCAAAGGAACAAAGAAGATTTTTGAATATTATGATTATTTTTTCCAAATCTGTTCCCTTAATAGACCCCTTTAAAATTAATCATAATTTTGGATTCATTTTATTCTATTAATACCCCTGCATACATATTTAATTCTTTTTCTTCTCTTTGTTTTCAAAATCCACATTTCTGTTTTAAAACTGCAAAATAGCTTGTCCTTGTTTATATCTATTTTATTAGAAAAAGAGGAAAGCAAGTAGAGACAATGACAGATATTAAAAAAGCCAAGAAACCATAATTTAAAAATTAGAAGTCCATTTAAAATCATCATCATCATCATCATCATCAACAACAACAACTCATCTTTGGGATTCTTTTTCCTGTGCAGACAAGCCATCGGACTATTTCTAACAACAAAGAATATTGCAAACTTTTCAGGCAATAGTTCCACTTCTAAAACAATTTTTTTAATTTAAAAGTTTTACAATACATTTTTAAATACAAAACCCCCCTCCTCCCCCTCCCCTCTCCCCAACCCCTCCCTCCCCTCCCCTCCCCTCCCCCCTCCCCGACTTCCCAGAGCTGAATACAGGGTATAAAAATACAAATAAATATGGGACTAAAAAGTTTCATTTAGCATTTGAATAAGTACTGTATCTATATGATGTATAACTAGTTAGTAGGTATTTTATTAATATTTTGATGATGGAGAGTTAAAGTGCGATAGAATTTAATGTCTTATTGTTGTTAGCATATTTTAGATTATGCTTGTTTGTATTTTTATACCCTGTATTCAGCTCTGGGAAGTCAGGGAGGGGGGAGGGGAGGGGAGGGAGGGGTTGGGGAGAGGGGAGGGGGAGGAGGGGGGGTTTGTATTTAAAAATGTATTGTAAAACTTTTCAATAAAAAATAAAAAATAAAAATAAAACAATTTCATGAAAATAGGCTCAGAAAAGCATCATCTGTTTTGTAACTTTAATTACCTGTATAGATACCATCAAAATAATCCATTAAACTCAATGGCAATTATATGATTCCCTAGATTTAAGTTTGCAGTTTGAGTGCTGCATTCTGTGTTAGTGTTCTTGAGATACTTGTTTGTGCATCTCATGAAGTAGATTCCAGAATCATTGCCACACTAAATGAGCTAATTGCCACAAGAATTTTGTTCTTCTTCTGGTTTCTATTACTTAAGGAAGAACAAATATTTGTTTATCTTTGTATAGCAGGCACTTTCTTCTCAGCCTTTTGACAAAGTCCAAAAGTAAAACCATCAAATCCTTAAACATCTGTGTGACAAAATTGTAAGCATTGCCCATTTGTTTATTTATTATTTAAAGTATTACTTAGCAGCTGAGGACGAGGACAGAGTTTGCAGAAGTAAACTAGAAAGGCCATCCTTAAGAAAGTCACATTTTATATATCAAGCTTTTGATTAATCCTTTGGTTTTTCAGGAAAATAGATTAATTCCTTTCTACTTCCTGGCAACATCAGTCCAAATCCTGATCAACAGCTATTAAAAGTAAAACAACAGAAACAAAAGTGGAATATGCATTTTCCAAAGATGCACTTAATATTATGTATAATTGCCTCTAATTCTTACATTCACCTGGATTGCTTTAAATGTTCATTATTCCTATTCCTAAATCTAAAACTAATTTACCCTATCCTAGTCTTCCAGTACTGAAAAAAAGTAAGTGCTATTGTTTGTTTTTGTCTACTGACTTCTTTTTTCAAGTTTTGGAACTTTATTTTGATTCTTCTCTTACATGTGTTTAAATTTTGCTGAGTTACTATATTGTTACTGCTTTTAAAAGTTGACTTCCTTCCTTCCTTCCTTCCTTCCTTCCTTCCTTCCTTCCTTCCTTCCTTCCTTCCTTCCTTCCTTCCTTCCTTCCTTCCTTCCTTCCATGGCTTACACTACCAAAGAAGATATAACATGTAAGCTCTGTTTCAAAGACCAAGGGAAATTCCAACTTGGAAGATCCAAAACTCTTAGAATATTCTTCTCTCCAAAATAACAAGATCTTTAGTTTTATCTGATTAAGGAAAGATTTTAAATTGCTACTGTAAAAATCAAGCATCTCTTTCTCATCTGCTACATTGTCCCCTGGGCAATGCCTCATTTTGTCCCTGGAATTTTGAACCTGGAAGAAGAGAGAGAGTAAACATTTTCCATAGAATCTATCTTACTGCATAGAGACATCTCCTGAAGCTGAGATAGGCATGGTGAAATAATTAGAAAAATCTACTCCACAATTAAAGTGGATCCATTTGAGCAGGAAAGTCACATAATGATGGTATTTAGTGATCCAAGAAAATTTTTATGCACAAGTCAGCTTGCTTACCAGATAGGAGCTATTCGGTTTGCTCCTCAAGTTTTTGTACCAATGCCGAAGGGCAAAAATAAAGCAGTCACAGCTAGCAAAGCAAAATAGAATTCCGTAAATTTGAAACCTGGTCAGTCTTTTTTAGGTAATTTTTTTTAAGGTGGTCAAGCATAATGTTTTAAAACTAAGTATTCATGTGAGCCAGTATAATGATCATTTTTTGAAAAGTACAAAATCATTAGTTATTTATTTATTTTATTTATTTTAATTCCATTTATATCCCGCCCTTCTCCGAAGACTCAGGGCGGCTTACAAGCTTAGCAGTTAACTAGCCAGACAAATATTAATACCAATACTAGGGTGCTTTTCTGCAGAAAGAATATCCAGGTTTACTTTTGCACAGCTGGAGGCCTCAACACGTCGCAGCTAAGTCTGATGCCTGTAAAAGTTTCCAGGTTGGGCATGATATGAAAGGTCAAATTGCAACAGATTTGCTTACAGTTAACCCATACACACACACACACAGAGAGAGAGAGAGAGAGAGAGAGAGAGAGAGAGAGAGAGAGAGAGAGAGAGAGAGAGAGAGAGAGAGAGAGAGAGAGACAATGAGGAAAAAACATTAATTCAAACAAGATTTATTTTTATTTATTTATTTTAATTCCATTTATATCCTGCCCTTCTCCGAAGACTCAGGGCGGCTTACAAACTTAGCAGTAGCCTTCATTCTATGTATAAGCCTGCTTATTAGGGCTTTCACACCTCCCCCAAGTGGCATTATTACAAAGTCAGCTTAATTGCCCCCAACAATCTGGGTCCTCATTTTACCTACCTCGGAAGGATGGAAGGCTGAGTCAACCTTGAGCCTGGTGGGATGCGAACCTGCACTAATTGCAGGCAGCTGGTGTTACTTAAGGAGGCATTAGCCCACTGCTCCACCAAGGCTCTTATATTTCTTTTCTGCTTGAGTTTCTTAACCATAAATTTATGAAAACGTTCTTCAGTTTTCTTTCTTTCATTACACTAAGGAACCAGTTGTTGTTTAGCGTGTTTTCTCATTTTTCCAGTTAGAAAAATATTTGCATTGTCCAACAAAACCATGTCAGATTCACATTCCTAAATAAGTATTCTCCAAAGCACCTGAAAGCAGGACAAGAAGCAATGGATGGAAACTAGTCAAGGAGAGAAGCAACCTAGAACTAAGGAGAAACTTCCTGACAGTTAGAACAATTAACCAGTGGAACAACCTGCCTCCATAAGTGGTGAATGCTCCAACACTGGAAGTTTTTAAGAAGAGACTGGACAGCCATTTGCCTGAAATGGTATAGTGTTTCCTGACTGAGCAGGGGGTTGGACTAGATGACCTCCAAGGTCCCTTCCAACTTTATTATTAGTATTATTAGTATTATTAGTATTAGTTATATTTCTTCTTTCTCATCCTTAGCCTTTCCAAGAAAAGGGAAATTTATCACCTGAGAGTCCTAATTTGCATAAACATTGCAAGAGCTAATTTATAGATGCAAATTTAGAGATAATCAAAATAGAGATTCTCTATGGGGGACTATTGATAGAAAGCACCAGGCTCCTTGCAGCATCTGATTTTGGTGGTTGTTAAATCAGATGTGTAATGAACAGTTCTCAAGATGGTGTGTTTGTGTATGGGGGGAACCCACACAGAGCTTTCCTCTGCAATGCAGGGACCAATAGAACTTTACTTAATCCATCTCCCATACGGTTTCTTTTGGAAAAACTGAAATTCAGATTGATGCTACTTAATCCACTGATTCCCATATTAGGACAGCATTAGAGTCTGCTTGTTTCACCACAAGTGACAATATAGAGTGCAACTTCACATACTTTTTAAAAATATGAAAGGACTCAACAATGTACTCACATACTGACTCTTTCTCCAGGTTATATAAACTGCTTAAGAAAAACTTCTTCTTTACCATGCTTATTCTCAATGATTTACAACAAACTATCTCTCCTGCTGATTTCTTCCTTCCTCTTTCAGACTTGTTAGCTAACATATCTGTTACTATATTTTTAGTGTTAAAAAGTAAGCCATTTTTTTCAAAATCACGAGCTGATTTCTGAGTGTTTTACTCCAGTGTTTTCTCTGACATCAAAAGAGATATGATTTGCAGGCAACGAACCTAATATTATTTATAAGCAAACAATCATTTATTTTTCTTTTGAATTGCAAGCAGTTGTTTAGATAACTGATGGGAAAAGCAAGTACATTTCCACCCCAACCTTTTAGACTTCTACCTGAGCTGAAATCACCAGCAATTTTTATAATGCATTATGTGCTTCCCAATGTAATCTCCCAGCTTCTGGCTTTCACTGAGGCTTTGGAATTAAATCACTTTAAAGGATGGGGAAAAATAGAACCAATGTGCACGTCATTCTGCAAATTCCATTTGACAATAACAGAGCTAAAAAAATCACACTAAGAAGAGAAATAAGCATTCTTCAATGTATTTTCATATTAATAGGAGCAAACAATACATTATACCCCCCCCCCTTAAAGTTCGGTGGTAACTGAAGAACAACATAGGTAAAGAATAATTGAGGAGACTCTAGGAATTATGGGCAAAACAGTTGTCATGCCCTCTGCTATTCTTGAAAGCATCGGATATGACCACTGATTATAAATTTTCAGGAAGCCAGGGATATATAATCTGCTGTAACCTGCATCTTCCATAAACTACATTCAGTGGGCATAGGGTGATGTAGTCATCCATAGTATTGGGCTACAGGAAATTCTTAAGAAATTTTAAGTTTAGGGAGTAGCAAACAACATTCTGGTAACACTACTTTAGATGCTGTCCAAATATAATAAATAGGGCAGAACACAATAATTTCCATACTGAAATAAGGCAGATTTGCTAATTTCAAGATTAATTATTCCCTTGAGAAAACTAGTTTAGAATAAAGAGAGAAACTGACTTCCAGTTCACACATCTGAAACATTTAAATAGGAAGCATAAATCACCAGCAAATACTTTGCCCAGGTACCATTTTTCCCCCACTGAAATATTCCTAAATTTTCTTCTGGCATCCGTCACCTCACATAATTAAAACTCATATGAAGAATGAGGACTTTTGCACACAAAACGTTCATTGCCTAGCCCTATGTTGGCCTTTACTCCTGAGTTGTGTAGGTATGTGGACCCATGCTGGGGTACCAAACGTATGCAGGTAATCAAGGTTTGGTTTTTTACCATGCCATAGCGTATATCAGGGGTGTCATACTCAATTTCATTGAGGGCCGCATCAGCATAGCGGTTGCCCTCAGGGAGCCGGGTGGATATGGCCAGGGTGGGCGTGGCCTATTGCGTGGGCATGGCTAGAGTGTGTATGGCCTACTGGGTGGGCGTGGCCAGCTCTGCATCGTTCGCATCAAGGGTGTCTATGGGGGCCTGGGCAGGAGTGGGACAGATCTGAGGGTCTCTGGCAGGAGGAGGGTCTCTGGGCCAGGGCCAAGGCAGCGGGGGCCGTTCCCTCACTGTTTCCAGGATGGCTTCGCGGGCCGCATGAGACCACTTCGCGGGCCGGATCCGGCCCCCGGGCCTTGTGTTTGACATGTCTGGCGTATATGGTATTTTACCAGTAGAAGAATTCACCACTACATTTAGAACATGGTTTGCACATTTTGCTGTCTCCCCCCACAGTCTATCTGTTAAGCCAGAATCTTTTAACATAGTTCTCATCATGGCTTGTAACGTCTGCCCACGTCTCTCAACAAATGCATTATGTTGAGGCCTATAAGGGGCTGGACGTTTATGCTCAATGCCTGCTGATTCAAGCATATCTACAAACCGCTTGTTTGTGAATTCAGTGCCATTATCACTTATTATGCACTGAACTTTTCTCTTTGTTTTCCTCTCGACAAACTTAAACCAGTTTGAAAATTGTTGGAAAGTGTCTGCCTTTGACTTAAGCAGATAACAAAAACCATAACGAGAGTAATGGTCAAGAATACTTGAAATATAACATGATCCTCCTAAACTGGACTTCATGTGGATCTGCAAATACAACTTCCAAAGGGACAGTGGTCTTGAAACTGTTTAACCTGTTTGCAGGAGTTGCCTTACTCTTTTCCTGATTACAGGCATTGTAATTCAGGTATTTCTTACATGGCTTCAGTTTTATGCCTTGTACTAACTCAACTGTTCTACGTAGTGAGTTAAAGTTCACATGCCCTAACCGCCTATGCAGTAAATGTATGCACTCGTCATGCGGCTTCTTGTTCTCACAGATAGAGTTAGCATTAGCCGTACTAACCGGGTTACCAGTGAGAACAAACAAACCATTTTTTAGGTTAGCAATTACACAGGTTCCATTCCTTTCTATCATACATTTCTCCCCTTTGAACGTTACCACAAACCCAACCTTAACCAATTCCCTTACGGATAAAAGGTTAAATCTTAGTTTTGGTATATATAGCATAGGTAACTGTTCATCAATGTATGGACAATAGGAATTACCTTCACCAGAGGTTTTCATCCTCCAACCATTGGCCAATGAAACATGTTGATTGCTGTTTTTCATATGAACAAACCTCTCTTTAACTTTGGTGATACATTGTGAAGCCCCACTATCAACCACCCATAGTTCATTATTTCTGGATGTTGGTTCACCAGAAACAGCCAAACCAATGCCCTTCTTTGCCTTCCCACCGCTATTCACATTCTGTTTTCTACCCTTTCTACAGAATTTGGCTATATGCCCTCTAGCCCCACAAGAATAACATTTCTTGACGTTGTAAGCAGTGGTAAATGGCTGCTCCTCTAGTGGCTGTGTCTCTCTCAGCTGGTCTCTGTCACACCTTCTTCTGGACCAGGGGTCGGCAACCTAAAAAAGAAAAAGAGCCACTGGGAACCGGTTCCATCACAAATTAAAAAAAGAGGGAGCCGCGTGCGTGTGTCCATGCACGCGCATGCGCAAAAAGGTTTTTTTGCGCATGCGCGGACGCACGCGGCTGCCATTTTTTAAAAAATGAGATGGAACCGGTTCCCGGTTGCCCGATGGCGACGGCCCGTCTGCAAAGCTGCCGCTTTCGGCAGCTTTGCAGACGGGCCGTGGCAGCTTCCTCAAAGAGCGGCGCCCCTGCCCATTCCGAGAGGTGCGCGCGCACCTCTCCGAACGACCGGAGGTGCGCGCGTACCTCCGCGCGAATGGGCAGCGGTGCCGCTCTTTCAGGAAGCCCGCCGCGGCCCGTCTGTGAAGCTGCCGAAAGCGGCAGCTTAGCAGACGGGCCGCGGCAGCTTCCTCAAAGAGCGGCACCGCTGCCCGTTCGCGCGGAGGTACGCGCGCACCTCCGGTCGTTCGGAGAGGTGCGCGCGCACCTCTCGGAATGGGCAGGGGGGCCGCTCTTTGAGGAAGCTGCCGCGGCCCGTCTGCTAAGCTACCGCTTTCGGCAGCTTCACAGACGGGCCGCGGCGGGCTTCCTGAAAGAGCGGCACCGCTGCCCATTCGCGCGGAGGTACGCGCGCACCTCCGGTCGTTCGGAGAGGTGCGCGCGCACCTCTCTGAATGGGCAGGGGCGCCGCTCTTTGAGGAAGCTGCCGCGGCCCGTCTGCTAAGCTGCCGCTTTCGGCAGCTTCACAGACGGGCCGCGGCGGGCTTCCTGAAAGAGCGGCACCGCTGCCCATTCGCGCGGAGGTACGCGCGCACCTCCGGTCGTTCGGAGAGGTGCGCGCGCACCTCTCGGAATGGGCAGGGGCGCCGCTCTTTGAGGAAGCTGCCGCGGCCCGTCTGCTAAGCTGCCGCTTTCGGCAGCTTCACAGACGGGCCGCGGCAGCTTCCTCAAAGAGCGGCACCGCTGCCCGTTTGGGGATGTGCGCGCGCACCTCCGCCCATTCGGGGAGGTGCGCGTGCACCTCTCCAAACGGGCGGTGCCACTCTCCATTTGGAGAGGTGCACGCGCACCACTGCCCGTTGGAAGAGGTGCGCGCGCACCGGGCGGCTGGGAGCCGCAAGAGACGGCTCAAAGAGCCGCATGCGGCTCCGGAGCCGCAGGTTTCCGACCTGTGTTCTGGACTCTTCCAGCAGTCTCCCAGTTATGTTAGTCATTGTCAGTTCCTCCCTGGTCAGGACTTCCAAAGGAGAAACATACTCGTCATAACTTTCATCCAAAGAGGACAGAATAATGTAGACCTGATGCAACTCTGTAAAAATCAGCTCCTTTTCATGAAGCTCTTGCAGAGTTGACTTCATGTAGTTCAAATGGGTCAACATATCTCCATTCTTTTGCAGATGAGCTCTAAACAGCTTATGTGTAAGGTGTATATGTGCACCCACACTGTCGCGAACATAAAGCCTTTGCAAAATGTCCCAATGCTTAGCAGCAGACTCCTCACCATGAATATGGACAAGTTGCTGGTCATTCAGTGTTAGTCCAATAATGCAAAGTGCCTTTTTGTTGTTACGTTTAAAGTCGTCTATCTTCTTTGCATCATCCTCATTGTCTGGATTCCAAGCAGTAGTATCTGGTGGGTTATTAACTACAGTCCATAGCCCTTCCTTGCGCAAAAGCAAGCAACATTTTGTGGACCAGGTAACATAGTTTGTCCCATCCAACCGGGTTATCCAGGAGATGCCAGTTGACTGTTCTTGTGCCATTATTACACCAGATAGCTAACACAAACTCAGCTAGGATACTGTGTGTACTAACTCTCAGTACAGGCCTGGGCCCATAACCAGTGTTAGGAATTGTTGTGCAGAGGTCTCCTTGTGCTACCAAGGAGTTGCACAGACAAGGAAGGGTACTGAGAGAAGTAAGAGTCACACAGTAACCACAAGAGTACACTGAGTTGTGAAAGCAAAAAGTACTTTACATTTGAGGTGGTGTAAAAAACAAAAATGCACAGTCAAAAAGAAAACAGTCCAGGTCATACACAATAGTAACAGTCCAAGGAGTATTCCAAATACAAAGTCTTCTTACCGGTCCAGAGGTCAATACACAGTTGTTCAGGTTTACCACAGTAGTAAACCAACAGTACAGCAAAACAGTAATAGTAGAGAGAGCAGTGAATTCAAAGAGAGAGAAGCTACCTTCCTAGCTCCCTCTTATGGCCATGAGAACACTTACACTTACAATTAACATCTTAAAGTCACAACATCATAGTTTATATATTTTCAACCCAACTATGTAGGCTATCACCATATGCCTAACAATTATTCTGGTATTTTGTATGAGAAGCTTAGGATCATAGGTATTACATAAAGTCTTGAAATTTGGTTCACTTGAAGATATGACAGTCATATAAAATGAGGGTTTGTCTAATGAAAGACTTTCAACAAACCATAAATGTAGTTCTTAAAGTTCAACATAACCATCCCTAAAAATTCCTTTATTTATGTAAGGCTGAACTTAAGTTAATTGTTCAGAAAACCCAAATCTGAAAGATCAATGGGAAAATGTGCTCATTATATATAATCCAATCATTTAGAAAATGGGCTTGAAAACAATATTGACTTTTCTCTTTGCCTGAATCAATAAAGCCTCTGAAGAAGGGTTATTTTCAAGATTTTATTGAAAATAATGACTTTGTTGTATGGGTACTTTCAGATGAAACATTTCTATGTAACACATTATTCATTAAGGCTATTTTTTAAAAAAAATCATAGCTCAAAAGGGAATTGGTGTGAAGTTTGACTGCAGTGATTATCTGTTAGGTCAAAACGCAGGATGCTCACATTTAATTTTGTGATCACAAAGGATCTCAATTGTAGAAGATATCCTAAAAACTGGGTGCAGAAGAAAACAAGTGCATGAAAAATATGATCACTTTAGTCATTTTAATAGATGTGGAATTACAAGTTTATCCCCTTTTTGTATGTCAGTTTTTGCATGCATAAATCTAGGCCAGGGGAAAAACTTTATAAAAGAAATAATACTATTTTTAAGACTGAACTTCAAGATGTTCTATTTGATCTGCTTATTGAGGTCTGGCATTCATCATGAGGGCAAAGCAGAGGAGAAAGAAAATTAACAAACTAAATGCTCAAAACTCTGTAACATTGACTCTTTACCTTCATTATAACAAGGCCTAAGGCTTAGGGAGCAGGGTTTAGCTAATTTTAATCTTCCCAAGCAAATCATAGACTTTAAGGTTTTATCATTATGAGTATTATTAAAATAGCTTGAGTTGCTAGTTTTATAAGAGGCCCATATCAAAGGATCTCAGGGGTTGAATATCCTTTTAAGGGAGAAGAAATGGTGTTACAGAGACCTTGTAGGTAAAGTGGATTAATCTCCAGGCTGCTTTCCCTGAACTATTTATTAGGGCTAACAGTAAAAATTGACCTAGGATGCTTGAAACATCATTATTTTGAGAAATGTTCTGAGTTCCACTGGAATTCTCTTTTCTTGTATTGTCCCATTAGCACAGCCTCATCTAATTTGCTATTTTTTTTAAAAAAAAAATCAGAATGCCATTTCATCTTATTGGCATAGCTACTGTGAAGAACTTGAAGATTATGGCACTGAACTGAAAATAGCAGGCTAGCTACATGGCTAGGATTCATTCATATGCAAAGCTCCATGCTCAAATATAGTCTCTTGTTCAAAGGACAATTAGAAGTTTGATCTTAGAAAGAATGACATTCTGATGCATTTCTATTTACTTCTCCTTCTGAAGCTCTAAGGAAAAAAATGAATGAAATTGGTAGTAAATTCCATATATATCTCCTCCACCTCATGCTACTAGGAATAATAGGGACTAGTGATGAAATTTATTATATCCCATCCTGGGAGTATCACATGGATCCTTCTGATGGAATTCCATTGTAGATAAACTATAGTAATGATTTATAAAATGAAACTTTGCAGCTCCGTCATTTGAAAATGCAGGTTTTTTTTGTTTTAAATCCTTGAACCCTATAGACATGGAAATAAACTTTTATAAAAAGTCAGGCACATGTTTATGTCTCAGGGCATGGCTTATACGTTCTGTGCAAAAAAAATCCCATGATGGTTGACTATGATCTCCATTAAGATATTTTCATAATTGTAAACATGGGTGGTGAACTGAATGCTGTTTAGATACCTGGGGCAACAACTTTCATTAGATCAGATCCAGCAGGGAGGAACAGAAAAATAAGTCAGCATATAATAAAAGAAGAAGTCCAACACACCTGGGCAGCACCAGATTGTGGAATACAGTTGTAGAAAGGCTCTACCAGTTATAGCAGACAGTATTGGATGACATCAGATTATAAAACAGTTTCATATATGTGAGAAAGGAGTTATTTTTTATTTGCAAAACAAATATAAAATTAAAACAACCCTGTTTTATGGGTTATCCAATTTCTATTGAGTATTTAATTAATTACCGGTAATTAATTAATTAATTAATTAATTAATTATTTGTTTTGCTCCTGAGGGTGCCACTATCAACAGCTGATGTCAGTTAATGGAAAATTGGCTTCTGGTATCTCCACACGGATGATTTCATAAAAATCTCCCAAATATTCAAATTTGAAAGAATTCTAAGCATCATATTCTAAGATAAAATGTAGGTTTTAAAGAATAATATCCAGTATTTCTATGCCAATCTGCTGAAAGCTAAGCATCCCAAGGTACTAAGAACACATTTACATTGGCTAATAGCAAGACACTTGTTCAAGATTTTGTCAAAAAGATGAAAGGGGCATTATAATATCACAACACCTACATGTGGGCCCTGTACATTTCTTCCATATGGATAGTTTTTGACTTACAACCACAAATGAGTCCAAAATGAGACAGTTGTTAAATGAATTTTGCCTCATTTTGAGACCTTTCTTGCCACAGTTGTTAAGTGAACCACTGCAGTCATTAAGTTAGTAACATGGTTAAGTGAATCTGTCTTCTCCATTGACTTTGCTTGTCAGAAAATTTCAAAAGGTGATCACATGAGCCTGGGACACTGCAACTGTCATAAATATGAACCATTTGCCAAGTATCCGAATTTTGATCATATGACCATGGGGATGCTGCAATGGTGTGAAAAACAGTCTTAAGTCACTTTTTCCAGTGGTGTTGTAACTTTGAACAGTCACTAAATGAACTGTTGTAAGTTGAGGACTACCTGTACTTGAATTCAATGTCATGACATAAGAACAAAAGAGGTAGAGTTTGCATTGGAACACTGCAATGCAACCCATCTCACCATTACCCCTTCCAGACACCCATCCACCTGTTCTTTTTCCAGTCCTGCCAATACAATTTCCATTAAGAGGCTGTAGATCAGTCAGGCATAAACAAATATGTTCTCTGTCTTGCCATGTGTGGAATACCTGCATTATTCAGTCAGCATTTTTTGCGATAAATTTACAATAAGATATGGTATTACAGTGTTGCAAATTTTGTACAATAAGCCAATTTACCATAGTTTATAAATTGTAAATTTACAAAAGATGTAGATGCTTGCCAGACTCATATCATTTTTTTTAAAATTAAAGTGAGGGAATCTTGAGTAGTCATATGGGATAAGTAAAGATAGCAACTTGGATGTTGGTTATTCAGTTTGCTAAAGAGCCTTTGAATATAGTATATAAGAAGGAAATATCTATGATTGGAATAAATTTTACAAGTTGAAGTCTGTTAACAAACTTTCTTATATGGTATGTGGTGAAAGTTTTCGGGGTTGTCTTGGAAGGCCACAGAAGTGAATTAAGTTACAAAGAACATAGTTTCATTGGATGTCTGATTTAGATATTGACTTATGTCACCTTATTGGGTAGGATAGTTATGAGCCCCTTTGCAGGAAAGCAACAAAATCAAAGTCTTGTTGGTTGCAGCCTAGGAATAAGGATGTGATTATAAGATATTTCTGCCCCTCTTTTCCTCTTCTGTTGGACATTCTTCTTTTTAATTTCCCTCCTTACAAGAAATTGGGTTGAAATAATTTAGACTGTTCAAAGCATGGTCTAAATTCTATCACAAGTTGAAAATAAGAAAGATGATTAGGGGTCTGGAAGCTAAAACATATGATAAAAAATGAACTAGGTATGTCTCATCTAATGAAGAGAAGGACTATGGTTGATAGGTTAGCAGTTTTCCAATACACAAGGGGCTGTCACAGAGAAGAAGGGGTCCACCTATTCTCCAAACACCTGAAGGCATTACAAGAAGCAATGGACAGAAATTAATCAAGGAGAGAACCAACCTAGAACTAATGAAAAATTTCATGACAATGAGAACAATTAATTAGTGGAACCGCTTATCTCTGGAAGTTGTGAGTATTTCAACACTGGAGGTTTTCAAGAAAAGACTGAACAGCCATTTGGCTGGAATGGTACTGGATTCCTGCTTGAGTAGGGGGTTAGACTAGACTTCCAAGGTCCCCTCCAACCCTATTATTCTATGTTTTCAGTTCATGTGGTTTTGTGGCTCTAGCGAGTGTACAGTCACTGTTCATTGTATCCCCTTCTTTCTTTCAAAAGTTTGCACTTAGGACCAGAAGACTTTTTCACACCCAACATTAAAGCTCTTCCTCCAAAGCTAAAATTTGTGCTTATGCCTTGCAGGGATTGTAGCCTAAATGAGAAATGAGTTAAATGTTTTAATTCTGTATTACAGAATTATATATATGTATATGTATATGTATATGTATATGTATGTGTATGTGTATGTGTATGTGTATGTGTATGTGTATGTGTATGTGTATGTGTATGTGTATGTGTATATATATGAAGTTCTCAAACTCCGGGAAGAATATAAAACAGCTGTTTATTGTTAAAATAGTAAAAACAATAAAAACAATAAAAACAACTATTTACAAACCTAAAACAACCTAGCTTTCGCTGGTCCACTGCCAGCATCATCAGGGTAAAAGCTAGGGGGTGGGGAGTTTGTTTATAAATCTTGTTGACTCAGTGCCCTGCCCATTGATCGTGTAAACAAACTCCCCAACCCCTAGCATTTACCCTGATGACCCTGGCAGTGGACCAGCGAAAGCTAGGTTGTTTTAGGTGTGTAAATAGTTGTTTTATTGTTTTTACTATTTTAACAATAAACAGCTGTTTTATATTTTTCCCAGAGTTCGAGAACTTCATACTGCTACACAGATATGCCCGGGATTTGCATTTTTAGAATTATTAAGGATATATATATATATATACATATATATATACATATATATATATATATATATATATATATATATATATATATATATATATATATATATATATATATATATATATATATATATATATATATATATATATATATATATATATATATGTAGGTCTAGAGTCTCGGGTTTCTTCCCGTGTTCCTTTCATCTTCAGAAAGTTGTGGCGACGTTTCGACGAAATCCCATCCGTCATCATCAGGCCGGAGTATTCCTCCTGCTGCTTTCAGGAGCAATGCGTGGTCTGTCTGTTCCTTTCCTTCCAACTGCCGGTGGGGCTGTGTTCCGACTGGGTGGAGGCGTGGCTGCTTTCTGATTGGGTGGGGGTGTCATCCGACTGGGTGGAGGCGTGGTTGTCTTCTGATTGAGTGGAGGCGTGGCTGTCTTCTGATTGTGTGGCTGTGTGGTTGTCTTCTGATTGGTTGGAGGCGTGGCTGTCTTCTGATTGGGTGGGGTGTGTTCTGAATGGGTGTGGTTTTTTGTTGTGTCGTAATATCCTGAGTGTTGTGATTTGGTGTCTTGAGGAGTGGGCTGTGTAGTGGCCTCCAGAGCTTTGGCTTGGCTCCGAGTTCGAGGACCCGCCATGCATCTCTGGTATGGGTCAGTCAGGTTCGTGTGTGCGTTCTTCTGCTTGGGTGATAGCACTTTTGCTTGACTTGTTCTGTCTTCTGTGTGGGAGAGTTTTTGTTCTGGGTGTGGATGAGTCTTGCTGGGGCTGGTGGCATTTGGGGTTGTTTGTTGGTTTTTTAAATCCTTGTTTGCTGAAATTCGTTTGTCTATCAATGCTGGTTTCCAAATGGCATGTAGGCGGGAGGTGTCGTCTCGCTTGTTCATACTGTCTGGGTGTTTTTCTATTTCAATGGCTTCTCTGATTATTCTGCTATTGAGATGTTCTATTTTGGCGATTGTTTTTGTACCTTCAAAATTGATGTTGTGTCCCGTAGTGTTTATGTGTTGTACTAGTGAAGATGTTCGATTTTTCTTCTGTACTGAGTTCTTATGTTCTTCTACACGTACCTCTATTCTTCTGTTAGTCTGTCCGATGTATGTTGCTGGACAGGAGGCGCATGGGATTTGGTATATGCCCTGGTTTTCCAGTTCTATTTTGTCTTTGGGATTTCTCAGGATGGTTGATATCTTTCTGTCAGTGTTAAATGCGGTTTTGATGTTATGTTTGCGTAGTACTTTACTGATTTTGTCGGTTGTTCCTTTTATGTAGGGCAAGATGGCTCGTCCGTTGTTCTGTTCTTCTTCTTGGATGTTTTTCTGTTTCGGAGTCCGCTGCTGAATTATATTGGTGATTTTGTTTTTTTGGAACTTGTTTGCTGTCAATATGTCTGTCAGGGTGTGTAGTTCTGTTTGTATATGTGTTTCATCTGCAAGGCGTCTGGTTCTTGTTATTAGTGTTTTGGCTACTGAATTTATTTGTGCTGGGTGATGATGTGATTGCGCATTGAGGTAACGGTTGGTGTGTGTTTTCTTTCGGTAGACTGTGTGTCCTAGAGTTCCGTTTTGTTTTTTGTATATAAGTACATCCAGGAAAGGTAACTGGTTGTTTGTTTCAATCTCCATGGTGAATTTTATTTTGGGATGTAGGCTATTCAGGTGTGTTAGGAAGTTTTCTAGCTCCTTTCTTCCGTGGGGCCAGATCACGAAGGTGTCATCCACATATCTGAGCCACAGTTTTGGTTTGTTTGTAGTCTTTTCTAGAGCGTTAGTTTCAAATTCTTCCATGAAAAGGTTGGCGATAACTGGTGATAGAGGGGATCCCATTGGTGTGCCTTCTATTTGTTTGTATCTCTGGCCTCTGTGTATGAAGTATGTGTTTGATAAGCAGTGTTCTGCTAGTTCTATAATATGGTTTGGTGGTTGGTATTTGCTTCTTATTGTTGATAGAGCTTCTTGGACTGGCACCTGGGTGAATAGTGATACCACATCGAAGCTGACTAGCAAGTCTTTTTGGTCTATCTGTAGATTTTTCACTAATTCTATAAAGTAGTATGAGTTTTGGACATATGAAGCTGCCATTTCTGCTAGAGGTTGTAATTGTTTTGCTAGGTATTTAGCTAAGTTTTGTAGTGGTGAGCCTATAGAACTTACTATGGGAGGAGTGGCGGGTGTGTGCGAGGGGAGAGCCTGCGAGCTTCGTGGTCTTGTGAACGCGTGACGAATTTGCCTCCTTGGATAACACTAGATTAGCTTGGCACGGGGCTCGCTACATCTCTTCTTCAAAGCTTCAAAATAACATTGAATGCGTTTGGTTGAAGTGGTATTGATGTGGAATTACACATCCACCCAATCAGAAGACAGCCACGCCTCCACTCAATCAGAAGACAACCACGCCTCCACCCAGTCGGATGACACCCCCACCCAATCAGAAAGCAGCCACACCTCCACCCAGTCGGAACACAGCCCCACCGGCAGTTGGAAGGAAAGGAACAGACAGACCACGCATTGCTCCTGAAAGCAGCAGGAGGAATACTCCGGCCTGATGATGACGGATGGGATTTCGTCGAAACGTCGCCACAACTTTCTGAAGATGAAAGGAACGCGGGAAGAAACCCGAGACTCTAGACCTACACATACAGACACCCGCGAGAATCTACGAAAACATATATACATATACATATACATATACATATACATATACATATACATATACATATACATATACATATACATATACATATACATATACATATACACATACATATATATATATATATATATATACACATACATACATATACATATACACACACACACATACATACATATACATATACACACACACACGTGTGTGTGTGAGTGTGTGTGTGTGTGTGCTACTCTAGAAAACTCTAACAAGACAGTCAGAGATTTTGGTATATATTTGTATAATTTATAATAAATCAGACTATATCTGAAATTAATTTTTTTATAAATATGTGAAAAAAAATTATTAAAATATGCATGATTGCTTCCTAAGTATTAAATGGCCAGACCTAAGAAATCTAGAATAAGCTTGCTCAGCTAATGGGAATTCAAAATAGATGCTAGATATCGATGGAAGGTTATGTGAACTGTTCAGACATGAATGACTTTTTACTATTCTTTTGCATTGACTAAGTGGTATACTGAAAAGAGGACTTGAAATGAGCAATTTACTCTACTTCAATATCATTGTACTCTGCTAGAGTACTGTAAAGTGCCATAAACAAATGTGAGAGTTTGACCTATTGATTTATGTACATTAATCTGGAAACTAGTTAAATTCATTCAATTTGGCTCCTATGTTCCCTTGAGTGAAACTTTTTTCACTGCATGTTTTTCCTGCATAAAGATAGAGAAAAGCAATTTTCTGGGCTCCATCTGCTTTGAAGAATACTCTCCCAAATGAAGGATTCAGTTCACAAGACACTATGACCTTCCCCTTCATTTGTACTACAGAAAATGCATGTGGTGCAATCTTCTATAGCAAGCATAAAAGAACTGTGTAGGCATAAATGTCCTGTGCATCCACGATGGACTACTTCAGTCCTTCTTGTCAAGAAATATACAGATGCCAATTGTGGTTCCAATCATGAATTATTGGTGGCTAAGATCAGAGACAAATTATGCAACATCAAAAAGCAGTAGTTTGGCATTACCAAAATCCCTTCCACATATGCAGCTAAGATGAAAAATAAGTTGGAATTGCTGGACACTGCTGAGCAAATGCCCACCAAACTGTGGCAAGAAATTCAGTTGATCAAATAGTAGTTGAACACATACCATATATGAAGCCAGAGAAATAATGCAAGTAAGTCACCAGTGTAACCAGCAGAATAGATGAAGGAAGAAAAATCAGCCAAAGCAGCAAATGGCAGGAAACAAGGAGATAGAACACAAAGTTCCAAAGAGCAGCAAGGGAAAAACAACAAAAATTTACTGGGACTAGCGTTGCAAGCATCTAGAAAAAGATTGCACAAAGGCCACAAAAGGAATGCATTTGTGCAAGTTAAAAGGATTAAAAAAACATTTACTGCTCATGGAGGAATTATCAAAAACAAGCAATGAAAAGAACTTTCTGACTAACAAGGTATCAAGAAAAGAAGGCAGTAATATAGAGAACTATGTGCCAGAAAGAAAAAGCTCCAGACTCCTTAGGATGATGAGGAAAGGGAAGCAGAAATAGAACCAGCCATCCTTCAGGAGGAAGTTTTGTGGGCAATGAGCCAATTGCCAAACAATAAGGCCCCAAGTGTTGATACCATCTCTACAGAATTGCTGAGGCCTGTGCCACCAAAAACCATCACAGCCTTGTGCTTGAAAAATTGGGAAATGACATGTCACAGAATTGGAAATGATCAGTGTTTATTCTATAGCCGAAAAAAGCAACTATTGTTCCTCTTATGGCACAATTGCCCTCATTTTTCATTCCTCCTGCCCAGATTTCCTCAAATTTGTACAACACTGTATGGTGCCAACCACTGAAGGGTATTATCAAATGTTTAATCTGTCTTCAGAAGAGGTCATGGTACTTGAGACCATATTGAAACTCTATGCTGGATCATGGAAATTTCTCAAGAATATCAAAAGAGTACCTACATCTGCTTTATCGAATATAAGAAAGCCTTTGATTGTGCTAACCATGACAAGCTGTGGAGAGCCCTAGAAAATCTGGGGGGTGCCAACACATCTGGTCAGTTTAATGCAGTCACTATATATACATTAGGAGCCCGCTGTGTGAACATTGCACAGAAACATTGATTAGATGAGATATACATCAGTTTTCCTATAAGGAATATAGAGATTAAGAAGCACTGTTATAGTAGTAAATGTCAAAATTAAATACATTTTTCCAATTGCTCTCTCAGCTGTTGAATAAAAAAATGTTCAGGTGTAAAAATAACTCAACATTAATATTTCTTAGTTTGCTGTAGTTCTTAGTTTAGGGAGAAAACCTTGGGATGTTGTACATTAGAACTGAGTTCATCTTAGCACAACTGAAACCATTGCCTGCATGTCACTAATTTTGTACTGTTCAATATTGCAGTTTAAAACTATTTTTATTATCTGAATACTACTACTAATGATTTAATTTGGTTTTTTTTCTCAATTATTAAGCATGAAGGACTATGGAGCTTTAAACTAGAATGAAGATTTGTGAAGATATTTGCACAGCATAATTAGTTTGGAATAAACCACATATTGTATCTTCCTAGTTCCTGTGAGAAATTAGTTTATTTGATGATTTTAAATTTCTTTTATTCAGCAATGTTTTAAAGTAAACACCTTTATTTTAACAAACCTTAAAAACTCATTTTTGATGAAAGAAGCATAGCAAACACAAAATGAAAAATTGATTTTAAGTCCATTTCTATCTTTAGAGTTATACTCTCTTAAGTAACTTTATTTTCAAGTTATGTCAGCCGGAGAGATAATTTTACAGCCAAACTCTTTATTGTATATTATGCCATGGTAAACTGCACTAGAAGGAATGCTCTACATTCTATAGAGATATCTGAAGCAGTCTGTTCTCCCCATTGTTTATAAAGCCAATATGTTGAACAGATCAATCATACATTTGTCAGAGAGTAGTCTTTTCATTACATATAAGATTGTTGTGTTTTATGCTGCAGCATATGAAATTGACTGGAAACTTACCATTGCTGAGTGGGTCAAGCAGATAAAGATCAACTCTGATATTATATGACTACACTTATTCCTCTTTTCATTTTTACTTTTATTGCTTTCCATATATCACTTTGTATAAAATTTGTAGTAGACTATATCATAGTATACATTAGTATTTCTCAACCTTGCCACTTGAAGATGTGTGGACGTCAACTTCCAGAATTTCCAAGCCATCATAATTTTACTATTAACTGTAATTTTACCATTTACAGTGATTGTATAGTTTGGTGATAGTAATCCTATTTTTAAATTTATTTTCCATAATTTATAGACTGAAGAGTTCATACTAGAACGTTTGTAAATTTATTGTTATAATATAAGGCCTCTTAGTAAACAACTTTCGCTATATTTATTGAAACAATCAAGTAAATTGAATTTAACCAATGTGTCAAATTAGTTTTACAACAAATCCAATGATATATCAAAGGGCTAAATTAGGTAAATTGCCAAATAGTTTGTTTATATATGTAGATTGTGAATGATGGCAGACCTAAACAGTAATGTTGATAGTGTACAAAACAGATTCCTGATGTCTTGATGGAAATAATCCCCTCTCTATATATTTAAAAAGTCTGTGTACATTCAAATCTCTCTGTGTGTGTGTCTCTGTGTATGTAAAAGAAAGAAAGAAAGAAAGAAAGAAAGAAAGAAAAAGAAAGAAAGAAAGAAAGAAAGAAAGAAAGAAAGAAAGAAAGAAAGAAAGAAAATATACAAACATGTAATTTTCATCAGCTAGCATGGGCTAATAGCTAAATTCCTTCATTGCCATCCCCTCTATGTAGGATTTGTATTAATCATAGTTCACTTAATCACTTATTTCAGTGTATGGAATAATATGAGGTATGGAGGAAAAGAAACCCAATTGAAATGTAAGGTAAAATATTAGGAAAGTATCTCCACACAAGTACTCCAGATCATTTTAGCAATTTCAATTCTTTTTAAAGTTTCCTAAAAATTCCATTGGAATTTGTTTTGATTGGAATACCAGTGTGGTCTGCCTTTTAAATTAGATAAAACAGACACAACATGGTTGTTTTTATACTTTTTACTCCAGTATTATGCCAATAATATATTTACTTTGATAAAACAGTCTTGAATTTGTGACTCTCCCTTACATTTGCTCAGTTAGACAACTTCATCATTGCCACAATTTACCAAACATTTAGAGAGCAATAGTGTATTATCATTCCTACAGCTAATGGAAACTTTTTTGTTTTTGCTAAAATGATGCTGGATGAGAGCTTAACAAGGCAAAATATGCACTTCATAAGGAAAAGCAGCTTAGAGAGGCTGTGGTTAGCAAGAAGCAGTTGTTCTCTCCCCCCCCCCCCATCCCAGCTGTCCAAAGTTTTACCACTTAAATATATCTCAAGCTGTTGCCTCTTTTGTTCAGCTGAAAAAGAGGGCAGCCTAGCAGAACCATCACAAAGCATAGCAGATTATGACCCAAATTGCTGAACAAGGGACAAGGGGATAAAGTAATGCACTAGGCCTTAGCTTTATTTTATGCAAGTGGACAGAGTCCTGAGAGTGGAAGAACATTTTAGCAATTTGAGAAATGCTCTGAAAAAAGCAGGGGATGGGAATAGAGAGCCAAAATGAACAAACCAATGGAAGGAGAAGAGATAGTGTGAACCTCTCCAAAGAAGTAGAAATGATAGTGGCCCCAAAAAACAAAACACCCAAGGATTGATATATAAATATCACTTTAGACCTGTGTGAAGGTCTACTTGGGAGAGGGAAAGACACTGCGACTCAGCGCTTTTTCACAGGTTCTTCTTCTTGAACCTACCTAGAAATCCTACAAGTTCCTTGAAAACATCCAGAGAAGGGGCCAATTGTTGGCAGGAGGAATTATGCAGTATTGGCAAGCCTGACATTTATAAGGATGAATGGGATGAGGAAAATTATTTGGGGATGCTACATGTGGTCTGTTATAGTATTTAGCTCTTTATGCGAATATATTGCCTGGGCTTGGTGATATTTCAACAAAACAACCTATATAATCAGTGTCAAAATATTATACATCCAACAATTTAACAAATCAAGGTGAGATTTCAACCCAATCTGGTACAAATTATAAATCCTGATTGGAAGAAGGTAAACTGGAAGCTTTGCTTGTTGCAGTTTCAGTGAAAAGGATGTAAGCAGAGATGAATCTCACAAGAAGCTGGAAAAAGACTGCTGGGAATTATGCAGACCTGTGACTGTGTAAGAGAAGTACAGGACACAAAGATTGAATGGTGGCTTGGGAGAAGTACAGTCAGGCAAAGAGAGCCAAGCAAGACTAAGATTTAGTCCAAATGCTGTTCATGAAGAATTTATAAAAGAAAATCATCATTTGCTCTGCTATTAAAAAAATATTTTGTAATTCTATAAAAACTGTGCAGCATGGAGTCTGGGAAAATGAGAAATTGAGTGACAGGAAAGAAATTTTATTGAATTGTTGTAGCTGACTGATAGCAAAATTCAGTCTAAAATAGTTTACTTTGCAATGAAATGTACAAGTATAATTCTGATAAGTATGGTTGTAGAGTTAATTTTCCAAGAAGTCAAAGTTATTGATGATGATGATTTTGAGTTGATTGTTGGTGAAACAAGAAGCAAATATAAACAAAAACAAATATTATTAAAATGAACTGTTGGCTTTAATCCATGTTATTCAGTAGATACTATTTACTAAGCTATATAAAAAACTTTGGCTTGTGGCATAAATTAAAAATGCATGAAACAAATTTATAATAATGCTTAATGATGGTATCATGACATTGGCATAAATGGTGCATAAGTACAGTTTTTGAAAGAAGTACTAGAAGCTGCCTATGTTGTTACAACCACAAGTTGAATTTAACAATTGCTGAAGCCTGTGAAAACATACAGTAGATATTGTAAATTTGGGTTTTTTTCAACAACTACATCTGTTTGATTTGAGTTCTTCTGTGAATCCAACTTTCCATAAATTACACAGAAAAACTAGGAACATAATTATTGAATTTAAAAAATTGTAAGAGGCTTTTTGTGTATGTCAGATTGCATCATACATAATTGCTAAGTCAACATTGTCAGCAATTGTCTTGCTTCTGAATATCACCAAAAATGAATCAAATTTTCACTTAAATAGCTGACTGCTCTCTAGGGCTGCTGTGTAGACGACCCCTGGGATTTATTTTAGAAAACATAAATTTAGAATGAGGATTTGATTGCCCTGGAATTTCCCGTGCCTTCTTTGTGACCCCTATACAAAGATTTCTGGAGCAAGAGGAGTGAGCAGAGTAAAGAGCTACCAGAAAAAAAGAACAAAAGGGACTTTTGCTAAGTTTTGATTCTATCTTTTTCCCTTGCTTTGGCTTTGCCCCTCCCTTTATCATTATGATAAATAAAGTTAGACATATAGCATTTAATAGATTGTCCCAAATTTGCATGGCCCCTCAACAGGGGAAAAATAGGTTTCCTATGTTTACTTTAATACCTGGATAAAATAATACCCACTTTTCTTAATGGAGAAAAGTAAGTGGGCCTTGTCAATATATGAATGAGTTCCCATCTCTAATTCTTTGTAGCTTCTATTGTTGTATATAGATATATTAGATAATCACTAATGATACGTGTCCCAGGATAACGTTGCAGGATCCAATCTGGGTAAGTCACTAGGACCAGAGGTTTAATCATTTGATCTTTCAAATTCATGCTGGAGCCCATCTTCAGAGCAAGTTCCTGAAGATGGGCTCCAGCACAAGTCCAAAAGCTCAGATGACTAAACCTCCCAGTGAACATCCCAGTTTGGAACCTGCAATATTAGATAATCCTTTCTATTTATTCCCCTAAATTTAATGTTAATTTCAGCTGTTTTATGGCTTGGGCTGTATGTTCTTAGATGTTTTTAGTTGCTTTCTACTTTTACTGTTGTGTATAGTTTCACTATACATGGAGACATCCTCGGACCATGGAGACATCCTCGGACAAGCGCTGGCTCTTCGGCTTTGAAACGAAGATGAGCACCGGCCCCTAGAGTCGGAAATGACTAGCACGCATGTGCGGGGGGAACCTTTACCTTTATAGTTTCACTTTTTTATCATTTAATGTTTATGTTTCCAGCACACTCTGCATTGGTCTTGCCCAGTTGCAATTTTAGCTTTGGCTTATTATACTGCTCTTGGACTATAACAATAAAAACAATAGTGACATATAATGCATAACAGAAAGATAGTAACGGTCTCATTTCTATGGGACGTAGGATGGGACAGCATTCCTTCAGGACAATTGTATAGTATGAGGTGTACCTAACTGAGAACAGTGAAATTTTTGCAATATGGCACTTCCATTTCTAAGCCAGGCACACCTGAAGGTTGGTTAATGTGGCAACATCTGTTTCCCATTTGTATTATTTTTTTATTTCTTATTGAAAGTGGCTTTTACTTATATGGTGTTTCAGACTCCTCTTAGGGTTGGTTTTAGTAATTGTTTTGAAACTGACTTTAGAAAGATTGAGGGTACTGGTGTTCTTTTTTCTATTATACATATTTAATATTTCTTTGTCTGCACCTGTTTTTTAGGATCTAAAAATGGGAAAAGTTATTTCAGTTTAGGTTTTAGGATTAAACTGAAGTGTGGAAAGCCAGGGAGACTGCAGACCATTGACAGATGATGGCACAATGAAAGACAGGAAATAACTCACAGTCTCTAAATTGCTTGTCACTGTTGTCAAATGCAACCTCATGCATGCAAAATTTTCCAGTTATTTTTTTAAATAAAAAGAATGTCTTCTTTATCAAAATAAAAAAATAAAACAAAAAAGCCTCTGTCAGTATTAAATGACCAAAAGTCATCTAGAAAGTCCTATAACCATAACTTATTCAGTCATCAGGTAGACTAGGTCTTCTGACACTGGTCTTTTACTAAAGACAGATCAAAGCATGTGACATGAATATGTCTAGAAATTTGCTCCTTTTTCAGTGAAGCCTGATACCTCCTGGGCTAATTTCTCAATGGACAAACAGTCACATTAGATATATTAAATGTTTTTCTTAACATGATCTTTTATCTTTTAAAAAAGAATGAGACCTCAGTTCAAATAAGATCAAGAAAGGCTGCAGTGTAAATTAAAAAAAAAAGTCAAGGTAATAGCTGCAACTCCATGATTGAAAATCTACCCTTTTTACACATATTGCTTGTGCAACAAACAGCAAAACTGGGTTTCAGTTACATTGGTGTAGCTTCCATTTTGTCTTTTATATATTCACCCCTTAAATGCTCCCAGTTCAGAAATTAACTTTTTAAAAAAGAAAGATGATGATAATGATGATGAAGACAACAACAACAACAACAATAACGATGATGATGGAAGGGACCTTGGTGGTCATCCAGTCCAACCCCCTTCTCAGGCAGGAAACCCTATACCATTTCAGGCAAATGGCTATCCATTCTCTTCTTTAAAACGTCCAGTGTTGGAGCATTCACAGCTTCTGGAGGCAGGTTGTTCCACTGATTAATTGTTCTAACTATCATGAAATTTCTCCTTAGTTTTAAGTTGCTTCTCTCTTTGTTTAGTTTCCATCTGTTGCTTGTTGTCTTTCCTTGACTCCCTCTTCTTTGTAGCAAAGAAGAGATATTGGAACACTGCTATCATGTCACTCCTCACCCTTCTCTTCATTAAACTACACATATGCAATTCCAGCAACCGTTCCCTATATGTTTTAGCCTCCAGTCCCCCAATCATCTTTGTTTCTCTTCTCTGTACTCTTTCTAGAGTCTTGACATCTTTTTTACATCATGGTGACCAAAACTGGATGCAGTATTCCAAGTATGGCCTTACCAAGGCATTGTAAAATGGTATTAACACTTCACATGATCTTGATTCTATCCCTCTGTTAATGCAGCCTAGCACTGTGTTGGCTTTTTTGGCAGCTGCACACACTGCTGGCTCATAATTAAGTGATTGTCCACTAGGACTTTGAGATTGCTCTCACAGTTACTACTATTGAGCAAGGTACTACCTATACTATACTTGTGCATTTGGTTTTTCTTGCCTAAATGTAGAACCCTACTTTTTTCACCATTTAATTTCATTGTTAGATAACACCCAGTGTTCAAGTCTATCAAGATCCTTCTGTCTCTTAAGCCTATCTTAGATCTGTAGTTTCCTGGATCCATTTTTTCCCCTTTTTTGAAGATGGGAACTACATCAGCTCTTTTCCAGTCCTCTGATAGTTCCCCAGTGCTCCAGGATTTTTGAAAGATATAATTCAGTAGTTCTGAGATCACATCTGCCAGTTAATTTAGAACCTTGGAGTGTAATCCATCTGGTCCTGGTGATTTCAACTTGTCTAGGCTGGACAGGTGCTCACTTACCATTTTCTTACCTATCTTGTGTTTCTAATCTGTTTTTGTTGTGTATTACTAATTGTTATTTACTTTAGTTAAACAGAAGTTACAGAACTGAGGTAAAACCGCGGCAGCTTTTGACAGCTGTCAAAAGCTGCCGGACGAAACCGCGCAAGCGCCAACCACTGACAGTTCAACACGCGCTACAGATGACAGCTCCGAGCTGTCAAAACCGGACGAACCCGATTGGCGGCGACCACGGCGCGGGAGCAGACTCACCCCTGATTGGTCAATCCGCCGGCAGCTGTCAGTATAAATAGATGTCATGTTCCCTTGTTCCTTGCCTGGTTCAGAATAAAAAGTTAACTGTTAACTTGCTGTCTCGCCTGCTTCTTAGCTAAAGCACTGGCGACGAAGGTGGGATGCTGCTTGCTTAGCTGAAGTCACTACCTAAGGGGAGAAGAGATTTTTCCCCTTAGCCGAGCTGGTCACTTGCTGAAGTCACTGGAAGTCAAACTTCCATTCAACGCAAGCAGCGACACCCACCATTACAGACAGCATGACGAACCACGGCCACATTCGAGAATTCGATACCCGCCACCCAGAAGGCTGGGAATCGCATCTGGGCCAGGTAGAAGGGTACCTGGTAGTAAAGAAGATCACAGATGACCGGGCCAAGGCGGCCGCCCTCCTCTGGCTCAGCGGCCCCGCTGTTTATGATGCCGCTGTGGGGATCTTCACCCCGGAGCCGGTCGCCACCATCTCCTATGCAGACCTCACTGAGGGGCTGAGTAAATACTTCATGCCCCTCAAGTCAGAACTCTACTGGAGAGTGAACTTCGCTCGGAAACTCCAGCTTCCTGACGAGCCAGCAAATGACTTCATAACCAGGGTCAGGCATGCCGCACGTCGGTGCCGGTTCCCGGATTTGGAAGACCGAATCCGGGACCAGATTGTCATAGGGCTTAAGGACGAACGGCTGAGGAAGAAGCTGATCGCCAAGCCTGAAATGACAATGACCGATGTGGCTAGAGAAGTCATCGCATACGAAGACTGCCACGGAGACGACCGACGGGTACCGGACAGCGGACCACGGGGGTCCGTGCACCAGGAAGACGGCAGGTTCAGCGGTTCTGAGGACGACGACGGCCCCACAGATATAGACGCGGTGCAACGGCGGTTTGAGAAACTGAGGATGCAACGCAACTACAGGGGGGGCCCTGCCAACAATCAGAGGGGGGCCAACTTCCCGACAAACAGGGCGAAGTGTGCCAGCTGCGGCGGAAGCCACCCTAGGGCAACGTGCCGGTTCCGCAGTGCCAAATGCCACGGGTGCGGGAAGACAGGCCACCTCAAAGCAGTGTGCCGCAGCCGGAGCCGGGAAAACCTGCACGATCTGGAGGTGACAGCCGAAGGTATGGCCCCATATACACGCAGAGCTAGGCACAGCCCCGGGACCCCAGTGTCCAACGTAAGGGGGAGGGCGGAGAAACATACAGTCCACAGCATTCTTAAGCCCAAAATCAAGGTGGACGTACGGATTCAGGGAATTCCCTGTGAGATGGAGGTGGACTCTGGGTCCTCCGTCTCACTAATCTCTTGGCAAACGTACAGGGACATTTGTAACCGTAGTAAGGAAGGACCCGCCCTTAGACCCACTAAACTCCGCCTAGCCGACTTCCAGAAAACGCCCATTAAACTCCGGGGAAAAGCTTCCGTCTCCGTAGAGTTCAAAAAATTTAAAGGATCCCTTCCTATTTTGGTGACCCAAGAAAACAGAATAAGCCTGCTAGGATTAGACTGGTTTGAGGCACTAGGAATAGCGTTGACAGGTGTCAACGCCATTCAGCTGTCAAAATTGGAATCCGTCTGCCGTCAATTCGCGGACGTTTTTGACAGCTCACTAGGGAAATACACGGGACCGCCCGTATCACTTAAACTGAACCCAAATGTGATGCCTGTCAGAATCAAGGCCAGAAGGGTTCCCTTCGCTTTGAGGGAAAAAATAGAAGCGGAGCTCGACAGATTAACAAACTTAGGGGTCCTCGAACCGGTAGAAGGGGCCGAGTGGGAGACACCCATAGTGACCCCAGTTAAACCAAACGGCCAAATAAGATTATGCGCCGATTATAAAGCGACCCTCAACCTCGCTTTAAACGCACATGCCTACCCGGTCCCGGCTGTCAAAGACATCCTCGCGGCCATTAAGTCAGGCGCCATATTTGCCAAATTAGACTTGGCGCAGGCGTATTTACAGTTGCCTGTCACCCCTGACACTGCTTTGGCTCAAACAATAGTCACCCACAAGGGAGCATTCAAAATTAACCGCCTTCAATTTGGCATCTCTGCAGCCCCGGGGATCTTCCAGGAAATCATGGAGAAAACACTTAAGGGAATCCCCGGGGTCTGCCCATATTTTGATGACGTCCTAATTGCAGGGGAATCAGAAAATGACCTGGCTGACAAACTAACTAAGGTACTCCTAAGGTTCAGGAAGGCTGGTCTCAAATTAAAAAAAGACAAATGCTCCATCGGGGTGCCCTCAACAGAGTTCTTAGGGTTTAAAATAGACGCTAAGGGAATTCACCCCACTGACACAAAAATTAAAGCTATCAAAACAGCACCGACCCCCAAAAACAAACAAGAACTTCAGGCTTTCTTAGGGTTAGTCAACTTTTACCACACCTTCCTTCCGCATAAAGCCTCCATTGCAGAACCCTTACATAGATTACTAGACAAGGGCAAACCCTGGACGTGGACCCCTGAGCATGATAAGAGTTTTAACTCCTTAAAAAACTTACTCTCCAGCAGCACAACCGTAGCCCTTTTTAACGAACAGCTGCCCTTATGTCTCGCCTGTGATGCCTCCCCGTACGGCATCGGAGCGGTCCTAAGCCATTTAACTACAGAAGGAATACAGACCCCTATAGCGTTCTATTCGAGAACGTTGTCAAAACCTGAGCGGAATTACGCTCAAATCGATAAAGAGGCTCTAGCTATAGTGGCCAGCGTAAAAAAATTTCATGATTACCTGTATGGTTGCCCATTTACTATTTATACTGACCATAAGCCCCTATTAGGACTCTTTACAGTAAACAGGCTAACACCACAAATATTATCTCCCCGCATCCTGAGATGGTCTACATTTCTATCAGCCTATTCATACAAACTAGAATACAGGCCAGGGAAAACCATGGGCCATGCAGACGGCCTGAGCAGACTGCCGCAGCCAATTGTTGACCCAGACCCAGCACCAGCTGGAAGGATACTGGCTATCTCAGAACTGCCAGAATGCCCCTTAACTGTCAAAGATATCTCCGCAGCTACCGCGGGAGACAAAATCCTAGGCAGAGTCCTAGGCTATGTCACAACGGGCTGGCAATATGCACCCCAGGAACCACAATTCCAACCTTACTTCTTAAAACAAAAGGAATTATCCACCCATCAGGGATGTCTTTTATGGGGCTGCAGAGTAATCATCCCTGACAAACACAGGCTTAAGGTGCTAGATAGCCTCCACGAAGGGCACCCGGGCACCGTCAAAATGAAGGCTCTGGCCAGGAGCTATGTGTGGTGGCCAGGTATAGACAAACACATTGAGGCACACGTAGCTGGCTGCTATTCCTGCCAGCTAGCTAGAGCAGCTCAGCCACAGGCGCCCGTACATAGATGGGAAACGACAAAGTCACCTTGGTCCCGCATTCATATAGATTATGCAGGTCCGTTCCAGGGACAATCGTTCCTAATTGTCGTAGACAGCTTTTCAAAATGGCTTGAAGTGGCGCCGGTAGCCAATACAACCTCCTCGGCCACTATACAAGTTTTAAGGGGATTATTCGCCACACACGGCCTCCCTGATGTTATAGTTTCCGATAACGGGCCCCAATTTACCTCCTACGAATTCCAGAGTTTCACAACGGCGAACTCTATTAGGCACACCACCTCGGCTCCCTTTCACCCATCCTCGAACGGCTTGGCAGAGGTGATGGTAAAATCAACCAAGGAGGCCCTGCGCAAGATCATCTCCGGCAACTGGCACCAACGACTGGCACAATTTCTTCTCTCCCAACACACCACGCCTTGCACGACTACCGGAAAGTCCCCAGCAGAGCTTCGCTGGGGCAAAAGATTGACCACCAGACTGGACCGTCTCCACCCAGACAGATCCCCTCCAGACCCAGACCTACCCCTCCATCATAGAACTCTCACCACTGGGCAAGCTGTCTGGGCGAGAAACTACGGGGGAGGAAACAAATGGACACAAGGGGTGGTCATCGAACAAACAGGCCCTTTGTCTTACATCATTGACATCGGACAAAATATACACATCCGCAGACACATAGACCAACTACGCCAACGCAGTCCTCAAACTATAGGGGGAAGGGGTGACGACGAAATACCGACAGAAGCACCGGCGCAAAGACTGGCACGACAGGACTTCCCTGATCGGAGCATACCAGTTCAACACCCCACTCCAATTTACGCAGATCCTGCAGAGCCAAACCCCCCACCCCCGGAACCGACCCAAGAGGCGCCAAGAGAACCAGAACATACTACCGAGGCTACCCCCCGGCGCTCCGAGAGATTAAAGAAACCTCCCACATACCTGAAAGACTATGAATGGGGAAAACCAAAGAAGAAACAGTTGGGGTAAAATCAACTCAATCAGAGGGAGGGGGAAGGGGTGTTGTGTATTACTAATTGTTATTTACTTTAGTTAAACAGAAGTTACAGAACTGAGGTAAAACCGCGGCAGCTTTTGACAGCTGTCAAAAGCTGCCGGACGAAACCGCGCAAGCGCCAACCACTGACAGTTCAACACGCGCTACAGATGACAGCTCCGAGCTGTCAAAACCGGACGAACCCGATTGGCGGCGACCACGGCGCGGGAGCAGACTCACCCCTGATTGGTCAATCCGCCGGCAGCTGTCAGTATAAATAGATGTCATGTTCCCTTGTTCCTTGCCTGGTTCAGAATAAAAAGTTAACTGTTAACTTGCTGTCTCGCCTGCTTCTTAGCTAAAGCAGTTTTTATGGTACTTTTTTGATAGGTTGGACTGTTTTTTCCTTACTGTAAAGATAGATGCAAAAAACGAGTTACGTAGTTCTGCTTTCTCCCTGTTGGTAGTCACCTTCTTGCCACTTTCTCCTATTAATGGACCAATCATTTCCTTAACCTTTTCTTGGTTTTTTTTACAGGTGAGATAACCCTCAAACACTTTTTTTAGTTATAATATACCCCTTAGGTAACCACTGAGATCTTGTAGCAATAGTGCTCCTCTAATATATTTATTTTTCCTTTAGAATAGAAAAAGTGATAGTTTAACCCTCTTTCTCTCAGTCCTAAATTATCAACTTTGTTTCTTATTTCTTAAAAAAAGACTGTGCAGGAAATCAATTCACAAGGTCAGAATGAAATAACCTGAAGATGCTGCAATGCTTCAGCACTTTGTAATGTGCGTTACTGAACGCATCAGTGAAACATCCATTTGTCCAAACTGAAGAGTCAGGAGAGAATGAAAATAAATCCCATAAATAAGAGTTTGATAGACAGAATCAAAAATATTGCTGAAACAGCATTTTGCAAGGTAGTTTAGGAGATGACGAATTTGAAGCTGCTTATATTTGCAATATACGTGTATATGCTTTACTGCTGCTTGACCCACATGTTATAAATATGTGTTTACTGCTATCAATATGGAATGGCATGTTTGTTTTGTTTAAGAAATACCCTTATTTCTTCTGACTAAGAAATCTGACACAGTAAAGAAAATTAAAAAATATATGGCATATCTATATGAAAAGTAATGGGCAGATTTGTTTGATTGGGCATATATAAAGATAATCATGGCAGACTCATTATAAACCTTTTGATGGTACAATTAACTCGACAGTTAAGGGGCATGGAATATGGTCATGAATTTCAAATGTTATAATACAGTAATGAAAAAAAGCTGAACTGCTTTAATTTTAGATGAATTTGTGGAACAGTGTACCAATACATGTTTACATATCTAGATTACACATTTTTTTTCCAAATGTTCTTTAAAAAGGAAAACCAATTATGGTAGAATGTAAGGAATTAATCTGGAGAGAGTGTTTGAAGAAGGTGGGTTTCTATCTTTTTTTTTAAAATCTCCAAAAAAAACAACTAAATGGAGACTTGCATGTTTCCCACTGCTGGGATATGGTGGATACATATCACATAAACTAAGCCACAGTATGAATTCAAACATTATTATTTTTAAACTACAGTTTATGGATTAGCTTGTTGTAGGGACCCAACCAATTGTGGTTTATTTGACAGGATAAATATGGCTTTGTGTATAGGGTGAGCTCAGCCTCTGAATAGATAAATGCCAGTATCTTTTCCCCAGCTACAAGATCAATGTTTCCGTGGCAATAAGTGTTTTTTTTCTTTTTAAAAGTCCCATATGTGGGAAAAGAAAAAGAATTTGAGTCTACTAATTATAAGTCACCAACTCTTGTTATTATATAAACGCATCTCTGCAATTGGAAAAAGCAAACAAAAATTAATTTCTATTTAAAAAAGGAACTTCTTTATACTTCTCCCCAGTGTAAACATTTCTTTGCTCTTATCTGCTATTTTGAAAAGTGGGGTAGAAATAAATAATCAAACATGCCCTCAAAGAACTACTGTATCCCAGTAGACTTTTTTCAATTTGCCTTCATTTCTTGTTCTTAGATGCCTGAGGAAATCATAGAGTTTTATATGGATTTATGTCATTAAAGAACTAATATTACAGTACCTTGCTTCATCTTGACAGCATATAATCCTTTCCACAAGCTATAATTGAGGCATGATAGTATTGGCAAGGGTTCCCAAACTAAGAATAAGTAATATATATATAATTTAGGAAAATATAATTTTAGGAAATATAATTTTCCTAAAATTATAGAACCAAAGAATTGGAATATGGCTGTGTGGCCTCTAAAACCAAGCACCTCTTCAGTGAACAGAAGCATAAATAAATGTTTCCACTGTTGAACTGGAACCAATTCTTTTACTCTTAAAAACCTTAACATAACTTTCAAGGGTAATCTGTTTTCCTGTAATTTAAAGCCATCATTCTGTTTCCTATACTATGGATGAATACTATACTACTATATTATTTGTGGTGCCCGGCTGTAGGCTTTGCTTACAATCTCTTGTGGTCTCACTTCAGTTAGTATAGATACGTGCAACCATGGTTATAACTACTAGAAAAAGCATGTGGAGGTGATGGAACTTTAACTTTAATTTCAGGACCCCCTTAAATGCAGTTGTGGAATTGAGACTTTGTAGCCAGGAAGCTTCTCTCATAGTTAACTGTATATAGACAGAATCCAAATCAATTTGTTGTTAGTTGTGAAGTCATGTCTGACCCATTGCGACCCCATGGACAATGTTCATCCAGGCCTTCCTGTCCTCCACCATCTTCTGGAGTTCATTTAAGCTTAGGCGTACTGCTTCAGTGACTCCATCCAGCCACCTCATTCTCTGTCGTCCCCTTCTTCTCTTGCCCTCAATCTTTCCCAGCATTAGGCTCTTCTCCAGTGAGTTCTTCCTTCTCATTAGGTGGCCAAAGTATTTGAGTTTTAGCTTCAGGATCTGGCCTTCTAAAGAGCAGTCAGGGTTGATCTCCTCTAGGACTGACCAGTTTGATCACCTTGCAGTCCAAGTGACTCACAGGAGTCTTCTCCAGCACCATAGTTCAAAGACAATATTTGTAGAACAGGGTTGAAATGAAGAGTCCTTGTGCTCTCGGAATGAGGTTGTTTTCATGCAGATGTTTCATTACCCAAATATATCACTGTTAGTAAGGAGTGGGGTTTGCTCTCAGTTTATATTAAAATGGCTTGCCCTGTCAGTACTGGTGGGACTGGTCTTGGAAGTTCTTTGCTTGGACTGTTTAGTGTTAGCTTGTTTGGAAGTTCCTTGATTGAGGTATTGTTTACTTCTTGATTGATGGTCTGATCTTAATCATAAAATTAATCTATGCTCATCTGAGTGTTGATTGCTAGTGGGGAGGTGTTATGTTTTTTTGTTCCCTCTTTTGGCTTGTTCATTGTCACTTTTGTGAAGTATGTAGATATTGCGTATGTCTAAATCAATTCACTGAAGGATGAAGTTCTCCTCATTGGAGATAATGGACTGTAAATAATCATACTACTTCCAATATAGGATTGAGAGAGAGTGCTCATCTCAAAGTCATCCAGCCAGCTTCCAGGGAAGACTAGAACCTGGGTTTCCTTAGTCCCAATTTAGCATCTTAAACTTTACACAACTCTGGCTTTAATTAACAAATTGATCGCATTTAGGGATGAATAATCAATACAATAAAGGATCTACACTATGCTTGAAATATTTTAAAAAGTTGGATGGCCAAGTGTTGGGCATTTTGTTGTAGTAAATTCCTATACTGGACGAATGTTGGACGAGATAAAATCGAGTTCCCTTCTAATTCTTACATTCTGTGATTCTATGATAAAATAAGAGTAGTCAGTACATGTATGAAAAATATAAATAAATAAGTAGCCTATGAAATTTGTTTCAGTAGATTTCTGTATCCCATAAACTACATTAAGTTGACATGAATTTTTTTTATTAAAAAGTTTTATCATACATTTTATCTTTAACAAACCCCCCTACCCCTCCCCTATCCCTCCCTCCTTACCCCTCCCCCCCTCCCCCCCGACTTCCCAGAGCTAAGTACAAGGTATAAAAAACAAAAAAAAGAATCATAAACAACCACATGCTAACAACCGTAAACTCTAAAATCTATCACTCTCTAGCTCATATAGAATAACTACAAACACTATTAATATAAAATCTTCATTTCAAAAAAAGGATTTAGGCAATCTAGCATGACTTGGGACGCGCTTAAAAGCTCCAGCCTTGTCCATCTGTACATCCAAAACACCATTCCAATCCCCCATAAAAATAACAGATTTATAATCCAACTGGGTAATCTTTGTATAAAGTAAACTAAAAAAGTCAGCTTGTTGTTAATTAGGAGCATATAATCCAACTAAAAGCGTCTTTTTGCCTTCTAGCAGCAGCTCTATCATAACGTATCTTCCATGCTTATCTGCTTCAATTAAGTCTGCTGTTAAAGCACTTTTAACATAAACAACCACTCCATTTTTCTTATTCATTGCAGAAGCAACAGATCGCGTACCCAACCTTGAGTTCAGTAAATACTTTTGATCCACAACCCTAATATACGTTTCTTACAAACATATAACATCTATCTTGAATTGTTTTAAATATTGAAAAACTTTCTGCCTCTTCTGTGGTGAATTTAGTCCATTAACGTTCCAAGTTAAAAATTTAGTTGTCATGCATATCATCCCAAAGCTCTTAAAGCGCTGCTCTGATAGGACTATCTTTTTTAGGCCGTGCTCCTCCCAGTGCTTGGCTATAAGTACGTTGTGAAAGTTCCATAGACTTCTGCTGATCTTGTTCTTTTATTTTTTATTTTTAAATCGTTTTAAAGCAGCACGCGTCACCCTCTGCTCTCTAAGATCATCCAAAGAAGTTGTAGCTTGATCTCCTCCAGCACCGTTCTCCTCTGTCTGTCCATCTTCAGCCTCTTGATGTTCTCCTTCTCCAGATCTCTTTGCAGCTTCCAAAAGTAATAATGGGGTTGCTTTTAAAACGTTATTGTAAAAATCACGCGCCTGCATCACAGTAACCAAACGGTACCTTTTACCTTCGTGCATCACCATCAACCCAACTGGGATCTCCCATCTGAACCTTATATCTCGTTGTTTGAGCTCTTGCACAAGAAATGTAAAATCCTTCCTTCTCCTTAAAATCTTTGGAGGAATTTCTTTTAGAACCAAAACTTCTTGATCAGCAATCACAACTTTAGAATCATAGGCAGCTTGTATAACTTCATCTCTAATTTCCCTCTTTACAAAATAAACCACCACATCTCTAGGCAGCTTTCTCTGTCTAGCAATCCATGAATTCACACGAAACACTTTATCCATGCCTCCCTTTATTTCAGATGCTGGCTGGTTCAATACCACTTCCAGAGCCTCAGAAATCAGCTGCTTTAGATCTTCCTTAATATTCTCTTTTAAGCCTCTGATTCTAACAGCAAACTGCATCTGATAATATTGAGCAAGACTCAATTCTCTGTCCATTTTGTCTCTTAAATCTTCATTCTCCAATACTTTTGCTTCTAATATGGCATTCTTTTGAGTCAAATCTTCCACTTTTTCATCCAGGTCTTCCACACATTCAGCCACTTTATACACTGAAGACAAAATGTCTGCCTTCATCACACTGAACTTCTGTTCCATCCTCTCTTCCATTCTCTCCTCCAATTTCTCCAATTTCTCCTCCATCCGTGCAAATTTATCACCCATTGATTCCAGAATTACCTGGGCATGTTTTTCAAGAGCATCTTGTAGATCCTTCGGTGTCAATACATCAGGAGGATGCAACGCCTGCAATGATGATTGTTGCGTCGGAGAAGTTCCAGCACTCCGAAGAGTTTTTGAGGGAGGTTTAGCCGCCATCTTTTACTTCCACTTGTGACGCACTTTCACTTTAAGTTTAAAAAAGTCCATCAAGCTCGAGAGTAAAATATAATAATCCTCTTCATCCTTTCCTCTTGTACCGCTCTGCCTGCTCCTTTTATTCCATAGTCCTTCCTTCAGGCAGGGGTGGTCGCAAACGCCTGGCTCTGCTCCAAGAAATCCGGAGCAGAGACGCTGGCCAGCTGGGAGCGACCCAGGCTACGGGGGAGTTCGATCCTTCAGCCGCCCAAGCTACAAGCTCAGGCGGCCCCGGAGAACTCAACCCCTACCTGGGGCCTCACCCCCTCCTCTTCTCCCGAGGAGGGGGCTTCAAATTCACCCGAACAGCTGATCGACGCTGTTTCGGGTGAAAATTACTCAGCTGAGCCGCGGGCAGCCCGGGAAGGCTGTCTCCGGCGCCGCGCAGCCACCGGAAGCTCCAAGTTGACATGAATTTTATGACTTCTCCTGCTTCCCTCCTCCTTGCTTCCACCCCCATATTTCTATCATTTCAGAGCAAATTTGTAAATGTGCATGGTGTATTTGTCCATGCATAGTGCAACAGAGATGGAGAATTTGAGCCACCAAATAGAACTCATTCTTCTCCATGGATGCATGCAACTAGATACAAGTCTATAATCTCATTACGCTTTTAAATATTTTGTGCACAGTTCTTCAGAATCAATCAAGAAACGTGAGATGGCACTTGCCTATAGGCTTACAATCTGAAAAAAATAAATAAAATCCATACAAAAGGAAAGTGAAATGAGGAGATAAGAGAAAAGCAAGTAGACTCAAAGGGCCCCAGTTCTTAAAGTTTAACAGCAGAAAAAGGAAACCAGGTGATGTTGATCTTTCAACAGAATCAGTGGGTGGCCATGCTTTTCATACAGGTAGTCCTCGATTTACAATAATTCCTTTAGTTCAAAGTTACAACACCACTGAAAAATGTGACCTATGAGCATTTTTCACACTTACAACTGTTGTGGCATCCCCATGGACACATGATCAAAATTTGGATGCTTAGCAAACTGGTTCACATTTAGGACAGCTGCAGTGACCTGTTGTCACATGATCATCTGACAAGGAAAGTCAGTAGGGAAGCCAGTTTCACTTAACACCCGTGTTATTAACTTAACAACTGCAATGATTCACTTAACAACTGTGGCAAGAAAGATTGTAAAATAGGACAAAACTTCATTAACACAATGTCTCACTTAACAACATAAATTTTGGGTTCAATTGTGGTTGTTAGAAGAGTACTACTTGTACTTCTGATCAACCTGTCAGAACAGTAGCTGTCAGCTGATATGTAAGGACAGTTGAGATGGATTAGCTTTTCACAAGGTCTATTTGAGGGAACACCTGCTGCCAGCATCAAGCTCCCTTTGTCCAGTGCGCTCCCACAGGGAGGGTCTTCTCAGGGTGCCGCTGGTTAAAGATTGCCGGCGGGTAACACCCAGGGGTAGGGCCTTCTCAGTGGGTGCGCCTGCCCTGTGGAACCAGCTGCCTGCAGAGCTTAGGACTGCCCCCAACCTCTGTTCATTCCGCCGGGACCTGAAGACCTGGCTCTTTGAGCTCTCTGGCCCAGGCTGAGAATTTTTTAATTTTAATTTTAATTGGGTTTTTTATTGTTCTCAGGGTTTTATTTAATCTTTTTTTAATTTGTTTTAACGTTTGTATTGACTCTCTTTTAAATGCCCTGTAAACCGCCCTGAGTCCTTCGGGAAAGGGCGGTATATAAATCTAAATAAATAAAATAAAAATAAATAAATAAAATACTTCTGCTGTTCACCTTTCCTTTTACTGAAACCTGATGAAAACTAAGAATGTATACCACATAAATTGCCCACCTTTCTACTCCATTCCTCACTTTATTTTTGCCATGAAAGAATGGTGCCATGATCTGGATTGGAGCTACAGAGCATAGTATAAGGGGAACATAATGCTTTTCTGAAGGCCCGCGGTTGAGAAGAGGTCCGCAGACATTGTCATATGAAACTCATAAGCTAAAATTTTAGTTTCACAAATTAATATACTTCCATTCAGTTTGCTCCATACAGGACAGTAGTTACATAAAATCAATAATATTTTTAAAAACTTTATTCTGAGGAACAGGTGGCAGTTATGGTTAATAAGGCCTTTGTTCAGATTCTTCTGTGTGCTAATTGCACCCATTGCTGGACTGGGAGCCTCTAAGTTACTCATTCTTCAGTCAGTTCCCCGAACTATATATGGGGTTGCCCCTGGAGATAAACTGGCCCAGAATACAGCTGGATGGATAGTCACAGACTTACCCACAACCTTGGTTACCAGCTGTTCTAGGAATGAGATAAGATCCTTATGGTATCATCTAAAAAGCCTTTCAAGGCAAAGGGCCATGGCATAGGGCTAGATACCAAGTGTCTTTTTGTCATGTGTGATCCAACAGAGTTAAAATGAATATCTATAATTTTTATTCTTAAATTTATAGTTTATTCTTGGGCAACTTGGAAGTATTCATACATTTTGAAAATCCCCTTACCTCAAGCAAATACATGTCTATCTTTAAGTACAAATTTAGTCAGAATTAGTTTTTTTCCAGTCTGTAAAAACTTGAGGTGAAGTGGCCTGATAAGGCAAAGAGGGAGGCAATTAGGAAAAAAGTGATCTGGATGCATCTGCCCATTCATCATGGGGTCTCAAACCCACAACGTTACATGATGTGTTGTGACGTAGCATGACTTTTCTCCATTGCCAGCAATGAGGTGGGTGCTGTTTTGGCATGATGCATCCGGCCCACTGGCTGACAGTTTGACACCCCTGTACTAGAGGCTCTTTCTCTGAAAACATACCAAGCACAACTCTTATTGTGATCCTAAGGAAAAAAAGGAGCTTGGAAGTTGTCTGTGAAAATATTCAGGTCACTTATCCACAACAAAATGTGCTATTAAAATTATTGCAATCACACAGTAATATAGGCAGTATTAATGTCACATATACTCTAATAATATGTCTGCTTCTCCTTTCTTATCAATCCCTATCCATTCTTCATCCATCTTAGTCATGCTTATATGGCAGAGGGCTATTGAGGTATCTGTGATGTGATTCAGAAAAATGAATGAGAATGTTACAAATCAAAATTTATCTTCAATGACCTCCAAGCTGAAACATAATACAGATGAGCAGTTGCACTGCATTTAAAGATCAAACATAAAAACAAAAACACATGATGAAGTATAATTACAGAGTATTTTATTAAGACTCTTCATAATTGGTGCTACTACAGAGAAATCTAAAGGCCATAAAGTTTCCTTACAGAACAGTGTGTATTGGGAGTGGGAGGAGGAAAATATAAATTGATGGCAGCCATACCTCTTGGAATATATGGCTTGGTAATCTTTTATGAATGCTAAACATTAATGTCAATGAAAAGAGTAACAGAAGCTGGCTTAAATAATAATATTCAAGTAACCCTTATTTTAAACATGGAGATACTTTAAGTTTTCTTTTTAAGTGGTTGCTTATCCACTTAAGCACCAATGGAAGAAATAATCATTTAAGTGGAGGTATGAATATTCTGAAAGTAATTGTACTGCCTTTATTTTAGATGGTGAAAACTTAATTTATTTCTGGTATCGAGATCCAAAAACTTATATATCTCAAAAACGTGCTTTCTGTTCCTTTTGATCAAAGAAAGCCTTTTTGAAACGCAAAACACTGTATCAAGCAATGTTGCAAATTATAGGTTACAAACATACTTCATTACAACATATACTCCAATAGACAGATGTTTTTAGAGGTCTGGAACATGTTATTTGTAGAAAGCATACCCTATGAAGCATGCAAAAGAATTTCTGTTGTTCTATACAGCATATGTACATTCTTACACAATAAATTTTCATATTGTTAAGCTATTTTTCTAAAAGACTTGAATGTGATAAGTTGACTAAGAAAGAAATATGTATTCATGTTTTCAAAATTCTTTTCCCAAGAAACGTTATTATGAAGGTTTCTAAAATTATGTATTTATTATTTTAAAACAAATTAATGGAAGGAAAGGTATAGAATGGTATTAATAACAAAAAAAGATTAGCACACACCTCTTGTTTATATTCCATAAAGTACATATATGGATTTTGCCTCAAAAGTTGGGACTATGATTTTGTATGGAAGATCATTTATGTGGTATCTTCCATTAAGGCAAAATATGATCAAGTTCTTGTTCTTATACTGGTAAGACTTGCTCCATCTAAGAGATGTGTTTTTGTTTTAAATGAATGGTCTTGATCTTAATCTAATCCATGATGCTAAAGAGCTACTATGATACTCATTACATGTACCTAAAACACCCAGCTGGCAACTATGAGGAAAAGGATGAAGAGACTAGATTAAAACTTAAGAAAGATACAAAGGTGATGAGGGAGTACCTCTTTATTTTGGATGAGTTTAAATCTCCAATACCACATGAATTGTATCTTAGGATACAAAGCAATGCAACAATCGTCAGACGGAATATTTATCTATTAATTTGGAAGGGGTGTAATGCCAGATTACTAGAGAGATTAAATATTGTCTTTATCTTCAAAAAGGAAGAAAAGGAAGATCCAGTCTGGTCAGCCTGATTTTGATTCCTGGAAATATTCTAAAAGAAACCATTATGATATTGATTTGTAAAAACCTTGAAAACAACGAGCCATTGTCACAAATTAACATGTATGACTCAAGAACAAATCTTGCCAGGTTAAATTTATTTTTATTTGGATAATTTTTTTCTGGGAGTTGTAGGAATGCTATAGGCATAATATACTATGATTTCAGCGATGCATTTGACAAAGTATTTCCTAGCATGTTCATTAGTAAGCTAGTTATATGTGGGCTAAATGGCATCACCTAAAGTTAGTAGACAACTGGTTTAAAAATCAAATTGAAAGAGTTGCTCAACAAATTGGAGAGGGATATGTTCTCTCTCAAAAGAAGTACCACAAAGATTTGTCCCCTGTTATTCTTAAATAATATAATTAATGACCTCAAGAAGTGTATAGAACACTTCTCAAATCTGGTAGAATTTGATAGGACACTAATACGCTAGAAGACGATTGGGGGACTGGAGGCTAAAACATATAGGGAACGGTTGCTGGAATTGGGTATGTGTAGTTTAATGAAGAGAAGGGTGAGGGGTGACATGATAGCAGTGTTCCAATATCTCAGGAGCTGCCACAAAGAAGAGGGAGTCAAGCTATTTTCCAAAGGACCTGAAGGCAGGACAAGAAGCAACGGATGGAAACTAGTCAAGGAGAGAAGCAACCTAGAACTAAGAAGAAACATCCTGACAGTTAGAACAATTAACCAGTGGAACAACCTGCCTCCAGAAGTGGTGAATGCTCCAACACTGGAAGTTTTTAAGAAGAGACTGGACAGCCATTTGTCTGAAATGGTATAGGGTTTCCTGCCTTAGCAGGGGGTTGGACTGGATGACCTCCAAGGTCCCTTCCAACTTATGATGATGATGATGACATTTGTCTTGGGGAAAAGATCTTGGATTTTTATAGTCCTGGTAGTTTAAATGCATTACTTCCTTTTCCTCTCTTTCCCATTTTCTAACAAACACTTTGCTTCAGATGTGTTTATGCTAGGACTCATAAAGTAAAGAATGTGGCTGAGACTTCAGAAAATCACCATTTTGACTTTTTTTTAACCTCTGTCTCACCCTCACCCACCTCTATTCTTGCTTTATGTTTCTTAATTTTGATGTTGGTAGCAGTTGACTTTTGCAATAATCAGTGTTTTGTATTGAGACACTCTAACAACTATCCTTCACTGAATGTATTAAAGCTGAGGTGAGTCTAAATTAGTTTGGATTCCTGCACTAAGGATGGAATTGAATCAATATAAATATTTTATGTAGGTCTGAATGTTGAAGAGAATTCCAGAACCTTGGCGTAACAACTGGGAAAAAAATGAGATGTTTTGCAATAGAAAGGAAGATTCATGAAGGAGAAGGCAATTTTGTCCCTAAACAGACAATACGGACAAGGAAAGGAAAGAAAAAGAGAAAAGAAAAGAAATGCAAATAATGCACTGCATGTTTGAGATCTCCCCAAAGATTTTCAAAAATATTCAAGTCTAGGATAATGAAGACCTTTCCCAAACTCTTGTTTCTCTCCTATAAGTATTATACACTTAATTTGGAAATATGTTTTAATTCAGTATCTTGCTGAATGATACTTTATAAAAGTTGTTACCCAGAATCAAAGCACATTCTTAGAAGCTTTTACCATTGTCAATATCAACTTGACATCAGAATCAAGGGCAAAAAATGCACTGTGTCTGTTTATAGTATGCTGAAAGACTACTTGGAAGCATTAGACTTTTAATTTAAACCCTCAGTCCATGTATCAAAATAGGAAAGATTTATACTAAATGAAGAAAATGGTGAACAAGATATAACAGATTACACTTGATATCTCAGATTGTAGCTTAATTGAAAAATGGTTGTACCATAGTATGATTTCTTTGGACTGCATTGCATGTCATAGGAATGAACATCTGAACTATGATTAGGTGGATGATATAGGAGGAAAGTACAATTCAATTCATTTCTGAGAACTGAATACAAAGCTTTATTCACTGATTTTTAAAAATTGTACCTAATTAAGATTAGTCCATTGCAAAATTTTAGCAAATAGGCAGCGATTTTGATCAAGTATCAGAAGCAAGGAATACCAAGATAGAAACTATACCAAACACATATTAGGAACTGGAATTAGACCAGGACATGATCAATTCATCTTAAAAGGGGGCAGGACTTTGATGTGGCCAACATCCTGTGGATAACATCTTGATTTTTCTACTTCCCTGTGGATGCCTTTGAACAAGAAAAATCAGATGCAGGTTCCTCAAAAGTGTTAATCTGCTTTCTTCAGATCTCATATACTTTATTATATTAAATAAATCTTTAAAAAATTGTAATGACACTATCAATTTTTTTTGTTACTGCTATTATAAATTTTAGGAAACAGAACTATTGAAATTGCAAACCTGAGTGAAGTATATATTCAATGTAATGTAATTAATCAGAAAACCTACAACAGACTTATGGGTTAGGATGCTATGGCTTCTTATAATGACAGAGTTTTATATTCACTCTTTATTGCTCTTTGTTTTACCACAGAAACTGCCTTCCATCTATCCCTTTTACAACATCTTTCTTAATGTACACTCTGGAAATCTTAGAAGAAGAATTTGAATTTCACTGCCCAGTATTTCCCAATCATATCACATATAGAATATAAACAATAATTTTGGACAAGTTATCGTGGATCTCAGATTAAGTGAAGAATTAGAAAAACCTTGCCATTAGAACTTACATGGAATTTAAGGTTCTACCTGTTACATGTCAGGATCAAAAACAATTTAAATCAAGCAATGTCAAAATGGGACAGCAGATGATCTCTAACTAAAAAGAAGAATTGTGTATAGCTCCCAATGAATTATCTAAGGGTTTATTTTCAGAATTTAATAGATGCTTAATGGATGCTCAGTACAGGACACATAAAATCTGTGTAGGAGGTTGGTTTCTTTTTATCATATCTGACTATGATTGGGAAAAGCTCTGGAATCAGCAGCCAATAACAACAACTTCCGCTCAGCTTTAGGAAATGTTATTAAAATTGGTGCACAGATGGCATGCAACACCCATCAAATTACACCAAATGCTGCTTTATGTTTCATCCAAGTATTAAAGAGTAGAGAGCCTGCTGTATTTTTGCATAAGTGTCTTAATTTGCTCAGGTGTAAAGAATTTGGGGGAGGGGGTTTACAAACTAGTGTTAACATACCTGATCAAAATGCATGATAATAATGCACAATGTATTTTGGTTCTGTTCTGTTCATTTCCCCTTTCTTTCCTTTCTTCCTTTGTTCATGATGACGAGCATCTGCCCTACCAGACATTAATCAATATGTTACATGAAGCAGCACGAACAGTAATTGCATCTTTTGGGGAAATAACAGCAGGTCTTACCAGGCACAAGCTAGTAACAAAGGTTGGAATTCGGTTTTTTCGAAAAATATTAACCCAACTCAAAGTCGTCGACCACATTTGTAGAAAATTGATCTCTTTTTAATTTTTTTTCATTCATCATACACCAGGGGATCCCCTTCCACATCAGGTATCATAGTAAACAACAATTTTTCTTAATCTTTTCGGATTTCAGCTCTAAGCTGTCTTGTTCCTTTTGCAATATATATGTTATAGATTTAATACAGTGCTTTGATTCCAACTATTATTTTAATAGAACTTTAAAATTAAATTAATAAGCAAGAAAAATAATCCTGCACTTCAGTGGCAGGTCTCAGGAAAGCAATAACTTGTTTCAACAAGTCAGAGTAGACTAACCTCCCAGACTTTGCCTTGGCAGAACTTTGAGATTAAATCTGGGTTTTTATTGTTCAGTTATTGTTCTTTTGTAGGATTTGTGCAGACTCTTCTCAGTCAATTCTTCTCAATTCTTCAAAATATACAGACTGCTGTATTTTTATTTATTTTTTGCAATTATGCAGGGATCTGATCATCACCACCATACGGAGAAAGGAATCACCCTAACATTTTCTGGCTCACTCAGCACCTACACTAAAGAAACAAAAACCTAGAAAATGATGTACTTAGTGAACAATAGCACGTCAGGATGCTGGACTTGATGCCAGGCACCTAGTGAAATCTATTATCCTGCAGGAATTTGAGTTTTCTTGTTCATGAAATCCCTGCTTACCAGATTCATAATAGCATTAGAATAGAAATACCAAATACTTGTGGATTCTCCATTAGCTTTTATAATTACCATGCCTTCTCTTCCTGTAAATTAGAATCTAAGTCACCGCTGGATGTCTGGGTCTTCATTAAAAATAAAGCGACATGCTAATGATTTTTTTTTAAAAAAATACTTCATGTAATAATTAAGTAATATAAAGAATGCATTCTGATTTGAAATGACTGCAGAGCTGAAATATTGCTTTCTTCTAACTCAGATACCCCAAAGTGCTGAGTATGAATAGGTTTGATATAAATATGAGTTAAGAAGATTGAAAAGTAGCTTTATTGATATTTTTAGAAAGATGCTTATACTTTATTCCAACTTCTATTCTGCAAAAACAATTTATAGTCCATTGAGACTTGATTCAATATTCTGTGATATGAAAAGGAGAAATGAAAATATGAAGTTGCAAATGAATATTATTGTAACCACCATTTTAATAAGAAATTGGTTATGTATTTTTAAATCATGCTTTTGTTTATAAAATGAGGTTTACAAACCCATATCTCAATTTATTAAATTTGAATTTGAATTTTTTCTCCGTTTTAGAACAGTGAGATTTTAAAAGTTCCAAAACAAAATAAATTATAAATCTCTATCCTTCCAGTAGCATAATATTAGACTTTGGGGCAGAATATGGTAAACAAGTGGGATTCTTAGAATAGCCTCTGTATTATATATTATTGGCCAATACAGTACTGTAGGCAGTTTCACATTGCTTACAAGTGAATCTGCATGAATCAAAGATTTGTAAACACACATTTGTAGTAGTCATATTTTACATACTACAGTACACTTAAAGTATCCTAAATAGATCCCTAATTTATAATAAAATAGAAATGATCACTTTTATATCGTTAATTGTGATTCAGATAAACAGATTTAAACAAACTAATCCTACAATCCTCACTTTAAAATCATATAATTACAATTGCAGGCTGCAAGTAAATGTTAGAAACCCCCAATGCCTCTTCCTGTACTGAAACAGATTTTACTATATAATGACCTGGACACTAATGACAAATATGATTGAAGAAAAAATATATGCATAAAGAATGGTTGCTGGAATTGGGTATGTCTAGTGTAATTAAGAGAAGGACAAGTGGTGACATGATAGCAGTGCTCCAATATCTCAGGGGTTGCCACAAAGAAGAGGGAGTCAAGCTATTCTCCAAAGCACCTGAAGGCAAGAAAAGAAACAATGGATGGAAACTAATCAAAGAGACAAGCAATCTAGAACTAAGGGGAAATTTCCTGACAGTTAGAACAATTAATCAGTGGAACAACCTGCCTGCAGAAGTTGTGAATGCTGGAAGTTTTAAAGAAGAGACTAGACAGCCATTTGTCTGAAATGGTATAGTGTTTCCTGCCAGAGCTGGGTGTTGGACTAGAACAGGGGTGTCAAATTGCTTCCCCGCGGGCCGGATGCATCATGCCAAAACTGTGCCCACCCCATTGCCGGCAATGGGAAAAAAGTCACAATACGTTGCAACACATCATGTGATATCGCGAGTTTGACACCTGTGGACTAGAAGACTCCAAGTTCTCTTCCAATTATATTATTATTATTATTATTATTATTATTATTATTATTATTATTATTATTATTATTATTATTATTATTATTATTATTATTATTATATTAGCCTGAGTGACATTGCCTGCCTATTATTTTCGATGGGATATGAAATAATTAAAAGTAATGGAAAACTGATACTATAAACCAGGGGTGTCAAACTGCTGGCCCACGAGCCAGATGCGTCACGCCGAAACCATGCCCATCCCATTGCTGGCAAAATGGGGTGGGGAAAAAGTCATGATACATTGCGACACGTCATGTGATTTTGTGAGTTTAACACCCTCGTTATAAACCATGGCAGAAATGACAGCATATATTTAACTAGAGAAGAGATTATGACTATGGGAAAGATAAGTCTCTATAACGAACACTTTTAACACACTTCTTACAATAATAGGCTTTTATTTACTCCAAAACAAGAAACTTCCCCAAATATACATTATTTTGCATCTTTCTCAAAAATATACTTATGTTCAAATCTACATTTGAGATTCTACATCTCTATATACTGTATACCAGAGTTGGAATATAGAACAACAGAGTTGGAAGGACCTTGGAGATCTTCTAGTTCAACCCTCTGCTCAAGCAGGAGGTCCTATGCCATTTCAGACAAACTGAGCTTTTATAATTCTCATTTTTCAGAGTTTCCCAAGCTTCTCAAGTAAATTTCCTTTTTAAGAATTCTGTTTATGGAATCCTTTCTAAGCTTTCTCTGACTTTGTTGAAATCATATCTTTTAAAGTCTAAGACATTAGTTTGACTTTGCTCTGTTACTTGTGTCTGAATTATGTTGAATTTCAATATGACATAATCATTCTCCCCAGGGTTCCTGCAGCTTTAACCCTTCTATCATTTCATCTTTGTCAGTAAAAATTAAGTTCATTATAGCTGATGCTCTGTTCCCTCCACTTCCTTTTGGGTGACAAATTTGTCTGCTAGGTTCAATGGGAACTTGTTTGGCCTCTCACTTGGTGCATTTCAGTTTGATTGATATGGTTAGTTTCCTTCCATTACAATCAGTGGTGGGATTCAGCCAGCTCTAACCACTTCAGCAGAACCGGTAGCTAATTTTTTGTTGCCCAGGCCTAGAATGAATTTCCAGAAGCAGCATCTACACAGAGAACCGATTGTTCACATATTTGAATTCCACCACTGATTACAATCTATTATATCCCTACATTATATTATTTCCTTTGAATTTTCAGGATAAACTGGAATGTTTCTATGTTAAAGCATATTCCTAAACAATGCAATTGTGAGACTAGGATGCGGGTTGTAGATGCCCCAGTTCTGGTCTTGGATTAGGAAGATCCAAGTTTATGTTTCCCCTGGAAGCTCAATTGAAGAAGAATTCTGTTTACATTACATTGAACTCTGAAGCTCCTAGAGAAAAACAGAATATATATTTATCAGAAAATACATTGGATTGTGTGTGTATATGTGAAAACTCAAACTCAAGATATGGTATATCCTCACAAGATTTCAGTGTTATGGCATAGTATCTACAAGATCTGTTGTGCCCTATGACAAGATTAGGCTTGGTTCCTAACATCTCAAAATCTGGTAGAGACTTGGAGCCGATATGCTACCCATTTATTCTCCAGGTTCATATTTTTAAGTTTAGAAGCCTCTTTAAGCATGATTAAATCAAGAATACTTATATGTTGAGCCCTTATGGACATTCAAAGAGACTTCTCTTTCATTTTCCTCAATGACTCCCTTTCCATATGTTTTCTGGAATATTTTTGGACCAGCATTATCCTGTGTTGTATACATAGTTGTTGGTAAGTATGCCAGGAAGAAAAAATAAAAAAATAAATAAAAAAATGAGCCGTGGTGGTGCAATGGTTAGAATGCAGTACTGCAGGCTAATTCTGCTGACTGTCAACTGCCAGCAGTTTGGCAGTTCGATTCTGAATGGCTCAAGGTTAACTCAGATTTCCATCCTTCTGAGGTCAGTAAAATGAAGACCCAGATTGTTGGAGGCAATATGCTGATTCTGTAAACTGCTTAGAGAGGGCTGTAAAGCACTTTGAAGTGGTATATAAGTCTAAGTGCTATTGCTATTTGAGAAGGAGAACAAAGGAAGCAAGTGACCTCTGCATATTTTAACTTCACAAGAAGGATGCAACTTATTTAATTTGCATTATTTGTGCAGGGTGCAATTATGTGTGTGTGATATTATAATGACTTCTCTCCAAGACCCTATGTGAACACTATCAAAAAGCCCCACACCCAGCCAGTGGTGGGATTCAAATATGTGAACAACCAGTTCTCTGTGTGGATGCTGCTTCCGGAAATCCATTCTGGGCCTGGGCAACAAAAAATTAGCTACCGGTTCTGCCAAAGTGGTGCAAACTGGCTGAATCCCACCACTGCACCCAGCCAATATTACTGAAATGTAACTTTCCTGGAGATAATCCGTTCATTGCTATATCTGCAGGAGAAAAGCCTTCACACATACAACTATATGCATGTTGATTCATGAATGTCAAATTCCTATTCTTCAGTTTCCTAGTTCTTCATGCAAAGAAGGCCCTTCTGTAAGCATCTGTAAGAATAAGTGATTGCCTGAAGCAGGCAGGCATTATTTGAATAACAGGACATACTGTTTTTTTAACTACTATCCTTCATAAATTCTACCCTGCCATTCTGCATGAGAGGACGTATGATGTAATAAACTATGTCTATCATTATTTTTTTAAAAAATACTAAGTAAATCAAAATGCTATATTTCAAGGAGATTAATATTCTATAGATCTTGATGTGGAGATTCTGGTTCCTTTTTCAACATGCTGTTATGTTAGCACAGGTGATAATCACTGTTATTGTAAACATCATAACATAACATAACATAACATAACATAACATAACATAACATAACATAACATAACATAACATAACATAACATAACATAACATAACATAACATAACATAACATAACATGACATAACATAACATAACCAGTGGTGGGATTCAAATATGTCAACAACTGGTTCTCTGTATGGATGCTGCTTCTAGAAGTCCATTCTGGGGCTGGGCAACAAAATTCCATCATTGAACATGACATGACATAACATAACATAACATAACATAACATAACATAACATAACATAACATAACATAACATAACATAACATAACATAACATAACATAACATAACATAACATAACATAACATAACATAACATAACATAACATAACATAACATAACATAACATAACATAACATAACATAACCAGTGATGGGATTCAAATATGTGAACAACTGGTTCTCTGTGTGGATGCCGCTTCCAGAAGATCATCCTGGGCCTGGACAACAAGAAATTAGCTACTGGTTCTGCCAAAGGGGTACGAACTGGCTGAATCCCATCATTGAACATAACATAACATAACATAACATAACATAACATAACATAACATAACATAACATAACATAACATAACATAACATAACATAACATAACATAACATAACATAACATAACATAACATAACATAACATAACATAACATAACATAACAACATAACATAACATAACATAACATAACATAACATAACATAACATAACATAACATAACATAACATAACATAACAAACATAGGGTTTGGAGGGCTGAAGTCTCAAAAGAATTCAATCCCTCTTTTAGAATGCTAAATACACACCTGAGGCACAGATCAACACAATGAGGTACACAATTTTAGCAATGGTCCTTAAAGTATACACAGACACAGGTGTAGAACAAAAGCATGGCTATTTTCTAACTCAAGCTATGAGAAAACAATATCATCCAATAGATAATTAATTAATTCATTAATTAATAATATATGTGTTTGTGTGTGTACACATGCATGTTCAAATGTGTGCATAAGTTCATATAAGTTTGAATATAAAATATTTTCTGGCAGAACATTCCTGATCTATGAAATCAGAATTATCCTTTGGAGTGCTTTCATAAACACTTATTTCCAAATATTTATTTCCAACACTTATTCCCAAAAGCAATTAAAAAATGGATTGAAGATTTTTCATTTCATGCAATATATGAGCGAAACTAAGCCCTGTTAAAATATTCTTTTTATAGACCAATGGCAATAAAACATATTAGCAAATGTACTTTAAAAAGTATTTAGAAATATATAATGTATTTTACAAAGAGTAAAAGAAGTAAAGTATATAAATTATTATACAAATAAATGTAAAAATTGTATTCTTGATTTTGAATAATATAAGTTTATTAGTTTTATTACAGCATATTTCAAGTGTCAAAAGTTCTTTGCATACATTGAGTGGAGGCAGTCAAGCACTCTCTAAATATTACGGGCTAAAGCTTCATTAATCTCTCATTATTGTCCATATTGGATGGGCTTATTGTACACAGTAAAAAAATGCAATTCAGTAGTGAGAAAAGTTAGGTTACACATAGGCAAGAAACACCAATTATACAGGTATAGAATAGGTGGTACCTGACTCAACAGCAGAAACTGTAAGAGGGATCTAGGACCTAGTGGACAACCACTTAAGTATGGTCCAGCAATGTGCTGCAGTTGCCAAAAAAGCCAAAGCAATGCTAGGCTGCTTCCACAGAGGAATAATATCAATAATATTACTTCTGCTGTATACTGCTTTGGTAAGACCACACTTAAAATACTACATCCAGTTCTGGGCATAATGATACGAAAAAGATGTTGAGATTATAGAAAAAAGTACAAAGAAGAGCAACAAAGATGATTAGGGGTCTGGAGGCTAAAAGATGTGATGAACAGTTGCAGGAACTGGATATGTCTAATGAAAAGAAGGACTAGGAGGGTGACATGAGAGCAGACTTCCACTATTTAAGAGACTATGACAAAGAAGAGGGAGGGTCAACTTATTCTCCAAAGCACCTGAAGGCAGGACAAAAGACAATGGATGGAACCTTATCGAGGAGTGATCCAATCTCAGTGAGAACAAGTAATCAGTGGAACAGCTTGTCTTTAGAATTATGGATGCTCCATTACTGGAGGAATTTAAATAAAGTCTGGACAGCAATTTGTCCAGAATGGTATACGGTCTCCTGCTTGTGCAGGGATTGAACTAGAAGACCTCCAAGGTTCCCTCCAACTCTGTTAGTCTGTATTCTGAGCATAAGCTACATTTATCACAGTAATTTTTTCCACAATCCTATAAAGTAGACAGAGTTATAAAGTCTGTATATTGCGGATGGTAGATTGAGGGTGAACAAATAATAATTTGCTGTCAGGAACTGGTAGAAATCCATGTGATGCATCACTGAATTGAATTTGGCCACTTTCTCTGTGACATATGTTTGAATCAAGCAGGGCATTTTTTTCAGATCTTTGACATGGTCCTGCATCCTTGCAGTCATTTTACTATTTGAAGTTAACTATCATTTCTTCCTTTAATCTTTCTTTCAAGTGAAACAAATCATTTGAGAGAAAATAGCCCTTTCAACTATTTCTTAGATGCACTTATTCCTCCCTGATTTTGGTTTACTTCAAATGCCTAATCTTGACAACTGAGAAGATCAGTTATGATCTGGAAAATGTCAGTATACATCCTGTCCACCACTCCTGTAGGTCAGCTCTCTGGTCTTCTCAAAATTAGTAGAACTGTTGCTCCACAAAGATAGCAAATAAAGTTGGAAGCAACCTTCAATGCAACTCCACCAAGAGCCTTGGTGGAGCAGTGGGCTAATGCCTCCTTAAGTAACACCAGCTGCCTGCAATTAGTGCAGGTTCACATCCCACCAGGCTCAAGGTTGACTCAGCCTTCCATCCTTCCGAGGTAGGTAAAATGAGGACCCAGACTGTTGGGGGCAATAAGCTGACTTTGTAATAATGCCGCTTGGGGGGGGGGAAAGCCCTAATAAGCAGGCATATACATAGAATAAAGGCTATTGCTAAGCACATTGGTTTGTGCTTAAATTGTAAGCCGCCCTGAGTCTTCGGAGAAGGGCGGGATATAAATGGGATTAAAATAAATAAAATAAATAAAATACTGCTTTATAAAAACTGTTTACATCCAACAAATAACATGATGCTCTCATTCTTTTCTCACCTTGATAAATGTAAAATTCTTCTCCTAAAATCAGAATTTTTTTAAAGCAATATGGAGTATAACTTGAAGGGCTAAAATGAAGCTTGTCAAAATGACTTAGGATTCTTTTCTTTCTACATAGAGAACCTAAATTGCATCAAAGATTATTATTTTTTGAGCTCTAATTCCAGAAAATGGCTGTATGACAAGCCATCCACAAATTCTCAGAAACAATTTATTTTAGCATGGGTCTTTGAGTTGAATGCTATTCAGGGAAACTGCAGAGCTCTTCACAATACATTAAAGGGCTATCCAGCAGTCCCTGACGGTGTAGAAAACCATACAGGCAAGTCATTTGCTATGCCTTTACTTACTGTGAAGAGGGCACGTTAAGGACAGGGATTCGTTGATTTATCTGTCTTCACTTCTTCCCCTTCAATCAGACATTTCTAACCACTTCTAATTTTCCTTTCACAGAATACTTGGAGGGTGGGGGAAGAGATGTAATGTAACCATTTAAAAAGATATTTTGAGATTAATTATCTATATCCTCTCAGTTTCTGAGGCAGCTCAAGTCTTTGATAGGAGCCTTATTTCAAGTTGCTTTGCGTAAAACCAGCTTCATCTGCCTCATCTATGAATTTGAATATTTATGCATTTGAAGCAGACACATATCTTAAACACACAGCTGGAGAGTTGTGCTCAAAGAATAAAATTCAGTGCCAAAATAGAAGAAGTTTTTTTAACACATAAAGAATTACATCTGTTGTGCTGGAATATTTGAACAAAGAGAAACAAGTTTCTCTCAGGATAGATACAGGATTCATATGCCATTTTGGGATGTCTTAAAGAACAATGTGGTGGGTGGAACTTTTATTTTGATTTGTTTTGTTTTGAAGATTCCTGTAGGATCTATACGTGTCATTTACCAGGTTATGCATATCACCCTTCAAGCTTCCAGCCCCTCCCCGCAAATCTGGGTGATCTACAGTAGACTCTCCTCAAGTGAAACTAGTTTTGCACATTAGGTGAGCTGCCAGGAAACTGAAATGGAACTCATCAAATTTGCAGACACTAAAGTGGCAGGAATAGCCAACACTCCAGAGGACAAGCTCAAGATCCAAAAAGAACTTGATAGACTTGAACACTAGGCCCTATCTAACAAAATGAAATTCAATGTAGATAAAAGTAAGGTTGTGCACTTATGCAAGAAAAACCAACTGTATAGGTACAGACTAGGTAAAACATGGCTTAATGCTAGTAAGTGTGAGAGGGATCTTGGAGTCCTAGTGGACAATCACTTAAATATGAGCCAACACTGTGTGGCAGCAGCCAAAAAAAGCCAATTCAATCCTAACCCGCATTAATAGAGGAATAGAATCAGGATCACATGAAGTTCTAGTACCGTTCTACAAAGTCTTAGTACGACCACACTTGGAATACTGCATCCAGTTCTGGTCAGCACAATATAAACAAGATGTTGAGACTCTGAAAAGAGTGCAGAGCAACAAAAATGATTAGGGAGTGGGAGGCTAAAACATACGAAGAATGGTTACAAGAATATGGCATGTCTAGTCTAATAAAAAGAAGGACTAGGAGAGACATGACAGCAATGTTCCAATATTTGAGGGGCCCCTACAAAGGCAAGGGAGTCAACTTATTTTCCAAAGTATTAAAAGACAAGACAAGAAGCAATGAAACAAAGAAAACTAACCAAGGAGAAAAGCAACTTAGAACTAAGAAGAAAATTCCTAACAGTTAGAGCAATCCACAATGGAATAGTTTGCCTTCAGAAGTTGTGGGTGCACCATCACCAGAGATTTTCAAAAAGAGACTAGACAACCATTTGTCTGAAATGGTATAGGGTCTCCTGCTTGAGCAGGGGATTGGACTAGAAGACCTCCAAAGTCCCTTCCAACTCTATTATTCTATGGTCTATGGTCTAAATGCCAAGCAACAATTAGGATTCATTTGTTTATTCCAAATTCCCCTCCCCTATGTCTTGATAGTTAGAAGCAGAATAATCCCAGCTGGGTAAAATGCTTCAGAAAAAAGAGTGTGTTTCTTTTCTTCTAAATCCTGCTTCCTTATGAGTAGTTATTTTCTCTCACTTAAACTTCTGCTTTTTGCTCCCTTTTTTTTCTTATGCTGCCTTTTTCTAGGATAGTCTTCCTGTTGTTCTTTCCTAACTATTGCTCCTTGGGCTAAATTTCCACTCCTCCTCTCCTTTTTCTTTACCCCATGAGTGAATATTACACAGGTAGATTCCCAGTTTTGTATATTTTCCCCAAGTTTCTCTGTTCTTTGGATCAGCCCCCTCCCATATTGGAGATTCCTAATTCTGCTTTCCTTACTGACTCCAAGCTGTCTACCTTAAAGCTTCTTATCACCCCCTTTAACTTTCCCACTGTTTATCTTATCATCTCCAAGGGTCCCATTTCCCATATCCAGTAATTTAAATTAAGGTAATTTAAACCTTCCTGGCCTGCATCAGTTTTATTATAACTAAATGGATTGCATGTCAATCTCAGTATATTACTTTTAGAATCCCTATAAAGGCTCTGGCTTTGTACAGGTTTGCATGTCATGTCTAACTCTTTGTTCCTTACCTTGGTATATCTTTAATGTAAAGCTAGTATAATGTAGTAGTTAAGGATGTTGAAGTAGACGTAGGAAGCCTCTGATTCAAATTCATCCATGACCATGAAATCTCACTGGATGATTTTGGACCCCAAAGACCCAGGCTATATTAGCAAGTTGCTGTTGTGGATAACAAATGAAAAAAAAACTCCTCTGCTCCCCATATATAAGCTGCCTTTAGTTCCTGGGGGGGGGATAAAAAGTATAAATCTAGCAAATAAATAAACAAAAAATATTTAATCTCAATATTTTAAAATAAATTTAATGATAACTTTTCTTAGGTTAGGAAATTCAAGGAATCAGGTTGAAACTTTTTAATAGAATTCCACATGCATCAATATCTACAGTCTGTACCATGCACAATTCAAGAATATGATAATGAAGATTGTGTTAAATCCTTCCAAGGTCAGTAAAATGACAACCCAGATTGTTGGGGGAAATATGCTGACCCTGTAAACCACTTATAGAGTGCTGTAAAGCACTGTGAAGTGACATATAAGTCTAACTGCTATTGCTATTATTGAGCTGACCATGCAGGCTATTAATTTAATTGGATTCCTCATGCCAACTTGTTAATTCTTGTTTTATCTATAGAGTTTCTGTTTGTTTGTTATTTTATTAGTTTACTAGTTCATACTTCATCATCAGTGAAAATAAGATAAATATTTTTTTAAGAATTAGAATAAAATAAAATAAATAATTGCAAGTAATAATAATAAGATATTAAAGGAAACATGAAAGACAAAAGCTAATTTACAGGGTTACTAAAATGATTAAGCAAATGATCAATTACTAAAATACAGAAGCAATAAAATACTTAAATTCTTTTAAACTACTTAAACGATAGCCCTTGGGAGATAAGTATTAATGAATGAGTGTTAATTTATTTACTATTACTTAAGATTGTAAAACTATAAAGTTTTAAAACTAGAACGTTTTAAAATTTTAACTGAGGGTCATAAAATTCTAAATGGGAAAAATTATATTATCTAGCAGTGAACAGCAATGACAGTCAAGCAGTTTAACTCCACTGCTGGAGGTCATCGCTAGTCAATCTTACAATCCTTTGCAGGATTGAAAGTGACAAATATATGCTACACTGCTCCCATTTTCCATCCCAATTATTCGCCCTGAATTGGAGGATGAATATCAATAGCAGATATCCTGCTTTACTAATGTTAACTTTATTTAGAAATCTGGCCTTCCAGAATTCCTATAATTCTTTAGAAACTCGGCTATGTTTGGGCTGTTTTAAGTTAGCTCACCCAACTTGTATTTTTCTCCTTCTGCTTCATTCTGCAACCTTTTTAATTTCTTTCTCTACAGAGGGAAAAAGCTATCCTGGAAACAGGCTTTATTACCAGGAAATTGCAATGCAAAAGGAAAACCTGAGAAGATACTTCACATGTGTGAAATGTGCTACCCTATATTAGCTCATTCTGATTTTGAGTGATTGACCCATACAAAGCTAGTTTCAGGCAATATAACTGAGCTCTTCAGAGTGGTGTTTTTTTGTTTTTTTTATTTTTATTTATTTCTTTAAATCAAGCTTTTTAGAAGATTAGAGAAAATTAGAAAAAAAACCACATTACAAATGACATCAGGGGCATCAATTGATAAATCAAGAAGGAGCAAATAATATAAACAACCTATGGAAGGTTCTGAATGAAATAGCTCCACTATTACACCACTGCTGTTTCTATGACTGGAGCCAGTAGAGCAGTTAAATATAACTAAATCCCACTGCGTACAGCAAATTTCGATAACATGTCCCATACAATTTAGCTAAGTAAATGAATTATAAACCATTGTTATAAATTCTGCTTCTCTGTAATAGATGTCTAGGGAGATTCTCAGTTATCCAGGTCATAGTTAACCCAAAGATGCTTTTTGATGATGATGATAACTTTATTGTCACTTTGAATGTACACCAATCGGCATACATCAAAATGAAATTTCGTTGCATACAGCTCTCAAAGGGTCACCACCTTCGATATATACTCCTTGTTCGGGGCCCGCTCAAATTTCACATTGTCCATTTTAGTCTCTAGGGAGTGAACGATGGCAAACAGGACAGATGGAAATGGGGGTCCATGTGGATTAGCCCTCAAGTTAGCTTGTATTCTGACAACCTCACCTTCTTTCCTTTTTCTGATCCTGACTCTTCCACCCTTTCCTTAAAGAGGCCTTGCTCCTTTTTTCTCTGGAGGCAACTGGATTTTCTTGTTTTCTTTGAAGATGTTTTGCTTCTCATCCAATAAGCTTCTTCAGCTCTGAAGTCAGAGGTGAAGAAGCTTCTTGAATGAGAAGCAAAATGTCTTCAAATAAAAAGAAGAAAGTCCAGTTGTCTCATGAAAAAGCATCTTTGGGTTCTCTGTAATAGAATTTAACCCATAATTCAGACATCACATTAGGTCTTAGCATAGGTTGGTTCTTCCACATGACCTGCTAAGATAGATTTCAATGCACCATATAGCATTCAGTTCACCCCTGCCAAGAAGGCAGCTAAACATGTCTTTTTCTGCTTGGGTTTATATAAGATAAGATAAACCTTTATTGTCATTTTTTTACTGTGGGCACAATGGCACACGTCAAAAATGAAATTTAGTTGCCCGCTCTCAAAGTGAAACAGAGTGAATGGAGTTTTCCAGCTTCTTCCCACATAAACTGTGCCTCCAGTCTTTCTAAAACATTGGAAGAATCAGGAATTTCATTATGTATGAATCAGAGGAGTCCCATTATATATGTAGAAGTGGGTCTTTCAGGTGGCTGTTCTTCCACTTGGCTTTCCAGCTGGTAAAACCATGGTGCCAACTGCAGAGCTGTTTCTTCTGAAGTAGAGTTGCTCATTCTCCTGACGATCCATAGGACCACTGTGGAGAATATTCTAGGCATCTATCCATCAAAGAAATCCACTCAGATTTGCTTGAAGTTGTATTCTGACTGCTGGCTGAAACATGGTCCTACTTGGTTACCAAGAAGCAGTCTGATGAACTGAACTCTTGAGTAAATGAATGGGAACGGGATTTGTCAATGCTAATGGGGCTGTGACATGCAATTAGGTTCATGTGGTGATGTCAGTCTCCTTGAGAGATAGGGTGTTCTTGCCAACTTTGAAGTGCACTAGTGGTACATCTCTACTAAAGGTCCTATGGAGCCTTGGTGGAGCAGTGGGCTAATGCCTCCTTAAGTAACACCAGCTGCATGCAATTAGTGCAGGTTCCCATCCCACCAGGCTCAAGGTTGACTCAGCCTTCCATCCTTCCGAGGTAGGTAAAATGAGGACCTAGATTGTTGGGGGCAATAAGCTGACTTTGTAATAATGCCGTGGGGGGGGCGAAAGCCCTAATAAGCAGGCATATACATAAGAATGAAGGCTATTGCTAAGCACATTGGTTTGTGCTTAAATTGTAAGCCGCCCTGAGTCTTCAGAGAAGGGCGGGATATAAATGGGATTAAAAAAAATAAAAATAAAATAAAGGTGATAGCCTGGCCAAAAAAAATTCTTGACTACATGGGACAAGAATAAATTAAAAACCAGGATCCACGAACACTGGCTGGCAGTTAAATGCCATGTTCCCAAATCCTTAATCTCTACCAACACCAACATCAAACAACACCAATTTGATTGGAGCAACACTAAAATCATTGGTCACACTACCACTTCCTTGAAGCCTGGCACCCCACAAGTAATTCCATCAACAGACACATTGACCTACAACCAGCCTATGAACCCCTCAGAATCCAAATTAACCACACAGCCAACCAGAGACAGCACCGACCCTCAACCAACCCATGCAAGCCCCCCCTCTCACCAGCATTTCACCTCTCAATGACCCTGACCTGATGTAACCTCCCCATCACAAGGCCCATCACAAGACCCTCATATGACACACCCACACCTGAAGCCCTTGTAAACAGAACACTGACACTAAGATTCCCTAAACTCCACTGAAGATGTTACCTAGCCTGGTAATGAAACATTTGGAAACCAACCCCCAGTTTTATTTTCCATGGATGTTATGTGAGAGAAGGAGAAGCGTTCCTTTTGTGCCAAGTTCCTTACTTGGAGCAATCAGTCTGTGGTATTGGATCTGCAGATCTTTTTCTGGTAGTTATCACTTAAGGAGCACCACTTTATCTCTTCCTTCCACAGCTTCTGGTACGGAAAGATCCCTCATTGCTTATTCAGCACTCACTGACAATAGTGGTTGAAAGTATGGTCAATCAATTTCTGACACTGTCATTTTTTTGCTAGTACCATCACCAAATGACAGAGTCCTTAGTATGTTGATTGTATTATTTAATGCAACCTCTCTCCTTAGTGATGAAGATTCTTTTCTGTTTCCTTTTTTGGTCTAAGCTTTCATTGTGCTGGCAAGTTGGCTCTTCCCATTGTGCTTCTGATGGTGCCTTCCAAAGTCAGAAGCAAGCAGATTGTAGCAAACTTGTACTGTTTGTTAAACAATATGAAGCATCTCAATGTTAAAGAGACTCATTTTGAAACTTGCTAAAAACTGCTGGTTGTTAGCATTGCACATATTTTGAAATGAAGTTGTTCAGCTGAGCTGAAATTTACTAAATTTGAACACTTAGCCATCTGGAGCATTAGATGCTTAATTACCACAGAAAGAGTTGTGAATTAACAATTTGAGACAGCTTCCACTTTCGAGTGAAGATTTTGATGAGGTTTGAGCCTTTTATTCTGCACAAAAGGAAATATGCAAGTAGGTCACATCATGCCTGTAACTAAGGCTTTCTTTCAGATGCTTTTCTCTCCCACAAAACCTTATCTTTGTCAAAAAGCTGTATGCAGAAACAGGTTTTTTTTAAAAGCCTATTTTTCAGAATAAAGCAGTGAAAATGACAATTATATAGAAATGGTTTTAGAGAAACCAAAGACCTGGTAGAGTATTTTATTACTCCCTTCCCCCTTCCTTTCTCCTTTTCATCTTTTTTGGGCTTTCATTGTTAACTATTTGTCTTCCTGGTGCATGATTTGTTCCATGCGACAATGCATACTTGAAGGGCATACACTGAACGAAACAAGAAAACCTTTGTCCCTCAGGCCCAGGGGAAATTAAAGTAGAATACTCTACACTGCTTTGCCAAGAGGCCTTCAGTCTACATTCCTAAACTAAGAGGACAGTTAAGGCCTTCGAGGCATTTAATTGTGGCATTTCAAAGAGACGGTGCATTGAGGTGTAAGAACCAGGCAGTGGATTTTGCTGCACTATGAAGGTAAATTTGCAGTCAGTTGCATTCCACTGTTTTCGCTGCAAATTTCCTTCTTTACTTCTTCCCTGGTGGTGCTGCACGGGAGAGTAGAACTTTCTAAATGCTTGCAATGGACATTTTTAGTACTCTTTGAATAGTAGGACTGTTCTTCCCCCCCCCCCCCAGACCCAGCCTGTGGGTATGCCTGTGGGACTTTGGCCAGAATAATTTCAAGGATTTATTTCCTTCTTGTTCTCTTCTCAAACTGAATTACTGAATAACAGTAAATGCAACTATAATTTCTACATACAGTGTACTCAGCGTGTTCTATATGTATATACTATGAAAAAGTTGCTTCTTCCATTCCCCATTCCACGATAACTGGTATGGTAGTTATTTTCAATCAGTATTAAGTATATGTTGGTTTCTATCTCCTACAGAGGAGTTAGCATTTGATTGATCTTCATCCCGTATGTGATTTTGTGTATAGGAGTTCTCATGCAGCTGTAGGAAATGATTTTCTCCATATCAGCCATCATTTCATTCTGATAGTTTACACCAGTTCAGGGAAACATTCCTAATCTGCTCTGCCAGTATCCCTGATCTGATTTAAAGTGGTACTCCCAACAGCAACCTGAAAATGCTATTTACCTTATATATAGTATTTTTTTTAATTAAAGAGTTTTACAAAAACAAGATTTTACAATACATCCCCAAATCCCACCCACCCCAAACTTCCCCCCCCCCTTCCCAGAGCTAAATACAGGGTTATAGTTATAATAATCATATTCTAACTAAAGATTATCCATAATATAAAATTAACCAAATTCATAATGTGCTTTAACTCCCCTTTAACATAGATACATACAAAGTACTAACACTAAAATTAATAACAATATCCCTCTAAAATCTACTCATAAGCTAAATGGAACTTTTTAGTCCCATATTTATTCTGAATATAATCTATCCATCTCCTCCAAACTGAAATATATCTTTCTTGTGAATGATCCTTCAAATAAGCAGAAATCTTAGACATTTCTGCAAGATTCGAAACTTTAAACACCCATTCTTCTATAGTAGGCAAACTATCCTTCTTCCAGTATTGTCCCACCAGTAACCGTGCTGCTGTTATCAAATTTAACATCAAATTGGTTTCTTTAACATCACAATCTACAACAATACCCAATAAAAACAATTGCGGAGAGAACTTTATCTTTTTCTTGAAAATCTTTTGAATGTTCCACCAAATTTTAACCCAAAAAGCTTTTATATTTCTGCAAGTCCACCACATATGAAAATCGGTGGCTTCTAAACTACCACATCTCCAGCATTTAGACTGTAAGTTAGGATACATGTTAGACAACTTTTTGGGATCCAGATGCCATCTATAAAACATTTTATAAAAATTTTCTCTTAAATTTTGAGCCTGAGTAAATTTAACATTTCTAACCCAAATTACCTCCCAAGTATCCAGCAGAATTGGTTCCTGAATATTTTGTGCCCACTTTATCATACAATCTTTAACTAATTCCGTTTCCGAGTCCAGTTCAATTAAAATATTATATATCCTCTTTATATGTGCACAATTTAAACCTCTAATTTGTTTTACTAAATTTTCATCTGTAATTGTGATGCCAAACGTATAGATCTTGAGGAAGAGATTAAATCTAAGGAGAAAGATTTCATTTTGAATCCATTGGATAATAATTTAAGGATTTCGATACATTTATTGAAAGAACAATTTAGTATGCTATTGGCTGACCAAGTAGCAACTAATTTGCGTTATGCTAGACATAACACTTTTTGTAACGCTAATAAGCCTGGTAGGTGGTTGGCTTATCAATTAAGGAAGAAACAGAAGTTACGTGCTATAGATAAAATACAATATAAAGGAAAAGAAGTCTATCAACAAAAGCTGATTAAGAGGAGTTTTTTAGATTTTTATTCGAAATTATATTCTAGAGAAAACATACAAGTTTTAGATATAGATAAGTATCTACAGGAAGCTCGTTTTCCGAGACTTTCAAAAGAACAACAACTTGAGATGAATCGCTTAATAACATCAGAGGAAATCTCTTTAGCTATTAAACAATTGAAAGTGGGCAAGGCCCCGAGAACAGATGGATTAACAGCAATTTATTATAAAAGGTTGTTGGTTGAAATGATTGAACCTTTAAAGATCTTGTTTAATGAAATTCAGACTGGAGGAGCAGTTCCTCCATCTTGGAGGACAGCTTTTGTATCACTGATTCCAAAGGAGGATCAAGACCTTACTCAACCTAAAAATTATAGACCTATATCGCTTTTGAATACAGATTATAAGATTTTTGCTAAAGTATTGGCTAATAGATTAATGCAAGTTTTGAAACAAATGATTCATAGTGATCAATTGGGATTTATATCTGGAAGGTATACGAAATATAATGTAAGACAAATTGTAAATTTACTTGAATACTTGGATAAGAACAACCAAGTCCCTGCAGCATTGATATTTTTGGATGCAGAGAAAGCTTTTGATCAATTGAATTGGCAATTCTTATTGAGAGTTGTTGAGGAGATGAATTTTGGAGAAGGAGTTCTACATTCTATTAAAGCTATATATCAACAACAAACTGCACAAATTATAATTAATGGGGGGCTAACAGAGATGTTTAAAATTGAAAAAGGTACAAGACAGGGATGCCCCCTATCACCATTATTGTTTGTTCTAACGTTAGAGATTTTATTAATTAAAATTCGAGAGTCCTCTATGATAAAGGGGATTAAAATAAAACAGAATGATTATAGATTGAGAGCTTTTGCTGATGAATTGGTTGTGACAGTATCTCAACCGATACAGTCAGTTATAGATTTGATGGAAATTATAACTCAGTATGGTAAGGTTTCTGGGTTTAAGGTGAATAGTAATAAGACTAAGATATTATCTAAGAATATATCTATGAGTGAAAGGGAAATGTTAATTAAACTAACAGGTTTTGAAATAGTAAAAAAGGTTAAGTATTTAGGAGTGTATATTACAGCTTCAAATGTAAAATTATATAAGAATAATTATGAAACATTATGGTTGAAGGTACAAAGGGATTTAAATAATTGGAAAAAATTACAATTATCTTTAATGGGAAGAATCACAGTTGTTAAAATGAATGTTCTGCCAAAGTTTCTCTTTTTGTTTCAAATGATACCTATATTGAAAAGGGATGCCAACCTTGATGAATGGCAGAAGGGTATTAATAAATTTATTTGGGTGGGGAAAAAACCAAGAGTTAAATTTAAGATTTTACAAGATGCTAGGGAAAGAGGGGGACTCAAGGCATCAAATTTGAAACTGTATTATGATGCGGTGGCCTTGACATGGGTTAGCAATTGGCTTAATTTAACTAATAACAGAATACTTCACCTTGAGGGTTGGGATTTGGTATATGGATGGCATGCATATTTGCTTTATGATAAGAAGTTCGATAGGGCTTTTAAATCTCATATTCTTAGAACTGCCTTGTTGTGTGTTTGGAAAAAGTATTACTATAAGTTAAATTATAAAATACCGATTTGGGGAATTCCTGGACACGCGATAGAAGGTGTATCTATGGGAGTGAGTTTGGATATGTTTTCCTATAAGGAATTACTTAGATTGGAAGGGAATGATTGGCAACTTAAATCATTAGAGGAGTTAAGACAAGAAAACATAAGTTACTCTTGGTTTCAATATACTCAATTGAAAGCTAGGTGGAAGTTGGATCAGAAGGTTGGCATCACAATTACAGACCTTATATATAGTATTCATACTGTACTAATTTACTTTATACAAACATACCAGTCATTGCGCTTAACTAATATATATATATATATATATATATATATATATATATATATATATATATATATATATATATATATATATATACATATATACATATACACATATATATATATATGGTAAAGGTAAAGGTTCCCCTGCACATCTGCATGTGTAATAATTGAATATTAAGTAGATGCTTTGTTTTGTTTTGAAGGAATGGACAGTCAAGATAGCAGTGTATCTTATTTCAGATTGTTCAGTGTCCACTTTTTTCTCCACTTAGCTTTCTGTCTGTTGTGGCTATTTATATTTTTTTATTTTTGCAATAAACAATGTCTAGTTAGTTAAAAAAGGAAGGCATTATTATATGTTAATGACAGCATGCAAGAATTCATATACACAAGGTCACACCGAAAAGGTATATTTTAAAACCCTAACTATGACAGTAGACATTATTATTCTTGCTGCTTCTCTTTAAATAAACAATGTTATTTCTGAATAATTTATGACTTTTTTGTAAATATACTTTATACCAAGCTTCATGAAATTCTGTATTAATATACTTTTCTCTAAACAAATCATAAATATTATAAATACTTTCCACACCATTTATTTATATTCTATTTTATGTTTGAAATGTCAAAAATATGCATATGTATTATTTGCTTGATCACAATGACTTGGAAATATATATGCTATGCAATATATTTAAAACAACATATAAAATTGGGATATTATCAGTGCTGTAATGCTGATGTAATCAGGGTTAGAGTAAAATTAAATTTCGTACATATGGTAAATAGCAAGATTGATTGCCTATACAATGCTTGATGAGATTTTTGAAAGGCCCAATCTATTTTTCCAGGAAAATCATTTGGTAATAATGGTAAAAATAATCAGTACTTTGACAATCCCAATTTTAGACCAAATTCTGCATGAATTGTTTAAGCTTTTAGCTTTGAAACATGAACTCTTTTATAAGCATTTGCTGATATACTGCCTTAGCCATCTAGAATTACAGGCTCAGATAAACAATCTACAGACTGAATTCAACTCATCAAGGGGCAAGATACCAGCCTTGATGGAAATAAGAACAAAAGAAGGTTGAGTAAATTAGCTTTTAATGCCAGGATAAATTAGCTTTATACTGCAAACCTAGGTGCATTCACAATGGCCTTTTAATCCTGAAAAGGGAATAGGGAGTCACATTAAACCTCCCTTCGATTTTTCAGTAAAAATGAGAATCTTGCTGGCATCAGGCTATCATTCCTGTAACTGTGACCTCTGCAATTATGTGTTTCATACGCATTGAGCCCTTCAGTATTTTAAATCAGGGCTCAGGCAAGCCAAAACATAGAGGAAAAACCCTATTTATTTTGCAGTCTAATGTAACTATGTGAGAGATTTTTAAAAAGAGAACAGGAAAAAGTAGAACACATACATTAACATTTCAATATTTATTGCTCCCTGTGGTTTTTCAGATTTGTGACCACCGCTGCTGCTAAGCTGTTTCTTTGGTGTCATTCACTGGATGCTGCCCAATAGAGAGAATGGAAATTGCTGTAGCAGCAGGATAGATTTAGTTGCAATAGGATTACCAGATTTTCTGTAGCAGTTCTAGGAGGCTGGTTGTTCCAATCAGATGGGATGGAAGACAGGAATGATCTGCCAAGAGAAAATGGCTTCTGTTTAGCTCTTTCCCCACCTACATCCCTGTCTTCTTTATGTGTCTCTGCAGGACATAGACTCCTTGCTTGTAAACACTTCCCCCCACCTCAATTTTATTTTTGCAGCATCCAGCTGTCTTGATTCTAGTGTTGACAGACACCCAGTTTGAAACTGGAGATTGTTCCAGCCATGGAGTTTATCCTTCATTCTATAACAGGGAAACATCCCAAGCAAATCACTTTCTTGATTCCCCCCCCCTTATGTTCTAAGCTCTCTGGGTGTATTCCAAAAGCTTCCAACAATCTCTTAGCTTATTTATATATATATATATATATATATATATATATATATATATATATATATATATATATATATATATATATATATATATATATATATATATATATATATATATATATATATATATATTACTGCCTTGTCGTGGCGAAGGGGCTTGCGTAATTCAATGAAGCTATGAGCTATGCCGTGCAGGGCCACCCAAGACGGACAGGTCATAGCAGAGAGTTCTGACAAAACGTGATCCACTGGAGAAGGAAATGGCAACCCACTCCAGTATCTTTGCCATGAAAACCCTATGCACAGTACCAAAAGGCAAAACGATATGACGCTGGAAGATGAGCCCCTCAGGTCGGAAGGCGTCCAATATGCTACTAGGGAAGAGCAGAGGGCTAGTACTAGTAGCGCCAGAAAGAATGAAGCGACTGGGCCAAAGCCGAAAGGACGCTCAGCTGTGGATATGTCTGGTGGTGAAAGGAAAGTCCGATGCTGTAAAGATTTTTTCTCCATAGGAACCTGGAATGTAAGATCCATGAATCAAAGCAAGCTGGACGTGGTCAAACAAGAGATGACAAGACTGAACATCGACATCTTAGGTATCAGCAAACTAAAATGGACAGGAATGGGTGAATTTAATTCAGATGACCATCAGGTATACTACTGCGGGCAAGAATCCCTCAGAAGAAATGGAGTAGCCTTCATAGTCAATAAAAGAGTAGGAAAAGCAATACTGGGATACAATCCTCAAAATGACAGAATGATCTCAGTTCAAATCCAAGGCAAACCATTCAATATCACAGTAGTCCAAGTCTATGCCCCAACCACCGGTGCTGAAGAGGATGAAATTGACCGGTTCTATGAAGCCCTACAGCACCTTATAGAACTAACACCAAAAAATGATGTCCTTATCATCATGGGGGATTGGAATGCTAAAGTAGGAAGCCAAAAGATAACCAGAATAACAGGCAAGTTTGGCCTTGGAGTACAAAATGAAGCAGGGCACAGGCTGATAGAATTTTGTCAAGAGAATACGATGGTCATAGCAAACACTCTTTTCCAACAACCTAAGAGACGGCTCTATACATGGACATCACCAGACGGTCAACACAGAAATCAGATTGACTATATGCTCTGCAGCCAAAGATGGAGAAGCTCTATACAGTCAGTAAAAACAAGACCAGGAGCTGACTGTGGCTCAGACCATGAGCTTCTTGTTGCAAAGTTTAGGCTTAAACTGAAGAAAGTAGGGAAAAGCACCAGGCCAGTCAGGTATGAATTAAATCATATCCCCGTTGAATATACAGTAGAGGTGACAAATAGATTTAAGGAATTAGATCTGATAGACAGGGTGCCTGAAGAACTATGGACAGAGGTTTGCAACATTGTACAAGAGGTAGCAACCAAAACCATCCCAAAGAAAAAGAAATGCAAGAAAGCAAAATGGCTGTCTGAGGAAGCTTTGCAAATAGCTGAGGAAAGGAGGGAAGCAAAAGGCAAGGGAGAAAAAGAAAGATATGCCCAATTGAATGCAGAATTCCAGAGAATAGCTAGAAGAGATAAGAATGCCTTCTTAAATGAACAGTGCAAAGAAATAGAAGAAAACAATAGAATAGGGAGGACCAGAGATCTTTTCAAGAAAATTGGAGAAATGAAGGGAACGTTCAATGCAAAAATGGGCATGATAAAGGACCAAAATGGCAGGGACCTAACAGAGGCAGAAGAGATTAAGAAGAGATGGCAAAATTACACAGAAGAACTATACAAGAATGAGCTTAACGTCCCTGATAATCACAATGAGGTGGTCACTGACCTCGAGCCAGACATCCTAGAATGTGAAGTGAAGTGGGCCTTAGAAAAGCTGAGCAACAACAAAGCTAGTGGAGGTGACAGTATTCCAGCTGAGCTATTCAAAATCTTAAAAGACGATGCAGTAAAAGTGCTACACTCAATTTGCCAGCAAATTTGGAAAACTCAACAGTGGCCACAGGATTGGAAAAGATCAGTTTACATTCCAATTCCAAAGAAAGGCAGTGCCAAAGAATGTTCAAACTATCGCACCATTTCACTCATTTCTCATGCTAGTAAAGTTATGCTTAAAATCCTACAAGCTAGACTCCAGCAGTATGTGGATCGAGAACTACCAGAAGTACAGGCAGGATTTCGAAGAGGCAGAGGAACTAGAGATCAAATAGCCAACATACGCTGGATCATGGAGAAAGCTAGAGAGTTCCAGAAAAACATCTACTTCTGCTTCATTGACTATGCTAAAGCCTTTGATTGTGTGGATCATAACAAACTGTGGCAAGTTCTTAAAGAGATGGGAGTACCAGAACATCTTATTTGTCTCTTGAGAAACCAATATGCGGGCCAAGAAGCAACAGTGAGAACTGGACACGGAACCACTGATTGGTTCCAAATTGGGAAAGGTGTCCGGCAAGGCTGTATACTGTCACCTTGCCTATTTAACTTATATGCAGAGCACATCATGAGAAAGGCAGGGCTAGAGGAGTCAAAAGTTGGAATTAAGATTGCTGGAAGAAATATCAACAACCTAAGATATGCAGATGATACCACTCTAATGGCAGAAAGTGAAGAGGAACTGAAGAGTCTCTTGTTGTGAGTGAAGAAGGAGAGTGCAAAAGCTGGGTTGAAACTAAACATTAAGAAAACCAAGATCATGGCATCCAGCCCTCTCAATTCCTGGCAAATAGATGGGGAAGAAATGGAGGTAGTGACAGATTTTATTTTCCTGGGCTCCAAGATCACTGCAGATGGGGACTGTAGTCAAGAAATTAAAAGATGCTTGCTCCTCAGGAGGAAAGCCATGGCAAATCTAGACAGCACACTAAAAAGCAGAGACATCACCCTGTAAACAAAAGTGCGTATAGTCAAGGCTATGGTCTTCCCAGTTGCAATGTATGGCAGTGAAAGTTGGACCATAAGAAAGGCTGAGCACAAAAGAATTGAGGCCTTTGAACTCTGGTGCTGGAGAAGACTCCTGCGAGTCCCTTGGACTGCAAGGCGATCAAACCGGTCAGTCCTAGAGGAGATCAACCCTGACTGCTCTTTAGAAGGCCAGATCCTGAAGCTAAAACTCAAATACTTTGGCCACCTAATGAGGAGGAAGGACTCACTGGAGAAGAGCCTAATGCTGGGAAAGATTGAGGGCAATAGAAGAAGGGGACGATAGAGAATGAGGTGGCTGGATGGAGTCACTGAAGCAGTAGGCGTGAGCTTAAATGGACTCCAGAAGATGGTAGAGGACAGGAAAGCCTGGAGGAACATTGTCCATAGGGTCGCGATGGGTCGGACACGACTTCGCAACTAACAACAACAACTATATATATATATATATATATATATATATATATATATATATATATATATATATATATATATATATATATATATATAAAGGTAAAGGTTCCCCCGCACATGCGTGCTAGTCGTTTCCGACTCTAGGGGCCGGTGCTCATCTCCGTTTCAAAGCCGAAGAGCCAGCGCTTGTCCGAGGACGTCTCCGTGGTCATGTGGCCGGCATGACTGGACGCCAAAGGCGCACGGAACGCTGTTACCTTCCCACCGTAGTGGTCCCTATTTTTCTACTTGCATTTTTACATGCTTTCGAACTGCTAGGTTGGCAGAAGCTGGGACGAGTAGCAGGCGCTCACTCTGCTACGCGGCACTTGGGATTCGACCCGCCAAACTGCTGACCTTCTGATCGACAAGCTCAGCGTCTTAACCCACTGAGCCACCGCGTCCCTTCATATATATATATATGTATATATATATATATATATATATGTATATATATATATATATATATATATATATATATATATATATATATATATATATATATATATATATATATATGTATATATTCAGGCTGAGACTATTTATGCTAATGAACAGAATAAGCACTATAAAACAGAGAGAGGTGGGAGTGAGAATGGGGAAGCATACTTAATTTGAAAATTAAGGTGTGTTTTCTGTTAGCAGGGTTAACTTCTTATATTTTCTTCTACATAATACTTTTCCATTTTTCCATTTCCACATAACCACAGAAATGTCTTCAGACAATGCTGGCTGCCTCAGCTAAGAAATGAAGATGAGCAGCAGCCCCTAGAGTTGGACATGTCTGGACAGGGGAAATTTTTACCTTTATCTTTGCATAAAAGGGATATTGATATCCTTGTTAACTTAAACATGAACTTGCAGTGCAGTGTAATATAGCTGCTAAAAATAAAAATACTCTCACAGGATACAACCGTTCTACTCTGCAGATCCACTCAGACCATATTCAGATCCTGGCCTGGCCTTCCATAAGGGCCTGAAAACCAAAAGGGTAGTATCACACTGGAGGAAGTTAATGGACCAATAGCAAATCCCACCTCATCCACTGTACATTTTGCTCCCTCCCCATCTTTTAGTCATACTTTGTAATTTATTGTGATTCTGTGTGTGGTGTGTGTGTGATGTTATTGCTTTTAATGTTGTAAGCTGCCTAGAGTCACCTTGTGGCAAAATGGGTGGCAAACAAATATGAAGAATGAATGAACGAATGAACAAACAAACAAACAAACATACAAACAAACAAACACTTCAAGTCACCTGTCCAGTTCTGAGTGCCACAGTTAAATCTTGATAAATTGGAGTAAGTTCAGAGAAGAGATGCCAAGATTATGAGCAATTTGGAAACCAAGCCCTACAAGGAATAGTTAAAGGGTCTGGAGATGTTTAACCTACAGAAAAGATAACTGAGATGATATATGCAAGAAATCTTTAAATATTGGGAAGCATGATGGCTCAGTGGTTAAGACAATGGGCTTGTTGGCTGTAAAGCTGACAGACCGGGTTTGAGACCTGAATGTCACATGACAGGGTGGGTGCCCGTCTTTGCCGAGCTCTTGCCCACCTAGCAGTTCAAAAGCATGCAAATGCAAGCAAATAAATAGCTACCACTTTGGTGGGGCAGAAACCATACTCCACAATGTCACCCTGGCCACACGACCATGAAAACATCTTCAGACAACCCTGGCTCATAACCTTGAAATGGACATGGATTCCATCCCTTCTAGTCAGCAATGACTAGTGGAGTAAAATCTGCAGATATAGACAGAATAGACTTAGTCTGTCTTCCCTCAAAGGACAGGATCAGAACTAGTGGATTAAAACTATCAAAGATGCTTTAGTGGATCCTCCAGTAAGCATGGGTTTGGAATATATGGCCACTAAAGAATATTCCAACTCAGTGATTCTACTATTCTGATTTGGCATTTAAATTGAAAAACAATGGACAAATGGATGTGAGCAAATTAAAAAAAACACAATACAAGTCATATAACTCAAGACTTCATTGATCTCTCTCTCTCTCTCTCTCTCTCTTCCAGACCAGAACTTTTTGTAAGTGTGGCTTTAGCATAGTGTAAAAGGGAACCCTCTCCTCTCCCCCAAATGTAGGAAACACCTTAGTTTCTTAGGCTGGAAGGAAATCTCCAGTTATCTGCAAGAATGACTACATTTTATTCACAGTGCAGGATTGCTGTGCTGGCATGTTCACGTTCACCCAAACCATCCCAGTCTTGGCCACTTCTGGAATAATACAATTTCCTCTTTTTGGAGTAATAGAGTTAGATTTCTATTTCCTCATTTCATATCTGCCCCAGTCCATTTACCTGCTAATTTTATTTTCTTGCATTTAGTTTTTTCACCTTCTTAATTGCTGTTCTTTAAAGCCATCTCTAGATGATGGCCTCAAGCAGCTACTCAATTATTTAGGAGGCCAATGAAAAAGCAATATATCCCAAAGAAGATGATCCATTAATTAACCTACCCACTTGCTTAATAACAATGTCTTTTTTTACCCTTCCTCTTGTTGTCTGGAAGGTAATTTTTACATTCATTGATAGCCTAAATATGCTTTTTCCAAATCAATTGTTTTTTGCACTTGGACATGGAAAATTAGCTTGATATAATTACAGCTTTCATAGAAGGCTCTATTTGCATTTCACTTCAGAAATGTTTTCATATGAAATGACATTTTTTAAAAATTTTGTGTCACTCTTATGTGTTGATAAACTTTTCCTGGCTTCGGTGGGCACTGCTACTTTCTTGAAAAATCCAAGGGCACAAGATTAGTTATGGTTTCAATTCATTGGATTAGCCGGTATAAATCACAAATCCCTTACTTCATTTTCAATCTGCAAATATGTGGGTCAGGCTAATCAGTCCTAAACTACAAATTCAGTAGATGAAATTTGAATAAAGGCGTCTTCTAATGTCAACCCAACATATTTCACTTGCATCTTTAGCAGATAACTTGTTCAAATGTTCATAAAAGTGAACACTTCACAATTCCACCGTTCATTTTTTCTATTAACAAAATGTCAATTGTTCTTTTCAGCTGTTTCATCTATGTTAATTTAACTAAGATAGCCTACCTCCTTGAGCACATCATCTCAATATGGAGTTGAATCTTCCTCTTTGGTACAAGTTATGTGCAAGTACAAGGAATTCCAGATTATAAAGCTGCATATCTGTTTTGTCTGTTTTTCCTTTTGTCTCCCAACAATTTTTATACTTTAGCTTTTAAGTTATAAATTGGGATAATTTTCACAATTCCAATTAGCTTTTACAAAGTATATAATGCCTTTAAAAAAACAAACACCTCAGTCAGGAAATGTGATTATCCTTAGTTACTGAGGTTTTCACAGTCCATCTCTTTCCAATTGTTCAGTTTGTACTTATTGTAACACTGGCATACTATTCATTTTGGAAGCACCCGGTCCAGTAGCAAGTCAACACAATTTAGAGAGCTATCATTATTATGGTGTTTTTTTTTTTTAAAAAATATTGTCTGTATGATAGATAATAAGAACTGTAGGTTGTCTCAGTCTATCCCATTGCATATTAAAGCCATTATGCTGTTTCCCCCTGCTTTATATGCTACAATTCAAAATTGATTCTGACCGTGACTCTGACAATGTTTCAATGTATCTGCCTAAACTCTAATAAATACTTCAGCTCAATTGTAAATGTGTTTACAATGTGTGTGCCTGCAACCTTGAAACAGAACAAAATCTTCCTATATTTTTAATTACTTCTCAAAATGATTAAGGAATGAGGTACAGGCTACACCCAGTTAGTACCCAGAACTCTCAGTCACTCAGTTCTCAAGTCAACTACAAAAACTTTCCATTTCTACAAGATATACTGTCTGGAGTTCAGGTGGGTTATCCCACTATCTCCCTTTGATTCAGGGAGATTATACCATCCTGAATCCACTTTCCAGCTAGTTTCAATTTCTTTCTGCTCCTTTGGAAACATCAGCCTACCATAATTCCTAACCATAAGTGCCGCAGACATGGATTTACATCCAATTCCATTATTCTTTGTTCTATGAAGTTACCACTTCTTAAAAAGGTTTCAAGTAGGTCAAACTTTGTTAAACAAAACTTCACATAAAATAATAAGAAAAATCCTGAAAGTTATTCTCCTCTAAGCATTTAACAACTTTGCTTCTCCTCTAAGAGTCCTTCAATAAAAAAAAAATATTTCAAAATGATGGTGTCCTTTTAAAATTCTTTGTCTCAAATATACACAGATTAAGGGACGTGGTGGCTCAGTGGGTTAGGACGCTGAGCCTATCGATCAGAAGGTCAGCAGTTTGGCGGGTCGAATCCCGAGTGCCGCATAACAGAGTGAGCGCCTGTTACTCGTCCCAGTTTCTGCCAACCTAGCAGTTTGAAAGTACACAAAAATGCAAGTAGAAAAATAGGGACCACTATGGTGGGAAGGTAACAGCGTTCTGTGCACCTTTGGTGTCTAGTCATGCCAGCCACATGACCACGGAGACATCCTCGGAGAAGCGCTGGCTCTTCGGCTTTGAAACGGAGATGAGCACTGGCCCCTAGAGTTGGAAACGACTAGCACACATGTGCGGGGGAACCTTTACCTTTACCTTTTTTTATACACAGATTAGATGCCAGGTCTGAGACTTGCTGGCTTGCAATATAGAAGTAGGATAAAATAATAAATCATTACTGATCATAAATAATAATAAAAAACATTACTTAAGCATAAGTAGTTCATCAGCAAATGCACAGTGTCTCTTCCCTGATTTTTATATAATTTCTAGCAATGGTAATGCATGTCTTTATCATCATTTGGTTGGACTACTACTGTATTATGGGACTATTAGGGGAGAAATCTTAGAAACTACAGCTGGCACAGAATGTGGTAGTTAGATTACTGGTGGGAATTCTCAATTCATCTGTATAACATTGGTTCTTAAGATATTTCATTGGTTACCAGAACAGTTCCAGGCTCAACTGAAAGTGCCTTTTCGAAGCCCACGTGTACTGAAATAAATTAAACAATGCCTTGCCAGGATAATTTCTACTAGTCCAGTCCAAGTCCCCAAAGAAAATCTGTTGATTCACCCCTCCCACCATGATGTTCATGGGGTGTGGGCCAGGTGAAAGGACATCTCAATGGTATTTTACTTCTTGAAATACCATCCTCAAAGAACCCTGCTTTCATTTCCTAAACAAGTTAAAAGCATCATGGTTGAATGTATTTTTCCTTTTCTTTATGCCTTTTTATATATTTTTCCATTTGCTTTTTATGTGGTATGTTTTATCTAGTTGTTTACTTACCATCCATTAGGTATAGAGTAGGATTTATATCTTGATGTCTGTGGAGATTCTCAGTTATCCAGGTATGGTTGCCTCTTGAAAAAGCACCTTTGGGATATATATCTTGGAAATAAATATGGAATATAGACTGATTTTATTTTGCTCTTTTGGAGCTTTTCATGGCAGTCACACAGACATATTTCAAAAATCATGTATTTCATAGATGCTTTTGGAATATGGGATCAGAAAGCATGCAATTTAGGACTGCTGGGAGATTTTTATTTGCAGCAACAGGAATTAAGCCATTTTGAGAAAGAGTTACATCGCATTTCTTTTCATGACATACTGTAAAAGATGCATACATTCCCTAGAAATACTTCCAACATTTTTATTTTTAACATTACTTTACTTTTTATACATTTAATGCAAAGATTGAAATATCTATGGGAAAAATATTTTCTTTATGAATATGCATTTAACAACATGACCCTGGGCCAGGGTCAAAATATTTTTTTAACAAGCTGTATTTTTTGCTTCTGTTGAGAAATTTAGTTTGGAATTCTGTTTTTTAATTTTTTTTACAATTAAAATTAAGATTAAAAAACCCCTCAGAATTGAGAGACCCAATGATTATTCCCAATTTTGTTGGATTTATGCTTGAACCGAAAACTTTGATTAAACCTTTTGTTCCTTGTTTGAGTCATATTTCCTAAAATTCAGTGTCTTCCAAATAAATTGAATTTGGCTAAGGCATCTGAAGTACACTGGTATCTGAGGTGGGATTATTCTCTGTTTTTTCTTCTTCTCTACAAATAGCTAAAAGTTATATAAAGAATTTGATCCTTATGAAAACCAATCCTCACTTTTCACAATTTTAATTCTTCTAAATTACTTCCTAGCTCAAAAATCTACCCCATTATATTTTAAAATAATTTTTAAGATTGTTGTTTAGAAGCTTGATATACACATTTTAGAAAACAAAATGCATTTTAAAAATTGGAAATAAATTACAGAAATCAGTATTTTTGTACGTTTTTATACAGTTTTATTAAATATTGGCAATAGAATTATAGAAAAGATGTATAAATGGGAGCATCAAAATATATTGTACAAATTAACCACAATGCTCGATGAAATGCACTTTTTTCCTTCTTGCCAAAATATAATTTCCTTTACAACACATAATACATATTGATTTTTGGTTATATGCAGAAGCAATACTAGTAAAAAAGAATAATCTTTTGGTCTTCAAATAAGCTTTGTTCTGTGTTTTGATATATCTCTTCAAGTTTCAATTAACATTTTTCTAACCATCATCTCCACTCCACTTGGTGGAGCAGTGGGCTAATGCCTCCTTAAGTAACACCAGCTGCCTGCAATTAGTGCAGGTTCGCATCCCACCAGGCTCAAGGTTGACTCAGCCTTCCATCCTTCCGAGGTAGGTAAAATGAGGACCCAGATTGTTGGGGGCAATAAGCTGACTTTGTAATAATGCCGCTTGGGTGTGTGTGTGAAAGCCCTAATAAGCAGGCATATACATAGAATGAAGGCTACTGCTAAGCTTGTAAGCCGCCCTGAGTCTTCGGAGAAGGGCGGGATATAAATGGAATTAAAATAAAAAAATAAATAAATCTCATGTTTAAAGCTTTCTTTAAAATGCTAATTGTTCTCAAAAGGAACCTGGCTTGCCTGGCATAACCTCTTATAGCTTTTAGCATATGAATAAAATATTTTGCCCTCTTGGTTCAATGGGAGGAAGATTCCTGGTTTTACTGAAAGAAAACTTCCAAATAAATAAAATGGATAACAATATGAGATTTTTTTTTCAATCTTCTAACAACAAAGTTTTAAGAAAACTTCAATTAACAATGATTAGGATTCATAGTTCCAATGGCACAGGTTTAAGAGATTTAATATACGTTGCCATCCACAAAAATAGGCTGCTTGATTCCCTCAGCTTCTCTGATCATCTGCTCAGTGTTTCCTCAGCAGTGGAAGGAAGCTCTGGAAAAAACAGGTGGGCTTCTTTTTCCAGCTGATGAACACCCTGCTTTTCACTTCTGCCCAGTCAGCTGTGGTGAATAGACTAAGGATTGACAGTGGCTGTTAGAGAAGGAAGGAGCAGCTGAGATAACATTCAGTCTATTTACAAGAAGCGAATTGCATGAAAGGACTAGTTAAAAGATCCACAGTGTTCTCATTCTTGGCTGCCTCTTATTAATTCCCAAATAGCTCGATAATTGTTTAATAAAAGATTCAGTCAGTATGCCATGCAAGGTATGCCATGCGAGTTGGTGCACTATAATGGGAAGAAGAATGACAGCTTGTTACTATATATGGAAGAAGGCTCATCTCTGAAGAAAATGGAGGGGCAATAAATAATTGTGTTTTGAATAGAAGCATTTATCTTCCAATCCAAAGGTTCTTTTCTAAAAAGGAAGAGCAAGACACTCTTGACAAATAAACTCTTTTGGCCAAGACTACCACTGCCAAATACACCAGAGGATTATCTGTTATGTATACATGCACTGATAATATAAAAGAATAGCTTTTGTGAGGGGATAGATAGAAGGACTGTTTTATCAGAAGATGGGAATTTGTGACTCTAGCATATAGTCACAAAGCTATGAAAATCACTTGCTCTCACTCATCCATAATTTTCCCTCTTCAGTTGGGATGATTCCGCTAATTTGGCAACACAGCCCATACTCTTTAGGGCTCTTCTTCCACAGGGAACTTGTATTGGATTATAACTATTATTACAGGTATGCTCAACTTGCAAACAATCACTTAATGACTGTTTGAAGTTAAAACAGGATTATTTTAAATTTAGTAACACATCCTCAGGGTTATGACTGCCACACCACCTTTGCAGCAAGTTATGTGTTCACATTTTGGGCACTTTTCAACTGCCTCACATTTATGGCCAGTTGCAGTATTCCTTGATCATGTAATCACATTTTGTGACTTTTTTCCATCTTGCCCTTTGGATAAGCTGGATTCGGACTTACGACCTCATGGTTTGCTTAAAAATATGGTGACTTGCTTAACAACATCTGTAAAAATGGTTGTAAAATTGAGACCAGTCACATGGTATTTCAACTTGAGTCCACAATGATTTATGACCAAAATTCTGAGCTTAACTGTGGGCATAAGTTGAGGGTTATCTGTAATAAAACATGCCTGCTGTCAACTATTTTTGCCCAACTATCTTGGGTTGTATGTATGTATGTATGTATACATACATACACACACACACACACAAACATATATATGGGGGAACAGTGGGCTAATGCCTCCTTAAGTAACACCAGCTGCCTGCAATTAGTGCAGGTTCGCATCCCACCAGGCTCAAGGTTGACTCAGCCTTCCATCCTTCCGAGGTAGGTAAAATGAGGACCCAGATTGTTGGGGGCAATTAAGCTGACTTTGTAATAATGCCACTTGGGGTGTGTGTGAAAGCCCTAATAAGCAGGCATATACATAGAATGAAGGCTACTGCTAAGCTTGTAAGCCGCCCTGAGTCTTCGGAGAAGGGCGGGATATAAATGGAATTAAAATAAAAAAAATAATATATATATATATATATATATATATATATATATATATATATATGGACGCGGTGGCTCAGTGGGTTAGGACGCTGAGCTTGTCGATCAGAAGGTCGGCAGTTTGGCGGGTCGAATCCCGAGTGCCGCGTAACAGAGTGAGCGCCTGTTACTCGTCCCAGCTTCTGCCCACCTAGCAGTTCGAAAGCACGTAAAAATGCAAGTAGAAAAATAGGGACCACTACGGTGGGAAGGTAACAGCGTTCCGTGCGCCTTTGGCGTCTAGTCATGCCGGCCACATGACCACGGAGACGTCCTCGGACAAACTCTGGCTCTTCGGCTATGAAACGGAGATGAGCACCGGCCCCTAGAGTCGGAAACGACTAGCACGCATGTGCGGGGGAACCTTTACCTTTACCTTATATATATATATATATATATATATATATATATATATATATATATATATATATATATATATATACTGCTCAAAAAAATAAAGGGAACACTTAAACAACACAATGTACTGTATTTAATAGTAGGATGTCTTATCTTGTGTTCCCTTTATTTTTTTGAGCAGTGTGTATATATATATATATATATATATATATATATATATATATATATATATATATATATATATATATATATATATATATATATTTGTTTTCTGAGGTTTTCGCGGGTGCCTGTATGTGGATCCTTGGTTTTTCGGGTTTTTCCCCGCGTAGAACTAAAGGTGTAGGCACAACGTTTCGACGGAATCCCATCCGTCATCATCAGGCTTTAGCTTCCTTCTTCCTTCCTCCCAGAAGAAGGAAGCTAAAGCCTGATGATGACGGATGGGATTCCGTCGAAACGTTGCGCCTACACCTTTAGTTCTACGCGGGGAAAAACCCGAAAAACCAAGGATCCATATATATATATATATATATATATATATATATATATATATATATATATATATATATATATATATATATATATATATATATATATATATAATATATATATATATATATATATACATATATATATAATTCTTGCAAACCCTTTAGTTAGTTCTTATAAACATTTTAGTAAAGCAAGCAGTTGAAAAACCTAATTCTGATTCCAGTATCTTTTCTTTTCTGACATGTAGAAAAAACACAATAGTGGCAGTGAAATGGGATTTTTTTTTAAAAAAAACAAACATACAATCCAAGCATCATCTTATAAATCTGCAGTGAGTAAAGACAAAAGGAAAAAGAATACATCAAAATTTAGTTATTCATTTTTTGATCCCTTTGAGACAGTCTTGTCTTCTGGCAATTGCTTGGACTAATCCTTGCTGTTTCCTTGGCACAATTTTAGAAGTGGTTTGCCACTACCTCCTTCCAAAAGTTGAGAGTGAATGAATATCCCAAGGGCACGGAGCTGCCTTCATGCCAAAAGCAGGACTATTACTTCCAGTTTCTAGCCTGATGCATCAAGCTGGGTCTATACTAGTCTTATTGGGAAGATTAATGTGTTCGATAATATCATGTATGTTTGGCCACTATATACAGAGAATGAAACAATGTATAAGACAAACAAGATAATTTACTGAAAAAAGATGCCTCTTTTACTGAGTGTTATGAAAGAGAAAACAGATATTAAGAAACTTAGAGACTCACTAAAAAACCTTAGCAATTTATCTCTGTACACAACTGATAAAAATAATGTATAGACATACAATGCTTCCAGCATTGTTGGTTGCATAACATTTCATGTTTCATAAATGCAAGCAAAAAGGAAAGTCAGTCACAATGTGTAAGGATTATTTTTTTTAAAATGCTGCATAAATTTGAGCAGAATTATAGGAATACTAGGGACGCGGTGGCTCAGTGGGTTAGGATGCTGAGCTTGTCGATTAGAAGGTCGGCAGTTTGGCAGGTCGAATCCCAAGTGCCACGTAACAGAGTGAGCGCCTGTTACTCATCCCAGCTTCTGCCAACCTAGCAGTTCGAAAGCACGTAAAAATGCAAGTAGAAAAATAGGGACTACTATGGTGGGAAGGTAACAGTGTTCCATGCGCCTTTGGTGTCTAGTCATGCTGGCCACATGACCATGGAGATGTCCTCAGACAAGCAGATCAAACAGATTCCTGTGAAGATCAAACAGATTCCTGTCAAACCTAGCAGACAACTTTCTCTCCCAAAAAGTAGAGAAGGGAACTAGGGGATTAGCCATATTGGATTCAATTCTCACTAACAGAGATGAAATGATAGAAGGTGTCGAAGCCACAGGAACCTTGGGGGGAAGTGATCATGCAATATTGGAATTCAACATTATGCAAGCACAAACAACAGAACACAGTCAAACTAGAGCCTTGGACTTTAAGAGAGCTAATTTCAATAAACTTAGAGAGAGCTTGGGAAGGATTCCATGGATGAGAATCCTCAAGGGGAAAACAACTCAAGAAGCTTGGGAAATTTTGAAAAGTGAGATAATAAAGGCCCAGTCTAGTACAATACCAACAAAGAAGAAAAATAACAGCTCTCAAAAGAAACCAGCATGGCTGCATAAAGAACTCTCTGATAAATTGAAAGATAAAAAGGACAAGTATAAGAATTGGAAAGAGGGGCACATAACTAAGTCAGAATATCAGCAAATAGCCCGTGCCTGCAAAGATGAAGTGAGGAAAGCTAAGGCTCAAAATGAACTAAGGCTTGCGACCAAAGTCAAAAATAACAAAAAAAGCTTCTTTCAACATATAAAAAACAAGAAAAAAGTTAAGGAAATGATTGGTCCATTAGTGGGGGAAAGTGGCAAGAAGGTGACAAGCAATAGGGAGAAAGCAGAACTATTTAATTCATTTTTTGCATCTGTCTTTACACAAAGGGAAAAAACAGTCCAACCTACCCAAACCAGTGCCATAAAAAACAGAATAGAAACGCAAGTTAAGATAGGCAAGAAAATGGTGAGCACCTGTCCAGCCTAGACGAGTTCAAATCACCAGGACCAGATGGATTACACCCCAAGGTTCTCAAGGAACTGGCAGATGTGATCTCAGAACCACTGAACTATATTTTTCAAAGATCCTGGAGCACTGGGGAACTACCAGAGGACTGGAAGAGAGCTGATGTAGTTCCCATCTTCAAAAAAGGGAAAAAAATAGATCCAGGAAACTACAGACCTATCAGCCTGACCTCAATACCTGGGAAGATTCTGGAAAAGATAATCAAACAACAAATCAGCGAACACCTTGATGCAAACAAAATCATCACTAAAAGTCAACATGGGTTTGTCAAAAATAGATCATGCCAGACAAATCTTATTACATTCTTTGACCAAGTGACAAAATTAGTGGACCAGAGGAACGCTGTAGATATAATTTACTTGGACTTCAGTAAGGCATTTGATAAAGTAGATCACAACCTACTACTTGATAAGATAGAAAAATGTGGGTTAGATAGCATTACCACCAGATGGATTCGTAGCTGGCTGACAGGCCGTACTCAGCGTGTGGTCCTCAATGGAACCGCATCTACATGGAAGGAAGTGTGTAGTGGGGTGCCCCAGGGCTCTGTTCTGGGCCCAGTGCTCTTCAATATCTTCATTAATGATTTGGATGAGGGGATAGATGGGGAACTCATCAAATTTGCAGACGACACCAAGCTGGCAGGAATAGCCAATACTCCAGAAGATAGGCTCAAGATACAGAAGGATCTGGACAGACTCGAACACTGGGCACTATCTAACAAAATGAAATTCAATGGTGAAAAAAGTAAGGTTCTACATTTAGGCAGGAAAAATCAAATGCATAGGTATAGTATAGGTGGTACCTTGCTCAATAGTAGTAACTGTGAGAGGGATCTTGGAGTCTTAGTAGACAATCACTTCAATATGAGCCAGCAGTGTGCTGCAGCTGCCAAAAAAGCCAACACAGTGCTAGGCTGCATTAACAGAGGGATAGAATCAAGATCAAGTGAAGTACTAATACCACTTTACAATGCTTTGGTAAGGCCACACCTGGAATACTGCATCCAGTTTTGGTCACCACAATGTAAAAAAGATGTCGAGACTCTAGAAAGGGTACAGAGAAGAGCAACCAAGATGATTGGGGGGCTGGAGGCTAAAACATATAGGGAACGGTTGCTGGAATTGGGTATGTGTAGTTTAATGAAGAGAAGGGTGAGGGGTGACATGATAGCAGTGTTCCAATATCTCAGGGGCTACCACAAAGAAGAGGGAGTCAAGCTATTCTCCAAAGCACCTGAAAGCAGGACAAGAAGCAACGGATGGAAACTAGTCAAGGAGAGAAGCAACCTAGAACTAAGGAGAAACTTCCTGACAGTTAGAACAATTAACCGGTGGAACAACCTGCCTCCAGAGGTGGTGAATGCTCCAACACTGGAGGTTTTTAAGAAGAGACTGGACAGCCATTTGCCTGAAATGGTATAGGGTTTCCTGCCTGAGCAGGGGGTTGGACTAGATGACCTCCAAGGTCCCTTCCAACTTTATTTATTATTATTATTATTATTATTATTATTATTATTATTATTATTATTATTATTATTATTATTATTATTATTATTATTATTATTATTATTATTATGCGCTGGCTCTTCGGCTTTGAAATGGAAATGAGCACCGGCTCCTAGAGTTGGAAACGACTAGCACACATGTGTGGGGGAACCTTTACCTTTTTATAGGAATACTAAACTAAAGTTATCAGAAATATAGTCAAAAACATACAGTGCAAAATATTTATATTGGAGTGATATCTGTAATTCTAAAATATACAGTAGTAACTGGCACTTTATGTTGTACTTATATGCTTGAAAATGGATGGACCAGTTTTCTAAGAAGGATTAGTTAAATGAAAGTCTTGTTGGTTTGAAGTCCCATGATTAGCTTGTGAGTTACCCTTCCTTTTGTGGAGATCATCAAAGATAAGTTGAAAATTGCAGCTATGTTCACAGATGGCATCAACATGTCCAAGTACATCAAAGGTAAGAAAGAATTACAGAAGAATGCCACATCCAAATGTTCACAAAGCACATCCAGTAGCTATACTGAAAAAGACAAACTGAACTCAATCGGATGCAAATTAAAAGAATCCTTCCAAAAACTGATCGGAGATCATAAGTTATACCTGTGGGTTTTAGTAGCTAAAAAGAATGGAATTGTCACAATTTGTTATTTTAATGTTCCCATCAATCCACTATTATTTTGACTATGGCTGAATATATCTTAGCTAACTTCATTAGGGTACAGTTTAGCAAAATAAACCTAGCAAAACTTGATTAAAGATAGAATTAGAAGAAGATTCCGAGGTTTTCTCACCATAAAGATACACAAGGAGTTATACAAGCAAGCAAGCAACAAAACAATAAGAATAGCAACAACAAAACTCTACTTTTGATTACTCCACTCCTTGCTATTGATTACCTTGGCTAGCAATCATGTGCAAATATGATGGTAATAAATACTGTAGTTTTCTAGCTAATATATGCATTTACAATCAAATTTCTTGTTCCTGATGACAATAATCTTCAGTGTGAAACTGATTAAGGTCTGGTTAGTTTTAGACAGTAGTGGTAACCTGCTGGAGAGTTCTAATCAATTAATTAAAGTTATAGGATTTAATTGTTATTTATTTATTTATCAAATTTATTTTCCATCTATTTCAGAGTTCAGGTTAGCGTGCTTATGTTGCTGGAAAAAAATACATTACTGGAAAATGCATACCAAAAATTATATCAAATGTACCACATATACATACATATAACAACTATACACATATAAGCTGCTTTGGTGTAGAGGTTAAGGCATCAGGCTAAATATTTGGAGACCATGAATTCTAGCCCTGTCTTAAGCACAAAAGGCCCTTATGACCTTGCGTCAGTCTCCCTGTCTTAACCTTAGGAAGAACGCAAGGGCAAACTGCCTCTGAAATCTTGCAAGAAATCTGCAGGGCAGTTATCATCAGGAGTCAAAACTGACTCAAAGGACGTGTCACAGAGGGAGCAAATATTTTATCAACTCCACACTAGAGTATTTATTTTTATTTTATTTATTTTAATTCCATTTATATCCCGCCCTTCTCCGAAGACTCAGGGCAGCTTACAAGCTTAGCAGTATCTCCAGAAATTCAAAAACCTAAAAATAGAAAATGAAATTTCACATTATTCTAACTCTGACTGTTGTTTAATGATTTATCCCCTTGCTGAGACCCCTGTGCCTGGTCTGTATAGCGGATACTATCACTGTTAACAGCCTTTGCCAGATAGCAGAACTCATGAAATTACCTTTTAATCATCCAGAAGGACCTTTATTTGCATGTAGAGAAGATTACAGCAGACAAGGTGTGGTAGATGAAGAAATGGACAGTATTTCAAGGTCAAAAGACAGTAATGATCCTGCCTGTCCACATGTAAGGTGGAAGTGAAAGAACGGAGTTTAAGAAGAAGGAAGAAGTACGTCACAAACGGGAGGGGTTGGCTGAACAAATTAACATAATGTTGTAGTTCACCAAATTTACATAATGTTGTAGTTCCCCAAACAACCACATGGTGGCAGCACAATATGCACTGCATAGTGCCTTATGGTTGATGTAACAGCACACACATGACGTCACAGCACTCTTTACATCCACAGGTCTGGAACTAACAGAAGAATCTGTGGCACTACTACCCAACACACCTGACTTAGCCAAGTACACTAAGATCAAAATATTCAGAACCATGGACCCCATCAAACTCTAACTCACTATCTACTTTCAGTTTGATGGACAAATATATGAACATTTCAGAGGAATGCCCATGGATTCACTACCTCTCAGTATTCCTAATGGAAACTGTAATACAGCATATAGAAAATATAGCACTCCCAACACATTCAACCAAAAGTATGGATCTGATATGTAATTGACCCCTTTGTCATAAGCACCATGAATACCAGATAGAAGAAGACATAATGAAATCTTGTCTTGCAACAAATGGACAGAATCAACCATAATTTCAACTGGGAAACAGTGACTATTACAGATAAAGCTAAATCTAAAAATCTAGGGAATTTCTGGAAGCTTTGCATCTAGAAAAATTGACTATCAACAGACACTAGAGATAAATCATATTTAATCATAAATCATTCAAAAAGTCATATAATAATAACAATAACAACAACCACCACCAAGACAAATAGGTGGACGTGGAATGCTGCAAGTACATCAGATGGTTGAAGAAGAAAAAATGGCTTTGGAGGAATATCTGAAGGACAATGATGAAGATGCACTGAAATTAGTATATCAGGAAGATTTACTGACTACTGGAGAGACCAAACTGGCCTACAAGAAAGACCAAATGAAGAACAGAATTTGTTTTTGTTAGCTGCGAAGTCGTGTCCGACCCATCGCGACCCTATGGACAACATTCCTCCAGGCCTTCCTGTCTTCTACCATCTTCTGGAGTCCATTTAAGCTCACGCCTACTGCTTCAGTGACTCCATCCAGCCACCTCATTCTCTGTTGTCCCCTTCTTCTATTGCCCTCAATCTTTCCCAGCATTAGGCTCTTCTCCAGTGAGTCCTTCCTTCTCATTAGGTGGCCAAAGTATTTGAGTTTTAGCTTCAGGATCTGGCCTTCTAAAGAGCAGTCAGGATTGATCTCCTCTAGGACTGACCGGTTTGATCGCCTTGCAGTCCAAGGGACTCGCAGGAGTCTTCTTCAGCACCATAGTTCAAAGGCCTCAATTCTTTGGCGCTCAGCCTTTCTTATGGTCCAACTTTCACTGCCATACATTGCAACTGGGAAGACCATAGCCTTGACTATACGCACTTTTGTTGACAGGGTGATGTCTCTGCTTTTTAGTGTGCTGTCTAGATTTGCCATGGCTTTCCTCCCCAGGAGCAAGCGTCTTTTAATTTCTTGGCTACAGTCCCCATCTGCAGTGATCTTGGAGCCCAGGAAAACAAAATCTGTCACTACCTCCATTTCTTCCCCATCTATTTGCCAAGAATTGAGAGGGCCAGATGCCATGATCTTGGTTTTCTTAATGTTAAGTTTCAACCCAAGTTTTGCACTCTCCTTCTTCACCCGCAACAAGAGGCTCTTTAGTTCTTCTTCACTTTCTGCCATTAGAGTGGTATCATCTGCGTATCTTAGGTTGTTGATATTTCTTCCGGCAATCTTAATTCCAACTTTTGATTCATCTAGCCCTGCCTTTCTCATGATGTGCTCTGCATATAAGTTAAATAGGCAGGGCGACAGTATACAGCCTTGCCGGACTCCTTTCCCAATTTTGAACCAATCAGTGGTTCCGTGTCCAGTTCTCACTGTTGCTTCTTGACCCGCATATAGGTTTCTCAAGAGACAAATAAGATGGTCTGATACTCCCATCTCTTTAAGAACTTGCCACAGTTTGTTATGATGCACACAATCAAAGGCTTTAGCATAGTCAATGAAGCAGAAGTAGATGTTTTTCTGGAACTCCCTAGCTTTCTCCATGATCCAGCGTATGTTGGCAATTTGATCTCTAGTTCCTCTGCCTCTTCGAAATCCTGCCTGTACTTCTGGTAGTTCTCGATCCACATACTGCTGAAGTCTAGCTTGTAGGATTTTAAGCATGACTTTACTAGCATGTGAAATGAGTGCAATGGTGCGATAGTTTGAACATTCTTTGGCACTGCCTTTCTTTGGAATTGGAATGTAAACTGATCTTTTCCAATCCTGTGGCCACTGTTGAGTTTTCCAAATTTGCTGGCAAATTGAGTGTAGCACTTTTACTGCACTGTCTTTTAAGATTTTGAATAGCTCAGCTGGAATACTGTCACCTCCACTAGCTTTGTTGTTGCTCAGCTTTTCTAAGGCCCACTTCACCTCACATTCTAGGATGTCTGGCTCGAGGTCAGTGACCACCTCATTGTGATTATCTGGGACGTTAAGCTCATTCTTGTATAGTTCTTCTGTGTAATTTTGCCACCTCTTCTTAATCTCTTCTGCCTCTGTTAGGTCCCTGCCATTTTGGTCCTTTATCATGCCCATTTTTGCATGAAACGTTCCCTTCATCTCTCCAATTTTCTTGAAAAGATCTCTGGTCCTCCCTATTCTATTGTTTTCTTCTATTTCTTTGCACTGTTCATTTAAGAAGGCATTCTTATCTCTTCTAGCTATTCTCTGGAATTCTGCATTCAATTGGGCATATCTATGTTTTTCTCCCTTGCCTTTCGCTTCCCTCCTTTCCTCAGCTATTTGCAAAGCTTCCTCAGAGAGCCATTTTGCTTTCTTGCATTTCTTTTTCTTTGGGATGGTTTTGGTTGCTACCTGTTGTACAATGTCGCGAACCTCTGTCCATAGTTCTTCAGGCACTCTGTCTATCAGATCTAATTCCTTAAATCTATTTGTCACCTCTACTGTATATTCAACAGGGATATGATTTAATTCATACCTGAGTGGCCTAGTGCTTTTCCCTACTTTCTTCAGTTTAAGCCTAAACTTTGCAAGGAGAAGCTCATGGTCTGAGCCACAGTCAGCTCCTGGTCTTGTTTTTACCGACTGTATGGAGCTTCTCCATCTTTGGCTGCAGAGCATATAGTCAATCTGATTTCTGTGTTGACCATCTGGTGATGTCCATGTGTAGAGCCGTCTCTTGGGTTGTTGGAAAATAGTGTTTGCTATGACCATCGTATTCTCTTGACAAAATTCTATCCACCTGTGCCCTGCTTCATTTTGTACTCCAAGGCCAAACTTGCCTGTTATTCCAGTTATCTTTTGGCTTCCTACTTTAGCATTCCAATCCCCCATGATGATAAGGACATCATTTTTTGGTGTTACTTCTATAAGGTGCTGTAGGGCTTCATAGAACCGGTCAATTTCATCCTCTTCAGCACTGGTGGTTGGGGCATAGACTTGGACTACTGTGATATTGAATGGTTTGCCTTGGATTCGAACTGAGATCATTCTGTCATTTTGAGGATTGTATCCCAGTATTGCTTTTCCTACTCTTTTATTGACTATGAAGGCTACTCCATTTCTTCTGAGGGATTCTTGCCCGCAGTAGTATACCTGATGGTCATCTGAATTAAATTCACCCATTCCTGTCCATTTTAGTTCGCTGATACCTAAGATGCCGATGTTCAGTCTTGTCATCTCTTGTTTGACCACGTCCAGCTTTCCTTGATTCATGGATCTTATATTCCAGGTTCCTATGGAGAAAAAATCTTTACAGCATCGGACTTTCCTTTCACCACCAGACATATCCACAGCTGAGCGTCCTTTCGGCTTTGGCCCAGTCGCTTCATTCTTTCTGGCGCTACTAGTACTAGCCCTCTGCTCTTCCCCAGTAGCATATTGGATGCCTTCCGACCTGAGGGGCTCATCTTCCAGCGTCATATCGTTTTGCCTTTTGGTACTGTGCATAGGGTTTTCATGGCAAAGATACTGGAGTGGGTTGCCATTTCCTTCTCCAGTGGATCACGTTTTGTCAGAACTCTCAGCTATGACCTGTCCATCTTGGGTGGCCCTGCACGGCATAGCTCATAGCTTCATTGAATTACACAAGTCCCTTCGCCACGACAAGGCAGTAATCCATGAAGAACAGAATAGAGGCATGGAAAGACAAAGCACTACATGGCCAGTACATTTAAAAAAAAATAGCTGCAAAGCAGATAATAACAAGACCTGGCAATGGCTAAGATCAAGAAAGTTGAAGAAAGAGACTGAGGGACTAATTCTGGCTGCAAGCCTTAAGGACAAATGCATACAAAGTCAAAATTGAGAAGACAGCAACACACAGTAAGTGCTGCCTATGCAAAAAAGCTGAAGAAACAGTGACCACCTGGTAAGCTGCTGCAAGAAGAACGCACAGACCGACTACAAGCAGTGGCATGACAAAGTAGCAACAATGGTGCATTGGAAGATCTGCAAGAAATATCATTTGCTTGTAAGCAAGAACTGGTGGGATCATAAAATAGAGAAAGTCATTGAAAATGATAAAGTTAAACTGCTCTGGGACTTCAGAATTCAAACAGACAAGCACCTGCAACATAACACCCCGGACTTAACAATTGTTGATAAAAAAGACAAAACAATCTGGATAGTGGATGTGGCAGTGCCTGGAGACAGCAGAATAGATGAGAAAGAATTGGAGAAGATAACAAAATACAAAGACCTACAAATAGAAATAGAAAGACTGTGGCAAAGGCAGGCAAGGGTAGTACCAATAGTAATAGGCACCTTGGGTGCAATCCCAAAACAATTGGAGCACTATTTGAACAACATTGGCATTGACAAATTCACCATAAGTCAATTGCAACAGGCGGCCTTACTAGGAACTGCTTCCATCCTGTGACAATATCTATAACACCATCAAAATCCACATCTGCCTATCCCAGGTTCTTGGTAAGGACTTGATAGGTAGACAAAAATGCTAAATCCAGTCTGAACATCTGGCTGACTGTGCAATGATCAATAATAATAATAATAAAGTTGGAAGGGACCTTGGAGGTCATCTAGTCCAACCCCCTGCTAAGGCAGGAAACCCTATACCATTTCAGACAAATGGCTGTCCAGTCACTTCTTAAAAACTTCCAGTGTTGTGGTCTTTGTGGTTCTTCTATGTACTCTTTCTAGAGTCTCAACATCTTTTTTACATCGTGGTGACCAAAACTGGATGCAGTATTCCAAGTGTGGCCTTCAAGTGATCTTGATTTTATCTCTCTGTTAATACAGCCTAGCACTGTGTTAGCTTTTTTGGCAGCTGCAGCACACTCCTGGTTCATATTTAAGTGATTGTCCACTAGGACTCCAAGATCCCTCTCACTGACACTATTATTGAGCAAGGTACCACCTATACTATACCTGTGCATTTGTTTTTTCCTGCCTAAATGTAGAACCTTAAATCTTTTTCTCCATTGAATTTCATTTTGTTAGATAGCGCTCAGTGTTCAAGTCTGTCCAGATCCTCCTGTATCTTAAGCCTATCTTCTGGAGTGTTGGCTATTCCTGCCAGCTTGGTGTTGTCTGCAAATTTGATGAGTTCTCCATCTATCCCCTCATCCAAATTGTTGATGAAGATGTTGAAGAGCACTGGGCCCAGAACAGAGCCCTGGGGCACCCCACTACACATTTCCTTCCATGTAGATGCAGTTCCATTGAGGACCACACGCTGAGTATGGCTGGTCAGCCAGTTACGAATCCATCTGGTGGTGATGCTGTCTAACCCACATTTTTCTATCTTAGAAAATCAAAAAGGTATGAAGAAAACAAAAAGAACAGAACATAGCCTATCTAGCAGCATATATTCAGATAAGCAGGGATTAACATCAGACAATCAATTGTAGAAAGCAATACTCTAATCAAGGAACTACCAAAGAGACACCAAACTCCTGCCAGATAGTGGGGGGCAACATACTGTATATAGATAGTCCTCAACATATAATCACAATGGAGTTAAAAACTCCATACAACCATTTTTGTCACCTTGGTTAAATAAATTACTATAGCTGTTAAGTCAATCATGTGGCCATTAAATGAATCCAGCTTCCTCCATTGACTTTGCTTGCCAGAAACCAGCTGGGAAGGTTGCAAATGTGATCCTGGGACAGTGCAACTGTCATAAATATATGCCAGTTGCCAAGCGTCCAAATTTTGATCACATGACCATAGGAATCCTGCAACAGTAGTAAGTGTGAAAACTGGTCATAAGTTACTTTTTTTCAGTGCCATTGTAACTTTAAATGGTCACTAAATGGACGATTGTAAGTCAAGAACTACATGTATAAACAGAGAGTGAAAACCACACTCACTAGCAGTGATATTACCTAGTTGGGTAATGAAATATCTGCAAGCAAACGACCAAGCTCAGAAAGCACCAGGAATTCCACAGTTCAACTCTGAACTGCAGATATTCTCTAATATTCTAATAGAATATTAGAACTATAGGACAGAAGCATCGAGATATCAGGTTATTAAAAAAATCTGGAAAGATAAAATCAGCATACTACAATAATGAAATGAAAGCCACCATATGGAGGAGTTATTAAGAGATTTACCGTGAAAATAAAGACACTAGAGGGATGTCATATTAAACCACAGATGTTTTTTTTTATCAGATGTGAAACAATACTGGAGCTGATTCCACAAAAAGGTCACAGATTCTTGGAAAAAGGACAACATCTGGGATAGATGTAGCCTCAGTGATGACCTTCAGATTTGTCTGATCACGAAAACTAGAAGGAAATATTTCGGGAATGTACCTTCTGGAAGTTACTTCTACTATTAATTAAGGTTTCTAAAAATATCAGGATTTTCCAACTATTCAACAGTTAACCTACCAGCACAAGCACCTTTCATGAGACTGTATAAATAACAAGATTATGTTAAGTTCAGTAATGACACCTGTCCTTTCCGCTTCAATCTGAGTTGATAGGAAAATTTGCACTTACATAATTAAATTTGTTTTAATGTATTGTAACTTTCCATGAGATTAGAAACCTGATAAATCTGGCTCCTGATACAAAGGAGTTTAAGTATGTTCAGCTAAATATAATTATATTCTTAAAACAAGCTTCTCCAATCAAGCAGGATAAGATGCATTGTTTAACTATACCAAAAATGCGACCTCCATATTTATATTCTTGGCAAATGCTTAAGAAAACACAATATAGACTTTTATATTTCAACCAAATTACAGTTTATATTTTTTATGTAATTACTGTTCTACTAGTTATGAAAAATGCTGCAAAATTCAATTCAAAGTTACCTTTTGTTCAAGGAAGTTTATAAAATAGTTCAATTTTTGAACAATTTCTTCAAGTCCACTTTTATTTCAAGGGGTGAAAATATATATATATATATATATATATATATATATATATATATATATATATATATATATATATATATATATATATATATATATATATATATATATATATATATATATATATATATATCTCTTTAAAATTATCTTCCTAGATGTTACACATTAAAGAAAAGGTGATGGCACAAAAATATCTAAGTTTTGTTTGTATTTCAATTGATTAATATGAATGATTCCTATATCATGAAAATTCCACATCAAGACTCCCAATATATTGCTTGATGATATATTTTGAATGAAGAAGTATCTTTCAGAAGATTCAGTCAATCTAACATCAGTTTTACTAGGCTGTGGTCTGTGAAAGTATATAAGTTGAATATATGTTAGTTTTTAGAACAGTCTGCTATGGAATGAACTCATCTTCCTATGACTTCAGAGTCTGTATAGTTTTCTTGGCTATAATTTTTTTCCATTTTTTTAAAAATTCCATTTATATCCCGCCCTTCTCCGAAGACTCAGGGCAGCTTACAAGCTTAGCAGTAGCCTTCATTCTATGTATATGCCTGCTTATTAGGGCTTTCGCCCCCTCCCCAAGCGGCATTATTACAAAGTCAGCTTAATTGCCCCCAACAATCTGGGTCCTCATTTTACCTACCTCGGAAGGATGGAAGGCTGAGTCAACCTTGAGCCTGGTGGGACTCGAACCTGCACTAATTACAGGCAGCTGGTGTTACTTAAGGAGGCATTAGCCCACTGCTCCACCAAGGCTCTTAAGAAAACTAAACACATACACCCCGCCCAAAGGCTTTTTTACTATGAAAATTGGCTTGTTTTCTTCCAGGTTCCCAGTTTAGGGCATAGACTTGATTGTCTCCTGTTCAAGTACTAATGGCTTGGGATCCTGCTTAATTTCTTCTCCCATATAAGGTGCTAGCACCTGTTGAGAATGTTAATCTTGATTATAACTCCCTCCCTATTTAAGCTTTTTTTTCCCTGCTCCCGATCTCTGTGTATTCCTCTTCAGTGGAAAAGGAATGTCTATGTGTCTCTATAGATTTTGCTTGCTTTACGGTAGGTTTATGTTCCCGCTCAAAAAACATCTGTTACTATATTTTTATTTACAAATGTACTTATATTTACAAATTTATTTGTATTCTGTTTTATATTATGACCTACTCAGAATCAGTCTGGAATCAGCAGTGCTAAAGTCAAATGAACAACAATAATGTGAATCTGCCTAAAATATATCAGTGGGAACAAAAGGAGGTCATGGAGCATGGCGTAGAATTTTGTAACCCAAAAAACATTAAGAAACATGTTCATACATTTTTAGAGCTTTACTTATTACTCAAACAAATTTCATTATTTGCCTGGTGCTCCATGTTCAGTGAAATTATTTTGTTCACCTTTTTTCCAGCTAGGTGTCCACTGCACGTGGTTATCGTGTCAGATAAGCCATAAGAAGTGAAATGTATGGCAGCACTGTACATTTTATCCTCAGTACACAGTAGACTTGCCCAGTTTAAAAGCTCAGTCTTAGGCTGAAGGTCCTTCACCAACTTCAGTACAATGTAATAGGTTCAGTTTTATTTCTTTTCATTTTTGGTAAGGAGTTTGGACAAAATGTTGATAGCCTTCTTGATCTAATAGCAGGGCTTTTTTTCTCATAGAACGCTCAGAACGGAGTTCCGGCACCTTTTTTGGATGGAACCTTGTAGGGTAGGCAAGGAGGGTTGTATGACATGTGTGAGTTCCGGCACCTTTTTCTTTTACAAAAAAAGCATTGTCTAATAGTAATAGTAGGAGCTACTGTAGATATGAAAGTAATTGTGAAACTGTAATGTATTGGGATTTTACCTGAACTGTTCATGTGTCTGTTTGAATGCTGCTTATGGTTGCTCAATGGTGTGTCTGTATAATGGTCACTGACTAAGCCAGACTTGCTGTCTCCAAGAAGATCATTGGATGATTTGGGGCAGGAATGAGTTCCTTTATACCTATTGGCCGCCACCAACCATATAAGTAGCTGCGCAGCAGCCTCTGTTTCAGTTCTGTTCCTGTTTGCCAAAATAAAGCATGTTCCTGTTGCAACCTTCAGTCTCGCTTATTTCCTGCAAAGAACTGGCTACACAACACTGGCGACGAAGGTGGGATTGCGCTTCTTTGAAAGAGCTAAAAGTCACTAGGGTGTGAGGCCAGCACAGCGCCTGGCAGAGAGATGGTCGTCCCACATTTCAAGAGTAGAGAACTATCTCCGCGCAAACCAAGTTGCTGAAGATGGCCTGAAGGCCACAACACTCTGTGTCTGTGGGTCTGCAATGTTCGACATTGCAGAGAACTTAGTCACACCAGCACAGCTGGAGTCTGTTACTTACACAGACCTGAAGAAAAGGCTCAGCAACCATTTCCAACTGAAGTTGTCGGTGATAGCGTGGAGGCATGCCTTTGAACAATGAGTCTAACAACCCAGCGAGATGGCCACAGAGTTCATTGCAGCATTGAGACAAGCTTCGCGCCTGTGCCAATTTTCGGACTTGGAAGAAAGGCTTCAAGACTGACTTGTCTGTGGACTCAGGAGCAGAGAGCTTCAACAAAAACTTTTTGCAAAAGAGACTCTCTTGCTCCAGGAAGCCCTAAAAGAAGTCATGGTGGACAAAGCTGCTGGCGGGGCCGTGAAGGCTTTGCAGCCTGCCAAAAGTACTTCTCACAAGGAAGCCATCCACCATGAGGATGCTGAGCATTCAGAAGACATTGACTCGGACCACAAAGTCGACAAGATCCAATGGCACCATGACAAGGAACTGAAGCCCCCTTACAAGGTAGTTCCCTTCCTTCGATGTTTGGGCTGTGGCGGCTGCCACCAACCACCAGACTGACAGTTCCAGACAGCCACATGTCGGGCCTGCAGAAAATCCGGCCACATCGCAGCTGTCTGTAGAGGTCACCAGAAGGACCGCCAATTGGACGATCTGATCAGAAGAGGTGCTGTGGCCCCAGGGCAGCAGAGAGTAGGGTACTGCTCCAGTCGCTGGAGTGTCTGCCACACTGGAGCTTGCTGCCCCCTTAAGCCAAAACTTTCACTTCAAGTCAAGCTGCAAGGTGCTCCTTGCAGGATGGAACTGGACGCTGGTTCAGCTGTATCTTTCTGGTTCATGTGCAACTGCAGCAAGAGATGGGCCAAGGTTAGGTCGTCCGACATCATTCTAACTGACTTCCAGAATTCCCGAGTAGCCATCAAGGGTGAGGCCACCTTGGCCATCAAATTCAAGGGGTTTGGGGGGGCCCTAGATGTGATTGTGGTGGAGGGCCAGAGAACAAGCTTAATAGGGCTTGATTGGTTTGATGCACTGGGCATTCAAGCAACCAGGATCCACTGGACACAAGCAGCAAACTTGGCATCAGTATGCAAGGAATTTGACACAAGCCTGGGAGAGTACAAGCACCCTCTGATAGCCTTTAAGCTTGATCCTGCCATTTGCACTGAAACACAAAATTGATGCAGACCTGGACAAGCTAGTCAGTCAGGGGGTACTACAGCCCATAGATGGGGGTAAATGGGAAACTCCCATTGTCATGCCACTTAAGGCCAACAGGATTTATGCTGATTACAAGTGCACCATTAACCAGGCACTACAGCAGCATGTGTACCCAGTGCCAGTCGTTAGCCACATCTTGGCATTGCTGCAAGGGGTACTGTGTTTGCTAAGTTAGATTTGTCACAGGCCTATCAGCAGTTACCTGTGGATGAGGCCACAGTGGCCGCACAAACAATTGTGACACATAGGGGGGCTTTTAAAGTCAAATGCCTTCAATTCGGGGTTAGCGTAGCCCCAGGAATCTTCCAGGGAGTTATGGAGCGTATGCTCAAGGGCAGGGGTGTCAAACTCAATTTCATTGAGGGCCGCATCAGCATTGCGGTTGCCCTCAAGGGGCCTGGTGGGTATGGCCAGGGTGGGCGTAGCCTACTGGGTGGGTGTGGCTAGAGTGGGTGTGGCCTACTGGGTGGGCATGGCCAGCTCTACATCGTTTGCATCAAGGGTGCCTATGGGGGCCTGGGCAGGAGTGAGACAGATCTGAGGGTCTCTGGCAGAAGGAGGGTCTCTGGGCCAGGGCCAAGGCAGTGGGGACCGTTCCCTCACTGTTTCCAGGATGGCTTCGTGGGCTACATGAAACCACTTTGCGGGCTGGATCCAGCCCCCGGGCCTTGTGTTTGACATGTCTGCTCAAGGGCATTCCGGGGCTCTGCCCCTATTTTGACAATGTTCTCATCACTGGTAAGTCCACTGTGATGCTTGGAAGGAGGCTCAAAGCTGTCCTTCAATAGTTCCGCACAGCGGGACTCAAACTGAAGAGGGACAAGTGTAAAATTGGGGTCCCTTCCACTGAGTTCTTGGGATTCCATATTGATGCTGAAGGCATCTATCCTGCAGAGTCCAAGCTGTAGACAATTCAGCTGGCACCAAGCCCCAGGTCAAAAGGAGAGCTCCAGGCATTCCTGGGTCTCCTGATTTTTTACCATGCATTCCTGCCTAACAAGGCTGCAGTGGCAGACCTGCTACACAGGCTGTTAGACAAGAACACCCTGTGGAAGTGGACCAAGGTTTTAAGGCAGTAAAGTCACTACTGTCCTCAAATTCAGTGCTTACGCATTTTAATGAAACATTGCCGGTATGCATCGCATGCGACGCATCCCCTTATTGGGTGGGGGCTGTACTAAGCCATTTGTCAAGTGATGGGATAAGATCTTAAGTGGAATGTTGTCATGGATTCACACTGGGTGGCTTAAAAATAGCCCTGGACCAGAGTTCCAGAGCTATTTCACTCGTAGACATGAGCTTTCAGCTCACAAAGGTTGCATCTTATGGGGGAGCAGGGTTATTGTCCCCAGTTCATTAAGGCACTGTGTGCTTCAGTCTCTGCATGAGGGCCATCCGGGCATAGTCCGGATGAAGGCACTGGCACGGAGCTACGTTTGGTGGCCAGGGTTAGATAAGCTATCGGGGCCCAAGTACATGGGTGTTACACATGTCAACAGTACAGACTGGAAATGCCCCAGGCTCCTGTCCACCGATGGGAGGAAACTCATACACCATGGTCAAGGATTCACATTGACTTTGCTGGGCCCTTTCAGGGACAGCTGTTTTTGATAGTGGCCAACAGCCACTCTAAATGGTTGGAACTAATTCCTATATCTACTATGACTACTGCTAGGACCATCCAGGTGCTTAGAAAGCTTTTTGCCACACATGGGCTGCCGGGCGTCGTAGTCTCGGACAACGGGGCCCAGTTCACAGCAGCAGAATTTCAGGCCTTCTTGAGGACTAACCTCATAAGGCATGCAATATTGCCTCCCTTTCACCCCTCGACTAATGGCCAGGCCGAACACATGGTGCATACGACAAAAGAGTCACTCAAATGCATTGTGACCGGGGATTGGCACCATAGGCTGGCTGATTTCTTGCTTTGCCAGCACACTACACTTTGCACAACAATGGGCAAGAGCCCAGCAGAGCTTCACTGGGGTAGAAGACTAATCACGAAACTGGACAGGTTGCATCCTGACTGGGTAGCAGCAGACACCCCACGCCCAAAGGCTCCAAGGGGGTTGCAAGTGGGTGATGGGGTGTGAGCCCAGAACAATGGGCATGGGAACTTGTGGGTGCTGGGTGAAATTGTCAAAATTTCATGACCTCTTTCCCATGAGGTGGCTCTGGATGGGGGGGGTGAGTCGTTCGCCACCATATTGATCAGCTGCAGAAGCGTTTTGCAGAATGGCCACTAAGCGAGGACCTCATGGCGGGTCCGCAACTAGAGATGGGAACTGGCAGCCAAACAGAGCAGTTCACATGCTCTGCGGACTCAATCAGGCAATACAACGGGGAGGTGGTCATAAATGGACAATGTCTGGGAGTGCAACATGGGTCTCCAGATGGGGAAAGACAACCTGAACACGGCAGCAGCTTCACTGACACAGCTACCTCATTGGACTTTGGTTTGGGCTGACCTGGAATGGTCAGCCAAAGGAACTTGAGTCAATCCAACTCACATGAACCTAAGAGCCCTGGTCTACCCAGCCCAGCAGGCAAGCTGGTAGACTGGGAGTTGCCTGGATCCCCCAGGCGTTGGTGGGAAATTGATTGTGTTGGCACAAATCACATTTTTTTTTTACATAAAGCAAATTCTTGGATAAAACTGATCTCTTGCATAATGACAAATTTGCATAAAATAGGAACCTGCATATGCATGTTTACAGTCTTTTCCAGGAAATTGGGAGCCCTGATAGGTAAACATTTTTGGTCTGACTAATCTTTCCATATACAACTGTACATATCTACAGTCCTTTACAAATGCTTGTATTTCTAAAGGACTGTATATCATAAATATTAATGGAACAAAAGATAAGTCCTGAAAATAAATGTTAAGACTTTTCTTATTATCCTCCCTAGTCTTAATTCAGGTACATATTTTTCATAACCTTTTTGCCCTTCTTATTGGACTGTGAGCATGGTTCTCCTATTATTTCTTTAAATGTTCTGCTTTATTCCTGATGCAGTCAGCAGCATTTATCCTGTTCTATTTATATTTATGTGAACAAAATACCTATTTTATTTAGGTGGGTAGAGAAGCAATAAATAAATAAGTAAAACTGCCACTGAGAATACAATCCTGTTAAGCTGAAAAAACACGAAAGCTCTTTAGTACCTACTTCACAGTAAGAAAAATCAGTATTAAACAGAAGCGTGTTCTGTTTTCAGCCCAATCTCAATTTTAAATTAAAATGAAAAAATATCAGAATTAAAATTAAAATGATTGCTTCAGGATTTTGCTCTTATCTAGCAAAAGGCAATGTGTTGCAGTCCAGGCAACCTGGATTGTTTGTTGTGTTTCATCTGCGCCAGATGCTGAAAAGTGGGATGTAAATGAAAGAGGAGAGCAGTTATTTTTATCTCTTAGAATCCATATGGCATCATTTGGTCTGGAAACAAAATGGTAAGAGAAGACAAAGCAGGAAAAGAATTGTTCATGTTTAGGAGAGAATAAGTGTAGCATGTTGTGACTAAATCTTTGGGGCCATCCTGTTTAAATTTCTAGGCCATGAAATTAAGAGATGTTCCCCTCTCATGTCTTCAAAGAATCCTGATTGGTTTCTAAAAATATACAGATATTCCATAACAAACCTAACATTCACACACATTTGTTTAAAGTACAGATTGTACTTTAATGATGATAGACCAATGATAGACCAATAATAATGATAGACCGATGTCCTCTATCACAACCACTAATCCTGTGGAAAACAATGAGACAAGAAGAAAGGCAAAGCTGTTATTGGTGTATTTCATCTATACTCAGCATTTGATAGTTTTTGACCACCTCTCGTGAAAATATGAGCATTGACCCATGACAGGAGGATTTAAGGGTACGTTTATGCCCAGGTAGTCAAGTAATTGGCTAATTAACTCTCCAATTAGTTCATTACCATTTGTTTTCATTAAAACTAAAAATTAATCTTGCAGAAAACTGCCTAAGGACATCTTGCAAAATCTCGAATAGTTTCTTTTTAAGGCATTTAGCAGCAGCCAATCACTATGAGGTGTTTAAGCTCCATGCATTCTCCTTCTCTTTCATGTTCATCACCATGCTGAAAACATACTGAGCACTTTGCAAGAATGAAACTGTATTAAATAAGAATCTGAATTTGTTTTCTCACTGTACATTGGTTAATCAATTTAATTATCAATGTTGCGATGCTATATATTGTCAGTGAATATGTACATCACTGAAAGCTAATTTGGACTTTAACTTGATGAAAAATATCTACTTGTTCATCTTCATGTTATATGTATTGCAGTATTTATTATGTACTAACTTTCATTTTGGCCATAAAATCATCAAAAGCAAGTTATGAATGATTTGGAATTCATTTGCATTATAATGTAATACTCATAAGGCAGAAAAAAAGATTTGAGATTATTATTTCAACCAAAGCTTCAGTTATGGTACTGTAGTGGGAGAGAATTTTGATAACATAGAGCTTTCCCCAAAAGTGCCCAGATTAAGAGACTGCATAGCCTTGAGCTGAAGTGGGGAAGGCAGAAGAGATTCAGGGTATCTACACCCAAGAATCTCCCAGAACATATCTCTAGATAAGAAAGTTATAACTTTAGTTTAGCAAGATTTTGTCCATTACATGTAAACAAATGAAGGATTGAACTCAATTAGATCTCATTGCCTCATCTCTGAACTTGGGCCTGAGAGGTACCTTCAGTTCCTAGATAACTTCTTCAGTTTCTCAAATTCAGAGGCTAGCGTTTGAGCACTTTCATGAACAGAAGGAACTAAGTATTTTCACATACTAGACTTATTAGTATTATAGTAGAGCATTTTGAAGATCTTTACATAGGTCTAAGCCAATTTTGTGCTAGACAAAATATAATTTAAAACATTAATAAAATGAATATTTGTAATGATAGAGATGTCTGGCTGAGGCCTTGGCCTTTATTGAGAGAGAGAGAGAGAGAGAGAGAGAGAGGTTGTAAGAAGCAAGTCAATCCTGCAAAAACAGGTATCAAATCAGTCATAAAGGACTCAAATGTCTATACACCAATGCACAGAGTATGAACAGTAAGCAGGATGAACTAGAAATTCAGGTAAATGAGGGCGGATATGATATTGTTGCCATTACAGAAACATGGTGGGACAAAACCCACAAATAGAACACACAGCTAGAGGGATTTAAACTATTTAAAAGAAACAGACTAAACAAAAGAGGAGGTGGAGTTGCTCTATATATAAGAAATAACTTTATCTCTACAGAAATAGAGCACAACAATGATGAAAACTGTAAACTTGAATGTATTTGGGTCAATATAAAAGGGTTGAATAATGACATTGCCATAGGTCTATACTATAGGCTGCCCAACCAAGCAGAGGAAAGATGGACTTTTTGCTAGTCAGCTAACTAAGGTATGTAAGAAGCACATCACAACAGTAATGGGGGACTTTAATTACCCTGATATCAACTGGGAGATGAACTCTGCACCAAGTGGAAGATCAAACAGATTCCTGACAAACCTAGCAGACAACTTTCTCTCCCAAAAAGTAGAGAAGGGAACTAGGGGATTAGCCATATTGGATTTAATTCTCACTAACAGAGATGAAATGATAGAAAGTGTTGAAGCCACAGGAACCTTGGGGGAAGCGATCATGCAATATTGGAATTCAACATTCTGGATGCACAAGCAATAGAACACAGCCAAACTAGAGTCTTGAACTTTAAAAGAGCTAATTTCAATAAACTTAGAGAGACCTTAGGAAGGATTCCATGGATGAGAATCCTAAAGGGGAAAACGACTCAAGAAGCTTGGGAAATTTTGAAAAGTGAGATAATAAAGGCCCAGTCTAGTACAATACCAACAAAGAAGAAAAATAACAGCTCTCAAACGAAACCAGCACGGCTGCATAAAGAACTCTCTGATAAATTGAAAGATGAAAAGGACAAGTATAAGAAGTGGAAAGAGGGGCACATAACTAAGGCAGAATATCAGCAAATAGCCCGTGCCTGCAAAGATGAAGTGAGGGGAAGCTAAGGCTCAAAATGAACTAAGGCTTGTGACCAAAGTCAAAAATAACAAAAGAAAGCTTCTTTCAACATATAAGAAACAAGAAAAAAGTTAAGGAAATGATTGGTCCATTAGTGGGGGAAAGTGGCAAGAAGGTGACAAGCAACAGGGAGAAAGCAGAACTATTTAACTTGTTTTTTGCATCTGTCTTTACACAAAGGGAAAAAACAGTCCAACCTACCAAAACCAGTGCCATAAAAAACAGAATAGAAACACAAGTTAAGATAGACCAGAAAATGGTAAGTGAGCACCTGTCCAGCCTAGACGAGTTCAAATCACCAGGACCAGATGGATTACACCCCAAAGTTCTCAAGGAACTGGCAGACGTGATCTCAGAACCACTGAACTATATTTTTCAAAGATCCTGGAGCACTGGGGAACTACCAGAGGACTGGAAGACAGCTGATGTAGTTCCCATCTTCAAAAAAGGAAAAAAAAATAGATCCAGGACACTGCAGACCTATCAGCCTGACCTCAATACCTGGGAAGATTCTGGAAAAGATAATCAAACAACAAATTAGCGAACACCTTGATGCAAACAAAGTCATCACTAAAAGTCAACATGGGTTTGTCAAAAACAGATCATGCCAGACAAATCTTATTGCATTCTTTGACCAAGTGACAAAATTAGTGGACCAGAGGAATGCTGTAGATATAATTTACTTGGACTTCAGTAAGGCATTTGATAAAGTAGATCACAACCTACTACTTGATAAGATAAAAAAAATGTGGGTTAGATAGCATAACCACCAGATGGATTCATAGCTGGCTGACAGGCTGTACTCAGTGTGTGGTCCTCAATATTTTTATTATTATTATTATTATTATTATTATTATTATTATTATTATTATTATTATTATTATTATTATTATTATTATTATTATTATTATTATATCCTAGATAATAACTTAGTTATAGCACCTGGACAGCCATTTGCCTGAAATGGTATAGGGTTTCCTGCCTGAGCAGGGAGTTGGGCTAGATGACTTCCAAGGTCCCTTCCAACTTATTATTGTTATTGTTGTTGTTGTTGTTGTTGCTGCTGCTGCTGCTGTTCTTGTTGTGGTTATTATTATTATTATTATTATTATTATTATTATTATTATTATTATCATCATCATCATCATCATCATCATCATCATCATCATCATCATCTTAATTATACAACTGTCTGAAGAAGCAGAACCCTAAGCATGTTTACCCAAATCAGTAGAATTTATTCCCTAATACATAGGTATTATTACAGTGTACACTATATTAAATTTACAACTTGGAACAGGGTGATTAGTTTAGGACTGTCATCCTTACTTAGTAGCAAATATGCAGGCTGCATAAATGAACATACATTTAAAAAAATCCAGTTGACTACTAAGTGGCAGCAACTCAGATCTCATAGTCCTATTCTTCATGGGGGATGGTTTTGCCAAAGCAGCTAAGGGATGCAAACTCATCAGAAAAGTTTCCTTAGCCTAAAGATAGTCAAATCATTTCATCAAAACACAATATGCATTATAGAAGAGAAGTAGAGATTCATGAAAAAGATCATAGCCATTGTCTCTGAGGGCTTTGAGAATGCAATTATTGAAAATGTCAAGCAAATCTAACAACGATGATAGAACAATCATAGAAGACCTTGAGATATAAAGAAAAAAAGAGAAAAAAATATGCATTATTACTTGTACAATTAAAAAGTGGTTAGTGAATACATGGCATCTAGTCTTGATCATTTTCCCCATTAGGACTTAGGGTGGAAAAAGAATGTAATGCTTACCTAAAGAAGAAATCAAAAGAATATTATCCAAGTGGCCACGCAAAAGAGGTTTTTTAAATTTGGGAAATAATTTCCTCAGATTTAAATGATACTCCTAACTTCATCCACTTTGCTCTCAATACAGACACTCACAAAAAGCTAGCACAAAAGGGAACCATTCTATATGTATACATGAATACAAGCTTATGCATATGTATGGCTGCTGCTTCATTTGCAGAATGTTGTTTCTATCACCTGCATATGTTACATGAACAGTGGCAGATTCGGCTATTGAAGTAGAGGAAATATTCCAAACATAATTTTAGCTGCTCATTTGATTCTCCTTGCCCAAACCAAACATTTAAAGATTAACAGGTACCTGACTAGTCCTCTAATCCTCTATTGCACCCAAAGCTTTTGTTTTTAATTGTTGGTACTTTCCAAGCCTTTCTGAGCTAAATGAGCAAATAGGTTAATTTGGTATAAACTCCAGGGTTGCTGTCTGGCCCTACAGATTTTGGGACAAGGTTGGTAATAGCAGGCAAGAACAGTGAGGCAAAAAAATGATATAGTGAAAATGAGATGCAGGACAGTCACACTTTATCTGAGTAGTGGATTCTCTTTTGCACATAATTAACAGAATCAAAGGCAGTGTTTTCATTCATGGTGCTATTTGTAGTCTTGCTGAAATCTGTGGTCTTTAAAATTATAATAGTAATGCAGATTTCTGTATTGTAACGATACCATACAGCAGCAGTTTAGAACTTAGAAAGCAATTCTGAAGTGCTTTTGAGAAAGAACCAGATTGACATATTTTGCCAAGATGCAAGAGAGAACAGCAAAAGAGCAAAATGCAATGACAAATTGGGATGTTTGCACTGACTGTTCATAAGTCATTTGGATAATTTATTCAAGTTCAAAACACAGTTGGGAATCCTCTTACAAATGTTTTAAGAAATGCCTCAAGTATGTTCTTAATATGAAAAGCAAAAGTGAAGGAATTTCCAAAGTATATTTAAGTCATTCATCAAAATTAAGGTTCATGAATAGCTCATGTCAATGAGACAGGAAGTGAAAAATACCTTTAATGTGATCTCTTTTTCAAGTTGCTAAGCAAATGTACAGGAAAAAATGTAAAATTTACCTTCAGTGAATTTGAAATACAACAAAAATTCTACAGTCAGTGCCTCATTATAATTCCAAAGTATTAAGCAGTAGCAGATTTGGCCATTGACATAGAAGATATACAGTACTTCAAACAAAATTGTATCCATCAGGTATCTGAAAATAACGTGGCTCATTCTACCCTAAACTCTTTATTTCCAGAATATTGACAAAAAGTATATTGGTGAAAGAGAGGTTATGAAACCATTACCAACAAGAAACCAACTTGCCCCCATGAGTCTGACACTAATCTTATTTTGAGTGCTCTGTCTTTCACTGTAGAATAGCTGCTTCAGTGGTTTCCAATGTACTTCTGTTTCCATAGATGAAGAAAATATATTGTGAAGAATCTCTTCCCATGGACTTTTCCAGCTCAAGAAGCATAACAACATTTTCTGTCTTATTCTTATTCTCTAACACCAAACTATTATAATATCACAAGAGTTTTAAATGAACTATAGACTACCCTGAGAAAAATAAAAAGACTTTTCATAAGGGAAGAAATGTGTCTCTGTGTTTCTGTGTGAGAGAGAAAATGGAAAACTGATTTTGGAACAAATAGTTCTTTTTCTTTTGCTCTCTCTACATCTATTCCTATCACTATTGTAAATCTATCCCTATCCCTATTTCTATGCCAGGGATTCATGGCCTTTTGAGAATCTGGTGGAACCAAGACTCTTTCTCAGAAAAATGTATTTAAATACATACAGTAAAGTAGTGAAAATAAAATAGGGAGTGCTTATTATATGTTGAATACATTTATTAAAAACACAACTAAAACTGCATGATTTACAATTTATGTTTTAAAATTTTATGATTATTATGAAGTGTTGAATTTTGCAATTTATGATGAATGTATTTCATGTTGTTTATGATGGTGATTATCACTATTACTTGTATGTACCCTGAGAGCTTATGCACCAGAAACAAATTCCTTGTGTGTCCAACCATACTTGGTCAATAAAGAATTGTATCTATTCTATCTGTCTATGACTACCCTGAATTAAAAATAACATTTCCCCACCATACAAAAAAAACCACCACCACCCTTATAGGGGCCCTACAGATACTGTAAACAAGGCCTAGGAACAGAACCTTATTATTATTATTATTATTATTATTATTATTATTATTATTATTATTATTATTATTGTTGTTGTTGTTGTTGTTGTTGTTGTTGTTGTTGTTGTTGTTATATCAAAACAAGTGTAATTTTAGTGGCTTATCTTCTTCTCTTAAAGTACAACAAATGATATCTTCCTTCCCATATTTCATCTCTAATCTATAAACAAACCCTTAAAGGTTTGTGTTCAATCCAGGTCAACAAAAGTCTATTAAGTCTCTTATCAGAAATAACAATATATTTATTCTAACCTCAATCAAATAAACTAACTTTATATTCCTGCGTTAATCTTTTAACAACCTTAATCTTTAATTCCTTCAAATAATGTCCTAAAACTTGATTTCTTTCCTTTTTTTTCTTTGTGCCTTCTCATAAAATTCTTCAAAACTTGAACACGTTTCTCTTATAAATGAAACTTCTGTTAAAAAAAAAAGATTTCCAACTTTTCTTATGCTCTTCCTCTCCTTCACCAAAGATCTCTTCTTTCTTTTCAGGAATTCTATAATTTGCTAGATTAATTGAAAGGCAATGTTACAGCTTAGTTCTAAAGATGTCTTGTGAGATCAGAGAGGTGCTTAGATTTTGCTGACAATTTTTCTTTTTGTCCAGACATTCAGAGGCCCTTTAATGCTTCTATATGTGTACATATGCATGTGTGTTTTGCATGTGCTTTAATAGTAGATAAAAAATAGCAGAAAGACTGTTTTTGAATGGACTTTTTTGGTCGTTCTTTTAGTATCCAGGAAGAGAAGGGATTGATATAGATAAAGACACACACACACACACACACACACACACACACTTGGAATAGCATAGTCCTGATGTCTGAAATAAGATAAATTGCATAATTTTATTTATTTGCATAAATTATTTCTAGCAATGAAATGCTGAGTGGGAAGACACCATCCTTAGTACCACGTATAAAAACATTTTTTGTTGTTGTTATGGTAAAGTTGGTTAAATGAGCATTAAAGCTCTGAAGACACATTCGGACTGATTTTCTAATGAATTTTGCAGATCAGGTGAAATAGAAATAAAATCCAGTGTCATCCAGCAGCATTCTTTTCTAGAAAAATAAATACTACAATAGCCACATATGAGACAGTTACGAAAATTATGAACCGCTTATATGTGGACTTTAATGAGAATTTTATAAAGATGCAAGCTATAAACTCAGAAGGATATTGCAATTCTGTTTTTAAGAACCACAATTTCCACTGATTAGGTAGTAATATTCATATTTTAGCACTGTATATTAAGTGAGTCCACATTATTTTTAAGCTGCTGCAGCACTGCTCCTTCCCTCCTTCCCTTCCCATAATTGTTTTAGCAGGATAGCTTTTATTGAGAGAAAAGTTCAGGTAAGCCATGAGCAATAGAAATGTATTCCTATTCAGCCAGCAGATGTGTGTTTATCTCTCTTCTGAGTAATTCTTATGTCCTTTCATTATCTTTGTGATTAAACAACACAATGTTTAAGCCAGATTCAAAGGAAAAAAAATTCCACAAATTGCCAGTTTTACGAGCAGGAGATGCAAAGATTTGGTGTGATTGCTCACTGCATATTATTATATTATCTCATTTTCATGTACAAAAAGAAAAGGAATTATCTGCAGGCCTTATCTATCTGAAATGGGTCAGCTGGAATTACAATTAACACAAGTCCATTTTTTTTACTCTCTGATGTAATTCTATTGGCTTCTTCAGAGCTATTCCTCATGTAAATGAGAATGAGTTATGTCCATTGTAGTCCTTTATATCTGAACAGTCAAGCTCACAGCTCTGCTAAAAAGTGGGGGGGGGAAGAGAGATTTAAATGGATTATTCCATTTCTGTCCTTGGAAACATCTAGGCATTAAGTTACTCCTTGGTAAAATGAATAAATAGATAAAATAACTCTATGGCTGTTCCAATTAGTGGTGGGATGCCAATGGGACAAAACTGCAAATAGAAAATATTAGGAATTATTTTAAGTTCATTACTTTATTAAAGAAAGTGGGTTAACAAAGCCTTATGTCATGCCCATGCAGACCTATCTATGGAATTCCTCAAGGAACCCTAATTGAAAAGCAATAGTTAACAACATTTTTCTCCTTTCCTTTTTTGACAAGGAGTTCACAATGGAAGTACTTTTTCAGACACACAAGCACAATAAAGTCCCTTGCTCACTTTTATGTAGTTGTCAAAATCCCAAAACTCAAGTGGGTGGGACTTGATAATGGAAAAGCTAGATGGAATTGAAAAGCTTATTTGACAATGTGCATTGTGGGTGTTTTTTTTCTAATCTAAAGATTTTGGGGGTCAAGATTTATTTTTACTCAGCTTGCATTAACTTCACTTGGATCTTGCCTTCCTCCTAAGAGCTCAGCAGAGCATACAAAGTCTTTCTATACCCTATTATCATTATTCTGACCTCCTTACAACATTCCAGAAGTGTCACATTCACCATGGCAATTCATGTCTGGTTGGGGATTTGTATTCCCTCTCTTAGTCATATTTTCAATTGGACTTCAGTTCTCAGAATCCTTAGTCAATTTAGCTTGATGGTTGGAAAGTCTGAAAATTGAAGTTCAACATATCAGGAAAAGTGCCAGAACAGAAAAACTGTTTTGAGACTCTATTGGCACTATTTCGAATTTATGATTCTCATAATGTTCTCCCACATTAAAGTGGCTTCTTCCAAGTTCTGTCACAAGTGAAATGACTTGATTACTTATGCCAAATGAAATCCGACCCTTTGTTCTGAATGGGTAACAAGCTCATAACCACTAGGCGGCCTTATCATGCTACCCTCGACTCCATGAACTGGCAGAAAAGTATGCCAGTGAAAATTGCTTAACCCTGATCATCAAGCACTCTATCCTTTGGGAATGAGTCAGGGGAGTTTGAATGTGAAACAAGTTAAGGAAAATGATTGGTGGATTCCTCTGACTCAGATTCTCCTTCCACCAGTCATTATTTCCAGGTGCTGCCACAAGTCATTCTCCATAACGTACAATGGAACACACTTGTATAAGTATATATAAAGGATGAGGGATGAATCACCATACCGTTTGCCCAAGTGAACAGTCACAAAGATGGGGGCACTCAACACCTGTGACTTTCACTCAGGTTATTTCCAAACATAGGTTTAGTGCTCCTTTAAAAATATTTTAAACCTATGTTGAAATATAGTCTGACCCTTAGGTCCAGGTATTGAGATAAAGTGGGAAGGAGCTGGTAGATTAGATGAGTTGCAAAGAGCATTGATGTCTTCTCCTAATTTACCCTGTTACTCTGGTCTAATATCTGTGGCCATAAGTTAGGCTAGTAGTTGTAGAAAAGGAATAAGAAGTGGTAGGGAACAAGTGATAACAATTAGACACTATTCTCAACCAATGCTGCAATGGGACTAGATGTAAGCACTCATGGCCAACAGCAGTTGGAATTAGCCATTGAAATGGATAAAATGACACTGTCTCCACAGAAGTAATAAGTGCAGATGTAAAATGTACATCTATAGGAAATCCTTTGTCAACAGAAGCACATGAAAATGTTGAATATGATAAAAACCAGCAATACAGCACACAACTGGTAAATTCGAGCATTTTCTCCATTTTAAATTAACCTTATGCTCAAAAAAAGATTAGAGTTCTCACCAGAGACATTAGCTCTGCTTTTAAATATTTTAAAATTATTTTAAATGAGTGCCAAACTCATGTATTTAAAGAACTCACTTAAGACCTAAAAGAGAATATATATGGCATATTGTACATCATGAGGCTACAATCTTTCCCTTAGTTTTGCAGAACTTTTCTGCCTCTGACTGCAAAAGACTTTTTTCCTCCACTAATTCATTTTCTTTCAAATGTCTTTTGTGATGTTTTTGAGTCTACTTTATACTTGTGGCCTAAGCAGTTGGCAACACCTCGACAACCTTGGGAACTACACAGAGTCAGACCCAGTTAGTGGTTGGATAGAAGGCCAGCAAAAAAATTGCAGTGCTGCAAGCTAACCAGGGAAATTAAAAAATAACAAAAAACAGAACATCCTGCTGGAAGAACTGCAAACCACTTTTACTTTGTTGCCAAGAAAATTGCATGACACCCATGCAATCAAGAGTCAACCACAACTCCAAAAGTCTTTGTTATGCTTTATTGTTTTGGTGAGACACAAGGTTGGGGTTGCAATTTTTCCCCTGTTTTCATTCTGAAGTCTTTCTGACTCTCCAGGCACCCCAATTTGGAACAGCTCAATAGAAGGAATTCTTCATGATAACTTTCTTGGATTTTGAATGCAAGTGTGGGAAGGGAGGATGTATTGAAGAGATTTTATGGTGAAACACAGAACAGTCTGTGTTAATGTCCATCTTCCACACACACATCTCAGATACCTTATAACTATTATAAGGATAACATCTCTTTTTTTGGATCAAAATGCATTCTATTAATTGTCTCATTTGATAGAAAATAGTTTAGTTTCATTTTTTTACCCAAACTAAATAAGAATAGTAAAAATATGCACAATATGAGTATTTCATTATTAATTTTATTAGATTTATATACCGCCCTTTCCCAAAGGACTCAGGGCGGTTTACAGGGTATTTTAAAATCACACCAATACAAAATACAAAAGTTAAAAAACAATTAAAAAGATTAAATTATCCCTGAAAATAAAAACCCCAGTTAAAAATTCTCAGCCTGGGCCAGAGAGCTCAAAGAGCCAAGTCTTCAGGTCCCGGCGGAATGAACGCAGGTCAGGGGCAGTCCTGAGCTCCACGGGCAGCTGGTTCCAGAGGGCAGGTGCACCCACAGAGAAGGCCCTCCCCCTGGGTGTTATCCGCCGGCAATCTTTTACCGGCGGCACCCTGAGAAGACCCTCCCTGTGTGAGCGCACTGGACGAAGGGAACTTGATGCTGGCAGCAGGTGTTCCCTCAAATATCCCGGACCCAAGCCATTCAGGGCTTTATAGGTCACCACCAGCACCTTGAATCTCACCCGAAGGGCAACCGGAAGCCAATGCAGCTCGCGGAGTAGAGGTGTTACATGGGAGTATCGGGAAACCCCCATCACAACTCACGCGGCCGCATTCTGCACCAGTTGAAGCCTCCGAGTGGTCCTGAAGGGCAGCCCCATGTAGAGAGCATTGCAGTAGTCTAAACGGGCGGTCACGAGTGCATGAGTGACTGTGCGTAGGGCATCTCAGTCCAGGTAGGGTCGCAACTGGTGCACCAGGCGAACCTGGGCAAAAGCCCCCCTGCTCATGGCTCCTATATGATCTTCAAAATTGAGCCATGAGTCCAGGAGGACGCCCAAGTTGCAAGCCCTCACCTCACCCCCCATCGTTAAAGGTGGAATAGTTTGGTTAGCCCGAGATGCTGATATGCACAGCCACTCAGTATTGGCAGGATTGAGACGAAGCCTGTTTCTCCCCATCCAGACCTGGACCGCCTCCAGGCAATGGGACATCACAGCGAGGGCATCGCTGGGTTGGTTCGGGGTGGAGAAAAAAAGTTGGGTATCATCAGCATACTGATGATACCCCACCCCGAAACCACGAATAACCTCGCCCAGCAGCTTCATATAGATGTTGAACGGGAGGGGCGAGAGAACCGACCCCTGAGGAACTCCACAAACGAGAGGCCTCGGGGTGGATCTCTGCCCTCCCATCAACACTGACTGCGAGTGGCCCAGGAGATAGGAGGAGAACCACCATAAAACGGTGCCTCCCACTCCCAGCCCGCTGAGATGCCGCAGTAGGATACCATGGTCGATGGTATCGAAAGCCGCTGAGTGATCTAATAGGACTAGGACAGAGGAGCATCCCCTGTCCCGAGCCCACCAGAGATCATTCACCAGCGCAACCAATGCCGTCTCCGTGCTGTGCCCGGGCCTGAAACCCAATTGGTATGGGACCAGAAAATCAGTTTCCTCCAGGAACAGAGGAAGCTGATGCGCCACCACGCTCTCAACAACCTTCGACAGAAAGCGAAGGTTGGAGACTGGACGATAGTTATTTAAAACAGCTGCGTCCAGGGCAGGCTTTTTGAGGAGGAGTCTCACCACCAACTCCTTCAAGGTGGCGGGGAAGACACCTTCCTTCAAAGAAGCAGTTATTACTGCCTGGAACCAACCTCATGTCCCCTCCCGAGCCGCATAAACCAGCCAGGAGGGGCACGGATCCAACAAACAGGTGGTGGAGCTCAGCCTCCCCATGATCCTGTCCACATCATCAGGGGAAACAGGATCGAACTCAGTCCAGATAACATGCTCAAGACCGTCCGATTCCTCCATGTCAGACTCCGCCCAGTCAGAGTCCAAACCGGTCCGGATCTGAGCGATTTTGTCCGTCAGATGATGACTAAACTCCTCAACCCATCCCTGCAAGGGATCCTCCCTCACCTCCTGGTTAAGAAGGAAGCGAGTCACCCTAAACAGGGCGGCCGGGCGATTATCTGCAGACGTGATGAGGGCGGCGAAGTAATTAGCCCTCGCCGTTCTCATCGCAGCAAGATAAGACCTTATAAAGGTTCTAAACTGCAATTGGTCAGATTCGGAACGGCTGGACCTCCAACCACTCTCTAGACCCCGTCTCCGATGTTTCATCTCCCGGAGCTCCACAGAAAACCATGGAGCCCAACGGGATCTGTGCTGGGTCAGAGGTCGCAAGGGTACAACACAGTTGAGTGCCTCAGTGGTCGCCCTTTCCCAGGCATCCACCAAGGCATCAGCTGGGCTGTGAGTGAGGGCGATAGGTATAGACCCAAGTGCCATCTGGAACCGTTCAGGGTCCATTAGGCGCCTGGGGTGGAACTATCTAGTTGGTTCCGCTGCCCAGCAGCGGGGGGTGGCATAACGGAAGACCAGCCGCAGGAGATGATGGTCGGACCATGACAGGGGAGTAACAACCGGTAAACCCCCTCCCAAATCATCCAACCACTGTCCAGACAGGAACACCAGGTCGAGAGTGTGACCCCCCCACATGAGTTGGGCCTTGAATTACCTGGGTCAGGTCCATGGCCATCATGGAGGCCATGAGCTCCTGGGCTAGCTCCGATGACCCTCCCAGGGAAGGCAGGTTGAAGTCACCCAGCACTATGAGCCCTGGGAACTCCACCACCAAACCTGAGAGGGTGTCGAGCAGCTCGGGCAGAGCTGTTGCCACACAGCTGGGTGCCAGGTATGTAAGTAACAAGCTCATCTGAACCCGAGAACCACATCTCAGGAGGAGGGACTCACTCCCACCAATCTGGACAATGGTGGTCTCCCGCGGACATAAAGTCTCCCTGATATATATTATATATTATTATATTATATATATATATATATATAATCAAATGCACATGTAGGAGACACATGAATGCTACACATACAAATATGTGCAGACAATTTTTTATGGCAAGTTGGACTGGACAAATAATGTATGCAGGCTTATTTATTTCATGTAGGCTCATGGCAGCTTACAAATTTAAAATTTCCACAGGGTAGAATCAATATTAACAATAACAAAGGTATAATGAATGCATACAATAAGACACTTAAAACAAACATTAAAATATCCATTAAACTCAATACAGCAAATAGTATAATTAAAATCTACAACTTAATTAAAATCATTATCTATAATTATGTACCGTATATACTTGAGTATAAGCCGAATTTTTCAGCCCACTTTTTGGGCTGAAAAATTCCACTTCGGCTTATACTCCAGTCAACAAAAAAACTTACCGAGGACTTGTGTGCGGCCGAGGCTTTGGTGCTTCCGGGATCGCGCGCACCTCTCCCAAGCCACCGCCGTCCGGAGACCTGCCGAAGTTTGGGGAGGTTTGGGGAGGTGCGCGTGCACCTCCCCAAACCTCCCCAAACGTCGGCAGGTCTCCGGACCTCCGCGCCCTGCCTGCCTGCTTCTTTCCACAGTGGAAAGAAGCAGGCAGGCAGGGCGCGGAGGAACGGAGACCTGCCGACGTTTGGGGAGGTTTGGGCACCTCCCCAAACGTCGCCGGGTCTCCGTTCCTCCGCGCCCTGCCTGCCTGCTTCTTTCCGCTGCGGAAAGAAGCAGGCAGGCAGGGCGCGGAGGAACGGAGACCCGGCAATGTTTGGGGAGGTTTGGGTAGGCGCCCAAACCTCCCCAAACGTCGGCAGGTCTCCGTTCCTCCGCGCCCTGCCTGCCTGCTTCTTTCCGCTGTGGAAAGAAGCAGGCAGGCAGGGCGCAGAGGTCCGGAGACCTGCCGACGTTTGGGGAGGTTTGGGGAGGTGCGCGCGCACCTCCCCAAACCTCCCCAAACTTTGGCAGGTCTCCGGACGGCGGCGGCTTGGGAGAGGTGCGCGCGATCCTGGAAGCACCGAAGCAAGTCCTCGGTAAGCTCCGGGCGGTCACTTGCTTCGCGTCTCCTGAGGGAAGGGGGGGCGACTGGAGCGGGCGTGTTTCCTCGCCTGCTGGGCGCCGCGATTTGCCCGGGGAACGCGCGGGCCCCGAATGGCAGCGTGGAGCGAGGAAGCTGACAGCCAGGGCTTCCCCGAGAGCCGCGGCCACACAGGGTATTCCTGTGTATTCAGGCTTGCAAAATGGCGGATCGAGCCTCTGCTGGCGGCAGAGGCTTGCAGAACGGCGGATCGGCTTATACTCGAGTCAACAACTTTTTCCAGTTTTTGGGGGTGAAATTGGGGGTCTCGGCTTATACTCGAGTCGGCTTATACTCAAGTATATATGGTAATTATAATTATATAATACATTCCAACTCATCAATAACAGGCAACACTCCACCACAAAATCTGGCCTTTAATACTTTCTGGAATAATCAAATGGAGGCATGTCAAACTGCTAGCCTGCGGGCTGGATGCATCATGGAAAAATCGCGCCCACCCCATTGCCAGCAATGGGAAAAAAGTCGTGATACATTGCACATCATGTGATGTTGCAAGTTTGACATGCCTGATCAAGTGGGCTTGAATCTGACCTCTAATGTGATTTGCTCTTTGATCTTCATGTTTTAGAGGTCAGCAGAAATAAAGAGAATAACAGAAAGCTTTCAAATTATTTTTGAGGCACTGAGGACTGGAAATAGATTAATTGTGGAGGTGGTCTATATTTTCAGCATAGCATTAGTCCTACATGCTTTCTTGATTTATTTATGAAATGTAGATGACTGCCCATCTCGGCAATGACTTTGACTGGATAAAGTTTATTTACAATATTTATAATCTGCCCAAGTCCAAAAGAATTGCGAACAGCATTCAACACAACAAAAGAGGATTAAAACCTATTAATAAACCTTTGAATGAAAATATTTATCAAATACAGAGTCAGCCATGGCAGGACTTGAAAGAGAATAAGGAATCTGAATGATTTCAACCCCAGATCCAGCCTAGCTAATGGCCCGAGGACCTGAAATTCTCAAATCTGACTCCACAGATTTAACCATTGTTAAATAGTTCTGGTAATAAAAATTAGGTAGTATCTTAGTCTCCAACAAATAAAAATCTGCCACTACTTGCAGACTTGACCAATTGCAGCAAATGTCTAGCAACTGAATTCATAGTAAATTTATTATTTATTTTTTATTTCTCCCAAAAGTCTTATTTCAGGTGTAGATATGAATTTGAAGTATTCTATATTTTATTTATTAAATTTAGAAACCACCCATGTCCCTCAGATAATTAAAAAAACAGTTATAGATTCACACTTTAAATAATCTTAGACTTAAAGATGTTATGGCTAAAATGCTAGTCTAAATGACCAGGATGTCCCATTCCAATATTAACTATGATCACTTTCTGAAATACCCATATTAAACTGTGCTGTGTGATTGATGTAAACATCTATTTTAAGCCAGATTTGTGCTATATAACAACTTGCTTTCTGCTTTGTAGCATTAATAATATAAAGCTCATGCACACAAGCATTGATCAAAGCTTTTGAAACACAAGCTGTCACTGTAAATAGGAAATCTGCAGCTGGTTTGAATTTGAGTTAGTAGATTTGGTACTTATTTTCTGATTTCCATATTGTGATCATCTGTTGTAGGGATACTTGGCAGCTGTGGGACAAGCTGATGTAAAACAACCCATGTATATGTGCATTTAATGTAATACACAGCAACTACATTCTCCTTGTCATGAGTATAATGAAGACATAGCATAATAATGCATTTATAATATGCATCTATACTTTGCACCTATTTTTACCAAATAAGATGTCTTTGTTTGAATTAGAACATAATAAATCTAGTCTTAGCCAAACAGGTTATTGGACAACAATTTCCAGAATTTCTAAAAGGATGTTTTGAAAAAGATCTTAATGGGTGATGCAACACACTTATAAATTTGGTGTTATTGGCAGCTGTATTTTTGGCATTCTGGGATATGTCTTCACCAGGGCTTTTGTTGTCATAGAATGCTCAGAAAGGAGTTCCAGCACCTTTTTTGGATGGAACATTATAGGATAGACAAGGCAGGTTGTATGACATGTGTGAGTTCCGGCACCTTTTCCTTTAACAAAAAAAGCACTGGTCTTCACCAGTTTACATTCTCCAGTGAGTTGCCTGTTGCTGCTGTGTGTGAAATGAATTATCATACCAACCCTAGTTGTGGTTTTAGGGTTGGGAGATAGGTGTGTTTGGAATCCTGCAGCAAGACACCTGTGCTGATTCAGATAACATAAGTAACTCTTCATCTGCCCTTCCTCAGATCTTCATGACCTTCCATTTGTGTAGATTGCTCATTTCTATGCTAACTGCCCTTTTATTTCTGCCTGTGTCAATTCATCTTTCACTTGTTTGCCTGCAGTCGTGGGGTGATCACAAGACGTATATTTAAACTAGCTTTCTATGGGTACAGTGTCATAATGTAATAATAATAATAATAATAATAATAATAATAATAATAATAATAATAATAATAATAATAATAATAATAATAATAATAATAATAATAATAAGAAGAAGAAGAAGAAGAAGAAGAAGAAGAAGAAGAAGAAGAAGAAGAAGAAGAAGAAGAAGAAGAAGAAGAAGAAGAAGAAGTTGGAAGGGACCTTGGAGGTCATCTAGTCCAACCCCCTGCTCAGGCAGGAAACCCTATACCATTTCAGGCAAATGGCTGTCCAGTCTCTTCTTAAAAACTTCCAGTGTTGGAGCATTTACCACTTCTGGAGGCAGGTTGTTCCACTGGTTAATTGTTCTAACTGTCAGGAAGTTTCTCCTTAGTTCTAGGTTGCTTCTCTCCTTGACCAGTTTCCATCCATTGCTTCTTGTCCTGCTTTCAGGTGCTTTGGAGAATAGCTTGACTCCCTCTTCTTTGTGGCAGCCCCTGAGATATTGGAACACTGCTATCATGTCACCCCTCACTCTTCTCTTCGTTAAACTACACATACCCAATTCCAGCAACCGTTCCCTATATGTTTTAGCCAGTGCTTTTTTTGTAAAAGAAAAAGGTGCCGGAACTCACACATGTCATACAACCCACCTTGCCTACCCTACAAGGTTCCATCCAAAAAAGGTGCCGGAACTCCGTTCTGAGCGTTCTATGAGAAAAAAAGCCCTGGTTTTAGCCTCCAGTCCCCCAATCATCTTTGTTGCTCTTCTCTGTACCCTCTCTAGAGTCTCGACATCTTTTTTACATCGTGGTGACCAAAACTGGATGCAATATTCCAGGAGTGGCCTTACCAAAGCATTGTATTAGTACTTCACTTGATCTTGATTCTCTCCCTCTGTTAATGCAGAATGGATAAATAAAGAATATCAGTTTAGTGTACCAGTGTAAGGGTTTGGGTCCCATCCTTGAGCTCTCTTGAGGAGGGGATTATCCAGGAGTATTGTTTTTAAACAATGCAAAGTACATTACCAGTGATCTTTGCTAAAGGTTTTGGGTAATTTTGATAATGCCACACATTCAAGGAAACAATGAGCTCCTACTTACTTTGTTCTACATTTTCCCCTTTGTGCTGTGAGTGTGTGGCAGAAGAATGAGACCACAAGGGCAACATTGATGTTAATACTTTTAATTTATTTTTATTTTGTTTACATTTCTGCTCTCACCAAAAAGCTGGTAATGTTAATTACTGCTTGGACGCACTTATCACTGGTTACCTGTCCTGTAGTTTTGACCTTTAGTTTAATATAATAAGAAATGAAAGGTATGGTCTTTTCAAATGTTTGCTATCCTCATTAGGATAACATTATTTCCATAAGGAAATAATAAGCAAGATTTGGGGTGACTGCAAGGGTAATTACAAGTACAGAATGAACAGGTGCAGGGGGGACTTGTGCAACACAAATTATAGGTCATTTGTAGTTTGTGTTGTGCCATTTCTGTAGTGATAAAAGAAATGGCTGTTAATTACTAGATTATTACCATCCTTCATTCTGATAATTCCAGGCTATCAAAACAATGGGCGGAAGCACAAATCATATAATTTCTGTTCATTCAGCAACATGGCAGTACCCTGGATGTATCATTAGCTTTAGGAATGCAACAATTTTAGCTAATGAATTAAATTTACAGCTTTATAACTGGTACACAGAGATTACAAATTTGCCTTGAGATGTTAAACAGCCCTCTTCTGAGCAATTTACTGATCTGCATATTATCCCTTGAAAGCAGGATGGCTAATGTTTGGTACAGTTATTACTCTCTGACTAAAATGTATATATCTATTTATTTGCAATTTCCCTCTGCTTCTCATTTTTAAAAATATTTATTTTGCACTCATCTTTTTTTTGGATTGGCTAAGGAAAAACTTTCCATGAGAGATAAAAAGCAAAGGCAAGTTTGTTTTCAGGATTTAAACAATAAAGTTTGTTTTCAGCATTGTTTGAGCTCCAGAGATTGATCTAGTATTGTGTTTCTTAAAAAAAAAATCCAAATATTTTACACTGGTACTTTTCCATATATGTGTGTTTAATATTCATCTACATTGGTTTGGTGTTTCTAACATTGGTAACTTTAAGATATGTGAACTTCAACTCCCAGAACATATGAGCCAGCATGCTGGCTGGGAAATTCTGGTAGTTGAAGTACACATATCTTAAAGCTACTAAAATTAAGAAACATTATTTTATTGTGTTTCTAATTTTTTAGTGAAATGGTGCAGTCAGGCTATTAACAAGGATAAGGCACAAGAATCACATGATGCCACTGCTGAAAATTCTGTGCATTAGTTACCTGTTGATCACTTAACTCAGTTTAAGATACTAGTTCTTACAAATCCCTAAGCAGGTCCATCTATCTGAGGATTCACCTTTCCATAATGAACTAAGGTAAAGGTAAAGGTTCCCCCGCACACGCGTGCTAGTCATTTCCAACTCTAGGGGCCAGTGCTCATCTCCATTTCAAAGCTGAAGAGCCAGCGCTTGTCCGAGGATGTCTCTGTGGTCATGTGGCCGGCATGACGAGACACCAAAGGCGCATGGAACGCTGTTACCTTCCCACCGTAGTGGTCCCTATTTTTCTACTTGCATTTTTATGTGCTTTCAAACTGCTAGGTTGGCAGAAGCTGGGACAAGTAACAGGCACTCACTCTGTTACGCGGCACTCGGGATTCAACCCGCCAAACTGCCGACCTTCTGATCGACAAGCTCAGCGTCCTAACCCACTGAGCCACCGCGTCCCTTTAATAATGAACTAGTGTTGTACTAATGCTTCCCATTGCCAGAGGCTTATTTCTCTAGTATTTCTCTTATTTCTCTCTCCCCCAAAATGGCATCTTTTGGTCCTTTTCTCTCAGTCTTTAAAAAGCAGTAAGATTTATCTTTTATCAAGCTTTAATCCTTTATATTTCACTAATGTTAATGTTTCAATTTTGTAAGTCTTGTTTTTTGAGTTCTATGCTTGAAAACAGGGAATATATAGTTTCTCAAAATAAAATAAAGTGCACAACATTCTCACTTTGTCTGCACTGATGTTCAAAGATTTGTTTGAAAATTGTTACTGTAAACTCAGAACATTGTTGGGTCTGCAGTGTATGTTCTCAAATTATATAAATACCGAATTGCTATATAAATGAACATGGATTTGTTCATTAAAAAAATCATTCCCAAATTTACTTTAACTCCTTGAATTTAGTCACTTTCCAACCAAAGTATGTGGTCTCACATAAACATACTGTGAAAACTAATGGCTTCCTCTTAATTGAAGTAGAACTTATTTTTCAAATCAAATCAAACAGCCTTAAAGTGACATTGCTACAGAATAAATTTATTTTGCTTTCTCCATCATAGTGAATCTCAGCAATACCACAATTGTGCCAGAAGCAAATTACGTTATTGTGTCATTCGTGTGATGATGTAATGGAATGTGTGATGCCGTTTTAATGTCATTTTAGCTCTAATGGATTCCTTTGAATGGAAACTTTACTTTAATATACCTGGAGATGTGCTAAAACAATTGCTGTCAAGTTTCTGACGTATGGGCTTTTCAAGTGACTCTGAGCCATTGTTTACCTTAAAAGTCGTTTATTAGCCTAATACACTGGCAAATGCTTGCTCAAAAGAAGATGGAATCTGAAATCTCTGCCCCTTGCACAATATATTAAAACACAATTCTCCACCTTTCTAATTTTTTCATTAATCATATTCTCCAATTAATTTAAAGAATCAGTTTCCCTTCTGTTAGAAGAACTGCCAAACCTTATCTTCTTTAGAGAGAGAAATGGCCTTGAAAGTGCAATCCTACTCATTCCTCCCTCCTAACCTTAAACTAAAACAATACACGTCTTAAAGCAATACACAAGTTTAACATATGAAATAGCTACTTCTTCATCTCATGACAAGCAATAACATTCAATGTTAGCAGCATTGACAATTGCATTATGAGTATTCTATACTAGGGGTTCCCAATCTCTGGGCTGTGGCCTGTTCAGAACTGGGCCATACGACCTGCTGGCCAGCATATGTGCATGTGCAGCTTGACATTTGTGAGTGATGGGCTGGTGCACATGGGCATGTAGTTAGCTCTACTTGTGCAAGTGACATTCTGGTTCATGTAGTTAGCTCTACTTGTGCAAGTGACATTCTGGTTCCCCTCTCCTCCCCCCACCAGGCCACCAAACTGTAAAGGTTGGGGAACACTGTACTACACCATGAGTACAAGTGGGTAATGTTTTAAGGCTAGAAGAAGAATTAAGAAGTAAAACAAACTGAGTCAGTTGGATTTACTTCTACATTTTAGCATTGAAGCTTAAATTGTACAAAATAGGTGAGAAAAGATGATCAGAGTCATTGGATGAAATTTGTGGAGAAGAAAACATATTCATTTTATGTTGCTTCCTAAACTTCCACCTACTAATGTACTAAAAAAAGTATGACTAAGAGAGGTCAGAACTTCTATACTGTAGTCTCAACTGAAAATAATTTCAAAGATTTGATTGATCCCTAAAGGGTAATATTAAAATAATCTTTGTGCTCGCAATGGCATTCAGATAGACACTCAAGTCCCTGTTATTATCTCTAAAGAACAGAAGCTAGCCAGCAGGAAACCCTTTTCTTATTTTCCCTTACTGAGTTAATACCAGTACATATTAACATTAAATTGCATTATAATGATCTAGTTTTTAAGGGGGGATTTGCTGACCATGCATTGACTGCTCCATATGGGTGCAATCAATTCCATTTCCCATAAAAATAAAATGCATGCTGCTGCTTTGACATGTATATCCCCCGCATCTTTCTGCAAGAATGCAGAACTGGAATGAATTGCCTGAGTGCAATTTTCAAGAAATTCCATTCCTCTCACTTTATCTGTAGAAGCCTTCCATGAAATTTCAGTTCAGTGGTAAAGTAGAACTCTAAACATGGATTTTTCAGCTAGGCAGAATTTCTGCTACTTCTCTATTAAATTTTTTAAATGTTCATTCTGTGTACAGCTTGTGGCCACTAAGGAAAATAGTAATCAGCCATTTACTGTGAGCTAGAAAAGTATTGTGTTCTTTTTGGCTTTGCAATCCCAGAAACTGCAAAAATAGGATTCTGGATGCTTAATGCTTATAATTCCGAACAGTTGAAACAGGGCAAAACCTAAGTGTCTTAAGATCTGGATTATTTTTGATATTGAACTTGGTTTTACATATTCTGTATTGGTGCTTCTGGACTCATGGACTCTTAATATTTATCTGACAGTTATTCACCTTGACTTTGAGGAAGACAGCGTTGCCTTAAATGAAAAAAAATCTTCATGGACATCTTATTAAGTCAGTACTGACAGGAAATAAATAGAGAAAAATCCTCCCTTTGCTATTGTTTCAGCCCAGTTTTTAATATAGCTTTATTCCTTGAAAATAAGAGTTCATTTTCTCATGCATGCTGTTATGAACTGAAAAGCTGAGTCAATGGCAGAAGCTATTTTTTTATGTCTAGCATCCAAATTTAAGATGGTTGCCATCTGTTGTCTGTCAGTTGCTGCCAAGAAAACTGGAAACAGTAAACAAGTAGAGGAAGTGGCAAGGACATGGTGACAAGATGGTGGTCATGAAGAAAGGTTTCTCAAGCTCCAGCTATGAACAGTGAACTACAGTTATTAGTAAATAGCAAAAGATTCATAATATCACAACAGGACTAGGAATACTGTAGCAGGGTATCTACAGACAGGTAGATTCCAAGTATGGATTATAGCAAATTTCCAAGATGGACAGAGATTCTGAACAAATTTTCATTGGCTGAGATGGATGGTGTCTCATAAACCTCCATCCTTGATCATTTTCTCTGAATGTTATGAAGTAGGCTAATCATTATAGCCAAAAAAGGGAGAATTTTCTCTTTCTTTCTTTCTTTCTTTCTTTCTTTCTTTCTTTCTTTCTTTCTTTCTTTCTTTCTTTCTTTCTTTCTTTCTTTCTTTCTTTCTTTCTTTCTTTCTTTCTTTCTTTCTTTCTTTCTTTCTTTCTTTCTTTCTTTCTTTCTTTCTTTCTTTCTTTCTTTCTTTCTTTCTTTCTTTCTTTCTTTCTTTCTTTCTCTTTCTTTCTTTCTTTCCTTCCTTCCTTGCTTCCTTCCTTCCTTCCTTCCTTCCTTCCTTCCTTCCTTCCTTCCTTCCTTCCTTCCTTTCTTTTTACAATAATGCATTGTGTTACAGCATGGGTGTCAAACACACCGCAACACGTGATGTGACGTATCGCGACTCTTTTTGCATTGCTGGCAATGGGGTAGGCGTGGCTTCGGTATGATGAAACTGGCCTGTGGGCCAGCAGTTTGACACCCCTGTGTTATAGGGAAAGATGTAAAGGATTGAATAATTAATAGTTTACTTTTAAATCAGAGTGATCCTTACAATAATTGGTGACGGCTATCACAAAGTATCGGGTTGTAGAGATAAAGAATACTTCAAACTGATCCTTAGTGTTATTGTACACTTAGTTTCTTTTTTATCTAGCCTGACCTTGTATTCATAGTGTGAATACATGTCCCAGGATAATGTTGCAGGATCCAATCTGGTTCAGTCACCAAGACCAGAGGTTTAGTCTTCTGAGCTTTCGAACTTGTGCTAGAGCCCATCCTCTGGGAACTTCTCATAATGTTATTTGACCAACCCTAGCAACTAATTTATTTTATTAAAAATATCAGTGAGTTTTAATGCCTTATATTCATGTTTGTTTGTTCATTGGCCTATTTTGTTTTCTGTTCATAGACCCCTCAAGGCACTTAGGAACATAAAATCATTATGTAATCACAGTAAAATCCACTACATTCAGTTAAGGTTTTCAGCAGGGCTTTTTTTGTAAAACAAAAAAAAAGTGCCAGAACTCACACACGTCATACAACCCTCCTTGCCTACCCTACAAGGTTCTATCCAAAAAAGGTGCCAGAACTCTGTTCTGGTCGTACTATGACAAAAAAAGCCCTGGTTTTCAGTATTCCATATTATGGACAGCCCGCAATCTCATTGCAGCACTGGGAAACTCCTTCACAGCTGATTGACCCTGAAAATACATTCGGTTGTTGGATAAGGATGGGGTAGGTATTATTTTATTCTGTTTAGCAAGATTTTGGCAATTTCAGCAACTTCCAGTACAAGTGCAGGGGGAAAAATAGCACCTTAGCTAAGACTAGATGCTTTTCTCACAAGTAACTACATGTGACTGTATTAACTGAAATTAGGCTGTAGGGGCAGTTTTGGGGTTCTGCCAGTGTATTTCAGGCCTGAAACATCCATACCTGATCTCCTACAATTCATCACAGGGATGGTGTTGATTCTTCACAGCTATTAATCCTGGGAGATTTAAATCTCCATGACTTCAAAAATGATCTGAAATTGGTCAGGAATTTATAGTTTCCAGGACAACCAGGGGGTTGTTCCAACTGGCAGCTAGTCCAATACATATAGATTTGCACATATTCAATTTTATTTGTATCTTGGAGTAGGGTGAGAACATTGTGATAAGTCCTTTGTCATGGTCAGATATCAGATCTTTTTCTGGTCATGATGAGGCCTGTCATCACCACTGGTTCTAGAAGGTAGGGAAATGATTAAGACAATCTTCCCCTGTCATTTGATGAATTTCTTTAGTTTTTTGCAGGTACTAACCAGCAAATATGTGTGACTCCATGGCTTACCAAGGAGCTCTGGCATGTAAAATAGCTGAAATGTCATCACAAGGTGAAGCCTTGGTACAATAAACACAGGTAGGAATCCATCCATATATCTTTGTGCTCACTGTATTACCAGAATGGCATGTAGTCACATTGTTTATGGTGATCTCAGAACCATCCATAGGATCAGAATATTTCACTAAAGTGATTAAAACATCACCACATAATTTATACAAGTTTGGCTCTTTTCAGATATCTCCCCCCCCCCGTGTGTGTGTGTGTGTGTGTGTGTGTGTGTGTGTGTGTGAGAGAGAGAGAGAGAGAGAGAGAGAGAGAGAGAGAGAGAGAGAGAGAGAGAGAGAGAGAGATTTAACAGCACAAGGACAAAAGTGGCAGAACTTGCAATGTATCTGATGGTACAACATTGCTTTCATCATTTGTTCCCTGCTTCTCCCATGCTTCATATGCCTTTGGATGACTGCATTAGGGAAGGACAAATGGTCTTCCTTGAAGCTCCTGCGACATGACTACAAGAACATTTTGATGACAAAATCACTTTTAATCATTTTGACTTCACGCCAGATTAGAAAGGATGAATAAGGTAACTGAAACAATTTTCTTTTGAAGAGATTTGCAATTCTTATATCTTTATAGAATCTAGGACAGAATGGACAGCATTCTTGACAGCAAGAGCATTATTGCCTGTGAGTTGAGGAGATTGCTCCTCCCTCTCTTGAAGGAAGTGGTAATGCCCCCCCCCCATGAAAATAGTTTTGTATAAGGTGGCAGGGTTGCAGCTGCAAATGATCTTCAATGCAGGGGTTAATCTAGATTCCTTCCAGCTGGGTTTCAAACCAGGGTGTAGGATGTATAGACCTGTTTTGATCACTTTTCTGGATGCTGTCTGCTAGGCCCTTGTGTTCCTGTTGGTGACATCACTTCTAGATCATCTGCAATGGTTGAGAATATGGAACACTGTTTTGCAGTAGCACCATTCTTTCCTGAACAGTTGGTCCTAGTTGCTAATAATAAGGGATGAATAATTGAGATCCTAGGCACTCCAGTGTGGGATGTCATAGGGCTTGGCTTGCTCTTCTATATTGCTTAACAACTACATGAAACTGGTGGTGATGTCATCAATTTCTGGTTGAAGGGAGTTATATAGCTTTCTCTGGACCAGAGAGAAGATCTCATGAACACTCTTAGCAGGCAATGGGCTACTATAGCTGCAAATTTCACCACATTTTTTTCTCAAAACATCAAATTTGTAAGAATATTTTTAAAAAGAAAACAGCTTTTAAAGAAGTGATGTCTGAAAATTCATGTGCTTTCTGAAATATTTGATTTGCTCCATCTCCTATGAGGAATTATTTTTTTTCTGTAAGCCCCATTTTGATAACAATCTAGTTGTTTTCATACCACAGTATGAAAGAATAAACTTTTGAATCTAATTGTACTAGGTGTACAATTTGAATAATTTCTGGGAGGCCCCAATAGGGGCCTCCACTGAATCCTGACTATGTTAACCTAATGATGACCTAGTGTTAAAACCCAGTAGCATCCTTTAGTATAGCCACACCACAAATCAAGCCTTAGAAGGATCAGGTTTTTACAAACTGGAGATCTGCACACAATAGTAGGCTAGATACATATATAAGGTGATTTGATATCAAAAGCTTCTTATCAGGTCTTGTTGTATGACAACATATTTTAGTGCTTCCAGTTATTACAGAAAAACAGGGTTGGAAAGAACCGTGGAGTTCTTCTAGTCCAACCCCCTGCTAGGCAGGAAACCCTATAACATTTCAGACAAATGGCTGTCCAGTCTCTTCTTAAAAACTTCCAGTGTTGGAGCATTCACTTCAGAGTGTCAGGAAATTTCTAATTAGTTCTAGGTTTACTGTTATCATGCATGGCAATGCTGGATGGGGATAGTTCAAATTATAGTCCAACTTGCCTGAAAGACACTGACTGAAAGATGGCTGGTCTACCTCTGCTGCTGTTACAATATGGACAAACAACCTTCTAGAATTGCATACTCTGCACACTCGCTTAACTCCAAGTAGTTATGATTAGCATGATAAATAGATTTGTTGGGTGAAGACAACTCTAACTTCAAAGAGTTTTTGCTTCACTAGATTACAAAACTTTTTATTTTGAAGCATTTAACTGATTTTGGGTATGACTTGGCAATTAACTTTTTAATTGTTTTTGCAAGGGCATGCATGTCAATTTGCTGGCCTGTTTTACTCCCGACATGTATTTTTCTGCTTCTTTTCACTCCACAGCTTTTCTACACAAAGACTTGACATTCTCATGAATTAGACTTCTTTGCTTAGACTGGCCTCATAAACTGCCATGAAATCACACTGATAATTAGTTGCTTGCCCGTGACTGAATTTTTTTTCTGAACTTTAGTGCTTCCTTCTTACAAGAGGAGTAGATTATCTTCCAAATTAAAATGCTTGTCTGCATCACAGCATATTTACAGATTGTAAGTATAAGGATGTTTGCCTGTTGACAAGTAGAGGATGTTGCTCTTGTTGGTTATGAGATTTAATGAAAATGATGTTTTTCTTTTCTTAAAAATAGCCTTGTAGGCTTTTAGCAACAAACTATGAAACTGTGTATTTCATATTAGAATTCAGTCTTTCTCAACTCCGCTGTAGTTGTGTGGGTCTTCAGTTCCATATAATTAGAGACAGCAGGTGAAGAAAGAGTATTATAATTCTTTTACAATCCTGGGATCCTTGGTGCTCTGTAAGTTTGGATGTTTTCTTGCAGACACTTTATTACCAAACTAAATAACATCATCAGTGCTCTTTTAAGTAAAGATAGAAGGATCTGTGAGAAGATAGACAGCATGAAATAATTGCTCCTTTAGCCCCAAACAAAAGTTTGAGGAATACTTCTGGAGTATTAATTAATTAATTAATTAATTAATTGTGTATTAGTGTGGAATCCATACAGCTGGAGTATGCTGGAGAACATGCAAACCTTCAGAGATATGTTCCTATGGATGATTCATAACTGAATTTCTGAATCAAAAGAATATTGAAAGACCATGCTACCTTTCATGTAATATAATATGCTATTCTTTCTTCGAGCACAGTTATGTATAAAAAGAGTAGAACAATTTCCACAACTTGAAGGATCAAGATTTGGTTTATTGATTCTTAAAAACTTTGCCAAGGAAATAAGAGAAGCTATTCAACTACTGAAAATTAGAGTTTGATTAGAAAACATGTTTGGTTTGTTGTTAATAAAACCCATGGAGAAAATTATGTTTTTCATTATCCATTTTAATGGGTCAATAATACTGCACACTAAATTGCTTTGTTTACTTCCCAGGTGTTAAAACACTTTACTATATCTTTTAAACTTTAATTACAACCAGTGTTTCATGTATACAATTAATTAATTACTGTATTAGAACACAGTTATATTTAAAGGAATTTTCCATAACCAATGTTTACTTAGACCTTTTCCTATACTTTCAGTAGGGAAATTTATTTTTTATTTGTTCAATTTCTATAACCACTCAACTCAACCATATTTGCAGAACAGAGTTTGACACAAGTACACAGATTACAATATTCACATATTTATATAATTACGTTTATGTCATTTGCCTTTCTTTCTTCCCCATCCGTAACAGACACTCATAATTAGAGATATACAAATCTTGAGATTCCAGGGAACATGAACCCCAGTAAGCCCACAATTCCAGATACCTATCAAAGTCATTAGCAAAATATAGCTTTTAATGAGTTGAAGGGAAAAGTATTAAGCATGTGGCTGAAGAATACTCATCTTAAATGTAGGTAGCAATCAAAGTGTCATAGAATCACAGAATGTTAGGGTGAGAGAGGAACTTAGAAATTATCTAAGATTTTTTCTGTCCTTCAGTCCTTCAGTAGTGTGCAAGAACTCACTACTATGGTGTCCTTGAATGATGTTCATCCATTTTTTGAAGGATAGTTCACTAGCACCTGAAATATTTTTGTACTGTTATTCTCTAACTCCCTGTATTTTTTTAAACATCTCCAGCCCTTAGCTCAGAAATAAATAACAACAACTGTACATCCTACCTATAAACCACATAGAAAGCCAGAGTTGGATGACACTGGCCAGAACATGCATTTCCTTTGTTCTCACACATTTGTTCTGGAACATCTGAATATGGTGTCTATTTAAACATCTGTGTTTCTAAACACATGCACACATAAACTGGGACATACACAAAGTTCGGAAAGACTGACCAGTATCAGTGACTTATTATCAATATCCAGTATTCCAAAAATGCACAATACTATCACCCAATGCTGCTCATCTGTCTGAAAGAACTGCCAGTTAGAAATGTAATACAGGGGAGACAGTTTTGTGCTTTAGATGGATATTAGCTTAAAGGTCACAAAGTTTGCAGTATTTAATTCATCTTGCAGTGGTTGTTATACTACTATAGTAAATTCTGATTCTTTGTTTCCATAATATATCATATGTGGAATTAATTAGAGCAAGCTTTCTTTGAAAGAACTGGCATCTTATAAAGGGACTGAAATGAGTGCATCTTATAAAGGGCAGTCATCCCAGAGAATAATCTTTTACTGCCAAGTCTTTCTTATAAAGAAGGCTGTCAAGAGGAGTTGTTAAGATTGCCAACAAAAGGACATAATAAATAGTACTGCAGTTAATGCACCAAAATAAATCCATTTCAGGCTAAATAACTGTAACTGTGTGTTATCAGTGGGGACAGTCTTTAAAATAGAACAGGAAAAAAATTAACCAAATATCATATAGCAGTATAGCAGTTTGTGGTTAATGAGTCTGTGATGTACTCATTAAGAAAGTCTCCATAGCCTTCTTGTAGTATAATATCCAATTTATTAGCATCAGCTGACAGTCCTAGAATCATGAGCGAATAAAGGGTAATTTAAGAGTCTGGTGGAGAGGTCTGGCTTCAGATATTTGACTGGACAGGAACTCTGTTGGGTGACTGAAGACTAAGCATGTTCTGAATCTGGCCTTCCTTACAAGGTTATAGTAAGAATAAAGTTGAACACTCTGTATCAGCTGTCCTCAATCTTTAAAGCTTGGTGGCCTGGCTGTCAGAAAAGGGGAACAGGCCTGCCACTCATGCAAGTTGAGCTGTGTGCTCATGTTCCAAACAGGCCATGGCCTGGTAATTAGCCATGGCCCAGGGATTGGGGACTCCTGCTCTATAACATATTTGCATTCTTGGATTCAAAGGGGGAAGTCCAATGTCACTGACTATTGTTCTGTACCAGCCTGCTACCGGCCCTGCAGAAAAGGCAGGGACAACCCCTTTTACAAGAAGGCAAGAGGCTGGAACTAAGCCTGCCAAATTTATGGATACAAAAGCAAACAGAACAAGACACGAACCATGAAACAGGAGCTATTCAAGCGGTTGCCTTCAGCAAACCAGCCCTCCCACGCATTCCCCTTTTATACAGTTCAGGGCATGGCTTCTCTCTGCCTCCTTCCGAGGTGCCCCATTGCCTTCCTCTGTTTACTCCTGATTGACTGCCTCCTGCATCGGGCGTCCTTGAACAGGGCCAGCTGTGGGTCATCTTCATCCACGCTGTCAGGCTCACACAGCTGGGTCTTCATCATGACCAGGTGGGAGGGGCCTGGCTGAGGGCTCTCATCAGCAAGCTCTCCAACCCCCTCAGCAAGCTCTTCAACACCCCCCTCCTCCTCTGAGTCATCCGACCCAACTGCCGAACCCACAGGCTGACCCTGAATCACAACAACTATTTCATACACAAGTGAGATCCATTTAGAACTGATTGTTACAGTACAACAATTTGTAGTGTAGCTAAGTCTGGGGTTTGGGGCTGAACACAAGCACACTTGCAAAAAGAGGGCTGCAAGTGTTAAGTGATGTGGACAGCAATATATTTGTTTGCTGTAAGCTCATGGGTTACTGGGATGTGTTATTGTGATGTGTTATTGGGATGTGGAGGCACTAGGACTGATATTATTTACTGCAGCATAAGGTAAAGGTAAAGGTTCCCCCACGCATGTGTGCTAGTTGTTTCCAACTCTAGGGGCCGGTGCTCATCTCCGTTTCAAAGCTGAAGACCCAGCGCTTGTCCGAGGATGTCTCCATGGTCATGTGGCTGGCATGACTAGATGCCAAAGGCGCATGGAACACTGTTACCTTCCCACTGTAGTGGTCCCTATTTTTCTACTTGCATTTTTATGTGCTTTCGAACTGCTAGGTTGGCAGAAGCTGGGACAAGTAACAGGCGCTCACTCTGTTACGTGGCACTCAGGATTTGACCTGCCAAACTGCTGACCATCTGATCAACAAGCTCAGCGTCCTAACCCACTGAGCATAACTGCAGCATAACTTCTTTTTAATTTAGTGTACGTAGTCATCTTTCTTTGTGAATTAAAGAAGCAAATGTTGAAAGGGTTGTAAAAATGGTTGTTGAGGCTAAAACAGAGAAGGTTGAAAAGAAAGCTGTTTCTTTCACCCATCTCATGTCCTGCCTCTGGTTTCTGTTTTTCCTTAAGTCTGTAAGTGCTCGATAATTATTTTCTGGAAGACATGTGAAATTCTGTCTTTTGGTGCCATGGGATTATCTGAATCCATTTCAGGAATGAGGATGAATGTCTGAGAATAATTTTGCAGGATCCAATCTGGGTCAGTCACCAGGATCAGAGGTTCAGTCTATCGAACTTTCAGACTCATACCAGAGACCATTCTCAGGGAATTTCTCTCTAGGATAGAGAAATCATACACATCAAAGGACACATTTTTCTAGAGAGAAATTCCCTGATGATGGACTCCAGCACAAGTCTGAAAGCTTGGAAAAGTAAATCTCTGGTCCGGGTGACCCACCCAGATTGGATCCTGAATCATTCATTGTTTTGATTATTGGGGACTCATAAGTGAATTTATTCTTTTCTGAAAGTCTGCTCCAAGTAATTGGATAAAAATGCTACAGCATTATTGCACATTATTGCATATATAATATTTTGCTGTAATACCGATAATTATGTTTAAGGATCAAAATCCACTTAAATGAGCAGGAGTCATTGCTGTCATCATTGGAAGTGGAAAGTTCCACTTGTTGCTTTTTAATGTGTTGGCTTTTCCTCGGAAGTGTAATGTTCAGTTGGAAGCTATATAAATTGAATGAATGACTGAAGATATACATTCATTGAGAATTCTTCCCAGACTAAGATTTCGCTTTAAGTTGATTCAGGTTTCCTCTCATTACCTGTGCCTTTTTGTACCAAGTTCTTAGAAGTGTCCCACTTCTAAAACATTTGATTTTTAAACATCAGCAATAAAGGAAGACAAAGGAAACAATGTAACAATACAATACATAACCAAATAGCACTATAAGCAAAATTATTTTGAGAGCTGAAAGATATTTCTTACCCCATGCATAGATGATGATTTTGAAGTGATAATTTGAAACTTGATATCAGGGATCTCACTATAGATGCGGAAAAAAAGGAACAATTCCCCATCAATATTTCAGAATCTTTTCTTTTGAAGGTTAACTTATATTAATTCCACAATGGATTCTGGTTATATTATCAATTCCATGCTATTTATAGTCATAAATTTATATATTCATTGTCTGTCATTAAAGGATAAGGTTATCCTTTAATTTAACATTCAGAGTGGTCTATGGAGAGAGATCAGAAATGAAACAAGTAAAATGTGAGGTAATAAGAAAAAAAGAAAAAGCAATCCACTGAACCAAATTGGAATAGAGATCATTCATAGACATATTAATCATCAGACTATGTCCATGTTGACATTCCTTTTCGACAGAATTCTTTCATCTTGTCCTCAAAAACATAGTGAAGTTCAAACATCTGTACTGTACTGTATACTGTTTATAGTGATTCATGCATCTTAAATTTAAGCCAACCAGTATTTCCATTACAGTCAAGTTTATTTTGTAAAAGCTGCTGTTTACTTTAAATGGCTTACTGCTAGTGTAAAAACACTGAATTAAAGGCTCTGTTTGACGGTATTCATTCGAATATTTTGGACAATACAGAAAGAGACTTAATGGGTCACAGCAAACATTCATGTAGTTAGCATCCATTCGTGGCTAGCACACTACACTTAAAAGGTAAAGGTAAAGGTTCCCCTGCACATGCGTGCTAGTCGTTTCCGACTCTAGGGGCTGGTGCTCATCTCCGTTTCAAAGCCAAAGAGCCAGTGCTTGTCCGAGGACCTCTCCATGGTCATGTGGCTGGCATGACTAGACGCCAAAGGCGCATGGAACGCTGTTACCTTCCCACCGTAGTGGTCCCTATTTTTCTACTTGCATTTTTACGTGCTTTCAAACTGCTAGGTTGGCAGAAGCTGGGACGAGTAACAGGCGCTCACTCTGTTACGTGGCACTTGGGATTCGACCCGCCAAACTGCTGACCTTCTGATCGACAAGCTCAGCGTCCTAATCCACTGAGCCACCGTGTCCCTACACTACACTTATTCTCAGTCAATTAGCATTTTCTATCTGGGGTGCTGCTATTTTTGAAAGTGGAGTTTCATTGAAGCCTCGTAACTAATATTTCTTGATATGTGTAGTAAACCTATAATGTGCTTAATACTCTTTTAAAGCAAATTTTACAAATTGTAACACATTTACTGTATTAATGAAGTGATTTATAATCTCTCCTGAGTTTGTGGTTATCAATTTTACTAGGTAATTAAAAGTCATACTATAAAGAAAAAGGTAAAAAAAAAATGATCTTTTATTTATTTTTCTTGCTTTGTACATACATTTATACATCTCTTTCACATCATCTTCCCCTCGCATATTTCACAGTTCATTTGAATATATGCTATTACTTTATCTCTTTCAAGTACTATAGTTCAGGATAGATTTGTAAGCAGGATTATTAATATTGTTGAAAATAATAAGAATACTTCATTAGATTTTATATTGTCTTTATTTTAATGGCCATTTTAAAAAAATATTTAAATAAAACAATGTTTACTTTTTTATATGATCACATTTTTTCAAGCTTTTTTTTGCTATTTCTATACTTTCAAACTGTGAGCAAAATGGATGTCATTCTCTGGAAACCATAATTTAATCAATATTTACTTTTCATCAGCCATGGTTCAGGAGAGAAGAACTAGAAATGTATTCATCAAATAAATTATAAGAAAATAGAAGCATGTCTGAAGTATTAATGTGAAAGTACAAAGGAGCCTTTCTCTATTTCTAACTAAAAAAATGTTCAAATATTTTTATAATGTTTGTATTGATCATAAGGAACATTTAGTCTTCAGTGCTGACTAGTAGTTGTTACACTAGAAGACTGCCCTAAATAAACATGAATGTACATATTATTCCATAGAATAAATGTGGGTCACAGGGAGATCTGGGCTTATCTTGTCACAGCAACATCATTTCTATCAATTTTGCAAGCTGGAGTAAAAAAAACACACATATTTACCCTCTAGCCTGAAAATTCATAGTTATAATATTAGTTGTGGCAGATGTAAGGGATGAAGGGAGAAATGAAAAGATATTGACAGTGGCATAAAGCTGGGAGCAGTAGAACAAATGGGTACAGGAGTCGAAGAGAATGGGACAAGAGAAATATCTTCCAGGCTTCATTGGAGCATATGAAACCAAAATCAAGACAGGATAAGTAAGCTTACACTTATAAGATGGAAGTATTACTTCTCTTCTCTCCTTCACATTACAACCCCCACTACATACCTCAAATTTATTTTGGAAGATCCCTGACACTCTGGACTGAATGTGACGAGTTTCTGAAAAAGTGCAGAGGAAAAACCTTTTACTAGTTTGGGCAATATTTCAGGGGTTGGAGCTTAAAACCTGACTTTGGCTGTGCTCATGTAACATGCTCAATCTCATAGGTATTGTCATGGAGCACAAAGTATAAAGCATGCATTACTATATCTGGATGCAAACTGGGCCTTTTGTACTTCTTTTATCTTCTGGTATCAGACACAAGAATGTAAGCAACCTTTGTGTCATGACTTCATGACACACACTTCCTCATACTGTTGAAACCCCCTCATAGCTGCAGACCCTGATGCATTACATCTTAGCTTAGTGTATTGTGTAATTAGGTGTAATGACATGTTCAGACTCTGAGAAAAACTACAATTCTATTACCTGGACATTCCTCATGCATCAGTTAAGAGAGTTGCTTTTTCTAATCTTATCCTGTTCACTTTCAGTAAATTGTGTTAAAAAGAAACTTTGGCAGAATCTTGCTTTCTGTTGAAATGGGCTGCAAAATGTTTGGAGATATGGTCTCTGATTAGTTTATGATTCAGTGTGTCATGTGATAAGAAAAATCTGGGTTACTTCAGCAATTATTAAAAAGTAATTGGAGATACACAACTTAGGGAGAAATAAGCAATAGATATTTTGGAATAAGTTTCATTCATTTCAATGGAATATTTTTCTTGGGAATTTGTGATAAACCTTTGCAGAAATATAACTGGCAAATCAATTTAATCTGTACAGATGTTTCTAGCTAGTCACAATCACTTTCAGCTAATTGAAAATAGTCTGTGATTGTGTGTCTAATAACTTAAAGGGCTTTGACTTCTTTAGGAAGGAGGTTGGAACAAATTTCTTCCATCTGTTACACAGTGAGAATCTTCTTTTTTGAGCATCGTTACGCTGCTGGAGCAAGAATTCTTGTTACAGTTCATAGACAAGGTTGGCAGGAGGGTCAAGGAATTATAACTGTTTATGCTGGTTGCCTATATGGTGGCAAAAGGTTGTCCTAGCACTTGCAAAAGATTGTTGCATTCTCTCACACAGGGTCTCTGCAGATGTACCATCACAGCATGGTACACCAAAGAATTAGGGAACATGTCATGGTATTTTATGGACAAAACCAGCCAAGTTCTTAAGAAGATGTGTTGGATAGAGATACAAAGCCATGAAGTAATTTAAGATTTTATATTGTATTTTATCTGTCTTAATGGAATTTTTGTCTGCTAATACCAAAGTGCAGTAAATTGGCCAACTTTTCCCAATAACCAATAGGCTAGATTTTGATACAAATCAATCAATAAATTCAAATTTAGCCCAGTATTTCTTAATATAAGTACTGATGTAATTTCTCTAGATCTTAGTTTAAAATAATTCTCATAATCTGATCTTAGATCATAGGAATTCCAGGAATTAAATTGGAAGCTTACACTTGAGAAGCCCTTCCTTCCTTCCTTCCTTCCTTCCTTCCTTCCTTCCTTCCTTCCTTCCTTCCTTCCTTCCTTCCTTCCTTCCTTCCTTCCTTCCTTCCTCCCTCCCTCCCTCCCTCCCTCCCCAGAAAATAATTGCAACCAGTGCAAATTTTTAACAGTGAAATGTGTTAGTATTGTGTGTGTCTGTGGACAAGTGGCTGCTGCATTTGTTACAGATTGAGGCCTCTGTACACTTTATAAGGATAGTTCCACCTCTCTCTCATTGAGACAGTCAAATTGAGAAACAATTGAAATATTGGTGACTTGTCTAAACAGATCAATAATGTTCACAGCTGTTTTACAGGATTCAATTGTGTAAACACACTTCTTGCCACTCTCATCATCTGGGAATCCTAGCATGCCTGGGGGTTAGTAGAATATTCCTAAATTAAAGAGATGCTTTTTTTGGAGGGGAGGAGGGAAAGGGTGCAGTTTTATCCAAAGCTGGCTGAATCCCAACTGTAGACTCAGTTTCTTATTGACAACCAGCACCTCCAAGCAGCACTGAATGCAATTTTAGCTTTCAGCTACACTCTACCAGTCCCACTTCACCAGCAGGCATCTCAGTTGCTCCCTCATCCTTTCCTTATCACTCTCTGCCATTAAGATATTTCAGATTTCAGCCTCAGTTCCAAACCAGCAAATTGTCACTGCCCCCACTCTCTAGGCTTTGTCGCCCACTTATTGGCTGCGAGGGCCAGAGGAAGGAAGCTTGGATATAGTCCTCCCACCTATTTTTGTGTCATGTAACCTACAGGTTCCTCAGAAATGTAGTTGGTGATCCTGAAATGGTCCCATTTTTGTCAAGTTTCAGCCCCACAGGAGTCTTATGTCACAGATTTTGGATGTGTTCTGTAAATTAATTCATCTGATGTTCTTTGGTTCAAAAATGACGAACCATTTCATCCAATGAAGGTTACAAACAAACAGCTTTGAGAATTTTAGTACTATATAGATTTATGTATCAATCATCCATTTATTTTGATGAAACATTGGTGGCACAGTATTTTTTTATTATGATTTGTTTTGTACAACAGACCAAGAAAAGACATTTATTAGGTTCTGGCATAGCATAATTTATAAATATATTCATATATTTTTATTATGAAAATTAAACATTGCACCTGTATGCAAGTTTTAAATAATTCTGTAAGACTTCAAATATACATTTCCAATATATATTTTGTTTGGAAAAGAGACAGTTTCAGCAGGCTGTTAGATCCTGGCTGGAACAAAAAAGATTACATCATTTTTAATTAGAAGTTTTGTGCATAAAGGTGGAAAGATCCAACACATAATTAATTCTGTAGTTCTTTCAAGTTATCTAATCATTTTTCAAGATTCATTTGACCTTGGTTATATTCTCAGTTGCATTGTTTGTTTTAATTTGAACATTAGTACTTTGATCTTTTCTTGGCACTGGAATTCTAGGCATCAAGAGCTTAAAAATCATAATAAACTTACACGCTCCTTTAGCACTGAAATGATATAGTGCAATCGGGGGAGAAGATATATTTACTCTAAAGTAGTTTTGTGTCTTTTACAAATTTGGGACTCAAGTTTGAAAGGTCCTCAAGTGTTTTTTTATTAGTCATATTTGGAAATGCTAAGGATTTTGGATTTTTGCATGAAAAATATGTGCTTTAACACTAAAGCATGGGTATCACTCATATAGCCCAAAAGTGTGATCAGGCTATATCATGATCAGGCTATAGTTTAAATCAGGTATGACACCATGATGTCTTCAGTATTTTTTTAAATCCCAATCTAGATGGCCAGTGGAATGAAAATGCAGTTCAAAACATCTATAGAAGCCCTGATTCCTACTCCAGTTTAAATTATTCAGGTTTCATCATTTATGGATACAACTTTGAAACATTTTTAATTTCAGGCAGGGGAAAATGAATTATGGCAGTTGCCTACTTACTGTATAATGCAAGGTTGCCTGCCAAATAATAAAACAAGAATTATTTAAATACATAGCAAGTGTTAAAGGAAAAGATAGAGTTGCTTATATACAATAGGGTAAAATTCATTCCTGTAAAAAAAAATGCAGTTTTTTAAAACAAATTCTGGATTAGATCTAGAATAGATAGAACTTTTTTAGTTATAAAAAAGTACAGCCCCAAACCTATTGAATATATCAAAAACATTTTAGCAGAAATTAATCAAGTTTCTCATCTATGTCTTCCAACTAATTTTCTGTTGGAAGCAAATTACATTGCATTTCAGATTAAGCTATTTTTAGTGATTGTTGATGTTCCTGCATTGACACATGGATATAAAATGAAATGAGTATAAAAATAGATGTTTTATTTAACTAACGCTATATGAGTAAGGAAAAAAAACTTGTTAATATGGCAAGTACACACACACATGCACACAAAGACTTTTCTACTAAATCAATCACAGCTAGACAGTCAATATCCTCACTGCTGGTATATATAAGTAATAATACATTTTCTCAGAATATCATGTCAATGAAAATATAAAATTGATAATTCTTTAACAGCTGAATTTATCAGATTGCAAAATCACTATAGAACTGGGTACCCAGGAGTAGGACAACACAAAATGATGTCTATATTTTTTTGCAAGCTTACAGTGGTATACAAAAGATGCACTGCTATAAAATTTAACTCTGTAAAGTGCAATTCAGTCTTCATCATCTGACATCTTTATTTATATTGTTATCATTATTGGCCATGGACATTGAAATGCAAGTAGTCACTCATGCAGTTACTGTACATATGTGATTTTTATTTGCAAGTACAGCAGTATTTTTTCCCTTAAAATGGATGCTGAATTTAATAATAATAATAATAATAATAATAATAATAATAATAATAATAATAATAATAATAATAACAACAACAACAACAACATGAAGAAGAAGAAGAAGAAGAAGAAGAAGAAGAAGAAGAAGAAGAAGAAGAAGAAGAAGAAGAAGAAGAAGAAGAAGAAGAAGAAGAAGAAGAAGTGCCTTGGGTGCAATCCCAAAACAACTGGAGCACCACTTGAACACCATTGGCACTGACAAATTTGCCATTAGTCAATTGCAAAAGGCAGCATCACTAGGAACTGCTTCCATCCTGCAACGCTATCTGTAATACCATCAAACATCCACATCTGCTTATCCCAGGTCCTTGGTAAGGACTTGATAGATAGACAGAAATGTCAAATCCAGTCTGAACATCTGGCTGACTGTGCGATGATCAAATAATAATAATAGTAATAGTAATAATAATAATAATAATAATAATAATAATAATAATAATAATAATAATAATAATAATAATAATAATGTAAAGGTAAAGGTTCCCCTGCACATGCGTGCTAGTCATTTCCAACTCTAGGGGCCGGTGCTCATCTGCGTTTCAAAGCTGAAGAGCCAGCGCTTGTCCGAGCACGCCTCCGTGGTCATGTGGCTGGCATGACTAGACGCCAATGGCTCACGGAATGCTGTTACCTTCCCACTGTAATGGTCCCTATTTTTCTACTTGCATTTTATGTGCTTTCGAACTGCTAGGTTGGCAGAAGCTGGGACAAGTAACAGGCGCTCACTCTGTTATGCGGCACTCGAGATTCGACTCGCCAAACTGCCAACTTTCTGATCAACAAGCTCAGCATCCTAACCCACTGAGCCACCGCATCCCTCCTAATAATAATAATAATGGGTCCTAATAGACTAAAATGTACAATAGCACAAGTGTTTTATTTTCCTTGAAATACAATTCACAATTTTTTGTATGTTCTGGTCATACAGAACATACAAATCAAGTCCTTTGCTCCTTTGATTTTTGATTTTCATCTCAATATAATCTATGTTTGCTGATGATGAACAGCTAAATGCTGGCAAATAGAACAATCTGTTTGCTTTTTTAAAAATGAAATTCATACCTAGCAGCTCTATTTGACAGAGGTACATTCAATCCATTCAAAGAAGAACTAGCTTTCCTTTATTGTTCAACTAGCAGTTAATTATTACCTTCAGCTTGAACTTTCCATCCATAATTAAACATGAAATTTATTTAAATGCTTCATAGTTTGTGCTGGGTTTGGTGATGCTGTTTAACTGTGAAAGTAAGGTTCATTAATATTATAATAAAGAACAATATTACTCATCCTCATTACTATTTTATCTAACTTGCTAACAACAATATATTTCACCAGCATTTACTATTGAATATAAAAATACTGTATAAGAACCAAACGTCTACTAAAAATCAGTGCTGCTCTCTATAGTTTCCCAATTGCATCTTGAATTTGACACCAATAAGACACAATAACATGTAGAAAAAACATAAATGCTAATCCTTTAGGAAATCAACTATGCCAATCCAGAGTCTTTATTGTCTTTTTACATGAAGTTTTAAAAAAATAATTATATATAAGAAAGACAAGAATAGAAGTTCAACCACTAATCAACTAATGCCAGCTAGAGAAGTCATTTAAAACTTTTCTATTTCTATTCTAACTTTCTATCTTCCTATATTCCTCTTCCTATCTCCACTCATAGAAATGGAAGCTCTTTTTGTTTCTTTGATTATCTTGTTAAGGACTTCCTCTTCCAGAGCTTTTCTCTCAACTTTGCCTGTGACAGACGTTATCTCTTACTGTAATTATCTGGACAAATTATTCCCCCCACCTCTGCTAAAGACTCCCATCACCTTTAAAGTCCAATCCAATGGATGCTAAAGTCAGCCATTGGGTACTCAGGTGGCTGGGATGGGAGTATTACAGGGCACACAAGCTGCACACCTTCTCTGCTCCTTCCTACAAGTGTCTATGTACTAGTGATTCAAATATTCCAGTCTATTCCTCCTATGTTGAGTACAAAATATGTACTACCTCTGATTCTTCTCTCCCCTTCCCAGCCCAACCTAAGTGGGGTGATGGTAGGGTGGTAGGACTTAAGGGGTAAAGGGAGTGTCCCAGAATCAGGACTGAATTAATACTCAGCAGTTCAACCTCTTAGAGAAAACAGGAGGTATCTTGGACAGGAAACATTTGACAAGGGTTTGGATGGTAGCAACAAATGGCCTGAAATGAGCTACCTGCACAAAAAATGAGCTAATTTATATGTGGATTCACCCCAGGTGGCATTCAAACAGATGGATAAATTCAGTTGAAATGGCAATGATTGTATGGGTGAAAAACCTAAAAGAGACCGATCATCGTGGAGAGAAATCTACCTATGTGGTTTTTCAATGTTGATTACAATGAATTGATGGCACATAATCAAATCGATCAGACACAATTGAATATTTAAATATTTTTGTTGCTTGTACTTTACAATGAAGATGTTCTCAAGTTGCATTTGCTCTCTTTCGTTATCTAATTATAGATGATGGGCAGAGGACAAATGGGGCTTAATGTCCAAAACCGAAACAACACGTTCCAAAAATACACCATGATTTGGTGTGCCGTAGTTCAAGAAAATGTTCTGAATGAACAGATAAAATATTTCAAAAGTAATAGGAGAGACCACATAGATAAATGAGTCATGTTAGAGCCATGAAGTTACATAGAAGGATATTGGTCATTTTAAATACTGCTATTTGACTGCTGTGACAAAACCGTACAAATCTTTTTCCAGTGAAAGAGGAATGTACAGCTGTTTGTTCTCCCTGTTCCCAGGAAAAGGGAGAAGGGAAAGCAAGGGGTTTTCCTAGTGATTATGTATCTGACTTCACACATATGGATCCTGCTGTTTTGGTGTGTATGGATTTGATCAGTTAAACAAAAATCTCCCTTTCAGCTCAGAAGTTTCATAGAGCAGGGTATGTTTCAGTGAGATTGAATGGAATTTTGAGGGCAGTCATAGGTTTATGTGATAAAACATCAGCTTGCTAGTTCTGTGAATGTAAAAAAAAATTGAAACTTTAAATGAAGCCCCCCTCCCTCTGACCTGGTTCTGTGTGTGAACTTGGGAGAAGTTTGTAAATATTCAAAATTTTCCAAATTCATGTGGTCATTTAGGGTGCTAAAATATTCTGCCTCTTTGAGGAGATGTGTGTATGCTGAAACACTTCCTTGATGGCTAAAAGCTCCTTTTAAAATCAGTTTCTTTTTGTTGGTAGGCATTGCCTGGAGAAGGACATATGGGGAAGAAGGCTGTCTTCAAATCTTGTCTCTAAAAAAAGAGACGGGCTAGAACCTGGTTCAGAATGATTGCTTCTGTGCTTATGAGGTGTTTTTTTTTTCTGCTCAAGAATAAAAATTGCTTTGACCATGAATAGTCCTATGGTTTGAGGAGACACATGGTCAGTGCCTTCCCATATAATGCAGATGAAATAGGTTGGATAGTGTTTGAGAAATTATGGTCAGGATTGGGTGGCAATGACTATGTACTAGCTTAGCTTCCTCTTCCCCTTCACATTTCAGTAAAAGTATCCACTAACCTTACAGCATTTACCCATAGGTGTACAGGCAACTATGTAGTTACTTACTAACATAATCTATTGACTAGACCAGGGGTCAGCAACCTGAAACAGTGAAAGAGCCACTCGGAACCGGTTCCCTCAGAAAAGGAAAAACTGGGAGCCGCAAAAAAATGTGTGCGCATGCGCGTACATGTGCGCATGTGCAGAACAGGGTTTGGCTGAAGAGTGGAGCCAAGGCGAGATATGCACCTACCCTGCATATTTGAATTGATTGGTTGAACTTTTTTAGTCCCACTTTTTTTTTTTTTGGACTGCACATGGCAGAGGACTGGGAGCCGCAGGAGACGGCTGAAAGAGCCGCATGCGGCTCCGGAGCCGCGGGTTGCAGACCTGTGGACTAGACCATTTGAAATTGAGATGAGACAAACAAAAGAAAATACATTAATCAAGAAGCTGGAAAAAAGAGGCAAATTATCGTACTTATGACATACTTTGAAGGGATACCACTGAAATATATTGAGGCTCAGCCTCAAAGTCATCTTTATACCATTTTTTGACTTTATACCTTTCCCCCCCTTTTTCAAATCAAGGCTATCTTCTATGTACACAATATGTGGGCATACAATATTGACCAAATATATCTAACAGGTGTTTTAAGACAGTCAGCTCTCCATAAGTAAAATTTGAACTGATTAAATTTATTTATTTATTTATTTCAACTGAACATGAACAATAAATAATGGAGGCTAAGAAAAAAAGCCAATTCAAATAATATAAAAAATACAAAATCACATTAATGAGCTGAACTAATCTCCATAATCCGTGCCTGAAGTAACATCCAATCTTCAAGAATTTACTAAATGATAGCAAGGTCAGGGATGCAAATCTCGGATGTATGAGATTTCAGAGGTAGGTGTTATGACAGAGAAGGCACATTGCTTGAATCTTACCTGAGGCCTTGTTTATTTATTTATTTATTTATTTATTTATTTATTTATTTATTTATTTATTCGGTTTATATACCGCCCTATTCCCAAAGGACTCAGGGCAGTTTACAAGGCAAAATTTAAAAACAATCCAATATAAAATTAAAATAAATTAAATTAAGTCTAGCCGCAAAAATTAAAATCACAATTTAAAAACATTAAACCCCCCAGTCCAGACCAGATAGCTCAAAGAGCCAGGTTTTTAGGTCCCGGCGAAATGAACGAAGGTCGGGGGCAGTCCGGAGTTCCGTTGGCAGTTGATTCCATAGGGCAGGCGCGCCCACAGAGAACGCCCTCCCCCTGTGGATCACCCGTCAGCAATCCTTGACCAGCGGTACCCTGAGGAGACCCTCCCTGTGGGAGCGTACAGGATGATGGGAAATTGATAGCATTTGGAGTATCTCTACCCTTAAACATATTAGGACAAACAGAAGCAATCAGAGAGAGAGGTGGTCCCAAAATAACCATGAAAAGCTTGTAAGTGACAACTAGTACTTTGAAGTGTATCGAAAAGATTACTAGAAGCCAATGGATCTTGCAGAATAATAGTATAACTTGGATGTGCTGAGGTACATGCATAATTGCCTACATCTCCATAGTTTTGCACTAGTCGTATTTTTTGGAACCTTCATCTTGCCCATATGCCACAGAGAAGAGTGATCTACTGGTTTCTCTGGATACTCACCACCACTACTAGTCATGAATTCAGCAGGGATGTTCCCATGGGTAACAAAAATAGAGTTTCCTGAATCTCATTTTGCTGCAGCTAGTGTTTTTATAGATTTTTGTAGATCTATACATGTCTATCTAGGACAGGGGTAGGCAACCTCGGCTCTTTTATGACACATGGACTTCAACTCAAAGTTGGAGTTGAAGTCCATGAATCATAAAAGAGCCGAGGTTGCCTACCCCTGATCTAGGAGGTAGCACAGAAGCACTGTTGTTTATTACATATCCAACCTCATGCAAAGAACAATTCTCCAAATTTGAAAAAAGACCTTACGGATGGGTATTTGGGAGAAAAAAGGAGGAGAAAGGGCTGCTTGAAAAAGAGAGGATTGGAAAAGAATCTTTCTTTTCTTCCCTACTCTTTCCCCCCCAACCTGTCTCACCACCCACATCTCAATGATATCAAATACCACAAGAAAAACACATTTGAACTAAAGAAAGATGGAGGATTTCCAGCTTGAGTGGCAGCCATCTGTTTGCTTATGTGCCTGCTGTGTTCTTTCTATTCCCCAGCATTTTACTATCCAAATAACTGGACCCAGCTACAGCCAATAAAATCTACTTTACGGCCAAACTGGTATTGGCAAATTGATAATGATGATGATGATAGTAGGATACAAAATAATAATCCCATCAAGTTGAATGCTATGGAACACTCAGTGTTGCTTGAAACATTTGTACCAGATACAGAATAAAATACTGTTCTCTTCCCCTTACATGGATGCTTTGCTTTGCAAATAGAACACCCAAAACAGCTATTTTGAGCTCAAGTCAGTTAGCAACTATTTTCATGTCTCTTTTTATATATTAGAGTCTTTCTTCAACTTACCACTGGGTAGTTTTAGAGTCCTTATTTTTATGCCTCCACTATAGATGATTATACATGCAATTCACATCTCTGCAACAAAGCATTGTACATACATCACTAGTCCTTGTTTTACAACTGCTTCTTCATTATATGTATTGGAATGGAGTGAAAAATGAAGGACAATTTGTCAACATTCTGTTGATGTTTTTAAAAATATTCTTGACTTGTACAATGTCATCTTTTAAAGTCATTAAAGTGGTATCAGTTTCTACTACTGAGAAGCATTTGCTTAGGATAAAGTAGGAACACAAAATGATAATCTATGGCTTTTTGAAAATTGTAGCAAATCCACATTTGCCTTGACTCCTAACTTAATGTTTATTGTATACTTGTATATGTACTGGAGATTTTTATGTATGCAGATTGTGTGTTTATTGCATTTTAATGTTTGTAGGATTATAACATCTCCATGTCTTCTTTTGTTTGTTTCCTTGCTTTATACTATACTGCTCAAAAAAATAAAGGGAACACAAGATAAGACATCCTACTATTAAATACAGTACATTGTGTTGTTTAAGTGTTCCCTTTATTTTTTTGAGCAGTATATATTTTTTTCTACTTTTGTAATTTGATTTGACTGGATCACTGAAAAGCTGAGACAAATGAATAAATCAACAAACAAACAAATATGCTAGAGTTCAGCTGAAAGAATACATGGGACAGTAAATAAGAAGGGGGAAATTCAAGGTTTTGCTACAGTTTAAACTGAAGGTTATACAAGGCCCTAATAATGACATTTTCTCCACAAAGAGGAAAAATGGGGTATATGGGACTCAAAAGTCTTATATAAGGTCAAGATTTAGGATCTTAATGTGATTGAATGGGAAAACAAGTAAATAAATTAGAACAATCTTATGAGAGTTAACATGGTTTAGTGGTTAAAGTGCTGGAATGGGAATAGGAAATCCCATTCTAGTCCTCCCTTATTACAGGAGCTACTAAATGACCTTGGGTCAATCACTTCTTCCCATCCCTAAACAGTATCAGGCTCTGAAAGAAGCTGGCTGAAAAACAAAATCCCTTCTCACCTCATTCTTTATAGCTGTGCTGTATGGATGAGGCTGGAATACTGTAGCTCCAAAACAAATGGAATCTGCAACCAATCAAGTGAGAAAAACACTAAAAAGAACAACTGCAGCAATGTGAGAATTGATCTAGTGGACAACATTTAATTGATTAATAGCAATTAAATATAATTATGCATTAAATGTGTTTGAATTTGTTGTGGCTTAGCTCACTCTTTGTCCTGGCCCCATTTTCTGGCACACCATTAAAAAGCCAACAGTTCCCCACTGTCTGCAAGAATTATGCATGTCTGAGGTTGAATATTTCTATCTGGTAGACTTTTACTCTGATAATGGAGGAATTCTAAATTAAAATCCCAGGTTCTCTGTCTGCTTGGGAGGTTATCTCCTAATTTGGATGGTTTGACTACCTGAATGGGAAACAGAGAAATTTAATTGTATACACTTTCTAATTATTACCTATTTGTGAATGTCTATATCCTGATGAGAACCAGTTTGATATAGTAGTTAAGGTAAGAATGGAGAATCTTATGAAATGATACAGTCTCTCTCTCTCTCTCTCTCTCTCTCTCTCTCTCTCTCTCTCTCTCTCTCTCTCTCTCTCTCTCTCTCTCTGTGTGTGTGTGTGTGTGTGTGTCTGTGTGTGTGTTTCTCTCTGTCTCTGTCTGTCTCTCACACAAACATGCATAAAAGAGTGAGGGATATGTCTATAGGAAATAAAAGGAAGGGCATACAATCAATGAAAAATCAAGGCAGAAAGAAAAGCACAAAATGAGATGAGATATGTAAAAATGGTCAGGAACAAACATCTTTTGGGATTAATTTAGACATCAAAAAGAAAAAAAAGAAAAAAGACAAAGAGGCTATTGATTTTGAGGATAAAGAGGTGAAGTGTTAACAGGTAATGGCAAGAAGATGGACTTACTTGATCCATATGTTACATCTGTCTTCTCAGAGAAGGGACATGAAACCCCACCTGGCCATCCCTGTTCCATTAGTGGAGGAAACTGCAGTCCAGAACCAATAAAAAGAGAATTAAAAAATATTTAGCTCATTTAAATGAATGCACATTTCCAGGGCCAGATGGATTACATTCCAGGGTACTAAAGAAACTAGTGAAGTGATCACAAAACTGCTAACTGTAATCTTTGAGAACTCCTGGAGAATTGGTAAGGCCCAGAAGACCTGAGGTGAGCAAATGTTTGGAAACGAGGAGGACCTGGGAAATTACAGACTTGTCAGCTTGAAATCTAGGAAAGGCAAGGTTTTGAAACAGATGGTTAAACAGCATGTTTGGAAGTGCTTGGATAGGAATGCAACAATTAAAAAGACAAACCCCAGCATGAGCTTATCATAAACAAGTCAAGATAGACTTACCTTATGTCCCTTTTAAAATAGACTGATGTTTATAGATCATGGAAATGCTGTGGGCATGGTATCTTCTTTAATAAAATGATAAAAAATAGATTTGTTATTAAACTGTCAGATGGATTTATAATTGGTTAAATGACCATACACAGAGAATACTCTTAAATGGTTCCACGTCAGATTATAGAATCAAGGTAAGTATCACAGGACTCAGTCCTAGGCCTTATGCTGCTTTATATTTCTATTAATAGCCTGGATGATGGACTTGATGACCAAATTTTCACATGGCATTAAATTGCAAGAAGTGGCTAACAATTTAGCTGAGAGAGAGAAGACTTAAAAAAAAACTGGATAGGTTTGACAATGGGCTGATAGGAACAAGATGAAATTTCAGAGAGAAATACAAAGTCCCATGTCTTTAGGAAGAATGAATTGAATTGAATTGAATATTTTATTTGGCCAAGTGTGATTATACACACGGGTAAATTGTCTCCACTGCAGAGGAAAACCTATCTTAATGCATGTGAATACAATCTGGTTGTTTCAGCCAATAGTATTATGCAATTTCTAAAAACACAATTGCTATTTTGGGATACATAGATGCCATATTATTGGTACAATATGTCCCCTACTATTTATTTATTTATTTATTTATTTATTTATTTATTTATTTATTAATGGGATTTATATCCCGCCCTATCTCCCGAAGGACTCAGGGCGGCTAACAACAATAACATATAATAAGTACAGAAATTAAGATAAAATTAAAATTAAAGTCATCTGTGCAATAAATTAAAATTAAAAATTAAAAATAAATTAAAAATTGTAAACATAATTAAAATGCCTGTCAGTCCAGGTCAGCCAGGTGGAAAAGGAGTGTTTTTACTATCTTGCTTTGAAGTATTATTCAAACACTGGTTCTGGTTCTGGGCAAAAGGATATCAGGAACCTGGAGCAAGTTCAGGTGAAGCATATTAAGATGGTAAGGAGTGTGAAAATAATATCGTATAATGAACAAATAAAAGGCTGGGTATAGCCTATAAAGGAGTTTTCTAAACAAAGATATGATAGAAGTCTTTAAATATTTTAAATCCTGTCCACAGGACAGCAAGTAAACTTTTTTCTTTGTTAGCCCAGAATGCAAGACCAGAAGCAGTGGATTAAAACTACAAGGAAATTGTTCAGGCTAGACATCTGGAACAACTTTCTGACAGTTGAATCTGTCGATGAGTGGAACAAGCTGCACATGAAGTGACATGTCACCTTTCATTGGAGAACTTCAAACAGAATGTGGATAATCAGGATAATCATTAGATGGGTGCAATTATGAATTATGGGAGCATCGTCTCCCCACACATCATCATCATTATCATCATCGAATAACATAGTTGGAAGGGACCTTGGAGGTATTTTACTGTAGTTCACCCCCCTGCAGAAAACCCTATACCACTCAAAGCGATCAATGTATAATAGAAACTGTTGATAAAATCATTGTCTTGACAATTATAAATGACAGTAGATATTATTAGAGAGAGATGGGGGGGTTAGATACAAATGTGCAGAAGTTAAAAGAAATTGTTACTCAGTGTCATGAAAAAAAAGGCTTATACATTCAGGGCTGCAGATTAACAGAGTGCTTTGGATCTTGAAAGAAATCCAGAATGCAATGATCTAGATACATTCTGTAAAAATAATGTACAATATTTTTTTTAATACAAGTTTTATTGATTTTTTAAATATTTACATATAGATGTATTTGTGAAACAATATTGTGGTTGGGTGGTTAAAATAAAAAATAACCAGTTGCAAATAATTCAGGTTACATCAACAGAGATGCCCTCTCTAATTCCCTTAGTGATTACATAGTCAAAATAAACAAGTTAGTATACTTCTAGTTATAGCCCAGTCAATCAATAAAATTCAAGATATATTTTCAGTAATACATATCAATATCCTGTTTTTAAATTTTATCTAATTGCAATAGGATATTCTAGAATAGCCTATAGTATATAGAAGAAAGCTTAATTTTGGGTAACCCACAATTCCCTATTTCAATAAAGAATAGTTCTTTTGTCTACAAAACTTATATTGGTCATTACAAAACATTCTTATGTTTTACCATTAAGGTCTAGTTTTCATCTTAAAATTCTAGATTCTATACTATAGTTCAAAAATAGCCACTGAATATTCTATAAATCATCTTAACCGTATATCAATTATTAACATACATATATATGTATGTTAACATATATATGTATGTATATCACAAGAGATTCCCCTTGATCCATAGAAAGATATTTTTATAGTCTATCTTTAGGAATCCCAAAAGAGAAACAAGTTCAGTTTTTTAAATCAAACTCTTGGCTTCCTTTTGTGCCAATCATACTTCACTCTTGGTATCTTTAAATTCTCAAATGTATCTTCCTTTCTTCCTTTACCCCTTATTTGAATCCAGGGAGCACATCCAAATGTCAGTTTTGCAAGGAATATATCCCCTTTGTAACTGTTTTTGCTTTGATAGTTCAGTTTTTGGTGGTTGATATAATATAGTTGTCATTAAATCAGTCAAGTCTTTTTGAACTTCCAGTTCTATCTGGGTTAGGTAGAAAATAGTAACTGGTATTATGCTTGTCATTGGATTAATTGAATTCTCAATATAGTATATTTGGAGGCCTTTAGTGTCTTCACTCTTGATGTTGCTTTGTTCAGGTGCTGTTGTTTTTTGGCTTGTAAGTTTTGTAGTTACCATTAAAGTTTGGACTTTAAGGTTTTCTGTAGGTTGCTTTTGTTGTTCTTTAAAAACTCTTATTTTGATGTTAGTTTCCACTTCTTCTATTTGGTTTTGGGTTATCTTTTCCTCATTTAAATTCACAGTTTGATTTGGTGGCTTTAAGTTGTCATGTTTTTCTTGCAGTTTGGCTTTAATTTGCTCTGTCATTGCCAAGATCATGTCCAGTATCAGTTTATAATCAAGTGGCGGGATGTATTCATCCATTTCGTTGCTGTTTGCAGTTAAATCTTCCATGGAGGCTGTTTTAATAATAGTCAAAGATTTTCCACCTCCTGAAGAGTTGTAATGAGTGCCAGGTATTCCCACACTTATCTTCAAGGACAGCTTTGTTATTCAGTCAGCTCTCACAACAGAAAAAGGAAATTTACTTGCTGTACCAGGTTACGCCACAAGATGTCATCAATAACATATAACATGCAATGTAAGAGGTTTCTTTTTCTTTTTCCAAATTTGTATAGAACTTTTGTAAAATTAGTCCAAATTTTTTCTTTAATTCACAGTTTAGAGAGAAAATGGAATAGTGAATCCCCAGTAACAAAAAGAAGATTTTTACTAGATACAGATGAAATTGCTTAAATTCTTTGCTGAATTAATTGCATTTCTTTTGTAACTTTGAGGCTTTAAGATTTGTCCCCAAAGTAGATATTCGCCGTTTTCTCAAAACAAGGGGGAGGAGATTTTCGGAAAGTTCCACAGGAACATGATTAAGGAAGAAGGAAAGGTAAAAGCTCACCCAGGTCTTCCAGATTGCTTCTTAGTGCTAGGTAGTACTTTTGGCTTTCGGCAGGGAGCGGCTTAGTGATCGGCCATCTTTATGGCCAGTCTCTTCTTTTTTAGGCCAAAGGAGATGATCCTGGATTCCAGCGGAGGGCTGCTGCCCTTCCGCGATCTCAGGGAAGTCCTCCTCTCGGTAATCACCCCTCCAGGGCGATTTTTGACCCTTTTCAGGGTCCTCCGAATGAGAAAGAAACGGATGGCAGGAAGCAGACTGTCCCTGCATGTCTGGAAGCGCCACGCGCACGAACCGGAAGCCAAAATAATCTACAATTCTGACTGTTCCTTGCAATGTTAAGTAAGATCAGTGTTCTTTGGGATCTATCAACGAATCCTGCATATTTTTTCATTGCAATTGGAATACAAACTAGAGATTAAAACTCACACATTGATGATTTCTGTTATCATACAGCACAAAGAATCAATCCTATAGCTAGATTTCTCATGTTCAGGACTCAGAATAATACCTCATAGTTATTTTAACAAGCCAGATCTTGGAAGTGGAAGATAAAAATAATTATTTTTTTAATATGCTCAGAATTGTAAGTTAGCATTTATTTATTATTTTTTCTATCATAAGACTCTTCATGATGTACAGTATAATAACTATAATAAAGCACAAACATGAAAAAAAATTAAAATCAGAATTGTTAGCATTCAATCTACAATCAGAGCAGTATATAAAAATAAAATAATTAATTTTAAAAAACCTTCCCGAAAAGCTCTGTCTGGCCTTATTTCTAAAATATCAACTGTACTGACTTCCAAGGAAGGGAAGGGAAGGGAAAGGGAAGAGAAGGTGTGTGTGTGTGTGTGTGTGTGTGTGTGTGTGTGTGTGAGTGAGAGAGAGAGAGAGAGAGAGAGAGAGAGAGAGAGAGAGAGAGAGAGAGTAGAATATTACATATATAGTTATTAGATTTATTTATATATGAGCATTTTAGATTCTCTTCTGACAAATGCAGATTTTACTAATTTGAACATATTAAAACTGAAAATTGCTTTTTTCCTAATAAGGAAATCATATTCCTCACATGAGAAGAATTTTTCATTTAAAAGATTGGTAGAACAAATACTTATCAATGGTAATTTAAAATCCACTGGAGGGATTGCAAGCTGTTATAAAATCTATACCCCATAAAGACTGAACAGCATAAAACATAGGCAAAGAAAATAATCTGAAAAACAGATGTTATGCAAAGAAGGTCCAGAAAATAAATAGACTGAAACCAGGCCAGAGCAGATGATAACCACTGATCTTGAATAAGTAAGATTAATCACCAGACAGTGAATCCTACTCGGTTCAGCAATTATTGTATCCAGTGAGTAAAAAGTGAAGTGATGAATGAAGGAAACTACCATTACTGGATAAAAAAAATAAGGCTTATACAAAAAAATAAGAGTGAGGAAAACCTCTATTTGTGTTTCCACAACATGAACAGAATAGTGCTGTCTTGACCACTCCCTGTGTCTCATTTGGCTAAAGTGCAGGAAAACAAATGAGTAAACTAAGTTTAAGCAATTATAATCAATAATGTTTTTGTAGGTTAACACAGACTCTTTGAACAAGGGTTCAAAATTTGTTGGGGAACACAAAATAAATGTTTCAGAAAGATTTATGTTAAAAAAGTAATTGCTTATGCGAAGGAAGGAAGAAGGAAGGGATATTACAATGTAAAAAAGCAAGTTACAGGAAGAGTTTATGATAGATTATGAAGGATACCCTCAAAAAGTTTTATAAAATATTTTTACATCTGCTAAAAATGATTTTAATGGCTTCATGCTTCAGACATTGAATTTTTAACTCAATCAGGCAAACCTATTGAGAGAGAAAAAGAGGAAAAACCCTGGTAAATTATTACTTTCCAAGCTTAAACAATATCAAAACAATAATATTTTTAAACTAATGGACTCTCAGGACAAGGTACATGGTGTTTTGAATTTGATAAATCAGAATTTTTTTTAAAAAAACAAATGTTTTTATATCAGTCTACAGCATTTACATTTAATGATTATTAAGTGTGGCGGCACAATTATTTCTTCTAAAATCAACAGTTATTAAACAATAAAAATAGCAAGTGCAGAGAAAAAAAGAGAAAATATAAAGAAAAAAGATACAGGCAGTCTTTGACTTACAGCAGATCATTTAGTGAGCATTCAAAGTTACACCAGCACTGAAAAAGGTGACTTGTGACTGCTTTTCACACTTACAACCATTGTATTCCCTTGGTCATGTGATCAAAAATCAGATGCTTGGTACCTGACTGATATTCATGACAGTTGCAGTGTCCTGGGGTCATGTGACCACCTTCTGACAAGCAAAATCAATGAGGAAGGCAGGTTCACTTAACAATCCTGTTACTAACTTAACAACTGCAGTGATTCATTTAACAACTGAGGCAAGAAAAGTTGTAAAATGGGGTAAAATTCACTTAAATGTCTCACTTAACAACAGAAATGTGCTTAATTGTGGTTGTAAGTCAAGGACTATCTGTATATAAATACATGACTTCTCCCTTCATCAAGACACATATAATTTCAGTAACTTATCGCCTTCTCTAACATTTCAAACAAACAGCTCTTCTTCTAATTTCTCATTTCTTATCTATAAAGCAATTATAAAGCCTTGTCATTCAATTCCAATGAATAAAGTTTAAGAATTACCAGAAATAAACATACACAACCCCCCCACACATATATATTATTTTTAATCAGTAAACAGTTTCATGTTACTTATAACACAGTAACTTATCATTTCCTCTAAAAATGCAACAAAGTTTCTTCTTCCACATCTTGTCTCTTATCTGTAAACAAATCTTTAAAAAACCTCATCAGTTGAGCTTAGTAAAAAAAAATCCATTAAGTGCCACCAGAAACAGCAACATATTTAAAATCTTAATCCTTTCAAACAGCCCCATGTTAATTTCTTATTATTTTGTCTTTGTTTCCTCTTATAAACTCTTTTGCAAATTTAAGTTTCCTTTACTTTCAACAGCATATTTTCTCTAAAAACACAACAAAAACCTATTTTTCCCGTATCTTATCTCTAAACCAATCTTTAGAGCCTTGTCATTTAGTCCTGGTGGAGAAAAAAAACCCATTAAGATCTACTAGAAATAACATCATATATATTTTAAACTTTATCAAGTAAGCCAATTTTATAGTCCTGTTTTACTTTTAAAAATCTTACTGTTTGCTCCCAAAAACTGGTTTATATTTATTTTCATTTTTCAATAGAAAAGAATATATGCAGCTCAGGACTGAACTATGGAATCTGTAGTGCTCTCTGTGTTTGGCTGCTTGCAGATGTTTCATTATCTGACTAGATAACAAAATCAGTCGTAGTGAATGTGGGATTTGCTGCTTATTTATATACAATAGCTTGCCCTTTCTCCTTGGTGTTTCCTTGATTAAGGAATTGCTTTCTGATTGATGGTTGCTCTGGTGTTTATTCTGGTTTATCTGGGTATTGTTTGCTGAAGAGGCTACATTCAGGTCTTTTTGTTTTCTCCTTAGTTTTTTAGTGTCTCTTTTGAAAGGCATATAAATGCAGTTATGTGGGTCATGATGGCTCAGCAGTTAAAAATGCTGAGTTTGTCAGCTGGAAAGCTGACAGCCAGGGTTTAAGACCTGAATCCTATGTGATGGCATGAGCTCCCATTACTTGCTCCAGCTCCTGCACATCTAGCAGTTCAAAAGCATGCAATTCAAGTAGACGTATAGGTACTACTTCAGTGGGAAGGTAACAGCATTCTGTATATCTCAGTGTATAGTTATGCTGGCCATATGACCATGGAAGTGTCTTCAGACAATGCTGGTTCCCTCAACTAAGAAATTGAGATAAGCACCACCCCCTAGAGTCAGACATGACTGGACAGGTGAAACCTTTACCTTTACCTTTAAATACAATTATCTTTAGATCCCCATTGATGACTGATTTGTCTGAATGCCAAGCTTTCAGGAATTCCCTAGCATTTTGAGATTTAGTTTGGTCTGTCAGTTGAAATTATGATTTACTCTATCTGTATCTTGTGAGATTAAAGAATTTTCATTGGGTATTTTGACTGCTAGTTGGTGTTCATGGATACCTTTTGCGAGTCTTCTGCCTATATGTCCTAAATAGGACTTTCATCTATAAAATATAATGTAACAGACACTTCGTCAGACAAAAATAATTTTCATAAAGATTAAAGAATCTGACAATTCATGGAAAATTTTACTATTTATTTTAGATATGATTCATGTTTTGCTATTCTTCTTTCCTTCAAATCTCCAAATATTACATCATTTAGTTTATGTAGATTAGCAGCTTGCCAAACTGAATTGTGTAAATAAGATGAGATTTACAACAAAGTATTTTTATTATAAATCTAGTGTTCTTCAACCAAAATCAGAATTGTTCAAGGCTCTCTGTCCTCATACAGACAGATGCAGCATTTTAAATGGATACTTATAACTGGTGTGCATTGAAGATTCTGTGACTACCATTTCCTTTTTACCCCAGTGTTGGGAAGTACACATTGTGGCTGATTCAGTGCTTTGTGGCTGAAAGAGAGAGAGAGAGAAGAAAATAAACACAAGAGGCAGTGATTTATTGGATACCATCCATTATGAAATCAGGTGGTTACTGAAGCTTGCATAAAGACCTGGAGAAGAGAAATGGTTGGAAAAAATAGGGGATATCTTTTAAAATGCAAATATGGGAAAGACTGGGAAAAACTTGGAATGCTTCTTTGGCCAATGAACTGACATCAATGTGGAAACCAGCTGGAAACTTGCTTGAAAGGCTCAAATGGAATGCAAGGTTTAGTGCCATGACCAATGTGGAAAAACAAGAAAAGAGGGAAAATCTTGATCAGATTTTTGTCTTGGGCACAGTCCATACAGTATTTTAAGAGGCATTTCATGAATTGTTTTTTTTTTAATTTGGCAGAACTTCTTAATTCACCAGGACAAGAAATGTGACAAATCTCTTCTTTTATAACCCCTGATGTTTGAGGATTTTCGGTATATTTTTTCAGAGAAAGGAAAGCAGTTTGTACATTTTGCAAGACTTGTATTTTGTGAACACAAAACACAAAGACTTATTAGTAAATTCCCTTGAACTAGATCCATGTGAACATATTGTAGATCACATTAATCTTAAAAGTAATTCCTATGAAAAGTGGCTACATTTGGCTCGGTAAACAAAAGTATAAATCACCTTTTTGTTCTACCTGGTTGCATTGGCATTTGCTTTAATTTGTGCCAAGAAGGGCTATTTTCAAGTTCCAAAGCATCTACATGGATTATAAAGAGTAAATGATATTATTTTGAGAGAAGCACAATGCACTTCATATATTCTTTTCAATTCTTCTCTACTTTATACCCAATTTAATTTGTTTCAGAGAAAAATTATTGAACTAAAGTACCCATATTCCACGTAAGGGAGAGGTAGAGACTTGCTTTGAATTTTTGTAATGCAACATTAATATATTTACATGGATGTTTCCTAAGAAAAATTGCCTTATAGATATATATTTTATGGAATTTAAGACAAAAGAGAAAAATCTGTGTTTGAATGCAGAAGAATAGAAGCAGGAATCTAATTTAAATGACAGATCATGTGGTACCTGATTTACAGAGTACAAAAAATATATATATGTAACCTTAATGTTATCAGTATAGCAACATTAACATGTTTATGCTTAGGAAAATAATTAAAACTGTGATCTCTTACAAGAATAGTGTCAGATATTCAAAAGCACCAGAATTCTTACCCAGAGGATACAAATTTGCATTAACAAAAAAGACAAAAGCAAAAAAAAATTCCCTAATTTATATGTATAGATGCAAATTTAGGCCAATTTTAGATGAAAAACAAATACAGTTTTGTTCTTGCTATCAGGACTTATTCTATGCTATGAGCATCAACAAGGTTCTCTCTGTCCAGAACATTAACTCGCCTTTCTGAAATAAATGCATATTAAAACATTGGGAATTGTAACATTCACAGAAGTGTTGTAAGGAGTTCTGAAATACTACACACAATAAGCATACTGAAATCCTTGAAAAATGCCATATATTATTCTGAGCTATGTTATCCTATGTGTTCACCTACATATAACATTTGTAGAGCTTATGTAGTTGAAGTAAGAATATGCTGATGCAAGAAGAAATATATTCATTAATATTTAAGATGTCATGATAGTCACATTCTCTAATAGCCCCTCCCTCTATTTTGCATCTTGTTTCATTGAACAAAAAAAAAGATTGCTACCTTCTATATTGTCTCAAAAATATTTTGGACAATGAAGGAAAATTGAAAGACAGACAAGATTTACAAGAACAAGGTATTGATCTAGGATGGTGGCCATATCTGCAAATTCAAAGGAGATATGAAAAAGATGTTAAAACAACGGGATTTTATAACGAACAGACAGAATTTGATCAGATACTGTTAAAAACAGATGAAAAGTTGATTAAGAAACTCTATAGATTTCTGTTAAACTTAAAGATGGAGGAAGAACAAGTAAAAGAAACAATGATAACATGGGCAAAGAATTTTGGATATAATATAGAATTATAAGACCGGCAAAAATTATGGAAAAGAAAAGTTAAATTAACTAAAGCAGTGGCATACAAAGAAAACGTATATAAAATGTTTTACAGATGGCATATGACACCAGTGAGATTAGCAAAAATGTTTAAAAATACTTCAAACAACTATTGGAAATGCAAACAAAGACAAGGTACTTATTATCATAACTGGTGGACATGCCCTAAAGCAAAAAAGATTTTGGGTTAAAATACATTTATGGTTGGAGAAAATGACTACAAAACAAATAGACTTTAAGCCAGAATTATTCTTGTTAGGAATAATAGGAGCAAATTATGAGAAAGATTGCATATATTTAATACTACAGATACTAATGGGAGAAAAAATTGTATTTGCCCAACGTTTGAAAAATGAAAATTTACCAGCTGAAGAAGTACTAATTAAGAAAATTTTAGAGTGTGCAGAAATGGATAGATTGACTTTAAAGATAAAAGAGAAAGAAGACTCAGTATATTTTAGAACCTGGGATAATTTCTATCAATGGCTAGAAAAATGAGTTAGAGAGAAAGGAATGTGATATGTAAATATGAATATATATCAGCAAGAAGAGGACTACTGAGCGATTAACTAACATATTACTGCTAAGTTTGTAAGCCGCCCTGAGTCTTCAGAGAAGGGCAGGATATAAATGGAATTAAAATAAAAAAATAAATAAAAAATAAATATTGTTTATGATAATTAACTATTATCTGTTATTGTTTGTAAAACACATGAACCCAGACATTATGCTGTTTGCTAAATATTGAGAATGTTATTTGGAAAAAACCCAACCCCAACCCCAACCCTAATCCTCACCCTAACCCAAATCCCAACCCCAACCCTACCTTATTCCTAAGCCTATAAAAATTAATAAAATTTATACAAAAAAAAAAGGATTGGCACCCTAGGTAATATTTCCAAGTATGCATAGAAGGATTTGCTTTGAAGTGGAACAGAACTTTAGCTTCTTTCACTTTTTTCCCTTCTCCTCTTCTTCCTTTCTACATAAAGGTAAAGGTAAAGTGTAATGTCTTGAGAGACGATAGCGAGACAGCAGGCAGGTTCAAACCATTAGCGTTTATTATTGGGCAGAGGTCCCGGGCGAAACAATGCCGGGGATCTCTCTTATTTATAGTAAACTGGGATAGCAACAATAACTCTCGAAACCAATAAACAGGCAGGAATCTCCCGCCAGAACAGGACGCCCAATAAGCAGGAGGCCGGCTGCGGCTGAGGCGGCTTGTTGCCGGGGCCAGCTGGCAGTTTTGACAGCTTATGTCGTACTGCGCATGCGCGGCTCTGTAGAGTTTGACAGCTGTCAGTGTACTGCGCATGCGCGGTAGTTTGACAGCTGTCAGAGTCGGCCGGTTTGACAGCTGTCATTGCACTGCGCATGTGCGGCAGTTTGACAGCTGTCAGAATCGGCCACTCGCCGCGTGTGTGGGGGGGAATGCCGCGGCAGCCATTTGACAGCTGTCAAACGGCTGCCAGTGATTCCTTATGAGTGTGAGGGGATGTTTGTGTCTGAATATATAACACCCCTTCCCCCCTTGCCCCTGGAAGTTTATGTGGGGTCAGTTCCTTCAGTCCTGTTGCCGGCCCATTCATAGTCCGCTAAGTACAAGGGAGCCTTCCGTGTTCTGGTGGAGCGACGGAGGTTTGGGCTGGGGTGACTTGTGCTGGGCGGGTCTTCCCTTTCCCCGGTGGGGGGAATGTCGGAGTCAATAGGCTGGGGGTCGGCGGCGGCATCAGGGAGGAGCGGCGATGGGCTGGGTGGCGTTGGTGGTGCTGGTGGAAATAGTGAAGTGCCCGGTTGGGCTCGGGAACCGTGGTTCTGCGGTGTGCGGTTCCTCAGTTGGTCAGCGTGTCTCTGGATGAGCCTTCCGTCTCCTAGGTCGACGAGGTAGGAGACTGGGCCAGTTTGGTCGGAGATCACGCCTTGCAGCCACTTGTCGCCGGCCCCGAAGTTCTTTGCCCAGATGGGCTGGCCGGGAGGGAAGACCTTTGTGGACGGTGCAATGGCTTGTTCGGCGGCTGCCCTGTCGGGATGCAATCGGTCCAATTTTGTGACTAGGCGGCGGCCCCAACGGCGTTCTGCCGGAGACTTGCCGGTGGTGGTACATGGTGTGGAGTGCTGGGCCAGGAGGTATTTTGCCAGTCTGCAGTGCCAATCGCCGGAGATGATTTTTCTTAAGGCATCTTTGGTCGCCTTTACCATGGCCTCTGCGAGGCCGTTCGAGGAGGGGTGAAAAGGCGCGGAGGTGGCGTGCCTAATCAAGTTGGCCTTGATGAAAACCTGGAAGTCAGTGGAAGTGAATTGGGGGCCGTTGTCAGATACGATGACATCAGGCAACCCGTGGGTGGCAAATACCCTCCTCAAACCCCTAATTGTGGCTGCTGAGGTCGTGCTGGTGACCGGAATGACCTCGAGCCACTTTGAAAAGCTATCTACAATTATTAGGAAATTTTGTCCCTGGAAGGGGCCGGCGTAATCGACATGTATTCGGGACCAGGGGTTTTTTGTCACCTCCCACTTGTGGACAGGGGCATGAGGGAGCGGTGGCCTGGTCTGTTGGCACATGTTGCAGGTTGCGACAAAGTGTTCGATGTCTGCATCGAGTCCTGGCCACCACAGGTAGCTGCGGGCGAGGGATTTCATCTTGACCACCCCTGGGTGGCCTTCGTGAAGGGAGGCTAGGACTTGTTGCCTGTGTGGGGCGGGAACAATGACCCTGCTACCCCAAAGGATGCAGCCGAGGTGGGCTGACAGTTCCAGGCGCCTCTGGAAAAAAGGCTGAAATTCTGGCCCCGGTGATGTGGATTGCCAGCCGCTTTGGACCCAGGTCAGAACCCTGCTTAGGATTTTGTCCTTGGAAGTTGCTGTAGCTATTTCTTTGGCTGAAATTGGATGGTCAGGCAATTCTTGGATGGCCATGATTCGGCCGGCGGGTGCGGGGTCTGGGTCGAGGGTGGGCAAGGGCAGCCTGCTGAGGCCGTCTGCGTGGCCCATTTCCTTTCCTGGTTTGCGCTCAATTTTGAAGGAGTATGCTGCTAGCAGGGGTTTGTGATCCGTGAAGATTGTAAAGTGGCGGCCATATAAGTAATCGTGAAATTTCTTCACGCTCGCCACCAGTGCTAGGGCTTCCTTGTCAATTTGCGCGTAATTGCGCTCGGCTTTGGACAGGGTCCTGGAATAATATGCGATGGGCGACTGAGTCCCATCGCTGTGGAGATGGCTGAGGACAGCGCCTATGCCATAGGGGGAAGCGTCACAGGCGACACAGAGAGGCAGTTTGTCTTTGTAATGAGTGACGGTGGACTTGCTAGAAAGAAGTTGTTTTAATTTATTGAAACTATCTTCGTGGGCTTGAGTCCAGAGCCACTGGGCTCCTTTGTCTAAGAGCCTGTGGAGCGGCTCTGCTATGGAGGCTTTGTGGGGGAGGAATGCATGATAGAAATTAATTAATCCCAAAAAAGCTTGTAATTCAGCTTTATTTTTTGGGGGTGGTGCTTCCCTGATAGCCTTGACCTTGGAATCCGTGGGGTGGATTCCATTAGCATCAATTTTGTACCCCAGGAATTCCGTAGAAGGAACTCCGATGGAGCACTTTTCCTTTTTTAGTTTGAGGCCGGCGGTGCGAAATCTTTGAAGCACCTCTCTCAGCCTGTCAGCTAGTATGTCTTCCGATTCCCCTGCGATGAGCACGTCATCGAAATAGGGGCAAACCCCCGGGATTCCCTTAAGAGTCCGCTCCATGGTTTCCTGGAATATTCCAGGTGCTACGGCTATTCCAAACTGCAGGCGGTTCACCTTGAATGCTCCGCGGTGGGTGACTATGGTTTGGGCAATGGCGGTGTGATCTGAGACTGGCAGCTGCAGGAATGCATGAGCCAGGTCCAGTTTGGCGAATATAGTTCCTGCCTGAATGGAGGAAAGGACGTCCCTGACAGCTGGGACTGGGTACGCGTGGGGATTTAAAGCCCTATTCAGGGTGGCTTTATAGTCCGTGCAGAGGCGGACCTCCCCATTTGGCTTGACGGGGGTGACTATGGGGGTTTCCCAAGTGCCCCCGTCTGTTGGTTCTATGACCCCTAGCCCGATCAGTCTGTCTAGTTCGGTGTCAATTTTGGGTTTGAGGGCGAAGGGAACTTTCCTAGCCTTAATCCTAATGGGCAGGACGTCAGGATTTAATTTTAAATCAATGGGGGGGCCATTGAATTTCCCCAACGACCCGTCGAACACGTCTGCGAATTGTTGGCAGACGGCCTGTAAATGGCGAGGTTGGAAGTGGTTTATGCCTGAAAGTTTTATCCCTAAGGGCTCGAACCAGTCGAGCCCAATGAGACTGGCTCGTTTCCCTGTTGCAATTTGGGCTGTCAATTCCCCCTGGAAATGCTGATAACTAATAGAGAGCCTCGTTTCCCCTTTTAGTTTGATAGGGGCGCCCTGGAAGTCAGCTAAGAGAATTTTTGAGGGGGTAATAGGGAAATGGCACCTGCATTGGCGTGCGATCCCTTGTAGGGTGTCCCAGGACAAAATGGAGACTGAGGAGCCAGAGTCCACCTCCATTTCGCAGGGGATCCCTTGGATCCGGACCTGGATTTTGATTTTAGGGCGGATAAAGCTGGTAGTCAGGGTCCCCTGGGTCGTATTGGTGGTCATGATGGATGACCGGAGGGCATTCCCTGGCAATTTGGGGGAGGTCATATTACCTTCCTGGGCCGCCTCCAGGTCGTGAAGGGTCTCGCAGCCGGAGCTGCGGCAGGCGGAGCGAATGTGGCCAGTTTTGCCACAGCCATGGCACTTGGCGTTACGAAACTTGCAAGATGCCCTGGCATGATTGCCGCCGCAGCTGGCACACTTGGAGCGGTTGGTGGTCTGCCTTTGGCCTCCGGCCGGACGATCTGGCCCCTTTTCTCCCTCCCGACGAGTTTGGAGGTTGGAGGGTCTCGGGCGGATGGCGTCCACATCAGTCTTCTGTTCGGATGTTTCTGGGTCTGTGCTTCTAGGGCAGTCGTGGTGGACTGACCCCGTGAAGGGATTACCAGGTGGCAGTGTGTCTTCCCGATGGCTGTCCTCGTAAGCCATAATTTCTATGGTTAGTTCAGCAAGGTCCATCGTCGGCTTTGTGACGAGCTTTTTCTGAAGCTTCAGGTTCCTCAGACCGACGATGACCTGGTCCCTTATGCGGTCCTCGAGGTCCGGGAACCGACAACGTCGAGCCGCTTGTCGGACCGTAGCTATGAACGCCTTGGCCGACTCACCTGGTCGCTGATACTGACGGGCGAAGTACAAACGCCAGTACAGCTCGGACCGTCTCGGAGCGAAATGGCGGTTGAGGCGGTCGACCAGTTCGGCATAGGGCACAGAAGCCACCGGAGCAGGATCGCAAAGCCCTACGGTGACATCGTAGACCGCCGGGCCGCTGAGGCAAAGGAGCGCCGCGGCTTTGGGGCGATCCTCGACAATGTTGTTGACGAGGAGGTACCCCTCCACTTGCCCGAGATGTGATTCCCAGCCCTCGGGCTGGGAGACATCAAATTCTCGGACGTGCCCAAGGTTTGACATGCTGTCAGGTCCACGGGTCTGCTTAAAACGGGGTGCGTGGAGGGCTCTCCCGACCAGCAAGTGACTTCAGCGGTGTCGGCTGGTGGGACGGCTTCCCTCCTTCACTTGTGGCTTCAGCTAGTGACTTCAGCTAACAAGCAGACCCGTATCCCATCCTCGTCGCCAGGTGTAATGTCTTGAGAGACGATAGCGAGACAGCAGGCAGGTTCAAACCATTAGCGTTTATTATTGGGCAGAGGTCCTGGGCGAAACAATGCCGGGGATCTCTCTTATTTATAGTAAACTGGGATAGCAACAATAACTCTCGAAACCAATAAACAGGCAGGAATCTCCCGCCAGAACAGGACGCCCAATAATCAGGAGGCCGGCTGCGGCTGAGGCGGCTTGTTGCCGGGGCCAGCTGGCAGTTTTGACAGCTTATGTCGTACTGCGCATGCGCGGCTCTGTAGAGTTTGACAGCTGTCAGTGTATTGCGCATGCGCGGTAGTTTGACAGCTGTCAGAGTCGGCCGGTTTGACAGCTGTCATTGCACTGCGCATGCGCGGCAGTTTGACAGCTGTCAGAATCGGCCGCTCGCCGCGTGTGTGGGGGGGAATGCCGCGGCAGCCATTTGACGGCTGTCAAATGGCTGCCGGTGATTCCTTATGAGTGTGAGGGGATGTTTGTGTCTGAATATATAACATAAAGGTTCCCCCGCACATGCGTGCTAGTCGTTTCTGACTCTAGGGGCTGGTGCTCATCTCCGTTTCAAAGCCGAAGAGCCAGCGCTTGTCCCAGGACGTCTCCGTGGTCATGTGGCCGGCATGACTAGACGCCAAAGGCGCACGGAACGCTGTTACCTTCCCACCGTAGTGGTCCCTATTTTTCTACTTGCATTTTTACGTGCTTTCGAACTGCTAGGTTGGCAGAAGCTGGGACGAGTAACAGGCGCTCACTCTGTTACACATTGTACTTCTGATTTAGGATTTCACTTTTTAACAGGAAGCATCTTTTAAGAAGTGAACACATGGCAGAGTGAAGTACTCCCCATCCCACATGACCTACTTACATATAGCATCGAACATGTGTGCAGGATGATACTCAAAGGACACTCATAATACACAAGGGAAGACAGTGTATTCCCTGTCATTTGTGCAACCTCTCTTTATCTCATAGCAATTAATATATATTCGACTGAAAGCAGATTTGTGCCTTGAGCTTAAGTAGCCCTGTTGAAGACAGGGAGATGTGAGTGAGTGGGGGAGGCAGTGTAACCACAAAAGGGAACGTAATTGTTAACTCTACCTTCCCTAACTGCAATTCTTATAAAAGTAAGAGATGTAATACATTAATTCTAAAAAATGCTATATATGTTACTAGAACTGGGAAATAGATTTGGGACCTTGGGAAGTACAACAAGGAAATCTGTGTTCCTTTAATGATTTTGGTGGTGCTGTTATTAGGCAATCTATAAACATAGCAAAATAAATTTCACTTTAAATTTCCCTTTCCTGTTAAAAGTGAAATTTAGCCACCCAGAGCCACCTTGTAGAGAAGATGGGTGGCATAGAAATTTATGGAAGGAAGGAAGGAAGGAAGGAAGGAAGGAAGGAAGGAAGGAAGGAAGGAAGGAAGGAAGGGAGGAAGGAAGGAAGGAAATTATATGTGTGGCAATGCTTGGCAAAATGATCGTATATTAAGCTGAACAATACAGAGATGAGTTCTTCCAAGCTTGAACAATGATTTCCTATAGTTCATACCGCAGTTCATAGATCATTCGATAAGGACATTTCTTCAAATAGTTTCCCCAAATCCTTTTTATTAATATTTGAATCTATTGATTCATACTGAATTATTTGAGGTAACAGAAGACACTTTTTTCTCCATCGACAATGTGACAGCCCTTTAAATATCCGAAGATGACTTTATCCATTTCCTTACTTGTGATTTATGTTGTTGTTGTTGTTAGTTGCGAAGTTGTGTCTGACCCATCATGACCCCATGGACAACGTTCCTCCAAGGCCTTCTTGTCCTCTACCATCTTCTGGTGTCCATTTAGGCTCATGCCTACTGCTTCAGTGACTCCATCCAGCCACCTCATTCTCTGTCATCCCCTTCTTCTCTTGCCCTCAAACTTTCCCAGCATTAGGCTCTTCTACAGTGAGTCCTTCCTTCTCATTAGGTGGCCAAAGTATTTGAGTTTCAACTTCAGGATCTGGCCTTCTAAAGAGCAGTCAGGGTTGATCTCCTCTAGGACTGACCAGCTGGATCGCCTTGCAGTCCAAGTTACTCGCAGGGGTCTTCTCCGGCACCATAGTTCAAAGGCTTCAATTCCTTGGTGCTCAGCCTTTCTTATGGTCCAACTTTCACAGCCATACATTGCAACAGGGAAGACCATAGCCTTGACTATACACACTTTTGTTGGCAGGGTGATGTCTCTGCTTTTTAGTGTGCTGTCTAGATTTGCCATGGCTTTCCTCCCCAGGAGCAAGCGTCTTTCAATTTCTTGGCTACAGTCCCCGTCTGCGGTGATCTTGGAGCCCAGGGAAATAAAATCTGTCACTACCTCCATTTCTTCCCCATCTATTTGCCAGGAATTGAGAGGGCTGGATGCCATGATCTTGGTTTTCTTAATGTTTAGTTTCAACCCAACTTTTGCACTCTCCTTCTTCACTCGCAACAAGAGGCTCTTTAGTTCCTCTTCACTTTCTGCCATTAGAGTGGTATCATCTGCATATCTTAGGTTGTTGATATTTCTCCCAGCAATTTTAATTCCAACTTTTGATTCATCTAGCCCTGCTTTTCTCATGATTTGTTCTGCATATAAGTTAAACAGGCAGGGTGACAGTATACAGCCTTGCCGGACTCCTTTCCCAATTTTGAACCAATCAGTGGTTCCGTGTCCAGTTCTCACTGTTGTTGATTTATAGCATCATCTAAAGTCACCCAACCATTGTTGTGGTGATATAAAGCCTGTCCTCATTACTGTTATCTCAGCCTAACAATGGTAGAATAATGCTATAGATGCTATAAATCACTAATAAGGAAATGCCCTGATTGGCTTTTAACAATATTTTCTCCAGTCTGAATGGGCTCCAGCACAATGGGCTTAAGCACAAGTCTGAAAACTCAGAAGATAAAAACTCTGGTCCCAGTGACCAACCCAGATTGGACCCTGCAACATTATCCTAGGTCACATATATTCATCTTCAATCTGGGGGGCTGGGGGTTACCTTCTTTGTACCAAAGTGTTGCTGCTTTCCTGTTTGTCAATATTTAATTGGTGACATGGTAAAAGATAAAATATTTTAACATATCAATGCTAGGATTGGGAAGAAAAAACACACAGATGTCTCTTGGACAATATAAACTTGCCTAGAGTGATATGAAGCAAATAGTTTCATAATAGCCCACCTGATGTCAAGCAGACATTTCCATCATTAAAAAAATAATTAAAAATTAAAAGAGAGAGTACTTTCTACAGTTGTATCCCTGCAAAGCAACCATCTTATCTCTTTTCTGCTTCCATTTTTTTTTTGAATTTTTTTTCTAGCATCTTCACCTCTCACACTCTCTCTTTCCTGAGGTCTCTCCATTTTTCCACACAGAAGTTTGCCAGGGAAGGGACAAACTAGTTGAATTTATTATGCAGAGGAATTTGGAAATGAAGCTGCATGCTCTTGCATGCTGTTGCAACAACCTAAGCTCCATTTAGGGAAACAACTGATTTTGGAATCTGCCTTACTTAAATGAGCCTTTAAAAAAAGAATTCTAATGTTCAGTTTGTAAAGAAGGAAACTGACAAACAGATTTTACTTTCTAAAGATCATAACGGGAATTACCCAAAAATTATTCAACACATTGTTGATATATTTCCTTCTATTAATTGCTATGTATTCCAGCCATCCCATTTTTCCTAGAGCTCACATTCTGATCTTGTAATGATGGCATGGACTTTCCCCATTTTTTAGCTGTTCTGAGTTAAAGTAGTATTTTTCTTCTTTCAGCACAGGTTTGTTTGATTTCATCTGTAGTTAAATTTGGTAAATGGTAAAACCTGAATTCAAAGCACCTGCTAACACTTGCCCTACCCTAAAATGTTCTATGCATTGTACATAATTCTATTAACAATTTGTGGGGTGAACAAATCAGACAGGAATACATGTTGGAAATGCTGTAAAAATATTTTTTTAAACAAATGGGGTAGACAAAAGACTCAAAAGGTTTGGGAAAAATACACCCAAAATTCAGAAAATAAAATTTAAATTGAAAATACAAATATTGTTAATAGGTTTGACCCCAGACAGTGCAACTGAAAAGCATTATTACTTATAAAGATATTTTCTGGGTGTAATGAGAATCATTCTGGCACACATTGGGAAAGAGAAATCTTGCCAACAGTACAAGATTGGAAGACCAAAATTAGAGAATATATGACAATGAAAAAAATTAATATATATATTTAATACATTTGTAATAATCAAATTCAAGCAGGAATTACTTCCTTATATATCACATAGCAAGGCAAGTTAAGACTCTTAGAATATGATTTTTTTAAAAAAAGTTAAATGTTTTAAATTAATAAAGCCAATCTAAATAGAAAAGAACAATAATTTAAGATATTTAAAGCACAGTAAATAAGTAGCAATCAGAAAAAAGGAGGAAAAAAACAAGAGATGAAGCTTATATGTTTTTCCCTATAGATACAAGTTTATTCCCCTCTGTTTCTATTTTATTTTAAAATCAATAAATCAAATGTCATGCATTTTGACTTCTCATTTCAGCCTTCACCTCAGTGCCAAGATTATGCAACAGCAAAATAATAATATTAACAATTTTGTTACCTTTTGCTACTGCCTCCTTCTAGTTCTGCCCCTCCACTACTATCTCTTAAAACTTTATGCACCATCTAATCTACTGCTGAATGTGATCTAACTTAATGAAAGTGAAGGCAGATGTACCTATTTAACCAGCCAAATCAATAAGACATTCATCAACATGAACAGATTGATTTCATTTATATCTATGGTGGTGGGCCATCCTCCAAATGTCTGCTTGTTGAGAAAGAGTCACAGCAAAAGGTCATTGTTGTCAAGCAAGTACAAAATCATTTAACTGTGTAAGATGAGCTGTGAAATTATTTGTAACCATGAGATTATGCTAGTATTGATCTATCTTTCCTCTATATTGCAGTTTTATTATGAAAAATATGGCCTTACTTCCCTTCCCCCAAAATAGAACTGGTATCTAAGCATGAAGGAAGACTGTAGGAAGAAGGAAGAGGTTTTTGTTCTCGTAAGTTGAATAGTCTTGCTTAATATTTGCTTAAACAAAATGTATTAACATTATGGCAAGCAATGACAAGTATCCATCATAAAATTATTTTTGGTTATTAATATCTCTGAAGCTGTTCTAGAATTCAATATAGTCTCCTGGTAAATTTTCAATTATTTATGAGAAGGGTTATGGTAGTTCACATTTATGAGAGGGGTTACGGAAGCTTCACATTTTCCTAATTATGTTTTGTCCTAGTTTTTGCAAGGAGTAGATGAGAAGTATGATTAGAATAGTATTGGGACAAGGTTTCTGAGATCAGATGTTTATTTGAGAGGGAAGTGGAAAGATGGGAAAACAGGGATGGAAAAACAGATGAGTGGAAAGACAATTCTATTTTGTTAGATGAATAGAAGTTCCTTCTCTACCAGCTTTAATTAATTGTAAATGAAAATCAAAAGGGTTTTCTTTTTGCTATTTTCATATGGGAACTACCACAAGGAAGCTGCCATATAGATTTCCTCTATATAGTTTCATTGCAGTAATATACATAAACCAAAACCGGAGTGAGCATGGTATTGAATTGAATTGAATTGAATTTATTAAATTTATATGCCGCCCTTCTCCCTAAGGACTCAGGGCGGCTCACAACAATAAAAAGTTAAAAAACATAAAATACAAAATTTAAAAAAGAATTAAATCATAAATATAATAAATACATAACAATTAACCCAATAAAATCTAATTTAAAACTATAGACAGTCCAGGCTCGATTTTTGGAACAGCCATGTCTTCAGGTCACGGCGGAAGGACCAAAGGTCAGGGGCCGTCCGCAGCTCCAGAGGCAACTCATTCCAGAGGGTCGGCACGCCCACAGAGAAGGCTCTCCCCCTGGGGGTCGCCAGCCAGCATTGCTTAGCCAACGGAACCCTAAGGAGGCCGACTCTGTGGGAGCGAACCGGGCGATGGGAGGTTGACATTGGCAGCAGGTGGTCTCGCAAGTACCCCGGGCCTAAGCCATGTAGGGCTTTAAAGGTAATTACCAGCACCTTGAATCGCACCCGGAGGGCAACCAGAAGTCAATGCAGCTTGTGCAGCAGTGGTGTAACATGGGAGTATCGAGAAACTCCCATAAGCACCCGTGCGGCCGCATTCTGCACCAGCTGAAGCCTCTGGGTGCACTTCAAGGGCAGCCCCATGTAGAGAGCATTGCAGTAATCCAGGTGAGAAGTGACAAGAGCATGGATGACTGTGCATAGGGCATCTCGGTCCAAAAAGGGGCGCAACTGGTGCACCAGGTGAACCTGTGCAAAGGCCCCCTGGTCACAGCAGTTAGATGATCCTCCAAGTTAAGCCGTGAATCCAGGAGGACACCAAAGTTGCGGGCCCTTTCTGAGGGGGGCAATACCTCTCCCCCATCAGAAGAGATGGAACATGTTGGACAATACGAGATGCCGGTATCCACAGCCACTCAGTCTTGGAGGGGTTCAGCCTGAGCCTGTTCTTTCCCATCCAGACCCACACCATCTCCAGGCACTGGGACATCACGTCAAGGGCATCACTGGGTTGGCTCGGGGTGGAGATGAACAACTGGGTATCATCCGCATATTGGTGATACCTCACCCCAAAGCCACGAATGATCTCACCCAGTGGCTTCATATAGATGTTAAACAGGAGGGGGGAGAGAACCGACCCCTGAGGCACCCCACAAGTGAGGGGCCTTGGGGTAGATCTCTGCCCCCCTGCCAATACAAACTGCGAGCAGCCTGAGAGGTAGGAGGAGAACCACCGTAGAACAGTGCCTCCCACTCCTAACCCCCCTAGCCATCGCAGCAGGATACCATGGTTGATGGTATCCAAAGCTGCTGAGAGGTCAAGTAGGACCAGGACAGAGGAACAACCCCTGTCCCGGGCCCGCCAGAGATCATCTACCAGTGTGACCAATGTCGTTTCCGTGCTGTAACTGGGCCTGAAACCAGACTGGTGTTGGTCCAGATAGTTCGCTTCATCCAGGAATTGCAGGAGCTGACGCGCCACAACACTCTCAACAACCATCGCTACAAAGCAAAGGTTGGAGACAGGATGATAGTTATTCAAGGAGTCCGGGTCCAGGGCAGGCTTCTTGAGAAGAGGCCTCACCACCACCTCTTTTAAAGTGGAGGGGAAGACACCCTCCATCAATGAAGCATTGACAACTGCCTGGAGCCAGCCCCCTTTCACCTCCCCGGTGGCCAAAACCAGCCAGGAGGGACATGGGTCCAATAGACAAGTTGTAGCGCTCAGTCTATGCATAATCCTGTCCACATCATCCAAGGAAACAGGATCAAACTCACCCCAAATGGTATAACCAAGACCTGTCCTCTCCACTCCACCGGATTCCACCCAGTCGGTGTCCAAACCAGTCCGGATCTGAACGATTTTGTCCTGCAGATACTGTACAAATTCCTCAGCCCTACCCTGCAAGGGGTCATCCCTCGGTCACTGATTAAGCAGTGAGCGGGTCACTCTAAACAGGGCGGCTGGGCGTTTATCTGCGGACGCAATGAGAGCAGAAAAGTAAACACACTTTGCCCCTTCCATCGCCAGTAGGTAAGACTTAAGATAAGTTCTTAGCTGTGTTCGATCAGATTCGGATCTGCTGGACCTCCAACAGTTGTCTAGGCGTCTTTTACGGTAATATCTGCAACACAGCTACTCTTATCATTTATTTAATCCTGGGACTGGTTGCTGCATAAGCAAATCAAGAACATGGGTGCAACAGACTTTTTGAATACAAGGATCTTGGTTGACCCATCCCTATCTTTTATTCAGCCCAAAGCTTCCCTGTGTGTATTCTTTCCTAGAAGATGATTCACCAAGATGGCTAAATAGCATAGTCTAAGAAGAACTACCACTCTGGGCCAAGGTCCAAGAAATAGAAAACAAGATATAGAAGGCATGTTTAGGAAATCAATGGATCCCATTTTAAAGAAAATTCAGATTGCAAAGCCATATCCATCATACCTTTGTTATAAACATTTTTCACAGTTACATCCCATTTATTGCTGAGACATCCCCAATTTCAAAGGGAAAAAAGGCAACTGGGGAAAACAATTATAGGGTAGAATTCACTTTACCAAGTTCGCCATGGACACCATGTGGCACCTACAATATTTAAAGCGAACAATAGAAAGCCCCCGAACTCTCAGTGGTATGTTTTGAAGATGTTAAAGTGGCAAGGACTGGAAAAGAAACTGCTGATGTATCACATTGTTTTTCTGAGCAGACAACTCCCATGGGGAAAATGAACAGCTCCAGTTCCCAAATACAGCACGGCTAGACTAAACCCACTCAATTAAAGTCTGTTCAAATGTAGGGAAATGAAAATAGAGCCTCACAAAACACTGTGAACAACTTTTATTCCAAACCAGATTTTTTCAGCAAGAGCACAGAGCTCAGCTACAAGACTGCAATGGATAAGCCACCTGCTCCAATGTAGCCTGATCTTCCAACTCTATGATCTAACTGATTAGTAAGTGGTGCTGACATTTCAAACATTTCACTATTTTGGGATGACAGATTGTCATTTCTCAAATCTAGGTTTGAGACATCCTAGGCTTTTCCAATGTTGTAAAGCAGATTCTCATTTACTACTTTGTATGTATCTTTGAGCTGGAATGTGGCCTATGACTTCCTGCCTTCCACATAAATGTTATTATATCAGAAGTTAGATAATGCTTTTGATTAGCAATTAAAGTAAGCTGCTCTAGTCTATATAAACTGCAAACTGCAACTTATAAACTTGTGGCTATTTTTTAACCTCTGTAATTAAAAGTGCAGTATTTTCTATTCTTCAACCACCCACCCTTTTCTCCTAGCTGCCACAAAAAAAACACTTAGCCAAAGGGCAATTAAGAAATTTACATATATTTATTTTCCTCATTGCATAGTAGATGCACAGTATATTGCAAGGGTAATATACTTGTGTTTTAGTGAGGAATATTATTCAGAATGAGAGATGAATTATCATATTTTAAGTATGAGATGAAATGAATTGAAGGCAACTTTAGGATGGTATTTGCAGAACAAAAGAAGTAGCCAGGGTATGTGCTTGCCATAGTTAGGTGCAAGTGGGGAAAAGCCCAGAATGTCTCTTTCACAAATGGAAGAAATCTTTACATTAAGAAATGTAAAGAATATCTGAAAAATCTCTACTTTAGAAAAAAGGAGAGAAAGTGACTTCATTTCCCCCTATTACACCCATGTATTTCTTTCCCTTTCAGTGTCCTGAATCAATTTCCATGCTTCACAAAGCTAGAACCTAAGCAATAAAGCTTGTTAGAGAAGTTATGAATAAACTAAAAAGCTTTGGTTACTGAAAGACATGAAACATTTCTTGTTGAACACATTATACTTCAAAATATGCCAAATGTTCTACTGAGCTTCTTTTGAGGTGCTGTCACTGCCTGTAACTCAACCACGCATGGTATTTCCCTCTTGGTATTATGGACTTGTTAGCTAATAATACAGGCAAATTTAAAAATATAGACAATGTCCGTTTTAGCAACCTTCTGCTTTCATTGGGTTAAATTTCAGACAGATGGCCTGAACAGCTGGAGAGTTAGTCAGTGAGGTAATATTAAGGCCCCTGCAGCTAAATTTGCTATAGCTTATAGACAATTTTGATAGCTGAGTGGGTATATATTAGTGTCAGATTGTCAACAATTAAAACACAATGCTAAGAATCATGGCTTTCTCTTAGAAAGGCTTGTTCCTCACCAATGTAATGGATTCTTAATTTTTTTTAAAAAAATGCAGATGGTTCCATTGCTTTTATGGACAGGTGTTGTGAAATTCATTGTGGGATGTTTATTACATTATAATACATTACATTACATGATATAATATTCTACTGTAAGCCTCTTTTGTTTCTGTTTTATTTTTTTGTACCCATATTATTGACTCTTGCTTGGGGTCAAACTGAATACCTATGTGCTTCTTGTCATGGTTGTTACTGTTTTAGCTTTGGGACATAACATTACAGGTATTTTTTAAAAACCATCTTGACACACTGAAATTGGCATGCAATGCAACAAGATAGTAGAATGTGAAGGTGATTGAAGTTACTGTATTGCTTCCAGCTATAGGCTGATATCATTTTTGAATATTCTGTAGATCTAAGTCATTTTAAACCACTGAGCTGAATGATCACACATGAAGCCTCTGTAAAGTCAGGTTTAATTCCCAATGAACTGAGTTCAGACTGTGGTGGACAATCACATTTATTTATTTATTTTTTTATTTTTATTACATTTATATCCCGCCCTTCTCCGAAGACTCAGGGCGGCTTACAAGCTTAGCAGTAGCCTTCATTCTATGTATATGCCTGCTTGTTAGGGCTTTCACACACACCCCAAGCGGCATTATTAAAAAGTCAGCTTAATTGCCCCCAACAATCTGGGTCCTCATTTTACCTACCTCGGAAGGATGGAAGGCTGAGTCAACCTTGAGCCTGGTGGGACTCGAACCTGCACTAATTGCAGGCAGCTGGTGTTACTTAAGGAGGCATCAGCCCACTGCTCCACCAAGGCTCTATATTTATAGCTACAGTATAGAAGTGAATTACCACTGGCTTCCTCCAAGATGTCTCTTCTCTTCTAGCTTTGGCCTAGAGTACAGGTATTTGCTGCTTAGTACTCGTATCCCAGTGCTAACTAGCTTGATGGTTCTTAGCTTTAGAAGATAGGTGAAGTATGCCAGGTATCTCTACTTGATTATTTTCTGGGAACCCATATGAAGTTGTATATTCAGCTATGAGGAACACAGGTGTCTTTTCTATTCCCTTTGCAGCATTCTGTTCTAGGGTTAGCTGGTCTAGTAGCTAAGACACCAGGTTAGAAATCAGGAGACTGCCTTAGGCATAAAAGCCAGCTGTGTGACTTTCAGGTCACTCTATCTCTCACAATCCAACCCACCTTATAGGGTTGTTGTAGTAGGGAAAATAGGAGGAGGAAGGAATATTAGGTATGTTCACTGCCCTGAGTTATTTATAAAAAAATAATAAAGGTAGGATATGCACAAAAAATGTACCATTGCTAACTTTGTTACCAAACAAAGAATATTCTGGATATCTACAATTGCAGGTTTTAAATTCACTTAAACCATAGCAGTAGTATAACTACAGGAATAATGTAGTTTACTTCTATTATTTCTATTTCTAAATTAAACAGATTTGTCCAGGTTTCAGCAGTTTTATTTTTTTTTAAATAATATATTTTCAAATCCAAGCTAAGAAAAAGAGATGTACAGTAGGTGAGATAGAACAGATTAAAACTGGACCAGATGAGAAAATGGTCTAGTGATTGTGGAAAAAAATGATCTTTATTTGACCTTACTTGCATTGTTGTTCTTGTTATTAATTGCCTTTGAGTTAGTTTTTGACTCCTGGAAACTTCCTGGACAAATCCATGCATTTTTCTTGGCAAAAGTTTACAGAAGTGGTTTGCCTTTGCCAGCTCCCAAGGATTAGATGGTGACTGTCTTAAATGTCTTTGTGGCTAAGGCAGGACCAGGACCAGGAATTACAGTCTCTCAAATTCTAGGCTGATGGCTTAACCATTTTGCCAAACTGGTTCTTTTCTTGGATTAGAAGAGGTGATAATTCTTCTGAAAATCAGGTATGCAGCTTGGATATGCTCTTTAATCCTGCACAGTACTTAAGGTCTCACTTTAGATCACTAGAAAAGAGTGCCTATTCCCACTATATTCTTTTTTGAAGAGGTCTTACCTGACCATTATTATCCACACTTTGGGTAGAGATATCCCTGAAGAAACTGAGCAAGTAGAAGAGGTTTGGAATGCAGTGACCAGCTTATATATGCTCTTTCCAAGCACAGTGCACAACATCTGTACAGTATAAGCAAAGCTTCACTAGCTTCCTTTAGATTTAATGTGCTTGTGCTGACCTTTAAATCCACAAATCATTGGGTTCTACCCTCCCTGGTATATAAAGGTAAAGGTAAAGTTTCCCCCGCACATGCGTGCTAGTCGTTTCCGACTCTAGGGGCCGGTGCTCATCTCCGTTTCAAAGCCGAAGAGCCAGCGCTTGTCCGAGGACGTCTCCGTGGTCATGTGGCCGGCATGACTGGATGCCAAAGGCGCACAGAACGCTGTTACCTTCCCACCGTAGTGGTCCCTATTTTTCTACTTGCATTTTTACGTGCTTTCGAACTGCTAGGTTGGCAGAAGCTGGGACGAGTAACAGGCGCTCACTCTGTTATGCGGCACTCGGGATTCGACCCGCCAAACTGCCGACCTTCCGATCGACAAGCTCAGCGTCCTAACCCACTGAGCCACCGCGTCCCTTCCCTGGTATATAAGTGCATACCAATTAGATAAAAAAAACCTTTTTGATCAAGCTGAATGAAGTTTCCCAAGTTCAGTGTCAGCTGTACAACTCTGTTTTTTTTTAAAAAAATAAAATAAATAAATGAAAAGAGGAATGGGAGGGAAGAAAGGAGAGGAGAGAGGGAAGAGAGTAGAGGAGGGGGAAGGAAGTAGGAAGGTTGGAGGGAAAGAGGAGGAGAAGTGGGGAGAAACGGGAGAGGAGTGGTGAGGGAAAGAGGAGAGGAGAGGAAGAAGAGGGAAGTAGGAAAGAAAGGAGAAAGGGAGAAAAAAAGTAGAGAAGAGGGAAGAGAGAGAAGGAGGGTGGATACAGTGAAAGGGGAAATGGACGAGCAGCACCCAAACTTACGTGTATGTATTTATGTATGGCGATATATAATACCTACTGCATTACTAATATAACAAATGCTAAATACTTGAAAAAATGTTTATATTTCATTGGTTAGTTTGTGGTATATTAAAGGAACTGTGAAAAAATAAAAAAAAAATAAAAAAACCTTGGCTATCAGGGACAAGGGCCCCTCCTGTTATTTTGTAAAGCATTTGAAAAGAATATATCTGTACAAAATTAGTCTGTTACCTTCAGATGCTACCATTGATTCTGGAGAATCAGGGGAATAAAAGAGAGCATTTCAAAAACAATCAAAACTGTGTCTCGCCTATCTCTGTTTCCTTATTCAGTCTTACTTTGTGGCTCTGAATTGAGAAAACAGCCAGAATCTCTACAAATATGCTCCTTCATTTCAAAACCTGGTGAGAAAAATGTTTGCTTATTTATTCATACTTTCTTAAAAAATCAGTATGCATTAAAGTTCAAAAGATAACTTACATAAAGACTATCATATAATGAGCTTATGTTTAGGAGAGAGGGGTGAAATCAACATATTTTCAAGACGATGCATGAGAACACAAGTTGTAAGATAAAACTATGTTTAGACTAGCCGACTTTAATATATTCTGAATGCAATCCTTGAGGTTCATTGGTAAACAATGGAAATATTCATAAGACACTTATTATTTTTGTCATTCTAGTTGTATGTTTGGTTTCTATAAAGTATTATAGAAGAGATCCTCTATAAATGAAATAAGAGACAATACGATATGATAAAGAATTGGAAAAAAGTAATTCTATTAAATTGTGCAACTCCCATTTGCACATAATTGAAGGTTCCATATGTTTGTGGATATGGAAGGATGTTGAAGCTGCTACTAGCCCTCTCAATAGGTATTTATTTGATTTCTATAGCTGACCATCTCAATAAGTGACACTAACCCTAGCCAGAATTTCAACAATCTTGGATGATATGATTGATAGTCTGTCTTATAGGTTAGACAGTTTGATATGACAACATCTCTGAGTTATTTATTTGTAAGAAAAGTCAGCTTCAACAAATGCAATTACATTCTGCTTTCTTTATTAGAAAAAGTGAGGTAAATGGGACCAAGACAGCTTGTTATTTGGAATAAAATCTGACTGTAATATTCAGAACCAGTTCCTGCTATCTTCTGTTGATGACTGATGCATGGTAGGCAATTCTTCGACATATAATATGATTCATGAATTTGTGACTTTGTTATTTGCTGATTTCATTTACAGATGCAATTTCACTGATGACTGAGTAATGTAACATACTTCTGTGACATTGGAGCTGATCTTTACCATCTACTTAATATCAAGATGCTTATAATGTTAATTGAAAAGGTTTTAAATTGTTTTAGAATCTTGATAATCACATTTTCCTCCTTTTGTAAAAAGCAAAATTTGAGGTTGTGTGACACTTTTTCTTGCTCCATAATTATCTATTATATTTGACTAATCGTTTTATAAAAGTAGTATTAATCATTTAAGACACAAGAGAACATTGACTTTTCTATAGATTCAATATTTAAATTTTCTGTTGGGAACATTGTATGGTGTTGTATCTAAGCAGTTTATCATTTTTCAGAATACCAGAGGCTGTTACCATATTTCAGTTACATGCTGACCACGGAAGGAATTCAATGAAGATTTTATGGAAATCTCAAAATCATTCCAATAAATCAAATATCAGAGTAAAATGAGTACAAATTGGAAAACAAGACATGCACTGTATCTTGCCAAGGTAATTGCTACTGCTAAGCTTGTAAGCCGCCCTGAGTCTTCGGAGAAGGGCGGGATATAAATGGAATTAAAATAAAATAAAATAAAAAAATTGACAGATGTCTTGGAAGATATATAACATCCACAATGTGCCTACTTAAAATCAAACATAGAATTTCAAATTTTCTGGAGTTACAGATGTATACATTTTTCTTCTGCAAAAAACAAAAAACAAGCAACACCCCCCCCCAAACACTATTGAACCTTGTCAACATTTTGCATCCAAATAACATGTTGAGATTTATTCCCTATTTACTGCCAGGACCTATCTGCTATTGCAAATCATGAGAAATATCAGATTATAATAATACAAAAGAGTGATTTGAGATTTGTCTGTTCCATTTCAGGATGATGAAAATGTGTTCAAAATCAATATGCTTCCCTTTGGAATTGGCTGATTTTTATGGTCAAACCTAGCTTGAAGTACTTTCATTTGTATGCAATATCTGGGGTGACAAACACAGCTCTGTGCAAAACATATGGACACCTAAACATGATAGTCTCTGATAATGAGTCCACATGTATTGTACATTAATTCATGGAATATATTTGTGGACATAAACATTATCTGAGCTGCTTCTATTTTACCTTGTCATTATCAAGCAAACTGAACAGCCAGTGTAGGCAACAAAGGATGCACTGAAGCAGATTATGAGAGACTGAGCAATACAATTGCCAAGTTTCCTCACTGCTCAGAGTATCACTTTGTATTCAACAGTAGAGGGATTCTTCTGAGATTCTACTGAAAGGACACCTCAAGATGTTCATCATATATCCAGGGCTTTTTTTTCCTCATAGAACGCTTAGAACGGCATTCCGGCACCATTTTTTTGCAAAAAAAAAAAAAAAAACCTCGCACTATTGGCTTTAGGAGTAGGCAATCTTGGCTCTTTTTTATGACTCATGGACTTCAACTCCCAGAAATCCTGAGCCAGCCATGCTGAGGGGAAAGAGATAGGTTTCCAAGCTGAGCCATGCTGGCTCAGGAATTCTGGGAGTTGAAGTCCTTGAGTCATAAAAGAGCCAAGGTTGCCTACCCTGCACTAGAGGAGGACATTAAAATTATTTACAAGGTTACTTCTTTAGGAACTAAACTTTTAGAATCTAAAACACCTAATTCAAAAAAGCCAACAGGAAAGAACCTCACATTTTTCATCTACTTCTGTCTTTTGGAAGGTAAAATTAGATAACAAAATCATCTATTTCCTATGTTAACATCTCTGCAATGAAATCAATAAAGATAACAGGAAAGAAATGAGAAACATTTTTCTCAATGTAATATGTCTAATTTAGCTGATGCTAGAAAATAAATACTATCTTTTGTACATACTCTTGAAAACTATTTTGAATCTATAACCATCTATTACAACTAAACCACTTTAAATTAAACAATTCTTAAGAATGAAATATTCTTAATTTGGACTTTACTTTTACTGTTTGGACTGTTGTGTGTTTTGAAAAATAGATTATTTAGAATCTAGTTATGTTGCACTTCAGTCTTTAAATAATTAACCTAGTATATACATAAGAATATATGATGTTTTCCCTGGTGAGCTTAAAACATCAATAACAACATTTATTAAAAAGGCTAAAATAATTTCTGGGGGGATTAACTGTATAGTAAAATTTTGGACAAGCAGTAGTCAGTAGCATATGCCTTTTTAAAAATTTGGTATTTTAGCCTCCAAGAGCCTTATCCCTTTTTTGCCTTTTTATAGCCTCTATAATCTCCATCATTGATATTTTTCCATTTAATATGTTTCAAATATTCTCTGGAATTTTTGGTAACTCTGCTTTTTTACGTACTGCTGTATTTTTTCTTTTGGAATTTCCTCTGCCTTATAGAGTCTCTCATAGTAATCTTTAATAATTTTTTTAATTGTATCATTTTGAAACTGTAATTCACCTTTTGGATCTTGCAGCTTGTTTATCAATTTTTTCTCTTTTTCTTTTTTCAGTCTATATGTTAACCATCTCCCCGGCTTGTTGGCATTTTCAAAGAAATTCTGTTTAGCCCTTTTAATCTGTTGAGCCATTATTTCCATCTTTGCTAAATTTATGTTTTATTACCTTCATTTGTTTCTTAAGTATTTTCTTTTGTGGATCTATTTGTAATTCTGATTCTAGCTTTCTGAATTCTTCCTTCAACTTTAATTGTAGTTGTTTCTTTTCTTTGTTCTTTTAAGTGATGTAAGTTATAGCCAACCCTCTAACATAGGCCTTAGCCATATCCCACACATTTTGAACTGATGTTTCTTCTTGTTTATTTTAAAGAAAAAATCCATTTCCTTTGTCGCTAATCCGTAAATCAATATGGATTTATTCAAAGACCATCTGAGGTTTTTTTTAGTTAATCTCCAGGTCATCTTTATTGGGTTATGATCTGCCCAAACATTTGTTTCTATCTCAACTTCTTGTATCATCATTTTAAGTTCCAAAGATGTCCATATCATATCAATTCTAGACCATGATTTATGTCTATTTGAGTAAAATGTATATTGTAATTTCTTTGGATTTTTCTCTCTCCATATATCTTGAATACAAAGTTCTTCTGTCATTTTTAGAAATGTTTTAGGTAATATATTTCCTGCTTTTCTCCTTTGTTTGGCGCTTTCATAGTCCAAAGTTCCATCTGTTATTGCATTAAAGTCTTCCATTATACAAAGATTTTAATAGTTTAAATGTAGTATTTTTTATATAGTGTTTGATAAAATTGTTCTTGTTTATCATTTGGTGCTTATATTGCTACAATCAGAATCTGTTTTTGATCCATCATTATTTCCACCATTAATATTCTCCCCTCTTCATCCGCATAGATTTGTTTGGGATTCATTGTTTCTGTCAGAATCCAGTTATATTTCATTTCTATCTATCTTCTTTAAATTACAAGCTAATCCTTACTAACTCCTGGCTTCTTTCATACTAAAAAAGGGGGAGGGGGTATGCATGGGGGTTTTATTACTTTCAATTCCTGCATACAATACAAAGTAACCTTTTGTTGATTCACTTTGGGTCTATTAACCAAACAATGTGGCCATTTGCCTTCCATCCTATGCCTCTCTGAAGATCTTCTCTTTACTGACAGTGAGGGAAGGGAAGAGGGGAAAAGAGGCAACACTTGGAATCTGGGCAATAAGAAGATTGAATGATGGTGGGTTTTTTTTGAGGCTTCCGGTTTGTGCACATGGTGCTTTCGGATGTGCAGAGAGAGCTCCCTCCCTGCCATTCGATCTTTCTTCATTGGAGGACCCTGAAAAGGGTCAAAAGTTGCCCTGGAGGGGCAACCACCGCTAGGAGGCCCTCCTGTAATCATGGAAAGGTGGCAGCCCTCCACTTGAATCTGGAGCAGCTCCTTTAGGCCCAAAGAAGAAGAGACCGGCCATCAACATGGCCGATCATTAAGGCGTTCCCTGCCAAAGCCAAAGCACCATCTAGCACAATGAAGCAATCTGGAGGACTTGGGTGAGACCTTTCCTTTCTTATCCGCCTAACTGCCTGCCTGTGGGACTTTTCTGAAAATTTTCTCCCCCCCCCTTTTTTTTCTGAAAAAACAGCTTTTGTATACTTGGGGGAATAACATTTTAAGCCTTAAAGCGAAGGAAAACAAACAAACACACAACCCCCACCATCTGATCAAGCAAAGAAACTAAGCAATCTTATTTCTACCTATTAAAAAGCTTATATTTTTGTGGGGATCTACTACCCAATTTTCTGTTCAAGATGTGAACTAAGGAAAAAAGAATGGACTAATTATATAAAAGCTTTATATTAATTTGGGGGGGAAAAAGAATTTTACAACTTATTCTATATGCTACTGATGACATCCTGTGGCTAAACCTGGAACTGCAAGTAAATCTTTTGCTTATTCTTACAGTTGACTGAATAACAAAGTTGTCCTTGATATTATCTTAAAGACTAGTGTGGGAACACCTGGCACTGAAAACAACTTTTAAGAGCATTGGAGGTGGAAAATTACTGACCTCTATTAAAATAGCCTCCGTGGAAGACTTAGCTGTAAACACTAACGAAATGGATGACTATATCCCACCACTTAATTACAAATTGATTTTGGACACAATTTTGGCTATAACTGAGCAAATTAATGGTAAATTGTATGATAAACCTGACAACTTAAAGCCACCAGACCAAACTTTGATCTTAAATGATGAATTGACAATCCAAAAAGAAATAGAAGAACTGGAAATTAACACTGAAATAGGAGACTTCAAAGAGCAACAAACACAGCCTACAGAGAACTTTGAAGTCCAAACTCCAACTTTAACTACAAAACTTACAGTTCAAAAAACAACAACACCCAAAGAAAGCAACATTAAGAGCGAAGATATCAAAGGCCTTCAAATACAGTATGTTGAGGATTCAGCTGATCAAACAATAACAACATTAGCTACTACGTTCTACTTAACCCAGATGGAAATGGAACAAGAAGTACAGCAAACATCAAAAACTGAGCTATTAAAGCAATATTTCAATGATTATAAAGAGGACACCAGCCTGGCAAAATTGTCACTTGGATGGTCTCCGTGGATTCAAATAAGATGTGGAGGAAGAAAGGGAGACATATTTAAGAATTTAAAGACACTAAGATGGAAGCTTGATTGGCACAAAAGGAAGGTGGGAGTTAGATTTAAAGATATAGATGTGTCCTTTTTTGGGGGATTTGTAAGGACAGAACTTTTAAAAAAAATCTTTTTTGATAGACTAAGTGGAATCTTAAAAAAATATAAACTGATTTCATATTTAGGTTTTAGATTTTTAAACAAAAACAAAATTAAGCTTTTAGAATAAAACTTTGAATTATACTATAGAATTTAGAATCTTTTTTTTATTAAAGAGTTTTACAAAAACAAAATTTTACAATATATCCCCAAATCCCTCCCACCCCAAACCCACCCACTTCCCCCCCCCACTTCCCAGAGCTAAGTACAGGATTATAGTTACAATAATCATATTCTAAATAAAAATTATGCATAATATACAATTAACCAAATTCATAATGTGCTTTAACTCCCCTTTAACATAACTACAAACAAAGTACCAATAACAATATCCCACTAAAATCTACTCATAAGCTAAATGGAACTTTTTAGTCCCATATTTGTTCTGAATATAATTTATCCATCTCCTCCAAACTGAAATATATCTTTCCTGTGAATGATCTTTCAAATAAGCAGAAATCTTAGACATTTCTGCAAGATTCAAAACTTTAAACACCCATTCCTCTATAGTGGGCAAGCTATCCTTCTTCCAATATTGTCCCACCAGTAACCGTGCTGCTGTTATCATGTTCAACATCAAGTTAGTTTCTTTAACATGACAATCTACAACAATACCCAATAAAAACAATTGCGGAGAAAACTTTCTCTTAAAAATCTTTTGAATGTTCCACCAAATTTTGATCCAAAAAGCTTTTATATTTCTACAAGTCCACCACATGAGAAAATAGGTAGCTTCTAAACTACCACATCTCCAACATTTAGACTGTAAATTAGGATACATGTTGGACAACTTCTTGGGATCCAGATGCCATCTATAAAACATTTTATAAAAATTTTCTCTTAAATTTAACATTTCTGACCCAAATTATCTCCCAGGTGTCCAACGAAATTGGTTCCTGAATATTTTGTGACCACTTTATCATACAGTCTTTAACCAGTTCCGTTTCCGAATCCAATTCAATTAAAGCATTATATATCCTCTTTATATGTGCACAATTTAAATCTCTAATTTGTTTTACTAAATTTTGATCTGTAATTTTGATGCCAACCTTTTGATCTGACTTCCACCTAACTTTCAATTGGGTATATTGAAAACAAGAGTAACTTATGTTTTCTTGTCTTAACTCCTCTAATGATTTAAGTTGCCAATCAGTCCCTTGCAATCTAAGTAGTTCCTTATAAGAAACCATGTCCATACTCACTCCCATAGATACGCCCTCTATCGCGTGTCCAGGAATTCCCCAAATCGGTATTTTATAATTTAACTTATAATAATACTTTTTCCAGACACGCAATAAAGCACTTCTAAGAATATGGGATTTAAAAGCCCTGTCCACCTTCTTATCGTAAAGCAAATATGTATGCCATCCATATACCAAATCCCATCCCTCAAGATGAAGTATTCTCTTGTTAGTTAAATTAAGCCAATCACTAACCCACGTCAAGGCAACCGCATCATAATACAATTTCAAATTCGGCGCCTTGAGTCCCCCTCTTTCCCTAGCATCTTGTAAAATCTTAAATTTGACTCTTGTTTTTTTCCCCGCCCAAATAAATTTGTTAATACCCTTCTGCCATTGATCAAGGTTGGCATCCTTTTTCAATATAGGTATCATTTGAAACAAAAAGAGAAACTTTGGTAGAACATTCATTTTAACAACTGCAATTCTTCCCAGTAATGATAATTGTAATTTTTTCCAATTATTTAAGTCCCTTTGTACCTTCGACGATAGTGTTTCATAATTATTCTTATACAATTTTACATTTGAGGCTGCAATATATACTCCTAAATATTTAACCTTCTTCACTATTTCAAAACCTGTTAATTTAGATAACATATCCCTTTCACTCATAGGTAAGTTCTTAGATAATATCTTAGTCTTATTACTATTCACCTTAAACCCAGAAACCTTACCATACTGAGTTATAATTTCCATCAAATCTATAACCGACTGCAACGGTTGGGATACTGTCACAACCAAGTCATCAGCAAAAGCTCTCAATCTATAATCATTCTGTTTTATTTTAATTCCCTTTATCATAGAGGACACTCGAATTTTGATTAATAAAATCTCTAATGTTAAAACAAACAATAATGGTGATAGGGGGCAACCCTGTCTTGTACCTTTTTCAATTTTAAAGGTCTCTGTTAATCCCCCGTTAACTATAATTTGTGCAGTTTGTTGTTGATATATAACTTTAATAGCATGTAGGAAACCTTCTCTAAAATTCATCTCCTCAACAACTCTTAATAAAAATTGCCAATTCAATTGGTCAAAGGCTTTCTCTGCATCCAAAAATATCAATGCTGCGGGGACTTGGTTGTTCTAGAATCTTATAAGATAGTATTTTAACAACTGTTTAATGGTTAAGACAAATTTTTTTTCTAACAATTGGTGATTTGTTAAGATGAAAACTTGAATTTACTGTTAAATCATAAGAATGATTTGTAATGAACAATGTAATTTTGTACAGAATTATTCTGTACAAAAGAGAATTTGTACAGAATTATTCTGTACAAAAGAGAATTATTCTTTACTGAAATAGGGAATTGTAGATTACCCAAAAAGTAAGCTTTCTTCTGTATTTTATAGGCCACTTGAGAGTATTTTATTGCAATTAGGTAAAACTTAAAAACAGGATTTTGATATCTATTAGTCTAATTACATTAAAAACTTTCTTAATTGATTAGGTCATATTTAGAAATGTACTAACTTGATTACTTTGACTATGAGAAAACTAAGGGAATCAGAGAGGGATTTTTTATTGACACAACCTGAACTATTTACATACAACTCGTTATTTGTCACTTTTCACTACCCAACCACCATATTGCTTCACAAGTACATGTATATGTAAATATTGAAAACCCAATAAATCTTGAATAAATAAAAAAGAAGAAGAAGATTGAATGATCGTGCTGATGGAGCCGGACGGATGTTATCTTTCCTGAAGTAACACCTAGAAATCTGCCAATTTGAATCGCCCAGAAGAACTGTGAGTGGGGGGCTGCTTGAGAACACTTTAAAACATTGAATGGTGGGGGGAATTCCCCAGATCCTGTCTAGCACGCCTACTATCAATTTCTCTTAATAAATAATTCCTGTTGGAAGAAACCGCTTCCAAGAGTTCTGTTTTCTTAAGATGTAGATTGAAGTGGGTCCTTACAATTTCTTTAATGTATAGAGCTATTCCTCTTTTCTTTTGAAGTGCTAATGCAGAGTAGAGTTTACCAATTTTTGGTTGTTCTAACAGCTTATAATGTTGTCTGTTAATGTGTGTTTCTTGAAGACAGATTATATCCATTTTTGATTTTTGTAATTGTGTAAAGATTTTTCTCCTTTTTGAAGGAGAGTTTAGTCCATTTATATTCATTGACAAAATCCCACTCTCCTCCATCTCTTTCAGTTATATCTAGGTCTTAATCTTCTACTCGATCTTATCTGTCTCTGATCTCTTGGTCTTGCTCCTTCTTCTGTATATGTGTTTTTAATTTCTTCCTCCTCTCTGTTAAACTGCTCCTTCTACTGCCATTTCTTTCTGTTTCTTTGTCTCTCTCTTTGTACCGGATTCAAGGTCACCTCTTATCAGGAATGCTCTATGGTTGTCAAAGAATTCCATTGCTTTAAGTGGCGTGTCCAGTCTATATCTTTTCGTATCCCAGTAAATTAAAATCCCTTCTGGAATCAGCCATCTAAAATTCACTCCTTTTTCAATTAATTTCCTATTTAAAAACTGGTATTCTCTTCGGGATTCTCTTAGTCTCCTAGGGTTTTGTTTGAGAACTACAATTTTTTTTCTTTGTATTTCAAAGGTTCATCTCTTACTCTTCTCAAGATCTCATCTCTTGTAGACCTTTTAAGAAATCTGACATGTACTTCCCTGGGGACTTTATTTCTTCTAGCATAATTTGACTATTTTTAAAAATCGGGGCATAGGCACATAGTACACAGGTACAAATATTATTTAGTTTTTCATGTTTATATACTTCAGATCCAGAGAATTATTCCTAGCATTTGATACCATTAAAAAGAGTAAACCATAATAAAATCCCACAAGTCAATAAAAAACTAAATCTACCAATAGCACAATAGGTTCAGTGTTTATAATTCAATCCCCGAAAGTCCTCCAGACAATAAAACTTGCAATAAGGCAGATATAGGACACTGTATCTGGGGCAATGATGATGTTGCCTAATTGGACAATGAAATGTCTGCAGGAAAACTGTCAACTTCAGAAAGTACCAAGGTCCCCCAGATATAGAATATTCTGGATATTCTATAGAAAAGGACAGGATGTTCTGTTCTTTTTCAGAATACACCACTCCAGTCATTCTAGAATGATTCTGAGGGTATGGCTTGTGGTTTGCTAGCTATGTTCCAACACCATTTGGAAGGTTATTCTTTTTCAAAGGATGCATTTTTATTTTATCTGCAGTTGCATTTTCATGTTCGTCTGGTGAATGAAATAATTAAGGTTGTGATGCTGCAATGATCCTTTTATTATGAATGGATGATGAAGGACTAATGTCTTCACAACAGAAAATGGAGAAGATGAGGAAAAACTTGAGCAGCTGCCTTTCCATAAATACATTGGTGTTCGTGTGAAAACTTCCACAGTGAGGGTGACTTTCAACAGTGCGTGGTTTATTGAGAGAGAGAGAAAAAAAACACCTTATGCACAGAACAAAAACAGAGAAAATTTAGCTTAGTTCTCTTTCTAATAATAAAATATCATGTTTCTATTCTGAGATAATTTTGCAGAGCTACAGTAGCCAGGACTCTTGCATAGCTATTATGAATGAAGAACATCTGTTTCTAACTATAAATCTGTCATATCACCAGTAAATCCCAACAAGGAGACATTACCAGTTTATAGCTTGAAGCCCACAATAGCAGAGATAAAAAGAATATGTCTTGCTGAACAGTGGCAATGTCATTTTGAGTTCACTTGCAAGCATAACAGTCTCTCAACCCACACTTTCATTATGGTTTTATAAGGGATGGAGTGTTGATGATGCTTGATGCCAGATTTTCTAGCTTTTTTAAAGAAACCTTAAGCTGGACAAAGAAACAACACAACAAGAAGGCTCCCTGATTCTTTATCATCATGTTGTGTGCTTGACTTCATAAATAAACGGACAGGGAACATAATCAATGATTAAGCACCAATGTCTTCCTTAGGGATAAGTAAACAGCTTGATCTTTGTGAATTTTAATACAGTATTTCCTAGAGCAATGTGTGGCTCAGAATATAGCACCCTTCTCCAAATATAATTTTTACAAAAGCCCCAAAGTATATATATATTCAGTATATATATAACTGAATTAACTCAAGTTTATTTTTAGCACTCTACTTCCCCCCCCTTTCTGGGCAAAAGCAACGGTGAGGAAATATGCTATGTTTGGATTTTTAGCACAGAAAACAGAATAAGGGGGTGCTGAAAGATGCCTCCCTATTGCCTACTGTGGGAAAGTAGAGAGGAAAAAGTTTCTCCCAACCCCACTTCTCCCATAAGATGAGAAGTGGGGTTCATTGAAGCAGTTGAATGGTGGGAGACTCAGGACAGACAAAAGAAAGAAAGTGCACATAGTTAAACTACAGAATTAACTTTTATGAAGAACGAGTATGACTCATCAATTGAGGGGTTTTTTTTAGAGGCAGTTAGGCAACATCACAAAGCAAAGGCTATATGTGGCTTGTAAACCTTCTTTAAGTCTTTTTAGTTTGAACTGATTATTAGTAACTTCAATCTTTTTTTTTCTTTTATCTAAACTGATTTGTATTTTATTTCATTTTACCTTCTATTGTTGACCATGTGGAGTATTCTTTAGGACGTATTCTTTAGAATACATTTTCTAGAATACAAAGATACATTGTAGAAAATATTAGATAGGGGCTGAAATGTGTATTCTGTGTTAAATTATAAGTGCTTTTTATGTCACAGCTGACCTTCCTAGTTCAGAAAAAAATCCAGAATTCAGGGATGTAGGAGACTAGGAACAAACATTTGATAAAAATGTAGTTTCTGTTTATATTTTAAATATTGTTTTAATGATGCTGTTAATACAGTTCAGTAGCACTGCAGATTTTGACTGTAAATTTATACACACAAGTTCTGTGACATTAATAGTAGTTATCTCTAAGTAAATGCAGCATTCTACAGTCAATTTTGCAACCTGCCATGCCTACATTTTTTATTATTGTTTCTTCTTGCTGCTGCATCATTTTCTAGGAGGCCTAAGGTTAGTCCTCCCCCCCACAAAACTCACTTTGTATATGTCATTTGATTACTTAAGTCAATATTGCACAAAGAAGCTCTGTAGTTGTGCTCCTGATAAGTTTGAGATTAGTTTTCAAATTAGGGTTACATTCAACTATGCCAATTAGAGCTACAGTTGTCTGATTTCAATCTAAAATAGACCTAGTGGTTGCAGACAAGTACTAAACAACAGATTTTATAATTCAGTTTAGTGCTTTTACTTTTTCAGATTATTTTGAAAGAAAATGAAATCAGTATAACTTAATTGTGACTGATATCTAATTAATATCAATGACTCTGAAGTCTGAGACCCAACAGAAAAAGAAAGAGCAAAAAATAATAATAATCCTTGAATTATTTATAGCTAAAATGTATCAGCTTACTGTAGCTAAAATCTCTCATGGCGACAGCATGCCATAAAAGTACTAATAAAATCCATATATAGATTAGAGTACAGCCAACAATAAATTAAAAGAAAATACAGTAAAAGAATCACAAGAAATAAAAATCAGAAGTATCATGGGGCAAATTTTTCTTTTAATTTTATTTTTTTTTAAAAAAGTATCATGGAGCAAAAATTTAAATATGTAATATAGCTGACATGCAAGGAAACTAGATCCTCGAAAGGACTAAAAGTTTTTATTTACTTTTTATTTATTTACTCCCTTCCAAACAAGGGAGGTCATGTGGAATAAGACCTTTTTATGATGATCTCAGAACATGGGCAGGAAGAGATAAAAGTAAATACAATGCCATGGTCTGGGTTTAAAAATTAGCAGCAGCAATTTGAGAACAGGAACAAATGGCAACCAGCACTCATTAATTTTATTTTCAAGTTGACAGTCTGTTCAGAATACAGTAATGGTCAATCGTTGTAAAAGCAGTAAATTGTCAAAATGTGACAGCAGCCAGCTATAGTTATCTTTTAAATCCAATTATTTCTTTTCAGGTGTAGTTTCATTACCCCCTTCTTTAATGACACTGAAGTCAATCCTTCTTTTAAAGAGGAAAGTATGGCCTATTAATCTTAGATACTGATCTCATCTTACTGAATGTAAGAAAATACAAATAGGGGGGGGGAAGATAACTTTACCAAAACTCAAATAATTTGTCTGTATGTGTTGGTCTAGCTGAATGTCAGTTAGAAAAATCCAATCAGTTTGTGATCTTTGTATCATCCTGAAAACGCCAAAAACTGAAATGGTAGATGGTAAAAAAAAATGGTAGAAAAACAAAAGAAAAAAGTTACTCTGAATTACTAGGAAGTTATTCTTCATAGAATTATGATGGTGCTGAGAAGGAAAGAATTTTTTTCTTTTGTTTTTCTACCACTCTAATAATCTATATTATTATTATTATTATTATTATTATTATTATTATTATTATTATTATTATTATTATTATTATTATTATTATTATTATTATTATTATTATTATTATTATTTAATGGAAATTTTCTTGGCAGCGAGTATAAAGGAATACACAATTATGTCCATAGTTTTTAATCAGTTAAAATACTTTTAATAAGCCTGGCCTTGTAACCTAGTTCAGGAATTTTGACTTTCTACACCAGATATTGGACTTCAAATATTGAGCTGTAGAGATGTTTGATATACCAGGACTGGACAATATAAAATAAAATAAATCAGTATTTCAAAAAAGTTTTCAAAAGCAGTCCAAAATTGAAATTACTTTTGACTATGGTTAAATAAAAAAAAGTATGTTATTTTGGCACAGGAGTTACAGTGGTTCAAATAAATTCAAGTTTATTGCAACTGAACATTTTCTACAAGAATCTGAACTACCAACGGTCAAAGCAAAGCAGTGGTAGATAAGAGTCAAAGTAATTCAAGGTGGGCTGGACTTACATCTCTTGTGGGCATGAAGGGATTTGTGTCTGATGATGAGCTTGACCCCCTCCTCCCTTCAAGCTCAGCCTGGTCATCTCCTACATAAATATGGTAAATGGTACTTTGCCTTGATAGCAACTCTTCTTGCCGTTCGAGACCATCTATATATGCATAGCACTGCCTCTAATTTGGTATCAGTCTATAAAATAAGATATATTTAGCTTTGGTATTAGAGCTTTGGGAGCACATAAAGAAATATGGAAACCAAAAAATGCAATGCTCACTATCCTTTTTAGTTTTTTCATATATAGTGGAAAAATAGCTTGCTTATAAAGAAATTGTAAAACAGATATGAACTAAATCACTAGAGAAATTCCAACAGAGGTATAAACTAAATAAACTATAACTCTAAAATCATGGTAGTTATAGGTATTGCTGACCGCTATTTATGTGTGTGTATGTGTAACGTATAAGACAGAACCTTTAAAATGGACAATGATAAACAGTATAGTTAACAAACAACAAAAAAGTATTATCCAAATCCAAATATTGTATACAAAAATCAGGATCCTTTATTATTTTTTTCTGATTCATTTGCTTATTTTAGAAAATATGGGTAACAAATTTAAATAAGTAACACTCACCATAGCTTATCACAATCATAAATTCACTTTTGTGTGTGTGATAGGAGGCTCTGCTTAATCATAATAATTTAGACTGCAGAATGCCTAGATTCCAAGACTGAGTTAAAACAAGTGATATTCTACTGAACACTTGTGTTCCCCTTGTACTGACAGAGCTGGAAAAAAAAGTCATAGCTGAAAGTAAGGGAAGACTACATATTGCCCACTGTGCCTGCAGGCTTTTTAGTTGGATATCTCCATGCTTCCCTTTACCTTGCTCTGATTTTTTAAAATATTCTTTTAATTTAAAAACACACAATTCAATACGAAGATGGCATCCTGCAAAAATAGTGCCAGCTCTTTATTAACAAGAATGCCTTTGGGCAACACATAGACCATGTAAGTATTCAATATCAGAAAATAAATTGCAACCAAGTGCTTTGTTTTGAAATGTTAAGTTAGAGTAATAGAATCTGGAAGGAGTTTAGAGAGAGGTGGAGAGTAATCATACTAGTTTAAATAGAAATGTTGAAACTGGCCATGGGAGACTGCTCACAGTTCTCAAAATGAAACCTATCCCAGCTTAAAACATGATTTCCTATTTAATCATTTTGTTCCCAGCACTGAACCTTTGATGACTTGCAGTGCTTTAGCACTTGGTTTACACTAGAGAGAACTTGAAGCAAGATGGCAGTAATAGGAAACACTACAGCATATATGTCAGACAAGACCTAGTATGCAAGCTTGCATATCATAGAAGTGTAAAATGAACTAGGCAAACTTAATCCTGTCTTCTTTCAACACTTTATCAGCTTTATTTAACCTAGAGAACTGAGAATTAAGTGTCAGTTCTCTTAGCGAGTGTTTGGTTGAGTGAAAATCTTTTAATGGAAATTGTGAACATAGGGGGGCTTTTGCCCAGGTTCGCCTGGTGCGCCAGTTGCGGCCCTATCTGGACCGGGAGGCCTTATGTACGGTCACTCACGCGCTCGTGACCTCTCGCCTAGACTACTGTAATGCTCTCTACATGGGGCTTCCCTTGAAGACTACTCGGAGGCTCCAACTGGTACAGAATGCGGCCGCGAGAGTTGTGTTGGGAGTTTCCCGGTACTCCCATGTTACACCTTTGCTCCGTGAGCTGCATTGGTTACCAGTTGTCTTCCGGGTAAGGTTCAAGGTTTTGGTTATGATCTTTAAGTCCCTACATGGCATGGGTCCGCGATACCTCGAGGACCACCTGCTGCCGGCGTCGACTCCCCTCCGCCCTGTGCGTGCCCACAGAGAGGGCCTCCTCAGGGTGCCTCCCATCAAGGAATGTCGACTGGTGGCCCCCAGGGGGAGGGCCTTCTCTGTGGGTGCTCCGGCATTATGGAACCAACTGCCGGTTGAGCTCCGGACGGCATCAGACCTCCGATCCTTCCGTCGCGGGTTGAAGACCCATTTATTTGAACTAGCGGGTCTGGCCTGATGGGGGTATATGGGTTTTTATAGGCTTGTTATTTTTTATCATTCTTGTTTTAACTTGGGCATTGATTTAATTGTTTTTTAATTTTTGTATTGTTATTTATACATGCCCTGTGAACCGCCCTGAGTCCCTTTGGGAGAAGGGCGGTATAGAAATCTCAATAAATTAAAATTAAATTAAATGTCTTTGAGATTTCCCTTGTTTCTTTTCTAGAGCTGACCCCTGGACTTATACTTGGAAATATAATTCCAACGATTTTATACAGATGTTAAACAATTTGTTAATATGAAACATAGTTTTTTTGTGTAAGGAAATTACTGATTTCCTAATATTATTATAGACTTCCTACTGGAAATGAATTAAATTTATATTGTAGACTACCTATCATACAAATATAAATGTATTAGAGCAGGCCTCAACAAAATTTCAAAGAGGAGAAAGAGGAGAAGAAAGAAGGGAAGAGAAAAGTGAATAGTCTTGAAAAATTGAAAAGTTAGGTAGAGTGCTTAGCATTAGAGTGAACATTTCAATGAAAACCTCAGTGTAGAAGTACATATTTTGTTTACTGAGATGTCTGGATTAAATTGTTCTGAAAGTGTAATAGGCTTTCGATGGCAACAAAAGACTTCTGAAAGGGCATATTCTCCCTGCCAAGGCAGAAAATCTTGGGTTTGACCTGAGATACATAAGTTATGAAAAGTTTTTTATTTTTTATTTTTTTTATTTTAATTCCATTTATATCCCGCCCTTCTCCGAAGACTCAGGGCGGCTTACAAGCTTAGCAGTAGCCTTCATTCTATGTATATGCCTGCTTATTAGGGCTTTCACACACACACCCCAAGCAGCATTATTACAAAGTCAGCTTAATTGCCCCCAACAATCTGGGTCCTCATTTTACCTTCCTCGGAAGGATGGAAGGCTGAGTCAACCTTGAGCCTGGTGGGATGTGAACCTGCACTAATTGCAGGCAGCTGGTGTTACTTAAGGAGGCATTAGCCCACTGCTCCACCAAGGCTCTTGGTGTTCACCTTTTTCACCCTGAAGCTACTCTTGACTTTCATGTTTGTGTGTGTGTGTGTGTGTGTGTGTGTGTGTGTGTACCTTCAAGACTTTTTTTTTTACTCCTGTTGACTGCCTGGACAAATTCCTTCTGTTTTCTTGGCAAGGTTTTCATAAGTGGTTTGCCATTGCTTTTTTCCTAGGGCTGAGAAAAAGTAACTGGCCCAAGCTCAGCCACCTGGTTTACTGTTCAAGTCAGGACTAGGACCCACAGTTTCCTGGTTTCTAGTGTGGTGTCTTAACAACTACATCAAATTGGTTCTCTAGCTTTCAAGAGGTGCACTGAAAACTGCATTCGAGAAAATGTTGGCTGAGTGAAGAGAAAAACCAAGTGCAATCACATTTCATATATACTGAAATGTAGTTAACATTAAATATAGTTACTATCACCACTGGGCGGTGCGGTGGCTCAGCAGCTAAAATGCTGGGCTTGTTGGCTGGAAAGCCAGCAGCCCAGGTTCGAGACCCAAGCTTCATGTGATTGAGTGCCTGTCTTCACCTCAGCTCCTGACAACCTAGCAATTTGAAAACATACAAATGCAAGTAGATATATAGGTACCACTTTGCTGGGAAAGTAACAGTGCTATGTGATGTCATGCTGGCTACATGACCACCGAAATGTCTTTGGACAGTGTTGACTCAATGGCCTTGAAACAGAGATGAGCACTGCCCCCTATAGTCAGCAATGACTAATGGAGTAAAATCTGCAGGGACTTTTTTATGTTTTTTACTATTACCACTAGGCAAGGCAGAAGCACTCTTTTGCTTTTTTTTCCCCTACCAACTTTCTATCTATTGTAATAAATGGAGGAGAATTTGTTTTACAAATTATTTTAGAACAGGTGAGAAATTGATGCATTCCTGCACTTACTTCATTAACTTTCTGTTCTAATGGTATTTAATAACTATTTAATGTTCATACATCTACAAAGAATGTGGATATAACAAGCAATGGTTGCTATGAGAAAAGTAGTTATGTATTCTTGGAAGGAGGGCTTGCCTTCCAAATTCTTAAAAGTTGCTTTAATGAAATCTGTCAGCTCTCAGTCTCTGAATGAATTTTGTATGGAAGGAGAAGCAAGAATGGACAATATGATTTTGTATAGTCTAGGTTTAAGTCATTGTTCAGAAAGTGAATTGCAATGATGTAATTAAAAAGTTGCATAATTTCAATAACCTGTATTTTTCCTTTTATTTTACCATTGGATATAATTTAGGTATGAGGTTGTATGTGTTTTGTTTAGTAATTAAACTGCTATTTTTAAAGTTTTTCTTCTGTTATTCATTATGATTGTAAAAAAAAATAATCCCTAATATCAGATAATCTATAGAATTACATATTACTTTAGAGAAATCTCAGCTGTTCTGAGCAGAAGTTCTGTTGCTTTTCCAAGCAGATGCTTATTCCTGACAGCATATTTAGTCTTTATTTCTATGAAACCCTAATTTTTTCTGAAGCCAGGCAAGGATTTCACAAGTGTTATTGCAGCATTTTAGCATTTGAATGCTGTCCCTCCTACTTTCAGCTTAATTCATATGTGCACATCATACTAATGCAGCATATTTAGAATGCTAACAAATTTAGTGAAAATCCACCACCTGTTTTTTTTTAAACTAAAATAAACTTAAAGAGAATGACTGGGCTAAAAGAAAAATCCAGGAAGGTGAATTTGCCATGCAAACTGACACAGTCTTATTGAAGTCATTTATTATTAATATTATAAAGGATAGAGTGAGTGCTTAGGCTGAATAGTTTTTAAGCCATTTTCATTACTCACAATATTGGAGGCATGTACATATATGCAAATTCTGAATGATAAAATACCGCTTTAAAGGGTGAATGGAGTTTTTTCAGAGGTATTTTCAACTTTGTCTTTTGCTTTAATAGGATCTGGATGAAGCACTAATTTTATTTATATCCTTTATCAAATTTAGTTATACTAGAAAAGAACCGTACGACCTTGGGCAAGAACATTTCCATATGTATTGTGGAAACACTATCTACTGTTCCCACTTTGATAGTACAATGACATTGGAGAAGAATTTCCATAATGTCCAGTTACCAGAGTCAATGGGCATCAGTGGGACACCAGGTGGAGAAGACTCTTTTACCTTGTAGAAGAACTTCAGATAAATTCACTCAACAATATTACTCTGTCACTTCCTTAGACTTGTTTTATCAAATAAAACTCACTATCTGCAATAGATAAAAATGCTCCATTTTTTCTCTCTCAAAGAGGGCATCAGTGTCATATTGAGTTGAGGAGGTTTTTTTTAAGCATCACTTTTTCTGAAGGTAGAGACAGAATCATTTCTTCAGCTTCCAGGGAGAGAGTAAACTCAACAATTAGTAAGTATGAAGTGATTGCTCTTTGGCAAGCACTTGCAGAGCTCAGGTGTTGTCTGAGCAAAAATTGCCTAAAAGTGGTTCCTATGATTCTCACACCCTCAGTAAATGCATTTGGGATCCAAAGATATCAAGGACAAAGACCATTTCCTGTCTAGTAATGTGTAGCAATTATTGTGTCATTCAGTCAGTGCCATAGTGATATAAATCCTGCATGTTTTGTCATTGTAGCACAATGATGCTTGGATGATACTAAAAGATGTTATAAATTATTAGTGAGTAAATGATTAAGTGGTTGGTTTAAAAGTTTGTTGAAAATGGTTTACAGAGAGAATGGATGAAAGTGTGGAAAAAAGTACAGAGAGCAGATTAAAAAAAGGAAAAACCAGTTTATTTACAAAAGAACAAACAGTACTCTGGTGATGTTGATTCAAAGTTAATTTAAATTCTGTAACTGAAATCCAAATTTATTTGTAATGCTATAGGAAACAACTCTGCATTCGAGTTTTTGTTAAACAGTGAGCAATAAATTAATATAATTGGAACAATGATTTTGCAGATGTTGAAATATAGTTGAGGAAGTTAATATCATGTATGTATTCTACATAGCAATAGCACAAAGAATGCACAGTGTCTATATGTACTCTTAATATTTCCAAATTATTTAGGTCCTGAAAATGTTTATGTTAGAACATTGTCTCTCCTTATCAAAGTTCTACACATGTGGAACAGGGTATTTAATTAATCCAATATATACAACTCTGTAAACAGGGTGTTTAATTAATCCAAAATATACAAGGCTGCCTCCTTCAATACATGGAATGAAAAATGTGCAGATGTAGCATTCCTACACTCTGCATATCAATGTGAAGTATTCATATTGAAATGCTTTCAACAAAGTCTTCACTCCCTTTCTCTCATATTATTTTGGCTTGCACAATGAAGCTTTCATATTACTTGGCCAAAGTGTTTCTATAATAAGCAGCTGATATAATGGGAACCAACATTATGCTAATATTTTGAGTCAAGATGTATACAAAGAATGAATTGACAATTCAAAATGTTCCCAGTGCAACCCTTGTTCTTTCCCATAGGAGAAAAATATCCTGTCCTGCTTTAGCAATGGTTCTTTGTTTTATGTAGGATTGTTATTTCTGGATATTCCGTCTTTACTTCCTGACCCATTTGGAATCATTGTCCTCTGTACTTTACGGTTATTTTGTTACAGTAATTTCTATTGTAGTTGCTACATTGGTGAGTAAATACATGAAGTGCATAACAAATTGAAGAAAATCCCACTAGATCCTTCTTTGGGATCTAGGGAATGTCCCACAGAAACAGTGCCACTATTGAGAAGCCACCTTCAAGAATGTTTCTTTGTGCCTGACTGACCTAGATTACTAGAGAGCATTAATTTTGAAAAGGGCATTGTTGAATAATTTCAGTTATTTTAATCATATTTAAAACATTTATAAGCCTCTTTCAAGGGTAGGAACAGATAAGAAATCCCATCCAAGATGCTTCCCATATAAATGGAATTACATTAATATTATTATTTAATTAATATTATTAATATTAACATTATTAGCAGGAAACATCAGCAAAACAGTATACTTCCAAATATTAACATGGGTCTTCAAGATGTAATAAGAAGTCTGGTTTCAACTGGAACCTTGAGCTGAGCATGAAGATGCTTTCAGAAGTTAACTTGTATAAATAAATGCCTATTAAACTTCTCTAAAAGCTGAAAATGGCAGAATATGATAAAACCTAGAGGTAGACAGCTCCACCATCATATCTTCCTTGGTTCTCTACATTTGAATTGCTGTTTGGAATGCTAGATTCCATGTTCCTTACTTAGACATGGACAAACTGATGTAGTTTCATGTCATCAGGCAATCTTCAGTTGGAAAGCTGGAGAATTTCTACCTAATATTTGTGATTTCTTGTGATAAATGTGTGTATCTTTGGGAGTACCTGGATTTTATATACTGCAGACTTTGGATGCATTAGACAAACTTTTACTTTGGACTTCATCCCCAAATAACAGGTAAATACATTGTTTCTAAAATAATCCAGACAATTGAAATAATGTGTAACATTTGTATAAATGGGTACACTTTGCATATAATCAGCCATGCTCTCAGAATTACATATTTGGATCACTGAAATTCACTCTACTTGGAAACTCTAAACCAGGGGTCTTCAAACTTAACTACTTTAAGACTTGTGTACTTCAATTCCCAGAATTCCTCAGCCAGCCATGCTGACTGAGGAATTCTGGGTGTTGAAGTCCACAAATCTTAAAGCAGCCAAGTTTGGAGAACCCTGCTCTAAACTGATATAAAAGTTAGTGAGTGGTTCACTTGTTGTGTGGAGTACCATTTCAGCAGATTAACTTTTGTGTTACAAGTGCTATGTTGGTTCATAATAGGTTTCAAAATACAATTGCAAATGGTGATGATGACCTATAAAGTAAATTCTTTTAATGTCCTTACTGTCTTCAGGACAATGATCCTTGAATAGAGTCCATCTGTTTTATACATTCAGTCAGGACAGGCTTCTGATTCATTCTCCTCCAGTAGTTAGGTTAAGTAGGAGCCCAGAGATAGGCCATTTTGGTGATCAGCCTAAACCCTATGGAATTGTCTGCCTTCTAAAGTTATGGTGGCCCCCTCTCCATTATCTTCCCAGAGAAAAGGTAAGGCCCTCTTCTTTTGCAGGACTTTTGGATATTAGTTAATTATATGTTTTAGTTTATTAGGTGTTAGCTTTGTGGTTGCTTTTTTAAAAAAAATCTGGCTTTTATATTTTTATAGATTTTATAATTTTATGGTACTGTTTCCATGGATATGAGTCCTACATGGTAGAGGGCCAGTTTACTTGAGGGATCACCTTTTCCTAAGAATCCTATGAGATTAGATAGGGTTGGTGTGCTTTGGATCCTCTCAAATATTGTCATCCTTAATATGTATGCCTTCATAGTGGCTTTAGAACAGCTTCCCACTTGAGATTGGATGAATCCCTACTCTTTTAGCCTTCTGGATGGATGGATAGATGGATGGATGGACGGACAGATAGACATTTAAAATTCTCAAGAATATGCTAATTTGGATCAATAGCATATTGGAAGTAAAATGGACTAATAATAAATCATAAACATGGCATGAATTAGATTCTGCAACTGGAGTGCTAATGATCTTCAGTGCAAAGAGATCTGTTTATTTCTTCTTATGTAGTGGTCCACAGGTTCATGCTGTAAACCCAATGTCACTGCAATCTGAAAAAGTACCAGCACAACAGAAACTCTTAAGAGGCAATAGAGGAAGATATTGTTCTGTACCAGCCTGCTACCGGCCCTGCAGAAAAGGCAGGGACAACCCCTTTTTCAAGAAGGCAAGAGGCTGGAATTACGCCTGCCAAATTTATTACCACAAAAACAAACGGAACAAGACAAACCAAGAAACAGGAGCTTTAAGAAACATGAACTATCCAAGCGGTTGCCTTCAGCAAACCAGCCCTCCCAGACATTCCCCTTATATAGAGTTCAGGGCGTGGCTTCTCTCTGCCTCCTTCCGAGAAGCCCCATTGCCTTCCTCTGTTTACTCCTAATTGACTGCCTCCTGCGTCGGGCATCCTTGAACAGGGCCAGCTGTGGGTCATCTTCATCCACGCTGTCAGGCTCACACAGCTGGGTCTTCGTGGTGACCAAGTGGGAGGGGCCTGGCTGAGGGCTCTCATCAGCAAGATCTTCAACACCCCCCTCCTCCTCCTCTGAGTCGTCTGACCCAACTGCCGAACCCACAGGCTGACCCTGAATCACAACAGATATATTCCCAAGACATTTGGAAAACACCAGATTGGGTAAGCTAATTTGGATCAAGCATAATGGATAATAGTCAATATTTTGCAACTCATTGATTCTGCAAGCCATTCTCATCTGGCATTGAAGAAAAAGAAACTAAATGTTATCATCCTCTGATAATAGCTCATCAGATTCACACTTGTTCCGTATGTTCTGCTACCCAGCTTTGACTCTGCTTAATATGTAATATACATTGTGAAAAATGGTATTACTGAATTTTATGAAAATATGTACAGGAGGTTTTTGCAGGGGTAGTTGCGTGTATAATTTATTGAAGAACAGCTGTTCATTCTCATTTGTATAGCAATATTCATATTTTGGTCATAAATAATTGAACCTTCATAATCACCCTCAAGTTATCTCTAAAATAGAATAAAAATAAGTTCTTTTGCTTGCCATATTGTTATTTTATTTTTTAAAATAATGATTCCTTCTGTTGGGATAATATTTTACTGTCAAGAATTTTAGTAGAGAGATCTATAGAAGATATTGTATTGGTTTCATTCAACATACAGCTATAGTGTACTTTGTGCTCATGTCAAAGAAGACTAAACTTCCTATAAGCAAGATACATGAAATATAGATGGAATTTTAGCAGAGATAATGGAAATAAAAATGCTTATTTTATTCCAGACCTATCTAATTTTTACTATATATGAACCAATACTGAAAAGCAATAATATTTGGAATCTGCAGTATTCTGGTGTAATTTGTCAATTACAAAATGTGCCCCAGAATGTCCATATTTGGAAAAAGTAAGACATAAGACTTATGAACAAATATGTTCACCATGAGAAATAAAGTTGAAAAAGTTTACAGACTTCTTTGTGGTTTTTTTTAAATGTAGACAAATGAGAAACAACTAAAATATCATTGAAGTTGGGGAAAAAAAGAAATTAAAGCTTCCTGGATGTCTCTATGGGAAACCTTTCAAATGTATGCAAACCCATTTACTGATATCAATGACAGCAAGAATTCTGGCCAGGCATTCATGAATATGGGAACTAAAATAGGTATGGTCACACAATGCTGCATTCATGGATTTCCCCAGGTTGATTGCATCATCTGAGCAGAAATGCTTGCCAGGAGTACAAATCTGGCAAATTTGATCTACTTTCTATATGACATAACAGGACTTCAGTGAAGTTCAGATGAACAGCCTTGGTGGAGCAGTGGGCTAATGCCTCCTTAAGTACCACCAGCTGCCTGCAATTAGTGCAGGTTCAAATACCACCAGGCTCAAGGTTGACTCAGCCTTCCATCCTTCCGAGGTAGGTAAAATGAGGACCCAGATTGTTGGGGGCAATAAGCTGACTTTGTAATAATGCCGCTTGAGTGGGGCCGAAAGCCCTAATAAGCAGGCATATACATAGAATGAAGGCTATTGCTAAGCACATTGATTTGTGCTTTAGATTGTAAGCCGCCCTGAGTCTTCGGAGAAGGGCGGGATATAAATGGGATTTAAAAAAAAACAACAAAAAAACCAGTATGGCTTGTTGGATAGGGATGAAAAGATCAGTCTTGCATGATTCAAATACATAATCAGTTCCATTAAAATAGGTGGACTTCCTAGCATATGAACTTGGTAAAGATTGGGTATTTGGAAATTATTTATTTAAAGTGTTGTCCTGAAAGTAGATAATGTTGAATTTTCATCTGTTGAAAAGAAATCTTATCTTATATTCTGAATCCTCATTGGATTCAGATTCATCCTCATGCTGCAATCTCATTGCCAGCCACAGCATACCATGGGACACCTTGACTCCAGCTTCAATCTTAGGCCAAGTTCTGAATCCAACACTGCCACTCTAAGGGCTCTACAATCTGTGGCTCCAGTAATGACTTCCTGTCCATCCTCTGACCTTGCCTGCTCCAGTCATTTGCAGGTTTGTGGATGGTCCAGGGTACCAGTAAGTATTATACCAGCCTCCTGACCATTCCATGCCCCCATCCCCATGCCCAGAAGAGGTATTTCACCCCATCATGGTGGTTTCAGGTTATCAACACAAAACAAACACAGCAAAGAACACAAAAGCTGGCAATCACATAGAGCCTCCAGGTTAATACAAAACACTTCCAGATGCCATCATAGTATCTTTCAGCAAGTGAATTTTTAAATGCATTTTGATATTGCTTTGGCTAGTAACTGAATTGAAATACTAAGAAAGAGATAAATCCCATGGATGCCTATGTTGCAAGCCTCAAAGATCAAAATGTACTCATCAAGTTTATAAATCTTAGAATTCATCAGGTCTGACTTCTATAAATATTTTAATGCAAAACTGTTTTGCATTCTACCTTGTGTGATATTTCTTTTAATGTGCCTTTCTCCAGTTGTTGCACAATTCTGCACTAGAGTCTGTTTGTTTCCCATGCTGCTCCCAGCTCTTGCTTAAGCTAACTTCAGATATTCCAGTATGACTGCTGTGGGCTGACAAGGTAGCCGGTCTGTGCTTGGTCCACAATGTGGCCACTGGAGAACTAGATTGGCCATTTCTCTGCATCATGCTCTTCCCATTCATTCAGGAAAAGGAAACTTCAGTGGCTGACTTCTGTGTACACTGTACTTGTCTTTTCTTTGTGGTGCTTGTTTCCTCTTTGATAGTCCCCATGCCTGTCTTTTGCTTTCCCAGAAATTTACCCACATGTATGTATTCACATCTCCTTCCCTTGCTTTTCCTTTGAACTCTCCCCCCCATTCCTTTTATGACATTGTTGCTCTCATGCTACAAATTAGCACAAAAAAGTTGTTCTTTCATTTCTTCTTCCTCTCCAGCTCCACAGAAACATTACTGCCTGGGTGAATTGATCATTAAGCTTCATTGGGAGAAATGAGGTAGGAGGATGCCTGCAGCAGCTGGTCATCAGAGAGGTGAGTGGATGGTCAACAGGAGATATGCAGATTCTAGCTCCCAACTGCATCATCACCAACATCATTAATGAGGTGTCCTGGATGGCAAGACTTCTCTTGAAAAAGGGAGAAACACTGTAAAACTGGGGCAGCTAACAATTAATTTAGGCTGCCTCTAGATGAGCTGGAAAAGAGACAAAGGAAATGACATGAGGCAATATCCTTTAAAGCTATTAGCAAGGTGTCTTTACACCATCCTCAAGTAGAATATGAGTATGAACCCAGGGAGTCTTAGAATCTTAAGAATTGGAAAGGGTCATTTAAATCCTTGAATCCAACCTGCTTTGTGCAACAATCTAAATTAAAAGGTAAAGGTTCTTCTGCACATGTGTGCTAGTCATTTCTGACTCTAGGGGCCGGTGCTCATCTCCATTTCAAAGCCAAAGAGCCAGCGTTTCTCCGAGGACGTCTCCGTGGTCATATGGCCGGCATGACTAGATGCCAAAGGCACACGGAACGCTGTCAGCAGTTTGGCGGGTCGAATCCCGAGTGCCGCGTAACAGAGTGAGCACCTGTTACTCATCCAAGCTTCTGCCAACCTAGCAGTTCGAAAGCACGTAAAAATGCAAGTAGAAAAATTTAATTAAAGCATGTAATTAATCTGATCTTCTTAAACAACACTTACTCTCTAGGAAATAAGTTCCACTGTTGAGTGTACTTACCATTAGGATTTTTCCCCCTAATAGTCATCTGGAATCTGCCTTCCTATAACTTAAAACAATTATCCTGTGACTTTTACTCTGTGCTGACAGAGCAGAAATATCTCAGGTTTGTTCATATAAAAAAAGAGAGCAATCAAATGTGATGCCTTGGTGGAGCAGTGGGCTAATGCCTCCTTAAGTAACACCAGCTGCCTGCAATTAGTGCAGGTTCGCATCCCACCAGGCTCAAGGTTGACTCAGCCTTCCATCCTTCCGAGTTAGGTAAAATGAGGACCCAGATTGTTGGGGGCAATTAAGCTGACTTTGTAATAATGCCGCTTGGGTGTGTGTGTGAAAGCCCTAATAAGCAGGCATATACATAGAATGAAGGCTACTGCTAAGCTTGTAAGCCGCCCTGAGTCTTCAGAGAAGGGCGGGATATAAATGGAATTAAAATAAAATAAAATAAATAAATATTCTGAAAACTAAATAATCTGGATTTAATTTGTTCCATTTTGTTTCATATAACTTATTTTCTAGTTCTCTGATTATTAGTTTTGGCTTCCTCTGTACTGTTTAACTTTGGTTGAGTCATTCTTAGCATGGTATCCAGAACTGAACACTATACCCATTGAGGGGTCTGACCAATGAAGAATCACAATGAGATAAGCATGAAATTAAATGAAGTCATGGAATTACTTTTATGAGTATAACTGCTGGATTGAACTCCTTGAAGAACGTTGTGAGACTAGGGTGAAGTTGCCATACCTAAAGATGAAGCAAGCCTATAAGCGATAAGCCAAAGCCAGGAATCTTGTCCAAAAGATCCTTTCATGGGAAATTGATAAAAAGGAATCAAGTCATTAAAGAAACAAAGAAAAAAGGTACATGAACCAGATAAAAGAAATTGGGCCTGAGCACATGGGAAACTCTGCCAAAATCCCATCAACAGCTAAAATCACCAAGGCAATGCTAGATGTCAGTATTGTGAATCAGCAAAGCAAAGACTCTGGGGAATAAAAGGGCTCCTGAAGCCTGCCCACTCTTTGAGTCATATTTAAATTGAGATTCAGCTTCCATCCCTCTGGGGATGGGTAAATATATAGGTGTCTGTGTGCATATGAGAAAAAAAATAACCAGTAAAGATTTGCTGTTAATTTAAATTCACTGGGTCTCTGTATTCCAAAGGACTGGCTGTGCCTTAATATTTGGTTGAAAGTGATTTGAATGTGGCTGTTTTCCAGGGCTACAAGTGTGTGAGTGATCATAAGCCAAACCTGTGAGCATGTGTAACAAAGTAAAGAAGAAAGGCTTGTGTGCAGGGAACGGAGGTAAAAACTATTACCATCATTTAATCACATTAACAACACCATCCCATATTAAAAACCAGTGAGGCATTGATCACACAGTTGTAACACCATCTTGACTTTTGTGACCTGCCCATTCTTGATCTTGAGGAACATTGTCTCTTTACTAAGATGGTCCCCTAAGAGTTATCATCTGTCTGTCTGTCTGTCTATCTACAATGTATCTGTCAGTATTATGCACACTTTATGCAAGTAGGCCCAGGGCGATATCACTTTTAGCTGGAAGACAAGAACTTTTGGCAAGTTGTAAGTTGCTTTGTAATGAGCTTAGGAAAAGCTAGCCTAAAGCATTTATTTCAACACCTGGGGCTAAAAATGCAAATACCATACTCTTATATATTTGTCTATATAAGTTCTATATTGAACAACAGTTCTCAAGATTCCACCTGGTTCATCATGTGATGATTGGGCTGAGGTTGAAACTGTGGAGCATGTCTTTTTATACTGCCCTATGTATAACGCAGGCAGAACTAAATTACTGTCTCTCCTTAAAATAGACCCTTCTGGTCCCAATGCTAGTAATTTGGTCTTATGTTGTTTAGGGGATGGCTCCTCATATATCACTTCTCAGGTCTCTAATTTTTTTTTAAGAGCTGTAACTATTAGAGGAGAATGTTGTAATTCCCCTCAGCCAAGGCTTCTGGTGTCCAATTGTCTATGATTTTACTTTTTCCATGTTTTTCTTTTGTTGTATTTGTACTTTGGTCTGTGACCACAGACAAATAAATTGATTGAATTAATTGATTGACATGTGATGATAGACAATATGTTATTTCCAGTCACCTTTTTCAGACCTTGTCTGAATAGTACTCCTTCATATTTTAGAATCAGCTATAAAAGATCCTGCTGAATTGATTACTCACTTCCTTCCCAAAAGACTATGGCCTTTCTCAGTGAGAGTGTAACTCACTGAAACAGTATTTAACCTGACCATCATTGGTTGACTGGCTGCCGGCCTGAGGCTTCAGCTTTGGAGTCTAATAAATAGAGACTATATAGCAAGTATCCAGGCTTTGCCAAATCATCATGTTTAAAGAAAAAAGAAAGACTGATGATGATGGTGGGGAGATACTCAGTTGATTTGATGAGAACTTGCAAATAAACTATGTTTAGACAGGCTTAGTCTGTTTTTAGCAATTTAAAAATGCTACTAAAGCTGTCAAGCTGTCATTAAAGTGCACTTTGTGGGGGCTCTAACCAAAGCAAGTGGAAATAAATTGGCTGTCTTCAGCTTGGAAGCTTGGCAGCCCTTTATTGACTTGTTAGGGAACATCTCATTAACAGAGTTTAGAGTTTCTCTCTGACACCTAATGCTCCAGAATCTTGACATTCAACAAACTTTGCTTCAGTGACTATGCTTAGGTGAGGCAGGAAAAAAAAAGAATGAAAAAAAATGCCTTAAGCCAGCCTCGACTGATTCTCAGTGGAATAGATCTATTTATTTACCCATTTTATATTCTGTCTTTCTATGCTAGAACATAAACTTGATAGAATGTACTATGAACTGTTCTTAGTAATTTTTTTTATTCTTCTAGTTGAAGAATTGTCTCCTTCAGCTAGAATCTATTCATATGATACAAACATCCAAGGAAAGAAAAATTGAATGTAATTTCTCCTTGATATGAAATCAGCAGAAAATGTTACCTTGCTATATGGAATAATTTTCTAAAAGTGACATTGGAAGTACGACTTAGCCTGATATTGCTACCCATTCAGAAGCAGGTTAAAATGGAGCTCTTCAGGAAGCTATGATAATTAGTTAAAGTAATGCAAAAATAATTGTTTATACATTGCTCTGAAAATCAACACTTGTTGATTTTTTATTGATTTTAATATATTCAGCCTTATAGTATATGCTTTTTTCCATGTCTGAAATTCAGTGCAATAACAATTTTGAATTTGATTGATTTTGATCTTATTCAGCCTTATAAAGGTAAAGGTAAAGGTTCCCCCGCACATGCGTGCTAGTCGTTTCCAACGCTAGGGGCCAGTGCTCATCTCCGTTTCAAAGCCGAAGAGCCAGCGTTTGTCCAAGGACGTCTCTGTGGTCATGTGGCCGGCATGACTAGATGCCAAAGGCGCACGGAACGCTGTTACCTTCCCACCGTAGTGGTCCCTAATTTTCTACTTGTATTTTTACGTGCTTTCAAACTGCTAGGTTGGCAGAAGCTGGGACAAGGAACAGGCACTCACTCTGCTACGCAGCACTCGGGATTCGACCTGCCAAACTGCCGACCTTCTGATCAAAAAGCTCAGCATCCTAACCCACTGAGCCACCGCGTCCCTATTCAACCTTATAGTAAGTGCTTTATGTTTTGTGTACCACTGATTGTGGCAGCATAAAAATTAGTAATTTATTTGGATTGTCCCAAAGTGTACTTTACTTTGAACAAGACCAACTTCAGTAAATACCAGTAAAAAGGTTTGTTTTTCCTTGGTTAAATGATTAATCAAGTCTATTCAAATAAATGTGCACATCATTTGCTTAAAAATGCTTTGCAATGAACACTTTATCCAAGCATCCTCTCAAAGTACAATGAAGATTATTTTTAAAAGGTCTCATTTTCTTATGCAGTAAACATAGGTATAGGATTCTTATGAATAGGATTCCCACTTCACATGGCATCTGCTGGATCTCTCTGTATAAATGGGGCATAGTATCCTCCCCTCAGTGTGATTACGGGGCTCTCATGTTAAACTGTAGATCACATCTTGATTGATTGTAAGCTGAGGCCATATACTGGTCCAGTATCTGATATTTTTTTTAATATAACTGATGTTTCGCTTCAATGGTTAAATGGCCTAAACATTGACATTTGAAGATAGATTTTTTTAACATTTATATTTTATTAGGTTCTACTAATCTAGTTGAAATGTTTTTATATAGCTACTCCATGTATGATATACCATGCACTAAATAAATAATAAATTCTTATGCAGGCTGAGTAAATGAAAATTAAATTTGAATGCAACAAAAATAGCTACCTAAATAGCAAATAATTATGTTTTATACCATTTGGTCAAATTGAGTATATTTTTTGCTAGAGTAATTTTATTAATAGCTTAATAAAACAATGACCGTGATATTGTGACACTGTACTACATCGTCAGATAGTCAGATACAGATATATAACTTTACACTACATGCTATCAAATATAACTTTATAGTAGTTATAGTTTGTCAAATGTTTAAATGGTAGAAGGAATAAAATGAACTTTCTTCCATCCGTCTTTTAAAAATGAGAATATATTTTGGTGAACAGTGCTAGGAGGCTACCATTGATGAAGCTACCCACTCTTTCTCTTATGTGAAAGATGGGGGTTGAGCCCGAATTCACCTCAGTTTTGGCAGGGATTAGCAGTACCTCTGGCTAATCTAGTGAGATTGGCATGAGTGGGAATGGTGGTGTAATATATATACAAAAAATGGTGGAAATGTTTCCTGTCTTGTCTATGGCTAAAGGATGCTAAGTGCTGTACAGAATCATTCCAGGGAGGTGGGCTTGTCAACTAATTGGGTGGCTGTGCTGACGGGGTGGGACAGTAAAATGAGGCTTTGACTTGGGAGAGAGATTGCAGGAGTTTGGATCCGGCTGTGTAGAGGAGGAAGAGGCAGACAACAAGATAAAAATGTGATGGACAAGTGCGGTATGGTATGAAGCACTGGAAGGCTATTTGCAAGGAAAGTGGTCTTGGTGTTTTGTATTGATTCCATGCTAACAGCTCCCTGAGCTCTGCTCTATTGTGAATAAATGCAGGTTTTTAAGCTACTGTTACTAAATGTAAATAGGACTTCTTCATCCAAGATTTAATAAGGTATAAGAGGACCAATCTGGCATATATCCTTAAAATCATTTTGGCTGTGGGTTGTACAGTAGTGGCCAAAATTCTGGAAACCTTCTGGGAAAAGTGTACAGTAGAAATGCCACCTTTGCTTAAGTTTCCATCAATTTTTCTTCTAATTTCTTTATAACTGTAGCCTTGTTCGCTTAATAATACTACTGTATATTCTACTCTCAAAGGCTCTATTGCATACTGATTCTAAGACTCTGTTGTGTCTTAGAATGAGAAAAGACTGATGGCCTTCGATATCACGGCTGTGCAGACTCTCTTGTCTATGGATTCTGAAAACTTCCTAGTTTTCAAAGGAATTTGGGAAGACAGCAGAAGAGATACTGAGAGTGCTGCTGGTGGAAAACATGTGAACTGACCAAGTACAGAGTCTTTATTAAGGATTAATTTGCAGCAATAAGATCAGAAAAACATAATTATTTTCCTGTGTTTGTCGATTAGCAACTAGCAACCCTATTCCTTCTTGCAAAGGGAAAGGCCAGAGAAACATAAGCAGGGTGTCTGTGAAGACTATTCAAGGCATGCATTGGATAAAGTTGCTGACATATGTTCTAAGCTGGTCTCTAGCTATACAGTGCTATAGACTGATGTATTTAATATCTACATGAAGCCATCAGATGACATCATCTGTCAGAATGAGATCAAATATTGTCAGTATGCTGATGATATTCACCTACACAACTTTGCCCTGGTCAATGAATGATTGTTAGGCTATAAAACAAATGAACAAATGGCTTTTGACTTAAATCATAGAAAAACTAAGTGGCTGTGGGTTTTAGAGCCTGAGGACCTTTTCTGTTTATTTCTAAATAAGGTAATACTCTTTTGACAGAGCTAGGTGCATAATAAACTATCTCTTGGATTTTTAGCTCCTGCTCGAAGAACAAGTGGCAACTGTGGCCACTGCACAAATATATCTTGTGTGTAAATTGCAACCATTTCTATATCAGGAGGCACTGCTTATTGTCATTCATGTCACTTATACTCCAGTCTAGATTTTTACAATGTGGGCTGCTACAATGGGGCTGCTCTTGAAGACCTTTCAGAAGCTTTTGGAACATTATTTAGAAGTGGTGTTAACAGGATACAGAATGCAGTACCCTGGATAGGTAGCTATAAGTGTACAATGGTATACCATATAACATCACTATTCCACAAACTCCACTAGCTCCCTCTAGGCCTTCAGGTGCAATTCCTAGGGGCTGATTACATTTAAAAGCCCTTCAAAGTACAGGGTTGGGAATCTGTTGGATCATTTAGCTCTGATTATTTCTAGTCATTCCATAAGGTCCCACAAGATCCAACAGAGTGAGCATATTCCAGGACCCTTCTATGAAACTATACCACACAAAGAAACAAAAGATTGCTTGCCATGGAACAGTACAATCCAGTTTGTACTGTTATGTTTTTTCATAAAGGCTTTAAAAAACTGGCTTTACTAGGAAGCACTGGGCCAGAAGATTAGATGAAGAAGTTCTAAGAAGACTATGATAATGATTATGGTTGGCTTCATAAATACTTGTTTTTATTTTGTTTTATGTATTTCTTGTTTATTTTTTTATACCCAATTGTTAGTTGCCCAGAACTAGAATTTGCTAGAAGCAAGATAATTTGATTAATAAATGAAATAAACCTTACCCAAACCTTCTATTCATATTCACTATAAAACTGCAACCCAGAATAAGATGGAATAGAAACAGGAAAATGGAATTGGGGATGATTTGCAATTTAACAGAAAAAAATAAATCCAGCTAAGGACCTTCTGCGGGTCCAAACATTTAGGTGGATATTTTTGGCAAAACAGAAACTGCATCAATTAAAATCAGAATAAGCAATATCCTTCCTCCTTTTTTTTAGCACATTTAACTTATTTTAAATATTTCTGCAAAACCTTTAAGTCTATTTTTAATAACACCCATATAACAGGAAAGTTAAGAAACAATTAAATTACAATTACCATGTGTGAATACAAAACACGAAACCTGCTTCTTGCCAGTATACGTTTCTCCCTATACTAAGCAAGAAGTCCCCTCTATGTAATAATGGTCTATTTCTTCAACTGAAAGCTAAGGAAGCTAAATATCCTCCAAATGGTTGTTTAACAGCGGGAGAAGACGAGAAGTGTTTTTCTGGTTGAACCCAATTTGAACTTTTTTAAGCAGTCAGACTTTTTAAGTGGTGGGGCTTTTTTGAGCCACAGGGATGCATTTTAAATATCTCCTATGTGAAGCCTTCCTCCACTCTAATGGGATGTTTTGATCTATGCTATCTTTCATTTGGGATAAGTGCAACTGTTCAAGCCAGTTGGGACGAATACTTAATACACATATCAGGGAATGATTTCTGGGACAGAATAATAGCCGAGAAAGGAAGGCGGAAAGATAATTTTTCACAGTCCTTCTTAGTCTCAGCACATGGAACTTCCATTAGTTTCTTCTACAGAAGTTCAGCATATGAAGTTCTGGCAGTGATCAAGGGGGTCTGGCAATGTCTGAGGGAAGACATAAATATGCTTCCTTTAAAATATATATTTTATTCCTGAAAATATATTTTCCCAGGTCACCGATGTATTCCTGATAGAACCAACACAGAATCTTTTAAGTCTTCATTTTCTGATATTTAAAAGCAGATGTACAGTACATAGTGGAAGCTGAGTGCTAGACAGAAATGAATTCCTATTCTAAGATTTCCTTAGAATACAGTGAACTTTCCTGTGTCCCTCAGCTGCCACATTGCCAATGTAAGCATTTTTATCTGTTTTGTTATCTGCTCACAGAGAATTTAAACTAGAAGCTCCATAATCACTTCCATATGATCAGACAGATATAGAAGAGGTAGAGATGCATAGTAAAGGTAAAGGTTCTCCCGCACATGCGTGCTAGTCGTTTCCGACTCTAGGGGCCAGTGCTCATCTCCGTTTCAAAGCCGAAGAGCCAGCGCTTGTCCGAGGACGTCTCTGTGGTCATGTGGCTGGCATGACTAGACGCCAAAGGTGCATGGAACACTGTTACCTTCCCACCGTTGTGGTCCCTATTTTTCTACTTGCATTTTTACATGCTTTCGAACTGCTAGGTTGGCAGAAGCTGGGACGAGTAACAGGAGCTCACTCTGTTATGCGGCACTTGAGATTCAACACACCAATCTGCCGACCTTCTGATCAACAGGCTCAGTGTCCTAACCCACTGAGCCACTGCGTCCCTACATATACATAAATGGGGGTGTCCTAGTAACAATGACCGGGTTACTTTGTACATAAATTAGTGTAATATGCTTTACATTGTACTTCTTCTAAAGATGACTTGGAAGTTTCAGCTGGCCCAAAATGTGGTGGCATTTTTTATTAAATGGGTTTTATTGGTTTGGTAATACTACATCTCTGATTTCTACACAGATTTGTTTCCAGGTCCAGTTTAGTGTGCTTGTCCCATTTAAAGCCTTGCATGGCTTACCACTAGGCACCTATGCAACCATGTTTCCTGCCTAGATTTGGACCACTATGGGTGATCTTGGAGAAAGAATATGCTGAGCATACCTAGAAGTCTTTAAAATTGTATTGTTCCAGAGGGCATGTGGGTGTTAATGGCATAACGGCTACCTTACTTTCTTAGGGTTTTGCGGAAGAACAGTGTAGAACAACGGCTAATGACCCTCTTTTACTGGTCTACTATAGAGAGCGTCCTCTCGTATGGTATTGTGGTTTGGTATGCTGGTCTGACAGCCGCAGACAGGAAAGTATTACAGAGGGTAGTGAGCACAGCACAAGACATTGTGGACTGTTCCCTGACACCACTGGATGACATCACCAGGGCTCGTTGCCTTGAAAGAGTGAGGAAGATTCTCAGGGATGACTCACACCCTGGATGGTATCTCTTTACTCTCCTACCATCCGGTAGGAGATATAGGAATATAGCCAGCCGTACCAACAGGCTGAAAAATAGCTTTTATCCGTGGGCTGTTAGGCTTTTAAATGGGACATAATTTCTGTGAACTTATGCAGAATTGACTTGGGAGGCCGGTGTGTGGTGTAGTTGGTTCACATGGTGTGGTAGGATGGAGGGTTTGTTGTCACTGTGTGTTGGGGGGTGAGAGCACGGGGGGAGGCTCAGCTAATCTCAATGTACACATGTTGTACTTTGACAATAAAGGTTTATTATTATTATTATTATTATTATTATTATTATTATTATTATTATTATTATTATTATTATTATTATTATTATTATTATTATTGGATGTATTTCTGTCTGCAAATTGCTGGAAATGGCCAGTCCATAAATAATGGAGTAGTCCAATAAATAAAGCACACACATTCAAACCTATGAGCATGCACGTACCTGCCTATCCATTTAATATGGGAGATCTGTCTGCCTACTTCAAAAAAATTGAGTAGGCCATTTTTGTGGCATTTAATATTTTCACACAAGTCAGAAGTCCTATTTGTACCTAAGCATGGAACAAATATGCATGGAAATATCTACAGTTTTACAATGAAGGTCACCTTCTTCTTGTCCTTGGCTGATGAATGAGACAAGCTTAGGTTGTCCCAGTTCTACTTGTGTTAAAGCAGCAATCTCCCATTATTCTGACCCTGTCCAAGGAAAACCTCAAGCAGAGTAAAATCTTTTAGGCTTTGTCTCCCATTATTCTGGAGGGAAATTAGATTTTGTGATCTGAAACAGAGACAGTAGAGCAGGATAGAACTTGGCATCAGGAAAGCATCAAAGATCTTCAAATTACAATAATAACAAGAAGAAGAAGAAGAAGAAGAAGAAGAAGAAGAAGAAGAAGAAGAAGAAGAAGAAGAAGAAGAAGAAGAAGAAGAAGAAGAAGAAGAAGAAGAAGAAGAAGAAGAAGAAGAAGAAGAAGAAGAAGAAGAAGAAGAAGTTGGAAGGGATCTTGGAGGTCATCTAGTCCAACCCCCTGCTCAGGCAGGAAACCCTATACCATTTCAGACAAATGGCTGTCCAGTCTCTTCTTAAAAACTTCCAGTGTTGGAGCATTCACCACTTCTGGAGGCAGGTTGTTCCACTGGTTAATTGTTCTAAATGTCAGGAAGTTTCTCCTTAGTTCTAGGTTGCTTCTCTCCTTGACTAGTTTCCATCCGTTGCTTCTTGTCCTGCTTTCAGGTGCTTTGGAGAATAGCTTGACTCCCTCTTCTTTGTGGCAGCCCCTGAGATATTGGAACACTGCTATCATGTCACCCCTCACCCTTCTCTTCATTAAACTACACATACCCAATTCCAGCAAGATGGATAATTACACTGGAAGGTGCGTATTGTAGAAAGTAGGACATAGGAACACTCTTCTACAATGAAGTTAATCAGACAGAATAAGTGGTTACAAATGGAACTAAGCTGGAGTATCTGGGTACTTGGAAGAATTCATTCATTAATTAATTTTTATAATATTTATATAAAACCCACCTGGCTATTTCAATTGACCTCCTACAGAGTATAATAGAATATAACTCACTACCTAGGAGTTATATTCAGGTTTATTATTGGTTTCAAATGCACATGTATGTTAATACAATTTTTATATGTAAACAGATCACTCATATGTTGAATTATATTCCTAAAGTATAGACTTTGTCATCTTTTGAAGGCTGTATCAAGCTTTAAATGCAGCAGAGGTCACTCATATGTACCTGGGAAGAAACTTATTCTCTTGATTTTAAAGAATGGATTCAGTATATGCATTTGTCATTTATTTTAGGGGAAAAAAATAATTGCAAATTTTATTATTTAAAACTTTGGACAAGGTGTTAACGGTCTGACATTTCTTCTTGTCTTGCATCATTTTTGTGTTTTATATACATATATACATTTTATGTACATATCATTTATATACAGTTATACAATATTCAATCTTATTGAGCACCTTATTCTAGTAATATGTGAAATCAGCATCCTGTATATCTCTATTGAGACCTTCCTTTCTGTTCCCACCATAGGCAAAACTTATTCCAAATTTTGTAATAATCTGACTGATCTTTATTTTTTATTTCCAAAGTTAACCTGTTCATTTCTGTGCATGCCCAAATTTTATTTATCACTTCTCTCTCATCAGGTATTTCACTATTTTTCCATTTCTGGGCGAACGTCATTCTCACTGCTATGATGATGTGTATCATTATATATAACTCTTCTTTGGTGTATTTCTCTCTTGTTATGCCAAGTAGGAAAAATTCTGGTCTATAATCTACTCTCCATCCTGATATTTCTTCTAACCATATCCATATCCTTTGCCAATACTTTTGCATCTTATTACAGGACCACCAAACATGAAAATAAGTACCTAATTCTTCAGAACATTTCCAACAACTAGGGGATATTGTTTTGTACATTTTAGCTAATCGTGCTGGAGAGAGATGCCACTGGTAAAACATTTTATATAAATTTTCTTTATAAGCTGAGGCCAGCATTATCTTTTTATTTCTATCCCAGGGAGTTTGCCATACATCAAGATCAATACCATGTCCCAAATTTTTAGCCCATATCAGCATTGGTTCTTTAACTTGTTCCTCAATCATTTTATACCCCAATAGCAGACTATACAATTTCCTTATTTGTTTCTCAAGTAGCTATAGCATATTTGGCGAAAAAGAATAAGGAGAAAAAACAACAACAGAAAATGTTAGAAGGGGAATACAAAAGATTAGAAATAATACTCCAACAAGAACTACAAAAAAAGAATGTAAAACAACAAATGGACTTAATTAAACATAAACTCAACATCTTAGAAAAAGAAAAATTAGCACAACAGATAAGATGTACAAAACAGAATTTCTTCAAAAATGCAAACAAACCTGGTCGATGGCTTGCACACAAATTGAAAAAACAAAAGGAGAATAGTTGGATTAGTAAATTATGAGATGACAAAGGGAGAATACACTATCAAGAAGAGGAGAAAAAAATTGTATCCCAGGAATTTTATGACAAATTATACAAGGAAGATAACCAGGAAAATGAGGAGAAAGCGGAAAGAATGTTTCAAAAAAGCAACACTACCAAAAGTTACAGATGAAATTAGAAATATGTTGAATGAAGAAATTAGGATGACAGAGGTGATTACGGCCATTAACAAACAGAAAAATAATAAAGCATCGGGTCCTGATGGCCTCCCGACAGAAATCTATAAGGAACAACAAAACATCTTAGGACAACCTTTATTGGATGTGTTTAATGCAATCTGGATGAAGCAAAAATCCCAAAGTCATGGTCAGAGGCGAATATTGTTCTGATCCCAAAAGACAACACGGACCATACATCAATCCAAAACTATAGGCCAATATCTTTACTTAACTCTGATTATTAGATATTTACAACAATTATAGATGAGTGATTAAAAAGGTTTTTAAATGATTTTATACATGTGGACCAGAACGGATTTCTAGCCAAAAGACAAACTAAGCACAACATTATGATAATATTGCTTACTCTAGAGTACTACGAAATACATAGTGGACAACAAATGGCGTTATTATTCTTAGACACCCAGAAGGCTTTTGATAACGTTAAGTTGTTATTTATACATCAACAACTTAGATATATGGATATGGGTGAAAAATTTATAAACATAATTAGGGCAATATACTCTAATCAGGAAGCTAAAATAATAATAAATGGGGAAGTAACCAGGAAATTTCAAATTCAAAAAGGAACATGACAAGGATGCCCATTATCTCCATTACTATTTATATTGACGCTAGAGGTGCTAACGAGGATAATTAGAAATGAACCACATATAAAAGGATTAGAAATTAAAAAAGAAATTTTAAAACTTCAAGCATTTGTGGATGATTTGGTCTTTATTATGGAGGATCCACAACAATCAGGACTGAAATTGTTGGAAGAACTAGATAAATAAGGAGAAGCCGCTGGGCTGAAAATAAATAAGGGTAAAACTAAAATGATTGTTAAAAATATGATGAATAAACAGAAAGTTTGGCTAGGATTATGGATATACAAATAGTTAAGAAGATAAAATATCTAGGAATTACTATTACAGCTATATGTACTTCAATCAAAGAAGACAATTATGACAAAATAGTGAAACAAAAGAAGACCTGGAAAGATAGGGAAACTTGAGTCTTTCATTGTTAGGAAGAATTGCTGTCATAAAAATGAATGTACTACCTAAAATCCTATTCCTCTTCCAAAATATTCCTATACAACTTGATCAAAAAATTTTCGGAAACCTGAACAAACTGACACTAAATTTTATATGGCAAGGGAAAAAAACAAGGATTAAAATGAAACTCCTGCAGGATGCTAAAGAAAATGGGGGTTTTAGACTACCGGACTGGGAAACATATTACTATGCAGCGGTGCTAACCTGGATTAGAGAATGGATAATTTTAAAGAAAAAAAGATTATTAATTTTAGAAGGCCATGATTTGCAATTAGGCTGGCGCGCATTCCTATGGAATGAGAAACAAGGGCTATATCAACATTTTCAAAAACATCAGATTAGACAAGCGCTACTCAAAATTTGGAATAAAATTAGAAAACAAAATTACATTAAAGTACCAGTCTGGTTGTCCACCCTAGAGGTGATAGTTTACCCAAATTGGTTTAATTTGGAAAACAGCACTACGTACAAAGATATTATGAATGATGTGGGAGAATTGAAATCCAGACAGGAACTAGAACAACAAGGGATAAAATTGGAATGGTGGGCTTACTTACAGATACAAACATGATATGGGAAAGATAAGAAAGAGTGGGGGATAAATATTTTAGAAAAATCTTTGAGCTCTAAAAATTGAACAATATATTATGTCCTACAGGGACCAGATTTAAATGATAAGCTCAACAATTGAATTAATTAAATATGGATATTTATGCTTACATAGATGTATTGCTATTTAGTTTATTTGATCACTACAATATATTTATGGCTTTTTTGTTCATTCACTATTCAGTGTAGATTTTTTTCCAGTGTATTTCACCATAATATGGTAGAAATAAAAATATGCACCTATAAGCTTTAAAGACTGAAAGCTTGGTACTGTTTACAACAAGAGAAAGAAGCTGTCCTTTTACTATATAGTTACTATGTAGTAGTATGTAGTACTATGTTACTATTTTGCTATCTAGCTATTTTGTGGTAAACAAAGTTGGGGGGTAAATTCCATTACTTTTGTCAATTGTTCTAATTTTTTATTCACTTTTAAAATTTGTTCAAGATAGAGACCCAGTATCTGCCTGAACACCTCTCCTCTACCAGCATAATAATTAAGTAATTTGGGAAGTGGGCCATCTCCCAGAGTTCTCCTGAGAGAAAGAAGTCAAAAGGTCAAACTACTTGAGGAGCAGCAAATTCTCTAGGCTTGGAAATAGTAGAGTTGCAGTCTAAATAAATTTCAGGACCTCAGGGTAAGGAAGGCTGATGCAGAATCATCATCAAATCTACCACCTTTCTGAAAGATTTGCAGTTCCAAGTATTCCTCAAAAAAGGGCTAACTTTTTTAAAAACTCCTTTTCCTCATCTAAATGTCCTCCATGGTACTTGCTCCCTAATTTCCCTAAAGAAGCAATTATGTGAGAGAAAAGGTTAACTCTCTTCCTTCCTCAGTACAGTCCTGAAGCAGTTGCTCAACTGCTGCTTTAAGTAAAACTGGAGAAAAATAAAGCTCAGGTTACACAGTAGATCCAATAAAACTGGTAGCAAAGGGATTCAGGAAAGGGATGCCTGGAAATCTATGCACAGGGCTGCTCTATTTGTCCTCTGGGTGAAGTATTTTGGTGACTCCTTTGTGTCTATCAAGTAATCTGTTATGCCGCTAGATAATTTTTAAATTCTAGCTGCTATTGGAACTTGGTAATCAGCAAATCTCCCATCCCAGCAGAATTCCATTCTGTTCCTATTTCAGCTGGGGAAATGATGCTAAAAATAGTGATTTTTAGCCATTGGATCATACTAGTGCATTAAAAATGACATCTAAAATACAATGTTGAAACACTTTTGCTCTACTGAACTGTTCCATTTCCCTTGATTACTCTGGTAACTAGGGCTGTAGGTGCTGTATTCAGAACTAATCTGGAATTATAGATTTCCAACGAAGAAAAGTGGTCTTTTTTCTCAAGAAGTTGTTAGTACTGTGATGGCATGATTCTTGGACCTGTCACTCATCTATTAGTGGAAGGCTGTCGCAGCCTAATTCTGTGTGTACAGTTCTACTGCATTTTAGTAGGCTACTCATTTATTTGGCATAGGACATGGGCATCATAGAAATGACAGTATCAGCCTAGTATGCCCAAATATACTCTTTATCCTAGGCATTGGCATTATTTATTTATTTATTTATTTATTTATTTATTTATTTATTTATTTATTTATTTATTTATTTATTTATTTATATTTAAACTTGTATACCACCCTATTCCCGTAGGACTCAGGGCGGTTTACAGGGAAAAATTAAAAATACATAACATACAAAGTTAAAATCGATTAAAACTAAGATTAAATTAAGTCCCTGAATTTAAACTAAAACCCCATTAATAAATAATTAAAACCCCTCAGTCTGGGCCAGACAGCTCAAAAAACCAGGTTTTCAAGTCCCTGCGAAATGAGCGAAGGTCGGGGGCAGTCCTAAGCTCCATGGGAAGTTGGTTCCAAAGGGCCAGCGTGCCCACAGAGAACGCCCTTCCCCTGGGAATAACCTGCTGGCATTCCTTGACTGGCGGTACCCTAAGAAGGCCCTCCCTGTGGGAGTGCACAGGACGATGGGAAGTTGATGCCGGCAGCAGGCGTTCCCTTAGATAATCCAGACCCAAGCCATTTAGAGCTTTATAGGTCATTACCAGCACCTTGAATCTCACCCGGAGGGCAACCGCAACCGGAAGCCAATGCAGCTCACGGAGAAGAGGTGTTACACGGGAGTATCGGGAGACCCCCATAACAACTAGCGCAGCTGCATTCTGCACTAGTTGAAGCCTCCAAGTGGTCCTCAAGGGCAGCCCCATGTAGAGAGCGTTGCAGTAGTCTAGCCGGGAGGTCACGAGCGCATGGGTGACTGTGCATAGGGCATCTCGGTCCAGATAGGGCCGCAACTGGCACACCAGACGAAGCTGGGCAAAAGCCCCCCTGGTCACGGCTCCTATATGGTCTTCAAAATTGAGCCGTGAATCCAAGAGGATGCCCAAGTTGCGAGCCCTATTGATGGGGGTAACACCTCACCCCCCCATAATTAGTGGGAACAACCTGGTTTATCCGAGATGCCGGTATGCACAGCCACTCAGTCTTGGCAGGATTGAGACGAAGCCTGTTTCTCCCCATCCAAACCTGGACTGCTTCCAGGCAACGGGACATCACATCAAGTGCATCACTGGGTTGGTTCGGGGTGGAGAGAAAAAGTTGGGTATCATCAGCGTACTGATGATACCCCACCCTGAAACCACGAATGAGCTCACCCAGCGGTTTCATGTAGATGTTGAACAGGAGGGGAGAGAGAACCGACCCCTGGTGGATTCCACAAATGAGAGACCTCGGGGTGGACCTCTGCCCTCCCGTCAACACCGACTGCAAGCCCCCAGGAGGTAGGAGGAGAACCACCGTAAAACAGTGTCTCCCACTCCTAACCCCCTGAGACGCCGCAGTAGGATACCATGGTCGATGGTATCGAAAGCCGCTGAGAGATCCAAAAGGACTAAGACAGAGGAACATCCCCTGTCCCGAGCCCGCCAGAGATCATTCACCAGCGCTACCAGTGCCATCTCCATGCTGTGACCGGGCCTGAAACCCGATTGGTACGGGTCCAGATAATCAGTTTCCTCCGGAAACAGAGGAAGCTGATGCACCATCACACTCTCAACAACCTTCGACAGAAAGTGAAGGTTGGAGACTGGACGATAGTTATTTAAAACAGTGTATAATGTTACCACTTCTTAAAAACCTTGCCAAAAAGGATTTTGCCAGTGCGACCAATGTTATTTAAAACAGCGGGGTCCAGGGCAGGCTTCTTGAGGAGGGGCCTCACCACCGCCTCCTTCAAAGCGGTGGGAAAGATACCCTCCTTCAAGGAAGCAGATATTACTGCCTGGAACCAGCCTCGTGTCTCCTCCCGAGCCGCATAGACCAGCCAGGAGGGGAACGGGTCCAGTAAACAGGTGGTGGAACTCAGTCTCCTCATGATCCTGTCCACGTCATCTGGGGAAACAGGGTCGAACTCAGTCCAGGTAACATGCTCAAGACTGCTTGATTCCTCCATTCCAGACTCTGCCCAGTCAGAGTCCAAACCGGTCCGGATCTGAGCGATTTTGTCCACCAGATGATGACTAAACTCCTCAGCCCGTCCCTGTAAGGGTTCCTCCCTCGTCTCCCGATTAAGGAGAGAGCGAGTCACCCTAAACAGGGAGGCTGGGCGATTATCTGCGGACGCGATGAGGGCAGAGAAGTAATTAGACTTCGCCATCCTCATCGCAGCGAGGTAAGACCTTGTAAAGGCTGTTAGTCGCAATCGGTCAGATTCAGACCGGGTGGACCTCCAACTGCTCTCTAGACCCCGTCTCTGACTCTTCATCTCCCGGAGCTCCACAGAAAACCATGGGGCCCAGCGGGATTAGGGCTCTTCATGCTTTCCTTACAATTAAGGCTGTGCAAAAAAAAATTCTTCAGAATTCCAAGAAAGTGATTTTAACCTGACACCTCTCCCCTACTCATTAAAGCAGCCCATGTTTTTAAGTTTCTGTGTGAGCCTGAAAAGAACTAGGGGCTTTTTATGGAGTTGAGTCCTTCTTAAAGCAGCCAAGTTCTTCCCCCTTGGACTTGTGTTACGTTTTTACAGGTGATCTACTAGAATGGCCTAGTTCAAACAACAAATTAGAGAAATGCCTGGTTTCCTCACTGAATTTCAAATCCCAACTCAGCTTTACCTTAGTCTTGCTGCATGATCATGAGTTGGATGGTAATATTTTAAATAAAAATGTTTGCAAAAATAACAAACATTTATAATAAATGGAAAGGTTTGGAAAAGGAAAGGTTTGGAAAAGAAAAACAGCAAGTCCCAGGAATGACAAGCATGAAAAAAAAGCTAGATTGCCATTCCTCTTTCATTGTTCCTTGCCTTCTTCTATTGCCTTAGTCACTAGATCAAGTATGCCATGCTGGGAAAGGGTATGGAGTGTGTTACAGATTTAATAATGCTTTAGGCAGTACATTAGCTTCATCACGGTCTCTCTGGAAACTTGAACACTCAAAATAATTTCAGAGTTTATTTTGCTCTAAGCCAGAGATGAAGCTTCTATTAATGAAGCATAAGGAAATTGCTTGCTTCAGATTCAAAAGTACTGATTCCCCTCACATGTGTCCACTCTCGCTTTTGAAAATATAAAGAAGATGAAACACTGAAGTTTGGACTTATCCTGAAATTTGTTAATCCAATATCTAAAAGGTAGCAGAAAAGGACTGAGTGCACTCTCTTTGCACACACTCTTTTCTTGCTCTCTTGAGGAAGGAAACTCAAAATTTCTAATATAATTGAACGCCTTCAGCTCAGCTTGAAACTGATCATCAATCCTGACTATGCATCTAATGGTAAGAGAGCTATTTGACTGATGGTAAGATCCCATCAGGCTGGGTTTATTAGAAGGTATTGGTCACTAAAGCAAGAATAGCCTAGGAGGAATTGGTCTCTGAACCAGGGGATATTCCTGCCTTGTTATAGATGTCAAATATGTTTCCCAAGAAAGCATTTTCAAATATGTTTCTAGTAAAGGATATTTGCTGTTCTTTCCTTCATGTACTGAAGTGATTGCACATTCATTTCATTGTGATTGGAGGTCAAGCAATCACAGAATGAGCTGTTCCTTTGTTGTTTCCCTGATTTTAGTTAAGATCTAGACATGTTCTTTCCCCCTTTTAAAACATCAAATTTCAGATTAATAACCCAGTTAGTATGATATGCTGGCATACCTAAATCAAATTGTAAGTGCTCTGAACATACAAATTATTAGGAAATGGATTAATACAGCAACTGAGTCAACTATTAAGTTTGTTAAAAATGCACATTTTCATTAGTAGTAGTAAACAATAGTGAAATAATTTTTGTGTCTGTTCTGGGTTTCATGAAAGCCTTTTTTTCTTAGTAAAAGAATGAGTGGTTTGGGATTTAGCTGATCCATTTCATTGGTTACTTTAAGGGTTAGGTTCTGATATTGGAAAACCATGAAACACATGAGATAATTTTTGTCTAAGCTACGTAAGGTAATGAAGGGAATCCCATATCTTTTAAAAAGAAACACTTTAAAATTAGGATTCTTCAGTTAGCAGAGAGTTCTAGTCCAACTTTTGTGGAGGTGAAGGGGGATGACAACCAAATTACCATTAATCAGCAACCTATTGTACCAGATTTATGCTCAAAATCTGTGAAATATTATGTTGCCATTATTTGGTCATTTTAAGGGAACATGTATCAGAAAAGGAACTCAGAACTCACGTGTGGTTCAAGGGAGATGGTTGACTATTCCTCATTTAAAATAATAATTTTATTCACAATGGCATTTATAGTAACTCAGTTTTAATATATTTCACTGAAATTGGAAGCGATAAACCTGGCAAAACAGTTAACTATTCAATATGCATGGACTGAGTTAATCCCCTTCCTAACCAATGGATTTTTCAAATGTATTTAAGCAAAGCTCCATAACATGGGTGTCAAACTCACCTTGTCACGTGACGGGTCATGACATATCATGAGTTTTTCACATTCACATGACATATCATGACTTTTTCACACCCCTGCTCTATAGCATGCAAAGAAAGATAAAGGAAGTTCAAAGTCATGACTTTTATTGTAACAGCTACACAACTAATTCTGATGGCTTTCATTAGGCTGTACCACCTATAAATTGGACTGACTCTCTGTGGGCAATGGGAAGAATGCTTTTTTTTTTCCCTATCAGAATTGGAGTTGTCTCAAATGCCAACTGAGACATTTCTTAAACCTAGTCAGATCTTAGGAAATGGTAGTTTTGTTGAATTTGGCTATTATAAGTCTCAAAGGTGCTTTTCCAAAAGGCAACTGAATTGTTTTTTCCTTGAGTGATGAAACTTCTTAGAAGAGAAATGAAATATTTTCTTCTCTATCCTCAAGTACACAACAGTCCAGTTGCCTTTTGTAAAAGTACCTTTGAGACAACTATGATGTGAATGACTGAGTATCTCTACAGACATTTGACTATTGCACGTGTTAGGCAACCACAACTCTATTCATCATACTTAATCATAAGTGTCTATTCTAAGCACAGTTATACTGGACTAACAAAATGCTAATTGTGGCATCATGATATAACCTCTATTTTTTGGTATTTGTGTTTCAACTTTGCACAGTATTTAAGAGTTGAAGCTTCTGTTGTTTTGCATATTTCAGTAGTTGTTTCCTTTGCCCCCTTCCTCATGGATACTCATGCTTGATTGCTCTTTTTTTACACAGCTTGACAATACCTTCCCCTATCCCCCAGATGACATCATTAAAATTCAGCAGAATATTGTTTAAAAAACCAACATAACATAAAACTCAATGGAGGTGCACTAATCCTTTGAACCCATTTTTATTTTCTAAACTACTACTTTCTCACAACAAGGAAGTCTAAATGAGCCAAATATTTTAGTTTTGTTCTTTCCTTAGGTGGACCTAAGTATTTATTGAAAAGTAGCCTCCTGAATGATTGCACACACCTGGTTTTCTTCCATTGCACAATTGTAGCATTTCAAAACACCTGTTTCCTTGAGATGCTGATTATACATGTTTAAAGTTCCAGGAAGCTCTGGCTGATGCTCAATTCCTTTTGTTAATTTTAGTCTTTTGCTGAGTAAAACTGATGAATACATTTAGATTTGAATGACAATATATTAGTACGTGCAGTGTGCTTCTCCCCCTACCTCCATTCTTGCATCAATGGCTCAGCTATAGATATCTAGTTTATATTAATTTAAACAGATTCAAAAGCTTATTTTGTTCTTTCATACATTTCCTCTTCAAACAATGGCTCCTTTTCTTTTGTCTGTGCAACCTGCTTATTGCAGAGGTGTCCAGAATATTTTACATTGTAAGGACATTTTAATGTCTGTAATGGCTGTATTTATCAACTCAAAGAAGAAACATTTAATGAATCTTGTCCCCTTAGGTTGCAGGGTAGAATATAACAAAGTTTATCAAAAGCTGTTGATGGAAAAGCTTGGGATCATGCAGTTTAAACTTTGGAAATGTATCAGAAGCTGTGTGGGAAGAAAAAAAATGTGATTTCTACACAGGTTGAAAAATACCCTTAATTTCTGCATTGCCTTGGATAGCAATGTGGTGTCTTCAACAAACCAAATTGTATTTATTTTTGTTTTGGGTTTATACATTTATTGTTCGGTAAAAGCTATTGTTTTCAATATCTGGCACTGTGAAAAAACTAGTCATTTGATTTTGTTAAGAAAGCAAGTATAGGAGTTATTGTAATAGCCTCTATCCCAAATTGAATTACAACCTCTTGTTTTTCAGGTACGGATACAATTAGACCAAATTTAGCTTTCAGAATGACCCATACTTAATGTACTTCCAATACTTGCTGTGTATTTGAATCATTTGCACACAACGAAATATGTTAAATAAAAAAGACCCCTAGGGTCAAATTGCCATTCAACATGCAGGAAGGTCAGAATGGTACAGTTTCATTTCCTAGAAGTGTGGGTGGATGATGGGGTGGTGGTGAGTGGTGATGTAATAGTCTGCTTCATCATTTTCTATTGCTTCTCAAATAATACTTTTATGAAAGATGCAAAACCATTTCACAGTAAAGGTTTCATATTTAGACATGCTTCATACGGATGCATGGTTGTTCAGTTCAGAAACTTGATTAGGAGTTTCAAAATCAAATCTACTTACTGAAAGCACTGAATTGATTTAAAGCAGCACATTGAATTTTATCCTTCAAGTTGATTTGGATAGCTTTTATGCATATCCATAAGCGGTTTTTCCAAACTGAGTCAGAAAATAGAATCATATGAATCCAGTTTGATAATCTAAAATGGTTAAAATGGATGATCTCGACTGAACTGATAATTTTACAGGATTTCACAGGTCTCATCCTACATTTTTCTTGACATGTTCCATCACAGATTATTTATTTTGAAATTGCAAAAATGGCCTCCTCTATGTCCTTCACCTCTCCTTCCCCTTTGCTGAAATATTTCTTCCAGAAATTGTGATTGTGTGTCTATTATATTTGCTAAATCCAGTGTTTCTAGTAGCACTATATATTCCAGTAACTCTCTTCATCACCATTATATATTTCTGTCTTAAATTTCTGTCTTTCCATCAAGTTATATCTTGTGTCAGTTATCTATAATCTTCTGCATCATTGTTATCTACCTATCATCTATCTATAATTAATCTATCATCTATGCATTCATCATCTGTCTGTCTATCTATCTATCTACACTTTTTATACTTCAACTACTAAAGTCTGTTTCAGGCTTACAATAAAATAATTTGATATCGTATTTTGATTGATTATGTGCCATCCAATTAGTGTCAACTCTTTGCAACCACACAGATAGATTTTCTTAAATATCTTACTAATATTTTAGACTGAGCACTGTTTTATTTTCAACAAAGATTATTTCTTCTTAAATTACTTTCTTCTTGTCAGTTCTCATACCTGTTGCAATATATCTTCTAATATTTTCCTTTAAATGGAATGAAATCAATGCTCAATGACAATGAAAGTTACAGTAATTATCAGATATCTCATAAGCAATTAATAAACACCCATTGCTTTATGAGTCAGATTTGACAATTTTTTAATCCTGTTTCAGCATTTCTCATTGCATAAAAAAAGAAACAATGGACCATAGCCTCTTCTACCATTTTATTTCTAGTTCTACATCATATAGAGCTGGTATCTTATGTATAAACTTCCTCTTCCTGTTAGGGGTTACTTGTCGTTAAGAATTCTAATGTTCAAAGTTTTATGTTGGAAAAGACTTGAGAATACCATGTATAGCGACTACATTGGGGACAGATTTTCCTGGAGAGAATTATATATGTTATATTGAGTGTGTGTGTGTGTGTGTGTGTGTGTGTGTGTGTGTGTGTGTATGCTATTAATTTGGTATTAACTCTGACCAATAACATATATAGATTTTCAAGAACTGCCATATGTATATGTGTATATATATATATGTGTGTGTGTATTTATCACACACACACACACAGACACATACATACACATACACACACACTTATTTGTGGATTGCCTTATATGGATGTCACATTGTGGAAGATTAGCAGTCAATCAGCCTGATAATTACATAAACACTGTGTCAATGCTGCAAACATTGACATGTTTTTGCACTGACAATATAAGAGACAGCCTTTTGATTAAAGTGCTTCACTTTGAATCTCGAAGGGAGGGAATTTTCTAACGACTATTTTGAGAAGATTAGAAAGCCGGCATACAGAATGGGAGGAGACACCTCATATGTAAAACTAATTGGATAATGTGACTTATGACGTGTAGATAAGGGCGGGGATTGTGTATGTGTTATGATGGATTTGGGGGGGAGGACATTTCATATTCTGGCATCCCTCCATGAGTGCCAATGTTTCGTTTCATTACAAAGACTTTTAGATAAATAATATACCTGCAACTTGTTTGAATTGTCTCATTCATTAGAACCATAACATCATGCCAGAATCTCTTTTCTTTCAAAGGGGGGGGGGGTCCTGAACCCCTGCCACTGTCTCCGGTAAGAGAGATCAGCTGGCAAAGAATCAGGAAAGAATCCTCAAGATGGAAAGTGAAAGCCTGGTTGCTGGTGAAACTTATGAAGAGGAAATAATAAATAGTTTTCTGTGGGAAGATGAATTTGGGCTGATCTCCAAACCTCAACAGATAACTGAGCTTATCTCGTTGTCAAGCTGGAACCACTCCAGTGGAGAATACAAGACCAGTCTGTGTGGCAAGAGGCCCCAGAAGCAGAATGGGGAGGAGATGTCAGATCATCAGCCACTGAGAATCTGGGTGAGTGGAAAATCCTGTGTGCAGATCAGACTGCCTGCCAGACCCAAGAGTCCCCTGCCAAGCCCTCCAGACCCATAGAGACAGAGGACCCCAGCCTGGGGCCTCTGCAGCAATGGGAGGTTTGGAAGCCCCCAAAAGTGAAAGACCAACAACCTCTGAGCTTGCCCCAGCTAATAGGAGCCTTGCAACACCTGGGGGTGGTGCAGGAGCCTGGAGATCAGGAGCTAGTGGGAGGACAACAGCAAACGTGGCAGCAGCAGGACCCAAACATGCAACCCCTAAATGTACAGCAGGACCAGTAGGGCCAGCAGCAGTGGGGGCCCTGGCAACCATTAAATCAGCAACCAGAGTGGGGGCCCCAGCAACCAATAATGAGCCCACTCTTCAGAGCAACCTTTGATGGGGACCCAGAGAAACTGATTTTTTTCCTCAACCATGTACGCTCTCATTTGAATAGCTGGGCCCATCTCTACCCGGACCAAGGTGCTATAGTCAATGTGAAAGCTGACAGACTTGTCAATAGGTTTTATGAGAAACACCCCAACAAACCAAAAGTCAGCTCCTAACTTGTGTTTGTTTACATTACGGGATCTGTTCTTTTTGTAAGGGGGGTGGATGTCAATGCTGCAAACATTGACATGTTTTTGCACTGACAATATAAGAGACAGCCTTTTGTTTAAACTGCTTCACTTTGAATCTCGAAGGGAGGGAATTTTCTAATGACTATTTTGAGAAGATTAGAAAGCCCACATACAGAATGGGAGGAGAGACCTCATATGTAAAACTAATTGGATAATGTGATTTATGGCGTGTAGATAAGGGCGGGGATTGTGTGTGTGTTACAAGGGGTTTGGGAGGAGGAGATTTCATATTCTGGCATCCCTCCATGAGTGTTGATGTTTTGTTTCATTACAAAGACTTTTAGATAAATAATATACCTGCAACTTGATTGAATTGTCTCATTCATCGGAACCATGACACACTGTTCAAATAGGAAACATATTGTATCACTTTTAACACTGCAAGATCCTTCCTGAAGAAGAATTTTCATTACTTAATTTCACTTTTTATTCATTTCCTATACCATTATTGCAATGTGTGTCCTGCATATTTAATCCATTTTGGAAAATAATGTATATTGCTATTGTCTAATCATTATTTCAAATATTACTAATATTTCTGCTCCACTTTCCATTACTTATTTTATTTACTTTTATTCATTCTTTCCCTCCCCCACTGAAATTGTTTATTCCATCATAATACCTGTGATGCCAACTCTTTCTCCTTACATCAAATACTTCTTTGAAATTTCATTTTGCCTTACATGATTTTGAACTTCAAAATTTTCTTCTCAGTTTATATAGTGACACATATCTTTTGCTCCAGAGATTATCTCCTCTATCACCTCCTTCTTTTACTAGATATGCCAAGCTTTTTTTAATCTTTGTTTTGAGGAAAGAGATTTATAGACATCTGCAGGTGGGGGCACAGATGTGCAGATCACAAAACATGGGTCATGACATCACAATGCAACTCCATTCCTTTTGTACTTGCTGGCGACCAGCATTTCCACTGTCTTAGAAGATAGCATAAGGTGTAATGTGGTGTAATTTCCTTTTTTCCATTAGCAGTTCCCTGTTCAGGCAGCCATATTAAATGGACAGCAGGGATGGATAAAGCAAACAACGGGGAGAAATAGAGAGAACTGTAGATATTAAACTTTGCAGTGCTGCACTATTAAACTATGTTCCAGAGTGGTCACAGCCACAATGGAGCAGGATTAGCAGTAAGAAAATGAGATAAATTGCCCGGCAATATAGAAAAGCACAATGGAGAAACAAGGGATGAAAGGGGAAAACGGCTTCTTGATACTCCTTTATGCCTTTGACTTGATAGCTGAACTATTTCTATATTGTTTTATGTATAAGATGGGCTATTTCAGGAGTCAAACTCTTGGCAGTGAAACAAGATTCTCCCTGACTAATCTTTAACAAGTTTTATTTAAAGGGTTACATTTGGTTGCAGATGTTTCAGCAACGTTGTTACTTTACTTTCAAACCAATTTATCTTTCCATTTTTTAGCTGCCTGTTTCTTTGACAGCTGAAGAATGTGCATATCTCTGGCAATATTTTTCCAAACTTTTGTTCAATCTTTAAAGCCTATGACCAGGCCACTACAACTGGACTAGCAGTATTTTTTGAAAGTGCTATATCCCTATTGAAATATAGCCTGGGTTGTGGAGATTGCAAGCTTAGAGAAAGGGGATGGGAGGAAGAAGGAGATAGCTCCCCTGATGCATTTATTCTGCATAAAATCTCATTTATGCCTGTGCTTGTTTAGTTTAGCAACTTGACAAGTAGAAAAACTCAGTTTCGAATACTTGTCCATACTTGTCCAACCACACTCCACTTTATCTTAGAATGAATGATTGATAATGGGTTTCACTCCAGTAAGCAATGCTTGCTGGAAAACAAAATGAAGCTGTGGGAATCTACCACCCATTTTCCTTGACTTCAACCATAGTAAATTCATACTAGTCTGCTTTATTACTGTGGCAGAATAGGGCTCAGCAATAAGGGTAGGAAATGTTATGTTGCCCTACTTTTCTGCTATCTCAAGGACTAATGGATAACATTTTAACATGGCCATCTGGCTCTGCCCAAAATGACATCAAAGATTAGTCCAATGTTTTATCTCACCCTTTTCCCCTCTTCCTGGTTCGAAGCACATTCATATCCAAAGATATCTGCACATGAATCTTCTGTTTCCAGGGCCAACCCTCTGAGGAAGAATAACGGGTTTATTGGCTGCAGAGGTTATCAACCATTCTTGATAACCCCAGTTACTTTAATATGCAATATGAGCAGTTCCCTTTTCACTTATAAAATATTCCAAGCTAGTTATATAATTTCCAGAAAATATAAACAATGTACTATGTAGCCATTAATTTCTTTTGCAAATATAGCTGCTGTAGTAAGGACAAAATTGATCAGATCTGATACCTGAACGATCTTGGCTTTTTTTCTTGTCCTCAGCCTTTGCTTCCTACTCTGTAACATTCCTTTTGAGTAAAGAGCCTTTCAGAGAATCTTTTGGGGTGAAGATCAGATCAAAACATTCTTCAAATAGATAAAGTGCATAATCCTGGGCATTCTAACTTGCTAGTAAGTGGAACATTATTCCAATAAATATACATAGGATTGCATTGCAAAACATGAATGCTTTATTTTAAAATGAAAGAAGCTCAAATATAGAAGTATCCTTACAAAGGTACTGCTCCATCATGTTTATGAACCAAATTTTACTAACAGGTTCCTAACCGGTTTTTAGTAAAATGAAGTGTTTCTTCTACCAATAGTCCTCCACTTACAACAGTTCATTTACTGACCGTTCAAAGTTATAACGGCACTGAAAAAAGTGACTTATGACTATTTTTCACACTGACTACTGTTGCAGCATCCTCATGGTTACATGATTTACATTCAGATGCATGGCAACTGGTTCATATTTAAACGGTTTATGTGATCGTCTTTTGTGATTTTCTGACAAGCAAGATCAATGGGGATTCGATTAACAAATGTCTCAGTTAACAACATAAATTCTGGCTCAATTGTGGTCGTAAGTTCAAGGACTACCTGTACTGTTGGCCTCCTGCTGCCTCATTACTAAGTAAATGATTGCAGGGCAATGTGGGCTTGGAAGAAACCCTGCAGATGAAAGAGAAACAGAATAATCAATTCTTTACCATAAGATCTATATATTGATGTGTGGTCCATCTGGTTGGTATCAAGTAAAGGTAGCTTTTTGCTGTTTGTGCTTTTTCCCCTCCTTCATACAACAAGCATATTTACAGTGATTGATTTCCTTTCATATCATGTACATAAAGCTGATGTACTTTGCAATTTGGTTTTAGATTGATGGAACATGTTACATTTCATTATGTCCTTAAATACTGTGCATGCGTTTGTGGAGTCAAATTCCACATTCAATAACTTAAACAAATATTTTTTTTTCCATCTTTCTTTGTTGATTACTTGAAATTTAGCATACAGTTTCAATTTTTCTTTATTTTGGCTCACCAGAAAATAGTGGTCCTTGGAAATGCTAATAGCAGAAATAGAGCATGTGTTTAATTTCAAATATTGATTAAAGATGACTTCTATGAACAGGGTTGCTGGTAAGCTATGACATCATAAACTTGAACCAGATGAAGTATTTACTCCTTCCTTTAAAATGATTTTTTTTGCTTTTTGATAGTAAACTATGTCTTGTGTGTGTCTAATTAGAGATTTAATCTCTCCTATAATGTGCAGTTATTATACTTTCCAGATTTCTACAGGAATTTATATGAAATTTTAAGTCCATTATGTTCAAAACAATGTGTGTGTGTTTAGCATCCATTAATATTTCAAGAATGTTATTTAGCTATCAAACTGAAAATTAACATTCTGCTATGCAGATAGGGGTTGGGCTTTTTTGCTTTTCTTTGATTATATCCATCACTCTCAAAAATTCTGAGAAGAATAAGAAAAAGGGGCACATTGTGTAAAAGGAAATGAGTTAAGAGGACAAAATCAAAACATTAGAGCAGGGGTCTTCAAACTTGGCCCTTTTATGACTTGTGGACTTCAGCTCCCAGAATTCCTCAGCCAGCCATGCTGGCTGAGTAATTCTGGGAGTTGAAGTTCACAAGTCATAAAAGGGCCAGGTTTGAAGACCCATGCTTTAGAGCAGGGGTGTCAAACTGCCGGCCCGTGGGCCGGAGCATCACGGACAGTGCTCTTTTTGTAAAAGAAAAAGGTGCAGGAACTCACACATGTCATACAACCTGCCTTGCCTACCCTACAAGGTTCCATCCAAAAAAGGTGCCAGAACTCCATTCTGGGTGTTCTATGAGGAAAAAAAGCCCTGGTCATGGAGAAACCACGTCCATCCCATTTTCGGCAATGGGAAAAAGTTCTGATACATTGCGCAATGTCACGTGACATCGCGAGTTTGACATGCCTGCTTTAGAGTGATTACATAAATGAGAAATACAAGCACAAATTAATACGGCTTTCCCAGATGGCAATGAGGATGTAACATTTTTCATTTTAGAAACTCCACCTATGAATGTCTGTTGTTTGCCACTGACAAGCAATAGACATTCATAGGTGGAGTTCCTAAAATGAGAAATGCTACATCCTCATTGCCATCTGGGAGAAAGGTATTAATTTATGCAATGGTTTGGTCTGTGGTTTTTTTGTGGAGACAAGAGGTGCCTTTAGGGCCTGGCTGTTGGTTGTGATGGAAGCTCTGTATTGAAGACATAGATTATGGTGAAATAAAACAGCAAAGGAGCAAAATGAAAAAAAAATAAAATGAATACTACAAAATATAATGTTATGATAAGCAACAAAAAGGACTAATAATGGAATTGACAATATTCTGGTAGCAGTACCTTTTGAGCAGCACAGAATATTATATTTAGCTGCGGTTTTGCAGTTACATGAGCATTGGGCTGCTGTTGCAGAGACTAGAAATGTGTCATGAAGAGAGAACTGCCTGTTGTGTCTAAGATCAAGCGGGTCTACGACCAAGGTGGAAGGAGGAGTACCAAGACTATGGCAGGACTTGAAATAGCACCAGTCTTCTAGAACATAGAATCTGAGATTGGTCTTGTCCTGCTGTTGATAGTTCCACCTTTGTGCTTCTGGACAGATTTTTGGATAGATTACAAAGGGAAAGGAATAGTTTGAAGTTCTCTCAATTGACTGGCAAGGAATTAGATATTCTGGGTGGAAGAGCTTTGAACTTGCATATTGGTCTGCAGATTTCCTTTCCTTATCTCATATAGGGGGTAAGAAAGATGCCAGAGGTGGACATTGTTGGCATATTACTGATCAGGTAGGAATATTGGTAAAAGAAACTTAATGTCAAATATCTGGAAGAGAACGTTCCAAAACTCGGATGTAAATTCAGAGTTGCGATCCAAGAGCAAAGGTGCATGAAAGGCCCTTATACATAAATAAGTGATTTAGAGGAAGCTGCACATTTCCTGATCTAATGGCTATTAGAACTTTCTGAGCACCCAAATGCAGAATTTTAAATATGCTCCCATGTCCAGTTTTATTGTCATGGAAGAATTACAATATATTTTCCCTTAAAGCAAGGGGAGTAAAGTAAAGATACAAAGAGGTGTTGTGAAAAAGCTCCCATCATTGAGAGTGAAAGGTGAAGAATCAGTCTGCGGTGCTCCCTGGAGATTGTCAATTTGGATCCTGGCACGGTCACCCTGTTGCTGCACTCCAATGTGTCCTAACAGATCTACATGCTGCCTCCCAACTTTCTTGGGGTTTAATCTTGACTGTAGTTTAATGGTAAGGAGAGTTGAGAATGGAAGGTTGTATTCAGATTGATATGATAGTACATCTATCAGATAGTACATCTGGTAGCTTTCTCTGTGAGTTGTTTGGTATTCAAATACTATGGGATATATATGTTTTAAATTCACATTAAATAGGGATTTAAAGGGCAATATTGAGTTTAAATGGGCAAGCTTTAAATCTCTTTGTATGTGTGTGTTGACCTCTTGTCACCTTTCTAAAAGTTTAACAATTCAAATTCAGAACATGCTTGTCAGTAAGATCAATAACTGCTGCTACTGTACTAATAATATGTGAAGTTACTACACAGCTTATTTAAACTATAATTAATTATAATCATAGCTTGGGTGAGCCTCAAATAAAATATTATGATCTGTTTGGCTTACGTTTGAAAGTCATGTTAAGAATGGTTCATGAGCATTTGGGAATTAATTTTGGACACACCTAATGTACTACATAATCAACACATCCACCCCCTGGGCATTTTCAGATCTAACAGCATAAATCTTATTTTTTCCCTTTCCCCCCTGTTGCTACCATGCATAAAAGAAGCGGTTTATTGATTTTCTGGAAGGCTGTCATCCTTCAACTAACTAATGTGTTATTAGAATTGTGCTCAATTTTTTGAATGCATTGAATAAACTTTACATTGTGCGACTGGCTGCAATCTAGGGAAGTCACATTTAGTGATAGCAGAAATACCATAAGCCTCATAGTGACATTTTGTTGGCTATCATGAAAAAAGCTTTTGTAAAGGGCAGAATACAAGAACTTCTTTGCTCATATCATTTTACTAATGTGATCTCCCTTGAAGGCTAATCTCTTTCCTTAAGCTATCTGCATGTTATAACCAGGTTTTTCCAGATAAATCTGAGCTCATTTTGGATAGAGTAACTGTAGCCAGAAGAGTGAATGCTGAAAAGAACCAATTTTGCCATATGCTAGCATGTTCTTAGTTCTATGAGACTGCTTTGATATTTATTAGCCATTGAATGGATTCACATAATAAATCTCTGCTGCCATCTCTCATGCTCTTCGCTCCTCTTTTCATACGACGGGGCATAATTTTCTTTAGCAGATGATTTGGTTCTGTGCCATTGTTCTTCCATAAAAAATTAATGCTGGAGTTTTTATCAAGATGTGCAAGGATAAGCAGGTTCCTGCATTCACTCATTTCCTTGAGTTATTTACTTGGGGAATGAAAGAAGTCAGTTCATAGTGTGAGAGAAAATTGTTTGCAATTCACTGTGAAAGCTGTAATGCATGTTATACCACACTGATGCTCATTTTATTACAGAATTTCTTGCTAAACGGACTACCTTATGTTACACACACAGCAGTTGGCAATACCTCCTTATGCTGGAGCCCAGAACCTACTTAGAATGTGAGTGGGAGTGCACTAAGGAATTCCTCTAGTAAGAAAGACAATATAGTGTAAACTAGATTGAGAACTCAAGAAAAAAAATCCCAGGAAAATTCCATAGTAGACCACTTCCATGCTGAGGTTAGAAAAATGCAGGTTGCATCCATGGGGTAACCAGGAGTTGAGATGGACTCAGGATATCCTCTACTTATGTTAAATTATCACTCAGAAGGGCTACACATCTTCCCTTAAACCCTGACATTTTTAGCACTCAGTTTTCTCCCTGAGCATTGTGCAGATTGGGTAGGGATTGGTGCACAGGGAAAATTAGATTTATGAATGTCTTGTGCATTAGCTCACTGGCTGAAGAAGAGTAGCTGTTCCAAATTGCCACCATCAAACATCTCTGGTTTCTGTTTGCAAAAGTCAGCCTGATCAGCTACAGAAAATTCTGGTAGAACTTGGAACAAGCAACAACCTTCCCTAAAAGGCCTCAGGGGTTGTGGGAGTGAACTGGCATTTAATGATCCAACCACTTTAGAACAAGAAAGGGAATTCCTTGAGGTCCTGAATTGCTGATTTCTACAGTCAAGTTATAAGGGACGCGGTGGCTCAGTGGGTTAGGACGCTGAGCTTGTCGATTGGAAGGTCGGCAGTTTGGCGGGTCGAATCCCGAGTGCCGCGTAGCAGAGTGAGCGCCTGTTACTCGTCCCAGCTTCTGCCAACCTAGCAGTTAGAAAGCACGTAAAAATGCAAGTAGAAAAATAGGGACCACTCCGGTGGGAAGGTAACAGCGTTCCGTGCGCCTTTGGCGTCTAGTCATGCCGGCCACATGACCACGGAGACGTCCTCGGACAAGCGCTGGCTCTTCGGCTTTGAAACGGAGATGAGCACCGGCCCCTAGAGTCGGAAACGACTAGCACCCATGTGCGGGGGAACCTTTACCTTTACTTTACCTTACAGTCAAGTTGCAAGACTCAATGAGGAAAAATAGAAGAGAGTAATTATTAGCTCTGCGTTGAACATGATGGCAGCAGCATAGAAAAGGGGGGGCTTTGACTAATGTTTTCCATAATTAGGAGTTTCTTTGAGTATTGTTTTTAGCAGATTAGGTTGTTTTTGAAGTAACAAAGAAAGCTGTGAATGAGGAATGTGCAGCTTGATAAGAACTGGTTCAAACCATCCCCAAGGACACTGACTTGAAATTTTGTGCTCTGAAAATTCATTATAATGTGAAAAAATGCCTCCTAAATATTTAGATGAGCATTAACAAGATGATACTAAGAAATTAGGGGATGTTACCTATTAGATGCTGTAATATGTTTGAATTGTATATAAAGTAATTCTTGACTGACTTTTTAAACTGCTCCTCTTTTGGCTGAGTAGCCAGTGAGGAATCCTCTCTACTTATGTCCATGAGTAAAGAGTAATTTTAACATAAAAGCTCTGTCTCCGCTTTAGTCCAGCATCCCTGGTCTTTATTTCTGGTCTCAGTTCTTCCTCATTGAGCAAAAATATATTTATTTTCCCAGCTTCACCATGGAATACTTTAATTGCTATGTAGAATCTATTTCTATGAGTTGAAAAGTGTGAAGGTAGTTCTTGACTTACAACAGTTCATTTAGTGACTGTTTAAAGTTACGGCATTAAAAAGTCACTTATGACCATCTTTCACAGTTACAACCATCGCGGCATCTCCATAGTCGTGTGATTAAAATTCAGACACTTGGAAACTGACTCATATTTATGACGGTTGCAGTGTCCTGGGGTCATGTGATCACCTCTTCTGACAAGCAAAGTCAATGGGGAAGCCAGATTCACTTAACAGCCATGTTACTAACTTAATAATTGCAGTGATTCACTTAACAACTGTGACAAGAAAGGTTGTAAAATGGGGCAAAACTCACTTAACAAATGTCTCACTTAACAATATAAATTTTGGGCTCAATTGAGTTTGTAAGTGCTACACTCAATTTGCCAGCAAATTTGGAAAACTCAACAGTGGCCACAGGATTGTAAAAGATCAGTTTACATTCCAATTCCAAAGAAAGGCAGTGCCAAAGAATGTTCAAACTATCGCACCATTGCACTCATTTCTCATGCTAGTAAAGTTATGCTTAAAATCCTACAAGCTAGACTCCAGCAGTATGTGGATCGAAAACTACCAGAAGTACAGGCAGGATTTCGAAGAGGCAGAGGAACCAGAGATCAAATTGCCAACATACGCTGGATCATGGAGAAAGCTAGAGAGTTCCAGAAAAACATCTACTTCTGCTTCATTGATTATGCTAAAGCCTTTGATTGTGTGGATCATAACAAACTGTGGCAAGTTCTTAAAGAGATGGGCGTACCAGACCATCTTATTTGTCTCTTGAGAAACCTATATGCAGGCCAAGAAGCAACAGTGAGAACTGGACACGGAACCACTGATTGGTTCAAAATTGGGAAAGGAGTCCGGCAAGGCTGTATACTGTCGCCCTGCCTATTTAACTTATATGCAGAGCACATCATGAGAAAGGCAGGGCTAGATGAATCAAAAATTGGAATTAAGATTGCTGGAAGAAATATCAACAACCTAAGATATGCAGATGATACCACTCTAATGGCAGAAAGTGAAGAAGAACTAAAGAGCCTCTTGTTGCGGGTGAAGAAGGAGAGTGCAAAACATGGGTTGAAACTAAACATTAAAAAAACCAAGATCATGGCATCCGGCCCTCTCAATTCCTGGCAAATAGATGGGGAAGAAATGGAGGTAGTGACAGATTTTATTTTCCTGGGCTCCAAGATCACTGCAGATGGAGACTGTAGCCAAGAAATTAAAAGACGCTTGCTCCTCGGGAGGAAAGCCATGACAAATCTAGACAGCACACTAAAAAGCAGAGACATCACCCTGTCAACAAAAGTGCGTATAGTCAAGGCTATGGTCTTCCCAGTTGCAATGTATGGCAGTGAAAGTTGGACCATAAGAAAGGCCGAGCGCCAAAGAATTGAGGCCTTTGAGCTATGGTGCTGGAGAAGACTCCTGCGAGTCCCTTGGACTGCAAGGCGATCAAACCGGTCAGTCCTAGAGGAGATCAACCCTGACTGCTCTTTAGAAGGCCAGATCCTGAAGCTAAAACTCAAATACTTTGGCCACCTAATGAGAAGGAAGGACTCACTGGAGAAGAGCCTAATGCTGGGAAAGATTGAGGGCAAGAGAAGAAGGGGACGACAGAGAATGAGGTGGCTGGATGGAGTCACTGAAGCAGTAGGCATGAGCTTAAATGGACTCCAGAAGATGGTAGAAGACAGGAAGGCCTGGAGGAACATTGTCCATAGGGTCGCGATGGGTCGGACACGACTTCGCAGCTAACAACAACAACAACAACGAGTTTGTAAGTTGAGGTCTACCTGTGGTAAGGAGGAAGGGCTGGGTGTACTTAGCGTGAACAACTTTCTGTTCTGTTTTGAGTTGCCCAAAAGCCATCTTCCCCACTGAACCATTGTAAGAAGAAGTGATTGACCTACACAGAGTGACATTTGGAATGGGTTATAGTACTATAGTAACTGAGGCCATATAATCATAATGCAATAATTGGCAAATTGCAAGATTACATTGCATATAGAGCCCAATTGCAATTTTGGCATTGCCTGGCATTCCAATAAGTTTATAACCTGCCTATCTCTATAAATAAATAAAAGTGTAGGGAACTTGTAGCTCTGAGACTGAATTGCACTTATTTTGGTGTGATGACAAGGAGTGGTTTTAGAGAAACATGCTTATGGTACTGCTAACACTTTTAAATCTGCAGAAAGTGTTGGAAAAGGGTACTAGGCTAGACTTCCAGGACAATATTAGAAAGTCAAAGCTATCTTTAGACAGTCATTTCTGGACCAATCAACATTGAATTATGGTTTTCTTGTCAATTTGTATGCTTGGTATTCTCCTATAATTCATTATGTGTCTGGGCTTGCTTGTTTGAAGCTGAACAAGGACTTATTTTAAAAGGCTTTACCTATACTGTGACCTTATCAGTCACAAAAATTGACAAGCCTGAAACAAGTCAACTTGTCTGGTGCTTAATACTTTAGGGGGCTAAATGAAAGAACTCTACCCATTTAATGATTTATTGGATGAAAGCAAGACTGTTAATGCTCATGCAAGTTGGACTTGATGGATAGTTATGCCTAGAAACATGATGTATGAAGCATTCTCGCAGCGATATGCGCCTGCCTTGTTTATATTTGGTTAGGTTTATAAATGCATATGCTGGTAGAGAATGGGTAGGAATAGATAAGCATCTTCTCTCTTTTTTCCTTCTTCTCTTCATTCAAATATGTTGTTATAAACCCTAGTATTTTTTTTGCAGATGATCACCAAGTGAGATTTGCAATAAGTGTTTTTGTGAATCTGATTTTTGCCACCACCACCCCTTAATAGATTTCCTGGTTTGTCCTCTTACCACACATTGGAAGCTAGGGATCAGTGTGTCCTTTGCTAATGTTTTACAATCGGGGGTCTCAAAATGAAGTATTTTCTAATTAAAACAAAGCTAACAAGTAGATGGCAGTCTAGAAAATAATAATCTTAGATGCTAGTTCTTCAAATCTATACTACCATGTTTCAGTGGCATGAATGAAGATACTTGATGGGTCTCACCACAGGACTATTGGCCTGGAGGTGACCATAGTTATCCTGCTATAAACTTTCAGGCAGATGTGCAACACTTTCTAAGTCAAAATTTTCATTTCGCTTTGAGTTGTATACCTCTGAACTAATTTCACAAAAATGTATGCAAGAAATAAATTGACATATTAGTTTATTAAACACAGCTCACTGACATCTTTTGGATGTTCAAAACTTGCTTTACATTTTGTTAGATATATTCAGAAGAACAGAGACTCAAGATACTCACATGATGAAAGCATGATTCTCTGGATCTTGTCTGGGGTTTCTTAAGATGTTGGCTATTTTTTGGTCAGTGCCGAAGGCTGTCTTGATATTGTGTTTGTGGAGAATTTTGCTGATTTTATCTGTGGTGCCTTTGATGTAGGGGAGGAGGGCAATGCCATTGTCCTGTTCTGTGTCTCGGTTCTTGGGGGGTGTCTCTCTTTGGATTAGTTTGGTAATTGTGTTTCTTTGGAATCCATTGGAAATTAATACGTTAGTGAGAGTGTGTAATTCGGTTTTCAGGTGGTCTTTGTCAGCTAGGCGTTTTGTTCTGGAGATGAGGGTCTTGGCACCACAGATAAAATCAGCAAAATTCTCCACAAAAACAATATCAAGACAGCCTTTGGCACTGACCAAAAAATAGCCAACATCTTAAGAAACCCCAAAGACAAGATCCAGCTAGAAAACCAAGGAGTCTATGAAATACCATGCAAAAGCTGCCCAGCCACATACATTGGACAAACTAATAGGAGAATAAATGCACGCATCGCAGAACACAAGAACACAGTCAGAAAAGAAGAAAAAACTTCCTCCCTTTTCCAGCACCTTAAAGCAACAGGACATGAAATTGACTTTGAAGGAACAAAATTAATCTCCAAAACTGAACACTACAACAAGAGAATAATTATGGAAGCCATCAAAATAGAGAAACACCCCCACAACATGAATAAATGTGATGATACCTCCCACCTACCAGGCATCTGAAAACTAGCCCTAGTCAACAAACGAGTCCCAGCCACGAAAACCAACACCGGACCCACAACAACACAGGACACCACCACCAATCACCCTCACCAGACTGAAACCCAAACCCACCCCATAGACGAAATGCAACCACCATCCAGAAGCCAAACCTCAGCGGCATCTCCAGCTGATGCACCCCTCCAACCCCCACACAAAGCAAACTGACATGTGCCATGAACACAGGGCCAGACCGCAAACCCGAAGCCAAACCAAAGCCCGGGATGTTACACCACAGCCTTCTGCTTGGGACATTACATCACAGAATTCAGGAGGTTACAATGCTAAAACCCAGGATATCACAACACAGCAAACCACCCAGGATATTTCAACACAGAACTCAGGAAATCACTACAATAGAGCTCAGGATGTCATCACACAGCCCATTACCCAGGTCGTTACAACACAAAGGACTAACAAGCACACAGCCAGCACCTCAGCCACACAGGATGTTACAAATCATCCAACTAATCCCCTAACAATAACCCCATCAACCAATCATGATGTAACATCACAGCCAACCAATCCACTTACAGCAACAAAGCCAGCACCCCACACATCCCCACCAGTATTTATAGAGAGACGGGAGCTGTGATCATGCTTCACTCGCACAAGCATGAAACTGAAGACACCAGCCTGAAGATGACAAGTGGGACCTCGTTGAAACGTTGCCAAGACACCCTCAATCCTACACGGGAAAAGACCTGAATACGCCAAGACCTACATACCTATACCCATGAAAATCTATGAATATATATATTTAAGGATATTGTAGAACTAATGAAAGCTTGTAAGAGGTGGCTGGTACTGAGATGTAGACTTTCACACACAACTTTGCTCAACTTTTTAACTATAATAAGTTCAAGTAGAAGAAGTTTAGTACCTCTTATAGAGAAATTGTTTCTTCCTTTTTACCATCACATGAGTGTGAATGGCAAAATAATATTTAAAATAATTTTGCATCATTCACATCATTTAACCATAGCAAAGTTTTATAGGAATACTATTTGCATCATTTAAAAAAATTAATATCCAAGAACAGAAGCGGAAAGTATGTGCACTCCAAATTCTACCTGAATTTTAATATATAGGGTGTGGACTTCTAAAAAATAGAAAAATAGCCACAGGATACAAGAGATCCCCATCTAATAACCATCTCTCCACCATTGCTTGAAAGTGCAACACACAGGAAGAACATAAAGCTTCAACTCTAAGAAGAATTGTAAAGGGTAAAGAAAAATCAGCTGTGTTAACAAAAATATAATTAGGCTTAGTGTACTTACGCAGAGGCAAATCCAACCGAGATAATTGAAACTTACTTCTGAATAAATGTGATTAGAACCGGAAATGTTAAGAACTTCAAAAGGAAATACCTTGACATTTATTTAGACTTATTAATTTGAAAAGCAAAGTGAGGAAAAATAGCACAGAAATGATCAGGTTTCTAGCTATAATTTCAATTATGTGTCATTTTTTACCATAAGGTAATTCATATATAATTTAAAAAAAGAATTCAATGCCACTATTGTCTTTGAGCAATGCCATATGTTTATGCTGACAAAGAAAGACAGCAATATTTTTTGTGTTTGGACATAGGTTATATTTTTTATTTTTTTTTAGTAATCTTAAGAAAAAAAATGACTGAGTTTACTTGTTCTATTCAAAATCTATAAACTTGGTGCTATCAAGATTTACCTAGATAGGCCATTAAATTAGATGTTATATTTGATAAAGCATGGACTTACCATATTCATGACCCAAACTGCCCTAATTATTACTGGGGGTGAGGATACTGTAGTTTCTTGAACTGAATGTGAATGATTTTGGGAGACCTGCTAAAAGGCTATATTGTAAGGAACTCTTCAAAAGCTGGACCCTTTTGTAGGGCACAGATATACAGCATATTTTCAAAAAGAGTCAGGGTGCTTTAGATTTGATTCCAAATGATTTTTCCTTTGGTGCTACTTCAAAGAGATCTATATACTTCAAAACACCATTTGGAGTAAATCTTGAAGTATTGCACATCCCTAAAAATGGTTTGTTCAAAGTTCTCTGTGCAAAGTAAACACCAAGGGGACGGATGGAAGGAAATCATTTTGTGGCTGACAATCCTAGATTCTACTCAATAGGTTATTTTTAACAAGTCTCTCTAATCATAATGCTTTGTGAGAGAAATATTGCTGTAATAGTAATAATCCTGGTTTTCCTTCCCAGGAGTAGTACATGTAAAAAAATAAAATAAAATATTAAATTGATTTGTTGATTTCTGTGAAATATGGCAATTTATATTTTGGTGATTTTTTAAAAAAATCTATATGTTCACATTTATTATCCATCATTCATCTTTTGGAAAATTACTGTGGGTAATTTCCAATTTAGTTTGCACATTCCAAATCATTCTCTATATCCAGATCAAAACAAGAACATACTATTCAGTTCAACAAGCAATTAAAATTATATAACTTCATGTCAATTTATGAAATGTCAGCAACATTAACCACAAGCAACATGCAAAACTGGAACCAAAAGGCAAGGAAAATCAGGGACAGAGAAAAATGTGAACAACAGGCAATAGATTAAGGACCGAGTACTTAATGTCAAGGGACGCGGTGGCTCAGTGGGTTAGGACGCTGAGCTTGTCGATCAGAAGGTCGACAGTTTGGCGGATCGAATCCCGAGTGCCACGTAGCAGAGTGAGCGCCTGTTACTCGTCCCAGCTTCTGCCAACCTAGCAGTTCGAAAGCACGTAAAAATGCAAGTAGAAAAATAGGGACCACTACGGTGGGAAGGTAACAGCGTTCCGTGCGCCTTTGGCGTCTAGTCATGCCGGCCACATGACCACGGAGACGTCCTCGGACAAGCGCTGGCTCTTTGGCTTTGAAACGGAGATGAGCACCGGCCCCTAGAGTCGGAAACGACTAGCACGCATGTGCGGGGGAACCTTTACCTTTACCTTACTTAATGTCAACAATCTATATTATCTTGCTATAGTTATATATCACAAGGTGCAGTATTTTCCAGAGCTGCTGGAAACAATACCATGGAGAGTTAGCATAGATCTTTGGTCATTCCTGTCAAAACTTTTTTATATATAACTGCAGCAGAATGGGATAGCAAGCAGGGCATGATCAATTGGGTGTGAAACAATTGAGAGCCAGCGAGAGAGAAAAGCCTTAAATCCTGTACTTAACCCTTTGGAATCATGGAGGTCTTTTATCTATTTTTGTTGAACAGTCATGCAGATTGTCAATCAACAGTAGGAAGCCAGAAACAATTCTGACTTGTTCAATTTTTTAAATTTCCCTTTTGGAAAGCCCTAATGCTGCCATCCTTCTAAGTTGAGAACTAGATTCTTTTCTACATGTAATTCTCTTTTAGGAAATATTGAGTTTCAAAAATAAGATGCTTGTCCAAAAATAAAAGGGAAGAATCCCTTCTTAATTTAATCCCTGACTTGTATCCATTGATGTAAGTGACATTTTACAGGCTGTGTAGAAACTGGCTTGTAGGTGAATTAAAATTGCACGAAGAACAGCATAGTTTAGAGGAGCAATTATAGAAACAAAGGATTGTACGGGACCTTGGAAATCTTCCAAGCCAGCCTGTCTTCATGTCATATTGAGACTCTTCCTTATGTCATATTGGACAAATGCTTGTCCACTCTTTTCTTGAAAACCTCCAGCAATGGAACCTCTCTCTACAACTCCAGGAGCCAAGCTGTTCCACTGCTTAATAGTTTTCACTTCTCTTAACAACTAAGAGAAGACAAGTGGTCTACAACAAAGTATCTTAAATCAGCTGAAAAAATTCAATATTGCAATGGAAGGGCTATTGTCATATAATCTATTTTCAGCAACAAATAAATCCTTTGCCACTTTAAATATTATTGTAATACACCAAATGTATCTATTTCCAGTCTGCATTTCCCTCTAGCAAGCTTCTACCACATTGCTTCTTGTCCTGTGGTCAGAGAATAAATCAATACTCTCTATCCTGTGGCAGCTCTTCCAGTATTGAAAGACTGTCCCTCATGTCTCCCCTTAATATTCTCTTCATTAAAGTAAATATACCTAGTTCCCTTAGTCGTTCTTCATAGGATTTGTCCTTCAGCACTTTCTCTGCACTTTTTCAAGGGCCTCAGCATCATTTTTGCATTGTGGTGACCAGAACTGGATGCAATTGCTAAGCACATTGATTTGTGCTTTAGATTGTAAGCCGCCCTGAGTCTTCGGAGAAGGGCAGGATATAAATGGGATTATATATATAATATATATATATATATATATATATATATATATATATATATATATATATATATATTCCAAATATGATCTCATTAGTGCGCTATAGAGTGGTACTCTTACTTCCCTTGATCTTGATACTATTCCTCTGTTGATGCAGCACAGAACAACAATTCCTTTTAAAGTCAAAAAGGAGAAATGTGCCCCAGAGAAAATTAAAATTAAATTAAAATTAAAATATGTCATGATGAAAATGTGAAAAAAAGGAACAAGTTTCATCAAAAATTTTAAAAGAAAAAATACACACCAGAACTTTTTAAGACTGAAATCTGATATAGATGTGAATCTAGTCTGGCCAGTTTCACTACTCAGAAACTTGCCCTTAGCTTTCATATGGAAGGTAAAAGTAGTTCAGAGCAAAAAATTAATAAATAAAGCAATGAGAAAAAAAGTTAACATTAAAATCCCCCAGGGGTTTAGGGTACATCATCCTTCAAAGAGTCAGTTAACTTTTAAAAAAAGAATCAAATTAAAATAAAAAAAAGTTAAAACCCAAGGTGTCCTTTACAAAAAAGAACAGCTGAGAGGAATGATGGAAACTAGGACTCTCCAATTGCCCTTCCAGGAATTGGGATCTCCAGGATTCATCTTCACAGGAGTTCCCTCAATCACTGGGTGTCAGTGGAGTATCCTTCCAAAAGTCATCTTGGGTCATTCCTAGCTCTCCCATTCAATCTAGGAAGCTGCTTTGACAGCAAAATCAGCTGTTCATTAGCAGGAGAAGTAAATCCCTCCCACTGCTCAGTACACTATCTTGGCGAGAAGTTATGAAATGATGTGTTCAATTGCCATTTCTTCATGATATGACTCTCCAGCTGTTGTTATTCTTTAAAAATAAGAAAACAATTTATTTCAAGTCTACTGTATTTTGAACTTTTTTTTCAATTTCTTAAAACCCTGAACGTATCATGGAAGATTATTTTGCTCTTCATTATTATGTATCAGTAACAGAAGCTTACAGGCAAGCCAATTGAAAACCCATGTTAAAACCTTAAACACCTAAGTTGAAAGATTGTTGCATGTCTTGAAAGTATGGTTTATTTGTACAGATTGGCTGTGATAGTAAAGCATTGGCATGTGGTCATATATCATTAAGGAGTTGTTCAAAGTCTCTGGACTCAGAAAATATTTAGAATCCATCTTTCTTCACGGATTGGGAAAAATACAACCCTGCTCTTTTCTTCCATCTCTTTCCCTTCTTGCCTGCCACATGGAAAGCATATGTGTTGTTCTTATCATACAGGATAGTCTATTTTAGGGCTTTGGTGCAAAACCATTTCTCATTACAATGGGTAGCAATGAAATAAAGTAAAATAAAAAAAATGGAGATAAGTGTAATAATGAATCAGTTGGTCTAATTCAGTTTCATTCCATTTCTCTTACTGTATGTTTATCCTTACATTAGTGTTATATTTATGTATAAATCTGTGAAAATGTGAAACTACCATAAGGATGTAAATTAGAGAAATGGAATGGAACTTTAGGAAGGCTTTATGTGAACAAACTAATTATTGGTGAGAATGAAAATTTATTGTGCATTTGTTGTTTTAAAGGCAACACATGATAAAGTGAAGAGGCTTGAATTATGGATATTTTTGTGTGAATGCAGAATTGAATACTAGATGCTGAATGTAATAAGAGTATACAATTGCAGTTACATATTCTTCAAAGTAGTGGTAAAGGCATTAGGGTAGAAACTAAGAGAACTTTTGTAGTTATCCTAGACTCCCAAAGACCTTTTTGCCTTCTATATTGAAAGTTATAAAGTTCTGCATTCCTGTCTCTAGTGATAAACCTCTGCCTCCTCCATTTACAATTATAAAGTTCTGCATTCCTGTCTCTAGTGATAAACCTCTGCCTCCTCCATTTACAATTGTAAAGTTCTGCATTCCTGTCTCTAGTGATATACCTCTGCCTCCTCCATTTACAATTGTATATAACAAGACTTGTCTCCTGTAATTGCCCTTGCCTCAAGATATGGCTTCCTGTCTCCTGTAATTGTCCTTGCCTCAAGTTATGCCTTCCTGTGATAACCCTTGTCTTCTCTGTTAGCATTTGTATACGATAAGTTATGCTTTATTGTTTCCTGTGATGACCTTTGCCCTCTTCATTAGCAGTTGTATGCAATGAGCTATGTTTTCCTATGACCTTCCATATGTTACTTCCTCATGTGTGTACTTCCCCCTCCCTGGTGAAACTGCTCAATAAAAGAGTGCTGTGCAAAGCTGTTCGGGGGGCAACACCATCCACCCCGGGCACTCTGTGCTCTCTCACCTTGAACAAACTTGTGTTGGTGCCTCAGTTTGTCCTAGGATTCTGTTCCTGCGCTATCGCAGTTCCCAAGTGTGACCGTCGGAACGTCCGGCACACTGGGTCGGTGGCAAAGGGCAAAATCCTTCCATATTCAAGGTGTTCACCCTTGCGAGGGTCCCTCTAAATTCTCACCCCTGTTACGGGGCTCTAAGAGTTGAGGCCGGAACCCTGATCGGTCGCTCGACGCGACAAACTTTAATGCTGGTTCTCTCTGAGGCAAGAAGCCATCTGGATAACCATAGCCAGTCACTTTTTATCAGATCTAGGAAGTAGACAATGGCAAATCACATTTGAAAAACCTTGCCAAGAAAACTGCAGGAACTTGTCCCAGAGTCAAAAACTAACTCAAAGGGATGTGCGCGCGCACACACACACACACAAACACACATACAAAAAATAAAACATGAATTACAATACTCAGTACTGAATACAATTATTTAAAATAAAACAAAGGATGTCACTTTGATTGTTTATTACATTGATGGATAAATGTTAAAGGAACATTTATGATGGATCTATACACCTTGGTAAGATATCGTAAATTAAACATGTAGTAAAAATAGGGTAAATGAATGAGGAAATGTTAAGATTTAACAATATTTGTAGAAATGTTGGCAATGGGCAGGATGTTGCAAGGAATGAATGCTCAAAAAGGGATAGATATAGAAGAGTCAGTTGAGAAATAAGAAACAAAAGGAAACTATAAATTGGTGTATAGATAAAGTGGAAGCAAGGATGGTTTCCAAGGATATGGGGAACTGTTGGTGTAAAGTAGATATAGCTGGATTTTTCTTTTCTTTAATATGGATCCAGGAAATTACAGGAAATTACAGACCTATCAGCCTGACCTCAATTTCTTGGAAGATTCTGGAAAAGATAAACAATGAATCAGCGAACACCTAGAGGCAAGCAAAGTCATTACTAAAAGCCAAGATGCATTTGTCAAAAACAGATCATGCCAGACAAATCGTATTGCATTCTTTGACCAAGTGACAAAATTAGTGGATCAGAGGAATGCTGTGGATATAATATACTTGGACTTCAGTAAGGCATTTGATAAAGTAGATCACAACCTACTACTTGATAAGATAAAAAAATGTGGGTTAGACAACATCACCACCAGATGGATTCGTAGCTGGCTGACCGGCCGTACTCATCATGTGGTCCTCAATGGAACTGCATCTACATGGAGGGAAGTGTGTAGTGGGGTGCCCCAAGGCTCTGTTCTGGGACCAGTGTTTTTCAACATCTTCATCAACAATTTGGACAAGGGGATAGATGGGGAACAAATCAAATTTGCAGACGACACCAAGCTGGCAGGAATAGCCAACACTCCAGAAGACAGGATTAAGATACAGGAAGATCTGGACAGACTTGAACACTGGGCGCTATCTAACAAAATGAAATTCACTGGTGAAAAAAAGTAAGGTTCTACATTTAGGCAAGAAAAAACACATGTACAGGTATAGTATAGGTTGTACCCTGCTCAATAGTAGTAACTGTGAAAAGGATCTCAGAGTCCTAGTGGACAATCACTTAAATATAAGCCAGCAGTGTGCTGCAGCTGGCAAAAAAGCCAACACAATGCTAGGCTGCATTAACAGAGGGATAAAATCAAGATCACATGAAGTATTAATACAACTTTACAATGCCTTGGTAAGCCACACTTGGAATACTGCATCCAGTTTTGGTCACCACGATGTAACACCACAATGTTGAGACTCTAGAAAGAGTACAGAGAAGAGCAACAAAGATGATTAGGGAACTGGATGTTAAAACATATAAGGAACAGTTGCTGGAATTGGTTATGTCTAGTTTAATGAAGAGAAGGACGGGGGGGGGACATGATAGCAGTGTTCCAATATCTCAGGGGCTGCCACAAAGAAAAGGGAGTCAAGCTATTTTCCAAAGCACCTGAAGGCAGGACAAGAAGCAATGGATGGAAACTAATCAAGAAGAGAAGCAACCTAGAACTAAGGAGAAACTTCCTGACAGTTAGAACAATTAACCAATGAACCACCTGCCTCCAGAAGTGGTGAATGCTCCAACACTGGAAGTTTTTAAGAAGAGACTGGACAGCCATTTGTCTGAAATGGTATAGGGTTTCCTGCCTTAGCAGGGGGTTGGACTAGATGACCTCCAAGGTCCCTTCCAACTTTATTAATTATTATTATTATTATTATTATTATTATTATTATTATTATTATTATTATTGTTGTTGTTGTTGTTGTTGTTGTTGTTGTTATTGTTATTATTGTTATCTTTAATTTTGTTTGCTTACTGTACTCTGCATAACGTTGCAGAGTATTCATTGGTTATGAATACATGTTTGTAAGCTACTTTTTGCTCTTCATAGCACAAAATCCAAATGTATGGAAATTAAACTGCTTTTCTCTACTGTTTTGTATTTTTCATTAATATAAATATTTTTAAAGTACTTTTTGATTGGGGAACTTTGAAAAAATCAAAATTTCAAGCTGTATTTAGGTGATAAGTTTTAGATTCTATCGTTTTCAATTTCACCTCTATGCATACACTCACATAAGTTGACTCAAGCTTGAATAGAATAGAATAGAATAGAATAGAATAGAATAGAATAGAATAGAATAGAATAGAATAGAATAGAATAGAATAGAATAGAATAGAATAGAATAGAATAGAATAGAATAGAATAGAATAGAATAGAATAGAGCATCAAGGGACCTTGTAGGTCTTCTAGTCCAGCCACCTGCTCAAGCAGGAGAACCTATACCATTTCAGACAAGTGACTGTCCAGTCTTTTCTTAAAAATCTGCAGTGATAGAGCGCCCATGATTCATGTATTCATTTGGTGGAATTTCTATTGTACAAATTAACACCTTTTCAATTTTGAAGATATATCAAAATGACTCTCAAATGAATCACAGTTAGAACAGTCTTTCTTGTTCCATGCACTCCTTTTGTATTATGATAGTGTCATCTCTGTCTGTTAGAACCATGACACATTTTACTTGTCAACAAAGAGACAACAAAGATTATTCTCATGATATTAAAAAGTACACAGAGGTAAACAGTACATATTGGTTAACTGCTTTTAAACAAAGATGACTTTGAGACATTTATGAAAGGCAGCTAACATAAGAAAGTACATCAACAATCCAAGATAGTTTGGTATGTAAATTTATTATGTAAAGTATTTTCGTGTTCAATTGTCCAATTCTCAAAGAGTGCCTGGACACATTGTCCAATTATCAAAGAGTGCCTGAAGATTTTTTGGAAAGGTTTTTTAGAAGTAGTTTGTCATTGCCTCCTTCCTAGGGCTGAGAGAAAGTGACTGACCCAAGGTTGTGTCTGCTAACTTTGTATCTGAGGCAGAACTAGACTTCACGGTCTCAGGGTTTCTAGCCTTAACAGAATGGCTCTTAAACTTAAGTATATTAAATGTATATTGAATTGTGGCCAAGGCTATCAACAATAATTAAAAAAAACAAATGAGACAGGCTCTTGTGGCTGCTGTAATTAGTGGGAATACTGTTTTAAATGAAGAAAAGTTACAGAAAGAAAAGAAAATAGATCTTGATGACAGAATGTGGGTTTGCAATTGTAATGTTCACTTGGTCTCTTAATTTTCATTGATCATCTGCTTCAGCTGAAGCAGAATTTCCTCCTGATCAATACTGTAAAAACAGACGATGTTCAATTCTGCAAAGGAAGTGAAGGCATGAAGGTTGCAAAAGCAAATTTGAATGGGTATATATTGACAGCAGGGACGCGGTGGCTCAGTGGGTTAGGATGCTGAGCTTGTTGATCAGAAGGTCAGCAGTTTGGCAGGTCGAATCCTGAGTGCCGCGTAGCAGAGTGAGTGCCTGTTACTTGTCCCAGCTTCTGCCAACCTAGCAGCTTGAAAGCACGTAAAAATGCAAGTAGAAAAATAGGGACCACTACTGTGGGAAGGTAACAGCGTTCTGTGTGCCTTTGGTGTCTAGTCATGCCGGCCACATGACCACGGAGATGTCCTCGGACAAGCACTGGCTCTTTGGCTTTGAAACAGAGATGAGCACCGGCCCCTACAGTCGGAAACGACTAGCACGTATGTGCAGGGGAACCTTTACCTTTACCTTTTTATATTGATAGCAGTATACATTCAGTGGAAATCTATGCCTACTGGAATTTACTTTTGCAACACCATCAAAAGTTCTAGCCAGTCACGTTGGCAAATAGCAACTTGAAAAGAGCAGAAGCAAAATCACTCTGAAGTCCCAAAATTTGTAAATAACCCAAACTTAGCTTGCTTTTATATTTTTTGTTGTCTTTTATCCTTGTGTAAATGTTCTTCCTGGCTTTTAACACTTTATATATGCATATATGTACACACAAACACACACACACACACAAACACACACATGTACATACATATACCCCAGGCTGAGTGTGAGGCAGGGTCAAATGCAGCATCAATCTACAGTCCCTATGCCCCCAAAGAGACCCTCCTGACATTAGTTGACTCTTATCTGGCACCAATTCACACTGACTCTCAGTAGTTCAGCTGTTTGTGTATAAATTGTAACTCTCTGTGCTTTTGATCTCTTTCCTGGCTCCTGTTTTCTTTCACCTGACTATAGTACTAAGAATATTGCTTTTCCAGAATATGGAAATGTTGAAATTGTAAGATACAAAAAATAATTTATTTTTATTTTTTAAATTTAATTTATTTGTTAAATTTATTTGCCATCCATTTTGCAGTGAGAGAGAGAGAGAGAGAGAGAGAGAGTTTTAGAAAACAAGTAAATTTTAAGAGTTGACTTTCTAAAATCAAACCTATACTTTTATCTTATTAACAATATAGATTTCTTCAAATAGGTAAGTAAGTGCTTGTTTAATTATTTATTTAGGTGCTACAATTGAGCCTAAAGCACTTGAGATTATTTTTAGAGCTGTTTTTTTTAATTACTCATATACTTTCAAGTATGTTTTCCATTCTGTCTATGAAGAAAAACTTTTGGAGTTTTTTTTCCAAGTCAGAAAAAAGTTGATACAGAAGATTAACGTTCTTTTTAGATATAGTACACTTTCAGAATATATAACTGAAATATAGGTTTAAATACGGAAATTAAAGAGTCTTGTACTTCCTTATTTAGAAAAGCTGAAAAGTTAACCTGTGGGGTATTAACTGAATCAAATTCTGTGCATAAGGAAATGCTCAGAAATCACTTATTTCTGAACTGCATCAAATCTACATATTGGGTATACGTGGTATGTATAAGTGTGTATGTGTATAAACACACATACACATACACTGTTGCATGTCATTGAGAAAATACTGATGCAGATTTACCCAATTCTGTTTATTGTAAACTGGAGTACATCTGAATCCCAATTCTGTATTTTTCCTAAAATGTTTCTAAAATTTGTGATTTAGTCGATAACTCAATCAAACACCTATAACATTTAATGAAGTATATGCATGAAAAAAATGCATAGACAAGAAAAATTACTTGCAAAAGTGGATAGAAAATGTTGCAACATGGATGTAAGAAGTTTTGTGTGAGGAGCTGTGCCTGACAAACTTCATATTTTCATTAGGTTTTTTTTAAAAAAAATATGAATACATTTGTAATGTAAAAAGGAATTTAAAACTAAAAAATGAGAAAGTGACTCAAAGAAAGGCCAAATCTGCATCAAGATCTTCTGCTAAAATAAGGTATTGCAAACTACAGAATACTGTGTCTGTGTAGAAGTTTCTGCACACACACACACACAATTACACGTGAGGAAAAAAAGCAATATTTGGTTTGATACAGTACATCATGTACTGAAGTTATCATGTGTTTCCTGATATTTTTTGCTTGCATATGTTCCAAAATAGAACTTCGTGATTTCTGCTGCATTGATTTACAGTATAGTTAGATGAAGAAGCAGTGGACTGGAGCTGAAGTAGCATGCAGTGAAGAAAACCCCAGATTTTATTAACAACCTGAAATTCTCACTCAGTGTACACACAAGCACCGAAAGGCTTATATATTTGTTATACTGTGAAGAGCATACTTTCTGGCCTCAGAAACAACACTACCATCCTCCCATTAATTCTGTCTGTCAGCAGAAGATGACTGCCCAATGAATAATGTAGCAATATTTAAAAAAATCCTCTAGTATTCCACAGCACTCATAAATACAGTCAAGTGGAAAATTTACATAGGCAAACCCATAATGAAATTAAAGAGAACAGTTTTGTGTAGTGGTGATTGACATCAGATTAGAAACTGGGACATCGTGATTTCTAGGCTCACCTTAGGCACAAAGCCAGCTGGGTGACCTTGGGTTACTCACTGTCTCTCAAACACAGGACAAAGCCATGCCAAACTACTTCTGAAAAACCTTGCCAAGAAAACCGCAGGGGCTTGTGCAGGCAATCTAGGAGAATCAGAGTTGATTCAATGGAAAAAAAAGAATGAAATTAATTTCAACTTCTGAAAATATTATTAAAATGTTGATGTGGCCTTTAGGGGAGAACTATGTTTTAGATTGTGCACATAAAATCCTTGTTTCTTAACCCTAATTGCAAGCCAGTGTGATATAGTGGTTAAGGTGCTGGGCTAGAAACCAGGAGACTGAATTCGAGTCCTGTTTAAAGCATAAAAGTGAGTGATTTGGAGCCAGTCTTCCTCTCCCCCTCCCCCTCTCTCTCTGCCTCCCTCCTTCATCTCCCCAGGCCACGTCACAGAGCTGTTATTTTTTATTTTTATTTATTTATTTTAATTCCATTTATATTTATTTAGTTATATTTATATACCGCCCTATTCCCTGAGGACTCAGGGCGGTTTACAGGGAATTAAAAATCCAAAATACAAAAATTAAGAACCAAATTAAAAAATATTAAATTGACCCTGTAGTCGATTAAAAAGAACCCCAAATTAAAATTTCTCCTCAGTCTGGGCCCGAGAGCTCGAAGAGCCAGGTCTTCAGGCCCCGGCGGAATGATTGGAGGTCGGGAGCAGTCCTCAGCTCCACCGGCAGCTGGTTCCAGAGGGCAGGCGCCCCCACTGAGAAGGCCCTATCCCTGGGTGTCACCCGCCGGCAATCTCTTACCGGCGGGACCCTGAGCAGACCCTCCCTGTGGGAGCGCACTGGGCGAAGGGCGTTTGATGACGGCAGCAGGTGTTCCCTCAAATACCCCGGACCCAGGCCATGTAGGGCTTTATAGGTGATAACCAGCACCTTGAATTTCACCCGGAGGGCAACCGGAAGCCAATGCAGCTCGCGGAGTAGAGGTGTTACATGGGAGTATCGGGAGACCCCCATTACAACTCGCGCGGCCGCATTCTGCACCAGTTGAAGCCTCCGAGTGGTCTTCAAGGGCAGCCCCATGTAGAGAGCGTTACAGTAGTCCAAACGGGAGGTCACAAGCGCATGAGTAATTGTGCGTAGGGCGTCTCGGTCCAGATAGGGACGCAACTGGTGCACCAGGCGAACCTGTGCAAAAGCCCCCCTGGTCACGGCTCCTATGTGATCTTCAAAATTGAGCCGTGAGTCCAGGAGGACGCCCAAGTTGCGAGCCCTATCAATGGGGGGTAACACCTCACCCCCCATCGTTAGAGGTGGAATAACTTGGTTAACCTGAGATGCCGATATGCACAGCCACTCAGTCTTGGCGGGATTGAGACGAAGCCTGTTTCTCCCCATCCAGACCTGAACCGCCTCCAGGCACCGGGACATCACAGAGAGGGCATCGCTGGGTTGGTTTGGGGTGGAAAGAAAAAGTTGGGTATCATCAGCGTACTGGTGATACCCCACCCCGAAGCCACGAATGATCTCGCCCAGCGGCTTCATATAGATGTTGAACAGGAGAGGCGAGAGAACTGACCCCTGAGGGACTCCACAAATGAGAGGCCTCGGGGCGGATCTCTGCCCTCCCGTCAACACCGACTGCGAGCGGCCCTGGAGGTAGGAGGAGAACCACCGTAAAACGGTGCCTCCCACTCCCAACCCCCTGAGACGCCGCAGCAGGATACCATGGTCGATGGTATCGAAAGCCGCTGAGAGATCTAATAGGACCAGGACAGAGGAGCAACCCCTGTCCCTTGCCCTCCAGAGATCATTCACCAGCGCGACCAATGCCATCTCCGTGCTGTGTCCGGGCCTGAAACCCGATTGGTACGGGTCCAGATAATCAGTTTCCTCCAGGAACAGAGGGAGCTGATGCGCCACCACACTCTCAACAACCTTCACCAGAAAGCGAAGGTTGGAGACTGGACGGTAGTTGTCTAAAGCAGCCGGGTCCAAAGCAGGCTTCTTGAGAAGGGGTCTCACCACCGCCTCCTTCAAGGCGGCAGGGAAGACACCCTCCTTCAGAGAAGCAGTTATTACTGCATGGAACCAGCCTCGTGTTCCCTCCCGAGCCGCATAAGCTAGCCAGGAGGGGCACGGATCCAACAAACAGGTGGTGGTGCTCAGTCTCCCCATGATCCTGTCCACATCATCAGGGGAAACAGGGTCGAACTCAGTCCAGATAACGTGCTCAAGACCGCCTGATTCCTCCACATCAGACTCTGCCCAGTCAGAGTCCAGGCCGGTCCGGATCCGAGCGATTTTGTCTGCCAGATGATGACTAAACTCCTCGGCTCGTCCCTGCAAGGGATCCTCTCTCACCTCCTGGTTAAGGAGGGAGCGAGTCACCCTAAACAGGGTGGCCGGGCGATTATCTGCGGACGCGATAAGGGCGGCAAAGTAGTTAGACTTCGCCGTCCTTGTCGCCGCAAGATAAGACCTTATAAAGGTTCTTAACTGCAATCGGTCGGATTCGGATCGGCTGGATCTCCAACCGCTCTCTAGACCTCATCTCCGACGCTTCATCTCCCGGAGCTCCACAGAGAACCATGGGGCCCAACGGGATCTGCGCCGGGTCAGAGGTCGCATGGGTACAACGCCGTCAAGTGCCCTGGTGGCAGCCGTTTCCCAGGCCTCCACCAGAGCATCGACTGGGCTGTGGGTAAGGGTGATAGGTATAGGTGATATCCCGCCCTTCTCCGAAGACTCAGGGCGGCTTACAAGCTTAGCAGTAGCCTTCATTCTATGTATATGCCTGCTTATTAGGGCTTTCACACACACCCCAAGCGGCATTATCACAAAGTCAGCTTATTGCCCCCAATAATCTGGGTCCTCATTATGTTATGAGGATAATAAAAGGAGAAGGAAGAAGAATTATAAATTTGCACCATCTGCAGTTACTTTTTTTTTATTGAAAAGTTTTACAGTACATTTTATCTTTAACAATCCCCCCTTCCCCCACCCCTACCTAACCCTCCCTATCCCTCCCCCCATTTCCCCCTCCCCCCCAGACTTCCCAGAGCTAAGTACAAGGTATAAAAACAAAGAACAATCATAAACATCCATATGCTAACAACAATAAACTATTAAATCTATCGCTCTCTTGCTCATATAAGATAACTACGAGCAATATCAATATACATATAAAAAGAATAAGAAAAGAAAAAAGAAAGGAAGACTTATTCAAATGCTAAGTGAAACTTTTTAGTCCCATATTTGTTCTGGATATAATCAATCCATTTTTTCCACTCCATAATATAACATTCTTGCAAATGATCTTTCAAGTAAGCCGAGATCTTTGCCATTTCCGCCAGGTCAGAAACCTTTAGAGTCCATTCTTCTATAGTCGGCAGTTCCTCCTTCTTCCAATATTGACCTATTAAAAGTCTTGCTGCTGTAATTAAGTTCAACATCAACTTAGTGTCCACAACAGTAGCATCTGTAATTATGCCCAACAAAAAAAATTGCGGGCAAAACTTTATCCTTTGCTTAAAGATCTTCTGCATATTCCACCAAATTTTTATCCAAAAAGCCTTAACCTTTTTGCAGGTCCACCATATATGAAAATACGTTGCATCTTCGCCACCACACCTCCAACATTTTGGCTGATAGTTCGGATACATACTTGCAAGCTTTTTAGGATCCAAATGCCATCTATAAAACATTTTATAAAAGTTCTCTCTTAGGTTTTGAGCTTGCGTAAACTTTACGTTCCTCACCCAGATCTTTTCCCACGTGTCCATTATAATAACTTCTTGAATATTCTGGGCCCATTTTATCATACAATCTTTAACAAGTTCTGTTTCTTAGTCAATTTCTATCAATGCAAGATATATCCGTTTGATATGTGCTGGACCCTGATTTCTAATTTGCTTTATCAAATTTTCATCAGTCATTGCAAAACCAATTTTCTGATCTTCTTTCCACCTGGCCTGGCCCGTAACTGAGTATATTGAAACCAAGTTTGAACAATCTTCTCATCTCGCAAAAGGTTGTACGGCTTCAAACACCAGACATTTCTTTCCAAGCTTAAAATCTCCTTATACGTAGTCACATCATGTTTGAAGCCAACATTTATGTTTTCTATTGCGTGTTTTGGGATTGCCCACAACGGCATCTTGTAATCTAGCTTATGTCTATACTTCTTCCAAACTCTCAACAATGCCTGTCTTAAAATATGCACTTTAAACACATTATCTACCTTCTTATCATACAACAAATATGCATGCCAGCCAAATAACAAGTCGTGGCCCTCAAGATTTAATAATCTCTCTTGTGTCAAATTAATCCAATCACTTATTCCTGATAATGCAGCAGCTTCATAATATAATTTAAGATTAGGCATTTTAAGACCACCTCTTTCACGAGTATCCTGCATAATCTTAAGTTTAACTCGTGGCCTTTTCCCTGCCCAAACAAATTTATTGATACCCCGTTGCCATTCTTCCAGATTAGAATCTTTTTTAAGAACCGGTATCATTTGAAATAAAAATAAAAATTTAGGCAGGACATTCATTTTCACTGCTGCAATTCTTCCCAGCAAAGACAATTGCAGTTTTTCCCAACTCTCCAATTCTTTTTGAATTTTTCCCCATAACTTTTCATAATTATTTTTATATAACTTTGTATTAGAGGGTGACAAAAACACCCCCAAATATTTGACCCTTTTAACAATCTCAAATCCAGTTAATCCTTCTAAAAGAGCCTTTTGCGATACTGTCATATGTCAAAACTCGTCCTGCAGCAAGCAGGGCAAAGCACCGAACACAGGAACGAGAGACCTCGCTGCGAACTGAAAGCACTTTATTCCCCAAGGCAACAGCCGCAGCAAGAGACAAAGCCAGTGTTGGCCGCTACCTGCAGCCAACGCTGCTATATACACACCCGAAACACCCACCCATACTCCACCCAAACACGCCCACGCTCTCCCATTCCCTATATCTTTCCCACCCCTCTCCTACAAGCCCCTTCGCCCGGCGCCTAACCAGGTAAGCCCCCTCCCGTGCTCTGCCGCCACCATGCTCCACCCCCTCACCCCCTCCCCACCGTGCCCATCTCTGGACCCCCCTGTGGTCGTCTACGTTCGGGGCCCCCAGCCGCCCAAGCATTGCGACGGGGAGGGACCCGTCCCCCAACAGGCTCGCCGGCTCCCGAGAAACACAGTCCCGTGCATGACCGTCCAGTGCCCCGGGCTGCTCCGCTGAACGTGGTCCCGGCAGCCGAAGCCGGGGAAGGGCCGGCGTCGTGCTGCAGGCTCCCGAAGCGGCGGTCCCACCACCAGCTGGTCTGGAGCTTCCGTTGGGCGTGGCCGAAACTCCCGAAGCCTCCCAGGCCGCCGTGACGCAGGGTGGGTCCGGGCCTCTGCCGGTCGCGCCGTGGGCCAGGGAGACCTGCGCAGACGCACCGCCGGGCGAAGACGGCAGCCGCGGCGCGGACGGGGAAAGCCAAAGCAGCGTCGCGGCCCCCGGAGCCTTCCGGGCCGCTGAGGAGCTAGGCAAGTCCGGCGTGGCCTCCGGAGCCTCTCGGGCCGCTGTAGAGCTGGGCGGGTCCGGAGGGCGCAGAGGTGGAGGGGCCCCCCCTCAAGTGTCGGGCTCCCGAGGCCCGACAATATTTTTGGCCAAAATTTTAGTTTTCTGTGCATTAACCTTAAATCCAGAAACCTTCCCATATTGCATTATTATCTCCATCAGGTCCACAACAGAGTTTTCTGGCTGGGTCACCATAACAACCAGATCGTCTGCAAACGCTCTCAGTCTGTAATCCTGATCTCTAATTTGAATACCCTTAATTCTTTCCGAATTCCGTATTTTTACCAATAATATCTCCAATGTTAAGACAAATAATAAAGGTGATAACGGACACCCTTGTCTTGTGCCCTTCTCAATATTGCATACTTCAGTCAAACTATTGTTAACTATTATTCGGGCAGTTTGTTTTTGATATAATGCCCTAATTGGTTGCAAAAATTTATCCCCCAAATTCATTTTTTCTAAAACTTTCATCAAAAATTGCCAATTCAATTGATCAAAAGCTTTTTCAGCATCTAAAAAAATTAGCGCCGCAGGGATCTGGTTGTTCCTTTCCAAAAACTCCACCACATCAACGATATGCCTCACATTATTTTTCATTTGTCTACCACTAATAAACCCGGTTTGATCCCCATGAATCACCTGTTGCAGAATCCTCATCAATCTATTAGCTAACACCTTGGCAAATATCTTGTAATCTGTATTTAAAAGTGATATCGGTCTATAGTTTTTTACTTGAGTAGCATCTTGATCTTCCTTCGGAATCAAAGAAATAAAAGCAGTTCTCCAAGACGGAGGCACCTTTCCCCCCCTCTGAATTGTCTGAAACAATTCCTTTAATGGCTTTATCAACTCCAATTGTAGATTTTTGTAATAAACCGCAGTCAGACCATCCGTACCTGGCGCTTTATCCACCTTCAGTTCCTTAATTGCTATAAGAATTTCTTCTTCTGTTATCAATTGATTAATCTCCTCCTTTTGTTCTTGCGTAAGAACCGGGATGCTAGCATTCTTCAAATATACATCAATATGTTTTTCATTAATCTTCTCCTTAGCATATAGTTTAGAATAAAAATCCACAAAGGCTTCCTTAATAATATCCTGTTGAAACACAACCTTTCCCTTATGTTCAATTTTATCTATATTAGAAGCCCTTTGCTTTTTCCTTAACCTGCAAGCTAGCCATCTACCTGGCTTATTAGCATTGCAAAAAGTATTATGCCTAGCAAACCGTAAATTGGTTGCCACTTGATCAGCCATCAACTTATCAAATTGTCCTCTTAATAGGTTAATAACCTCCTTAATCTTCACATCCAATGGGTTCAAAATTAGGGCCTTTTCTTTTTCCCTAATTTCATTCTCCAGTTCTTTCCTTCTAGCTTCCAAAGTACGTCTGTATTTATTGTTCATATATATCAACACCCCTCTCATGTAGGCCTTGCTAGCATCCCAAACCATGTCCATAGAGGTATCCTTATTCATATTAATTTCAAAGAAATCCTTCATCTGCTGTTTACATTCTTCCACATTTCTCTGATTTCTAAACAAATTCTCATTTACGCGCCAAGAGCGCCTATCCCTATTGTCCTTATTGATCTCTAACCAAACTGGGCTATGGTCAGAAATAGTTATTGCACAGATCTTTACCTTCTTAATCCTAGGAAAAAAGTCATTAGTCAGCAAAATTAAATCAATCCTGGAAAAAGACTGATGTCTGTCAGAAAAAAAGTATAATCCTTTTCATATAGATGTGTATCACGCCAAATATCTCGCAGTTCCAAATCGTCCTTCATTTCAAAAAAAGATTTAGGCAATCTAGCATGGCTCGGAACACGCTTAAAAGAACCAGCTTTGTCCATCTGCACATCTAAGACACCATTCCAGTCTCCCATAAAAATAAAAGATTTATAATCCAATTGGGTAACCTTTGTGTGTAGTAAATTAAAAAAGTCAGCTTGTTGTTGATTAGGACCATACAGTCCAACTAGAAGCGTTTTTTTACCTTCTAACAGCAAATCTATCATAACATATCTTCCTTGCTTATCTACTTCAATTAGTTCCGCTGTTAGAGTACTTTTAACGTAGACAACCACTCCATTTTTCTTGTTCATCGCAGAAACAACAAACTGTGTACCCAACCTTGAGTTCGATAAGTACTTTTGGTCCATAACCCTAATATGCGTTTCTTGCAAACAGATAACATCAGTCTTAAATTGTTTTAAATATTGAAAAATTTTCTTTCTCTTCTGTGGTGAGTTTAATCCATTAACATTCCAAGTTAGAAATTTAGTCGCCATGCTTGGCGTCCTGAAGCTTTTGGAGCACATCTGCAATGGCCCCTGTAGTTTCCTTGGGCCGCGCCCCTCCCACAGCTTCACTGTAAGTACGCTTTGGAAGTTCCATAACTTTCTGCTGCTCTTGCTCTTGTCTCGCTCGTCTTAAAGCGGCACGCGTCATCCTCTGCTCTCCAGCAGCAGCTGATGAAACTGTAACTTGATCCCCTCCAGCACCATTCTCCTCTGTCTGTCTACCTTCAGCATCTTGAGGCTTTCCCTCTTCAAATCCCTTTGCAGCTTCCAGAAGTGATAGAGGGGTTGCTTTTAACACATTGCTGTAAAAATCACGTGCCTGAGTCACGGTAACCAGACGATGTCTTTTACCTTCATGCATCACCACCATTCCGACTGGAATCTCCCATCTAAACTTGATATCACATTTCTTAAGTTCCTGTGCAAGGAATGCAAAATCTTTCCTTCTCCTTAAAATCTTTGGAGGAATCTCTTTTAGAACCAGGACTTCTTGCTCAGCAACCACAAATTTAGTATCGTAAGCAGCTTGAATAACTTCATCTCTAGTTGCTCTCTTTGTAAAATAGACCACCACATCTCTAGGTAACTTCCTCTGCCTTGCAATCCATGAATTTACACGAAAGATTTTATCCATACTTCCCTCTATTTCAGATGCTGGCTGGACCAGTACTGCTTCCAAAGCCTCAGAGATCAGCTGCTTTAAGTCTTCTTTAGGATTCTCTTTTAAGCCCCTGATTCTAATAGCATACTGCATCTGATGGTACTGGACAAGGCTCAATTCTCCGTCAATTTTATCCCTTATATTTTCATTCTCTAGTACCTTTACTTCTTATATAGAGTTGTTTTGACTAAGATCCTCCACTTTTTCATCCAAATGTTGCACACATTCAGCCACACTTTCAATTGTAGACAAAATGTCTACCCTCATTGCACTAAACTTCTCTTCCATCTTCTCCAATTTCTCCAATTTCTCCTCCAGCTTTGCCATCTTATCATCCATCATATCTGACATTACTTGCGATTGCTTTGCAAAGGCATCTTGTAAGTCCTTAAGCGTCAATGCCAGAGGAGGTGCAGGAGGAAGCAAAGCTTGCAACGAAGTCTGTTGCACCGGGGAAGTTCCCGCACTCCGAAGAACTTTAGAAGATTTAGCCGCCATCTTTCCCCACTTTCACTTGTTGCGTACTTTCACTTTAAAGCTATAAAATCCATTGAGCTAGAGAGTAAAGATAAAAGTCCACTTCACCTTGACCTCCTGTACCGCTTTGCCTGCTCCTTAATACTCAAGAGACTTTCCTTCTGGCAGGGGTGGTTGCTAACGCCTGGCTCTGCTCCAAAAATCACGGAGCAGAGACGCTGCGCAGCTCGGAGCTAACCCAGGCTTCGGGGGGGCTCAATCCTTCAGCCGCCCAAACTTTCAGCTCAGGCGGCCCTGGAGAGCTCAACCCCTACCTGGGGCCTCACCCCCTCCTCTTCTCCCGAGGAGGGGGCTTCAAATCCACCTAAACAGCTGATCGGCGCTGTTTTCGGTGGATAAACACAGCTGTGGAGCGGACAGCCCGGAGACGGCTGTCTTCGGCACCACGTCGCCACCGGAAGTCCACCATCTGCAGTTACTTATAAAGTAATAAAGGCAGATAAAAACCTAATAAATGAAAAAAATAAAATGTGGGATTTAAACATGATGAGACTACATATAAGGAAATCTTAAGTTTAGAAAGGAATGTATGGCAATTAAAGCCATATAATATTTTAAAAGAAGAAAAGATTGTACAAACTTGGTTCCAGTATGGGCAATTACAGGCAAGATGGAAAGAGGACCAGAAAGTTGGCTTTTCGATGACTGATGAAAATCTGGTAAAACAAATTAGAGATCAAGGTCAAGCACATATAAAAAGGATATATAATGCATTGATAGAATTAAAGAGAACAGTTTTGTGTAGTGGTGATTGACATCAGATTAGAAACTGGGACATCGTGATTTCTAGGCTCACCTTAGGCACAAAGCCAGCTGGGTGACCTTGGGTTACTCACTGTCTCTCAAACACAGGACAAAGCCATGCCAAACTACTTCTGAAAAACCTTGCCAAGAAAACCGCAGGGACTCAGAAATGGAACTTGTTAAAGATTGTATGATAAAGTGGGCCCAGAATTTCCAAGAAGTTATAACAATGGATACTTGGGAAAAGATTTGGGTTAGAAATGTAAAATTTACACAGGCCCAAAATTTAAGAGAGAATTTTTATAAAATGTTTTATAGGTGGCACTTAGATCCTAAAAAATTAGCATTTTTATTCATACAGATACTAAAATATGTAATTCTATTTAAAAAAGAAATTAAATTGGCATGAAAATATTGTGCAAACAGGATCATAATGCAAAATGACATTGGAACTATGAAACCAGTGGTTTCAGGTTTTTTTTAATGCAGAATTAATCTAGATACAGGCTCATTTCTCCAGCTTAATGACTGAAAAAATAAGCACAGTAACAAATTTAATAACTGATTGCTGTCTCCCTTCTGAAGTAAAAATGTTGGAGATAGACACTATCATTTGTGCAAGGGAGCAACTGAAATTGAAAAGGAAATCAAAATAATTCAGTTACCCATTCCTGAATCCTTTAGATATTCTCTTCAAACACACAAGGATGAAATTTGGTTTTATGTGCTGCACAGTTTCATGTTGAGAATTTGCGAAGATGATGGTCTCTCATTCCTATATATAGCAATAATAATGAAAGCAATGTAGTTAAGTGAAGGCAAAGGGGTCAGGTAGCCTAGATTGCACAATGGCAAGTAGAACTGTCTGAATATTTACAACTCACATTGTTGATTGAACTTTTTCCTGTATCCCTTCCTATTTCTGGTTGTTATCCAATAAATCACCAGAGGAAAAACATAGTCAAGATTGAGACTGAATTATGGACTCATCCAATTAAGCATTCTGGAAGGCATGATTGCTTAAGGGATTGAACAACATCTCAGTTTAATTTTTTTTACCCTAGTAAAAAAGTATTGTACCCTAGTAATTGCTTATTAAATTTTCAACCCCCCATGACAATAACAAGTTTAAATTGATTGCTCAATAAGTTTAAAATAGATGCTGCTGAATACACACCTAAAGAAATTGCTATAGGATCACTTATTGTTAAACTTTATTGAATGTCATATAGCCCTTTATTATCTCTGTAAAGCGGAAGAGGTTTCCTGAATTTCATAGCAGCCAATCTGATTAAATGATTCTAAAGGGAGGAAACAAATTTTTGGAATGTGGAATGATCTGCCATTAGGTTTTAGACACAGTAGGTAAAAAAGAACCTTGGTGTTAGCAAAAAGTAAGTTTTGCTAAGTCATTACATCACTTGCTGAAATTCTATCCATTCTTGAGTGTTAAAAGAAACATTGTGAGATTAAGATATAAGTAACAGTTTGGCGGGTCGAATCCCGAGTGCCGCATAGCAGAGTGAGCGTCTGTTACTCGTCCCAGCTTCTGCCAACCTAGCAGTTTGAAAGCACGTAAAAATGCAAGTAGAAAAATAGGGACCACTACGGTGGGAAGGTAAGGCGTTCCGTGCGCCTTTGGCATCGGGCAAGCGCTGGCTCTTTGGCTTTGAAACGGAGATGAGCACCGGCCCCTAGAGTTGGAAACAACTAGCACGCATGTGCAGGGGAACCTTTACCTTTACCTTTAACATAAAAATGTTAGTTCTACTTATTTATTAAAATATATATTAGTCCCTATTAAAATAAGAAAGTCCCCCATTCTGTTTATTAGCAAGGAAGTCAAACAGCAGCTTTAAGGTAACCCCATTTATCTTTGGACAACAATATCAGCTTGATAACCTTGGAATTATCAGCTTTATACTTTGATCTACTGAACTGCTAGGTTTACCACTGAATTTGTGGTAAATTCCATATTAATCAGAAGAGTCAACAGTGATTATGTTGGTGGAAAGTGAGAAAAAAGGTGAAATAGCTGCAAATAGCTGCAAGGAGTATCCCCCTTGCTTTGAATAAACCTCACGTTTCATACATCTCTGTTGCAACTGAGATTAACTGGATGGGCATTTTATATTCTGTAATTATTATTATTATTATTATTATTATTATTATTATTATTATTATTATTATTATTATTATTATTATTATTATTATTATTATTATTATTATTATTTGATTTGTATACCGCCCTTCTCCCTAGGGACTCAGGGCGGTTCACAGGGCATATATAAATAACGATACAAAAGTTAAAAAGAAATTAAACCAATGCCCAGTTAAAAAACAATAATACAATACTAAGAACACCAATTTAAAAAACCCATAATCCCCCATCAGGCCAGACCAACTAATTCAAACAAATGGGTCTTCAGGCCGCGACGGAAGGTTCGGAGGTCTGATGTCATCCGGAGCTCCACCGGCAGTTGGTTCCATAATGCCGGAGCGCCCACAGAGAAGGCCCTCCCCCTGGGGGCCACCAGTCGGCATTCTCTGATCGGTGGCACCCTGAGGAGGCCCTCTCTGTGGGCACGTACTGGGCGGAGGGAAGTTGACGCCGGCAGCAGGTGGTCCCTGAGGTAACCCGGACCCATGCCATGTAAGGACTTAAAGATCATAACCATATATTTTATATCACTTCTGATCTTCAAAGGAATATGTTGCCCTTATCAACTTGTATCTTTTCAACCATAGTTATACCAGGAAGTAGTTGGGAAAATAGAGGTCTCTGTCCTGGACTGTGCATAATTTAAAAACCAAACTACTACAGGTAGTCTTTGACTTACAACCACAAATAAGTTAAAAAAATTTGTTGCTAAAAGTTGTTAAGTAAATTTTGCCCCATTTTCTTGTTAATTGAATCAGTGCAGTTGTTAAATTAGTAACATGGTTGTTAAGTGGATCTGGATTTCCCATTGACTTTGCTTGTCAGAAAGTCGCAAAAGGTGATCACATGACCCCAGGGCATTGCAATGGTCATAAATGTGAGTCAGTTGCTAAGTATCTGAATTTTAATCACATTACCGTGGGGATGCTGCAACTGTCTTAAGTGTGAAAAATGGTCATAGGTCACCTTTTCAGTGCAGTTGTAACTTTGAAAGGTCACTAAATGAACTGCTATAAGTCAAGGACTACCTGTATAGTTGAGTAAAGATCATCTGATGTTCTGCACAGCTTATCAGCATAGTTATGCTATCCACAATTTTCTTTTGTATTCTGGTAGAAACAGAGCCTCTCAGGTGATAGATATTTACTGTATGTTTCTCTTGCTTGTCAAATAAATATAACAAAAGATAGGAATAAAATAAACATAGGCTTAGCCAAGTAAACCAATCAGTTAGGACTAAAAATAAAGCCCCAAGAACATGCACTGTTTTGCGAGTGCAGCAATAATTCTACCCCTCTGAATACTCCAGTGACTGAATTACTTGACAAGCCATTTGAAGTATAGCCAGTTGCCAGCTGCTATATCTAAGACTGTTCCAGTTCAGAATACAGATGCACAGTATTTACAGTTTATGGTTTAAACATGTGTTCATGGATCACTTTAGGGACAGCTCAACCTCTAAAGTTAGAAAACCAATGTAAACTAAATGGCAGATCATTCTAGATTTAAGAGACACAAGATTATTATCCTGCACCAATTGTGAAACATGAGTACTGCAAGAGATGTCCCTGGTTTAGGGACTGATGGTAAGTGTTGTCAACTTTGATGAATAGCAAATAAAATTGAAAATGATGAGTCTGAATTAAGCTCTATATAAGTTCTGTTAACATTTTGTGCAGGATCTCACACTTTGAGAAACCACCTTAGTTGAGAGACACATATACAGTACCTGTATAATAATTTATCCATGAAATTCCTGTATGTGCAGGCTACTGATGAAGAGATTACTTTGACCCTGATGAAAATCTGGAATTTGTAAAAATCCAAATAGGAATACAGCTTTTTTTTCATCCTGATACCAATTTTTTTTCAGATTAAAAATGCGTGGATCAGTTACAGATGAGATATAACCCCTTTTTCCCCCTTAAAAAACAGTAAAACAGTAAAACAGTAAAAAAACTACTGGAAGTAAATAGGTGCATCAATTTGGGGACAAGCACAAGTTATACTTCCAGCTGAGACAGTATGAGATGGATGAAGTTCTTAGCTTTTTTTTTAGAGAAAAATTATGTATCTTACAATAATGCAGGACTTTGACAACACTTTCTGTTGAATGATGTTTGATCGTGTGCTATAATATGGGTCAGTCAGTTTAGGAAATAGTTTCTACAAAGAGTATTGCAGGTATATTGTTCTAAGCATGCAAGTCATGTGTACTGTGAAAAAGAGAGAGAGAGAGAGAGAGAGAAGAGAGAGAGAGAGAGAGAGAGAGAGAGAGAGAGAGAGAGAGAGAGAGAGAGAGAGAGAGAGAGAGAGAGAGAGAGAGAGAGAGAGAGAGAGAGAGAGAGAGAGAGAGAGAGAGAGAGAGAGAGGTTTTTTTCCCTGGAAGACTATCCAGTTTTTCCCCAGCTAATTGTGGTGGATGAGCTCTGAGTGAGAATCATAAATCTGTTTCAAAATTTATATCCCTACTTTAGACATTCCTAGTGATACTATCAACAGGACATTATCTAATGTCTCTCTAAGTGTTGCCATGACAAGTCAATATTACTCATCCATCCTGTTACCTGCCTTTATTTATTTATTTGTAAGATAAATATGGCCACCATCTTGCTTACGACAACAATAAAACCACATGAACAGTTTCAAAAAACTGAAAACAAATCTCAGGCATCTTTCTTTGCTGCCCTCAACATCAACCAAAAGACTCCATCTCCCTTTACCACAGTACCTTGGGGACGAGCCCATTCTTAATAACCTTAATGGCTAAAAGGTGGGGTTGTAGGGAAAGGTTGCTCTATAGTACAGGGGCTACTGTAGAAAAATGCCCACTTTCTAGCTCTTAATAGATAGAAATATATAAGGGAAGTGACCTGAAGCAGGCCCCTCTGGTGGGAGTGGTCAAGTACCCTCATGGAGAGGCAATTCTGCAATTCATGGCCCATATATTTTTGTCTTTCAAAATCCATCTATTTGTTCTTTTAACTTGTTTTATTGTATTTCCATTTCTTCATAACAGCCAATATTTCATTGTCCATTTGAGCAAGACTGGCTTTACCATGACACTTGCTGGGTGGCAGTCTTTATTACAACTAAAAGTAATGGTCAAGCTTGGAGATATAATGTAAGCTAGATCATATATTCTGTTCTCCTCCAACAATTTGCTGCCTTCAGGTGTGCTGGAACAAGCTATCCCACCCCAGTTTAGAAGCAAGTTTTTATTTGTAGAATGGAAACAGAATGCCTAATAATGTTTGAATCAGTCTTATGTTTAAAGACTTCATTTTGTTGCAAAAAAACCCCTTCAATGACATAATATTTATTTTATCCTGAAAATATTACAAATTTATCCAGATTTTTCTGAGCTACATTCAGATAATGTGTGAAATGGTCCTATCATTAGCTTAAGTTGCCCAGTTCTGAAATAATTCTCAGTGTGAATTCTTTCATGTGCTTAAAGATTTCCCCCTCCTAATCTTTTGTACAAAAATTGAGAATTGACAAGCAGAATGTCTTTTCAGAAGAGGAATGCATCAAAATGTTCATAGCCATCTACAGTAATGAAGAGTTTTGTTTCTTCAGCTCATTGACTGTTTTTTAAAGAAATAAAATATTGTGACCCAAAACAACCTTTTCTGTTGTAAACAGTTGTACACATACAGAATATGTTTGGGTTATTATTATAATTTGAAATTAGGTAAAGGTAAAGGTTCCCCTGCACATGCGTGCTAGTCGTTTCTGACTCTAGGGGCCGGTGCTCATCTCCGTTTCAAAGCCGAAGAGCCAGTGATTGTCCGAGGACATCTCTGTGGTCATGTGGCCAGCATTACTAGATGCCAAAGGCGCACGGAACGCTGTTACCTTCCCACTGTAGTGGTCCCTATTTTTCTACTTGCATTTTTACGTGCTTTCGAACTGCTAGGTTGTCAGAAGCTGGGATGAGTAACAGGCACTCACTCTGTTATGTGGCACTCAGGATTCAACCCGCCAAACTGCCGACCTTCTGATCGACAAGCTCAGCATCCTAACCCACTGAGACACCGCCTCCCTTATATACTTTTAAATTCTTTAATTTCTGTAGCCAGTATACAAATTTATAAAAATATGATTAAAGTGCTTTGCGTTTTGTGCAATATTTTTTATTTATTACTATTATTGTTTCTGATTTACTAACAAGTGAATAGATTTAAAATGATGAGAAAGCTTCTAAAAATAAAAGACAAAAAAGTAACCAATAAGATTAAAATGGATAAAAATCAGAGTAAAAATAAAACATAAAATCCATTGTCCCAATACAGGATGAATAGTTAAGATGAAATGAATTAAAATAGAAGAGAAATCCCTGGGAAAAGCAACATGGACTACACTATTGTGAAAAAAAAAGGTTCCAACAATTTTTTTCATGCATCCAAGCCATATATGGTAGAAATGAGCCACTAAAAGAAAACTTGGCATATAATATTTTTAAAAAAGAAGTAATCAGTACAAACCAATATTGCTCATTATCACACACAGTGTGAAATGATGGCACTGCTATTTTCTTTGCCTTTTCCAGCTTCATCACTGTGTGTAATGTCAACTGGACAGTGTTCACAAAGGGTCACTTCCAGCAACTGCCTAGGCAATGATCAGGTATCATTGTTGCATACATCATGAGACTGGGATACCAGCTGGTTTACCAGATGTATCCTTTGTGACAGATGATGGACCTGATATCTGTTTTCCATGCCTTAGTAACTTGCCTGCTGGATTACTGCATTGGAAAGCCTTTAAAAAGAGTTTGGAAATGTCAGTTAAAATGCAGCTACAAGATTGTTATATAATGCCCAACTATTACAGATTCCCATCATATTTCACCTGCTCTGGCAGTCTATTTGGGCACAGCCCTGATTTAAAGGGCTAGTATATTCCTTTAGAATTGTGTGCATATTCAAAGCTACAGGGTTTCAAAAGTTCTCAGATTCCTTTTCTTGCAACCTGTCCAAACAGGATGGCCAACATTCAGCCAACATTTCCCGCCATCATGGAAGTTATATATAAATATGGAATGATCACTATTGGAATCCTCTAATTAAGTCACTCATTGATATCATTGCAAAGGCATCAATTTCCTGTGGAGTCATTCCTTTTGGTCAGCTGTCTGCAAGAGAAAAGCCTATGCATGTGCTTTGATTTTATAAACCATTATTTTTTTTATCCCATTTATATCCCGCCCTTCTCCGAAGACTCAGGGCGGCTTACAATCTAAGAAGCACAAATCAATGTGCTTAGCAAATCAATGTGCTTATCTTTATAAGGCAACTTTACTTTTGAAAGCTTTCTTCTTTCAGGACAGTTGTCAGGAAAAAGTTATTTGGAGTCACACTGATGGAAGGCTAGGTTTAATCAGGAGAACACATTGTGCTTTTTAAAAAATTAATAATAATAATAAAAAGCACCTGAATAAGGCCACTATGAGATATAAACAGGTGATATATAGGTTTTTCCAATTTTTTAAAAAATATGGCCTGTCAACTTTACATAACCATAAGTATTAGTCTTGCTCTACTTCAAAACCTTAAGCTAGTAAAAGACTATTTTCCTCTGCTTTCAAGTTATACCTGAGCAAAGACCAGCTACATGTAAACTACTTTGTCTTGCATGAATCTACCCAGATCTGACATGGGATACCAACTACCTGTCCTGTACATAGAAACATGTCTGACTTTGAGAAAGAAAGAAAGAAAGAAAGAAAGAAAGAAAGAAAGAAAGAAAGAAAGAAAGAAAGAAAGAAAGAAAGAAAGAAAGAAAGAAAGGAAGGAAGGAAGGAAGGAAGGAAGGAAGGAAGAAAGAAAGAAAGAAAGAAAGAAAGAAAGAAAGAAAGAAAGAAAGAAAGAAAGAAAGAAAGAAAGAAAGAAAGAAAGAAAGAAAGAAAGGGAAAAAGTGGTGAAATCAGGATAATGGGTTATTCCTCTATAGAAACCCATTTAAATCTCTTTCTCTGTTTTTTATAAGGTTTGAATATCTCTATTTGTTCCCTGAGATATGCCATCCTACAAAAGGATAAGACTAGAAAACAAAATGTAGTACACATTCATTGTATTTAAACTACAGTGAATGTCTGCTGTATTCTATTTTGTAATCTCACCTCTTTTTTGGAGTTGTTAATGTTTTAGTGCTGCCTTCTAGTGTCTCTAAATGCTTTGCATTTGTTGCAATATCCAGATTTTATATTTGATTGGAGTTCTTGGTGGCAAGTGACTTCAGTTTGATTTGAACAGAAATGTACGCATGCACTGATACATACATTCTTTCCCTCTTCCCTCTGCTTGCTGAAATCAAAATGCCGCAGCTTTAACTTCAGTTAGCTCCAAGTTCAATACACTGCTGAGAAAAATTCATCAGGGATAAGTGCCATTCTGTAGCTAGCAGGATAAAAGTGAAGGTAAGGCATCCCTCTTTCTTCCTTCTCCTCTCCCCCCACAAATGGTATGAGCTAAGCACAGCTAGTAGTGGCAGTTTCCTCTGACACAAATGCTTTCAAGTGATCTTCATAGAATTTGATTCTACCATTCAGTTCTCTTGTATGTGTCAGCCTTTCTGTATGGTGCTTTGAAAATAGGAAAGTGTGGAATTTCTCATGGGAATGCTTTGGGATTCAAGAAATGACCACCATAATGGACAGTTCCAGAGCCCCTTCCATGATAGCATAGGAGTGAAATGAAGTTTCTTCTAAAGAAAATATTTTAAAATGACCTTCCACAAACTTTGTAATCCTAAGAACATAGTCAGAATGGTTCCACAATTAGTCTATGATATAGGAATGATTGGCACGCAGTTGTTCAGCAGTTAAGACACTGAGTCTTAAACTGTTAAAAGTCCACAGTTCAGCAGTTCAAGACCTGGGTGCTGCAAGACAGAGTGAACTCATACCACTTATCTCAGCTCCTGCCAACCTATCATATGTAATACAATGCCAGCTACATGACTGTGGAAATGCCTCTTTGGCTTAAGGAAACAGAGATGAGCATTGCCTCCTAAAGTTGGTCACGACTTGCAGAGTAAAACACACAAGGACACCTTTACGTTTTATTGGAATGATCTGAGATTCTGATATATATTTTCCATTAATCTATCATCTTTGAAGGTTTTTTTTTCCTCAGAAGCATCTGTGTAAATAATGGAAAGTCAATCAGCAGTGTCATTTTGAATATATGAATAGAGTCATGGAGAGAAAAAAAGTAGTTTTTGTGGGTAACTAATCTTAATTTATTTATAACCTTAAAGCCAGGGGAAAGCAGCTTTTATTGGCTTATCTTTTTTTTTCCTGGACACTAACATTTATAGTGTTTATATGAATTCCTTTCTTCAGGATATAGTTCTACATTCAGAAATTACTATGATGATAGGCAAAAATTTTATATGCTTTCTCTTCCCCTCCACACACACATGCATAGATACAAAAAGAGATTCTATTCACTTTTCCTAATTAGATTCTTTCCATTTCTTAATAAAAATTATGCACAGGATATCTATCTGAAAACTGTATTTTGCTGAGATTCTGGGAGATGTTAATCTACAAGCTAACATTTGGTCCATTTTTTCCTGGGCAATTTTAAAATGCCAATATATTTTTATTTTCATCCATCTATCATCCATCCGACAAAGCTTTTCATTTCAAAACAAGGGGACAGATGTTCAACAATATATAAAATCTGTTTTTCAATGTGCCTGATTTTCTATTCAGTATGAAACAGAAGAAAACAAGAAGGAATTCAGAATTATACAAGAAGCCACACTCAGGTTATCCACTACAAGATTCAAGTAGGCTCTGTGTTTCAGGTTAACTTTTAGCTGATGTAATGTTTGGCATTAAGCACCAAACTGGAAGCAAACAAATGGAGTAAATGGGACATGACTCATTCCAATAGTTTAAACTTTCCAGAAAATTCTTTCGTTCCTGATTATTTTTGTACTCTTTTGTATCGTAGTTTAATTGGTGTACTATACAGCAGGATGGAGTAATTATTTATAGAATTTTGATACCAGTAATTAACCAAGTATCAGGGCTGTTCACAAAGTTTAAATTAAACTAAATACCAAATACAGTGTAATGCAATAAAAATCAATCTCTATAACTAAAGAAAGACAAAATAGGGTCACATCCGTATAAGACTTGTTATTCTACTAAAAGTGAGAGGAAAGAAAATTGAGCTTTAAAATGCATCGACAAATGGTATAAAAGATCTGGGACATAAAACTTCTCCTAACCTCAGTTCAGCTTGCCTAAAGACATGAAAAAAGGTCTTCTTATTAGGCAGTGGAACTCAGAGAAAGATCATGAGTAAAAAGTATAAGGTCCAAGCATATATATTGGAAATGTTTTTATGAGAAAATGTTCCTTAGGCTAATTTAGGACTTTAACGATGGTTACAGAGGATTGAGTTGAGTCAAAACCAATTGGAAGTCAATGAAAAGTGTATGGCTCTGGTTTAATGTGACTATAATTGTGATTCTTTTCAATAATATCACTGCGTTTTAAAAATATGTTAAAGGTGTTTTGACCATTAGCAAAACCAGTGCTATATGTCAGATATTATTATATTGTCTTGAGACATAACTGGAACATGGATAAGTATAGCTTAGCAATCCATGCCTCAACAGAGTGACCTTGGGTACATCAATTGACCAAAGCTGGAATTATGGATGATTGTTATATTCATGTTGAAAAATTCTACAGGCTAGGAAAGATGATTAGATGCCCACCAAAGGAGTTTAACAGTTTAAATAAGTTTACCAGTGATGCCCCTTTCCTGGAAAGATAAAGCAAAAAGTAGTTATTTCTTCTCTATCAAGTGATTTGTTCTTTGCAAGCTGATTTTAAAAAGTAGCAGAAACAATTTTTAGAAAGTGTGCAAAGCTAATTATGCTCTTAGGAGTTTTATCATCTACAATTTAAATCAGCATTTTCCTAAGTAGGATTGAGAATTTTGCATATTGCATGTGCTGTGCTAACCTTTATTATGGAAACCAACTGAGAAAGCCAACCTAATTTGCATATCAAAGATATTTCCTACTGTACATTTTAAGCTATTCATGTACTTTATGCTATATTTTGCAAAAAAAAATGACGCAGGAGTGAAATTTCCTATGGAGATTCTTTTTAATTAGGGCGAGCAGCAACATTTCTTAGAGAAGAAATAAACAGGTTGGTCAATCATCTATTTGCCCACATTTGTATGTAATATTTGTCTTGCCTAAGAATTACGGAGATTTGAAAAGTCAAGCATAGCAATTCATATGAGTGAACAGCCCTGCTACATTTTCTGCCAACAAAATTTGATCAAGATTCAAAGCCCTATGTTCTGGTCTGATGTGGTTCTGCTCACAATATGATAATAAAATGAGGCTGCATTTCCTGTTTTATTGGAAACAAGATGAGACAACTGTTTTTACCCTCATTTCCACAGGAACAATTAATTACTTCTAATTAATTATAGCTTCCCAACTCCAATGGATTCTAGTGTAGCATACCAAACCAAACAAAACCAAACCAAGCCCCCCCCCGAAAAAAAAAACTCTGTAAAAAACATAAAACCACAAAGATAGATCAGTAAAACTTTCTAAAAGCAACAGAAATCAAACACCCCCTCCTCAAAATAGTATGATGCATTATAGTATCAATAGGGAAGACCATTGTTATTTCAAGAAGCTTAGTGACATATTTTGATTTTTCCTTTGTATTAGGAGAAGCCTAGAATTTTAGAGCTCATTCTGAGCTATCCTGGTTGTTTTCTATTCTTGCTTGTTGAATGTAGTGGAAGTATGTGTGTAGGGTGGTGGTGGAATCTTTAGTACTTCAAAGCTATGAAAGTCTCATACTTTTGATTCCCATCCCAGAGTCATGTATCAGCCAGTGAAAGTCAGGTCTTGTAGTCTCTTGACCACAGCAGGCCCGTGAGATCATAATGCTGGGTTGTGTTGTTTATTGGGCGCTTCTACATGGAGCCTAGCATTAGTACTGTGGAAACTGGCTGCATATGAAATATCTCTGGGGTCATTATTAAGGAGATTTGCAAGAGATTTGGGGTATTATTTTGCTTGGTATATATGATTTTTGTGTTATGCTTTTAAATATGTTTGCTTGAGCTAATAATAAAGCTTAAATGCCTTTATTTACTGGTGTTCTTATTGTCTTTGGATCCAAGAAGAACCAATTGACTGGGCACCTGATCACTGCCATGACAATTGGCAAAACATACATTAATACATTAACTACATTAACACATAAACCCCAGACCTGGGACTAAAGCCAGGTTTTGTGAGCTTTCCAGAAGCCTAGAAGACAGACCACTTTAATTCTATTGGGATAGTAAATTAGCAAAGCTTATAGAAGTGAAATAGGAAGGAAGGATTAAAAATAATTTCCAGGGTTAAACATATTTGATCTATTTTATTGAAAGAATGCTACTCCCTTTCAGTATTCTCCATATTGACTGGCTAAGAGGAGAAATGAGCAAGGGCCAGTTTTGCAAAAAACAGAATTTTATTCAAGTGGAGTATAGATAACCAAATCTTTTAATTTCAAGAGGTTTAGTTTTTTCCTAAGTCATGAAACTGAATGAAACACCACCTCCAGTTATGAAGTGAGATTCTGATGCTTAATAACAGAAAAATTCTGTTCTTGTTTGCATGCTTTTTTAATACAACTTTTAGAATAGAGTACATTAAGAAACAAGTGGAATACTAATCACAATTAAAACAAATCTACAAGATGAATAAAAGCATACATGATTGGAAAAGGTCAACTTACAAGTGACCACCTACTGAAATTTAGGTGAAGTAAAACCTACCTGGGCTACAAGCCACCAAACTCCTATGACTTACAGCTGTTTACCTGGATCCTGAACATCAGGCCATTGGAACAGAAATATTACCTCAAAAATGTCTGACAGTGCTATTTTGTTTTAAACAATTTGACTAGATAAGAAAAACCTTATGTTGTTCTTGCTTGTCACAGCTTTTTAAGTTAAGGCAACATTGAGAAACTTGTTTAAATATTCACAGTTGACCAATTTGCATTAAATGCGGATAAGCCTCCTTTAAAACTACGTTGTTGGCAGGATAGACAGTAATTATTGTACAGTTTATCCTATGCCTTTGATTTGGTTAGAGATTGTCTAACATGAAGAAGTTGAATTTTAAAGCTTTATTACTGCTTATGGATAATGAGCAGCAGCTGGTCTGGTGGTAAACAGTAATTCTCAAAAGATTGGACATAAAATAAATTTTCCCTTTACTCCTTCTGTTCCTACTTAACAGAACATTTACATAAAATGCATATTTATTTATTTATTTGATTGATTGATTGATTGATTGATTGATATCCAGCTTTTCCTCTCGATGCATGAAAGCTCAACACTCATTTTATTGTCATAGCAGCAACACCTTCAACAAGGCCAGCATTAGAAATGGATAACCTAAAATAATTTAATATTGGTCAAATCAAATCCCTGATCTATTGGGGGTTTGCAATTCCTTTTCTTGAAGTGCCCATGCTCCTTGCTTGGAAAATGCGCATCTTTAAGAGTCCTGATTTTAAGGAGACATGGAAGAAAGCACGGGACTCTACAGCAACTTCATTTTGGGAAATATAGTGTATAAAATCCATATGACTTGATTTTCTTCAAAGTACCCATCATTGTTATGCTTGATTTTATCCATGAACAATCTTGTTTTACAATAAAATAAAGCAAATAAAATAAACTCATAAGGTGAGAAAGTGTTCATATGGGATATTTGTTCTTAAAAATAAGCTGCTGCAAATTTAAATGAAGGATAGAAAACATTTTGGTGAATGAGACCAAGACCTCACCTTTGGTCTAAGGCAGGGTGAGACTCGAAAGTGAACTGATCATGCCATGAACAAAGGCAGATCTAGGATGCTCTATGCAGTTTTGTATATGCTTTTAAACTATACTAAATTATTTTAGGGCATCTATTTCAAGTCTCAGAATCAAAGGTGATTATGATTCAAGGGAGTTACAGAGATGCAAAATAGCTGTGGGGCTAGATACAAAACACATGACTTAAAATTCATAGGTTGAATATACACAATATATTATACTACATTATCAGGCTAAAACTAGATTGGATAGTTTGTGATTTAGTGTGTTATGACAAACCCAAATAGATGCCTATCACATCACAATTAATTCAGGGATTTATTTAATTAACTGTGTTTTATTGGTAAAATAACATTCTGATTTTCAAATGGTGAAAAGAAAATACAAACTGTGCAAAGAATGTTGACTGAGGATAGTTTTGTGTTCCTTTAGGCACTCATACTATTACTATGCAAGTGTCCAATTGGAAAAAAAAATAAAGTTTATTTATTTATTTATTCATAAATCCTTTTGAGAGAGAAACGAGTACAATTGATCTCGGGGTCTTCAGTATGGCACATTGTTAGTTAACTAGACTAAGGATTAGATGGTTGATTTAAAATTACCCTTTTATTTCCTTACCAAAAGAAAAGAAAGAAAAGAAAAAAGAACCCTGTTCAGGGGATTATCTCTCCCGATGATTTCCTAAGTAGCAGCCATGAATAAAAATAAAACTGACAGCATTAAGAAGCAAATGAATCATGAGAAGATCACTAATCCTTCCTTAGAATAAAATGTAGACCCTTTGCTCCAGTTCCAAAACAAAACTCCAAGGCCTTGAGCTGGGTATCTAAAATACCCTTTGAGTATGCTAGAAATGTACTGAATTCTTCCTCCAGCATTTTTTTATTCTTGTTATTTTGGCCACAACAATAAAGATCAGATTCAAAGTCTACCCAAGTTAATAAATGCTGAGATGATAGGAAACCCCTGAAATTTGTGGAATAAGATGAATGAAAGCCACACACCTGAATAATGTTACTGACAGGTGTATTTCTCAAAAAATGGAATCAGGATGAAAATTAAGCTTTAGTTTATTAAAATCGAATTAAAAGTAATGAATGTTTGTGTGATGGCCATAATTAATCACATTAATTACATAATTCACTTCATTATGACAGCGAAGTAATGTTATTGAGGCTAATGATGTCTTGTAACCTTGATTAGCACTAGCAATACCCAAAAGAAGCTTCTTCACATGCATAGGAGTCTAATCAGGTACTACTACTAGACCTGACTATTGTAAGGCATGGATGGGATCAGTTTCAAAAAAAGAGGCAAAGTGAAACAATGCAGCTGCTTTACATTTAGAAGCAAGCAGCTGTACTGCATCTCAAAGCAGCTTTGAGGGGGTCATTCACATGAATTTTCAGCCAAGTAATGTACTCCCTGAAGGCACTTTTGACCTAAGTTTATATAATTACTGATTATGAAAACAGGCGTGGTGACTCAGTGGCTTAAAGACACTGGTCTGCTCTGTGGTTTGAGTCTTAGCATCTTGTGGCAGAGTGAGCTCCTGTCACTTGCCTCAGCTTCTGGTTGCCTAGCAGTTCAAACACATGTTACAGGCCAATAGATATATAGGTACCATTTTGGTGGAAAACATAGTGGCATTTCATGTGGACCTGCCCAGATATAATGCCCAACTGTGAGGTGATATCAGTGTGAGACAAAGCGTTGGATGATGCCACAGGTCACCACTTGTCTTTCTGTGCGTCTTTCTAATTTGTCCAATGTGGCTCATGGATAAGCACTTGAGTGCGAATTAAAAGTACTAGCACTCTTTGGCAGTCAAATACTTACTATGTACTAACACTGTAGTCTCCTGACTAATTGTAACATCACCAAAATGCTAAATAAATAACTAATTATGAAATCGATTATTACATTACAAGTCACTGTCAATATACATGGGTTTGGGGGTTCTACCCAAAGCTTTGAAAAGCCACAACTCTGGCATGTCTGCATAGACTTTCAACTTTCTTTCCTCGGTTTTGATTGCCCATCAAAGAAATTATTCTTCTTCCATGCCATTCATTACGTGTTGCAATTGGATATAGAACCACTGGCTTTATCTTCCCCAGTGTTAATCCTCTGTGAGTAGTGGACATGCAATGTGTTGCTCATATTCACAACTGCTTCATTGGGCCTCCATTTAAGTGAAATTCCCAAGAAAATATAGATACAATTTCTTGCTTTAACATTGCTGTTGTATGTACAGCTGCTGATGCTCTAAAAATTGGCATCTCTGACAGTGGCAATAGCAAGAGAACAGAATATGAATGACCTTTGGGTGGCCCTATTGTACTACTGTAATTCCAGAGGTATTTTAGAATGAAGAAACTTGTTGGTTGAAGCACTATTTTCTGGATACCAAGGAAACACACAGTTTTTCAAGCATGGGTTTTTATTGTATTAAAAAAGTAGAAAAGGAAACTTTTATACCTTTGAACTTGGCGTTCTCCCCTCTTTTCCCATCCTCCAAATTGAGGAGAAAACATATTATGGAGAGACATGTTACATAATCTTTTTAAGTTCAAGATGTATATCCAGAAGTAATGAACAGAAATAAATATAAGAGCCAGCAAGGTTATATACAAATATTTCCTTAGATTTATATTGAAAACTAATCATGTCTAACACTCTGATTAATCTAGGTACCAAATATTTTTTTTTTACTATCCCAAGGTAACATAAAGCACCCAATATTTTTTATGTTACTCAGAGACATAGAGAAAGAAACAGATTGTGAAACAAAGATAAACAGGCAAACAGATAGGTAGTGTAATGGTTAAGATGCTAAGAATTGAGAGCCCGAGGTTCTAATCCTCCTTTAGGCTTGGAGGCTGACTGGATGATTTTGAGCAAACAATTCTCTAAATTGGGAAGGAGAAAAACTCTATTTACTAGCCTGCATTGGACTACATTGGTAGTTTACAATCCATAACCTTGAATGAAGAGACCTTATCCAGTGGTATAAATCATTTGGTACATACATTTTTTCAGCAATTTCAACATATATCCACTAGAGGATAAAATCTGTCTAGCTGTTACATTACCATGCTAAACATTATCTCAAAATATGAATGGGCAATTATTTAAGTATCACAGTCTATAAACTACTAACAATGATAGTAGTAAACATTTGTGCAATTGTGCAAAAAAACATTCAGTGCAAATTATATTTGAACTGCATTGCTGTTTTAGGGTGGTTTAAAATTCCTTTTCTGAAAATAATACATCTTTAGAGATACAACATGCATGGAATTGGTTTCAATTGTGCACAATAAATATTGTAGCATGAATATACGTGTATTGTAAAACAAATTAAATCTTGAATTTGCATGCCTCTCTCTGCTGTGAATAGACCCTTCATTCAAAATCTTCCAGGAGATAAAGTGAAAATATTTGTGATGGTTAGATCTAGCCTGAGAACATCTTGAGAAATGAAATGCACACACTTAATCCTGTTCTCCTCAGCACCTTCAACAAAAGTCTTGGATGGTTTTGAACAATGTCCTAGAGAATGGATTCAGGCACCCTGGAGAAACACGTTAATGGAAACCGTTACAGCATTTTAATTTGCAGAGATGAAGGAAAACTTTCCATAGATGTTACCAGAAGTATCTTCCAGCTGAAGAGAATTGCTACCTTGCAAGTAAGTTTGAAAAAGACTCATCTTATATAGCATAGTATTTTAGTTACATTCAAATGCAAATACTACTGTAAAGAGCGTTGCAACACTGAGTTCAGAAAAAAAATGAGATTTTTTTTTTGTTCCAGGGTTGTTTTGGATATGTGTTTTTCAGGATAAATGCTCCATCATACCACATGATAAAGTGCATTTGAAAACAACAGCCATTTCAAAAGCATTTTAGAATAAGCATTATGGATGCTAGTCTGCCCAAAGACTAAACATCTTATAAGATGAAGCCATGCCCTTGTTTGGATTCCTTCCTGGACTGTCTGGAACTAGACTGCAAAGGAAGAAAACCATAGCCTGATTAGATTCTGCCCTACATCCTGCTGAAGGTTATTTCTTTGGCTAATTGGATTTTAAAATTAGACATGTATACTGATAGTTTAACTTATTTCAGTGTCTCTCAAACTAGATTGGATTTATTTTCCTCAAGTGATAAACTGAAGTTATTTTGCTAGACACGTTTTTCTTAGGGTCAAACGAGATACTACCCAAGTTGTGCATTCTCTTGACTCCTTATCTTCACTTTTCAAAGTAAAAGGCAGTGCTTGAGAGAAGAAGTAGAGCAGAGAAGACAGAGAAGGTGACAAGAACACTTAATCTTTTGTGCTGCAAACATTTCCCCTCAAAATCGCCCTGACCACTTTTTCTTATTGTTGCTGTACATGTATTATTATTTACTAAGTTTATAACTTAACTTTACTATGATTCTGGCCAGTACACCATATTAAAACAATTTAAAGAATCAGACAAAGCACAACAGGCATCCAGAAAGAACCCACAAGCTCTAAAAAGAGCTGTATAACCACATCCTCTCTAGCCCACAACAATAAAACAAAACCACCACCACCACCACAACAAAACCAGAAAAACAGCTTGAGGTGTAACTTTTGTTTAGTTGAAACTCAGTGCATGGGATGCTACAAATCATAATGGTCACTTAATAGTACCTTTTAAAATTACCAATGTCTTTTTGTTTCTTTCTCTTCCACAACATTTATTCAAACTATACTATTGAATTATTTCCTAGTAGTCAGCAAACATGCCTCAAAGGTTATCAATGTTTTTCTACATGCAGACTGCATAATCATTGGAAGTTTTTGTAGACAATCATGTAAGACAAAGGTTGGCCACACAGTGCCTGTGGATAGCATGCATGATGCCCTTACTCCCTCCAATGTTGATTACTTTCTTTTTAAGGTTTAAAACAGAGGGGTCCTTGGTGCTCTCTGAGCTTGATTGTTTTCTTGCAAACATTTCATTACCCAATCTAGGTAACACCATCAGTGCAAGATTAAATCTTGCAATTCCAAATTTCATAAGATTTTGATGTTCTTATCTGCCATGTCATAATGGGGGTTTGAATATCAACATCTTATGAGAGTTTGGTCAATCAAAGTCCTGTGTGATTTATCCATCTTCTATGTGAGAAATTAAGTGAGTTTTGCCCCATTTTACAACTTTTCTTGTCACATTTGTTAACTGAATCACTGCAATTGTTAAATTACACAGTTGTTAAGTGAATCTGGTTTCCCCATTCACTTTAATTGTCAGAAGGTTGCAAAAGGTGGATCATATGATCTCACAACACTGCAACTGTCATCAATATGAGTCAGTTGTTAAGCATCCAAATATAAATCATGTAACCACGGGGATGCTGCGGTGGTCATAAGAGTGAAAAATGATCATAAGTCACTTTCTTCATACTGTTGTAACTTTGAACAGTCACTAAATGAAGTGTTGTAAGTCGAGGACTACCTGTATTTTAATGTCTGTTTTAAAGTTCATACTTTAGAATGCTGGATGTCCTCCTAGATTTCCATTTGAAATCTTTACTCCAGACAATGGGAGGCTATTAAAAATAATATAAATTGCTTAAAATAGCAAACCCAAAATGTATTGGGAAAAGTATATTTATACTTATGCAGTACCATTTTCTAGTTTACTTGGTGCAAGCACACTCAAAACAATTTCTAATTCCCCTATCACAGGTGCATCTAAAAAATTAGTTACAGAATATCATTGCACATGTTTCTAAAAAAAATGTGGTATATTTGCTAACTACTATAATGCCATGGATTCATCTCTTCTCTAATACAGACAATCCCTGGGTTAAGAATGGGCTCCTTTCCTAACTCTAACCCAAATTTGTATTTAAGTCAGAACTCATGCTTACAAGGTGACAGCCTATTACTAAAAATGGCGGATGGCATTCTCCTTCCTCAAAGCCACCAAAAGGCTGAAGCCACACAATGCTTTTAGGAAGTGCTGAAAACCTCTAAAAACAATCTGTATATTAAAAACATGGCTTCAGCAGTTCCTGAAAACATTGTGCAGCTTCATTGGCTCAAGGAAGGAGAATCCTGTCTGACATTTTTGGTAATAGGCAGCCTGTTTTTTATCTAGGGGTTGTCTTTAAGTCGGATTTCTTAACTTAATGTTCCCATTTCTCTGGAATTTTAAGCAATTACACGGAACTTATCCAAATGGAAGATCTACTTCATATGCACATTTCAACAAGAGTGTGGCTTTGTAACATGCCCAATACTGTCTCTGGTGAGTCAGATAGGATGAGAGAATTCTAATAGTTCTAACTGGGTAAAATGTTAGATAATGGCCTCAAGTGCTTTTGAGAATCAAATTGTAGAACACTTGGTATTTTCAGTCATTGCATTCAAATTCCTTAATAAATAGTTTATAAAGCAGGACAAAAATAGTTCTTTTAGCCTTTAGTAGTCAATATCATTTCATGGGTCCTTGGACATTCTGAAAGGATTCTTTTCCCCAAAAGACACATGTAACCCTTTCCCCTTTCAAATTAGCAAATAGCCTTCTGCTTGTGATTGTTAAATCTATAATGAAGTAAAATACCTTCCTTGCAAGTGGCAAATAATTGAGAAGGCAGATAACTTTTTTACTCTCTTGTTATGATGAGCAAATAAGATAAGATTGTGCTCAAGAAACATCTGTGTCCTTGCTGGATATCTTTGTTCCATACAGTTACTTGGCAAAGAGAGATTATGAAAGCAAACAAATTGTCATTCAAGGCCTGGCACAGATCCTGTTGCAAGTTACTTCATCTTTACACAGATTATATGAAAATGATTCTTCTTCTTCTTCTTCTTCTTCTTCTTCTTCTTCTTCTTCTTCTTCTTCTTCTTCTTCTTCTTCTTCTTCTTCTTCTTCTTCTTCTTCTTCTTCTTCTTCTTCTTCTTCTTCTTCTTCATAGCTAGCTAAGAAAAGCATAGCTCAGTTCACTGGTAACATAAAATACTGGAAAAAATGCACAGAGAAATGGAAAGTTTTAAAAGCCATTTCTTTGAGAATATGATTGCAACTGAGAATCCACTGAAGTGTAAATAACAATGAATGTCAGTTTGTGCGGACTCTGAGAATTACACAAGTAACTAAAAAGCCTGAAAGAAAACCATTATAATTAGTTTCTCTTGTATTTTTAAAAACAAAGAATACTTAGTAATATGTTTTGGTAGACCTTTTTTTTAAAAAAGTGTTAGTACATAAGGGGTGTAGGGTGTGTTCAAAATGTAGGGGAAAAAATGTTTTGTCCTAAACACAGAACAAAACATCCAATGATCCAAGGAAACTAAATAGAGGATGGCACAAGTATTCAATGTTCCAAAAAAAAGAAGGAAAAAAAGAAAAGAAAAGAAAAGGAAAGAAAAGGAAAGAAAAGAAAAGAAAGCCTTGAAATATCCATAATATTTCACATGTCATGGTTCTGATAGATGAAACCCATCAAAAGAACTTCAAGGCAAAATTCTTCCTCAAAGAACATTTTATCAGGAAACATATTGGCACTACATAATTGAACCCAAAAACTAAATCCCCTTCCCCCAGATGCAAAGTAACAAAGTGCAATAAATCACATTCTCCAATTAGCCTAAAACTAAAACCGCTTTCTCCCCAGCTCCACAGCCCACCAAAACATTATCAGCTCGTCCTTGGGTTCCCACAAAACAGAGTTATTATTATGGCTAGCTGAGCTGGAGCTTTCATCCCAACCCACTCACCCCCTTCTGCACCTGATTCCTAAATACCAGAAAAAGCTTGTTAAAAGAAAAGAGAAAATGGCTACATTTTCATCAGCTGTCAGAGCAGGAATATCTAATGTTTACAGTGTTGACATTACCACGGTAAACAATAGGAATTGAAAGCAAGACTTCTGCTATGTGTGCCACATGGGAAAAGTAATCATTTGAGAGCAGAGAGCCAAATTCAGTAGCTTGGCAGGCAGGGGACTTATGAAGTAATGGGTCTCCTTACTTTTGCAGAGGTTAGCTTGACTTCTAAAAAAAAATGATGTGATTCACCCTTTTAGGTTTTTTTTAGTATGTTCCTTGCCTCAAAATGATGGGAAAACCTATTTTAGTGGTGTAGCTCCAGCAATTGAAAAATGCAGTTTGAGATCTGGGGGTTAATCTTCTGAAAGCCATTTCTGAAGGCTTAGGGACTAAGCAAAAGGTATTCTCTCAAGTATAGTGGAATTTTTTTCAGTACTGAATTCCAGACTACAAGTGATCCAGAGTTTTATTAAGATTAGATAGAGGGAGGTATGCACATAAAGGTAAAAGGTAAAGGTTCCCCCGCACGTGCATGCTAGTCGTTTCCGACTCTAGGGGCCGGTGCTCATCTCCGTTTCAAAGCCGAAGAGCCAGCGCTTGTCCGAGGACGTCTCCGTGGTCATGTGGCCGGCATGACTAGACGCCAAAGGCGCACGGAACGCTGTTACCTTCCCACCGTAGTGGTCCCTATTTTTCTACTTGCATTTTTACGTGCTTTCGAACTGCTAGGTTGGCAGAAGCTGGGACGAGTAACAGGCGCTCACTCTGTTACACGGCACTCGGGATTCGACCCGCCAAACTGCCGACCTTCCGATCGACAAGCTCAGCGTCCTAACCCACTGAGCCACCGCGTCCCTATGATATGCACATACATTATCCCATTTCATAGTCAACCAAAGAGAAAATGTATTTACAAATTGTGTAGTATTTAAGGCATATATTGGTTGGGTCAGATGTAAGTACTATAATGTCTAGATTTTTAAAACACTTGCACAGGGATTTTTCATTATCTAAATATGTACTACGAACACTTCACTAATTCCAATTTCTATTTTTGATGTATTTAGGATGTGAGTAAACATGAATGGGAATTTTCTTGGACTATTGATTGAGTACATGATACTGAACATCAAAAATACTTTCTACGGCTTAATGATATTATATAAAGAGATATGTATAGCCATGAAAAGAAGAGCAACCACAGTGTTAAACTGAAGTCCAGGGAGTATAATAAACAAGAGACCAAAATCCATAAAGTATTTTTAATGTAATACATATACAAGATGTCATAGATAAGTTTCAGAGACATAATAAGTTGCTGTGAGCAGATCAACATATAGAAATATAGGTAGTAAACATAGTAGTTTCAGTAACATTATTACAGGTATAAATTACTTTGGCTTTGTGAGTTATTGTGTAATAATAGCTTTGTACCCCTTGAGATACATTGACTGTGATTATTCTTATTCTTATATTATGCATGGTGTTCTTTTCCAAAAATAGATAGCTTTGAAAAAAAAACAAACCACTATATAGCTATATCAGTTAAACCAGGCACGTCAAACTGCCGGCCCACGGGCTGGATGCATCACGATGAAACCGTGTCCTCCCCATAGCCGGCAATGGGGAAAAAGTCACAATACGTCGTGCGACATCACATGACGTTGCGAGTTTGACATGCCTGAGTTAAATGTTTATTTGAGAACAATTGATGTTTTTAGGGGATAGAGATTATGTTGAAAGGTTAACAACAACAACAACCATAATAATAGTAATAGTAACAACAACAACAACAATAATAATAATAATAATAATAATAATAATAATAATAATAATAATAATAATAATAATAATAATAATGTTGGAAGGGACCTTTGAGGTCTTCTAGTCCAACCCCCCCCTGCTCAGGCAGGAAATCCTATACCATTACAGACAAATGGCTGTCCAGTTCCTTCCTCCCTTTCTGCCTGCTTGCATTGTAACAAGTCTTTACGAAGCTCAATGCTTAAAATTTGTCCAAGCAAGGCATTTGTTTGTAGCTGTTTCATGGATCAGTATGATTCTCTTGTTTCTAACAGGGAAGTAAAGGACATACACTGAAATATTTTCAGGCTATTGGAACACCAGACAAGGCTTTGGGGTGATGAGAAATGTGTCACAGAGGGCGATCACTTCATCTTTTCATACCATTGAACAAGATGAGTTCCCTCCATGCCACAGAGCACCTTACTGAGGTGAATCTGAGCCACCATAAACAGGCTTACTCTGTAATCATTTATGAATATGACAGCTGGATGCAGCAATCTTGGATTCATATCTCAGAAAAAAGTATTCATCTGCAAACGGTAGTCTGTACTTTTTCGCCATCACATTTTGCCTGGTTTGTAGGCCTATTTGTAAACAGATACCTATGACAAATAAACAAAGCAGTTGCACAGCAATATCAAAAATGCTTTAAATGTGAATACCAGGCAAAGATATGTCAGGTTTACTTAACAGACACAGTATACAATGTAGCAACATGCTACGAAAACAGCAATTTGTCTTTTTTTTTCTCCCTCTGGAAGGACATTTAGATTGAAAAAGTGAGTGGTCTGGTATGAAAAAAAAAATAGCTCATGGCATCATCCTTGCCGTAATCATCTGCCAGCTGGTAGTAAGTGTTATATTTGTTTAATATTTGATATACTTCCAACAAATTGCCACTGTTCTACTGGGTTGAAAATATAGTTTCCATTGTGTTTGCTGATATTTTGGTGTCATCAAGTTAAGGTTGGGTCTTGATGACTTAGAAAATGCTCATTGTCTTGACCAGGCTTCAGTAATAACTTATCACCTTTCCATTACAAAAAGCTTATTGCAGGGGTGTCAAACTGCTGGCCCACAGGCCAGCTGCGTCACATGGAAGCCACGCCCACCCCATTGCCGGCAATGACAAAACAATCCCGATACGTTGCACGACGTCACATGACATCACAAATTTGACATGTCTGGCTTATTGGAATCAAATCAAATCAATTCAAATTAAACCAGTTTATTACAGCCATAAAACCGGGCACAATAGAATATCTAAACTATTCTAGACATATGATATATAAATAATAGAGCTATAATTAGTCCTTTTCTGCTTGTCCAAAATGAATTGTTGGCAAAAAGCCCTGTGGAAGAACCCTTGTTTTCACTACATTCCTGTATAACATCAGGAAGGAGCTCAAATATATTTCTGGAAGAGGTAATTCCAAAGAGATTGTTCCATCACAGCATCACTTAGTTTCTGATTCTCTTGTAGAAGGAATTGTCAGCATCCCATTCCAGCTAAAGAAGATAGTCCTGAATACCTATGCATCAAGCCATAAATAAGAAGGGAAGTCTGTTGTTTTTCCCAGTATCCAGCATATGGGAAAAAATATACTTCCTTGTAGCATAATTGCATAATTGCATATATATACTGTATATGTAGGTCTTGGTGTATTCATGTATATGTATATGTATATGCTGTATGTATGTATGTATGTATGTATATATATATATATATATATATATATATATATATATATATATATATATATATATATATATATATTATATTATATATATATATATATATATATGATAACTTTATTGTCAGTTTGAATGTACACCAATCGGCATACATCAAAATGAAATTTTGTTGCATACAGCTCTCAAAGGGTCACCACCTCCGATATATACTCCTTGTTCGGGGCCCGCTCAAATTTCACATTGTCCATTTTAGTCTCTAGGGAGTGAACGATGGCAAACAGGACAGATGGAAATGGGGCTCCATGTGGATTAGCCCTCAAATTCGCTTGTATTCTGACAACCTCGCCTTCTTTCCTTTTTCTGATCCTGACTCTTCCACCCTTTCCTTAAAGAGGCCTTGCTTCTTTTCGCCTCTGGAGCACGCTGCTGCCGCCACCAACTCCTTTAAAAGCCTCTCTCTCTTCCTCTGGGCCTGCCGACAGCCTCATCCATGTATATATATATATATATATATATATATATATATATATATATATATATATATATATATATATATATATATATATATATATATATAATAAAAAGTAGGATTATCAGATGTACCTTGGCACCCTAGATTTTGCTGGAAAACTCATCATCCCTCACTCTTCCATACAGTTGTCTGGAGTCTGTAAAAAGAAGCAGAGTTGTAGTTTAGCAACTTCTGGAATATCACAGGGGTTTTTTTTAATCTCTGAACATGAATCTGATTGCATATTAAACTCACCTTTAGAGACCTGCCATGTTAAACCTAGCTGTAAGAGATTAGAATTGGAAATATGTTCTTTTGGACAGTTTGATGACTTATTAGATAGAAAGGTTTCATTTTTTTAAGTGATGTTAGAGAACAAACCTCTGTTTGAAGGTTTCATCTGTTTGATGGCCCTTCCATTCTGAGTCTGGTTTGAAGATTTTAAAAAGAACTACATGCAGGATTCCTGAAGCTTCCTATCAACATTGGCAGATTAGGAAAGACATATATCTCATGTGGTCAGAGATTCTCTATTATGAGAAATATAGTATTATATTTCTATGGTCTGTGAAATATATCTGTCCAGAATCTATCAGCAATAGTTAATTGACTATTACTTTTGGAAGCAAAGACAGGGCAAAAATGTGATATGAATGTAAAACAGTTCATTTACATAAACAGTGATTTCTCCATGACACCATAAAAGGAAGCATTTTTATTTGCTCTGCTTCTAGAGAAGCTATACTATTGTCCATCTAATGCCATTTTATTCTTTTTTTAAATCAAGGTTATTCTTAAGTTATGATCCAAATAAATAATTGCATGTACCTCCTTCTTTTGGAAAAGATAGCCTCAATTATAAATGGTTCTTTCTACAGTGGCTCAAACACATATTAAGATATATCACCTGCAGATTTTATATTGGAATGAATTTTACACTGCTATTTTGTCCCATTATTTATGATGATACAAATTTATATTTAATACAGTCACCCAAGGTTTAATATAAAGGAGAATGGCCAGCAGTTGGTTTATATAAAATCTCATTAGTGTCTTTCATTGTTTCTGACAATTCTGGGAAGAGAATGGATCATTAACATGCAAATAGAGATAACCCCTATTTCCAAGCTAATTGTGACAGTGCATTCTTATGCATTCATAAGATATATCTGGCAATTTTCAAATCTAAATTATAAGAAGGGGCTCGTACAAGTTTCTAAGCTGGAAACTAGTTCCATGCTTAATTACAGCTGATTGTATTTCTTTTTATTGTCAATGTTAAAAGCTGATTTAGCCTATTACAGAATACTGATTAATGTATTTTTAATAAATTAGTAATCACTGGATTTAAAGTAAGTTCCAAAGAGTTGTTGGGTTGATGATATGCAGCAAATGCATCTTTAGCACCTTGAAATGACAGAAAGTCTATTAAACTGTTTATCATCCACCATCCATTGACTTTTCCTTTTGAAGCACACTTAATACCATCTGTTTAACATATCTGAGCTTGTCAGAAAAGATTATGCTATAGCTGTCAAAAAAGGAAGAAAAGAAAGGAAAAGAAAAGAAAAGAAAGGAAAGGAAAGGAAAGGAAAAAGAGACTCTGGTCCAGTCTGCTGGATAAAACTATTGAATTACAAAAGGGAAAATGTCATTAACTATCATTGTAGCTTCCAAAGTTCATGTGTTTTCATCCCAATATTGACCAGACAAAATATTTCTGTAAATTGTAGAAAAAAGTATAAGTGGCAGTTTTCTAAGTCCTTGGTAGCACATCCCAGGGGCAGTAGTATGAATGTGTACCATCCCCTGAAGCTGCAAACACTGGACCAGATACAAGGCAAAGAATTAAATAACATCATCTTCCTTCTTGCCAGAATCCATAATGGCATGTTACAAAGGCATAAAATTCTGGTTTCAGAAAGCATTGAAAGAGTGTAGTGCAAGGCATGAAAGCATAGGGAAGAATCTCTGCACCAGAAATCCCTGCCACATTACTATTCTTAAGGGGGGAGGGCAGGGCTTTTTTTTCTCATAGAATGCTCAGAACAGCATTCCGGCACCCTTTTTTTGCAAAAAAAAAAAAAAAAAACCAGCTCCCTTATTGGCTTTCCTAAGCTTATTGCAGGGCTAGCAATCTTGGCTCTTTTTTATGACTCATGGACTTCAACTCCCAGAAATCCTGAGCCAGCCATGCTGATAGGGGAAAGGGAGAGGTTTCCAAGCTGAACTATGCTGGCTCAGGAATTCTGGGAGTTGAAGTCCTTGAGTCATAAAAGAGCCTGCACTAGAGGAGGACATTAAAATTATTTACAGGATTACTTCTTTAGGAACTAAACTTTTAGAATCTAAAAACAGCTAATTCAAAAAAGCCAACAGGAAAGAACCTCACATTTTCCATCTGCTTCTGTCTTTTGGAAGGTAAAATTAGATAACAAAATAATCTATTTCCTGTGTTAACATCTCTGCAATGAAATCAAAGGTAACAGAAAAGAAATGAGAAACATTTTTCTCAATGTAATATGTCTAATTTAGCTGATTCTAGAAAAAATAGTATCTTTTGTACACTCTTGAAAACTATTTTGAATCTAAACAATTCTTAAGAATGAAATATTCTTAATTTGGACTTTTACTTTTACTGTTTGAACTGTTGTGTGTTTTGAAAAATAGATTATTTAGAATCTAGTTATGTTGCACTTCAGTCTTTAAATAATTAACCTAGTATATACATAACAATATATGATGTTTTCCCTGGTGAGCTTAACATCAATAACAACATTTATTAAAAAGGCTAAAATAATTTCTGGTGGTATTAACTGTATAGTAAAATTTTGGACAAGCAGTTATCATGTTACATATGCGCATAAGCGTAGTCAGTAGCATATGCCTTTTTAAAAATATCAAACATGCAAAGAAACAAAAATAAGTCCAAAATATCTGTATTACATCCAGAAATAACAACTTTGCAACCAATATTTCTCATCCATAACTATGGCACCCTAAGGATACCTGCATACATGCAAATGTTTCTCTGGGATCAGTAACGCAGCAGGGATTGCTTTTTCCTTCCAGTAACATATACCTAACAATAAAACAGTTTATTGCATTTGGCAATTGTACCAAAAAAAATCTCAATGTCAACCAATATAATTCATTTAATTTGAAATCAAGTGAAAAATTGATTTAAATTATTTTATTAAAACAAATTAATGGCAATTCTTTTATAAAAAAGTCAAATAAATAATAATAATAATAATAATAATAATAATAATAATAATAATAATAATAATAATAATAATAATAATAATAATAATAATAATAATAATAATAATAATAATATATGGTGTTATTTTTTATGAGGTATGTATTGAGCAAGCAAGCAACTCTGGGCAGATTATAATTAAAACACCTAACATATCAAAAGAATGACCTCCAAGGTCTCTTCCAACTACTACTACTACTTCTTCTTCTTCTTCTTCTTCTTCTTCTTCTTCTTCTTCTTCTTCTTCTTCTTCTTCTTCTTATTATTATTATTATTATTATTATTATTATTATTATTATTATTATTATTATTATTATTATTATTATTATTATTATTATTATTATTATTATTATATACAGCTGACCAGAAGAGCAACATACAAAAATAAAAGAATAAATAAAAGAATAAAATTAAACCAATTATGATAGAATGAAACAAAGTAAAAGAAGAATGGGATTTCACAATCAACCTAGGCTGATACAGTGTCTCAAAATCTAGGATGTTGCTGTAGAAAAGGATTTGGAAGAGATCATTACCACTGGTAGTTTTTTTGCCAGCCCATTTCTTATTGAACGAAAATTAAAATTTATCTTTTATCTAGATATATCTTATGGTAGGCTTAGTTTGTCTCCCCAGCCCCAGGTCTATATATAACTGTATGGTACAATGAAGTGGTCCAACTTCCTTTTTACCCAAAAGATTTGACTCCACACAGGGCTTCCCAAAATAAGTGGTATATGCTTTTTAATGAAAGTGATGCAAATGCTTTTAAAAAGCATTCTTTAAGAATGACAAAGATGTATATTTTATGCATTATTAAGTAGATAGATAGATAGATAGATAGATAGATAGATAGATAGATAGATAGATAGATAGATAGATAGATAGATAGATAGATAGATAGACAGACAGACAGACAGACAGACAGACAGACAGACAGACAGACAGACAGACAGACAGACAGACAGACAGACAGATGATAGATAATAAATACTCTGGCTAATGCTATTTCCCCCCTAAAATAAACTTTATACAGTTAAAAGGGATGAAAAAAATGTAATCCTCTTAGCTAATTGGCCTGAATATCTGGTAAAGAAAGTGGGAAATTGTGGTACAGTTCCAAATACTGTACCAATACAAAGTAAGTGATAAAGGATCTCACAGAAGCCTCTTGTTGTTTTCGCATCACCAAAGATCTATTATTGATTTTGAAAAATATAGCTAAAGAAGCAGTGAAGCTAAATAATTCAATGTCAAAATCCAAAGATTGTCAGGATGATGAGAATGAAAACTAGTTTATCTGACAAAGACACCAGTAATGACTCTTGACTATAAAGCTCACATTTCATTCAATTTCTGTTTTGTGAAAGTTATTAAAGCAATGAGATTTACAGCTGTCCTATTTAAATAAAACCAGTTCAGGTAAAAAACATGAACACACTGTAAAGACTTTATTTTTTTTTCTCTATTTGGTGGCTAAAACTGTACAAGTGCAACTTCATGCATCAAAAGCTTTTAGACCTCTACTGAGAACAAGACAGAAATTAAAAGAGAAAGTTTATAATGACAGCAAATAATGTTTACACTAATAAATGTGTTTGATGAGTAAAACACTTTCATCAAAGAGAAATATTTCACAGTTAAAAGGGGATGAAGTTATTCAGTTTCCTTCCAATCACCAAAAACTGTTTCCCATTACAGTTTCATGATGGAAAATGAAGCAAAGTATGTCCTTGTTTTACTATACTAATGAATAACTAATAAATGAGATCACAAGTCCTCTCATGTAGCATATCATAGTTTTGGTTGAACATCAGGCTAAGACAAAATAGTCCAGCCAATGTTTTGCTTTTCCATTCTTATGTGCCAAGCTATGCACTATACATGGTCTTTGAATAATGTGCCTAGCTAGGATCATGTGATCACCTTTTGTGATCTTCTGAAGCAAAATCAATGGAGAAACAGATTCAATTAACAATCATGTTACTAACTTATCAACTGCAGTGATTCATTTAAAAAATGTGGCAAGAAAGATTATAAAATGGGGCAAAATTCACTTAACAAATGTGAATGTCTCACTTAGTAATGGAAATGTAAATGTCTCACTTAGTAATGGAAATTTTGGGCTCAATTGTGCTCAAAGGTCGAAGACCACCTCTACATTATTTTCTGGATATCTACTGTTATGTACTGGGCTTTTGGTACCTCAACACGTGCGTTGCTGGAGAGTTAACGGCTCTCCAGCAACCCAGACAGGATGCCTCCGGTCCTGCAATTGGTCAACCTTAGGCTGCAAGCATGGGTTCAATCTGATTGGTTGCTATCAGAGGATTTGGCTATATATTGTGGCGAGATGCACCTCAAGTCCTCAGTACAGTTCCAGCTTAATAAAAGAATGAGTTTCTCTGTACTCAGCTGTGTGTCTTCATTCCTGCTCATCAGAGCCCACGACATAATATCTACTATTCATTAAGAAAATCTGAAGAAAATGTTTAAAACAGTGATGATTGTAGTGTCCATTGCCGCTCTCTGTTTGAAGCTGAGCTGAACCAGAAATTTGACTGTTATTTGCATCACAGGAAAGCTGTGGAAACAGCATATTAGGGATGCACAGTGACTCACATCACTTCCTTTGAAGCCTCTATTAAGAAGACTTTGAGGCTGCACTATGAAAGGCTGAGAGGACCTTAGTTTTAACCAGCAGAACAGCTACAATGCACAGCATAGCTATGAAAAGTAACTTTTGTGCATGCTCAGGAAGGCACTTTTAGTGAACTGAAGGCCAACTGAAGCATATCGGTCCTGCCTATTACTTATGTTTGAAGCATTGAGGTTAAAAATAAAAACTCATAATGAAAAACCTGATTAGAGTGCCTCTGTGTCACAAAATACTTACAGGCAGAGCACAGCCATTTGGCTTGTCTTAAGACCCATATTATCCTATCACAAAGATATTCTGGCTTTTCAACAGCTGCTATTTTCCAAACACAAAATAAAATACTGTCTCAAAGCATGCATGCTGACTATATTCACAAATCTACAAAGATATCTCTTAGAAGAAAATTATCTCTCAAGTAAAAATCAAATGTAGATTGAAAAGTCTGACTTTTAAAGTTCTGCTGAGCTTTCTTCATGTTAATTGCTTACCTTCAACACAATATCAAATTTAAAATGTGAACTTCTTTCCTTGTATTATATTTTTTCTTCTCATTGCACTCATGTCAGAAGCACTGAGGCATTTCCAGGTTGAAAGGATTAGCTGGTGACATCACCGTTGCCTGAGGGACACCCAGTTGGGGGCTCCTTTCATGTCCCTGGAGTGAAGGATGGGTGCTCACCCTGCCCCACAGCAGCACTTAGGACTCAAACAGGATGCAAACTGTTTCACCTAATACTGTCTTTTGCAACTGACCAATGTTGATTTTGTTAATGTTGATGGTGTTCAAGTGGTGATCCATATACTTTGGAATTGAACCCAAAGTACCTATTACTATTGGTACTATCTTTGTTTTCTTTTGTCGCAATCATTCTACTTTTCTTTGCAGACCATTATTTAGTTTACTAAATCTGCCTACATCAGTTCGATTAAGACATCTAAGAGCAGTATTTAATTTACAAGTCAGTAAAATTAGCAAAGTGTCCAATTATTCTGATTTTCCACAGATCAATTCCTAGGTCAAATACAAATTTAACATTGTTTCTATTTGATATAAAATTAAAATAAATCTTTCCACCTGAAAAGGCTATTCATAACCACAAAATCATATACACACAAAAAATGCTACCAAGAATTTAGACTTGCAGGCACTTGCCATAAAAAAAGGACACAAAGGTATATAATAGAGTTGACATGCCTGGGAGTATTCTTAATATGGAAAATAATTTGGCATGGGAAAATTGTTCACAAAAATGTGAACACTGTAGTTCAAGGTTTCTAAATGTGAGATCATGCACTTATAGAAAAAGAATCCTCTGGAAATATTGGGGGTACTGTTAGATAGTGTTAGACACAATAACATAAGAAAAAGATTTAGGTGTGCTCATAGCAGATAGTAATAGCACTTATATACCGCTTCACAGTGCTTTACAGTCCTCTATAAGCAATTTACAGAGTCAGCATATTGCCCTGCAACAATCTGGGTCCTCAGTTTACTGACCTCAGCAGAATGGAAGGCTGAATCAACCTTGAGCTGGTGAGAATTGAACTGCCAAACTGCTGGCAATTGGCAGTCAGCAGAAGTAGCCTGCAGTACTGCATTCTAACCACTGTGCCCACCAAGCCCTGCAGAATGACTGCAAAATAAGCAAACAGCAGTGCTTTTTTTGTAAAAGAAAAAGGTGCTGGAACTCACACATGTCATACAACCTGCCATGCCTACCCTACAAGGTTCCATCCAAAAAAGGTGCCAGAACTCCGTTCTGAGCGTTCTATGACAAAAAAAAGCCCTGGTAAACAGTATGGCCAAACTGCTGTGAAGGCAAAGAAAATCCTGGGAGGCATCACTAGAGGGATCACCAGCAGGCAAAAGGAGGAGTTAACCTAGTGGTGGGATTCAAGTATGTGAACAACCGGTTCTCTGTGTGGATGCCGCTTCCGGAAGTCCATTCTGGGCCTTGGCAACAAAAAAATTAGCTGCCATTTCTGCCAGAGTGGTGCAAACTGGCTGAATCTCATCCCTGAGTTAACCCCACTATATGAGGCTTTAGTCAGATCCCATTTGGAATACTGTATCCAGTTCTGGAGACCTCACTTCAAAAAACATATTGATAAGATTGAGCAAGTCCAAAGATGAGCAGCAAACACGGTGCAAGGTCTGAGAGACAAAACATATTAGAAAAGATTGGAGGAACTGAATATGTTCAGGACAGAAGGGAAATAGGGCAACATGATTGAAACTTTTAAACCCTTGCAGGGGCGTGCCGAGGAATTTAGTCAACATCTGTTGGACAAAATCGCTCGGATTCGGACCGGTTTGGACGCCGACTGGGCAGTATCGGACGATCAGGACACGAGCGGTCTTGTCAATGTCACCTGGGAGGAGTTCGATCCTGTGACTCCGGAGGAAGTGTACAGGATCATGGGGAGGCTGAGCTCCACCACATGTTTATTGGACCCGTGCCCTTCCTGGCTGGTTTATGCAGCCCGGGAGGGGACACGAGGCTGGTTCCAGGCGGTTATATCTGCCTCTCTGAGTGAGGGTAGTTTCCCCGCCGCCTTGAAAGAGGCGGTGGTGAGACCTCTCCTCAAGAAGCCTGCCTTGGACCCGGCTGTTTTGAATAACTTTCGTCCGGTCTCCAACCTTCGCTTTCTTGTGAAGGTTGTTGAGAGTGTGGTGGCGCATCAGCTCCCTCTGGTCCTGGATGAAGCGGATTATCTAGACCCGTACCAATCGGGCTTCAGGCCCGGGTACAGCACGGAGACGGCATTGGTCGCGCTGGTGAATGATCTCTGGAGGGCCCGGGACAGGGGATATTCCTCTGTTCTAGTCCTATTAAACCTCTCAGCGGCTTTTGATACCATCGACCATGGTATCCTGCTGCGGCGTCTCAGGGGATTGGGAGTGGGAAGCACGGTTCTTCAGTGGTTCTCCTCCTATCTCCTGGGACGCTCGCAGTCGGTGTTGGCAGGGGGGCAGAGGTCGACCGCGAGGCCTCTCGCTTGTGGAGTCCCTCAGGGGTCGGTCCTCTCGCCTCTCCTGTTCAACATCTACATGAAACCGCTGGGTGAGATCATTCGTGGTTTTGGAGTTGGGTATCATCAGTATGCTGATGATACCCAACTTTTCATTTCGACCCCAAACCACCCCAGTGATGCCCTCGACGTGATGTCCCGGTGCCTGGAGGCGGTCCGGGTCTGGATGGGGAGGAACAGGCTTCGACTCAACCCTGACAAGACTGAGTGGCTGTGCGTACCGGCATCTCGGGATATTCAGGATATCCCACCCCTCATTATGGGGGGTGAGTCATTATCTCCTGTAGATAGGGCTCGCAACTTGGGAGTCCTCCTAGATTCACAACTCTCCTTAGAAGACCATATTGTAGCTGTGACTAGGGGGGCCTTCGCCCAGGTTCGCCTGGTGCACCAGTTGCGAACCTATCTAGACCGGGATGCCTTGCGTATGGTCACTCATGCGCTCGTGACCTCTTGTCTTGATTACTGCAACACTCTCTACATGGGGCTACCCTTGAAGACCACTCGGAGGCTCCAACTGGTACAGAATGCAGCCGCGAGAGTTGTACTGGGAGTCTCCCGATACTCCCATGTCACACCTTTACTCCGCGAGCTGCATTGGTTACCGGTTGTCTTCCGGGTGAGGTTCAAGGTGTTGGTAATGACCTACAAAGCCCTTCATGGCATGGGTCCAGAATACCTTGGGGAGCACCTGCAGCCGGCGTCAACTTCCCTCCGCCCAGTACGCTCCCACAGAGAGGGCCTCCTCAGGGTGCCACCGGTCAAAGAATGCCGACTGGTGGCCCCCAGGGAGAGAGCGTTCTCTGTGGGTGCACCGGATTTATGGAACCATCTTCCGGTTGAGCTCCGGATGGCGCCCGATCTCCGCTCCTTCCGGCGCGATCTTAAAACTTATCTCTTTAAACAAGCTGGCCTGGCCTGATGGGACGGGGTGGGAAATGACTTTAATTTTAAATTTGTATTAATTTATGGGCATTGTTTAATCATGTTTTAATAATTTTAATTTTTGTATCTAGTTTTTATGTATTGCCCTGTTCACCGCCCTGAGTCCCTAGGGAGAAGGGCGGTATACAAATGAAATAAATAAATAAATAAATAAATAAATAAATAAATAAATAAATAAATAAATAAATAAATAAATATATTAAGGATGTGAATAAAGTTCTAGAAGGCAGTATTTTCAAGTAAAAATCAAGAACATGGGGGACATAACCTCCATCTGAAAGGAGGGAAGTTCAAAATAGTGTTATAAAGCATTACAGTATTTCACAGAAAGAGTAGTGGAAGCTTGGAAGCAACATCCAGTGGAAGTAGTGGGTCTGTAACTGGAGCTTAAATATGCTTGGGAAAAACAGATATCCCTTAGCCTACAAAAATTAAAAATGAAAAAAATGAAAATAAAAACATAATAAAAACATAAGTTAAAAACAAAACAAAATGAATCAAAATGAAAAAAAAAAGCTTCAAAGGGCAGACTTGATGTACCACTTGTTCTGCTGTCAGTTTCTATAAAATCAGATTATCCTAACTAGGAATGTTGCAATAAACTTATTTTAATATTCAGAATCTTTGCTATGGGTGCAGTCTTATGATTTTGGTCTCAAGCCTCCAAAAAACCAGTGTGGTGCAGGGAATAGTATGTTGGAATGAGAAGACAAAAACATGGTTCATCCTTGTTCCACAATAGCTCAGAACTGATGGGGATGGGTGTGATAATCTTTCCTTAATCAATGTATGAGAGCCAGTATAGTGGTTAAGGTGCCAGGCTGGAAAACAAAACAAAAAAAAACTAAGTATTAGTCCTGTTTTAGGCATGAAGCCAGTTGACTGACTTTGGGTTTGTCATTCTGTCTCATACCTGGGAAGAAAGTAACAGCAAACCATCTTGCCAAAAATACTTTAAGTAGTATACTGGCAGCACCAGAAGTCAACCTTGACTTGAAGGCACTTGCATAGACGCAAACCCAGAAACATACAATCATGGGTATAATAATCTATTTTTTCCTATTAAGTATAAACTCCACCATTGTGGGGCTCAGAGGAGAAAGGAGGAGGGTAAACATCAGACTCTGCAATAAGTCAGCCAAGATTTCAACGTCTCATCATTATACCAATAGCAATAGCACTTAGACTTAGTGCTTTACAGCCCTCTCTAAGCAATTTACAAAGTCAGCATATTGCCGCCAACAATCTAGGTCCTCATTTTACCGATATCAGAAGGATGGAAGGCTGAGTCAACCGTGAGCTGGTCAGGATCAAACTCCAGGCTGTGGGCAGAATTAGTTTGCAATACTGCATTCTAACTGCTGTGCTGCCATGGCTCTATGATTATGGATGAAACCCAAAACAATGCTTGAGATGCACTGCAGCCCAGACAAAATGGAGGACAAAATGCCAAACTGTGAAACCCAGTGATATGTGGGAATAAGCAAAGAACAACAAGAAGATTTCTTCCTATTAATTGTAATACAAGAAACTTGGGATTTTCTTAAGCAACATGGGAAACTGGAAAAAGGGAAAACAAATGGCGTAGTTATTTCTTTTTTAAAATAACAACAACAACAACAACAACAACACTCTGCTCATGAAAACCTAGCACTATGCTCCAGGCCACAAAGCCTCTAAGTTGAGAGTATTTCATGCTTATAAATAGGATTGGTATATAAGGCACCTTGCAATGAAAAGAAATGAAAGTATTTTATTTATTTGCTTGCTTGCTTGTTTGTTTATAAATATATAAATATATTTCTCTGGGCAGAAAATATTGTATCATAATACTTACTTGTAACAAGGATAGTCTTTAATAACTTGCAGTTTAGAACAACAGAAAACTTTTTTTTTCTACTGATGAGTTTCTTGCAAGTCTTTCCCTATTCCTTAAAATGAGTTCAAGGAGGAAATGTCACACATTATACATTATAAATAACATCATCTCATTTTTCCCCCATTTTTGGCCTCAATTTGTTTTGGGCTTTTGCTTTTCTAACCTGACAAGGTCCACATTAGCTCTCTGAAATGAAATGCTGTTAGCCACAGTGGAATTGTTGAAGAGATTTGTTTTGATTTGATAAATACTACAGGAATATAACCCCAAGGAATTCAACAAAAGAAAATATTTGATGCTATTTCTTTTTCTTCATCTTTGCTAGAACTTTGAAATAACAAAGTCCATCAAGGATAGTAGCTCTGGTTATGATTTGTTTGATACATTTTTATATCTCTGAGTTGTTGAGGTACCTTCTGCCCTTAACAAATGTGAATAAAATCTGCACATCAGATAGTGTCCTTTATTTTATTGGTGTGCTTTGTTTTGCAACTTACTTATTTGGAAACCTTAAGTCATAAAGTATTCAAGGAGCAAAAGCAGGTGCATTTTAGTAGCTGTTATTAGATCCAAGGATATTGGTTGTCACTAAGAATTATGATCATCATCCCCATGTTTTCTAATTGCTACCACATATGGCAAAATAAGTGTACCATCCAGCCCTACTCAAAATTCAACCAGTGGCTGAAAAGATAGGTCAATAAATTCTGTTGTCCAAACAAAATAACTCAGTGAAATTGTTTTTGCGGTGGATACCAAGTGTGGAACAATGTTTCACATGAAATGATTGTTAACTGTGAATACTAGGTTTTGGTTAACTCATATACTGGCATCCTTAGAGCAAATAAAAAGAACCAGATTTTCTGTAGCTAAATAAGCAAATGGAATTGGAGCGTAAATGATTATGCCTAGCATATGCACACTATGTTCTAGCATAAGTGTTGTATGTTTCCACAGTGTCAACAAATTTAATGGCTCCAGCAAACAACATGTATGTTATGGAAAGAGATGAATGTGAGATGATTAAACTGTAAATACATTTACATTACTTAGAAAGAGAACTGAAGTATGGTTGGAATAAATGTGGACCTGAGCTGTAATTTTTTCATCAGTGCATGCAATCAATCAAACAATCAGAATAGAGCTGGAAGGGACCTTGGAGGTCTTGTAGTCCAACGCCCTGCTCATGCAGGTGATCCTATACCATTTCAGACAAGTGACTGTCCAGTCTCTTCTTAAAAACCTCCAGTAATGAAGCACCTACAACTTCTGATGGCAAGCTATTCCAGTGGTTAATTGTCCTAAGCAGGGCTTTTTTTCTCATAGAACGCTCCGAACGGAGTTCCGGCACCTTTTTTGGATGGAACCTTGTAGGGTAGGCAAGGTGGGTTGTACGACATGTGTGAGTTCCGGCACCTTTTTCTTTTACAAAAAAAGCACTGGTCCTAAGTATTAGGAAATTTTTCCTTAATTCCAGGTTGCTTCTCTCCTTGATTAGTTTCCATCCATTGTTTCTTTTTTTATTAAAGAGTTTTACAAAAACAAAATTTTACAATATATCCCCAAATCCCTCCCACCCCAAACCCGCCCACTTCCCCCCCCCACTTCCCAGAGCTAAATAAAAGGATTATAGTTACAATAATCATATTCTAAATAAAAATTATGCATAATATACAATTAAGCAAATTCATAATGTGCTTTAACTCCCCTTTAACATAACTACAAACAAAGTACCAATAACGATATCCCACTAAAATCTACTCATAAGCTAAATGGAACTTTTTAGTCCCATATTTGTTCTGAATATAATCTATCCATCTCCTCCAAACTGAGATATATCTTTCCTGTGAATGATCTTTCAAGTAAGCAGAAATCTTAGACATTTCTGCAAGATTCGAAACTTTAAACACCCATTCTTCTATAGTGGGCAAACTATCCTTCTTCCAATATTGTCCCACCAGTAACCATGCTACTGTTATCATGTTCAACATCAAGTTAGTTTCTTTAACATCACAATCTACAATAATACCCAATAAAAACAATTGCGGAGAAAACTTTATCTTTCTCTTAAATTCCATCCATTGTTTCTTGTCCTGCCGTCTGGTGCTTTGGAAAATAAGTTGACCCACTCCTCTTTGTGGTAAATACTCTCAATACTGCAATACTGCTACCATGCTGTCAACATTATCAGATTTTTAAAAAAAAAAACATTAAAGAGAAGAAAGAACTGGTGGTTTTTAAATTACTTCAACCTTAGTTCCATAGATGTGTCCCATCCAGCTCCCGGCTAGCTCCCACTACTATTTCTATATTCAGATTAGCTTCTCACAAACTTTATGGGAAATTTAGAGATATACAACTGCATACTTGAGGATAATGGCACATTGTTTTATGAAGCAAAATTGTACAAAACCGGCACAAAGTTTCATTTTAAGAAGATCAGGCAATGTTGGTTTTGAGGTTCTCAGTAGGATGCCCAGGTTTCTGAGAGCATGTGCACATTGTGGAATTTGTGAAACAAAGTAGTACAAAACTCTGAAATTAGTTTTAGCTAACCTGAATCCAGATCCTGGAGGTTGTAATTATCAAAGCTTGTATATAACTAAATGTCTAAATGTATATAACAAAGTTTTCCACAGTCTTACACAACATGGGTGCAATATTTCTCTGAATGGACTCATTCCAATTTAGTTTAGCCCCTTTTATATCTTTGTATAAATGTGCACATGAGCACATTGAAGAAAGGCTCATATGTATGCCCATTTCCCCTAATACTGTTTATACTTACTTGTTTGCATGTTTATTCATTCAGTATATGTTGAAATTATAACAGCTTCAATTTTATTTATATATGTGTGTCTGTAATAAAATGTGTATGCTTTTTTCCCTTCTTTTATAATTTCATGTATTTTTTTCATTTTGTTTATCTTTTGCATTTCATTAATAAAAGAAGTAAAAAAATGTTAAAATAAGGCACTGAGGACTTGGCTGTTTCCCTAGGCATTTAGGTCAAGTGGATTGATGAGCCACTGTTGCTATTGATGTGTTTTGTTGAGTGGGTTTATTGTTTATCCTTCAGTGGGTTATATGTGTTAGGTTTTCTGTGTTTCAATTTTTGTGATTCTCACACAAAAATCATTTGTGTCAGATGGGCAGCTATATAAATCATATTAAATATATAAATAATGGATGGATTGGTGAAATAATTTATTTTACTAAGGGCATCATTATTTTTATTGACTTTTTATTCTGGCTTTCCAACAAGGAAAAAATAGGTGACTGAAGTAGGTACTTATAAATATAAGATAAATTAAGAACAAATTAATTGAGCCCAAAGGAAATGTACAACTAATGAAAATTTATTGGCAATAAACATTGTTCATTATTTGAGTGATATAGCCTGAATATTGAATTTTTAATCTATTAAAATTATTGTTATTGTAACTGTTTTTCCCCCCAGAGAATCCTTTTATAGTTTCCATTTATTAATAACCATGTAAACAACCTAGGAGATTAATTATTTTAGAGGCCTTTCTTTTGCAACCCAAAGAGTGCAAAATATATCACAATCAAGTTCCTAGTTAGGTAGGTAGGCAGCTAATGGATAGAGATTGTTCTCATGTAGGCAAAGTGAGATTTAAAATTAACCTTATGTTCTCAGAAAATTTTCTTTCTTATTTGTTGGACTGCTTATCAAAAATACACAGTAGAGCTAGATGTAGTCTGGATGATTGCCAGTAGCTTCATAATTGCTAAGCACATTTGATTTGTGCTTAGATTGTAAGCCGCCCTGAGTCTTTGGAGAAGGGCGGGATATAAATGGGATTAAAATAAAAAATAAAAATAAAAATAATTTAAGAAAAGCAGCCAATGATTCCAGTATTCCTAAATAATATATTAAAGAAGAAAACCAACAATCCTGCCCAGGCCACTTATATTTATTTCTTTAGGAAGGGCTAGTATTCTGAACTCTTTGGTTCTGAAAGTATAAAGTGTATCTATCGACTAACACCAGTTAGCTGAGTGACCATTTCAAAGTTACTACAGCACTAAAAATGTGACTTATGACCATTTTTCACAGTTATGACCTTTGCAGCATCCCCATGAACATGTGATCAAAATTCAGATGCTTGGCAACTGGATCATATTTATGACTGTGTCCCAAGGTCATGTGATCACCTTTTGCAACCTTCTGACAAGCAAAGTCTATGAGGAACCAGATTCACTTATCAACTACGGTGATTCACTAACAACTATGGCAAGAAAGGTTTTAAAATGGGGTAAAATTCACTTAACAAATGTCTCACTTAACAACAGAAATTTTGGGTTCCATTGTGGTCGTAAGTCAAGGACTATCTTTATATCATATTTAGAAACCTGGGCCCAATAAAAAGCAGTAGTTTATACCAGGGGTGTCAAACTGCCGGCCCGCGGGCCGGACGCGTCACACGGAAGCCACGCCCACCCCATTGCCGGCAATGGCAAAACAGTCCCGAAATGTCACGCGATGTCATGTGACATCACAAATTTGACATGTCTGGTTTTATACCATTAGCTTGAATTTCACTTAAGTTTCAAATATCATTCCAAAGCAAAGAAGCATCTGTAGTCACTCAAAGACTCAGTGTGGCTGATTTGAGTCTTTTTACATAGAAGATACTTCCACTGAGAATGCTGGTAATACTCTTTCCAACAAGACTAAGAGATCTTTAAAGCAGCCACACCAGTCCTTCAAGTTGATTTTTCTGCCTTGTAACCTCATGGAGTGGATCCAAGAGAAGCACATTTTTAAGTAATTTCTATAGGCCTAATCCTTAACTGAATGAAAGCATGAGATTGTCTCATAGAGACATACTCTATTTCCTACAATAGGTTTTCAACATTAAAAATCTTCTTTTCATGCAGTTACAGATAATATTCATTTATTTTGCTGGTGCTGGAATTCTGAAAACATTTTCTATTTGTTGTAATCATCCACAGAGGTCCTACTTCACTCTCCCTCCCATTTTAAATGTAACTTCTGAAGATAATTATATGTTGCCCCTAAAATAGAATAACTATTCCATAAATATATAGCTATATTTATGGACTATTTACATCCATATACCTAGTAAATTTGATTTGCTTTTGGAGAAATGTGATACTTTAACTGAGTTTAATTTTTGACAAAAAAATGACAAGAAGGCAGGTGAAAAACCAGCTGTACTAATTCTGTGAAACTCTTGCACCAAGAGGACAGGATCATGTTTTTTTAAAGATAGCTGGAGAAGATAAAGAAATTGTCTTTAATAAGTTTAGATTTAATGAAAATGCATTATTTTTACCTTTATTACACCAATGTTATGTTTTTATTGTGAATTATCAAGAGATTTTGGTATGCATAAAATTATGTATTTGAAGTCAAGTAGACAAAGGTTAAGTTTAAAAAAATGCAGGCCAAATAATAGTCTTGAATTATTCCTTTTCTAAGTGTATGGAAGGTGTTTCCTTGACAACAGAATCAACTGTATCTAGGCTGTGATTTTTCTTTACCATATTGTTAAAATATATGGGATTTCCAAACACAGTTTGGAGGAACATAACATGCCTTCAAAGCTGATCAAAAACCTTCAAACTTTGAACTGACTCCTACAATACTTCAAAATGAAGTGGTCTTTTTAATTCATCCTATATCAAAATGTGTCAAAATCTTGTATACCGGTATGCTTTTATAAATTCTCAATTTATGTTATTATAAACATCCCACTAGTAACCAACCTTACTTGTCTTATTTTTTTAAAAAAAAACATATTACAAATAAAATCTTACTACAAAAAGAAAAAGAATCATCCTTACAAAATGACCTCATTGGTTTTAATTAATCTCCCATTCAAAAATCTAACTTACTTCTATTCTGGAAGGTTTTGACATAATCTTTACGTCTTTTTGAAGCTAAACATTTCCAGCTTGACTGCATTTACTTTAAAAACTCTCTAATTGGTCATTTATTCTTCTATTCATTCATTTCTTCCTTCCTTCATTGCTGTTAACTCAATAGGGAAACACAACCACAACTTATAGCTGCAACACTGACAGATCCGATACAAATGATTTTACATGTTGCAGGAATGAATACCTAGGAACAAGTGACATTGTGCAATTAAACCAACCCATTTCATGCAAATTCTTTATTTCAGAAAAATTGAAAAGACTAATCATTTTGATTATTTTTTAATAGCAATGTGGAGCTCTGTATTTACTGCCTGATGAAACTCCTGAAATGCATTGTGTGTCTTCAAAAGCCGTCTAGGCTGCTGAATAGGACACTATAAACCTGATTTCAACGGACTGAAAACAAGATGTGACAAGCGGTTTGACACTGGCCCTCGACTAATTTCCGTTATTTGTAAAGAGGCGCATCTGAATAGAAGGAACTCAACAGAGTGGGTCAGTATGGTTGAGGCCATGTCAGTTCACACATAAAAATCCAGTACAGGGGAAATAAGCAGCCATTGATTTCCAGAGAAAGCCCCAGAGCATGTGGAAAGTTGCCAAAATGAGGCACCAGCTGCTCTCTGCTGGAAGCCTTTGTGGGAGGGTGAGAGAAGGGAGAGAAAGCTGGTGGGTCTAAGAAAAGGGAAATGAGATAGAAACCAGGATAGACAAGGGTTCCTGACTGCTTCAGCAATGCTTCATTCTGAGAAAATGCTTTAAAAAACCTGTGTGTGTGTGTGTGTGTGTGTGTATGTGTGTGTGTGTGTACACATGTGCGCATGCGTGCATGCACACACAAACACCCCCCACCCCTCTCTTTCTCTCTCTCTCTCTCACACACCCACACACATACACACACACCGACTTTTATTTACGTGGTGAATTGGGAACATTTCCAATGGGAATTTCTCATGCTCTTTCACATTTCATGAATTCAACCTACTGTTTTTCTCCCTACTGTTCTGATCTAATAAATAAATATAGGCTTAAAAGAGAAGAGGAACAAATACTCAGTGTGAGTGCAGTTCTTCATTAGCATAATTGCATTATGGCAACAATTTCAGAAAGATAATAAATGGAGATGTCTTAAGCCCTTTATTAAAAATAATAAAATCCTGCTTCAGTTTTGCTCAAGTATTTCAGCAATAGGTGAAGGAGAAGGGATATTAGTGATGAGCAATAAGTCTTTTGTTTAAAACTAGACATTTCAGAAAGTGCAGCCTTTGGCTACTTAAAATATTCACAAGAAAGCATGAACCTGCAAGTTTCAAACAGATTCCAAAGCTGAAATGTTCATTACTTTTACAAAGCAGTAAGAATGTCTTAGTTTTCTACATTTGCTTTTAAGCGCATAAAAAAGATACACAAGAAACGTTTATTTTCCCATTCTTCTATCATGAGAAGGGATGATACCATACAGATATGTACATATTAAATAAGGATTAATTATAATTTATATAGTTTACTATTTATTTAATGTAGTCACTGAGATGACTAGTTTTGCCTAGCTTCTCTTTCAAAGGTAAATTCATTTCAAAAACCAATCTACAAATTTATCCTAAAGTAATTTCCTTGAAAATTCTCCTGCACTTTTTCCACATTTTTCCTAGCATATACTTCTGGTAGTGAAAAATTGACTTTTGACAATATTTCCTGAGTCAAATGTGTATTTCTATTTCCTCTATGTGCACATTATATGCACACTTTTTTCTTTAATATTATTCGGTTTTCTGCACATTTTAAAATAGTTACGAATTTCATAGTCAAGGTTTAAAATATGTGTGAAAGTACAATTTGATTTGAATAGAGATTTGAAAAATGTAGAATTGCAGTGAGGGAAGTTCAATCTGAACAAGCAATATTTTTCCTCCATCCTTCATTTGAGCATATGCTTTTTTGTGACACCATACTTGGGTTTATTATTTTTAAATGTGCTGCTCACTGCAGGTTTTGAATAGAAGTCTAGATAGCCAGCTGCTGGGGTATGGTTTAATGAAGTGCTTTTCAACCTTGGCAATCTTAAGATATATGGACTTTGACTCCCAGAATTCCCCAGCCAGACCTGCTGTTTTAATGCACTCCTGCATGGAATAGTGAGTTGCCCTAGATGACCTAGAAGATCTTTTAATCCATAAATTGTATATGTGCAGTGTATGTATGACAGTCTTCTTAGTGTTTCAGAACCAGTTTGTTACAGCCTGATTTTCAAGAATATGGCAAAATAATAGTAAGAAGCCTATTCAAATTAAGATAAAGTCAGATGAAATTCAACTTCTTTCTTAAGACTTTGTTAATTATTACATCCTCCATATATTTTAATCCATCCTTTCCCAGTGTTGTTTTGACCTAATATAATTTTATGGTTAAAATTTTCCTTAAACTTTATAGGATTTTTTTTGTTATCCTATTGACAATAGTTTTTTGCTTTCAGACAAATTTGAATTATGTGTCTCTTGCCATTATATATGTCCCTCTTTTCCTCCTCTTACTCTTTTGTTCTATTTTTCACTTAGTTTTTAATTTTAATTATTTGCATATAATATGAACTTAAATACTGCTTCATTCTTGGCTGTTGCTGCAAAATAATAGTTATTGATATTATGAGTCATCTCTCTTTCTCATCTCTTTTACTCTCTCCCCCCTCTTCTTTTTTCAACATTATTTGATCTCCAAAAAGGTATGTGAGGTTAATATATGGGATGAAGGCCAATTCTAGGTCTCTAAGCTGGAGAAAAAGTTGAAGAAAAAATTATTGCCAGAAGAAAGAAGTAGCAAAATCCTGTATCATTACCCACATGTATGACATATTGTGTTCTTCATATATTTTAGCCTCCAATCCCCTCACCATCTTTGTTGCTCTTCTCTGTACTGTATCTAGAGTTTCAACATCTTTTTTTACATTGTCTTGACCAAAACTGGATGCATTATTCCAAGTGTGGCCTTACCAAGGCATTGTAAAGTAGTATTAACACTTCATGTGATCTTGATTCCATCCCTCTGTTAATGCAACCTAGCACTGGCTTTTTTGGCAGCTACAGCACACTGCTGGCTCATATTTAAGTGATTGTCCACTAGGAGTCCGAGATCCCTCTCATAATTACTGAGCAAAGTAGCACCTATATTGTACCTGCACATTTGGTTTTTCTTGCCTAAATGTAGAAACTTACTTTTTTCACCATTGAATTTCATTTTGTTAGATCATGCCGAATGTTCAAGTCTGTCAAGATCCCCCCCGTATCTTAAGCCTATGTTCTGGAATGTTGGCTATTCCTGCCAGCTTGGTGTCATCTGCAAATTTGATGAGTTCCCCATCCAAATCATTGATGAAGATGTTTTTTTTTTTTAATTGAAAAGTTTTAAAATACAGTTTTCCCTTAAGAAACCCCCCTTCCCCCTCCCTGCTCCCCCCCTACCTCCCCCCAACCTCCCTCCCTCCCCCCCTCCCTCCACCCTCCCCCTCCCCCCCCGACTTCCCAGAGCTAAATACAAGGTATATATATAAAAAGCAATCATAAACAATCATATACTAACAACTATAAGTTCTAAAATCCATCACTCTCTAGCTTATATAGGATAAGACACACCTTAACAATATTAAATATATATAAAAAACTAGAATAAAAAAAAAACAAAAAAACAAAACAAAAGAAGACTTATTCAAATGCTACGTAAAACTTCTTAACCCTATACTTGTTCTGGATAAACTCAATCCATTTTCTCCATTCCATAATATAGCGTTCTTGCGAATGATCTTTCAAATAAGCCGAAATCTTCGCCATCTCTGCCAGGTCGGAAACCTTTAAAGTCCACTCTTCTATGGTCGGCAGTTCCTCTTTCTTCCAATATTGGCCTATCAAAAGTCTTGCCGCCGTAATTAAGTTCAACATCAGCTTAGTGTCCACAACTGTAGCGTCTGCAATTATTCCCAACAAAAAAAGTTGCGGACAAAACTTTATCCTCTGTTTAAAAATCTTCTGCATATTCCACCAGACTTTTATCCAAAAAGCCTTAACCTTTTTACAAGTCCACCATATGTGGAAATACGTTGCATCTTCATCACCACACCTCCAACACTTAGGCTGATAATTCGGATACATACTTGCAAGCTTTTTAGGATCTAGATGCCATCTATAAAACATTTTGTAAAAGTTCTCTCTTAAATTTTGAGCTTGTGTAAATTTTACGTTCCTCACCCAAATCTTTTCCCACATGTCCATTGTAATAACTTCCTGGATATTTTGGGCCCACTTTATCATACAGTCCTTAACAAGCTCTGTTTCCGAGTCAATCTCTATCAATGCAAGATATATCCGTTTAATATGTGCTGACCCCCGATTTCTAATCTGCTTTATCAAATTTCCATCAGTCATTGTAAATCCATTTTTCTGGTCTTCTTTCCACCTGGCCTGTAATTGAATATATTGAAACCAAGATTGAACAACCTTCTCTTCTCGCAAGAGGCTATATGATTTCAAACACCAAACATTCCTTTCCAGGCTTAAAATTTCCTTGTACGTAGTCACATCATGTTTGAAACCAGCATGTATATTTTCTATTGCGTGTTTTGGAATTGCCCACAATGGTATCTTGCTGCTTAGCTTATGTCTATACTTCTTCCAAACTCTCAGCAATGCCTGTCTTAAAATATGCATCCTAAACACAGTATCTACCTTCTTATCATACAACAAATATGCATGCCAGCCAAACAACAAATCATGGCCCTCAAGATTTAATAACCTCAATTGCGTCAAATTAATCCAATCACTTATTCCTACTAATGCAGCAGCTTCATAATATAATTTAAGATTAGGCAGTTTAAGGCCACCTCTCTCACGAGTATCCTGCATAATCTTAAGTTTAACTCGTGGCTTTTTCCCTGCCCACACAAATTTATTGATACCTCGCTGCCATTCCTCAAAATTAGAGTCTTTCTTAAGAATCGGTATCATTTGAAACAAGAATAAAAATTTGGGCAGGACATTCATTTTCACTGCTGCAATCCGTCCCAGCAAAGACAATTGCAATTTTTGCCAACTCTCCAATTCCTTTTGAATTTTCCCCCATAGTTTTTCATAATTATTTTTATATAGCTTTGTATTAGAGGGCGACAAAATCACCCCCAGATATTTAACCCTTTTAACAATCTCAAATCCAGTTAATCCTTCTAAGAGAGCCTTCTGTGAAACTGTCATATTTCTAGCCAAAATTTTAGTTTTCTGTATATTTACTTTAAATCCAGAAACCTTCCCATATTGTGTTATTATCTCCATCAGGTCCACAACAGAGTTCTCTGGCTGGGTCACTGTAACAACCAGATCATCTGCAAATGCTCTCAATCTATAGTCCTGATCCCCAACTTGTATCCCTTTAATTTTTTCCGAGTTCCGAATCTTAACCAATAGTATCTCTAATGTTAACACAAATAACAAGGGCGATAACGGACACCCTTGCCTTGTGCCCTTCTCAATATTACATGCTACTGCCAGGCTATTGTTAACTATGATTCGGGCAGTTTGTTTTTGATATAATGCCCTAATCGGCTGTAAAAAATTTTCCCCAAAATCCATTTTATCTAGAACTTTCAACAAAAATTGCCAATTCAATTGATCAAAAGCCTTTTCAGCATCTAAAAAAATTAGCGCTGCAGAGATCTGGTTGTGCCTTTCCAAAAACTCTAACACATCAACTATATGTCTCACATTATTTTTCATTTGCCTACCACTAATAAACCCCGTTTGATCCCCATGAATCACCTGTTGCAGAACCCTCATCAGTCTATTAGCCAAAACCTTAGCAAATATCTTATAATCTGTATTTAAAAGCGATATCGGTCTGTAATTTTTAACTAAAGTAGCATCCTGGTCTTCCTTCGGAATCAAAGAGATAAAAGCTGTTCTCCAAGACGGAGGCACCTTTCCCCCCCTCTGGATTGTCTGGAACAGTTCCTTTAACGGTTTTATCATCTCTAATTGTAAGTTTTTATAATAGGCCGCAGTCAAGCCATCCGTGCCTGGTGCTTTATCCACCTTCAGTTCCTTAATAGCTCTAAAAATTTCTTCTTCTGTAATCAGTTGATTAATCCCCTCTTTTTGTACTTGCGTAAGAACCGGGATGCTAGCCTTCTCCAAATACTTATCAATATCTTTTGCATTAATGTCCTCTTTAGTATATAATTTCGAGTAAAAATCCACAAAGGCATCCTTAATAAGATTCTGTTGATACACAACCCTTCCTTTATACTCAATCTTATCTATATTAGATGCCCTTTGTTTTTTCCTCAGTCTATAAGCTAACCATCTGCCTGGTTTATTAGCATTGCAGAAAGTATTATGCCTAGCAAACCGCAGATTGGTTGCCACTTGGTCAGCCATTAATTTATCAAATTGTCCTCTTAACAGTCTAATAGCCTCCTTGATCTTCACATCCTCTGGGTTCAAAATCAAAGCCTTTTCTTTTTCCTTTATTTCATTCTCCAGTTCTTTCCTTCTAGTTTCCACTGCACGTCTATGTCTATTATTCACATATATCAACACTCCTCTCATGTAGGCCTTGCTAGCATCCCAAACCATATCCATAGAGGTACCCTTATTCATATTAATCTCAAAAAAATCCTTCATCCGCTGTTTGCATTCTTCCACATTTCTCTGATTTCTAAACAAATTCTCATTTACGCGCCATGAGCGCCTATCTCCTTTTTCCTTATCAATCTCCAACCACACTGGACTGTGATCGGAGATAGTTCTTGCGCAGATCTTCACCTTTTTAGTTCTCAAAATAAAATCATTAGTCAACAAAATAAAGTCAATCCTCGAAAAAGATTGGTGTCTATCAGAATAAAAAGTATAATCCTTCTCCTGCAGATGTCTCTCACGCCAAATATCTCGCAATTCCAGGTCATCCTTCATTTCAAAAAAAGATTTAGGCAGTCTAGCGTGACTTGGAATGCGCTTAAAGGCTCCAGCCTTATCCAACTGTACATCCATAACTCCATTCCAGTCCCCCATAAAAATAAAGGATTTATAATCCAACTGGGTAAGCTTTGTATGAAGTAAACTAAAAAAGTCAGCTTGTTGTTGATTCGGTGCATATAATCCAACTAAAAGCGTCTTTTTACCTGCTAACAACAGCTCAATCATAACATATCTTCCATGCTTATCTGCTTCGATTAGATCCGCTGTTAAGGCACTTTTAACATAAACAACCACTCCATTTTTCTTATTCTCTGCAGAAGCAACAAATTGCGTACCCAGCCTCGAGTTCAATAAGTACTTTTGATCCAAAACTCTAATATGCGTTTCTTGCAGGCATATAACATCTATCTTAAATTGTTTTAAATATTGAAAAACTTTCTTCCTCTTCTGCGGTGAATTTAGTCCATTAACATTCCAGGTTAAAAATTTAGTTGCCATGTATATCCTCGAAAAGCTCTTGGACCACAGCTTTGATAGGACTAGCTTCCTTAGGCCGTGCTCCTCCCACAGCTTGGCTATGAATGCGTTGTGAAGAATCTGAAGGCTTTTGCTGATCTTGTTCTTTTATTTTCTTTGCTCGTTTTAAAGCAGCACGTGTCACTCTTTGCTCTCTAGGATCATCCAAAGAAATTGTAGCTTGATCTCCTCCAGCACCAATTTCCTCTGTTTCCTCCTCTTGTTGTTCTTCTTCTCCAGATCCCTTTCCAGCTTCCAGAAGCGTTAATGGGGTTGCTTTTAAGACATTATTGTAGAAATCACGCGCTTGTTTCACAGTAATCAGCCTGTACCTTTTACCTTCATACATCACCATCAGCCCATCTGGAATCTCCCATCTGAACCTTATATCTCTTTGCTTAAGCTCTTGCACAAGAAATGTATAGTCCTTTCTTCCCCTTAAAATCCTTGGAGGAATTTCCTTTAAAACCAAGACTTCTTGTTCAGCAATCACGACCTTAGCATCATAGGCAGCTTGTATAACTTGATCTCTAATTTCTCTTTTTGCAAAATAAACCACCACATCTCTAGGCAATTTTCTCTGTCTAGCAATCCATGAATTCACCCGAAACACTTTGTCCATAGCTGCTCTTATTTCAGATGCTGGCTGGTTCAATACCCCTTCGAAAGCCTCAGAGATCAGCTGCTTTAAATCTTCTTTAACATTCTCTTTTAAACCTCTGATTCTGACAGCAAACTGCATCTGGTAATATTGGATAAGGCTTAACTCCCTTTCCAATTTACCTCTTACATTTTCATTCTCGCGTGCTTTTACTTCTAATATAGCATTCCTTTGAGCCAAATCATCCACTTTTTCATCTAAATCTTCCACACATTCCGCCACTTTATGCACTGAAGTCAAAATGTCTACCCTCATCACGCTATACTTCTGTTCCATCCTCTCTTCCATTCTTTCCTTGAATTTCTCCAATTTCTCCTCCATCTGTGCAAATTTATCAGCAATTGATTGATTAATTGATTCCAAAAGTACCTGGGCATGTTTATCCAGAGCATCTCGCAAATCCTTCGATGTCAGCACTTCAGGAGGGTGCAACGCCTGTAGTGATGATTGTTGCACCGGCGAGGATCCTCCACTCCGGAGAGTTTTAGAGGGAGGTTTAGCCGCCATCTTTTAATCCTCAATTATGACGCACTTTTAATTAAAGTTTAAAAAGTCCAACAAGTTCGAGAGTATAGTAAAATAATCCTCTTCACCTTTTTCCCTCTTGCACCGCTCTGCCTGCTCCTTTAAATCATAGTCCTTTCTTCAGGCAGGGATGGTTCGCAGACGCCTGGCTCTGCTCCAAAAAATTCGGAGCAGAGACGACGGCCAGCTGGGAGCAACCCAGGCTTCGGGGGAGTTCGATCCTTCAGCCGCCCAAGCTCCAAGCTCAGGCGGCCTCGGAGAACTCTACCCCTACCTGGGGCCTCACCCCCTCCTCTTCTCCCGAGGAGGGGGCTTCAATTTCGCCCGAACAGCTGATCGGCGCTGTTTCGGGCGAAAAAACAAACAGCTGAGCCGCGGGCAGCCAGGGGAGGCTGTCTTCGGCGCCGCGCCGCCACCGGAAGTTCCATCATTGATGAAGATGTTGAAGAGCACTATGCTCAGTGATCTTTTTTCAGTGATATTGTAATTTTGAACAGTCACTAAATGAATGAACTGTTTTAAGTCAAGGACTACTTGTAATCACCAAGAATGAGCTTTTTACTTTTATAAACTTCAATGCTAGCTTGATGATGGGAAGGGAAGGCAATGAAATCAGGGGACTTAATTCCCCATCCCTCACTTATGTATTTTACTAAAACTTTTAATAGCAAACTAAATTTTGGAATGGGGAGGATGATAACTCCTAACTTCTTCTCCCCAAACATTCAGAATTTTACTTTGATATGATATAAAAATCAGTACTGTTTACAAACTAACACTTTTTCTGGGTTATTATTTTAAGGGACAGGTGTCAAACTCGCCGTATTACGTGACATGTCATGATGTATTGTGACTTTTTTCACATTGCCAGAGCTAGGGTGGGTGTGGCCTCTGCATGATGCAACCAGGCCACAGGCTGGCAGTTTGACACCCCTGTTTTAAGGAATACATATCCACTAAGTGTGATAATTAAAAATCTTTTTCACTAGATTTATTAGGGCTTTATTGTAAATGAATATACATAGAAGCAACTTAGTACAGGTATAAAGTACAAACATTTAAAGCCATTAAAATAAATAGTAATACCTAACCAATGAATTAGAAAAATAGCCTGGCTAACTGAAATTCCATATTCACGCCAGCTTATGTTAAAATAATAGAAAAAATAATATTGCCTTTAAAATAATCCATTATCAGTTTTAAAAGTTGAATTAGATTACTTATAACATATTCTTTCAGTTTAAAAGTTGTTCCATATTTATCAAGTGTAATTTAATTAAGATTAAGCATTTTGTTTATTAAACATTTTACAGATAACATGCTAAGGATCTCAGGGCAAGTTATATTACATAATACAAGAGTTCAATAGCTTAAGACCCCAATCCTAGAGTGACTGTTTTTCTTAAACCATCTAAGACTTTAACAAACATTCCTAAATAGTTTGATCAGAATTATATAAGCAGATTTGTTGTTCTTTTAGGACCAGCATTAAAAAATATTCTGCAGTTCAGAGTTCATGTCATGTTCTAGGCCACCTGCAACTTCCCTTATGCCTTCAAGTGGAGATGAAGCAATGGTTTATCCAAACATTTTCCAGAGTGTAATTCACCACAGCCAAGCCATTCCTGTCTAGCTGTCCAAATATACTCCCACTTGTACCTTAAGTGACAGAAATAATGCAGAACACTAAGCCTGTACATCTGCTTTTTTGAATTGAGTGCTATACAATCTGGAGTTGCAGACATATTCAATTTCCTTATTTGTGAATTACTGAATAATTCTCAGTTAATTAGTTTTAAAGCAGGGAAAAATCTATCCTGTAAACTAAATGTTGCATAGGTTGAGCTAAATGTTTATAACAATATTCTATAGAATGTTGGCTTGTGATAGCCTGCTGGTAAAATACCAGTTTAATGATGATGATGATGATGATGATGATGATGATGATGATGATGATGATGATGATGATGACAACAACAACTTTATTGTCACTTTGAATGTACACCAATCAGCATACATCAAAATAAAATTTCATTGCATACAGCTCTCAAAGGGCCACCACCTCCGATATATACCTCTTGTTCACCGCCAGCTCAAGTTTCAAAACGTCCATTTTAGTGTCTAGGGAGTGAATGATGGCAAACAGAACAGATGGAAACAAAGTTCCATATGGATTAGCCCTGAAATTAGCTTGTATTCTGTACAACAACCTTGCCTCCTTTCCTTTTTCTGATCCTGTCTGATCCTGTCTCTTCCACCTTTTCCTCTTCCACCTTTTCACCCCCAGAGCAAGCTGCTACCACCTCCATCTCCTCCAAAAGTCTCTCTTCCTTCCTCCTGGCCTGCCAACAGCCTCATCCAATTTCTTCACTCCATAAGTCCTGGGACCTCTCCTTCTCTGCCTCCTTCAAAAACAGTCCTGATTTGCAATGGAATCCGTCGCTGTGCCAGCAGTCAGATCTTGCTGCCAGCAGAACAATTTCAAACAACACAAATGACTTTTAATGGTCACACCAACAGTTCTGAAACTGCTAAAAACTCGCCATACCAAAAGCAAAGATTGTCGGTCGTATGTTAGCTTAGTCCCACTAAGTTGCTCAAACACATTAAAACCTTCCCGATCATGTGGCCTATATCCCTTATATCCCTCCAAAAACTTTTCACCTTCGAGAGCCAATGCAGCCACAGCTGATCCAGGAGCTGCCATCTTAGAAACAACTTAGTAGGATTTATTTTGAATTTCTAGTTATTCTTTAGAGAATCAACTTTCAAAAATATCTCTTACTGATAAATTGCTTGCAATTTGCCAGATTATATCTCTAAAAGTAAAATAAAAAACCCTGCACAGTTTAATTGGCCACTTATTTCTTTGATATTTATTTCTACAGAGATTTCCTATGGTAGAGTCAAAGACTATGAAGGTTAGACCAAGATAAATAGAAACAGATCAGTTTTATCTAGAAAGAATCAATTTACCAAAAATCTTCACAGGAGCACACTTATAGAAGTTTCAAAAACAAAGTACAAAAAGTTGAGCCTGGAATGATATGGGAAAATTTCACTGTTTATGCTCCAGTCACCAATCCAAAAAACATATGCTGCATGCAAGGTGCTTTAGTAGAAGTCAGTCAGAGAAACGTTTGCAGCTGCTCATAAATTTCTAGAATAATTTGAATTTTAATCCTAGTAGGAGTTTTTGAAAAATCTCTGGGGTACCTATTCCCTTTACAGAATAACTGGGAAACTTGTACACTCCATGTGGTCTTTAATCAATGCTGATCACTGATATCATGATCTCTATGTTCCTTGTAATTTGACTAGTCAGCTGCACAGAGAGGTAGGTAAAATGAGGACCCAGATTGTTGGGGGCAATTAAGCTGACTTTGTAATAATGCCGCTTGGGGTGTGTGTGTGAAAGCCCTAATAAGCAGGCATATACATAGAATGAAGGCTACTGCTAAGCTTGTAAGCCGCCCTGAGTCTTCGGAGAAGGGCGGGATATAAATGGAATTAAAATAAAATTAAAAAAAAAGAGAGGTCTATCATATGAGAAGAGCATTATTAGAATCAATCCAAATTCATTCAATGTCGATTTTGTGTATTATTCCATTCTATCAATGTCTATAAAATTGCTATTTTTAAAAAAGCATCCATTAAACATAAAACTGTTATATATAGTGACTTCTGAATCTGGCTGTCCACGGCAACATATCTTTTAATATGACTTATGCAGCCTGGCTTATTTATATACCATATAGGTTTATATTGCCCCTCCCTTCCAAGCAATATTTTTCATGACCATTTTGTTCCTTAGGCAACTTTCCATAAAAGGTTCTTTATTTTACATTATCTAATATGTAACATTCTTTTAACTACCCCTTTACAGTTGATTCTCTAAACTAGTAGTGAATAACTTACAGTCCTAGAATGGAAGGTGTTCCTCAGTGTAATTCCAAACACCCTTTGCAAACAATCCCTTTACAGTAAAGGAAAGATGTATTTCATCTTAGCAGCCTGATAGGTGACTCTAATCAGAGAAGAAGGGAAAGAAATGTTCTGTAGCTGGTTCTTTGCAGGCAATAAGCGAGACAGAAGGTTCTAAACAGAAACATGCTTTATTGGAGTCAAGCAGAACAGAACTGAAACAGTGGCTGCTGCGCAGCTACTTATATGGTTGGCTGCTAGGCGGCGGCCAATAGATTTAAAGGAACCTGTTCCTGCCCCAAATCTACCAATGATATTTCTGGAGACAACAAGTCTGGCTTGGTCTATAGCCATTACACAGACACACCATTGAGTAACCGTTAAGCAGCATTTAAACAGACACGTGAATCAGTACAAGCAAAAATCCCAATACATTACAAGAAATATCATTGGAGGCTCTGGGTCTTGCTCTTCCCACCATTGACATATAATTACTCCAATAAGCATACAGCCTTTGCCAGAAGAAAAATTATATACTCTTGGTCTAATAAAATAGCAGGACTAGGGAAGGTCAAGAACACCTACATAGGCTCTAAAGAGGGGTTTGGAACAACATCAGCAAACATTGCTTTAATTCAGCTTTTAATAGATGGAAGTAAAACTGAAGTCCCTGCCACATGGGATTTTTGCAATGCTTTTTTGATCCATAAAGAGCTGATAGAACCCACAATGGCATCAAAAACATTTTGTGCATTATTATGGCACCACAGAAATGATATAAATTATACAGATGGTGCAAGTATGCAATTTGTATTACTTACATGATGATATTAGCTCAAATCCCGCCTTTCCTGCCAATACCCGTGTTATGATTCATGCTGTCAACTATTTGGTAACTGAGCCAATTTATCTGGTTCTGGAATCAAAACCAAACTTACGATTAGCAATGTTGACCCCAGCAGTGATCTATTTTCTCACTTGTAGGAATTCTTTCCTTGTCCCTTTTCCTGGATCCTGGACTCATTCAGTAATTACATTTTCTCATCCCAGAGCATCAAGATCCTGTTTCTATTGCCTCTTTGTAGCCATTCTAATCAATAGTTCTCTTTCTCTATCTCCCCTCTGTCAGTCTAACCACTACAGAAACATACAACCATAATTAGAGAAATCAAGAAAAACTGTGTTACAAAAGATACAATCATGTCAACATCACAGTCTGCAAAAGGCTTTTAAATAGTGGGAACACTCCTCATCTCATAGAGTGAACCATCTCTTGAATTGCTCCAAACATTGTCATTCATTTATTATTTATTCAATTTATATGCTGCTAATCTCACCTGGCTACAATCATTAGAAACTGATGAAAAACATTAAAACATTGCAACAATAAAAATAACAATAAATTAGTTTAAAATTGACAAAGATGGAAAGGAAGGGAGCAAGATGCACATGGGGAGGAGATGGGGTCAGATTTAGACTATTAACCATCTCCAGAATGATGGGGCCCCATTGGTGTCCCACACCAGTTGGCAGAACCAGGTCTTCAGGCCTTTTCAAAAGGCCAAAGGTTGGTTGCAGATCTCATTTTGAGGAGCATAATGTTCAAAGGGCAGGAGCCATGGCAGAAAGAACAAAGGATCTTTTTTTGGACATGCATCTTCTGCTAGCATGGGTGTGTGGGGGGTATTCCTATCCAGTGGCGTAGCGTGGGTTGTCAGCACCTGGGGCAAGGCAAGTAATTTGCGCCCCCTAACAGGTGGATTTTAGCACTGGGCGGCCGCTGCACTGTCCCTCCCCCAGATAGTCCCTCGCTCTCTCTCCGCACCACACCGCACGCCTGGCACCCCCCCTCCACAGTGGGCGGCGACCCGGCGGCTCGGATCGGATTTGCACAGCCAGCACTGCAGTGAAAGAGAGTGAGTGAGCCAGGCAGGGGCAGAGAGCTGCGAGTGCAAGCGCCCCCCCCAGATGTTGCGCCCGGTGCGGCCAGCCCCCCTGCACCCCCCACGCTACGCCACTGTTCCTATCAGGTGAGATGGTTCCTTAGGTAACCTTGACCAATGGCATGAAGGGCTTTAAAGATGATCACTAACAGCTTAAATTGGACCTGGAAGCAAACTGGTAACCAGTGTGGCTTGTGGAACATCAGTGTAACATGAGCCTTCTTAGGGGCCCCAAGAACTGTCCTCACAATTGCATTCTGTGCTCATTGTAGCTTCTGAATACTCTTCAGGACTGTCACTGCGTGTTTTTTTCAGTTTTTCCAGCTTCGCTCTGACATGGACTAGCCCCATCTATAGCACATTTCAGTAGTCCAAGTGAGACATGACCAGGGTTTGAGTGACTGAACACAGGGACTCTTAATCCAGGAAAGGGCACAACTGGCACACAGCTTAAAGTTGCACAGAGGCTGTCCTAGCTATGACTACCACCTGCTTTTTGATCAGGAGTCATAAGTCCAGGAGAATTATTAAAGTCTTCTGAGGCTTTGACATTCTAGGAGGGCCATGGATTTAACAGTTAGCTGTGGTCAAAGTCCTGAGGACCCTACTTTGAGGTTTTTCAGGGTGAAACTCCCCCAGTTAGAACTAGAGTGTGCCTCATGTGTTTCAATAGGGCATGAACAGCTAGACCAGTTCACCTTGTACATTGTCACAGGCAGCATTCTGTGATTCAGTAAAAACAGAATTATGTTTTGCTATTTGTATTGCCATAAGGTAAACTTTAATGTAGATTTTATATTGTCTTTTCCCAGAAGTACTACATTTTCCATGAGTTCATCTTCATATCCCATTACTCCTGCTCTGGAATCATGGCTATTGTCACATCCAAAAACCAGGTGGGCATATCTCTGATAGGAAAAAAAAAAACCCTTCTTCATGCCCATCCACATGTCAGTTAGACATGTCAGTTTTGCCTTCCCCACCAAAAGTTCTAGATGAGGGAGGTCTTATCTTACAAGCCACCACCGGGGCATTTAATGATAGTGGACATGATGGTGTACTCTCCAACCAATTAGCACAGCAGCATCTTTATTTGATCTTATAATACTCTCATATTGGATTCCCATAGATTGCTGATGCTCAAGAACTTCATTCTCCGTATCTTAGGTATGGAGTCAGGAACAGCTCAGGAATTTGTAGCCTCTATTGCTGTTGTTTTTATGTGTTGAGTCATTTTATTCTTTGGATGTGAGCCACTCAAAGTCTCTGAATCTAATCAGGATACCATTTATGATAAACAAATAAATAGGATTAGATTAACTAACCATTACATGACAATGTAATGTCTTTCTTCTGTTCTGTACCAGCCTGCTACCGGCCTTGCAGAAAAGGCAACCCCTTTACAGACAGCAAAAGGCTGGAATACGTCTGCCAAATTTATTACAAAAACAAACAAAACATGAAACAAGATACCGGAGCTTTGAAACACTATCGGAGTGGTTGCTTTCAGCAAACCAGCCCTCCCCCAAACATTCCCTTTATAAAGAGTTCAGGGCGTGGCCTCTCTTTGCCTCCTTCCGAGAAGTCCCACAGCCTTCCTCTGCTTGCTCCTACTTGACTGCCTCCTGCGTCGGGCGTCCTTGAACAGGGCCAGCTGTGGGTCATCTTCATCCACACTATCAGGCTCACACAGCTGGGTCTCCACCAGGTAGGAGGGGCCTGGCTGGGGGCTCTGCGGAGCCTCAAAGCCATCATCAGCAAGTTCTTCAACACCCCCCTCCTCCCCCTCATCTGAGTCATCCGACCCAACTGCCGAACCCACAGGCTGACCCTGAATCACAACATTTTCCACCTCCTGTGCTGTGGATGAAGTCCACAGTTTTTGCAAATTCAGTCCCATTAAAATCCAAAGTGGATTTTATTTGTTGTTCCAAATTAGGAAAGCTAAGTTTCTAAGACTGGTCAAAAGTCTATAGACTCCAAGCTCCAGTTAAATTTAGGAGGAAATACAGCGTGCTTTCATAGACAAAAATATACTCTATTGGTCACTATAAATTAATCATCTTGTCATTCAATATATACTATTTATCTTTATAATAAATTAAGAATGTAACAGTGACTGTAATCTTTCTAAGTAGTGATATAACTGGATCAAATATCTCAGTATTTATACTTTAGGCTCCTAATTTCCAGTGTGCTTTTCTTATTATAATATTGTATTTTCTGATAAATCCAGAAGGCACTTGAGATTTCATTACTGTTAGGGTGGTTATCATAACCCAAAGAAACTTTTTTGATTTCTTTGTGCTTTGTACTTTTATCCAAAGGCCCAAATTGTTATTCATTTAATCTAACAACCTGCAGCAAAACAATTATTTTAGCTAAATTAATACACACAGGCCATGTCATGCCATGTTCTCCTTCCCTTCTCCCATCAATCCCTGTATTAATCAAAGCTCAAAACTCATAATTAGTAACAACATTAATATTTTTATATATCTTGATTCATTCTAGAAATCTGAGAGACTTTTAAAATCATTCCTCACCATACTTAAGGGGTTGAGAATAATTATTCAGAAGACTACAGGGTTTAAAGTATTTTCCAGGTGTAGCAGGGAGCTTGTTCCCACTGTTATAATTCCTACATTTTGCAATCCACCTCCATTTGGGATTTATTTTAAATGCCAATTATTCCATTCCTAGTTTGCAAATATTCAATTATCTTTTTTTTTCTTGTTTTTTTATGAATGTTGACAAAAATGCCTGAGGAATATGTGATTATCTAAAAGGAATTATACCAAACCCAAAAGTATTTTTGAAGTAAACAAGGGAAACTATATACAACAATGAAACACAATAATATTTTTTGCTTTATTGCTTCAGTGCCAGACAACAAATTGTAACATAAGTTTTTGTTAGTGTTCAGTTTCGTTGATATGGTAAGTACATGCCAAGATGGGGCTTGGCAAAGAGTTGTTGGGGCTGGGAAGGGGAGAAGGCAAAAATGTTTTATCATTTGTTTTCATCTTTTGTACTTTAAAACGCTGCTGTAAGATATTCCTGTATTCAATTTTTTTATGAATTGCAGAGAAAAGTTTAATAAAATAAAATCAATAGAAGATAGGCACAATAATTTTATCCTCTCCTCACATGAAATCTCCTTTCACAAACATGATTGCACATATGTTTCTAATTTGAATTCAAATTTCTCAATGTGTAATATTTCATTAATAAGAAATTACAGAAACATAAGATGGGAAAACTTCCCACTGTTAAAGCTGCTTTTCTTCACAAACTCTCCATTTCAAACTTGTCATCACAATCTGTTCAAATAGAATAACTCCATGCCAAATTTCATATATATATTAGTAAAGAATATATATATATTCTTTATTAGCAATTTGAATAATTTGCACAAATAATGAGCTGTCATAAGTTGACTAGTTCCTGTGGATAAGCCCTGAGCCGGGCCAAAACAGGAATGAAAGAGTTAATTAGCAAGGTCCATTCAAAAAACCTTGACAAATACTTAAACATACATTTGCCTTGCCTTCCAGCTAATATAAGAGAGAAGGAACCCGTGGCTCAGGAGGTTAAAACACTGCCTGATATATAATCAGCCCGGGTTCGAATCTCAGATAAAGGGTATGACTAACTGATGAGAACATAAATAGTTCGAAATGATCATCTTAGCCTCCCAAATTCTTTATTAGCAATTTGAATAATTTGCACAAATAATGAGCTGTCATAAGTTGACTAGTTCCTGTGGATAAGCCCTGAGCCGGGCCAAAACAGGAATGAAAGAGTTAATTAGCAAGGTCCATTCAAAAAACCTTGACAAATACTTAAACATACATTTGCCTTGCCTTCCAGCTAATATAAGAGAGAAGGAACCCGTGGCTCAGGAGGTTAAAACACTGCCTGATATATAATCAGCCCGGGTTCGAATCTCAGATAAAGGGTATGACTAACTGATGAGAACATAAATAGTTCGAAATGATCATCTTAGCCTCCCAAATTCTTTATTAGCAATTTGAATAATTTGCACAAATAATGAGCTGTCATAAGTTGACTAGTTCCTGTGGATAAGCCCTGAGCCGGGCCAAAACAGGAATGAAAGAGTTAATTAGCAAGGTCCATTCAAAAAACCTTGACAAATACTTAAACATACATTTGCCTTGCCTTCCAGCTAATATAAGAGAGAAGGAACCCGTGGCTCAGGAGGTTAAAACACTGCCTGATATATAATCAGCCCGGGTTCGAATCTCAGATAAAGGGTATGACTAACTGATGAGAACATAAATAGTTCGAAATGATCATCTTAGCCTCCCAAATTCTTTATTAGCAATTTGAATAATTTGCACAAATAATGAGCTGTCATAAGTTGACTAGTTCCTGTGGATAAGCCCTGAGCCGGGCCAAAACAGGAATGAAAGAGTTAATTAGCAAGGTCCATTCAAAAAACCTTGACAAATACTTAAACATACATTTGCCTTGCCTTCCAGCTAATATAAGAGAGAAGGAACCCGTGGCTCAGGAGGTTAAAACACTGCCTGATATATAATCAGCCCGGGTTCGAATCTCAGATAAAGGGTATGACTAACTGATGAGAACATAAATAGTTCGAAATGATCATCTTAGCCTCCCAAATTCTTTATTAGCAATTTGAATAATTTGCACAAATAATGAGCTGTCATAAGTTGACTAGTTCCTGTGGATAAGCCCTGAGCCGGGCCAAAACAGGAATGAAAGAGTTAATTAGCAAGGTCCATTCAAAAAACCTTGACAAATACTTAAACATATATATATATATATATATATATATATATATATATATATATATATATATATATATATATATATATATATATATATATATATATATATATATATATATATATATATATATACTTATTTAAAAATAATAATACCATAAAAAGAAATAAATGAAAAGGGACCCCCCCAATCGCTCCATCCAATTGCCCAAACTCTACCTTGAATTAAGGGATTACAGAATCGAAAAGGGGAATTTTTATATTGTTGAAACAATAAGCAGGTTTTTATATATAATTATCTAATGCAAACATTATTTATATACACAAACAACATTTATATGAGTATTAGGTGTTTTTTTTAACCTCCCATCTTTCCAATGATACAGAATCAGTCTTTTGGCCACCTAGAATCCACTTACATTGTCCAGTTGTCAAATTCATGTAATAGGTATGGAGTTCAAAAAAATATTATCCTCTGAATTTTTTACAAAATGCATTTTTGTAGTTTTTGCTGGTGTTGTTCTTGAATTTTACCTTGTAAAGCCAAGTTATACATCAGCAATTACAAATTTTATCCTTACAAATCTCTTTCAGATTTTTCTCTTTTTCACATTACTCCTTTATTTTTGGCAAGAAAATATGGTTACCATAAGATTTCAGTGTGGGAGAAGGGTATCCATTTTTTTCCCTACACGTTCTCCAGAGAAAGACAAAATCTTACATTGCAAGATTGGGGAATTTCTCTTGAAAATATCCTTACAAATAATTTTAATTCTGTAGGACAAGACTTATTCATTTGATCTGGCTTTGGGCAGGAATCATTCGCTGAAGGTTGCCTTCAATTAGTTTCTCTTTCTGACATTGCATAATTTAGATGAACGCACATGCCCAGACACTGACATTTTACCTGGTTTTGACTCCTTCTTATTTACTTATTTCAAAAATTTGTCCCATGACCTAATGGGTATCAAGAAATATAAATCAAACATATGATGCAGCCATGACGCTTTCACCCAGAATTCATCAGCAATTAGTTTCTTTAATATCTTTAGACACCACCCCCTGTCAAAATAAGCATTTATTCCTTCTAGGCAATTAGTTCAGATTCTGTTTAATTGCAGATGACTTTTATAGCAGAATTATTTCATCTTTTCAGATTTTATTAGCATTTTTATAACAACTTATTCTAAAATATAGTTTCTTAAGATGGTGGAATCTAATCTATAAGGAAATGGGTCTAGATGACCTATCATACCTATCATATCAAGTAGGACTTAATTCAGATTAAGAGATTGTTTGATCCCTCATTCCTTGAAACTTGAGTGTGATGCGGTAGGGATCTCTTATACTCACATAAGCATGCAGAAGAACAACAGAGAGTGCAATCAAAGTTGTGATTTGATACTATTCATTCATCATTCATTCAGAGCATTTTAAAGTGTACTTTATTTCAAACTGCTGTAGTATTTTACATCACATAATAAAATCAATGCCGGTGCTGAAATAATCATTAAAGGGCAAAAATATTTTAGAAGTTAAGAATCTGGATAAAATAGATAATCAGAGCTAATCAAAGATTCAAAAACATGGGTGTAGGTACTAGGTGAATTTTTTTGCTAAAGCAAAAAAAGAAAACATTGGGAATTTTCTTTTCATTTTTTCTTTTTTTTAAAAAAGCGATCTTTCCTATATTTTGAATTGAAACAATTTGCGAGCTTTGGTGAATTCTTACCAAGATATGATCCAAAGAAAATGCACAATGATGTTTATTGATCAAATTCAATATATATATATATACTTAGTGCTTTATTTGTAAAAGAAAAAGGTGCCGGAACTCACACATGTCATACAACCCGCCTTGCCTACCCTACAAGGTTCCATCCAAAAAAGTGCTGGAACTCCGTTCTGAGCTTTCTATGGCAAAAAAACCCCTGGATATACTTATTACATATGTCTGCTAATATGTGAAAACATGTTCTATCTGCCTACCACATATGGTTGCATACTTAAGGTTTTAAATCATTTCCTGTCTCTGATTTTTTTAAAAAAAATGAACAAACACAATTCTCACCCAGCTCATCTTATGCTTTTATCAGGTTTTAACAACTCTGAGAAACTGCAGGCTACACAGTGCTAGTACACCTGGAAATTATGTGGGGTGTAAAATATCAACATATTTATTTATAAGTAATTGATATTCCTGTTAATATGTAACAGCTCTTTCACTATTTTTTTGCTAATGTCACGTTTATAGCATTTATTATTTGAAGTTTGCCTACTTTAATTTATTATAGCATTAATAAAAATGGAGAAAAAAATCCACATAAATGCTATTTCTTACCAAAATTTAATTACATTTTTTAATATGTGAACATAGAAAGAGGCAATCTATTATTAGAAATCCATAGTGAAAAAAACCTGTCTTCTTTTTGATGAATTATCCTTACATTAAAAAAAAACACCATAACTGTGATTTTGTCATTTCTTTCTCTCCCTATAGCATATTTCTCTGTTTGCATATGTGTTTGTATAGACCAGGGGTAGGCAACCTTCGCTCTTTTATGAGTCATAGAATACCCAAGGTTGCCTATCCCTGGTATAGACATTATGAGGAGCTTCCTTGTCTCCTCATCTGCAAGCTCCATGTCCTTCTTTGGCCATCTCTCACTACACCAGTAGATTACCCGATGACTAGAAGGGTTTTCATGTTGATGGAATGATTTTTGTTCTTCTCCTTGAACTGAGTTTCAGGATCTGTCTTATCTTTTGGTAGTACTTAAATATTGCTTTCTTCCCTGCCCCCTCATAGTTACCATACGATTGTGGGATACCAAGGTACTTGTAAGTTGCTCTATATGTTTGCTTGCGGCCTGCTGCTAGTTCTGTCCCAACACCTTCCCTCTCATTACTGCCATATGGCGATATTTCTCCAGTCTGAATAACTTCCCAATATCCTCACTATAAGTCTATGCCAAGTGGATCACAAGTTGATATCTCATTCATTGTTAGCATTCCACTCGATATCTTCAATGTAGAGAAGGTGGCTTGAAATTATTCTTGTATCTGGTCTTTGTGCTCATCTGACTATGCAGAACAGCCACAGGGACAGTGCATAACCTTGGTATATACTGCACTTGATGGCCATTTGTGCACACTGATTTGACTTCCAGTGTTGTCTTTCACAGTCCTATTGATCTTCAGAAAATATAGGCTGAGCTCAGATTGGTCTGTGTAGACCTTGAGTCTTGGATAATGCTCTATCTATGATCAAGTGCTGTTTTGAGTCACAGGTCTTGTTCCTAAGGCTAAAATACATTTTATATGCACATATGTATGTTCTGATATATATAGCGTATATGTGTTTTCATTTTATGATCATTCATCCATCAATTTTAAAAATATGTAAGACTTTATATCTAATAATACTTTGCCTATATATAATTTATATTTTTATATAACCCGAATGACCAAAGATCCATATATATATATATATATATATATATATATATATATATATATATATATATATATATATATATATATATATATATATATATATATATATATAGATCTAGAGTCTCGGGTTTCTTCCCGCGTTCCTTTCATCTTCAGAAAGTTGTGGCGACGTTTCGACGAAATCCCATTCGTCATCATCAGGCCGGAGTGTTTCTCCTGCTGCTACCAGGAGCAATGCGTGGTCTGGCTGTTCCTTTCCTTCCAACTGCCGGTGGGGCTGTGTTCTGACTGGGAGGAGGCGTGGCTGCTTTCTGATTGGGTGGGGGTGTCCTCTGGCTGGGTGGAGGCGTGGTTGTCTTCTGATTGAGTGGAGGCGTGGCTGTCTTCTGATTGGGTGGATGCGTGGCTGTCCCCTGATTGGTTGGAGGCGTGGCCGTCTTCCGACTGGGTGGGGTGTGTTCCGAATGGGTGGGGTTCTTTGTTGTGTTGTAATATCCTGAGTGTTGTGATTTGGTGTCCTGAGGAGTGGGCTGTGTAGTGGCCTTCAGAGCTTTGGTTTGGCTCCGAGTTCGAGGACCTGCTATGTATCTCTGGTATGGGTCAGTCAGGTTCGTGTGTGCGTTCTTCTGCTTGGGTGATGGCCCTTTTGCTTGACTTGTTCTGTCTTCTGTGTGGGAGAGTTTTTGTTCTGGGTGTGGATGAGTCTTGCTGGGGCTGGTGGCATTTGGGGTTGTTTGTTGGTTTTTTAAATCCTTATTTGCTGTAATTCGTTTCTCTATCAATGCTGGTTTCCAAATGGCATGTAGGCGGGAGGTGTCGTCTCGCTTGTTCATACTGTCTGGGTGTTTTTCTATTTCAATGGCTTCTCTGATTATTCTGCTATTGAGATGTTCTATTTTGGCGATTGTTTTTGTACCTTCAAAATTGATGTTGTGTCCCGTAGTGTTTATGTGTTGTACTAGTGAAGATGTGTGATCTTTCTTCTGTACTAAGTTCTTATGTTCTTCTACACGTACCTCTATTCTTCTGTTAGTCTGTCCGATGTATGTTGCTGGACAGGAAGCGCATGGGATTTGGTATATGCCCTGGTTTTCCAGTTCTATTTTGTCTTTGGGATTTCTCAGGATGGTTGATATCTTTCTGTCAGTGTTAAATGCGGTTTTGATGTTATGTTTGCGTAGTACTTTACTGATTCTGTCGGTTGTTCCTTTTATGTAGGGCAAGATGGCTCGTCCGTTGTTCTGTTCTTCTTCTTGGATGTTTTTCTGTTTCAGAGTCCCCTGCTGAATCATGTTGGTGATTTTGTTTTTTTGGAACTTGTTTGCTGTCAATATGTCTGTCAGGGTGTGTAGTTCTGTTTGTATATGTGTTTCATCTGCAAGGCGTCTTGTTACACCCGCGAGAATCTACGAAAACATATATATATATATATATATATATATATATATATATATATATATATATATATATATATATATATATATATATATATATATATCTTTGGTTATTCGGGTTTTTCCCCGCGTAGAACTAAAGGTGTAGGGGCGACGTTTCGACGGAATCCCATCCGTCATCATCAGGCTGGTGGCTTCTGCTTCCTTCTTCTGGGAGAAGCATGTGGCTGTTTGTTCCTCTTTTTTAAACTGCCAGAGGGGGTGTGTTCTGTGGGTGGAGGTGTGCTCTGATTGGGTGGGGGAGTAAGTGTGTTCTGATTGGGTGGGAGTGTGTTTTGAATGGTGGGTGTGTTCTGATTGGGTGGGGGTGTGTTTTGAGTGGATGGGCTGGTCTCAGCTGCCAGCCTTAGACCTGAGCTGGTGAGTTGTGCTGCTTTTGTTCGGCTTCGTGTTTGTGGTGGTGCCATGTTTTTATAGTTTTTATAGGTTTTTTATACAAACCTGTCTAAAGGATTTAATTTTGCAGTCGCTCCCAAACACATTCCCACGGACAGGTTTGTGTGTGTTAGACAGGTTTCCGTGTCCCACGGAAACCATTATATGCGGAGTCGAATCCAGCCTGACCAAAATTAACCCTGATGACGCCAACAAAATCAGACTCGAAGTGACCAACATCCTCTGCACCAGCAAACCACCCAAAAGCAACTTACCCAAAGAGGAACAGACAGCACTACTTAACCTAAAAAATGACACCAGCATAATCATTCTGCCAGCAGACAAAGGCAACGCCACGGTGGTAATGAACTCATCTGACTACCATACCAAATTATCCAACCTACTCCGAGACTCCACATACAAACTCCTCAAGACAGATCCCACCACCTACCTAGAAAAAACCACAAAATCCAAAATAAAAGCCACCCCCATCAGTGAAGAGATCCAGAAAACAATCATTCCCAGAGAAAAATCATCCAGATGTCCTAAGCTCTATGGTCTGCCCAAGATACACAAAGAAGGAACCCCACTCAGACCCATAGGCTCACCTCTACAAAATCTAGCCAAATTTCTTGCCAAACAACTACAGCCTTATGCAAATTCCATCACCTCACACGTACAAGATTCATTCCAATTCATAGAGATCATAAGTAAACTAAACTTACAGCCCTGTGACCTACTTGTGAGCTTCGATGTCGTATCCCTCTTCACCCAAGTGCCAATCAAAGAAGCCTTGACAGCTATCTAAATAAATACAACCCCCCAAAACACATCCTAGATCTGACCAAACACTGCCTATCTAACCCCTACTTCATCTACAATGGACAAAGATACAAACAAATGGAAGGAGCACCCATGGGATCACCCCTTTCACCTGTCATCACAAACCTCTACATGGAACACTTTGAAACCCTTGCTCTAGAAAAATCCAACCACAAACCCAAACTCTGGCTCAGATACGTAGATGACACCTTCGTAATCTGGCCACACGGCAAAGAAAAACTGGATGACTTCCTCACACACCTCAATAGCCTACACCCCAAAATACAATTCACCATGGAAACAGAAGCTAACAATCAACTTCCCTTCCTTGATGTCTTAGTCTACAAGAAATCCAACGGCTCCCTAGGACACACTATCTACCCTAAAAAAACACACACAAACCGCTATCTGAACGCACTCTCACACCACCACCCAGCACAGATCAACTCCGTAGCCAAGACACTCATCTCCAGAACAAAACACCTAGCTGACGAACAACACCAAAAAACCGAACTACACACTCTCACTAATGTACTAACAGCCAATGGATTCCAAAGAAACACGATTACCAACTTAATCCGAAGAGAGACACCCACAAAAACCCAAGACAGAGAACAAGAAAATGGCAAAGCCCTCCTCCCATACTTAAAAGGGACCACAGACAGAATCAGCAAGGTCCTCCAAAAACACAACATCAAAACAGCATTCTACACAGACAGAAAAATATCCACCATCCTAAGAAACCCCAAGGACATAATTGGCTTAGAAAACCAAGGAGTATACGAAATCCCATGCACCACCTGCCCCACCACATACATCGGACAGACCAACAGAAGAATAAGTGCACGCATTGAAGAGCACAAAAACTCACTCAGAAAAGGAGAACAAACTTCATCCCTGGTCCAACACTTTGAAGCCACGGGACATGAAATTGATTTAAAAAAAAAAAAAACTATCGCCAAAATTGAACATTTTAACAACAGAATAATCAGAGAAGCCATTGAGATAGAAAAACGCCCCCACAGCATAAACAAACGAGATGATACCTCTCGCCTAAACCATTTGGAAACCCGCCTTGATTGACAGACGAGTCCCAACCACCAAGAATGATAGACCCAAAGTCATGATAACACCACATGACATCACCACCACACAACCATTCAAAAAGGAAATCCGAACCCACAATGATAACGAGGCACAACCACAAAACAGAAACCTAACTACAGCTGCAACATCAGCCACTTTAAACCCCTCCAAACCACACAATAAGCAAACTGACACCCACTATAAAAACATGGCACCACCACAAACACGAAGCCGAACAAAAGCAGCACAACTCACCAGCTCAGGTCTAAGGCTGGCAGCTGAGACCAGCCCATCCACTCAAAACACACCCCCACCCAATCAGAACACACCCACCATTCAAAACACACTCCCACCCAATCAGAACACACTTACTCCCCCACCCAATCAGAGCACACCTCCACCCACAGAACACACCCCCTCTGGCAGTTTAAAAAAGAGGAACAAACAGCCACATGCTTCTCCCAGAAGAAGGAAGCAGAAGCCACCAGCCTGATGATGACGGATGGGATTCCGTCGAAACGTCGCCCCTACACCTTTAGTTCTACGCGGGGAAAAACCCGAATAACCAAAGATCCACATATGAACACCCGCGAAAACCTCAGAAAACATATATATATATATATATATATATATATATATATATATATATATATATATATATATATATATATATATATATATATATATGTGTGTGTGTGTGTGTGTGTGTGTGTGTGTGTGTGTGTGTGTGTGTGTGTATGTATGTATATATATATATATATATATATATATATATATATATATATATATATATATATATATATATGGATCTTTGGTCATTCGGGTTTTTCCCCACGTAGAATTGAAGGTGTAGGAGCAACGTATATATATATATATATATATATATATATATATATATATATATATATATATATATATATATATATATATATATATATATATATATATATATATATATATATATATATATACATATATATACATATACATACACACACACACATATGTAGAATATTCTGCTATTTTCATCACAAAAACAACCCAACTGGTGTTGATGACTTGGGTGGGATTTGAACTCAAAATCTCCCATTTTCTAGCCCTTGTCTTATGGTCAGACTTTATTTCATTTTATTTTACTATTGAACATTTGGAATGTTTGTCATGAAAAGAGGTACATAAATATTAATGTATTGATAGTGTTGTCACTTTTAGGGTTATTTTTTTTCTTTTGATGGGGTTTAAGAGCTACAAAATTTACTGAGTGTACAGAAAATATAGGTATAATGGACTTTGTGAAATGCTCTGAATGAGATCTAATAGATGAATTATTAATCTCAACATTAGTGCAATCCTGCCTAAGCACAACATTTTTGTAGCCTACCTTGAATTTTATGAGAATCAATCCCTATTCCCGCTGCAGAAGTCAACGCAAATGATTTGATTAAGCAATTAAAACAAGAGATACACAGAGTTTGATTTATAATAAACTATTTGATAGGTGAATTTGATAATATTTATACATAAACTATGAAATGAGGAAAAAGTTGTACCTACTATTTTTTCAGTTGCTCACTTTTGTCCAGGTTTATAGTTGTTTTATCATACTGTTATACTGAGTTGTTTTTATATAAAAAAGTTACATGAAAATTCATACTTATTTTAGTGTAAATTTCCTATTTCCATAATGTTGGAATGCCATTTGTATGCTCTATTTGCCAACATAATCATTCTTATGTGGAGCTTACTCTGAGATATGCATTTTAGCTATAGTTTTGTGATATGGCAACACTGCAAAACTCATATAAAATATTAATATTAATACATAACCCAGTTTTTTTTCTTATTTGCTTGGGAAGTGCAGGTGTAATATAATGAAACCATCCCTAAAAAGTATGATCAAAATCTTACTTGGTAATGATGACAACAGCTACCATAAAGACCTACATATCCCTCTGGTAAGTGCATGCAAAAATGGATATAAAACAGTATTTCTTGCCCAAATCATATGCTTCACTTTAAATGAAAAAATCATACTGTATGAGAGTAAAATACCTATATTATTTAGTTAGCTTCTTCATATTTATGGGCTCTGCCTCACATTCTTATGAAAGTGTGATAGAATAGATGTGAATATTTCTAATATTGTGATTATGCTTAATTCATTCAGTAACTTGCATATTCTTTATAAGCGCATCTCTTCTTACTTCTGATGATGCAACATTGGCGACTAGGCCAAATAAAGAAGAAGGGAAATGTATGCATGACTGGCATCTATGGGTCCATTTTAAATGTTAACAAATAGGAAACAAAAAACAAACAAGTATATACACATCCACAAAGGAAAATAATGTTCCTGTTCTCATCCTCAAATGACAAAATTTAGCACCCTGTCAGTTTTCAGACTCTACTTCAACAACATCCCCATTCTTGGAATGAGCAGGAAAAAGTTGAAGCCTAATGCTAGTTCAGCAAAATGCTAGTTTTACATGGACATTTTTGTCATATGAAGAAGATGCCCAAAATGCTTGGATTTATTTATTTTATATAATGTAACCTTCCAACTTTCAGAAAATGGGTAATAACTACAAACGTGTTTATTTTTAATATGTTACCTCCCTTATTATTAAACCGCAATAGCATGAGTACATAGGTAAAACTTTTTCAACAAACTTTTTATTTTCCATTATTACCCAATATGCTGGCGTGAATACAGACTTAGCAAGCTTACTGAAGCAGGTCCATTAAATTCAATAAGGCAAGTTAATCATGACCATCTCATTAACTTCTTCCCAGTGTGAGTATTCCTGACCAGGGAAAGTACTATAATTCTGATTTAAAACTTTGTTTTTTCATCGGTGGAAATTATCCTTGTAACAAAGTTATTAGTACATTCTCTTGAGATCTTTTAATACACCCATTTTTTATTTATTTTACTTGTTAGTTATATACAATAGGGAAATAAAATTATTCAAATGTAGACAAAAACATTTACTTCATTTAAAGCAACCAAAGTAAATTATGTTAGCAGATTATGCTTTTTAACTTTTTTCAGTACAATTAAAGTATGTACTGAATACTTTTTGCTTCACAAACACCAGCACAAGCAATGTTATAGAGAAACACAATTTTAAGCAATAGAATAGAGAAACACATGGCAAAATTCTGAAAAGCTAAGAGAGCTAATTATACTTAAAGTTATCATTTATTAAGTGTTAATATTAAAAATAAAAATCCATTTATTTTCATTTTTATGGGAGCAATAAAGTGATCTATTTGCTGGAAATTATATATTTTTTGCTAGGTGACGTTTGAGAAATAGGTCAAGGATCCTACAAAATATTTAGCTTAAGTACTTTAATTGCTCACATCTGGAATTATATTCAGTGACAGAAACAAAACTCTGATTTGATTTAATCAATCAATGCATTAAAGTTAATAGTCCTGAATTAATAGTCTTTCGATGGTTACAGTTGCCACCCCAAATATTCCCACAGTTATGGTTTGGTTGGCTTTTAAATCTTTACCAGAAACATTAATGAAAGGTTACTGTATTTCAGAGTGCACTTTGATATTTTTAACATTATATACCATTTTTCTTGAGTATGCTATTAGTCCATTTGAGAAAGCACTGAATTAGAAAAACACTATTAAGAGGTCTGCCTGGCTAATAACACTACTTCCACAGCATGGACAATCAGCGCAACATTCCAGAATGGATATCACTGATTGATCAGGAGTTTAAATATTGGAAAGCTAAGATTAACTTATACAGCATGGTTCTATTGTTGCAAAGAATAAGGAAGAGGACATTGAGAGAAATAAACAGAACCATTGCATAGGCAAAGGTGGATAAAACATTTTTAAGGCATGGGAAAGAAAATAATATTCAGAACAACTCAGGCAGTTGTCTCCCTGATTTATTGGCGTATAAGGAGCGAGGTACAGCACAATCAGACTTGCAGGATTCTGTTATTATAGCCAGTTTCAACAAAGACCGTTCTAGTCTTTTTGTGGAATTAATTTCCTAGTCTGGTCTACCTAATTGGGCTGATAATCATTGACATATAAGTCATCACCATCACAATCAATAGTCTCCATGCAATTTCTATAAAATTTTAATGCATGTTAGACAACTCCAGACTTTGAAGAGGGTTGATGTGCTGTTTGACAATAGGTCAAATTAGGGATTATTTTGGCATGCCAGGAACACCTTGCTACACAGTAGTTTCCTTATGTGTATAACAAAGATTGTCTGCAGGATTGGTTTAAAATGCTTCAAGGATTATTGTTGGGTTAACTACATTTTCATGCCAAAACTAGACTCCTAAAAATGAGTTCTTTTAATTAACAGCAAAGATAATTTGTCCTCTCATGAGGTCTGAAGCAATTTTCAAAGCATGGGCACAAACACACATAATCAAACAACATACAAGTTATTGTCAATTAAGGATTCTTTTCTGATTTATAGAATTAATTATATGTAGACAATGCTGTTAAATCAGGTCAACCTTATACTGTATAGTCTGACTTTATATCAATTATATACTATATATGTTTAAGGAAATAAATATAATTTGCAGTATTATGAGAAGATATTGTCTGTTAATTTTATTTGATCAATAATTATTTTCTTTCTCTTACTTTTCTCATGAATTAACAGAAGTCAGATATTCCCTCTTCTGAATTAAAAGTTTCTGCTTCAAAGGAAACAACCCATAGCTAATCAATAGCCTAAGTTGTCATTTGCTTCAAGGAGTTATTTTGGACTAGAACTATTGAACAGAGAGAAATGTATAAACATACCTCAAGCAGAAGCATGGAAAATTATCAATTCTCTGAAGGTATTAATTCATGCAAAGTCAACATAAAAGAAGAAGAGAGGAATTTATATTCACATGCAAATGCAATCTATGAAATTTATGAACCAGTTCCATGTTTAAATGACTCAGGTTCTGATGATTACATGAAAATTCAGCTCTAGTTTATTCTGCCAGAGGGAAATTGGAATGCATTTTTCCTGTACTTTTAAAAATACAGCGGAGAGAAACCAAGAAGCAAAGAGATATTAGAAACAATGACAGTAAATAAAGAAATTGAGCTACAAAGTTAGAAGATCAGGTTCAAATTCTCATTGGCCATAAACTCAATAGGTGGCCTTAGGCAGCACATCTTTTTAACACATAATAACCTATCTCTTATCTCAATTGGAGCATAAGGAATAATATAATTGATTATATAATGATTGTAAAATTACTTGGAACTATTCAGCCAGATGTTCATATTGGATTTGGCATTTTTATCCACCTATCAGAGACGTGGGATAGGCAGATGTTGATGTTTTATGGTGTTAGAAGTATCATAGCAGGATGTAAGATCTTTAATGAAGTAACGCTGCTTTTTCCAATTGACTGATGGTGAATGTGTCAGTGCTGATGGTGTTCAAATGGTGCTCCAGTTGTTTTGGGATTGCACTCAAGCTATTATTATTATTGTCTTTATTTTTTTAATCCAGTCTGATTATTGTTTTTCTGACAACATTTTAAAAATGTAAGTTGGAAAAATTTTTATAAGCTGCTTTAATGAATGTTTTTGTCAGGACTGTAGAAACATGATTCAGTGGCCCAGATTGGTCTAAAAAAGGTCTTGTAAAGATATGTTCAGGAGAAATAATGAATTGAAATATATAATATCATTTCACAATAGCAACATGTTTTTCTGTTGTCAGAGAATGAAAACAAACTTCAGAATGCATTCAAAATAGTATTATTTTCTTTGCAAACTATCCATTATATTATAGTGATGCTACTGTTAAAACTTAGTTTGAAGAAAAGAGGAAAAAAGTGAAGGCACATGTATGTCTCACATATGTGACACTAGATGACAATGGGGGACATACAGTGACATTTTACTTTAAAAAGTTGCTTAAATTACAATAGTGAACATTCTGTATTTAGAGACTGAATTTCAGAACATTTGTTATTCTGTTTTTATGTTTCTTAACCAATTTTGCTGTTAAAGAACAGTCCCAATATATGTTCCATGATGAAACATGGAAAGATAATGTTGTTTTTAGCTACAGTATAACTATACTGAGGCACAAAGGGGAAATAAACAGTGTTATCCTAACATCAAGATTGGGAAGCAATGTCAGCACCATTACAAGAAGACTAATTTGTATAAACCATTATTCCAACATAGTGCCTTAAAATGTTACACTGAATTTAAAATTGCCACCAGGTGTTACCAAATATAAAATTTTAGGTAATTTTGGAAGGTGAAACAGCTCTAGGAAATGTGTGCAAAACCAATTGTTTGAAGTGCTGAGAAATGTCACCTACAGGAAAAATAGATGTAAGAACATATAAGCAGAGAAGAATCCTACAGATAGTCCTTGACTTAACACCATTCATTTAGTGACATTTCAAATTTACAACTATACTGAAAAAAGTGGCTTACAATTGACCTTCACACTTAAGACCATCATAGCATCCTGGCAGTCCTGTGAACAAACTTCAGGCACTTTTCTGCCAGCATGTCTTTCTGATGATTGCAGCATCCCCAGGTCATGATCACTATTTGCAACTTTCCCAGTCCATGAGGAAAACCAGATTTACTTAATGAGAACATGATTCTCTTAATAACCATGGCAGAAATGATTGCAAATTAAGCATAACTCTCCTAACATCTGCCTTGCAGAAATTGTGGTCCCAATTGTGATTGCAAGTCAAGGACTAACTATATTGCTACTGTAATTGTCTACCTACTTTTTTGTTGATCTTTTTAAAAAAAATTCTGTCTTCCTCAGAATTAAGATTTCCCATGATTCTTCACATTATGCATTAAGAATATGATGACTTGAATATGATCATTGGAGCTTTGAGCAGAACTCTGAATTAACTGAACCATTTCTTTGTTTCTTAACTTTCCATGGTGTTCTTAGGAATCTTCTCTAACACCAAAATTCAAAAGTTTCAATACGGTTTCTATGTTGCTTTTTCAAAGTCCCTATTTCCCTATTCCAGAGTGAGCTTGGAAATCAGAGCCTGCATGATTCTGATTTTTGTAGGTCAGATCCCAGAATCTGAATATCTTTTCAAAAGCCTTCATGGCTACTTTATCAAGTGCTAGTCGACAGGATACTTGTTAGTTGCTGGCTCCTTTACTGTTGATAATACATTCTACTAGAAGGCTGTAAAACTAAATCTTCTGATCTTATGCTTACAGAGACTCAACTTAGTATTGGAAAAAACAACCTGATATATTAAATCATAAAATCACCCTCTATAGTAGCTAGCTTATCTGTATGAGGACAATTACATATCCCCTTTAATCACTTCATCTCCAAATAATCCCCAGCTCTTGCCATTATTCCTTATTAAATTTAGTTTTTTTCCCCTCACACCTTGACTTCATATTGAATAAGAGAATTCAATAAGAGAAGTAATGGAAATTCCATCTTTTGATCCGAGTGATTTTTCTCGGACTTTAAAGATGATTTAACTTAATTAATCTTCACAATGTAGTCACCAGATGTGAGGCATTCACATTGTTTCCTTGATATGAGCCTTTATGATGGATGTGGCTTCTGCAAGTTGTGTTATAATTATAGTGCTTCATTGTTTAATATGCTCCAATGATTATTTTTGACAACCATGCATATTTCTAATGAATATTTCCTAGGAAGTGAAAAACTAAAGATAATTGAAGATAATTAATACTGGCATTTGCACCTCAAAGAAATGTGGCCTTGAAAGGGTGCACATGACTCACTTTTTAGTGGTTGAATACACAATAGGAATAGGGTACTGTGCAATGATATTTAATACAGCTTTCTTCCTCTTCCTTTGGAAACATATAAACGAGGCCAGAGTTCCTTGCTGATGCAAGTTTTCAACTGGGAATTATAAGCCTGAGATAGGTGAACTCTGCAATTCTAACAGCTCAGAAGATTGATGAATTCTATCAGCAGACGTCACAGAGCTTATAACAGTCTTCTTCTGAAAGAAAACCAATTACTAGTGAGATACACAAAACCTTTATTTGGGATAGTGATGAATATTTGTAGCTCTGGTGGAGGGTGGATGACAAGACCCATATCTGACCCATATCACTAGACCCATCACAAGATCCTCACCTGATGTGACCTTCCCATCACAAGACCTACTGACCACACAAAGCCCTTATAAGCAGAAGAACATGAACACTGACATTCCTTAAATTCCTCTAAATATGTTACCTAGCCTGGTAATGAAACATTTGAAAACCAATCCACAAGCTCAGAGAACGAACCTCCCTCTAAACCTCCCGTTGTTTATCAATCTACATTCATTAGGAGTTCAGGGCTCTGTTTTTTCATATTCTGCATATGAATTAGACTAAGCTGAGAGAAGTGACTGGTTAAAGTCACCCAGTGAAATGAGAGTGATCCAGAACCTGAGTCTCTACCTAAATCACAATCCAACACTCTAACCACTATTCCATATTGGCTTTCATATATGTGAATGAATGAATGAACCTTTATTGTCAAAGTACAACTATGTATACATTGAGATTGGCTGAGCCTCCCTTCGTGCCCCTCCCACAACTCACAGTGACAACAAACCCTCCATCTTATTTCACCATGTGAGCTAATTGCACAACATACCGGCCTTGCAAGTCAATCGTACATAAAATTTATAAAATTATTTCCCATTCAAGAGCCTAACAGCCCATGGATAAAAGCTATGTATGCAAAAAAAAAAGATATGTATGCAAAACACACTGGAATCACATTCAGGTTTCTTTATAGGTTCTTTATAGATAAACACACTAAGGTTCAGAATAGGTTGGGATAAATAATTATTCTCAGTGGGGGCGCCTGCCCTTTGGAACCAGCTGCCAGTGGAGCTGAGGACTGCCCCTGACCTCCGTTCATTCCGCCGGGGCCTGAAGACCTGGCTCTTCGAGCTCTCTGGCCCAGGCTGAGGATTAATCTTATTTTAACTGGGGTTTTATTTAGACAGGGACACATATAATTTCTTTTAAAATTTGTTTTTAACTTTTGTATTTTGGTTCTTAATCACCCTGTAGAACGCCCTGAGTCCTTCGGGAAAGGGCGGTATATAAATGTAATAAAATAAAATAAATAAATAAATTAAATTTATAAAATAATACAACAAATATCATTATGAAATAGTAAGGTGATAACTTAAAAGCTCATTGAAAAACTCTTTTATTTAAGAGATTCTCAGAAAAAGATAAATTATGATAAACTCCTACTGATCAGGTTCAATGTCCTGACACACCCTAATCATAGAATGAAGGCTACTGCTACTGTAAGCCGCCCTGAGTCTTCGGAGAAGGGCGGGATATAAATGGAATTAAAATAAATAAAATAAAATAAAAAGATAATCTATTTAACTGAGGAATTATAAGCTCTTCTGTCAAGGACTTCTAACTTGAGACGAGCCTTAAGAAAATGGAAAGAAAAGTGCTTTGAATATTCTTGCCAGAACCGGAAATTCAGAACTGCAAGGATTTTTGCCAATTCAGAAACACAAGGACGAACTATAGCCATATAAGTCATTTGGGGAAAGTGTAACAAGAATTAACTTAATTAAAGCAATTAAACCAAATTTCTAGTTATAAATAGGAGCTTAATGGGGAAAAGAAGGAAAAGAAGGGAGAGCAATAACTGTAAAAGTGATACTAAGGTTATGCATGGTTTTGAAGAAGCACTTTTATTCAACAAATCAAATGCTTTGAAGTCTCTTGGGGCACACCACAGATTTTTTTTTTATTGTTTCTGCAGTTATTGAAGATAATAGACAAAGACTAGTACTTCAATTTCTTAGTTGGAAAATACTGTCGAAGAGGGGATTGGGTGACAAGATCCCTGACATTGGGATCTGTAGCAAACAAAAATATCTGTGGGATTTAACATTTCCACTAAAATAACAAAAGCAGTATTGTGCCTTTAGGATATAAGCTGTATCATTTTTGTAATGCCTACACATCATGCTGAAAGTACAAAAGGGACAGAAATTGTATTGCAACAGTGCAATGTTCCTTTTGCCCTCATTTTACCCCCATGAGCCCCTCAAGGATGTTTGTCATAAGCAGACAGTATAAAATCGAGTTTCAGTTCCTACTTAGACGAGAGCTTTGGGCTAACCATGTTTCACTTTATTCACCTTTTCAGTTTTTAACTTCTGTAACTTTGTCACAAATTTAATCTCTTGCACATGTAACTGTTCTGAACCAGCCCTCTTCTGGCCTTGTAATAAGGCAAACCCCTATTCAGAAAGAAGAGACTGGAGAGCGTCCAAGGCTGAAAAGCGTTTGCCAAGATTTAATAGTCAATTAACAAAACAAGAAACCAAAACTCCGGAACTTGAATCCTCAAGCAGAAGGGTTGCTTTCAGCAACCAGCCCCTCCCCAAACACTCCTTTTATTGAGAGCTCAGGGCGTGGTCTCCCTGTGCCTCCTCCCGAGGAGACCCGCAGCCTTTTTCTGCTTAGTCCTGCTCGACTGCCTCCTGCGTCGGGCGTCCTTGAACAGGGCCAGCTGTGGGTCATCATCCTCCGCACTATCGGGCTCACGCAGCTGAGAGGAGGTCCCCGGCTGGGAGCTCTGCCAAGCCTGCAAGCCATCATCAGCCGGTTCGTCACCCACACACACCTCCTCCCCCTCATCTGAGTCATCCGATACATCTGAGCCGGGTGCCGAACCCACAGGCTGACCCTGAGTCACAACAGTAACATAATGTTAAATCTCAAGTTGGCCCTGCCAATGTAACTTGAGAGCTTAGCTCAACTCAGCTCTCAATACTCTTAAATTTGGCTCATTGTTGTCCTTTTACATTTTGCAAAACTGGGAGAGGTTTTACAGTTTTTGAAACTACACAGCCACAATTGAAACATATCTGAGTCCTGCCTGTGGTTAAGAGGATCTTTGCTGGACCAAGCTTGCCAATTAGCTGTGCCAAACCTCCTGACACCACATTGGTTCAGACTGATTCTCTATCTATAGGCTTTTTGCAGAGTGTTGTGTACCTTTACCCATTTTATGACTATTTCTGATTTAAAGAATCATTTAGAGATAATATATGCAAGTAATAGTGCAGTAGATAAGGTTATTAATTATTAAATAAAATGAATTACCAATAGAAGATGGTGCCTTCGTGGTAGAATTCCAAAATACTTTTTTTTTCTCAAATCAGGTAGCAACTCATAAGCTGTAACACCATATGGACTCTTTTCATTACTTTACCTTAATTATAAATCATAATTGGTAATTTTGTCTGAATATATTTCCAAAACAACTATATTTATCCTATTAGAAAATTCTTGCCAAACTGCTTCTCTAAACGATATGTTCAATGGATATATTAAAAGTCTGATTGTGTAGAAAAATTATTTATGAAAAAAGATATAAATATTTAAATTTGACAAGAAAGTGATCTGATAGATAAGATTTCTAAACCAATAGAGTATGGATAAAATTTATAATTTATAATTTATAATTAAAAGAAAATTCCAATATTAACAAAACATGTCATTTCATTTATTTGCAAGATCAATCAAACAGCTAATTGGTGGTTGGGCATAGATAGGGGCTGTTGGCTGAATCTGATTAAAAAGCCCCTACTATGTTTTTTAGCCAGTTGTTTTAGGGGGTTAGGGAGGGGGGCAAATGATAGAGGTGGGAGGGATAAGGGTATTTTATCAACCGGCTGTCAGTCCAGGCCGGAGACGGTTCCCGGCGAGACGGGCTTGGGGTTGGGGACCTCTGGTTCTTCCGGCTGTGGGGTGGGGTTCCCTATCCCCACGATGATTGGGAATGGTAGCAGGCAGCTGCACGGAGGGCCTTACCAACATCTGGGATCATGCCCCCGCTGTCTCCAAGCGGTAGCGTGCTCCGACCCTCCGGTTGATACCCGTTTATCTGGGGGTGAGGGAGATTGGGTCCCTGAGCTTAGACTGGTGTATTTCAATGCCAGATCCGTGGTAAACAAAGCTCCCCTCGTCCGAGATTTGATCAAGGAGGAACGCGCGGATCTGGCATGCATTACGGAAACCTGGTTGGGCCCAGAGGGAGGTGTCCCTCTGACTGAGCTTTGCCCTCCAGGTTTCTATGTGCTACACCAGCCGCGGGCTCAGGGTAGGGGGGGGTGGCGGTGGTTATACGGGAGACCTTATACCCACGGGAGACCACTGTCGTACAGATTGGTGGGAGTGAGTCGCTCCTCCTGAGGTGTGGCTCTGGGGCTCAGTTGGGCTTGTTGCTGACATACCAGGCACCCAGCTGTGTTGCAACGGCCCTGCCTGGGCTTCTCGACACCCTTTCAGGGCTGGTGGTTGAATTCCCCAGACTTATGGTTCTGGGTGATTTCAACCTTCCATCCCTGGGCAGGTCATCAGAGTTAGCTCGGGAGTTCATGGCCTCCATGATGGCCATGGACCTGACCCAGATAATTCAGGGTCCGACCCATGGAGTGGGTCACACTCTCAACCTGGTTTTCCTATCTGGGCAGTGGTTTGATGATCTGGGAGGGGGCTCGCCAAATATTGTCCCCCTGTCATGGTCCGATCATCACCTCCTACGGCTGGTCTTCCAATACGCTACCCCTCGCTGCTGGGCTGTGGAGCCGACCAGGTGGTTCCGCCCCAGGCGCCTGATGGATACCTATCTCCCTCACTCACAGCCCAGCCGATGCCTTGGTGGAGGCTTGGGAGAGGGCCGCCCCCGAGGCACTTGACTGTGTTGTACCCTTGCGACCCCTGACCCGGTGCAGATCTCAATGGGCTCCATGGTTTTCTGTGGAGCTACGGGAGATGAAGTGTCGGAGACAGAGTCTGGAGAACTGTTGGAGATCCAGCCAAAGGGGAGAACAAGGATAATATTTTTTTTAATATAGTTGATAGTTAATAATATTTATCAGTATTCAACCAGGGGGAATATGTGTTTGTGTCCATTTTTAATGTACTTTTTAAAATGTCTTTGGTTTTATTTGTTTATTTCTGTAAAAACTATTTTTTGTTTTTGGAATTTTATGCTTTAACTTTTTTGAATAAAATGAATAAATAAAATGAAACATTCATTAAAAAAGATATCACATAGTACTCAGACAGGCAACTGAATAAATCTCTGTGATCAGAAAAAAAAACATTAAATAAAGAAGAATGCTCACTTACTGACCAGTTTTACCAGTTATGCCATAGTATAAAGAGAATTAATGGGGAAAGCCATTTGGGGATAAGAAAATATTAATTCAGCCTACTGAAAATAGGGTCAGGTGTTTATTAGCATATGCTATAGTGGACATTATTGTGCTATTTCGAAAATTAGAGATTCAGCAAAATACTATGAGCAGTAGAATGTGAATAAACTGGCAAAATAATAATGAGTATTATAATAATAGCTTCTAAGAAATAAATTATATGTTATTAATCAAGTTAAACTAATACCTGAATTAATTATATTTAAACCAGATGAAATATGATTAATCCACAAAACCGGGGTATGGTTTCTTGGGAGGGGGAGGGCTGGTTGATAGCAAAATCAGTATGAACACTTCATTAATACATTTTAATTTATTATAAATAAGAACATTATTTTCTGTTGCTTTCAGTTCACTTAAGCTGTAGTGCTATTATTTTTGGCTGATATTTCATCTTGAAAGATTGATTTCTTTTTCATGAGGTGAGAAATCTCTCCTAAAAACTTCCTTTGCATGATTTCTTTTTTACAAAACCCCTTGGATTCTACAACTACTGCCTTTTATATATGTTGAATTAATGCATCTAAGGAGAAATTCTTTATTATCTTTTAATTTATTCCTCCTTTGGTAGTTTCTTCTTTATCATATTTTAGACTAATTCTTAGGGTAGTGGCCTGATTTTGTAAGTATGCCGACTCACCAAAGAGACGTGGTTTGGCATTTTACACTGAACAATAAACCAATATAAAAACAGTGATTTGAGATTTGCAGACAACAGTTAGAAATGATCAATGAATTTGGGTGAACTGTACTATGGTACAGTGAAATTTTTTTGTTATTATTATCCAGAAAGGATGATATATTTATCACAATACGCTAGGTAGCACCTAGATCTAACATACACATCTAAGAAAGGCTTTCTAAGGTGTTACAGAATATTTCAGCACAAAGCAGGTTTCAGGTACGTATTAGGTGATTTCTGATATCTAAGCTAACCAAGAGTGGTTGGAGATGTAATTCCAACACACAGGATCAAATGTAAAGAAGATCAGGATGTCACACTATAGACATGACTGGGTGATCTAAGCTCTCCTCCCCCATTTATGTGCATTGCACATACAGGAAAAAAAATACAGGTCTTCAGCTCATCACCTACCTATCCAATAGATTATACCATGCTGGAAAAGGTGATACACACAAACAATAAGAAATCTTATTCTGAAATGAAGTACATTTATACATACAGTATATGCATATGAGAGAACATTAATTTTATAAAATTGTGTTCTCTTTAATGCAGATTACTGTGAAAAGAAGTTCATCTGGACTTATGAGTGAACCTCTGCAAAAATGGCAGGAACTATAGGTAAATGATCTGAGAAAGGTCATGATCCCAACTCTACAATTCTAACAGAACAATCTTTAGGTTATATTTTTAAACCATGTATTAAAAATAAGCAAGAAGTGGCTTCCGGTTCCGGTTTTCGGCACGATCAGATGCGTGAGGGAATGCTCCCCACATCGTCTGGATTTCTTCATGGGGGGGCTGTAAAGGGGTCGAAAGTCGCCCTGGAGGGGTCACGAGAGGGGGAAAGGTCTCTCCAGTTGGCGGTAGAAAGGCAACGGCCCTCCCATTTGCTTGGAGCTACTCTCCAAACTGAAGAAGAAAGGATCGGCCACTCCCATGGCCCATCATTTAGCCATTTCCAGCTGAAGCCAAAATTATAACAAAGCACTTGAAAGCACTTGAAAACTGGGTGAGAATTGCCATCTTCTTTTCCTAATTGCTTACTTTTTCCTGTCAAAAGCTCCTTCAATTTTCTTTCCCCAGTGAGGAGAGAAGGAAGGGAGCTTTTTTTTTCCCACCCTCCTTAAGGGCGGCTTTTGATCTCATTGGGAGAAAAAAGAAAACCTTGAACAGAATAATACTATTTAATTCCTTACTTACTTCCATTCTATTTTTGGTGACCCAAAATTCCTATCCTTACAGAAACTGGCTATTCTGTCCATTTGATTAAAAATGAGAAAAAAGAGAGAAAAGAATTACTTAAAAGTTACTTAAAAGTACTCAAAACTGATAATAATAATAATAATAATAATAATAATAATAATAATAATAATAATAATAATAATAATAATAATAATAATAATAATAATAATAATAATAATAATGTTGGAAGGGACCTTTGAGGTCATCTAGTCCAACCCCCTGCTCAGGCAGGAAACCTTATACCATTTCAGGCAAATGGCTGTCCAGTCTCTTCTTAAAAACCTCCAGTGTTGGAGCATTCACCACCTCTGGAGGCAGGTTGTTCCACTGGTTAATTGTTCTAACTGTCAGGAAGTTTCTCCTTAGTTCTAGGTTGCTTCTCTCCTTGACTAGTTTCCATCTGTTGCTTCTTGTCCTGCTTTCAGGTGCTTTGGAGAATAAATTTACTCTATCTGAAAAAGTTTTCAAGTATGCTGGGGACATCTTGTGGCCTTTTTGGCAAATAAACCTGTTTATTTTGGAACTGCCCTTGGCATTATCAACTAAAGATAAAAACCTGAAACAGCTGGAGGTGAACTCAAGGCTTGTGGAGGTGAACACTTACTGACTTTTGTTTAAAAGTTAGCCTCCACTAAGGACTATTTACCATTACTTCAAAATGGAGACTGATCAGCCAGAATCCTCGCTTGACTATAAGCTCATATTAGAAACAATCCATAAAGTTTCTGAGATGTTTATGTCCAGTCTGGAAAATTTAGGTGCCAACTCCAATTTACAAGCTGTAACCCAGACTTCAACTAAAGAATTTGCAACTCAGAATATAACAAAACTGGAACAGATTACTACTGAGACAGAGGAACACAAGGTACAACAAGATATTGAAAAAGCTAATACAAAAAATTTGACTCTATCCAAAGAACCGACAACTCTAAAAGTACAAGGAACTATCACTATGGCAAATAACCTTAAGGACCAACAAACAATGGGAAAACTAAATACTCAACTTTTGACTTCATCGAAAGAGCCTATAACTTTAGAAGTATACTATGTGCAATATAGTGATACTAACATAGAGGACATGGAAAATCAACAAAGACAGTTTCCTGAAAGCCTGGATAGCCAAGCACTAATTACAAAACTGGATAAGACTCTCTACCTAAAGCAGATGAACCCAGATGGAAGAGGAATCCAGACCGAACTGAAGATAAAGTTTTTAGAGCAAATACAGAGACTAGAACTAACATGGCAACAACATAATAATTACAAATGGTTTGGTTTTTGTGGATCACTGATGGCTAGATGGTCTCCTTTGATTCAAATAATATGTATTGAAGCTGTTAAATACTGGGTTCATGGCTTCAATGACAAGACAAGGTGAGTGAGTTCAGCAAAGATCATTGTTTATTGCTTCCAGGAACTGAACTGAGAAACAGGCCTGCGAATGCAGCAATTTATACCCTGGCCTCTAGGCGGCAGCCAATAGGTTTAAAGCAACCTATTGCCACCCTAAAGGTAGCCAATGGCAGTGCTGGAGACGGGTTGTCTGAGGAGCTGGGAGCCGTTAGCCAGCTTCCCTGCTCAAACAACCTAGCAGCAATTAACCCACATGATGTTCCCTTAACAAGACAAAGCCCAATACATTACAGGAATGAAGGGAGACCTATCCGGCAATTTAAAGGCCTTGGTCTGGAAACCTGATTGGCAAAAAAAGAAAGCCCGAGTTAGATTTAAAAAATTAGTTCTTAGAGAACCATTAAAGGTTATCCTTTTAGTAACCAGTGATCTATCAGGATCTAAAGTAGAAAATGTTTATGAGATAGAATTAGAATGTGTTTATGTATCTATTAGGCTTATTTTAGACATTATAATTTGCACACTGACATAATGGAAATTTGGTATATAGACCCCACGTTTGATGTTAAAAGACGTTTGATTATTCCATTTAAGAATTAAGAATTAGCTAACATTTAAAACATAATCTGTTGTGAATAAATAGTTGTAGATTGATAAACATACAGTAGGTTGTAGTCCTGTCAGTAACGTGAGATGCATTAGGATGTGAAACAGACAATGTTTATTAGGTAGAACATAGCCACTCAGCCACTGTGTACATGTTAGATGCTACAGTTTTTGCTGTAATGGAATAAGGGAAATTTGGGTTGTGAATATTATTCGGGATGTTAAAGGCTATATTTGAATAATATAATTAAAATAAAAATTAGGTAAAATTTAATAACAGGACATAGATATATCTCAATGAAATTGAATTGACAAATTTTTTAACTGACCATGCTATTTCTAGAAATTTATTAGTTTAAACTGGTTGTATGAAATGTTAAGGGAAATTGAGAAGGACGTTTTGATAATGTAACCTGAATAATGTACTGAAAACTCTGTTATTGAATTTCTGATTACCCAGTCACCATGATGCTTTCTAAATATGTAGATTTTAATTGAAAAACCAATAAAACTTTTTTTAAAAAAATAAGCAAGAAGCAATGCCAAATAGGCCATTTGTGTGTGTGTGTGTGTGTTTAGAGAAATCTGAAATAAAGCCTATATGCTTTGAGAATGTTTGTCAGCTCTATCTTTAGATGTATGGTTGTCTTCAATGTACTTTAAACAGTTTGTGCATGTGCCGCTAAATGTATATAATTAAGATTTCCTTTGCAATATATATTTGCCTTATGATCAACTTTTAAACCCAACTTAAGCAAACAATATTGAAAACCTTTGATTTCACCTTTATTTAATATAGGATTATGTCTGTCCCTGTCACTGGGTTGCAGAAATGTGGGGTTTTTGTGTGTGTTAAATAATGAATCCTTAATGAATTTAAAGCAAAAATATTTGCCTCGAATACTTTGAATGTATTAATGTAAAGGAAAAAGTGCTGTTTTCAGCCGGCTACCCTCCCCTGGAGCTAAAGCAGATTTGCATACATTGGGAAAAAAATGCTTAGTTCCTATAGGCACTGAGATGGTTTTAAAACCGGATTCATTGGAAATTTTGCTTTTTATTTCCATGAAAGCAAGAAAAGGCTAATCATCTCTAGTCTTCAAAGTTGATTTCAAAGTCAAATAATACATTATACATTATAATACTCAGCAAATATTATATGATAAGAAGGAATGGGAAGTACTGTGTGTATAATCTATTAAAGAAGAATGATTTATTACTATAGTTTACTACAATATAATATAAAGAAGTAGCAAGTCCAACTTGAGTATTTTCCTCAGAGTCCAATCACCGCCCCTCTTACAAAATGACTAAATGTGACAGAAATGAAAGGATCACCTTTTGACTTCAAGATGGAATAAAGCTATTGTCTATTTAAATCCAGGAGATTCTAATATTCTTTGAGGCATACTTAATTTATTCTCTCCTCCATTGGGAGCATCTCCCCCACCAGATGTCTTTAACTTTTGAAATAATACCAGCTTTCTTCCTGAGTTCCTCAAACTTCTTTAGAAGCTATCTAATTTTGTCTTTGATTTATTCCCACCAGATTTTGAGTAGCGCCAAACCAGTTTGCAGGTCTTTTTCATATGCATATTTTGTTACTATCCCACTTTGGCTTTTTCTTTCTTACTTTTGGTCCCTTTTTTCTCTTTCTTTCTTTCTTTCTTTCTTTCTTTCTTTCTTTCTTTCTTTCTTTCTTTCTTTCTTTCTTTCTTTCTTTCTTTCTTTTTCATTGAATTTATAATACATTCAGGCAAGGACTTATTCAAAATATAGCAAATATATTTATCTACTGGAAGAAAAGGAAAAGTTCTAGTTTTCAAAGCAAAAACTATGGTAGCAATTCTCATAATAGAAAAATAATAAGTTATCTTATGGGACATAAGATAAGATGTGTGACACATAAGATTTGCTATCCACAAAGGAAAATGGCTGGGAAGCTCTGGAGAAATACTGCCATTTCTTCTCTGCATTTGTCATCTGAGAAGAACATCTCAGTAGCACCGATCAAATTTCATAGAACAGAAAAGAACAGAAGGATTTAGAACTTATGGAATTATATAAAAACAACTATTTAAAAACTTCCACTGGCTCTGGTCTCTGCTGATTCCTTGTTCTGATAAAACTATGAAGCCAGAACTTCAGTTTTGCCTTTACTGACTCTGAAAACCACTTAGAGAGGGCTGTAAAGCATTACATTCTAAAATTATTGTGTAGTGGGTCCGACGCAAGAGAGATGCCAGCCGGTGTGTGAGTTCAGCTCTTTATTGGAAGGGGAAGTGAACTGGGGAATGAGGGCTACCTGGCCTCCTTATATACCTGGCCAGGTAAGCTAACAGCCAATGGGGTTGGCCCTAGGTTTCCCGCCGAAACTGTCCAGGCCAACGCCCCCTGATGGCTGTTGCTATGCAGATGCCTGCATACATAACACCCCTCCCCCCTTAGAGAACACCCACATAACAACAACAACATGCAACTACTATAACTATGAGTATATATATATATAAAAACAGTGGTGTCCTTGTGTGAGGGTCACTTGCACACATAGTCCGACAGGTAGGCTGGTGTCCTGTGTGGACGGGTGGATCGTCTGGGTGTGCTTGGCCCCTGGGCTTGGACCGTGGGTTCCTGAGGCCTTTGTGCAGGGCTGCAAGGAGCCGGCATCAGGAAGTCCTCCTCCTCTGGTCCCTGCCCTTTGACGTCCTCAGCTGGGTTGACCCCTCCTGGAGTGTGGTCCTCCTGTTGATCGTGTGCGTTGAGTTCAGGGATGTGTGTGACGTGCTCAGGGGCGTGTGTGACGTGCTCAGGGACTCTTCCTCTGAGCTGATTGATGTGTCGCCTTATGCGTCTGTCCCCCTCCACCCCTACAATGTACGAAAGGGGTCCTGTTTTCCTGACCACTGTCCCCGGAACCCAAGGATGTCCAGCCCCATAGTTCCTTGCCCAGACCAGGTCCCCCAGGTTGAGGACCCTGTGTGTGGATAATGATGGCAATGGTGATGGTAGTGATGCTGGTGGTGATGGTGATGATGGTGATGTTGCCCTTCCGGTTTCGGCTGCTACCCGGTCTGGGTATAGGCGGTCCAGCTTGGTGATGAGGCGCCGTCCCCATCGCAGTTCTGCTGGGCTCTTGCCGGTAGCCACGCATGGTGTTGTGTGTTGGGCTAGTAAAAATTTGGCCAGTCTATGGTGCCAGTCCCCGCTGATGATGCGCCGGAGTGCGTCTTTGGTCATCCTTACCATCCGTTCGGCCTGCCCGTTGGTAGATGGATGGAAAGGCACGGAGGTGGCGTGCCTAATCCAGTTCGCCTTCAAGAACGCCTGGAAATCAGCAGCAGTAAACTGAGGCCCATTATCAGACACAATTACGTCGGGGAGGCCGTGTGTGGCAAAGAGAGCTCTGAGCACCTGGATTGTCCTCCCCGAGGTCATGTTGGGGACAGGGACTACCTCTAACCACTTGGAGTGAATGTCCACCACTACTAAAAATAGTTGACCCTGGAATGGCCCCGCATAGTCAATATGAATGCAGGACCATGGCATGTGTGTGGCCTCCCACCGGTGTACTGGTGCATGTGGCACTTCTGGCCTGGATCTCTGGCATGTATAACAGGCCTTGACCCGATCCTCAACCTCCTTGTCCAACCCGGGCCACCAGAGGTAGCTCCTAGCCAGTGCCTTCATCCTGACCACCCCCGGGTGCCCTTTGTGTAAGGAGTCCAATACCCTGGCGCGTAGTGCGGGTGGAATGATGACCATGCTACCCCAAAGGAGGCACCCCTTGTGTGTGGAGATTTCATCGCGTCTAATGAAATAGGCCTGAAACTCTGGTCCCGGGGATTTGTCCTGCCACCCTGTGCAAACCCATGAGTGCACCCTGCCCATGATGTCTGTGGCTGTGTGGCTGGCAATGTCCTTGGCAAGAACTGGACACTCGGGTAGTTCCTGCAGGGCTAGGATCTGTGTGGCTGGTGCTGGGTCTGGGTCGTGTGTGTCTAAGGGGAGCCTACTTAGACCGTCTGCGTGGCCCATCTCCTTCCCTGGCTTGTGCACCAGCTTACAATTGTATGCTGCAAGGAAGATGGACCACCGGAGCATCCTGGGGGACAGAATCTGGGGGGTTTGCCTGTCTGTGGTGAACAGGCCCAGGAGTGGTTTGTGGTCCGTGAAGACAGTAAACTCCCTGCCATATAAGTAATCATGGAATTTCTTGATTCCTGCCACGATTGCCAGGGCTTCTTTGTCTATTTGGGCATAGTTTCTTTCTGCTCCAGACAGTGTCCTAGAATAGTATGCTATGGGGACTTGTGCCCCGTTGGGCTCAAGGTGGCTTAGGACAGCGCCCACACCATAAGGGGATGCATCGCAGGCGATACAAATGGGCTTGGACTCGATGAAATGGGTTACTGTAGACTGGGTTACTTGTCCGACAGCAATGCCTTCAGGGCCTTGAAGCTCTGATCATGGGTGGCCGTCCAGGCCCATGTTACCTGTTTGTCTAGCAGCCTGTGGAGCGGTTCAGCGATGGCTGCCTTGTGTGGGAGGAATGTATGGTAGAAATTCAGCAGACCCAGGAATGCCTGAAGCTCTGCTTTGTTCTTGGGTGTGGGTGCTAGTTTGATGGCCCTCACCTTGGATTCTGTGGGGTGGATTCCCCTGGCGTCTACTCTGAACCCCAAAAATTCTGTGGAAGGAACGCCTATGCTGCATTTTTCCTTTTTGAGTTTGAGGCCAGCGGTGCACAGCCTTGCCAGCACTTCCCTAAGCCTCCCTGCCAGTTCCTCTGCTGATGCTCCTGCGATCAGGATGTCATCAAAATAGGGGCAGACTCCTGGAATGTCCTTGAGTGTCTTTTCCATAACCTCCTGGAAAATGCCGGGAGCAACGCTGACTCCAAACTGCAGCCTGTTCACCCGGAACGCCCCCCTCTGGGTTACTATGGTTTGGATGTCAGCTGTTTCCCTAGTGACCATGAGTTGCTGGTATGCCTGTGGAAGATCGAGCCTTGCAAAGATGGCGCCGCCTTGGAGGGAAGCGAGAACGTGGCTGATCGCGGGAACCGGGTAAGCGTGCGGGTTTAGGGCGCGGTTCACCGAGCACTTATAGTCGGTGCAGATCCTTATTTCCCCGTTGGATTTGAGGGGGTCACGATGGGGGTTTCCCACTCCCCTCCATCTACGGGCTATAAGATTCCCTGGGCCACCAACTTGTCTAGTTCGCGCTCGATTTTGTGTTTGAGCGCAAACGGGACTCGCCGCGGCCGGACCCTAACGGGGGAGACGTTCGAGTTAAGCTTGAACGATATGGGGGCCCCGGTGTACTTGCCTAATGACCCGTCAAAGACGTCGGCGAACTCCCGGCAAACGGCCTCAACGGAGTCCCCCTGGATCCGATGGATCCTGGATACTGAGATTCCCAGGGCCTCAAACCAGTCCAGCCCAACCAGGCTGGCTCTGCGGCCCTCTACCACTACAACATCCAGGTGCCCTTAACGACCCTTAAACCCCACTGAAATGGTGGCCTCCCCCTTCACCTTGACCGGCGAATTCTGAAAATCGGTCAGGGTTAATTTAGTAGGCCGTAATTTAATCTGTTGCTTGCTCCGGCTAATTATGTGGTTAAGGGTCTCGTCCGAAATAATCGAGACCGCTGATCCGGAGTCAAGCTCCATGCTGCAAGGGACGCCTTGCAAACGGATTGCTAATCTAATTTTGGGTTTGAGCAGCCGGCGGCTACCTGTGTGGTTAATGGCCAGCCGGCTCTCGACATAGCCAATTTTTGTTTTGGTGGGGGCCCCAGTACCTTCGAATGGCGGTTCCTCCGGCTGCAGCTCATGGATCTCCTCCCGGGGGTGGCGGCTACGGCAGACGGCGGCTATGTGGCCTGTTTTCTTGCAGGCCCGGCACGTGGCGGACCGGAACTTGCAGAGGCTGCACATGTGGTTCCCACCACACCCTGCGCACCTCTGGGGAACGGCGGTGTTGCTGGGAGGCCTGGGCCTGTCTGGGCGTCTGGCTCGCTGGTCGGGGGTCGACTTCCGCTGGAGGAGGTCGATGCTCAGGTCGTCCTCCTCTGTGGCCCCTTGCCGGTGGACGCTGGTTGCCTGGTTGCCGGGCCGGGTTCCCTGGCAGGCTTGGACGGCCCTGCAGGCCGCTTCATGTGCTAGGATGGCGTCCTCGGCTTCCTGGAGAGAGACCTCCTCTCTTTCGAACAGGCGTTCCTGCAACCGCCTGTCGCGTAGGCCACAAATCAGCCGGTCCCGTAGTCGCTCCTCCAAATTTGTGAACCTGCAAGTGACGGCAGCTTCCCGCAGGGCGGCGAGGAAGTTGGCGCCGGTCTCGTCGGGGCGCTGGTCCCTTTTCTCGAATTGTGACCGTGCGGCCACCTTGGAGCGCCGGGGCCTGAAATGTGCGTTGAGCCTGGCCACGAGGTCTCGGTACGTGACGGTGTTGATGGCCTCCTGGGGGAACAGGTTCGCGGCGACTTCCAGCAGCGCTGGTCCCCCAAGGCAGAGCAGGGCGGCCGCCTTTGCACCGTCCTCCGATATCTGATTGAACCGCATGTACAGTTCAACGTGAGCCAGGTAACGGGTCCAGGTTTTGGGGCGGCGGGTCTCGAATTCGCGGGGTTGTCCGGCTCTAGCCATGGTGGCAGTTGGTCATGGATGTGGCGCTTGGCGTTGCCGGTTCGGCTGGCGGTTGTGGGGGGAAGAAGGAAAAATGCCTTTCCCTTCAGCTCGCGGAGCGTTTCCCCAGTGACTTCAGCTCTTGGTCGGCAGCAATCCCACCTTCGTCGCCACTATTGTGTAGTGGGTCCGACGCAAGAGAGACGCCAGCCGGTGTGTGACTTCAGCTCTTTATTGGAAGGGGAAGTGAACTGGGGAATGAGGGCTACCTGGCCTCCTTATATACCTGGCCAGGTAAGCTAACAGCCAATGGGGTTGGCCCTAGGTTTCCCGCCGAAACTGTCCAGGCCAACGCCCCCTGAAGGCTGTTGCTATGCAGATGCCTGCATACATAACAAAAATTGTTCATCCAACTAAAGGTGCTACATGTTTATATTCCATAGTTGCCCAAATTGTAAAATTAACACCAATTATTGGTTTCAAGTGTTTAATATTTGATACTACCTAAGGTTAATAATGTAGCTCTGGATTTGGAAAATGAATCCTCGTTCCTTAATCAGCAGTTGCATTTTCTGTAAATATATTCTCAGAATCAAAGGACAACAGATTTTTTTTTCAAAACAAAGAGCTTATAGTCTGAAAATATTTTCCAGATATTAGAACAGGAATTCCTCTCAGAATATAAATTAATCTGGGAATAATATACATTCTGTGGGCATTCACCTTTCCCTAAAGGATAAGATTTAATGACACTCCATTTATCAATATCCAAAGAAACAGATACTGTTGTTATGGATGCCTTCTACATTTGCTTCACGTTTTAGTTTGTACTTTTAAAACCCTTTGTGCTTTGCTTCTAGTCTTTAAAATATATTTCTGTTCTAAAACCCAATTTTTAAATGCTCTCCCCAGACCTGAAATTCACACCAACTTTATTACAATATAGGTTCTTGCAGACAGAACTGTTATTCATGTGGACATTCAGTAGTTTATGACTGTACTGCTCTGCTACTCACAGGCACTTCTTTTATTTGTTAACTGTCCTATCATTTTGATTTACATTTTTATTGTATTTTATAGGGTGTTGAAGACATTCTAACCTCATACAACAGCTGGAGGTGCTAGAATTGACAAATGGTGTTCACATTTAAAATAAGAAAAACTTCCTCTTCAATTGTCTTTGCCAAGTGAGGATCAAATTTCATACTTACTGTGAAGTAGTCTGTAACCCATGCATACTTACATCACAATAAATTGTGATCACGTACAATACTGCATGTGTCACTTTTTAAAAAACTAAATAATTCCGCTGACAACTTGGTTGGTCTTTTATATTTTTGCCAGTATAAACTTTATTAAAAAGTGATATTGTTGGCTCCATTTGTTTTTCCACAAGTAAATTATTATTCTTCATAAAAGTCTTTAAACTCTTAACCATGCATTTGCTAAAATTTGCTCAAACTACCAGCTGATTAGACTATTTGCATAAATTGCTTTTGCCCTGACTTTAACAATAGAACCTATCATTTTAAATTCATGTTATGCTAGGTTGTTAATTACTTATGTTTCTGTGGAATAATTGACAAGCAAGAAAATTACAGATTCAGTTATAATGCTGGTAAGTCTGCCTCGCTTCACATGATTTTTGCAAAGAAAATTATACATATATATATAATATATATATATATATATATTATATATATATATATATTCAGAATATAAGCTCTTTTGAAGGATAAAATTGTTTGTTTTTAAGCCTCCCAGCTGAACTCATGGAGGGCAAGTGATACATGGGTTAGACAGTGTAGAAAGACTCAGGGGTAGGCCCAAACTCTTTTATGGTTCCATCATGAAAACATCCCCAATATAAGAAATCCACTATAGGCTATAGTGTTCACAAAGTTATTCACCGCTATAAGTGGGTATCATTCCCCCATCTCCACCCTCCCACGAACACACATACTTCTTAGGCAAGTTGTGAAGAATGAAATTGGAACTGGGATTTTAGCTTGGTCCTATTCAAAATTCACTGAAGCTATTTTCAAAAATATTTCACAGGGTTGCTTTGTTGGAGAGAATCAATAGCTGCACAGAATATTCCACTATATATTTTAGTCATGGATTCTATTTTTAATGTTGTAGTACATCTGGCAGAGTGGATATAAGCAAGTTCATTGACACTGAACCAGTGACACATTACATGTTGTTAACTGATAAGATACTGACAGTCTGTCTCAGATGTCACTTACTTCCGTATAACCAGCTTGTTTTCCCTTCCCTTCCCAGGCAGCTTCATCCAGGTTTAAACCTTGCATCAGTCTAGCCATTTGATTAAGAAGGTTGCAACTCATAAAAGTTTAAGTTTTTTAATAATATTTGTAAGTCAGAAAAGGTGCTGCTAGATTTTTTCTGCTGTTGAACCAGTGAGTTTAGCCATTTTGGTTTTTCAGCCCTCTTGGTTCCATTTCCAAAAGTCCACTTGCCATACAAAATATAATAGCAGTTCTATTATATATGTTATTGCTGTCATATTAACATATGAGAACTGGCTGTAATGTTTTTTAGCTGCCTTCCAAAACTCCATGATTCTTTCCTTACTTCCCATCTTAGCTTTAGTATCAAGAAGGAACTGAAGAATTTCAAATGTATTCATTATTATCCTAAAACAGTGCAATTATAAATGATGATGCATGCAATCTTGACATAGATTTTAATTAGCTATCTGAATGATTCCAATTGTTTTTGTTATGTCAGGTGAAAGATTCTTTGCCATCTTTTTGAATGTACAAGGAAAGTTCAACTGTGGTATTACATTTCAGCAAGCTGTCTTTACATGACAATGGAGCATAGGAAAAAGAAGCTAAATAGTTTATAGATTCTAATGGATTTTTGTTTCAGAAAAATATGGCTTCTTCACAACAGGATACTATATATAATTATAACAAAATATAAAACAATACACTTGTTGTTGGCTTGTCTAGAATCTGAAATTCATCTAGCATTGCTTTGTCCCCATTTGCAAATTTTTCAAAATCCTTGTGCTTTCTATTTCTCATTCTGTCATTGAAAACAGCCAGGCGCATTCAGCCTGTAGGATTTAGCACATTTAAATGTAATTTCAATCAGATAAATGTCCATAAGCATTTCTTTTTCTGTTCATTGTAATTATACAGCTGGTGAATATAATTCCAATGTTCTGCTATAAAACATGAGCATTCTATTTTTTCTAAAACTGATACAATCTGTCCTATTAATACTGAATTTAGTATGAATAATCTCCTTCGTAAAGTGGTTTCACTGTCCACGTTTCATAGTTTTCACACAAGTGCTCTTTAATGTTGCTGAGATATTTATCTACAGTTTAGTAGAAATCACATTAAATTGGCTTCTGTTAACCAATTCACCCAATAGGTTCTGCTTTTTATACTTGCATGGCAAATCAAATTAGTACTGCTAAGGAAAAGTAGTCTACAGTTGAATTTTTTAGCAATGTTTTCATTGAAAATAAAGAAAGAACCAAGAATTCAATCCACTTCATGAATTTTCAGGGTGAACCTGATATTTTTGAGAAAAAGGTGAAAGGTAGCCAGGCTTCATTCTTATGGACCTTCATTCTTCCACAGATCCTGTAAAAGCAAACAATAATATCAATCTTCTTCTTCTTCTTCTTCTTCTTCTTCTTCTTCTTCTTCTTCTTCTTCTTCTTCTTCTTCTTCTTCTTCTTCTTCTTCTTCTTCTTCTTCTTCTTCTCCTCCTCCTCCTCCTTCTCCTTCTCCTTCTCCTCCTTCTTCTCCTTCTCTTTCTCCTCCTTCCTTCCTTCCTTCTTTCCTCCCTCCCTCCCTCCCTCCCTCCCTTCCTTCCTTCCTTCCTTCCTTCCTTCCTTCCTTCCTTCCTTCCTTCCTTCCTTCCTTCCTTCCTTCCTTCCTCCTTCTCCATCATCATCATCTAGATTAATTGACTGTGATTACATGTCCACTATAGAACTATAAATTTGACTGGGAGCAAAAGTCAGGCTTAATAGATATATGTCTCCCCGAAAATTCTTTATCATGTGGAACACTTCTCACATACTGAATGTATAAACTGGATAAATTATTTGAAATTGTGTATTCAATTCACTTAGCATAAAGGTGCAGTAAATAATAGAATGCACAGTAGAGGATTTTTTTTGTAATGGTTTACATGCAGTTCAATTTTTTTGCCAATGTACTGCAGCAGAATTCTAGCAGAGATAGAAAACATACTGCATTGTATACCACAACAGTAAAATGACCAATTTTCCAGGTATGCAGTGAGGACACTGGATGTATTCAAAAATCTTCAAGGTGTTCATCAATAATTACTTCTTGATATGAAGACTGAGCAGTAACTGAATAACCTATCTCTCCCAATATATAAGCAACATATACATTTTAAATGGCTAGCGTTCATATATCATTCTATGGATATGTCTTTACCAAGCAACATTCACTTAATCACTGACACCTAGCAATACAAGCTTGTAGTTATTAAGGTATATAGAAATTAGTATCTAAACTGTTCAACTGGTTTAAAACAGAATGTTTCTCAGAGATTTTGAGTGTGTGTTTGTGGTCTCTGTGTTTGTGTGTGTGTGTAAGATATAAATTCCATTGGCAAGATCACTTTTTATTCAACATTTAGATGAGTCCCTCTCTGAAGGAGATGGGTGGTTCAAAAATGTGAAAAATAAATAAAGAAATAAACAGTTAATTTAATTTAATTTATTTTTCCTCTGTGCAATAAGTCAATAACTATTAATGAACTTTCCAATTGGGTTTTCCATTAACAGAAATGTATAAGAATACAGTAAGTCTATGTTTTACTATTATTTTGTCCCTTTCATTAACTATACAGTATTAGAAGCAGGATACGAAAGAAAGCAATGTTACCAGATTCATAACAAGTACATTCTAATTTCAATTAGCAATATATGGTATTTGCAATTACAGACAGTGAAGGAATAGGTGAAAGTGAATATCAAATGGATACAGAGCAATGAGATTTATTATTTATAATGAAGTCATCACCTTGGTTGTGTGTCATATGTGTGCACACCTACTATACACAGATATATTTGCTTTAATTATCCTTGTGATCTTAAACTTTGCTAATTGCTCTAGAAATCTATGGAAAAGTCATTTTTGATAGAAACAGAACATTTATAATTTAGAATATGACAGGTATTGATATCTTTTAACATATTTTTATTTCCAATTATCTCATGCTTCTCAGACATGAAAAATACTTTTCAGTAAGAGAAGAAAGTAGATGCCATCATGTAATTTTTCATATTTCCTGTTGTTCATGATGGTGAATGAATATTTCTATATAAAAGTATTGCTCTTCAATTATTTCTTTCTTCATATTCCTTTTTTCTTATGCCAGGACCCACATGAATAGATTTTTAATAGATTTTTGTTTTGGTAGTTTCTGTTTTTACTAGTTCTGTGCACTGTCCAGGGTTATGGTTATGATATAGGTGGCTATATAATGTAAGTCTTTTAAAATTTTATATATATATACATATGATTTTCTACAAAGTGCACCAGCACATGTTCCCACTGTCATGCCCTTCTTCTACCAGCAATACACAGTAGGTGGCATGCATGACACACATCCTATCACTTGATCATTCATTATGGATGATGAGGTCCCTAGGAAAGCAAAGATGATGGCTCCAGTTTCTCTGCTTTTTTTGTAGAACCAGGAAAGGAACTGTTGGTTATTGCTGTAAGCACACTGTGAGCTGGGATGCCCCTTTTCAGTTGAGGATAACTATGGGCCTCCAAGGGGGGGGGGAAATGACATCTCTAAAATTTTCCCTTATCCTGTATGAGCAAATATGTCCTGCCATGACCTCCTAGATCAAGTCAAGTCCAAAAACATGAGGGAATTTCTAGAAGTCTGGCACTCTGTCAAATTACCCATCAATAGAAACACAGACATAAACAACACCTACATATTGTGCCCCCTTCATGGATTACTGCCTTGTCGTGGCGAAGGGGCTTGCGTAATTCAATGAAGCTATGAGCTATGCCGTGCAGGGCCACCCAAGACGGACAGGTCATAGCAGAGAGTTCTGACAAAACGTGATCCACTGGAGAAGGAAATGGCAACCCACTCCAGTATCTTTGCCATGAAAACCCTATGGACAGTACCAAAAGGCAAAACGATATGACGCTGGAAGATGAGCCCCTCAGGTCGAAAGGCGTCCAATATGCTACTGGGGAAGAGCAGAGGGCTAGTACTAGTAGTGCCAGAAAGAATGAAGCGACTGGGCCAAAGCCGAAAGGACGCTCAGCTGTGGATATGTCTGGTGGTGAAAGGAAAGTCCGATGCTGTAAAGATTTTTTCTCCATAGGAACCTGGAATGTAAGATCCATGAATCAAGGCAAGCTGGACGTGGTCAAACAAGAGATGACAAGACTGAACATCGACATCTTAGGTATCAGCGAACTAAAATGGACAGGAATGGGTGAATTTAATTCAGGTGACCATCAGGTATACTACTGCGGGCAAGAATCCCTCAGAAGAAATGGAGTAGCCTTCATAGTCAATAAAAGAGTAGGAAAAGCAATACTGGGATACAATCCTCAAAATGACAGAATGATCTCAGTTCGAATCCAAGGCAAACCATTCAATATCACAGTAGTCCAAGTCTATGCTCCAACCACCGGTGCTGAAGAGGATGAAATTGACCGGTTCTATGAAGCCCTACAGCACCTTATAGAACTAACACCAAAAAATGATGTCCTTATCATCATGGGGAATTGGAATGCTAAAGTAGGAAGCCAAAAGATAACCGGAATAACAGGCAAGTTTGGCCTTGGAGTACAAAATGAAGCAGGGCACAGGCTGATAGAATTTTGTCAAGAGAATACGATGGTCATAGCAAACACTCTTTTCCAACAACCCAAGAGACGGCTCTACACATGGACATCACCAGACGGTCAACACAGAAATCAGATTGACTATATGCTCTGCAGCCAAAGATGGAGAAGCTCTATACAGTCAGTAAAAATAAGACCAGGAGCTGACTGTGGCTCAGACCATGAGCTTCTCGTTGCAAAGTTTAGGCTTAAACTGAAGAAAGTAGGGAAAAGCACCAGGCCAATCAGGTATGAATTAAATCATATCCCCATTGAATATACAGTAGAGGTGACAAATAGATTTAAGGAATTAGATCTGATAGACAGGATGCCTGAAGAACTATGGACCGAGGTTCGCAACATTGTACAAGAGGTAGCAACCAAAACCATCCCAAAGAAAAAGAAATGCAAGAAAGCAAAATGGCTGTCTGAGGAAGCTTTGCAAATAGCTGAGGAAAGGAGGGAAGCAAAAGGCAAGAGAGAAAAAGAAAGATACGCCCAATTGAATGCAGAATTCCAGAGAATAGCTAGAAGAGATAAGAATGCCTTCTTAAATGAACAGTGCAAAGAAATAGAAGAAAACAATAGAATAGGGAGGACCAGAGATCTTTTCAAGAAAATTGGGGAGATGAAGGGAACGTTCAATGCAAAAATGGGCATGATAAAGGACCAAAATGGCAGGGACCTAACAGAGGCAGAAGAGATTAAGAAGAGATGGCAAAATTACACAGAAGAACTATACAAGAATGAGCTTAATGTCCCTGATAATCACAATGAGGTCACTGACCTCGAGCCAGACATCCTAGAATGTGAAGTGAAGTGGGCCTTAGAAAAGCTGAGCAACAACAAAGCTAGTGGAGGTGACAGTATTCCAGCTGAGCTATTCAAAATCTTAAAAGACGATGCAGTAAAAGTGCTACACTCAATTTGCCAGCAAATTTGGAAAACTCAACAGTGGCCACAGGATTGGAAAAGATCAGTTTACATTCCAATTCCAAAGAAAGGCAGTGCCAAAGAATGTTCAAACTATCGCACCATTGCACTCATTTCTCATGCTAGTAAAGTTATGCTTAAAATCCTACAAGCTAGACTCCAGCAGTATGTGGATAGAGAACTACCAGAAGTACAGGCAGGATTTCGAAGAGGCAGGGGAACTAGAGATCAAATAGCCAACATACGCTGGATCATGGAGAAAGCTAGAGAGTTCCAGAAAAACATCTACTTCTGCTTCATTGACTATGCTAAAGCCTTTGATTGTGTGGATCATAACAAACTGTGGCAAGTTCTTAAAGAGATGGGAGTACCAGAACATCTTATTTGTCTCTTGAGAAACCTATATGCGGGCCAAGAAGCAACAGTGAGAACTGGACACGGAACCACTGATTGGTTCAAAATTGGGAAAGGAGTCCGGCAAGGCTGTATACTGTCGCCTTGCCTATTTAACTTATATGCAGAGCACATCATGAGAAAGGCAGGGCTAGATGAATCAAAAGTTGGAATTAAGATTGCCGGAAGAAATATCAACAACCTAAGATATGCAGATGATACCACTCTAATGGCAGAAAGTGAAGAGGAACTGAAGAGTCTCTTGTTGCGAGTGAAGAAGGAGAGTGCAAAACTTGGGTTGAAACTAAACATTAAGAAAACCAAGATCATGGCATCCGGCCCTCTCAATTCCTGGCAAATAGATGGGGAAGAAATGGAGGTAGTGACAGATTTTATTTTCCTGGGCTCCAAGATCACTGCAGATGGGGACTGTAGTCAAGAAATTAAAAGACGCTTGCTCCTCGGGAGGAAAGCCATGGCAAATCTAGACAGCACACTAAAAAGCAGAGACATCACCCTGTCAACAAAAGTGCGTATAGTCAAGGCTATGGTCTTCCCAGTTGCAATGTATGGCAGTGAAAGTTGGACCATAAGAAAGGCTGAGCGCAAAAGAATTGAGGCCTTTGAACTCTGGTGCTGGAGAAGACTCCTGCGAGTCCCTTGGACTGCAAGGCGATCAAACCGGTCAGTCCTAGAGGAGATCAACCCTGACTGCTCTTTAGAAGGCCAGATCCTGAAGCTAAAACTCAAATACTTTGGCCACCTAATGAGGAGGAAGGACTCACTGGAGAAGAGCCTAATGCTGGGAAAGATTGAGGGCAATAGAAGAAGGGGACGACAGAGAATGAGGTGGCTGGATGGAGTCACTGAAGCAGTAGGCGTGAGCTTAAATGGACTCCAGAAGATGGTAGAGGACAGGAAAGCCTGGAGGAACATTGTCCATAGGGTCGCGATGGGTCGGACACGACTTCGCAACTAACAACAACAACATATTGTGCAAAAGAGACAATTAACAAGCCAAAAAGGGAACAAAAAAACCCCCAAACACCTCCCAATCAGCAATCAACACTCAAATGAGCACAGATTAACTCTAATATTAATACCAGACCAACAGTCAAGAAGTAAACAGTATCCAATCAAGGAACTGCCAAACAAGCTAAGAGTAAACAGACCGACCAAAGAACTTCCAAGACCACTCCCATCAATACTGGCAGAACAAGCCATTAGATTATAAATTGAGAACAAACCTGATACCTTACTATATTGGTGATGTTATTTAGTTTGGGTAATGAAACCTCTGCAAGAAAGCTCAGAGAGCACCAAGGACACCTCATTATAACCCTGACCTACAAATATTCTTTACTGAAACTTATTTGTGTCAACAATCATTTAAAGAGATCAAGTTCACATTTTAGGTACCAGTTGTAGGCTTGTTCTGTTTCTTTCCATCTATCATAATTAATCTTTGTTCACAGTTTAACTCTACTTTAACTCTAAGAAATATCAAAAGTTTAGTTTAATTGTTTCTTGCCTTTGAGATGCATCCTACTGCCATAAGTGATATTTTAGCTGTAGGTTCTTTCACCAAGGGCTAACATTTTAACACAATCAAAGGTAATGTGCTAAGTCTTGTATGTACCTGGGGATAGTCAAACAGCAGAAAGAAAAATGAAAAAGCAATATTGTTAATGAAGTATGCCCTAGAACATTAGGGCAAGCCTAATCAGCTTTGTATAAAAAAGGTTAAAAAACCTTTTAGGTTTTTTTTTAATCTAAGCAATGCTATCTTTGCAAACTGACAGAAGGAAAATGAACACTGAATCAAAACAGTCCTTTAATCTTCTCAAGAAGATGCAAGTTAAGCTTACAGAAGAATAACAATAATAACTACCTCTCCATTATGAAGTAATTTGTCTTCAGGAACAATAGAAACAAAGCAGAGTAAAGATAGCTTTTGATTTAAAGGTCAGACATAGTATGCAGTCAAAAGGATATTTGGAGTCACATATCATATGAAACTGCTGGCTTCAATTTTGTGTGTGGGTAGATCTAGCAGATGAGTGGCATATTGATGCACTTTGTGGATATAATTCAATATCCACTTTGTGGATATTATTCTATAGGATATATACGTATCACATCCTATTCAAGTGCATAGACATAAGAATGTCTATGATACAGAATTAAGCTTTTGTTTTATTTTATATTTTGCAGATGTCACTTTGTAATTGTCTACATCTGGATTCAATCCAATTCCCTACAGCGAGTGTACTTGTGGGAAAAGCTGTGGGTGGTATCATGAAAGCTATCTCCTGCCCCATCTTGTTGAACAATTCCAAATACAGATGGCTGTACAAGCAATACAAAGAGATTGATTAGCCTAGATAGCTCTTGTGTCTGAGGGGCAATTTGCATCTGGAACACATGTAACATGGTAGGAATATTGTTGATTCTGCTGATCAAAAGAATAAAGTTCTGTAATTTCTGGACTTTTCATTGGTAATAGATTGCTCACATGGACTTGCCTGACTGAAAACTAAGAGCACTGACAAGTGATTTTCTTTTGCAAATGTTCTTATTCCCTTTTCCTTCAAATTGAAGCAACTAAGTTTTCAAAAAAAGGGGGGAACAAGAAAAAAGATAGATGGAGATAGATGTCAATAGTGAAACACCAAGATAATCTTTATCCTTTTAGAACATGATTTTAAAAAAGAATAATCAGCTCATATTTGGCCAGAAATTGTTCTCCACAATGTTCAAGGACACAAAATCCCACAGGGTAGAGGGAAGGTTAAGAAAAGATTCTCTCTCTCTTTTTCTCTTTCACAGGATAAGTGACTCCAAATATCCTTTTGAGTGTATACTACGTCTGACCTTTAAATCAAAAGCTATCTTGACTCTGTGTGTATGTGTTACATCAAATGCTTTCCCATAACAATTTTTAGCCAACTTCTCTAATGGTTTATTAATGTGTGTGATATAAAACAGAAAGAAAATACACTGTACAAAATTTCCTGCAGTATCTGAAACAGTTTAAATTATGGCTTAAGGATGATTAATTTTATCTGCCAAAGAACTGTCTTGTAATCAAATTCATATCAGATCTCTTATGTATTGGTCATGTCAGAAAACCCCATGGTGAGAATTTTTTAACCATTTTATTCCTTTCATTGTTGTTGTTGTTAGCTGTGAAGTCGTGTCTGACCCATTGCGACCCTATGGACAACGTTCCTCCAGGCCTTCCTGTCCTCTACCATCTTCTGGAGTCCATTTAAGCTCAAGCCTACTGCTTCAGGGGCTCCATCCAGCCACCTCATTCTCTGTCTTCCCCTTCTTCTATTGCCCTCAATCTTTCCCAGCATTAGGCTCTTCTACAGTGAGTCCTTCCTTCTCATTAGGTGGACAAAGTATTTGAGTTTTAGCTTCAGGATCTGGCCTTCTAAAGAGCAGTCAGGGTTGATCTCCTCTAGGACTGACCGGTTTGATCAACTGGCAGTCCAAGGGACTCGCAGGAGTCTTCTCCAGCACCACAGTTCAAAGGCTTCAATTCTTTGGCGCTCAGTCTTTTTTATGGTCCAACTTTCACTGCCATACATTGCAACTGGGAAGACCATAGCCTTGACTATGCACACTTTTGTTGGCAGGGTGATGTCTCTGCTTTTTAGTGTGCTGTCTAGATTTGCCATGGCTTTCCTCTCCAGGAGCAAGCGTCTTTTAATTTCTTGGCTACAGTCCCTGTCTGCGGTGATCTTGGAGCTCAGGAAAATAAAATCTGTCACTACCTCCATTTCTTCCCCATCTATTTGCCAGGAATTGAGAGGGCCGGGTGCCATGATCTTGGTTTTCTTAATGTTTAGTTTCAACCCAAGTTTTGCACTCTCCTTCTTCACTCGCAACAAGAGGCTCTTTAGTTCCTCTTCACTGTCTGCCATACATAAAAGGATATATTTAAAAAAGGGGGAGATGGGATCCGACAGTGATGAGTACAACACCTATTATGCTTTATTTATGTATCTCACCTATAAGATCTGTTCAAGGGAACTCATTATCAATTGGGAGGGAGGGTTAAGCATGGCTTCCACTGTCTCACTAAGTTCAATGTCTGTGAAAACTGAAACTATTGCAAGGAAGTGTGCCAAATGGTGAAATAGTACAAGAGCCTTTGTATTCCATGTCCACATATTTACACCTGCACAATAGAAACCATACAGCCTGGAAGTGTTGTATGTGCTAGAATATAAGGGAGACCTTCATCACTGAGCTAAGTCAGAGGAGTAATCAATTTATCATTCAGAATTCAGTACCAAAGAAAAATTAATCTTAAGGACAGCAGCAAGAACATGCAACTGGACCAATGTCTTTCTTCATATGTGTTTGGAAGCTTATATATGCAAGTTTCTTTATATACTTTTATTTTCTCATGCAAAAATGAGTAGCTGCTATTCATTCCTATGGAAGAAAGCATAGTCCTGCATTCTACTTCAAACAGTCTGGAGGGTAGATAATAGTTGTACCGTGCATGCTACACAAAATCAGAGTACTTGTATTACATTTATATGGGATGCATATAGAAATGTTTATAGACAAATACTTTATTTGTGGAATTCAGGCATTTTGGATTACTGAAGTCAACAACAACAATAAATATACTAGCATATTATAGCCTGGTTGATGAAAACTACAATTCTTTTACATTTGATGCTTTGGCCTTTAAAGTACAATTTGCTTCTCCTTAGTCTGGTTACTTATTTAATTGCAGTGTTGCCTGGTACAGTAATAAAGCTGTCACACTAGGTATATGAACTGGATCACCCTGCACTGATCTTATATATATGTTTATAATGTTCTGTTGTCTCTGGAAATATGATTCATGATAATTAAGATGTAAGGAAACCTCAGCATCCTTCCATTGTTTGCCTACAGTCCATAGACTAGCTTTGTCCTTGAAAATGGTATCTCTCAATCATAGCACACAAAACTATTTGAACAAAACTGAAAGTTCATTATTTTCACTTTGTTTTATATCTACAATCCTAAGTGTATTCAAGCTCCACTTTTTAGGCCTTAACAAAACAGTGACAAACTAACTATGCTCAGACACAATTCTCTAGTAATTCTGCAAAGAGCAATCATCTATAGTGGAGAGATTCTTCTTCTGAATACTTATTCAGAGAGATATAATCTATGTATGTATGTATGTATTATGTATGTATTATGTATGTATGTATGTATATGTATACCCATATACATATATACATATGTGTGCTTTCTGTGTATAGATAGATAGATAGATAGATAGATAGATAGATAGATAGATAGATAGATAGACAGACAGACAGACAGACAGACAGACAGACAGACAGACAGACAGATAGATAGATAGATGATAGATAGATAGAGATAGAGATATACAGATAGAGAGATATAGAGATAGATAGATATACTTAAAAGGTAACCAAAAGCTTTTGTTTTTGAAGTAAACCACATCTAGAAAGATTTGTTCTACTGGCTGTTGCTAATTGACTTGTTGGGTATGAATTGAAACCAAACACTATTATAACTGATTTTTCAATTTTGTGTTATTTAGTAATTTTTTACTCCTAGTGACCCTGTAGATAGATTTTCTACCCCAATCTGTTCATTTAAGTTTCCCATCAGCAGAGTATTTAAATTCATCCACCTTGCCGCTGGTTGTTATCTCCATCTTTCTTTCCACCTTTCCAGCATTCTCCAAATAGCTGGTTTTTGCATAAGAAATTCAAAGTAGGATAATTTGACCTCAGTTATTTGTGCTTCAAGAGTGAACTTAGCTGACTTGTTCAATGACCCATTAATTGGTTCTCTTGGCTATTCACTATATTCTCAGGATCTTTCCCAACACAATAGTTCAAAGGCATCAATGCTCTTCCTTTTCTGCTTCTTTAAAGTCCAACTTTTGCTTCCATACAGTGTTATATACCATACCATGGTTTGCACGATTTTGAATTTTTTAGGTATAAGCTCATCACAGCAATTGATGATCTTTTCCAAAGACTTCATGGCTTCTCTATAAAATGCTACCCTGTGTTGTATTTCTTATTGACTTTTTCCATGATTACTGATTGTTCATCTTAAAAGGAAGAAACAATGCACTACTTCAGTATCTTCATTGTCAGTTCTAAGGTTGGTTGATCTGCCTATTGTCATTAATTTGATTTTCTTTATATTTAATTTTAGTACTATTTCTTTATCATTCTACCTAGCTCCCACAAGTTCTGCTATCCTGCTTCATGGTGGTAGTGATGTTTTTAGGGGGATGAGCAAAATACCTCAATGGTGTAGGCTAACATTATGCAGGTAGTCTTTAACTTGCAACCACAACTGTAACCAGCAAGGAATTTGTTAAGTGAATCACAGAGTCATAAAATCAATCCAGCTTTTCCTATTGATTTTGTTTGTTAGAAGCTGGTTAAGGAGATTGCAAATGACAATCACATGACTCTGGGGTGCTGCAACTGTTGTACCTTCACATTGGTTACCAAGTACCTGAATTTTGATCTCATGGTTGTGGAGATGTTGCAATGGCCGTAAGTGTGAGGATTGGCCTTAAGTCACTTTTTCAGACCTGTTATTACTTTGAACAATCACTAAATGAATGTTTGTAAGTCAAAGACTACCTATATATTCCCAGCAGGATCCCTCAATGTGTAAATGTCAGCTGCTAGGTAAATTAGACAGGATACACTACCTGATGAACTTATTCTACTTTATTATAAAAGGTTACATTATCAGAATTGCAAGTCTGAAACTACTTCTATTCCCACATTTCCTTTACATTCCAAGAAAATTGGAAGTCTCTTCTGAATCTCTCACTCCAGCTACAATTCTGTTGTGGGCTAAACTGAGGAGTTTTATCAGATTCTTATCTTAGCTGTGTCTCTTTGCCCTATCTTGCAAGATCATTCCTACAACCATTACATCTGCTCAGCTAAAGCAAGCAGGCACCTATATTGGGCAAAATAGGGAGCTATATGGGAAGATAAGTCTTTTGCAAACATATTGATTTTGCACAATTCAGCCTGCCTTTTTTATTATGTTCTTTGTTGTCTATAACACAAAAATGTACTGATTCGCTAACTTTTTACTGAGTGATTTGAAAGGATGAAAACATTACCTTGATCTTTTGACCAAAATCTGGAATGAAACATCAACCCAGGGGAAAAGTATGTTTAGTTTTAAATAGATTATAACAAAAATCTCTCAGCAAATCGGTGAGATCAATCATGGGAAATTTCTGCAAACATATATTTCTTGCTACTTCCGACTTAAGTAAGTAAAACAAGTATCTCAGAATAAATACATTTGCAAAATTTCCAGGATCTCAGTCATAGGTTTGACATTGTCCTAGTCCTGTTTATGTTCAATTTATACAAGAATCATCAAGTATAACTGGTCCCAGACAGTTTCATAGAAAGGCAGTGCTAATTTGAAGTCTACCATTTCAAATAATGTTGTGTTGAAATCTGCCTTTTAATTTCCTCTCTGCCCTCTTCCCAAAGAGACTTGGTAATAGATTCTTATCATCAGGATGCTTGAGAATTTATTTTAAAGTTTGTTCTATGTTTTTAAGTTTTATTGGCAGAAGTGGCAGAAGCTGCAATTATTGATATTATTATGATATATTGCATATGTCTCCATCTCTCTGAAGCCTCCCTGACTGACCAACTTCCCAATCAGAAGTTCAGGGCATTGGGAATTGATCTCACCGTGGAGATTAAGAGGTTCAAAATGGCAAGAACCAACTTCATGGACTTATCCAGGCAGTTTCCAAGAATCAGACATGATTCAAAGAAGGGGGAAAAAGGAATTTCAGAGCAATGCAACAGTAATGTAATGTAACATTACTACTGTATTGCAACCATTAGTATACAGTAAGATACTCATTAGTATGTTTAAAACCTCAGTTACATTGATTAGAAATTACTTCTCTTTTCTCAAGGAATCCAGTGTGTAGTGTAGATATGATTTTATCTGAGACATTGCATCTCAGAATGTCCTTGTGGAATAAATTCTGGGAATTAATTTAATTTAGGAAGTGGAGCATTTGGGCCAAAAGTGGCTGTACAAAGAATAGGCCAGCAGAGAATAGTGGGCAATGAGAGGGAAAGGAATTTGTCATCAGATGAAAAAATAAGGAACTTGATACCATTTAACACTTAAGATGGGAGAGCAAATGTTCCTAATATTCTGATTTTAATGAGACAGGCAAAAGTTTAAAATAGATAATCTTGCATTTGTTTTAAATCATGGACAAACACACACACACACAAGATTTTGCATATATATATATATATATATATATATATATATATATATATATATATATATATATATATATATATATATATTGTTGTTGTTGTTGTTGTTAGTTGCGAAGTCGTGTCCGACCCATCGCGACCCTATGGACAATGTTCCTCCAGGCCTTCCTGTCCTCTACCATCTTCTGGAGTCCATTTAAGCTCACGCCTACTGCTTCAGTGACTCCATCCAGCCACCTCATTCTCTGTCGTCCCCTTCTTCTATTGCCCTCAATCTTTCCCAGCATTAGGCTCTTCTCCAGTGAGTCCTTCCTTCTCATTAGATGGCCAAAGTATTTAAGTTTTAGCTTCAGGATCTGGCCTTCTAAAGAGCAGTCAGGGTTGATCTCCTCTAGGACTGACCGGTTTGATCGCCTTGCAGTCCAAGGGACTCGCAGGAGTCTTCTCCAGCACCATAGTTCAAAGGCTTCAATTCTTTGGCGCTCAGCCTTTCTTATGGTCCAGCTTTCACTGCCATACATTGCAACTGGGAAGACCATAGCCTTGACTATACGTACTTTTGTTGACAGGGTGATGTCTCTGCTTTTTAGTGTGCTGTCTAGATTTGCCATGGCTTTCGTCCCCAGGAGCAAGCGTCTTTTAATTTCTTGGCTACAGTCCCCATCTGCAGTGATCTTGGAGCCCAGGAAAATAAAATCTGTCACTACCTCCATTTCTTCCCCATCTATTTGCCAGGAATTGAGAGGGCCAGATGCCATGATCTTGGTTTTCTTAATGTTTAGTTTCAACCCACATTTTGCACTCTCCTTCTTCACTCGCAACAAGAGGCTCTTTAGTTCCTCTTCACTTTCTGCCATTAGAGTGGTATCATCTGCATATCTTAGGTTGTTGATGTTTCTTCCGGCAATCTTAATTCCAACTTTTGATTCATCTAGCCCTGCCTTTCTCATGATGTGCTCTGCATATAAGTTAAATAGGCAAGGCGACAGTATGCAGCCTTGCCGGACTCCTTTCCCAATTTTGAACCAATCAGTGGTTCCGTGTCCAGTTCTCACTGTTGCTTCTTGGCCTACATATAGGTTTCTCAAGAGACAAATAAGATGGTCTGATATGCCCATCTCTTTAAGAACTTGCCAGAGTTTGTTATGATCCACACAATCAAAGGCTTTAGCATAGTCAATGAAGCAGAAGTAGATGTTTTTCTGGAACTCTCTAGCTTTCTCCATGATCCAGCGTATGTCGGCAATTTGATCTCTAGTTCCTCTGCCTCTTCGAAATCCTGCCTGTACTTCTGGTAGTTCTCTATCCACATACTGCTGGAGTCTAGCTTGTAGAATTTTAAGCATAACTTTACTAGCATGAGAAATGAGTGCAATGGTGCGATAGTTTGAACATTCTTTGGCACTGCCTTTCTTTGGAATTGGAATGTAAACTGATCTTTTCCAATCCTGTGGCCACTGTTGAGTTTTCCAAATTTGCTGGCAAATTGAGTGTAGCACTTTTACTGCATCGTCTTTTAAGATTTTGAATAGCTCAGCTGGAATACTGTCACCTCCACTAGCTTTGTTGTTGCTCAGCTTTTCTAAGGCCCACTTCACTTCACATTCTAGGATGTCTGGCTCGAGGTCAGTGACCACCTCATTGTGATTATCAGGGACATTAAGCTCATTCTTGTATAGTTCTTCTGTGTAATTTTGCCACCTCTTCTTAATCTCTTCTGCCTCTGTTAGGTCCCTGTCATTTTGGTCCTTTATCATGCCCATTTTTGCATGGAACGTTCCCTTCATCTCTCCAATTTTCTTGAAAAGCTCTCTGGTCCTCCCTATTCTATTGTTTTTTTCTATTTCTTTGCATTGTTCATTTAAGAAGGCATTCTTATCTCTTCTAGCTATTCTTTGGAATTCTGCATTTAATTGGGCATATCTTTCTTTTTCTCCCTTGCCTTTCGCTTCCCTCCTTTCCTCAGCTATTTGCAAAGCTTCCTCAGACAGCCATTTTGCTTTCTTGCATTTCTTTTTCTTTGGGATGGTTTTGGTTGCTACCTCTTGTACAATGTTGCGAACCTCTGTCCATAGTTCTTCAGGCACTCTGTCTATCAGATCTAATTCCTTAAATCTATTTGTCACCTCTACTGTATATTCAACAGGGATATGATTTAATTCATACCTGACTGGCCTAGCGCTTTTCCCTACTTTCTTTAATTTAAGCCTAAACTTTGCAACAAGAAGCTCATGGTCTGAGCCACAGTCAGCTCCTGGTCTTGTTTTTACTGACTGTATAGAGCTTCTCCATCTTTGGCTGCAGAGCATATAGTCAATCTGATTTCTGTGTTGACCGTCTGGTGATGTCCATGTGTAAAGCCGTCTCTTGGGTTGTTGGAAAAGAGTGTTTGCTATGACCATCGTATTCTCTTGACAAAATTCTATCAGCCTTTGCCCTGCTTCATTTTGTACTCCAAGGCCAAACTTGCCTGTTATTCCAGTTATCTTTTGGCTTCCTACTTTAGCATTCCAATCTCCCATGATGATAAGGACATCATTTTTGGGTGTTAGTTCTATAAGGTGCTGTAAGGCTTCATAGAACCGGTCAATTTCATCCTCTTCAGCACTGGTGGTTGGGGCATAGACCTGGACTACTGTGATATTGAATGGTTTGCCTTGGATTCGAACTGAGATCATTCTGTCATTTTGAGGGTTGTATCCCAGTATTGCTTTTCCTACTTTTTTATTGACTATGAAGGCTACTCCATTTCTTCTGAGGGATTCTTGCCCGCAGTAGTATACCTGATGGTCATCTGAATTAAATTCACCCATTCCTGTCCATTTTAGTTCGCTGATACCTAAGATGTCGATGTTTAGTCTTGTCATCTCTTGTTTGACCACGTCCAGCTTTCCTTGATTCATGGATCTTACATTCCAGGTTCCTATGGAGAAAGAATCTTTACAGCATCGGACTTTCCTTTCACCACCAGACATATCCACAGCTGAGCGTCCTTTCGGCTTTGGCCCAGTCGCTTCATTCTTTCTGGCGCTACTAGTACTAGCCCTCTGCTCTTCCCCAGTAGCATATTGGACGCCTTCCGACCTGAGGGGCTCATCTTCCAGCGTCATATCATTTTGCCTTTTGGTACTGTCCATAGGGTTTTCATGGCAAGATACTGGAGTGGGTTGCCATTTCCTTCTCCAGTGGATCACGTTTTGTCAGAACTCTCTGCTATGACCTGTCCGTCTTGGGTGGCCCTGCACGGCATAGCTCATAGCTTCATTGAATTACGCAAGCCCCTTCGCCACGACAAGGCAGTAATCCATGAAGGGGATATATATATATATATATATATATATATATATATATATATATATATATATATATATATATATATATATATATATATATATATATATATATATATATATATATATATATATATATATATATATATATATATATAAATACACACACACGCACACACACATACATACATACATACATACACTTTTCCCATGAAAGTATCTTAGTGGGGAAAAAGTATGTTGAACATTTTGATTATTGCATAGAATGTTCAATGCTCCAGTTTTGAAGGTCAGTCTTCTTGTTAAGCAGGTTTGCATTGCTTCCCCCCCCACTTATGCTGTCATACTCTTACTCATTAAATTCAACTAATATAAAAATGAGCCTGTGAACTAGGTTTTATAATGAATAGATAAAAAATAAAGTATTGTTATCATTTGGTTGCCTGAAGACTACTAATTTGCTTCTAGGGCAGTAACATATATCTTAACATGATAGTCTTGACCTTCTAAAATGATAAATAAATTTGTGTGACACTTTTTCCCAAAGGAATAAACCTAGAGTTGGGCAAGAAAGAAATATACCCCTTACAGTTAATCATTAAATTCCAATGTATCTCTCACAGGGTTTCTCCAACTTTGCATAATTATAGTTGCTTGCTATAGACTAGCACAGGCAAAAGGGAAGCACTGTCAAAACTGGCTTCAATTTTACCTGGGCAAGCCCAGAGCTGCTTTTAATGGCCAAACTGGAAAGCAAATCTCAGAGGAAACTTTGACAGCCCTCCCATTAGGCCTGGACAAATAACTAGTTAAAAAAACAACACCAAAGAACTGTGACCCAGCTGTGGCATATGAAACCCTGGGATTTAAGACCCATCTTAATTATTTCATTCAATTTATGTTTGATAAATGATTCAGGTGCTGAGGAAATGACCACCATTTTAAGCAAAATGTCATATGAACATGTATTGCATTTTCATTTCTGCCTTCTCTATTACCTCTGCTTGTCACAAGGCAGTTGGGAAGCAATGCTTTTTTTTTTACACCACCATAACTTCAAACAGTCATTAAATAAAGTGGTCGATAAGTGAAGATTATCTGTTGCTGTGGAAATTAGTTTTCATCTCTGATGGACACAATCCAATATTAAGGATAGAATACTTTTTAGTGAATGAAAACATGTGCAACCCTTTTGTAGATTATGGTCATTGTACAATTATCCACAATAACTGTAAGGTAATGTGTCTCACAGTTGAATCAAATTCGTATCAAAATCATATCTTCTATAATCTTAAAGTACATTTTATTAGACACATAAGGAAAGGTTTACTGGATGGATTATCCCAATTCCAACTGTAGCCAATTTTGGAATAGGAATAAGAGAAAAATCATCATAGAAATGGTGTGAATGCACAATGATAATCCATTGTGGCACTAATATATATAATTTAATAAATCTGTTAAAAATCTATCATGGAAAAGTACATGTAATTCAGAGAGAGACACAGACAAAAGTTATATAGATGAGGGCAAAATGAATAAGGAAGGTTTCGTATGAAATACATACAGATTTTCTTATATTTTTTTAAAAAAACTATCATATACTAACCTGGAGTTTTTTAAATAAAGACTAATGACAGAATAACCATATGGGTAAGATATAAGCTGATGCTATATACCAGTATAGTTGAGGTGTAATTATTAAAACCAATTACACATTCAGTATGGATTAGTGTTAGGGGTTTTGCTTCCCCCATCTAGCATGCTGTCTATTCCTAGGCAATATTTTTAAAACTATGTTGAGAATGGAAGGATGTGCTTTACAAGTTAAATAACAGAAAAGTTGGATATTACTGAAGCGCTTCATGAGACTGCTGTTTTTGTGCATTTTTGTATGTGTTTATTACATTGTGGTGCCCTAGAACTGGGCCTGAAGAGGGAGCAAAGGTTGGAGTCATTCTGTGAAGTGGAGGAGCTGAGGGCTGTGGCTACTGATATGGCTGTATATCTGGTGGAACTGCAAACTGCAAATCCAGTAGGGTCTGCAGAGCATATGGAGGACTAGCAGTCAATGTGGGCATCAGGGCCCATGGCACCTGCAGACCCAGCAGTAAGGACATGGCACAACAGACTGTTAGGTGTCTAGGAGTTGCAGTAACATGAATGCCATGGTGGATGAATATGATATTAATTATATAGAAGGTGAATGAATTATATTGATAGGGCAAAATAAAAACTGAAACTGTATCTTCTACTAGGTCAATAGATAAAAAATAAATTGTGAATATTTTGATTTATTCGCATCCCTCCTACTCTCCCTTTACTTAAAAGCCTCATTCAGATCCTAGCAGATAATTTATCTAGTTCTTCTACCTAGGTTGCTATGAGGAGCCCTTATGTTTCCAAAGAATGGTCCAGTCCCATCTGATGAACTGAGTTTCAGTTCACAAAATCTGCTATTTGGGAAAAACAAAGCTCTGATTTTTTACTGCCAAAGACTAACACAACCTTCCTGCTATAATGTCTGAGTGCCTTTTAGTGAAACATAACAAGCTGGTTTCAAGCTGACCTCACACATGCCAAAGTAATCATATGCTGAAGTGAATAATTTCTTGTGATTAAGTGAGCTTTTTAAGAACATTACTGTATCTTTCAAATCTGTAGCTCCATTGATTCTTTTGCTTGAAGCTTTTCTGAATTTCCTTCTGCTTCGCTGGAAGTAGCTTTCACCTTTGCCTCATGTATTTGCCTTGCATTTGAAGATTAATGGCAGCATTCAGACCAGTGGTGGTAAACAAAAGGAAGAGGTGGTGGAATAGCTCTCTAGACCTCACAAGAGAATAGCAGGAAATATTTTTAACACATTTATTTGTGATCAAGTGTTTTGAGTAAACCATGCTCTTAACAAGGCTATCTGAAACAGTGCTGGAATGCATATGCACTGAAAAAACATAGAATCATAGAATAATAGAGTTGAAAGAGACCTTATAGTTCTTCTAGTCTAACCCCTAAACCATTTCAGATAAATGATTGTCCAGTCTCTTTTTGAAAGCCTCCAGTGATGGAGCACCCACAACTTCTGAAGGCAAGCTGTTCCATTTGTTGATTGCTCTCACTGTTAGGAAATTTCTCCTTAGTTCTGTGTTGCTTCTCTTCTTGGTTAGTTTCCATCCATTGTTTCTCATCTTGCCTTTTGGTGCTTTAAAAATAGTTTGACCCTCTCATCTTTGTAGGACCCCCTTGACAAAGAAGAGAGAGTCAAGCTATTCTCCAAAGCACCTGAAGGAAGGACAAGAAGCAATGGATGGAACCTAACCAAAGAGAGAAGCAAATTAGAACTAAGGAGAAATCTCCTGACAGTTACAATAATTAATCAGTGGAACAACCTACCTGGAAGTTTTTAAGAAGAGCGTGGACAGCCATTTGTCTGATGGTATAGGGTTTCCTGCCTGAGCAGGGGGTTGGACTAGAAGATTTCCAAGGTCCCTTTCAACTTCTTCTTCTTCTTCTTCTTCTTCTTCTTCTTCTTCTTCTTCTTCTTCTTCTTCTTCTTCTTCTTCTTCTTCTTCTTCTTCTTCTTCTTCTTCTTCTTCTTCTTCTTCTTCTTCTTCTTCTTCTTCTTCTTCTTCTTCTTCTTCTTCTGGATTGCATCCAAGGCGCCTATTACTGTTGGTACTACCCTTGCCACAGTCTTTCTATTTCTGTTTGTAGATCTTTGTATTTTGTTATCTTTTCCAGTTCTTTCTCATCTGTTCTGCTGTCTCCAGGCACTGCCACGTCCACTATCCAGACTTTTTTGTCTTTCTTATTGACAATTGTTAAGTCTAGGGTGTTATGTTACAGGTGCTTGTCTGTTTGAATTCTGAAGTTCCAGAGCAGTTTAACTTTATCATTTTCTATGACTTTCTCTATTTTATGATCCCACCAGTTCTTGCTTACAGGCAAATGATATTTCTTGCAGAACTTCCAATGCACCATACTTGCTACTTTGTCATGCCACTGTTTGTAGTCAGTCTGTGCAATCTTCTTGCAGCAGCTTACCAGGTGGTCCACTGTTTCTTCAGCTTCTTTGCATAGGCGGCACTTACTGTCTGTTGCTGTCTTCTCAATTTTGACTTTGTATGCATTTGTTTTTAAGACTTGGTCTTGTGCAGCCAGAATTAGTTCCTCGCTCTCTTTCTTTCTTCAATTTTCCTGCTCTTAGCCATTGCCAGGTCTTGTTATTATCTGATTTCCCAGCTATTTTTTAATGTACTGGCCATGTAGTGCTTTGTCTTCCCATGCCTCTATTCTGTTCTTCATTTGGTCTTTCTTGTAGGCCAGTTTGGTCTCTCTAATAATCAGTAAGCCTTCCTGGTATACTAATTTCAGTGCATCTTCATCATTGTCCTTCAGATATTCTTCCAAAGCTATTTTTTCTTCTTCAACCATCTGATGTACTTGCAGCATTCCACGTCCACCTATTTGCCTTGGTAGATAGAGTCTGTCAATGTCACTGCGTGGATGAAGGGCATGATTCATTGTCATTATTTTTCTGGTCTTCCTATCCATTGCTTTTAGTCCAGTCCACTATTCCAGCTGTGTATCTAATTACTGGAATTGCCCAGGTGTTGATTGCCTTCACGGTATTTCCTCCATTGCTGTCATGTCCCCCCTAGTCCTTCTTTACAAAGGACTAGACATACAGTCTCTGTTTTCCAGTTTGTTACCATTTATTTGATTTAAATGGGAGATATTGACTAAAGGCCTCAAACAAATGTTGACCTTTTTTAAATTCCAGTGTCACTGGAAAATATCCTTTTTTAGATACAACAGGCTAGTGTCAGGAAAGAAACAAATATACAGTTTGGAATCAATGGAGACTTTCTTATCTCTGCCTTGATTTCATCTGGAAGTAAGGAGTTTGTGAGACCATTTGTTAATCAGGAGAGCTGAGCTAGACAGCCATGTAGTAGACGTCATGCAGTATTTTTATAGCAGCACAGTCCAGGACTTATATTGCTTTAGCTGCTGCAAATCAATACAATTTGGCTGTGAGTCAGGATTACTCAAGGCAAGGTAATTATATAAGCTCTGATACAGGTCACTGCAAGGATTAGCCTGGCTGTACACATAACAGCATAAATACACACCAGAAATTAGAAGCATAACAGAATTGGAAGGGTCCTTGGAGATCTTATAGTCCAGCCCCCTGCTCAGGCAGGAAAATCTATACCATTTTGGACAAATGGTTGTCCAATCTCTTCTTAAAAACTTTCAGTGTTGAATCACCCACAACCTGTGGAGGCAAGTTGTTGCACTGGTTAATTGTTCTCACTGTCAGGAAATTTCTCCTTAGTTCTAGGTTGCTTTTCTCCTTGAACACATAAACCTCAAGTGTTACTGTTCTCAACCAGAGCTAGAAAACAATAGCTATTCTTCACTGTTGTTCCTGCTATTGTGTGCAGGTTGTTTCAAGTTAGAAATTTCATTTAGTGGTTTCACATCCACACAAATCTCTTGAAACACTTTGATTGTAACAAATTGTGATGGAATGAGGTTCTAAAACATCAGGCAACAGATAAGCTTGCAGGGCTTCAGATATGATTCCAGAAAGGGCTTTGAGGAACAGGAAAGTGCCATCATCATACTTGTGGTCCTGAAGAAAAATGAGATTACTTAATAATTTAGAAAAAATGGACATACATCTTGATGTCCTTCAAAGTAGCTTTTTGGAACTGAATTTGAAGTGTCGCACCCTCTATTTGGTATACTACATAGTTGCATATAATTATGTGCAGTCTTACAAGTTTCTTCTTCCTTGCCTTGTTTTAGATGCAAGGGTGCTTCCCTTTCCTAGAACATAGAAAATATTTGTTTCATAAACAATATTGCTACAAAAATCTCAAACCAAATGCACTCTCTTAATTGTGAGAATTTGGCATTAATCTTTATCCCATTTAATTGATAATATTCAGTAAATAGAATTATCACATTTTTGAACCATTTCTTTTTTGAATTTTGTATTTGTGTAATGACAGAAATTGAAATATACTACAACTTCTTTGTTCTCAGTCTACTGAAATTTCTGCCAATGAATTATTCTTTTTATTTATATTAGCAAGTCTTTGGCTCATGTGACAGTTAATGTTCAAGCTTACTGAATTAATTTGATTAGTGATATTCCTAAAGGGAATGTACCACATGCTAATATTCTAAATAAAATTGTGAGTATGACTGTCATTCTTCTAATTTCATTGTAAAAGAACTAGTGATAGCTAGAGTCTGGCTTATGGATGCATGGTTGGATTTAGTTTCATCTAGACATATAAATGAATAGTTTTTTGAGTGCTCTGAGGTTCTTCAATTTCACCTATTCTTCCTTTAAACATGATTTTATTGGGAGTGGGATACATACCCAAAGCTACCAGAAACTATGGCTGGTTCTTCTGAGAGCAATTAATATAATTACTTTCCATGTACTTAATAATTTTCCTATTCTAACAACAGCAACAACAACAACAACAACAACAACAACAACAACAACAATATCAATAATAATAATAATAATAATAATAATAATAATAATAATAATAATAATAATAATAATAACAACAACAACGTTGGAAGGAACCTTGTAGGTCATCTAGTCCAACCCCTGCTCAAGCAGGAAATTCTATACCATTTCAGACAAATGGCTGTCCAGTCTCTTCTTAAAAACTTTCAGTGTTGGAGCATTCACTGCTTTTGGAGGCAGGTTGTTCCACTGATTAATTGTTCTAACTGTCAGGAAGTTTCTCCTTAGTTGTAGGTTGCTTCTCTTCTTGATTAGTTTCCCTCCATTGCTTCTTGTCCTGCCTTCAGGTGCTTTGGAGAATAGCTTGACTCCTTCTTTGTGGCAGCCCCTGAGATATTGGAACACTGCTATCATGTCCCCCCTCACCCATAAACATTTTCAATTTGGTAACACATTTTTGAATGACCCTGAGAGATGTACCCAAGGGGCATTGTATACAGCCTTGGAGGTCACAGGTAATATATACTTAAATTACTTTCTAATATCTTGTTATGGCCTTGGCTACAACTGTAAATATGCTTCTTTCCCATTAATTCACTGAGCTCCCTAGCTGAAATAGAAATAATTAATAGTGGGTTATTAGGGCTGTACATTACACTTAATCCTGAATTATTTTTATTGAAATTGCTTAAAGGTTTATAATATTGTAGATCATATAAGTAGACTGCCATGTTAAAAGTGTTTGTCTCTAAATGTAACCAGTCTCATCTTCATGGAAAGTTGTTCTGCTTGTTAGAAGTACTGATGATGTCACTTATCTTGAGTAATGAAACATCTGCAAGAAAACCACCCAGAGAGCACCAAGGACCACTCAAACCCAAATGACATTGTGAAATGAGTACAATGCCAACATGTTACTGTAAGATGAATCATTTGGGTCTGAAGGCATCAAAAATTTTCCAGGGAAGAGCAGAAATAATAATACAATATAATAATAAACCTTTATTGTCAAAGTACAACATGTGTACATTGAGATTAGCTGAGCCTCCCCCCCCGTGCTCTCTCCCCCCAACACACAGTGAAAACAAACCCTCCATCCCACCACACTATGTGAACCAACTACACCACACAAATACAACTACACCAAGCAAATACAAGTAGCTGGAGTTTATGTGGTGGATGGATTAAAGCCAAAAAAACTGTCCAGAAATTTACATGCTACAAATATGCCATCTCTATACCTGTGTAATGTCAGAGCCAAGAACCAAGGCAAACATGATGCTGTCAGAGAGGAATATCAAGACTGAACATTGAATTCCCTGAATTAGATTTGGAGAAGAATGTATCACTTCACATGAGAGGATTTTCTAATCTTCCACTGTAGACCAGATATTACCCTAATATAGTCCTCGCCTTACAAAATTCATTTAGCAATCATTCAAAATTATATCAGCGCTGAAACAGGGGGCAAGTGGTCCTCACATTTATGATCATCACATAATTTCAATGGCCATAGAATGTGATTCAGGCAATTGTGAATCAGTTTGCATTTACAATAGCTGCAGCATCCTGCAGTCACAGGATTGCATTTGCAACCTCCCCAGCTTCTGACAAGCAAAGTCAATGGAGAAGGTGTTAAGTTCACAAGTTACAATCATACAATATCTTGCTTTTACAACCACATTTTCCAGTCCAGTCATAAATTGAGAACTACCTGAAAACTGTTTGACTTGGCTTTGATGCAAATTCAGATCATACTTTTTTTTTCAATTTTGTATTCAAAAACTGAGTTTGGTATCTCTTTTTTAAAAAAAATAATAATGAAGTTATATGGGCCCTATAAAGTATTGCTAACTACATAGCTGAAAGAATTGATGAAATACCGGTAGAATTGTTTAAAACGTACAAGATGACTCAGCTAAAGTGCTAGCTGTGGTTTGTAAGAAGCTATAAAGTGGTCTATGGGCTGTAAGAGATCAATTTAGATTTGTGAAGTATTAAAAAAGAGCAACAGTAAAGAATGCTCTTTATTTAATTTTTATTTAGAGAATTTAGATGGCCACCCACTCACTTTCAGGGATTCTAGATGGCTTACATCATTATGAAATATATTTACTTGTATTTAGTAAGATAATACAAGGAAGGAAGGAAGGAAGGAAGGAAGGAAGGAAGGAAGGAAGGAAGGAAGGAAGGAAGGAAGGAAGGAAGGAAGGAAGGGAGGGAGGGAGGGAGGGAGGGAAGGAGGGTTTCTAATGTTCCCTGCCTTTTACTAAAATGAAACCTAATGAGGAAGCTGGTAGGAATTTGGAAATGGCTCCTTCTCCCACTGCTTTTTTGCCCACCCATCGACTTTCTTTTTCTCTGTTTCTCTGTTTAGGTAAAGAAATATCTCTGTAATGAGGATCCAATGGGTATGCTTTCTATAATTATTATTATCATTATTACTATTAAGGGCATCTTTTAGTCTCTATAATCTCTCTATCATTTTCTATTATGGCTACTGGAGTTGTCACCATCTCTTTTCTTAAGTTCTTTCTATCTCAGTTATGGCCTCAAAAATTACCAGTCTCAGTTACCCTACAAGTGAAGAAGGCCTCCATTCTCAGATTTATTTAAAATAACATCTGATGTTACTGCTACTGTCAAATTTACCTGCAGTAACAAAATCTTTATAATAGTTACTTTTGTTTAGTTTTGGGCTATACCTATAAATAAAATCAGATTTATAATCCTGACTTTCCTGCCTAATTACTTCTATTGAAGAAAGATTAGAGGAGAGAATGTGTTGGGTAATTTTTTTTTTCAGGTTCAGGTGTAAGAAGAGCAGGAGGTCAGCCAGCTGCCCCCTGGTATGATGTAAGGTGATGGGAAGACATTAAGAACTGGATAATAAAGCAACTTCTGCTCACTGTGGCATGACTTTTTTCATTAGCCATGTTTCCAAGCAAATTCTTCTAGAATGACTTTTTCATGGCTGGTTATTGATTACAGAGTAAATAACTGTGACTACTTTTATGTATTTATTGGGAGTTATTTTTAATTAAATGTTGTACACCACCCAGAATCACTTTGAGACAGGCAGCTATACAAATATGATAAAAAATTAAAGTAATAAATAAACACTGTGAATTTATTCAAATATTATTTTCTGCTCTAACTCAGGGCTTTTTTTGTCATAGAACGCTCAGAACAGAGTTCCGGCACCTTTTTTGGATGGAACCTTGTAGGGTAGGCAAGGCGGGTTGTATAACATGTGTGAGTTCCGGCACCTTTTTCTTTTACAAAAAAAGCACTGTCTAACATGGATAGTGTCTCAAATCTGGACAGGTTGTATGTGTGCTTCCTTATTTTATCTTGTGAGGGTCCTCATGCTATTCTACCCAAAAATATTCTAGATGGGCAAAAAAATATAGAAGGACAGAAAAAAGTAGTTTTGAAAAAAAAGAAAGGGAACTTGTATGAAATTATCTTCCTGTCGGTACAATATGACTAGCAGATTTATATTTACTCAACTATTAAATATGAAAAAAGCGTTCTGATCCAATCACTCTTTATTCCTTTTATTTATTCGTCCTTTGATTTATCAAAATTTAAATTGTAATCCCTTTGCTAGCTTTGCAGCTTTGCTTTATTTGAAACAAGGAAACAAGGAAAACTGAACTTGTTTCCTTGGTTTAAATATATGAAGTGTTCAATTTAAACTGATAGCAGCTTTAAAGATCCTAAAGACAAAATAGATTTAAATTTATTTTTAATATATTATTGAGGTCTCATTTTAATTAGAACTAGGTCTTCCCTCCATCAGTTCTAGTGAATCACTAGCATGATTTTATTTATTGTAGAAATGCTGGAGTTGTCTCTTTATGACACATATATATTTCAGTATTCTACAAGCATAAAATGGATGAATCACTGGAAAAACATGTCAATAGACAACAAAGCAACAAAATGTTAACAGTTCTACTAATTTTAAGATTATGATATCTCACATTTGTTTGTGCCTATGTGGGTTTAGGACTGCTTTTTTAAGTCAATTTATTGTAAGTCCAATGTGCTTATTTGGAAATGTATCTTCCAAAGATGGTTATTTCAAATGAACCTATTACACCACATTATAAAATGAGGAACTTGTGCATCCTAAGCTCTTAAAAATAGGACCAGGTCAGCAGTGTATGAACTAATAAAAATTTGAATGAATCCAGGTTTCTTCCTTTTAAAAGGGAAAGGCTGTTTACAGAAGAGAACTGGGATCAAGCTGAGGCTTCTAGTGGAACAAAGTGAATAATTTATTATCTGATTCCCTTGAAGTTCTCCTTCACCACAGATTCCTAGAGAACCCTTCATCTCACTAGAATGAAGGAGAGAATTGATGAACTTGCATTGTCTCTTTCTTCACCATAAGCAACTGCATATTTCTGATTCCCAACTCTGCATCCTACTTTTTATTATTACTGATTCTAACCAATTAAATAAAACAAGATATAATATATATTTGTCCATGCATTTGGTAACTACATACACTATAGACCAGTCAAATTAGTTCAGGACCATTTCTCTTCTCTTCCTGTCCATTTGGTACATCAAAGTGTTTCTTCATAAAAGAGGTATAGATTGTGTAAAATTGATAACTTATTTCTTTGGCAGTGGGCATAGAAATATTTAGTAAGTAAAACTTTTTTTTTCTGGCACGGAAATTAGCAATTGAAAAAGTGCCAGCAATGTGTGCATTTGTTAGCTCTGTGTTTTGTAATAAAAAAGGCAGCCCTAAACCAAGATTTAAATGTTTGTATGTGTGTGCATATACATATACATACATAGATACAAACAAACATACATACATGCATATGAAATGACCAAGATGAATGGAGCACAAGAGTATTGGGAAAATTACATGTATTTCTAAACAGTTATTGATGATTGTACACTTTTGTCAAATATTTCATCTGCTTAATTCTAACTAGTTTTGCATTGTTGTTTTTATTTTTAACATGCTTTGGTAATTTATGGATTAGTCATTGGGTAAGTTTTCTTTTAACTTTAGTGGTAAAATCCAAGGCCAACTAGCAGAACATTTCAAAATACTAAAATACTGAAAGCAGCTAACATGACAGAGTTATTATTTGAAAATCCTGATAACCTTTCAGATAATTAGCAGACATTCTGAAATTTTGGGGCAATATCTTAAAGGTCAGTATTTTAATTAAAATACTGACTTCAACATCAAACTTTGTATGAAAATGAAAATACTTAAACTGCCAAAACCCATATGAAACAATGGTTTAAAAAGAGGTTTGATGGAGTAATGAAGAATACAGCTTATACTTAGAATAGTAAAATATAAAAACTGGTAAACATTATGAAAGCTACTAGATTAAGTTTAAATTGTACAAAAATTTTTTTAAGTACTTTACAATACGATTGCAATGGAAGATAAAACATCTATAAGAATTTGGATCAGATGGGACACTCAGTTTTGTATGCATCAAGCTGACAACTCAAAGAATACTCACTCATAAGTATTTGAAAGTATCTTAGATCTTGGAGTAGGCAAGATAGAAAATCTTACGAATTTGATAGAAGTGGATCAATTATAATAGTCATAATCTATTGCTCTCAGCAATGCTACTAAATTAAATACCTTCAATTTCTTTTTCAAAAAAGTATACTCAGAACCTCTTTTTGTCATTATTGAGACATAGATGTGAATCTTATTAGAATAAATTTGTTACTGGAAATGTTTAACCAAAATTTATATTAAAATTGTATTTTTCATCTTGAAGATTGGCTTCTAATAAAAAATGACATAGAGATGCAGTCTTGATAAAGTACTGAAAATACACAAAAAAGTCTTTTATATTTTGTCATAATATGGAGTTCATAACTGATGGCCAAATATCCTGGTTGCCTATAATTTGACTGTCTATTATCTATGTGTTGATATATAAATGTTTCCCATGACTTCTTTAAACTGGAGATTCAAGAGACTGAATCTTAAATCTTGTAATCTTAAAGCATATGCTAAACTATATAAATCAATACATATCTGACTCTCCTTTTGATAAGATTAAGTTACAGTCTTAAGAACGCCTTGGAGTAGGAACCTACAGCAAACCTGCTTTTCAAAAACTCAGCTGGTGAGCCAGATATTATTAGGAGATATAGTTCTGAAGATACACAGGAACCAAATTATCTGTTGAAAGCATCAGCTTTTTGCATTTAGGCCCGTAAGCAAATTAACAACAAAATCACTGATTGCAGCACTGATGTTACATTTCTGAATCTTCCATACTTTCTGGGTCACCTAAAACTGGCAGAACTATATGAAGTGTACTACAAGAATTTAACTGTGAGGTGATGAAGGCATCAGTCACTTTTATCAGGGGTACCTTCAAAATAGATCACAACTTTCAGAAATGAGGCTCTGAGTCAAGGAAGCCCTGTAAATCATAGATTAGTCCCTCTAAGAAAATGAGGCCCCATCCACAGTTAAAATAGACCTGGGATGGAGCTAGATTTATTGCCAACAGTATCTCCTTGTAATGAGCTGTGCAAATTACCTTGGGAGACAATAGGAAGAGCCACATCTTAGACAACAGTTTAATAAATGAAATACGAATCGGAAGGAGAAAGGGTATCCAGAAATGGACTCAAAAGGGTAGCAGAGGGGAGGAAGTGCTTTCAAGGTTTTGTTACTATAAGTTTACAATAAAGGTGCTATTAGTGCTCATAGTTTTCCTTTCCTGTCGGGACTATCTCAAAGGGATGGTAGTCCAAGCATATTTTTAGCTGGGGTTATTTTGATCTTTTCAGTTTACAATCTCAGATCAGGAGTTGTATAGCATCTCTGGCTCACTTTGGGGTTGATCTATAACTAAGTGACATCACTGTACTGAAGAAACCTCAGTCAAACTAATACTTGACCTTTCCCAGAGATTCCATGCAGATGGTCAACAGCAGGGAAAAAGGACTGAAGCCACAATTGTACCATAAGAAATTTTCAGCTTATTGCCTCTCAATCACATACAACTGAAACTCTTCAAAAAAGAGAAGGCCATTGTAGAACAGTATTTCTAGTTCTCTTTCCTTACAAGTTGTCTGGAAGGATGGTCAATGATATCAAATGTTGATTAGCACTGTGGATAGTATACTTCTTTCATCCAGATCCCAGCTAAGGCCACATACCTATGAATCAGTGGTATTTCCATCCCAACCAAAGGGCATCTACTGGTAGAAAATCTGTTTCCTTTAGGACCCTCTGTACCTGAAACCCCACTGTTTTCTCCAACAAAAAAGCAAAGCAAAATAAAAATACTATAAACAGAAAGCATTATACTCTGTATATATTTTCTATATCATCCAAAAATATTACCCAGTGTATGATCAGCACCATCTCTTTCCTCTAAGGTGAAATAACATCTATGATACTGTATATAAATGTTATTAAATTAAATTAAATTAAATTAAATATCTATGCATGAAATTTCCAAGAACCGTAATATAATTTTAAAGCGCCTGGTTATTTTAGTTATGTTTTCTTAATGGATTGAATGTCAAATTCCAACATTAAATGAATATGTGGCAATTATGGAATTTAACGACAATCTTATTTAAGTATTAGAGAGTGCAGTTTTGCTAATACCACATTTTATTTCCAGCAATTCCTCACTATATTCCTAAGAGAGGAAAAATATCCTGGGTAAGCAATGAATAAAAAAACCATTATTTGCAAAGGATCCTTTGCAGTGAATATTTCCAGGGGAGTTATAAGGTGGGTTCATCATTCAGAAATTTTCTAGAGGTTTCAGTTCAAAAGCCAGAGATAGGACTTTTAAGGTTTAGAAGGTATCTATGATTGGAGGTAGATTCACATGACCCAAAGGGGAGTAATAAAGTTTCTAAGAGAAATAACATTTCAGTTTAAATGTGTAAAGATGGGGAAGAGAAGATAAAAAAAATCTAGTTTAGCATAAGAATTTAAAAAACTTCTGACTTGTAGAATTTCCCAAGGTTTAGGACTTGAAGCAAATGTTGCTTATGCTTGTAGTTCATTCTGCTTTCTCACAGAGTAATGGAAACAGCTGATAATTATGCTCATATCTGTGAATCTCCACCAATGTAGTCTCACTGAGGGCCCATGAACGATCAGTACATATCTGGATTCATTGGGATGTCAGTAGCAGAAAATCTATATTGTGCAAGAAGCATTGGCCTATCTTGGGTGAACATATTAAACAATTACATTTAAGTAATCAATGTCTTTCTATATTTATAAGGTTAATCAAAGCACATATGCTTTCATGCTAATGCACAGTTCAATAAAAGAGAAACATAATCAAAATTATTAATGTTACTACATTGATTTGTTTGTTCTGCTTGTTACTCAGAGCAGAAAAATAATTAATCTCTTCCTTTTTATAACTATGGTCTTACACAAAATAATTTATTTAAAAATCAGTTCTTAGTTGTCAGGGATACAGTGACTAAAATTGAAAATCCTGCCACTCCACAGATTGGCTATGATGTTTACTGGGACTTTTTTTGAAAAAAGTGCTTGAAATTTCCTCCATTTTCACTTTAATGTGTGATTTAAGCAAAGGAGATATGCAAAGATACCGATTTAAAGATATACAGTACATCCAAATATATTTAACTCAATTTATAAATAATGAAGTGCTAATTATGAGGTTTTAAAATGTTATAAAATTATGAAATCCAATGATACTAATCTCTCAATTTACATTTAGTACAAGATATGCAAATTAGATCAACTTGCATGAAGAATATATTTAAAGGGAATATGGACCTTTCATCATTGGCTGAATATGGTAGAAGACATGGGACTCAATTACTCCTTTTCTTTTTATACGTTTTCTACGAATGTGCAAAGCTACAAAAGCTGTTGATTTAATTCAAAAGGGTTCAATCAAATTGCTTCCTAACTGAAATCTGTACATTTGTATGTAGGTTTAGGTTTGTGTTGTGTGTGTGTGTGTGTGTGTGTGTGTGTGTGTGTGTGTGTGTGAGAGAGAGAGAGAGAGAGAGAGAGAGAGAGAGAGAGAGAGAGAGAGAGAGAGAGAGAGAGAGAGAGAGAGAGAGAGAGAGAGGGCTATTGTTTACTTTACTTACCAATCAAGGAACTACCAATGCTGACAAAGAACATTCCCATCAACACTGTCAGGGCAAGCCACTAGTATATAAAAATAAAAGCAAACCCCACTCCTGTCTAGCACTGATGATGTTACTTAGTTTGGTAATGAAACATCTGCAAGAAAACCACCAAGGTCAGACAGTACCAAGGATTTCACTGTTCAACCTTGAGCTACAAATATTCTCTTCTATTGGTAATTCTATGACTGTTAGTCCATACCTTTCAGGCCAGGCTATCCTGCTAAAAAAAATGTCTGTGTGTCACCACATACAATCTCACAAACATGTATCATTCCACACTGGAGCAGAGATCAGTATGTCGAAGAGGAAAGAAAAATATCAGGTAGTGAAAGTCAGATAGTCAATCTCTATTGCTTTTGTCTGCAGTGGGGAACAGTTTTCTTTTGCAAAGCTTGGTGTCTTGGTTTGACAGAAAGTTTCTGTAAATTTTAAGCGGATTGTAGTCATCTGCAGCTCTGTCACAGACATGTCAGTTACTTGGTCCGAGGTTGTATATTCATTGTAATCAAATATGCATTTTCCAAACTCAGTTCTTTAATTTTCAGATAGGAGATTTATTTTAAATATATAACCTGCTGCCCTTGAAACTTACTGAGCCAGTGTATCTGATGTATGACATTTTTTTAACATCGATTAAACTGCATTTAGTACTTGTAAAATGCATATTATCCTTTAGAGCCTGACTTGCTTCTGAACAGATTGTTACTATGATTACTTTCATTATTTATTTAGGATTCTGCTATAACATGAGCAAAAAACTCTCCCTCTTAAAAGAATTTACTTTGCCCAGGCTGGACCATTACCCACAAAAGTTCCTTACATCCAGTAATTGCTTCCCTACATTTATGGGGAATAGTTCTTGAGCGACTTAATCCTGTGGCTTTTACTCACTCTGTATTTAAGACATACAGAAAGTCAAGAAAACGCGACAGAGAGTTTGGCTTCTATTTATCACTTCTGTCTGACTATTGTTTCGATATACCTCTCCAGATTTCCCAGTGCTGTTCCCCTACATGTATTTGGATCTGAAAATTGTGTACTGCTGTCTTCAGTCTTATATCTTTCCTTCATTTTTGTACCTTGCATTGTTTTTAAAATCTGCTTATTATGTACTCAATAAATGTGTGTAAATTTGATAATCTTCTTGTGTCAACTTAATAAAGGGAGATGATGAGTGGCTTTAGGCCACAGTCCCCATATGACCTTTGAATGAATTAATAACCATAATGTGATATGCTGCTTTGAAGATAGAAGGAAATTATAGACCCAATTTTTAAACTGATTATTTTAAAACTAATAAAACCTATAATTGTTAGTTGCAAAGTCATGTCCGACCCATCACAACCCCATGGACAATGTTCCTCCAGGCTTTCCTGTCCTCTACCATCTTCTGGAATCCATTTAGGCTCACACCGACTGCTTCAGTGACTCCATCCAGCCACCTCATTCTCTGTCATCCCCTTCTTCTCTTGCCCTCAACTTTTCCCAGCATTAGGCTCTTCTCCAGTGAGTCCTTTCTTCTCATTAGGTGGCCAAAGTATTTGAGTTTCAACTTCAGGATCTGGCCCTCTAAAGAGCAGTCAGGGTTGATCTCCTCTAGGACTGACCGGTTTGATCGCCTTGCAGTCCAAGGGACTCACAGGAGTTTTCTCCAGCACCATAGTTCAAAGGCCTCAATTCTTTGGTGCTCAGCCTTTCTTATGGTCCAACTTTCACACCCATACATTGCAACTAGGAAGACCATAGGCTTGACTATAAGCATTTTTGTTGACATGGTGATGTCTCTGCTTTTTAGTGTGCTGTCTAGATTTGCCATGGCTTTCCTCCCCAGGAGCAAGCATATTTTAATTTCTTGGCTCCAGTCCCAGGAGCCCAGGAAAATAAAATCTGTCACTACCTCCATTTCTTCCCCATCTATTTGCCAGGAATTGAGAGGGCTGGATGCCGTGATCTTGGCAACTTTTGCATTCTCCTTCTTCACCTGCAACAAGAGGCTCTTTAGTTCCTCTTCACTTTCTGCCATTAGAGTGGTATCATCTGCATATCTTAGGTTGTTGATATTTTTCCCAGCAATCTTAATTCCAACTTTTGATTCATCTAGCCCTGCCTTCCTCATGATGTGCTCTGCATGTAAGTTAAACAGGCAGAGTGACAGTATACAGCCTTGCTGGACTCCTTTCCCAATTTTGAACCAATCAGTGGTTCCGTGTCCAGTTCTCACTGTTGCTTCTTTACCTGTATATAGGTTTCTCAAGAGACAAATAAGATGGTGCGAGTGCAATGATGCGATAGTTTGAACATTCTTTGACACTGCCTTTCTTTAGAATTGGAATGTAAACTGATCTTTTCCAATCCTGTGGCCACTGTTGAGTTTTCCAAATTTGCTGGCAAATTGAGTGTAGCACTTTTACTGCATCGTTTTTTAAGATTTTGAATAGCTCAGCTGGAATACTGTCACCTCCACTAGCTTTGTTTTTGCTCAGCTTTCCTAAGGCCCACTTCACTTCACATTCTAGGATATCTGGCTCAAGGTCAGTGACCACCTCATCGTGGTTATCAGGGATGTTAAGCTCATTCTGTGTAATTTTTCCACCTCTTCTTAATCTCTTCTGCCTCTGTTAGGTCCCTGCCATTTTGGTCCTTTATCATGCCCATTTTTGCATGAAACATTCCCTTCATTTTTCCAATTTTCTTGAAAAGATCTCTGGTCCTCCCTATTCTATTGTTTTCTTCTATTTCTTTACACTGTTCATTTGAGAAGGCATTCTTATCTCTTCTAGCTATTATCCAGAATTCTGCATTCAATTGGGTGTATCTTTCTTTTTCTCCCTTGCCTTTGACTTCCCTCCTTTCCTCAGCTATTTGCAAAGCTTCCTCAGATAGCCATTTTGCTTTCTTGCATTTCTTTTTCTTTGGGATGGTTTTGGTTGCTACCTGTTGTACAATGTTGCGAACCTCTGTCCATAGTTCTTCAGGCACTCTGTCTATCAGATCTAATTCCTTAAATCTATTTGTCACCTCTACTGTATATTCGTCAGGGATATGATTTAGTTCATACCTGACTGGCCTAGTGCTTTTCCTTACTTTCTTCAATTTAAGCATAAATTTTGCAATGAGAAGCTCATGATCTGAGCCATAGTCAGCTCCTGCTCTTGTTTTTACTGACTGTGTAGAGCTTCTCCATCTTTGGCTTCAGAGCACATAGTCAATCTGATTTCTGTGTTGACCATCTGGTGATGTCCATGTGTAGAGCCATCTCTTGGGTTGTTGGAAAAGAGTGTTTGCTATGATCATCGTATTCTCTTGACAAAATTCTATCCGCCTGTGCCCTGCTTCATTTTGTACTCCAAGGCCAAACTTGCCTGTTATTCCAATTAACTTTTGGCTTCCTACTTTAGCATTCCAATCCCCCATGATAATAAGGACATCATTTTTTGGTGTTAATTCTATAAGGTGCTGTGGGGCTTCATAGAACCGGTCAATTTCATCCTCTTCAGCACTGGTGGTTGGGGCATAGACTTGGACTACTGTGATATTGAATGGTTTGCCTTGGATTCGAACTGAGATCATTCTGTCATTTTGGGGATTGTATCCCAGTATTGCTTTTCTTACTCTTTTATTGACTATAAAGGCTACTCCGTTTCTTCTGAAGGATTCTTGCCCGCAGTCATATACCTGATGGTCATCTGAATTAAATTCACCCATTCCTGTCCATTTTAGTTCACTGATTGCTAAGATGTCGATGTTCAGTCTTATCATCTCTTGTTTGACCACGTCCAGCTTTCCTTGATTCATGGATCTTACATTCCAGGTTTCTATGGAGAAAAAATCTTTATTTTATTTTATTTTTATTTTTAATTACATTTATATCCCGCCCTTCTCCGAAGACTCAGGGCGGCTTACATGCTTAGCAGTAGCCTTCATTCTATGTATATGCCTGCTTATTAGGGCTTTCACACACACACACACAAGCGGCATTATTACAAAGTCAGCTTAATTGTCCCCAACAATCTGGGTCCTCATTTTACCTACCTCGGAAGGATGGAAGGCTGAGTCAACCTTGAGCCTGGTGGGATGCGAACCTGCACTAATTGCAGGCAGCTGGTGTTACTTAAGGAGGCATTAGCCCACTGCTCCACCAAGGCTTTACAGCATCGAACTTTCCTTTCACCACCAGATACATCCACAGCTGAGTGACCTTTCGGCTTTGCCCCAGTCACTTCATTCTTTCTGGCACTACTAGTACTAGCCCTCTGCTCTTTCCCAGTAGCATATTGGATGCCTTCTGACTTGAGGGGCTCATCTTCCAGTGTCATATCTTTTTTCTTTTTGCTACTGTCCATGGTGTTTTCATGGCAAAGATACTGGAGTGGGTTGCCATTTCCTTTTCCAGTGGATCACGTTTTGTCAGAACTCTCTGCTATGACCTTTCCGTCTTTGGTGGCCCTGCACGGCATAGCTCATAGCTTAATTGAATTACGCAAGCCCCTTCACCATGACAAGGCAGTAATCCATGAAGGAGAAAACCTATAATATTCCAACCTTAACCATTGTCCTGTTTTATATATCCCCAAAATTACTGGCTGCACTTCAATTTCAACCACAATAGGAGGCAATATCTCCATAAATGCTATTTTTGTTAGTCTCTTGAGCAGTTGCTTGAGACAGATTTCATTGCATATTTTAGCAGCCAAATGTTGAGTTTTTACTGTTTAACTTTCTGTTGTTTAGGCAAAACACTGGGTAGAATGATTGAACCACATTGGTTTTTCTAGAATTTGAGCCAGGAGGCTGAAAGACATTTTGAGAATTGATTATTTGACCCTCAGAGTTATTTTAAATAAATATATAGAACACAAAAATTTTTATATAATCAAGTTATATGTAACTTCTCAACTGATTTGAGTTAGGCTGATTTCAAATACAGTTATGCAGGTTTAGAGGATGGGGAGAGATTGTTCATTTTTAGAAGTTTGTTTTTATTTTAAAGGACTTTCTAAAACTGGTATCAGTGTATTTGTTTATTTTTTAAACAGAGGGATATTTCATAAGCGGTTTACACAGTAAAGAAAATTATGTGCATCATATAAATATCATAACAACATAAATAATGTCCTGCAGGATCAGATCCTTGGCCCATCTAGCCAGGAGTCTGTTGTCACAGAGGCCAACCAACAGCAAAAGGAACTCCATTGGTCTTCCAGCAGATAGTCTTCAGAGGAAATCAATTCCCTTTCTGTAGTGTTCTTTTAAAACTTTTCACAATAAAATTCTATACATGCCTTATTTCTCAGGTAGGCTTATAAAGGATTTGCTACTTGAAAAGTCAGGAGGATTTGAAGATTCACCTTCACCAGTTCTAATTTAATTCATTTTGTGACAGGACAGGGAGATATTTATATAAGTGGACAATGTGAACATGAAAATATTCAGCTCTGATGCATAATAAGTTCTGAAATCCAGTAATTGCTGATGAAATTTACATAAGGAAGACTGGCAGGGATGAAATAGTTTATCTATCTACTTAAATTTTCCCTTTACTGGATTTTGTAAGAGCTACTAGAGATGGGTTGTGCTGAACATTAGTATAAATGACTAGAAAAGGCACCATAATTGAAGGTATTCTGAGATAGATAGATGGATGGATGGATGGATAGATAGATAGATAGATAGATAGATAGATAGATAGATAGATAGATAGATAGATAGATAGATAGATAGAGTATTGAGGTAGATAGAACCATTTTGGGATTATTGCTACTGTAATTTATTTAATATGCATTATTACATACCTAATCATACTTACTATCATATGTGATACTAATCTTTGTACTGTACATCAGTGGCTTCTGGAACAAGAAAATAGCTGCCAGCAGCCAAACACTGAGAGATTTTCCTTCCTTCCTTCCTTCCTTCCTTCCTTCCTTCCTTCCTTCCTTCCTTCCTTCCTTCCTTCCTTCCTTCCTTCCTTCCTTCCTTCCTTCCTTCCTTCTTGTCATGGAATTAGAAAGAAGGTATTTGAACATCCGTTTATTCATGCCAGACTAGGGATGGAAAATGGAGGTGGATGGATTTGATTCAGCCCAAGCAAGTACACTTTTTTTAAAAAAAATGGCCTCAAGAAGTTCTAATGTCTTCTGTTAAGCCTATTTATATGCCCTTTGTTATAACATTAAAAAAATCTTTTCTGGCAGGGTTATCATCAAATCACATGGTTTTAATATGTTAGATATAGTATCCACTCTTTACTTCAGAAACAACTTTTACTTCAGAAACACATCCTCCACACCTCAAATTCCAGATTCCAGATGATTTCTAGTGTTTTTTCAGACTAACACTTCGCTGTAAACTGCTGGCTACTTTCATTGCAACCTTCTAACAGTGGTACTTGTAACCGGCAAAAAATAGCAATCAGAGAGGTAGTGCTGGTAGTCTCAATTAAGGCAGCAGAACTGAGACATGTTTGCTAAGAAATGATTGCTAATATATGTTTTCTCCTAATATATATCCCCTCCTAAGTTCATGTATGTTTCCTCCTACCATTCAAATCTTACCTTTAATTAGCCTGAATTGAACATTTTAATTTGAAAAATAGCATACAACTTGACATTTTCCGATATTTGACAGACCTAATAGAGTGGTGATTTAAGGATTGAAAAGGTAAACATATCTGAGACAAATCAATGTGTATTAATCCTATTCAATAATGTCTTATTCCCAACAATTTTATTTTTATATTATAAAGGCATTGGGGGCTATTACATGTTATTCATCACCATAAGAATGCATAAGGCATCAGGTATTGTCTTCTTGTTTGAGAAAACCAGATATATGAGTACGTCTTTGGACATCAGTTTTTATATGATATGGACAGCCAGCTCACTTGATTTATTATACTATGAAGCCTATATTGGAGTAGATATTTGGTCTGTCTTCCTTCCTTCCTTCCTTCCTTCCTTCCTTCCTTCCTTCCTTCCTTCCTTCCTTCCTTCCTTCCTTCCTTCCTTCCTTTCTTTCTTTCTTTCTTTCTTTCTTTCTTTCTTTCTTTCTTTCTTTCTTTCTTTCTTTCTTTCTTTCTTTCTAAGACAACTATCCTAAACTGGCAGCATCAGCAGTATTGATATTAAGGATGCAACCAGAACTGCAGCTTTATGACTCATTGAAGCTCCTTCTATACAAGCAACATATCCAAGATTATAATTCCTATTGATAAGGAGAATGTTGGCATCCTACAATCCAATGCAGAACAAACTATTAAACTATTAGATGTACTCAGGATAAAACTCCACCCAAGCTTTCCTTTCACTGGGACTGAAATCAGACTGACTAACCCCTATTCAGTGCTGCCAGTGCAGTGTTTTCAGCATTAAGTATAACAATTCTAAACACCTTTAATAGCATTGATTTCTTTCTTATGTGCTAAGAATATACATGTAATTTTCCCTCTTATGTTGGCATGTATAATTGGGCTGAAAGCTGGGAAAATAATAATTCTCCAGACATTAAATCCACAAGTAGAATCAGCTGCTGGATAATAAGACAAAATCAAAAGGGATATGAATCACTCAAAAACAACTATTGGCAGAGATGACTGTGGAAGGATCTCCCCCCCATACACACACACACACATACACACACACACACACACACACACACACACACACACACAGAAACACTGTATACATGGAAGTAGTCAATTCTATTTCTGAGATTTATTTATTTTTGTTTTATTTATTCTTATTTTTATCTCACTCTTACTATTTTTTTAAATAACTCAAGGCAATGAACATACCTCCCAGGACTAAGAAGGCAAGATTTTGCAATCTACTTTTCCAATTTTCTCTTTGGGTTTTGTTTCTTTTGTATCACAAAAAAACAAAAAGCTTAATTTATATAATTTATTTCTACAGTGAGAAATTGTGCCACTATTACATGCCAAATGTCCTTAATCTTGGTGAACTCTGGGTGCTGTGGATTTCCTACCCTTGACCTAAACACTCCTATACCATTTTCTTCATTAATGATTTTATCTCAAACACAGGATATAAGGTAATGCTGCCTATAATGCAGTTGAGCTGACTAGAAAGACATTACAAAGTCAAGTTCACCTTCCTTAGGCTAAGATGATAGCTTCATTACCCAGCTTCTATTTGCTATTTTTCATTGCTGTTTTTCATAAAGCACAGTCACTGATGTGTCCCTGGACTCATAGAAAGAAGATAAAGCTGACAATTGTGTAGCTGGAGCCAAAATTTGTAACTGCTTTTGTTATGAACCCAAGGAAGCAACCCTGGTTTATTCTCATGGAAAACATTTGTGGAGCATTGTATTCCAGTAGTTCAACTCCCATATGTGGAAGATTTCAGAAAGTAGTATTGGATTATTACTTTTCTGCAGTGTTTTAAAATACTATTCTTTCCCCAAAGCATTTATTTGTTTGTTTAGCAGTTCATTTCATGTATGTGACTTTGGGGGGCATACAATAAAACAATAAGGTAAAAATATTTCTGTAGGAAATGACAGGTGAACAAGGATCAATAAACAAACCTATGCACATACTTATCATCTATTCCCTTTCTCTAGTGATACAGAAGATGGAAAAGGAATAATAAATGGCAAAGCAAAGAAATTTAAAGGCATAAAATAAGAAAAAAGTAAAAAGTAAAAAACATTGCTAAAACTAGCTTCAAAATCCAATTCATCATACTTCTCCTTATTTTTCTATCCTTGCAAAATATCATTGCTACTGCCCTATCTATACTGTCTTTTGTTCTTTAAAACTCAATAAAGTGAGTTTCAATCCCACGTGGACATTTCTGTGTATGATGATATCCATATTTAGAACTTGCAGATTTAACTTTCTCTATAGTGTATACTTTTATTGTCTCAGGAACAACATGTGTGTAATTCATTGTCACTGGAGACTAAAATGACCTCCCAACCTAAGCAAGACTAGAGGTCACTTTGCTTAGTAAATCAAACCTAGTGATGGTCATTCATCTTCTAGGAAGCTCCCTTAATGTATTTTATTTAGGACTAATTTTGTTATTTATCCAGAAGGTACAATTGGTGCAAATGTGGCCACTAAATTCCTAAAACTGACATCTGGCTGAGCTAGTACTAGTCTTACATTGCAGATGTTCTGACTCTCAATCTTTCAACTGGGTTTAAGATTTTGTTTATAATACATATAAGACCTTAACCAATTTGAGAACAGGATAACCATTGGGTGGTTTTTATTTGCTCACTGGGACTCTCAGGAAAAGTCCTATCACATGTAATAAGAACTGATGGGTGCCAGATGGGGACTGCTTATGGGTAGTCCATCTCTGTGGTGACACATGCAGACACACATAATATGTAATCTATTACTGTTTGGTGTGGTTTTTTTTGTAAACAACTTCAAAATGTTTGACATGGAAAGCAGTACATACATATATCAAATAATGAAATAATGTGCTTGCTTCTGCAACCTTCTCTATTCGTTATCTGGATTATTAGAGAGAACATACTGCTCCAGATATTAACATGAATAAATGTGCATGTCACCCCCTCCACATTCACACATCAGATCTCTTGAGACTTTAGCATATTTTCTTAAGTGAATTATTTCCCACTTTAGCAGCAGCTATTCCTCATTCATAGAATCATTGTACCAGAGTTGTGGTTGCACAGTGGTTAGAATGCAGCACTGCAAGCTAATTCTGCTGACTGCTGACTACCATAGTTTGGCAGTTCGAGTCTCACTGGCTCAAGGTTGACTCAGCCTTCCATCTTTGGTTGGTAAAATGAGGAGCCAGATTGTTGGGGGCATTATAATGACTCTGTAAACTGCTTAGAGAGGGATGTAAAGCACCGTGAAGCAGTACATTAGTCTAAATGCTATTACTCAAAACATTTCATATTACATTGTGAAATGTTGTGAGAGGCTCATAAAGGACATTATTGTAACTAGCCTCCCTCCAGCATTTGACTCACTTCAGTTTGCCTACCATCCAAATCACTCTACGGAGGATGTTATTTCTTCTGTTCTCCATCTGAGCTTGGCACACGTAGAGGGAAAAATACTCATATGTGAATATTATTTCTTGACTTCAGTTTGACATTTAATACAATCATTCCTTAGCATCTAGTAGATAAACTGAGCCTTTAAGGCTTTAATGCACCTTTGTGCAACTGGATTATTGGTTTTCTTATTGACAGGTCCCAGTATGTGTGAGTTGGGATTAATATTTGTAACACAATTTTCTTGAGCACAGGATTTCCTCAGGGCTTTGTCCTAAGTCTGCTGTTGTCAGCCTGTTGACCCATGACTGTTGTGCAAGGCTTGCCACCAACCATATTGTGAAATATGTGGATGATATAACAGTAGTGGGCCTTATTCAAGATAACAATGAGGGTGCCTACTACAAGGAGGTAGAGGGTTGGTGAACTAATATAATAAAAACAGCCTAGTTTTAAACATTGGAAAAACTAAATAGATCATTGTCAATTTCAGAAAAGGCAGGCAGAGCCATACTCCTCTGTATATTAATGAGTCACCTGTGGAGATGGTTAGCAGCTAATGCATAGGCTGGCTTGGTTACTCAACAGTGAGACACTAGTGAAGCAGCCCAGCAGTGCCTGCATTTTCTGCATCACATAAGAAAAGCACATCTTCCTTCCCCTGTCTTTGCCACTTTCTATAGAGGGATGATCGAGAGTATCCTGTCATATTGCATTACAATCTGATCTGGAAGCATCACTGCTTCAGACTGGAAGGTGGTACAGAAAGTGGTAAGGATGACAGAAAATATTATTGGCAGTTCACTCCCTTCTATCCAGGACATAGCATGTAAGTGATGCTTGAGCAGAGTTTGCAGCATTGTTTGGGACACTACACATCTTCTTTATGACCTGTTTTCCTTCTAACTTTCTGGGAGGAGTCTTCCTGGTATCCGAAGCAGAACATCTAGATTCAGTCACAGTTTTTTTCCATACATTATCAACCTTGTGAACTCTCAAGCTTCCTCCTTCCGTTATGTATTCCAGATGGACAGTGATTAATATTTATATGTATTTATATGTAAGGGTGTAGGTATATACATACGGATGTATATAGTATGTCTATATGTGTGTTATGTATGTGTACTATCTATTCCACACTATTCTATCTTACCAAGAAGTAGGTTATAGTCTACTTTATCAAATGACTTCCTGAAATTTAAATATACTATAGCCACAACATTTCCTTGGTCCACTAATTTAATCACTTATCAAAGAAAGAAAGCAGTAAGATGTGCTTGGCATGATCTGTTCTTAATAAACTATACTGGCTTCTAATAATCACTTTGTTCATTTCTAGTTATTTACAAACCCACTGATTGATTACCTATTCCAAGATTTTTCATATTTATGTCAAGCTGATTGATCTATAATTTCTTAAATCCACCCCACCCACGCCCCCGCATGCTTTTTTTTTTAAAAAAAACACTATATCAAGTTCTTTGGACATTTCCGTGTGCTCTCAAAAATTCATTCAGTGGTTTGGAAATCGCACTTGCCAGCTCCTTCAGTAAACTATCTGATCCAGGAGGCTTGGACTTGTTCAGAGCAGCTAGATGTTCAAATGTTATTGCTTGACAAGAGACGAAGAAGTAGCCATTTCATATGTTAAACGTGTATTGTTTTAAAAGATTTAGTTTAAGGTTGGGAGGGGGAATGAGTAGGCCATCTCTCTAACTAAAGAAGATAAGGCCTTGGTGGGTTTTCTAACAGAAGGGAAACTGATTCTTTAAATTAATTGGAGAATATGATTAATGACAAAATTAGTAAGGTGGAGAATTGTGTTTTAATATATTGTGCAAGGGGTGGAGATTTCAGATTCCAGCTTCCTTTGAGCAAGCATTTGCCGGTGTATTAGGCTAATAAAGGACTTTTAAGGTAAACAATGCCTCAGAGTCACTTGAAAAGCCCATATGTCCGAAACTTGACATCAAGCTGGAATCCACACTACTTTTTAAACTACGGTAATTAGGGAGTCCCAACCTCCCATCGCTGTCTGCAAGTTTGGGAGGCAGTCTGGCAAAGAGTTGGGGAAGATCCCATAATGGAGGGAGTAAAATTGCCTGAAGCCAGCTCCCTGGCACCAGCAGCCATCCCAGTGGGGGAAGGGCCAGAAAAGAAGCCGGCAGGGAAAGAGTTTCAGCAATCCTCCCAGCTGGGAGCTAGACCCAAACAACCAGAAGAATTGGACTGGTCATCAGAGTGGATTAAGCCCAGCGGAGACTCCAAGCATGTCGGAGCAGCCAGGCCAGCTGAGATTGAATACTCGGGTGAGTGGAAAATCCTGTCTGCAGATCAGACTGCCTGCCAGACCCAGGAGTCCCCTGCCAAGCCCTCCAGACCCATAGAGACAGAAGACCCCAGCCTGGGGCCTCTGCAGCAATGGGAGGTTGGGAAGCCCCCACAAGTGAAAGGCCAACAATCTCTGAGCTTGCCCCAGCTAATAAAAGCCTTGAAACAGCTGGGGTTGGTGCAGAAGCCTGGAGATCAGGAGCTGGTGGGAGGACAACAGCAAGGGTGGCAGCAGCAGGACCCAAATGTGCAACCCCTGAACATACAGCAGGACCAGTGGGGCCAGCAGCAGGGGGGCCCTGGCAGCCATTAAATCAGCAACCAGAGTGGGGGAAGCAGCAACTGGAGACACAACAACAGCAGTGGGGGCCCTGGCAGCTGGTGAATCAACAACCAGGAGGGGGCCAGCAGCAGCTGTGGGCACAACAAAAGCAGTGGGGGCCCCAGAAACTGTTGATCCAACAACCAAGGGGGGGACAGCAGCAATGGGGCCCCCAGCAAGCAATGATGAGCCCACACTTCAGAGCAACCTTTGATGGGGACCCAGAGAAACTGATTTTTTTCCTCAATCAAGTATGCTCTCACTTGAATCTCTGGGGTCACTCTTACCCGGACTTGAGTGCGATGGTCGATGTGATTGCATCCAACCTAGAGGGAGAAGCATCTGAATGGTTGAACAATTTATATAATGAGCAGGCCCCTGAATTGGAGGACCCCCACCTTTTCTTCCTGGGGCTGAGGGAAAGATTTGAAGACCCATCCATTGCCCTCAAAGCGGAAGAAGAAATTAGATGTCCAGCTCACCTGCTATAAAAAGTCTCCCCCACCTGAAGCTGCACCAAAACCAGGATCCAGATGGCTACCACCCCCCTGAAAACCCCAATGACTGCTACTGCCAAAAGAACTAGACCACCTACAGGTCCACCAATCAAGTGCTTTCGATGTGGACAGCAGGGACATTGAGCAGCAAACTTCCCAGTTCCTTACCCACAACAGCAGAGTAGACCAGATCCAACAACAAGGAAGAAACTGGCACAGCAGCCATCAAAAGAAAAATCCAACTGGGCCACCCAGGAGCCCATTACCCAGGTTACGTCCCCCACCCAGGAGGATGCTGGCCCACCCCCACTTTACCCAGTTTTGACAGTGACGATGAAGGGGAGAACGACCCGATGATGAGTCGACGCGTCCTACCTTTTTTATTGCCTGCTAAACTCATAATCCCTAAGTCAGGGGCACAAGTAGACCTGAAAGTGCTACTCAATACCGGCTGCTCCCGATGCATCATTAGCCTGTCATGTGCCTTGAGACTGGGCATACAGGCCAAGCTGCTCTCCAAACCTGTGAGGTTCGAGCAAGCCGATGGCTCCCTAATGGGAGAGACTTTAGTCACACAATTAATGAAGCCCTTACACCTGGAAATAGGCAAACACTGGGAGTTTGTTTGCTTCCTGGTAGCTCCAAAGAGCCCTTACGCCTGGAAATAGGCAAGCACTGGGAGTTTATTTGCTTCCTGGTAGCTCCAAAGATGTCTGAGACTGTGATCCTAGGACTAGCCTGGCTAGACAAATGGAAGCCATTTATCTGGTGGGAAAAAGGAATGAGAATTGTGAGATTGCCCATAGGGCCCGATCCCCCCATTGATTCAACAGATGTTACAGGGGATTTTAGCCCACCCAATGAGCAAGCGCACATGGCTGCCTTACGGCCACCTGGCAAGCTGCTCATCCCCAGCAAGTATCAGGACCTAGCGGATGTCAATGCTGCTAACACTGAATGTTATTGCTTGACAAGAGATGAAGAAGTAGCCATTTCATATGTTAAACTTGTGTATTGCTTTAAAAGATTTAGTTTAAGGTTGGGAGCGGGAATGAGTAGGATTGCACCTTCAAGGCCATCTCTCTAACTAAAAAAGATAAGGCCTTGGCGGGTTTTCTAACAGAAGGGAAACTGATTCTTTAAATTAATTGGAGGATATGATTAATGACAAAATTAGAAAGGTGGAGAATTGTGTTTTAATATATTGTGCAAGGGGCGGAGATCTCAGATTCCAGCTTCCTTCGAGCAAGCATTTGCCGGTGTATTAGGCTAATAAAGGACTTTTAAGGTAAACAATGCCTCAGGGTCACTTGAAAAGCCCATATGTCGGAAACGTGACAAACCAATTCCTTACCTGTTATGACATGCATTGCTCTTCTGTCTCTCATGGAGCTGCTTTGACAGATTGGACAATATTTTCCTTTTGTGTAAAGACAGATACAAAAAAAAAGAATTAGCAGTTCTGCTTTTCTCCACTGCCTGTCACCTTCTTGCCATCTTCCCCACTAGTGGACCAACTGCTAAGCTTGTAAGTCGCCCTGAGTCTTCGGAGAAGGGCGGGATATAAATGAAATTAAAATTAAAAAAATATTTCCTTGATTTTTCTCTTGAATGAGTGTTAGCTCATTCACTGAAACATAGTGCATAAATCCAATATGTTCAGATGAAACCTCAAGTAGAGAATCATTGCAGCATGTCTGTAGATAGAAAAATAGGGAAATATGCATGTGTGGGTGAACAGACTGCTTTAGCATTTTTACTTGACTCAAGCCTAACTTGAAAAGGTTGAAATTCTAAATAAATAGAATTATGCTATCACTTGACTTAGAGTATTCAAAATATAACCTTACTAAAGACAGTATGACAAGTGTTAAGTAATAAAGTAATGGCATCTATAATTCCAATAGACACTGAAGCTATCATTTGCTAACCTATGAATGTAATGACTTTTCTTTTCATAGACATGAGCATTAATGAATCTTGAATTTAGTCAAATGGCAGCCTGCATTCAAAGGCATTTGTCTCATTTTCTCACAAGAATGGAATTAAACAAGGTTGCTTAGGTATCATCCTCTATTTATGTGGTATTAATTAACCATCGACTCAAGCCCTGATATTTATTACTCTGCTAACCTTTTCATGAACAAAGCCATTAAGCACCTTTATACTGTTGTCTACAAATTAAAAAAACAACAACAAATAAAATGAAGAGACTAAAATGTTTTCTTCAACATTTATTTTAGTGTTTGAAGGTTAATGTCTAATGTTTCTCTAAGAATGTAATTTCCTTCCATGTTTAATGGGTGGCAGCTCCCCAATACTCTGAACTTTCCATATAAATCGGTGTCATCACTGCAGTACACTTAATTTGTTCCCTTGAAAAGCAATTTGCTTCTGGTAAATGTTTGTTAGATAACCTCCTACGCAATATTTTTATATAGTCTACATATTTGCAGCTGGTACTTCATCTTATGAATAAAGACATTTAGAAGTATATCCATGACAGATTTCTTCCCTAAGCATCAGAAGTTCAAATGCATGGGAATTAAAAATACGTGGGAAAATGTACTTCCTTTCTTTCATAGTGGTTTTTTTTCGTAATTACAGGCATGCAGGTACATAACACTTCAATCACATCTGATACTTTAGTCACTTGCAACTATGCTTATTGGTTTTCCCATTTCATTTCAAAGCCCCTCCTTTCCTCCCCCCTTCCTTCCTTCCTTCCTTCCTTCCTTCCTTCCTTCCTTCCTTCCTTCCTTCCTTCCTTCCTATATTTCCTTCTCCCTTCTCTCTGCTCCCATATGCTGTACTGAATTGATGGGGAAAGACTATTTGTGACAAAAGTATCCATCCTATTAATATCCATCCATCTTGCATGAATATACTTGTGTTATATAGACATTGTTATATAGACATTGTGATATTATTTCATTGCAATTGTCTGTCAGTAAATTAAACATCACCTTTATGGAATAATCCAGTTTCAAAATAAAAGAGTATATCCAATCCAATTTGAACAAGACTCATTTGATAAATTAAGCAATTCTTACAGATTAGCCTGCATCTTCTATTGTTTGCAGGAAAGGAGAGAAAGAGAGAGACAATAACAGTTTATTCCTATACCACTTGCATTGCACCCCACCCCACCCTATTCTTAAGAGGCCATAGTTAGTTTCCATCTTACTAGATATTTTGTTTTGTTTCCAGTCTTCATTTTCTGTGGAAGGTGGTTGAGAAGGTGATTGCTGTGAACCTCCAAGGTTCCTGGATGAAAAGATTATCTGTAGGGGTTCAGGCCTGGATATGGAAACAGCATTGGTTGTGCTTTTTGCTGATCTTTGGTAAGATTGGGATAGTGGTAGTGCATTCATCCCTGCTCTAATTGACCTTCTGTTCACCTTCAGTGCAATTGACTATGATAACTAGAATGGTTTTGGAGATGGAGGGGGGTACTGTGTTGTCCTTATTTATTTATTTATTTATTTATTTATTTATTTATTTATTTATTTATTTATTTATTTATTTATTTATTTATTCTGCTACCTTTCTCAGTCGGTATTGACAGAAATCAAGAAATCTCTGCTTCTGTTTAACCTCTACATGAAGCCAATGGGTGACATCATCTGTGACCATAAGCTGAGATATCATCAATATGCTGATGGTACCCTGTTGTACAGTATGTCTTAGTCTAAGGTGAGTTACATGATGCTGTGACCTCCCTCCACAGTGCCTGGAGACTTTTGAGGGCTTGATGAGGAGCATTGGGCTGACTCGGAACCTCAGAAAGATGAAAAAGCTCTAGATTTGGGGTGGGAGATGGTTGGTCCATCTAAAATTGCCATCTTCTTTCTTGAATGGGATTGCACTGCCACAGAGAGACCCATAGCATAATCTGGGGGTTCTCCTGAACTCTTGACTCCTGCTCAATGAGCAGGTAGCAATAATGGCTAGGAAGATCTGCAACTGTAGGATTATTAAAAATATTATTAAAAATAAACATAAACATAAACAAGTTATGCCCTTTCACAGGCCAACAAGCTCTCTTCACCCTACCCCACACCCTATTGATTAGGCAGTGTGCTCTACATGGAACTGCCCTTTAAAAGTATCAGAAAACTTCGATTGGTTCAAAATATGGTGGCCCACATGGTTTTGTGCAAGTCTAGATTTGCATGTTATCTCTCTTGCATAGACTGCATTGATTGCCACTTTGCTTCTGGGTTGAATTCAAGTTATTAGTTGTCACCTTTAAAGCCCTACATAGCCTAGAGTCAGGTTATCCAAAGAACTGTATTTTACCAGTTACATCTACCTGACCTATCAGAGTGGGGAGTCAGGGTATGTTATGGGTCCCTGCTATTACAATTCATCTAGTGGGATCAGTTTGAAAGAATTTCTCCATGGTGGTTCCCCAGTGGAACATATGGTGGAATATAATCATATGGTGGAACATAGTCTCTGCTGAGGTAATATAGATCCCCATCACCATCATGGTACTCTTTCAAAAAGTCCTGAAAGCCAGGGTTTTACCAGTGGGCCTAAGGATATCAGGTGATATGGAGACCATCAAGTGATTTGATTAATTTTTATTTCCAAGGGGGTAGAGATTTATTGCATTTTGTATTTTAGTTCCATGTCGGTAAGTACTCAGACTGAATTGGGCAGCCATATATATTTTCTAAATACATAAATAAATAATCTAGAACTCTATTTATGTCAGCCAGCATGGCCAAAGTTGTAGTCCCTAGTATCTAGATAGCTTTAGACTTATGGACTGTGATAAACATATTCTGATGAAAGAATGGAATGTAACCTCCCTCCCTCCCTTCCCTCCCGTGTGTGTCTGTGTGTGTGTATGTGTGTGTGTGTGTGTGTACAGACAAAACCTAATGAGGGGAGAAAAGAAAGAAAAGCAAAGTCATTTCATGATTTGTAGACAAAAGTTCAGCAATAAAATTAATATAACAAACTTAACACTGAAATTTACAAAAAATATCTTAGCAGTTATTATTTCCTAGTGTGCTACTCTATAATTATACAGCACATAATTGTTTAAAAACATCTGTATTCAATTTTTATTAAATTTAGCAACTTGAGGAAAGTATAATTGTCTTCTTTGTAAAGCACAGCTTTCTCTTCCAGTTTGGCTTAAATTCAGCTGCTTAGAAACCACTCTTTGTATTCTTCTGTAAATGGGAAGCACAAGCTTGCACTTGACAAAAGGTTTCACTCTGTCTGAAAGTTATGCTTTGGACAGGTAATGTTCAACCATTCTAGTATGATCAACACTGCAAACAGTTCTACAAAAAAGTTGCTCTGAAGGTTTTTGGTAGAAATATTAGTGTGTGTGTGTGTGTGTGTGTGTACACACACACACACACACACACACATATATATATACATGCATACATACATACAATATTCATGACTTTTAAGTCATAGTTTCATTCTTTCTTACCAATCCCCAACTGGGTATACAACTGAATTAAGAATACTCAAAAAATCTAATTTAAAAACAACATAGTCAATCTGTTAGAAAGAAATTCAGTTTGTTCCAAACTGGGACAAGAAAAAGAATGCAGAACCTAGGCAGTTGCTTGAAGCAGAAGTGAAGTTTATTTCTTAGAGTACAATACAGACAAAATACCAGATCAGCTATTGGAAGTGGCCACCCTGATCCCTTTCTGCCAAGCCCCTTATATAGGAAAACCTTGCCTTTCTGATGCTCAGAAAAAGCCCTCCCTTTAGAAATACTTAGAAATTGTAATTAACCTCTTCTCCAAAAGGGGACACTCTGTTGAGCTGTAGTTTTCTATTCATTTCCTGTTCAATTAGCATTAAAGTTAGAAGTGGCAGTTTCATTGTTTATTAATGGGTAGAATCTCTGGCATCCTGAAACGTTTTCCCTGAATGGGCTACCACTGTTGGCCAATTTCAATCTCTTTGTCGAGTTTGTTACCTTTTGTTTTATAGTAATTTTTTAGCTTTTGCCCTGGAAGAGGCTGTGAGGTTGGGACACAAGGAACAAAGGAAGACTGAATGGCAGGGGAAGGTTCAATTTCTTTCCAAGAAATCAAAGCTCTAAAAATGTAAATACAATTTAAAAAACAAAAACAAAAAACCTTATGAAGACAAGGCAATTTCCCAAAGAATGGAATGAATAAAGTAAAGGTAAAGGTTCCCCCGTGCTAGTCGTTTCTGACTCTAGGGGCCGGTGCTCATCTCCGTTTCAAAGCCGAAGAGCCAGTGCTTGTCCAAGGACGTCTCCATGGTCATGTGGCCGGCATGACTAGACGCCAAAGGCTCACGGAACGCTGTTACCTTCCCACCGTAGTGGTCCCTATTTTTCTACTTGCATTTTTTACGTGCTTTTGAACTGCTAGGTTGGCAGAAGCTGGGACGAGTAACAGGCGCTCACTCTGTTGCGCGGCACTCGGGATTCGACCCGCCAAACTGCCGACCATCTGATCGACAAGCTCAGCGTCCTAACCCACTGAGCCACCACGTCCCTTATGGAATGAATAGGTATGATTAAATCTGTACAGGTGTGTATCACAATTCAGCACCATTAATAACTAAACAAGGAAAAAGTGTATGATGTTTTAAGAATATTTTTTTTAAAAAAAAACTCTACTAATGCAGTTTCACTGAATAAGTGATGGTGAATGGACTATAAATATCAGAATGTAATATTTTCCTATGAGTAAGATCCAAATCTCTAAGGGACAATCCACACAACTAAAGTTGCTAGGCAGGGCAAAACTGCTTCCCCTTGTGATTGCTGGATCAAACAATTCCACATTTATTGTGTCACATTTATCATGTTGCACTGATAGTAGTATTAGTTGTGTGAAAAGGCAATGATTTTTTAACAGCTTTGTTTAGATCTCAAAAAATGTATTGCATAAATAAGTACATTCCTCATCTCTTCTGTTTTCTTTTGGTCAAATTTGTTCCATTAGAATTGCTTTTACTGCTTCTGTCAGATTGTTGCTGAACTATCATTGTACACTTTTAACAACAACAAAAGTGTTTTTCTGAAATAATCCTAGAAGAACTAAAAGAGATACTACAATTAATGATCTCTCTCTTGTCAAAATACAGAAATAAATATAATCTGAAGGATGGGACAAAAGTAACTTATTTGCAGAGGAGTTCTAAAAACATAACCTAGTCACACAAAAAATTAAGGCAGTACTTGGTTACTGAAAAGTAAAGCAATATGTTACAAATAATGAGAACTGCACTGAATATACACAATGGTTGGCTGGCCCTGTGAACAACTAAGGTATCCCGCCTTCTTACACAAATATCCTACACACATGCAATTTATTTATTTGCAATAAGTTTAGAATGTAATCTTGTAATCTTGAAAATATTGAAATCAATATAAAGGCAGGCCCAATTGACCTGGATTAATACAATATTTAGGGACGTGGTGGCTCAGTGGGTTAGGACGCTGAGCTTGTCGATTAGAAGGTTGGCAGTTTGGCAGGTCGAATCCTGAGTGCTGCATAACAGAGTGAGCACCTGTTACTCGTCCCAGCTTCTGCCAACCTAGCAGTTCGAAAGCACGTAAAAACGCAAGTAGAAAAATAGGTACCACTACGGTGGGAAGGTAACAGCGTTCCGTGCGCCTTTGGCGTCTAGTCATGCTGGCCACATGACCACAGAGACGTCCTCGGACAAGTGCTGGCTCTTCGGCTTTGAAACGGAGATGAGCACCGGCCCCTAGAGTTGGAAATGACTAGCACGCATGTGCAGGGGGAACCTTTACCTTTACTTAATACAATATTTAGTTGTCCCGAGTCATATAGAAATTAATAATTAATTTAAATTTTAACAGAACTAATCTAAAAAACAGAACTAATGTAAAACACATATAAATATATTTTTGCTGGATGCTTTCACTATTTTTTTTTCTAGGAAAAGAAAAGGACCTGCAATAATTCCAAAAAGAGTAGATGGGTGAGGTTCCCTCATAGTATCTTTCTCTGGGATTTAACTATCCCTCTTCTCATGAAACTTTTTCCAAAATTCTCTTCTACTCTAAAATAATTTCAAAAGCAAAATCTTTCACTAATTTTAGTGAGAACAACTAGGGAAAATGCAGGATAATTTCTCAGTCTGGCACTAGCAGACAAGACTTTCCGTGCAATCTCCCACATCATTTATGGGAAAGTTATAACATTGCACAGTTATAAGCAGCTGAGAGTATTTCACATCTGATCTTCAGCTGTCTTGATCATTGTTCTGCCAGGTTGCCTGTCACATATATGTTGGCAGACTGAAGCATTAGTTATATTGGAAATGGCCTGGCTGAATTTCACAGTGATCAGAAGAGCTTCCCTTCACAATGCATAAAGGAAGGCAGACATTTTACATTCTATTTTCCTCGAATGGTCAGTCACTCATGCCTATTAACAGACATTCTTGAAATACCAGCATGAACAAATGTTAACATTGACTTCACTTGTAAGAAACCTCCACTGCCCGCCACCCAACAGCTGCTCAACCAAAAAACCTCTTTGAATAAAGTGCGTCAGAAAAGTTAACTGCAAGTTGTTATGCCAGGAGAAATGTATCCTTAACACATATAAGTAGGTGCCAGTGTGTTTGGGGCATGAGTGCCTTGCTAAAGTCATAAATATCTATTTTGGAAGATGCAATATTCAAAATTTTGGCATACAAAATCTGAAAAATCATGCAAATACAACCAATATCTAATTAGTGCTGAAATATGATATTAGATATTTTTTTAAAAAAATATCTCATGCATGCCTCAGTGAGAAAGCCTTGGTCTGTCATTGTTGCCATGGAAAAATGCAGAAATCTCAAATGCCTTAAGCCATCATAGGTTTGTTACAGAAAGGCAATATATATTCCCAAATGGCAATAAACTGGTACTACTGTTCAAAACTCTCTTCTGAAATAACTTGTCTGTCTTTGGATTAGTGAGTTAGACAAGATGTGATAGACAAAATGAGTGGATTAGACAAGATATGAGAAATGTTGAAATATTGTACCAAACGTGTACCCAAGGGAACTATTACTGAAATGCTAGAAGCTCTGTAAAATATTGGAGGACAGTTCTCCGCTTTAATATCACTTCCCAAGAGACATGATTTTTTTTGTTCCTTCCAACTTTGTTTTCTCTACATGCATTTTAATCCTCTGAAATTTTTAATTATTTTTTTTCTGCTTAAGTGTTAAATCATTTTCAAATAGCCCTGTGATAATACCTGCAATTAGGGGTTTATGTTTAAAGTCAATCAAAGATAAGAGTTGGTGTTTCTTTTTTATATGTTTATTAAAACATTATGGATAGACATCCATTGGTTTCAGCAGCACCCTCTTGTCAAACACAAACCCAAATCCAGACAATGTATGTATTTCTTAGCAGAAATCACTTGTGGTTATGAAGTATTTAACTGTAAGCACAGCAAGTATTTTTAAGACCAGCAACTTCTCCTTCTCCTTCTCCTTGTCTTTCTCTTTCTCCTTCTCCTTCTCCTTCTCCTTCTCCTTCTCCTTCTCCTCCTTCTCCTTCTCCATTCCATTGAGGTCAAAGGAATATCTCCTAGGAAAGTATAGTCTATAAAATTAAATATATTTAAAAGCTGTGATTCCATGTTTGTGATGTTAAAATACATGCATGTACTAAAATTTATTTCTATACTTGCTTGAACCTAAAAGTATGGAGATGCTTTGCTTTCTTCTGTATGACAGCTGTAAGGTTTCAGTCTCAGTTTATCACATCTTTCCTCACATAAATTAATGTTTAGAATGTTACATTCATTTCCTCCAAATTGGAACACTTGCAAATATTTTGCGGCATTACAGAATACCCATACAGATAGTCTTCACTTGATGACCCCTTGTTCAGTGACCATTGGAAGTTACAGCAGCACTGAATGAGTGGTATTTACAACTGTCCTTGAAGTTCTGGTGTCAGAGAGCCCCCACAATCACGTGACTGCAATATGGGAGCTTGGCAACTGTATCACCCTTATGACAGTGGCAGTGTTTGAAAGTTGCACAATCACCATTTTCGAGTTTCTGCCAGCTTCAACAAGGAAAGTTAATGGGGAAGTTGACAGGGAAGGTCACACTTCACTCCCATAAGTCACTCCTGGATCTGCTGCTTTTTCTCCTGAGAATCCATGCTTTGGAGTAAAAGATCCTGTGGATCTCATATCTTGTAGTGCCCTTGTGGCTAAAGCACATATCCCTCAGGCACTGGTGGGATTCAAATATGTGAACAACCAGTTCTCTGTGTGGATGCCACTTCTGGAAGTCTATTCTGGGCCTGGGCAACAAAAAATTAGCTACTGGTTCTGCTGAACTGGTTCAAACTGGCTGAATCCCACCACTGCCCTTAGGTATTCCTAGCACTTACCTGCCTTCTGGCCTACTTGTGAGGTGCCTGAGGAAAGGCTTATTATGATTGGGTCTTTGCTGCTGGCTTCCTATTGACTTTGCTTGTCAGAAGCTGGCAGGAAGTTGCAAGTTCTGATCAGGTAAGGTCCTTACTTAATGATCCATGATCCTCGCTTAACAATGGCAACAGGGATTACCAAGATTTCTGTTAAGTGATGTAATCACATGACATCATGTTTTATAACTACCTCACTTAGTTTAGCAATAGAAATTCCAGTCCAAATTACCATAATTAATCAAGGGCTACCTGTACAAGATCAAACAATACAGATTTTAATCATTAAAACCCTACAATTCATTCCACTATTGTTTTTTCATAGTGTATTTTCCTGATTAGACCATTCTTGAGCTAACTAGGACAAATCTTGTGATTAGCATTATGAATATTTCTAACAAACTTCTGTCATCACAATTGCATTTGATCAGTTTCCATTAATGCTACCTTTTTCTCTATGTCTTTGCAAATCAATCTTTTTTAAAGAACATTGCATCCAAAATCAATATGTCCCAAGGGATTTCCATCAAAAGATTGAATTAGATGTGGCAGAATTCTGTCAAAAACATTTTTCAGGTGCCCAGCTTTTGCATGCAATTCAGATTGGCTTTTAAAATGACAAAGAAAGCCATTCTCTAAATGTCATAATTAATAATCAAACATATTTCTCCACATTGAAAGCATAATATGGCTCAGGCTTCTAGATTAGTTATCTGGTAATGCAAATGTCAGTGGCTGATTTACGTGCTCTATTTCATCTATCTCTGCTGCAGTGACTGAATTGTTTTGTTAATTGTACAACTTCTAGTTTAATAGCTGCCAGAAAAGTATTTGGAAAGAAAGCTGGATATAGTTTGCTTTCTCATTATGCTGCATTTTAATAGTACTAAATCATTGGCATTAAATATATGGGTGACTTTCAGTGTCACACAAGGAAATTGTGCCCCTGTAAGGAAACATTTTCATGATCTCATCTGCAGGCATCCTTTGAGCTTTCCTCAGATCTGATGTTCCACTATCTTCAGAGTAGTTTGTAAAAATGCATGAGGTATATAGTGGGAAGGATACATTGAATTGATGGATTGCTAGTGGATAAATGCAGTTGAATCCCTTTAGTGTTAAATCCAGGTATTCCAAAATCTCCAGATTCCCAGACTACTTTAAAAAAGCTCTTTCTGAAACCAGTATATGTGACAAAAGCAAGGCTCATTTTTCAGACAACAACAACGACGACGACGACGACGACCACGACGACGACGACGACGACGATGATGATGATGATGATATTGGAAGGGACCTTGGAGGTCATCTAGGGCCAACCCCTTGCTCAGGCAAGAAACCCTGTACCATTTCAGAAAAACAGCTGTCCAGTCTGTGTTTTGTCAGAAAAGCCCACTTTTTAGCCAATTAATAGAATCCAAGCAAAAGCTGACATTTTCAATGTCCAGAGAAGAAAGTTTCTGGGAGACTAAAAGAAGAAAAACAAAAATGACTGATATAATACATAGATGCACCATCAGAAATTCAAGATTTAAGTGTGGTTGTGTTTGGGCAATAGCAGTATTTCCTGAAGGTGAACAAATATGTTTATAATATTTCTGACTCTGTACTTTGAAATTTATGTTTTTTTCCAGAGTTTATAAACATTTCAAAAACTATTTTGCCAGTGCATAGAAATAAAATCCATCATTCTTTCTCCTGCAATGGCTGAGAGGCTGTGAATTATGGGAGCCTGGCAGACATAATTTTGAGTTCTCTGATATCTTACAGAGTAGCATAATCCAGTATTGTTATCCACTATCCTGGTGCTTGGGGACAGGGAGAGCTAAATATAGAGTGAGGGAAATGAAGCTGATTGTATCAGCAATGCTATTTCTTATGGACTAGAGAGAATTCATGTGAATATGTACTGTATGAATATATATTAAATAAGCTGCTGATTTCTCTTTCTCTAATTGTTTGGGTTGGGACACTCCCTTAGCCTTTTTGTAATGCTTGTTTTATAGAGCACATGCATCTGCTGCACCTTGCTGTTCTTTCCAATATGAGGAAAGCAGCATTACCCCTTTCATATACTGTACGTTGTATCATCACAATCCCAAAAGTGGTAAGGTTTGCATTTCAATAGCAAAACACTGCATTCATTATTTTGCCCCCTTGCTTTTTCCCTACTCCCTAAGAAGACATCTGAGAAGGGCTAAAGAAGGCTGCAACCCAATTTATGTGCTGCTTTAAGTTAAAGGAAGCCAGGAAAATTATCCATGTACTGTATGTGCAATTCAGGGTTTTTGTTTTTTTAATTGCCCCTCGGAATGAGAGGGCAGCTGGCCTTGGGTTGGATTGTACCCTTGCAGAATCTCTATGCACATGGATCCTGGAGGGCCATACACTTGTCAGAGGAGCATTTGGTGATGAAACACCATAAAAGATATCTAGAGAAAAATGTTACTGGAGAAAAATGGTGAATGTACACAAACAAATGCAAGGAAGTGTCTCACGGTGATAAGGATATTGAAATATACCCTAGCATATATTGTAGTTATTTCTCCACCCTTATTGTATCTGTTGAGAGGCAACTGGTAGCCCCATTTAGGTTAACCCAGTTCCTTCTGGTTGGGGGTGCTGCTGATACCAGTTGTGTCCTGCTGATAACAGTTGTACGTATTCATGTTGGACTGTGAGCCTGTTTGCCAAGTGGCCAAATTGTGATCCCATGACTGCAGGGGATGATGTGATATAGCTGTTTAACCAAAGAAAAAAGGAACAGGAATAAGAAGCCTATGACTGTCCCCCCTTCCCTTGATATATGATATGTAGGTCATCTCCTTTAATTAATATTTTAATCAACCTATTACAGATTACAGCTGCTCATTTCAGTTCCTATCAACGACAACTTGTTTACTATCAGGAGATCCATCAAACCAGTCATAATACTCCCTGATACCTTCTGTGGGAACATGAAATTAAATAAAAATAATAATTTTAAGCAATTAAAAATTCCAAATTATTGTGGTGGATCACTGAAGTGTTGTGAGATCTGATGACTGAACCTTCTGAAATCTCACAAGATTTCAAGATTAATTCATGTCACTGAGAGATCATTTAAATGTTCTTGACCGATAGCTAATTAACCTACATTTCAGCATACTATAATGCTAACCAGGTTATATCTCATTTGGAGCCACAAACTATATCTTATGGAAGTCCTCAGACCAGAGTATAAAGCTATTTTTTTCTCCCCAAACTACCACAAAAAATGTTTTCTAAACTAAATGAAGAAAATAGAAAAATAATGTCAGTTGCCCATACAATGCCAAAGAGAAGATAGCTCTCAAAGGCCAATCTGATCACATTGGCAAATATGTTATCTTATTAGATCGTTCTTCCTTTCTTCGAAGCTTAAAATCAAAGTCACCAAAGTTGTCCTCTCACTTGTTGATATGAACGTGCCAAAAAGTATGTAACATATATCTGAGAAGAAATGGGAGTAATGCCTGATTGGCATTGCTATCTGCCAACAAGACAGGTTGTTTTGCAGCTGGTAAATGATAAACTCATTAAGACCACTTGGAGTGAAAGTGAATACAACAAACAACCCGAGCCAAGACTACAGTTATGCTATTTGCAGAAAATCAATCTGTTTTTAAGCCCTCATAAGCACGACCTTTAGTGAAGCAAAAGTGACCACAATACCAGAACTAAAGCACATCCTAGAAGGAGATGGAGAGCCATAAATAATGGTTCACAGAACCAGCTCAAAGCAACATTGTCTAAAGATTAATAAAAGCAGAACAAATCCAGATTATGACAAAAAATAGAAATATTTTTGTAATAATTATTTCTACAAATATTTCTTGTAAAATTACTTCTTTTTTCATATATCATAAGAAAAAAATATATGAGGAAGACACTGATTTCAGCTTTCCAACATACTGCCTATTAAGGTACATGCATATAGGCTTCTTTTGCATGTGCAAATGGAGCTTTGCACGCTTGCCCACCACTTGCGCAGCCTGGTTCCCAAAAGGCCATGGACAAGTAATGGGCCATGGACCAGAGTTGAGGACCCTTGATATAAAGAACTCCAGGAATGACCAGTCAATATGGCCCTGGTTGTACATTTAGCAAACACATAGAACCAATTTAAAAAGCATTAAAAACACTATTTTAAAAATTGTTCATATGGAAATAAATTTATTTAAAGAAGAATACTTCTAAGGTGTCAGATCTTGTACTCTTTAAAAGAGCAAACTCCAATCAACTTGATATGAATTGTTTCTACAGAAATATGGATGAAGTTATGCACAATGGGGTTTGATACAGCATGGCACTATATGTACTAATGTTCTTAATTGTGACAGCCAGATAATTCTGGAAAAATTGCAATAATTAAACTCCATAACCTAGATTAATAGAATATCTGAAAAAATAGCTATCTGCAAAGAAGACAGAAGCATAGCCTTTCAGTTTTAAAATGATTTATGTTTAAATTTAAAATAATTAAGTTTACTGGTTCAGTTATTGGTCTAGAAATAGAGAAAACATAATTTTAGTCCCACTTTAGGCATGAAAACCAGCTGGGTGACTTTGAGCCAGTCACATTCTCTCATTAAATTCTTATTGTCAGGAAAACAAAAACAAGTAGAAAAATTACATAAGTTTGCTACCTTGAATTGGATGGATGGATGGACGAATGGATGGATGGGTGGATTGATGGATCGATCGATTGATCGATCGATGGAGCGATGGATCGATGGATTGATGGATCGATGGATGGGCAGATGGATAGACAGAAGGAGGGACAGATGGATGATAGAACACAAAAATCTAATGATTCACCTATAAAAGCTGAAGTGTATGATGCTAGAACAGCTGTGATACCACATGCAGTTATTGAACAATCTAATAAAAGAGATTAATAGGATAGTCTCCACTATTTGATAGATTTTGAAGGTAAAATAAATTTCATCTGCACACATTTCAGGATGATGTATTGTTTGCCAGGGCAAAAGGGAATATTTTGTTTGGTTCTCTGAAGAACACACATACAATAAATATAAAAGCTTTCTCTATTAAAATACTTCTTGAGTTTTATTCTTTGTATTCCTTCTCTTTTTATTTGCTTCCTTGCCCTTTGCATTAGCATGTGTTTGTTGTTTGTTGTTTTTATTTTTTAAATAAAATGTTTTGAATTCCAAATACTAAAAAATACTTCTCAGATCATTAAGTAAAATCATATTTATTCCATCTCTGCTTGTACTTTTATAAACGTCAGTAATTCTGCAATTCTGAACCCCACATTTTGTGTGGATATTATACATTTGTCCCATTTTTCCTATGTTAAAAGCTTCATTGATTTTATTATTGGTTAGATTTAAATACAATTATCAGAATCCAATATGAGTGAATTCTTCGCCCCGGTCTGTATACTGTATGTATTCACAGATAAGCTGAAAATTTTATATTCCAAAACACAAAAATTGTTTGGTCTATCTGTGGACAATAGCTCAGCTTTTAAAACATAACCACAGACTTAAAATTATACAGTGTTATAAATCTTGAAGTACAAATTTGCAGTTTCTTGCCTATTGCTGTGGTAAAACTTCAAAGGTTGGCTTATCTACAGGTGACACATTTTTCAACAGTATTTTGGTTGAAACTTCAAAGATCGGCTTATATGCAAATGAGCTTATCCTCCAACTATACTTGGTAATTTCCACCTTGCAGTAGGGTTTTGAAACATCCTCTACTGTTAACCATGGAGGCTCGTTAAAACCAAAATGCAGTCTCTGTATATGAGTCTATGTGTCTGTGTGAAGATGCTGATATTATCCATTCAGTCGAATGCAGCGCTTGGCAATTCTGTGGACGACACACTCTACACCTTCTGTTCTTGCATTATTTCTCTGAGTTTTTCTATGCTGTGGCCTGTGTGAACTTTGATAGTGTCCAGCCACCATGTTCTTTAATGGCCTGGTTTCCTTTTATCACTAACTCTTCCCTACATAATTGCTTTTTCCAGTGAATTCCCCTGCACGACATGGCCAAAGTAAGTAACACATGTCTCTGTGTAGTGCACGCTTATAAACTTAATGCATAATGTGGTTCATACATTGTGATAATCTATTTCTAATTTTATAATTAATTATTGTGCAACTCACAATTGGCCAAGTTTACAAAGTAATCTATAAAATAAATCATGGTGTTTGGTTTCATCCAACTGGCTAAGCTAAAACCAAACAAACCACAAAATGACTTAGCGTGTTTGTATGACTCATTAAAGGGGGGGCTTCAATTGCATTGTTATAATTACCCTCTTGAATTTTGGATCCCCTTAGATACTTCTATGGACTGCATTTGTAAATAGATTTCAGTAAGTAAAATTTGTAAAAGTAACAAACAAACAAAAAACAAAGTAAATTTGTGTAAGTTTATACATGTATAAACAAGTGAAGTGTGTATGTATGCAGACACATACTGGGAAGATCAAAAAATCATAGCACTGGAAAATAATCAATCCTTATTTTCAGTTTGGTTCTTCTCTCTAGAGCTTCCACCAATTGATACTTTTGTCCTCATGTACAACAGAATATAAATCTGCTCTCTCTTCACTGTGACAGCCTATGACAGTTCTGGAAGTCTGTTGCTATATTTTCCCATAACAATTCTGTTCTATTAACTATTCTATATCATTTCTCAGCATCGTTCTTGTAATGATCAAAACTGGACATAGCATTACAACTATAGTCTTACCAATACAGTGTAGAGTCAGTGTTTGAATTGAGATCGCATTGGCTGTTTTGGTAAAAGCCCACAAATTCTCCATGTTTATATGTGGCCCAACACACCCAGATCCTTCTCACAGATATTACCTATCTTCTGATGATATCTTCTACCAAAGTGCAGAATTCCATATTTCTCACCGCTGAACTGCATTTGTGGGGAAAGGCCCAATGTTCAAGACTATCAAGATAAAAAAGACCAATTTATGTTTGCTACTATGAGCAGTTATAGCCTTAACCTGCCCTTCCAACAAAAAAACCCTCCAAACCCCAAAACAAAACCAAGAGTAATATGAATTACTCTTTGCACTCAAATACCAGATACAGCATTACAGCTTGTCCAGGGCACATAATTTTTCTGGTGACAAATGTGTCACTGAATTCTTGTGATCTCACATATGCTATAATTGTCATATAGAGGTTCTGTTAACACAAATGGCATTGGCAGGTGAAAAAAGCCATGTAATCATGTGGAAATCATTAGAATCTGTAAATAGCCTGACATTTCCATTGTTTTTTTATAACCAGAATAATTGCCTTGATGGATAAAGCTTACTTAACAATTTGTAAAAGCTTGAATGAGGCAGAAATATTACATGAAAACCATATGTGCAACATTTGAAAACTCATTTAAAATAAACAATCACTTGCTAAAAGTTTTATAACAGTAGCTTGTTAAATAAACACACCATTAAGGTTTTACTTTGTGTGGAGGGAGATGCAAAACATTTATTTACTTATTTTATGAAATCAACCTATACGGCTCTCCAGTGATTCAGGATAGTGTAACAAATGTAAATGGTATGCAATAACCAAAATCATTAAAATATAATAAAACATAATGTGCTAGACACTACACACACAAACCAAAAAAGTTTAAAATTATGGAGCCAAGATGGGTGCAAGAGACTCTTGATCTGATCTCTGAGGGAAAAGCTAGCTGTAAAGAGCCTTTGATAACCAAGTAGGGCAAGAGTGATCTGAATCCTAGTTTCAAGACTGTTCCATAGGGCAGGCATAATAAGGAAAAGTCATGTTTGCTGCGTCCCTCCTGATGCAGCTGTTTCAGTGAGGAGGTTTAAATAACTGAGAAGGCAGTAGTTAGAATGCAGTATTGCAGGCTGACTCTGCCCACTGCCAAGGGGCTCAAGGTTGACTCAGCCTTCCATCCTTCTGAGGTTGGTAAAACAAGGACCCAGATTGTTGGGGTCAATATGCTGACTCTGTAAACCACCTAGAGAGTGTGAAGCAGTATTTAAGTCTAAGTGCTAGTGCTATATGTAACTATGTCCATAAATAATTTAATCTTCATTATGTCTTTGTTCACAAGTATACTGTTCTAAAATTCCTGTTTCTCAGATATGTTACCTTCTCTTTAGTTTGTAGTAATAAATAATGGTGGACATGTACATTTTACTAATAGTTCTTTATCTCAAAGATATGTGGGTAATTAAAGAAAAGCATGGTTGTTTTTTTTTAAAAAAAGTAAGCATGATAGAATGTGTCTACAAAGGGAGAGGTGGTCTAATGGACTTTAGTGAAGCAGCAGTTTTCTAGGGGGGGAAAGGGAGCACATTGAAAGGAGGGAATCGACACAAGAGACAACAGAGCCTGGGACTGGGTCAGAGTAAGAATAAGATATTTAGGATTAAGCACTCCATAGAATCTCCCAGGACACATCCATGGTACCAGAATACTGTAAGTTTACTCTGGGAAGAGTCTGTCTATATGATATGAGCAAATAAAGAATTGAAATTGGGCTAGATTGTTCTGTGTTGTTTTTAGCCTATGCCTGATGATCAGTGATGACGTATTTCCTAAAAATCACTGACGGACATAGTGGACACCAAGGACTCCAGAGACAGTTTTTGAAATACATTCAGATGTCTAAATATGAGGCTATACTTTACAAAGTTACAGTAAACATTTTGGTGGCTAAGAGAAAAAGAACATAAGATTTGATTCACATATCCAATATGGAAAGCTACACCTGACTACCGCAAGTTATCTTATTCTGAAACCAGGCAGAAGGGGGGAAATGCCACAGGTATGCAAAATGTCTATGTAACACAAGAACAAAATCCTCCCAGAAACTATTAAAATTGAGTGTTTTTAGAATGGGACCTATATGTTAACTTTTCCTTTCATTTAGAGTTGAAGCATTTTTGTAAAAAAAATAGTTTCCTTTGTATTCATATTTGATTGATCAAATAGCATGAGAAAAATGGTTACCTGTTGGAACAGAGAAGGGGGAAAAGAGAAATCACATTCTTGCCCACCACCTTTTAAAATTCTGCAAGCATTGATGTGCAAAATATTTTTACTCATTTGTTTTTTACTTTCCTAAATGTTGAAATATAAAAATTCTCACACAGAAATTTAATGTAGGGAAAGACACAGATTTATATGGGTATTCCAATTAATTTTCCACCTGTAAATGAATATAACTTCTCAGCAATAATTCCGAGATGCTTCTTGCTGTAATCTTTTTACATGGAGCATACATTACAGGGAATTTAATTTCAAACAGATTTCAAGACAAACAAATCATAATGAAATAATTAAAATGTGCTATTTGATTGTCATCATTTTCTCAAAATAAGGAATGTTTTATATATATCCTCATAAAATTGTTATACATAGCACCATCTGTTGGCTGAGGCATTTGAAGCAGTTAAAAATGTTGATAAAGCATATGTAGTGCCCACATTAAATACTGAATGGTCAAAGAGAGAGAAGATGGATGAGGAAGCAAGGAAGCAAAGCTTTGAAGTTTCACACTTCTGTTGAGTGTGTGATCTACAGTAGGTTTGTGAAATACGTAAACGGTTTTTTTTTCTAAATCTGATTTGTAAATAAGTTTAATGTTAGCATTTTAAAAGGTGAAAACTGTCAGTGTGTTCTGTCAGCCTTGATCTGATTGTGCTGGAGCTCCAAGATTTCCAAGATCCAAGAGTTCAGTTTATGAATTGAAACTTGAGGGAAAAGTTAAGATTGACCATGATGTATATTCTGGTTAAGCATCCAAGATTTAGCTGTGAAACTACAGAGATCATTATATGGAAGCAAACATTTATGATTTTCTATTTTTCTTTGCTGTATTCTAGTTATATTCCAGATTTCTGCAGCTAGATGTGGTATGTCTAAAACAGGTTGACCTAAGAATAGAATAGAATAGAATAGAATAGAATAGAATAGAATAGAATAGAATAGAATAGAATAGAATAGAATAGAATAGAATAGAATAGAATAGAATAGAATAGAATAGAATAGAATAGAATAGAATAGAATAGAATAGAAAAACAGAATTGGAAGTTACCTTGTAGGTCTTCTAGTCCAACCCACTGCTTAAGCAGGTAACCTTATACCATTTCAGATGGTTGTCCAATCTCTTCTTAAAAACATCCAGTGTTGTAGCATTCACAACTTCTGGAGGCAAGTTGTTTCACTGATTAATTGTTCTAACTATCAGGAAATTTCTTTTTAGTTCTAGGTTGCTTCTCTCCTTGATTAGTTTCCATCCATTGCTTCTTGTCCTGCCCTCAGGTACTTTGGAAAATAGCTTGACTGCCTCTTCTTTGTGGCAACCCCTGAGATATTGGAACACTGCTATCATATCACCCCTAGTCCTTCTCCTCACCAAACTAGACATATCCAATTCCAGCAACTCTTCTTTATTTGTTTTAGCCTCCAGTTCTCTGACCATCTTTGTTACTCTTCTCTGCACTCTTTCTGGAATCTCAAAATCTTTTTATATCATGGTGTCCAAAACAGGATGCAGTACTCCAAGTGTGGCCTTACCATGATATTATAAAGTGGTATTAACACTTCACGTGATCTTGATTCTATCCCTCTGTTAATGGAGCTTAGCACTGTGTTGGCTTTTTTGGCAGATGCAGCACACTGCTGGCTCATATTTAAATAGTTGTCCACTAGGACTCCAAGATCCCTCTCACAGTTACTACTATTGAGTGAGGTACCACTTATACTGTACCTGTGCATTTGTTTTTTCTTGCCTAAATGTAGAACCTTACTTTTTCACCATTGAATTTCATTTTGTTAGATAGTGCTGAATGTTCAAGTCTGTCAATATCCTTCTGTATTTTAAGCTATCTTCTATAGCGTTGGCTATTCCTGCCAGCTTTATGTCATCTGCAAATCTATCCCCTCATACAAATCATTGATGAAGATGTTGAAGAGTGCTGGGCCTAAAACAGAGCCTTGGGGTACAAAGGTCAACTTGTTTTAATTTGAATGCTGAAATATTCTCTGAAGTCTAAGTTCTGTTGGCAGGTTTTCTTGGTAGGATCAGCATATAAGAGTTACAATACATTCTATTAAAACAAGGAAGGTTAAAGCTGATAGCTGAGAAAGTGTATGAAAATCATCATGTTAGTAACACAAAAGAGTTCTGACATGCTGAACTTTAAAGTGGTGGTAAAACCCATTGGCCAGCCGGTAATTTCAGCCCATCATGTCACACATCTCCACCCAACATTTTCCATAGAAGGAAGTGAAGTTAGAATATTATACATTGTTCATCACAACCCCCAAAATAGCAAAAAAGCCAACTAATCTACAAAGTGCTTTGAAAACTGCCAAGTGGTTTAAAGGGACTGATTTATTCCCTGCTTCAAAGCAGTGTCCTTCCTTTGATTTACAAACCTATTTTGATGGGGTGATTTGACTGAAAATTCCTCAAACAGAAAATCCCTTCAAAGCATTCTGTAGCCTCTCCATAAGTGAGGTCCATGATGGTATTTACTTATAATTTTGCCCACCTACATGAATTATTATGATTTATATTATTGTTGCCTCTTCAAAAATATGGACTGCTACTCAAAAAGACAGAGACATCACTGCCAAAGTGGGGGGGGGGAGAATTTTAATTTTAATTCTAAGTTTTGATCTTTGTTTCATATAGTTATATATCTAATGTAGATATATGAGTAATTTACATACACATAATGCATAGACAGTGTATAGGTAGTCTTCAAATTATGGACCATTTGTTCAGTGACTGTTCAAAATTATGACTGTAAAGGATTGCCTGAAGTTCCAACCATTGTAATGCCCTCCATAGTCATGTGATCAAAATTCAAGTGGCCACCCTTATGACTGTGGGAGCACTGCAATTCCCCTCACACACTGCAAGCTGGGAGGCTTCAACCATCTAGGCCCACTGTCACATGGGCCTTTTCCCTGCCCTGCCACTCCTGTAAGCCCAGCTCTTCTCCCTTCCCAATGCCTGGGTCTCCCTTTCCATGCAGCTCCTGACAGCTGCACCTAGACGATGCAAAGTACTAGAAGAAAACTAGTGAAAACATCCCTTTCTCATGGCAAAGAGGCTTTTTCCAGCCTTGAGAAAGTTTGCCTCTCTAGACTTGAAGATTGCTTTTGTTAGTTTCAGCATCTAGTGGTTGTTGGGCCTCCCAAGGTATCCCCCACTCCTGAGGCACCAAAATGCAGTCACTTAATGACCTGCATGGTGACTTAATAACTACAGTTGGAGGACCTGAGATTGTGGCTGTTGAATGAGATGATCATGTATCATGCTTCAAAGAAGAGGCTGAGGGGTTTTTTAATTAAGATTTTAATATAAAATTTTAAGGGGACCCGGGAGGGGGGAGGCTCTTGGGATCCGGAATGAACTTGGGGGAGTTAGACCTGGACAGCAGTCCAGACCATCAGATGGTCGCGGGGGGGAAGTAGGGGTTTGGAAGCAGTCTCAGCTCCGAGTGCGGAGGGTCTCCCTATCCTGATGGTGATTGGGAGGGGCAGAGAGTGTGGGAGCAGAGGGCTCTATCGCTATCAGGGAATGGGCCATTACTGTCTTCAAGCGGTTGCCTGTTCCCACCCTCATTGCTCTTCTCGCCTCCTCGGGGGCATTGGATTGCAGGACCCTGGGCTCAGGCTGGTTTATTTCAACGCCAGGTCCATGGTGAACAAGGCTCCCCTCATATATGATCTTATTGAGGAGGAGAACGCGGACCTGGCCTGCATCACGGAGACCTGGTTGGGCCAAGAGGAGGTTTTCTCCCTCTCGGAATTATGCCCACTGGGCTTCTGGGTGCTTCACCAGCCGTGTGCCCAGGGCAGGGGTGGGGGGGTGGCGGTTATTATTAGGGAGAGTCTTTGTCCGCGAGTGGCCACTGTCCCTCAGATAGGTGGGTGTGAATCTCTCCTTTTGAAATTGGGTCTTAGAGTTCAGTTGAGCCTATTGATTACGTACCTGTCTCCCAGCTGCGTATCATCAGCCCTGCCCAAGCTCCTCAATGTCTTGCCCGGGTTGGCGATTGAGTTCCCCAGGCTTATAGTTCTGGGGGATTTCAATCTGCCCTCCGTGGGTGAGGCATCTGAGTTGGCTCGGGAGTTCATGGCCTCCATGACGGCCATGGACCTGACTCAAATAATTCTAGACCCGACCCATAATGGAGGGCACACACTCGACCTGGTTTTTATCTCTGGGCAGTGGATTAATGATCTGGGTAGGGGGGATTTAATTATCCAACCCCTGTCATGGTCCAATCATTTTCTTCTCCAGCTGGACTTTCAGTACGCCACCCCCCGCCGCTGGGAGGTAGAACCGACCAGGTGGTTCCACCTCAGGCACCTGATGGACCCTGAGAGGTTCCAGACGGAGCTTGGGACATTTCCTGCTTCCCTTGCCCACGACTCTGCCGAGGCCCTAGTGGTAGCCTGGGATAGGGCTGCTGCTGGGGCCTTGGATTGAGTTGTGCCTTTGCGGCCTCTGACCTGGCGCAGATACTGGGTGGCTCCCTGGTTTACCGAGGGACTCCGAGAGATGAAGTGCCGGAAAAGATGCCTAGAGAGCTGTTGGAGGTCCAGCAGATCCGAATCTGATCGAACATGGCTAAGAACTTATCTTAAGTCTTACCTAGTGGTGATGGAAATGGCAAAGCGTGTTTACTTTTCCGCTCTCATTGCATCCGCAGATAACCGCCCTGTTTACAGTGACCCGCTCACTGCTCAACCAGCGACCGAGGGATGACCCCTTGAAGGGTAGGGCTGAGGAATTTGTACAGTATCTGCAGGACAAAATTGCTCAGATCTGGACTGGCTTGGACTCCGACTGGGCGGAATCCGGCGGAGTGGAGAGGGCAGGTCTTGGTCATACCATTTGGGGTGAGTTTGACCCTGTTACTCTGGATGATGTGGACAGGATCATGTGTAAACTGAGCACTACAACCTGTTTACTGGACCCATGTCCCTCCTGGCTTGTCTCGGCCGCCGGGGAGGTGACAGGGGCTGGCTCCAGGCAGTTGTCAATGCTTCATTGATGGAGGTTGTCTTCCCCTCTGCCTTAAAAGAGACGGTGGTGAGGCCCCTTCTCAAGATGCCTGCCCTGGATCCAGCCTCCTTGAATAACTATTGTCCTGTCTCCAACCTTCGCTTTGTAGCGAAGGTTGTTGAGAGTGTTGTGGCATGTCAGCTTCCGCAATTCCTGGATGAAGCAGACTATCTGGACCTGTACCTTTCTGGTTTCAGACCCAGTTACAGCACGGAAATGGCATTGGTCGCACTGGTAGATGATGTCTGGAGGGCCCAAGACAGGGGTTGCTCCTCTGTCCTGGTCCTACGTGACCTTTCAGCGGCTTTTGATACCATCGACCATGGTATCCTACTGCGACGGCTCGAGGGGTTGGGAGTGGGAGGCACTGTTTTACGGTGGTTCTCCTCCTACCTCTCGGGCCGCTCACAGTTTGTATTGGCAGGGGGACAGAGATCTACCCTGAGGCCCCTCAGTTGTGGGGTACCTCAGTGGTTGGTTCTCTTCCCCCTGTTGTTTAACATCTATATGAAGCCACTGGGTGAGATCATACATGGCTTTGGGGTGAGGTATCACCAATAAGTGGATGATACCCAGTTGTTCATCTCCACCCCGAGCCAACCCAGTGATGCCCTTGACGTGATGTCCCGGTGCCTGGAGGCGGTGCAGGTCTGGATGGGGAGGAACAGGCTCAGGGTTAAACTCTCCAAGACCGAGTGGCTGTGGATACCGGTATCTTGTATTGTCCAAAAAAGTTCCATCTCTTTTGATGGGGGGAGGTATTGCCCCCCTCAGAAAGGGCTCGCAACTTGGGTGTCCTCCTGGATTCATGGCTTAATTTGGAAGATCATCTAATGGCCGTGACCAGGGGGGCCTTCGCACAGGTTCACCTAGTGCACCAGTTGCACCCCTTTTTGGACTGAGATGCCCTATGCACAGTTACCCACGCCCTCGTCACTTCTCGCCTGGATTACTGCAATGCTCTTTACATGGGGCTGCCCTTGAAGAGTACCCGGAGGCTTCAACTGGTGCAAAATGCGGCCACACAGGTGCTTATGGGAGTATCTCGATACTCCCATGTTACACCACTCCTGCACGAGCTGCATTGGCTTCCAGTTGCCCTCTGGGTATGATTCAAGGTGCTGGTAATAACCTTTAAAGTCCTACATGGCTTAGGCCCGGGGTACTTGCGAGACCACCTGCTGCCAATGTCAACCTCCCATTGCCCGGTTCGCTCCCACAGAGTCGGCCTCCTCAGGGTTCTGTCGGCCAGGCAATGCCAGCTGGTGACCCCCAGGGGGAGAGCCTTCTCTGTGGGCACACCGACCCTCTGGAATGAACTGCCTCCAGAGCTGCGGATGGCCCCTGACCTTCGGTCCTTCCGCCATGACCAGAAGATGTGGTTGTTTCAACCAGCGGGCCTGGATTGACTACGATTTTTAATTAGGCTTTTTATTGGGTTAAATTGTATTTATTGTTTAATTCTCTCTTAAATTTTTTATTCTATGTTTTTTAATTTTTATTGTTGTGAGCTACCCTGAGTCCTTAGGGAGAAGGGCGGCATATAAATTTAATAAAATGAAATGAAATGAAAATGAAACATCTTGTTTGATGACTCAAGGTCTTGGTTATGATCTTTAAGGCCTTACATGGCATGGGTCCGGGATACCTCAAGGACCACCTGTTGCCGGCGTCAACTCCCCTCCGCCCTGTGCGTGCCCACAGAGAGGGCCTCCTCAGGGTGCCTCCGGTCAGGGAATGTCGACTGGTGGCCCCCAGGGGGAGGGCCTTCTCTGTGGCTGCTCCGGCATTATGGAACCAACTGCCGGTTGAGCTCCGGATGGCATCGGACCTCCGATCCTTCCGTCGCGGGTTGAAGACCCACTTGTTTGAGTTAGCTGGTCTGGCCTGATGGGGAATATGGGTTTTTAATTGGTTTTTATTATTCTATTATTGTAGTATTTTAATTGGGCATGGTTTAATTCACTTTTAATTTTTGTATAGCTATTTATATATGCCCTGTGAACTGCCCTGAGTCCCTAGGGAGAAGGGCGGTATAGAAATCAAATAAATGAAATGAAATGAAATGAAATGAAATGACTGCGATGGCCTATGACCAAAATCCCAGGATGAATTATGGTGATAATTATGGAGATACTATCTGTATCTCCTAGTGCTTATAAATTTAGGCTTCTTCATTGTGTTTGCTTTAACATCAGAAGATTAAACTTGTCTTAAAAAACTGCTCTATTCACCAAAGTGAATAACAGGCTGCATTAAAAGAGGGATAGAATCAGTTCTAACTGTCAGAAAATTTCTCCTTAGTTCTAGGTTGCTTCTCTCTTTGGTTAGTTTCTATCCATTGCTTTTTGTCCTGCCGTCAGGTGCTTTGGAGAATAGTTTGACTCCCTCTTCTTTGTGCCAACCCCTGAGATATTGGAACACTGCTATCATTTCATCCCTCATTCTTCTCTTCGTTATACTAGACATACCCAATTCCAGCAACCATTCCTTATATGTTTTAGCCTCCAGTCCCCTAATCATCTTTGTTGTTCTTCTCTGTACTCTTTCTAGAGTCTCAACATCTTTTTTACATCGTAGTGACCAAAACTGGATGCAGTATTCCAAGTGTGGCCTTACCAAGGCATTGTAAAGTGGTATTAACACTTGATGTGATCTTGATTCTATCCCTCTTTTAATGCAGCCTGGCAATGTGTTGGCTTTTTTGGCAGCTGCAGCACACTGCTGCTCATATTTAAGTGATTGTCCACTAGGACTCCAAAATCCTTCTCACAGTTGCTACTATCAAGCAAGGTACCACCTATACTACACCTGTGCATTTGGTTTTTCTTGCCTAAAGGTAGAACCTTACTTTTTTCACCATTGAATTTTATTTTGTTAGATAATGCCCAAGGTTAAGTCTGTCAAGATCCTTCTGTATCTTAAGCCTATTCGCTTATCATTAGTCACTCATATCAGTAATGAAACTTAAATTGCAATCCTTAGGATAAAAGCTGTGTTACTGACTATTAGGAATAACCAGATGTCTTGCTGAAGAATAATATGGTAGATTTTTTTTTCCCTTCTGGCTAAAATGTTATTGAAAATTAAGGCAAATTTATTTTATTTTTATTTTTTTTATTTTAATTCCATTTATATCCCGCCCTTCTCCGAAGACTCAGGGCGGCTTACAAGCTTAGCAGTAGCCTTCATTCTATGTATATGCCTGCTTATTAGGGCTCTCATACACCCCCCAAGCGGCACTATTACAAAGTCAGCTTAATTGCCCCCAACAATCTAGGTCCTCATTTTACCTACCTCGGAAGGATGGAAGGCTGAGTCAACCTTGAGCCTGGTGGGATGCGAACCTGCACTAATTGCAGGCAGCTGGTGTTACTTAAGGAGGCATTAGCCCACTGCTTCACCAAGGCTCTTGTTTCTTCATATTTTGGAAAATTATTTGGTTTATTTCAATAGCCAGTGCCATGCTGTATTGAATCACTTCAGCTTCTCTATTTTTATCTCTATTGTTGTTGTTGTTGTTTTAAAAAATCTACTACCTTCTCCAGATACCCAATTTATAATGTCCAGAGATGGAAGGTATTGAATGTAGGATAAAGGAAGGAAGAAGCTTCAAAACAAACAAGCATGAGAACACAAAAAGGTCAACTTTCATTTGTTTTGTTTCACAAAGGATGGAAGTGAAGATCTTATTCCTTTATGAAGGAATAAAAATTGGAAAATGTATATTGGGGACCAGAGAAAGGAGAGGCAAAGCAGACCATTAAATAGATATTTTTCTCTGTCTTCAACTATGATTCAAGCTGAGAAAAATCAGATATACCAGCCCACATATGTACAAATCCCAATGAATTTTTCATATTATTGAACTTTAAATGTTGAGTTCAGGAGAGTTCTGCCTTGGATTAGATATTCAATACACTGTTAAATGAAGTGACCTGACAAATGATACAAAGTCATTTGGTTTATTGTTATGGAAAATAAATAAGGAGATGCAACAGCACCCTTTTCATTCTTATATTCACAGGAGATTGAGAGTGAACTAAAATGGATTAGATGATTGAGTAGTCACCAGAAACATATCTTATAGTGAACAAACCATCAGTCCATTTGCCTAGCTTCACTTATTTTAACTTGTAGAGTTTCTGCAAGGTTACAGGGTGGAAATCATCTTATCCCTATGAAGAAATATAGATCTTTAGCAAGCAAAACATTACCTCTGCCACTAATCTATGGCCCTAAATTTAATTGCTATACACAATACCCTATACTATATCATAAAGTCCAACTATTTCTCCAGAGGTCATATGCCACTAATGGGGAAAAAATTCTATAAAAATTTAATCTAATTCTTATACAACAATATCAAAGTGAAAGAGGAATATCTTCATGTTCTTCATAAGCTGGGAGCAAAGAGGGAAAAATTGTTGACAGGGGATTGTGATATGTTCCTGAATCTGGCAACATACCAAGGCTATTTCAGAAAGCATTTGTGACTGAGATTAATGTCCCTATTTTTCAGGTGCCAGTATTGTTTGGGCTGTAACTCACCTTGCCTTTGTAATCCATGGCATTATAACAAAATATTGTTTTGATCTTCCCAAAAGAAGCACCTCTAAGCAAAAAGCAACATTTGACAGAAACAAAAAGATTTTGTGGAATAACATTCAAAGCGTTTATTTTACTGTGCCATATCCTAAAATTTTCCCAAGTGATTTTAACAGATATTACTAAAAATAGCAATGACAATAGAAAATGTGGTGAAAGAATTCTTGTGAAAAATGTTGATGTATTCAAAAAATACACAGTAGGTTTTTTGTTTTTTTTTAAAAAAGCCCTTGTTCCATTTCTTCAACTTAGAAATTTTTCTAAGTTGAAGAAATGGAACAAGGGCTTTTTTTTCTACAGCATACATTTTAAGAAAAAAAATAAAAATCGGGTTTTTCTATACATAATTCCAACTTCAGCACAAAATCAAATAACAAGATTAATTAGATCAGAATAAAAGTAAGATATAGTAAATAAAATTATTTACTAAAACAGTTAATTTACTAATGGATTTTTTCTGACATATATATATATATATATATATATATATATATATATATATATATATATATATATATATATATATATATATATATATATATATATATATATATATATATATATATATATATATATATATATATATACTGATCATGGAAGATTCCTCTCACTCATGATCTATATACTGTATATCTAGCTGAATTGGAGTCATTATACATTTTTAGTCTCTTGTGTTGAAGCAGGTAAAACAGCTTTGTTTTGATCTAATTTGTCTATTTTGAGTTAATGTATTGCTATAATTCAATTAATTTAATTAATTTAACTCAGATACTATTTTAATACCTTGAAGGTTTTCCAGCATACACATTTATTAAGCACACTAGTTTTGGACCAGCTATTATTATTTCAGAGAGTTCTCAAGCAGTAAGGGAGTTTTATGATGGATGACGCAAATTACAACTAGGATGACCTACTTTTACCTATCATTTTGGAGGACACCTAGAACAATAACTTTTTTTCCTTCTCAGTTTAGTCAGAATGGTGTCTTTCATATTCTCTTTTTCACCAATGAGAATTTTTTGACACTAACTGATATTTATGTAACTCTCAGATTCAGAAAAAATAGACATTAATAGCTATTACATCAACCCTAAGATTGTGTCAGGTGTCAACCCTAAAATAGTGTCAGGTGCAAGCAACCAGATCCACATTTGAAGAGGTCAATTAGCCACTTTATTGCTCATGCCTATTTCATAAGAATCTTCCCATATTGGCAGTTTGCACTAGGGACAGACTAGATAAGTTTCAACAGCATTCAAGGCGGGGAGGAGCGGGTGTTAGACCTTGTTCTCTTGTGCCTACATAACAATTCCAGACTAATTTCCTACTTGACTCTTCCTCCAGGCTGAGCCAGTCTGTCTCCAGCAAATAGCATAATTTTGGTTCTGAAAACCATTCAAACTAATTTGGGAATTACTGAGAACTATGTGTCATGGCACAGATCCAAGACTCGGACTCTAAACATGATTTTGAGAAAGCTGCTCCAGCCTGTGAAATGTCAGCCTCAGGCGACACCAAGCTAGGAATCATGTAGGGCTGACAAATAGAGAGGAGAACAGAGGAGAGATATTATTTGAGGCTCTTTGTAAAGCCTTTATTAGCAACAGCCTGATTTAACACACAATCCCGACACGTGCCATTTGCTGGAAGCAATATCTGATCTATGGTTCTTGTGTGATGTTTCTATGAATCCTATTTGTGTAAGAAACCCTGAACCTCTGACCTGGATGACAATTGTCAGAATTTTGGACTGATTTTTGGACTATTCTTCTATGTGTTCCTTTTAAGAGAAAATCATTCAGGCAAGCCTATTAAAGATTCTGTTTCAGTTTGCATGCATTGACTATGGATATCTTTTCGACTATGAGTAAACTCTGAGCTGCCATAGCAACTGTATGAGTCAGTATTTAAAACGTACTTTCTGTGCTTCAGAAAGTACCCTTAACTATGCTTGGACATCTAAAAATAATTGTAGTACTTTAATTTGTAATAGAATTTCATGATATTTGCAAGCATTGGTATTGGGAAAAGGTTTATAATATTGATATAAAAATTGCAGGAGAATAATTGGGTGGAAGAAGCTAGGGAAGATCACTTACATGAAAAGAGTATAAATCACTGGTATATTGTAAAGAATAAGCTTCAAAATTTAAGAAAGAAATTTCCAAAGGATGCAAGATGGTTTATCAAAATGTGTCTTTAAAGTTGATTTGTGGGAGAATTTTTTACATGCTTATAAAATTGTTGATAAAAAACCTGTAACATTTCAAAAGGAGGGTTTCAACCCTTAGGGCTTTATGATGAATTTAAAAGAATAGTGTTAGGGTTTCTATTCATTTGATAGCTTCAATGGTGTGTGCTTAATGAAGTAAGCAAAAATGCCTTGTATATGAAAATGTAAATTATGCTGTTTTTATGTATTGTATAGAATCATGTGGTTGCATCATGGAGGAGCAGACCAAGATTTTACTGATATTTTTTTAACATAGGAATTTGCTAATAGGCATTTTCCATCCTATTTTAACTGTATTTAAAGGTAATGCTGAGAAGGATTTAGTCTGCCAAACAATTAGACAGAAGAATCTTCTCATCCATGTTGTTTTCCCTAGAGAGTCAATGGATTTTTTTTCTTTCCTGGGAAGAATATACATTAGTTAAACACCGTTCCTCTTAATGCTTGTGAAGTGATAGATTTTAATTATTTATTTATTATTTTTTTATTTATAAAATGTATAGACCACCTATCTTGCCTCAAGGTAATTCTGAGCAGTTACCTAAATTTTGTTCCCAGAAGTCTCAGGGCAAGAATTTAAAGAAAAAAGAATCTGGCATGCCCAGCATTACATTATAGTGCATGGTGAAAGCATAAAACTTGCTTGTGACATTCCCATATCATCTCTTCTCCTATTGCTTTTCCAACAGGCATTTTTTTATAGTTACTATTTTTATATAGCTACAGGTAAGTTTTTTATGTTGTATATCAGACCAAAAATGTGCCCGCATTTCATATAAAATGGGATTTTATTGCTTTTATTGTATAGGTTACATGTGTTCCTTTTAAATATTAATAAATTAAAACAATGACCATATACTTTTTTATAAAAGTATCTTTGGAAAAAGGGACACGGTGGCTCAGTGGGTTAGGACGCTGAGCTTGTCGATCGGAAGGTCGGCAGTTTGGCGGGTCGAATCCCGAGTGCCGCGTAGCAGAGTGAGCGCCTGTTACTCGTCCCAGCTTCTGCCCACCTAGCAGTTCGAAAGCACGTAAAAATGCAAGTAGAAAAATAGGGACCACTACGGTGGGAAGGTAACAGCGTTCCGTGCGCCTTTGGCGTCTAGTCATGCCGGCCACATGACCACGGAGATGTCCTCGGACAAGCGCTGGCTCTTCGGCTTTGAAACGGAGATGAGCACCGGCCCCTAGAGTCGGAAACGACTAGCACGCATGTGCGGGGGAACCTTTACCTTTACCTTTACCTTTTATCTTTGGAAATGGTATCCATTTGGACAATTAGAAAAATGATATTTTCTGTACAATTCACCTATGAGTTATTAATTCTACAAGTGAATAGTGAAAACTCAAAGATTGCTAGTATGCCCTGCCAACAAGAAAATTAATAGCTTGTTTTATTTAAACAAACTTCCTTTCTCAATTCAGCAATAGAAAACATAATGATTATTCTCTTAATCAAAAGCACAAGAAATGAGAAACATGCATTTAGTAAAGTGATCCTCCAGCTTCTAGCTTCAGCTTTATTTCCTAGAATTTTCTCCAAAACCTTCATAGTTCTCTTAAGTATGTCTGGAAAATAAGGATGATAGATAAATAAAGAAAAATAAAAGGTAAATTGTGATCAGAAAAATCATCCTGGCAAATGAATATTTTACAAAAGACCATGTTTACTATGGCAATATTTTATACTATAAGAATTCATTTTGTGTGAGTGCTGATGACAGATGCTCCAAATTCTAAATTTTACATTATCTACTTGTGATTTAAAGATAGCAATAGTGCGACATCAGAATGTAAGACAATAATGATGTGAATTTAAATGATTGCTATCAGTTCCCTGGTCTTCTGCATGTCACATGAAGGATAGCTTGTGACCATAATGAGGGGGGAAATGATATGCAGTCATTTTAAAAAAGAAATGTGTGGTACCTTTTCTAGTTCTGATGTGCTGTCAATTAGATTACTTCTCAGTCTGTATTCCACACATTTGTGCAGGTATAAGTCAGGATATTGTATTATATATGATGAAACTTTAAATGAAGCAACTAATCACACTGCACTGACACAAAGGTAAGTGAATAATTCTGATTCATGTTATCCAGACTAATGGGTGGATCAGACTTTAGTTAGCTTTAACATTTCTCACTACTGAAGTGCTGCAGAAAAACATGGGGTACATAATTTAGAATATGTTTATTGAGAGCAAAGGTATTTCAAAATGAGTGACAGGGTGACATGCCTGAATGAAAGAGAGTGGTCAGGTCTGTGCCAAGGTCATTTTCTTTTTTTGAAAGGCAGATGATTCAGCACAAGACCAAGAACACATGGACAGAAAAGGGAAAAATGCTAGAAGGCACCTATAAAGGGCAGGTACGTGCCTTAAATATGGAATATAAAACAAGTAAAGAAAACAGTGGTTTGGGGTTTTTTATTATTATTTCAGAGGCTGCAAGCTATGCACTTGGTAAACATGGTAAACAGCCTGCCAAGTTAGAGATTCCGGACCTGGGATGGAAAATCCTGGAGTGGCTTGCAAAAGACAGGAGGTTGGATTGCATGGTGTGTATGGAGATTCAGATGCTGGACAATGGAACTTTGTGAGTGAAAGGCTTTGTTTCTCAACTAGAAATTCAGAGGGAAAAACTCAGATATTCCAGGTGCAGTTATTGAGATAAGGAAGGAGAGGAGGAGTTGTAATAAAGTATAAGTGGAAATTGAGAAAAGAGACTTAAGGAGGAAAAGTAACTGTGTTGAGACTAGATTTCATATTTGTATCTTGCCTTTATTATTTTTACAAATACCTTAAGACATCTTCCTCCTCCTATCTTTCTCACAACAACTGTGTGAGGTGCATCAGGCTGAGAGAAAGTTACTAGCCCCAGAATCACTCAGCTGACGTTAATGCAGACATGTCAAACTCGTGACATCACATGATGTCATGCAATGTATTGGAGCTTTTTCCCCATTGCAGGCAAGGGGGTTGGCAGTTTCCTGATGACGCATCTGGCCCACAGTCTGGCAGTTTGACACCCCTGCCTTAATGGATAAGGCAGTATGAACTCACATTCTCCTACTTTCTAACCTGGTGCTTTAACCACTAGATCAAACTGGCTCTTTTATATAAAATTATACATCTTATATTATTCTGTACATACTGATTTTTACTTGTATATATTATTAGAGGACATTGTTTTATTAGCATCAGTATTGTAGGGTCACTCTCAGTTGAATTGCACAGGTATTTTAATAGGTTTTTTATGATTTTTTTTTTTTAAACAGAAATACAAATACACAAAAAGGAATGAAACTGGCATACTGTAGATTCATCCTATTGCCCTAAAATATTATACTACACCATAGTGTTAACAGAATAAGCTGTGAGCCTTGGACACTATCATATTATTATCTTCTTGCTTTTCTTATGCTTGTGATAGAGAAGATTGAAATCATCCACTGTCTACTATGAATAAATAGTAAGTTTTCAATTACAACCAAAAGAGAGAAACAGTGGCTTGTTATAATTATGATGCGTGAATAAACCAAAATCAAATCCTTATTAGATCCTAGTTTGTTAGATATCTATCTGATTTAGTTCTTTAAAATATTACCTTTTACTTATCAGTTGAAAACACAATATAAGAAGAATTTAAAGAGAAATAAGTAAAACATAATAAAATTGTATTGAAAAGGTAAGGAAAGTAGTGAGCAGTCATGGATATGAACTAAGCTTAAAGCCTACACTGGTGGTAAGGGCAGTGAAGTGGAATTTGTTCTCTGCCCTTATTACATCTGTGGAATACCAGCTGGAAGTACTGTTTAGAGCAGTTAAAGAAAAATGGGTTGGAAGATCAGTCGAGTGCTTGTTGTGATTCTACAGCTATACATTTCATGAATAAAATCACTCATATTCATCCTGACCTGGAAACAGGAAAAGCAGAATTCAAAAAATTGACAGGATTGGCAGAGTTTAACTAAAATGTTTTTGAAACTGTAGATCTCAAAAAAAAATGGACAGGGTACTTTGTGAGACCACCTTGCCATCTGTTGGCTTGCTTCAGATATCTAGAGAAGGAAAAATGCTGGATTTTGCCAGTGGTTAGGGCATCATTGTGAAAGAGCTGGTTGTATTGAGATAGATGTTGGTTCACTCCTTTTTAAGAAGTATGGCATGAACCCAGCAAGTTTAATTACAAGGGGCTCTGGAAGAGCCAATTTATCTGAAAGCCTTGGCAGTTTGGATGAAGGTCTGTCATGTAGTGTAAATTGCATTCATGGATAACCTGCGAAAGGACTTTGATGAGGGGTAATGATCAGCCTTGTCTTACTGGATTTCTCAGTAGCCTTCAGTTCTGGGATCTTTTTGTGTTGTGCCATATTTTGGAGGTTCTTAAGCCCTTCCTAAGTGAACAGTCCAATTAGTGGTTAAGGGGAAGAATATGGGTTGTCCCAGGGCTCAAATATCTATATGGAGCTGCCAGGTGAAGTCATCCACCTGTTCAACATCAGGTAGCATTAATATGTGGGTGATGCTCACAGACAGAGACTTATTTTTTATATTAAAAAATAGCAATAACAATAGCACTTAGACTTATATACCACTTCAAAGTGCTTTATAGCACTCTCTGGGCAGTTTACAATGTCAACATATTGCCCCCAACAATCTGGGTCCTCATTTTACCCACCTTGGAATGATGGAAGGCTGAGTCAACCTTGAGCCGGTGCGAATCAAACTGATGGCAATCAGGAGAATTAGTTTGCAATACTGCACTCTAACCACTATGCCACCATGGCTCTTATCTTATGATTTTAGGATTTCAATAACTTCAATTTAATATGGTATTGTAGTTTCCCAACCTTCTGGCAACCTTACAATCCACCTCATGTGATTTTTTTAAAAAAAAAAACAAATTCCCTATTGGTTCTAGATTTGGGATTCATATTAACTAGCCTACTCCTTGGTTAATTTAATTCACTGACAAATCCTCCAGTCCATCCAGTTCCTTAGCTGGTTTCCTGCTTCAGTGAACTTAAATAAAAGTCATACTTTAATTCGATCAAGATCAGATATGCAAGAAATCAGATTATACAAAAGTAAAATTTAAATAACCAGATGGAATATATCATTCAGCATTAAATAATGCAATACACTAAGCTTCTTCTAATTTGTAATTGCTGTGATTGTAACCAGTGATTGAATTGAAAAAGCATTAGATGAGAATTTTGTGATTTTCTTAGTGATCCCAGGACACTGTTCCAGCAACCAAAAAAGTGGGTATAATCTCCCAACCAGGTATATTAATTGCAAAGGGATTTATAAATTCAGTGCATAGAATGCTATAGAAAAGCAGCCCAGAAATATGAGAATGAGAGGTGCAGTTTCTTGAAGTTTTCAGGGGTGATTTTATAGCAAAGTGAGAATGCTTTAGTTTGTAATATTCCTGAAGAGATCTTATTAAATCCAGCTAGAGAAAATCTCTTTGGGCCTTAAGCACATTTGATTTTATAAGTACTTTGTTGGGATAAACAACTTTCCGTTAATCCTCAACACTCAGAATCTAACAAAGGTTCCTTATCTTGGGGATAGTCTATGTCTAAAGCATTTTTTTCAGTCCTGTCTGCCTCCAGTGCTACCAAATATTAATTCAACCATTACTCTGACATATGATTTTTGAACTGGGATTTTCTTCATTGAGTGGAACTCATTATAAAATATCAGTACAGCTAAAAAGTTCCTAGAAAATTTAGTTTGAGCCAATGATTAAATTGATAAATACTGACCTGACACAAGGGAGATAACCTCAGATTCAAGACATATGGATGCATTAGAGGCTTACATTGGATGATTTCCATTCACTTTTTGTAGGCATCCGTCTGGGAACCACACACCATCTGGAAAATTGTTTTGACTTTAATGACTGCTGGTGCATGATAGCCTCCTAGTGAATAGAAGAAACTCAGTATTGTCTTTACACTCCTGTCAGTCCTTTCACCAATTAACCCAATTTGTTTTCTAGAAGATAGAGAGAAAAGGAAAGTTAAAACAAGGTTTCAGAAGTATATAACTATTATAATAATATTAGATTTCACAGAGTGCTGTGGGGATTCTGTCTCATATAGTTTTTACTTGAAGCTCTGGACTGCACTTTGTTTGGGCTTATACACACTGCCAAGTCAAAATTTGGCCTGTACATACCAGCAACCATGTTTGCATGGCAGGAACAAATGACATCCCCTGTTTTAAAGTTTACATATCTAAAAAGGAACTTTAGATGAGGGGGGAAAATAATTATAAAATTAAGAGCTTAGTAGTGAAGGTAGGACAGAATACTTTTCAATTTGAAAATCTCATCATAAAATCTGGAGAAGTATGGTACTGAAAAGATGCCTGTGGAAGCTTGCAAAAAATTATGAAGCAATACCCTACCATTGATATTATTCCCTGATATCTACTGTTCAGAGGATTAATATGCTGTGATCTTGGAAGCAACCTAATAATAATGAACCAGTCACTGATAGTTTTCTGCTTATTAATTTCTTTAATAAAGGCACCTCACTTGGTAGCCATCTTCACAACCTAAACTAGCACATTTCATTGTTTTTCTTACCACTAGCAAAGTAGTGTCCTCTCAACCCTACCACTCCATCCCTTAAATGTCCTTCAGCACACTCTAAGAGCAGGAACTTGAGTATATATGTCTTTTTAAAAATTCATTTGATTCCCAAGCAACTATAGAATTAAATAATATACTTGTTGAAGAATATAAGTCAAAACCATAAGTTAATGGGACCTAATTTTACCCACATCAATAATATTTTGCAAGTTCTCAAAGACTGGAGATGATCTACAGCATACTGTATATAACAAAAAAAGATCTGTCCAATAATCACTCAGTTGTTTTTCAACATAATAAATAAACGTTGTATATGTTCTGCAATACCATTTTGCAAATTTAAGATCACAATTTTACCAGTGTCCTATTTTATACTTCTTAGTAGAATATATCAGTGGTGCTCTCTCTCAGTCCTTAATCTCAATTATCAAAATCTACAAACCAAAAATAGGCTCTGGTAGAAAGTAGTCCACTTCTTCATAGATCAGGGAAGCTACTCCTAATTAAGAAGCAGCATGAAAATACTTCCATGGAAATTAGATTTGGCAATTACAAACTGTCAAAAAATGAATGAAACATGGCTGGATTTTAGCTCCCTTCCTCTCAAAATTTATTTTAATTCTACAGTTACAATTTTAACAAAAAGTAAGTTTCATCCTCCCAGAGAGGTGATTACCACGTTCCTTTTTGCGGATTATGTGATTATTTTTTGTTCTACACAGACTGGACTCAAGAGAAATACTTTAGCCTTAGCAACCTATTGTCAAGAGGAAATGCTATTCTAAAATTAAGGTCATGATTTTTTTCCCCATAGGACCTGGCACTAAACATATCCCTGATAAATAAATGAAAACAGTAGAGCACGTTCGGTCTTCTGAAACTTTAACTTTAACTTTCTTTTTTCTTTTTTTCTCTCTATCTTCTAAAAACAAATTAGGCCAATCAGTGAAAGGACTGACAGGAGTGTGCTTCTTCAGGTTGTGAAGATGGCTACCAAGTGAGGTGGCTTTATTAAAGAAATTAATAGAGCAGAAAACTATCAGTGACTGGTTCATTATTATTAGGTTGCCTCCAACATCACAGCATATTAATGCTCTGAACAGTAGATATTAGGGAATAATATCAATGGTAGGGTATTGGCTTCATAATTTTTTGCAAGCTTCCACAGGCATCTTTTCAGTACCATACTTCTCCAGATTTTGTGATGAGATTTTCAAATTGAAAAGTATTTTGTCCTATATAAAGATATTAATTAATTTTACAATAATTGTAGACTGCCAAAATCAAAAAGATACACAAAAAAGAAAAGAATGTAACTGACCAATAATAGGAAAACTGTCATAGTTCCGATAAATGAGACAAATCAAACATTGACAAAAACACTATATAATAATACCGTGAACTATTTTACACTCAGATGGCCACCTGAAATATCCTACAAGTCAAAGGTTCATTGAAATAAAATCATTTTAGAATGGTTTGAAGACAAAGAAGATTTGAGTGAAGGGTACATTTGAGCACTGCCAGTACTATAAAATTCCATAGTGTCTGGGCTATTTCTGAGGAGGCCTTCATTCCAGCCTTAATTAGCAAGCTACTTTGAATGGTAAGGTTTTCAAACTTTTTTTTTAAAAAAACTACACTTAATGTTTCATGATTTATTTGTTTTATCAAATTTATATGGCCACCCACCTCACATAAGGTGAGTCTCGGTGGTGTAACCAACCATTAAAACTGAATATAAAAACCAATTAAGTTGTAATCAATACAACTAAAACCAAGATTGTAGACATTCTTGGTGCAATAGCTCTCTGCTATTAGGTGATCTCCAGGCTTGATGAAAAAACAAACAAACATGTTTTGAGGGCAGTCAGAAAAAACATAATACTGCCATGATTATGCTTTGTAAATTTAATCTAGAACTAATTCTACTAATAATGCTACAGTGTAAGCCAAGGTTGTGTTTCCATTTCAGGATCATGGTCAGCAATAGACTGGAATTCCTTTCTCATCCCCACAATATAGCATGCAATTCTGAATGTGGTATTTAGCTGTCCTATGGGAAATGAAAATGAAAAGATACCTTGAGCGATGGGCATGTAACTGTATTACATTCTTGGCAGTGATAACTTTCTATTACATTATTTTATTGCAAACCTTATTGCAGTAGTTATAACATTCCTGATAAGATTGCCATTGTCCCAGGAGGTTTTTGATCCCAAGAAATAAATATTTACAAATTGTTCAAAGACTGTTAGCTAAAGTGTATTATGCACAGTGATTATACAGCACAATATGTTGTATCAGGAAACTTAATAGATTTTAACAGTCTTTAAAACATAATCAATAGTTCATGGTTACTGGTCTAGAAATGTAATCAATAGTTGAGAAATGCAATAATATTATTACATTGTGTAAGTTTCCTCATGAAAATAAAATCAGTACCTTATTTCTGAAGTAGTTAAAGAACACTTAGTTTCATGTTTAAAACATTCCCTATTTAATTATTTCATCAAATTCTTTAATTTTTATTGATGCAAACTTTTAAAATATATTCATACTATTGGACACTTTTAAGTAGACCAAAATATAATTATGATAGTGACAATGCTATTTTTGTACAGAACATATTAAACTTATTATAGAGATATAATCATTTCAAACTATAAACACAATTTATTATGTCATAAATACATAAATTAAGGAAATATGTTTAATTAAGGTTTTTTAAATCATGTTACATTTTATTAAAATCATCATATTTTTGCAAAATAATCATGATAACTACCAGAGCCATAGAACTAGATTTAGACAAGGATGTAATTGTCAATATACTTTATCTCTTTATTTATTAAATTAACATTAAAGTGATATAAATTTAACAATTAAGAAAATAATAACTAGAACCATAATATATGCTATATAAACTTTTAAAATGAGGCAGTAATTTGTAGGGAAATATATAATAAACATATTGCTGCAAAATCTCTACTGCCCTTTTTTGCTTCTATATAAAGACAACCAGTTCAAATGTAGATAATGAATACATCTTTACAATTATTTGATGCAACATATTTGTATGACAGCAGTGCTTTTTTTTGTCATAGAGCGCACCAGAACGGAGTTCTGGCATCTTTTTTTGACGGATTTTCCAAGTTTTAAAAGTAACTTTTGAAAATTTGATGCTTGATTCACGTGGACTTGAATCGTCCAGTCAAGCGTAACATGTCAGCGGCAAAATCATTAAAGCAGTGCATGCGGGCTGCTTGTGTGTCGGGTCTGATGCATGCGTACTTCGTCCGTGCTGGTTGTGATGGCATTGCTAGGCTTGTGGCACTGCTTGGCTTGTGGTTGGCCATGTGGTCATGTGCTGAGTGCCTACTGTGGGCAGCGACCATTATGTTTCATTACACAACTGACATGTGTGGGTGTGTGTACAGTGATTGACTACATACAAAAGGTAAATAATTTCTTTATTTTAAAAAAATCATTGGTGAATTGAAAATCTTTTTTTAATTTTTAGTGTAAAATTTACTATGAACATTTGCCTTAAATATAATAAATTAAATTTATCTTAAGAACTGAATTTTTTAAAAAATAAAAGATAAACAAGATGTGAGTTCCAGCACCATTTTTCTTACCAAAAAAGCACTGTATGACAGACTTCCATATATATTTACATAGGATTATCCTGCAAATTAGTGACACTTTGGCATCAGTCCTACAAACATTTATGTGTGAACATCTCTCACTTAAGACAGTAGAATTACTTTTATACACAAGCAATGGAATTATTTCTATACACAAGTATGGATTACCCTATAGTAACTGAAGATGAACGATTTAAATTAATTGTGACAATTGCTATTGAATGTATTCTAAGTTCAAAAAGCATGTTCTTAATCCACTCAATAGTTGACATAGACTGAATGTGGAACATGACCTGAAAGCTGGCTAAATCTATATGAGTCATTAGCTCATATTGACTTCTGTCTCAAAGTATAATATTTATATAGAAAGAGGTGTATAGATATGTCTGGAACCTTACAAAACCTCTCTGTCTTTGAAACTTTAAATGAAAATTTGATAATAAAATATGTACCAGAGAACAAATGAATCCTAATAAAATGTCTACTTAGGTACTTCACATCCACTTAAATAATAATCTCCACTTTGTGGAGCTAATGTAAGGATAATATTCAAATTAATGGATTCAGTACCTGCTTTATGTTCATTGGTTGGCATAATATATAGACCATAGAAAGAAACAGTGAAGCTTGTTCTGAAGCAAGACACAACTTGATACAGTTCAAATCTGTTCTTGTTTATTTAGTCATCTTATTATCTCAGCCTTCTTCAAGGTTCTGGCATATAACTCAGCACTTAAGGACTGAGTTTCATCTTTGAAATCACTGAGAAATTGGTTTTCACAAATTCACCACATTATTGGCACCAGGGCACTTCTACACACAGATAGACATTGCTGTAGAAGCTATAATCCTAAAGGTTGCCCATTACAGATAACTGTGCTGATCCTAAGGAGGCTTTTTCAGTAGCATCTCCCATATGACTTCAAGTAGGAAGGAGCATTTTCATCACATCTTCAAGTGCTGACGACATCTCCTGAACAGGCCTGAAGCCAACAAGATATTTTAGTTCAAAAATAGATCATTTCATCATCCACTATGAATCCCGCCATGAAACTGAGTAGTAAAGTGCAGCTTTAAAAGTTATCATTATACTTGCCAAAGAAACATCACATCAACTCTTTAGAGGGCTATAGAACTGAACAGAAAGTCAGAAAGACAATAGAAAAAAAACCATTCAATCTCTTCAGCAATTGCTTCAATTATTTGTCTGTTTTTTGTACATTTGCTGATATTGGCGAAAAAAGCAATGGCACCGATGGATTTATTATTGTCAAAGTTATGTCTTCATATCTAATTTGCTGTACTGGCTTTAATAACAAATAATTTCCAACTCCTTGAAGTCAATGATATCAGTGTTTCTTCATTTTTGATCTTCTGACTTAAGAATTAATATTTTTCATAGCATTGATAAATAAAACAAGTCTGGACTTTTATTTTGAAGCTCTCATTATGCATTTAACTTTATTGAACTGTTATATTTCAGCTGACTTTAGCTGGCATACTTTAGAACATCAACCCATGGAATATGAATATCAGATGTATTTATTTTGGTAAGTAAAAGGAGGAGATAAGAAGATGTTAAAGGAAGACAAATGTACTGGGCTCCATGAAATTATACTGAGTGACAGCAGCAGGATACTCTTCCATCTGGCAATTTTAAACAATGTGTCTGGCAATTTATAGGCAGTAATTCTGCCAGCCTTGACAAAAGACAGAAATATTTCTTATCGCTTCTGACTAAGACACCTGCAAGTCCAGATTCAGTCCTTATAAATCTAGCCTCAGAGTCAGTGAGCAATCTGTGCATAGCAAAAGCAGCCTATTGACCTTTAAAGAAATAGGAAAGGCTGCAGGCAAACCACAAAAAGCCCACTTATCTGTAATTTTGTCATATAACCATGAGTAATGGTTGGTTTTTAGTTTATATTTTATACTTTTTATTCATGCAATTATTTAAACAGCATGCAACCTCATAAGAAAATACAACTAAATGCCTTGATAGGATTTTAAGTATTTTTCAGCTAGAGTTGGCTTCTCTAGAATCACTTTCTTCCTTCTCTCATTCCTGATTCTGTCCAATTTTATAGGATCTAGCAGCATAAGAAAAGGCTCAAAAAGATGTATTAGAAATGAAATTCTGGGTAAATCTTGCTTTAATGTGTTCCCAATTTACTTTAAACCTATGCTTAACAAGAGCTAGCAAAACATATGCTAGTAAAGATAATACAGAATGAGAGCAAAGTACCTGTGACAAACCTTTTTAAAAAATAAAGATCTAATTTCACTCATTCTCTTTACTAATGATTTACAGTGAAGACAAGTTGTTAACAGTTTGAGTTTAAATAAAATATAGTGCGCTTTTTTTCTTGGAACTAAAGGAGACATTTGAAATAATTGTTTTCCCTCTTTCATTAAATGAAAACTATAAGATATTGTTCTTTTTAAAAATTAGCTTTAAAAATTAGATAAACAGATGGGAAGGAAGGAAGGAAGGAAGGAAGGAAGGAAGGAAGGAAGGAAGGAAGGAAGGAAGGAAGGAAGGAAGGAAGGAAGGAAACCTCCTTGAAGCACCAACATACTAGCCTCTGCTGCGCAGCTTGGCATGTCAGCTTTTAAGACTTTACCAGAAGACTTGCACTGACTTGTATGAGGGCATGCAATAACCATCTCCTTGTTGTTGTTAGCTGCGAAGTCATGTCCGACCCATCACGACCCTATGGACAACGTTCCTCCAGGCCTTCCTGTCCTCTACCATCTTCTGGAGTCCATTTAAGCTCACGCCTACTGCTTCAGTGACTCCATCCAGCCACCTCATTCTCTGAAGTCTCCTTCTTCTACTGCCCTCAATCTTTCCCAGCATTAGGCTCTTCTCCAGTGAGTCCTTCCTTCTCATTAGGTGGCCAAAGTATTTGAGTTTTAGCTTCAGGATCTGGCCTTCTAAAGAGCAGTCAGGGTTGATCTCCTCTAGGACTGACCAGTTTGATCGCCTTGCAGTCCAAGGGACTCGCAGGAGTCTTCTCCAGCACCAGAGTTCAAAGGCCTCATTGCAACTGGGAAGACCATAGCCTTGACTATACACACTTTTGTTGACAGGGTGATGTCTCTGCTTTTTAGTGTGCTGTCTAGATTTGCCATGGCTTTCCTCCCAAGGAGCAAGCGTCTTTTAATTTCTTGGCTACAGTCCCCATCTGCGGTGATCTTGGAGCCCAGGAAAATAAAATCTGTCACTACCTCCATTTCTTCCCCATCTATTTGCCAGGAATTGAGAGGGCCGGATGCCATGATCTTGGTTTTCTTAATGTTAAGTTTCAACCCAAGTTTTGCACTTTCCTTCTTCACCTGCAACAAGAGGCTCTTTAGGTCTTCTCCATTTTCTGCCATTAGAATGGTATCATCTGCATATCTTAGGTTGTTGATATTTCTTCCAGCAATCTTAATTCCAACTTTTGATTCATCTAGCCCTCCCTTTCTCATGATGTGCTCTGCATATAAGTTAAACAGGCAGGGCGACAGTATACAGCCTTGCTGGACTCCTCTCCCAATTTTGAACCAATCAGTGGTTCTGTGTCCAGTTCTCACTGTTGCTTCTTGGCCCACATATAGGTTTCTCAACAGACAGATAAGATGGTCTGGTACGCCCATCTCTTTAAGAACTTGCCACATTTTGTTATGATCCACACAATCAAAGGCTTTAGCATAGTCAATGAAGCAGAAGTAGATGTTTTTCTGGAACTCTCTAACTTTCTCCATGATCCAGCGTATGTTGGCAATTTGATCCCTAGTTCCTCTGCCTCTTCGAAATCCTGCCTGTACTTCTGGTAGTTCTCGGTCCACATACTGCTGGAGTCTAGCTTGCAGAGTTTTAAGCATAACTTTACTAGCATGAGAAATGAGTGCAATGGTGTGATAGTTTGAACATCCTTTGGCACTTCCTTTCTTTGGAATTGGAATGCAAACTGATCTTTTCCAATCCTGTGGCCACTGTTGAGTTTTCCAAATTTGCTGGCAAATTGAATGTAGCACTTTCACTGCATCGTCTTTTAAGATTTTGAATAGCTCAGCTGGAATACTGTCACCTCCACTAGCTTTGTTGTTGCTCAGCTTTTCTAAGGCCCACTTCACTTCACATTCTAGGATGCCTGGCTCAAGGTCAGTGACCACCTCACTGTGATTATCAGGGACATTAAGCTCATTCTTGTATAGTTCTTCTGTGTAATTTTGCCACCTCTTCTTAATCTCTTCTGCCTCTGTTAGGTCTCTGCCATTTTGGTCCTTTATCATGCCCATTTTTGCATTAAACGTTCCCTTCATCTCTCCAATTTTCTTGAAATGATCTCTGGTCCTCCCTATTCTATTGTTTTCTTCTATTTCTTTGCACTGTTCATTTAAGAAGGCATTCTTATCTCTTCTAGCTATTCTCTGGAATTCTGCATTCAATTGGGTGTATCTTTCTCTTTCTCCCTTGTCTTTTGCTTCCCTCCTTTCCTCAGCTATTTGCAAAGCTTCCTCAGACAGCCATTTTGCTTTCTTGCATTTCTTTTTCTTTAGGATGGTTTTAGTTGCTACCTCTTATACAATGTTGTGAACCTCCATCCATAATTCCTCAGGCACTCTGTCTTTCAGATCTAATTCCTTAAATCTATTTGTCATCTCTACTGTGCATTCATCAGGGATATGATTTACTTCATATCTGAGTGGCCTAGTGCTTTTTCCAACTTTCTTCAGTTTAAGCCTAAACTTTGCAATGAGAAGCTCATGGTCTGAGCCTAAATTTTGCAACGAGAAACTTATGATCTGACCCACAGTCAGCTCCTGGTCCTGTTTTTACTGACTGTATAGAGCTTTTCCATCTTTGGCTGCAGAGCACATAGTCAATCTGATTTCTGTGTTGACCATCTGGTGATGTCCATGTGTAGAGCCGTTTCTTGGGTTGTTGGAAAAGAGTGTTTGCTATGACCATCGTATTCTCTTGACAAAATTCTATCAGCCTGTGCCCTGCTTCATTTTGTACTCCAAGGCCAAACTTGCCTGTTATTCCGGTTATCTTTTGGCTTCCTACTTTAGCATTCCAATCCCCCGTGATGATAAGGACATCATTTTTGGGTGTTAGTTCTATAAGGTGCTGTAGGGCTTCATAGAACTGGTCAATTTCATCCTCTTCAGCACTGGTGGTTGGGGCATAGACTTGGACTACTGTGATATTGAATGGTTTGCCTTGGATTCGAACTGAGATCATTCTGTCATTTTGAGGATTGTATCCCAGTATTGCTTTTCCTACTCTTTTATTGACTATGAAGGCTACTCCATTTCTTCTGAGGGATTCTTGCCCGCAGTAGTATACCTGATGGTCATCTGAATTAAATTCACCCATTCCTGTCCATTTTAGTTCGCTGATACCTAAGATGTCAATGTTCAGTCTTGTCATCTCTTGTTTGACCACGTCCAGCTTGCTTTGATACATGGATCTTACATTCCAGAACCATCTCCTACAGCAGCTGATAAAGCAAAGTGATTGGGCTTCTGCATGATCTGGGAAACTGCAGAATTGAGTTTTCCAGAGGCTTTGGTTCCTTCAGTGCTTTGAAGAGAGGCACTTCAAGAAACATCTCTTCAAATGTTTTCCATTACTAGTGTGCCTTAATAAGCTTGCCCAGCCTTAATAAGGAGCCCAATATGTCTTATGTCACCCTTATGCTGATTTGACTTGTTCCCATTTTCCTCATGCTATTCAAGAAAATTAGAGTTCAGTGGTGTTGCTACCTGACCCAGAGATAAAAGAAATACTTCATAGTGTCTTAAACGTACATGTTTTATACAGAAATATATAATCAGTCTTACAAAGCTATTTTTACAGTTAAGTACAGAAGTTAATCGTATGTAATGAATTATTTCTAGGAGAATTAAATGAATGAAAAAGATGGATGATTTTTTAAAATATTTTTAATAATATGTGGCACAGGTCGTGAAGGAAAAGAGAGAGAATGGAATGAGAAAATAAATAAATAAATAAAATAAATCCAAAGGAATATACTGAGTGAATAAAGATAAGAGAAAGGATGAAGAAAAATAAACCAGTTTGTTGTTCATTATAGAGAAGGCCATCCTACAAAAAGAGACTGAAGTAAAAGTGAAGATGCTTCATTTTTTCCTCCATAATCTTGTCAAGAATTAGAGTAGTTGCAAGAATCAATTTGATTTTGCAGAGAACAGATGTCCATCTCAGAATCCAATATACCTTCTTGTTTTTTAACACCAAAATATTTTTTTTAAAAATAATAATAATTAATTTTCATCTGTTATTTACAAAAGGCAACAGTACTTGGATCCACAATCCTTGGCCAATACATTACAACATCATAGGTTCTTGGGAATAATTTGCTATGGCAGAATACCAACACCAGCTAAAGAACTGGCAACTGTGATTTCATGTTATTGTATATAATAGTAACAATTGACAGTAATAAATTAATAATAATAATAAATAATAATCGCCTCCATCCATGTCCCCTTGTTATAGGGAAGGGGCTTTTAAAGATGAGTTTGAAGCTATGCTGGCAGTAATGTATTCTACCAGCAGGGTCACCCACCAGAGAGGTCTTAGAGAAAGAGCCTGGCTAAATTTAACCACCAACTTATTTAATATAGTAAGAAAACAGCAAAAAATAATCCTATACAAATTATTCATTCAATCCAATCATTGATAAATAATGTAAGACATTTTAGCATACTTATAGCAATTGCCCCTGACCTCCGTTCATTCCGCCAGGACCTGAAGACCTGGCTCTTCGAGCTCTCTGGCCCAGGCTGAGAATTTTTTTAACTTTAACTGGGGTTTTTATTTTTTCTCAGGGAATGATGTAATCTTTTTAAATTGTTTTTAGCTTTTGTATTGATTTTCTTTTAAATATCCTGTAAACCGCCCTGAGTCCTTCGGGAAAGGGCGGTATATAAATATAAATAAATAAAAAAATAAAAAATAAATAAAATAAAAAAGAGCCTTGGTGGAGCAGTGGGCTAATGCCTCCTTAAGTAACACCAGCTGCCTGCAATTAGTGCAGGTTCGCATCCCACCAGGCTCAAGGTTGACTCAGCCTTCCATCCTTCCGAGGTAGGTAAAATGAGGACCCAGATTGTTGGGGGCAATTAAGCTGACTTTGTAATAATGCCACTTGGGTGTGTGTGTGAAAGCCCTAATAAGCAGGCATATACATAGAATGAAGGCTACTGCTAAGCTTGTAAGCCGCCCTGAGTCTTCGGAGAAGGGCGGGATATAAATGGAATTAAAATAAATAAATAAATAAATAAAAGATAAATAAAAGATAAATAAAAGATAAATAAATAAATTGAATTTGGCCTACAAGAAATGTGACCTATAAGAAATGTGCTACAGTAGCAATAAATAATGCTAAAATCACAAACACTAATGCTGAATAGCTAAACTAAAGGAATCTAAAAGTATCTGGGCATACTCACACACACACACACACACAAACACACAAACACAAACACACACACACACACACACACAAACACAAATACATACTGTGGCTGAAAAGAAAAAAGTGTGGAGAATTGATGTGGCAAAACCAGGGGATAGTAGAATAGAAGAAAAAGAATTGTGGAAAGTCACGAAGTATCAGTTTCTGAAAATGGAAGTTGAAAGTTTATGGCATAAACTGTTCATGGTGATCCTAGTGGTTATCAGCATATTGGGTGCCATACCAAAAAACCGGTACAGAACTGTTCATGTGCTACTTGTATATTGACAAAAAAATCACCATTAGTCAATTACGAAAGGCCCCCTTACTTGGAAAAGCTTACAACTTGTGACGATAACTTTAATACTATCACACAGAGTTTGCCTATCAAAGGTCCTTGGGAAGAACTAGTAGGTGAATAAATCCAGTCTAAACATTCTAGCTGACCATAATAATAATAATAATAATCTCATTTCTTGGCAGAGTGATACCCTGCCTATTCTAGGTCTTGATCTGCATCTTGATTATCTCTTTGTCTAATGGTGTTTCTTCATTTTTCCAGTGCTGAGCAAATACAATCCTTGCTGCTGTTAATACATGTAATGTTAAATATACACTTTGCTTATCATTTTTTTCTGGTATTATACCTAATAAGAAAAGTTCAGGTTTAAAATCTACATATTTTCCTAACATCTTTTCTAACTGTGTGTATTTTTGTCCATTTTTTTTTTGCTTTAACACAGATCCACCACAAATGGTAATATGTACAAGATGGTTGGTTATATTTCCAACATTTACTAGACATATTTTTAAACATTTTTGCTAATCTAGCAGGTGGTAGGTGCTATCTGTAAAACATTTTATATACCTTTTCTTTATAGGAAGTTGCCATTGTCAATTTATAATTTCTTTCCCAAAGATTTTGCCATTTCTCTAATTCTATATTATATCCAAAGTTTTTTGCCCATTGAATCATTGTATCTTTCATTTGTTCAACCTCCATCCTGGCCTGCATCTTGACCTACATCTTAGAAGTGGAATTCCATGGGGGATTTTGAATAAGCCACAAGCCATCTCAAAACCTCTATCCTGTTTTGAACCACCTTTAGTCACCCATTTTATGCCACTTTTGGGATGCACATTTAGGTGAAGTATTGACCCACTAAATATACAGGATTATTTTTTTTTTGATCAGCCAGACAGCAATTCAAATTAAAGATCTGATTAAAGAGCAAATTGATTAGACTGATATGTACTTCAGAGATATTTGACTGGAAACATTTTGAATGCATGACCTTAGCTATTTAATTCTGTGGGAATCAATATTTGCCTTCTCTTTTGCAGTTAAAAATAATTCAAATCAGGTTAATGTGGAATTTATTTGCAAGATGGATGGTTTTAACATTCTTAATATTTTCTGACCAGATCAATCTGGGGAACTTGATTTTGTGTGCAAGCAGTTACAACTACAGTGTGAAGCTATGTACTGTATTCTTTTTAGATTGTCTTCTACATTAAAATTTCACCACATGTGCATTCTTCTGTCACATTTCTGTCTGATTTCTTCATTGCAACTGACAGTCTGATGACTATTAATATTGTTTCCCTACTATTTCTCTGAAAGCTATTTTCTTCTCAGCTTAGTACTATGCTTGGCCATATCTATCTTATTTTGTGTAGTTCTTTATTAAGAATTTACTCATATATTTGAATGCACAGGGAACTTTATTAGCCAGGTAATTAAATGACTGCAATCATACTGACTCAGATCATATTTCACATTATCCTTTATTAGGGTTAGAGTTAGGGTTAGGGTTAGCCATCGGAAGTAGTTTGCTTTTTTAAAGTTTTGTGGGGAAAATTAACCACTTTTTCTCTTTTACCAGTCTTCCTCTATTTAAGGTAGAATGTGATTTTCAAGATGCCATGTTAAGGTTGCTTTAAGATGTTTATTATGATGTGCAATATGGCAGATGGAATGACTTGATGGGTCCTGTGAGTTGCATGAGGAACAAGAGGCAGAGTGGCAATCCAAAAGAAATAGGGCTTGTGTGGATTTCTTGGAGTAGAAAAGAGTTTGGGAAGGCATTTTGAAATTTTAATATATTAAGGCTATAACTGTATAGCAGGGGTGTCAAACTCAATTTCATTGAGGGCCACATCAGCATTGCTGTTGCCCTCAGGGGGCCGGGTGGGTATGGCCAGGGTGGGCATGGCCTACTGTACACCGCCCTGAGTCCTTCGGGAGAAGGACGGTATAAAAATTTAATAAATATAAATATAATATAAATACTGGTTGGGCGTGGCTAGAGTGCGTATGGCCTACTGGGTGGGAATGGCCAGCTCTACATAGTTCGCATCAAGGGTGCCTATGGGGGCCTGGGCAGGAGTGGGAGAGATCTGAGGGTCTCTGGCAGAAGGAGGGTCTCTGGGCCAGGGCCAAGGCAGTGGGGGCCGTTCCCTCACTGTTTCCAGGATGGCTTCACGGGCCCCATGAAACCACTTCGCGGGCCGGATCTGGGCCCCAGGCCTTGTTTTTGACATGTCTGCTGTATAGGATCTACCCAACAACTCTACTAGATTTTCCATTAAAATACATAATATTGTATTTTTCATTCCAATATACCAGATTTTACCAGATCTTGAAAATATTTGTGGTGAGATGAAAAATGTCAACCATTTGGGAGACACCACTGCATGCCTGATAATGCTGTGGCATGTTTTTTGTAGGTCTCATATAGCCATTGTGCTTAAGTGGAGCAGGGAGGGTGATTAGGCTGTCATGCAACCCCATTTAACTAAACAATTGAATTAAACAACTAATATGGAGGTCATTAGTTTCAGTTTAAAACAGGTCTAGAGTATCTATCCTCAACCTGCCATTGTCCTTACAGCTTGTTGAATGTAAGGGCGGAATTAGTTTCCTCTAATACCTTCCAAGATAGAGATAAAATCATAGAGAAGCTTTAAAGAAGATATCTGATTATGGCTATGGCCCTATTGTTTTATAGACTGTGTGTGGAATACTCCACCATGATAATCCCAAATTGGAAAGGTTTAATATTTTGGGGAAATTTACTATCCTTACAGGATAATTTTATACAGATTTATAAAATCTATCCAAGTCTTATTGAAGAACACAAAGATGGGGCCAGTATGGAAAAAAATATCCCTTAAACATAGATATTCAAAAGACTTCGTAATTTAGAGTCCTTTTCAATTATAGTGTTTTTCATCTTGGTTTCAAAATTAGATGAATTTTTAATGCCAATGCTTTTGACTAAAATTCAGTAATAGAAAATTCATAATGAACATATTTTTTTCACATTCAAAATACCTGATAATACCATCTGGTTGTGTCACTGCTTTTATGGCAAATGTAAGATGAAGGATCCTTCCAAGATAGACAAAGAAAATCAATAGCTATTATCTTTGTTATTTACCATCATCATAACCCATCATCTGTTGTTGTTTTATGCCATGTCTTCTATGCCAAGTGTGGGCGTTCAATTCACTACTGATAGATTGCTATAAATTACTGTTTCAGTACTACTGAGATTCTGCTGGTCGGTATTGAGATTCTGAAAGGCTCATCACAGAGGGCTTTTAAAGAGAATCTCCTCTGGTGCGCCATTATTTTTTATATATATTTTTCTTTGTTACCAAGTGCTGTAATAATTACACCAAATGAAAACATTAATGAGAAAATACGTAAAGACTGAATATAGTTTGATGTCAATACCTGTTTTGAGGCTTCATTCCATTTCTACATTCCATGAAAGCCGTGATTTATCCTTTGTAATATCTCATTCATATATTTTGCAGTGCATTCTAAGGAACAGGCAGAAGAGGAGCAGGAGGAAGAAGAAAATATGGCCAAATAAAAGGCTGCTCATAGTTGTACATTTAATAGCATACAAGAAAATTTTCATGAATGGGAGAGCTGACAACAAACAGGTTTTACATATGCATCTATAAAGCAGATCTCTCTCGCTCTCTTTCTCCATGAGGATCATGGGTAAAAAGTTATTTCACACCCAGTTAATAGGTAACAATAAGATAATATTGTTTGGGAAGTATAAAGTTCATAATAAACATTTGCACAAGTACAGCAATAGAAAAAAGCCTTGTAGTAATGTATAGAAAATGTCTATGACTTCTGCTCTTTGAAAATACTTGGAACTGACATTTCACCAGCTCGGACATTAAATGTGGGCTTTCTTCTAATATGTCTTCTAATAAAGGTATTTTTGTTACTTAATGTGTTCTGCAAATAGAGCCTGAGAAATGAATGAATACAATAACTAGCTTATGTTTATTGTATAGTTCCTTTTTTGTTTTCTTTATGGTTTTTTCTGTATTTGTATTTTTCCAAAAATCAAGGAATTTTATTGGACCATTAAAATATATTAATTTTGTTTGTTAAACAAGATTTGTACTCACTATACAAATTTAAAACAAGATTTATATTTACTGTTTAGTTCACTCAAATCCAGTTCATGGTGCTTTTGAAGATGGGCCTTTTATAGAACGAAAGCAAAAGCAATTTCCCCTCATTATTCTACTAAAGAATTTTTTTTTTCAAACGGTGATGTAATGAAAGAACATTATTTTCAAATATTTTTTTCCCAAAGGAATAAGTCCAGATCAATATGTATCTGTCAGCCATGATAATCTTATGCAAAATCATATTGTAGGTAAACAATAACAATAATAATAATAATAATAATAATAATAATAATAATAATAATAATAATAATAACAACAACAACAACAACAACAACAACAACAACAACAACAACAACATGACAAAATAGCAACAATGGTGCATTGGAAGATCTGCAGGAAATAACATTTTCCTGTGAGCAAGACTTTGTGGGACCTCAAAATAGACAATGAAAAAGCAAAAGTGCTCTGGGACTTTAGATTTCAAATAGACAAGCAAATGCTACATAACACCCCAGACCTAACATCTGTCAATAAGAAAGACAAAAATAGTGGACATGACTGTACCGGAGACAGCAGAAGAGAAGAGAAAGACTGGAGAAGATAACAAACCTGAAAATAGAAATCCAATGACTGTGGCAAAAGAAAGCAAAGATGGTATCAATAGTAATATTGCACCCCTAAAAAAAACCCAGAACACAACTTGAAGACCATCAGCATTGACAATAACACATCATTTGTTTATTTTGGTTCTGGAAGTTTTGAACAAGATATTAGGCAAGATGAGAGAATAATGGGTACAAGTATCAAGAAAAAAATTTGCTGATGATTTGCTGATTTTTTTGCAAGACCCCAAAAATAAGATAGAATATTTGATGAGGAAATTAAATGAGTTTGGGGCTTTAGTGGGTTTTAAAATAAATAAACAGAAAACCACAATGTTGATTAAGAATATGTCCTCTCAGGATTGTGATATATTGATTAAAAAGTCTGGTTTTAAGGTTGAGAAAAAGGTGAAATATTTGGGGGTTAGGTTGACAAACTCAAATACAAAATTGTTTCAGAATAATTATGTTCCACTCTGGAATGATATTAAAAAGGATCTACAATGATGGGAACAATTACATTTATCACTACTGGGCAGAATTTCTATTATTAAGATGAATGTTTACCAAAGATGCTCTTTCTTTTTCAGACAATACCAACACTTGCAACTGATACTCCTTTTAAACAATGACAGAGGGATATTTCCAAGTTTCCTCCAAGGGAAGAAAACAAGAATTAGATATAAGTTACTGCAAGATGCTAAGGAAAGAGGGGGTTTGGGTTTACCAGATTTGAAATTGTGTTTTGCTGCATGTTGTTTGGTCTGGCTAAAAGAGTAAGTGAACCACCAGAACAAGAGACTACTTGATTTGGAAGGTCATGCATTAAGATTTGGATGGCAGCATTATTTATGGTATGATAAAGCTAAAGTGAATGTTGATTTCAACAATTATTTTATTAGACATGCCATATTAAGAGTTTGGAATAAATATAAAAAGAAGCTTTTTTTAGAAAATAAATAGTTGTGAAGCTGGACTGATGGACATATGGTAAAATGATATCTTTTTATTTTGGTGACCCTACCCTCAAGTCTAAGGAAGGGTTAGAATTAGAAGATCATGTCTGCCATTGGTTTACATACTTACAAATGAAAGAAAGATTAAAACTAGATAAAAACAGTCATGGGTTTGAGTTGGTCAAAAACAAATTGGGAATTTTACTATCTGGTAGTGATGACCATATTATTGCTAAGGTTTACAAAATGTTATTGAAATTGAATTGGAAAGTGAACATGTAAAAGATTGTATGGTTCAGTGGGAAAAGAACTTTGGGTATAATGTGATGCTTGAACAATAGGAGAATATGTGGATGAAAGGTTTAAAATTTACACTAAATTATAATTGAAAAGAAAACTTTTATAAAATGATGTATTGTTGGCATTTAACACCAGATAAGTTATCTCGAATGTATAAATGTATCTCAAATGAATGTTGGAAATGTAAATGTAAAGAAGGAACTTTTTATCATTTATGGTGAGCATGTGATAAAGCAAAGAAACACTGGAGTAGGATTCATATTCTAATGTAGAAAATTCTTAAAGTGGATATAAAGATAAAACCAGAAACTTTTCTTCTGGGTCTAATGGAAAAAGACTTGGGGAAAAAAATTGGAACTCTGATTTTGTATATGTTGACGGCAGCAAGACTACGCTACGCACAAAAATGGAAGCTACAAAAGTTGATGGAGTTAGCAGAGATGCCTAAATTGACTGTTTTGATAAAAGAAAAGAATATAAGTACTTTCATTTCTACTTGGAAACCACTTCTGAAATTTGTGCTTGAGCTGGAAAAAAATGATTTGATTTTGGGTTTACTGATTATATTGATTTGTTGATATAGAAATGGCTAGTTCGTACTATCATAGAAATCTAAAAAGTTGAGGTTCAATGCTAATGCCTTATTTTACTGCAACAGAAGTCAACGCCTTTTTTTCTTTTTCCCTCTTTTTTCACATTTTTTTTGCCCTTTCCCTTACCTGTGTGTTCCCTACTATTTGCTTTTGTATTTTCGTGTTTTATATTATTAGTGAATAAAATTTAAATGGGAGAATAATACATCTGTCAACTGCAAAAAGCGTCTTTACTTGGAACAGCTTACATCCAGTTGCACTGTAAGGTTTAACACCATCAAACAATATCTGCCTATCCCAAGTCCTTGGAAAGGACTCAGTAGGTGGGTTAAAATGCCAAACACAGTCTAAACATGTCCTATGAACCATAGTAATAAATAATAACTACTTTAATTAATGGAAAACATATTGCTTGCTAGAACAATAATGTTTCAAGTTTAAAGTGGAAATATATACAGCATAATATATAATTTATGTTGGTCATTTTTCAAATATGCAGTTGTGAAAGTTCCTCTCCACCCACTTTCTTTTATTTATAGTTGTGTGGGATATAACAAATAATGTTGATGTCACATTTTAGCTATTTAGGCTTCAATGTGTGTCTATCATAGATTATGTAAGTTATCTACTCAACTTCTGTTCTCTTGGTGAAATAAGTTTCAGTTTTCTAATTTGACCCCACAGCAATTGTATCACTATTAATGCTGTTGTAATATTTCATGGATTAAAAATAGATATATTCATCTGTACATCTTGGTACCACATGTTCATTGTATTAAAACTGAACATCTATTCTTGTTATTGTTGATGATGTGTTGCTCCAAGGAGTCTCATATATGACAGAGAGAAAAGTTAATTGAAGAATAGCTTTCTTCCTTAGATGAAAATGTTGGAATAATGACAGAAGGCTGGACATTAAAACAACAATGAAGAGAAATGGAAGAAAGGCCTTTGGGGGATAGATCCTTCTTTCATTTTTGCCCCCTTTTTTTCTCATCCTGAGAAAAAATATTTTTTTTTTATTTTCAGACAGAAAGCTCACCTCTGTTTAGAGCATGACATCTATGAAAAAGCATTGAGGCTTTAAATGTTCAGTCACAGCTGCCATAAGATTTATTTATTTATTTAGTTAGTTATATTTATATACCGCCCTATTCCCTGAGGACTGATGATGCACAGAAAAAAGTTTTCAATGACAGCTTGCATCAAACGCATTTAGCTAACCTTACCAGGTCATCCACAGAAGGATCTGTGCCATTGAGTTTATGTAGAAACTTCTAAAGTAAGGAATAACGCAATGGTCTGAAAGGGACATTTAGCATTAAAGGTTTGTATGTGTGTGGAGGGGAGGGGGAATATTTACTTGTTACTTGATTGGCCAAGCAGAATGAAATCTAAAGTCAGCAACATTCTAATTGGTGATTGGGGTCATAGGAGAGAACTGAAAGAAAGAAATGTGTATTAAATATAAAAGGAAATAGCAACTTATTGGCTACAAATGTTTCTGGGAATTGTGAAATAGGTATAAGTCAAGCACTGAACACAGGTGTAGCAGTTTCTGCTTTGTTAGTGTTTATCAAGTTTACAAGGTAGAACCTACTGTATTCAATAGTCTAGCCCAGGGGTAGGCAACCTCGGCTCTTTTATGACTCATGGACTTCAACTCCCAGAATTCCTGAGTCAGCATAGCTGAGTCAGCATAGCTGAGTCAGGAATTCTGGGAGTTGAAGTCCATGAGTCATGAAAGAGCCGAGGTTGCCTACCCCTGGGCTAGCCCATAGGTGTCAAATTCGCGACGTCAATGGGGTGGGCGTGGTTTTAGCATAACACATCCAGCTCGCGGGCCGGCAGTTTGACACTCCTGGTCTAGCCTATAAAAATACCTTAAATTCCACACTGTCCTTGTTTCCTGACCATAATTGGGACCAGCAGTTGGGTCATAAAGTGAAGTTGTTGGTAAGTGAAACTGCAACTGTGCTTACAATCTTACTTTACCTTTCCTTTGATTTACAGACTTGTGAAGGTTGTAAATATAAGGATCGATCACAAAGTTACTTTTTCATCATTGTTAAACTGCAAATGGTTGCTGTACAAAACAGCCATTAAACAAAGTCTACCTGTAGTATTATTATACATTACTATATTTAACACAGAGAGAGAAACTGGCAATGTTAAGATAGAATTCCATACTATATTCCCTAATGAAAGCAATGAGAAGTCTGTGGCTCTAATTTCCTCCAAGGAGTCAAACTCTTGCTGAAGATTCCAGGTCTGCCTTAGCTTTCATTCTTAGAAGAAAAAAAAAACATGGGTTGGCCAGAACAAGGGAACATCTGTCGGCTATGAAATAATGAATGGGGACAGGGACAGTTTACAGATAGAAATTAGAGCAATGGATTCCATTTTCACCCTTATTTTTGAAGGATTAAAAATCAACAGGATGAACCTGACTCATTGCAAATGATTGGTGAACTCTACGCAGACTACAAGCCATGGATTGCCAGTCCTTCCTTGAATCTTCTGGCATGAACAAAATAAATTCTCTTACAACTGGGATAGATAATGCTCTTCATGGGAGAAATTTGAAAAATATTTCCCTGGACCTGGCAAAAGGCCTCCTGATTATTTTTTAAACTTTTCTGATTTTTCAAAGTTTTTAGCCATCATAGCTTGCTAAAAAGACAACTGTAAAACCATGTAGTGAGATAAATACGACAAGTGAGTGGATAAAATATGCCTATTATGTAGTGAAAAAGGGAATTATGCACAATTACAATCATAGATTAAAATAAAACATGTCCTTTTGGGAACAGAGTTTTTTTTTTCCTTTTGCTTTTTGCCCTTTACCATTAAAATACCATTCACCATTTTTGTACACATTTTCTCTCAGCTTGACTGGTCAGTCTGATTTGTCTGGCATTTTATATGTTTAAAAGCAGTGGGGAATAAAAATATACAATCTATATTTTCCTCCTGGTGATTTTAAACCCTGCCACCTTCTGCAATTTCAGTTTTAAATAAAAGTTCCATCTTGTTCACTACCAGCTTCTGTTTTCATAATGCCTTTCTTGGGCATACACTGTACTTTAATTCCTAAACAGATTTTTAATCTGATGCACATGCATCCTGAAAAGGAGTAGTTATTTTTTCATAGAACATCATATTCTCTAGCACTAGAGAAACTTCTTTAAGGCTGGAACTGGGGCAGCTTGCTCAGCAGAGGGGAGGACTGACTTCTTTCTTTCCTTATGGGGCATCTTATCTCGCCCAAATTTTGAAAGCAGTGATTTTGATTCTTTTTCTAATTGTTTTTATAAAGTATTTGAACAGTTCGTGGAAGAAGAGAAAAATAAACTGTGCCATCTTCTCGCCACAATTTATGATCTGAAGTTGTTTATATTTCTCCCAAAATTCCAATCTTTATTTCTTCTGATCCATGACTTGTCATGATATATGTATTCTGTATATAGATTAAATATATATATAGCAGGATGGAACCTTGACTTCTTTCCCAATTTTGCAATGTTTAGTATCAATGTTTTCACCATTGGTTCCTGGTCATTGTTCAAATTCTAAAATAGGCAGATGAGATGGCCTAGAACACTAACATGTTTAAGACTGTTCACAGTTTGCTATTGTACTGTGCTGTGCTGCACCATATTTGTATGCTATTATATTATTCTAAGTTCTATGGCTTGTAACAAAATAAAATAGAAAAAAATATCCAATTAACCAGTGGAACAACCTGCCTCCAGAAGTGGTGAATGCTCCAACACTGAAAGCTTTTAAGAAGAGACTCGACAGCCATTTGCCTGAAATGGTATAGGGTTTCCTGCCTGAGCAGGGGGTTGGACTAGATGACCTCCAAGATCCCTTCCAACTTCTTCTTCTTCTTCTTCTTCTTCTTCTTCTTCTTCTTCTTCTTCTTCTTCTTCTTCTTCTTCTTCTTCTTCTTCTTCTTCTTCTTCTTCTTCTTCTTTTTCTTCTTCTTCTTCTTCTTCTTCTTCTTCTTCTTATTATTATTATTATTATTATTATTATTATTATTATTATTATTATTATTATTATTATTATTATTATTATTATTATTATTATTATTATTATTATTATCCATGTTAAGTAAGTAATGAGAATGAAATATCCCTGAGAATGAAATAACTAACCAACCAACCAACCAACCAACCAGGCAATCATAACTTTAAAAAAAAATGATGAAAAGCACAGCCTCAAAGTTCTCCAAAATAGATCAGCTTTCACTAGTTTCTAGAAGGCTAGCATAGAGGGAGTCAACCTAAAAATTAGAGGGAGATTATTCCAAAGCATAAGTGCTATTTTAGAAAAAAGTGCTTCCTAGCGTCAGCCCAGATCTTACTTTGCTGACTAAATGGAGTTTTTCCAACATTGCTTGCCGGGTATATAGTCAGTTTGATTTCATTGTCTTCATCCAGTTGTATTTCTATGCAGAGAGTTGTCTTTTAGGTTGTTGGAAGAAGTTTTTTTTTATTATAAACATAGAATTTTCTTTGCAGAACACTTCTAGTCTATCTCCTGCTTCATTTTATAACAATGTCAAGTTTTCTTCCATTATTTTACATGTTTCCATAATTCTAATTTTAGTGTTATAGTCTTTTGAGGGGGGGTTGCTGTTGTTGTTGACAAGGGATTACTTAGAACAGCTTCCTCTGCATCTATAGTTGGAGTATAGACTTGAATCACCATAACATTAATTGACTTCCCTTGAAATCATTTCATTCTGACATTATTTCAATTGTATCTGAGGACTGTGTGACCCTTTATGGATGATAATAGTAATAATAATAGCTATTCCTTTTCTTTTATGATAGTAAGCATTAGAATAGCATACTACAATATAATATACCATATCTAGTGTATACAGGTAATCCCCAAGTTATGACCATTCACTTAGCGCCTGTTCGAAGTTATGCGATAAGCACCCCCTAGTGTTTATGAGCAAGACCCAAAAGTACTAATGTTATAGCACCAGATAGTTTTTCCCCCCTTATGACTGCAGAGGCTCTGAAACATTCACCCTATTCCCCCTGCTCCCCACAATTGCTTTGCCCTCCCAACCTGCCGGACTCACTTTCTTTGCAAAGATTTGTCTTCTGTTTGCCGCAGTTTCTTTGCCTTTGAGGGACAGTCAATGGAAGCTCCTGGGTGCCATAACATCACACAGGTTCAGGCACCCATCCTTTTTTTGTAGAGAATGGGTGCCTGAACACTTGTGAGATCACAGTAACTTCCATTCTCGACATGAAAAGTGTTTGCAGTGTTGCTCCTGCTCATGTTTCTCCCCCCCCCAACTCCTTTCCTCCACCGCCGGAACACGTTTCTCCCAGACCGAGACCTGGAAGTTTCATCTGCATGCAAATGGGGCACTTGGAAATGGAGCAAATCATTCCATTTCGAAATACCCCATTTGCACATAAACAAAGCTTCCAGTCTCCATCAGGTCCCCATCTGAGCAAAAAGTGTTTGAGTGCCTATTGGGTGCTTGGAAATGGAGCGATTCATGTCCCATAGGCCAGGGCTTTTCAACCGGTGATACGTGTACCACTGGTGGTACGCAAGCACCTGGCTGGTGGTACACAGTGTTGCCTTCCTCCCCCCCACCTCCCCCCCCACGGTCTGCTCCTTCCCAGCTCACTTACTTGCAGAAAACAAGCTACTTGGCGGCAGCCTGCAGGAACCCTACTGAGGGCCTGCGAAGAGCGCAGGCCCACAGCGAGGCCCCGCCCTCCCCAGGGACTCATTGTGGAGCAACCTGATTGACTTCTTCTTGTGTGGGATCCATGTTGCCCTTCTCCTCCTCTTCTTACTTCACAAGTAAGTGTGAGCCTGATGGGGACAGAGCCATCCACTCTCTCAGCATGTAGGTATTTGAGACCACTTGTTTCGCGGCCCTGAGCACCAACCTCACAACCGCCCCTCCTTTTTTTCTCCCTTCTCTCTGAAAAAGAGGGAGAGAAATAGAGGAAGAGAAAAGGATTAAATTAGCAACATGGCTGTTAAGTGAATCTGGTTTCCCCACTAACTTTGCTTGTCAGAAGGTTGCAAAAGGCGATCACACGACCCTGGGACACTGTGACCATAATTTAATTTAATTAATTTAATTTATTAATATTTCTATACCGCCCTTCTCCCGAAGGACTCAGGGCGGTGTACAGGGCAAGAATAAAACACAGAGTTACAAAAATTAAAAGATAATTAAATACATGCCCATAAAAACAGTTGGTACATTAATAAAAACCCCAATAAAATGATAGTAAAAAACCCCACCAATCCCCCCTCAGGCCAGGCCGGCTTGTTCGAACAGGTATGTTTTCAGATCGCGGCGAAAGGAGCGAAGATCGGGCGCCGTCCGGAGCTCAACCGGTAACTGGTTCCATAGCTCCAGGGCGCCCACAGAGAAAGATCTCCCCCTGGGGGCCACCAATCTACATTCTCTGACCAGTGGCAGAGAATGTACATGAATAATAAACATGAATCAGTTGCCAAGCATCCGAATGTAAATCACATGACCCTGGGGATGCTGCAACAGTCATAAGTGTGAAAAATGGTCATAAGTCACTTTTTTCAGTGCCGTTGTACCTTCAGTCACTAAGTGAACTGTTGTAAGTCGAGGACTTCCCTTTTATTTGGTCATGTTTTTGACACTTTGCTGGGTGATTGGTGGTACTTGGATATTGCCTTATCCTAAAAGTGGTACAATGGGTGACTTTGCAAGGTAAGTCAGTGTGGTGCGGCAGACAGGAAGGGAAGGGGAAGCATGAGGCATCTTAGTGGGTCAGGAAGGCCTTGGGGGCCTATTCTATCACTAGACCTCCCATGACCTTCCCCACCCTGAGATACCTCATGTGCCCTTAACGAACCATGCATTTGAGTAGTGAATGCGTGGGCAAAAGCAGGGAGTGCTCTCGGTTCATTAACAGAGGAATAGAATCAAGATCACATCAAGTGTTAATACCACTTTACAATGCCTTGGTAAGACCACACCTGGAATACTGCATCCAGTTTTGGTCACCACGATGTAAAAAAGATGTTGAGACTCTAAAAAGAGTACAGAGAAGAGAAACAAAGATGATTGTCAAGCTATTCTCCAAAGCACCCAAAGGCAGGACAAGAAGCAACGGATGGAAACTAATCAAGGAGAGAAGCAATCTAGAACTAAAGAGAAACTTCCTGACAGTTAGAACAATTAACCAGTGGAACAGCCTGCCTCCAGAAGTGGTGAATGCTCCAACACTGGAAGTTTTTAAGAAGAGACTGGACAGCCATTTGTCTGAAATGATATAGGGTTTCCTTCCTGAGCAGGGGGTTGGATTAGATGACCTCCAAGGTCCCTTCCAAATTATTATTATTATTATTATTATTATTATTATTATTATTATTATTATTATTATTATTATTATTATTATTATTATTGTTGTTGTTGTTGTTGTTGTTGTTGTTGTTGTTGCTGTTGTTGTTGTTGCTGTTGTTGTTGCTGTTGTTGTTGTTGTATGAGATTCACTCCTATGAATCCTTGAGTTACAAATGGAATGGACGGGTTCCATTCCATTCGTAACTCAAGGACTACCTGTACTTTATAATATATGGTGTAACTATTTATAAATTTATAAACACATACATAAATACTTACGCTATAACAAGTAGAAATCTTCATTACACACATTTATAAATCTGCATCTTCACTTTGATTTACTAAAAGGAGGTCGTATTGACCAAAACAACTGGAAAAAAATTAACAGAGGATTTATGAGAGGGTTGGAGTGTATTCACACTTGACTAAGTTAGGGAAGTGTGTCATAAAGAGATAGGACTGATTGACAGACTGAAGCAAAGATCATACAGACTACAGAGATTGAAAAGATAGTTAGGGGATGGATTACAAAGAAGCCCATCAATTTGCCTAAGGCCTGGAATGTGTGATGATACGGATGAAGTATTCACAGTCTGATTCATAACACACACCCAATCACTACATATTGTACATTATAGTAAGGATTTCAGAAGAGTGACAGATTATTATATACTTATCAAGGGAATCCCATCACAACTCTTTAAAGCATTACTTTTCAGATACTGCAGTAGATTCATGTGCTAAAAGGTATGCATAGAAAAAAAAACCCACATGTTTGCCCATGGGGCTGATCCTTAGCAGAAAAAGAATAAGGGGTAAAAATATTACCTCATTAAGATTACACAAAATCACACTAAAGCCTGATCTGAAGATTGAGAAATAGAAGTAGCTTGTCAAATACTAAACACATTGCTCTAAAATGAAAGAAGGAATAATAGAAAGCACATTTCCTTGTGTAGGCAGTGCTAGCATGAAATGCTGATCAGCATCTGATTTTAACATCCTTTTTTCTCAGCATAAAATCACTCTCTGCTATGACAAGACAGCAGTCAAAAATAATGATTCAGAAGAATTGCACCACTGTGCAGAAAAACAAAACATATTTGTTAAAAAAATAACATGAAAAGGACCTAGAATCCTTAAATGCAATTCTATCCTGTTAATTGTTAAATTGTTTAGCTAAATGTTAAAGAATAAATTACCTGCTTCATGACAGTGTGCAGTTCTTTTAAAGTGGATACAAATGGTCATTATCTAGCATTATAAAAGGCAATAGTAGCAGACATAGTTTCAAAATTGAGGCTCCTAGTAAACATTATTTGACTGTGTGTGTGTGTGTGTGTGTGTGTGTATATATAGTTTGGTGGGTCGAATCCCGAGTGCCGCGTAACAGAGTGAGCGCCTGTTACTCATCCCAGCTTCTGCCAACCTAGCAGTTCGAAAGCACCTAAAAGTGCAAGTAGAGAAATAGGGACCACTACGGTGGGAAGGTAACAGCGTTCCGTGCACCTTTGGCATCTAGTCATGCCGGCCACATGACCACGGAGACGTCCTCGGACAAGCGCTGGCTCTTTGGTTTTGAAACGGAGATGAGCACCAGCCCCTAGAGTCGGAAACGACTAGCACGCATGTGCAGGGGAACCTTTACCTTTACCTTTTTATATGAAGGTACTTTGTCTTTTCCTCTTTAGTTGTTTTGCTGGGGATTTTAAAAAAGACAGTGGAAAAAACATAGGTGGACTCCAATGTCACTCAGACTAAACTACCTCATACATAAGAATAAGCATTGTTGCACAATAAAGATTTGAGTTGTTGAGAGTTGGGCAGCATACAAGTTTAACAAATTTATTACTAACCTGAAAGCATCAGCAACAACTTAAGTGCTCTTTAAGTGACTTTAATCCATAAAATGTTGCACTTGAGAAGTCCTAAGTTCAAGGTTTTGGTTCACATCATAGTCATTCAACTTATTTAATTATATAAACTTAAAAGACAGACTTGATGGACCACTAGGTCTTTTTTTTACCATCAGTTGTCTGTGTTATAATGTTTCTACATGTCAGACCACCTAAAAAGCCATGAATAACATGTGGTTGTTACCTCTGAGTAGTTATTTATTTTTGTTTGCTATTAGCAGAATCTTGCCAGACCAAAGCATCTATCTGTATAACTATTAGATATACTTTGTGAATTGTTCAGGAGGTATCCACTTTTGCCCTTTTCCTGCCCACCAGATATTTGAAGCTTTACTGTCTCTTTGCCATCTGGGAAACAGCCCCTCCCTCTGATGATTCTGGACCACATCCCATAATTAGTTCCCTTGTCGGTTTCATTATTATGGTGGGAATAAAATGACATGGAGGTTCCAGGTGTGGAACCTTGAGCTCTTGAAAAAAGAGGAATATTTAATACAAGACAATCATAAAAGTACTATGCATTCCTTTTAACCTTTCAGAATTGCTTCACATTCACTATTTCATATATACTTTTTCATATTCAGTATTTTGTATTTCTGTGAAATCAAAGTATAATTCCACACAGCATATATATTTTAAGCATAAGCAGCTAACAGTAAAGAAAATAGGATTTTTTAAATTAATGTTTATTTTGTAGATTTTTGTGTCATTATGAACTAATGATTGTAAGCTGAAAATGAGATTAAATATATAAGCAGGAGCAGAAAATTACATTGGGAGCCAAGTGTGATATATCGAAAAATTCTGGAAACCCCAACAGAGTGCAGAAAGAAATTGGCTAATTTCTCTAGTACAAAAGTTCACTTAGCAATCAATCAATCAATCAATCAATCAATCAATCAATCAATCAATAAAACATGTTCCTGAATCTCCCCAACAATAAGTCTTTGCTAATGTTTAGACGGAAAATCCAAGAAGCCAAAACTGATCTAGCTCCAAAAAACCCCCTACCAGGTAATTGAAGAGACAAGACCCAGAGTCCTTATCTTTGCCTGGAAATGGGTCTCACGAATAAAAAAAAAAGTTTGTAGAAGTAAATATGTATTTAAAAAAGAATTCATTCTTGATGATGGAACAGCATAGATTAGGGTCCTTTTTGGATTATATGGCTTCCTAAACCATAGCAGAAAAATGGCAGAAAATAAGTTTTTTACATGACTTGATATCCTGCTTCTGTTTGAAATGAGTATTTGGTTTTGCCTTGATTTCTGGCCTTGGTGTCTGGCTATTAATGAAGCAGAATACTGATCGGAGTTATGTGGTTGCAGAAATATTTATCATCTAGACTGATCTGTAAATCCAGAGATTTTATTTGAACATGAGAAAATAAATAATGATGTCCCTAAAGGTAGAATATTGGCTGTGTATTTGTACATAGTTATTATATGCCAGTAAGGAAATAGAGAACTCTAACTGCTCCCACCTGATGATTCTCCAGATTTTGGTAGCCTAGAACTGATAGCTCTATTTCATTCATAATATCCCTACTTCCCCAAAGGAGGAAACAGTCTGATTCCTCTGTGGTCTTTAGCTATAACTCTCTCAGTATTCTGGTGGTCCTTCAGTTCTCTGGTGGAAATTTTTAAGAGACATTTCCCCATAACAGTCAGATAAAGGTGCCTTTAGATCAAATGCCTCCTGCCAAGCAAGTTATTAACACATTATATCAAGTTTCTTCAATATGCCCCACTGCTGTGTTTTGTATGATCATATTTCTAGAATCAGGTGTCTTTTTAACATTTTTTTTCTCCCTGTGGGGATTACACATTCATACTCCTCTGTTCCATAATACAAGGTAATCCTTCCATTTACTTCTGCAGGCACTGACTCACTGACTGCAGTGTTATCCCACAATACCTGTGCATATTCTGCAATCACATTAAGTGGGAAAAGCATGTGGGAAGCATTGTGTTGATTCTTTACATAATCAACACTCTTCCCACACTGAACTGCTGGGATGAAGTGTAATTTCGTGCGAAGGGAGAGCAGGAAAGAACCTCTTGGCAGCTGCAAGTATGTGTGAACAAACCCACTCAAATCTGATGTCACCACATGAGCAGCAATTCCTGTGATTGAATACATATTTAGACAGCCATCTCTTCAAAGCCATATGCTATGGAAGAAAAAAACATAATGGTATGAAAAACAGATTAAAACAGGCGAACTGGTGCAGCCCAACCACAAAATGTTAACTCAGATAAAAAGACATTACGTGATTTCCAATACAGGTTGGCCTATAATCACAAACAAACAACTCTACAACTATTGAGAAACAAAGAACCTTTAAATGTCTTCTTCCATATAATTTTCATCTGAAAACCTCCTTCTTATTCAAACTGGCCATGTGAAGGTTAATTGTGTGTTGATTTATGCAGTGTGGGATTCAGTTATGTGAACAACTGGTTCTCTGTGTGGATGCTGCTTTTGGAAGTCCATTCTGGGCCTTGGCAACAAAAAATTAGCTACCGCTTCTGCTGAAGTGGTGCGAACTGGCTGAATCCCACTATTTAATTTATGTAAGGACACATAAATATTGATACAATGCTCCTACATATCTGGCTCCAACTTCATCTGAACAAATGAGCCTTTCGCAATAAATAAATGAAGTGCAGCAGAGATATGATGAATTTAGAGATGGGATATGTTAAGCACAATCTTTGTCCTAATACAATTTTAATCTACATATGTGCAAACCTACATCCTATTGAAAGCTACAGTTTAAACAATGTTCTAATTTGATTTTAGGAACAGAATGCAATTGGGTCCTGAAAATGGTTTGGCTAAAATACTTTCTGTTCTTATTGATCTAAGCCAGGGGTGGGGAACCTTGGCTCTTTTATGACTTGTGAACTTCAACTCCCAGGATTCCTGAGCCAGCATGGCTGGCTGAGGAATTCTGGGAGTTGAAGTCCACAAGTCATAAAAGAGCCAAGGTTCCCCACCCCTGATCTAAGCAGGATCTATTGACTGGGCTCACATACCATATTAAGCCATGTTTAAATCCAGCCATTAACAACTTTAAACCAATTGTGGCTTAGCATGACATGTAAACCAGACAATTGCTGTGTGTTCAATCAATCATGATAATACAAGCCAAAACTTAGAATAATGTGTAAACACTTCTTAGTGTCTAGAATGCTAAATGGGTAATAGAGAAAAGGCTGCATAATGCTGGTGTGACATTTTTTAGTTCTGCTGAGGAAAAAAGCTACAAAATATTTTTTAAGTCAATTAACCCATTGTAGCCCATTAAGGGCAGATCAAGGACAGATTATCTTTACAACGTGTGCCAAGTAATGTTGCCAAAGCAGCAGAAGTTCAGGGCCCTACTTAAGAAAATTAACAAAATGACCTCAAATAAGGAGCCTAAAGAACCATTAGTTAACACTATTAGCAGAATGTGATAAAATTCTTATATTTAAGCATATAAGGACAGATCTATCTTTGTACAGCATTTTGTTTCTTATGGTTCTCACCTAGTCTCTAATGGACTTTATAAGGAGGAAATGACAACATACCCTTTGACTTCCACGATCACCCCCTAAGTATTACTTGGTCTTGATCTAGAAGTCACACTGAATTTTCAAAACTAATACCTCTTAATGCAGGTATGTCAAACTGTCGGCCCACGGGCAGGTTGTGTCATGCTGAAACTGCACCCACCCCATTGCCAGCAGTGGAAAAAAAGTCATGATACATTGCAACATGTCACATGATGTTGCGAGTTTGAAACCCCTGCCTTAATGGATCTATTCCCCATTAATTTTTTTAGGTAAAAGGTAAAGGTAAAGGTTCCCCCACACATGCGTGCTAGTTGTTTCCAACTCTAGGGGCCTGTGCTCATCTCCATTTCAAAGCTGAAGAGCCGGCGCTTGTCCGAGGACGTCTCCGTGGTCATGTGGCCGGCATGACTAGACGCCAAAGGCGCACGGAATGCTGTTACCTTCCCACCGTAGTGGTCCCTATTTTTCTACTTGCATTTTTACATGCTTTCGAACTGCTAGGTTGGCAGAAACTGGGATGAGTAACAGGCGCTCACTCATCCACACAAGCTAATGGCCATAATAATTTGCAAAAGATAGTTTAAACATACTATCTATAAGAGTAAATATCTGTAAAGTGTGAGCCTTTTTTGTATTGGACTGGATTGGATTAGAAAATAGATTAGCCTTTTCTTGCAAAAGGAAAAATACTAGTCCTTTCTAAGGCAAATTAGAATTGCCTCACATTTGCCTATCAGAGATTTGTTGCACAGTAAAAAAAAATCAGCATACAATCTTTGGAATAAATAGATGGTTCTGAAAACTAGTCTAGGGAGATGAAGAGGAGAAAGACAGAGTATCAGTGTAACACAGAGAGGAGATGTATAGCATTATTTTCTAATAAGAATAATGTCCAAATTAGAAATGCCAAGAATATTGACCAGGGTTATTATTTTATTTTATTTCGCTTTATTTTATTTTATTTTATTACCTCCTTGAGTATTTTAACAACAGTATAATGAGTATATTTCAAAACAACAAAGACAAAATACCAGCAAAACAATGAAAGCTCACATCAAAGCACAACCCAGTAATTACAATGCCTGCATACATTGGTCAATCAGAAAAAGTCAACATCCAAAGCAGGATTATAAAGCAACTTGCTCCACATATCAATTTTCAAGGCTAAAGGGTAGGGCTATCTGGATGAGATACTATTGTAGATAGGTTTTATAAGATAGGATTGCTTTAGAGCAGGCATGTCACTGCCAGCCCGTAGGCCAGATGCATCATACTGAAACCGTACCACCCCATTGCCGGCAATGGGGAAAAAGTGACGATATGTTGTGTGACATCACGTGACATCACGAGTTTGACGCCTGCTTTAGAGAGAAGTCTGGGTACTGACAGTGGCTGACATAGTGACCACTTGCTCATTGAACAAGATAATCAGTCCAGAAGGACACTCAAATTACACCCAAATTCTGCCTGGAGAAATATAACCCCATTAAGAACTAAAGTTGGAATATCTCTGGAAACTAGTCCTTTGAATCCATGGTTCTTTGAATCCATATCCTCTAAGTCTTGCCAGCATTGAGCCTGAGGTTGAGTTTTCACACCTAGATCCTAACAGCCTCTAGGCCAGGGGTCTTCAAACTTGGCCCTTTAATGACTTGTGGACTTCAACTCACAGAATTCCTCAGCCAGGCATGCTGGCTGAGGAATTCTGGGAGTTGAAGTCAACAAGTCATAAAAGGGTCAAGTTTGAAGACTCTGGCTCTTGGCATTGGGACAGATCTTCAACAAAAGCACCATTTTTGCTCAGGGTCAAGTTACAGTATATGATCTGGTACAAATTGATGGGAATTGGAATCAGTCAAGAGCCCTTGAACGTGTATGTGTTTATGGCTGACAAGCCTCTACTCTTTTCTTCTAAAATCCTTTTCTTTCTTCTTATTGCAACTATGAATCCATTGGTCTATTCTTGTAGGATTGATTTATGTTTAAGGTATACATTACTTAAAAACTTTCACTTAATAAAATAACATTTGCTGTATTTAGTAACTGTACTATATATATAGTTCACTAGTATGTATTTATTTAACAATTTTATAACATGACCTTTTGACTTATTATTAGTCTAAAACACTTAGTTTGGTTTTAGAAGTTACAATAAGCCTTTAAAGCAATTGCTGTGACACCCACCCACTGGAATATCATTCCCTCAGAGATCTGACTTGACCTGACCTTGTTGGCTTTTCACAAGGCATTAAATACCTGTTTCTGCCCTGAATGACTGAATCTTGGTTGTACTGATTGTGAAATGTTGTGAATATTCTTGCTATTCTATGATATTTTTGTTATTTATAATTTTGGTTTTTTGTTTTTATTCTTTTAATTTTTAGCTTATAATTTGATTGATAGTTATACTGTACATGATGTGAAACCAATAGTACAGCAAGTGCTACAGTTACTCTTGGAAGCCCAGAGCTAAGGATAGTTCAGATATTGTCTAATATCTAGCTTAGGCAAGCCACAACTTTGACTGGCTTCTAAAATCCTCAAAAGAATGTCTCTTACCCACAATTAACCATGATGGGCACGTCATATGCACTCAAACCTGAGACTTGGAAAAGCCAACCTCTTGCCTTCTTGTCCTTTTGACAACCTAGTGCTTACAAGAGAGAGTTTCATCAGTTCGAGTCATCATAAACAATAGCTTGTGGATTCTGCTTCTAAACATTTGAGGTGTACCCATTTCTGCCTAAAAATATGAAGACAAGGCAGATTCAATATAATGTAGCAGCTGTAAAATAATAGCACTTCATTGACTCAGCATGCCTTGGGAAAAGTAGAAAAGTGAAAACTGGATAAAGAACTGGGCAGTAAGGAAGGTTATTATATACACCTTGAAGCTGCAGAGAAAATGAGACTATGAACATAATCTATCGAAAAAATTGACTTTGAATGGATCCAAGAGAAGTGAAACACTATTGTGGCACAGCAGAGTAAAGAAACAAACACAGGTTGGGAAATCGGCTCATATTTTCTCTAACTGAATGTATGTAAAACCTGTAAACCTTTGATAATCAAATGAAAAGCTCAGATTTATTTTAATTACCTTCAATAAGGTTGCTGCTAATGGCTGAATGTCTATATATACTACAATATAAGGCAGAACAAAACTACACAATTTGCTTTGAAGACATTGCACCATTTAAAATACTTTCTATTTTATTCCAGATAAAGAACTGTTCTATCACTGGCAACTTCTGCTTTTATCTAAACCTAATAATGCCCTGTAGTTATGGCATTTAGCACTCCCCCTTCCTTATTTCCATGTCTTTGTCAATGACATAAAATTATACTTATTTTCTTACAGCACAGCTGTGGCTCAAATTAATTATTGGCTAAAAATGGTCCTTTTGTATTTGAAAACCTTTTCAACATCTAAGGAATGTAGGTGGGCAGATGGTATGAAAATCTGGCTATTTCCTTTCCCCACCATTTCACAGGAAAATAACAACAAGTTTCCTACCTAGCAACATTTATTGTCTATTGTTTGTTAAGACACTTGTTAGGGAGCAGGATTTATATTAAAAAAATCAATATGACAAGTTGAGGCATCTGTTGGCATTCCCAATTCAAAAACATATATAGTTTCCAAATCATTCCTAAGCTAGGTTCCAATAACACAAAACTAAACACAGCTCATTCTGAGGGTTTTACTTTGGCTATGTGATGGAGCAGAGGGTTTTGTCTGAATTGGTGGATATACCTTCTCTGGAAATCTGTCTCAATATTTGACTTCTGCCTGACAAAGTTTACATTTGTAACCTAATGCTTACAAACCAGTCTCAACCTGCTAGTCTAACATGTTTCTTCTGTGATTTCCCAAAATAAAATCTAAATATACCAGCTACTGCTCTGAGCTTTCACTAGTTGCATTGGACTTTTGTTCCACTTATAAATTCCGTAAATTCTTTAGAAGTTGTGGTTCATGAGATTTGCTATCTCTCTTTTCCATGAATCCTGAAGCATCACCTAAATTCTGTGATTTTTTTTCCTCTGACTTCTGAAGGTTTGTAAGAGAAATATGCTCACATCAAAGTCCTTAACTCCTTTGTGTATTCTCTACTATTTTGGAAAAGCAGAGCAAAGTAACTTCAGTTGTGCCTCTAAGCCTACATTATAACCAGAAAGATTCCTTCTCTATTTTGCCATGACTTTTTCTCCTTTTCTCAAAAATCCCTACAATTTTGTCTCAAAAGTGAGTCTCTGGGAGAAGTAACTTTTCCTAACAGTGAGCAAGGTGGGAGTCACATTCTCTTACAAAATCAGTCAGACAATAGTAAGTCAGTCAAGTCTTTGAAATCACCCCAGTAAACTCTTATTCTTACCTATTTATATTTTTAAATATAGATCCTCCTTATGAGCCTAACATTTCTCAAAGTTCTCTTATTTTACATTTCGTATTCATTGGGAACTAATTCTCACAAGGTTATATGTTCAGGAATCCATTTTGCTATAAATGCAGAGTTCCACCAGATACATTTAACTGAATTGTATAGGTTTTATGCATTTTTGACTACTTCGCAATATAGTTTCAAACTACAGCAGGAAAGAAACTTGATGTTTCTTTTAGGGGAAAAATGATGTATTAGACATAGGCCACTGTGAAGCCTATTATCATTGCTGCTGGATTTTCAGTAGATGAATCACATCAGAAGGGAAAATGAGGTATCTTCAGGAACAAAGCCATGTGAGGAAATACTTCCTGTGGGAATCAGAACCGCAGCTTTTCAGTATTTGACACATAAAATGCAATCCTCTGAAGCAGTTCACAAATGAATTAACATAGTGGAAACAGTTTTTCTGCTAAAAATAGTGGGCAACATAATGTGTTTTCAATCTCACCCCATTTCTTCTTGTTTCTTTGCTGCCAATCTACATTGCTACCTTGCTAGGTGGTAGGTGATGACAAAACTAGTTGAAAAGTTGATCACAGAGCAGGCTTTGCAAGCAGCAAGCTGCACTCAGTTCCCTACTCCAGGAAGATCACAGGATTGGGCCAAACAGTGAAGCTGGAAGCCACGATAATGTGTTCAAAGCTCTACCTGGCTTTATGTGTGTCACACATAGCAGTTTAGGCCATACCCTACTTGACTCAAGTTTATTAAGGGAGAGTAACAAGGGGTGGTTAATTTTTCCCCAGTGGTTCTTTTGTGCTTATTATGACCATGTTACTGCAAGAAGATAAGTTTTAACCTGGAAGTAATCAAAAGCAATAACGGAATGCTTTTGTGCAAAAGATAGCAGGTGTAAAAAAACCATTCCACATATATGTCCCATACAGGGTCATACCAGATTGATTCAGTTCAATCTGTTCAGCACTTCATGTTAGTTGAAAATAAATAAATAAGCAAACAAATAAATACATAGATAACATACAGTCAAACATTTTGTTGTTCCTTAAAACAAAGCATAACTTCTTCACATGAGAGTACCATTCTTTTAAGATTTATTTTTCTCCCTAGGTTTTTTTTTTATTTGGATCAGCTCTGGTGCTGCAGGATCCAACCTTCTTGCATAAAATGGGTGGTAAATATGTTTTAGGTTTAGCAGAAAATGAGATACTGTATTTTGCTGCAGGAAGAAACGAAAAGCAAATGCAGACACCACAGTACACTGTTTACTGTATTATTAAGTTACATCCTGCAAACTGGTTTGAATTTGGCTGATGTCACAATCCATGATTTTATCACAATATTTTTTTTAAAAAAAGTACATTTTACCACTTTTATAAAAAAAAAACTTGAAATGTTCCCAAACTGATTTCTCTATTTCAATAAAACTCTATCACAACAAATGCTTTATTTGATACATTGCTGTCCTTTTTAAAAAGAAATTAAAAGAATTCATCAATAATATTGACTCAGCCAAATTTGACGGCACAATTATTAGAATGGGGAAGACTGCAACTTACCCATTTTACTCAGTTATTAAAATTAATTAGAATAAGTATTGGCACATTGTCCACTAAATGGCAAAGATAAAAGTAGTGATGTAAAAGTTTAGCATTTAGTCTTTTCAAAATATGATATATTAATTTTACTATGTAACAAAATAACAGCTTCTATGTGAAAGTTAATACTGATCATAAAATTGATAGAACTTATGTAGAATGATCTTAATACATATTAGTATCTTTTAAGTAGTTCTATTGGGCAGTAAGACTTTATTGCCATTGTTACTGCTGCTGTTGTAGTAGTTTTTGTTGTTGTTTTGTTGTCTTAGCACATAAACTGGCACATTTTGGAGACTCTTTCACCACTACTTTTTATTACAACAGGTTTAAGCAATCAGCAGCTATATTTCTCTGGAATATAGAGCAATATATGTTTGCCTAGAGAGACAAGCCAAAAATGACAGCTGTTTGAACTGACCAAAAGATTTATTTTTTTTCCTGCCAAGTATGATTTCTTTCACAATAAGCCCTTGTGTGCTAGTCAGACTGAGTAATATATTGTCTCCACATTTCGAATGCAACAACAGTACTACTGACTCTCAAGATTTAATAAAGAAAATTGATATATTTTGTTGAATTCATGCCCAAGGTTTCCTTAATAAAGTGGAATGAAACAGCTGCTCAAACTGGTGGTTACAGACATCAGGATTTGTTGTGTGTTAACATGAAAATGAGTGAAGCAAGGATTGGAAAGGACTTTATGAGCTAGAACTGGTTAACTACTGCTCTGGGATCTGCATCAGTTTTGAAGTACAAACCAATAACCTGAATACCATATATTTTTTCTCGCATATATATTGTCATTCTGTCTACGAGTAAAAAGACTAAAGACTACTTACTGATGTCTGTTTTCCTCCTTGACAGTTTAGTGTCCTCTGAGACTTTAAGAGAGAGAAGGACCTGTACTGCAAAGAGGTAAAAAATATGGAAGACACAGAGTATGGATGAAGAGAGAAGGGAAGCGAAGTTGGAGAGATGAAATAGAAGCAATTGACCAGCTTCTCAACAAACTGACTCTTGTGGTCAGTTAGTTGAGAAGGAGTAAGAACCATTACAATTGAAGTCCAATAGATAATGAATCTTGCTTAAACCTTATCACAGTTGGTCCATCATCTTTCACAAGATAAATATATTTCCTATTTTCTAGAAGGGAGGAACCAGCCAGGTTCATTGAGATAGCTAGCATTGTGTCTTCTGGGAATGGTATTCAGTAGTGAATGATGGATGGATGGATGGATGGTTGGATGGATGGATGGATGAATGAATGAATGAATGCTTTATTTGACTGAGTGTGATTAGAATTGTCTGCAAGTGCAGAAGATCTCATTGTATGTGCAAAGCAACATAATAATCATAATAATACTAATAAGATAAAAAGGTGAAGGTTCCCCCGCACATGTGTGCTAGTCATTTCCAACTCTAGGGGCTGGTGCTCATCTCTGTTTCAAAGCCGAAGAGCCAGCGCTTGTCCGAGGACGTCTCCGTGGTCATGTGGCCGGCATTTATTTATTTATTTATTTATTACATTTTTATACCGCCCTTCTCCCGAAGGACTCAGGGCGGTGTACAGGGCAATAAATATCAAAATACAAAATACAAAAGTTAAAAAAGATTAAATAATTATGCCCGATATAATACAATAGTTAAAAGCTATGTTAAAACCCAAACCCAAACCCTGAACCCATCAGACCAGGCTGGCTTGTTCAAATAAATAGGTTTTTAGATCGCGTCGGAAGGAGCGAAGGTTGGGGGCTATCTGGAGCTCAACCGGCAAGCGGTTCCACAGGTCTGGCGCGCCCACAGAGAATGCCCTCCCCCTGGGGGCCACCAGTCGACATTCTCTGATCGGAGGCACCCTGAGGAGGCCCTCTCTGTGGGAGCGCACTGGACAGAGGGAGGTTGACGCCGGCAGCAGGTGCTGCCATAGGTAATCCGGACCCATGCCATGTAGGGCTTTATAGGTCATCACCAGCACCTTGAATCTCACCCGGAGGGCAACTGGAAGCCAATGCAGCTCGCGGAGCAGAGGTGTAACATGGGAGTATTGGGAGACCACCAACACAACTCGCGCGGCTGCATTCTGCACCAGTTGAAGCCTCCGAGTGGTCCTCAAAGGCAACCCCATGTAGAGAGCATTGCAGTAGTCCAAACGAGAGGTCACAAGGGCATGAGTGACTGTGCGCAAGGCATCCCGGTCCAGATAGGGTCGCAACTGGTGCACCAGGTGAACCTGGGCGAAGGCCCCCCCTAGTCACAGCTCCTATATGATCTTCTAAGGAGAGCTGTGAATCTAGGAGGACCCCCAAGTTGTGAGCCCTATCTACGGGGGGTAATAACTCACCCCCATAGTAAGAGATGGAATAATCTGAATTTCCCAAGATGCCGGCACCCACAGCCACTCAGTCTTGTCAGGGTTGAGCTGAAGCCTGTTCCTCCCCATCCAGACCTGGACCGCCTCCAGGCAACGGGACATCACGTCAAGGGCATCACTGGGGTGGTTTAGAGTTGAAATGAAAAGCTGGGTATCATCAGCATACTGATGATACCCAACTCCAAAACCACGAATGATCTCACCCAGAGGCTTCATATAGATGTTGAACAGGAGGGGCGAGAGGACCGATCCCTGAGGAACTCCACAAATGAGAGGCCTCATGGTCAACCTCTGCCCCCCTGCCAACACCAACTACGAACGTCCCAGAGGGTAGGAGGAGAACCACTGAAGAACTGTGCCTCCCACTCCCAACCCCCTGAGACGCCGCAGCAAGATACCATGGTCGATGGTATCAAAAGCCGCTGAGAGGTCTAACAGGACTAGGACAGAGGAACAACCCCTGTCCCGAGCCCGCCAGAGATCATTCACCAGTGTGACCAATGCCGTCTCCGTGCTGTACCCGGGCCTGAAACCTGATTGGTACGGGTCCAGATAATCAGCTTCCTCCAAGAACAAAGGGATCTGATGCGCCACCATGCTCTCAACAACCTTCGTGAGAAAGCGAAGGTTGGATACTGGACAAAAGTTATTTAATACAGCTGGGTCCAGGGCAGGCTTCTTGAGGAGGGGTCTCACCACCGCCTCCTTCAAGGCGGCGGGAAAACTACCCTCACTCAAGGAAGCAGTTATCACTGCCTGGAGCCAGCCTTGTGTCCCATCCCAGGCCGCATAAACCAGCCAGGAGGGGCACGGGTCCAATAAACACGTGGTGGAGCTCAGCTTCCCCATGATCCTGTCCACGTCTTCAGGAGTCACACGATCGAACTCCTCCCAGATAACATCGACAAGACTGCCCATGTCCTCATCGTCAGACTCTGCCCAGTCGGAGTCTAAACCAGTCTGAATCCGAGCGATTTTGTTTGGCATGACTAGACGCCAAAGGCGCACGGAACGCTATTACCTTCCCACTGTAGTGGTCCCTATTTTTCTACTTGCATTTTTATGTGCTTTCGAACTGCTAGGTTGGCAGAAGCTGGGACGAGTAACAGGAGCTCACTTTGTTACGTGGCACTTGGGATTTGACCCGCCAAACTGCCGACCTTCTGATTGACAAGCTCAGCATCCTAACCCACTGAGCCACCGCGTCCCTTAATAATACCAATAAGGGGGAGGAACTAAAGAAGATAATAAGAAGGATAAATAATAATACTATATCCATACTACATGGGTAAATACACATAGACATTAGACAGAGCTTAAAAGTATGTGAACACTTTTGAATGTTTAATATTTCTGCATAAATATGTCTTAAAACATGATATGCTGTCCACACAATTCCAAAAACTATATAAAAATAATCCAGTTAAACAAATGAGACAAAAACATTATACTTGTTCATTTATATATTAATGAAAATGATCTCATATTTGCAGTGCAATCATGTTGTATGGGGGAAGGTTTTCAGAAATAATAGATCCTTAATGTAGGTCCCAAAAGATTCAGTGACAGAGCAAATAACTAAATGGAGGTTCCTCCAACATTCAACCAAATTTATAATTACAGATGACATCTAGTAAGCATGCCAAACTATTTAACATTTAATTATCTGTAATCTCTTATCCAAAAATGGAGATATTGCACATAATAACCTAACTAATATTTTTAGCTATAGTATTACACAGTAATATGTGCAAACATGACTCAACATAACCATGACAAGTTTTTCTGAACAACAAAAAATTACATGGACAATGTATATCCAAAACTAAGGGTATGCATTTATATTCTCCAAATTTTGACTAAAATAATAATAATTATGATTGGAAGTGAATTATGAAAATATACAAATAGTATAAGCATACTGTATATGAATAATAAAGAGCCAATCCACAGCCAGGGTGCCATTGCAGAATGATTATTAATATAAATATTAGAATTGCTCTGTTGTAGTCGATATAGAACATCCTCTTTATTAATGCTTGATATTCTTTTCCAAATGTGCCTTCATAGAATTTGATAAATTTAGTCTCATTAAGAGATAATGTGATCTGATAGCTATCTTCAATTATTCTGAAGGCTCATCACAAAGAGAAGGGAATAAATGTAACATTTCTTCATGGAATCTTAACAGGGAGAAAAGATAACAAAACATATTTGACTTGGAGAAACATGTAAACATGACACTGGAATAGAATTCTTGGGAAGTGATAGTCTCTGTCATTGGAAATATTTATTTCGAGATCTGTCAGGGGATGGTATATTTTCAAGAGTTCTGACTTGAGCAGGAGGTAGATTATATGATCTTCAACATCTCTTCCAATTATAAAATTTTCTGAAGTGAGAAAAAAAATATGCCAGATGTTTCTGTAGTTATGATTTGCTTTGAGCAGCTGAAGGACTTGGGAACAATCTGTGAGACTTTTAGAAAAAGCACATTTCTTACTAGCAGATTTTTTTCTTTGGAGTTTGTTTCTGATGACCTGGGTATCTTTCCACCCATTTTTTTTACTACTGTGAGAAAATTCTCCTTCTGCATCTGATAGATTTGGAAATGGTTGTCTGTTTTCCAATCACACACACCCATCTGCTTGTTCATACTTCATCACTGCTGGCCCAGTGATGGATTGTATTGCAAATCAGGGCTGTTTCCAGAGGAGGCAGAGGAGGAGAGGACCTGGAGCTTATGGAGCGAAGGAACTGGATGAGGCTGTTGGCAGGCCCAGAGGAAGAGAGAGAAGCTTTTGGAGGAGTTGGTGGCGGCGGCAGCGTGCTCCAGGGGCGAAAAGAAGCAAGGCCTCTTTAAGGAAAGGGTGGAAGAGTCAGGATCAGAAAAAGGAAAGAAGGCGAGGTTGTCAGAATACAAGCGAATTTGAGGGCTAATCCACATGGAGCCCCATTTCCATCTGTCCTGTGTGCCATCGTTCACTCCCTAGAGACTAAAATGGACAATGTGAAATTTGAGCGGGCCACGAACAAGAAGTATATATCGGAGGTGGTGACCCTTTGAGAGCTGTATGCAACGAAGTTTCATTTTGATGTATGCCGATTGGTGTGCATTCAAAGTGACAATAAAGTTATCATTATTATCAAAAGTACTCCAAGTAAATGGTTAACTGACCTTAATTGTCCCTCTGAAAAATAGAGAAATAGTTGCTATTAATGTGTTAAGAAATAAATTTCTAAGAATTTAGAGGGTAAAATAAAATAATTATGTTACTGACATGGTGAATGAGGGTTTTTTTCTCCCTGAGATAGTTTTATACTTTAAAAAAAATAGCACACTCTGCAGGAATTTCTTCTTAACGGGCCACATTACTATGCTTTTTCTGTGTTCCACATCCATATTAAAATACCATTCACACTTTTGACCCAATTTTATCCCCTCCTCTTTATCCCCATACAAATCAATACAAACAAAGGCCAAAACTGTTGACTCAAAGAAGATTTGTCCTGAGGCCATAATAGGAAAGCATTAAAATGCCTTACAGCTGCTTTATTTTTTAACAGAATAGGAGGAATCATATCCCCTTTAAAAGATATTAATTGGGTCAGGTTTCAGCCAGATATGTTTGGGAGTTTCATTACAATGCGATTTTAAAATATTCCCACTGGACGTCTTTCAAAGGTGAGATGTCAGGAATAAGAAGAGTACAGCACAGCAACTTTCAAATTGTCCAGCAAAAAGCTGAGGTTGTGCTGAACTAAGGCTGAAAGTCTTACACTCCAATTTAAGCATCAAAAAGTTTAAAAAGCTATTTTTATAAGTTTGCCCTTCCTCTCCTACTTGCTTCTCTGGAGTGACAAGATTGGCAAGGCCCTGCAGAATTCCTGATGGAGCGATGAGCTTTGCTGCTTTGGATTAGTGAAATTTCTAGCATGCCATAAAGGTTGGATTGCTTGGCTCTTCCTGAAAATGGTCCCCTCCTCATAGGTTTTAGTGGGATGTCAGAGAAACTGAAGCACTGCACGACAGGGTGAGCTCCCATTCTTTCCTCACCTCCTACCTAGTAGTTTGAAAGCATGTAAATGCAAGTAGGTAAATAGGTACCACTTTGGTGGGAAGGTAATAGCATTCCATGTACCTCAGCATATAGCATGATGTCCACATGACCATGGAAGATTTTTCAGACAATGCTAGCTCTCTTGGCTAGGAAATGAAGATGAGCATCACCCCCTAGAGGCGGATTGGAAAGGGGAAACCTTTACCTTTACAGTGCAGCAAGAGATATTGGCAATGCTTGATCTATTCTGAGCAAGATTGAAAAGCGTGAGTAATGTTTTGTTCTTGTGGGATGGTGTACCTTTGCTGCATTTTTGGGCAGTGACAGAAGATTGTTGAGTGGCAAGCTTGATTTCTTCTTATAAGGACACCTTCAACAATGACAGAACTTGCCTATGTCAGGTTTATAGCTTGCTGAGAATATTAATTACTATTTAGCTAATTAGCAAAAGCCACAAAAGAAGGCAGCAGATACATTTTCAAAAACCCACAGGCTCCAGAGAAGGAGAAACTGGTATTTGTCACATTGCCATTCCCTATTTTTAAACAGATTATGTGTTTGGGCAGCATCTATAAGTGGTACTTTGTCTACCACCTCTTCTTTCATTGCTGAAACTTCAAAACTGGTCCCAACAGTACAAAATTTAAAAGTAGAGATTTTCCCCCACCCACCCAACTGCCTAGTCTTTATTCATATTTTGAGAACTGACTAGAACTCCAGTTTCATGAGGCAAGATTAGCACAAAAATATAATTTCCCATCAATACAACAAAGAGCAAATGTACAGCTTGTGATTACTGCATTAAGGAAGCTGGGAGAAAAATCAGCTTTTGACTTTGGGATTTGAGGATTAGATTGGATCGAACTAGGGAAATATTGTAACTTTTTAAATATAAGGTTATTCACATTTGATAATTTTATATGTTAGATTAAAATTAAGAAAATATTTTATGAATATTGATATTTTATAATAGTGATTATTAGAATTTTAAGATTTTAGTATTATTTATTTACATTTAGTGAGAGGTTGTGGTACTGTTATTATTTCTGACCTTTGAAGTCATCTTTATTTATTGCATTTTTGTGACTTTTTTTGTTTTACTATTCTATTTCCTTTTACTCCTTTACGTTGGTTTGTATTTTAATGTTTTAATCTGAAACTTAATATAGTATATAAAAAAACCAAGAGCTATGATTGGCCTAGAATGTAATCAGTTGATAAAATGAATTGGCTGGCTGTTAAGGTGACAATGCTCACTCACACAGTGATTTTGTATATGGAAGTGAACTTTGTATGTTTTCTGTAACAACCCCAGAGCAATAGAAAAGCCTTTGAATCTACAAAAGAGCTTTAAAAGCCTGAGAAGTCTTTGGCACAAACTACTTTATTCTCTGCCTTCGAAGCAGGTCACTTATTTGATTTTCTTCTGTAGGTTAATTTGGCTAAAGCTTTCTTCAAAGTACCCTTTGAAGCTTTATTCAACTCTGATAGCCTTTGTTGTTATGTCCAATTATGTAAATAAGAAAAAAATATTTTTATTCTACAGATCAGCTTTTAGATTATCACTTATGTTTTAACATTATTTTCATGTGTAAATGTATTACTATTGTTAGAGCACTGAATCCAACGTAGAAAGTGCTTCCCTTTCGGAATATTCATTTCCTTCATTGGAGATTATAAAACATCGTTAAGTATAGATCATTTGCTCTAAACAACATTTAGTGTTTCCGTAAAAGCTGATTTTTGCTGTGACTTCAAATTTCATTAATGAATAATACAAATGTATTCTATTTCACTTAAACAATAAATGATTTGAGGTTCTTTTAAACATTCCCAATGTTTTGTTTTTTTAAAAAAAAATTCCCCGAGCTCTGAAAAATAATTACCATCCATTGGTTAAAAAGCACATTCAATTATGTGTTTTAAAAAGCAGTACTTTGGTGGGTATGTTTATAAGCATTATTAATGTCTTTTAAATAGTTTTATGCTACTTATTGGCCTTTTGCTAGCTTCTTCTCTGCTTCTGTAATTTCTTTTCCGATTCTAAAAGAACATTTCGGGAGTGACTGTTCCTAGATCGCCAGATTCATCACAATGATATCTGATTAGCAAATACATATGCTCAGTGCAATATACTGAACCTTCAAGACATATTGTATTTGTAAAATAATCAAAACTGCTAATGACTTCAGACTTCTAGATCAAATAAAATTTAAAATAGATACTTAAACAGACTGTACTATGTTTTTTCGAGCTTTAGAGTTGCAGGTCCTCTTCATACTAGTCATTTATGCTGAATCTATTTTTCTTTATTTTTAAATTAAAGAACTTCAGGAATTAAATTTGTCATTAAATTTTGCCCTCTTTGTAAGAAGGTACTGTTGGAACAAGTTCATGCATGCTGTCAGTTGTTCATTTTTCACAACTATCAAGTGAAAGTATGAAACACTATATTCCAAAGTTGAATAATTTATTATTCTTCCAAGGCAATGATGATAATCAAGGAAGAAACCATCCTAACATGTGTATAAAATGGACTTCACCATTTTAAAATAAACCAAAGATGCATTTGAACCAGATCTGGAAAGCACCTGTAGACTAAATATTTTTCTCTACCACAGAAAAAGCTTACTTAATGGCTTAACACAGACAACTAATGAAGGCAGCTAATGAAATTGCCTGAAATATCAGAAGTCTCCTAAAGGGAAGCCCTTCTGTGTGGATGCTCACCATATTACATCAGATCCCACCAGTAATTGTTAATGCTTCTGTCATTACTCATGGAAGATGATTTACACATCTGATCCGATGGTAGGGTAAAAATGTATTTATTAATCAGTAATTGTAACAACATGAAAATAGTTCCTGAATAAGCACAATCCCTGGGAATCAAGTGAGTGGTCCCTTAGACAGTTCCTATCTTTGTTAACCAGACAGTTGAATAAAGCACAGATGTGCAGATATTTTAGTGATTAGGTCACTACATGTCATTTAGTTCTGGTAGTTAGCAGCTCAAATAAAATTTAAACAATCCAATCTATTTAAAATGTACTCAGTATTAAATGTGAAGAAATTAAAGTGGCTTTTTTCCATTTGTGGATCTCAAATAATATGTACAGATTCTTAAATGAAGAATTCTATTTTTAAAAATAAAATGAATAAATCATACTTTTTAATAGAAAAAAAACAGTTTAACACACATGGTTAAATGAAACAAAAAGCATTTTAAAAAATGAAATTATAGGAACCAAGCGATAAATGCCAGCAGTCAAAATTGTTTTCTCATGCTTTCTCATGCTTCCTTTGAATCTTGGTCTCTTATTCTAGATCCAGTTTCAGCTATGAACATCTGAATTCTGAAGAATAAAATACAGATTCATGGTCTGCGTATTTATGGATTAGGTTGGCAAAATTCTCTTTTCTATTGTTATCCCATTTAGGGTTGCTAATTTGATTATTTTTACCATATTGTGTGGATACTGCTGGTAGTTGGCCTTTGAGAGAAACATGAGGCCATGTTCTACAAAGTAGTACTACCATGGCAAATATGGCATTTGTTTGCTTTTAAATGTAAAGCTATTGAAACAAATTATATTTAGTTAATAGAATGATTCCCCATATATTTTATAATTTGCCCATTATATCAAGTCTAATTACAATTATGAAGAGGCTCTGAGAATGCAGTCCCTAGTCTTCTGAGAACTCTAGTACGTACATACACACACACAAGAAATAAAAGGAATTAAAGTGAGTAAAAAAAGAGAGAAATTTGTTTGTGTCTCAAGGAGGGGGAGCATTCAGATCATCTTCTTTTGCCCCTTGGTTGGTATACCTGTGATGTACAGTGGTAATGTGTTCATTCAATTTGCAGCTCCTGCCTTCAGTCCAAGTGTGAAGGGATCAAAATGTTTCTTCTAATATGTTCTGTTTCCTGAAAGAAAAGTCAGACAAAGTGCATCAGAGTGAATGTGTGTGTTACAGCTTATCTTGCTCTGTTCTTTTAGTGAAAGTAAACCACTTGTGGATGCCCTTGTTGATGAGATTAGTTATACACAATATTTAAGTACATGGGAAAAACAATGTGAGGAATTTATATTATTCCTTGTCCCAACCTATTAATGCAAATTCATAATGCAACTTTGATGGACAATAGAATAAACTGGCATTTTAGAGTTTTTTTGGGAAGAGATATAGATCCCAATTTTCAATAAGCCTATTTCATCCTGAAAACCCTTGGCTAAATAATTGATGAGTAAAGAATTGTATCATATCTTTATGGAACTATTATTCAAATTAATAGTCAATCAGGCTTTCCTGGACATTAGTCCTCCTGAATATATTTCGATTACTGGATACAAATTCATAGAAATCATAGAATTTTGCTGCACCATTTTGAATGAAATAAATCACTATCATCATCACCATTACCACTAAAGTCATTGCACTGCTTGTGATTTGCCCTCGACAATCTTTCTGAGAAATGTGTATTTTATTTTCCTCATTCCAAATCTTATCAGTCAATTTAATGACATGAGAAGCTGTACATTACATTTGGGTAGTGAGAATTAGTTTTTATCTGCCATTTAAGATCAGTTAATTATTATCTGTCACAAAATTGATTTTTTGTGTGTGAACTTATATGCCAAAAGCTGTATTAATATCACATTTTGAAATCATGCTCCATATGAACCCATTTCTTTTTTAACAAAGCTTAAGTGCTGAGCAGTGATATGGTTCAATTTAAAATGATTGGAGAAAAGTAATTCATATAAAATATTAAATTGTTTCCCAATTCTGCTCTCTAAATGGCAATAAATGAAGACCAAGCTTTGAACAACGTCTGGGGAAAAATACATATTTTTTTAGTTTTTAAAACTAAAAGCTATCTGAAAAGGCCCATGACAATTTCTACATGCTTTTCCTAACCAGCCTTTTCTAATGTGACTTCCCAAACTAGTTTTTAAGACAAATCGCAGTATTAAAGGCAGTTTACTTAACTAACAGGAATTTCTGATGGTTCATAATTCCCATAGATTCAAAACCTATTGGTAAGGAACAAAATATAATGCAGAAGGTAAACCAAAACTACATATTTTCAAGAAGGGAAGAAAAAGAAAGATTTGTTCTTTTTAGCTTCCATGTCACAAAAGTACATGTCGAGACAAGTAACCTGTTTCTATAGAGATAATCCTCATTGTAGTTGTTCTATTCTCTGCGGTATGTACTATTTGGCAGGAATAAATATAGTAGGCTTATAAATTTGGACTGCCCATGTCAACGGCTACATTGAATGAAAAGATGGGAAATTCTTCATAAATAAGTAGGTAGAAAAAGTCATATTTCAGTGTCATATTATGGATATAATAAATAAATGAACATTAATGTAATTTTTATGAAGTATAAAAACTTAGCAAATAAATAAGCAAACAGGTTCCATTTTAGCGGAGTTTCAAGGAGTGTCACTTATCGGGAAAATAAAGAAGAAGCAGGCCTGAAGTTTGGGTATCGGCCTATTAAAGAAGGAGTTTTGTTGGGAAGAAGGAAGAGGTTAATACTGAAGGAGAGAAAACAAGTTTGAATAGGAATGAGTAGACAATATATTTTCAGCCAATAGAAAATGCTGTATGTGGAAATAAGCCATAACCTTCTCCAATAAACAACATTTCCACTGGGACAGAGAATTGTGCCTTTACCTCCTAGGGAAAAAACAGATGATACAATTATGACAGGGGGGAGGAATTTATCTACATTGCTTTAAGCCAGCTTGTAACAGGATTTTGTGGGAGCTGAGAATGAATCTCACTATTTAAACTGTTTGATTCTAGTAGTCATTTAGAAAAACTAGAAGGAAAGCAATTGTTCACAGTTATGAATAGATTTTCTTTATTCATTCAACTTCTCTGAGAAGTTGAGAGGATCAACAAAGCCCCACCAACAAAGCACTGGTTCCAGGGGTAGGCATTCATGATGCCACTCTTATGTAAAAGGACCAAAAGGAGCTGAGGGTTTGGCAGGACCTTTGGAAAGATCAGGTTCTGAAGTAAGAGGCCCCCAAAACAGCAGGGGGTAGATGTAAATGGTGAACATTTAAATTATGCAGCATGTAATAGTACAGACTGTTGTATACAATTAGCCTTAGTATCAGTTATGAATAAACAATTTATGATCTCAGTCTAGAAGAACTAAAAATAATATCCGTTGTAATATTTTATTTTTATTTTTTGTTGTTACAAGGCAAATGAAGGTTTGTGTCCATTGTGTTTTCCAAGATTCTTTTACTATAGCATAATGGTAAAACACAGGCATTATCCATCAAGATACCAAGAGATTCAGAATAATGGAAGTAACATGCAGCCATCATGAATTATGTTTGTGTGATAGCTACTTTTTATTATTGCTTTAACTTTTTCAATAGGGACATTGTAATTGTGGAACCTTAGGGATACCAGGAGATTGCCAGGAATCTTTTTGGCAAATAATCCAGATGCACATTTAGAAAACAAGATGGATGATGGTGAGGTCTACTTGGCTGTCTAATAATAATGTCTCCTGTGAAGGCCCAGGAGAGGTAGACATGATTCAGGAGATATATCATATTTTATGAGCTCTCAATGTATATTATTCTTTAGCTTAAGATCCCTGAAAGCATAGTGACACTATTTTTATGATAACCTTCATATTTCCAGAAAAAAATACAATTATCCAACTGTTCCTTTTTATTTATTTATGTGGTTCATTTGAAGAAATCAATGAAATCTAAACAAAGGCATGAAATATTTATTATTCTTTGTTCAGATGCACTTTCTGAAATGCTATAATGATCAGAAAAGAAATCAATGGATTTATTTAACTGGGAAACAAATTTAAGCAATAGAGTTTAAGGCAAATATATTTATTCATTTGACCAGAAAATATGACAGAACAAAATAATAAGCATATCTTTCCTATCCTGGGCATTCTCCACATATGTAAACTTCACCATTCAGAAATTTCATCAATAACCATGTTAGTCAAGAAATTCCGAAGTCAGCCCATCAGAGCAGTGCTCCTTTTTGAGAAAGACTGATATGACAGTCTAACCCTAATTAATTTTTTCCTGGTGCACTATTTACCATTTTCTTCTGACAGCTGAACTGTGAATGTCTGTCAAAATAAACTGTTTGAAAGGACGTATGTTTCCTGAAATATAAGACTAAATTCAGAACCAGCCTTACAGGAGAATCTTTTCTGGCAATTACTTCTTTGGATTGGATCTCAGCTAATATATAAACATCCAATGTCTTTATTATAATATTTACATTTTTCTGAAGTACAATTTGCTTAGTTTTACATTAAAAATCGAACTAAATTAAATTCTTTGACCTCTCTCATGTTAGCAAAAAATTGGGAATTCTGTGTTGAAATAAATTTGCTCACATGTGTACACAATCTTTTTCACACAAAAGTATACATTGGTTAAGCTTGGAGTGGACAGTATGTTCCTTTAATCAGGAAATTGACTAAATAACCAAACATACGGTAAATGGTTAAGTTTAACATATCTATTAACAAACTGTTCTAGAAAAATAGTGCTGATTTTTGTGACCATCCTTGCATCAGTGAGAACTGTTCACTATATCTAAAATTTATGATTAATGGAAGAAATATTCCATCTAAATTTAGATTGAATCCTTGGCAATGGTAGGATTTTATTTAGCATATCTTTTACAAACGTTTTAAAAAAGTTAATCCCCCATTTATTTATTTATTGCATTTCTATCCCACCACAATCCAAAGCATATCTTTTGTACTTGAAATTATATCAAACCTCATTAAAACTTATTGTAGTCACATCCAGTATTCTTTCATTGGTTGTCTTGAATAAGGGTAACCTGTGCTATTTTTACTGACACATATGTTAACATGTTACACAACTTAAGATATAGGCAACAGTCCTTTAAGAAACTGTTCTTTAAATAGAAAGCTGGGATATAAACTAAAGTTATCAAATACCATGACTACTAATCAGACTATAATCACAATAAGAAAAATAATACAAATATATCTATTAAGTATATTTTTTAAAAAAAATAAGAACTTGTCAAAACACAGAAGCACATATCTTTAGAAATGGAGCAGAAAGCTTTTGAGGGTTTTTTTTAAATAATATTTGTTGAAAATATTGAGTATGGTAGAAAGGCAAATGGATGTATTAATGTAGACAGGAAAAACTCCTGGTACTTAAATATTAGGGCTTAAATTATTTTTTAGTCTGATATTAAATTAGAATTATCCCTGCATTCTGACAGAATGTCAGTCTTTAATAACTAAATGTCAAGCATGTACCACATGAGTGTATCATGCTGGAGAGAACTGCATCCGCTGAATTTTCCCATCAATGAAGGGCAATTATCCCCTTTTGTTCATTTTGATAGCTTACACAATCCATAGACATTATGGAAAGAAATTGGGTTTTTTAGTAAACTAACTGCAGTATTAAATTATAACAAAAGACAAAAAAGGTAACTAATAACTTGGGCAAAATATTAAAGAAGCAATTATAAACATATTTGGAAATACCTCATTGAATGCAAATGGGCCTTATTTCTGTATAAACAAATAATTCTTAGAAATAATTTCTCAATAGAACGATTTCCAGAAGACATTCATTCAAATATAAGCTATTAAGTTATAGAAAGTTTCTGCCTATGACCAGCATAATAAACAAACAAAAAAATCTAGCAGCTTGATAATAATGCTGATAACTATTTTATTATTGGTTGTATATACACGCTATTCAATTTCAATATTTCTAGAACAAGAAATGCATTAACAGTCAAGCCAGCTTCTCAGTTAGAAATGGATATTTTCATAGTAATTCACTAGGAAACCTTTCAAGATTTTTCATTATAAAAATATGACGATGTCAGTAAAAATATATATTCCAGGGGTTTACAATGTGAAATTCTTTCTTTTCTGTTTCTTTAAATTTCTGGATTAATCACCTTCACAGTATACTGTATAAAATGGATGGAAGAAGTTGTTAATTTATTAAATTAAAATCTTTAGAGACATCTGTTTTATCAAATTATGTTTTTCCTGAAAAAGTCTGTGTGAATCAACCCCTCCCTCATCTATATCTGTTTTTATCCACTTGAGAAGAAGGCCAACATATTTACCATCTATCTGTGGAATTTGCTTAAGCAACGTGTTATTTCACTGGTTTTGTTTAGCTCTCGTTGTAGGAATTTAAATCTCTTGTTTAACTAAGCTGCTCCAGCTCTTTAAAAACTGAAATGAAAGTTGAACTATAATAATTTTCAAATTATATGGTTGACAGTTTCTGGTTCTGCTGGATTTATGACTGCTTTCACATTTAGTGAACTGTATTTGATCAGGCTTTAGTTCACTCAGAATCTCTCTTTAAGTGCCTAATTGAAATTGCTCTACCAAATCTGTTCATTTAGCCATACTTTCACTTATGTCCATAGCCAGGCATTTCAAAGGCACTTTATTGTGACATGATTAGTTAGGGGTAGTTGTATAATGACATTTCCTCTCTTTTTTAAAAAAATTCTGAAACTTTGGCACCATCAATGATATAATTATCATAATCAGGAAGGTGCTTGGATATAAAAACTTGTTATTCCAATATATGTGGAGCTTCATGTTGTTATGTTAATACGTTCAGAGGCACAGATGTCACATAGAGAAATGGACCAAACTGTCCTCTTCCATTTATGGAATGGCAGGTGTCTGATAAGGCACTCACTCAACAAGAATGTTGCCTGATGGCTAACAACTCCTGCAATCTTTTTCTAAAGGCAATGCAATAAAATTTCTGAGGCTTTAAAGCAGCAGTGTGTATTCATATTAGTCCACAAGAATTTTGTAAGCCTATTTATCCATGTTTCTTAACTTAGTCACACTGGAATAATGATGCCAACTTACAGGTTTATTGTTATGCTCTTCTGGATATATGGAGTGCTTTCATTCCTCCCACACACACACACTTTTTTAGCAATGAACGTGAAAAAAGATAAATATTTTCTTAATTTTATTTTGAAGGAAATTATAATGAAGACTCTGCACAGGATTTTTATTTTTTTTATATTTCTATTTTTAAGAGATAAAGAGAAGAACCTTACAAATGCAAATCTTACATTTATGTGTTTTTTCCCAATTGCCCTTATATAACTCAGGCATGGGGGAAAATCACACATGCAGCCTTATAAAAAAATAATTTTCCTTCCTTTTTACTTTCCTTCCTCTTTCTAACTGATAATGCAGCAATAGTATGCGAAATATACATCATACATTTGAGTACATGAATATCCACAGATATGAGTTCCACCTGAATATCATTTATCTTATGATGGTGGAATTCAGTATCTATTTTTATTTAACTTTTTAAAGTGGAGAAATTGTTACATTAGCAGCTGTTTAGCTTTAGGTATCTTTCAATATGCTCAAAAAGTCCAAGTTGGCGATTATATCAAGGCTAAGTCATATTTTAAATAACTAGATGTAAAACTATGGACCCCAAAACTGCCTTACATCATTAGAACATTCAAGGAAAAATTATATATACCACTAACTATATAAAAGCAAATGTGCACATCACATTGGAGCAGGTAGGAACATTTGGAAAGAAAGATTTAAGCTTTTTTTCTGGGAAAAATTATTCATGTCATCTTCACTGATATGAATCTCAATGATACCAGTTAGAGTTTTCCAACTGACCTAAGTATGGTGTTTGATGAGAGAGACATTTTCAGTCATTTCCTGTGGCAGACAGGAAGAAGTTATTTCTCCTTCTCAGCTACTGAGATCCAGTTTCTAATATTCTCCCCTCTCCTAGTTGATCTTGATAGCTATTGGCACATTGATTTTATTAAATATTATATTAACTGCAATTACTATGAATCTATTTTACTACTGTATTAAGCATGTGAATTTGTAAAAGACACTTAATTGTAGAAAGAATTCTAGCTCATAGGTCTGGTTAGGAAAGATATGTTAATGTTCTTAATTGCATTAATAGATGATATTCATACAAACAACTAGCAGAAACTCCTTCTTGACAGGTATGTATTTATATTTTTGGGTTTTGCTTTTTACCATTTTCTTGTTTCATTATTTTAAAAAGCAATAAAAATAACAGGTAGAAATCCAAAGTCAAGCTGCTGGTTTGTGATATTATCTTACCAAAAGATCTTAGAAACATCTTTTGCATGGTGCCTCCTAATATCACAGGACAGCAGAAAACAAGTAGTAGTGGATGGGGATTCATGGAGCAGCTGGAAACTGTGTGATAGTGTAGTACTGTTTTATTGAAAGTCCATCAGTACAGGCATAAGCTTATAAATGGTGGGGTCTGTCTGGGAGAGCAAAGGGCAGAGATCCAAATTAGGTTAGCAAGCCCTCAGAGATTGGTGCAATACCAGAAATCAATATGATGATTTTGTTTCAACAATGAGAACTGAATTCAGCTGTGTGTGGGAAGTCAGCCCTCCCCCCCCCAAGAAAGAAATATTTTTGGGAATATTAAAAGGCAGAATGTTATTTTTCCCCAAAGGATCTTAAAGGCAGAAACCAACCTCCCCCTCCCACACAAGTCTCTGCTCCAAACAGAAATCAGCTCTTCAGAGATGCAGATGTGATAATCTTGTCAGAAGATTGGAGCCAGGAAACTGGGATTAAAAAGACAAAGATCCCTAGAATCAATGATCCCTCATACCAAAAAAAAAATCCAACACAGGACATACAGTAGTCATCAGCCACAGTCCCAGGAAAGCAGGATATGACCCTTGGGACATAATAGGATTAACCTACCACCATCAAAATACCAGAAAGGCAAACTCATTCTTAGGTCAAAGTTCATGCCAAAGGAACAACTCCAAACAAAGCTCAAGAAGGTATGAAAGCATTATTTGAAGATTCCAGATTGGCTCTCAACTATGGAAACACTAGTACACCCCAATAAGTTTAATATGGGAAATATTATATAAAGACTTACTAACAGACACAGGGGAGCTAAAAACCAAACAACAATTAGAGGAACAAGGAGTAAAGATAGATTGGTACATGAGAACGCAAATACAATCTAAATATGAAAAAGATGTTAAAATAGATGGTTTTAATTTGTGGACAAAAGAGTTACATGAAATACTCAAGGGAACTGAAGAAAAATGGATAAAAAATGTATAGCTACTTACTAAATAGGGAATTAGAGGAGGAGCAAGTGAAAGAGTCAATGATAAAATGGACAAGAAATTTTGGATACAGTATATGATTGAATTAGATAGATGGCAGCAATTATGGGAAAGAAACTATAAGCTGACAATGGCAACAGCGTATAAAGAAAATATGTACAAAATGTTTTATAGATGGCACATGTCTTCAGAAAGACTAGCTAAAATGTTTAAGGGCAGATCTATGGAATGTTCGAAATGTCATCAAATACCAGGCTTTTTTTATCATATGTGGTGGACATGTGTAGAAGCTAAAACTTATTGGAATATAATTAGAATATGGATAGAAAAGATGATACAACAACGTATAGAACTAAGACCAGAAATATTCCTGTTGGGTATTTTATCAGAGAAATATAGTAAAGAGAAAACATATTTGATTATTCATATAACCACTGCAGCTAGGATTGTGTTTGCGCAAAACTGGAAAGCACTGAAAGCCCCCCCCCCCCACAGAAGGAGAGGTGATTGGGAAAATATTGGAATGTGCGGAAATGAATAGATTAACAATGATAATTAAAGATAAGACAGAGTCAGAGTATTATGAAATCTGGGGAAAATTTTATGATTGGGTGAAAAAGAGAATATGCCTAAAAGATAGCTAACACTAATTTAGATGGAAAAAAAAGGAGGAGATAAGAAGGGAAACCCAGGCGACACAGTATTGGATAACCGGAGATAGTATAAATACTTAAAGAAGTATATACCGAGAAGGTCAGAATTATAGAAGTATTAATGGAATAGAAAATTAATGTTATTATATATAATATAGATATTGAAAATCTAGGGAGAGGAGTTACTCGGACATTACCCCTGAATTGTATCTGAAGAGGGATGAGAGGGAAGAAAGGAGAGGAGAGGAGAGAGGGAAGAGAGTAGAGGAGGGGGAAAGGAGGTAGGAAGGTTGGAGGGAAAGAGGAGGAGAAGTGGGGAGAAATGGGAGGGGAGTGGTGAAGGAAAGAGGAGAGGAGAGGAAGAAGAGGGAAGTAGGAAAGAAAAGAGAAAAAAGGTAGAAAGAAGGTAGAGAAGAGGGAAGAGAGAGAAGGAGTGTGGATACAGTGAAAGGAGAAACAGACGAGCAATTCCAAAATTTACATGTATGTATTTATGTATTAAGGTATATTTGTTGATATATGGGGGAGAGTTGGGAAAAAAACTAAAAAAAATAGAAGAAGGTATAAAAACCCACCACTCCCTACTACATGTGGTCAGCTTTTCCAGAGCCATCTTTCTGTCTGGCTCTCCTCTTCAATAAACTACAAACTTCTTTCTAAAGCAGTCACCATTTTGTTTATTCCCAGCTTGGACTGGACCCTGATGAAGATTTTTATATCAACAGCTGCAAATCATAATGATGAAATTAGAAGCTCTAAGGAAAGAATACTTGCTTTGTGGAAAAGTGCATCTTTTAGTTGGTTCTAAATCTCTAGCTGTCCCTCAATAACAAAGTCTTCCATTCACTTTAAAATTGGAAGGAAGGAAGGAAGGAAGGAAGGAAGGAAGGAAGGAAGGAAGGAAGGAAGGAAGGAAGGAAGGAAGGAAGGAAGTGGTGGGATTCAAATATGTGAACAACCAGTTCTCTGTGTGGATGCTGCTTCCAGGATCCATTCTGGGCCTGGGCAACAAAAAATTAGCTACCCATTCTGCCAAAGTGGTGTGAACTGGCTGAATCCCACCACTAGAGGGAGGGAGGGAGGGAGGGAGGGAGGGAAGGAAGGAAGGAAGGAAGGAAGGAAGGAAGGAAGGAAGGAAGGAAGGAAGGAAGATAGATTATCCAATTTCTAGTTTTCTCTCAAACATAGTTTGAGCCCAAACCTAACCAAAGATTAGAGAAAGATCATTTTCTATGTAGGACAACCATTTAAATTCTTTAAAACAGAAATCCTTTTAGAAATAGCACGGAGGCATGAAACAAACCTAATATTGCTCTGTGGTCATGATCACCTGCAGGAATTATCGCCCTATGGAGAAATAATGTGTTTTTGGCAGAAAATCTAGATTGCTGTTTTTGATTGCCAAATGTTCCCCTGTGGAGCTGTAACTGGTCCAGGTAGCCATGAGCATATCTAATAAAAACAAAGGAAAATCAACATTTGTTTTACAAAATTACTCTCAACCAAATTTCTTCTACTGCCATCAAAGATCATCATAATTATGAACAACCTAACAAGAAGACATTTTCTGCATGTTCAGAATAAGTAATCCTATGATTTTGTAGGCATCATTTATTGTTATTGCTTTACCAGGACTTATATAATGCTTCATTTGCAGCATGAAATCAAATGCTGAATACTTGCTTTAGAATCTGTTGGTGATGCTGGTTTTTTCTTCTCTCCCTACTTTTATTTAATCATAATCATGTTAAATCTTTCTGAAATAAAACCATGTCTTGCACTTAATTTTTAACACAATGAGCTGAAGTGTGACTGTTTCAATGGTTCTCAAACAGGTCATCACAGAAGTAATGGGGAAGCTTTACATTATTCAGCTCAATGACTGTACAAAAATTTAAACCAAGAGGGATTGGGCATAAACCCAAATGAGTTCAACAAAGGGGAAAAAAAGTATTAGAATCAAGCAGGGCATCCATTCTCTTTTCAAGTGCGTCCTTGAGACCCATAAATTTCCTTTCCAGTAGAAATGTCAGTGTTGACAAAGTATAAGGGAATTATAGCCTGCCTTTGCCGAAAGGATATGCCTTTTGACACAATTTTTAAAAAAGAGAATTGAATGTGATTCAGAGAATGCTACCTGGCATATGGTGGTTTAGATAACAAGGTAGCATATGAGGGAGCACCTTTATATGATCAGGAGTTGTTTTGCAAATTACCTGCTCTCTTGTATGCTCTAAATCATTCACTATGTTGACAAAACAAGAAAAATATCATAGGATTATACATAGTACGAATGAACAGGCTCAAATCATAGTATTTTGGAATATTATGAAAAGATCCAGCTCCCACAGAAGTCTACAGTTATGGAAAAGGTGGAAGGAAAAAGAAAAAGATGAGTAGCTACAAGGTGGAATGACTGAATTAGAGTAATAAAAAGTACACCATTGGAAGGCCTGAAGAGCCAGGTTGATCATCCTGAAACTCTATGTGGTTGCTAAAAGTAAACACTGCCTTGAAGACATATAATCAAATCCAAAACAGGTTTCCACATTGATTTAAATTTTATATCAGATGTTTTTAGATACAACATTAGTATATGGGCACGTACTCCTGTAACTTAATTTGTAATTTTTATAGAAATATGTTGATAATGTCCTGTGAGAACCATAGAGAATTCTAGCAGCTTTTTCCAGTTCTGTAAACTTTCTAGGAATATAAGGCGTAGTACCATTTAATTAAAAATATAGTACTTTGAAAAGATATATTTAAAATTGATTACATTATATTATTAATGGTTTTCCAAAACTGTTAAGGTTTACAGCATTGCTGCCAAATATGAAAAAATAATCTAACATGACTATTACATTTTCAACAATTAAAAAAATATGTATTTTCACAATCAATGCTACATATACATCCACATATACTAATTTTCTCTAGGTGTAATATTGACAGTAGGTTTCATATTTCTCTTTTACTGATGCTTCCAGTGTAAAGTTCTGCATCCATTTTATCCTACAGTTTTTGATTTGCTTAGTTTCAACACCAGATTATAACTAAATCCCTATAAATGATCTGAATTATGCACTATAGGTTTTTCAAATACAATAAAAATCTCTTAATTTTCCACATTGGTTTTGTAATTCCTTTGATATATTACTTTTTCATATAAATATACTAGTTGTACTATTTTTTCTTTACTATTTATTTGTAGGTATAGATACTTGTAAGCTGAAACACCTGATATTATTACCTTCATTGAATATCTGTTTGTGTGTCTGTCTGTATCTGTGTAGGTATATGGGTATTTGTGTAAGAGGTGATACAAGTGTGGTTCATCTTCTATTCTTCTATAACAGTGTATAGAAGATATACAGTTATACACTATAACAGCCTATTTCTCCCCAATGTATTTAGCCTACATTTTTTAAAACCAAAAGAGCATATAGCAAATAAAAAAATACAGACATCTGTATTGCTACTAGGCAAACAGTGTATACGACTTTGGGATTCAGCATATGACCTTTTAGATCTCTAACAGCCCTGGTTAATGTGTGACAGTGATTATGTTTCATAGTTTCCTAGATATGATTCACAAAGGTTACACAGATAACACATTTTAAAGTAGTCCAGTGACAGCACATGCCATGTGTGACATTTTAATCAGCTCCAGCCACCTTAGTGGAATTGCTCCTTAGACATCTGGGCTCAGCAGGAAAAAAGACTGAAAGTGCTCGAAGTGTCTTGCTATTAGGCAGCTATGCTCTTGAACCTTAACCAGTGGAGATCATTGAATGCACACTGGGAAGGTAATGCAGCTTTGCTTAGTCCAAAGTCACCTTCTCATTACCTGACATAAACAGGGGATCGCCCACTGCCTCAATCTAAATGAAGATGAGTTTACATTATTTGACTAAGAGAGGAAAAAGCAGGGTGTGGGCAGGCCATCCAGAGTCAGAATTAAGATGCATGGTGAAGCTCTATAATGTTTTATGTATTAGGAAGGTAAAAAGAAATCAGGCAAACCTTTCAACGCATCAGATTAAAAAGATGTTCCCATGCTGACAGCGCCACAGGTTAAAAACCACTCTAGCAATATTTTGTATTTGTATTTTTTCTGAAAGAAATTTTTCTTTAGTTGAGTACAGGTAGTCCTCGACTTACAGCAGTTGATTTTGTGGCCATTCAAAGTTACCATGGCACTGAAAAAAATGATTTATGACCATTTTTCACACTTAGGAGCTTTGCAGCATCCCCATGGTCACATGTTCAAAATTCAGACCAAATGTTTCATTTAGCACAGAAATTTTGGACTCAATTATGATTGTAAATACCACCTGTGCATTACAAGGAAGTTTATATCAGAAAAATCTTTGCTTTAAAAACTTGCATCTGGTGAAAGAATTAAAAAGAAGGATAGTGTAAAAATTTGGGTATAGTGAGGTGATTGGTATTAAAAGTTAGATGGAATCTGCACACAAAAGCCCTCTTGTGTTGTGCAAAGTTAAGAGTAGCAAAGGGACACAGATTTTTTCAAGAAATCAAAGAAACAGAACCACTTTACTAAAGTTACAGTACAACTGACCCAGTTTCCATTCAGCTTTTTCATGTTTCTTCTGTTAGATTTTATTATCTAGTGTTTTCATATTATTGGGACTGAAATATAAAACCATTATATATGTGTGTGTGTGAAAGTGTGTGTGTGTGTGTGTGTGTGTGTGTGTGTGTGTGTCTGTGTCTGTGTTAATCTACACATTTTTAATATGTAATCAGCTCACCCAGAGAAATGAATAATAATATTTACAGAGGGAAGAGGTTGGGGCCCTGAGTTTCAGATCCACATTACACAAGCAAAACATTAATGCCTAATGGGCAGATGTTCACTGAGAATGCATTACTTCTAAATTTCTAGAAAAGTGTCCCTCTTTGAAAGGGACTTAGATATTTCAATAAAATGAACCTCTGTTGATTTTTAATTCGACCCTGCAACATTGATGCCCGATCCTGTGTCATTGCAGCAGAAGTATAAGTGCTTCACAGAAACAACAGAAACACTTATGTACAGCTGATTATTCTTTAAATGTACCGTCTTCCATCACTCTTTATTTCCAGAATATATCACAGCAGGAAATGCCCTGAAAATGGCTCAGTGAACTTTAGCTGTGGCATTTTAACAAGCCTAAATGATTTAAAGTTTGCACAGAGCTTGTTATTTGAGTGGGCACAATTAGTATGAAGGGAGCATTGCTTCACTGCACTGAGCTTGAATTCTTCTGGTCTGACCCATTAGTTGCTGAACTGTGCACAGACACTGCATTATTGCAGTCAGATAAGGGCATTCATTATTTTTAGTAATAGCGGCAGAGAGACCACAAGAGGGGAGGCACTTGGATAATGGTGTTCTCCTCCCTTTCTTTCCACTGTAATTGTTATCTAAGTTCAACATTTTGTTAAGGTTATGCACTCAGAGACAATGAAGAGATAATTAGTAATGTGCCTGCAATTAACATATAAGGGGATAAGCTGCATCATGATCATTCACACAGTTGTTACATTATGAGGTGTTATAATAATTCTGTGATGCAAGATAAAATGAGTATTACTTTCTTACTCCAGGCATTAGCCTAATCAGAGAAATTCTATTCTTCTTTGGTCCATCTGGATTTAGATAGTGATGTTCAATAGCTGTTTTCACAATTCTGTCCTAGGTAGACACCAAATGATGGGATTTCTTGTTATGAGCTCAACTACGGGTTGTACTCAACTTACAACAGTTCATTTAGTGACCATGCAAAGTTACAATGGCACTAGAAAAAGTGACCGTTTTTCAAACTTATGACCATCACAGCATCCACATGGGCATGTGATCAAGATCCAGATGCTTGGTGACTATTATTTATGATGGTTGCTGTGTCCCTAACGCTAACTCTTTTGTAACAATCGGGCAAGTAAAGTCAATGGGGAAGCCAGATTCACTTAACAACCATGTTCCTACTTAACTGTGGCAAGAAAGGTCATAAAATGGGTTCAAAACTCTCTTAACAATTGTCTCACTGAGCAACAGAAATTTTGGGCTTGATTGTGGTTATTATTCAAGGACCACCAGTACTTAAATATGTTGTGTTCAAAAATCTGAAGAGAAGGTGACCAAGCACCTACTTCAGTGGTGGGATTCCGCCAGTTCACACCACTTCAGCAGAGCCAGTAGTATTGGAAGGGACCCCAGAGGTCATCTAGTACAATCCCCTGCTTGAGCAGAAGATGCTATAGCATTTCAGACAAATGGTTGTCCAGTCTCTTCTTAAAAACCTGCAGTGTCAGAATTGCCACAATGTCTAGAGGCAAGCTGTTTGTTTGTTTGTTTGTTTGTTTGTTTGTTTGTTTGTTTGTTTGTTTGATGATGGGATTTATGAGGCAACACAACTCAACAGTGTCCGTTTGTTCTGATCAGTGTTGCTTTGGGTTGAACCCACACGTCTGTCTTGGTTTGAAGCTTTGTGATTTTGCAGGATTTTAAAGTTTCTTTTACAACATCCTACTGGAGGGTCACTAAAGACCACCAAGATCAGGGAGGGTTATGCAAGTAGTCTTCAACTTACAACCATTCATTGGGTGTCCATTTGAAACCACAATGGCACTGAAAAAAACTGACCAATGACTGCTTTATTCCTATGACTCTGCAGCATCTGCATGATCACACAGTCAAAATTTGGATGCTTGGCAACCAACTCACATCACTGATGGCCCCACAGTATCCTAGGGCCATGAGATCACCCCACCCCTGCGACACTCCAACAAGCAAAATTGAGTAGGTGCTGATTGAAGCCATTTCACTTTCATTTGACATCCATTATAAAGTGAGATGAAGATGGCCCACATAAAGACTCAAAGGTATGGAATCCAAGTCTGATCCTGTTGTTGTTAGCTGCGAAGTCGTGTCCGACCCATCGCGACCCTATGGACAACATTCCTCCAGGCCTTCCTGTCCTCTACCATCTTCTGGAGTCCATTTAAGCTCACGCCTACTGCTTCAGTGACTCCATCCAGCCACCTCATTCTCTGTCGTCCCCTTCTTCTATTGCCCTCGATCTTTCCCAGCATTAGGCTCTTCTCCAGTGAGTCCTTCCTTCTCATTAGGTGGCCAAAGTACTTGAGTTTTAGCTTCAGGATCTTCAGGACAGTACCAAAGTCTGATCCTAGTTTGTTCTAACTATCTTCCTCATATAAGAGACACTGTATACAACACACACATACACACACACTTTCTTTAAATAGGGTGATTTGTTTCTTGATATTCTCTTGGGAAATTAAAATGACAGATCATCTGTTTAAGCAGAGTGGTAATGCAATAACTGTTTTGATAGTATTTGTCAATTTAAACTAAATATATTAAATCTATGAAGAGTTTTCTGTTTCTTCAATTCATGTTTTGAACTTTACATTCTTGAGACAAATATTTTGCTCATTTCAAAGGCCTGACAAATCTAGCAGACTTTAATTTCGAAAGGGAGTACAGGTATTCTGTGGACCACAAAAATATAACTCTATTAATATTTGCTGTTCTCCAAATGCATTCTTTCTGGATGACTGCTATAAATATCTATGTGTCAGAAGAACATAAGTGAGATGAAATCTCAACAAAATTTCTAGTAGAGTGAATTATAAGTTATTTTCCCTTCAGTATCAAAACTTAATCCTTCAAATAAATATACAGTGTAACATAACTGGGTTTTTTAAAAACATTATCTCTTTGATCTAACTGATAAAAGAATATTGCCCACTTATATTCATTAAAAGGGTGAACATTTTTATTTTAATTTCTATCTCAGTGCTTCCTCAAGAATGTATAGTTCAATTTATCACTATTGATTCCTTTTTTTCTTTGTCATTCCAATCGTTCAATCACTTGTAGGAAAGATATGTTCATAATAGCAGTACAACATATGCAATCAGATACTCTAGAAGGATTCTTCAGCTATTTGTCTACATTGACATAAGGTCGAAACTAGGAAAAGAACAAGTAGGAAAAATGTGTCCCTTTCTTTTTCTTATTGTTTCTTCTTACCTCAGAGGAGGACTTACAATATATTCATATTAGCTTATGATTGTGATATTCTATGTGATCCATGACTCTTCATCATTTGGGTGGCAGAAGACATGGAGGTTGCAGAGATATCAGAAAGAATAGGAGCTCAATACACAGTTCCATTCTCTAACTAGACTCAAGATCTCACAGATACAGATCAATGTCTGAATTATATTATTTGTTGCCCAGTCAGCCAGATGTTAAGAGTGGATTTGGCATTTTTCTCCACTACTGAGTCCTTCCCAAGGTCCTAGGATAGACAGATGTAGATGTTTGATAGTGTTACAGATATCCTCACAGGATGCAAGCTGTTCTAAGTAAAGCTGCCTTTTGCAATAGACTGATAGTGAATTTGTCAATGCCAATGGTGTTCAGTTGGTCTTCCAGTTGTTTGGGGATTGCACCCAATGCAGCTATTACTATTGGTACTATCTTTACTTTCTTTTGCCACAGTCATTCTATTTCTTATTTGTAGGTCTTTTGTTATCTTCTCCAGGTTTTTTTCCTCTTCTGCTGTGTCCAGGTACTGTCACTTCCACCATCTAGGCTTTTTTTTACTTTCTTATCAATAATTGTTAAATCTGGAATGTTATGTATCAGGTACTTATCTGAATTCTAAAGTGGCAGAGCAATTTAGCTTCTTCATTTTCTATTACTTTCTCTATTTTATGGTCCCACATGTTCTTGCTTGCAGGCACATGGTGTCTCTTGCAGATCTTCCAATGCACCATTGTTACTACTTTGCCATGTCTTTGTAGTCAGTCTGTGTAATCTTCTTGCAGTAGCTAACTAGGTCTACTGTTTCTTTAGCTTCTTTGCAGTGACAGCATTTAATGTTTTCTCAATTCTGGCTTTGCAAACATTAGTTCTTAAAGCTTTGTCTTGTGTAGTGAGAATTAGTATGATTCATTGCACAGTCAATCAGATATTTAGAGTGGATTTGGCATTATTATCCACATATTGAGTTCTTCCCAAGAACCTGTGATAGGAAGATGATGATGATGATGATGATGATGATGATGATGATGATGATGATGATGATGATGACTCTATATATCTTATACCAAACTCATTCCCCACTTAAGATATTATGGGGCAAATTCTGCAGGAAATAATCAGACTATGCCACTAACTTAATATACATAAGTTGGTTTTTCACTTTGATTTTATGATATTTACATTCATCTATTTTGATAGAAAGAGAAATTTTACTGAAATGCCTTATTCACTGTGAAAAAGGCACACTTATGCTTTGCAGTTCCACTAAAAAACTATGAAATCCTATTTTATATATGTAGGTACAGTATATGTAGTTTCCAGAGACAGCTAATTTTACTTTGATTTTTCAGTCTATTTATATATATATAGACCATTTCACAAGGAAACTAATCATTTGAAACAGTTGACCTAGTTGGTGTTGGTGTATGTCTCTTTGCACACTATATGGGTTCCACTTTGATATATGAAGTAAAGGCAAATGAGTTACACAATGAATCATTAATAAGATTCAGTGAATTCACTCCAATACTATCAAAAATTCAGTTGATCGAATCAAAAGTAAAGGGTTGTTTTGCTGTTAACTCCAGAAATCTAAGATCATTGCACACTCAAAACTCAGGGATTTCAACAGACAATTTCACAAAATCTGCCCATAGTTTGATTGTGTCCTAAAGTTCTGTTGCTTCAGGTAGAAGCGATTAAATCAGGAATGAGGTGCTATCAAACAAAAGCACATACATAAATTGTTGGTCTGGATGATTACTTCAGCAGATCCAGATTAACAGCTTATTTTCTCTATATATGTGCATGAAAAATGAAGTCTGCTTTGTATTCTGCATATTCAACAGTATCGAAGGTCACTTTTTATAACATTTAATGCTTCAATGAACTTAGTGTTAAATACTTCGGTGTTAGTTATATTTGTTTTGGCCCCTGGATAAATTACAGCCAAATAGGAATGTAATGATAGCAGTGCCTTTGATTTATATTTTCTAAAAACACTTAATCTAAATGGTTTGGTGAGAAGCGGAATTAAATATACTACACCATAAAGAGGTTCGGTCTGTTATTATTTTTAAGGTTGTGTCAGCATTTATGTTTCCATTATAGGTCTTGTTTACTTGGAGTAATATTTTACCTATTAAGATTTCATTTGGGTTGGAAATATAGATGAGGTATACAAAGCATTACTGTTCAGTCCAAAAAGAAGGTGTTGTTTTTTCAAATTCAGCAAGTACATGAAGTAAAAGTTATTGCAATAAGCAAGTGAAAAATATTGCATCATGGAATTATGTCTTTGGATATAGGAGCTATTGGATACATTTGTTTGAAAAATGGCTATTTGTAAGACTAGTCTTCTGCCAACCTAGCAGTTCGAAAGCACCTAAAAATGCAAGTAGAAAAATAGGGACCACTACGGTGGGAAGGTAACAGCGTTCCGTGCGCCTTTGGCGTCTAGTCATGCCGGCCACATGACCATGGAGACGTCTTCGGACAAGCGCTGGCTCTTCGGCTTTGAAACAGAGAACAGTGCGGGGAAAACTTTACCTTTACCTTTTTAAGGTATTGTACTTACCAGTCTTAAGTTAACTGGGGGAACTTCTTAGTGAAAAGTACAGGTGGTATCCTACTATATATACACCTAAATGTATTAATATGTGTATGTGTCTACCTATCATCTACATGTCTAAATCTAGTAAGCACAGGATCCAAACTGAAATAATAAATCAGGTTAAAGCATTAAGATCTGCATTGTAATTTCTCAAAATTGCAGAAAACTTCTCTTTTTATATTCTATTCTGAAGATGGTGAATCCTTTCTCTAGATTTTTCATTTAGTTTATTGCTAAAAATGGTGGAGAGATTTTGTTTTATGTTACATCTTTTTGTAGCATTCTTGGTTGCCTTCAGTGCCTAATCTGAAAAGCTTAGAGAGAGAAAAATATTTCCAACCCTTCGAATATAACAGGAGAATGGGAATTTGGGAAGGCAACAAATTACTATATATTACAAAAAAAGATGCAAGATTCTTAACTGAATGTCTATATCCATGAGAATTATATCAAATTCTTGTTTGAGATTCCTATAGCAACCAAATAGATTGGAGCTTCCCCAGGACTCCCTGCCCAAAATTGGGGAGTAACCCATCAAAGAATAACTAAAATGTGGCCTGCCCTGAAGAGGGTTTTGTCTTTCACCTTCCCCCTTATGGATAACATAAGAAGAATACCAATAGTTTATCCATGCCATTGCTAGATGATTTTTGATTATCTGCAATCACATAGCACATGCTAAAACCACCCAGCCTGGATCTCTAAGCATCTTCCAGAATTGGTGGTTCTGGCAGCTTGCAGAAATTCTAAAGCCTGGAAGCACTTTCATCAGTGCTAGGTGGGAAATGCTGAGGGAATCACAGTTCAGCAACTGCCTGACCATAGTTTGAAGTTACCTAAACTACAGCATCAAGGCAAATCACGTAAAAATGCAAGTAGAAAAATAGGGACCACTATGGTGGGAAGGTAACAGCGTTCCGTGCGCCTTTGGCATCTAGTCTTGCCGGCCACATGACCATGGAGACATCCTCGGACAAGCGCTGGCTCTTCGGCTTTGAAACAGAGATGAACACCGCCCCTAGAGTCGGAAACGACTAGCACGTATGTGCGGGGGAACCTTTACCTTTACCTGTCCCTTTGAATGGTCATTAAATGTACTGTTGCAAGTCGAGGACTACCTGTATTAAATTTCTTGGCTATTATATCTTTCCGATATAATAGTTTCATTAAAAGAGAAGTGGTCAGTGGGCTATTTAGAATATTAATATTTCTGCATCCAAGAGGTTGGTCCTTGCAGGTTGGAAAGCACCTTCACATCAGGAAGAGTCCTGCTGTTTTTTGGGCAAAACTTTTTAAAAATGGTTTGCCATTGCCTCCTTCTTAGGGTTAAGAGGTTATTAATGTCATTGAGCTGGTTTTGTGCCTAAGACAGGACTAGAACTCATGGTCTCTTGGTTTCTAGCTTGTTGCCTTAACAGGTAATAATAATAATAATAATAATAATAATAATAATAATAATAATAATAATAATAATAATAATAATAATAATAATAATAATAATTTGGAAGGGACCTTGGAGGTCATCTAGTCCAACCCCCTGCTCAGGCAGGAAACCCTATACCATTTCAGACAAGTGGCTGGCCAGTCTTTTCTTAAAAACTTCCAGTGTTGGAGCATTCACCACTTCTGGAGGCAGGTTGTTCCACTGGTTAATTGTTCTAACTGTCAGGAAGTTTCTCCTTAGTTCTAGGTTGCTTCTCTCCTTGACTAGTTTCCATCCGTTGCTTCTTCTCCTGCTTTCAGGTGCTTTGGAGAATAGCTTGACTCCCTCTTCTTTGTGGCAACCCCTGAGATATTGGAACACTGCTATCATGTCACCCCTCACCCTTCTGTTCATTAAACTACACATACCCAATTCCAGCAACCGTTCCCTATATGTTTTAGCCTCCAGTCCCCCAATCATCTTTGTTGCTCTTCTCTGTACTCTTTCTAGAGTCTCAACATCTTTTTTTACATTGTGGTGACCAAAACTGTATGCAGTATTCCAGGTGTGGCCTTACCAAGGCATTGTAAAGTAGTATTAGTACTTCACTTGATCTTGATTCTATCCCTCTGTTAATGCAGCCTAGCACTGTGTTGGCTTTTTTGGCAGCTGCAGCACACTGCTGGCTCATATTAAAGTGATTGTCCACTAGGACTCCGAGATCTCTCTCACAGTTGCTACTATTGAGCAAGGTACCACCTATACTATACCTGTGCATTTGATTTTTCCTGCCTAAATGTAGAACCTTACTTTTTTCACAATTGAATTTCATTTTGTTAGATAGTGCCCAGTGTTCGAGTCTGTCCAGATCCTCCTGTATCTTAAGCCTATCTTCTGGAGTATTAGCTATTCCTGCCAGCTTGGTGTTGTCTGCAAATGTGATGAGTTCCCCATCTATCCCCTCATCCAAATCATTGATGAAGATGTTGAAGAGCACTGGGCCCAGAACAGAGCCCTTTGGCACCCCACTACTGTCAGGGAGATAAATCAAAAACTCCCTATCAGAGGGCGATGAACCGTGGTTCATTTGATGCATGATGAACAGCACAAAGAAAAGGAAAGAAGTAGACTCTCACCAGACAGCACAAAGAAAAGGAAAGAAGTAAACTTTTGTGGCTGGACATGCGCACATCATAGTAGATCCAGACATGAAACCAAAACATGGCTGGACATGTGACAATCACCTTGGTTACAATGATAAGAGTACAATTACAATGATAAGAGTACAATACAGCTGGCAAAACAACAGAGTGAGACATGCTGGGCTGACAAAACAGAAAAAATGCAGCAACAGCTACACACTTCCTTCCATGTAGATGCAGTTCCATTGAGGACCACACGCTGAGTACGGCCTGTCAGCCAGCTACGAATCCATCTGGTGGTGATGCTATCTAACCCACATTTTTTTATCTTATCAAGTAGTCGGTTGTGACTTACTTTATCAAATGCCTTACTGAATCCCAAGTAAATTATATCTACAGCATTCCTCTGGTCCACTAGTTTTGTCACTTGGTCAAAGAATGCAATAAGATTTGTCTGGCATGATCTGTTTTTGACAAACCCATGTTGGCTTTTAGTGATAACTTTGTTCGCATCAAGGTGTTCGCTGATATGTTGTTTGATTATCTTTTCCAGAATCTTCCCAGGTATTGAGGTCAGGATGATAGGTATGTAGTTTCCTGGATCTATTTTTTTTCCCCTTTTTTGAATATGGGAACTACATCAGCTCTCTTCCAGTCCAGACCTAAACTACAGCATCAAGGCAAATCAGATATGAGCATTGGCAAAAATGTTAATATGACTTCCATTGCCCAAATTGCTTCACTAAAGCAAATCAAAGTTACATATAAGCTGGATAGATCTTAAATTTTGATTAAAATTCACTTTGCACTTGAAGTCTGCTGAATCCAATGTCATTTAAAAGCTTTCTTTTTAGGGGAAAAATCAGGCATCCTATTAAGCTTCATATTTCACTAACATTTTCAAAAAGCTTATATAATTGGTGCTTATTTGTTGAAGAAACTTACTTTAATAAAATACCTCCTTGTATCAGATAACATTTTGATGAAGCATTTTTTTTAAAAAAATGTGGATGGTGTCTTATATTAGGAAAAATTTATTACGAAAAATTTATGTCCTATTTAACTATATATTATCAGTATGTAGAAACTGAGATTTTAAGCCTTATATCAGGCATGTCAAACTCACAACATCACATGATATTGCGAGACATATCACGACTTTTGCCCCATTGCCAGCAATGGGGTGGTCACAGTTTCAGTATGATGCATCTGGCCCACGGGCCGGCAGTTTGACATGCCTGCCTTATATGATGACAATGTATGCATTGGATAGAAAAATATTATGAAAAATATTTTTCCCCTTTGTACTTGTTTTGTACACTTGAGATAATTTTCAGAAAAAATAAACATTTTTCCTTGCAGTTTCATTGTTGCATTGAGGTCATGTTAAGAAAGAGGAGAGAAAACATACACTTGAACATACACTTTTAGTAAAGGCAATATAAATTAATTATCAGTATGTCTTTGCTGAGCCTCTGCAAAATATCTTCCTATAATAAAGCTTAACTTTTAATTACAAAATCCATTTTGGGGTTTTTTGAAAAGAATCTTTGCTTGAGATCATTTAAAAAATCATTTTTATAAGCAATCATAACTTTTCTTTGTTGTCATCTAATGAGACAAACTAATTTTCAACAACATATAGTCCTTTGAGATCTATGTACTATATTTAGTATTCTTCTTATTAAAATATATTTAAACATTTGAAACCATTTATTATGATTTTGGATATGGAAAGCAGTGCAGTATGAGAAAACTTCAAAAGCAAGTAATACGTAGTTTGCATTATCAGGCTCAATGGCTTATTATAAATTTCTTTTCCATATAACCATGTTGTTAAAAAGATTAAGTTCCGCGCTGTAATTGGGATTCACTTCAACATCAAACAAATTTAATTCTTCAAGTGTCATTAATGTTCTTGTCCCTTAAAACATTAATACATTCTTATCCCTCTCTCCCACTTTATTTGTACTTTAGAAATAAATTACTACACTTAACAAGATTAGAATTATGGTCATCCATGACAAAGTGTATTTCATATATGGAGCTTTCATGACATCATCACAGTACATCACAAACATTTAGGATGAAAAAAATCTACAAAACTTTTCAAACTTGTTGAATGACATCCCAAAGCAACAAAAATTAAGGAAAAATAAATTAAATTTAATTTCTGACAGTTATTATAACCCTTTGTCTCCCCTGGCATTTAATTAGCCTACTCAGTACAGCAATCCTCTAAAAAAACTGCAAAGGTACTATCAAGTTCTTTTTGGTAACTAAAAGAAAAAAGTAAACAAATACCATATCTAATATTTTATTTTCATGGCTGGCTAAAATTTAATTATCTCAGTATTATCTATGGCCCCTTGTCATTTGATAAAGTTTATTATATAAGAATAAAAACTCCAGTGAGTTGCATATCATTCCTGTAGGCAGTTTTGTCTGCAAACATCTAAGAGTAGGAAGATATTTTAAAAGATTATTGACCATGTAACTCCATGGGGATCACATACCCCTAGAATAAAGACATTAAAGAGGTATAAGAAATATACAACTGAAAGAATGTACAGATTGTAAAGGATGGTGTATATTTTGTTTACTTTAATGGCTATCATTTTCTGCCAATAGCTAGAAATACACCAGCAAAGTTGGCTTCTGGTTTGCCTACAGCTGTAAATGGACGCCTGGAGGACGGCTTCCATCTTCCATGTCCAGATTCGCATCGCTGGGGGGTCCTAAAAGGACTGAAGAGTCGCCCTGGAGGGTTGTCCAGACAGAAGGGGCTTTTGCAGAAATGCGGGGGGGCAGCAACCCCCCCCCCGTTAGTGCCTGCATTCTCTTTGTATTGGCAGACGAAAGACTGACCATAGGAATATGGCCAGCTCCTAGGCTGCAGACAGCCGAAGTCAAATCTACTATCAGGCAACGTTAAAGCAGCATGAAAGAGATGAGGGTAAGATTCCTCTCTTCTACCTTAATCATCTTCTTTTCACCTAATTAAGCTGCTAAGTACCTTCCCCCTGTGGAGAGGGAGGGGGAACTTAACCCTCCCTTTGGAAGGTGGCGAATAAACTCAGGGGTGTTTTTTGGAAACAAAAGAACGTTTAAGTAAGAAATAACAAAAGAAAAGAACTCTTAAAGTACTTGGGGGACACCCAGTGGCTAAATTTGAAATTGCAATTTTGACTTTCTCTTTAAAAAAGAACCCAAGAAAATATTTAGGAAAACAAGATAAAGAGTAACCTTGAACATCAGATGTGAAAGTTTACAATGGAAGAGTTTCAAAAACAAATTCATGCTCTGTGGGAAATATCTTACCAAACATATCAGCTCCTTTCTACAGCTGGCAATGAAATAAGAGCTTTTGGGAAAGAATTAGAAAACATCTCGATGAAACAAACTCAAACTCAAACTGTGACTACAACTAATATCTTACTGGGACAGAACTCAACAGAAGAAATTGAACAATTAAATACATTGGCAGAAGAATTAAACAGTCAACAAATACAGGTTTTTAAAGATGGTGATGGAGAAAATATGAAAGGAAGTTTATTTGGACCAGGACAATTGTATCAAGAGGTGAAAATAATAAGATGTGGTGCTGTTGGCAGATTCTTTAATTCTTCAAAGGTGGAGACTGGGGGTCCACTTCAACATGATATAGTAATACAAGAATGCTTTGATGACCCTGAAGCAAAGAAGCGCAAAATGACATGGCAAAGGAAGAAAGCAAGAATAAGATTGAAGAAATATGAACATTTTTAAAAGGCCTGAAATAGATAATATTAAAAAAGACAGGATGGTACTGGGATTACGAGAATGTTTTGATGAGTAGGTAAAAATATTGATTAACTAATAAAAATAAATAAATAAATAAAATACAAAATACAAATGTATGAACATCAACATTGAAATATTGAGTTTTTTCTAAATGATATGGGTTAAGATGTATATATGCTAAGAATGATAGAATGTAACTAATATACTTGGATGTAGAGACATGAAGGATGTATTGAATGTTAAAATGTAACAAATTTTGGTTAATTTTTAATATGTGGAAACTATAAATGAGAAATAAGAATATTTTATTGTCCTCCTCTTTTCTTTTTCTTTTTTCTTTTTTCTTTTTTTCTTTTTTCTTTTTTTTCTCCTCCTTGCGATTTGTATCTTAATGACTACTATTTTAAATATTGTATAATTGATATAGATATGGAAATGAGATAAATGAGAACTGAACTACATTACTAGGTATTAAAGAGAATTGTATAAAGGAAAAAGAGGTTATTTAGTAATATTTATTTATTTATTTTAATTCCATTTTTATCCCGCCCTTCTCCGAAGACTCAGGGCGGCTTACAAGCTTAGCAGTAAGAAATCTTAAACGTTTTAATTTTAATATCAATGTAAAATTAAACCTAGAAAAAATAGATAAGGTGTTTGATGTCTTAAAGATGGAATGTTAAAATATGAAATATACTAAAAGATTGATGGATATATATCAAAAAAATAAAAATAAACTATTAAATGATTGATGGATAGTAATAAGAAATATGTTAATTTAGATAAGACATAGTATACATCGAAGAAAAAAGAGAGAGGAAGTATTGGTTATAACTAATGTGGAGATTTATAATAATATGTACTTGTCTGAAATGGAACTATTGTAACTTGGACACCACGTTGCTTTTTAAAGATATTATTGTAAATATTGGAAAATTAATAAAATATTAAAAAAAGAAATACACCAGCAAAGTTTTAGAGTAGAACATTATAGATGGGAATAAATATGGTCAGAAGCTATTTCTTTCATAACAGAAGAAATATTCAAGAGCACCATTATAACAGTCATAACTTGCAATAAAACTGGAAGATGTCTACTGTAGAATTATGGAGGTGGAAGTGGAAAGGAACTCATTGTGCTGACTTAGAAGCTTGTGTTCCACCAACAATCAGACAGAAAATGACAAATATTGGGGACTGGCAGCCAATCCAAAAAACTACTATTTATAAGTTATCCAATCTGTGTGTACAAGGCAAAGAATACCATCATGAAAAGAGGCATTACATGGATTTTCCTTGCATTGAATGTAGATTTTAAAATACAGGATGCTCCATCGATGCTCCATCGAAAACTGAGAACCTTCTGGAACATGTAAGCCACAATGCCATGGAATGCTTCAATATTTTAACTAATATTATTTTTTACACATTCACTTCCCTTATTACTCAGTGAAAGTAGATGACTTCATGGAAGATAACTTCATAGAATTTCTTTCAAACTACATTTGGTTTTAGCAATTATCTGGTAATGGACCTACTTGAGAATCTACCATTGAGAATCTACCTACTATTTGCCACTATTGCTATTTGAGAATCCCCTGGAATCCTTTTGATCTGGCATTTTATTTTATACAGATATAGAATGATAAAATGTATGGGCCCAGTTAGGAATGTCTGCAATGTCTCTGACAGATGGCCATCTAAATCTTTGTTCAATGACTTGCAGCCAAAGCATTATGTGCACTGTTGAACAGCTTTTATTGTTAGGAAATTTTTCTTCCAGCCCACTAAGATCCATTTTCTGGTAATTGAAACCTGTTGTTTCTTGTTTTAGTTTTTTGGAAGAACTACGAACAATTATGTATCATATGCTACATGATAGCTCTTCAGATATTTTGTAATTGCTACCAGGTTTTCCTATTGTCTTCTCTTCATCACTATATGTAGACCTATACCCCATGAGTAGACTACTGTTCCTGCAATGGGATTTCACTTTCTCATCTTTGCTCTGCATGTGGAAGCTATTCCAGTAAATCATAGCATAGATTTGGGGTTTTACAAGATACAGAGGAAGGAAAAAAGAGAGCAGGAAGGAAGGAACAATCTAAGGAATTCTACACAAAAACACATCATAAGGAGAGGGAGGAAGAATCTATTCTATCAGCAGCGTCCATTCAACTGGCAGACATCATTGTTTATATCACAATGTATTTTTATTTAATGTTGGCTTTATCAACAATGCTACTGTTTAATATTTTACCAGGTCTTAGCTTGTCAGTTCTGCAAAGTTAAATAAATAACACGGAGAAGATTTTCTACTGGCCTTTACCCTTTGTCTGTAGTGAATTGCACTAAGCTTTGTCTTTCAAATATTGGCTTCTTGTTCAAACCCAGGAAGGCTCCAGGATATCTACTGTAGCAGACTGCAGAAACTGAAGTTCAATTCATAATTCACTCCAGGAGTGTGACTTTAAAATGAATGTAGGAAGCAAAGAGAAGGAACCATTAAAAATAGATAATTTTATAGTAAACATGACACTTTAACTATTAATTGTTTAGTTCTATTTTCCCATTGACAATAAAACTATAGTGCAATTATTTGCCCACATGGGGTCTCATCCATATTATACTGTAGAATCTTATAAACTGTTTCTGAAATTGCATCTCATCAGGGGAACATGAGAAAAACTTTTAAAAGAAATAAAACATCTTTTTCATTTATTACTATTCTTTTTTTTCTCCCAGCTGTACTCAATCATGGTAGTGACAGATAAACAGAGTTCATTTGGCCTCAAATGAAGCATAAGCTGGCCTCTCATTGTGACAGTGCAAAATCAACCATTATCTGCTCTGTAGAAAGATCATATACTCCATATTTTTCAGGTGTTGGGTACTTTCTTTGCAAGATAGGTATCATTCATCGAATTATACCTAGTGGAAATAAAAGGTATTCCTTTATAACTTTTCTGATCACATATAATTAATTCCCACAGCTTCAGGTTCTCTCTCCATTTCTTTTTATTTCTACGCAACATATTCCCTTGGCAGAGTGAAACAATGCTGTGTACGTATGAAAGCCTGACAGAATATCACTATTTTTTTCTACCCTCTGTAATTTTATATACCAAGAAATATCCCTGAATTTATGCAGTGTTTTTAAGGTCTTAAATCTTCACAGGTATGAAGAAGTTTCCAGACCACAATAGGTTGTTCTAAATTTTTGCTGGTGTCACAGAAGCAGAAATTGTTTCTAAATTTATCCTAAACAATATTATCCACAACAGCAGATATTAATAATAGTTCTGCTGTGAGAGAAATTGTTTTTAGTGATAAAGTTTTGCTTGGCAAGAAAAAAAATCATTTTGGTAAAACAAAAAAAATCACACCCAAACACACACACATACACATATACATATATGTGTGAATTCATTCTTTTATATGTAATAACATGTAAGAAAATGTAACAGAAAATGCAAAACAAGAAACAAGGGATTTTATGGTCAGTAAAAGGAAAAAGAACTATAGTGTAATTGAACTGGTAAGTAGTCAGAAGTAAGTCAAAATCTAATTTTTGTCTGGTTATTGACCCTATGTTAAAAAAAGAGCTGAACAGATATCAGTAACAATGTGATATACAAGCAGACTTGAAATAATAATGTAAAGTGATCTTCTGCCTGATACCTGATAAGTATGATATGCACTCAACAGAAAAGTGGCAACTTTCAAAATGGTTTCATCCTGTTAGTTGGAAGAAAGATTAGTCACATAATGGGGGTCAGGCCAATCTTGATATTGAATGACTGGATTTATATAGCTGCCCATCTCACATAAGTGATTCTGTATGGCACTCTCAATTAAAATAACAAAATTAAACCCTATTAAACCAATTACAATAAAACTGTTAAAATATTATTTATTAATTGATTTACTAAATTTATATTTGTTCAATCTCACCCAAGTGACTAAGCATTTAAATTAAAAGAATTTAAAGCTACAAAAATGTGAAATATGGAATCAAAATCTTACACACAATACAGCCATTTTGCAGGTTCCCTATTTCTATGGAATCCCCAGGCCTGATGGCAAAACTAAGTTTTTAGCACCTTCTGGAAGGCCAAGAGGGTCAGGGCCAATCTAACCTTGGGAGTTGACATTCCAAAAGGCAGGTGCATACATGCTAAATAAATATATATATTTCTAATATATATGTTAGAAGTTGCAGTAAAAAAGGATATGAATTGTTGTTTAAATTGGCCCAATATAATAGACGTAGATCCTCTTGGAATAAGATAACTCATTAAATAATCCATGGGATATTGGAGACTTTGGGTAATTACTGTTTGTTTACTACTTCATTATTGTTATTATATTAACATTTTAAACTTCTGTTAGATACGCAGAAATGGACGACCATATAAATCAAATTAAATAAATAAATACTCCACAATTCCACTTACAACAACAACAGTTTTCATTTAGAAGATCACTGTGAGATTTAGTTGTCCTTACATGGACATATATGATTAATTTTGGGAAATACATGGATATATGAAATACCATATTTCCTATTTAAATTAAAAATAAGCAAAATTAACCTCAGCAAGGAGTAATAAATAATTTTGATGGCAGGCTGACCCTACTGAATGAGATTTTTAAAAGCCTTTTTGTCCTTTCATGAACATGAATAAGTTCATTCAGAGGGACAATTAATATTTTTATTAAAAAATGAACTAAAATTAGCACCAAGTAGGAATGGTAGAGATTTTTCAAAGAAAAGCTCACCTCAATGAATAAGACTGATATAAGTGTTACTAATAAATCTTGGGGTTATCTTTGTTTCTGTCATTGATTGTTCTGTAAGCATGAAAAATTACAGTTTAAAAAATATGGCCTATCAGTGTCAAAACTTGGTGAAAACCTAAAACTGACACAATTCATTATTTAAAAAATGAATGTAACATGTAAAGCATTATGAAGCTTATAAAATGCAGCACAAATGTTAAATTGCCACATTATTTATGTGTTGCATATAGAAGAATAATGCCCTTAGGACATTATATATGGTTCTGTTCCAATCTATTCAAATAGATGACAAATGTAGACAAGGAGCAATCTGCTGATTCATAGATCCACAACCAATAAATGCTCTGAAATGCATGGAACCCAGAAACCTTCTGAGGGAAGAGATGCTTCTTTCTTTCCTTAATGATTTCTGGTCACTGAAGCAGTAAAGTTTTTTAAAAATCATTTTAAAAATATTTAAATTAGTATTTAAATATATTACTTATTTAGGCCAAGAGAAAGATTTCTAATTAATGCAGTAACAAGCCATTTTTATTTGTTTATACATTATACAAGGTAATACATGGACTTAGGAAAGGGCACTATTTGGAATATATATATGTATCAGTGCTTCAGGTAGGGTATATATATATATATATACACATACATATATATATATATATACATATATACATATACATACATATACATATACATACATACATACATACATACATACATACATACATACATACATACATATATATATATATATATATATATATATATATATATATATATATATATATATATATATATATATATATATATATATATATATCAAGGCTTTTTTTTTAATACACCTTGCTAAATAACTCTTTCTTTCCTGTTTTTGCCTAACCCAAGGCTATCCACAGGATATAGTCAACTTATGACAGCTCATTATTTGTGTAAATTATTCAAATTGCTAATAAAGAATTAGGGAGGCTGAGATGGCCATTTCGAACTTATTTTGTTCTCATCAGTCAGTCATACCCTTTATCTGAGATTCGAACCTGGGCTGATTATATATTAGGCAGTTGTTTTAACTCCCTGAGCCACAGCTTCTTTCTCTCTTTATTAGCAGGAAGCAAGGGAGATATGTGTTCAGTATTTGTCAAGGCTTTTTTTTTAATACACCTTGCTAATTAACTCTTTCTTTCCTGTTTTTGCCTAACCCAAGGCTATCCACAGGATATAGTCAACTTATGACAGCTCATTATTTGTGTAAATTATTCATATATATATATATATATATATATATATATATATATATATATATACACATATATATATATATACATATGTATATATATATACATATGTATATATATATATGTATGTATGTATGTATGTATATATATATATATATATGAATAATTTACACAAATAATGAGCTGTCATAAGTTGACTATTACAGGGAAAGCTTCATATGCATAACCAGTGGCGGGATTAAGCCGGTTTGCACCAGTTTGGCAGAACCGGTAGCTATTTTTTTGTTGCCCAGGCCCAGAATGGACTTCTGGAAGTGGCATCCACACAGAGAACTGGTTGTTGTGGAGAAAATATGAAGAGGGAGATCCGTTGGATAAGTTTGCTGCCTTGAATTATTTGTAAAAATAGTAAAAGCAGGATACAAACAAACAGAATAAATAGTTTTGCTTCCATTCCAATTTGAAAGAAAGAAGGGCAAAAACGAAAAAGAAAAAAGAACTAAGGGGGTATCAAGAGACCTCTTTTTTCTTGATCTCACTCTTCTGTCCAGCTGACACACTGGAGGATTCTCCTTATTCAATGGACCTTGATGGCCAATCTATGTCCCCTGAACCCAAACTGCAGGCAGGGATTCCAGAAGGGGACAAAAAGCCTTGGACATTCTCTTACTTGGTGTAATCTCTCCATCCCTGCCTTTCCAACTGGAATACTTTGACTCCTATCCCACGTTTTGTCTTTTAAAATTGCTTTGCACTGATAAGTCATCTTTTTCTTTAAAGCCTTACCTCCTTCTATCTTACTAAAAAAAAACTTAGAATTTTCCCCCCACACACTTAATTTTTTCTCTGATTTTTATCAGAGAGATTCAAGGTGCTGGTGATGACCTATAAAGCCCTAAATGGCATGGGCCCGGATTATCTGAGGAAGCACCTGCTGCCAGCATCAATTTCCCATCATCCTGTGCACTCCCACAGGGAGGGCCTCCTCAGGGTACCGCCGGTCAAAGATTGCCAACGGGCGATCCCCAGGGGGAGGGCGTTCTCTGTGGGCGCGCCTGCCCTATGGAATCAACTGCCAATGGAACTCCGGACTGCCCCCGACCTTTGTTCATTTCGCCGGGACCTAAAAACCTGGCTCTTTGAGCTATCTGGTCTGGACTGAGGGGTTTAATGTTTTTAAATTGTGATTTTAATTTTTTGCGGCTAGACTTAATTTAATTTTATTTTAATTTTATATTGTATTGTTTTTAAATTTTGCCTTGTAAACCGCCCTGAGTCCTTTGGGAGTAGGGTGGTATATAAACCGAAATAATAATAATAATAATAATAATAATAATAATAATAATAATAATAATAATAATAATAATAATAATAATCTTTTCAAGTTGCTAGTCATTTCCTTCTCCTCCCAGCCATTTTTTTAGGAACAATCTCTTGAGCCACTTTGCGTTAAGTACTCTCTAGTTCTTTGCACCCCACAATTTTTCACGTTTGGTATATTTTCAATTGGTTCTTTTTCTTCCACGTATTTCCTTGGAATGACCTCCTCCCTTCCATTTTATGTTGGTTCCATTTCTGCTTTGTCTACTAAAAAGACATAGCTCTCATCCTGTGGTCTAATTACTTAATTTCTACTACTAACATTTATATCTGAGGCCTTGTTGCTACATCCTTCTGTTTATGAACCCTGGGCACCCAGATTTGTAACACCTTTGTTATTTTCTTGCCTACAGTCTGCACCAGCTTCATTCATACCTTAATTTTACTGCAACTCACAAGTTATATTTGCAACAAAATATTATAAAAAAATAAAAAAGATCTAAATGCATACCCAATGTGTACCAATTGTTTTGTTTCATAAATACAGTACTGAAATATTAACTAGCCAGTATGATAGTATTTTACATTGTATTGGCCAATGAATATTTTTATCCTTGAACTATTATTATCCATTAAATGAATTTCTTCCATTTTCTGCCAAACTTTATGACCTTCAAAAACTGCTTCTGAATGGCCCAAGAGAAGAAGTATTCAGGGTAGAAAACCCACTGAGCCAGATATCCAAATAAATAGAAATATAATTTCCTGCCCAGATTTTGCCTGTTCTTTTCTTTCACATTTCATTAGCAGTCAGCTAAGAACATTGTAAGTAAACAATAAAAGAATACAGCAAGTTCAAGGGAACACATTGAATGACAACAAAGAAAAATAAATATTCTTTATATATTTGTCTTTATGCTTTATATCCTGTTTTGGAAGTCATCTTCTCCTAAAATTGGGAATGAATCTTTTGTTTGATATTGTACATACAAAACACAGCTACAGTCCCTACTGTGCTGCAGAAATTTTATTCAAACACATGAGAAAGCAAGAGATCAAAGCTCAGGAAACCACTTTGATTCCCTTTCCCTTTTTTCTCTCATTGCTCCATTTTCCTCAGCAGGCTGTTTGGCTTCAAAGTGAAAAAGGAGCCCAGAGTTTCCTGCAGTCTCTTACGCCTCTCAAGAAGAGCTTCCTGTCTTAGGTAGTGTTTGCTTTCTTTCCCGTAACACTGGAAAATGGCCAGAAAGGATGAAGAGTTGCATTTTTCTTCTATGTACTTATTTAAAATGTTTTTCTGTCATTTCAAATAATAAAACAAGTAAAGATGTCACTAATAGGGATATTACAATGCCATTGTAATTATATGCTCTGTAAGGATAAGAATATAATTAGCTTAGGTTATCATCAATATTTGTATTGTTAGGACCATAGAAGATGAAGAAGTCAAGGGAAAAAAATAGTATGCAGCATTTTTATTTATAAAATTTATAGGCTGCCCATCTTACCTCAAGGTAACTCTGGGTGGCTTACAATTATGAAAGATAAAAATTCCATTAAATTTGAGGGCACAGAATCTAGGCACATCATTTCCCCAGATTTTTCCAAAGGAAATAGACATTCTCAAAGAATTTATCAACACAATTTCCTCATAATGGCCAGAAGTAACATTGCCATTGAGAAATTTCAGTAGCAGAAATTCCTATATGAGAAGATCTGTTGGAATTTAATTAAAGTATGTGAAACCAGTGAGGTCAGGCATCCATGAAAAAAGATGTAATTATACAATGAAAGACTGGATGCTCACATACAGCTTTCTGGTATCTCATAACTAAACAGACCTAAATGTTACTTATTAACTGTATGACAAGAATTGACCAAATATACAAGCAAATTTGTTAAACTATTTTTCTTTAGTGCATGGTCTTTTTTGATTATATGCTTGGGTTTTTTTCAGTCATTCTCCTTCCATTTCATTCCACCACTTGACTATATACAATACCAATCAATCACACTGTTAGAAGAATAATTTGGGGGTTCCACGAACCAGGATTGTGCAAGAACAAATCAAAAGTGAAATCTAGGCATACTCTGAGATCTAATTATTCCCAAAAGCAAAGAGGTTTGCTGGATTTTAATCCTGAGGGAGTGTAAAATCTGGAAAGGAAGATTGCTCCTAAGTGTGGATTATTAAGGCATCTTCCATTATCCTGAGGGGATTCCTGTCTTCCCGATGGAGCAGTGAGATGCTAAAGGGAGGGGCAGATTAGAGGACTTTTAACTTCCAACAACTCGATCGTTCTGGTGTTTATCTGATTACTCATATTCCAGTCTGAAAATCCCAATGGGAAAAATTATCTCATGAGTCAAGGAGACCATCTGCCATTATCCTGATTGTTGCTAAAAAATACTCAATAACATTATATGCTATTCATACAAATGTCTTTGAAAGAAATGTTTTATTTCATCAAACTGAATAAGAACTCGTGAAAAACAATGCTATTCCCCATTCTGGTCTTAGAAAACATTGTCATGAATGGAGAACAATAAAAATTCAAAGGGAAGTCATTTCAATAATTACTGAGAAGAAATACTTAAATAAATCCATTTTTTTCTTTTTCTTTATTCAACTTATTGTAGTGATATGACACTTTTGTGGGTAATCTGGTCTTGCAACTTGGGAAAAAGCTATCCTAGCCAGCAGAAGGTGGTGGTCTGTGCACAGTGGTCTTTGTAGTCCTTGAACTAAAGGTTTCACATTCCTAGAGCCTTATTGTAACCCTCAAGCTAGGAACTTACAGCTTTTTCAACTATTATGAGGTAGAAAACACATCAGGTTTACAATGTATATCTAAAATACAGATGCCATATTTAAAAGAAAGAAAAGAAAAGAAAATACATCCATATTTGTGATGTAACTAGTAATGTTTGTGGCCCATTTTTAACCCTACCCACTAAAAAAAGTATTCCAGGTGTTATTTAAGATTGCCTAGCCCTATTTTAAATTACACATTATTAACCTAATGAACTACAATTTTCAGCTTCCAGAGTCAACAGACCCCACTGTGGAAGTTGCTATTGCAGTACAACACCTGGTGAGCTGTTTACCTGTTTACCTTCCAAGGAAAACAGTTTCAAACTGGGTTTTATACATGATAATGTACTCTGCTTTGCAATCACAGTTTTGTGGATTACTGTTTTATTTTGGTTTCATTTAATTTGCCCTTTGTTAATTACCACAAAAGTGGCAACATTTAGGAGATTAATCAGTATCATACGGTAATTAATGTTGAAAAACATTTTGAATGATAAGAATGAACAAGGTATCTTTGTTTGTATCTAATTATCTACAAATAATCATACTAGTCAATTATTGCATACCTTCAATATTTAATCTACAATAAGATTGCATGCTTATTTGTTTGTTTGTTTAATTAAAACATTAATGTAACCATTCATCTTATATCAAACTCTGGGTGCTTCCCAACCAACAATTAAAGCAGCATCAAAAATAAAGCAATATATTACATATATCTATTAAAACTAGTAATATTTACATATATTTATGTTTTATAATAGAATTATGGACTTTTCTCTAATTTCCCAGTCCATAATGAAACCATTTGTCTAATACATATTGGAAAATATAAATAAATGTGTAAATGTCTTATTATCTAGGTTTTCATTGTAAATTACAGAGGTGGTGAATAAAAATTACTTCATCTAAAGATAAAAGCACTGACAAAATTAGATATACAGGTCACTGAGTATTATAGCATTCAATTATTTTTGCCATTTACACAATGTTTTTTTTCAAAAACATTCCAGCCTTTTCTAAAGTACTTGTTATTAATTTCACTTCCCACAGTTCAGCAATCATATACAAAGCTTTAAAACACAAATTAGAAGCACTCAAACATTTACAGGGTCTTTCTATAGGAAGTAATTACTCTGCCTGATAAAAAGCTAAATCACTGGAAACTTAAAAGGTATTCCAGGAGTGGCATTCTCTTAGTTATTTAGTATTTCCAGAGGGAAACTCATTATTAATCCCTTTAATAATAAACTCAAGTGGTAAGCAACAAAAAGATAATTAGTAGGGGGGAATTAGCAGGAATAGGATGTCATCAGCAGACACAACCACTCCCCCCCCAAAAAAAAAGTTCACACAAACAATTAAAATAACCATTCTTATATTTTAGTGATTTAATGAAAAACAGTTCAGAATGCCAAATGAGGGGGAGGCAGTTTTAGGAGAAAATAATATAATAGGGTTAACTGGAAAAGAGCATTAGAATTGGCAATTTATAATACTGAAATGAAATATAATCATATGTAAGATTTTGTTACACATGGTATCTTTAAAATACTAAGTCCCAGTCCCAATTTGAAATATGCATATATATTTCTTCTTTGATCCTAGCTATATTCTTGGAGTTACAACAGAAAAAAATATATATGTAGCTCAGGTTTAAAGCGTGCACTCCTTAGGGGTCTCTGAGCTTGGTTCTTTGCTTGCAGATGTTTCATTATCCAACTAGATATCATCATATTGAGTGAATGTGGGGCTTCATTTCTGTTTATATACAGTAGCTTTTTTGTATTCCCATGACCCATATTCTGTGCTTTTTAGCGAATAAGTCAGTGACAAAGAACATCACAGATTTTTTAAAACTGTTTTTACAGTTTGTCCAAGGATTCTATATACAGTCACAGTATAGCATCGCTTCCTATATTTTAGACATTTTCAATTCAATCAGAATAGAGCTGGAAGAGACCTTGAAGGTCTTCTAGTCCAACCCCTGTACAAGAGATCCTATACAATTTGAGAAAAGTGGCTGTTCAGTCTCTTCTTAAAGGCCTCCAGTGATGAAGCACCCACAACCTCTGCAGGCAAATTGTTCCACTGGTTAATTGTTGTCACTGTTAGGAAGTTTCTCTTTAATTCAGGTTGCTTCTCTCCTTGATTAGTTTCCATACATTGTTTCTTGTCTTGCTTTCTGATGCTTTGCAAAATAAGTTGAGACTCTTAACCACTGTTATGTGAAGCCTCATGTTATATTATTTTAAACATGGGTCTTCAAACTCGGCCCTTTTATGACTCATGGACTTCAACTCCCAAAATTCCTCAGTCAGGCACACTGGCTGAGGAATTCTGGGAGTTGAAGTCCATGAGTCATAAAAGGGCCGAGTTTGAAGACCCTTGATTTTAAATGTATGTCTCAACAGTCTTAAACCTTTAATAGTCATTACATCAATATTTCAGTAAGTCTTTTGCTTACCATTCGGTAATATACAACTGTATTCATTTAATGGCAAAGCAATTTTGTAATTTTAGCTTTTCATAGTATCTTAGATCTTCTGCATTCTAATACTATCCTTACACTCTTCCACTTATTCTGTAAAATTGTCTTAGCAATATTTTAACCTTTCTCTTGAGACTGTAACTTTTGTCATGAAATTATGTTTATCCAGGTCTCTTATAAAATATGCATTATTATTTCCATTTCTTCCAAAGGACTGTGAACAGCTTACAATATCCAAATATGCAATTTTACATATGAAACAAAATTTGGCAGCCCCACAGACAATTAAAAACAATCATAATGATAAAAACACAACAGGGGTTCCACAGAAACACTAGTTGCAGGCCTGGGAACATGATGATAATAATTCCACAAGGAGCTAGAAAATTACAGGTTCCTCTGTGGGACAGAAATAGTGCAGTTGTGTTGAAATGAATGTAAATACAATCCCCTTCAGACCTTTTGGTTCAACTCAAACAAATCAGGAATCTGAAGAAATAAATGGAATGCACAGTATGTGACTCATATGTTTTATAGTTATACTGAAGAAAATCCACTTAAGATTTACAATGGAGGAAAGGAGAGATGGAAAGAAGGGAGGGAGGGAGGCAGGGAAGGAGGGAGGGAGGGAGGAAGGAAGGAAGGAAGGAAATAGGTAATTATCATGCTTTTAAAACATAAAGTGGCAAACCCTATGTTATGTCTGTTTGCATAATGCTGTTCCTCAGTGCAAGTTTGTTTGTGTGTTTTTAATAAATAATGAATAAATAAATACATTACAGACACAAGGAACCCAATAATGACTAATTCCTCCCTTTCAGAAATCAATATTCAGAATATATCCTGTATATAAATTACAAAATGCCAACTGTAGATATCTAGGAGCTGGGGCAATAAAGCCTGAATTGTTAAAATATTAAAATCGCTTTGGGAACAAAGTGTTATTGTTAGTTGTCACAGCCTAACCCCACAAATTGACTTTTTGTTGATTTCATTTTTTAAAATGGAATCAAATACTAATCTATTAACAAAAGTCACTTAAAGTCTGACCCTCAGAGTTGTAATGATGGAGTGGGAGAATATTCTCTAGATCAAGGAAATCTAAACAGAACCCCTTTGTTAACCATGCTCTTTTGCAAATTCTGCTAATTGGGTGGCCTTGGCATATCTTGATAAAAGAATACATAAGGGGAGAATTTGAAGTCGGCAACATCTGAAAAGGGTTACGGGGGATCAAAGACTTAAGATAGGACCAGGATCAAATGATGCAAGCTCTGCCCTTTGGTGCAGTTGTGTGGTATTGACAGGCATATTTTTAAAAATGGGGCATTGACTGCATGGTCATCACCACCAATGTAATTTTTTTTGACCTCCTGTTTGAAAAGGATAGTCTTATTGTTCTCATTGGTTTATTTTTCATAGGAAAAAGAAAGTACATCTTCCAGATTCTGATCTGAATTCCACACCTTTTGCAATTACACTCCAAGTAGAAATACCTTTGGTAACCTTTCAGTTGTTACAACTGCAACATGCTATATCAGAGCTATTTCTATCCATTTACAAACAAATTATGCAGTGTTAATTACTTTGCTTTAATATAGGAGTTGTGTTATTCCTGCGCAAAACTGGCATTTATAATTTTGTCACTTAACAAGACTTTTACCACATAAAAGTTGAATTATACAAATAAATCTCTGTAAGGCTGCCATTTCAACAACATATTACCACATATATTAATTATATTACTGACAGGTTGGATCTTCCAAACTTAAAATACTGAACAATTCTTCAAGGACCAATTTGGAATGCTTATAGGTAAAACACTTTGTATGAAATCAATAAGCTCTTTTAAAAATATAGTTAGAAAATGGTGTCATGCTGCTTCAGCTACATTCCTCTCTTTCAGTGTGGTAATAGAATATCCTCCTATTGATTTGATAATTTACATCAGGAGTTTACAATATGGTTGACTCTTAGAAAGAAGGTAAAATAGCTTTCTGTATTAACAAAGTATGTCTTCACAAATTAATGCACATTTAAACATTTTAAACTAATTGATAACATATAAGATAATTTTCCTATTACACGTTTTCTACTGCAAGTTGGAAAATAGATGTTGGTTCATGTATATCATAGTATTAATGACTTGCAGTAAATTTATTATTAGAAATACTGTGATTCATAAAGCAAATTATGAATATTATTTGCTTTATGAATCACAGTATTTCTAATAATAAATTTTGACTATTATTTGATCTAAACCTCAGATATTACCTCTAGCCTTATTTTAACATGGAGTAAAAGAAAATACCTTGTATGAGATACAGTGATATCTCAGTACTCATTTATTTCAAAACTTGTCAAACTTGGTACTCGAGTCATTTTGATGCAAAAATGTCACGGTACTCATCTTTCTTTGGTACTTGACACACTGCAAAAGGAAACGAGGGACAGCCTCAGAGAGCAGACAGGAAGTTGGTCATGCTGAGAAGGTCACTGATATAGGAGAAGGGACAGATAGGAAGTTCTTCCTGGCCGAAACAAAGAGTTATGTGGCAAGTTGCATCGTTTGTTGTCTACTCATCCGTTTTAGTACTTGTTGCATCTCCCAAAACCAATTAAATACAAGTTCCAAGGTACTGGTGTAGAAAGGAAATGGCAAAGAATTGGAAAATCTTTAACCTTTTTGGTATAATAAACAGTTTTCATGCATTGTGTATGTTGCACTTGTTTGTAAAAACATTATAGAAAACTATCTTCCATTTACATTCACAAGTGAAAAACTACCTAAAGCTTTGGTTATGTTTTCTTGTCTGTATATGTGGTAAAAAGTAAAATTTAGCAAGCAATATAACTTAAAAGAACTAATAATGAAAATAACTCCATTTTCTCCTTAAATTATACATGTGTATACAAACAATAACTAAATCATTACTATCTTTCATTACTGAATAGGTACTAATCCATGATTTTTGATGCAGACTCCGTGATGGTTCTACAAACCTTGCCAAACTAAGACTTTACTCTGGCCTTTAAATATCGAGTTTTATGCTAAGCAGAGCTTCAAAAAGAACAGTATTATGCAAGCAGACATAACATAGGGTTTGCCACTTTATGTTTCGAAAGCATGATAATTACCTAATTATCCTTCCTTCCTTCCTTCCTTCCTTCCTTCCTTCCTTCCTTCCTTCCTTCCTTCCTTCCTTCCTTCCGTGGCCTACTTATTATGAAATTGTATTCACTATGCCAGTTTGCTTCTGATCCTTCTGATAGCTCTGCAACATAGAATGTTGACCAAAAACCAAATCCTGAAACAAGCTAACTTTTCCATAAATGCAAGAGTCTGAGAGGCCAGGATTAGCAATCAGCTCTAGTAACTTAACTGTAGAGAATGGGAGAGATAACCTTAAAGAAATATACAAGAATTGTTACCAAGCTTAGCAATTAGAAAACCAAGAGTCTGCCTTCTATCAGTTTCTGATAGAAAATTAGAGAAGAATAACTTTGCAACAGTTCGACAAAATTTCTCGGAAGGCTATTTTCTGGACAATTTAGAGACTGATTTATTGTCTTCTCCTAATCTCTGCTAACTGAGCCTTAAGAGAAAGAAATATAGGACAAATGTTTCAAACATTTTTGGGGGCAACCCTTGAAGTTATTTGACTGAAACTTAGCTGCTTATCTTCTCTTCTCTAAAGGACATATTGCTAAATCCATCCCATTCTGCAAAATAAAAAAATGCTGACACTTCAAGCATTTTGATGCTTTCCTATTATAAGGATGTCTTTTCATTCAGTCTCCAGTCTTGAAATGGCATGAACCAGGTCAGTCTGCCCTCAGATTTCAAACTGCAAACTAATTGATCTGTGCTTTCTTTGAATCTTAAATCTCCAATTTGAACAGAATGAGGATTTCATTGCACACAGTTGGTATACTGAAAAGCTGAAACTGAAATGGCCATTTCTAATTCTACAACTTTCATTCTATTCTACTGCCAAGTATTGATTATAGGAAGATTATATAAGCATAATCTTACATGCACACTTCATTATTTATTAAAAATTTGCAAAGGATTATTAGCACCAGCGAAACAACAGAGGGGATGTAAAAACAGGATTCTAAAATATGATTTGTACGTGTGCTGCATAGACTGAAATAGAGATGAGCAGAATCTGGAACCAGGAGAGAGAGATTCATTTAATACCAGCTGAAGGTTTAGAAGAATTCCTAGTAATGCCAAATAAAGTCTTATTGAAACAGAGTGCCACTCTGTTTAGGAAAGATTATAGTAGAATGAATAATGGCTGGCCAAGACACTCACTATTTCTGCAATTAGCGTACAAATCTTATTGTAAGATTCATTTCAAGCATCATTTTTTAAGTCAAAGAAAAGTGACAGTCTTAGCTGGGGTTGGAGTACCACTGTGATGTAGCTTGGAGCTCATCAAAGTTTCCACTGAGAAGGAAGCTTTTTCACACCCTTGTAATCCTTACATGCTGCTTCTTCTCATTCTACAGCTCCATTCAATATTTCAAATGCTTATTCCAGGCTTTCTTTATAGAAAACAGCTCATGAATGAAAAAAAAATTGATTAGCAGTAGTGCTTTTCTTAAACATTGATGCAGGCAATCATTTTCAGGGTGTGCATGCACCCTTCCAATTTTCTGTTATAAAGGACGTACTCAAATGTATTTTTGGATTAGCCTTTTATTTATTTAGCGCCCCCATGCAGATTGTAGAAACCTCATTTGCAATTTTTTTTTTGGAAGAAACAAAGCACACAAAACAAGAAAAAAATACAAGCTGTAAGAGAATATTAAACTGGTTCGTGGAATTAGAGGATGTTTGTAGTACTTCGTGATAACTCTCAGTAAACTGATTTCTTTCAGAACTCTCAAATCTCATACTTTGTCTCCCAAGCTTCAGTCTTCTCCAACAACATAGCTGAGCTTCCAACAGCTTTTAATCATCTCCCACAGCGGCTTCTTATATTTGCATCTGGAGTAAGCCTTGATAAGTTGACAATTCTAAATAAGGATAATTTTTAGAGTTTTGAGGCTCATTGTTCCTATATATATGTGATTTATAAATGCAAGTAAATGAAAGGGAATGCATCTTGCTGCAGTGGGTATACATTTGATTTGTGCTTAGATTGTAAGCCGCCCTGAGTCTTTGGAGAAGGGCGGGATATAAATGGGATTAAAATAAAAATAAATAAAAAAGTATAGCAATGATACATGGGTGAGAAATGGAAGAAGGGAGGAGGAGAACCACAGTTTGATAGATTCAGGGATAGTTCACCTAAATTCTGTTACCCAAACACCAAGAAACAGAAACATTATACGAGAAGATAATATGAATGAATCTTTCATTCAGGCACATACTTCTCTGCTTAGCACATTGAAAGTGCATTGGATATCCATGGGCATTTTAAACCAAGAAGTCCATTAAAGGGGCAAATATACTTAGAATCACTATCTAAAATGCAATGGCTACAGAGGTTAGTGTGTTCACAGGAGACACAGATTGTAATACAGACTGAAAGATGACCATCCAGAATCAGTGATATGGCCCTGATTCTGTTAGTGAACAAAATAACTCAAGATCATAAAAACAAGAACTATAGGACCATTCCATTTAACACTTAAACTTCCTTACTACCCTAAAAATCTTGCTATATCATGAAAGGTTCTCTGTGTGTGTGTGGGGGGGGTGTTTTTGTATGAACAGAAATATAATTCTGATGCATTACTTGAGGTCTATGAACTGTAACAGATTCTAATCAGTTATACCAGATAATATACTGACTCAATCAGTATTTTGTTGCATTCAGTTCTCAAAGGTGGTGACCCTTTGAGACTGGAATGCAATGAAATTTCATTTTAATGTATGCCTATTAGTGTACATACATTTAAAGTGACAATATTGTTCTATTCTATTCTATTCTATTCTATTCTATTCTATTCTATTCTATTCTATTCTATTCTATTCTATTCTATTCTATTCTATTCTATTCTATTCTATTCTATTCTATTCTATTCTATTCTATTCTATTCTATTCCATTCCATTCCATTCCATTCCATTCCATCAGATATTAACTGAGTTTTCTGAAATGTATACTGTAAACTATCTGAAACAGCAAGGTGAATGAAGAAAGGCATCCATAACAATGTGTTCCTGTAACATCTTCAGAAATGATAATAAAATGTAATGTTATTTACCTGGAGGAGAAAGTCTAATATATGATGTTCCCATCTGATTAACAAACATTGTATTAGAGTTCCATATACTACAATAGTGACAAGGAAGGTTTTAGCAAGCATTGTATCTTTTTAATGTCACTATGGATTTAATATAAATGAAAAACCATAGGTAGGTACTTTTACTTCATTTCAATTAGATTTCAGCCATTTACCCTTGACCTGTACATGGCAAATTGGTCCAGCTGTATTCTTCCAGATGAAAATAAAAATTAAAATCAATGGCTGAAATGTTGGCAACTATATTTCTTGCTTTAGTTGCGATGAAATCAATTTTTGCTTCCAGAAAAATAATCAGTGTCAGAGGTGACCACCTATAATGTATATTTCGGAAAATATTCTTTCTTCTGGAAAATATAACAAAATAATGTACAGAGCAGTAAAGTGCCACTACCAGTAGAGTTTAGTGAGTCAGTGACCAGAAAAATGTATGAAATTTATAAAGTATTAAATGATCAATATTATACTGGGCCATTCTTTCAGAGATAGTCCATTATCTAAATGGAGAAACAGATTACAGACAAAAAAAAGCAGTAGCAACAGGAGTGACTTCTGACTTCCTGCCAGCTTCCCCATTGACTTCAATGTGGGAAGCTGGCATGGAGCATTGGAAATCACAATTGCATGATTATGGTTGACTCAGGAGACATTGTAGTAGTCAACAATTTGCAAATGCAAATGGTCTGCAGATACTTGAAATTTCAGTTCGATAGGAATAATGGCTGCCAGTAAGACTCTTTTAAAAATCTTATAAATAAATATTCCAGTATCACATCTCTTCTTCCTTGAAGCTCACTTTTCTTCTTTTGTTTTAACCATGTCCTCTTATACCGAAGTTATTTCTACATTTTTAAGTTAGATGCTTGCACCAAATGCACATGTCCTGATTTGCTTCAAGTACATTTTTTTTCTTTTGCTTATTGTACAATTCTTTTTTTCCCCTTCAAATGTCTCTCAAAACATGGTTTCAGTTACAGCATCTTAGTCTTTTGCTCAGAACCATGAACTTTATTATTCAGTTGTAGGCTACAGATCTTGAGATTTTAAGAAGAATTCCTTTAAGTCAGATGTTCTAGAAAATCTTGGTAATTTGAACTTTTTATTTAGCTTTTCTTACCTGAATTCACCTGTCAACAAAAGTGCGTATAGTCAAGGCTATGGTCTTCCCAGTTGCAATGTATGGCAGTGAAAGCTGGACCATAAGAAAGGCTGAGCGCCAAAGAATTGAAGCCTTTGAACTATGGTGCTGGAGAAGACTCCTGCGAGTTCCTTGGACTGCAAGGCGATCAAACCGGTCAGTCCTAGAGGAGATCAACCCTGACTGCTCTTTAGAAGGCCAGATCCTGAAGCTAAAACTCAAATACTTTGGCCACCTAATGAGAAGGAAGGACTCACTGGAGAAGAGCCTAATGCTGGGAAAGATTGAGGGCAATAGAAGAAGGGGACGACAGAGAATGAGGTGGCTGGATGGAGTCATTGAAGCAGTAGGCGTGAGCTTAGATGGACTCCAGAAGATGGTAGAGGACAGGAAGGCCTGGAGGAACATTGTCCATAGGGTCGCGATGGGTCGGACACAACTTCGCAACTAACAACAACAACAACAACAAACCTGAATTCAAGCAAGATCTGAAATAAATTTAGGTTTCTCTTCAACCATTTGCTTACAGGAATCACATTTCTTTTCACAAAACAAGAACATCTATAAATGTTATCTGGTAATAGTTGCTGTTATTTCCTTAGTCATTGTTCAGGGTATTGTGGACATACTCTTCTTTGAAAGCATATTTTGAAGAACATGTGTGAGTAGCTGTGTTGCAACTAGATTTATCTAATTTGTCATTATACTAATTGCTCAAAAGAAAAACCAGGTTTTCAGAATACGAACATTAAAATTAGGATTGGACTGTGAGAGATAAGTGCAGAGCCAATAATTCTAAAGTGACCTTATTGTTTTGTCAACCACCTGGATTCCAGGACATGGAAAAACAGAGCAAAATAGGAACAAGGAGCAATGGTTTTTATATTAACCTGGATTCCAGGACATGGAAAAACAGAGCAAAATAGGAACAAGGAGCAATGGTTTTTATATTATGAAATGAGGCTTTATATTATATTATATAAGGACAATAGCCAAGTGGTATAGTAGCTAAGGTGCTGGCCTAGAAACCAGGAGACTATGAGTTTTAGTCCAACCTTAGCTGGGTGACTTTGTACCAGCCACACTCTCTCAGCCTAACTCACCTCATAGGTTTGTGGTTGTGGGGAAAAGAGGAAGAGGAGGGAGTGCTGTGTATCATCTTGAGTTATTTATAAAGTAATAAAGGTGGGATAAAAATCTAAGTAAATAAAAATAAATGACTATCTACAGAGGAGAGAAAAATATAAATGCTCCCAAGTTTCTGCCAGAGAAGAACATTGCAAAGATAATCATTTGCTTTGTATTTAGATACATCTTTCAGTGCTTTTTAAAAGAAAGAATAGCAGCTTATGATTTGTTTCAGATAGCTCACCAAAATTACAATAGCTGCAGATCAAAAGCATTGTTGTCCTTTAGCCAGCAATCTCTGGATTTTGGTAGGGATGCTCTTTCATGTGTTAACCTTTAGAAAGATTACAGGAAAGATCAAAATGTTGAATTAAAAAGCATTGCAAGTCTCAATTGCACAATTTCCACATTCATTTTTATATTCTCCATATAATGTATGTTTCTTTTATCCTATATTTAAAATAGAATTCATTTTCTTTCTGTCCAAGGTATGCAAAAGCACATAAGAACAAAAATCTTTCTTTAAAATTCATTTTAATAATTTATTTGTATTCCTGGTAACGTCCTAATGGCTTTGCACAATTTTCTACTTCTACTATTTTCAATTTACACTAGCCATTTGCAACCCATGCTGGGTACTGAATTTACTAGGTCGATGATGAAGATGGTGGTGGTGGTGGTGGTGGTGGTGGTGGTCTTATGGCACTAATGATACAGTTCTAAATCTATTTATCTGAGAATAATTTTCTACTAGAAATAATTTAGATTTACCTCTGAGTCAACACACTAAGGAGTAAAAGCTAGGAAGCTGGATCAGGACCCTTAGTGATTATTCACTTCATTTTCTCTTAATCTGTTCACTTTAAATCCCAAAGACAATTACAACCATAGCACAATATTTTAAGAAAAGTTTGTTTTCTCTGCTCTCTTAATAAGACACAATCTGAAGGTAAGTTTCCCTGAAGCTATTTAATCATAAAGGTTATGCATGTACACTAAGTAGGAAATAACCAAACAAGCAAAGGGGATTTTTTAAATAGGTAGTCTGCTAAAATAGATACAGAACTCAATAATATAAAAATCTAGTTTAAAGTTCAAACTATGTACAATGTTATATCTATGTTGAAATACCTACAGTACATGAGATGCCAAAGCTTTCCAGGCCCACTTATTTCCACTAATTACTGAAGCCATAAATAGTTTATCAAGGGACTGCCAATTTCAGAATAAATCTTTATTGACATTAAGGGCTGCAAAACAAAACTTAATGTTGCCTCCATTTTCAGAGACCACTTTCTTCCCATGCGGGAGAGTGTCCTTCTGTTTCACTTGGAAGAAGTCCTCATTAATACAATTTATGAAATGTGTGGATATAAAGAAATTGAAATCACATTACTGAACATCTATGGAGATTCTCAATCATCCAGGTCATGGTTGTCCCAAAGGTGCTTTTCAAAAGGCATCTGGACTTTTTTTCATTGAAAATGTTTCGCTTCTAATCCTATAAGGTTCTCCAGTTCTGAAAAGCATGCTAAACCCATTTCTAATATCAGTAACTTTCTTGATGTTCTTGACTAGGGCTCAAGCTCCAGTGGAAGCCTCCTTTTGTCAAAAATTACACATATAGATTTAATTAACCACTACAGATAATAATGCTCAATGTTTGAATGTCAGATTCAGGGATGGGGTTGTTATATAATATTGCTGCACAGCCATTTTGCTGCCCTTTTTCTTTAAGTTCATAATCCCATTTCATATAATTAATTTTAAAGTAGTGTTTCTTAACCTTGACAACTTTAAAAGGTTTGGACTTCAACTCTCAGAATTCCCCAGACTTCTTAGAGTTGTAAAGTTTGAGAAACACTGCTTTAAATTGTTGGAGATGACCAGGTTGAGCCAAAGGGAGAGGTCAAATAGATCATCAGTCATGAGTCCCTTTGTATCCACCCACTAACCCACCTTGAATTCGTTTGACACTTTATCTACTGCTAATTTGCTTGAACTGTTCAAGTTCAGATTCTTGTAGAGAACTTAAGCTTGAAGCAAACTTTTATGCCCATTTGAATTGCCTGGATATTCTGATTTCCCTAGCTCATAACATAAATATTATACAAAAATGGCAGATTTACTAAAATACCTAGAATAATTATTTAGGGAAATAATGACAAAGATATGTATGGAATTAGGAGGAAAAACGTGCATAACTAGTAGTAGGTTTAGGGGTTTTATTTAGTGAGTCAGGCAGAAATACATTAATTTTGTCTGCATTACAAGACAATTTTGTCAGTGATACAACTAGCAAACACCAATTTAATGATGCTTAAAAGAAAGGTTAAACTATTGTGGCTCCTTCTGTTTGCTATAGCCAAATCAAATGTTATGCAGGAGAAGAATTAAGAACTGACATATATAAATATGTAGTATCCTTCTTGTGACATTTAAATGCCATATCTCAGATAAAAACACATCAAGCTGTTCCCATTGCATAAAGTGAATTATAAAAGAGCCTGATTAACAAATTATACAAGTGTGTTTTTCTGGCATATGTGGCATAAACAAATCCAGCCACTCATAAGTCATATATTTGAAAGATAAGAGTGCAAAGGCACATGATGTGCAACTTTGCCTAAAATAAGCAGAATTCTAAGTGGAAAACTACTAGTGCTACATTGTTTCTTCAGAGACAAATAAAAATATTAATAAACAAAATAGTGACAAATGTGAACTTAAATACTTTATCGCCTTGCCTTAGGACAGAGATCACCAATCTCTTGGGCACCAGGGACCGGTTCGTGGAGAAAGGTGTTTTTGCAGACCGGAGGAGGCATGGTTTTGTGTGCTGCCTGCATCCCACAGATAGGGCATTGCTTGTTTGTGCGGTTGCTGGAATGCTGCAGCCAGGTACCGGTCCATGGACTGGGGATTAGAGACCCCTGTCTTAGGAGATGCTGCAGTAGAAAAAAAAATTATCACATCCTGCTGTTACTGAATTATGTGTAGGACATCAGGTTTGTGCAACAACGTGGAATTTCTGCAACACTGTGGCTGTATTCTCAACCTATTCTTTATTGATTGATTTAATTTTACTTCTCTACATACTGCTTTTCCTTCCAGAGGAGCTGAAAGTGGTTTTCAAGGGATCAATAAAAACAGTATTAAATAAAACCATTGCTGTAAAGCTAAGAATGCTTAAAAACTATAAAAGCAAACATTTTTTTTAAAAAAGATAGCTTTCAATAATGTTCTTGGAGTGATAGAAAATATGATGATTATAACAACTACACCAGAAAGGTTTTCACAGAAATTATAATTCAGGTGAAATAGAAACAGTTGTTAGGTACTGAGGAGCTAGGAGCACTAAAAATAAACCCTGAATAAAAATATAAACAAAATGATATAGAAAAAAATATCTACAAAGAAAAAAAACATCCAACTCTTCACGGGTTTGTGAGTTTCAGATATGAAGGTGTCATTGTAGAAGATGATGATATACTACTTCAAGCCTTTGTGGCTGATAGAAATACTGAGATAAAGTTAACCTAAAAAAAATAGAGGGGAAAATGTAATAACATGATGTATTCTGGGAAGTTAATTGTAAAGCTGGCTGAGACTGTTCCATATATTCTATCCCAAAGCAGCTACAAGGACAATCCTTTTTGCCAAAGATAAGTCTTTTGTAATTAGAGTAAGAAATACAAACAAAAGGATAATAAAATCAGATTTGTAGTTGTAACTGAAAAAAATAGAAATATAGATCCTATAGGCATCCAACTTACCAATAGCTTGGATGACCCCAACTTCATCAAGGTATAAGAGCAACCTCTCCTCAACACTTTTTAAGCTATCTATTCCAAAGAAGAGCTGAAGGAGTGGGGGGAGAGAATGGGGATTTTGAAAGTTTTACTATATTATCAGGATCTCAGGGAAGAAAGACTCTATTTCCATATACGTACTTAGTCATGAAGGATAGGTCAGAAGAAATGTAACATGAGCTAGCAAGATGACTGACCTATCTGATTCAGTCTGTGACTAGGAATAGAATTCTAAGGATTAAGGCATAGATTGGTTTTTGCACTGATGTCTAATCCATTAGAACAGAGGTGGGAACTATGGCCCTTTATGATTTATGGACTTCAACTCCCAGAATTCTTGTGCCATGCTGGCTCAGGAATTCTTGGACTTGAAGTCCACAAGTCATAAAAGGGCCATAGATCCCCACCACTGTATTAGAATCTATCAAGGTGGGCATATAATTTTGTGAATAAAAAGCATATGCTCAGTCACAGAAAAATTGTATTTTTGAGTAGCAATTTGGAAATTTGGGCATCAGCCATGTTTAAAAAAATAATTTATATAATCCCTCAAACCTCTTTAGGTCCTATGTTTCATCTTGCAAGTGAAGATTACTTATACCGTAGTGGCCAAATTTGTGGAAACCTTTTGTGAAAAGTGTACAGTAGAAATGTCACCTTTGGTTAGGTTTCCACCAATTTTTCTTCTAATTTCTTTATAACTGTAGGCTTGTTCACTTAATAATACTATTTTACATCGCTTTCTGGCAACCAGTCAACTCTTTGCACCATTACTTTAATTTTATTACATTTTACAAGCTCATTAAATGAAAGAACACAAAAAAACCAATCAACTTGATAGCAATCACATAACACACTGACAAATGTCCTCCTCTCAGCTTCAATACATGACATCAATAACTGAATCTTACTGTGATCTGATTGGCTCATTGCCAAAACAAGATGACACCTGACTCTCTAAACTCTTATGCTCATTGGCTACAATCAGATAAAGGAAAGCTACCTGATATCAATCTAAGCAAGTTGTGCTTCCTTTTTCTGGTTATTTGGCTATAACTTTTCATAGAATACAGTACAGATAATTGAACAAACTTTGCTGCATTACATTCTTGATTAAATTATCTTTCCATTGATTTATAATTTTATGGTACTACTCAAAAAAAGTGGTGTTATTAGCCATCAAAAATACATTTTTCCCAAAAGGTTTCCACAATTTTGGTCACTACTGTATGCCTATGATATATAAGGAAGAGTAAGCATTAACTACTAACCTTAATGTTATATCCACAGTTGCTCCTGAGATTGCAGTAACTGCCATTTACCATTTATGCCTGCATGATAATCATCATATTCTAAAATAAGCTAAACTCTCTCTGTCCCCACCTCATCTCTCTCTCTCTCTCTTATATATATATATATATATATATATATATATATATATATATATATATATATATATATATATATATATATATATATATATATATATATGGATCCTTGGTTTTTCGGGTTTTTCCCCGCGTAGAACTAAAGGTGTAGGCGCAACGTTTCGACGGAATCCCATCCGTCATCATCAGGCTTGTGGCTTCAGCTTCCTTCTTCTGGGAGAAGCATGTGGCTGTTTGTTCCTCTTTTTTAAACTGCCAGAGGGGGTGTGTTCTGTGGAGGTGTGCTCTGATTGGGTGGGGGGACCAAGTGTGTTCTGATTGGGTGGGAGTGTGTTTTGAATGGTGGGTGTGTTCTGATTGGGTGGGGGGGTGTTCTGAGTGGATGGGCTGGTCTCAGCTGCCAGCTCCAGACCTGAGCTGGTGAGTTGTGCTGCTTTTGTTCGGCTTCGTGTTTGTGGTGGTGCCATGTTTTTATAGTGGGTGTCAGTTTGCTTATTGTGTGGTTTGGAGGGGTTTAAAGTGGCTGATGTTGCAGCTGTAGTTAGGTTTCTGTTTTGTGGTTGTGCCTCGTTATCATTGTGGGTTCGGATTTGCTTTTTGAATGGTTGTGTGGTAGTGATGTCATGTGATGTTATCCTGAGTTTGGGTCTGGTATCATTCTTGGTGGTTGGGCCTCGTCTGTCAATCAAGGCGGGTTTCCAAATGGCTGGTAGGCGAGAGGTATCATCTCGTTTATTCATGCTGTGGGGGCGTTTTTCTATCTCAATGGCTTCTCTGATTATTCTGTTGTTAAAATGTTCAATTTTGGCGATAGTTTTGGTTTTTTTAAAATCAATTTCATGTCCCGTGGCTTCAAAGTGTTGGACCAGGGATGAAGTTTGTTCTCCCTTTCTGAGTGAGTTTTTGTGCTCTTCAATGCGTGCACTTATTCTTCTGTTGGTCTGTCCGATGTATGTGGTGGGGCAGGTGGTGCATGGGATTTCGTATACTCCTTGGTTTTCTAACCCAATTATGTCCTTGGGGTTTCTTAGGATGGTGGATATTTTTCTGTCTGTGTAGAATGCTGTTTTGATGTTGTGTTTTTGGAGGACCTTGCTGATTCTGTCTGTGGTCCCTTTTAAGTATGGGAGGAGGGCTTTGCCATTTTCTTGTTCTCTGTCTTGGGTTTTTGTGGGTGTCTCTCTTCGGATTAAGTTGGTAATCGTGTTTCTTTGGAATCCATTGGCTGTTAGTACATTAGTGAGAGTGTGTAGTTCGGTTTTTAGGTGTTGTTCGTCAGCTAGGTGTTTTGTTCTGGAGATGAGTGTCTTGGCTACGGAGTTGATCTGTGCTGGGTGGTGGTGTGAGAGTGCGTTCAGATAGCGGTTTGTGTGTGTTTTTTTATGGTAGATAGTGTGTCCTAGGGAGCCGTTGGATTTCTTGTAGACTAAGACATCAAGGAAGGGAAGTTGATTGTTAGCTTCTGTTTCCATGGTGAATTGTATTTTGGGGTGTAGGCTATTGAGGTGTATGAGGAAGTCATCCAGTTTTTCTTTGCCGTGTGGCCAGATTACGAAGGTGTCATCTACGTATCTGAGCCAGAGTTTGGGTTTGTGGTTGGATTTTTCTAGAGCGAGGGTTTCAAAGTGTTCCATGTAGAGGTTTGCGATGACAGGTGAGAGGGGTGATCCCATGGGTGCTCCTTCCATTTGTTTGTATCTTTGTCCATTGTAGATGAAGTATGTGTTAGATAGGCAGTGGTTGGTCAGATCTAGGATGTGTTTTGGGGGGTTGTATTTATTTAGGATAGCTGTCAAGGCTTCTTTGATTGGCACTTGGGTGAAGAGGGATACGACATCGAAGCTCACAAGTAGGTCGCAGGGCTGTCTAAAGGATTTAATTTTGCACTCGCTCCCAAACACATTGCCACGGAAACCATTATATGCGGAGTCGAATCCAGCCTGACCAAAATTAACCCTGATGACGCCAACAAAATCAGACTCGAAGTTACCAACATCCTCTGCACCAGCAAACCACCCAAAAGCAACTTACCCAAAGAGGAACAGACAGCACTACTTAACCTAAAAAATGACACCAGCATAATCATTCTGCCAGCAGACAAAGGCAATGCCACGGTGGTAATGAACTCATCTGACTACCATACCAAATTATCCAACCTACTCCGAGACTCCACATACAAACTCCTCAAGACAGATCCCACCACCTACCTGGAAAAAACCACAAAATCAAAAATAAAAGCCACCCCCATCAGTGAAGAGATCCAGAAAACAATCATTCCCAGAGAAAAATCATCCAGATGTCCTAAGCTCTATGGTCTGCCCAAGATACACAAAGAAGGAACCCCACTCAGACCCATAGTCAGCTCCATAGGCTCACCTCTACAAAATCTAGCCAAATTTCTTGCCAAACAACTACAGCCTTATGCAAATTCCATCACCTCACACGTACAAAACTCATTTCAATTCATAGAGATCATAAGTAAACTAAACTTACAGCCCTGCGACCTACTTGTGAGCTTCGATGTCGTATCCCTCTTCACCCAAGTGCCAATCAAAGAAGCCTTGACAGCTATCCTAAATAAATACAACCCCCCAAAACACATCCTAGATCTGACCAACCACTGCCTATCTAACACATACTTCATCTACAATGGACAAAGATACAAACAAATGGAAGGAGCACCCATGGGATCACCCCTCTCACCTGTCATCGCAAACCTCTACATGGAACACTTTGAAACCCTCGCTCTAGAAAAATCCAACCACAAACCCAAACTCTGGCTCAGATACGTAGATGACACCTTCGTAATCTGGCCACACGGCAAAGAAAAACTGGATGACTTCCTCATACACCTCAATAGCCTACACCCCAAAATACAATTCACCATGGAAACAGAAGCTAACAATCAACTTCCCTTCCTTGATGTCTTAGTCTACAAGAAATCCAACGGCTCCCTAGGACACACTATCTACCATAAAAAAACCACACACAAACCGCTATCTGAACGCACTCTCACACCACCACCCAGCACAGATCAACTCCGTAGCCAAGACACTCATCTCCAGAACAAAACACCTAGCTGACGAACAACACCTAAAAACCGAACTACACACTCTCACTAATGTACTAACAGCCAATGGATTCCAAAGAAACACGATTACCAACTTAATCCGAAGAGAGACACCCACAAAAACCCAAGACAGAGAACAAGAAAATGGCAAAGCCCTCCTCCCATACTTAAAAGGGACCACAGACAGAATCAGCAAGGTCCTCCAAAAACACAACATCAAAACAGCATTCTACACAGACAGAAAAATATCCACCATCCTAAGAAACCCCAAGGACATAATTGGGTTAGAAAACCAAGGAGTATACGAAATCCCATGCACCACCTGCCCCACCACATACATCGGACAGACCAACAGAAGAATAAGTGCACGCATTGAAGAGCACAAAAACTCACTCAGAAAGGGAGAACAAACTTCATCCCTGGTCCAACACTTTGAAGCCACGGGACATGAAATTGATTTTAAAAAAACCAAAACTATCGCCAAAATTGAACATTTTAACAACAGAATAATCAGAGAAGCCATTGAGATAGAAAAACGCCCCCACAGCATGAATAAACGAGATGATACCTCTCGCCTACCAGCCATTTGGAAACCCGCCTTGATTGACAGACGAGGCCCAACCACCAAGAATGATACCAGACCCAAACTCAGGATAACATCACATGACATCACTACCACACAACCATTCAAAAAGCAAATCCGAACCCACAATGATAACGAGGCACAACCACAAAACAGAAACCTAACTACAGCTGCAACATCAGCCACTTTAAACCCCTCCAAACCACACAATAAGCAAACTGACACCCACTATAAAAACATGGCACCACCACAAACACGAAGCCGAACAAAAGCAGCACAACTCACCAGCTCAGGTCTGGAGCTGGCAGCTGAGACCAGCCCATCCACTCAGAACACCCCCCCACCCAATCAGAACACACCCACCATTCAAAACACACTCCCACCCAATCAGAACACACTTGGTCCCCCCACCCAATCAGAGCACACCTCCACAGAACACACCCCCTCTGGCAGTTTAAAAAAGAGGAACAAACAGCCACATGCTTCTCCCAGAAGAAGGAAGCTGAAGCCACAAGCCTGATGATGACGGATGGGATTCCGTCGAAACGTTGCGCCTACACCTTTAGTTCTACGTGGGGAAAAACCCGAAAAACCAAGGATCCACATACAGGCACCCGCGAAAACCTCAGAAAACATATATATATATATATATATATATATATATATATATATATATATATATATATATATATATATATATATATATATATATATATATATATATATATATATATATATGAAAGAAAATGTATAAGGTAAACTGCCATTATGCTTTTAAGAGTAGAAGTATTGTTTGTTTTGTATTTTAAGATTTTAAGAACCTCATGTGCACCTCTACACATTCAAATAAATCATGGAACACTTCAGCATATTATTATCTTCTGTACTAAGAGAAATGTATAGTTTTGAAAGAGATTTTTGATTCATGTTAGTGAAGTAGAAATGCAGTTTCCAAAAGTACTTTTTAAAAAATTCTCTGTAAAACAGCTAAATAGACTGCTGTGCATGTTATTTATACTTAAATTTGTTTACCACTGAAGGAAGATTATTTTTAATCCATATTCATCCATACCTTAATAGCTAGCATGCTATTTCCTTTTGGAGTAAGCAACAGCACAATGAAGAGACATAAATAACTTGCCCTCTGCTGATGACACTACTCTGATAGCTGGAAATGCAAATGAACTGCAAGTTCTAATAAATGAAAGTCAAGAAGCACAATGAAAAGCTGGCTCTAAGATTAAATATGAAGAAGGCCAAACTAATGACAACAGGTACAGTAATCAGCTTTAGAACTGAAAATGAAGATACTAAAATATCACTACCTGCTCAATGTTGAGGCATTCATTAAGGATTCCAATTATTTTACATGTTATTTTCATTATTGTTAGTGCAATCCTTGTTAGTGCAATCAGTTCCAAATTTCAAGCCTAGTTATTATTCATATGCTCTCTTGAAATAATAATAAAGAACTGCATGTTCTGAACTTACTTTCTCCCATTCATATACCGTATATACTTGAGTATAAGCCGACTCGAATATAAGCCGAGACCCCTAATTTTACCCCCCAAAAATGGGAAAAGTTGGTGACTCGAGTATAAGCCGAGGCTGGGAAATGCAGCAGCTCACCTTATGCTCCTCTCCAGAGATCTTCCCTCAGCAGCGGCCGGCAAAGTAGCTCGCACGCGAAACAAGCCCGGCAGAGGAGCCAGAGCGGCGAGCAGAGGCACCCGGCCCAGATCCTGCAAGGCCCGGCCGAGACACGCCCCCAGCAGCGGAGCTGCTCCGGCTCCTCTGCCGGGCTTGTTTTGCATGTGAGCTACTTTGCCTGACGCTGAGAAGACCCGCTTGGGCACTCGGGTTGGTGTCAGTCTCCGCAGGCCCTTCTCGTTTCCAGGAACGTCAAGCGCGCTTGGCTCCCCACCCCCACGGCAGGGCAGGGCAGGGCAGGGCAGAGACTTGCTCGCCCTTCTGACGGCCCTGAAGAGAAACGAAGGGCTTGCAAACTCCCCGCGAGAAGCTGGGCGAAGCGCGCGGCTGGGCGAGTGTGTGCCTGCGCGCGTATTTACGAAAGAAACGCTCCGAGAGTTCTTCTTTCTCCGCCCCCTTGGGGGGAACTCTAGCGACTGCTGTAGCCGCGCTTCTCTTCTCGGCTCCAAAAATAGGGATTTCTACTCTCTCTCTCTCTCTCTCTCCCCTCCCCACCCCACATTCTCCTGCCTCTTCGATTGCGACAATAAAAGGGCGAAGGGTGCGCTGGTTTCTTCCTCCTTCCTCCCCCCCTCCCCTCCCCTCCCCGATTGTCAGGTGAGGCAGCTGGTGGTCTGGCCGGGAGATTGTAGCCGTTTTGAAACGCCGCGGCTTGAAACGCCCGATCAGCTGATTTTCGGGTGGAAGAGCCGCGGCTTGAATCTGTTTGCATCTGCCTGAATTAGACCAAAACGGCCTGAATTTGACCAGAGTTGCTTTGTAATGGCTGGAGGAACTGCAGAGGAGGTCTTGCTGGGAGATTGTGGCCGTTTTGAAACGCCGCGGCTTGAAACGCCCGATCAGCTGATTTTCGGGGCGGAAAGAGCCACGGCTTGAATCTGCTTGTATTTGTTTGAACTTAACCAGAAACGGCTCGTAATGGCTGGAGGAACTGCGGAGGGAGTGAATGCTCCAGCCTGGAATATTTGGAAAGGCTGGGGGGACCAGATGAACTGCAGCTTAAGCGACTGTTGCCGGAGGAGCCATGGCTTGAAACACCCCAGTTTTGGGGCAGCGTTTGCTTGTTCCGGGTAGAAAAAACGCTGTCGACGCGGCATCTTTTGCGGGGAGGGGTGAGGTGGGGTGGGGTGGAGGAAGCAGTTTGCGAAGCAGCCGAAATGGGGGTGTCAAGCCCTACGGGGACCAGGGGAGCACTTCCAACAATGCCCGCGCAGCACCGAAGGCCCATTGGCGCCCGCACCCCCCAACTGTTCGGCGGGCGAACGCCAGACCCGCTGCCGCACTTACAGCTGTTTGGCGGCCGGAGGAGATTGCGAGCGGCTGCGGAGGTTCCGCGGCCGCATCAACAGCTGATCGGCGGCCGGAGGAGATTGTGGACGGGCGCAGAGGGTCCGCGTCAGCACAGACAGCTGATCGGCGGCTGAAGGAGACTGCGAGCGGCTGCGGAGGTTCCGCGCCGGCACAAACAGCTAAGGGGCAGCCGGGGACGTCTACCGGTGGTCACGCAGCGCGATCAACTGAGCGGCAGCTAGAAACAGCCGCCGACGGTCGCACGGGCCTCACGGGACTTTTCGGGTCCGATGGCGGCTTGGAGAGTGTGGGTGGCTGCTTCGCAGACCTGGCGGTTATGCATCGGACCCGAAAAGTCCCGTGAGGCCCGTGCGACCGTCGGCGGCTGTTTCTAGCAAACACGCAGGCAACCCTGCACTATTCAGCTCAGTGAAGTCACGCTTGAAACGGCTTGAAATGCCCGATCAGCTGATTTTCGGGGCGGAAAGCATGCGGTGTTGTTGTGTTTTTTTTTCCTCCACCCGAAAGTGAACGGCAGCTTTCTGTACTAGTGTATTTGTACTGCCGCGAGTGACAACTGACAAAGCTTGCCGGTGTGATCTTGATTTTGGAACTGATGAAGTCTGTTAACTAATTGATTGGCACTCCGGTCGCTCATCGCCGTGAAACTAGACCTTGTCTTTGGGGTTTTTTTTTTTTTTTACTTTGGGCTGATCAAATGGAATAAATGGAATAAATAAAAACACTGGCATGTCAAGACACCAGCACAAAGACCAAGGTACAAGCAGCTCTCCTTCAGTCATTATTGAAACATTTGATCAGCCCAACTTCTTCTTCTTATTATTATTATTATTAAATCTGTTTTTTAACCAAGCGTGACTTCACTGAGCTGAATAGTGCAGGGTTGTCTGCGTGTTTGCTTGTTCCGGGTAGAAAAAACGCTGTCGACCCGGCATCTTTTGCGGGGAGGGGTGAGGTGGGGTGGGGTGGGGTGGAGGAAGCAGTTTGCGAAGCAGCCGAAAAGGGGGTATATAGAGGATGGGAGGTTCCCACCGAGAGAGCCAGCAGAGTTGTTGTCGAAGCACGTCACACGCCTTTCCAACCACCAGAGAAGGGAGGAATAAGAAAGAACACACACACACACACACACACACACACACACACACACACACCAGGAAATCGAGGGAGCTTGCGTAAGATCTGAAGGAGACACGATCGTGGGAAAGGCACCGAGCGTGCCGTGGAAAAAAAAGAAAGGGTGGACTTGGGCTCGGCTGGTTTCGCAACGGGAAATGGGAAATCCCCGCAAAAGATGCTGGGGTCGACAGCTTTTTTTCTACCCGGAACAAGCAAACGCTGCCCCAAAACTGGGGCGTTTCAAGCCATGGCTCCTCCGGCAACAGTCGCTTAAGCTGCAGTTCATCCGGTTCCCCCAGCCTTTCCAAATATTCCAGGCTGGAGCATTCACTCCCTCTGCAGTTCCTCCAGCCATTACAAGCCGTTTCTGGTTAAGTTCAAACAAATACAAGCAGATTCAAGCCGTGGCTCTTTCCGCCCCGAAAATCAGCTGATCGGGCATTTCAAGCCGCGGCGTTTCAAAACGGCCACAATCTCCCGGCCAGACCTCCAGCTGCCTCACCTGACAATCGGGGAGGGGAGGGGAGGGGGGGAGGAAGGAGGAAGAAACCAGCGCACCCTTCGCCCTTTTATTGTCGCAATCGAAGAGGCAGGAGAATGCGGGGTGGGGAGGGGAGAGAGAGAGTGAGAGAGAGAGTAGAAATCCTTATTTTCGGAGCCGAGAAGAGAAGCGCGGCTACAGCAGTCACTAGAGTTCCCCCCAAGGGGGCGGAGAAAGAAGAGCATTCACTCCCTCTGCAGTTCCTCCAGCCATTATGAGCCGTTTCTGGTTAAGTTCAAACAAATACAAGCAGATTCAAGCCGTGGCTCTTTCCGCCCCGAAAATCAGCTGATCGGGCGTTTCAAGCCGCGGCGTTTCAAAACGGCTACAATCTCCCGGCCAGACCTCCAGCTGCCTCACCTGACAATCGGGGAGGGGAGGGGAGGGGGGAGGAAGAAACCAGCGCACCCTTCGCCCTTTTATTGTCGCAATCGAAGAGGCAGGAGAATGCGGGGTGGGGAGGGGAGAGAGAGAGAGAGAGTAGAAATCCCTATTTTCGGAGCCGAGAAGAGAAGCACGGCTACAGCAGTCGCTAGAGTTCCCCCCAAGGGGGCGGAGAAAGAAGAGCATTCACTCCCTCCGCAGTTCCTCCAGCCATTACGAGCCGTTTCTGGTTAAGTTCAAACAAATACAAGCAGATTCAAGCCGTGGCTCTTTCCGCCCCGAAAATCAGCTGATCGGGCGTTTCAAGCCGCGGCGTTTCAAAACGGCCACAATCTCCCAGCAAGACCTCCTCTGCAGTTCCTCCAGCCATTACAAAGCAACTCTGGTCAAATTCAGGCCGTTTCGGTCTAATTCAGGCAGATGCAAACAGATTCAAGCCGCGGCTCTTCCACCCGAAAATCAGCTGATCGGGCGTTTCAAGCCGCGGCGTTTCAAAACGGCTACAATCTCCCGGCCAGACCACCAGCTGCCTCACCTGACAATCGGGGAGGGGAGGGGAGGGGGGGAGGAAGGAGGAAGAAACCAGCGCACCCTTCGCCCTTTTATTGTCGCAATCGAAGAGGCAGGAGAATGTGGGGTGGGGAGGGGAGAGAGAGAGAGAGAGAGAGTAGAAATCCCTATTTTTGGAGCCGAGAAGAGAAGCGCGGCTACAGCAGTCGCTAGAGTTCCCCCCAAGGGGGCGGAGAAAGAAGAACTCTCGGAGCGTTTCTTTCGTAAATACGCGTGCAGGCACACACTCGCCCAGCCGCGCGCTTCGCCCAGCTTCTCGCGGGGAGTTTGCAAGCCCTTCGTTTCTCTTCAGGGCCGTCAGAAGGGCGAGCAAGTCTCTGCCCTGCCCTGCCCTGCCCTGCCGTGGGGGTGGGGAGCCAAGCGCGCTTGACGTTCCTGGAAACGAGAAGGGCCTGCGGAGACTGACACCAACCCGAGTGCCCAAGCGGGTCTTCTCAGTGTCAGGCAAAGTAGCTCACATGCAAAACAAGCCCGGCAGAGGAGCCGGAGCAGCTCCGCTGCTGGGGGCGTGTCTCGGCCGGGCCTTGCAGGATCTGGGCCGGGCGCCTCTGCTCGCCGCTCCGGCTCCTCTGCCGGGCTTGTTTCCCATGTGATTCCGGGCCAGGTGCTGCTGAGGGCGAGCAGAGGTGCCCGGGCGACCCCAGCAGCGTCAGGCAAAGTAGCTCGGCCGCGCGTAAGTCCTCGGTAAGTTCTTTTTTTTTTGTTGACTGGAGTATAAGCCGAAGTGGATTTTTTCAGCCCAAAAAGTGGGCTGAAAAATTCGGCTTATACTCAAGTATATACGGTATTCTTTAATGACCTAGTAAAAAATAAAAATCAGGTCTGCACAAACCTCTCTGCCTGGCATATAACTGCACTCCATTTCAGGCAGAATTCTTTTCCAGGAAAGTTCAGCAAATGTCCTTATAATTTTTGCACTCACTCTTATTATAAGACCAGTGACACACAGCAACTCCATAAGCAAATTGCATTTGTCCAGTGACACCATCTACATCTGCGGCATTACATTTGTTGGTATTCTGATAGCATGGCTGACTTTCTATCATCATTTTTTTTCACTAACCATTAATATTCATAGCATTCATTTCAGTTCTATTTTTCAATATGTCATTAACGTTTATATACATTTTTTTAATTATTAGTTCCAGTATTTCCTCCATATGATACTTTATTTATTTTATCCTCACAATGTAACTCTGTGAAGACAGCTGGGGTTATTGCTAATGACTGGCTAAAGATCACTCAGCAAGCTCCATGGACAAATGGAGATTTGAACTGGGATTGAATTTGGTTCCAATCCAACACTCAGTGTTCCCATGATATATCAGATAGGTCATAAGTAAGAAAACCAATTATATAATTAATTAAATATTTAACACAATTTTTTATCCCTTGTATTTCTTCTTTCCATAGCTCCAGCACCCTCTTTTTCCAAAATGCTGAAGTCAAACCTGACATGGTTCATTGCTATCTTATTAAGTCTAGTTTTTCTTCTTTCATATCCTTGATTACTTATACTTTGCCAAATAAATACCTGCAGAACTCTTGCCATATGTGTGTGTGTGTGGGGGGGGAAACAGGGCAGCACATAACCTGGTAACCATCCTGCATATGGAAAAACATAGATTTATCCAGTTAAAAGGTTTTATCCATTGTAAAAAGCAGCAAAAGAGAGAAGGTGTAATAATAATAATAATAATAATAATAATAATAATAATAATAATAATAATAATAATAATAATAATAATAATAATAACAACTACTACTACTACTACTACTACTACTACTTGAACACCATTGGCATTGCCATTAGTCAATTGCAAAAGGCAGCCATACTAGGAACTGCTTACATTCTGCGACGATATCTATAATACCATCAAACATCCAAATCTGCCTACCCCAGGTCCTTGGTAAGGATTCAATAGGTAGACAAAAATGCCAAATCCAGTCTGATAATCTGGTGACTGTGCAATGATCAATAATAATAATAAAGTTGGAAGGGATCTTGGAGGTCATCTAGTCCAACCCCCTGCTCAGGCAGGAAACCCTATACCATTTCAGACAAATGGCTGTCCAGTCTCTTCTTAAAAACTTCCAGTGTTGGAGCATTCACCACTTCCAGAGGCAGGTGGTTCCACTGGTTAATTGTTCTAACAGTCAGGAAGTTTCTCCTTAGTTCTAGGTTGCTTCTCTCTTTGATTAGTTTCCATCCATTGCTTCCTGACCTGCCTTCAGGTGCTTTGGAGAATAGCTTGACTCCCTCTTCTTTGTGGCAGCCTCTGAGATATTGGAACACTACTATTATGTCCCCCCTTGTCCTTCTCTTCATTAAACTAGACATATCTAATTCCAGCAACCGTTCCCTATATGTTTTAGCCTCCAGTCCCCTAATCATCTTTGTTGCTCTTCTCTGTACTCTTTCCAGAGTCTCAACATCTTTTTTACATCATGGTGACCAAAACTGGATGCAGTATTCCAAGTATGTCTTTACCATGGCATTGTGAAGTGGTATTAATACTTCACGTGATCTTGATTCTATCCCTCTGTTAAAGCAGCCTAGCACTGTGTTGGCTTTTTGGGCAGCTGCAGCTTATTTTAATTAGCCAAAAGCATCTCTGCTTCTTAGATATTTATGGAACTTGGATATTGCACATGTTCCAGTGGAGTGATAATACTACAAAAAAAAATGAAAGGAGTATGCATCACCTGCTTTGTAACTACCAATTATTTGGGTGAATATATTTTCAATTAAAGCCTTCATGCTTTTAAAAGGATATTGAATACCATCCCACTATGTTAACTCCAATGCACATTTCTTACTTTTAATTGCATATTTGTTCTTTGTTTTTATTCTTTTATCAATCTAGAATTGATTTGAAGCAGGTAGTGGCTATTCGAATTAAATAATTAACATCTAGATACCTGCAGGTATGTATAAACTACCAAGATTAATTATATACTTTTAAAGAGTAACTGTTTAATCCATAGTTTTGAATAGAATGAATGTTAACTGTGATGCAATTATGGGTATTAGATGTGCTAAACCTTTCCTAAGTTGCTACTTTATCAATAAACATTTCACAAGGGCTCAGAAAGATGATATGAATAACTTGGAGGTAGGGGAACTGACTATATAATCAGACATGCTTTTATGATTTTACAACCATTATTTGATAGTATTAATACATTGGCTGAAGATGTATATTTTGAAGAAGATACACGTGAATTATTTTGTTGCCACTGACTCTGTGAAACTGGTAGCTTTAAATGTGACGTACTTTATAGACAGAGGTGAAAAGAAATTCAATGTAGTGCTTCCAGTTTTCCATTCATAAAGATCTTTAAGTGCGATGTTTGATGCTTCAAATGTGTGTCAGAGGGTAACTTTGACAGACTTTGTTTAAGTTTTCATCATAATGCCTTTATTGTGCCTTTAATGTGAATTCAAAATGAATCTGGTAATTTAGTAGGACAAAGAACAATGAATTTTTTCAACTTGACTTTTCAGAGTATAAGCAGTCATCTTCAAGTAGAAAAGCATAACAAGGTGAAAACATCCGCTCTGCAGACAGAAATGGATACACCAATCAAGTGGATATTCATAATCTTAAATATTTTTTAAAAAAAATATTCAAAGGTAACATCCATTAATAGAATGTTTGCAATTGAGTGCAAGACACTCAAGAGAAGCAGTATATTAAAATCAAGAGAGAGCTAGATGTTATACCTGAACATGACTTTATTTAATGCAAATTTAACTGAGATTTCTTGCTTGCCATGGAGCAAGCACTTCCTGAGTGTGTGTGATTTTTTTTCTTTAAACAGATTCCAAATAGAACCAATTATCTAAAATTTAGAAATCTTGTTATTTCAGAAAAGCCATTGAACTAACCTGTCATGGATATGCCCTCGGAGCTCTATTCAGATGTTAGTTCAGAGGAGGGGATTGAATTTGAGTCTGCAGAGGAAAGTCTGGAGTCAAGTGTTGGTCAGGATAGAGGTTCAGAGAATGCTGGACTGATGGAGCAGTCTCAGTGGGTTGATCAGATGAGCAACAGGCTGAGGCTCAGGGAAGTGAACCACAGCTGCAGCAAGTTGGCCAGGAGGCTCTGGAAGGGGGAACCTTCTCCTGATCCAAGGACACATAGGGCAGAGAGGAGAGAGGAACACCACCAGTCAGCTAAACTACTCATGAGAAGGCAATCTCACCTCTTATGAAGGGCTGCACCAGCATTGCCTACTTAAACCCACCATGAAAACTTGACTGTTGCTGGAGCAATGTGCCCAATTCTGCGCTTCATGTACTTGTGCCATGTATCCAGGCCCGTTCAACTTCTGGACTGCTTTTCTGGTCTTTGTGTGTGCCCATTGGATTTGATTACCTAGTGACTCTTGCTGTATTGAGTTTGGAATCCAGACCTGAGCAACAGGGGTGCTTTCTGAGGACCTGCTGAGGGGGGGGGGGGTTTCAAATAAACACCTGCAGAACTCTTGCCATCTGTGTATGTGTGGAGAGCGTGGCAGCACATAACCTGGCAGAGTAATCATCCTGCATATGGAAAAACATAGATTTATCCAGTTAAAAGGTTTTATCCATTGTAAAAAGCAACAAACAAGTGAAGGTGTTTTTATTTTAATTAGCCAAAAGCATCTCTGCTTCTTAGATATTTATGGAACTTAAATATTGTACATGTTCCAGTGGAGTGATAATACTATAAAAAAATGAAAGCAGTATGCATCACCTGCTTTGTAACTACAAATAATTTGGGTGAATATGTTTTTGATTAAAGCCATTGTGCTTTAAGGAGGATATTGAATACCATCCCACTATGTCAAATCTAATGCACATTTCTTAAAAAGCCAAGCAGAAAAAAAGTCAGATTCTCATTTTTGTGTATTTTATTTTATTTTATTCATTATTTATTTATTTGTACAACTTTCCATTAAATAAAGCTGTGCAAAATAACTAACTAGAAGACAAATAACATATAGCTTTGCTATAATTAAACTAGTTTGAGTTCAAAAGAACTTAATATAAAACAATTGGAAACATAAGTCTTAAAGCAACAATTTATTTATAAATAGATTAAGTAATTTGAAAGGCTAAATTAAAAAATGTGCTTAGTCCAGAAAAAGTCCTTCATCCTCCATAGACCTAGCAAAAAAAAAAGTGTGTGTGTGTGTGTGTGTGTTAACAACAGCTCTGGTTCATGATGGTGCACAAGCTATGCCTACAACATCTAGGTTTTAAGACATTGAATGCTTTAAGATTTTCTTTATAGCACACAGAATAATAGAAAGATCATGTCCTAGTTGGTTGTAATAATAATAATAATAATAATAATAATAATAATAATAATAATAATAATAATAATAATAATAATAATAATAATAATAATGGAAGGGACCTTGGAGGTCCTCTAGTCCAGCCCCCTGCTCAGGCAGGAAACCCTATACCATTTCAGACAAATGGCTGTCCAGTCTCTTCTTAAAAACTTCCAGTGTTGGAGCATTCACCACTTCCAGAGGCAGGTTGTTCCACTGGTTAATTGTTCTAACTGTCAGGAAGTTTCTCCTTAGTTCTAGGTTGCTTCTCTCCTTGATTAGTTTCCATCCATTGCTTCTTCTCCTGCTTTCAGGTGCTTTGGAGAATAGCTTGACTCCCTCTTCTTTGTGGCAGCTCCTGAGATATTGGAACACTGCTATCATGTCACCCCTAGTCCTTCTCTTCATTAAACTACACATACCCAATTCCAGCAACCGTTCCCTATATGTTTTAGCCTCCAGTCCCCTAATCATCTTTGTTGCTCTTGTCTGTACTCTTTTTAGAGTCTCAACATCTTTTTTACATTGTGGTGACCAAAACTGGATGCAGTATTCCAGGTGTGGCCTTACCAAGGCATTGTAAATTGGTATTAGTACTTCACATGATCTTGATTCTATCCCTCTGTTAATGCAGCCTAGCACTGTGTTGGCTTTTTTGGCAGCTGCAGCACACTGCTGGCTCATATTGAAATGATTGTCCACTAGGACTCCGAGATCCCTCTCACAGTTACTACTATTGAGCAAGGTACCACCTATATCAGGGGTGTCAAAGTCAATTTCATTGAGGGCCACATCAGCATTGTGGTTACCCTCAGGGGGCCGGGTGGATATGGCCAGGGTGGGCATGGCCTACTGGGTGGGTGTGGCTAGAGTGCGTATGGCCTACTGGGTGGGCGTGGCCAGCTCTACATCATTTGCATCAAGGGTGCCTATGGGGGCCTGGGCAGGAGTGGGACAGATTTGAGGGTCTCTGGCAGAAGGAGGTTCTCTGGGCCAGGGCCAACGCAGTGGGGGCCATTCCCTCACTGTTTCCAGGATGGCTTCATGGGCCACATGAAACCACTTCACGGGCCGGATTTGGCCCTCAGGCCTTGTGTTTGACATGTCTGACCTATACTATACCTGTGCATTTGATTTTTCCTTCCTAAATGTAGAACCTTACTTTTTTCACCATTGAATTTCATTTTGTTAGATAGCGCCCAGTGTTCAAGTCTGTCCAGATCCTCCTGTATCTTAAGCCTATCTTCTGGAGTATTTGCTATTCCTGCCAACTTGGTGTCGTCTGCAAATTTGTATATGTATATGTTGTATATGTTATAATCACTTAAAATTCTTTTACAATAATATAAGGACAGTGAAGTGATTCAATGATTAAGATAGGATTGTTGGCTGGAAATCTGGTAGCTCGGATTTGAGATCCAAGCTCCATGTAACAGGATGAGTTCCAGTCTTTGCTCCAGCTCCTACCAACCTAGCAGCTCAAAAGCATGCAAATGCACATAGATAAATAGGTACCACTTTGGTGGGAAGGTAACAGCACTCCATGATGTCATGCTGCCCACATGGCCACAGAAATGTCTCCAGACAGTGCTGCCTCAATGGCCTTGAAATGGAGATGAATACTGCCCCCTATACTCAGCAATAACTAACAGAATAAAATCCACAGGGACTCCTTTACAATAATATGGGACAATTATTTTCAGCAAACCAAAATAAAAATAGAAAATGAATAAATGCATAAAAATGTAATAGCGCAAGTAGTTAAAATATAAACACCTATTTGCACAACAAAATGTTCTTGTATCTTTGTGAGAAATAGCTGGGCAGTGGTAGACCAAGAAATACCAGAACTTTGGTAAGATGTTCTCTTATATTTTCTCCTCCCTAACATTTAATTAATGACAGCTAGTTACACTGAACAGGAGTAGGAGAAAAATATAAAAAGATTTACCCTTGCTAATGTATATTTTGTATTATACAAAATATAGTAATGTATATTTTGTATTATACATATTATATATTATATTTCATTTTTAAAAATATTAATACATTAGGTTAGAACCACAATTTTTAAGAAAACCTCTCAACCTTGTGACCTCACAATGTTGAAGTCCTGCCCCTTTTCCACTACATCACACATAAAAAAGGGGTCAGACTTGAATCACATGGTTGATTTTTTGACCATCCCCTTTATAGAAACTCCTATTCAGAACTTAGAAGGTAAGTATGAGGATGGTAAACAGCAGAAAATGCTATGAGAGGGGATGTCTTCTGTGTTTTATGTTTCATAAACAATCAGGAATATTTTTTAGGAAAGATCATAAAAAATGACTGCCTGAAAAAATACTTCCTGTCATTCAACAGGGTTTCACTAGGTGGAACATTGGTTAGCTCACAGGTCTGCAACCCGCGGCTCCAGAGCTGCATGCGGCTCTTTCAGCTGTCTCCTGCGGCTCCCAGTCCTCTGCTATGTGCAGTCCAAAAAAAAAAAGTGGGACTAAAAAAGTTCAACCAATCAATTCAAATATGCAGGGTAGGTACATATCTCACCTTGGCTCCACTCTTCAGTCAAACCCTGTTCTGCGCATGCGCGCATGTACGCACATGTGCACACATTTTTTGCGGCTCCCAGTTTTTCCTTTTGTGAGGGAACTGGTTCCGAGTGGCTCTTTCACTGTTTCAGGTTGCTGACTCCTGGGTTAGCTATATCTACAGATTTAAGTCTGCTCAGTACATCTATATCTATATCTATATATCTATATATCTATATCTATATCTTCCGAGGTGGGTAAAGTGAGGACCCAGATTGTTGGGGGCAATTAAGCTGACTTTGTGGTGATGCCGCTTGGGGGTGTGTGTGTGAAAGCCCTGATAAGCAGGCATATACATAGAATGAAGGCTACTGCTAAGCTTGTAAGCCGCCCTGAGTCTTCGGAGAAGGGCGGGATATAAATGGAATTAAAATAAAATAAATAAAAAATAAATAAATATTCAGGGAAGCATGCCACTTATTTATAGAGAAAAGTGAAACCAAGTCATAATTGTCTTGCTACAGCTCCAGTGTTTATTGGGTGTCTCTAACAGAGTGTGAGAAGAGAGAAGTTCCCTGAGGATGGGCATGAGTCAAAAAGCTCGTAAGACTAAATTTTTGATTTCTGTGACCAACCCAGGATAGATCCTGCAAAGATATATGTTCCTTGTTTTGTAGGAGAGAATCCAGTTCTATGTAATATTTGCTCATCTAATCTATGCCGTGTCAGATTTAGTTAATAAGTGCATAGGAAACCACATTGAAAATAAATTCTGACTCTAAGAAATTAAAGAGAGGCTTTTACAACAGGACAGAGAAGAAGCAAATATACATTTCAGTCTCATCTGTTAAGTGAGATGTCAGTCTGTATAATTGGTAATCTGTGCAAAATATCAAACTCTCAACAGAAATTCCACCTTAATCTACTCACTAATAAATGAAGACTGGAGTATAGTTATGGTATCTAATTTCTGAGACTTTGTAAGTCAATTCTTTTTTCCTGGCATTAAATGTGATGAAGCTATTTGAATCTTGTTTCTTTATCATGCTTTATAATTAGGCAATTGACCCAGAATTTCAAGGTTATAAGTTAAATGGGGAGGGCGGATGAAAAAAAATCTTAGAAGATGATCTTGACAAACCATGTCCATATAGTTGCCAAATAAACTAGATGAAAGTGACTCTTACAGTTAAGGATTTGAGCTTAACTTGAAGAATACTTTACTTTTATGTGTACAATTCATTGTCTCCAATCAAATTTAGATCATCCCTTAGAAACTATTCCGACCATCTGCCAGCATTTCAAGATGTCTGCTTAGAGTGTTAGAAAGTCCCAAAATACCATTAACCAGCTTTTCTCCAACCACCTGATCATGAGGAGAGCCCATATCAGCTATTTGGTTGAACTTAATAGTTTTTCTTATTTTTGTTATTATAAGTAATGAGAAGTGAGCAACATATTTGTCCTTTAGACTTCTTTCCTGCTAATATGCAGCCTGCAGGATGTTAAGGATCATCATATTTCTCCAACACCGTAGAGTTCCCATAATAATTTTGGATTGCTCAGAGTCAGAATTAGGACATATGTAGTAAGCTAACTTTTTGTTACATTTCAGTGCAATCATATATCATAAAATTATAAAAGTCATTTAGGTTATTGAATCCAATACCCTTCTCATTAAAGAAATTCAGGTTAAGGTATTCTTAACAGATGGATGTCTAGCCTTTAACTGAAGACATGCAGTGAAGGAAAAAGTACTATCTCTCTAGTTAATTGGTTCCTCTATAGAACTACATTTACTCTTTCAGAAAAAAGAAAAAAAGAAAAGTTAACATTCAAACAGAAATGATCTTCCTATAACTTAAACCTATTATTCTATATCCTGATTCCAGTGGTGGGATTCAAATATGTGAACAACCACTTTATTTATTTATTTATATTTTTTATTTATTATTGGGACTTATATGCCGCCCTATCTCCCAAAGGACTCAGGGCGGCTAACAACAATAACATACAATAAATACAGAAGTTAAGATAAAATTAAAATTAAAGGCCCCTGTACAATAAATTAAAATAAATTAATTAAAAAATTAAAAAATTAAAAAACATAAATTAAAAATAAATTAAAAACATAATTAAATCCCTGTCAGTCCAGGTCAGCCAGGTGGAAAAGGAGTGTTTTGAGGCCGCGGCGAAAGGACTGGAGATCCGGGGCCATCCGAAGCTCAGGGGGGAGCTGGTTCCACAGGGCTGGTGCTCCCACAGAGAAGGCCCTCCCCCTGGGGGTTGCCAGCCGACATTGTCTAGCCGACGGTACCCTGAGGAGGCCTTCTCTGTGTGAGCGTACTGGGCGATGGGAATTTGTTCCCGGTAGCAGATGGTCCTGCAAGTATCCCAGGCCTAAGCCATGTAGGGCTTTAAAGGTAAGTACCAGCACCTTAAATCTCACCCGGAGGGCAACCGGTAACCAATGCAGCTCACGCAGGAGGGGTGTAATATGGGAGTATCGGGGTGCTCCCATCACTACCCGTGCAGCCGCACTCTGCACCAGCTGAAGCCTCTTGGTGGTCTTCAAGGGCAGCCCCATGTAGAGAGCATTGCAGTAATCTATACGGGAGGTAACGAGTGTGTGGGTGACTGTACGTAGGGCATCTCAGTCCAGAAAGGGGCGCAACTGGCGTACTAGGCGAATCTGGGCAAAGGCCCCCCTAGCCACGACTCCAATATGATCTTCAAAACTGAGTCATAAATCCAGGAGGATGCCTAGATTGCGTGCTCTATCAACGGGAGGTAACACCTCTCCTCCTATAACCAAAGATGGAACCTCTTGGACTAAATGAGATGCCGGTACGTAAAGCCACTCAGTCTTGGCCGGGTTGAGCCGGAGCCTGTTCTTTTCCATCCAAATCTGTACTGCTTCCAGGCAACGGGACATCACATCAAGGGCATCACTGGGTTGGTTCGGGGTGGAGATGAAAAGCTGGGTATCATCAGCATATTGATGATACCTCACCCCGAAGCCACGGATGACCTCTCCCAGCGGCTTCATATAGATGTTGAACAGGAGAGGCGAGAGTACCGACCCCTGAGGCACCCCACAACTAAGAGGCCTAGGGGTTGACCTCTGCCCCCCTGCCAACACCGTCTGCAAACGGCCCGAGAGGTAGGAGGAGAACCACCGCAGAACGGTGCCTCCCACTCCCAACTCCTCAAGACGACACAGCAAGATACCGTGGTCGATGGTTTCAAAAGCCGCTAAGAGATCTAATAGGACCAGGATAGAGGAATAACCCCTATCTCGGGCCCGCCAGAGATCATTCACCAGCGCGACCAATGCCGTCTCCGTGCTATACCCGGGCCTGAAACCCGATTGGTATGGATCCAGATATTCAGTTTCCTCCAGAACCAAAGGGAGCTGCCGTGCCACCACGCTCTCAATGACCTTTGCAAGAAAGCGAAGGTTGGAGACAGGATGAAAGTTATTTTAAATAGCTGGATCCAATGCAGGTTTCTTAAGGAGGGGCCTTACCACCGCCTCTTTCAAGGCGGCAGGGAAGTACCCTTCACTCAGTGAGGCATTGATAACTGCTAGGAGCCAGGCTCGTGTAACCTCCTAAGACACATAGACCAGCCAGGAGGGAAACGGGTCCAACAAACACGTGGCGGCACTTAATTTCCCCATGATCCTGTCCACTTCATCCGGAGTCACAGGATCAAACTCTTCCCAAATGTTCTCGGCCAAACTCATCGTTTTCCTCTCATCAGATACTGCCCAGTCAGAGTCCAGACCAGCCCGAATCTGAGCAATTTTGTCCACCAGATATTTACTAAATTCCTCGGCCCGTCCTTGTAAGGGGTCCTCTCCCGTCCCTTGATTTAAAAGGGAGCGGGCCACCCTAAACAGGGCGGCCGGGCGGTTATCTGTGGATGCAATGAGGGTGGTGAAGTAAGCACGCTTTGCCACCTCCATTGCCACAAGATAAGATCTAGAAAAGGATCTTAACTGTGTTCGGTCAGACTCGGACCGACTGGTTCTCCAAATTCTCTCTAGGCCCCTTCTCCGGCGTTTCATCTCCCGCAGGTCCTTGGAGAACCAAGGAGCGAGCCGGGACCTACGCCGGGTCAGAGGCCGCAAAGGCACAACGCGGTCGAGAACTTCCGAAGCAGCCTGTTGCCAGGCATTAACTTAGGACTCGACCGGGCTGTGGGAGAAGGAGGTAGGAATCAATCCAAACGCTGTCTGGAACCTATCTGGGTCCATCAGGCACCTGGGGTGGAACCATCTAGTCGGTTCTGCCTCCTGACAGCGGGGGTGACGTGACGGAGGCCCAACCGCAGGAGATCATGGTCTGTCCATGAAAGGGGTTGAGATGTTGGAGTAACACCCCCAGACCATTAAGCCACTGCCCAGAGATCAAAATAAGATCAGGCGTGTTTCCCCCCTCGTGAGTCGGGTCCTGAATAATATGGGTCAGGTCCATGGCCATCATGGAAGCCATGAACTCTTGGGCCACCTCCGATGCACCGCCCAGGGAAGGCAGATTAAAATCTCCCAGAACCATAAGTCTGGGAAATTCAACTGCCAATCCCGAGAGGGCATCAAGTAGCCTGGGTAGAGCCATTGCTATGCAGCTTGGAGAGAGGTATGCAAGCAGCAGGCCCAACTGACCACCAGGACCCCACCTTAAGAGGAGGGACTCACATCTGTGGACGGAGGGTCTCTCTAATAATGACCGCCACGCCACCTCCCCTACCCTGAGCCTGAGGTTGATGCAGCACACGGAAACCTGGAGGGCATAGATCAATCAGAGGGACCCCTCCCTCCGGGCCCAACCAAGTTTCCGTGATGCATGCCAGGTCTGCGCCTTCCTCCTCGATCAAATCATGGATGAGGGGAGCTTTATTCACAACAGACCTGGCATTTAAATAGATCAGCCTGAGCTCAGGTGTCTGCCCTCCCCCTTCCCCAGGAGAGCAGGTGAGAGCCAGAGGGTCAGAGCGTGCCACAGCTCGAAAATAGCGGGGGCGTGATCCCAGATTATGATATGGCCCTCTGTTCATCCATCTGCCGCCATTCCCAATCACCGTGGGGATCGCTATCCCTACCCCATCCCCCTGGGTCCGAAGACTCTCCCCGGCTCCCATATTGCCATGGCCATCAGCCAACCTAGACTGAGAAAGGTCGGGTAGAATCTTCCTCTCATTCTGCCGGGCCTGACCCTCCCCCCTCCCTAACCCTTCAAAAAAATTTAAAAGAAAACCCAAAAGCCTCTTTTTAGCGCCATGCCACCTCTCGGGGTCCCAAGACCTGTCATTAAGGAAACGGCGGCGCAGGTTGGATGGCCACATCTGAGAGAGGGAGGAAGCTCTCAGGGCAAGTAGCTCATTTCTGGTGTAAGCCATCAAAAGGTAGAAATAAGAGCAAAGAACGAGTTGGCTGGAACAAACTGCATATTAAATCCACAGAGCTGAAATAGTGGTTCCTGAAAACATGGTCACCCTCTCACAGTGACCAAGATGTCAGGAAAACCACTATCCAGCCCTGGGTAGGTCGCAGGAGGAGAGAAAGTCCGATGGCTGGTAGAATAGTCTATTGGTGGTGAACTTCGCAGCTCCGGTGATGAATGGTGATAATTCATCCATCTCCATGTCCTAGATATCATCGTGACCAAGGGGCTGTAGTAAGTCTCCGGATAAAGAAAATGGAGGAGGGTTATCTCAGATTTCAAGTATGACTCCCGAGGAGATAACCACCATCTTGGGCGCCATCCGGCATGCCCCACCTCCATTTTTAGCTTCAAGTGGTCCCAGATGTTTCCACCCTCCAGACCAGTCCAGGAGGGTTCCAAACGGCGCTCAAACCATCGGATGGTGGCCTTCACCATCCAAAAAACCTCCATTGGGGGGGAAGCTCACCGATCTAACAGATGGGCAGATGAGCTCGGCAGCCACAAGTCCAGGAGCTTCACCATCCGGACCACCTTTCTAGGCTGCCCCAGGCCATTACAGCTCCACCGCAGGCCGCTGCAGGACCAGACCGCCTCTTCAGGCCTTTGCAGGTCCATTGCAAGCCACCGCACGCCGCACACCGTAGTAGGCCCTTTACCAGCCGATTTGCAGGCCGCCGCAAGATACCACCAGCTGCCGCCGGCTGTTGTATGTCTTCTGCCAGCCCAAATGAGCCAGCACATGCCACACGCTGCACGCCGCAGCAGGCCCATCGTCGGCCACTTTGCAGGCTGCCGTCGGATGCCGCCGGCCGCTGCCGGCCATTGTAAGTCGCCCGCCTGCCCAACTGAGCCGTCCCGTTCGGCCATCTCATGTCCGGGAGCCTTGCTGCCCCGCCGCCTCGCCGCCCCCTCTAGAGCCGCCCCGCCATCATCTCCAGCGCTCATACGGGCTCCACCAAAGCCTCGGAGGGTCCTGTCACCCATCCGGGCTAGAGAACAACAGCCCCATGCAGGACCCCATGCCAAACTCGCTCCCCTCATTCTCTGCGATCAGCTATGAGCGACCATCTTTTCTGGAGGCATGTTCTAGATATTCACAGATAGTTCTCTGTGTGGATGCCATTTCTGGGCCTGGGCAACAAAAAATTAGCTACCAGTTCTGCCAAAGTGGTGCAAACTGGCTGAATCCCACCATTGCTGCATTTTGAATTATTAGGAACAAGATGTGCTGTGAGACATCTTTTCGGGCATTTGAATAGTGTCATTTCGCCTCATCTTTCTTCTCTAAGCAACATTTCAATCCTTTCCATCACTCTTTGTAAGCTTTGTGTCTCTCCCCTTTTCTAATCCTAGTCCAATTTTCTTGAATCCTTCATCAAACCTATCCAGAATTGGACATAATATTCAAGTAGTGAGTTTAAGTCTTTAATTTTAAGTTCCTTTATATGGGTTAATCATGACTTATATTACTTCAGTCTTCTAGGATTGAATAACTTTTGTTTTATTCTTGAAGATATTTGCTACCCTTATCACTAGTTAAATATTTGTTTGTCAAGATTAATAGTTTCGAGGTCCACAATTTCTTGGTTGTTGGTGAATATTTGCTATTGCTGTTAGTTTTCTCAATTATAATTTTAAAAAGAAATACCTGTATTTAATTTTTGTTGTTTTGAAATACTGTAGGTAAAGATTTTCTACAAAATCCATAAAAATGTATCATGGAAAAAATGAATTTGTTTCATATTATGATGAATGTAGTAAATTTATTTCACCTGAGCCATAACTGGAACATTTTATCCTTTGCACTGGTTGATCAATTAGCTTTCTGGACACGGAGTCTTCCATTAACTTTGTTTGGCTTTAAGTACTTTTTCTTAGTTTGCATGGCTGAATATTAACTTTGGCATAATATATATACACCAAACTATGAAGAAATAAATTACACTGAATCTCACAGACAACTTCTTATGCCTTCTTAGGCAAAAGTTGCTTATTAAGTTTATATCCTGCTTTTTCTTCAGACTGGAGGTCACTTTCATGGTGATTCTATTCTTTTTTTCTGTGAATAACCTTGTGAGAAAAAGTGACTAATCCCACCCAATTAAAGGTTGGAATGTGATTTTCCAGTTCTTCCATATATTAATCAAAGTGTCTGTTTAATTTTAACAAATAACTAGTCTTCTCTTGTATTCTAGCCCATCTATTAATGCTTTATTTGCTATAAACTTTGCTATAAATTTGAAATATCAGTTACTTGGTAGTCATTTGTTTCAAGAAATTAGATTGCTTCAAGAAATTCAATCCTAATACTTACTATAGATCAGTTAAACTACAGTTCATTGAACAAGCCATCGTTAAGCTAAAATAAGTCATATTATGTCTTAATATTATAAGTGAACTATGCCAACCTACTTTTATTTTAGCTGCTCTTATGTTGTGTAAACTTCTTTAAAATAAAAAGACAAATGTACAGTGGCGTAGCGTGGGTTGTCAGCACCCGGGGCAAGGCAAGTAATTTGCGCCCCCTAACCCGTGGATTTTAGCACTCGAGTCTCTTCCACTAGCTCAGGAATTCTGGGAGTTGAAGTCCATGAGTCATAAAAGAGCCAAGGTTGCCTACCCTTGAGTTAGGTTCAAGGCAAAAAAGGGTCTCTGGAGAAGAGGGAAAATGCTAGTTTAAAACTGAAACAAGGCAACTTTAAGGTGCCTCAGCTGTGATTTAGGATGAGACAAAGAGAGGACATGGCGTTGAAAATGGTTAATGGGGCATGTTTGTTCCACTCTTAGTGGATGTCAAGATAAACCCCACGAGAGAATGACCTTACAACAGATGTGAATAGGCTTGGACTACGTTTGTAGATTGAGTGCATACATCACATGGAGCGATGATGGGCTTCATCAAGATTTATGATCCCACAATTGGCTAGTTTTCTCCATCTTGTCCTAAACCCTGGATACCAACCATGGTTTATGGCTTAGCATGTGGTGTGGGGTGACCCAACATGTTAGGCAACAAACAATGACTTCCAACTTACAATGCCTCAGCTTCCCAAGGTTATTCCAAAGCCGGAAAAGCCAACCAACCCACCCTGCAGCTTTGCCTGCTTAGGCTGAACCCCAGGAGTTCATACTTGCTGTGGTGCCTGACCTATTTTCTGCCCAGACGCTGCTTATCCAAGCCAAGCCGCCTCCTTCTCTTTGGCACCTCGCCCCAAAGATTTGCCGGACTGGCTGGAAACTCTCGCTGCTGGCGACGTGTGTCGGGGGGGCGTCCTGATCGCCTCCTGCAGGGGGAACCGAGTGGCCACAGAGAGTCAATACGGCAGGAGGAGGAGGAGAAGGAGGAGGAGGAGGAGCAGCAAGCAGCCGCAGGTGCGGCGGCTGCAGTTGTTACCTTTACCTCCGGGAAAGGAGGAGATGGGGGCGGGAGCTGGGTCGGGGGGGCGGGCTTGCAGGTTGAGAGCCAAGCGGAGGAGAGCCGCGGTGGGAGAAAGAGAGGGAGGCGAGACGCCGCCAAGCCTCCCCACCCCCACCCGAGAAAGGAGGCGATCCGCAGCCGCGAGAGGACGGGATCCCGCTCTAGCTGGGCGCAGCGAATGCGGTTGCTTTCTATGCTCCGCCCACTCGCTCGCTCCTCCGACCCTCGGTGAAGCAGAATCGTCCCCCTCCGGTGAGCTTAATGGGCGCCCCCCCAGATGTTGCGCCCGGTGCGGCCGCCCCCCCCTGCACCCCCCACGCTACGCCACTGCAAATGTATGAGCCACACTGAATTTTAAGGACATGGAAGGACATGCAACAATTTTCCCCCTATTGCATCCTAACATACAATTTAACTCATTAATTAAATGCAGGTGTTCCACATTATACTTTTCTGACAATGGTAGCTGAAACAATATGTAACATTAGTAATTCAATATAAATCATATCAGTAAAACACTACTTAACATCCTTTTCTAAAGAAATGATTAAAATACATACAAATACATATGTAGCCTATATAGCACAGTTAAAAAATAATGACCACTGTAGCCATCCAGCTGAATAAACTCCTAGATTAAAGCACTGCTATGCGACACCACTTATACATTACTTCAAGCTGTGTTGCTTCAAACTGCAGAAGAAATTCCAGACATGTAGTTGCCTAAGGCTACAGTCATTTTGAACCAGAACTTGTGATAGCAAGGTTACAGAAGAGTCAGGGAAAAGAAAAACATACACACATTAGTGACTCACCAGCTAATGTTATGATACTCAAAGACACCATTGTTCTTGGTGGTCCACTTGAAAGCTGGGCTGCAGACTTTAAGTGCAACAATCACAGACAGCAAGTATGTGCAAAGGGAAAGGCAGTGCTAGACTTCAATAATGTTATGGGAATTTGTCATCTATACAAAAATAGAGTCTTTTAAAAATTCTTTATGTATAAGTCAATACCTGTATAATTAGGTGGAAGAGATTTCTATGACATAAAACCCAGCTTTCTGTTCCACAAATCCTGCCTTGACTAAAACATTGGAAAGTGCTTGGCTTACAGTAATTTACTAGTAACCTATCCATCTCTCTTAAACAGCTATTCTCAACTAAATATAAAAGCATCAACATAGTAGAACAAATTATTTGGAAGAAATATCAGAAGGCATATCAAATAAATGACACTTTGAAATTTTACAATACTGAAACACACAGACAGCTTTGACTGAGTGTAAATTATATTACACAGCAATGTTTTCATAATTAAGGATACTTATATCTTAGTCATCTTTCATCTGGATCACTGCAATGTCTCTACAAGGGACTTCCCTGAGGATCATTCAGCTAGTCCCTAATGCAATGGCATGAATAGTTATGGACACACCATGATATCTACATGTAATATCTCTGCTGTTCAAGATAAACTGGTTACTGCTGGGCTTCAGGATACAGTGCAAGATGCTGATTGTCACTTACATGACATTTAGACCTTCTTATTTGAGAGACTGTCATTCTGTCTTGCTGTCTGCCTACCCTATAATATTTGACAAAGTTATCATCTATGAAGCAAGGTCCCACCTATCTTATTAAAACAATATTATATGATGGGACTCAGGAAGATGCCTTCTATATAATAGCACTTGGCCTCTGGAATGGCAGCCTTTTAGACCTCAGTCTGACCTCTGCTGTTTTTAAGACAAGCCTTAAAGATCTGACTCATTCCCCAGGCTAAGGTTTGGTATGGATCATGGAAGGGTGATTTTGTTATCACTGTGTCTGCTGTTTTCCTATTTAGCTATCTTTCCCTTTTTCATGATTTAATTAATGTACTGAGGCTTTATGTTTTTAATCTGAATATTGCAAGAGTTGTTCTAAGTGGGCAGCCTGCAAATATGATAAAGTATAGGCAAACTGCTGTTTTCATCAACCAGATGCCCTAGGTTGTCCCATCGCTTTGTCTAATAGTAGAACAAGTTCAATTAAAGTAAGTGCAGAATGTATTGAGAGAAAGTACATTAATCTGATTTTTAATTATTCCATTTAGTGTTTATGAGATAACATCTTTTATTTCAAATGTTTTCAAAGCATGATTCAAAAATGATGTTTTGTTGATTATACTATATTTATACATTTTAATTCATTGGTTATTTCCTGAGTCTTCTTCAAAAATTACATTAATATGAAATGCTTGGGTACAGTACAATATTCCCTTAGAACTGATCCTTTAGGACTCAGTACAAATTCAGGAATATTGTGTAAAATGTTAACAAACATCAAGCTACAAAATTAATGGTAAACTAATATGGAACTTTCTTTAGAATAAATATCACTTTAGCCAATTAGTTCTTTTCCAGCTCTATTACCCATTGAGCAGGAAGTTTGACTCTATCACATTTATGTCCAAGAAATTTCCTCAATAATTTATTTATTCAATAAGCAGAAATAAGATCTTCTCTTCTCCTTTCAGATTACTTCTATCTGCTGCCTTTACCAGTTGGATGTCTTCTGTATCCTGCTGTATGGGCATTCTTCCCACCTGCTTCCTGGCTTCATATAGACATTCCTGCAGTATTTCTACTACAATAGACTTAAGAAAGCTGGATGAATTCTAATCCTTTTGACACAGCTGACAATGACTGCAAGCACCCTCTAACAGCTGAGTAGTAATTTTAAATATAAACACTGAAATGACAGCCACAGTTGCCTAGAACCAATCTCAAACTCATCTGAAGTCTAGAATTAAAGAAAGCCACTTATTAAAGAACTGTTCTGCCTTTTTAGTATTTAAACTAAAACAGCTGCATATGGATGAATTTCACTACAACTGGGGTATTGTGGTTACAGCATTTGTTACAGATAACATTTGTCCCTGTTATGTGAACAAATTCAGGAATATAATGTAAATGGATCACTTCTCATTTACAATTGACCCCTTTAAAGAAAATATCAATGCAAAAGAGCTATTTGTACAAAATTACAATAGTCATAATTATTTAATATTTAATATACAAAGGCATATGCTCATATGCCAGGGGTCTTCAAACCTGGCCCTTTTATGACTTGTGGACTTCAATTCCCAGAATTCCTCAGCCAGGCACGCTGGCTGAGGAACTCTGGGAGTTGAAGTCCACAAGTCATAAAAGGGCTAAGTTTGAAGACTCCTGTCATATGCATTCAACTTACTGTAGTGGCGAAAAATGATATTTACATTTAAATCAGTATCCAACAGAATTCATCTACTGTATTCACATTCTACATTTCCTTGTGATGCTTGTTATGGTCCATCTGTATTCTGCTCCATGAATTGCTGGACAGGAGAAGAGAGTTTCCACCATCTCTCTAATTAGAAAGTTTTGATTTTCTCCCCATTGTTCCTCGTGAACTGTATGATGCCCTTTCACAATATTTTCAAAAACTGCCAAAAACTATTCATAAATTTTCCTCAACTCTAATCAAACATTTTTCAGTGAGACTTGACAAACACTACATGTATCTGTCTAAGAGCATCTTCAATTACCCTTCTTTAGATGTCTCATTCCAATTGAGATTAGGAGGGCAGCATCTTTAATTACCCATTTTAGTGCATTGTAGCAAAAACATGTCATCCCTTTATACTCCTGAATACCTTTGGTGCTTTCTGAACTTGGTTGTTTGCTTGAAGATATGTCGTTATCCAACTGGGTAACATCATCGCTGCAAGCAGACACCACACTTACATTGAATTTTTTTAAAAAAAACAAACCAAAATCAGAGAGCATTGAGAACTCCACAGTTAAACCTGAGTTACAGATATTCTCTTCTGTTGGAACTTTATTACATTCCTGATTTAATAGAGAGAACTAATTTAATTCTGAACTTGGAACAAGTGCCTGAGTGTTGCAGCTTTTCATTTCTTTAATTCATAAACATCTTTTTCCAGTTTGTTGTAGTGGTTAAAGTCACTGGGCTTAGAAACTGAGGATCCATGAATTCTAGGCTTCCCTTAGGTGTAAAGCCAGCTGGATGACATATGGCCAATCACTTTCTTTCAGCTCTAGGAAGACGGCAATGACAAACCAATCCATAAATGATTAGAAAACAGCATGGACTTGCCCAAGCAATCACTAGGTGTCAAGAATGAATCAAATGCACAAAACAAACAACACTGAAAATGCATGCCGAAGAACAAAATCCCAAAAAAGAAAATCTTAATATGTTCAAACATATAGTTGCATATTTTATTTATGTACACATATGATCCTGCACATTGATCATTGATCGTGCAAAAAGATTGATCCAATAATCTAAAAAATATTATTTGATTTTCAAACTGTTTTAAGAATGTCAGAATTAAAAAGGTATTCATTAATTGATTTTATATCCCATCTTAGTATTAAAATAGTGTCCAAAACAAAGATTGGCACAAAGATAATTAAAGGTACAATTATATTGTGTTTACTTAAATATTTGTTATATTTATTTTCTGATCTTCCTCCAAAATAGCATAGAGAGTAGGTGCTTCCTATTCTCATGCTCCCATGAACAATTCCTGTGGGATAGATTAGGCAGAGAAGCAATGGATGGCCACAAAGCAACTTTTAAAAAAAAATAATCAATTTTGAAAATTTATCTGGCTACCAATGTTAAACTGCTTAGAATCAGAGGGAATCGGGCATATAAATTGAGTAATTTGTTGTTATTTTTTATTTAAATTTAACATTGATACATTAATGTTATTACATTAATGTATTAATAATGTATTAATAATACATTAATAATTTTATTAATTAAAAGCAAAATAAATAAAGCACAATGCCACAAAAGCCCATCTTAAACACAATATCTGCTTGAATAATATAGCACTGCTTCTCTTTGTGTCAGTAAAAATGAATTTAGCCTTCTCTGTCTTACCAAGGTGTCCCAATACCTATGAATGCTCCTAAGGATATTGCTTATTTTCCCACCAAACAAATTCCATGGCTTTTTAAAAGCATATCTCCTAAAAATCTCAAAGCCCAGACAAGATTGCAAGGAAAAAATCTTTTTCCAAGAATCCTGGTGCCTATTCATTATTGGTATTACTAGTATTTTGATCTATGTCAGGAGGCTAACTTCAGTTCTTAAATTATTGTAACCAGACAATCATAAGAGTCCTGTAACTAGGCCCAATTTAGTGCCTATTGTTAGTTTTCTGAACAGCATTGTTGATGTTTTCCAATACCAGTTTCAGAGTCCAACAATATTCTTTTGTATTATTAATTTTTTTGTCCCTCCTCCTCTTTTTTTCTTTTCTTTTCTTTCTTTTTTTTAGAAGGTGACACTTGGTAACTGGAATCCCTTGGGGAAAAAAAATGTGGAGTCAAGGGCGATGGTTGAATCACTCCTGATCTTTGGTAGAGTCAAAGGGATGTGAGAAGACAAGCCAGCTAGATATGGTTCATTCTTTAATTTCCTCCCTCAGAAGAAATAAACAAAATGTGCTTTAAAGCAAAATTTTATTTCAATTTCTTCTCCATTTCCCTTTTCTTGCATTGAATGTCTTATAAGGCAGTTTGGACATTTAGTTTTGTTTATTTTTGGTGAAAGAAAAATAAGAAAGGAGGAAAAGAGATAAAGAATTATACATGAAAAATAAATACAATTTGAAAACTTAGTCTTGGAAAAATATCTAGTATGTTTGAGGTTTATAAGAAGGCATTCATTTCTGGGGGAAAGAGGGGATGGAGGTATGACTGACACAGTAGCAAACAAAACAATCTTCTGAATTCCTAGGAGTTAGCTAAACAGCAGAGTTTACTCTCTATCTACAAAGAGCTACTCAGTGTCTGAACTAGTGACTGAACTCTGCAGAAATGAGAAGAAGTGAAAAAAATAATGATAGCTAAGACCGTTAGATTGTTTTCTATGAACCTGAACTTTCAAATGCACTTAAAACTCATGGTTCTCCCATATTTATATTTTTCACTTTTGTTGACTTCTCCATTGTGAATCATAACTTCACTATCACTAAATATATCAACAGTGAAAAGGAGAATGAAGCTGTCATAGAGCAGCCTGCTACTCCTTAATGGAAATTTTCAAATTTAGATAAGGGAAGGTGAAAATTAAAACTGGACAAACTTAACCAATTTCAAAGTTATCTTCTCCTTCAGTATATTCATTGCACTTTGGACTGCATATTTTTCTTCCTTAAAAGTAAAAATTATATGGATCCAAATCCAAGTATGAAATGGAAGACAGGAGTCTATAAGATTAGAATTGGTTTTAAATGAAAAATAAAAAAGTTTTGTGCTACTAAATGCAGGTTTAAATCATAGAGTTTAAGTAGGATACCAATTATCATTCCCTGAGCTTTGAACCTTTCTTAAAGCCATCTAGAGTCACGTAAAAATGAGATATAAATTGAATGAATAAATAAATAAAGTTTGCCAGCCATTGCCATAATGGCTTCTTGTCCCTTAGGGATTTTGATTTTTATGACGGATTGCAAGTTCAAAATCTTTTTGTTTAAAGTTGGAAGTGCTGCATTGGGAATCCCTGACTTTAAAGCTTGCAATGTTATGGCCTACAAATGGCAATGTGACTTTGAGAATCACTTCACTGATGTAAAGTTACCTTTTTTGAAGAGAGCTTTCAATGGGTTTTTGGGACAACATTACTGCAGATCTATCTTAGATTCCACATTACAACAATAAATCTTGTGGTCTGTCTGCCAAATATTGGAGGGCATATATTAGAAGCCAAGCATATGATTATGCATTGTATGTGGCCCAGTGTAAATAAGAAGCATATTTTCCCAGAACAGATAAGGCAAATATTTAATGATAAGCATGACTGTCATATTTATTTCCATATTAGACAGGTGCCTAAAAGTCCCATTACCTCTGATACTGAGCAAATACCGAGTAGACTGATATTGAGTCTATTCAATTGAATAATTATGAAAATCCTAGGAATTCTACTTGAATAAGATTTTGATAGATATTGGTTCTTTGTCCTCACAGTCCTGGTGGATAGAAGCCCCAGTAAATAAATAAATAAATAACTATTTGTCAGGGAATTGCGCAGCAGGTTTCCAAATGGAGTCAGAGACACTGAGACAAGCCAGTTTTATATAAATAAATATATTTACAGGAAATAAGATAGGCAAAAAGGAGCATTGTCAGGTAAATCAATACAGCATAAACATCGTGAGGTCAATCACAGAGAGCACACATAGCACATAGAGGAAAAAAGGCGGGAAACAAGGAAACTCCCCCTTTTCACTCATAGCGACCAATTGCAGCTCAGTTTCCCCCATGCAGTGGACAGCTCTTTTCAACTAATTAGCTATAACTGTGTGTTCTTAATCATGGTCCAATCCTTCACTACTCCAGCTATTAAATTTTAAATATTTTAACATTATTATTCTTAAACAATTCCTTAATGGGAAAGTAATGTTAATGAAAAGGATATATTTATTGATAACTGTACAAAGTTTTGTATACAAGCCCAATTTTTGGCTCTTGTCATTGTCACTAATAGATTGTATACATATTTCTGTATCAACAAAGGAAAATATTTGAGCTTGGTTGCTTTTTTTGCAGAGGCTTCATTACCCAAATTAGGTAACATTAACGATGCTAGCATTATCATAGATTGGGTAATGAAGATTGGTTTCAGTTCAACATTTTATTGAATTCAAAGAATACTTCTGAATCAATTATGTTATCAGTGTGTGTTTAATTGTTTAAAAATACACAACAATGCAGGATGGGCAACTTGTCTAGCTGAATGGACCAAATATTGAGGATTGGGTTCATTCATTTAATGTTCAGAGCAGCATATACAATCTTCTCCTTCTCTATTCCAAAGCACTTACAATCCAATTGGAAGACCCATGGAAAGTCAATTGGCTGGTTATTAAAAATCCTGGAAGTTGTGGTTCAGTACAGCCACTGTTTTTTTTTACCCACACATAAGTAAAGAAGCAGGAAGCAGGGATCATTCCTACTGCCCTGCTTCCAATTCTCTCTCTCTCTCTCTCTCTCTCTCTCTCTCTCTCTCTCTCTCTCTCTCTCTCTCTCTGTGTGTGTGTGTGTGTGTGTGTGTGTGAGAGAGAGAGAGAGAGAGAGATCTGTTGTATAGAACCTGAGAGCAAATAGCTCTGTCTGAATAATTTTCACATCAATGTATGCATGGTAAGAGATAGATTTTAAAAGGACTATGTATTTTTTTCATTTTGCCCTTGTTTTAATTCTTCTCTCATTTTAAAGAAAAGCCATTCATATATGCATTATTTTCTCCTCTGTATCCATCAATCCAAATGAAAACTTTTTGTTCAAACAGTTTTAGTAGTTGATGGTCATGGAAATTGGTTTCTAAGTTGTTTCAGCACAGAGATCATATGGGAAATATGTGATAATCAAATCATCATTCTGCAAACAAAATTGCCCTTTTTATACCATGCCATTAAAAAAATCCATTTTACTCTGCAGGGTATAAGGAAAGATTTAAAAGAATGAATCTCATTATTTATTATAGCATCATGCAACTAAAATGATTGCCTCCCTCTTCTTTTCTGAAAAATGATGGCATGATTTGTTTAGTTCCTATTGCTGCATTTAAACTCCTGGGTAGTAAGAAGGATCAAGCCATAAAAATAAATAAGATAAGACAACACAGTAGGTACACAAATTATATAGCAGCTAAGAACAAAATAGGGGATCTGAAATTCTTGCTAGAATTCATTTTACATGTAATGCTTGGAAAAAAATTATAACAAATTGAGATATAGAGTACAATTAAAATTAAATGAAAAAACCAACACATATCTACTGCAACAAAGCAATAAAAAGTTAACAGCAACTATTGGCTGAAATTAAATATCAGGGCTAAACATAAAGGATAGAAGCTTGCATAAGAACTAAAGTATTCATTAAAACCCAATTATGTATTCAATTCCTATAAACACAAATAAAATGGACTGCAAACTTTTCACAGACTTTCCTTTCTTCCAAATCTCATATTGCCTTTTAAGAGGAAGGCAATATGATGTAACATTTAGTTTATAGGTTATAAATGTAACATTTAGTTTATAGGTTATCAATTTTTCCCCAGGAACCTTCTAAAACACAAAGGGAAGAGTATCCAAAAGATACTTCAGATTTTATATAGAAATGTACGACATCATTAGACAACCTCCCTCATTTGTTGCTTTCCCTCCAGATATTTGAAATACAATTTCCCCTAAACACATACACATACATAAACACTTGCATTAAGCTTAAGGGGGTGATGGAATATAATTAATTAAATTTGAAATGACTGGTTTGGAAGAAGTTGTTGTTAAGTACATAAATTTAAACTTTCCTAAAGAGATTTCGGAAAACTTGGATTTTTTTGAAGGCTACAACCTCTATGGTTTTTACATAAAACATTTAAGGTAGTTTATTCAAACTTCCAGAACACTGATATATGGAATAGCTTGGAATTGTTCCCAAGGACAGGCATAACTTGTTTGAAAGAAGTACAAAACTTTAGGCAAATCATCATGCATTAATTTCATTTCACATTCTCCTTTATATTATTAAGTTGCCAGACCATTATTACTACAGGAAAATGGAAGACAGCCAATTAATTGGGTTGAAATATGATTTGAATATTAAAACTGCTTAGTTGAGTAAATTTAGTAAGACGTGAACTTAAACATATGCCACAGTATCTTCATAGAGTGATAACAAGGGAGTGTACACTTAGGTCATTACATCAAATGTTCTGCTTGTGGGAAATAAAAATTCAGACATCTTTACATAATCCAACAAATAAAGCCTTCTCTGGGAACTGGCATACTTCTCTTACTTAGAATAGGTGGTACCTTGCTTAGAATAGTTACTTGTTCAATAATAGTTACTGTGAGACAGATATTGGAGTCCCAGTGGACAATCACTTAAAATGAGTCAGAAGTGTGCTGCTGAAAAAAGCAAACACAGTTCTAGGCTACATTAATAGAGGGATTATGTGAAATATACTACCACTTCGTGATGCCTTGGTAAGACCATATTTGGAATATTGCATCCAGTTCTGGTCAGCACAATATAAAAAGGGTGTTAGGGTTCTAGAAAGAGAGCAGGGAAAAACAACAAAGATGATTAGAGGACTGGAGATACAAAACATACAAAAAACAGTTGGAAGAATTTGTTATGTCTAGTTTAATCCAAAGAAAACTAAGGGTGACATGATAGCAGTGTTTGAATATCTAAATATATATATAGCTACCACTTCTTCAAAGGGAGTTTGCAGCACACGTGATAATAAGCAATATCTGTCTCTTGCAACAACTGTAAAAGTAAGAAATTATATTATCCATTTCTGAAAATGCAGAGAAGTTGTGTCCTGTGGTATGCAGTTTGGCAGATAAAGCTAGTCCTTTGTGTAGAATAATATGGTATTTTAACAGGCAGATTCTGAATGGTGAAATTTCACAGATTATTGTCTCATTTTATCAGCTAAAAAATAGGGAAATGTATGCTGATATGCTAAAACAGTGTATCTGTATTGTATATATAACAACCAACAACAGGGAATCCTTTATGTCCCTTAATTAGCTAACAAAGTGAATTGGAAAGTATTTCCAGGGTTCAATTTTGACAACTTCCTTCTTTCTTTTGTGTTTTATTATTAAAAACTAGAGGAGCAGTAAGATAGGCCTAAATGTAATCTTATATGTTAGTTCAGGCACCAAAATAGAAAAGGAAATCATTTTCAAACGGTGAAATCATGAATTGCAGCAATCTCATTTCTGAGATCTCACAATATTTGATATTTTCATCTACAAACTTTCTGGATTTCAAGAGAAAACACAGAAGTATAATCACATTTGGTGATCTAATAAGGATTAGCCATTTTCCATCCCTTATTATTTCATTATATTAAATATGTTTTCCACTTGGAAATGTTTTGGGCATGTAAGCATTGTATACTACTGCAATCGGATATGAATACATATGCATTAATTTAATGTTAATTAAGTTCAAGATGAACAAGTGACTAAGAAGGGCAAACTTGGAATAGATTACTTATTACAGCCAATTACAATAATGTCTGTCTTCAGAAATGTCTCAAGTAACTTTTTAAAATAAATAAAGTATAAATAAAGACAAGCCTAAATTATTTCACAAAGGAGTAATATGGTTCAAAAATGATATGAGGGTTTTTCATAAATAATAGATGGAACATCCCCTGTATCCTGCTCACCAGTGTAGCTGAGATCACCAAAAAAAGAGGAGATCAAAATGTATCAAAAGTGTATTCCCTGAAACATCACAGGGAAGAAAGAGAGCAAGAAAGAGGAAGAAAAATAAAACTAAACCAAAATACAAAATGTCTGAAACCAGAGGCAAAGCCTCTGAAATGCAGTAGACCAAAAAGGTCAAGAGGATAAAGGTCACATGTGCTAGAAATAAAAGATACTGTTTTTCTTCTTGTACTGTCACAAAGTGCCTATAAGGATTAGCCTCTTCAGAAGGTAGAATTTGATGTACCAGCAAACTGCTTCTTTTTATTCTCATGCTTTGCTGTTCTTAATTTTGTCTTCTCCTCTTCTGGTATCTGCTCTCTTGAACTGTTGAATACCAGCTTCTCTCAACTTCCAGTCTTGTAGGAGGGGGGGGGGGAAACCCAAACAAACAACAACAGGGAAGAAAATGTCCACTCTCCACAGGGAAAGGAAACATATTTCCTTTCCATCTGTTAGTGCACATGTTTTAATGAAGCATGGAAAATAATTCAGGATCACAGCCAAGAAAATATTCTGAGGGTCAGAGGTGACAACTAAGTGATATATGTCTCTCATGAGCCTATCAAAGGGTTAACTTTAACCAAAGGGCATAGAAGTCATTCGTATATTTAAGCAATCTAAATGTCAATCTGCATTAAATTTTCCAGTGTGAATAATGTTACATTCCCAGCAATACTTTCAACTAAGGTGGTAAGAACATTATCCAAAGACAAAGTGAAAATAACCAGAAGTTAAAACAAAATCTGTAATGAGGACCTCATTTGGATGGACCATAAAATTTACCTTCTTTTTTTTCTGGAGAGAGTATTCATACTTTAGGGCTGAATGCTCACTGATATCAGAAATATGCATTATTTTTTTGTTGATGTTATTGTTCCAAACAGAACATATGCATTTTTACAGAGAAACTTGATGAACCCTGAAACTTAAATCCATGGTTTTATATAATATATACATCCTGTATACTCACATACTAATCAATATTTTATTGAATATTATTAAAACAGAATAAAAAACATGCTTAATGAAATCAACACAATAATTAACCTTATAGGACCATCATTTGTAATCTCATCAGAGTTTGAAACAAAAATATTTACAAATATCTGAGAAATAAACCTAACAGGACGTCCTTAGCCTGAAATAATATTCTTTTAAAAAATCTAACATACATTGAAAATCTATACCAGAGAATAAATTGTAACTTTCATATTTATAAAATAATCCTGAAAAGTTCTATTTTTGTAAAAACCAGCAAGCCACTTCCAGAAATGTTGCCAAAAAAAACACCTTTCAGAGAGTTGTTTGGGAAGTTGCCAGGAGTCAAGACAGACTTGAAATCACAAATTTATGTGACAGGACTGGCCAAAATTTTGGTGGCAAAAGTTTGAACATAGTTTTGAATAACGTTTTCAGGGGCACACTTCCAAACACAGGGTAAACTCTGGAATACAGTGAGATTCCTCATTTTTTTTCTTTCTTCTACTCAAATCTATTAATCATATTCATTAGTAATCATCATTAAATATTATAATCGATTCCAATTAAGCATTTATTTTCAATAATTCAATTATCAGTTGAAAAATAATTATGTGTCATTTTATGTACTTCATGAATTAAATTAAGTACTTCATTAATAACACTGAGAAGCAGTTTATATAATGGGGAAAATGCTGGACTAGAAACTGGAAGATTCTATGTTCCATCCATCTCTTACTGGGAGATCCTAACTTCCATCCATCTCTTACCAACAGAAGGCAAATGACTTTCCTTCCTGCATACATCCCCAGCACTTCTACCTTCCTGCTGCACCCAGTCACTTAAGTACCTCTATGATCTGCAATGTTTCTCTTAAGCACTCCCTTGCATCCTTCACTATGGCAGTATTACAATAAAAATAAAATAAAAATAAAGAAAATAGTAAGACAAGACCACTCACTTTAGATGATTTCAAATCACCAGGACCAGATGGATTGCACACCAAAGAGCTGGCAGAATTGATCGGAGAATCACTAAATCATGTCTTTCAAAGATCTGGAGCACTAGGGAACTACCAGATGATTGGTAAAAGTCTGGTATGATTCTCATATCCCCCCAAAAAAGGGGGGGGACTACAAACCTATCAGCCTGACATCAATACCAGGGAAGATTCTGGAAAACAAAATCAAGCAATGAATCTGTAAACACGTAGATGCAAGCAAAGTTATAACTAGAAGCTGACAGATTGTGCCAGAAAAATCTCATTGTTTGACAAAATGTCAAAATTAGTGGACCAGCAAAATGCTGCGTATATAATTTACTTGGACTTCAGTAAGATATTTGATAAAGTATACCACAACCTTTTATTTGGCAAGATAGAAAATGTGGGTTAGACAGCATTGCCACCAAATGGACTTATAACTGGCTGACCAACCACACTCAACATGTAATCCTTAATGGAATTGCATCTACATTGAGGGAAGAATGCAGTGGGGTACTTCAAGACTCTTTCTTAGGCCCAGTACTCTTTACATGCACAGGTACAGAATAGGTGTTACCTAGCTCAGTAGTAGTAACTGTGAGAAGGATCTTTAAGTCCTAGTGGACAATTACTCAAATATGATCTAGCAGTATGATGCAGCTGCCAAAACAGCCAATACATGCTGCTTTAACAGAGGGATAGAATTAAGATCATATGAAGTATTGTTGTTGTTGTTAGCTGCGAAGTCGTGTCCGACCCATCGCGACCCTATGGACAACATTCCTCCAGGCCTTCCTGTCCTCTACCATCTTCTGGAGTCCATCTAAGCTCACGCCTACTGCTTCAGTGACTCCATCCAGCCACCTCATTCTCTGTCGTCCCCTTCTTCTATTGCCCTCGATCTTTCCAAGCATTAGGCTCTTCTCCAGTGAGTCCTTCCTTCTCATTAGGTGGCCAAAGTTTTCATGGCAAAGATACTGGAGTGGGTTGCCATTTCCTTCTCCAGTGGATCACGTTTTGTCAGAACTCTCAGCTATGACCTGTCCGTCTTGGGTGGCCCTGCACGGCATAGCTCATAGCTTCATTGAATTACGCAAGCCCCTTCGCCACGACAAGGCAGTAATCCATGAAGGGGATGAAGTATTAGTACAATTTTATAATTCCATGGTAAGACCACACTTGGAATATTGCATCCAGTTTTGGTCATCATGACATAAAAAAGATGTTGAGATTCTAGAAAGATTGCAGAGAAGAGCAACAAAGATGATTAGGGGACTTGAGGTTAAAACATATGAAGAACAATTGCAGGAATTGGGTATGTCTAGTTTAATGAAAAGAAGGACAAGGGGTGACATGATAGGAGTGTTCCAACATCTAAGTGCTGCCACAAAGAAGAGGGGTCAACCTATTCTTCAAAGCACCTGAAGGTAAAACAAGAAGCTATGGATGGAAACAATCAAAGAGAGAAGCAACCTAGAACTGAGGAGAATTTTCCTAACAGTGAAAACAATTAATCAGTGGAATAGCTGGCTTTCAGAAGTTGTGGGTATTTCATCACTGGAAGTTTTTAAGAAGAAATTGGACAACTTGTCTGAAATGGTATAGGATTTCATGCTTGAGCAGGGGGTTGGATTAGAAGCTCCCTTTCAAGTCTTTTCTGTTATTCAATTATTCTGATCATACACACAAGCATACCTTCCCTGACCTGCACCATACCTCGTATGCACTCCTTGCACCCTTGGACATCCTCTTTGAGTCATACTATGCTTCTCATGCACTTCCCTCACACTTTCATGTGTCATATCTAATCTTTGCAATGCTCTCACACATACCCTTGCACCCTCCACAACCTTTCCCTGCACCTTCACAAACTGTCCTCAACTCTACCCTGTGCTCCCATGTACCCCCTCACTTTTTCCTCCACCCAACAGCAGTCATTTACCTGCCTAACACTTTGGGATTTGCAACTTTCCACATTCTTTAGCTGTGGAAAGTCAGTAGGAAGTTGCCTCATTGAATAACCATGGGATTTGTTTAATGACAGCAACCTGGACTACAAGGAGTCCCATCATTAAATGACACAGTTGTGCTTTACAACCACATTGCTTACTGATGGAAATTCCAGTCCCAGATGCTGTTGTAAGTCAAGGAATACCTGGCCATAGAGTCTGTATGCACGAGATATATCTTGCAACAGTTCTTTAACCATGAGTACTCCAGGGTGTACTAGATAGCAACCTTGGCAATGTCTACCAATTTAAGGACAACTGCTGAACAAAAGTGACAGGTTTGGGAATAGTACATAAGTGTGAGAGATTGTAGAGAGATAGGGAAAGGAGTGAAAGAGAACATAAGCATCATGAATCAAGAGATAGCTGTTGAGTCAGATGTTAGCTTACCTCAAAATCAACAACTTAGTCAAGGTTGAGAGACACTTTGGAAAAGCATTTCAAATCTCAAGAGACTTAACTAAGTAACTAACAAAGAAACTGGAAATTCCTCTAGCGTGTCAAGATTCTGTGTATTTACATGGTAATACTATTAAAGATACTTTTTTTAAATCCCATTTATATCCCACCCTTCTCCGAAGACTCAGGGCGGCTTACAATCTAAAGCACAAATCAATGTGCTTAGCAATAGCCTTCATTCTATGTATATGCCTGCTTATTAGGGCTTTCGGGGGCCCCCAAGCGGCATTATTACAAAGTCAGCTTATTGCCCCCAACAATCTGGGTCCTCATTTTACCTACCACGGAAGGATGGAAGGCTGAGTCAACCTTGAGCCTGGTGGGACTCTAACCTGTACTAATTGCAGGCAGCTGGTGTTACTTTATGGAAAACGTTCTAGTTCTTGCTTCTTTAATCTCGCTCAGTTGTGTGGATTTTGATATTAAGATGTACTTGCTATAGCCACACTAGTGGCTTCTTGAATAGATCAATGATTCCAGTTTCTTTCCTTTCCTTTTAAATAAGTCTTTAATGTACCAGTTTTTAGTTTAGTTTATCATGCTCTGACTGTAGAAAGCTCATTGCTTTCAATTTTGAATGCCGCACAGGAAGCATCATAGTTAAGATGGGTGGGCTCATTTGATAAAGTGTTAAAGGGCTTTAATTGCTCAGCCAACTTGCCTGATCCATATCAAAGTCCTTAAGTTACTTTGCATGCTGCTTCTGTTGCACCTACTGAATATTCATTTGTGCTATTTTATCCTCTGAAACAGTTTTGAGATACAGTTTGATTAAAATATGGAAGAAACAAATGAAACTGGATAAATTTCACTTTGTATGGATGTGTGTGTGACTGTGTGTGTGGATTAAAAACAGCCATGCTTAGTGGGTTAGGACACTGAGCTTGTCGATCAGAAGGTCGGCAGTTTAGCAGGTCAAATCCCGAGTGCCACGTAACAGAGTGAGCGCCTGTTACTCGTCCCGGCTTCTGCCAACCTAGGAGTTCGAAACCACGTAAAAATGCAAGTAGAAAAATAAGGACCACTACGGTGGGAAGGTAACAGCATTCCATGCGCCTATGGTGTCTAGTCATGCCAGCCACATGACCACGGAGATGTCCTCGGACAAGCACTGGCTCTTCGGCTTTGAAACGGAGATGAGCACCGGCCCCTAGAGTCGGAAATGACTAGCATGCATGTGCGGGGGAACCTTTACCTTTACCTTTACCTAAAAGATGCAGAAAAGTATCCATTAAATATTACTTTGACAATCACCTTTCTTTTGTTTGTTTAGCTTAGAGTGAACAGAAATACAGAAGATGGGATCTCCTTTTCAAATAATTGGTTTTTATGAGCCAATATTCTTTCTAAAATCACAGATTAAGTACCTCAGCTCCATCTTGATTGGCTGTGGATAATTCAGGGTCAGAAACTTTTCAATAAGCAAACCAATAAAAAATAAGATTTCTTAAAAGTAGCAGCTGCCCGCCCCTGACTACAAAAACAATTAGATTTAATAAACACAATACAGTCCAAACATGGCTTAAAGCACTGCAATATTTCAGGACTGGTCCTGCCATTTTCTAATCCATTATCACAGCTGCTCACCTTATCACCCTCTTAGGCAGGCTTGGCTGCTCATAAGTATCTTAGACAGGTCTCTGGAGGGTTGCCTTTAGAAGAAAGTATAATTGCAAGGGCTCTGCTGAAAAAGAAAGGTTACCATCTGGGATTGTGAACCTTGTAGAAGTCAAAAAAGGAAGCAACAACCACTTCTCTTTACTTTCACCCTTCACATGACACGCCAGAAAGGATCTTAGAAATGAAAGAGTAAAATCTGAGAAAAGGTAAGAAAAATACAATGAAAGTGGGAAAAATACAGTTGGAAAAGTTCATTTGTACACTTTTGATGACTGACAAATAAGTAATTAGGGAGAGAGAGGAGGAGGAGGAGGAGGAAATTAAATGCAAGAAAATGCCTATTTTACATTATTTTTATTCAAAAAGGGAATATTTTTCAAAATAATATTGTGGAACTGATTCTTAGCACCTTAACTTTCAAATTTGCCATATATCCAGATATTAATATTATTACTGCTTCATTATTACCATTATGTTTCTGGTATTCACAATAACTGAAATAGTAGCTCAGAAAGGACTTACATGGGGGAAAAAGAGCATTGTGAACTAGAAAAATGCTAGAAATTAGAACAATCAACAGCTTTACAACTGTTCAAACTGCCACTAGGCTTATTTTCTTTGAACTTAGATCATTTAGTGGACTAAAATGTTTGGGGCATAAAAGTTTCTAGTTGTTACTTTCAGTTCATTTTCCCTTTTCTTGTTTCTTAATAGTTTGAAATTCATTTTTTCTAATGCAATCTTGATATAACCATACATAATTGACATTAACAGTTATGTATATATACATCATATATACATATAAGAGGTGGTAGCAGTGGCAACTAGCAATATGGCAGTGGTGAGTGCTACTCAGATGTGCCTGACCGTCCTAGTGCAGAAAATGACAGTAACACTAAGGAGAGAATAGGGAGTAGGATTAAACCAACAGTAAAGTTGGTTTAGAGCAGACCATCTTATTTGTCTCTTGAGAAATCTATATGCGGGCCAAGAAGCAACAGTGAGAACTGGACAGGGAACCACTGATTGGTTCAAAATTGGGAAAGGAGTCCGGCAAGGCTGTATACTGTCGCCTTGCCTATTTAACTTATATGCAGAGCACATCATGAGAAAGGCAGGGCTAGATGAATCAAAAGTTGGAATTAAGATTGCCGGAAGAAACATCAACAACCTAAGATATTTATTTATTTATTTATTTATTTATTTATTTATTTATTTATTTATTTATTTATTTATTTATTTATTTATTTATTTTATTGCATTTATATACCGCCCTTTCCCTGAGGACTCAGGGTGGTTTACAGGGAGTTAAAAATCAACCATACAAAAGTTAAAACCCAATTTAAAAAATATTAAATCAACCCTGTACTATTAAAACCCCAATTAAAATGAATGTCTCCTCAGCCTGGGCCCGAGAGCTCAAAGAGCCAGGTCTTCAGGCCCCGGCGGAATGATCGGAGGTCGGGAGCAGTCCTCAGCTCCACCGGCAGCTGGTTCCAGAGGGCAGGCGCCCCCACTGAGAAGGCCCTATCCCTGGGTGTCACCCGCCGGCAATCTCTTACCGGCGGGACCCTGAGCAGACCCTCCCTGTCCAACCCATTGCGACCCTATAGACAACGTTCCTCCAGGCCTTCCTGTCCTCTACCATCTTCTGGAGTCCATTTAAGCTCACGCCTACTGCTTCAGTGACTCCATCCAGCCACCTCATTCTCTGTCGTCCCCTTCTTCTATTGCCCTCAATCTTTCCCAGCATTAGGCTCTTCTCCAGTGAGTCCTTCCTTCTCATTAGGTGGCCAAAGTTTTTGAGTTTTAGCTTCAGGATCTGGCCTTTTAAAGAGCAGTCAGGGTTGATCTCCTCTAGGACTGACTGGTTTGATCGCCTTGCAGTCCAAGGGACTCACAGGAGTCTTCTCCAGCACCACAGTTCAAAGGCCTCAATTCTTTGGCGCTCAGCCTTTTTTATGTTCTAACTTTCACTGCCATACATTGCAACTGGGAAGACCATAGCCTTGACTATACACACTTTTGTTGACAGGGTGATATCTCTGCTTTTTAGTGTACTGTCAAGATTTGCCATGGCTTTCCTCCTGAGGAGCAAGCGTCTTTTAATTTCTTGGCTACAGTCCCCATCTGCAGTGATCTTGGAGCCCAGGAAAATAAAATCTGTCACTTCTTCCATTTCTTCCCCATTTATTTGCCAGGAATTGAGAGGGCCAGATTCCATGATCTTGGTTTTCTTAATGATAAGTTTCAACCCAAGTTTTGCACTCTCCTTCTTCACCCACAACAAGAGGCTCTTTAGTTCTTCTTCACTTTCTGCCATTAGAGTGGTATCCTCTGCATATCTTAGGTTGTTGATATTTTTTCCGGCAATCTTAATTCCAACTTTTGATTCATCTAGCCCTGCTTTTCTCATGATGTGCTCTGCATATAAGTTAAATCTTTCCAAATTCTATGATATATATCAATTCTAATAACTTTCTTTTAAAAATTAAATATAAGATGAGTTTCTATCTATATCATTACAACTAATATATTCTATAAATCATCTTAACCATACATCAATTGTTAACATACTATCTTTTGATATATCATTCCAAATTCTATAATATACAGGTGAAACTCGAAAAATTCGAATATCGTGCAAAATTTCATTTATTTCAGTAATGCAACTTAAAAGGGGAAACTAATGTATGAGATAGACTCATTACATGCAAAGCAAGATAGTTCAAGCCGTGATTTGACATAATTGTGATGATTATGGCTTACAGCTCATGAAAACCCCAAATCCACAATCTCAGTAAATTAGAATATTGTGAAAAGGTGCAATATTCTAGGCTCAAAGTGTCCCACTCTAATCAGCTAATTAAGCCATAACACCTGCAAAAGGTTCCTGAGCCTTTAAATGGTCTCTCAGTCTGGTTCATTAGGAATCACAATCATAAGGAAGACTGCTGACCTGACAGTTGTGCAGAAAACCATCATTGACACCCTCCATAAGGAGGGAAAGCCTCAAAAGGTAATTGCAAAAGAAGTTGGATGTTCCCAAAGTGCTGTATCAAAGCACATTAATAGAAAGTTATGTGGAAGGGAAAAGTGTGGAAGAAAAAGGTGCACAAGCAGCAGAGATGACTGCAGCCTGGAGAGGATTGTCAGGAAAAGGCCATTCAAAAGTATTGGGGACTTTCACAAGGAGTGGACTGAGGCTGGAATCAGTGCGTCAAGAGCCACCACACACAGACGGATCCTGGACGTGGGCTTCAAATGTCGTATTCCTCTTGTCAAGACTCTCCTGAACAACAAACAACGTCAGAAGCGTCTTACCTGGGCTAAAGAAAAACAGACCTGGTCTGTTGCTCAGTGGTCCAAAGTCCTCTTTTCTGATGAGAGCAACTTTTGCATCTCATTTGGAAACCAAGGACCCAGAGTCTGGAGGAAGAATAAAGAGGCACACACTGCAAGATGCTTGAAGTCCAGTGTGAAGTTTCCAGTCTGTGTTGATTTGGGGAGCCATGTCATCTGCTGGTGTGGGTCCACTGTGCTTCATTAAGTCCAGGGTCAATGCAGCCGTCTACCAGGAGATTTTGGAGCACTTCATGCTTCCTTCCTCAGACAAGCTTTATGGGGATGCTGACTTCATTTTGCAGCAGGACTTGGCACCTGCCCACACTGCCAAAAGCACCAAAACCTGGTTCAATGACCATGGGATTACTGTGCTTGATTGACCAGCAAACTCTCCTGACCTTGCCAAGAGAAAGATGAGAGACATGAGACCGAACAATGCAGAAGAGCTGAAGGCCGCTATTGAAGGAAGGCCGCTGAGGTCTTCCATAACGACCTCAGCAGTGCCACAGGCTGATAGCTTCCATGCCACGCTGCATTGAGGCAGTAATTGCTGTAAAGGGGGCCCAAACAAAGTACTGAGTACATATGCATGCTTATACTTTTCAGAGGTCCAATATTGTTCTATGTACACTCCTTGTTTTATTGATTGCATATAATATTCTAATTTTCTGAGATTGTGGATTTGGGGTTTCCATGAGCTGTATGCCATAATCATCACAATTATGACAAATCACGGCTTGAACTATCTTGCTTTGCATGTAATGAGTCTATCTCATATATTAGTTCCCCCTTTTAAGTTGCATTACTGAAATAAATGAAATTTTGCATGATATTCTAATTTTTCGAGTTTCACCTGTAGTTCAAAATTATATTCTAAAAGCTTAATTTTGTTTTCCCTTACAGATCTAAAACCTAAATGTAAAATCAGTTATATTTTTAAGAGATTCCCCTTAATCCATTAAAAGGTGTTTTTATAGGATTCCCCCCCCACAAAAAAAAACAAGTTCAGTTTTTTTTAAATCTAACTCTTGCCTTCCTTTTGTGTCAATCAGGCTTCCCTTTTAGCGTCTTTAAATTCTCAAATGTATCTCCCTTTCTTCCTATACCCCTTATTTGAATCTAGGGAGAGTATGCAAATGTCAGTTTTGCAACAAAAAAAGTGTCCCCTTTGTAACCATTGAAGTTTTGCTTTAATAATTCAGTTTTTGACGATTGATGTAATATAGTTGTCATTAGATCAGTCAAGTCTTTTTCTTCTTCCAATTCCATCTGGATTAGGTAGAAAGTAGTAGCTGGTGTTATGGTTGTCATTTGATTAGTTGAATTCTCAATATAGTATATTTGAAAGCCTTTAGTGTCTTCACTCTTTTTTCAGGTGCTATTGCTTTTTGAGTTGTAAGTTTTGTAGTTGACATTGAAATTTGGACTTTAAGGTTCTCTGTAGGTTGCATTTGTTGTTCTTTGAAATCTCCTATTTTAGTTTCCACTTCTTCTATTTGCTTTTCGATTGTCATTTCCTCATTTAAGGTCAGAATTTGATTTGGTGGCTTTAAATTGTCAGATTTTTCTTGCAGTTTGGCTTTAATTTGCTCTGTCATTGCCAAAATTGTGTCCAGTATCAGTTTATAATCAAGTGATGGGATATATTCATCCATTTTGTTGTTATTTACAGCTAAATCTTCCATGAAGGCTATTTTAATAAGAGTCAAAGATTATCCACCTCTAAAAGAGTTGTTTTCAGTGCCAGGTGTTCCCACCCTTATCTTTAAAAGTGATGTCAAGGACAGCTCTGTTATTCAGTCCTCACAACAGGAAAAAAGATTTACTTGCTGTACCACGTTTCACCACAAGATGTCATCAATAGCATGTAGAATGCAATGTAATTTTTTCCCAAATTAATATAAAACTTTTGTAGCATTAATCCAATTTTTTTTCCTTAATTCACAGCTTAGAGAGAAAATAGGGTAGTAGATCCCCACCAAAAAATAGGAGCTTTTTAGTAAATACAGATAAAATTGCTTAATTTCTTTGCTAAATTATTTGATTTTCTTTTAAGGCTTTTCAAAGAATGGAGAAGGCAATTTTCAGGAAAGACCCACAGGAAAATGGTTAAGGGAATAAGAAAGGTAAAGTCTCACCCAGGTCCTCCAGATTGCTTCTTAGTGCTAGGTAGTGCTTTTGGCTTTCAGCAGGGAGTGGCTTAATGATCGGCCATCTTTATGGCCGGTCTCTTCTTCTTTGGGCCAAAGGAGCTGTCCTAGATACAAGCGGAGGGCTGCAATCCTTCCGCGATCACAGGGAAGACCTCCTCACAGTAGTCACCCCTCCAGGGCGATTTTCAACCCTTTTCAGGGTCCTCCGAAAAAGAAAGAATGGACAGCAGGGAGAAGACCCTTCTTGCCTGTCTGGAAGTGCTGCACGTGCAAACTGGAAGCCAATCCTTCTCCTTTTCTTTTCTTCTGTTACCAACAAGTTGAAGACTTGTGATCAACCTGTTCTCTCTTATTTCACACATCATAGTAGGAGAACATCAGCTGTAGTATTTATTCACTGTTTTGTTTGGCACTCTTGGCATATCCTTCATAGCAATAGAATGATCAGACAAGGAACAGGCTATTGAAATGTGGTTGGGAATAGAATAGAATAGAATAGAATAGAATAGAATAGAATAGAATAGAATAGAATAGAATAGAATAGAATAGAATAGAATAGAATAGAATAGAATAGAATAGAATAGAATAGAATAGAATAGAATAGAATAGAATAGAATAGAATAGAATAGAAGTCTTCTAGTCCAGCCCCCTGGTTAAGCAGAAGAACCTATAGCATCTCAGACAAGTGACTGTCTAGCCTCTTCTTAAAAATCTCCAATGATGGAGTGCCCACAATTTCTGAAGGCAAGCTGTTCCACTAGTTAATTGTCCTCACTGTCAGGAAGTTTCTCCTTAATTCCAGATTGCTTCTCTCTTTGATCAGTTTCCAACCATTGTTTCTTGTCTTGCCCTCTCATGCTTTGGTGAACAATGTGACCCCCTCTTCTTTGTGGCAGCCCATGAAATACTGGAATACTGCTATCATGTCTCTCCTACTCCTTCTTTTCTTTAGACTAGCCAAACCCAAGACCTGCAGCCATTTTTCATATGTTTTAGTCTCCAGGCCTTTGATCATCTTAGTTGCTCTTCTCTGAATTTTTTCCAAACTCTCAACATGTTTTTTGTGATATGGTAACCAAAATTGGCTACAGTATTCCATGTATGGTCTCAGTAGGGTTTTATAAAGTGGTACTAATATCTCATGTGATCTTGATTCTATGCCTCTGTTTATACAACCCAGGATTGTATCAGCTTTTTTGTTGGCGGCTGCACACTGCTGGTTCATGGTTAAGTGATCGTCCACTAGGACTCGAAGGTCCCTCTCACAGTTACTGTTTTTAAGTCAGGTCTTGCCCAATCTGTACTTGTACCTTTGATTTTTCTTACCTAAATGTAAAACTTTGCTTTTCTCCACATTGAAACTCATTTTGTTAGATAGGACCCATTGTTCAAGTTTATCAAGATCTTTTTTGGATCTTGAGTTTTTCTTCTGGAGTGTTGGCTACTCCTGCCAGTTTGGTGTCATCTGCAAATTTGTTGAATTCCCCTTCAATTCCCTCATCTAAGTCATTGATAAAGATATTGAAGAGTACTGGGCCCAAGATGGAACCTTGTGGTACCCCACCACTTACTTCTATCCATGTGGTTGTAGTGCCATTGAGGACTACTCATTGAGTACATTTTGCCAGCCAGCTACAGATCCATCTGGTGATAATGTTGTCTATTCCACTTTTTTCTAGCTTACCAAGGAGTAGGTTGTGGTCTACTTTATCAAATGCCTTACTGAAGTCTAAATATACAACGTCCACAGTCTTTCATTGGTCTATTAGTTTGGTCTCTTTGTCTAAGAGTGAAATAAGATTGGTTTGGCATGATCTGTTTTTAACAAACCCATTCTGACTACTAGTTATAACTTTGTTTGCTTCTAGTTGTTCACAGATATGTTTTTTGATTATCTTTTCTAGAATCTTCCCAGGTATTGATGTTAAACTGATTGGTTTGTAATTTCCTAGGTCTGTTTTTTCTTTCTTTCTTGAAGGTGGGAACCACATCAGCCTTTTTCCAATCCTTAGGTACTTCCCCAGTGCTCCAGGAATTTTGAAAAATGTGATGCAATGGTTCTGAGATAACATCTGCCAGCTCCTTCAGAACTCTGGGATATAATCTGTCAGGCCCCGGTGATTTATATTCATCAAAGTCGGATAGGTGTTCTCTTACCATTTTCTTGCTTTTTTTAATTTTTGTTTCTAATTTGTCTTTTGCAGTGTTGTTTTTTTTTTTGGGCTATAGTTTCTTTTTGGGTGAAGACTTATGCAAAGTATGAGTTAGGCAGCTCTGCTTTCTCCCTTTTGCCTGTTATTTCCTTCCCATCCTCTTTCTTTAGTAGACCTACAGTTTCTTTGACTTTTTTATTGTTGTTAATATGTTGGAAGAAACTTTTTTTATTATCTATGATTTCTGTTGCAAGTCTTTGTTCGTTCTGAGCTTTTGCTTTCCTGACTTCATTTTTGCGTGTTCTGGCTGTCTGCTGATTCAGTTTGTCAGAGAGATCTTTGTGCAGCCATGCTGGTTTCTTCTTGAATTTCTTGTTTTTCTTTTTCAGTGGTATTGTGCTGGTCTGAGCTTTTATGATCTCATTTTCCAGAGTTTCCTATGCTTCTTGAGTTGTTTTCTTCTTTAGGATTTTCATCCATGGGATCTTGCCTAGGTTCTCTCTGAGTTTGTTAAAGTTAGCTCTTTTGAAATTCAAGACACTGGTTGGATTGTTTTCTGTTGCTAGTGTTTGCATTATATTAAATTCTAGTATGGCATGGTCACTTTCGCCCAAGGTTTCAGCAACTTCAACTCTCTCTATCACTTCTTCTCTATTAGTTAGAATTAAGTCCAGTATGGCTTTACGTATAGTTCCCTCCTCCATCTTTTGGATGACAAAGTTGTTGGCTAGGTTGGTTAGGAATCTGTTTGATCTCCTGCTAACTGCAGAGTTTGTCTCCCAGTTGATATCTAGATAATTGAAGTCTCCTATTACTACTGTGGTATGGTTCCTACATACATTTGTTAACTGGTTGGCAAAGAGTTCATCTATTTCTTCTGATTGGTTAGGTGGCCTGTAATATACACCTATGGTAATGTCACTTTTTTTCTCTTCTATATTGACCCATATACATTCTGGAGAGATTTTATCTTTGAGCATGTGCATTTCTGTAGATATGTTGTGTTCTCTTATATATAGTGCAACTCCCCCTCCTCTTTTTGTATGGATATGGATATTGTTTTATTATGGGATACAGGGCAGGCAGAAACTACCTGATTCCCTCCAAGTGAGAGATGGTGGGAGAAGTGATGTTCGGTGTATTCCATCAGGGTTCATGACCTGCTCAGAGATATGCCCACCTGAATCTTGAATGTGGCACTAGTGACAAAGAAATAAATATGGTGGAATGGCTACTTTCATCTAAGTGATTATAGGATTTCAGAGGCTCTGCTCCACAGAGAGTTAGTTGTGAGACCTGTTTATGATGTTGGACTCTTGGGATCAGATAAGATGCTACTGTACCACTGAATTCATGGGAATCATTCCAGATTCATGGTTCCTGCTCAAAGAGAAGGTGCAAGCTTCTGTTTGGATAGCCTGTGCACAAATCTAATGGTGTGCTCTTTACACCATTCTTGAATAGGGAGGCCTGTTAATGGCCATTCAAGCCTTGGTGATCTCTCCACCAGACCTTTGCAGTACAGAATCTTGTACAGAACACAGTAGTCCAGATAACCATTAACACATCCTTATATATCCATGCAACATCATTATTTGGTAAGATAAAATGGTCACTTGTTGGCTTTCTGATAGAATTCAAGATGCCAATTGCTGCTATAAAGCCAGGATATTAAGGGACCACCTATTTCCAATTATATCCATCCAATATTATATCCATCTATTAAATAATTCCAGCTTACAGGGCCCAGCCTACTCTGTTGGTAAACATGACCAATAAAACAACCACATAAATCAGACATATCAAACTTGCAATGTCACATAACGTCACGCAACATATTGGGACTGTTTTTCCTTTGCCAGCAATGGGATGGGCGCAGCTTCTGTGTGATGCATCTGGCCCACGGGCTGGCAGTTTGACACCCCTGACATAAATGAATACTTTCCTTCTTTGCATATTTATTTATTTATTTATTTATTTTATTTACATGCTTGCTTGCTTGCTTACTTCTAAGCTGCCCATCTCACCAAAGTGAGTCTACATGATGATGTAAAGAAAAACAAGGCATGGTAACAGCCACCATCTTGATTTTTTTAAGCTTCCATCCTTACAGTACAGTAAAACACTCATGGATGAGGTCATTTGCTCAGACATGTTGACTTAGAAAATAAAATAGATACTAAGAAAATATAATTTTGAGAGAGATTTCTCTTGGTTACTCTGCCAAATCAAAAATAATTTAATTTCATTAAATACCTCATTAATTTAATATGAAGAGGCTCATTATAATCTTGGTTTTAATTCATACACTCATGCTTTATGTTTTTTTTAAATGTAGTTTAATCTAAAATTACTATTGTACTTTGGAGTGGTATTTTACAGCTGACTTTTTAACCTTTTGTTTTTAATTGCATGTTTCTATATATAGCTTTAACTTTTACCCATACTTAACTTTTAATAGTAAATGAGATTTATGAAAACATTAACTATAAAGATGAGCCATAGTCTGGACTTTTACACCATCAGTTTCTTTAAATTTCAGCCTTCTATGAAACTGTTCTGTCCTTGAGCCATTAATTTCTAAATCTTTTCAACTGTAAATTCAACACAGAACATTAATTGTAACAGGCTAGAAAGCCATTTTGTGTGAGCATTTTAAGCCAGATGCATTGAAGGGAAACCATCTCAAAATTTGCTGGACAAAAGGAGTCACACAAGAAAATAATTCAGACAGTAGATGTAAGCACTATTGAGGTAGGTCGGACACCTGAAGGCAGTGAGACTTTTTTTCTTTGATAAAACAGCACATCCCCTGAATACAGGCCTCATAGATGTACATTGGCCTTTGAAAGCATGAACTTGAACTTACAAGAGAGAGCACAGAGTTATTCAGCTCTGTGGGAAATAAAAAGATTCCAACCTAGTAGACATGACCCCCTCACCTCACTTCACCATATAAGTATGACTTTCACAATAGATTTTAGACTTAGTATAAATTAGAGGTGACTGCCTCCATGACTCAATTGCTTTTTCTTCCTTGTCAAAATATTCTTTCCTTTTTTTATTTGTGAGGGGGGAGATGGTGGTTTGGAATATGGGAAGCGAGTTATTTGAATCATAAAATTCTTTGAGTTGCTGGGAATTTGCCTGTGTAAACTGGGCCTTTGTGTTGATGTGGTGTAAACAGACAGAGTGTGCACCATCTGTATCCTCTCTAAGAAGATGTAGGCAAAGGCTTCAAATTATCCACTTTCTCTCTCTCTCTATGTTTGTGTGTCTGTGTATTACCCAGTTATATGACACTTGTAGGACATACAATTGTCATTCTTAATTGTCATTCCAAAATCCATTCAACTATGTTTGTTCTTAAGTAATGATTTTGTGAAAACAACTCCTGAATGAAGAATGTTGATATCTTTGAGTACTGTCATTTTTTTCTCCCCTTTCATCAAGGAGTTAAACCCAAGAATTGTGTTTAATACAAGTACTAGATAACCTCAGGGACAAAATCATTTTTTGAATTATTTCAAGTTTAAAGCCCAGTTTAATGGAAATAACTGCCAAGGGAGAAATGGCTGATAAATTCTGATAGATGTATGATATTTCTAAAGAGTAAAATCTGGACCATTGTTTGGGAGCAAAGCAGCAATTTTTTCAAAGTCAGAGGTCTATATACCCAAACAATTGCTATGGTGAGTTTTTTTTCCCCTTGGCTGTTGAAGAATTTGAAGAATAGTAATTGGATTATACTACAGATATTATTTGATGTTTAGTTCATTTAAATAAGGGAAGCTGGTAGGAAGCTGATTAGACTTCCTTGGAGAACTGCTTTTCTGTCCTTTTATGGAGTTTTATTCCAAGTCATTTGCTGCTTCATGGAGAAATGTGTTGTACGCAGATTAAAAAGCTGACAAATTCCTTTTCTTCTCCTAGAAAGAAAAGTGTTTGCTTGCTTGCTTCCATTAAGACTTCATTTTTTCATGCAGGTTACTTTTCCATCCTTACTGTATCACTTCAATATGTTCCCTAGGACTGATAGACTATCAAAGCTATTTCTTAAACTCAATTCAGTTCTTCGCTTGTCGCATAGTGACAGTATGGTTGAGAATCAGACCAGCATAAGCAGAGGGCAAGAGCAGTTTAAATAGCAAGGAAGGAAATGTTGGGAAATTGTTGTGGATAATTTCCAAATTAGTTTGTACCCAGTATGCTCCCAGTCAGCCATTATATCTACATAGAAGAAAGCACACAGTCCACTATAGTTTAATGGTTATTTATTAACCATCAACAACATCAAAACAGTGAATTTGCAAAGCCAGGATAAAAGGCAAAGAAAAGGAGAGAGAGAGAGAGAGAGAGAGAGAGAGAGAGAGAGAGAGAGAGAGAGAGAGAGAGAGAGAGAGAGAGAGAGAGAGAGAGAGAGAGAGAGAGAGAGAGAGAGAGAGAGAGAGAGAGAGAGAGAGAGAGAGAATATCATGTCCCTCCTAAAAATGTCAAAAATAGGCTTTCTACTTTTTTTGAGTTTTATAAAATGAAAACAGGTTTTAATAAAACCTGGAAGAAAATCTGAAATACATATATTTAACCTAGCCAGTAGTGTTAGCTGCAAGGAATGAAAACCAATATCTTACAAACAGACACATTTAATAAAGTGCCCAATCCCCAAAGAAACACTTTAAAGACAGATGTTATATCATTTTTTTTCTTTTGCTGCAAGCAAATGCATTCAGCTTCATGTTGCCAACTAAAAATAAACAGTTCTCTTGTGTTAATATATGGGACAGAAGCCTGTTGCACATAGACATTTCTACTTTAAAAAAAATCTGTCAATTATCGTAGATCCATTTCTTGGTATTTTCCAGATTCATTTTTACAACAGTTAAAGCAGTCCACAGAAGGATATTTTGCTGACTTAGGTATCATTTCTACCTTTGATAAACAATTACTAGAGCTTGGTATACTGGTTAAGGTACTTGGCTAGAAATTGGCAGATTATTAGTTCTCTTCCATAAAACCATCTGGTGACCTTGCGCTAATCACTTACTGTCTTCTTTAATCTTGCTAAGAAAACTGCAGGGACTTATACTATCAGAAATGAAAAAGAATACACAAACACACAAAGATCATTTCCACGCCCCAAATTTAGCTATTAGAGGGATATTGTAGCATGCTACCATTCCACCTCAAGTAAACATACTGTATCATCATCATAAGAGTAAGGAATCTGGACTGAATGAACAGAAAGAGATTTTCACCCTTCTAATCTGGCGTTGAGTGCCTTCACTTACTGTATTTGTTTTTCCTTCAAGATTTCTGAATGACTTTTTTTAAAAAAATCCTTTTCTGGCAAATCAGCTCACATTTATAGTTAAGGGGTTTCCACCAAGGAGACAAGGGGATGAGGATTTATATGCACAGAGAAACTAACTGCAAGCAACACACTGCTCTTTGTGAATAAATAAAATGTAAGTGGCATTTCATCCATACTGCAGATTAATTTTTGACAGCAATGAACATTTTTATTGTCTGTCAATTTACAACTTCAGCCACTAATTATCTTAATTGAAACATTTTCTTAAATTAATTTAGGTTATGATTTCCCAATAGTTTTCAGTCTTGTGAAGTAATCCAGAAAGGAAGCACACCCAGATGAACTAAATATACTTTACTGTGAGGTTATGTTAATAGAAACTTGCAAGAACATTTCTTCTCCCCATCACCTTATAGCCCAAGAAACTATGGATGCTACTTCTGAGACATTTAACACACACACATTTCCGTTGCAGGCTGAGCTCCCTTTTATCAGATCAGTAGCTAGGGAGCTGTGACTCTTCCTGCTGACTCCCAAGATCATTCCCACATACCATTATAATAGTGCTATCAGGAGATTTGATATACCACAGATTTTTTTTAACCTGGTAGCTTTCCACCTGCACTGGAGTTTAGCACATTAAAAGGACACCATTAGGATAAGTTGGTGTATGATTTACTTAAAACATTTTTCTCTTAGAGGAGAATATTTGCAGCCCAGGGTTGAACTTAGTGGTCCTTGGAGCTCTCTGAGCTTGGTTGTTTTCTTGCAGTTGTTTTATTATCAGACTAGGCACTGATGATATTACCTAGTAATGAAACATCTGCAAGAAAACAATCACCCTCAGAGAGTACCAAGAACTCTGCACATTTTACTCTATGTCTATGGACATGAACATGGCTGCAATATAATTCCAAGCTCAAGATATATCAATTTTTAAATATATGCAGAGATAAAGGAAAATAAATAATTACTAATATCAGGACCAGACACTCCTTACACTATTTAGACCAGGGGTGTCAAAATCAACTTCATTGAGGGCCGCATCAGCATTGTGGTTGCCCTCAGGGGGCCGGGTGGGTATAGTCAGGGTGGGCGTGGCCTACTGGGTGGGCGTGGCTAGAGTGCATATGGCCTACTGGGTGAGCATGGCCAGCTCTACATCATTCGCATCAAGGGTGCCTATGGGGGCCTGGGCAGGAGTGGGACAGATCTGAGGGTCTTTGGTGGAAGGAGGGTCTCTGGGCCAGGGCCAAGGCAGTGGGGGCCGTTCCCTCACTGTTTCCAGGATGGCTTCACGGGCCACATGAAACCACTTCACGGGCTGGATCCGGGCCCCGGGCCTTGTGTTTGACATCTGTGATTTAGACCATTGCTGCATCTATTTTAGGGCAAGTTACTGTATATAAACAGGGACAAGCCCCCCATATACTTGCACTGATGTTGTCACCTAGTTGGGTAATGAAATGTCTGCAAGCAAACAACCAAGGTCAGAGAGCATCAAAATGTTCTCGTGTAATAAAGGAATGAAAGAAAGGGAACAGAAGATGCCTAGTTTTACCTGATTCCATTTCACTCCATATACTTAATAACTTGAATCAGAATATATAGCATGTGAATAGACTTAAATTATCACATTTGGGTTGCTGAATGGGACAAGAAGTTTATGTATTGAAACTAAACATTCACGAATAAGTGAAACACTCCAACACTGAGCCGATAGAGATGTGTGAGGCTTTCTTGATTATTTAATATGTTTATGAATAAATATATAATGAATGCTAGTGATTATATTAAACATGATTGGGAATAGGAATGTACATATATTTTTTTGGTTTTAGACAATATTCTTTTGTTGGCTGAGAATGTCACAGATTCTCAATATCTCAGTAAATGTTGGTTATACAACAAGGAGCATAGCTTTACAAACTAATATATCAAAAAGAAGTCTCTCTCTCTCTCTCTCTCTCTCTCTCTCTCTCTCTCTCTCTCTCTCTCTCTCTCTCTCTCTCTCTCTCTCAGTGAGTGACAGCTTTGAAAATGTATATTGAGGTGGTTTGTTTATGTTGAGAATGATTATAAATCCAAAAAATAAATATATGATTGCAAAACAAACATACTAAGGAAGAGTGAATAGGTTGAAACATGGGGATAATGAAAAAAGTCATGTCTGTATAAAGTTGATTGGATAGTTTTTGAATAAAAGGACAGATAAAAAGATCTAAAGAACAAAAAGTTATTCATGCAGTGGTTTAGAGATATGATGGGAATAAAGACAGAATATAAGGGCAAAAGATTATGATGCACATAAGCTATTCTATAGAAAAAAAGCTTTGCAAAATAGAAAGCTATTATTTCTTTTAAAAGATTAATTTTATCCTGGATTTTAAAAATCCAAATGAAAAGGAAGAACAATAGCTCCCAGCAGTTAGCCAAGACCCATTCTTATAAGTACCAGTGTTATAGTTCTTTCGCCTAACCATATGAGACCCTTTATGCCCAATTAGGCATATGTTTATGCCTAATTAATTCAGTAAGATGTTATTGGGTTGAGTTGCTGGTTTTGGCTTCATTCATACACTTGTTCTTCTTAGGTTTTTTTTTCCTTCTTTTTCCAGAGTATTTTCTTAATGAGGTCTTAAGCAGCTCTGTATAGGAAACTAGTCCAACTTAACTCTCAATATAAGACTTGTTGTTCTATTATATTCTGTATTATGATCTATTATAGTATAATTCTTAGCTGAGGATTTAAGAAAACTGAAGAGACATATGATTCCTTAGCTTCACAGCTGCTTGCTTCTGACCTTGGACTAAAAACTCCCCAGTCTGTTATGACGTTTGAGCCTACTGCATCACTAGAATTGCACAAATTATGAAAACTTTACATTTGAGCTTGTAATGATGGGAACAATATCCGTAGGTCAGGAAGGCATAAACAAGGTTCTGGGGGATTTTTATAAATTAACTAACTTGGCATTTATCATATGCTGAGATTTTCTCTTATCTGAAATTAGTGGACAAGATTTTTTTTTAAAAAATGGTAAACTGTGATGCACTATAATGGGTCAGGGAAATATTGGTTCAAACCTTTTCCTGTCATGCATCTCAATCAGTTCTTAATATCCACCAGTCTTGAAGTTATTTCTTTCCCCCATGGGGATATTTTAAATGACTACGTTTTAAAAATAATTGAAAACAGAATATAAGTTATTGTATTATTCCTCTTCTGACAATAGAAACCAAACATAGTTTGGATATGAAAGTACATCTAGTGAGTATTTATGACTGTCATTCCTCTTAACCAATTGTGAAATTAATAAGCTTGTTGCTAAACTATTTTTTTTTAAAAAATAGTCTTCAATAGTTAAGAATAAAAGACACAAAACTGTAACTCTTTACATTATCTCAAGAACATCAGTTAATCAGTATAAAAACTGTATGAGACATAGTAAAATGAGGAACAGCAACTTCATTCAACTGATTCCAGGAAACAGCTACAATTAATAGTTGTGTCCCACAAACCAAAAGATGCCATAAATTCTTGAAACTCAAGATTGCAAATAGCTTACCGAAGCACAAGTACTTTACAGATCTTAATGTAGCCTAGTCTGTAAAACATCCTTGGAGGGACTCCATTACCTCCCATGGTTACTTGTTCTGCTATTAACCTATCATGAGAATAGTCAGGCTGTAGAACAAATTACCAAAGGAAACTCATCAATCAGAGGTAGCTTTGATTAAAATCTTGCCTATAGTATCCACTATTTCAATGGTGTGCTATAATTCCCTTATTTATAGCTCAATAGAATTAACACTAACTATAAACATGCATAAGAATAAATTAGAAAGCAATTAAAAGTTAGAGCTGGAATTCAAACACTTAATTTATATATAATAAACAGTCAGCAAATTGTCAAAAAGTTATATGAATGCCTATGGATAATATCCATCCTAATGACCAAAGTTGGTAGATTTCTTATTAGCAGCTTATTATTCTGTGCAATGCAAGTTCCAGTAGAGGAAAAGCTGAAAACTCTATTCCAGATGGTCATTTCTCCTTCAATTCACTATCCAAACTTAACTCGTCCTCTTATAATAAAATGTTATCCATGACAGTATATGGGGAAAGAGGAAGCTTCAGTGACAGACTTCCATTTTTCTCAACTGCAACATACTAGCCAAATTTAATAACTGATGGTTTAATGAGATGCATTCAGCTCATTAAAAAGATAATGTTAAGGAACCATTCTTTTACCCTATAAATCATGTATAATCTGTAGCTAAAAATTGAATGGATGTCATCATATATGTGGCAGCCTACCCATTGTTTAACCTGTCATAAGCATTTGTGTTTGTTTATACAGTTTCAGAAAGTACTGGTAGATTACTAGATGTGATATTGTGAACTGCATTTGGCTGATGAGTTTCAGCAAGTTCAACATATCAACTGAAAAGAAAACGTTATTTAAAAAGGTTACACTTGAAAGAACAGAACCATAAATCTGGAAGACAACAATCTGAATATAACTTTTTAAATAAGTTTGATGCATTGTTTTGTTCAGGCTTCACTGAAATATCTAGAGCGTGATCTAAATATTTTCTTCATATTGGCAACTATAAGCAGACTTATATCAATATTAAGTGGTGTTTGCAGTAATATATTCTAGGTATTACTTGTTGTCTTGGCTGAGCCATGTCAATAAAAACTCATACTGAACTTAAACTGTACATGGCATATGAATTGACAAAAATATATAACAATATTGAGCCTTGTCTAGAACACAAGAGGAAAAACCTGATACAGAAAAATAATGTAGAAAAAATAAAATTTATTTTAATATCTACCACACTAGCTTCACAGCTTAATATTTCTCTAACAATATTCACTGAAAGGGACATTATTAAAATAACTTGTACTCTAAATATGGTATGAATGTTCTTTCTTAAAACATGTTTATTTATTCTTTTGTTACCAAAGATAAAATACAAAAGAAAAGAAAAGAAAAAGAAAACAGACTAACAAACATCCAACACTAAGAACAAAAAGAAAAAAAAGTCTCTTAACCCCCCCCCAAATATCAAATACGTATAAAATTAAACATAAGAAAAAATCCACCCCAGCTGAATGCTGAAAGATTCTGTACATCAAAAATGGGTATAATAGTTATAATTTTTTCATCTGTATTTAGCAAAAACAGTATATTAGTTAAACAAATATCCCTGATGTTGAACTCTATTTATCTAATAATTGAATCAATGCAACATTTCTCTCTTTGTGTATGTATTTGTGTGTGTGTGTGTAGAAAACAGTCAACAGGTTACCCCAAAGTTAAAACTAATCTTCAAATCCCTCTGTTAACCATCTGTCATCGTATTTAACATGTAGAAATCCTCAAAAGGTTTTCAGTCTTTTATAAACTTGTCTAATCCATTGTCGCTAACCAGAGCAGTTAATTTTGCCATCTCTGTTAGAGTAATTCAATCAATTTTAATGTCCACTCTTCAGCAATCAGTATCCCTTTTCCTTCCAATGCTTAGCCTATACAATCCTCACAGCAATCACTATGTAAAGAAATAAGGCCCTGAACTGTTTGTTGATTGGTTTGTCCATAATATCTAGAAGAAAAACTTCAGATTTCATTAATATTTGTATTTTAAATATTTTATCTTATTTCCTGTTTCAGCCTAGCCCAAGGCTATCTACAGGCAGTAGCCACAGCAGTGATTTGTCCCATGTCTGGGACCAAGCAAGTGTATTCTGAATGCTTAACAAACATTTAACATATATCTCCCTTGCTTCTCAGCTAATAAAGAGAGAGAGAGAGCCTGTGGCCTAGGGGTTAAAACAACTGCTTAAGACGCAGTCGGCCCAGGTTCGAATCTCAGAAGGGTATGGCTGACTGATGAGAACAAATAAGTTTGAAATGATCATATCGGTCTCCCTTTATTCTTTGTTAGCAAGCCAAAAAATTTACACACACACACACAAACATATATATCCAATATGATTTTTAATACTTGTTGGAAATCCAAGCAAAATCCAGGTACATTCTATCATATGCAGTGGTCTTGCAAATATGCTAAAATATTATATATATTGACAATGCAGAAAATATTTATAATACAAATATTAATGAAATCTGAAGTTTTTCTTCTAGATATTATGGACCAAGCAATTGAAAATAATTTGGGACTTATTGGAATCCCTCTATACATTTTCATCAGTCTACCTGGAGTCAAATACCAATGGTACATCATCTTATAAAAAAAATTCCAAATTGTAATTCAGAGTGAATTTTAAACCATTGTTTCATACATTCTCCCATTGCTATGAATTAAGGTAGATGGGATCAAACAATAAACTTGGTTTATTCAAAGTTTGACATTTATTTTCTTGATTTCATGCATTTTCAATAAAAAGCTTATTTGTTTATTTACTGTCCAAGATCAAGTTACAAAAATTTAAAATTTACAATACAAAAACTAATTGCATAACAAAATATAAAGCTCCTGGTTCAGACTAATTATTCTGAAATTCTTAAAGATAAATCCATCAAGGTATACTTCAGTGTTAGTCTCACTCTTCATTGCTATAAATTTCTTCATAGTAATTCCTAAAAACTTACTTTCCCAATATATAAGAAAGGAGACTGATGAGATCCCACAAGTACCAAATTCTAAAATTATTTCAATATATGCATGCCGCTTATACCACATTTAGAGTGTTTATGTTATAAAACTACTAATTATAATTCTGTAATTATAAACTTCCATATGAAGCACTTTTTCCTGCCTCTGCTGACCTAAAGGTAGCTTTTGACTCTGTCCCTAAGAAAAACTTCGGAGGAATCTAGCTAACAATTGATCATCACCTGCTTAATTTTATTATTGAGCTACACAGTAATTCATTACACAGGATAAAGTCACTAATTTGGAGTATCTAATGGAGCCTATCCCGCTCATAAAGTGATTAAGCCCATCTATTGTTTAAACACTACATTAACAATATTGTTGTAGCTTTTACCACTTCAGACCTTCATCCTTTATCCCTCTCCTATCCAATTCCAATTGTCTTACATGCAGATGATGTAGCTATTATTTTAGTTTCTTTTAGTTATGTAGTTTCAAGAAACTTTGAAGGCACAGTGCTAGAGAATGTTATGAAACAAAGTACCAAAAATATCAAATTTTGTTTTCTTCCAGAAAATGCTCTGATAACCATTAAACTGGACAGTTAATAACAGACCCATTGAGCAGGTGAAATCCTTTACATATCTAGCTATTCACTTTCAATCTTCTACATGCTGGGATCATCAAAGAAGAAAGCTCAGAAAGTACCTCTTGCAATCAACAAATTTGTTAGTTGGCAGAGAAACAACTTTGTCCCTGAAGAAATTAAATTATTCAAAGCCAAAATTCTTGGCATGTTGCTGTATGAATCTCAAAGGTGTATTTATAAAGACTTCTCAAACCTTGAACAAATACAATAAAAAGCTTAAATCAAAGGCTATTCATATTTTAATGAATATGGCACATGCTGGTTTTCAGTAGTATAGGGATAGCTGTTCGAGCATATTAACTTTCAGATCCTTTAGAGTTGAGATGTTTTCTTTCAATATTCCTTGTTTTCTTTATACATATTTATAAGAAAATATTAACAAGACATAGAAAATAATCTAGCTAATAGGCAAAATTAAGTTCTATTGATTTTAAAAGATTGAACTATACATTTTAATTGCTGTCATCAAAATCAAAATCATTTGAAAAGATGTAGTTTTGACCATTTCATGACAAATATAGCAACCTGTATGAGATCTTTTTTGTATTGTCACTGAACAATTCCATATAGTCAACTCATTAATATTGTGTGACAAAAATAGTTGAAAATAGGTGTGATGCAATGGTATCCCATTAATGTGGTGTGATACAAAATTGTTTAATTTTTACTAGGTAAATATCTGTATTATGGAAAAAGACACAGGACATACAGTAGCACCCATTATTCCACAATTCCTGAGTTATATTCTTCTCAATGTCCATCTTATAAGTAGATTGTTATCCCGATGAGATGATTAATGGACGTTATTAATGGTGAAAAGCAGATCTTTGAAACTTGCTCTGATTTAACACTTAGCATACCTGTTAGAAAGTGTTGATAAACCAACATTACTGGACTCAATGTCTCTGGAGAGTCTCAGTCATCAAGGTCATAATTATTTCAAAGGTGATTTTTCCACTAGACTGTTTTTTTTCCTTGAGTCCAAGTCTGTTTAAATCTTTTATAACCTCCTCTTTTTCTTTGAAAATTAAACTATTTGTTTGGGGTTCTACTGCCTTTATCCTTCTTTGGTATCTAAAGATACTACTTTTATAAATACCTTATCTTCTGGATTTCTCAACTTTTGAATTCTGTTTGAATTCTCAAAATCAACTCTTCTGAAATACAGTATGCACACCCTACTCTTCTCTCTATATTTTTTCTTTATATCATGAATTTAAAGATAACATGGTCACTTTATCTCAAGGTTTTAATCACATGCACTTCTTTCATTAATTCCTTGGTGAAAAATTAGGTCCAAGGGACTCTTTTGTTCCTTTTTCCACCTTCTGACAAATAAAGTTCAACTGGGCTGGAGTGACTCCATAGTTTTCTTTCATACTGTTGCTTTCTGCATAAGATCCCAATTTGTGTCCTAAAATACAATATGTATTCCAAATAGATGTATACATTCTCAGAGATCTAAGTAGAAGACAAGATGGCAAGGAAGCAAATCTTTAGTGAACAACCATTTTTTGTTATGTGGACTTATGACTTTCCTTTCCGTATGATAATAAGAGGCATCAGTATTAAGTTATACTTGCATGAAATAGTCCAAGCTGTTGCAGTCCCGAACTACCAGTATCTGAAATATATCTTGCCCAAAGCAACGCAACCTAATGTTGTTTTTTAAACTGCAAATGTTTCTCTGTACTGACACAGTCAATTTCCTTTTATACAATTGGTTTTATTATACCCTTTAGTCAAGCACCTTCAGTGAATGTAAAGAGCAGGGCTTTTTTTCTCATAGAACGCTCAGAACGGAGTTCCGGCACCTTTTTTGGATGGAACCTTGTAGGGTAGGCATGGCGGGTTGTATGACACGTGTGAGTTCCGGCACCTTTTTCTTTACAAAAAAAGCACTGGTAAAGAGTCTCAACAATGTATGTTTTGGGATGAAAAAGCTTCCTGTAGTTGCAAATCAGAATTTAATGTCTCTAGTTTTTCTTGTTAAAAATAAAAAAAAATTCTGTGCTTTTCAAAATACTGAGCAAGCAAAATTTTGTAATGGACAAATAAATGATAAGCATTACAATGAGGCATATAAAAGGACCAATATGTCTTTCTATTGTCTTCAGATTAATACAAAAATTGAACTGAATTAGTGGAATATCTTCTTATAGGAATTTCTGTTCCTTTTTTCATTTTCCCCCATTTATATTTATGCTATTCTTTCCTTAGAAAATCTTGCCTTTCCTCAGCCTCCATTTATTCAGAGTGACTACATTATCAGTGTGAATAAGCAGCCCCCCCCAAAACACTTCGACTATTCTTTTTTCCAAACATTCAAATACAAAACTTAGTCCTTCACAACTGTATTCAAACAACCATTCAAAAACATTTTTAAAAAGCAAAGAATATATTAATACAATGCCAGAAAGTCTCTTTCCCTAGATTTATTTTCAGTGTGTAGATTAGATGATGAACTTAAAATAGGAAATAGAATTTCACTGGCTTTGAGTTGAGATATAAACTCTAAAACAGGGATTTGCATCCTATCTTTATAATTAGACTCTTCATTTACCAACAATCATTAATAGTTCATTTCCAGCAAAGTCATGGATACAGAACAGTGTTTCTCAACCTTGGCAGCTTCAGGCTGGGTGGATCTCAACTTCCACAATTCTCCAGGTAGCATGTTTAACAGTTTAACCTTGCCAAGGTGAAGAAACCTTAATATAGAGGATTTGGACAGGAGTTTCTTTAATGGAAATAGTAGTATAGTTATTGATAAAATGCAATATATAGAATTGTCTCTTCTCTTGCTACTTGAAAAAAAATGGGTTGTCAGAAATCACAGGAGACATTATTGTAAAATGAAACCACTTTGAAACTAAATATGTTACATTAGCTTTAAATTCCTTAAAGGAGCCATAAACGTCTAAAAAGGTTGAAAAAAGAAGGATCACTATAATGAATGGCAAAGAGATGCTGGTCATATAATATCTAAATCACTTCCAAATTATTTTCAAAGAGTTCACACCTTTACCCAGCTGCTTAACAATTAGCTCTCCAAACTGTTCTTTCCAGTTGTGTTGCTATTTATAGAATAGTCTTTAGCCAGTAACTAGCACCTTGGCTTCTATTATCCCATAACTTCATTATTCTCTCTTCTTTCCTTCTTCCAATTGCTGCCTGCTCTTTAATAAGTATGATTTAACACTATGCTGAAAATATTTTAAAAGACATGAGTTTAACAAAGATTTCATAACACCAAGGGGATTCCTTTATCATTCTCTTGTTATAATTTACTAAATGAATTAAGCATCTGCAACTTGTGCTGACTGCCAGCAGTTCAGCAGTTCGATTCTGACTGGCTTAAGGTTGACTTAGCCTTACATCCTTCCGAGTTCAGTAAAATGAGGACCCAGATGGTTTGTGGCAATACGCTGACTCTGTAAACTGCTAGAGACCAGTCATTAAGCAATGACTACCTGTAGTAATCAATCACATGATTGACCAAAATAGAAACATTTGCCAGATGTCTTTTGGCAAAGTTGATTCTCAGCTGAAGCCTACTTCCAAACTCCATTGAAGTAATTAAAAGGATTACAGGAAGAAATACTGTAAAGCAGTTAGCACCTGTCCTACAGATAGTATTACAAATGGCTTTAATGAAAAATGGAATTGCCAGGAAGATCAGATATAATTTGGTAAAGACTGCCTGCAGCTGTAAGGAAAGACTCTATTTCAGTGGGACAAAAGTCCAAGAGAAGTCTTGTAATATTGAGACTCATCCAATAGATGTCCTAAGCATCATTTTGAACTCCTGCAAGCAAAGCTGATAAATGTCATTCATATTTCCACTCCTCCATTTAACATTTGTAAAATTGCAGACATTGTGTAGGAGTGAAAAGTATTCAGCACTTGCACCATCCTATTTAAGTCAAAATGGAGATTATGTATGTTCATAACCTTTCTTCTTTTACTGATGTGGTATCTGAATGAAATACAGTACAGTATATTATTCTTGAGTTGCAATAATTTCAAATTCTGGTATTCCAGACTGCTCACATCCTACTTTTGTTGCCAATTGTAAATATTTTGAAAAGTCCTTTGTTTTGTGTAATCTTAGACATCATTTTCTTCATCATAATGCTAAAGAATACCACACAAATCATTCGTTTCTTCCTTTTTGACAACCTATTAATGAATTACCCAAAAACTGAGATGAAGGGTTGTTTTCTTTTCATGTTCTACATTTCTAAAAGAAAGTGTAAGAGAAGAAGAGGTTCCTACTCAGTGAAGTACCCTTTCTTCTCTTCCTTATTTTTTATTTCTTTTTTATCATTTTATTATCAACAAAGCCCTCTTATTTTTACTTTGGTACTAGGCAATCCAGCAGTAGAAGAACCTGAAGTAAGAAACATTTTCACTAAGTAGACGCTGTAATATATTCCACACAAGAATGACAGCTGTCAAAGGCCACTCCACGTGGCCGCACTGACAGCTGTCAAAGGAAAGCCGCGCATGTGCGGCTTTTGACAGCTGTCAGTGCGGCCACGTGGAGCGGCCCTTTTGACAGCTCGTGGTTGTTACCGTGCATGCGCGGCTTTCCTTTGACGGCTGTCAGTGCGGCCACGTGGAGCGGCCTTTGACAGCTGTCATTCTTGTGTGGAATATAGCAACTTTGACAGCTCGAGGCTGCTGCCGCTTTGACAGCTCGTGGCTGCTGCTGTTTTGACAGCTCGCAGCTGCTACTGCGCATGCGCGGCTTTTGACAGCTGTCAGTGCGGCCACGTGGAGCGGCCCTTTTGACAGCTTGTGGTTGTTACCGCGCGTGCGCGGCTTTCCTTTGACAGCTGTGAGTGCGGCCACGTGGAGCGGCCTTTGACAGCTGTCATTCTTGTGTGGAATATATTACAGACGCAAAGTTGTATCATAAACGTGGGGCATCATGCATGGACACCAATGACTGTTTCAATATTTAGAGTCAAGTTAGAAGTATCTGAAAGAGCACTACATAAGCAGTAGGAGAAGGCAGATGCTGTTGTTATTAAGGAGGCAACTTGAAATGAAATAGATGCCTTGTATATGTATGGCTTAGTTCTGTGGATATATCCAATGTAATATCTAATGAACTATTACTTTAATTTGATGTTTATTAAATGATGTATGGTTAGAAATAAGAAATGATACTTTTTAAAATAGAAATGACACAGGAAAATGAAATCTGGGCTTTTTTTGAACATAAAAAAGATAATGTATATTTGTCAGGCTAGTACTGGCCAATCAATCAGACAACATGGTTGTAGACAAGGACCTGAAGTTAGTGGTAGTTAAACTCACTTAACAAATTTATCACTTAGCTCAATTGTGGTCATAAGCTGAGGACTATCTGTAGTGTCCAGAACCCACATACTCCCAGGCCTCTGGTAGACCCAATATTGAAGATAAATAAAATTCTCTAAAAAACATCCATCCATTATGCTCTCTACTTCTAAATGTACTAGTTAAAAGAACATTATTTTCCATTGTACTGCTGACAAAAGAACCTATATAAAATCATATGAATAGTTTACTAATGGATAATCTATGACACATTCTGGTAAGGATGATATTTTAATTCCCTAAAAGGCAAAATTATCCCATAACCCAAATGAATTGATGACATGCATATTTATAAACATGTCTTCTATTTTCATCATTTTTCTTTGAAAGCCTTTATTACTGCATTGCTTGGCTGAGTTGCCAAAGTTCAATTGATATTGTCAAGGTATTTTAATTTACTTTAAAATGGTTTCTTCCTTCACAGCTTTTTATGTTACAATGGTCCATTAAATATTCAAAATTGAAATGTTCCCCTATGGATGTTGCTTTTCTTTTGCACCGTTGAACAAGCCAGAAAAAATCATCCTCCTGACTGAAGCTTTTAAAATTATCATCATTTTACTCTTCCATATCAAAATGTTCTAGGAATATTTAGAGAAGTGAAACAATAATTTGGGATTAATTATTTAGGAAAAAAAAATATTCCTCAGTGCTCATATTACTAAGGAAAGGGTCCAAAACATCCAGACCATTTCAGCTTAACTCTTGTTCTTTCCTCCGCTTGATCTTATAAAAGGTATAAGTAAAAAAAGTAGTCTTAAAAGATTAGGAGACAAAGCTTTTTATGATCCATCCCAACTTTTCCTCCTCTTCTTTTTCTTTAAATTATCTTGAGAGGTTAGGCATAGATGTGAAAGAGAAATTGTTTGTGGGAAAAAGAAAAGCAAATGAGGTGACTGAAATTAAATCTAGTCTGATTATCTGGGATGAAGTATATTATATTGATTTTTTTTTAAATTCCATTTATATCCCGCCCTTCTCCGAAGACTCAGGGCGGCTTACAAGCTTAGCAGTAGCCTTCATTCTATGTATATGCCTGCTATGTATATGCCTGCTATTTTGATAAAGTACACAAGGTTCTCTGACTTCTCATCTCAGCCACCTGTGCATTGGATTCATATCCCTCCTTGTAAGCTAAGTCTTCAAGGAAACTGTGTGGTTAGATCCTGGCAATGGTGTATTTATCCTTGAGAGATGGTCCTGCCAATACTTAAAGAGATGGTAGTGTGCCCCTCCTTAAGAAACCATTTCTGCATCCAGGTTTTAGATACTTTTCATGGAATCTCAATTTTTCCTTCAGGAAGTTTGTTGAGAATATGGTCATACTACAACTTTGGAGAATTCTGGAAACAGAATATGTGGACCTTTTTCAGTCAGATTTCAGATATGGGGATGAAACTGAAATGGCATTCATCACACTTGTGGATGACCTTTGGCAGGAACAGATGGAATGTTATCCTAACTTTCCTTCTTCTCTTGGCATCTTTGATAGATTATAATATCCTTCTAGACCAGCTTCATGGATTAAGACTACTTTGTTGAATGTCCTATTTGCTTTGGGGCTGGTTCCAGGGAGTGTTGATGGAAGGTGAGGTGGGGGGAGAAAATAAATCCTCCCTCCACACTTCCGTTTAACATTTACACTTGCTGGGTGAGGTCATCCAATGAAATGGCATGAGATATCATGAATACACTGATGATACATAGCTCTACATCTCTACTTGAGGCTGACTAAGTGATATCTTGGAGGTTGGGGCTCAGTGGAAGTTGTGAGGATCTTTATGGGAAAAATCAGGCTTCGGATCATATATAACAAGACTGACTAGCTTTAGTTTTACAGCTCTCTGGATCCAGTGTTTTCCCAATTTCAGTTCTGGATGAGGTTGCATTATCCCAATCAGAATCAGTGCATAATCACAAGGAAATCCTCCTGAACTCAAAGCTCTGAACTCATAGCTCCTGTTCAAGGAGTAGATAATAGCTGTGGTAAGATTGCATTTGGTCAACTTTATTTTGCATACTTTCCTGTACTGGGTGGCTCTGCTCACAGTCATTCATACCTTTGTTATTTCCTGAGTAGATTACTGCAATTGATTGCTCTACATTTGGTCACCCTTAAAGACCAACTGGAAGTGTATCTCATTTAAAATGTGGCAGCACAGGCAGTCATAGACATATGATGAAACACCCATGTAACACTTACGATCCATGAGGTGAGTGGGCTTGCAGTATGCTTTTGATTGAAAATCAGAGTGCTAGTAATCATCTATAAACCCCTTTATGTCATGGAAACAGATTATTTATAGGAGTGCATCTCCCCAATTGTTTCTACCTGTCCAACAGGAGTAAAATATTCTGGGTTGCCTCAGTTGAATGATAACGGCATACCTTCTAGAATACCATTCCCCCGAAATTAAGTTGGCCCTACCTTGGCTCTTCATAAGAGGCATAAGCATGCACCAACAAATTGGGGTTACAACTGTGAAATGTTATTATTCTTGCGTGTTATTGGTTTTGTTCTCAGTTACCATTAGAAGTTTTACTTTATTTCTTTTTGCATTATTTGTAATGTGTTTTTACTACCCAAAGTTACATTTGTGAACTAGGCACTGGAACAAATTGATCTAATAAATAATAAAGTGAAATGTAAAGGCCATTGCTGTGGATGGTTATTGGTGGAATGGAGCAATGGTGATACTGGGCAGACTGAAAGGTTTGGAAAAAGCAGGAAAACCAGTGCTGTTATGAGTTCCACCATAGGGGAAGGGCTGAATTATTGCCCTGCTGAAACCACAAGATCTCATCTTGAAACAAGAGCTTTTTTACTATGACCTAAAGTTAAAATAAACAGTGTAACATTTTATAGCACTACACTGATTTAATTGTTATTACTGGACTATCTTTGTTTTAGGCAGTTTTGAAATAAAGTGACTGTCAACGTTGCAATGAACCTGGCTGAAGCCATCTTGCCTGTTTTCAATTGCCACAAAAATGGGAGGAGGGTGATGGAGTTTTTATGCTAGTCTAACCAATTCTCTGTCCCATGGGAACCAAGGTTATTCTTTTTGTTAGACTGGGAGCTGAGCATTAGGTTAAAAAAGTCCACCAAACTATTCTATTGGGAAACGTAGTTGATTGCATAGTACTAGGGTGGGAAGTTTAACTTTGTAATATTGTAACTTTTCAGAGGGAACTTTAGTCTTGGTTTCTCTTTTGACCATGCCGATACTTTGTAACCAATAAACATGTTCTTAGGGGAAAACTCAAGCCTCTGAGTTCTGTTTTAGTTGGTCTGATCTATCAGAACCATGACAGTGACATTAATTCATTCTCAGCATGATACCTATCTGAATAAAACATCACAAAAGGTATGAAAATATTTAACATTAACCCTGTTCCACTGTTAAATCCAAAAACTATTCAAATCTTATGCAAGTAGATTTACAGTACAGTATATGCTAGTTCCATGCTCTCATTATATTGCACATATCAAGCATTTTGAAGAGCCAGATCTTAAAAAATGGGAAATATACATTTTTGTTTGTAAAATTGCCCCCACCCACACATATTTACTACTTAAAAGAGCAAGAAATTTGGGGGTGAATGCAAACCCATGTCTTCAATGCTCCATCTGCACCTAACACATAAGCAAGGCTTAAACTTCTGGGTAAAAGCCAAGGGCAGAAGTGGGAGGCAACTATTTTCCCTTCAAATATGAAATTTAACAGCAGAATGCCATGTTCTTAATGTGTCAGCTGGATATGATGGATGGTAGTAGAATATAAGTTTATAGACTGAGCTAGAGAAAAGAGGAATTCACTGACCCAAACCAATTCATTGTTGAGCATGATGAAATTCCCATGCTAGACATTTGTTTTGCTTCAGATTGTGATGAAGTGCAGTTACTTACTGAATGCTAGGAACACAAAATAAGGGTAACAGAATTTAGGTATTTTTCTCATGTACAGCTTTGCATACACCTATTTTCAGGTGTATGGAGTAAGAAATCATCATGGCAACTGACATCAAAAGTAAATATTATACCTGGATTCAAAACCAATAAAACCAATAATAACAGCTTATTGAAAGAAACTGTATTTCCCTTGACTAAATTTGATCAGTAAATACATGGCATGTGTGTGAATGTTCAGTTGGAATATAAACTACAGGAAATATACTTTCATAAAATCAAGAATAATCCAGCGTTGTTGCAATAAACTTTTTTGAAGCAGAATGCAACTTATTGGTTTATAAATATGTTTTTAGACAAATCTGTCTTCTGTTTTCAGTGAAGATCATGAGTCAAAGCTGTATCTGACTCACAGCTCAATCTGAATCTTGAATGGATTCAGAGAATCAAGTTCATTTTATAAACCCTGTACATGATCACCACTTGTCTTGCTTAAATGGAATTTGTTGAAAATTGACTAATTCTTATTTTTCTTAGTGGTACTTAAGGATTCTTTTTTCACAACACAGATTGGGAATATCTCATTCAGAAGGGATAATCCAGCCTGCCAATTTAATCCCCAAAGTTCTGATCACAAGCAAGGCTCACTGCTTTTTCATGGGATCAGAAACATGGAATTCCACCTTCGTTAGCACTGCCAAGGAAGAGGCAAAGCTTCTTTAGAGAAAAAGCAAAAGCCTTTTCACCACTAGAAAAAAAGCTGAGAGCAATTTATCTCAGTCTCCATATTATGACAGAGATGGTTGATGGCAAAGTAGGTATATAAGGAAACATGCATACACATTGTATAATTATTTTAGGCTATGTGCTTTAATTATTTTCCTTCCAGGTATCCTAGTTATATTTAGTTTAATGAAAAGAAGGACTAGGGATGACATGATAGCATTGCTTTAATATCTCAGGGGCTGCCACAAAGAAGAAAGGGTCAGCCTATTGTCCAAAGCACCTGAAAACAGGACACGAAGCAATGGATGGAAACTAATCAAAGAAAGAACAAACCTGGAACTAAGAAGAAATTTCCTGACAGTTAGAACAATTAACAACTTGTCTCCAGAAGTTGTGGGTGCTCCAACACTGGAAGATTTTAAGAAAAGATTGGACAACCATTTGTCTGAAATGGTATAGCATTTCCTACTTGAGCAGGGGTTGGACTAGAAGACCTCCAAGTTCCCTTCCAACTCTGTTATTCTTTACATTGCTAGAATAAACTCTTTTTTCTGATAAGATTTTGATGCATCTAACCCATGGGTGTCAAACTGCCAGTCCATGAGCCGGATGCGTCATGACAAAACTGCGCCCACCCCATTGCTGGCAATGGGGGGAAAAAGTCATGATACATCGCAACACGTCACATGATGTTGTGAGTTTGACACCCCTGATCTAACCTGTTCCTGATCCCAAGGACCAGATTTTTAGAAACTACATGAAACTAAAGGGACAAAAACATAGTATCATTTTCCCTACATGCACTTTCTGCCATTGCTACTTCTTTACAGCCTAATCCATTTATGATTATTTTTCATGGGAAAAGGCAATCTGTGGCAACTGAATGTCTATTTTGCAGTCGTATGGAGCTCAACTTCACTGAATTGTTAAAAACAGCTGGCACAGTATCTCAGAACTGAAAAAATTAAATGTGGATACAACCATCATGTAGTTGCCCATCCCTATAAATTCAATATTTATATATTACCATTTTTAATTTTAAATTTTGTTAGCTGCCTTAAATGTTCAAAATAACACAAAAAGAAGTATAGTTACTGTCAACAAAAAAATAGCCATAAGAGTGCTTGCTTATTTTCCTCGCTAACGAACATTAAACAATACTTGTCAATTAAGAGTTTAATTCAATTTCACATGGGGATAAGCTTGAATTTGAGCATAGGCTAAAGGAAGCAGATGCTTACATTTGATGTGCATGAAGAAAATGACTATTTATTTCACTCAGCACCATCTTTCATGTGGGCCTCTTTCTCTGAATAGGTCATTCTTCTACCATTCATAAAGCCATTATTCAATGCCGCATTGTTCTGTGAACTCTGGAACCCCCTAGACATCACTCAAATAACAAAGCTGAGTGGATTTGAAAGCTTCTGAATTTGATTCTAATTGCTGTGTGTAAAATGGGAATTTGTACCAACAACATGAGAAAGCAAATGTGACATTTATTGTGCAATGTTTACCTTAAATAAATACAGACTGCTCATTTATGGAACACATTTGCCTAGCCTTGCATGATGTTATCTCATATAGAGTTCTTGAAGGGCTTGGGATGGAACATAATGTATAGGAAAACAACATGTCCATTTAGAAATTTGAGGAAATATGCATTAGTTTAAGGCTTTGTGCATAATTCAGAATGCTCCATTCTATTATCTTCAATTATTTTTTTTCTACTCTGAGGAGTGAGATTCAAGCCTCATTCTTATATTTCCTTAACCATAGCATGAATATGTTCCTGATTTTTTTTTCTTATGTCACATCCTTGTGTCATTGACTTTGTCTCATTCCCAGGTTGCAGCTGAGATAACTTAAAGTCATCTTTAATGATCTTATTTACCGCTTCTCAGTTTTTACCATCAATATGATCTAGCACACCTCACTACCAATGTGCTTACTAATGTGATTGTGGTAGGATCTTCCAATACCTACTGGTCACATCAGCACATCTGTTCTTCCTATTTCCTGAAAATTGCCTTCTTGGCCACTTTTGCTTCAAGTACAGAATAGGAAAGAACATCTGGCTCTTGAATGTGCACTGTTTGTTTTTTAAACATGTATTTAGCACCCTTTTGAAAGAGATTTATATTTAAATACAGGATGAACACTTTCTTAGGAAAGCATTAGTACTGTGCTGCACAGAAGGTTGCTTACAATAGGAAAAGAGCCAGGTTTTGCCAGCTGCCAGAAGAGCCATTGTTTTTGCCAAATAGGAGTTTCATGTCCTTCATGTTAGTATTGCCATTATTATTACTTGGGAAGGAGAAATGTATTCAATTTTGCCTATACTATTCCAGTTCCATAGCCAAGCAGCCAGATATTCTAGGTGCTGCCAGGTGTGCATAGTATTGGACATATTGCCAGCACTGCAATATCTTATTGCACTACTTAGGAATGGACATAACATGTGATCAATTGTTGCTTCCTAATTCACCCTATATTCCATGTCTGCAGCTTATTTGCCAGACTATTTTGGGAATCAGGTTAAGTGATCTTTCAAGCAAGTGTTAGTCCCATGTTCAAAAATATTCCCAACCAGCAGCCACAAATTGGAATTATTGCCACACTTGTGACTTGTTAGTCAGACAGTTTCATAAATGGTGAAAACCAATATCTCCCTATTTTTCACCAACCCATATTAAATAGAATAAATGTTGTTTTTTTTCCACAGGCAAGCAATTCTTGTTGGAAAGAGAATTAAAGGCAGAGGAATATACTAATCACTTCCCTTAACTTGCTTTCATTAACATGTCAAGGATAGCCCCAGTCACTGGCCTCCTTATTATGAAAGAATAAGCAATTAGGACAGCAATTTTTAACATATTTTCTGCCAGCTGAAAGTACACAGCTTTTTAACATGGCTATTTGGTTGTGCCAAAAGTCGTGTAGCTTCTTTTGCTTTATATCTAAGAGCAGGTAAAATAGCAGGTTCAGCAATTAGGAAAAGCATTCACAGAACAAAATAAATGATAGATTTTATTAAAGGGCAATATTACAGATAGATAAAACTGTGGAATAAGCTGGGCATGTCCTTTGAGAGACATGCCTTGGAACATGTGAAAACACTTGCCCTTCAATTGTTGAAGCACTCATATCCTTTTCCATGTTCAAAAACCTGTTCCTGGCATCTGCCTTCACTGTTGCTTTACTTTATTTTTCTCTTTCCCCCCCCCCCCCCAAAAAAAAAGGAAGAAAAGGAAAAGGAAAGGTCTGGATGTAATGCATTTGGAGGCAGCTTCAAACAGCTTCTGAAGCAATCACTCAAGCCTTCATATGAAAAGAGACATTATGGCTTTACCTGTTAAAAATATTGCTTCATACACAGTCCTAAAGCATTTCTTTTGGAGGATTTGTATAACCTATTGTGGAATGAAAAATATTCCAGAATACTTTTCTTCAACAATGTAATGCAACCTGCACCTTAGACTCTGTTTTCTATTTATCGCTCAAGAGACATGTGTATCTTCACAACAGAGTCCTTTATTCAATATCTGAAAAGACACTATTTTGAATAACTGCGAGCCAAACTGCTCAGCATGGACATGTTCTAAAACAGGGGTGTCAAACTCGCAATGTCACGTGACATGTCACGACGTATCATGACTTTTTTTCCATTGCCAGCAATGGGGTGGGTGCAGTTTCAGCATGATGCCTCCAGCCCGTGGGCCAGCAGTTTGACACCCCTGTTCTAAAAGAAAAGAGAAGCCTCATTCAGAAGATAAGAAGAAGGAAACCTGCCACCTTGTTTGTCATCATACATGCATACACCCCAAAATACTGGTACTTAATAAACTGCCCTTTTATTCAAAATCAGATTTGTTCTCATCCTACATTTCCCTAAAAATGACTCCCAACTCCTCAGAAGGCTGGATAAGAATGCTGGATTACCCAGTAGGGTTCTTATGCACTATATATCTTTCCCATGGGCATAACAATACAGAGAATAATATACAGTAGAGCTAGGATATTTCACAGCCCCTCAGTCACCATTCTACTTTTCAGAGCACACGTACACTAGTAGCCATCTTTTGCCTGCCTACATTAGTAGGAAAACATTTTCAAAAGTTAAACAAAAATAAATGGATAAAAGAATAATGTCTGTCTGTCTGTCTGTCTGTCTCTCTTTGTCTATCTCTGTCTCTGTCTGTCTGTCTGTCTCTCTCTCTCTGTGGGTGTGTCTGTGGGTGTGTGGGTGTGTCTGTGGATATGTCCCTTCAAGTCAGTGATAACTCCTGGAGACTGCCTGGGCAGGTCCCTGCATTTTTCTTGGCAAGATTTTGGAACTGGTTTGTCATTGCCTGTTTCTTAGGGTTGAAAGAGAATGATTGGCTCATTTCCCATCTGGCTTCATGCTTAAAGTGGGACTAGATCTCACAATCTTTCCATTTCTGCCTTATCTTAACCATTATACCAAATTGTTTTTCAAAAGAATAAGAAAAGTCATTATTTTTTTAAGAAGGGAAAGAGGCAAAATCTTGGCTTATTCAAAGGGAGACAAGTGCCTCCTTTATGGATACTTATGAAAGAACCAATCTGACTCTCAGTTGGGCAACCCAACCCTGAAGAGATCTGTCACTGAAAGCACAAGTGATCTCTGAGGATAAAAATACATTTTACTAGATTAGGTTTGTTTGCTATCTACTGTATAATAACATAGGGCTATCTTGGCTTCAAGGATTCCTACTTCGGTAATCTTCTCTTTGCTTTGCACTGAATACAAAAAATGTTAGAATGTTAAGTGGAATTGAGGGAAGTAATTGTATTATTTCAATACTTTTTTCTTCATTATTTGACTCTGGCCATTTATGGATCCAGTTTGAAGGGCTGGTTTTGACCTTTCACTTTGAAGCACAGTATCTGAAGGATACTTTCTGTATTAAGAAATATCTTTCTTCTCACCAGAAAAAAAATTTGAACAAAGATGTCTGATCATGGTTGTGTTATTAAAGAGTTTTGTAGCAATCTAAAAGATTTGTAGTGCACAATTGCATCTATTGTGCATCTATTATTTTTTAATATTTTAAAGACTCTTAGGCTTACCATGCCATAGTCAACTGGCATGGTAAGTCTGCATGAAGAAAAATAAAGACTTTATGTGATTTTTTATATTGTTACTGAATGATAGACTGAATTATTTTTCTTGGGAAGAGAAATCTTTCAGAAATGTGGCTGTCAAACGTGGTGACCAGAACTATTAGAAGATACACTGTCAAAATGTGTAAATGAGATATCTCTCATTTCTATGATAATCACTGTGTGTGAATAGAATACATAGATTCCAAAAGCCTTGGCTCCTCTTTTGCAAGCTGATCCACTTACAAAAATGTGTGGAAATAATAACGCAAGAGGTGCAAAATGTAGCAAACTGAATATGTCAGTCAAAAGTAGCCTATCATCCAAAATGTGCAACTACTTCCAACACCCATACCAAAGAAGAATGCATCACAGTTCCTAATTCTCACTGAATTTGTTTAAAACTGGAATGAAAAATATACCGTGAGATGTCTGCAGAAAGGCCATTTGGAGACTGGTCACACAGCCATTCATTATGTCTAGCCAGCTCACACATACAGACACTGAATTGTTGCTGAGATAAATTACATAGTTTTGTATGCCAATAACACATGTTCTTTTGGTTAAAAGAAGAAGAAAAAGATGGAAAAGGAAAAGGAAACAGCTGCCTCTTTGTCCTGTCTCGATTACATTAATCAATTCAATTCTATCAGAATAGAGCTGGAAGGGACCTTGGAGGTCTTCTAGTCTAACCCTCTGCTCAAGCAGGAGACCTTATATAATTTCATACAAGTGGCTGTCCGGTGGCTGTTCTTAAAAACCTGCAGTGATGAAGCATCGACAGGCAAGCTGTTCCACTGTTAGGAAGGTTTTCCTTAATTCCAGGTTGCTTCTCTCCTTGATTAGTTTCCATCCACTGTTTCTTGCCTTGCCTTCTGGTGTGTTGGAGAACAAGTTGACCCATTTCTTTGTGACAGCCTCTCAATAGGGGAATACTGCTATCGTTTCACCCCTCGCCCTTCTTTTCTCTAGACTAGCCATACCCTGTTCCTGCCGGGATCTGAAAACCTATTTATTTGAACAGGCCGTCCTGGTTTAAGGGTTTGGGGTATTTTTAATTATTTATTGTTAGGGCTTAATTAATTTAATTTCATTTTAACTTTTGTATGTAAAGCTTTTACTGCCCTGTATGCCGCCCTGAGTCCTTCGGGAGAAGGGCGGTATAGAAATTCAATTAATATATTAATATAATAATATGTTTTAATAATAACATTAATGTAATCATTATGCATGTAGTAAAAAGATAACACAAATTTACTTAAAATGTAGTGGTTTTTCCTTCCACTATATTGCTTTGCAGCCTTTGTATATGAAGATGGTTCATTCAAGCTGAAGCTGAAACTCAAACGGCTGAAATATTGTGTCATTTTTAACCAAATTAAAAAGTAAGGGTCTGTATTGCAGTGATTAAATCAGACAGTGTCCTTTTCATAAACACAGGCTCCTGCTGCATCACCACTGGCACACTATGTCACTCCCTTTCAGCATCAGGCCACAAGTTCTGCCCTCTGTGTATGTGTGTGAGTTGTCATGACACACATACCAAAGGGTCAAACCTGTGTCGTGACAAATATGACCCAGCTTTCATTATTTGCTTCCCCTCCATCCATTTGCCTCCTGATGTCTCTGGCTGCAGCCTGGTTTTTGGTTTAGAAACGAGGCTGCTGACCCAGAAAAAGGTGTTAGCAACAAAATCAAACACTGAGGAAAATAGCCAAGAGTGGAAGAGAGTCCGGAGGTTATTGGCAGAGTTTTGTTTCTGTCAAGCCAGGTCCAGATGGGATATGAATGATACATCAAAAGAAATCCTGGCTAATGCCACACACTCAGAGACTGACAGATATCTGACACATGAAGCCTATGCCTTTAGCATACTGCAGATATGTTTTGTAGCTTTTTTTCCTTCCTTCCTTCCTTCCTTCCTTCCTTCCTTCCTTCCTTCCTTCCTTCCTTCCTTCCTTCCTTCCTTCCTTCCTTCCCTCCCTCCAGTTTCCTGCATTTCTCCTTCTGTCCTGACCACTTTTTACAGAGGCATGACTGAAAGCATTTTAACAAACTGCATCACTGTCTGGTTTGGTGGCAGCAGTGCCTCACATAGAAAGTCCATACAGAGAATGGTAAGGACAGCCGAGAAGATCATAGGAAGCTCGCTCCCTGGTTTTTCAGGATTCTGCTTATAAGTGCTGTGTGCTTAGAGTTCAAAGCATTGTTAGAGACCCATATATCCACTTTACGCTCTGTTTCTGTGGCTCCCCTCTGGAAGGACTACCCGATTCTGTAATAGCTTTGTTTCCTATGCCATCCATCTGGTAAACTCACAAGATTCGTTTTATTGGCCATGCACATGTATACATAACCCAAACTGGACTGTTGTTTCTCTATATCATATAATATATTTGGGTATATGCATAATTCTGTATTTATTTATTTTTGTCGTATTTATGTAGTGTATATCGGAGATGGTGACCTTTTGAGAGCTGAATGCAACAAAATTTCATTTTGATGTATGCTGATTAGTGTACATTCAAAGTGACAATAACGTTATTATTCTTATTCAAGCCTTCCAGCTATCATTTTAGAGTATCTGAAATAAGTTCCTATTCTAGGGATCTGTTTACATGGACTATATTATGTCCATATGTTATTAAATAAAATGAGTAGACTGAAAGTAAGAGATAAGTAGAGATTTCTTTTTAAAAAAATGTTTTGATTTTTAACAATTACAATCTTTAGTGGTTAGTAAACAACGTGTTGTCTGGGTTCACATATTTTCCATTAACTTCTTCAATATAAATCTGTCCAGTACTGCACAATCCAGTATTTTTTCCCTAATCCTTCTTTCTTCCCCATATTTTTTCCATTTTCCCCTCATTACACAATTACAATTCTTGCTACTGTTGATGCATACAAAGTGAAATATAAATATCCTAATCATATTTTACTAATGTTATACAAATAATAATGTCAATTCATAAATCAATGTCCTGTTTTTCATGCTCTTGTTAAAGTTTGATTTCCCATCAATATTTGAAATATCTTTGTCAGTTATGATTTTGTCAATATTAATTACATTTATATAGCTAAGAATTTTATTCATACCAGCCATCCTCTTATTTCATATTTCCCATATCAAAAAAGAGAAAGAAAACCTAAAGGGTAAAGCATCTTTTCATTTTATTTGTTATGGCTAAGTTTTGCAGTATTTTATTTGTATATGGTAGTTTATATTTCCCTTCTTTTAACTCTTCTGTCTCTCAAATAGAAACAGAAGCCATCTGGGCCACTCTTTTTCCGAGTTAAAAAACAGACAAAGGCTTCTGAAAACCTTGCCAAGAAAACTTAAGGAACTAGTTCAGGTAGTTGCCAGGAGTCAGCAATGTCTTGAAGGAACAAAACAAAAGGAAAAAAAATTATTCCATTACTCAGATATTAAATTTATTGAGTGAATGTGGCCAAATGATCATCTCTTAGCTTAACATATCCCAAATGTTTACACAGGTTACATTAAAAAAAACTTAATATACGCTACATTACCCTCTTTGGAGGAAAGAAAGGAAATATTAATGTTTTACATAAAGGTTTGTAGTATTCCAGATGGAGGTACTGCATACACACACACACACACACACACACACACACACATATATATATATATATGTGTGTGTGTGTGTGTGTGTGTGTGTGTGTAAATTACTAACAAAGAATTAAGGGAGACTGAAATGCATTTCTAACTCATTAGTTTTCATCAGTCAGCCATACCCTTCTGAGATTCGAACCTGGGCTGATTGCACATTAGGCAGTGTTTTTACCTCTTGAGCCACAGGATCTCCCTCGCTCTGTTAGCTTTCTGCAAGGGGAGATATGTGTCAAATGTTAACTATTTAGATTACCTTGCTAGGCCCCAAACATGGGGCAAATCTTTATTTCCTGTTTTCAGCCTATCCTGTTTTCAGCCTACCCATTCCATTTTTTTTTATTGTGCACCTGATCTTATTTGCTTTAGAAGTTAGCTACTGGAACAGTTCCATACTGATGTTAAATAGGCCACAGAGGCTATGAATTGAACTTCAGTGGTATATATAACATTGAACAGGCAGTAGTCACACTGGACAGTTCATATATTTGTGTAAATTACTAACAAAGAATTTGTATGTAGATCTTTGGTCATTCGGGTTTTTTTCCCACGTAGAATTGAAGGTATAAGAGCAACGTTTCGACGAAATCTCATCTGTCATCCTCAGGCTGGTGGCTTCAGCTTCGTTCTTCTGGGAGAAGTGTGTGGCAGTTCTCCCAGAAGAACGAAGCTGAAGCCACCAGCCTGAGGATGACGGATGAGATTTCGTCGAAACGTTGCTCTTATACCTTCAATTCTACGTGGGGAAAAACCCGAATGACCAAAGATCTACATATATATATATATATATATATATATATATATATATATATATATATATATATATATATATATATATATATATAAAACAGAGTGAGCGCCTGTTACTCGTCCCAGCTTCTGCCAACCTAGCAGTTCGAAAGCACGTAAAAATGCAAGTAGAAAAATAGGGACCACTCCGGTGGGAAGGTAACAGCGCTCCGTGCGCCTTTGGCGTCTAGTCATGCCGGCCACATGACCACGGAGACGTCCTCGGACAAGCGCTGGCTCTTCGGCTTTGAAATGGAGATGAGCACCGGCCCCTAGAGTTGGAAACAACTAGCACACACGTGCGGGGGAACATTTACCTTTTACCTTTATATATATATATATATATATATATATATATATATATATATATGTGTGTGTGTGTGTGTGTGTGTGTGTGTGTGTGTGTGTGTGTGTGTTAAATGTTTGTTAAGCATTCAGAATACACTTGCTTAACTTATTTGTTCTCATCAGTCAGCCATACCCTTCTGAGATTTGAACCTGGGCCAACTGTGGCCTAGGGGTTAAAACAACTGCTTAAGATGCAGTCGGCCCAGGTTCAAATCTCAGAAGGGTATGGCTGACTGATGAGAACAAATAAGTTTGAAATGATCATATCGGTCTCCCTTTATTCTTTGTTAGCAAGCCAAAAAATTTACACACAAACACACACACACACACACACACACACACACACACACACACATATTGCAGATACAGATATATACCACACCCATATACCAAAAACTCTGGCTTCTTTCATTATATATTTGTTGCTTTTATCCAGTGGTGGAATTCAAATATGTGAACAACCAATTCTCTGTGTGGATGCTGCTTCTGGAAGTCCATTCTCAACCTGGGCAACAAAAAAATAGCTACCAGTTCTGCCAAACTGATGTGAACTGGCTGAATCCCACCACTGCCTTCATCCTTTCTCTCAGCTTGATATATGGCACTCTTTCTGTACAAATCCATCTGGGCTTAACTTTGGGGAGGGAACAATATTGTCTCATACTGAGTAAATCCATGCTGAGTCTGGCAATAAGTACAGCACAAAAGCAATCAATTAAGGAGTTATAGATATGTAAGAAGCAGAGTTAATGAAATACATTGTGGTAAATTTCTGATCAATGACACTTCAGAATTATAGAGCAAAATTCATATTTACTGAAGAACTGATAACTTTATTCTGAAGTTTTCATTTTTCTATCAATGCTCTAATGTGGCAATAAGAATACTGAGAGGAAGTGTAGAAAAAAGTCCAATAAATATTTTCAGGTACACAACACGTATATAAATAAAAAATAATGAAGTAAAGAAATATGACTTAAACTTTCTGTAGCCACAGGAGTTTGAAAACATCAAAACAAGGCACAATTGAAGAAAAACTCTCATGTGAATAAACACACAGGACATGGATCTCTCATTTTCAAGCTGCTCTTGTCACTCATGAGTTCCAGTTTTAATCCCTTTTGGCAGAAAACTTCCTGACCTAAAATCTTATCTGCCAGGCCTCTCTCAATCCAGCTCTTTCTCATGTTATACAGCAATGAAAAGTTTACTGACATATTAATCCTGTATCACTCCTATAGAAGACTGAACTTTGGCTGTATTTCAAGTAAAATAAATAAGGTGTATACTCTAATGATATATATCATTATCCAAGACTTCCTGAGCTGGGGACCTCAATAAATTGTAAAGAATGACTTTGGCTATTTTTAAAAAATAAAAAGACATACAAGAACTGATGCTTTTTATCAACAAGTGTTTGTTTACTAAGAATAGAACAAAAATGTTATATATACCACTGAAGTTCAATTCATAGCCTCTGTGGCCTATTTAACATCAGTATGGAACTGTTCCAGTAGCTAACTTCTAAAGCAAATAAGATCAGGTGCACAATAAAAAAAAATGGAATTTCATTCTAGGACTTGGATTCATTTTATCTCATGTTGCCAGAACAATAATAACTCTGAACATTGCTGTGCCCAATGCCCAACTCCAGTTATAAGTCCTAAATACAGTATAATCTCTCCTCTTGCACAAAGAAAAATAATATAAACTAGCAAAGGTAAGTTTCACACATATAGAAGCTAGGAATTCTGATGAAGAATGTGTCAAAGGTATATTTATATAATAGAAACAAGAATATATTTGTAAAAGTATGAATATCCATACCATAAATCTCATAATTCTAAGCAAAGTCTTTGATATTTTTTTTAGCATTCTGAAATGTGACTTCTTTATAACTAGTAGAAAATAAGCAAGTAATATATATAAAATTATAAATTCATATAATAGCTAACTGAAAGAAACATTATTTTAAATCCTAAACTATTAAGAAATCCTAGAGGTAGCAAAATTGAAATGAGATGAAACATGTGCATGAATTAATCATTTTTCCTGCATGAAGGGAGAAGCTAACTCTTCCAACCCACTTAGAGTTTGCAGTCACCATGATAAATGTTCCTTCTGAGAGGCTTGGCTAAGAGTGGTGGTCTGTGATAAGATATTCTGCAAGCCTAAAATTTTTCAAGTCACAAAAGCAGGTAGATGTGCTAATCCCACCACAGCTACTTCCCAAGGTTTGATTTAAGATTTTGAAAAGTGGATAAAACGGGGTTTATTTACCCCTTTTGGTTGTTAAAGGAAGTGCAAGAGGGTTGAGAATGTCTCAAAACAAAATTCTGGAAGCACATTATTCTGAGGGGCTGCTTAGAAAGCCATTGTGGATGGCTAGGGAGGTTTGGGGACAAAGGAGCTAAAGGTACATGAATAAAAACTAGCAATAGCAATAACACTTAGACTTATATACCGCTTCATAGTGCTTTACAGCCCTCTCTAAATGGTTTACAAAGTCAGCATATTGCCGCCAACAATCTGGGTCCTCATTTTACATCTCAGAAGGATGGAAGGCTGAGTCAACCTTGAGCCGGTCAGAACTGAATGGCCGGAGTGAGCAGTTAATTAGCGGCAGTTCTGCATTCTAACCACTGCATCACCATGACTCTTTCATGTGCATTAATACAAAATGGATGCAGTCACGAGTGATATCCATACCAGCAAATGGCCAATATATGCAAAAAAAAAAACAACCCTTTGGGTTTGCCTGTTATGATTATGGATAAGGAAGAACTTTCCCAATTTCTAAAAACCATTTTTCATGAGGAAGGAAATATTTCATCCAAGCTCTTGCATTTAACCCCAGTTTGTGAGAGATCTGATGGAGATTGCACTGTCTGAATACATACTCACCCATAGATTGGTAACAACAATAAAAACAATAATAGTAACAATAAAAAAGTAAAACTTTAACTCTTTAGCTTTACTTAGTAACTTTGACATACATACATATATATTCCTAATAACTATAAAAATATGAATTCCGGGTATATCTGTACAACAATATAAAATCTCCGGGTGATTGCTTCTGCCCCCATGAAGTCAAATGAATGGCCATTGGTGGCCATGTGTGCCCATATTTATGAGTACTGTTCCTGCCTTTTGACAGCCAACATATGCTCATGAATTCTAGTTCTAATTCGTTTGGCTGTCTCCCCCATATAATTGCACTGGCAGTCCTTACATCATACTCTACAGACCACAGATGATTTCTCTTTTCTGGTAATGGCTCCTTGGGGCTCATCATCTTGGACCGGAGTGTTTGGTTAGGTTGATGGGCCACACTGACGTTATAAGGTGCCAGTATGCGTGCCATTGCTTCCGATAGCCCATTGATGTAGAGTACCATTGTCCAGGTTGTTGTCTCCAAATCGTTCCACCTTCTGTGGGGTCCTTGATGTCTGCTGTATCTCCAGATGAAGTTGGTTGGGTAACCATTCTGCCTGCATATGTGATGCAGGTGGGCACGTTCTGTTTGCTTAGCTTTCTTTGTATTACAGTGCATTTTGACATGTGCAAACAGCATTCGGATGCATGCAACCTTATGGGCCATTGGGTGGTTACTTTTGTAATGCAGCATTCTGTCGCTGTGGGTCGCCTTTCGGTATACAGTTGTATGGAGGGCGCCGTTGATTTGGCAAATGACCAATACATCTAGGAAGGCCAGATTACCATTGGCCTCTTCCTCCACTGTAAACTGGATGTCAGAGAACACTGCATGAAGTTTTTCCATAAAGACAGCCTTGTCCATCCATTTAATGATGGCAAACGTGTCATTGACATATCTAGCCCAAAATTTGGGGCGTTAGTTGGACATCACTTTGGCTTCCAGGCACTGCAAGACCGCCTCAGCGATGACCCCAGAAATGGGGATCCCATCGACATGCCTTTAATCTGTTCATATATAATCTGTTCATTACTGCTGGTAATGATCCAGCAAATACTCTGATCGACCGAGTACGGACAAGGCAGGGGGGAAGGACACCGCAACATGTGCGCACACTTATGCACAAGGAACAATTGGAGAAGATGGGATCGGCAGGAATGAATAACAGAAGGCAGGAACGACAAGTGGATACACCAGAGAAAAAAGGGGCATGGCAATGGAAGGGCACACACAATGTCGAATCAGGATACGCAGCCCATAATGACTGCAGGAGGAGGATGCTTGGAAGATGGATCAGTAATAGCATTGTATGACCAGATGCAAGAAAGATGGGTGGAGAGGATAAACATGCCAGGAGAGGGGGTACAGCAGGGAAAGGCAGGATTGACAGGAATAGGAAGGGCAAAGAAAGGAGCAATAGGAGAAAAGAAAGTGGCAAGATGGTAACACGCACAAGGGGATGATGAACTATTAAAGCAATTACGGTTAGCTAGGACGGATGGCCCCGTTACATGTTCAATGAGCAGAGCACTGAGTCAGCAGTGATCTCCCCACCCCAAACACTTACTCTGATGATGCTGGCAGTGGACCAGCAAAAGCTAAGGTTATTTTAGATTGTAAATAGTTGTTTTTATTGTTTTATTGTTTTTACTATTTTAACAATAAATAGCTGTTTTATTTCCATCCTGGAGTTCGAGGATTTTATATTGGGGTGTGTGTGTGTGTGTGTGTGTGTGTGTGTGTGTGTGTGTGTGTATTCTTAATAATTTTAAAAATACAAATCCCAGGCATATTTACTTAAAGTATAAAATCTTTGAACACCGGGATGGATAAAAAACAGTTGTTTATTGCTAAAAGATCATAATAAGCAATAAAAAGTAACCGTTTAAAGCATATCTACCTAATCTAAGCTTTTGCTAGTCCTCTGCCAGCGTCATCAGAGAAAGCATTGAAGGTTTGAAAGACCATTGGTAAGCCTGTTTGGTTCCACACTCTGCTCATTGGCCGCGTGATGGACCTTGCTCTAGTCAATCGTGATTGTTCTGACTATCTCGCATCGCTTCCCTTGCAATCCAGTCCTACTGTTCCTTTTTTTTATCGTTCTTCTCCCTATCTGTTTTGGTTTGACTACCTTACTGATCTTGTTTTCTTTTGTTGTTCCTCATCCAAGGTCATAGCTGTCGGTATTTGTACTTCCTTGTTCTCTGTGTTCTCCTTCTCTACCCTTCTTGCTTGTGATTGGCTATTGTGTGCTATGCCAATGGCTTCTCTGATGATGCTGGCAGAGGACCAGTGAAAGCTTAGATTAGGTAGATATGCTTTAAATGGTTACTTTTTATTGCTTATTATGATCTTTTAGCAATAAATGACTGTTTTTTATCCATCCCAGTGTTCAAAGATTTTATACTTTATATATATATATACATATACATATACATATACATATACATATACATATACATATACATATACATATACATATACATATACATATACATATACATATATATATATATATACACATACATATATACATATACATATACATACATACATACATACATATATATATATATATATATATATATATATATATATATATATATATATATATATATATATATATATATATATATATATGTATACATATATATACACACACACACACCAGCACCAACCTATAATTTAAAAGGGAATTTTATTTAAAATAAGGGGCAAGAAAGGAAAGGAAATCATAATTTTTATCTTTAGGTGGTTTAATGCCCAAAAAATTACTGGACATATGGATGGAATAAAGTAATTAGCATTGATAAAATCATGAACAGGACCTCAAATATCAGTTCCTCATAAGACGCTATAATGAGACTGGGCAGAGATCCATAATGGGTGGTATCTGTGGCTCAAATAACTTGAGATGGTATAAAACATATACCAATGGAGTTTTTTATGAAGATGTTAATCTTCATATATAGAAGTCAGAGGCAATTTCTGGCAAAAATAATAGACTCATTCAGAGCATCAGACTCCATTAAGCAGACTAGCATACCTTTAAACAAAGGAATCTGAATGCTGAATCTGACCTTGTCCTTGACTGGGCAAAACAACAATATCCTTAAGGAAGTTAGTTTCCATTTTTGCTCCATTTTCTATAAACCCGAAGGTTAATGTTCATAGCACAAGGAAGAAGGGAAAAAAGGAGCAGGGCTTGCCTCCAAGCAGGAAGTACCTACAATCTCTCTCCAAGGATCTTTTCTGGAATTAATATGTAGCGTTAATACAACCTTCAAAACGTCAAAAATTGAAAAATGTTCCACTTAATAAAGCATGGTGGAGGCAACTAATTTTCTCCTTCTATAAATCATTTTGGAAAGTTATCTCTTGTCAGAAAACTTAACTGTAATTCTCAGCAGGAAGGTTGCTGCTGAAAATAACAAAACTACCTCTTACCTGACTGCCAGAATCCTACAAATATTATCCATGTGTTATTTTCTTGCAAGATCAACATCTTTGTCCATACAGGAACTCTGGTTCAACACCACAACAATCTGCCTCTCTCGTCTTCCTTTGACTATATTTGTATATGATTGCAAGGCTGCTCTTTTTCTCTTGCTGGACTAAATAATGAGCCACATGAAAAAGCATAAGTTACATAGCACATTTACCTGTGGAAGGGTGTCAGATAGGAGAATTCATGTTTTGGAAAGTCCTCAGACCTGCCTGTTTTCCCAGGTATGGGGACCAAGATAATAATTAAGCCCATGCTGCTGGCAAATAGCAATTTCGGAAGCCCCTTTTTAGTTGGCTGGGAAGTGTGCATGTATAATATTTATGTCATTTAATTTGAATTGCATTTTGGCTATTATACACATAGACACACAAATATAGTATCTTGTTGAGTTTGTATTGTTAAGTGTGTATGTGTATATATACCCATATAAATATAATTTTATATGTATTGTATTCATATTGTATTTTTAAAATCTTGTCAGTCACTGAAAATCACATTTGTTAGATGAACAGCTATATAAATTAATGTAAATAGCTAAATAAATCATTAGTGACTTCTTTATCCAAAATAATTGCATCCATCAAGTGAAGTCATCTAGACAGAACTTAACCTCCTGACTCTGACAGAGTTGAGCAAGTTGTAGGCCAGAAGGCTTTCTATGTGGTTGCTCCTGTTATGGAACATCCTGTTCCCAGAAGTGGTCACTATGCTCTGGATATTTCAAAGACCAAAGATACTTGTTTTCTGGCAGGTATTTGACTCTCCAGTGTTGACTGAAGCTATTTTAATTGAGAGGTGTGATTGGTTTGGGTAATTTTGATGACAGATTTTATGTTGATATTTTTTTGCTGTATGATTCCCAAAGTCATTTTGAGAAATGTTCTAAAGCAAACTAAAAAAACTGGATGCATACAACACAATATACAAAAATGTGGTCAAATAGGCTATGGTTCCAAATAGCATGTGAATCCTCATCTGGTGTCAAAATCACTTTGGACTTCACATACCAAACAAAATAACTCACTGCTAAACAAAGATAGGTACTTAAGTCTTATGTTCTGAGAGTCAAATGCTAGATCATACATAAATAGTCCTTATTTAATAACTGCCTCATTAGTAATTACCCATTGGTAAGTACCACAATGAGGAAAAAATCATTTTGTAACCAATCCTTACATTTGCCATTATAGACTATAAAGTCTATAACAGAGGTGTCAAACTGCCGGCCCATGGGCCGGTTTCATCATACCGAAGCCACACACACACCATTGCCAGCAATGCAAAAAGAGTCATGATATGTCACGACATGTCATGTGATGTGGTGAGTTTGACACATGTGGTGTATAAGGTTTATAAAGGAAAGGAAAACTGAAGTAATACCATTAGCACAGTCATAGTTTCACTTACCAATGACTTTGCTTACTGACCAAATTGCCAATCCAGATTGTGATAGTTACTGCTTGTAGTTTGTTCTAAACAGTATACACTGAAAATTATAAGTATTGTATCATCCAACAATTGATACTGCTTAAATAAAGCTATCTTTTAAAAAAAGAATCTAGCATTACTGTATTGTCTCTGACTACAAAACTCTGGATAGCTACTTGAATGTTTTAAGTGTCATTTTGCCACTAATTACAGGTCATCTGCATTTTTTCAATCCAGCTATGGCAGTTCTTCCGAGTTGAAAACAAATCAAAGGTCTTGCTGATTTAACAGTTTTAAACTACAAGGCTTTTCAACAAGTGTAATTTGCATGACAAACTATGAGGAATGTCACAGTTCAGCTCATCTCTTCTATACAACTAGAAGGGCTCACATTGTGGTCTATTGCACCTGGCTCATCTAAGCAATAAGGATTTGGAGAAGAAGACTGAACAGATGTGGGATAGCTTGTGGTTGCATCTTTTTACAATAAATGCTTGGCCTGCACATCCATATAAATCCATGTAAATAAACTGAAATTTGCCTATAATTTTACTCTGAAGAAGGAAAATAATACCTACATGCCTGCTATTGAGGTGGAGTTCAGATAACATTTCAGCAAATGTTACATTCAGGGATATCTTGTTTGTCCTGCAAAGAGGCAAAGCAAAACTGTTGTGCGCTGAGCAGCAATGTATTTTGTCTGCTTAAGACTAGGTGTCAACCTTACAGAGTAACAGTTAGTTAGGTTGTGTTATTCTTCTGATCATACATAAGATTCTGGGATGAGGCTTCAGACAGCAACCAGTTGTGGTTCTGATAATGTGTTTACAGAAAGTTTGGCTTGCTAGGGAAATAATTTAGAAATGATATCTAAAAGGAGCTTTTTTTAGTTATTAATACTGCTGTTTTGTTCCCAAATAAAAAATTATAAAAACTTTTATTCTAGTGGCTAACACCAAAATGTTGGAAGAGAGATTGATAATGTTTCTCAGTCTACCTTGTCTCTCCCACATTGCCTTGCTGGAAGAGAAATAGTTCTATTTTTTAAGGCTAAAAACTAGGCTATGACTTGGGTCAGCTACTGTATATGAAAAAAGGAAGGGTGGATAGTTTATTATTTGATTCAGGCCTTTAACCAACTTTGATGGAATACTTGTCAAAATATTGGAACTTTCAAATATCATTTGGAACTCCCTAGTCCAAGAAAGAAAACTCATGGAGATTCTCAAAAAGGATGGAAAGTTGTTGTCGCTGATATATTTTAGGATTTCCACAATATTTACAATTGCCCATGTGGGTATATAAATAAGCCATTAAAAGCTTATTTAAAATGCACCTGTGAAGCCTGAACTGCTGTAATTCTCTGCTACAACTTGAATTTGTTGTATCTTTCACTTGATTTTCTTAAATCTAACCAGGTTTTATATTTAATTATTAGAACGGAAGCAGTACATATTATAAATTACAGGAGGGGAGCCAAGAAATTCTCTCGCTCTACTTCCTGCTATAGGCCCCTATTAGAAGAGTTGAGGACAATCCCAAGCAGATATTAAAAGTGTGGTGAAGCTGTAAGAGGCAAAGGATATATTTCCTTCTCTGGTTCTACAATTACAAACTCTTTCCATTTGGAGAAGTAGACTATTGGATTCAACATAATAATAACTATAATGATCATTACAACCTTAGGGTTTATATTAATCAATTTAGCAGCTTGATTCTTACACTGTTAAGCCTAGTTATATAGCCCATTCCTAATGTTTTGTATCAGCAATTAATTCCAACATAGGGATTATACTGAAGTCTTGGCATACATTCATATGAAAATAATTTCTGGATCCATGGGGAAACCAATGTAAAACCAAAACCAAAATATGAAATATTGTATATGCTTGCTTCTCTATAACTAAACCACTGCATGCAAGCATAAAGCTACCTAGATATGTTTTCCATTTCTATAACTATGTGTCTGGTGATGCTAGACATGACCAATATTTTAATGAAAAAGCTCATACAACTCTGCTAACTTTCTCAAAAGGCAAATGTGCAAATGTTGACAACTTCCATATCTTGTCCTTCTTAATCTCTCATTTGGTTTGAGACCTCCAAGTTAGCCAGAAGTAATGCCATTGATTTTTTTTAAAGTAAGGCTAGCTGTTTCCCTTCATAAATAAATAAATAAAAATGAGAACCAAACAGACCACAATGTGCTTCATGTTTCTTCGATGATTTTTGGCATCACGCAAATTCACTCCCTCTCCACCTTCTTGCCAGCCAGCAATCTTTCATGCTGGGGATTGATTACTGCAGAACAGATACAGTAAGAATCTCCAAGCAGAAGTAAATCTGTCAAAGCAATTTAATCAATTTTAATACCCCAAACACCAGTCCTAAACTGACTGCACTGAAATTTTGCAGATAAATATTAAACATTCCTAACTATGAATCTGATTAAAAAGGCATAGTACTTAGCCTTGTTTCATCTAGCTCTTAAAATAAAGCTGATATCGTTTCAAACATGATTATCATCATTTTAATAGAGCTATTAGAGTAGGTATATGCAATTCTTTTAAACCTTATGTTATTAATGAAATATTATAAAATAACTTTAGGGGTTTAGAACTCTCTCTCTCTCTCTCTCTCTCTCTCTCTCTCTCTCTCTCTCTCTCTCTCTCTCTCTCTCTCTCTCTCTCTCTCTGTTTGTGTGTGTGTGTGTGTGTGTGTGTGTAATATAAATTTCTGATGCTCACTTTAAAAGCAAATTAGAAAATATATTCTAATTATTTGAAGCAAGCAGACTTCAAATTTATGGTGCTTGCTGTTGAACAGATATTAATGGAGCTACATTGTTAGTTTTCCCCTTGACTGGAACATGTGTTTTCTATATTAAAAATAGAAGAAACAGGTGGACAGAATATTTATTTTATTTATTTTATTTATTTTAATTCCATTTATATCCCGCCCTTCTCCGAAGACTCAGGGCGGCTTACAAGCTTAGCAGTAGTAGCCTTCATCCTATGTATATGCCTGCTTATTAGGGCTTTCACACACACCCCCAAGCGGCATTATTACAAAGTCAGCTTAATTGCCCCCAACAATCTGGGTCCTCATTTTACCTACCTCGGAAGGATGGAAGGCTGAGTCAACCTTGAGCCTGGTGGGACTCGAACCTGCACTAATTGCAAATAACTTAAGACACATCTAGGGAAAATGTCATATGATAGAAACTTCTGCTTCTATTTTCTCAGAGATGGTCCCCTGCTCTGAAATAACTTACCTCCTGATTTTTGAACTACACCCTTCTAGTTATATTTTCAAGGAACTCTGAAAGCATGGCTTTTCAGACAGGCAATTTATTGCTGAGGAACACATGATTCTTTTTGTTGTGTTGGCTATACTTTTAAACTTTGATCTACATTCTGATTTTAAGCAGCTCATGGTCTTTAGAAAGAGAGTGGCCTTTCAGCTAAATAAATAAATAAATGCCAATCTGCTGCCTCTCCAAACTGACCATGGGCAAGTCTCGAACACTGTCAGCATAGTATTAAACACACACATGCACACACACAAAGACACACATTTGCAAAGTCAGGAGATTGCAAACTGCATTTTCAGCCAATCACCATTGAGTCTAAGGTAGCCAGTTGTGAATGCAGAGAAGGCCAGGCATTTCATGTTTACTCTTTCTGTTTCAAACTGGCCAACTGCTGTGTTCACTGCCTCAGAACTTCCAGCAGTTTGTAAATTAACAAAAAAAGCTGTCTGCATGCTTTCAAAAACCTGTTAATACGCTTATAATACATAGACAGCATACTTTTATCCAGATATGTTTGCGTACTAAAAAACCTGTTTGAAAAACATTTATCCTAATAGCTACAGAGTGCAATATTCCAGGACATCTGAGATCATTGCACGTAGCAAATCCTGTGAGAATAGCGTGCCAGCAAAATTGTATTTTAATGGCTTGTTGCCTAGCTGTGCTGAGGAAAGAATTAGCTAGGAGTTGGCAGTTAGGGTGTTAGTACACAGTCCTTCCAGTTGGAAAAAATGTTCCACTTGCAATATGAATGCATTGAAACATTAGTTTCTGAAATCACTGAAATATAGGAAAATGCTAATGGGTGACAAGAAATCAGAGGTTTTAAGAGACAGAGAAAAATCAACATCTGGGAATCATCCTCATGGAAGAACTAGAGCAAAGCTGGCTGGCAATAGCCCAGAATTTGTAAAGCTACTGTATTCACTTACTTATTTATTTATTTGATAAATAAACTGTCCATCTTACTGACAGAAGGGCTCTGGGCATTGTACAATTTAATCAATACAATAAAACATTAGAAACTTAACAATTTAAGAGTAAAATTTTTAAAATGAGGAGGACTAAAAGTTGTTAATACAGGTGGGGGAGTGAAGTTCTCATGGGACCAACCAGCCCTATGGATGTATGGACCTCTATGTACCCCACACAAGCCAACACAGCCAAGTTAAGACTCTTTTCCAGAAGGCCGGAATGTTGGGGTCTTTCCTCACCTCTGAGGGCAAGATGTCCCACAAAGCATGGGAAATGGCAAAAAAGGCCATCTTTCTTGGCATCACCAGTCAAAATTCTTTGACTGGCGAGGTCTGTGGTATCTTTCCCTGCATTAATGAGTGGGATGGGCTGATGTAATGGAGCAAAGCCATTTCCATAGGTAACATGGGCCTATGCTATGTAAGGCTTTGTAGGTAATAACCAACACCTTGAATTTTACCCAGAAGCAAACCAGCACCCAGTGCAGTTTGTGGAGCAGAGGTGTTACATGTGTCCTTCTTTGGGCACCCAGTATAGCTCAGAGAGCCACATTCTGCAGCAGCTGGAACTTTTGAATAGCTCCATGTAGAGTTCATTGCAATAGTCCAATCAGGAGAAATAGCATCCCATGAAAGACTTAACTATTTTCTTGCCTATGATTTAGAAAAAAGGGGGTTTCATAACTTAATGGCTTTTATGTACTTTTGCTCACAACTCCTATAAGATTTTTGTTATCATTATGATGTGCTTTCACATACTAACACTGCATTCTGTTGAGAGGACACAGGAGTGGGGGGATTTGGCTGCTATATCTCATTGCTTTTTTTCAAAGATACTCATAAATATGAAAACTAAATTGAAATAATCAATCAATGAATTTTTCAGATATTCAAGCTATAATTTAATGTAAATGTTAATCCATTCGTCCATACATTCTCCCGTTTATCTAGTGTTATACCCCAAAACTTTGCCCATTTTATCATACACACTTTAATGTATTTATCTTCTAGATTCATCTTGTGGTCATCTCTGGAACATAAATTAATGTCCAGTTCAAATTTTGTTCCTGTGAAAACAAAACTTTTTTTCATCAAACTTAATTCTTTCAAAAAAATTATAATAGTTAAACCAATCACAAGCAAATCCTTCACTTATTAATTCTTCTCTTGTCTTTATCTTAAATCCCTATTTTTAAAATATCAATAAGTCTTGATATGTCATCCATTTACATTCTGATATCATCTCTGTTCTGTATAGTGCTTCATGAGGTGATACCCAAAGTGGCACTGTCAGTTAATCTTCTTTTATACTTCCACCATACACATATAATTGATTGCCTAATAGTATGAATCTTAAAACCAGGATTAACTTTTACTTTGTCATACAACAGATAGGCATACCACTGAAATCTAAAATCAAAACCTCTGAGTTCTAACAGCCTTGATTTTTTTTAAAGTTATCCAATCTTTTAACCATATGATACCAGACAACAAGCATCGTAATATAATCTAAAATCTGGCAAACTCAGACCTCCTCTATCTTGAGAATCCTGTAGCAGCTTATATTTATTTCTTGGTTTTTTATTTTGTCAAATAAATTTAGATATATATTTTTGCCACTGTTTGAAAGTGGAATTTCTAATCAATATCAGTATAGTCTGAAATAAAAATAAGATTCTAGGTAGTACATTCATTTTAATTACTGACATTCTTCCCATTAATGACAAATCTAATTTTTGTCATCTATTTAAATCCAGTTTTATTTGCTTCCATAATTTACTGTAATTATTTTTGTAAAGCTTAGAATTTTCCTCAGTAAGTCATCCCCAAATACTGTACCTTTTTCACAACTTTAAAGCCAGTTTTAAATTCTGATTTCTTTTGATCTTCCATGTTTATATTCTTAGTATTATCATCTTTGATTTATTTATTTTTAAACCTGCCATTTCTCCAAACATTTTGATCTTCCTATTAACATATTCACTGTTTTAGAACCTGAAACAAAAAAAGCAAGAAAAGGAATTATTGAAAATAAAAACTACTATTTTCCACTAAGGGATTCATTCTTGCTGGATCAAAGGAAGGCTAGTGATGAGGAAAAGAAAGGCTCTGCTCTAATTGGGATCTATTAGTTTAACAGCTGGAACTTTTTGTAGCCCCATCAATTATCAAACCTTTTAATAAATCTTATTAAAAAGACATTGTAAAAATTAACTTTGTAAAGAGATACTTTCAGTTTAAGACAGATGCCAAATAGACACAAGAAAGCAGTGATAATAGCTAAGGAGATTCAGGAAAAGCCACAAAGCTGAGCAAAGCCTGAAGGGGACGTGAGTAGATTGATCCATGACATGAATAGGTTGATCCATGACTCCAAGAGCAAATTTCTGCCAGTGATACAGATAGGGATAGGGGGACAGATAAAAGGAAAAAATTGAGACATCCTGGATCTTTGTGGATATCTCCTCCTGCTCCAGCTGCTTTGTTGATTTCAGGTCGGGTATATAATCAACATAAGGGACATGGTGGCTCAGTGGGTTAGGACGCTGAGCTTGTCGATCAGAAGGTCAGCAGTTTGGTGGGTCGAATCCCGAGTGCCGCATAACAGAGTGAGTGCCTGTTACTCGTCCCAGCTTCTGCCAACCTAGCAGTTCGAAAGCACCTAAAAATGCAAGTAGAAAAATAGGGACCACTACGGTGGGAAGGTAACAGCGTTCCGTGCACCTTTGGCGTCTAGTCATGCCGGCCACATGACCACGGAGACGTCCTTGGACAAGCGCTGGCTCTTTGGCTTTGAAACGGAGATGAGCACCGGCCCCTAGAGTTGGAAACGACTAGCACACATGTGCGGGGGAACCTTTACCTTTACCTTTATATAATCAACTAAGGTACACCTTCACAACCAACTCCTGTGAGCTACATATATAATAATGATGGTACCTGGAAGACTTTTTTCCAGTTTATATAGTTGGTGGGCACTGAAGGTGGTAAAACTCTACCAATGTCTTTTTGTCTTCACAGATATTTTGCCATTGCTGTTATTATAGATGGTTAGTTGTGGCTCACACAATTCCCAGAGTATTTGGAATAATGCAAATATTTCAAGCTCACATTTAGCCAGTGGTGCACAATAGTCTTCTGATACAATTTACCCCTTTTCTGGTTTTAAATATAACTTTCAAGCAGTTCAAGGGACTAGCGTTGGAAGAAATTGGTGAACCCAAATAGACACTGCTGATGACACTCCAAAATATTTATTGCTAATCATCCAATCTTGAAAGTATAAATGCATCAATCCAAGCACTGCTTTTTTAAAATAATTTTATATTGGCAAAATATAAAACTACCAAAACTACCATTATTGAACTGCAAGAAAAATTTTCCACTTATCTACACAGCAATATTCACTGTGCCAGAGTGAAGAAAGAAAGAAAGAAAGAAAGAAAGAAAGAAAGAAAGAAAGAAAGAAAGAAAGAAAGAAAGAAAGAAAGAAGAAAGAAAGAAAGAAAGAAAGAAAGAAAGACCAACAATAACAACAATAACAACAAAGCTTTCTTAGGAGTCAAAGCAGAAAATTAACAAAAAAGAAATAATGCAAATGCACTGGATTGACTGTTGCATCATCTGGCTCAGAATTACTTAAATGGTGAAGCTTTGTTAACTATCATAATGGAAATGAGATTTTAACTCCATCAGCTCACGCCTGCTTTCCTGTTAAACCAACCATTTGGAACTAAACTAGTTTAGATGTCGGCACTGTGAAAATTTTCTTTAAAATATCCTCCTTTTATTTTGTGCCATATCAATCTTCCACAGAAGCAATAGACTTTCCTCTTTAATCTTTCAAGGGACAATAATCCAAACAAATTAAAGCATGGATTTGTCTTGAAAGTAGAAAAGCTTGAAAAATTCATAAGTCAGAAAAATGGGGCAATGTCAACAATGTATTAATTTTTCAACACAAGAATGTAATTCTCTGGTGTCTTCCTTTCAGGACTGCTTTGATGTGAATAGCAAGAAAATTGGAATGAGATTTGAGAATGGAATAGAATCTGCATATCTCTGTTTTAAATATTGTAGGCTTAAAGTATATAGAAAATTAATGAGATATTTAAAGCTATGAAGCCTCATGTTTCTCTTAGCATGCAGTTATAGTAACATATACTTTTTAAAATTAAATTAGGCTAAACAAGAAAAGGAGAAAGAGCTACAGCCTTTTGGCTCTTCAAAGAAATTCCCTTTTCAAAGGGAATCAGCATCAAATCAGAGAATCCTTTTATTTAATTAGCATTGTTTTAAACCAAGAACTAGAGAAAAAAGTATTAAATATTTTTGGTGTTTTCTCTTTGTGTTTTCAGAACATAGAGACTACTGTGGCTTTAAAAATAATAGAAAGGATGGATCATGTCTCACCTTACTGTTTTTGGAATTAATTTCTGATAAGACAACTTTTGAAAAATCATCTGTATCATATTACAGCAATTTTCATCATAATAAATTTAAGTGTCACCTCAAGTTAATTCTATAATTCTGCAAGTCTATCAAATATAATTGGCGTATAGTACCTGGTGATTCAGAGAAAAGAAGAAAAAAAGCAGGAAATTATTATTGACCAGATGTTAATACATTATCTATCTCACCAACAGGTTGTACACATCACACAAAGTCATAATAACAAATTTCATGTATCACACCAAGCCACCACATGGTTCAACTAGTTATACAAGTCAAGTTTGGCTACAGAAGGATTCCCACTGTAAAATTCTTCCTATATAATAAAAAACTAATCAGAAGAAGGAGGGAGGGAGGAATCAGGTGTATGCTAACTTTTCCTCCCTATATGTTAGTTATAAATTTAATCAAAACAATTGAACAGAGAAATTAGATTAGAATAACCAGAGACAGGACTAACAGATGTACACTACAGTTTTACCTACAAATAAATTATATTATCACCATCTGATCTCCTTGTAAATTTTGCTCACCACTAAACACCTATTAAACTGTCCAGGCATTTTATGCATCCTCTGAGTTTCTAACTATTTGGGAGTTTCCCTGAAATCCAGTGGCCATATTTATCAAACATTTGGATCTCTGGGACACTTGATAGGATTGCAGCCTCTCTCTAAATCCACCTTCTTCTTCAGAAAATAAAACATAAAGGGAGTTGTGTCAACTGAAATTAATGAAAGATAAGAATAATAATTACTGGATATGAGTATTAGCCCACATTTGGGACTACACCATGGCAGTAAGGACAATGAGGCATCAATATTTCCCTGCACCAATAGCATGGGTGGAATGTGGACAGCAGTCTTATTTAGATGGACCTTATGAACTGCCTGCAAAGCTTGTTTGATGGTTTATATCTTTGTATCTCAACTTTAGTCTGTCTAGGTGATGTGATGAACATCCTGATTACTGGAAACTGTGAGGTACAGGATGTGTAAAAGAGACTGTGATTGAATCCTAGTAAGATGAAGCTGCTGTTAGTTCAGAAGTCTTATGGTATTATGGATGTTCCATCTGTCATTCTTGATAGGGTAGCATTTCCCTGAAGGAACTGGTATACAGATCTAGATTTTCCCTGAATTCATAAATCCTACTGGAACAACAGGTAAATGCTGTAGCCAGGAGAGTTTTGGGCCAGTTTCAAGAGGTACACCAGTTGAATCCTTTTTTGAGGAACAGAAGGTAAAGAAGACAGTATCTCATGCAATTGACATCTCTTAGTTAGATTACTGTATGGCAGGGGGCACAGCATGCAATATCCTATTTGCTATGTTACCCCATTTACAGATGAATACCCATTTCTGGAACCTGCACTAGTTGGTGTTAGGTTTCTGGTGCTGGTGATCATCAGGTGTTGGTGATTGTCATATAATTTTTTTATATGACCTTAGTATCTCTGGACTATAGTTTCATGTAGAATCTTCCCAAATGACCTGATTTAATGTAGAGAGGATGGTCTGAGCACCCACCTAAAAGAAATGGATAGGATCCAGAAATTTATTTTCTCAATTGTAGCCCCTCTCTTTGCAGTTATAACTTTACTTAACAATCTTTATTAGAGACAGTCCTCAGCTTACAACCATTCATTTACCAATGATAACAGTTTTATGAATGGATGTTATGATTTTATTCATGTTTTATTTCACATGTGGTAAGTCACATAGAAGAATAGGAAGAATAAACATTTTCTAAATAAACTAGATAACCCATGATCCTTTTGGTCACTGTTTCAGAGATATTTCCTTACCTAAATAGCGAAACAGAATGACCACTGGTGGGCAAAAAAGCAGATGGAGGAGAAGCAACTTCCAACTTTCTGCTGGCTTCCCCATTGAGTTTCTCTGTGGGAAGCTGGCAACAGAAATCCTCCCTCCCTACATGTCTCCGTCCCTCCCCATTCCTTCTCTTCCTAGTAGGCAAGTAAGAAACTGTTGCTGGGTGGCGAAGGGAGTAAGGGATTTCAAGACTAACTGGGAAATTGTCACAGAACTTTGAAAATGAAGTTCACAGCAGCAACCCAACAGTGCATCTGAAACAGCCACAACTATTCCAAATTTCATTCCCTCAGGACCCCTGGGTCTCGAATTTTACACACATTCTGTAAATTAGCCCACTTGAAGAGTCTTGGTTCAAAGTTTTTTCCCCTTTTTATCCAGCTAAAGGTCATGATAATGAGAGTGTTGGTAGTATACAGATAGATAAATGAATTAATAGATGTTCATGGGATTTTTTCTTAAGCAAATGCATTCACACATTGCAATATTTTATCTTTTCTCCTTTCAAGAATTTTTAGTGATTTGTTACTTTTCTATTTTAATGCAACTCATTTTGCTATTCATTTTGGTCCTTTTCAACACCTCATGCTCAAGTGTCAGTTTGTTCCTGCTAGATTTCTTCTCTATTTAAAATAATGAAATTGGAAGAGTGAATTAAAACAAAAAACAGTGTCTACTGGCAAGTGATGCTTGTGCTAATATTTCAGATAGGCTTTCTTTCCCACCCATGAAAATAAATCTATGAATGCACACATTTTTGCTTTTTTAATATATGTTTTAACCACCCTAATTGGGATTCATGCTTTAGAAAAGATCTCATTAATTTTCCATTTTGTTGCTCATGCACCATGCATGTTTGAATGCTATATTTGGCAGATGCAATGAATGAACATTAATTTCAATAATGAGAGAAAAGTAGGCTTTATGATCCCCTTTCTTTCCAACATGGAGACCTCAAGCAGAATGAATGCTTCGTGCTGAAAACTGAATGTCACAGCCCTTGCTGTGGCTCTGCTAGCTTCGTGCCTATCCGTAAATTACTTCAGACACATTTATTGAGAATATACAAATGCATTATAGGAATATAAAATTAGTTTTATAAGAAGACAGTGTTTATTTAAAAAAAAATCCAGCTTAGTCTAACATTGGTTGAAATAATGCATTGTATAGCTTCACACCAAAAGATATTCTACTGTATGCTTTAATACCTTCCCCCAGCATGTCCTGCTATGCTATCACACTGTGACTGATGGGAGGTGTTCTTGGAGAGACAAACAAAGATTATCAGGAATTTAGAGTCTATATTCCCAACAGGGTCACCCAAGCTGCCTAGGTAAGGCAAGCAGGAACCTATATTGGTCAATACTAATATAGGAAGTTACCACCAGGTAGGTATTGACTTTAGTGACAATAGCAAAGGCATAAATTCACTCTGCATGGGAGAAGGCAATGATAAACCACTCCTATGTTTGCAACAAGAAAACCACAGGGATAGAAAATATCAAAGGATAGATCATATAGTGCCAGTTGATGGGCCCCTCAAAGTCAGATACCACTCATCGTGCTACTGAGAAATTGCTGAGGATCCTTCAGAGTATTAATGGTGTTTATGACACAGATAGAGGGACACGGTGGCTCAGTGGGTTAAGGCGGTGAGCTTGTCGATCAGATGGTCGGCAGTTTGGCAGGTCGAATCCCGAGTGCCGCGTAACAGAGTGAGCACCTGTTACTCATCCCAGCTTCTGCCAACCTAGCAGTTCGAAAGCACATAAAAATGCAAGTTGTTGCTAATGTTGTTATATGAAAAAAGAAAATCCAAAGCTGCAAAAACAGAATTATAGTAGGAGCATGGAACATAAGCATGAACACAGAAAAGCTCAACATGATGAAAGATTAACTGAAAAAGCTATAAATCGATATCTTAAATATCCTAGCAAAGTAAGATTGGCCAGGATTGGACACTTTTATCCAGAAGATCACATTGGTTATTACTCAAGACATGAAAAAGAAAGAAGAAACAGCATTGCTTTTATAGTAGAAAAGGATGCTGCAAGAATAGGACTTGGCTACAGTGCAATCAATGATCAAATAATATCAACTGGAATTTATGTACAACTCTTTAATATGATGATCATTCTAGTTTGTGTTCCAACCACCAATGTAGAAAAAAAGATGATGAGTTTTATGATCAAGTTCAAGTTGAAACTGACACAACATGCAGTTTGGCATAATTAGCAACTGGAATTGCCCCTACAGTGATATCTTTATAGATAATACTGTCTCCAAGCAACTAAAACAATGTTTCTAGACTTGGATATCACCAGATGGAATATACCTTTCTAGAGAAATCTTGAATGATAAAGATAATGATAAAGATAAAATATGGAAAGAGAATATGGCAATGAGCTACACAAAGGTGAATGGACTCAGTTATAGCAGTGATAAATGCATCTTTGGAAGACCTAAAAGATCTGGTTAGGGGCAGATTGTCATGGACAAAATCTGTCTATATAGTTGCTAAGAGTCAACAACTGTATGCTTTACGCTTTAAACCATATAATGTTATACTGTATTTAAATGTGAAATTCCCAGGAACTTCCATTCACTTTTATATGTCTAATAAGACCTGATCAATACCAGACTCACATTTTTCTCATCTCCTGGCAGTTTTCTGTCTGAGTGGCAACTATCTCTTTTAAAATGTCTATGGAGATTCTCACTCATCCATGTCATCGTTATCCCAAAGGTGCTTTTCAAAAGGCAACTGAACATTCTTTGTTGTTTTTTTCCTTAAAGACTTTCACTTCTCACCCAAGAAGCTTCTTTGTTTCTGACTAAATAGTGGAGAATAGAAGGATATATATTCTTTGCAGTCATCTGGTCATTAGCTCTCTGAAAGTCATTGAGGCCACGTGGGGAGTTTTCTGTGACCTTATGTGTACCTGAAACAGAATGCAAATGGCTCCCAAAGACCCAGCAGGAACTCCTGCATAACAGACAAGAGAACAACAAACAAAGCAACATTGTCATTCCATACATTGCAGGAATATCTGAAAAGCTCAGGAGGATTTTCAATCAACACAACATACATGCACATTTTAAACCCAAGAATACATTAAGGCAGAAGCTTGTCCACCTCAAGGTAAAACATCCAGACACAAACTGAGCAATTTACTGTACTGTGATATATGAAGTACAATGCAGTGAGGCATGTACAGTTCTGTACATTGGCGAAACAAAACAATCACTTCACAAACTTATGATGCAACATAGGATAACAAACTCATCAGGACAAGATTCAGCAGTACATCTGCATCTGAAGGACAAAGGTCATTCTTTTGAAGACAGCAAAGGCCACATTGTGGACGGAGAAGACCACAAGGGAAAAGAGGCCATCTATGTTAAAACTGAACAGCTCTCTGTCAACAGAGAGGGACAGATATGACACCATCTCTCTCCTGTCTACAACACAGTCCTTTTGGAAGTCTCAAGAATGTTCCACACCCATTTGCCTTCTGATTCAGGTGATCCAGAGGGTATAGATAAACCTCCAAGTGGCCTCAATGACTCTTAGAGAGTTAACAACTTACTTCAGTGTGCTAACGACCAGATGACTGCAAAGAATATAAATCCTTCCATTCTCCCCCATTCAATAAGAGCTGAAGCAGCTTCTTGGATATGAAGTGAAACATCTTCAATGAAACAAAACCCAAAGAATGTCTCTAAGTATTTCTACAGCTATTTTTTTCATATTTACCCACATGTTGCATAATTTGACATTGAACAAACCTTTCTCCCATTATTATAGCTTGTAGCAAATAGGCCTCATGTACTTCAAATTTTATACAGATGCATGTGTAAAAATACATAAGCAGAAGTTAGCTATGAATGACACAGAGAAAGAGATATTAACCAAAGAACACAAATTAATATGTAACATTGTTAATAATATAATGATTTATATGTGACCTTGTTTTTTCAGAGGGGTAATAATGCATTTCTAGTCCCTCACCCCAAAAAACCCAAAAACCCAAAACCAAGACAAAGTGCACTATTATGTGAAGTAGAGACCACACTATTGTATCAGACAGACATAGAAAACATGGTAGAATACCTAATTTATTAGAGGCAACTGACAGTCATTTAATAATAGCTCAGTTTCTAACTTCTATACTTCTATACAGTAATCAAAGCCAGTTTGTGGATAATGGCAGCTGAGAAAAATGTAGTCTGGTCACAGAAATCATTGCAAAGACCTCCAACTAATCATTATTGTGAACATAGTGGTATACATATGCAATTACATGGGAGGTACACAAGAATCTAATATATATTTAGAAATAAACTTAAAAGACTGACACTTTATTAAGTTGGAGAAAAAACAAAAAACCCTAAATTTAAGGGCATGAAAACTAAATTTTATGTTCAGAAAATATACCAGTGCCTTCAAAAATAAATCAAACATCATTATTTTGGAAATGTATTATTTATTATTATTTAAATAAAATTACTTAACATTTAGATCCACTTTCCAAAATAATGATGTTTCTCTCACATTTGTTGGATTATGATAGATATTCTGCATATTTTTTATTTAATACATAAGCTCATATCATTCCATAATTTCAGCCTACCAGAGTTTGCATATCTTGAGTTTGGATACCCATTTTTAGATAACTTGCCTGCAATACTTGGAAAAGCGTGGGCAAGATTGTGGACAGCTGAGTTCTGTATATATAACTTCAGATTCTGTGGCTTCCATAGTTATCTTTGGCAGGCAGTATTCTAAACCACCATTTTGTACATCCTAGTGGATAAACAAAATTGTTAAGAGTCCTACATCTAATGAAAGGTTCTGATGGCTTAAGTGCATCCACCAAAAGGGGTGGGTCATTGTTCAGTGGAAACTCATAAGCAGTATCTGATTCTATATAAGATTTATCTGACATTTCAGAGATTAAAAGGATGGCAGAGAAAAATCTCTAAAAGGCTTAATATAGATCTATTGGAAAGCTGCTAAATGCTCAGTTAGACATTCTAGTCTGACAAACAAACATTAGATTTGTTATCTCAAAAAGACCAACGTTCCTGAGCTTAAAAGAGAGGGTACCCCACAACTATTCTTTCCTTTTTACTGTATTCTCCAGTGTTGATGATATCATCCCGAATTGCAGTCCCTCCACCTCTCCCATGACCCTGCTGGCTGGGGAATTCTGGGGATTGAAGTCCACACATGTTAAATTTGCCAAGATCGGGAGCCCCTACCATAGAGTTTTGCCTGTCCTATTCACACACATCTGCAACAATGATATTAACATATTAGCCTGGTTAGTGTCATTGACTATAACTGTTTTACCTGAGAAACTGATAGCTCCTGTACAATAAGAGAACAGGCATAAAATCTAGTCATTTGCAAAAGATAAAGTCAGGATAAACAGCATGGCCAGAATCCAGGAACAAGTAGCCTGCACAAAGTCCTATTTCAGTTACTAGACATGTCAAAGGGAGCCAATAGTAATCCAAAATTCAAACTACATTTTTTGTAATATATTTTTATTATTTTTTAAAAAATATAATCACTTAATAATTGGTGAAGAGCGTGTTGTCTGGGTTTACATTTGTAAAACAATCACTAACAATTGATTTCTATAATCCATAATCCACATAATGGTTTTAGTTGATTTCCTCTTTTCCCCAAAATATCCACTTGAGTTAATACAATTCTTATTGTTTTGATAGATAACAATGAAATATATAATTTTCCCCCAATATTCCTAATAATCACATCAATATAATATTTATTTTCTACCCAATCATAAAACTACATTTTAATAATTAGGGATGCATTTACTTCAAAAGTATCATGAAGCATCCTTTCAAAGCTCTGCTTATTAAGACAGGCAGTCAGAATAGGAGAGTTGGGAAGGATCTTGGAGTCTTCTAGTCCAACCCCCACCAGAAAAATTGTCCAATCTCTTCTTAAAAACCTCCAGTGATGGAGCACCCTCAACTTCTGGAGGCAAGACATTCCACTGATAAATTGTTCTATCAGGAAATTTCTCCTCTAGTTCTGGGTTGTCCTCACCTTGATTAGTTTCCATCCATTGCTTCTTGTCCTGCCTTCATGTGCTTTGGAGAATAGGTTGACTCCCTCTTCTTTGTGGCAGCCCTTTAAATATTGGAACACTACTATCATGTCAACCCACTCTTTCTTTTCACTAGACTAGACATACCTATTTGTCACCTTAAGTCCTACTTAATGGAAAAGGTTTTAAGTGTAATTTATGCTGGTTCCTCTAACTTGCTTCTGAGGCAAAACACTCCTTTCTCCACCCTGCCTGTAAGGCATTGAAAGAAAATGATCTTTTTTCACTCCGTTTCTTTTTTTCTTCCTATATATAAAACTTCATGATCATATTTCTAATATTTTTGTTTGGTTTTGGTTTTGGTTCACAAATGCACAGTGAATATTTGCATGGTAGTGCACAGTGAAAGATTCACACACTGACGACATTCATGGTTCATTATACTGATGGAGTCAATATTTCATCCATATAATATTTTCCAACCCACCAACTCTCCATCTATTTTGTCAACAAGAATGAGGTACAGAATAAAACCTTGGATTTCTTCCATATGCTTTTGGTATCAAAGGAGAATAGTTTCTTAAATAATAAAAATAAAAGAGCCTTGGTGGAGCAGTGGGCTAATGCCTCCTTAAGTAACACCAGCTGCCTGCAATTAGTGCAGGTTCGAGTCCCACCAGGCTCAAGGTTGACTCAGCCTTCCATCCTTCCGAGGTAGGTAAAATGAGGACCCAGATTGTTGGGGGCAATAAGCTGACTTTGTAAAAAATGCCGCTTGGGGCACCCCGAAAGCCCTAATAAGCAGGCATATACATAGAATGAAGGCTATTGCCAAGCACATTGATTTGTGCTTCTTAGATTGTAAGCCGCCCTGAGTCTTCGGAGAAGGGCGGGATATAAATGGGATAAAAAAAAAAGAATATTTGATTAATCAACACCATCTCATTTGCTGAAAAATTCAGTGCAAATATACAGCTGTGGAACAAACTCACATTATTATCCTTCACCTTGGTATTTATTTCTCAGAAATATAAATTCAATAAATATAGTTCTACCATAATAAAAGAAACAAAACTGTACAAAACAGTAGCAAAAAGATGTAATTTTTTATTGCACTCTACTTGGGAAAGTGACATCAAATAATTTGCATTTGACTTTTCAAGAAATAAAACTATTTTGACTAATCAAAGATCTAATGTACTAATTTGTTTCAGATATTCCTTATCTAAAGTACTAATTATACCTAGCATGAAGATGACTTAAATCACATGCAAATAATAAAAATATTAATTTTGTTTCCATCTTACTTGCCATTTTAAAATGTGTGTTTGAAACAATTCTTCAGTATTAATTTATGTTTGCTTCTTCTTTATTAGCCATAGATATTTAGAGGGGTTTACAGCTTACAATCTTTCAACTATGCCCTTTTATCAAAAAGACAGATATAATAATTTGATAAACATGTTGATAATTGATACCTATATTGTGTCTTCCTCTAAGTGCTCTTCTGATGTAATGTCCGTGCCTTTTCCTGATGCACTTAACCCCGATTCCAGGTTAGTGATTGCATAATTCATACATAATGCCCTATTATAAGAAAGTAAATTGCAAAAAAATAGATTTCACATGGTTGGAGGCACATCTAACTGACAGCACCGAATATATGTGTGCACGGGAGAAATTTCTGTATTTTCTGACTTGTTCATACTTTCTTGTCTGCCCATGAAGCAAAAGCAACATTGATAATGATTTATTAATATTTTGTGAAATTTAAGACTTACCTGTCCTACAAAATATCAAAGTGGTGTATTTAGTTTTTCGATCCCCCCCCCCGCAATTCTTCTGCTAAGACATAGTGTGTAGTACAAAAGCATTTATTTCATTGGATATTTTTCATAGTTATTATTTACTTAAATTACTATTTACCACAGATAACTTGTAGACGGTCATTATCTGCACAGCACTTCAGTAGTTGGACAGATGCAGAACAACTTGGTACATTTCTGACTTTAACAGTTCAAACAATATAGATAAAATATCTTTTTTGAGGCATGTATACACACAAATTGACAACTGTCCAATTGGCATTTCCAGAAAAAGAAACTCCTGAGACATGATTTTACCAAGAGTATAATACTTTACTGAAAATTTACATTGGCACAGAAGAAGCGAAACCAGGTCTGGTTTTCCCACTCAAAGGCTTGCTTAATTAAACAATAGACACCCTCACCCCACCCCCTGGGTGTTCACATTATCCAATAATAATATTTCTTCTTGTTATGGAAACAGTCCAATTCTCCTTCAAGCAACTGCATTACTGACCTTGGCTCTTGGATGCCTAGATATCATCCCTCCCACCTTTGCATTCCATTGTCGAGATATGAGCAAAAAAGAAAATCTAGGTGAAAGGGAAAACCATCCTGACACAAATACATTTTGCTGTGGACTGTATTTCTGTTGTGCAAAGAAAAATGCAAACAAAATATACACTTTTAGGGAAAGTTTTCAGGAAAATGCATATGACAACAAGAACTTGAAGCCAGCAAACTTTATTCAGTGGATCTTTACAGTTTTTAAATATTAACTACGTACATAAAGTTGCCATTTGACAACTTTTAAAAATACATTTTGATAAGCTGTCAGTGTTTTAAAATAGTTTGATGGGACTTCCGTTATCACATAATATTGCAAAATGTACCAATTCTAATACATGGAGGCAAGGGGTTGCTAACAAATGTAAGGTGGTCACATTTTTATACAGGTAGTCTTCAATGTATGAACACTCATTTAATCAGCATTTGAAATTATGATGGTGCTGAAAAAAATGTGATTCCAGGACTGGTAGTGGTAATGTAAAAAAGGTAAGATGTTGTTGTTAGCTGCGAAGTCGTGTCTACCATCTTCTGGAGTCCATTTAAGCTCACGCCTACTGCTTCAGTGACTCCATCCAGCCACCTCATTCTCTGTTGTCCCCTTCTTCTATTGCCCACAATCTTTCCCAGCATTAGGCTCTTCTCCAGTGAGTCCTTCCTCCTCATTAGGTGGCCAAAGTATTTGAGTTTTAGCTTCAGGATCTGGCCTTCTAAAGAGCAGTCAGGATTGATCTCCTCTAGGACTGACCGGTTTGATTGCCTTGCAGTCCAAGGGACTCGCAGGAGTCTTCTCCAGCACCATAGTTCAAAGGCCTCAATTCTTTGGCGCTCAGCCTTTCTTATGGTCCAACTTTCACTGTCATACATTGCAACTGGGAAGACCATAGCCTTGACTATACGCACTTTTGTTGACAGGGTGATGTCTCTGCTTTTTAGTGTGCTGTCTAGATTTGCCATGGCTTTCCTCCCCAGGAGCAAGTGTCTTTTAATTTCTTGGCTACAGTCCCCATCTGCAGTGATCTTGGAGCCCAGGAAAATAAAATCTGTCACTACCTCCATTTCTTCCCCATCTATTTGCCAGGAATTGAGAGGGCCAGATGCCATGATCTTGGTTTTCTTAATGTTAAGTTTCAACCCAAGTTTTGCACTCTCCTTCTTCACCCGCAACAAGAGGCTCTTTAGTTCTTCTTCACTTTCTGCCATTAGAGTGGTATCATCTGCGTATCTTAGGTTGTTGATATTTCTTCCGGCAATCTTAATTCCAACTTTTGATTCATCTAGCCCTGCCTTTCTCATGATGTGCTCTGCATATAGGTTAAATAGGCAGGGTGACAGTATAGAGCCTTGCCGGACACCTTTCCCAATTTTGAACCAATCAGTGGTTCCGTGTCCAGTTCTCACTGTTGCTTCTTGACCCGCATATAGGTTTCTCAAGAGACAAATAAGATGGTCTGGTACTCCCATCTCTTTAAGAACTTGCCACAGTTTGTTATGATCCACACAATCAAAGGCTTTAGCATAGTCAATGAAGCAGAAGTAGATGTTTTTCTGGAACTCCCTAGCTTTCTCCATGATCCAGTGTATGTTGGCAATTTGATCTCTAGTTCCTCTGCCTCTTCGAAATCCTGCCTGTACTTCTGGTAGTTCTCGACCCACATACTGCTGAAGTCTAGCTTGTAGGATTTTAAGCATGACTTTACTAGCATGAGAAATGAGTGCAATGGAGCGATAGTTTGAACATTCTTTGGCACTGCCTTTCTTTGGAATTGGAATGTAAACCGATCTTTTCCAATTCTGTGGCCAGCGTCATATCTTTTTTCCTTTTGCTACTGTCCATGGGGTTTTCATGGCAAAGATACTGGAGTGGGTTGCCATTTCCTTCTCCAGTGGATCACGTTTTGTCAGAACTCTCGGCTATGACCTGTCCGTCTTGGGTGGCCCTGCACGGCATAGCTCATAGCTTCATTGAATTACGCAAGCCCCTTCGCCACGACAAGGCAGTAATCCATGAAGGTAAGATAGACAGTTACTATTTATAAGATTTAAATTTATTTGGTGATATATTTCTTTTTGAGCAAGCTGTTGCAAGGAATGTAAATGCAGGTTATAAAAGGCAACGTGCCCCATAATCTTTTTGATTTTCAAAGAATAAATATTGGAAATATTAATTTATTACATGGTGATGTTCTTGGAAATCCTTGGATTATGGCCAATTCTGAAAACACAAAGACCCACTGTAAGTAAAAAGCAAGGAGCTTGGGAGTCAACAATTGGAAAACTCTCTGCATATTCAGGTCGCAGTGAGCTTGTTCATAACAGGGAACTGAGAGATGGGAAGCTTTGGATCCAATTAAGAAAAACATACCATATAAAGACTTTTTAGTGTCTACTGGATTTCTGATGATGTGACTATCTCTTAAAGTACGTACAATAAACACGCATGTCAGATTACATGAGCCAAACTATGGACCTGAGGAAGCTGCTTAAAAAAGAATGGTGTGGAGTTGGAAGGTGACATTATTTTTGCTTTCCTTCTAATGTCTTTTCCCCAAAGTTTCAATGTGCTCAAACAAGCAGCAACATTTCAAGGAACCTGACTATGGATTTGATAATACCCAAGTGACAGGAGCAGGAATCCCTAGTGGAACGAGAAGAATGCACAGTGAAAACAAAATCTCTGTTCTGAAAGGTAGACAAAAATCCTACTTTATTTGCAAAAGCAGCAGACACCATAGTATGCTTTGCCTACAAAGAGAAAAACAGCCTGGCCAATATTTTAGAGATGTAAAGAAGAACAAATTAGTCAAGGCAGAGATTTTTTTTCCTTTCCAAGAATTAGCCAAGATGGATATGGGTGAAGAAGCCGCCACTAAGACTAAAGGGCAGCCAAGTGCAGTTTATGAGCAGATGGGACTATGTCAAAGAAAAAATGAACTCAGTTTATCTGGACAATGTGCACACAACTGTAATCTTTAAAAATAAAAATGTCTCTGTCGATCTTGATAGAAGTTGCAAAAGACCCTGGTGGCAGGTGGAGAGCAAACAAATCTACAAGGTGTTGGGGAAGATTAAGAATGGAAGATTAAGGACGGAAGAAAACAAAACAAAACTACTCAACAAAACTCTCAAAATTCAAACTTTAATTGTTAGTTACTTAACCAATTAGCAGTCAGAAAGGCTAAACTTTGTTGACAGAAGTTGCTCAATAACAAACATGTTTGGAGTACTGTTGTTGAAAGGAACACTGGTAAAATCTGGACTTTTCAGAATGAATTTCCCCAGAATGTTCTGAATTCTCTAATAAGAGAAAATCTGTTCTAAAGCTAGCACAAGCTAACAAAGAGAGAATTTATTATTTATTTATTTATTGATGGGATTTATATCCCACCCTATCTCCTGAAGGGCTCCATGCCAAACTCGCATCCTTTGATCTCCGCGATCAGCTGCGAGCGGCCATCTTCCAGGAGGCGTGGCAAAAAAAAAAAAATTTTGCATTGAATCTTGGCACTGAAAACTGAGCCATTGTAATATAAAACAAATCAAGCAAATAGAATAACTGGCCTCAAATGTCAAGATTACAAACTGAAAATGTGTCCAGAACCTACTGAAAGCACAGAAAATGTGGGAAATGCAACACAACAGTAACCTTTAGTGTGTGTGTTTTTTTTTTGTGAAAAAAAATCCATCCTGTCTTCTGTTTCCTGCCAGTGAATTGAATGGGAAAAAAGACTTGATTTTTTTTTCTTGAATGTAGTGTCTTGCACAGAGGTGTGTGTGTGTGTGTGTGTGTGTGTGTGTGTGTGTGTGTGTGTGCGTGTGTCAAAAAAGTCATCTATCATCTTGCAATTGAGACCTGCCCAGTTTTAAACCTTCTTGCAAATGCCTTCTTCATTTTTTACACACACATAAACATACACACAAAAATCCTCATGAATGGCCCTGTTTTTCTACTGGTAAGTTATAAGTATACACAACAAATTCAGAAAATTTATTACATAGAAAATAAGAAAGTCACAGATTTTACCCTACAGTAAAAGAATAAAATTTATAAATGTGCTGATATATTATTATTTAAAGGAAAACTGAATTATCAATTTGTTAGGAAGATCAACAAGAGAGTAAGGAGGTTGAGGAGAACTTGAACAGAGGTTGAAGTGTTCATCAATCTCTATCTTGGAGTAAAGGAAGGAAGGAAGGAAGGAAGGAAGGAAGGAAGGAAGGAAGGAAGGAAGGAAGGAAGGAAGGAAGGAAGGAAGGAAGGAAGGAAGGAAGGAAGGACCAATTCAAGCTTCTGGTTTTGATCTTTAAAGCTTTACATAGCATAGAACTGGGTTATTTAAGAAATTGCCTCTCCCCAATTATATTTTCCCATCCTACCAGATCTAGCAGAATGGACATATAGCAGTTCCATAATTTAGGGAGCTACATTTGGTGGGTCTGGTAGAAAGCCTTTATTTTTCCCTGTGGTATCTGCATTATGTAATATTATCCTCCTGACTTTAGGTTGGCACCATTGCTCTTGACTTTCTGAAGGAGCCTCAAGACTTGATTGTGTCATCAGGCCTAATGACTCCAGGGAACTTGTGAACTAGTGATACCCTTTACTCATTATTTGTGTTTTTACAACATTTTTATGGTTTTAAATATTAATAATTATTATGTTTGTATTACTATATTTTTTAAAATGTTTTAACTTGTACAATGACCAGAGTCCCTTGTTTTGTGAGATGGGCAGCTAAACAAATTTGTAAAAACACCCAAATACATACATACATACATACATACATACATAAATACATACATACATACATTACATAAAAGTCTTTTAACCCATCTAAGTCAGGCTAGAGTGACAAGGCCTGTCAATATATATAGTCAAGTCAAGTAGACTATGGACACCTAGTCTGAATACACATTGCTGTAGAATGATGTGCAATAGTATTAAAAGAATTCCAATAAATATTGAAGCAATAAAGGCAAAAATGAATTCAGCTATGAACTAGGACAAAACAGAATGTTTGGGAATCCAAAGAGAAACAGTTTGGTTTAGTGATAAAAGTACTGGGCTAGAAACCAGGAGACAGTGAGTTCTAGTTCCACTTTAGGCATATAAATTAGGCTGGCTGACTTTATGCCAGTCACTATCTCTCAGCCCAACTCATCTTACAGACTTGTGGGAAAAATAGCAGGAGGACGAATTGTTAGGTATGTTGGCCACCTTGAATTATTTATAAAATGTGGGATAATAAATAAATAAATAAATAAATAAATTTCCCAAATAATTTCTGAAATATTAACAGACTTTCTAAAGCTAGTTTTGGGATACAGAAAGAGATTACAAGAATGAAAAGAAGGCTGGAAATTTTGTGATGCAGTTGAACTTTATTTTGTAGCATCTGATGCATCCCAGTTTTATATGCTTGAATTTGAGCATATGATGTGCTTCTTATGCTCTGATATTTATGACATCTGCAATAGTTTCAAGTGGCAGATCATTTAATTCAGCAAGGCATTCAGTGATAGTGAGCCTTCTTTCAATTCTGTGTGGGAATTTGTTAGATAATTTCTCAGGGGTTTACTGTGTGCCTAAAGACTACTCACCAAAATACCTCATGAACTTGTCCAACACTATATGACAATCCTGATAAGAAGCACCTCCATCTCATACCTTTCTCAAAGAGTCTTAAAAATGTCACCTTCAGAAATGGAGAGATGAGAATGGTTCCAGGTTGTGAAAATCACATTAATTTTCACTTTCTGCAAAGGATGGTAAAAGTCTTTATCTTAGTGACAAGGACACGATTTAATTTAAATAGTAATAATGAAGTAATTTGTGCAAAATGAATCATCTTTACAGAATTTTTCCCTTGTTCTTAATGTTCCTCTTGAGACATAATATGAAAGATTGATGAAATAAAACATTCATATTTCATGAAACTGGACCTGGATCATAATGCTCCTGGTTTTATGAACTGCAAAATAATAGTTCAAAGGAAAGTAGGTTGATTGTTGCTCGTCAAACAATATTTTCTTCAGGTCTTCAGTAAGAACCTAAGCTTTGGATTCATGATCTGTATCTTAAGTCTGCTAAAATTTTGCTGTGCATATTACAATTCTGGTACCTGTAAAACCCTTCCAGGGCATTTTTCTTGGTCTGCAAGTTTGCTGTCTTTAGGTTTTCATTGTTAGAACACTTTAATTTGCAATAGACTAATAATTAAACTTTTAATTATTTGCAAATATTACTTTTATTTTTGCAATGTATTTTTTCCAGTGAGAAAAACAACAACAACAAGAAATAGTTAACTGGAATGTCCCATTTTTTTCCAATTCAGAGTACTTATGTCACCCTCTGAGTTCCACTGCTATCAGAAAGGAATCTTGGAGAGGACATAGCTGTAGGAGAAATGCCTGTTCAAATTGTGCTTTTTGCTAAAACGACACCTGTGGAACTTTCTACATTTATTAACAAGATTTGGATCAGTACAGACCACTCTGCAATATATGCCCACTTGGTTTGGGGTTTGGAATCAGTTGACACTAGAGGGACCAGTATTAGCATTGTCAGTCAGTATGGGCTCTTAGAACTTCTGCCCTGCAGATAGGTGGTTGTGCTACTCTGGTTGATATTGGGCCTTGGGGAACAGTTGAGTTTGTGTCTGTTGTGCTGAACCTGCCTCTGCAGAGTGATAACCATGCTTTACTCACTAGATTGCATTTGCTGGGCTGGTTTTAGAGTTCTTCCCTCTGCTTGTTTTTAGTGACTTCAATTTATTGCCAGATGATGTTGATTCTTAGGAATTCAGGTGGCAGCTGTGGTCAAGAAGGTTTTTGGTCATACTGGTGCATTGGTGAAATATTTCCTGGGACAGGGAGGACTTTTAGGTAGTCATTCATGCTTTAGACATCTATTAATGGATTATTGTAATGTGCTGTATATATGGCTGCTCTCAAAGATCACTTAGAAGCTACAACTGGTCTAGAACATAGCAGTCTGAGAAGGGATGGGCATGCATCATTAGGCTCATGTGATCTGACTGTTCTGAAAGTGACACATGTTATCAGTTGGTTTCTGGGTGTAATTGCTGGTTCATCACCACTAAAGCTCTTCCTGGTATAGTGCTTGTTATTTCAGAGGCCATCTGTTTCTGGTTGTTTATGCCCATATGGTAGGATGGGGCAGAATGAGCATGCCTCAAGTCCCATAAATTAAGGAATTTATTAAATATCTAACAGGTCTTCCAGGCTCTGGGCAGAGTAAAAGTTGAGCCCTTGACAGATTGGTTTTCTTTTGCAGGAGAATAGATATTGTTTTTTTGGGTGGGGGAAGGGGGGAAGGACATTCATAATTTATTTTGTATCTTTTGTAATTTTTTTAAATTAAAGCTGCCAAGGTCATTGAGAATAGGGCTTTGTGTGATTTTTCGGGCCCATTTTTACACATTCCTGCCAGATATCCTAAGTATTCCAAATATGCTGAATTCAGATTTTTAATGGTCAAATGAAAGGTAAGTAGAAAAGTTGATATGGTTCCTTTTGCAAGGTTTAACATATATCTTTTGCTCCTAAAATCCCACATTCTCCATGAAAACATGGCCCTGCTTCCTAACAATATCATGTCACTGTTCCTGGCTCCCAGGATCCTTGAAACTCAAAAATATTGCAAGTCAATGTTTGACACCTTTAATAAATATTTCTTGCATTTCAGAAAAACTGTCCTAAACATAAAAACAACTCCATAAGATGTTGCCCTCTTATTTATGATTGGACTGAAAAGAGTTCAAGTAAAATCACCACTGAAGTCAGTTCTGAGAGTTTATCTCATCCAAAGATGTGGTACTATGTTCTATCATCTAATTAAAGTGTGTGGGAATTTTTACAATAAGAAATCATTTTCATCCATCCAAAGTATATAATGTATCCTTGTCTATCTGTGCATGTGTGTATGTTTTGTACAGTTTTAATTTGCAACATTACAACAAAATAAAAATGCAAAATTGAAGGAAGAATACATACAGATAAATGTCTAATTGAAACACTAGGAAAAGAGAAACCAAAGGCCAGAGCATTTGGCTGGACAAGTGTGGGTTGTATTGTCCTATTACTCTTTGGGTAACCACCAAGTGAACTTTATAGCTGTTTCACTCATTTTAAAAAAGGGAAGATAGAATACACTTTTTCTCTATAAACAGACTGTTGAGAATCTTTTTATATAATAAGAATTAGCACTGACATTTAAAGAGAGAGAATTGGCATTTTAAAAGGGTAAAATACAAAATTGGCAATGGATGGTATCACCCAAATCCAAGCAGAGTTAGGCTAATTGGGACTTATAAGAACCATAGTGAGGTCATCCCAAACTAGTTTGCTCCAGCTGTATTGAAATTGCAGCATGAATTTATAATTCTGCAAATTACAGTCCCAACACATGTGTGAAAGATCGTAATGAGCATGGGAAAGAACAAAAAAGAGTGGACATAAACAAGACAAGTAAGTCCATTGGCAGCTTATTTCATAAATGACAAGATGACAAGAAAACTGAGAAGAAGTTTTTGAAATCATTCAGAGAACCTATTTGAATTAACATATAATAAATAAGGATGGACATTTTCTTGTTCAGTTTTTGAGGTTTTGTACTTACTAGTGTAGGGACGCGGTGGCTCAGTGGGTTAGGACGCTGAGCTTGTCGATCAGAAGGTCGGCAGTTTGGCGGGTCGAATCCCGAGTGCCGCGTAACAGAGTGAGCGCCTGTTACTCGTCCCAGCTTCTGCCAACCTAGCAGTTCGAAAGCACGTAAAAATGCAAGTAGAAAAATAGGAACCACTACGGTGGGAAGGTAACAGCGTTCCGTGCGCCTTTGGCGTCTAGTCATGCCGGCCACATGACCACGGAGACGTCCTCGGACAAGCGCTGGCTCTTCGGCTTTGAAACGGAGATGAGCACCAGACCCTAGAGTCGGAAACGACTAGCACGCATGTGCGGGGGAACCTTTACCTTTACCTTACTTACTAGTGTAAAAGATGCTATACTGAAATCTATGTAATTTGTGTTTCTTGATCTTGCCCCACCTTAACATTGTCTAAAGCAGGCATGTCAAACTCGTGACATCACGTGACGTCGCGCGACGTATCAGAACTTTTTCCCATTGCCGAAAATGGGATGGGCGTGGTTTCTCTGTGACACTCCGGCCCACGGGCTGGCAGTTTGACACCCCTGGTCTAAAGGGAATCAGAGTGAGGAATCATTACTGGATCACAAGCAGATCTACACTGTCAGCTGATTATCAGTATGGGCCCCTCACCCTTTCCTGGGGCAAGACCAAATGATATTATCCTCTCCTCACTCCCAGTCCTCTATCAGTATATACTGCACCCTTGTTTTCCAGCTGCTATTTAGACCTATTTTCTGACTCAAGCTTATTAAGTCCTTCAGGTAAATGGCCACCATGTTGAACAAAGTTTTTTCCTTACACTTTGACCCCTGCAAAGCTTCCCTTTCCTTCTGTACGTATTTAGTTTTATACATCTTTAAGTTGGAATAAAAAATGCTTTTTTTTACTTCTGAAGCAGAACTATCAATTTTTCCTCATTCCTCAGTATAGAATAATACCATGTTCCCTATTGCTTTGATTATTGCAGCATCAGAGCAACAAAAGTATCATAATATAAAAAACAACAACAAAAGAAACTGCTTTAGTATCAGAGGAAATAACGAGGGAAGGAAGAGTAAAGGCATCTGTGTGTGCAAACATTTGGGAAAGTATAAGGAAGGCATGGCATTAGTGAGAAGGAATAATCCCTAAAAGAAAAAAAGATAGGCATGAAGAGCTAGATAGATGGGAAGGGCAAGAAGACGCAAAGGAAAAAAACAATCAGTCTTTGCAGTGGCCTTCTCTTGCTAATCCACTGTGGTCTAGACTGGGATTTCTGAATTTGGCTAACAAGCTAGAAGTCACTTGGAAAATAATCAACTTGGCTGCTGGGGGAGAATTGCCTTATGAAAGAACAATGCAAGGTCTATTTCTTTTTTTAATGCATTGAACTTAATGCCTTCAAAACTGTTATGATTTAGTAAAACATTTCATTTCCTAACTTCTCCCTACTGACTAGGTTTTAATTTATGATGATTACAAGACAAAGTACATTTGCTACTCTGTATTTCTCATAACCTAAATATTAAAGCATCCAATTTTAGAGAGTGAACTTTTTCATTTAAATAGAATCATTTCTAGTGAATATATACAACGATGTTTTAGGAAATAGTATGTTAACTGTTGATGAGAAAAATACGGTAAAAATACACTAAAAGTGTTGATGAGGAAAATGTACTGTTTATTGAAAAAGAATTAAATATGTTCTTATTCCGATGTATGGATTAGAACACACAGGTTTGTAAGTAAATAAAATGTAATGGAATTTCTTTTATTTTAGAACAGCGATGGTGAACCTTTTCGGCTAGGGATATCAAAAATTCAGAAAATGCCTAACTTGATTCTGCTGGTGTGTTATTTATTTTTAAAAAGTACAAGTCCAGTCATGTATTGTGCTATGTACTATGTACTATATAAATAAATGCAATGATAATATTGTACAAATTGCCAATTCACTGAAGTTTGGACAGGGAGTTTTGAATTTTGTAACTTTTGTCAATTAAAACAATGAAGTACAAGTAAAACAAACTCGTTCTTGGAAGGTCCAGAGATTACCTGATTTCTAAAGGATCCAAAGACTACACAAGTGCATACCTCATTCTTGTGCTGTCTCTGCAGTCTCTGAAAATCACACAGGAACAGGTGTTCTTTCAAGAAGAGTTGTTGCCCTGCATTGGTGAATGCTGGCGTGTTGCTCCAAACATTGGGTCTCAAAAGTTTGCCATCATTGTTCTAGAGCTACCTACCTCCATGATATAACCCATTTCCCATTCACAAGCAGGTGAGAAATGCTTTTGTACATCATGATCCAGGAAAATGTACACCAGATGACATGGCAGGAGCCCTGAACATGAACTAAGAACAATACAGAATAATTGCTGAAGTAGTTTCACCCGTTGGGTTTCAATTTCATTCCACTCCATTTTCTCTGCTCTTTTTTCCCAAATTCTGCCTTTTTCCTGGAGGACAAGAGATGATTTTCTTTAAAAAAAACTTGTTTGTTTTGTATATTCCCTAACTCTTAGCAACATATAGACAAAATTTGTTGGTGCAGTTAAAAAAAACAGTTAAATCCCATAAAATAGATGAGATCTTACTTGAGATCCATACACCAGCTGGGCTAGCTTAATTGGCTGGATTGTGTTCTTAGTCAAAAATATTGAGTTCCAGGACAAACATTTGGCACAACCTAGCTTAAGTTTTGATTCCCTAAATTAGTTTCTCACATAGGCAGACAGAATAAAATAAGTTCCTTTAAAAAGAAAATCCAGCATGACCGATTGCACTGTGCAAACTGTCAGAAAAACTACTGTTCTGGGTTATTCATAATACAATAGAAGCTTTTCAATTCAGCACAACAGCTTTCTTTCCATCATTCCTCTTCTTTTTCTGACAGAGTTAAAAATATTGGAAAAATGATCCCACCTTCCTTGTATGCCCAGTAGAGATTGATAGCTTGTTCATGAGATGTCAATCATAGGAAATGGATTTGGGGAAACAGCAGTCAGCACAGAAGGGAGGCCACCAAGCAGCTATAAAAAATACCTCAATTTTTCACTTACCAAAGAAGAAAAAAAGCCTTCTTTTAAAGATTTAGCTTTTAAAATGTGCATTTATGGAAGTAGGACTGTGTGTTTGACTATGTGTTTACCATGCATGTTATGCACTGTACAAAACAAAGAAGGAGGGAAAGAAAAGCAAAGGAAGGCATGAGAATAAAAAAATAAAATATTATAAGAAGCTTAATGTTACATCTTCTTGGTGAAAATACTTAACCATTTAGCCCCATCAGCTGAGATCAAAGAATTAGACATAAATATACATATATCAGAAAAACATCTACTTCTGCTTCATTGACTATGCTAAAGCCTTTGATTGTGTGGATCATAACAAACTGTGGCAAGTTCTTAAAGAGATGGGAGTACCAGACCATCTTATTTGTCTCTTGAGAAACCTATATGCGGGTCAAGAAGCAACAGTGAGAACTGGACACGGAACCACTGATTGGTTCAAAATTGGGAAAGGAGTCCGGCAAGGCTGTATACTGTCACCCTGCCTATTTAACTTATATGCAGAGCACATCATGAGAAAGGCAGGGCTAGATGAATCAAAAGTTGGAATTAAGATTGCCGGAAGAAATATCAACAACCTAAGATACGCAGATGATACCACTCTAATGGCAGAAAGTGAAGAAGAACTAAAGAGCCTCTTGTTGCGGGTGAAGAAGGAGAGTGCAAAACTTGGGTTGAAACTTAACATTAAGAAAACCAAGATCATGGCATCTGGCCCTCTCAATTCCTGGCAAATAGATGGGGAAGAAATGGAGGTAGTGACAGATTTTATTTTCCTGGGCTCCAAGATCACTGCAGATGGGGACTGTAGCCAAGAAATTAAAAGACGCTTGCTCCTGGGGAGGAAAGCCATGGCAAATCTAGACAGCACACTAAAAAGCAGAGACATCACCCTGTCAACAAAAGTGCGTATAGTCAAGGCAATGTATGGCTGTGAAAGTTGGACCATAAGAAAGGCTGAGCGCCAAAGAATTGAGGCCTTTGAACTATGGTGCTGGAGAAGACTCCTGCGAGTCCCTTGGACTGCAAGGCGATCAAACCGGTCAGTCCTAGAGGAGATAAACCCTGACTGCTCTTTAGAAGGCCAGATCCTGAAGCTAAAACTCAAATACTTTGGCCACCTAATGAGAAGGAAGGACTCACTGGAGAAGAGCCTAATGCTGGGAAAGATCGAGGGCAATAGAAGAAGGGGACGACAGAGAATGAGGTGGCTGGATGGAGTCACTGAAGCTGTAGGCGTGAGCTTAAATGGACTCCAGAAGATGGTAGAGGACAGGAAGGCCTGGAGGAACATTGTCCATAGGGTCGCGATGGGTCGGACACGACTTCGCAGCTAACAACAACAATACATATATACATATAAAGGTAAAGGTTCCCCCGCACATGCGTGCTAGTCGTTTCCAACTCTAGGGGCCGGTGCTCATCTCCATTTCAAAGCCGAAGAGCCAGCGCTTGTCCGAGGATGTCTCTGTGGTCATGTGGCTGGCATGACTAGACGCCAAAGGCGCACGGAACGCTGTTACCTTCCCACCGTAGTGGTCCCTATTTTTCTACTTGCATTTTTTACGTGCTTTCGAAGTGGAAACTAACAATAAAATAGGAGACTCTAAAGAACAACAAACACATATTATTGAGAACCTTGAAGCCCAAACCTCGACTTCAACCATAAAACCTACAACTCAAAAAACAATAGTAGCCAAAGAGCAGTCAGGGTTGATCTCCTCTAGGACTGACTGGTGTGAACACCTTGCAGTCCAAGGGAATGCACCATAGTTCTCCAGCACCATAGTTCAAAGGCTTCAATTCTTTGGCGCTCAGCCTTTCTTATAGTCCAACTTTCACAGCCATACATTGCAACTGGGAAAACCATGGCCTTCACTATACACACTTTTGTTGGCAGGGTGATGTCTCTGCTTTTTAGTATGCTGTCTAGATTTGCCATAGCTTTCCTCCCCAGGAGCAAGCATATTTTAATTTCTTGACTACAGTACCCATCTGCAGTGATCTTGGAGCCCAGGAGAATAAAATCTGTTACTACCTCCATTTCTTCCCCATCTATTTGCCAGGAATTGAGAGGGATGGATGCCATGATCTTGGTTTTCTTAATGTTTATTTTCAAGCCCACTTTTGCACTCTCCTTCTTCACCCGCATCAAGAGGCTCTTTAGTTCCTCTTCACTTTCTGCCATTAGAGTGCTATCATCTGCATATCTTAGGTTGTTGATATTTCTCCTGGTAATCTTTTTTTGTACAAGTTTTATTATTTTTTAAATTTTACATTCAGGTATTTATGAAGCAATACGGTGGTTGGGTACGGTGCTATTGGGTAAACAATAGCAAATAACAAATTATTTGTAAATAGCTCAAGTTACATCAACAAAGTTTCCCTCTCCAATTCCCTTAGTAATAACATAATCAAATTAATCGAATTAATATATTTCTAATTGTGACATAATCAATTAGAAGAATTTTCAATATATTTTCACTTATACATATCCATGTCCTGTTTTTAAGTTTTACCTAATTGCAATAGAATATCCTAGAATAGCCTTTAATATATAAAATGTGGGGTAACCCACATTTCCCTATTTCATTAAAAAGTAATTATCCTGTCTACAGTACTTATATTGTTCATTTCAATACATTCTTATTTATCATCTTAATAGTTCACCAATTATTAGAAAAATATCTTTTGTTATATCCTTCCAAATTCTATAGTATAAATCAATTCTAATAGCCAACTTTCCTTTCCCTTAGACACCTAAAAGTTAAAGATAAAATCAATTTATATCTGTATCATTACAACAAATATATTCTATATATCATCTTAATAGTTCATCAAATATTAAAATAATGTCTTTTATTATATCATTCCAGATTCTATAATATAGTTCAGAGTTATGTTCTAATAGCTTAATTTTGTTTTCCCTTAAAAATGTAAAACCTAAATTTAAAATCAGTTTATATTTTTTAAAGATTCCCCTTAGCCCATTAAAAGAAATTTTTTAAGCTCTATCATTACAAATCCCAACAAAGAGACAAATCTCATTTTTTAAATCTAATTCTCGCCTTCTTTTTGTGCCAGTCAGGCTTCCGTATTGGTGCCTTTAGATTTTCAGATGTGTCTCCCTTTCTTCCTACACACTTTGTTTGAATCCAGGGAGACCATCCAAATATCAGTTTTGCAAAGAAAGTGTCCGCTTTGTAATCATTGAAGTATTGATTTAATAGCTCAGTTTTCGATGTTTTGTGTGATATAATCGTCATTAGTTCAGTCTGGTCTTTTTATTTTTCCGATTCCATCTGGCTTACATAAGTAGTAGTAACCGGTTTTATGGTTATTGTTTGATTGGCTGGGTCTTCAACATATTGTATTTGAAGGCCTTTAATATCTTCCCTCTTGGTGTTCCTTTCTTTGGCTACTATTGTTTTTTTGAGTTGTAGCTTTTATGGTTGAAGTTGAGGTTTGGGCTTCAAGGTTCTCAATAATATGTGTTTGTTGTTCTTTAGAGTCTCCTATTTTAATGTTAGTTTCCACTTCTTCTGTTTGTTTTTGGATTGTCAATTCATCATTTAAGGTCAAGGTTTGATTTGGTACCTTTAAGCTGTCAGATTTATCTTGCAGTTTGGCTTTAATTTGCTCAGTCATTTCCAAGATTGTTTCAAGTATCAGTTTGTAGTTAAGTGGTGGAATATATTCCTTGATTTTGTTGATGTTTACAGATAGGTCTTTCATGGAGGCTGTATTAATAAGAGTCCATGATTGTCCACCTCCAATATTCCAACAGATTGTTTTTAGTGTCAGGTGTTCCCAATTCTTATCTTTGAAGATGTCAAGGACAGCTCTGTTATTCACTCAGCTCTCACAATAAAAAGGTTTACTTGCTATACCAGGTTTCGCCACAAGATGTCATCAATAGCATATAGAATAAGATGTAAAATCATTTTCCAGACTAATATGAGGCTTTTATTCAATTAGTCCATTTTTTTTCTTTTTCCCTTATTTCACAGCTTAAGCAGAAAATAGGGTGGTAGATCCCCACAAAAATAAAAGCTTTTTAATAGGTACAAATTGTTGTTGTTAGTTGCGAAGTCATGTCCGACCCATCGCGACCCTATGGACAACGTTCCTCCAGGCTTTCCTGTTCTCTACCATCTTCTGGAGTCCATTTAAGCTCACGCCTACTGCTTCAGTAACTCCATCCAGCCACCTCATTCTCTGTCATCCCCTTCTTCTATTGCCCTCAATCTTTCCCAGCATTAGGCTCTTCTCCAGTGAGTCCTTTCTTCTCATTAGGTGGCCAAAGTATTTGAGTTTTAGCTTCAGGATCTGGCCTTCTAAAGAGCAGTCAGGGTTGATCTCCTCTAGGACTGACTGGTTTGATCGCCTTGCAGTCCAAGGGACTCGCAGGAGTCTTCTCCAGCACCAGAGTTCAAAGGCCTCAATTCTTTGGCGCTCAGCCTTTTTTATGGTCCAACTTTCACTGCCATACATTGCAACTGGGAAGACTATAGCCCTATATGCACTTTTGTTGACAGGGTGATGTCTCTGCTTTTTAGTGTGCTGTCTAGATTTGCCATGGCTTTCCTCCCCAGGAGCAAGCGTCTTTTAATTTCTTGGCTGCAGTCCCCATCTGCGGTCATCTTGGAGCCCAGGAAAATAAAATCTGTCACTACCTCCATTTCTTCCCCATCTATTTGCCAGGAATTGAGAAGGCCGGATGCCATGATCTTGGTTTTCTTAATGTTTAGTTTCAACCCAACTTTTGCACTCTCCTTCTTCACTCGCAACAAGAGACTCTTCAGTTCCTCTTCACTTTCTGCCATTAGAGTGGTATCATCTGCATATCTTAGGTTGTTGATATTTCTTCCAGCAATCTTAATTCCAACTTTTGATTCATCTAGCCCTGCCTTTCTCATGATGTGCTCTGCATATAAGTTAAATAGGCAAGGCGACAGTATACAGCCTTGCCGGACTCTTTTCCCAATTTTGAACCAATCAGTGGTTCCGTGTCCAGTTCTCACTGTTGCTTCTTGGCCCGCATATAGGTTTCTCAAAAGACAAATAAGATGGTCTGGTACACCCATCACTTTAAGGACTTGCCACAGTTTGTTATGATCCACACAATCAAAGGCTTTAGCATAGTCAATGAAGCAGAAGTAGATGTTTTTCTGGAACTCTCTAGCTTTCTCCATGATCCAGTGTATGTTGGCTATTTGATCTCTAGTTCCTCTGCCTCTTCGAAATCCTGCCTGTACTTCTGGTAGTTCTCGATCCACATACTGCTGAAGTCTAGCTTGTAGGATTTTAAGCATAACTTTACTAGCATGAGAAATGAGTGCAATGGTGCGATAGTTTGAACATTCTTTGGCACTGCCTTTCTTTAGAATCGGAATGTAAACCGATCTTTTCCAATCCTTTGGCCACTGTTGAGTTTTCCAAATTTGCTGGCAAATTGAGTGTAGCACTTTTACTGCATCGTCTTTTAAGATTTTAAATAGCTCAGGTGGAATACTGTCACCTCCACTAGCTTTGTTGTTGCTCAGCTTTTCTAAGGCCCACTTCACTTCACATTCTAGGATGTCTGGCTTGAGGTCAGTGACCACCTCATTGTGATTATCAGGGACGTTAAGCTCATTCTTGTATAGTTTTTCTGTGTAATTTTGCCATCTCTTCTTAATCTCTTCTGCCTCTGTTAGGTCCCTGACATTTTGGTCCTTTATCATGCCCATTTTTGCATTGAACGTTCCCTTCATCTCTCCAATTTTCTGGAAAAGATCTCTGGTCCTCCCTATTCTATTGTTTTCTTCTATTTCTTTGCACTGTTCATTTAAGAAGGCATTCTTATCTCTTCTAGCTATTCTCTGGAATTCTGCATTCAATTGGGTGTATCTTTCTTTTTCTCCCTTGCCTTTTGCTTCCCTCCTTTCCTCAGCTATTTTCAAAGCTTCCTCAGACAGCCATTTTGCTTTCTTGTATTTCTTTTTCTTTGGGATGGTTTTGGTTGCTACCTCTTGTACAATGTTGCAAACCTCTGTCCATATTTCTTCAGGCACTCTATCAGATCTAATTCCTTAAATCTATTTGTCACCTCTACTGTATATTCAACAGGGATATGATTTAATTCATACCTGAGTGGCCTAGTGCTTTTCCCTACTTTCTTCAGTTTAAGCCTAAATTTTGCAACGAGAAACTTATGATCTGACCCACAGTCAGCTCCTGGTCTTGTTTTTGCTGACTGTATAGAGCTTTTCCATCTTTGGCTGCAGAGCACATAGTCAATCTGATTTCTGTGTTGACCATCTGGTGATGTCCATGTGTAGAGCCGTCTCTTGGGTTGTTGGAAAAGAGTGTTTGCTATGACCATCATATTCTCTTGACAAAATTCTATCAGCCTGTGCCCTGCTTCATTTTGTACTCCAAGGCCAAACTTGCCTGATATTTCAGTTATCTTTTGGCTTCCTACTTTAGCATTCCAATTCCCCATGATAATAAGGACATCATTTTTTGGTGTTAATTCTATAAGGTGCTGTAGGGCTTCATAGAACCAGTCAATTTTAACCTCTTCAGCACTGGTGGTTGGGGCATAGACTTGGACTACTGTGATATTGAATGGTTTGCCTTGGATTCGCACTGACATTCTGTCATTTTGGGATTGTATCCCAGTATTGCTTTTCCTACTCTTTTATTGACTATGAAGGCTACTCCATTTCTTCTGAGGGATTCTTGCCCGCAGTTGTATACCTGATGGTCATCTGAATTAAATTCACCCATTCCTGTCCATTTTAGTTCACTGATTCCTAAGATGTTGATGTTCAGTCTTGCCATCTCTTGTTTGACCACGTCTTGCTTGCCTTGATTCATGGATCTTACATTCCAGGTTCCTATGGAGAAAAAATCTTTACAGCATCGGACTTTCCTTTCACCACCATATGCAGCCACAGCTGAGCATCCTTTCAGCTTTGGCCCAGTCGCTTCATTCTTTCTGGAGCTAATAGTACTAGCCCTCTACTCTTCCCCAGTAGCATATTGGACACCTTCTGACCTGAGGGGCTCATCTTGCAGTGTCATATCTTTTTGCCTTTGGTACTGTCTTATGGGGTTTTCATGGCAAAGATACTGGAGAAGGTTGCCATTTCCTTCTCCAGTGGATCACATTTTGTCAGAACTCTCTGTTATGATCTGTCCGTCTTGGGTGGCCCTGCATGGCATAGCTCATAGCTTCATTGAGTTACACAAGCCCCTTTGCCGTGTGTGTGTGTGTGTGTGTGTGTGTGTGTGTGTGTGTGTATTTAAACATGGGGTGCAAGCTGACTTTTAAGCTTGAATCAATATCAAGATAATACCCACATGAATTTGATTTTCTTCCTGTGCTCTAATGATAAGGACTAAGATTCAGAGCACACATTACATGTCATGACGATGTTAAGAAAATAAGCTATCAATAACAGATGCACTTTCCCATCTGAATAGCTGAATACCCTTTCTGTCTCTGCCCCATGGTAGCACAGTGGGAGATGGAAAGAGGGCGTGTGCTGCTACTGAAATAAATCAGTTATCACAGAGAACATTTTGTTTGATTTTATATGACTAATACTAGCTGTGCTCTATACTTAAAATGGGATCTCTCATAATTAATCATCTAAACTCTATGGAGGATTCAAAATCATGTTAAAAGTGATGCAACAGGAAAGCCATAAAAAATTTGGGCTAGAATTTACAGCTTCCTGGTGCCTGGCTGAGCTAGCTGCAATAATGAGGAGGAAAATGCAACAGTTATAGGGTTGTAGTTTTCTTTTCAACTTAAGTTGTAAAATTAATTCATTGATTTATTGAATTTGTACACTACTCGGTAATTCCAGGTGATTCACACAAAAAAACCCATAAAAAGTATGGCTACTATTATAAATGAGTTATGGCTAACTATGGGGTTTCACTTAAAGTTTTATAGCTTTTCTAAACTACACAATACTGTAGAATCCATCAGACATTTCCAAATAGCTTTACTATTTTTTACTGCTTGGTCTTATATTTGGGGGTCAATACTGCCATGCCATTCAGACAATTTTATCCTTTTAATAACGTGAGAGAAGCCAAACATTTCTAATTTGCATATAAAGATGTGTGAGTAGCAGGTTGTGTAAAATATAGTTATTCTCAAATCAGTGTGGGAGACAAGTTCTACCAGGCATCATCACTGTGTATATCTCAATATCACTGCAGAGGAATTCAGAAGCCAATTTCAATCTTCCTTTCCACTGGACAAGCCCTTTGCAGAGACCCATACTGGCTAAAATTTCATTTTGTGTGTGTGGGCATGTAACCATTGCCTTCAGTGGTTGAAGCGAAAGAGAACATGTAGTGAAGGTACCTGATCAGCTAAAACGTTTCACTTGAGGTATCCTGGACATAAACTATTTCAACGTCTTCCTTTAAGATGACGCTATAGTACATTGCACCCCAAAACAACTAGGCACCAGGACAGTTTTCTCACCCATGCTGTCACTCTGCTAAACAAATAATTCCTACAACACTGTCAAACTACTTAGTAAAACTGTATTACTATTATTTTCCTCATCTTTCCTATTCCTATCCTTATCTTCTTAAGTCTATACCTTTGTTGCTTGTATCTTACGATTTTATTTAATATCTTAGTATGAGTTATCTTGTTTGCTTAGCTAGTATCCTATGACTATCACTAAGTGTTGCATCTTATGATTTATGATTAATGTATTTTTGTGTTGATTATGATCATGATTTATCACTATTGCTTGTATGTACACTAGGAGCTAATGCACCAGAGACAAATTCCTTTTGTGTCCAACCACACTTGGCCAATAAAGAATTCTATTCTATTCTATTCTATTCTATTCTATTCTATTCTATTCTATTCTATTCTATTCTATTCTATTCTATTCTATTCTATTCTATTCTATTCTATTCTATTCTATTCTATTCTATTCTATTCTATTCTATTCTATTCTAAATATATGTATTTCCCACCTGAAATTCTAAACTTGCTCTAGAGAAGATTTTCCCTATAATTGGACTCCATAAATCTCTGTTCAACAAAACAATATATGAATGTTTTCAGGTTGAGCTCCTGGATGAATGAACATATGAGATCTGACCTTTGCATATAATTACCAAATCCCCTTGGTACCAATTATCTAGTTTTGTCATGAGGTTTCACCAAGAATTAAATGATTCATTCATGGAACTCTAAAGGAAAATGATCTGAAGTGTTTGATTTCATTGCAACCTGTTCAGCACAATTACTCTTTGTAGAAACACCATTGAGAACAGTTTTCATGCATTGGAGGACAGCAATGGCATGTGTATATTTAAATCACTTTTTATAAAATCAGAGTTTTGTAGTTCTATCAAATTGTGGTTTTGAAGAAAACACATTTTGGTAAAGAAGTATAAAATGTTACCTGTGATTTTAGGATACTATATCATTTGGGATTTTAGAATACAATACCACAATATCATTTAGGATACTGTGCCATGCAATAAGAACATCATAATGATTTGATTTTGCCATTAAAGTTCAATTAATTTCTATTTCTTAATTTCTTTGGGCAATGGAATCTATAATATATCTTTCTGATTATAAGCTAATAAAGTTACAATAGCAAAATCTACAGAATGAGCCTGTTACTGTATAACAGTGACACTTATTCAGCATTGAACATCATCTAAGATTTATAAAAAGTTGATTCTTTTGTTTATACTTGCTGTGATGAAGATTCTTCTGAATATTTGATTCTTAAGTCACATATTTCTGAGAAGTCACTTTTTGTGTAATTCTTTTTTATTCATTTAATTCTACAACAATCTGTATTTTTCAAACTTTAGGGAAGGCATGATAAACTAAACACATCTCCGAAAGAGTAGAGACAATGGCTTTGGAAAGGCCTCTGATGGCAAATTGGAGACTGGGGGGGTGCCACATGCATCAATCCAGAGTTTGTTTCTTGGCTGCAGAGGCCTTTCCTGAAGGCCTCTGCCAGCAAAATGGAGGCCGGGGGCAATGCGTGTGAATGGCAGTGAGCAGCTGCAGAAGGGGCAAGGCAGGTGTCAGAACATGGAAGGCCTGGCTGTAGCAGTCCTAAGGTAAGTGGGTAAGACATTTCCCGAAAATAAGACCTGGTGCTTCTTTTGGAGGCAAAGAAAAAATAAGACTGGGTCTTATTTTTGGGGAAACATGGTAGATGCAAAACAAATTTTGCCTGATGTAGAAATATTAAAACCAGAAACACTGGATTAAAACAGAGGCCACAGCTACAGTGGAAAATACTGTAAAACGAGTGACTTGGATAAGGACTTTCTACTAGATATACAAAGCAAGTTGGTTAAAGCTTTGAAAATCAATGTGGAAATACAAACGATAAACAAAGAAAATTACCTGCACTACAACATTTTAACAAGAGGCTTGATAAAGCTTTGAAGAAAACTTTGCAATGGAAAAGAGATAGACCAAATCCTACAACCACATCAAATGAATTAAAGATCAAGATTGTCAGATGTAAAAGGAAGAGATATAAAGTTGGTTGGTCTGACCAAGGTTAAAATAAGACATGTTTTATATTTCTATAAACTCTAGTAACCCTTTACAAAATTTCTGGTGACACCTGGACTGAAAGGTCAATTATTTATGCATTTGTGTATAGATAAGGGATGGGTTATGGAAAGAAGAGATATTTGAATGTAATCTTTAGGAAATGAAGTTGTTAAGTTTGTTTATGCTTGCTATGATGAAGATTCTTCTTTATATATTTCTTTCCTTTTTGTTTATTTTAGTTTTTTTCATTTCTTTGTCTTAGTTTTTAAACATTTTAAACAATTTACAGTTAAAAATCTGGGAAAATGTGACATTTTCATAGATTTTCTAATAAACAGGGGACAACACAGGCTCTCCCCTTTGATTCTTGAATATGGATTTTCAAAAAGTTTCTTTCAGCTTTTAGTTTTAAACCACTGCTGGAAAGGAATTTAAAACAAAAATTAGGGCATAGCCATCTAGGGTTTAAAAGTCAGTAAAATTTTTAACTTGTATTGACTTCCGGATTGTCATGCAGCTGCTATGGATGGCTGGGAGACTTGCTCCCTCTCCCCCGTCCAGTTTCGCATCGCTGTGGGGCCCTGAAAAGGGCCAAAGGTTGCCCCGAAGAGGCGACCAGCAAGGAGGGTTGCTCGCTGGATTGCGGGACAGCCACAACTCTCCTGTTAGACCTGGAGATCCCTCCAAACTGGTGGACGAAAGGACCAGCCATTATGGCTTGTCCCTAGGCTGTGAACAGCCAAAGTCACATTTTTCACCAGGCAACTCTTAAAGCAGTGCAGAAGAGACTGGGTGAGATCTACCTCTTTTACACCCTAATTACTTTCTGTACCTCCTTAAGTTGCTAAGCATTTTCTCTCCTGCAGTGAGGGAAAGAGGACTTTTGCCCTCCCTCCAGAAAGAGCGGCGACTAAATATCCAGGGGCATTTTTAAATGTTAAAAAAGTAACTGAAACCCAATTGGAACTTTATTTCTCAAAGCATGTGGGTTGAAAGATTTTTTTATTTCCTATTTTCCATGGTCTACTTCTGTTGGAAATCTGGATTCTTTCTTACGAAAAGAGAAAAGAAAAACTGAAAAGATTAAGACAACTTTGGGACTCAAAGGGAAACTTTAAAATGGGCCTGGCTGACTGCCCAGGGAAATAGATAAGATACATAACCTTGAGAACTTTGAAACAACAGATGTGAAAGGCTTTGTGTTCCCTACCTAAAAAAAAAATCTCTCTTTTGGATTTTCTAAGTGTAAAGCCTTTAGCTTAAAATACCAATATGGAAGAAGACCAGGAACAAAATTTATTTACGGATGAAAATCAACAAACTCTTGCTATGTTGAAAACACTAATCCAAATTCTTACCACAACCAATGAAATACTAAGAGGCTATGTGAAGGAACAAGAAGACAGCCCAGATATGAAAGCCCAAACTTTGACCACAACTAAAGAATCATCTATACAAAACACAATAGAAAAAATGAAACATTCAAGTATGATGACAGAAGAATCTATTAAACAAATATTGATTTTTGAAAATCTTGAAAAGACATTGACAACTTGGAAAAAGGAAAAGGTTTCTTATACAACTCAGAAAGAACTAGAGGATCTAGAAAAAGAACAGTTGGATGAGAAGACAATCAATTCAGAACAACTACATCGATATGGAAGAATAAAGAGACGACCGACTAGACCTACAAGTCCTCTCAAAAAAATGGTGATCGGATGGTTTTGCCAATATCAATTAATATACATGATATTACAAGGAGATTGGTTCAATGACCCAAAAACAAGGACAGGGAAGATGATTTGGCAAAGGAAAAAAGCCAGAATAAGACTCAAGAAGAATGGAGTTTCAACCATCTTATTGAAATCTGAAACAGAATGTACTTAAATAGATAAGATGTGTATGTTGAACACAAGACATTGTTATGAACTAAGATGAAAAAAAATTGTCATTAAAATTTAGCAGTATAAATATTAATAGCTAATTTGAACATTGATTTGTGCATAAAGGTCAAGTAAAGGTGAATCTATTGTTGAAAGTAATAAATAAGTATATGGAATGTTAAAAATGAAAATTATCAATTTAAGCAAGAGATAGCAGATACAAAGAGGAAGAGAGGAAGTATTAAATATTGAAATGAAAAGAAATTTTTATTACTACTTAAAAAACAACTGAAAATTAGTAAAAAGGAAGGATATCATATTGTATCCTTAATTTGTTGACATAGAGGGTGAGAAGGTAAGTAAATGGGATGCGTATTTTGAATATTAGATTTATGTGAGGAATGGTGATAAATGAATTGGGAGTATACTAAAACTCTTGGGAATGATAAATATCAAACGTTAAATCTAAATGTTAGTGGAAATTAAAATTGAAAAATCTATTAGGTCATTGATTGTCTAAAAGATTGTATGTTAAAACAATTAGAATATGTGTAAATTAAAAACTATGGATATATGTAAGAAAGTTATTTTCTATGTGATTGATAGGATAAAACTTGTCTTTAAATCTACAAATAGACAGTATATATGAAGGGAAAAAGAGAGGAAATGTTTATGGTAGTAATTTGAAATCTGTACTAATGATATCTGTATGTAATTCAATTACTACTACCCAGCCACCATGTTGCTTTTCAAATATGTGAATGTAATATTAGAAAATAAAATTTGTAAAAACCAAAAAAGTTTAACTTGTACCAAGAAAGCTACTAGCTATCAGGGCAGATCTTTCAACATACATATCATTTTGCAACAATTAGCTGCCTAGCTGAGTATTTTTTTACCAGTTGTAACTTTTGTAACCTTTTTCAGGCCATCTTTTATAATTGGAATTGAAATTGTCAAGCCAACATATAGCAATGCATCATTAAATGCAGCCTTGTCAATACAAATTTGTCAATACAGAATAAAGTTCAAAACTAGTTTCCTATTTAGCAACTGTACCTCCATTTTCCCCTTCATAGATTACTGCCTTGTCATGGCAAAGGGGCTTGCATAATTCAATGAAGCTATGAGCTATGCCGTGCAAGGCCACCCAAGATGGAAAGGTCATAGCAGAGAGTTCTGACAAAACGTGATCCACTGGAGAAGGAAATGGCAACCCACTCCAGTATCTTTGCCATGAAAACCCTATGGACAGTACCAAAAGGCAAAACGATATGACGCTGGAAGATGAGCCCCTCAGGTCGGAAGGCATCCAATATGCTACTGGGGAAGAGTAGAGGGCTAGTACTAGTAGTGCCAGAAAGAATGAAGCGACTGGACCAAAGCCGAAAGGATGCTCAGCTGTGGCTGCATCTGGTGGTGAAAGGAAAGTCCGATGCTGTAAAGGTTTTTTCTCCATAGGAACCTTGAATGTAAGATCCATGAATCAAGGAAAGCTGGACGTGGTCAAAAAAGAGATGACAAGACTGAACATCGACATCTTAGGTATCAGCGAACTAAAATGGACAGGAATGGGTGAATTTAATTCAGATGACAATCAGGTATAGAATCCCTCAGAAGAAATGGAGTAGCCTTCATAGTCAATAAAAGAGTAGGATAAGCAATACTGGGATACAATCCTCAAAATGACAGAATGATCTCAGTTCGAATCCAAGGCAAACCATTCAATATCACAGTAGTCCAAGTCTATGCCCCAACCACCAGTGCTGAAGAGGATAAAATTGACCGGTTCTATGAAGCCCTACAGCACCTTATAGAAGTAACACCACAAAATGATGTCCTTATTATCATGGGGGATTGGAATGCTAAAGTAGGAAGCCAAAAGATAAGCAGAATAACAGACAAGTTTGGCCTTGGAGTACAAAATGAAGCAGGGCACAGGCTGATAGAATTTTGTCAAGAGAATATGATGGTCATAGCAAACACTCTTTTCCAACAACCCAAGAGACGGCTCTACACATGGACATCACTAGACTGTCAACACAGAAATCAGATTGACTATATGCTCTGCAGCCAAAGATGGAGGAGCTCTATACAGTCAGTAAAAACAAGACCAGGAGATGACTGTGGCTCAGACCATGAGCTTCTCGTTGCAAAGTTTAGGCTTAAACTGAAGAAAGTAGGAAAAAGCACTAGGCCACTCAGGTATGAATTAAATCATATCCCTGTTGAATAAACAGTAGAGGTGACAAATAGATTTAAGGAATTAGATCTGATAGACAGAGTGCCTGAAGAACTATGGACAGAGGTTTGCAACATTGTACAAGAGGTAGCAACCAAAACCATCCCAAAGAAAAAGAAATGCAAGAAAGCAAAATGGCTGTCTGAGGAAGCTTTGCAAATAGCTGAGGAAAGGAAGGAAGCAAAAGGCAAGGGAGAATAAGAAAGATACACCCAATTGAATGCAGAATTCCAGAGAATAGCTAGAAGAGATAAGAATGCCTTCTTAAATGAACAGTGCAAAGAAATAGAAGAAAACAATAGAATAGGGAGGACCAGAGATCTTTTCCAGAAAATTGGAGAGATGAAGGGAACGTTTCATGCAAAAATGGGCATGATAAAGGACCAAAATGGCAGGGACCTAACAGGCAGAAGAAATTAAGAAGAGGTGGCAAAATTACACAGAAGAACTATACAAGAATGAGCTTAATTTCCCTGATAATCACAATGAGGTGGTCACTGACCTCAAGCCAGACATCCCAGAATGTGAAGTGAAGTGGGCCTTAGAAAAGCTGAGCAACAACAAAGCTAGTGGAGGTGACAGTATTCCAGCTGAGCTATTCAAAATCTTAAAAGACGGTGCAGCAAAAGTGCTACACTCAATTTGCCAGCAAATTACATCCCAATTCCAAAGAAAGGCAGTGCCAAAGATTGTTCAAACTACCGCACCATTGCACTCATTTCTCATGCTAGTAAAGTTATGCTTAAAATCCTACAAGCCAGACTCCAGCATTATGTGGACCGAGAACTCCCAGAAGTACAGGCAGGATTTCGAAGAGGCAGAGGAACTAGAGATCAAATTGCCAACATACGTTGGATCATGGAGAAAGCTAGGGAGTTCCAGAAAAACATCTACCTCTGCTTCATTGACTATGTTAAAGCCTTTGATTGTGTGGATCATAACAAACTGTGGCAAGTTCTTAAAGAGCTGGGCGTACCAGACCATCTTATTTGTCTCTTGAGAAACCTATATGTGGGCCAAGAAGCAACAGTGAGAACTGGACATGGAACCACTGATTGGTTCAAAATTGGGAAAAGAGTCCGGCAAGGCTGTATACTGTCGCCCTGCCTATTTAACTTATATGCAGAGCACATCATGAGAAAGGCAGGGTTAGAGGAATCAAAAGTTGGAATTAAGATTGCCGGAAGAAATATCAACAACCTAAGATATGCAGATGATACCACTCTAATGGCAGAAAGTGAAGAAGAACTAAAGAGCCTCTTGTTGCGGGTGAAGAAGGAGAGTGCAAAACGTGGGTTGAAACTTAACATTAAGAAAACCAAGATCATGGCATCCGGCCCTCTCAATTCCTGGCAAATAGATGGGGAAGAAATGGAGGTAGTGACAGATTTTATTTTCCTGGGCTCCAAGATCACTGCAGATGGGGACTGTAGCCAAGAAATTGAAAGACGCTTGCTCCTGGGGAGGAAAGCCATGGCAAATCTAGACAGCACACTAAAAAGCAGAGACATCACCCTGTCAACAAAAGTGTGTATAGTCAAGGCTATGGTCTTCCCAGTTGCCATGTATGGCAGTGAAAGCTGGACCATGAAAAAGGCTGAGTGCCAAAGAATTGAGTCCTTTGAACTATGGTGCTGGAGAAGACTCCTGCGAGTCCCTTGGACTGCAAGGCGATCAAACTGGTCAGTCCTAGAGGAGATCAACCCTGACTGTTCTTTAGAAGGCCAGATCCTGAAGCTAAAACTCAAATATTTTGGCCACCTAATGAGAAGGAAGGACTCACTGGAGAAGAACCTAATGCTGGGAAAGATTGAGGGCAATAGAAGAAGGGGATGACAGAGAATGAGGTGGCTGGATAGAGTCACTGAAGCAGTAGGCGTGAGCTTAAATGGACTCCAGAAGATGGTAGAGGACAGGAAGGCCTGGAGGAACGTTGTCCATAGGGTCGTGATGAGTTGGACACGACTTCGCAGCTAACAACAACAAGCTCCATTTTGTCTAGATGTAATTTCAATTCCTTATATGGCCTATTATAACATTTAGTATACTTTTAAGTATGTCAGTGGCTTCCTTGGAGTTAGAAAATAGAGAGCAATGTTTATGTCATCGATGTGCTGATGGTATCCCACTTCAAAAACCTAAATGATACTTCTACCTCAATCTCGATGGTTTCATATTTATGCTGACAAGTTTGAGAAACAAGCGCAACAGTATGGATGATCATGCAGATCATTGACTTAGGAATCAAAGGGCAGATATCCAGCACCACCTTCTGGACAAAGATCAGAGAAACAACTGATTACTCTAATACAGACATGTCAAACTCACAACATCACGTGACATCGTGTGACATATCAGAACTTTTTCCCCATTTATTTATTTATTTATTAATTTATTTATTTATTTATTTATTTATTTATTTATTTATTTATTTATTTATTTATTAAATTTCTATACCGCCCTTCTCCCAAAGGACTCAGTGTACAGGGCAATTAAAATACAACATACAAAAGTTAAAAGTAAAGTTAAATTAATTTAGCCCTAACAATAAATAGTTAAAAAACCCCAAACCCTTAGTCCAGGCCGGCCTGTTCAAATAAGCAGGTTTTCAGGTCACGGCGGAAAGAGCGAAGGTCGGGAGCCATCCAGAGCTCAACAGGCAATTGATTCCAAAGGGCAGGCGCGCCCACAGAGAATGCTGTCCCCCTGGGGGCCGCCAGCCAGCACTCCCTGACCGACGGCACCCTGAGGAGGCCCTCTCTGTGGGAGCACACAGGACAAAGGGAAGTTGACGCCGGCAGCAGGTGCTCCCGTAAGTAATCCGGACCCATGCCATTTAGGGCTTTATAGGTCATCACCAGCACCTTGAATCTCAGCCGGAGGGCAACTGGAAGCCAATGCAGTTCGTGGAGAAGAGGTGTTACATGGGAGTATCGGGAGACCCCCATCACAACTCGCGCGGCCGCATTCTGCACCAGCTGAAGCCTCCGAGTGGTCCTCAAGGGCAGCCCCATGTAGAGAGCATTGCAGTAGTCTATACGAGAGGTCACGAGCGCATGAGTGACTGTACGCAGGGCATCCCGGTCCAGATAGGGCCGCAACTGGCGCACCAGGCAGACCTGGGCAACCCCCCCCCGGTCACAGCTCCTACATGGTCTTCCAAACTGAGCTGTAAGTCCAGGAGGATGCCCAAGTTGCGAGCCCTATCTATGGGATAGGGAGTCCATTTCCTCATGACACGTCCGGCCCATAGGCCGGCAGTTTGACACCCCTGCTGTAAGCAGTACTTCAACCTCAATCCTGAGAGGTGGTCCAGAAGAACTGTATGATATATGAAAAGCTGCTGAAAGATTTAAGAGAAGTATCAGAGACACTTCCCCTTTAAGTTTGTGGCACAGGAAATTCACCAAGGCTGCTGAAGATGTTTCAGTATTATATTAAATAACATCTTATAGTACATTTTCATTCAGGACTTATACTTTCCTTTCCTGCACTTGTTTTATTTTCAGTCTAGTTGCTTTAAATTTTTTCCCTTTTCCTTAATCAGACATTTTTCTAAGCAGCTATTCTTCAATCACCATTTTGATTCATTCTTGGATCTTCAAATGGACCGTTTTTCTGTGCTTTCCTGTACTTTCTATTTTTCTGTCTTTCTGCCTCATATCTACTAATCCATCTCTGTCAAATGGCAGAAGATTTCACCCTCCCAACAGAATCCATTCAGGTAATTCTTCAGTTTCTACAAGTCCCTGGATCTTAACATGCCACTATCCAAACTATGAATTCCTACTTTCATACATATTGACAACAATCTAGATCAGTGAAGAAACTGCCGGTCCACGGGCCGGATGCATCATGACGAAACTGCGCCCTCCCCATTGCTGGCAATGGGTAACAAGTCACGATACGTCACGTGACGTCATGTGATGTCACATGTTTGACATGCCTGATCTAGATGATCCCCGTTTATATTTTGACACATCAGTCTTTCCCATTACAATTAAATTTTCACCTTCACTTCCCTCATGTAATCAAAAATAAATATTTTACTATGATCATAAACCAGCACACTTCGTGTATTCCACAAGATCAGATCACACACTCTTCTTCAGTTCTGCTACATTCCCTTTCTGTCTTTCCTTTCTGTTAAAAATTATTGAAGTAATATGACTATATTGACAAACTTCTAGAATATTTTAAGCTTACACATTCTTAATTATCCTAGGAAACAAATGACATATTGGAAAACCAAGTTCTATTATTTATTATTTTGGTTTTGCCCATTTTGAATTTTATTGAATGCTTTCGATTCACCTTTTTTAAATAGAACACCAAAATAGAAATAAAACACCAGCGCTAATAGCACTAAGTCTGTCTAGAACCTCCATCTGGTATGGTATATCAGCCATATATATCAGCACATTTCCAGGTGTTATGGTAGATCTGAGGTATCAGTGACCCATGTAGAAAATGGTCAATGATCTCACCATCCATTTTGGACAATGATGTTATTGATAATACATCATGCTCCCTGTTCTAATTTGGATAACATGGGAACAGACACTGTGGCTCCTTTCCCAATCTAATTGTCCTTTTATTGACTATTCATTGCTTGGAATCACATAAAATTTTTATAAACAATTGTTACAAGCAAAATTTTACATTTCTTGTGAAGAAGTGAATACAGATGAAAATGCCAGTCCAAAAAAAACAGAATGTTATGGGTTCAAAAATAAGAAAAAGAATAATGTTTTACTTTTTAAAAATACAGTATAGGAAGGTTATTTTTTAAGGAAGAGGAGGTTGCTGTACAAATTAAGCCATAGAACACTGAACAGGATCTGCCGATATTGTAGGGAAATCAAGCAGAAGTTAATTAATAAATTAAATCAGACGTTTCATGGAAGGAAGTCTATTTATTTATTTATTTATTTATTTATTTATTTATTTATTTATTTATTTATTTATTTAATATATTTTATTAATTTTTACAATAACAGTCCTTAATGCTTAGTGAACAGTGTGTTGCCTGGGTTCATATATTTAAAAACAATCATTAGTAATTAATTTCTATAATTGATCAATATGTTGGTTAATAATATATTTACTTGATCCTCTCTTCTTCCAGTAATATTCTCCTTTTGTCTACATTAAACAAATATAATTCTTAATATTTTCAATACATATAACATTGAGTATAAACATTTTTAGTGCTCTGATTGGGTGGGGGCTTTGCTGTGTTCTGATTGGGTGGGAGTGTGTTTTGAATGGGGGCTGTGTTCTGATTGGGTGGGGATGTGTTTTGAGTGGATGGGCTGGTCTCAGCTGCCAGCCTTAGACCTGAACTGGTGAGTTGTGTTGCTTTCTAAGGCTGGCAGCTGAGACCAGCCCATCCACTCAAAACACATCCCCACCCAATCAGAACACAGCCCCCATTCAAAACACACTCCCACCCAATCAGAACACAGCAAAGCCCCCACCCAATCAGAGCACACCTCCACCCCATCAGAACACAGCCAAGCCTCCACCCACAGAACACACCCTGTCTGGCAGTTTAAAAAAGAAGAAAAAACAGCCACTATCACACACTTCTCCCAGAAGAACGAAGCTGAAGTCACCAGCCTGAGGACGACGGATGAGATTTCGGTGAAACGTTGCCCTGATACCTCCAATTCTATGTGGGGAAAAACCCGAATGACCAAAGATCTACATATATATGTATATTGTGTGTGTGTATAAAAGTTGAAATATTAGCATTCTGTTCCATATGCTGTACATGAATTGACAAGACTGTTATATAAATCTTATTTCACTAGTTAAACAGTATTCTCCAACATATTGTTGCATCATAAGTTAATGGATGACGAGCTGCCCTTCAGTATAGCCTTCATAGCATTTGTAACATATTCTCTGATCTGACTTATGAAATCATATAGTGCTCTTCTCAGGATTTGATCTATTTCTCATATTTTATTTATTTATTTATTTATTTATTTGTTTATTTAGTTTGTTAAACTTATTTGCCACCTATCTCCCTGTGGGGTTACTCTAGGCAGTTTACAATAATAAATATACACCATCACAACTCAAAGAATCCATATAATTTAAAACCATAGCAAACATAAAGCAAATTTGTCTGATTATCAGAGACTGTCTAGACAAGTCACCCAGCTGGTTTTGTGCCTATAAAGACTATAACTAATAAAGGAGAATATTTGTAGCTCATGGTTGAAAGGAGGGGGGGTGTCTTTAGTGCTCTTTGACTAAGTCCAACAGAAAGCACCAAAGACTCTTCAAGACTACAACTCACGTTCTTCCAGTTTCTAGCCTGATGATTTAACCATTGCACCAAACTAGCTGTCTTCTCATGTGCTGGCCTATAGCATATCAATCTAGTAATTGTGCTAGATAGGTTGGCTCTACGAAATAAAAAGGAACTCTGTTCGAAATATTACTTTAATCCCTGGATTGACTGTCCCTTATTCTTTCCTACCATGGATAAACATAATAATGTAGATATATTTATTAACATCAAAGAACTGGTCTTTCACAGTCAGTTTAGCACATTTTTAAAAAAGGATTAGAAACATCTAGTATAGAATTATTAGCTCCAGGATCTTTAAAAAAAAGCCAAAATATACTGCTTGATTAAATTCCAAGAAGTATTTTAATATGAAGCTGTGCTTTTGGCTGTTATCCTGAAGCAAGGCTACTACATTGCAAACTTCCATTTTTTCTATCCTACCTACACTCAGAATGTAATAAAAAAAAATCTACAACACTGGCTTCCTCCTCTTCTCTTTTTTTCTAAAGCAGTTTTATAGATTGGTAAAACTTTGAATGTTCATTCACACCCAAATCTGCTTCGAACTTTCTCATACTTGCTCATTGCCATTTATAATGCTCTGGTGTCTCTTTGACCTTCCAAGGCAAGGAGATTTGTTCCCTTGGGTAACACATAGCAATAATTAGAGTGTAAAATTCAACAAAATAAGCTAGTAACATTCAAGCAAAACCATAATGCTGGAGTTACGTTTTCCAGCAGGAAAACAGCATAAGAATAATAAGCAGTGTGTCTCTTGCTTTTTGCAATCCCTGAGATTTATCAAGGGAAAACAAGTCCAGATGTGCCCTCTTAAATCAGAAGAAGTTTTACAATGACTTTGTGCCCATCCGTTAAGAATACTAATTTGTACTAAGTTTCCAATATATTTAGGAAACAGTGGCTATCCAGTCATCAGATTTGATACCCCTGGTTCTTAACATTGAACATAAAACATTTGCTCTTTATTATGCATAGCCCATTTTAGTGTGAGGGGACTTGGATAGGAGACTTCCAGTTAGGCAAGACTGAGAAATAACTAAGAAAAGAAGAAAACTCCTGGTAGAAGACAATGTCATGTTTCCATGTTTTTGCCAAGGAAAGTACACTGACATTCTTGTGTATAAAAAAAGTTCAACATATCTTAAATCTTTATATTTACCGTATATACTTGAGTATAAGCCGAATTTTTCAGCCCACTTTTTGGGCTGAAAAATTCCACTTCGGCTTATACTCCAGTCAACAAAAAAAACTTACCGAGGACTTGTGCGCGGCCGAGGCTTTGGTGCTTCCGGGATCGCGCGCACCTCTCCCAAGCCACCGCCGTCCGGAGACCTGACGAAGTTTGGGGAGGTGCGCGCGCAAACCTCCCCAAACGTCGGCAGGTCTCCGGACCTCCGCGCCCTGCCTGCCTGCTTCTTTCCGCTGCGGAATGAAGCAGCCTGCCTGCTTCTTTCCACTGCGGAACGAAGCAGCCTGAACGAAGCAGGCTGCTTCTTTCCGCTGCGGAAAGAAGCAGCCTTCTTTCCGCTGCGGAACGAAGCAGCCTGCCTGCTTCTTTCCGCTGCGGAACGAAGCAGCCTGAACGAAGCAGGCTGCTTCTTTCCACTGCGGAAAGAAGCAGCCTTCTTTCCGCAGTGGAAAGAAGCAGCCTGCCTGCTTCTTTCCGCTGCAGAACGAAGCAGCCTGAACGAAGCAGGCTGCTTCTTTCCGCTGCGGAAAGAAGCAGCCTTCTTTCCGCAGCGGAAAGAAGCAGCCTGCCTGCTTCTTTCCGCTGCGGAACGAAGCAGCCTGAACGAAGCAGGCTGCTTCTTTCCGCTGCGGAAAGAAGCAGCCTTCTTTCCGCAGCGGAAAGAAGCAGCCTGCCTGCTTCTTTCCGCTGCGGAACGAAGCAGCCTGCCTGCTTCTTTCCGCTGCGGAACGAAGCAGCCTGAACGAAGCAGGCTGCTTCTTTCCGCTGCGGAAAGAAGCAGCCTTCTTTCCGCAGCGGAACGAAGCAGCCTGCCTGCTTCTTTCCGCTGCGGAACGAAGCAGCCTGCCTGCTTCTTTCCGCTGCGGAACGAAGCAGCCTGCCTGCTTCTTTCCGCTGCGGAACGAAGCAGCCTGCCTGCTTCTTTCCGCTGCGGAACGAAGCAGCCTGAACGAAGCAGGCTGCTTCTTTCCGCTGCGGAAAGAAGCAGCCTTCTTTCTGCAGCGGAAAGAAGCAGCCTGCCTGCTTCTTTCCGCTGCGGAACGAAGCAGCCTGCCTGCTTCTTTCCGCTGCGGAACGAAGCAGCCTGAACGAAGCAGGCTGCTTCTTTCCGCTGCTTCGTTCAGGCTGCTTCGTTCCACAGCGGAAAGAAGCAGGCAGGCTGCTTCGTTCCGCAGTGGAAAGAAGCAGGCAGGCTGCTTCTTTCCGCAGCGGAAAGAAGCAGCCTGCTTCGTTCAGGCTGCTTCGTTCCGCAGCGGAAAGAAGCAGGCAGGCAGGGCACGGAGGTCTGCTTCTTTCCGCACCGGAAAGAAGCAGGCAAGCAGAGCGCGGAGGTCTGCTTCTTTCCGCAGCGGAAAGAAGCAGGCAAGCAGTGCGCGGAGGTCTGCTTCTTTCCGCAGCGGAAAGAAGCAGGCAAGCAGAGCGCGGAGGTCTGCTTCTTTCCGCAGCGGAAAGAAGCAGGCAGGCAGGGCACGGAGGTCCGGAGACCTGCCGACGTTTGGGGAGGTTTGGGGAGGTGCGCGCGCACCTCCCCAAACCTCCCCAAACTTCGGCAGGTCTCCGGACGGCGGCGGCTTGGGAGAGGTGCGCGCGATCCTGGAAGCACCGAAGCAAGTCCTCGGTAAGCTCCGGGCGGTCACTTGCTTCGCGTCTCCTGAGGGAAGGGGGGGCGACTGGAGCAGGCGTGTTTCCTCGCCTGCTGGGCGCCGCGATTTGCCCGGGGAACGCGCGGGCCCCGAATGGCAAAGTGGAGCGAGGAAGCGGACAGCCAGGGCTTCCCCGAGAGCCGTGGCCACACAGGGTATTCCTGTGTATTCAGGCTTGCAAAATGGCGGATCGAGCCTCTGCTGGCGGCAGAGGCTTGCAGAGAGCGGATCCAGCCTCCGCCGGCGGCGGAGGCTTGCAGAATGGCGGATCGGCTTATACTCGAGTCACCAACTTTTTTCAGTTTTGGGGGGTGAAATTAGGGGTCTCGGCTTATACTCGAGTCGGCTTATACTCAAGTATATACGGTATATCTCCTCAAAACAAAATAAAATTGAGTTAGATATACTCTAAATCTGCGAGCAATTGGTTCTGATTTAATGAAAGGCTTGTTCATTTTAATGAGAGATATTTGCAATTAACTTAATCTGGATCTAACCTATGATCTAATTTGTGATCATATCTAAATCAATTCTTATAATTCTATCCACTTGCTTTTAATTCATATTGAAAACCAAGGCTGGAGAGCATTGCATAATAGTAGTATGGCAGAGTCTTAACCCCAGAAAATCATCCACATCAGATTTTGCCACCAGTGTAGCTACAATAAGGGAATTCAGTAGTTCTTGGCAATTTAATCATCTTCATCTTAACAAGAATTGATTGTAATTCTTTTCCTTTCTTCCTTTCAAAGAGGAATTGCTTGACATTCCTCTGAGGTATTTCATCTGTGAACCTTATATTGGTTAAACAAAGTGGTGCCAAGCTAAAATTTCTAGCTGTGCTTTTATGTGTGTGAAATATGGGATACAGGAAGGCTTTAAGGATTTCCATGCAGGAAATAGATACAGAGAAGACCACAAACCCAGTCCTTACATTCACACTGCAGCTAGGCAATAACTGACCTGAGTATGAATTTTTTTCTCATTATTTTAGAAATCACTTTTATTTTGAAACAGATAAAATGTTCAAAAAGTTGAGAAAATGAAGATTATATTTAAGCTTTGCATTGACAGATTTCCAACCATACTTATTTTCTGACTATTTTCTTTTGATGCCAAGGGAGCAGTGGCAGTGCTCCAGATTTGGCTTCAGACATATATTCTAACCACATCATGATTAAGAAACCTGATATTTCTTTCTCCATAACAACTGTGTAGTTGCCATCCTGTTAGAAGAAATGGAAATATCAAATATATAGTTGATGACATTGTGGTAATATATAGATACTAATAACATGTGTTTCCTTTCTATGAAATGGGCTACCTTCTTGGCCCACCCACTCATCTAGAGTGATACGATATATTTTATTCAGAAATTTCAAAGCAGGCATTTTTATGTGGGTTAACATCTCTTCCAGCCAAACTGCAGGTTTTTGGAAGTTCAGTTCTGTTTAATGAAAGTAGCCCTTCAGGGTTGGGTTTTTTGTTTTGTTTTGTTTGGGGGTTTTTTGGTCCTTCATTTTTGGAGGCATGCAACTTTCCAGGGATTAGGATAAAAAAAAACTAAGCTGTCCAAATATTAAGTACTCTATATTTTAACTTTCTGCCAAAATCACCAGTATTTCAGAACAGGAAAAGAAACATTTAAACACTGGTTGCAAATAATTCCTGCATATTTGCAAATTGTGGGGAGCGTTTTCAGTTAAGCCACAGCTTTGATTCTTTTTGCAGCTAGAGTATATTCTGTACTTTAAACAGCTAGACTATATTCTTTGACCACACTGAAAAGTATGGGCATTCATTGACCACAGTGTCACCTACTTTCATAATCATCATTGTTGTTGTTGTTGTTGTTATATATTGTTTTATCATAGAGAATAATACCAAAAAAATGAAACAAAAGCATACATTCAACCCTAACAACAACAAAAAAGAAAAAAAAGTAGTGTACAAAAAAAGAAGAAAAAGTGGTCAATTAGATTTAACATTCTGGCTGGATGTTGAAAGAAAACATAAAGGAGTAAATTCTCCTCCTATTTATATAAAGAAAGAGGAAAAAACACCAGGCTGAGCTAAATATTACACTAATCTTCAAATCCCTCTATTAACCATTTGTTATTATATTTAGTGCATAGAAAGTCTACAGACAGTTTCCAGTCTCTTATAAAGCTGTCTAGTTCTTTATCTCTAATCAAAGCAGTTACCATCTCTGCTAGTTCAAAATCCTTTCTTCAACAGTTGGCATCTCTTTTTCTTTTTCTTTCCAGGGTTGGCAAGTTCAACCCTCGCAGCCATCACCATATGAAGGAATAGCACCCCAAATTGTTTTTCAATTGGCTTGTCCATCATACCTAAAAGAAAAGGTTCATGTTTCATTAATATTTGTTTCTTTGTATCTGGCACCTACTTTCATGTAGTCAAATGGATTCACGGGATGTGATTACCGAATTGATGCCACAGTAGTTTCTTCAAGACAATTGTGATTACAGTTAAAATTTATGAAATTGTGAGACTTCTTCCCCCAATGGTTTCAATGGTATTAATGCAAAAATATTTTAAATTCTTGTCTTTTAGTTTATTGGGGAAATATACTTAAGACTTTGTAAATAGACACCTGCTCCATAGTTTCAGTAAAGGTTTCAGGAACGTTATTTATTGTTAGAGGGTAAAATAATAGAATTGAGAAAGCCTTTCTGTCTATTGCATCTTATACCAAATAAAATCAGGATAAGGTAATTTTGAGTTTCTTTCCTGCACCTTTTTTTCTTTTCCAAGACTCTGCAATATTTTCTGAAATCCCTCCCTAATTGGATCAGTCATTTCATCCCAACTCCAGTTCTACAACGTTTTTTCATGATTAAGAGGGATGGTAAAATGTTAACAGCTATCCTGGCCAATATTTGTTCATTGGATTAGATCACAGGTTGGATTAGAAAGGTGACAAAATTCTGATAATGTTCAGTTCTTTTATTGAGATTGATGTTAATCACTCAAATATAGAGTGAATCTGGCATCCATGTTTTCTTTGAATGCGAGGAGATTTCATGGTGGGTCTTGACTCTCTTAGGATTTCTCTAATTAATATTTTATTTGATGAAATGTGATTATTAATGGAATTTTATTTGCTTTTTACATTATTTTATCATTTTGATTAGTGGACCATTTGGCATTGATGTTTATGCTGCTTCTGAAGTTCTGCATACGTTAAAGGCTTAGGAGGACTTAACGGAATCAATCAAAGCTTCAAACACACTAATTTATTTTTTTTAAGAAGGAATTAGATTATATTCATGATACATGTGACCTTTGCAATAAGAAACGCTGGGATTCTATTCTTGCAAACTGTCAGAAGTTTTAATTAAAGAATTTGAAATTAGCCTCTCCTGAACTTAATACAAAAGCAGATTTTGATTTGTACTTATTACAGCCTCAGGGAATGTTTAAGAAAAAATGATTTTAATTGCTTTGCTCTTTGCAAAGTTGTGACATAGCTTGGGTTTGTTATTTTTTATATTGTTTTAGACTTATTATTCCTGTATTGTTATTTAAATTAGGTAGTGATTAATATAGATGTGTATTATAATATAGATAATAATAGTTGTTTCCAGCATCTTCACACTGGCTACCCCCCCTCCCCCAATCTTCCCAATTTTTCCTTATTCTGTCACAGAACTTCCTGGTGATCTGCCACTATCTTACAGTTTAACCTTTTTTCTTTTTCTTTTTTTTCTTTTTGCTATGAACTGGTTTGGATAGATAACATCTTTGAATTGATGCATTTTAAAGTTGCTTCTGTCCCCAATTTTGAATTCTATCAAAAAGTTAGAAATGGTGAAAATAATGTTACAATACTGGAATAATATATCTCCACTTGATTTTCAGCAAAGGATTGTTCATATGTCTATGAATGAATCCTTTCATTTGAACAGTGTTTTGTTTTTTTGTAGAAACAAAAAACAGCAAACAGTCAAATTGTGGTCACATGATCATGGAACATCATGGCCAATTGACAAGTGCCTGACATGTGGTCATATGACCACAAGAAAGCTGATGCAACCATTTATTATTTGGAGGTATGCTTTATGGCCACAAAGCACCTGTTCCATGGCTGTTGTAAATGCAACCAATCATGAGCCAAAGACTATAACTTGTATATACAGTAGCACTTTTCCAGTATAGTCTTAGATGTTAAAAAGTGGGGGAATTAATGCTTCAAAGGAAGATTATGATAGTGCTTTTTTCTTCAATAGGTTCAAGAAATAGTTAGTTTAACATCTTTGTTTATTTATGAAACCACTGCAACCTATCCTACCTCTGTTGATCGAAATCTGGGATGTAACTGATCAGTGAACAGTCCGATTTTCATTTTATTCTAGTTGACAACTTTATGACTTGTGGACTTCAACTCCCAGAAATCCATGGTTGGTTGGGGTATTCTGGGAGTTGAAGTCCACAGGCCTTAAAGTTGCCAAAGTTGGATATTCCCTGCTCTAAATGAAACTATCATTGGCTGACGTAGGGCCTATGAATGTGAAAGATTTCATAACAACATACCAAAGCAAAGAAGGCTTTTTTGTCTCATATTCCAGATAGGATACTCCCAGTAAGAGAATGCCAAGTAAAGTCCCCTTATCAGACTTTAATATTTTAACCGATGTACACAGAAATAAATCAAAACCTTAAACTGATTCAAATTTGATCATCAGCATCACTTTGAATAAGGACTTGAATTAAGCATAGAATGACCATAATTGTTCTTCACATTGAAGAAAGTAGTTCATGGTGGATTTGCTAGACACTTCTGTTGTTTTAATGAATAGTTTCAAGGGCTGGTTGAATGTCCTTGGCCACCATTTCTCTCCATTTGCCTAGGGAATGCATTCAGTCAATCAGCTAAATGTATAGAAATGAAACAATGTACAGTAACTGGAACTGCTCATTTTTCAACTGAGAAAAAGAAATATATTGAACATCCTGGAGTTTTTATCAGAATTTCTGGGCTTAGATCTTTGAAAAGTGAAAATTGACAAAGGTATCCACAAATCACTGGCTCTCCTTTTTGTGCTTATTGTTTCTAGTGACTTATATGATTTCATATTATTGTTTCTGGTTCAGTAAGTCTTTTGTTATAAATAAGTAGGTAAATGGTGGCAAGCATCAGCTGAATTAAAAATAAAAATAAAAACAAATGTCATTAATGCATGTCTCTCCCTTGAATTATTTACTATTGTAATAGATACAGCTTTACAATCTTTCTGAATTTCTATGCATTCTCTTCATTGAATTCTATAATATAGTTTCTAGTCACCATTTTTACAAGTATTATTTGATTGCTGGTAACTTTTAACAATATAAAGCATTATTTATTTTCCTATATTCCTCATAAATTCACGGCATTATTTTAATAAAAATATTTCAGTTTTAAGATTCTTGAATGCAAGAGGTTTGACCTAGATTCTTTCATGTTCATGCAAGGGTGATGCTGCCAATTACCACTCTATAATGCTGAGGCTTACATATTAATTTCACGGTCCTATATTTCATCCTATCATATTCTATTGGATCAAAAAACATATCATAATTCAGCATTTTTTCTCTTTCTGTTTTGTTTGCATCCCCAACCACCCACAAGCAAGTATAAGATAACCTTCCTGTGGCATCCAATGAAGAAAACATTTTTATAATGTAACAGCTTGAAAAGATACTTTATTCATATTTAAATTTTGAATCAAATTACAGTTTATGCTTCAATCCACAGTTGTATCAATGTTCTTCTTCTCTGCAGCCATGAACTCTCATCTCTCATGTTTTTGCAATATGATGGTGTATTAGAGTTGTATTAGGCAACTTTTTTTCCCAAGGAATGAATTTCATCAGGGTAGTATGCTAAGAATTGAAAACTGTTTTTAAAATAGAGGGCAAAAAAAATTAGGCAAAGATGCTATTTTTTCCCCATGTTTAAATAATATATTTTCCTCCCACAATACATTCAATTTAATAGGCCTGGATATTGCAGCTAACTGTGGGATATGTTATTTGGGTTTTACAGAGGCAGAATATACCTCATTCTATTTTGCCAATCTTTTTCCTTCAACACTTGAATGTCCTCAACCTTCAGAATAGTAGGGTGTATTATATGGTAAATAAAAAGAGGAAGGGGAAAATCTTCAGGAATTTAGAAGCTTGGGAAATAAGGGTCTTCATAGTTACAGTAATAGTGATCTGGAACCCACTTTGCCTTGAGATCTGAGTTATTTCTTTCTAAACGTTAGATGAGTGTCAAAACTTTATCAGACATTTTAGATCACCTTAGTAAGTATTTTTCTTCCTTTGTTATTGTCAGCTCTACAAAATAGGTCAAGACAGACTTCACCAGAAATATTGGAATTCTACTTTATTAAGATAAGCAATAGCAATAGAAACTTGAAAGCCTGGCAGCATTTTCTCTTCCAATACTATTAGTGAGTTAGGAGTCAGTTTAAGATTCTTTCTAAGCTTTCCAAGCTTTCCTAATTGCCATATCTCTTCTCCATCGTTGACTCTTTAGTTCTATACTATTACTTCAAATCTTTTCCATATCCCAGCTACTATTTGTATTCAAAATATTATGAGTTTATTATATAATGGGTTTATTTTATTGTGAGTCTTTGAAAACAAACTATCAGCTAATATATATACAATCCACATCTAATAAATGTAATCCATACCTGGAATACTGCATCCAGTTTATTTATTTATTTATTTGTTTGTTTGTTTTTATAAACCGCCCTTCTCCCGAGGGACTCGGGGCGGTGTACAGAGTAGGACAGGCAACAAAATGAAACAGTATTGAAAAACAATAATCAAAGCAAAACAAACTGGGACCCCAATTAGAGCTGTCAGAGCTATCAGGCCAGGCCGGACTGCTGGAATAGGTAAGTCTTTAAGTCGCGCCGGAAGGTGCGGAGGTCGGGGGCCATCCGGATTTCAGTTGGTAAGCAGTTTGGGTCACCCTATTACAAAAATCTCAACAAAAAGATGTTGAGATTTTGGAAAAAGTGCAAAGAAGAGCAACTAAGATTATTAAAGGCCTGGAGACTAAAACATGTGAAGAACAGTTGCAGGATTTGGGTTTGGCTAGTCTAGAGAAAAGAAGGACTAGGGGTGACATGATACCAGTATTTCAGTATTTGAGAAGCTGCCACAAAGAGGAGGGGGTCAACTTATTTTCCAAAGCACCAGAGAGCAGGACAAGAAACTAAACAAGGAGAGAAGTAACCTGGAATTAAGGAGAAACTTCCTAACAGTGAGCACAATTAACCAGTGGAACAGCTTGTTTTCAGAAGTCATGGATTTTTTTTTAAGACAGGGCTCTTCAACCAGTGGTATGGGTACCACCTGTGGTACATTGGCACCTGGCAGGTGGTATGCGACCATCCTAGGAAAGTAGTGGAGGAGGGGAATGAGCTCAACCGGTGGCAGCACCGCACAAGCCTGAGTGAGAGATGGCTGGAGCTGCAGGGCTGTCAGGGCTCAGCGGAAGCACCAGGATCAGTGCCAGGCTCCAGCTGGAGCTCGGCACTGATCCTGGCACTTCTGCTGAGCCCAGAAGAAGTGCCGATCAGCTGGAATGTTGCAGCATCTCCAGGGTCTTGTGATTTACAATCAGATACTTGGCAACTGATTCATATTTATGATGGTGACAGGGTCCCAGGGTCATATGAAGTGACCAAAACCTGCTGCAACCACCCAGCAGATAGGGGGAATAAAAACCAAACACCCCCACCCCCCCACCCTGCTGACAATCCTCAACAGAAATGCTCACAACAATGAAGACCTCAGACAGGAGGAAGAGCGCCGCTGGGCAGGCAGGCAGGTGTCTTGCTCGGCTGTGGCTTGGGGGGCACTTTTTTCAGTTCCATTGTAACTTCAAACAGTTTTTTCAGTGCCACTGTAACTTTGAACAGTCACTAAGCAAACTTTTGTAAGTCGAGGACTACCTTCATCACTTTTTCCTTTTTTTTTCTTCTTTTTTTTTGGTCATCAAGTTTTTGACACCTTGCTAGGCGACTGGTGGTACTCGGATGTTGCCATATCCTAAAAGTGGTACAATGGGTGAAAAGGTTGAAAAGCCCTGTTTTAAGAGACTGGGCAGTCACTTTTCTGAAATCATATAGGGTCTCCTGCTTGAGCAGGGGGCTGGACTAGAAGACCTCCAGGGTCCTTCTAGCTCTATTCTGATTCTGATTCTATTTATAAATAGCCTTGTCTCTGGTGTCACTTTCCAAAATGAAAAGCCTTTGACAGCATAGGCAAAAATTATGTGACCTACTCTGCAGAAATGTGGCAAGTTTAAGTATTCTCTGGAGTGATTTAAAACAACAGTCTCCAACCTTTGCAACTGGGCAGCCTGGAGGGGGAGAGATTTAGATTTAGATTTTATTAGATTTATATACCGCCCTTTCCCAAAGGACTCAGGGCAGTTTACAGGGAATTTTAAAATCACATCAATATAAAATACAAAGTTAAAAGAGAATTAAAAGATTAAATTATCCCTGAAAATAAAACCCCAGTTAAAATTCTCAGCCTGGGTCAGAGAGCTCAAAGAGCCAAGTCTTCAGGTCCCGGCGGAATGAGCATAGGTCAGGGGCAGTCCTGAGCTCTACGGGCAGCTGGTTCCAGAGGGCAGGCGCACCCACAGAAAAGGCCCTCTCCCTGGGTGTTATCCGCCGGCAATCTTTTACTGGCGGCACCCTGACAAGACCCTCCCTTTGCGAGCGCACTGGACGAAGGGAACTTGATGCTGGCAGCAGGTGTTCCCTCAAATATTCCGGACCCAAGCCATTTAGGGCTTTATAGGTCATCACCAGCACTTTGAATCTCACTCGGAGAGCAACCGGAAGCCAATGCAGCTCACGGAGTAGAGGTGTTACATGGGAGTATCGGGAGACCCCCATCACAAGAGGGGAACTGAGCTGCATGAATAATGGGCCAGTGTGCATACATGCCCACACAGCTCAACTTGGTGAGCAGTGGGCTGGCACACATGTGCATGTGCATATAGCTTGTCTTGCACAACTTGAGCTGTGTGTACTTGTGCACATGCCCTGGTCCACCACTCATGCAAGTCAAGCTGTGTGCATGCATGTGTGCACCAGCCTGCTGCTCACACAGCCCACTTCCAAATAGGCCCCAGCCCAGTAGTGGGCTACAGCCCAGGGGTTGGAGATCCCTGATTTAAAATATTTGTCTCCTAAATTACCCTAAATTAAAAAAATGGAATATTATTCCTCAGAATTATATACAATGGAAATAGGAAAACCCACCACATAGATTATGTATTGTAGTTGTAATGAATGAAAAGTCTGAATATGACTTTTAACTTCTTCCTCTTTAGAACATCCAATTTTGGCTCAACATAAACTCTAAAATATTCTTTTTAATACAGCTGGTGGTATTTGGGGACCCAAAACCTTAAAAGACTAAACTGTAATGAGATTGGGTATATTTTTTTAGATATCTTTTTGTTTTGAAACAAATTGAACTTATTATGCTTAAAAGAATTGCAAAAATGCTTCAGCTATTACTATTTGACCCTACTTTAAAAGTTAAAATATTGGGGTAAATAACCCCAAATAACATTGAGAGTTGCTGCTCAGTTTTAAACTCCAATTTTTTTCTCCGGAAAAAAAAGTGTTTCCATAATTAATTTGCATTGATTAAAATCCCCTGCTCCTGTTCTTTAATGCTATGCAGAAGCTGGAATGTTTCCGCTGTGCGAATGTTATATACATTTAAATTCATTTGCATAAATTTTCTTTCCTTACTCTTTCTCGTCTTCTTTTATCACCTTTTTTTCTTGTTTGATGTGTTTGTTTTTTAACTTATCCTTGTTGGGACGCTCGTTTTTGTGTGTTTTCTAAAATTAAGATAATTCTTTTTGATGTCCTCATGTTTAGCATGTTTTTAATCTAGTTTTGTGGTTTTCAAAGGCATTGGCATCCTGTTGCTATCAAATCACAAGAAGTCTGGGAGAAATGCAGATGGTAAAAGCTGCCTTATGTGCTTTCATTCATTAAAGATTTCCAAGTTTTTATAAGAGACGTGAAAGCTGCCAGAACTTATTTCTACTGCTGCCTCCCTTTTCACATATTGAAAGAGGCTGGCAGCAAGCTCAAAAGCAAGTTACCAAAACATTCTGTTATATGCAACCATGGGATCTATTTTTTTAAAAAAAAACAACCCTTAATTCAATCCCCAGTTTTGACAAATGTATGACAAGAGAAGCTTTGGGGAAAGCAACTGGATATTTTGTAATTGCCAGACCATTTTTTCCCTCTGAACTGCATCTCATCTCTTGCCATGTGAACAGTTTCTGACAGCATTATGTGAGTCAGATCATTCATGGATTATGTTTGCTTTCCATTCATACTATTTTTGGCTTATCATTACTAGCAAAGATTTTGAAAAGATTTTAGAAGTCATGGAAATTATAATGTGTCTGCATAGGGCCTGTAGGTCAGATGCATCCATAACATTTCTTTTGATGGGATTGAAGAAAAACTGCTGGGATTGGATTGGGATGGCAATAAAAAAAGGGAAATTAACCTATTGGAATATACCCTTTCACATAACTAGAATACAGAAAATCTCCAGTGGAATCTAAGGGATCAGGGCAAAACCAAATGTCTCTACAACTTTCCAAAGTGAACAGTAGTGTCCAGTTCCTTTTCTTTAATATTCCTTTGAAATTTGGGGAGTATCATATATTGTAATAATAATAATAATAATAATAATAATAATAATAATAATAACAACAACAACAACAACAACAACAACAATAACAACAACAACAACAACAATATCAAGAAATTGCAGCTTCCTGCAATAACTCCAGCAAAGGTACAAAAACTGTGCTACTTGGAACATCTTACATTTTAAGGAGATACCTGGTTGATACCTAGGATGCTGGCAACAACCCATATCAACTATTAGTGCCAGTCCATTGGAATGTTCAGTTGACTAAGATTCATGTTTAATGAATAAAAGTTTAATAATAATAATAATAATCCGTGGCTGGGCCTGGATGGCTATCGGTTGTGTTCCCTATGGTTATGGGATTACCGGTCTTCAGATTGGTAGTGGTTTAGCCACCGTGAACCAACCCAGGCACCTCCCATCACCAATGATGCAAAGAAATTAAAAAAAATCCATACCGGATCGGTCGTCGCTCGGGTCAACAAGGACCGTGTCAGATGCTATGGCTCCTGGACATCTGTCAAAAAATGGGCCACAGGGCTCAGTTGTTACTGCTGGGGAACCAGAGCATACAACTGTAAAGCAACTGGAACAAAAGCACAAAACCTGGACAACTGAAGAAAATCGAGAAATCATCCAATGCTACTACCAGGCAGAACCAACAGCCAAGGGATTTCAAAAAAGAATGATGCAACTGTGGAAGGAAAAGCACCCAGAAAGTGATGTAACCGAACAATGATTAATGGACCAAAGATGTTTCATCATCCATAATAAAGTTTTTTACAGATGTGGAAATTCAACATCTAGGAACATTGGCTAAAAAGAAAACAACAAGCAATGATGATGAACAGGCTGAAGAAATTGTTCCAATACCTGAACAAACTGACCAACAAACTGACCAACCAGCAGAAGAAGCCACCACACAGGGTGAAGACTCCCCTGCGCAACAACTCGAAAGTATAGAGCTAAGTAATCTAGCGAAAATGCGGAAAGAAAAGATTGAAAACCACATCAACCAAAGAAAGAAAAAGACTGCCTGCCATCCATGAAGTGAATAGCAAACGAGTGAAAGATCTACTAAATGCTGTGAACAACATTTTAACTTCCATCCCATCCAGCACACTGTATGAAACAAATCAACTAATGTACAGAACAGCTGCCATTATAACTGTAGAATTGGGTTATAAAATGCCAAAAGAGAAACCCACTGGAACACCAAAGTAGAAAATTCGACATGAAAATAAAACAAAAATACTACAAGGAGATGTCAGCAAATTGAAATACTTGAAAGAAGGAAAACTAAAGAACGAAAATCTGAAAAATAGTTTATACAAAAAAATATAACTTGGAGGAAAAAACAATAACAGAAATCATGGAAAACCTAAAACAGCATGTAATAGCAACAGCAAATAAAATTGAAAGATATGAAGGACAAATAAAATAATATCGTGAAAACGTCCAGTTCAGAAGAAATCAGCACCTCTTCTATCGGTCACTTGATAAAAATAAAGTCCAAACTACTGTTCTACCATGTAAAGAAAAAACCTTAAACTTTTGGAAAGAACTGTGGGAAAACCCAGTGGAACATAATAAAACTGCCTCCTGGATCAAAGATATCCAAAAACAAGCAACACAAAACAAACTGGAGAATATTGTAATAACCACCGATGTGGTTGCAAAACAAGTAAAGAAGGTCAAGAACTGGAGTACACCTGGCCTGGATGAGCTGCATGGATACTGGTTGAAACACCTCACCAGCCTCCATCACCGCATGGCCACTCAGTTTGATGAAATGCTTCAAAATGCCACAAGTGAAGAGGCTAACAGCTTGTCAAACATACTTGATAATGAAAGACCCTGAAAAAAGCACAAAACCAAGCAACTACCGCCCATTTACTTGTCTGCCAACAACGTTCAAACCTTTTACAAGAATACTGGCAAATTCAGTATTCAATCATCTGATGGAAAACAATTTGTATCCCGCAGAACAAAAAGGAAATTATAAAAAATCAAGAGGAACAAAAGATCAGTTGCTCATTGACAAAATGGTACTTAAAAATGCAAAATGACGAAAAACAAATTTAAATATGGTGTTGATTGATTACAAGAAAGCACCCCACAGTTAGATTAATGGGTGTTTGGAAAACTTTGGAATCAGCAAAAACATCTGCACATTTTTGAAAGCAAATATGTAAAAATGGAAAACAGTTCTAACAGCAAATGTGGAGAACCTTGGTGAAATCAACATCAGACGAGGAATCTTCCAAGGGGACTCACTTTTACCACTACTATTTAACATCACATTAATTCCATTGACAATATTACGAAACACAAAACTGGGATACCAAATCTCAAGCCAGCATGGCAAGATAAACCATCTACTATACATGAATGACTTAAAACTGTATGCGAAAAGCCACACTGAACTTGAATCAATACTCAACAGATTTCAACTATTTAGCAGCGACATCAGAATGGACTTTGGACTTGGAAAATGTGCTATATTATCCATGCAGCAAGGAAAAATGGGAAAAATAGAAGGAATAGAACTGGGAAACGGAAGTATTATGAAAGCACTAGCAAAGGATGATGGTTACGAATACCTAGGAATATTGGAAGCAGATAACATCTTGAATGGAAAAGTCAAAGAGTCAACACCAAAGGAATACATCAAGAGAGTCTGCAAAATACTAAAATCAAAGCTGAATGCTGGAAATATAATTAAAGCCTTAAACATGGCAGTTCCAGTGATACGCTACCCAGCTGGAATTATCAACTGGAGTTTGGCTAAATTGGTACACCTAGACCGGAAAATGCTTAAACTTTTGAATATGCACCATGCTCTACATCCACGAAGTGATGTTGACAGGTTGCACCTGCCAAGAAGAATAGGGGGCAGAGGGCTCCTGCAAATCCACCAAACTGTAGAAGAAGAAAAACGAAGTTTGAATGACTACGTAAATCAAAGTACAGAAAAATTGCTGCAGGCTGTGAAAACAGAGAGCATTATAAAAATAACAGAAACAAAGGAAGAATATAAGGAAAAATGGCTGGATGACAGATTAAATAGATGGAAAACCAAAGCTTTGCATGGACAACATTTGAAAAACATTGAAGGAAAATGTGATAGCAACTTGACATGGGCATGACTTAAGATGGGAACCATCAAGAAAGAAACAGAAGGCTTAATACTGGCTGCTCAAGAACAAGCACTACAAACTAATGCCATGAAAGCGAAGATACAAAAATCTACTGACAATCCAAATTGCCGACTTTGCAATGACAAAGTTGAAACTGTTTCACATTTAATATGTGAGTGCAGCAAAATTGCACAAATTGATTACAAAGCTAGACATGACCGAGTTGCTAAACTAATCCACTGGGCATTGTGTAAAAAATACGACTTGCCTGTGTCCGAAAAGTCGTGGGAACATAGGGTGGAAAAAGTTGTAGAGAATGAGAGGGTGAAGATCTTGTGGGACTTCTGAATACAGACAGATCGCCATGTGGAACACAACACACCAGATATTGCAGTCATAGATTGATTGATATCGCTGTACCAGAAGATGCCAGAGTTGAAGAAAAAGAACTGGGAAAAATTATGACATACCACGACCGGGCCATCAAAACTGCGTGATTATGGATGAAACATGTAACAGTGATTCCCATTGTCATTGGGGCACTGGGAACTATGTCCAAAAACCGCAAAATACATCAAGAAATTGCAGCTTCCTGAAATAACTCCAGCAAAGCTACAAAAAACTGTGCTACTCGGAAGATCTTACATTTTAAGGAGATACCTGGTTGATACCTAGGATGCTGGCAGCAACCCGTGTCAACCATTAGTGCCAGTCAATTTGAGTGTTCTGTTGACTGAGTTTTATGTTTTATGAATAAAAGTTTTAAATAATAATAATAATAACAACAACAACAACAACAACAATAACAACAGTACAGTTGAAAGGGACCTTGGAGGTCATCTAGTCCAATGCCCTGCTCAGGCAGGAAAGCCTATACCGTTTCAGACAAATGGCTGTCCAGTCTCTTCTTAAAAACTTCCAGTGTTGGAGCATTCAACACTTCTGGAGGCAGGTTGTCCCACTGGTTAATTGTTTTGTCAGGAAGTTTTTCCTTAGTTCTAGCTTGCTTCTCTCCTTGATTAGTTTCCATCCGTTGCTTCTTATCCTGCCTTCAGGTGCTTTAAAAAATGGCTTAACTTCCTCTTCTTTGTGGCAGCCCCTGAGATATTAGAACACTGCTATCATGTCTCCCCTCATCCTTCTCTTCATTAAACTAGACATACCCAATTCCAGCAACTGATCCTTATATGTTTTAGCCTCCAATCTTCTAATCATCTTTGTTGCTCTTTTCTGTACCCTTTCTAGAGTCTCAACATCTTTTTTACATCATGGTGACCAAAACTGGATACAGTATTCCAAGTGTGGCCTTGTAAAGTGGCATTAATACTTCACGTGATCTTGATTCTATCCCTTTGTTAATGCAGCCTAGCACTGTGTTGGCTTTTTTGGCAGCTGCAGCACACTGCTGGCTCATATTTAAGTGATTGTCCACTAGGATTCCAGGATCCCTCTCACAGTTACTACTATTGAGCAAGGTACCACCTATACTGTTATGTATCCAATGCAGGCATCTGCATAGCAACAGCCACCAAGGGGCATGGCCTGGATGGTTTTGGCGGGAAACCTAGTTTCGGTGGGAAACCTAGGGCCAACCCATTGGCTGGCCACCTCCCTGGCTGGGTATATAAGGAGGCCAGGTAGCCCTTGTTCCTCAGTACGTTCCCCCCCAATAAAGAGCTGAACACATACTCCGGCTGGCGTCTCTTCCTTGCATCGGACCCACTACATTACAGTGGCGACGAAGGTGGGATTCCCACTACATTACATATACTATACCTGTACATTTGGTTTTTCTTGCCTAAATGTAAAACCTTCCTTTTTTCACCATTGAATTTCATTTTTTTGCCCAGTGTTCAAGTCTGTCCAGATCCTCCTGTCTCTTAAGCCTATCTTCTGGAATGTTGCTATTCCTGCCAGCTTGGTGTTGTCTGCAAATTTGATGAGTTCCCCATTTATTCCCTCATCCAAATCGTTGATGAAGATGTTGAAGAGCACTAGGCCTAGAACAGAGCCATGGGGCACCCCACTACAAACCTCCCTCCATGTAGATGCAGTTCCATTGAGGACCACATGCTGAGTACAACCAGTCAGCCAGCTACGAATCCATCTGGTGGTGATGCTGTCTAACCCACATTTTTCTATCTTATCAAGTTGTGATCTACTTTATCAAAAGTCTTACTGAAGTCCAAGTAAATTATATGCACAGCATTCCTCTGGTCCACTAATGTTGTCACTTGGTCAAAGAATGCAATAAGATTTGTTTGGCATGGTCTGTTTTTGACAAACCCATGTTGTTTTTTAGTAATGATTTTGTTTGTCTCTAGGTGTTTGCTGATTCATTGTTTGGTTATCTTTTCCAGAATCTTCCCAGGTATTGAGGACATTGTGATAGTTTCCTGTAGTTTCCTGGATCTATTTTTTGTGCACAAATTTGTACACAAATTTCTCACTGCTTTAATATATTGTACTTACAGGCATGTACATACCTTTTTTGAGAAATAAAGCAATATGTTTAAGAGAATGGGCCCATACTACACTGGATAGGAAAAAGCAAATGTATGATGTCTAATCATTCATTAAGGACACCGCACATAGCCTCTGTTAATGTCTGATGTAGACATTCTCACACATTTTCCTAACCACTTCTCTTTCAATCAAATAGAACAAAAATTGTTCTAGAAATTATGTCAAAATGGCACAGACTGTTTGGATAAATTCTCATGAGTAGAATATGGACTACTTTTACTTGTTTGTATTATTTTTATGCCATTGTACTACACAAGGTGTGCGGGTGTGTTGGCTCAGCAGTAAAAGACGATGAGTTTCTCAGCTGGAGAGCTGACAGCCTAGGTTTGAGACCCAAGCTCTACACAATGGAGTGAACTCCTGTTCTTGCTCCAGGTCCTGCCCACCTAAAAGTTTGAAAGCATGCAAATGCAAGTAGATTAATAGATACCCCTTTGGTGGGAAGGTGACAGCATTCTGTGTGCCTTTGACATATAGCCATGGTGGCCACATGGCCATGGATATTGTTTTCAGACAACACTGGCTCCCTCATCCAACAAACAGAGATGAGCACCATGTCCTAAAGTCAGATATGACTGATAGGGAAACCTTTATCTTTTTACTGCACAAGGGCTGATGAAAATATACATTAAAAGTTTTATTCATCCTACCAATATAATATCTAAAATATAATTCAGTAAAGCCATCATATCAACTTAATGACTCATTCCAAGTTAGACTGGTATTAGGCATCTTGATAACAAAATTTTAACCCGGGTTAAATGGCTAAGGATTGTTTGTGAATGTTTTTCTTTTATTAGTCAATCATGTCTCTAATGTTCTGCAGTCTTCCTGACTTCCCATCCTTTTTTAAAACCCAAGAGAAGACATTATGAAGAAATTTCTTGTATTTGGATTTTCCAGTAAAAATGCTATTAACCACTAAAGGGAGATTTTGCTCTTGAAGTTGTTTATATAATGTCTCTCTCTGCAAAATTCAGAGACAGTTTATTTATTCTTAAATCAATTGTATAGTCTGCTGAAGTCGTAGCAGCTCAGTCAACTACAACTCTCTGTTCTTGGATATTCGGGAACAATATGCTAATCAAAGTAATTGGTATTTTTTTCTTCTGGTGACTGATACTTTTTATGTTCTCCCAGTCATTCTACACTGTAGTATATCATTAGAAGAATCTACAGCACAGGTGTCAAACACACCGCATCACATGACGTGTTGCGACGTATCACAACTTTTTTTGCATTGCTGGAGCTGGGGTGGGCATGGCCTCCGTATGATGCAACCGCAAGTTAAGTTATGTATACGTAAGGGCTTATCAGGCATATCTGTGTGTGTGTGTGTATGTCTGTGTGTGTATAAATGTGAAAAGTTTTCATGAACAATTTCAGGAACATATAACTCTAGATATTGCAATTGTCCTTGCATAATGTATGATGATAATCGACTCATTCATATGATGCAAGTAACATTGGATCTTCAATTCAATGGATAACTGGGGCCATAAACTTGTCTCTCCAATTTGCCAGTCTCTTGGCAATGAGAAGGACATGGAGAATCCATTTCTGTTGTTTGCAATTTTACATGATAATCTTAATAAACAAGTTAAATATATTAATCACATAATCTTGACAAGGATCCCCATTGAAAAATAATTGGAACTGCCTATACTTCTACTATATCATTAACAAAGGCAAAGATTAATATTATAAAAAATGACTCTGTTAAATGTCACACATATTTTTGAAAGAAAAACTCTTCAATGTGATGGAAAGTCATTAATAACAATCCACAAATGTAATGATAAAATCAATAACAATCAGCCTTGTGTAAATTGCTAGTGTTAATTTTACTCTCATTGCTCCATACGGTTAAATCACACCAATGGTCTTAAAAATCATCTACATGGTAATTTTGGAATATAGTTCCCTTCAAATTTGAGGCTGAGAATTACATCAGGGGCAGAATTCCTAATACACAGTACCTTGTTGAAGGACGGGGATAGAATCGGGGATTGGGTATGAGAAGTAAATTGATGTATAAAAAACTGTTGTAGCACATCAGTTCTGTCTAGAATTTAATCAGTCTTGCTAAAAATGTCATTTAAAATGTATGTCTAGATTTTAAGATATGATTTCATAAATTTACCTCTACTCATTTAAATACTAATTTATTGCACATTGAAGAAGGAAAAAGCAGAGTTTTTCTTATTCCAAGTAATTTTGTGACTACTTTCCAAAAGCTGACTGTTTCCAGCTTTTTTACTGGCTTACGAAAAAACATTCAGCTATTCCATATGCATGGGCTTTCTTATTGGATGTATTTCTAAAGTCAAAGTTATGACAGTAATTTAGTTTCTACACATTTCTAAATTTAAAAACACTCTAATTTCTTTTTATCTAGAAAATCATCAAGCAAAGATTCAAAATGGAATATTAAGAAAACATCAACAGGCACCTTTACATGTCTCAGATAGTCTACTGTATGGTGTGTGCAACTATGGCAACTTTACAACATGTGGAATTCAACTTCCAGAATTCCTGAGCCTATATGGCTGGGAGCTGAAGTCTACAGGTTGCAAAGTTGCCATAGTTGTACATCCCTAATCCATTGAAATAAGTACCAGGGGGGAAAATGGGGAGCCACATGACAATTCAGTTTTTACATGTAATGTAATCCTTAGTAATAAGGGATGCAGTGGCTCAGTGGGTTAGGACGCTGAGCTTGTCAATCAGAAGGTCGGCAGTTTGGCGGGTTGAATCCCGAATGCCGCATAGCAGAGTGAGTGCTTGTTACTTGTCCCAGCTTCTGCCAACCTAGCAGTTCAAAAGCACGTAAAAAATGCAAGTAGAAAAATAGGGACCACTACGGTGGGAAGGTAACAGCGTTCTGTGCGCCTTTGGTGTCTAGTCATGCCGGCCACATGACCACGGAGATGTCCTCGGACAAGTGCTGGCTCTTTGGCATTGAAACGGAGATGAGCACTGGCCCCTGGAGTTGGAAACGACTAGCACGCATGTGTGGGGGAACCTTTACCTTTACCTTTAATCCTTAGTAAATGGCATCCTTTATATAGCAAGGTTTGGAAAATGTATCCATTCAGAGTTTTACAGAAGAACTAATGCTAACCATTACTCAAATACATTCAAAGTACATATCCTGCAAAATAGTGGATTCTATTTATTTTTAAATTTCATGGAATTTTGTTATGAGGAACTCCCAAAGAGATCAAACCTGAATATGAAAGTTCCTGAAAAAACTAACAGGTCATGTCTTTCTGCTGAAGTTGATATTTTCCCCAAGGAAAACATCAGAAAGAAGGGGGGGGAGAGACAGAAGGAAAAGAAAAAAATGAAATGTTTTGAAAATGGCAGTTGAACAGATTTACCATGGTGCTTTAACTGCAGGGTTTTTGAGATGAAGGCACCAAAGAAATACATTTCAAATGTGTATATGACTTAATTGTTTCTTCTTAGCTGTTTGTTCCAGAAGCAGCAATATTAAAAGGGTTTTGGAAAAGTATTAGAGGGGTATGTCATAGGATGCTGCTTGGAAAATAGTCTCTGCTTCTATAAATTGCATGCATTTGCGTCCTCCATCTCAATTCTATTAGATTTTCTATGAGCCTTAGTGTCATTTGAACAAAATCATATTCTTTATAAGTCTTCGGCAAATCAGCCTGATTTGATTTGAGTTTTGAAGTTGACATTTGAGGGCAAACTGGTCCTGTTCATGACCTTCAGGATTCAATTTTAAAAAATGTCCATAGACTGTAATGAGGAAGCATTAAAAAATCTGCAGCTGCTTCATTTGTTAAGTCAATGGATTGAAAATAGCAGGGATAGTAGCTGCTTTACAGGACATTAATCCAAGAAGTGTCTTACTCAAAAAATTAATGTAAAAATAAACTTCCTTTTCCAATTGCCTTTCTGGGATGTCAAATTTTCATATGACATCGAAGAATGACTGGCGATAGCCCTTGCAGGGCATGGTGTTTTGCTCATGCTGTGTTTTGTGGAATACAAAGAAGGTTGGCTGAGATGGTGGGCAAGTTTGGCTTGTCTTGGAAATGTAGGTTTGCTGCTCTAAAATCTGAATAAATTCTTCGGAGTTTATTTTAATGGATTGATTCATTTCCATGAATGAATATATCAGTCTATTTAGCTGTTTCAAATATGAACAATTTTGATATTGGAACTGGGGCTATGTCCCACCACCCCTCTAAATGGTCCTGCATCCTCTTCTCTGTTTGAAGATGCAAAAACAACCTACCACACCTATTCTTTTCAAATCTATCATGTTTTTAAGCTACAGTAGTTCTAGCCTGATGGTAAATGTCATCTTGTAATAATTGCGCTTAAGAAACATTGAGGGATAAGCCCATCTGTTTCTTTGGAAACTCCTAAAGTATGAAGTCCATTCTTATGCATAATTTCTTCAACCACATACAAATGATATTTGGCAGGTTTACTACTATTAGAGGCAATACACCATTGCCAGCAAATTCTATTCTATTCTGCCAAGTTGGAGGTGGTGGTGGAAGAAGTATAAGCGGTTCCCTTTTCAAAAATAAAAATGAAAGGCTATGTGGAGAAAGTCATGTAAAAGTGTTTTGCAAATCATTCGCTTTCCAAGATTCAAGCAGTTCTAATATCATGGAATCCATACACTGCTAAACCTCTCATTTCTGTTTGAGACTTTGTAACCCTCAATTGAATGAAACATAGCATCATGGGGCAATACTTTGTCAACAAAGGTATCTCAAGTGGGCTAGCTTATGGAATGCCAGAAACTATTAGTCCCAAAGGAAAGTTCTGACTTCTTTAGCATTTTGGGGCTACTGCTTTAGAGTTGCTGCAATCACAATATTCGTTTTCAGTGTTCCCTGATAGCTTCCAAAACATTTTTCCAATCCCTCACTCCCTCCCCCACCCAGCAGCAATCATGTATCTGTAAGAAGGGAAGGGGAGGGCAGGGGAGGAGAGGGGAAGGAAGGGAGAGAAGGCAAGGTAAGTTTCCAATGCTCACTGTTAGCTCAAGGAAACTGAGTCGAGAAGTCCATAAGAAGTTGAAAGTCACTCCTGCTCCCATCGACTTTTTGTCTATCCATAGTCATTCTGTTTCCATGTTTAAGTAAGGAAATATCTCTGAAATGATGGCCCAACACGTCACAGTTTGTGCATCTACTATCTATATTTTCATTTATTTCACATATTTACCAACGATACATTCAATGGTTAATCAAAATAATCCAAGGAAGACTGAACTGCTTTCTGAATCACCCAAATATAATATTTAATACATAATACAATACTCAGAAAAAATACAAGGGGAGAATTAAATAATCAAACATTAGTTAACTAGTACAAGTAGTACAGCATTTTCTTGTCACAAGCAAGTAAAATCAACTCTACCAGCAAAATCTTTCCAGGACTTGAGAGTGAGGAATACCTGCTCAGTGTATGCAATAGTTCTGTCTAGTATAAGTATGGAAGATTCTCACTTTACCAGCAGCAGTCTTTCACTGCTGCAAATTTTTAATTCTACATTTTTTGGAGCTATCCATTATTTATCCTTGGATAAGTGTCATATTCAATAATGTTATTTCCACTATGTCTTGCTCTGAATCACTGTGAGAAACCCATCTAGTGGTGGGCACCAGGGAAATTTGCAGGAATCCTGTATGCTTTAGTCACTTCACCAAGACTAATGCCTCCATTTTTGGGACAAGTGTAGACAGTTTTCAGTCTCTTGAGGTGACAAGCAGAAGTATTTACAAGCTTTATTATAAACCAATTCACAATACCACTAGAAGGAAACCTTGCCTCATTTAAAAAGTGTAAGGCAAGATAAATAGTCTATGAATAGAGCTAGATTCAATTAGTGCTATATTTAAACATTAGGGTCAAGAAAGATCATAATCAAGATGGCCCACTAATGATGCCTCTCATGCATAACTCATACTAGCAGCACTTGGCCACATTAAGAGGACCTATTACTTTGTCAGAATGTATACGAGCCTTCCTACAGATTTCCTACAATATAAAATAATCAAACTAATAGAGCCAAAGACTGCAAAGGTGTCTAGGAAGTCCAGGAATAGATAGGAAAGATCTGCTTGAACATGCAGCATATGATCTCCTGGCAAAATATTATACGTGTTTATTGTTATAATACACGAGTCAGCAAACTGCAGCTCTGGAGCCACATGCGGCTCTTTCAGCTGTCTCCTGCCATGTCCTCTGCCATGTGCAGTCCAAAAAAAAAAAGTGGGACTAAAAAAGTTTATCCAATCAATTCAAACTTCTCATGGAAAAGAAAAAACTTGTGAAGTTTGAATTGATTGGTTGAAGTTCTTTGGTTTGTGGGACTGCCCACAAACCTCTTCTTCATTGGACTGCACATGGCGGCAGCGGAAGAAGAGACGGGAGGACTGCTGGAAAGGTAATTAGTGGGTCGGTCGGGTGGGGCGTGCGGGTGTGGTGTTGGTGTTTCTGAGCAGCATATGGAGTCTCGGGTGCTGCCAGATCCCCTCCTTCTTTTCCCCCTTCTCTTTCTCTCTCTCTCTCTCTCTCTCTCTCTCTCTCTCTCTCTCTCTCTCTCTCTGTGTGTGTGTGTGTGTGTGTGTGTGTCTGTGTGTGTCGGACCCACAGGGAACAGCTGGTAGGGAGGCAGCAGTCCGGCATTTTTCCCCCTCTCATTTGTGTGTGTGTGTCGGACCTGTGGGGAACGGCTGGTAGGGAGGCAGCAGTCCAGCATTTTTCCCCCTCTCATTTGTGTGTGTGTGTGTCGGACCCGTGGGGAACGGCTGGTAGAGGTGGTGGCAGTCTGGTGTTTGCGTCTCTCTCTGTGTCGAGCCCGTGGGCCCGACACACACACAGGAGGGGGGAAAATGCTTGACGGCCACCTCTACCAGCTGTTCCCCATGGTTCTGACACACACACACACAGGAGGGAGGTAAACAACACTGGACCACCGCCTCCCTAACAGTCCTCTCCTGTGCGCGGAGAAATGCCCATTCCCTCTGCTGAGCTGTCCCAGTTTCTTGCGTTGCAGAAGGCAATCGTTTGGAATGAAGACACGAGATTTGGCATTTCTCCGTGCCCGCTTATCAGCACGCGCAGAGAAATGCCCATTCCCTCTGCTGAGCCATCCCAGTTACTTCCCTGGAGCACCTCCATATCTCGCAAGGGCGCACAGGGAATCCACATTTCTCCACGCGCGCTGATCAGCGCATGTGGAGAAATGCCCATTCCCTCTGCTGAGCCATCCCAGTTGCTTGCGTTGCAGAAGGCAAGTATTTGGGATGAAGACTTGAGATTTGGCGTTTCTCAGCCCACGCTGATCTCGCCCTCCTTACAGTCTCCCTCTCTTTGTTTCAGCTTTCTTTCTTCATTTGGTATGAAGACTCGAGAGAGGGAGACTGTAAGGAGCGCGAGATCAGCACTTTCTGCATTTGGGATGAAGACTCGAGATTCGGCATTTCTCAGCCCGTGCTGATCTCGCCTTCCTTACAGTCTCCCTCTCTTTGTTTCAGCTTGCTTTCTGCATTTCAGATGAAGACTCGAGAGAGGGAGACTGTAAGGAGAGCGAGATCAGCATGGGCTGAAAAACACCGAATCTCGAGTCTTTACCCCCAAATACTTGCCTTCTGCAACACAAGCAACTGGGATGGCTCAGCAGAGGGAATGGGCATTTCTCCACGCGCGCTGATCAGCGTGCGTGGAGAAACATGGATTCCCTGTGTGCCCTTGTGAGATATGGAGGTGCTCCAGTGAAGTAACTGGGATGGCTCAGCAGAGGGAATGCGCGTTTCTCCGCATGCGCTGATCAGCAGGCATGGAGAAATGCCAAATCTTGTGTCTTCTGCAATGCAAGCAACTGGGACGGCTCAGCAGAGGGAATGGGCATTTCTCCGTGCGCGCTGATCAGCGCGGGCTGAGAAATGCCGATCTCGTGTTCCTGGCAATCTCCCTCAATTTCCACTTGTGAAGTTTGGGGCTGGCCTTACGGAGTCACCAGAGCTCCCGTGGGCCCGGGAGGATGCATACACAGGGCCGCTGATTGGCTGACGACTCTGTACCACCAGCCCTGACCTCCGCCGATGGGCTCCAGTCGGCGGAGGTTGGGGCCAGCTGTTCAGAGTCACCAACAGTGGAGAGGAGTGGAGTGCGAGCCTGGAGCACCTCCCTATCTTGGCAAGGGCACAAAGCTTCCTGAAAAGCAGCAGCCGCTGCCGCCACCGCCAACCTTTCTGTTTTTTCTGCCCAGCAGGCAGGCGTTGCTACTCCTGCTGCCAAAGACGCTCCAGCGTCTCAGTGAGTGCACTGGGCCACCCCGCTCCTTGGGGCTCTCTGCTGCCATGGGGGCCGGCACGGGGATTTGTTTCTGTGGGTTAAATCGGAACCAAGCAGCAAGTGAAAAAGTTAGCAGCAGTAGCGGGAGTGGTTTTAATTGCCAAGCGTCCCCATGGAAGTCAATGGAGGTGCCATGGCTGGCCTTTTGAGTTGGTGAGTGAATGAGAGCAAGAGAGAAACGTTTTTTGAGCAGTGTGAGTGAATGAGAGCGTGAAAGAGGCTTTTTAGAGCAAAAGTGAGGGAATGAGAGAGCAAGAGAGAAGCTTTTGCAAACAAAACATGAGTGAATGAGAGCGAGAGAGAAGCTTTTCCAAGCAAAGGCAAGTGAATGAGAGCAGAGGGGGCAGGGTGGCTGCATGTCTCCCCTTAAGCTCCACTGTTCTGTCAAGCCTCTTGTTTTGCACATGCGCGTTCTTCTTTGCGGCTCCCAGTTTTTTCTTTTGTGAGGGAACCGGTTCCGAGTGGCTCTTTCACTGTTTCAGGTTGCCGACCCCTGTTATAATACGTTATAATAATGTGTTTATATATTATTTATTTGATCTAAAGACATCCTGCTTTCAACCTAAATATGTTTCAAAGCATCATAAGATGATAAAACAAATCGCAACCACAAAATAAAAAAGGACGAGAATATTTTAAAGCACATAATAAAAGTCAAACAAAACAGAAAAAGCAGAGAAAGGGATTGGGGGAAGAGAGTTCAAGGAGAGAGACTTGGTGAATTTACTTGTGGATCAAGAAGTCAATTAATAAAGGGGGTCTTGGGTAATAGGATTCTAGCCCAACTCTCCAGTTCAAAACTTCTGAAAAGCAGCAATCATGACACGTTAAGAGCAAAGCCTGGCCAATCTGATTTTATTGCTGTTCACCATGTGACTGGAAAAAGGATAAACTAATTTTGAAAGGTGCTCATGAAGACTGAAAGAAATTCCTTATTCTTCGATTGCCCAGCACCTAACATTTTTGTTATTCAATTCAAGCTGCAAACCTATACTTAAATTCATCCTCATAGTACCAGTAATGTCTTTTCTTCTCATCTTACAGCCATGAGGAAGGTAGGCCATTATAAAGGCTACTGGTCCCACAGCTGACCTTTCATGAGCCTTAGCAATATGCAGGTACTGTTGCTTCCCTCATTACAGTTTCAGAACAGAAATGGTTAAATCTAAGAACTCTTTCATACCTCCTCCTCCTGGGACCACATCTCAGCCACAAGCAGGGTTTCTCCTAGAGCAGACATGTCAAACTCACGACGTCACGTGACATCGCGTCATGTATCGGAACTTTTTCCCATTGCCGGCAATGGGATGGGCATGGTTTCTCCGTGACGCTCTGGCCCGCGGGCCGGCAGTTTGACACCCCTGTCCTAGAGCAAGTAAACAAGAAAGGGAGCAACGGGAGGCAGATGTGGCTGATGAAGGAGGCTACTGCTATATGTGAAACTTCTCCAATTTAAGCAAATTCTGAAGCAAAAGTGCCTTTAAAGATACACATCTGCACAAATTTTTCTGCACAAGCCCATTTCTCTTCTCTTATTGTGGGCACTGAGGTGAGCTAGCAATGAACCTTGGCCACATCCATCTTTTCTAGCTATTAAGTCAGAAGTAAAGCAAACTTCTCGAGTAATGACTTCAAGCATGCACTTATGAGAGCCTGTTGCCCTGTGATGAACTCTTTTTTACTTCCACTCTGGAGTTGTATATAAAAAAGGGGGGTAGGATAAAAATCTAAAAAAGACCAGAAAAAAAGGAAGCAACCATTCCATAGGTGAAGTGGTAATCAGGAAAGAAAGTGACCACAAAGGATTTGTATGTCCTGCCACAGGCAGGACAGGAATGAAAAACAAGTGCAGCCACAGCCATAGGCAGTCCCACAACTGATGCACCTGATGAATTTGAGCAGGGTGAACCATTGATTGGGACCACAGGCTCTGCTTCCATATGGGAGGATTTCTGCTGGCACAAGAGTGGAAATATTACTTTCCTGTCAAAACACTTTAGCAAGTAGAGTCTCTTTGTATAGCAACAAGGAGGCTGTGCAGCTTGGTCCTTTAGTTTTAGGCAATAAATTCTACTACACTTCTAGATGGATACTGCATGTATTGAATTGCATTTATAAAATTTTATCTGTTCTTTTGATTTTTGTTTGACCTCTCCTTTGTGATGTGTAAAACCTTATGGACAAATGAAGTGATAAATGGATCAGAATGTATTCCTTTCTTGTTGTGTCAATCATTTTATAAATAGGCAGTGATCAAATAAATGAGAAGGTACTTTCCATTAGTCAATTTCCTTCCCATTACCCAATCCCTCATCAATCACTTCACCATAACTGCTTTCAAGAACATGTTGGCTAGTAAAACACTTTTCAGTTAATTTCAGTTAATTATTTCTGTATTGTATACCAGCAGATAATATGCCAAATAAACTTAATAAATGTTCTGGAATATTTGACATTTATTCTGCTTTACATATGCGTTTTGTGGTTAACCTTTTGAAGGCTGGGGACTATCTCTTGTGACTGTAACCATATGTATGACTGATAGCTTATTGTTGTACCTAATGACATGTAAAATTGCCTTTTGAAATAAACAGAAGAAAAATGCTAAATCATTTTCCCTTTCTAAAAATGAGAACAATATTGACTATGGACCTTTCCTTTTTAGGCATAAATGGGAACATGCTTTGTGGAAAAATTTGTCCTTGATTGTAATTGCTGCCATTAGTTGGGTGTTTCTACACCAAGAAAAGATAGGTTAGCTTTTATAATAAACATTTATTTATTCCTATTCACTTTAGCTGTGCATTAATTTTCTTCCTGAAACTAAAGAAATATCCCCAAGCCAAGTTACAGTTTTAATGAAAATCCTTGGAAATATAAACAATACTTTTTTAGAAAAATGAGTGTGATAGACTTGCCTGCCTCATGTAACTTCAACTATTCCTTTCCAATATAATTGCTTCTATCAAAAATTACACACACGTTCACATGCACTTGACCTTGTGCAGGCAGAATTAACCCTTTTGTCACTTTCTTCAATGTTCCTTCTCTTTGCCATGGCTAAGGTCTTGCTGTTAAATGTTTTGCCTGCTATTTATTTATGTACTGGTCATGTAATACTTTGCCTTGCCATATTCCTTTTCTGTTCTTCATTTGGTCTTTCTTGCAGGCAGTTTAGTCTCTCCAGTTCTCAGTAAGCTTTCCTGGTATAGTGGCTTCAGTGAATCTTCTTCACTGTCCTTCACATTTTTTTCAATGGTATTTTTATTTCTTCAACTATCTGGTGTACTTACAATATTCCACAGCATATATTTTCCTTGATAAGTCTGGACGAAGTATCATCAGTATTTTTTTTCTTTTTTTCTTCCTATCCGGAGCCTTTAGATCTGCTTGAGTCCAATCCATTATTCCAGTTGTGTTTCTAATGTCTGGAATTGTCAAATTGTTAATTGCCTTGATGGCATTTCTTCCCTCTAGTTTGGACTTTAATATTTTCTTTATATATTCATTTTCTAACTTGCTTCTTGACTTCTGCATGCTTGATATTGTCAGCTTGTCCAGGTATTTGTAGTGATCATCTTCATCCAGACTCTTGATGTTATTCCCATCCTGATTCCTTCAGTTTTCAGTATTTTCCCCCTATTGATGGCGAGGGTGGCACATTTGTCCAGTTCAAACTCCACTGCAATATCTTGGCTGTATGCAGAGACCGTGTTTAGCAGTGATTCTATTTCAGATGATGTTTTTCCATACAGCTTCAGATCATCCATATAAAGGATGTGGAATAGTCTGGTCAATATTTTTGATGTTTGATAGACATGTCCTAACTTAGTACTGTAGACAAAGGAATCATTATTCTGAGGACCTGGCAGATATTTTTTTACTCTATAACTGCCTGATGTAAACCAAACTGTATTTATACATGCTAATTCCATGTTTTGAAATAGCAAAATAATTTGGGCAGGACAAAAGTAGACCCTTGATGAAATTTCAGATCCAGTCTGCTAAGCCAGTATCTCTCAGTCTTCAGTGTGCTGGCTGGGGAATTCAAGGAGTTGAAGTCCACACATTTTAAATTTGCCAAAGTTGAGAAATATTGTGCTAGGCTATACTGTTGGGAGCTTTGCAAAGAATTTCACCATGAAAGCAAACAGGAGAAAAAAAGGTTTATATTTTTCCCCCTAAAATACCATGGTGATGGTAAAAGTAGGGCCTTTTTTGTCATAAAACGCTCAGAACGGAGTTCCGGCACCTTTTTTGGATGGAACCTTGTAGGGTAGGCAAGGCGGGTTGTATGAGATGTGTGAGTTCTGGCACCTTTTTCTTTTACAAAAAAAGCACTGGGTAAAAGCAATGAACTTCAGAGTGAAAGGTCTATTTTCAAAGCAGAGTGATCTTTGCAATCAAGCAATGATTGGTTATTTTATCAACAGCTTCTTTAGGGGACTAGAAATTATGATGGAAGAAAGTGCAGTACACTGTTTTATTTCAGTGTTTCCAATTACTTATCCAGCAGATTTACTATATGAGGAGAAAAAAGTATATATTACTTCCTATTAATTCTGTTCTCCTATTTCTCCACTGGACTTGACAGGTACATAGGATTTGTTGAGTTTCCTCTTCTGGGCAAATACCAACCAGCCACACAGTAAAACAGAAACATGATCTATCAGTGCTACAAAAGGTTTCCACACATAGCAGAACTCAAGAGAACAGTAAAAGGTCAAAATTAATTCAGATCCAGATAGTCCTAGATAATAAGAATAATTTTACACTACAGTCTAAGCTACATATTTTGTACCACACTCCCAATTATTTCTTAAGCCAACTTAAAAATACCAATATAAATTGTGTTTTGCTGGTACTCAATCTGGGCTATGGTCACCCCAAGACTTGATTTGCTCATTTGCTTCTTGTTTTTCCCATCCATGCAAAAAGGGCAAGACTTGATGATAAGGTCTTATGTGGAGCAGGTGATAGGATAGGATAGGGTCTAGGGTGTTGGTTTTTTAAGGGATTACTTCTTCCTGACTCTTCATGTCTTCCCTTTGCTTTCTCAGAGATTTGCTCACATGAATTCCTTCATTACTACTATTCCAGCTCCTTTGGCGTGAAAGTGGATCTTTAATGTTTCAGCCCTCTTTCCCTTCTTGTATATTTACTTCAAGGTAATATCCCTTACTGTTTACAAAGGTTAAGCTATTTAAGCTGTTCCCCCTTCCTCACAAACCATCATTAGACTACAAGTTAATGAAGCTCTGTTTATCCAAATGCTTTTCTGAATTTGGTATCATTAAATCTAGATCGTTCCAAAACAGCCTGTTTTGATCGCCTTCCAAATTCTAGATTAAACTCCAAACATTCCACTCCCCTGATCATCACTTCTAACAATACTTTGCCCAGTTTCCCTTTATAATTTGAAAATAAATGTGTTAGCATATTTATAAATATGAGTGTCAACATCCAGTTTGAATCCAAAGAAACTCCAGGTTCATTCTGTCTCTGAAAATCTTACTGTTTATTGAATACACTGCGTGGTACTGTTGAAGAAAAACTAACTCTGAGGTTCCAACACCAACTCACAGACTTAAACAATAATTTTCCCAGCCAAACCCCCAATGTCTTATGTAGTCCATGTAAACAAATTCACTTTGTTATGGGAACTGTCTGCTTCAAATCCACACCTGTTCTGGTGTCCTTGAAAAAGTTTCAGGCTCTTATGGTTTCAATTGAATCATAGAAGTTTTACTTCTCCATCAACCCATTTGAAAATAACACCACCACCCCTTAATCTAAAGTTGAAACACAGAGGCATGTAGCTGCCAAAGTTTCATTCTTGACAATGGGTTTCTGGTAAGGAAATAGAGAAAGAGAGAGAGAGAGAGAGAGAGAGAGAGAGAGAGAGAGAGAGAGAGAGAGAGAGAGAGAGAGAGAGAGAGAGAGAGAGAGAGAGAGAGAGAGAGAGAGAGAGAGAGAGAGAGAGAGAGAGAGAGAGAGAGAGAGAGAGAGAGAGAGAGAGAGAGAGAGAGAGAGAGAGATGATAAACACAGTCTATGTTGATTTGAATTTCCTTCATGATTACCCTAAACTACCAAAAATAGTTGAATCAACCTAACATGCTGGACAAAAAAATAATACCAAGATTACCTATTTCCTTTTACTAAACTATATCATGCTGAAAATAACCCACCAAGAAAATCAACAAACTGAAGAAGAATTAAACAATCATTTTATTATTCTCCAAACTACCTGAAGGCAAGAAAGAGCAAGTGGAAGATCATTAAACAAAGATCCAACCTACAGCTAAGAAGAATTTCCTGGCAGTGAGAACAATTAATCAACGCAATGGCTTGCTTCCAGAAATTGTGGGTTCTCCATCACTGGAGCTTTTCAAGAAGAGATTGGGCAACCATTTGTCTGGAATGGTATAAGGTCTCCTGCTTGAGCAGGTAGTTGGACTAGGAAACCTTCAAGTTCCTGTCAACCTTATTATTCTATTTTCTATTAGTCCAAAGCTAGCACATTTCAGTGAGTCACTCATTTCTTGCACCCAGAAGGTCCAAGAGCAAGGGCCACAAGGTTATATAAATTTTATACAGAATGTTGATGGAAAAAAACTTTCAGTAACAGATCTCAAATGCTGAAATAATTACTTCACAACTGATAAGGAAACAAGATAGCTACAAAGGGAGGCGAAGGTATCCTTCATAGTTAGAAACAGAAAGAAAGAAAGAATAACAGCTTTGATATGTAAATTGGGCAAAGGCCTAATTATGATTGTATAAGGCAGGTCCTGCATTTACAGTAGGAAGTATAGTGGTATATATCTTGTGCTGACTTTTTGAAAGGTATGAACTGTATAACTAATTAGTAACAGGCAGATATTGACATAAAAGTCCATTCTTAAGGATGTTAAGAATGCTGCAGAGAAAGAAACAAAATTGATTATGGACCCTCAAGTTATTTTTTACTCTTAGAACAATTTAGATATACTTTTTCCCAAAACCATCTTTCCTTAGCCTGTTATTTTAGGACTCCCAAGGGTGTGATCTGCCACTGTAACCAAGCAGATCTACATTGTTGCTGGTCAACATCTTCTCTTTCTTTCTACCTTTGCCAGCATTACAGCTTCTCCAGAGAGCTATGTCTTTGCATAATCTATATGAATTAGGATAATTTGATCGTGGTTATTTGTCCCTTAAGTGAAAACTCTGGGTCTTGTTCAGTGATCCATTGATTTGTTTTCATGGCAATTCTCAGGAATTTTCTCCAACACCAAGTTCAAAGGCATCATTCTTTTCCCATTTTGCTTCTTCAAAGTCCAGCTTTCACTTTCATAGACAGTGGAACCAATACCATGGCTTGAAACAATTCTGTTCTTTGTAGGTATAGATACTTCATGGTATTTACATACCTTTCCAAAGGCCTTCATGATTGCTCTTCCTAGTGCTATTCCTAGTGCTAGTCTGCATATATTACTTCAATGTTCATTTCTTTACTTTTGATGACTAAACCTAAAAGGCAGAAATTATCCATCACTTTGATATATTCATTGCCCATTCTAAGGCTGTTTGTTCTACCTATTGTCATTGGGGGACGTATATTTAATTTTAGTCCCATTTTTTCACTGTACTCTTTGAGTTTTAGAAACAAAATACCACATTCATATAAACATAACAAGGATACACAACTGATATAACTTGATTACTAAGTCCAACCTGCCATACCTTAACAAAAGATGAGGAAGAAGCTGAACAAGACTGAATCTTTAATTCCAAACAAGGATTTGTAAAGGCTGATGAAGGAGAACTGGCCACAAAAATGATCAATAAGCAAGTTTCAGACAGAATGTAACTCTAACTCATATTTCATATTTTTAATTTTCAAACTGCATGAGATCATAAGCCTTTAATCTAGTCAGGGGCAAATGCAATTAGAGCTTTAGCAAGATACACTTTAAGCTGAATGAAGTGATACTTTTATGGAAGAGCAGAGAGGTTAACAATCAGAATAGAGCTGGAAGGGAGATTTTCTAGTCCAACCCCCTGCTCAAACAGGACATTCTATACCATTTCAGACAAGTGTCTGTCCAGACTCTTCTTAAAAACCTCCAATGATGAAGCACCCACAATCTCTGAGGGCAAGCTATTCCACTTTTAATTGTTCTCACTTTTAGAGAGTTTCTCCTTAATTCCAGGTCTCTCCTCTCCTTGGTTAGTTTCCATCCATTGTTTCTTGTCTTACCTTCTGGTGTGTTGGAAAATAAGTTGACCCCCCCCCCCTCTTCTTTGTGATAGCCTCTCAAATACTGGAATACTACCATAATGTCACCATAGTCCTTCTTTTCTCTAAACTGGCCATAACCAATTCCTGCAACTCTTCTTCATGTGGTTTTGTCTTGAGGCTCTTAATTATCTTAGTTGGTCTCTATACTTTTTCCAAAGTCTCAACATCTTTTTGCAATGTGGTGATCAAAACTGGATGCTGTATTGCAGGTGTGGTCTTTCTAAGGATTTATTTATAAGTGGTATTTCTAAGATCAAAATTACTCTAGTTTTCATTAACATACCAAATAACAAAAAACAGTCATATTATTTCTTGTCCATTTTGTACCTCCTGTTCTACTGCAGCAAAGACAACCTAGCTAAAAGGAATACAGTATGTTTGGACTTCAGGAGGGGAAAGTTCTCATATCCCTCAAACAATTCATTCATTTTATTTTCTGCTCACAAGCTTTCATATCCTTAGACTGGAAAATAATCACACAGTTGACCATTTCTCCCTGTCTGGTCATACCTTAAATGCATATTAAATTGTTCATTGGGTTCCCATACTCCTAGTCAGAATTATTAAAACCTGTGAGTAAATGTCCTATGCTGCTGCCTTTGTGGAAAATAAATGAGCTTTTAGAGGATTTCACTTTTTTTGCAAGTGAAATCCTATGCAAGTTTTCTATGGCTGGGTCTACAACATATAGCTATGAGAAATCTAGCTTGAGTGCCTCCCAGGAGCATATTTTGATGCATTGGTAGTCTTTCAGGCAGTTTCTGATGAAGCTGATTGACCTTTAGAACTGGTTTAGACATCTGCCTTGTTCACTCCTCAATCTTCACAGTGACAGGCCATTTCTCTTCCTTTCCTGAAATGTATTTCAGAAGGGTTTAGTGGCAAATCTAACATACCAGTGATACACTGTCAATACCTTTAACAATTCCCAGCTTCCTTTCACCCTAAAATAAATTCTCTTTTAGCTTGTAATAAATCCCAAGTACAACATTGCATTAGTGGGACAGATAGCTGATGGGAGCATCAATTCATTTGTCTTTCCATTTAAACAAAATTGCTTCCTGATAAACTATACCCAGGGAGTTAGACTAAGCTGCGCTGTGCTGGAAATGTTTATAATCAGAACATAAAATCAGATGAAGCATATCAAAAATAGAGCATTCTAAAAGGAGAAGTCAAAAATTCTTTAAAAATAATAGTGCTTCCTCCTGTGAAAACAATTCTGCTGCTTTTTCACTCAGTTTTAACTTTCAAGTTGAAGGAGGAGAGCCTACTTGAACTAAAACTAATAAGAAAAGAAAAGACAAAAGTGGCAGCACTGACATACTATTAAAAATAATAAAAATAAATTGACTCTGGCAGAGATGATTGGCAGTAAGGAAAGAATGCTCTCAAAAGATGCAGGAAATGCCAGCTCTCTCAAACATTTTGGGAAATGTTAATAAAAAATCTCCTAGACACAAATAAATACAAAATCCTATTTCAAATTCTAGTCTTATATAATCATAAATGTAATTGATAATATATAATCAGACTATCAATATCTCTTACTTTTAATTAAATTGGGTTAAGGACTAAATCACTTATCCTCTCCAGGTGTTAGCTACTTATATACTCATTATGGCTTAGGAACTAATATTCTTTTTACTAATGTCAAATCTCTACCATAAATCATTGATCTCTGGCAGTTTCATCGAAACACAAGTTTAATTATTTGACGAGTTTCTTATTTTTAAAGACCACACTGTGTCATCTGACACAATTTGTCCGTGGGCAACAGCTTTAAGTATACTTTTCCTCAGGGGTGATAATAAACTCAGGGTGGCAGCCATACCTGGGCGGGTTAAAGGGGGAGGAGGTGTTCAAGTTTTTTTTTTTAATCCTCATCCCAGTCTTCCTCTTCTACTTCTTTCACACTCTTTCTCTGAAACATCTTAAGTATTTAGAAGAACTAAACTAGAATCATAGAATACTGGAAAAGAAATACTACTCTCCTTATTCAAGGTGCTGGTGATGACCTATAAAGCCCTAAATGGCTTGGGTCCGGGATATCTGAGGGAACACCTGCTGCCAGCATCAAGCTCCCTTCGTCCAGTGCGCTCCCACAGGGAGGGTCTTCTCAGGGTGTCACCGGTAAGAGATTGCTGGCGGACGACACCCAGGGATAGGGCCTTCTCAGTGGGTGCACCTGCCCTTTGGAACCAGCTGCCAGTGGAGCTGAGGACTGCCCCCGACCTCCGTTCATTCCGACGGGACCTGAAGACCTGGCTCTTCGAGCTCTCTGGCCCAGGCTGAGAATTCTAATTTTAGCTTTAATCTTATTTTAACTGGGGTTTTACTTATGCAGGGACGAATATAATTTTTTAAATCTGTTTTTAACTTTTGTATCTCTGTTTTTTAATCACCCTGTAAACCGCCCTGAGTCCTTCGGGAAAGGGCGGTATATAAATGTGATAAAAAAAATAAAAAAAATAAATAAATTCCAGATTAAATTGATGGCAATATTCACATTTGAGAAAAATATTAATGTATTAGATCTGTTTCCCACCTCTTGATCAGGACACCAAGGTAGCATACCTAGGGTTCCTGCTTTCAGTTGATCCCTGTAACAACAACTCTGCCAACTAGATTATCTGAGACAAAATGGTTGGCTCAAAATTACTGAAAGAACTTCCGTGACTGGTGGTGGCCTTGAAACTCCTTAGTGTCAATCTAAGACTGTAACATTGTACTACACTACATATATCCTGACAGTAGCCCCAAAACAGCAACAACAAAACTAGTGGAGGTGAAAGTATTCCAGCTAAGCTATTCAAAATCTTAAAAGACGATGCAGTAAAAGTGCTGCACACAATTTGGCAGCAAATTTGGAAAACTCAACAGTGGCCACAGGATTGGAAAATATCAGTTTACATTCCAATTTCAAAGAAAGGCAGTGCCAAAGAATGTTCAAACTATCGCACCATTGCACTCATTTCACATGCTAGTAAAGTTATGCTTAAAATCCTACAAGCTAGACTCCAGAAGTACAGGCAGGATCTCAAAGATGCAGAGGAACTAGAGATCAAATTGCCAACATACTGTACACTGGATCATGGAGAAAGCTAGGGAGTTCCAGAAAAACATCTACTTCTGTTTCATTGACTATGCTAAAGCCATTGATTGTGTGGATCACAACAAACTGTGGCAAGTTCTTAAAGAGATGGGAGTATCAGACCATCTCATTTGTCTCTTCAGAAACCTATATGCGGGTCAAGAAGCAACAGTGAGAACTGGACACGGAACCACTGATTGGTTCAAAATTGGGAAAGGAGTCCGGCAAGGCTGTATACTGTCGCCCTGCCTATTTAACTTATATGCAGAGCACATCATGAGAAAGGCAGGGCTAGATGAATCAAAAGTTGGAATTAAGATTGCCGGAAGAAATATCAACAACCTAAGATATGCAGATGATACCACTCTAATGGCAGAAAGTGAAGAGGAACTAAAGAGCCTGTTGTTGCGGGTGAAGAAGGAGAATGCAAAAGTTGGGTTGAAACTTAACATTAAGAAAACCAAGATCATGGCATCCAGCCCTCTCAATTCCTGGCAAATAGATGGGGAAGAAATGGAGGTATTGACAGATTTTATTTTCCTGGGCTCCAAGATCACTGCAGATGGGGACTGTAGCCAAGAAATTAAAAGACGCTTGCTCCTGGGGAGGTAAGCCATGGCAAATCTAGACAGCACACTAAAAAGCAGAGACATCACCCTGTCAGCAAAAGTGCATATACCCAAGGCTATGGTCTTCCCAGTTGCAATGTATGGCTGTGAAAGTTGGACCATAAGAAAGGCTGAGCACCAAAGAATTGAAGCCTTTGAACTATGGTGCTGGAGAAGACTTCTGCAAGGCGATCAAACCCATCAGTACTAGAGGAGATCAACCCTGACTGCTCTTTAGAAGGCCAGATCCTGAAGTTGAAACTCAAATACTTTGGCCACCTCATTGGAGAAGAGCCTAATGATGGAAAGATTGATGGCAAGATAAGAAGGGGACGACAGAAATGAGGTGGCTGGATGGAGTCACTGAAGCAGTAGGCTGAGCTTATATGGACTCCAGAAGATGGTAGAAGACAGGAAGGCCTGGAGGAACATTGTCCATAGGGTCACAATGGGTCAGACACGATTTCGCAGCTAACAACATAACAAGCCTCAAAACAATATAGAAACCTGCCTAAATTTATAGGTTAAAGCATTCACAGTACCTGTAAATGAATAATGCCTTAGTGCTACCTCAACATTCTGCGAGTACAATTATAACATATTTTTATTTTAATATCTTTTATCCTGTATTGGTGTTATTTTAGATATTAATTTAATTTATAGGATGATATTGTTAATTATCCCAACCAGAAACTGAAATTAAACAATATATTTAATAAATCATTTCCAATCTGTCTTGTGGGTGGATGCTAAGTAAATAATGAACAGAAAACAGCAGGTCAATCTGATGGCAAAGAAAGATATATGAAATGTAAATACACTCAAACTACATACTACATTTAAGTACAAGAAAGGTAATCTAGGAACAGAGCCATGTTAGTCTACAGTGGCCAAAAATCAGAAGCAGTCTTGAAGCAGTACCATATTTTATTAAAAGGCATCACTTTTAATTATATTACATTATTATATATTACTCACTTCATTAGAAGAATGCAGTTTTGCTAGATTGATTTAGGACTTAAATTGGGATCTGGCAGTGGAGAAAGTGGAGGAAGACATAATTGCCCATCTACAGATTGCATATAAAAGAATTCTATATCAATTAACAATTGATATATCAAACATTTTGAGGAAACCTATTGAAATAATCCAATGGAGCACTCCTGTCAGATGATGGTATATACCACATAAGGGCATGTACATTTTTATTTCAAATGATACCTATACTTAAAAAAGATTCAAATTTGGAGGAATGGCAGAGAGGTATTAATAAATTTATTTGGGCAGGGAAGAGACCGAGAGTTAAATTTAAGATAATGCAAGATGTACGTGAAAGAGGTGGTCTCAAAGTGCCCAATCTTAAATTATATTATGAGGCAGCAGCATTATTGTCAATTAGTGATTGGTTTAATTTAACACAAAGGAGTTTATTGAATATTGAAGGGTGAGATTTGTTATATGGGTGGCATGCTTATTTATTGTATGATAAAAAAGTGGACAAAGTTTTTAAAACACATATATTAAGGTCTGCCTTGTTGAGAGTTTGGAAAAAATATCGATATAAGTTGAATTATAAAATTCCTATTTGGGCAATACCTAAACATGCAATAGAAAATATAAATGTGGGATTTAAACATGATGTGATAACATATAAAGAAATTATTAGATTGGAAAAGAATGAATGGCAATTGAAGTCTTTCAATATTTTAAAAGAAGAAAAAATAGTACAAACTTGGTTTCAGTATGGGCAGTTACAGGCTAGATGGAAAGAAGATCAGACAATTGGTATTTCAATATCAGATGGGAATTTGGTAAAGCAAATTAGAGATCAAAGTCGAGCGCATATAAGAAGGATATATAATGTATTGATAGAAATTGACTCAGAAGCGGAACTGGTTAAGGATTGTATGATAAAATGGGCCCAGAACTTTCAAGAACCAATAATAATGGATACTTGGGAGAAAATATGGGTTAGGAATGTTAAATTCACACAGGCACAAAATCTAAGGGATAATTTTTACAAAATGTTTTATAGGTGCCATTTACATCCCAAAAAATTTGCATGTATGTATCCAAATTGTCAGCCAAAATGTTGGAGATGTGGTTCTGATGATGCAACGTATTATCATGTATGGTGGACTTGTAAAAAAGTTAAAGCTTTTTGGATTAAAATTTGGTGGAACATGCAGAAGATTTTTAAGAAAAAGATAAGATTTTTACCACAATTGTTTTTGTTGGGTATTATCACTGATTGTACTGCTATAGAAACTAAATTGATGCTGAATTTAATAACAGCTGCAAGACTTTTGGTAGCGCAATACTGGAAGAAGGAGGACCTGCCTACAATTGAAGAATGGACTTTGAAAGTTTCGAACTTGGCAGAAAGGGCTAAAATCTCAGCATATGTGAAAGATCACTCGCAACAGAGATATATAGTGGAATGGAGAAGATGGATTGATTTTATTCAGAACAAATATGGGACTACAAAGTATCATTTAGCATTTGAATAGTTATTAGTTATTGTAATTAGAGGCTATATTATTTTTCTTTTCTATGGCTAAGGAGAGTTAAAGTGCGATAGGGTTTAAAGAATAATTATACTAATTAGAATATTTTAGAGTAAGATTGTATGATGTAATACCCTGTATTCGGCTCTGGGAAGTCGGGGGGGAGGGTGTTGGGATGGGAGGGATGGGGAGGGGGTGGGGCAGATGGGGTATATGTTTCAAAAGTGTATTTTAAAACTTTTCAATAAAAAAGAATTCTATATCAATTAACAATTGATATATCAAACATTTTGAGGAAACCTATTGAAATAATCCAATGGAGCACTCCTGTCAGATGATGATATATACCACATAAGGGCATGTACAAGAATGCAAAGATATCTGTAATCTTGTGGGTGAAGTTGTTGGACTTGGTGATGATACTGTTGGTGTAAGTATGAAGGCAAAGTAGAAAAAGTTTAGTGTCATTGTCAAATATTATCTGCAGCTTATTGATAATCTGAGTAATTTGAGCTGTAAGCTGTAAGACAACCAGCAGCATTCTATTGTTCTGTTTTTGTTATCTATGTTTTAGTAGGTTCTTCCTGGGAATCAATGTGGCTCTATTTATTTGTCATTTATCTCATTGGCTGGTATTTCAGTATTTTGAATGCTAATTTAATTCCATTACTTGAGTTTCTCTGGGAAGTGGTCAGAACGAATGTAGCTTAGTAAATAGTCTGCCTATAGATGACAAATTTGGTGTTGCATTCTGAATGGAAATTAGAAGTGTGTAGGTATGCATAGTGATCAGTAGGTTTCCTATATATGTCCATTGTATTTGTGTCCATTGTGTAGTTATAGTGTTACATCAAAGAAAATGACTTGACTGAGGTTAATGGTGGCATGAATGTTGTGAAGAAACTTATTTCTTTTGGTCCAGATTATGAAAATGTTATCAACAAATCTTAAGTGAAAAGGGTATATATTATCAGCAAAGTTAAAGTAGTTATGAGTGCACTTTCAGGCAATGGGTGGCTGGCCCACACTCACATACAGAGTGTGCCAACCTGAAATAAATTCTTACAAGCAGCAAGTTTAAGTTTAAGTTTATTTCTTTTCTATACCGCCCTTCTCCCGAGGAACTCAGGGCGGTTCACAGGGCATATATAAATAGTAGTACAAAAATTAAAAAGAAATTAAACCAATGTCCAATTAAAATACAACAATAGAATAATAAAAAACCAATTAAAAAACCCATATTCCCCCATCAGGCCAGACCAGCTAATTCAAATAAGTGGGTCTTCAGCCCGCGGCGGAAGGATCGAAGGTCCGATGCCATCCGGAGCTCAACTGGCAGTTGGTTCCATAATGCCGGAGCACCCACAGAGAAGGCCCTCCCCCTGGGGGCCACCAGTCGACATTCCCTGACCGCAGGCACCCTGAGGAGGCCCTCTCTGTGGGCACGCACAGGGCGGAGGGGAGTTGACGCCGGCAGCAGGTGGTCCTTGAGGTATCCTGGACCCATGCCATGTAAGGACTTAAAGATCATAACCAAGACCTTGAACCTCACCCGGAAGACAACTGGTAACCAATGCAGCTCACGGAGCAAAGGTGTAACATGGGAGTACCGGGAAACTCCCAAGACAACTCTCGCGGCCGCATTCTGTACCAGTTGGAGCCTCCGAGTGGTCTTCAAGGGAAGCCCCATGTAGAGAGCATTGCAGTAGTCCAGGCGAGAGGTCACGAGCGCATGAGTGACCGTACACAGGGCATCCCGGTCCAGATAGCAAGGAACAACAGGACAATGATATTAACATGGAAAGCAAAACTGCAACAAACATAGATCACTATGCCCCAACAACACATAGGTGCCTTCATGTGTTCTTCCTTAAATGTGATACATACCATCATCTGCCAACAATGCTCCTCTGGATTCTACATAGGACAAACAGGCTCAAAGTTTTGCAAGAACATTAATGGACACAATTTTGACATCAGGACTCAAAACAAGGGCAAAGTAATATCAGAGCATTTCGACTTTCTAGGACACTCCATTACAATTCTCAAAGCAGCCGTTTTGGAAGAATGAAACTAACAGCATAATAAAATAAGGATTGTTTAATTCACGTGAAAAGTTTTTGGGATATTTGAGAAACAGTTTTAACAAACAGTTTTTTAACATATTTTTTTTAATCCCATTTATATCCCGCCCTTCTCCGAAGACTCAGGGCGGCTTACAATCTAAAGCACAACTCAATGTGCTTAGCAATATTACAATTAGCAATATTACAATTGTTAATTGATATTTGTCATGTGTCTTGTATATAACCAATACCTGTATAATTATTGTGTCTCCCTTCCCTTTCCTCTAAACCACCATTTGAATCTTGCATTAATTTAGCTTCTCCATGCTGTTATGAAGTGAGCTGTGACTCATGAAAACTTAAGTCTTTTAACAAAGAGAGACAGGACATCCCACAAAAAGAAATAAATTTTTCTACGAAATGTAGTGATGTGTTTCTTAAAAAACGGTTCAGTCCTAAAATTTGAACTACAGTGTTCCAGAAAAAAGCCAAAACTATACCTTCCTGTATCTAGGCCATCATTTCTAGATAATGTTATGATTATTATATTTTATTTGTATGGGTAAACATTTATTTCATATTCTTTTTGAAAAAATCACTGAAATGGACTCTCCTTCAGAAAAAAAAATGATGTGAAATTTGTAGTGAAAATTTAAACTTGAAATGAATTATATAAATTCTCCTATTACAGTTGACAAACTCACATAATGTTCTGATTTAATTAATACGAATAATTTCACCTAATATTTTTTTCTTTCTAATCTACTGTGAGCATATATAAGAGTGATACCAACAAACCAAATATTTGGAAAGAGAGATTAAGATATTATTTTATTTGTGGTTGAGACCTTCTATCAACCATTGTAAAAAAATTGCCTCAAAATGATTTAGAACTGTTTCCCATTCGATTCCAGGTCCAAATTCAAATCTCAGCCTGGATGACTTATACAAGAAATCAAACAAATACGGACTTTTTTGTGCTCAGAATCCAAATTTTCATTTTTCCAAAATGGAAATTACCAACAGATTTTTATAATTGAGAAGATAAAGTTTTGAGTCTCCAATATTTCTGAATCTCCAGAAGGACAAAGAACATTTTTTTCAGAATCCTGAATTAGGGAAATTAGAAGTATGAATTAACTGACATAATAAGATTCTGTTAGAAGGCATCCACAGTGGAAGGCCGGCTTGAACTGGTGACTGGTGTCTTCCATTGTCAGCTTTGTTTTAATTTTAATGCATTTCACTTTATAGAAGCTTTCCAACAGAATCCTATTATGTCAGTTAATTCATACTTCTAATTTTCCTAATTCAGGATTCTGGGGGGAAAATGACCTTTGTTCTTCTGGAGATTCAGAAATATTGGAGACTCAAAACTTTCTCTCTGCTTTACACCTAATGTTATCAAAGCATGCTTTAAGACAATAAAAGTAATCGATAAATCTTGATTGCTTTTTGTTGAGAGAATTGTGAGAAATATACAACATTTTATTTCATAGCTAAGAAAATCAACATTACACAAGGAGATGAAGAATGTGCCTTGACAAATTCTTTGGGGAAAATAATTGGTTTGACCAATAGGTCTTCTTCTATCATTGCCTCATACTATAAGTCTGCTTCTCAACAGAGTAAAATTGTCGGTTATCAATCAGCCTATTTCAAAAAAGTATTATTCTCTTGACATGAGAAGTTAATTCAGTTGACACCAGTATTTTTAGCAATACAATAAACAATAGAGGGTTCTACTTAACAAAATACAGATAAGGTATTAGAGTATGTGTGTGCCTATAACACCTACCCATACAATTCAGAGTAGCAATAGATTTATACAAGTGATAGTCCTTTTCACTCAACAACCTGCAACACATTTCCATTATTTCTTCAGGCTCCCAATCTGAATTCAAAGCAATTTACCTGCAGTTCAGATCCTGTCAATGTGATTTAGTTTCAGTTTTATGGCAACTATGGGTCTGAAATAAGTAAGGTCCTTTCATTGATTTTGTTCTCTTTCAGCTGCTGCTATAAATGTAATTGAATTTTTGGGTTGTTGTGAGATTTTTATTTTTGTCTCTGCCCTTATCATCTTTTCTACCAATAAAGAAGCAAACAAAAAGATAGTATTTCTTTGCTTTTCTGGGTTAAGCCCTCAATTAATAAGAAATACCATACAAGAATATTCTGCTATGAATATACCTGAAGTTACCAAGACTGAAATATCTATTATGACATTATCATAATATGACCTATTTTTCTGTGTCACCCAAAGTGTTTCATGTAGCAAATGTATATACAGTATATGATATGTGTATGTATGCATGTATCTAGCTCAGGTTCTAAAATCCATTATGCAGTCCAAATACTGAGTTCTAGAATGGTGAAGGTAAAAATATTACATTATTTCTGGCTCTTATGACTTTTTTTAAAAGCTCAGCTTTACAAACTCAGGTTTAGCTATTCACAATATTTTTTGGTTCCAGATGTAACACCTTTACAGCACTGTTATTCAGCAACTATATTTACATAGGATAGTAAACAACTAACTTAGTCAACCACATTTTATCTAATTCAGTTGCATGAAATAAATTCAGTCAGTTTCTGATTCAATATGTTATGAATCCTAACAATAACGATGGGATTTATTGGGTATATTATATTAATATAGAAGATGTCAATTTGGGCAATATATTGTACTACATGGATGAGTGACCATGTCAACTACTTGGTCTAGTTAGCTATATACTTTGAAGTCTCATCTCAAACCCAAGAGCTGAACAGTTACATGGGAGACCAATAAATTAATTGAAAGAGCAAAACACTATGTTTTATTATTATATCATTGCTAGCCTAAAGTTTAATTGTGTGACCATGGGGATGCTGCAATGTTCATAAGTGTAAGGATCTGTCACAAGTCTCTTTTTTCAGTGCTATGATAATTTCAAACATTTCCTAAATTAATGGCTGTAAGTCAAGGATTATCAGCAGTTATTCATGTGCCATGCAATGATCATCCGTAGTAAGCAAATGTGACATTTCCCTGAGATATTTGAAACAAAGGGGAATATCCTTAGAATCTGAAACTTGCCTAGCTTCACTGGGTTTAGCATCCATAATACAATTTAAAGACAGTTAAAAGTAGTTTGCACTGTTTGAAATTGTTCTGCCGGCAGCAAAATCTGACTGCTGGCATAGCAATGGGTTCTATTGCAAATCAGGGCTCTTTCCAAAGGAGGTAGAGGAGGAGACGTCCTAGGGGTAATGGAGCAAAGGAATTGGATGAGGCTGTAGGCAGGCCCAGAGGAAGAGAGAGAGGCTTTTTGAGGGGTTGGAGGTGGTGGCAGCTTGCTTCAGGGGTGAAAAGGAGTGAGGTCCATTTAAGGAAAAGGTGGAAGAGACAGGATCAGAAAAATGAAAGGAGGCAAGGTTGTCATGCAGGAATACAAGCTAATTTGAGGGCTAATCCACGTGGAGCTCCAATTCCATCTGTCCTGTTTGCCATCGTTCACTCCCTAGAAACTAAAATGGACGTTCTGAAACTTGAGCTGGCAACAAACTAGAAGAGTATATCGGAGGTGGTGACCCTTTGTGAGTTGTATGCAACGAAATTTCATTTTGATGTATACTGATTGGTGTACATTCAAAGTGACAAAAAAGTTGTTGTTGTTGTTGTTGTTGTTGTTGTTGTTATTGGATCAATTAAACCTGAAAGCTTCAGAGCCGGTGTTAATATAGCAAAATATCTGAGCCAGAATTGCAGATAACAGCAATAGTAAGAATTTCCTTAATAAAGTGAAAGTTTCAGCCATCAATTTATCTCTTATAAAAATATTTTATATCAACATAGACTGGCTATAAACTGCACAAAGTCTATATAAATGCAAATGGTTCCTAAAGGAGTAATTAATTAACTCCTGCTACTATCTATTGACCTAATACTTGCTGCAATGTCTACTCAGTACAATCTCTGAAAAATTCTCCTTGTGCCATCCCAACTGCTCTTTGTCACAAAATAGAGAGGTCCTCTTGGTACTTTACAAAACAATATTAAAAAAACAAGATGAAATTTTAATTTCAGCACCACCCAACTCCAAACTAACACTATGTGGCTCACGATATAAAGAAAAATACATTAAAGTAAATAAACAAGAAGGAAATTGATATAACTAGCTCCAAAATATATAGAATATATGCTGAATATGTCCAATAAGAGGACCAATCCACTCTGCTCCAACATCTATGAGAATAGCTAGGTCTGTAAGGTCTTCTGGAATGTCATGATGACAGGAACCCTATACATCTCAGGGCGCTTATTTCCAAATAAAAGGGCTAGAACAAAGAAAGCACACTTCCTGGATTCCAAAAGAAGATATATTTAATCAATGTGTTGGTTCATGTCCGTTGGGAAGAAACCATAGAATATAGGCAGGCCCTCAAATAATCAGATCCTCTCCTATGTAGAGCTTTATAAGTCATAAACATGAATTATACCCAGAAGCTTACTGGCAACTAATTCAGCTTGTTAAGCAGAGTTTGTCACGTGGGCACCCAGAAGATTGTAAGCACCATTTTCTCTGATGTACAAAGTTGAATTATTTAGTGATACATTTCAGATGTTTTTATATTTATGCAGTTTCCCTAGCTATCTTTTAGATCCTGTTGTTAATTAAGCATTTTTCTGCTTGAAAATCTTATCTTTGATTCTTCAATCATTCTTTATTCTTCTGCTTGAACATCCTACCTTTGATTCTTCAATCTGTTCTTTATAGTGAGAGGAAGTTAACTTTGATATATAGACCTTAATAATAACCACTAGTGGTTATTAACAAAGATCTAAAAACATTCGATTCCAAATTCCTAATATTTCGATATACCAAGTTATACTGGTAACACACAGTTACACTTCTGCCATATTTCATACGCAGTTAAACATCCAAAGTTAGGTGAAGAATTAGATTGAAAGCATTAAATAAATACTCAATAACAACAGTGGCTTAGAGAAGAATGCAAAACACTATATTTTAATCTGATCCATTCAGTGCCAGTCTAAAAGCAGAAAGCACGTGGTTTTGAAGCTCCTCTCTGAAGTTCAAAGAGAAAGAGAACACAAAACAATGGATTATATTCAGACATTTAAAAAAAATAAGAGAGACTTTCTAAAGCACATAATATATACATACCAGTTGTCTCTCTGTGTGGCACTGGAAATTTGACTTACAAATTCTATTGGCCACATAGCAGCCTCTTAAAATTCTATATATGTCAGATGGTAGTTAATCAACAAAAAAACCTGGCTCTTCTCTATGCATTTTTAGAGATTTTCCCCTTTCCATAGCAAGTATTTTTTTAAAAAGTTTGCAATTCCAAAGTGAAAGCCTCTAGAACTATGTAGGAAGGATGTATTATATATGTCAGGCCTTTCCATTTTTTTTCCTAAATTCATATTCTGAGTAACTTACAGATGACTTCACATATTGCACTAAACCATGGTTTATTTTAAAAAGCCATAGAAACTTGATTCATATAAAATGGTAAGCCACAAGTTCTGATTTACAAACCACAATGTCTAGCTGCATCCATCATTTAAAGCCAAAATCAGAGAAAACTGCTCTACATTATAATTCAGTGCTTGTGTAAATTAGATTACTATTTCACTAATGCTAATCTGAGGATAATATTCTCTCCTGACTCGTATTCTGGCTCCTATTCAAAATGATTGCCTCACACGTGCTAAGACTGAGTTTTGGGAGGAGTTTCTGCCATATGTGTTTGTGTGTGAATTACACTAACGTATCTTTTCATTTTAATGACTTGCTTATTAAAACCTAATGCAATCTTTCACCATCAGCTTAATTTTTTACCATTTTTATAATCAGCACTACCTTCTGTGGGAATAAAGGCAGACATGCTTGACAGAAGGAGTCTATACATCTCCTGGTTATACAAAGTTTGAATGCTAGAGTCATAGACCATTATGATACAGCTTGCTGTTGTTAGTTACGAAGTCATGTCCGACCCATTGCGACTCCATGGACAACGTTCCTCCAGGCCTTCCTGTCCTCTACCATCTTCTGGAGTCCATTTAGGCTCACGCCTACTGCTTCAGTGACTCCATCCAGCCACCTCATTCTCTGTCGTCCCCTTCTTCTATTGCCCTCAATCTTTCCCAGCATTAGGCTCTTCTCCAGTGAGTCCTTCCTTCTCATTAGGTGGCCAAAGTATTTGAGTTTCAACTTCAGGATCTGGCCTTCTAAAGAGCAGTCAGGGTTGATCTCCTCTAGGACTGACCGGTTTGATCACCTTGCAGTCGAAGGGACTCACAGGAGTCTTCTCCAGCACCATAGTTCAAAGGCCTCAATTCTTTGGCACTCAGCCTTTCTTATGGTCCAACTTTCATAGCCATACATTGCAACTGGGAAGACCATAGCCTTGACTGGTACAGCTATTTCCTTATATTCTGAAATGTCCTGAGATGGTATAGAATTTTTTATAAAAATACCATCACTCACTTAAATCTTATGCCCATGTGAGGTCAATACAATCTCCAGTAGATGTATAGGCAAAAATATTCCTTCTCAAGTTATAAAAAAAATGAAATTACGCTGTTGGCAATTTTTCAGGATTTCTGAAGGAGAGGCAACCTGAAAAAAAGTGTGATTTTGCCTTCTTTAAGAATATGTTCAAGAAGTGAAGCAATTTCATGGCCCAGTCCTATTATTTTGGCTTTATATCAATATATCTTTATAACACCAGCTTGATATTTGTAACATTAATTAAATGCTGACCTCTGTATTGGTTACAGACCATAATAAAATCATTCACTTTCATTTGAAATGTGTGTCTTAATGCTCCTTTTCAGCTCTAGTTAATGCATATGCCTAGACACTATTTGCTGGCAACAAATTGACTCATCACCAAATTTCCATCTCTAATCCAACACTAAGATTAAGTAGGGATCATGGCTATCAACAAACCCAGCAACTTTAGAATTATCTCCTTAAGTACACATTGATTCACAATACTTGATTCAAAACAAGCAGCAACACTTAGAATTGCAAAAGAGCTGCACAAAAATAAGTTTCCCCTTGGGAAATTAATAATGGGCTCTCTTTTCCCTTCATTAGAGATGCAGTTTTGATCCTGTCTTTATTACTTAAGATATAGAGTGGCATGCCTGATTAAAAGAACTACTGTAAAATCAATATTTTCCAGTGACAGCATGTCTATAAATGTTCCTTCCTGTATTAATATGGCTGGATTTAACCAATTTTTTCTTATCCTCATATAGCTAATTAGCATGTTTTCTTTATTCAGGTACAAAGCACAGTGACATCATTTTGTAATCTAGCATCTGTCCCTTTAGCAAAAACAAGGATAGATGGTAATACTTAAGCCATTCTTATTTATCCTACAATAACTGATGAGAGGAAAAATCCAAAGGAAGGTTGGGAATTTGTAAGAAGTCTGCTGTTAGGTTTTCTTGCAGCTTTTTGGATCCTTGGCACCTTCCAAATGCACCATGGGCTTCAGGTCTCAGAATTCATAGCAATGCTCAGTCTGGCTAGGGAATTCTGAGACAAAGTCCACACATCTGGAGGGCACCCAGATTGTGAAACAAATGAAAAAATAGATACGGTATCAGAAGCCCAATAGATCCAGTTTTCTGATCAGAATATTAAAGACAGGGATCTCTGGTATCCTGGAGGTGTGAAAGAAGGTCAGAGTGGTAGGGATGGTGTTGTGATCAAAGATTAGTCTTGTACATGCATAGATGCTACTTACACACAAGTGATGAGAGCTTTGATCATTTGCAGTCACTTTGATCCCCTGCAGACTCCTATGAGTTGAGAAACATTTAGTGACTTCTCATTAAGTGACTTCTTATTTAGTGACTTCTTATGAAGTTCTTCCAGTCTTCTTGACTGTGTACCTAAACGTTCTACCTGACAACTGAAGTTCCTTTGGGAAAAGGCTGCCCACCATTTAAAAATTCCAGGGAAATGCTGAAATTAAAATGGTGATCAGATTCCGAAATTAAATTCATGCTATCAAACAAGCCTGCACCTAGTAGACAATCATATTTAATGGGACAACTTTCTGAGGTTTCTTTGATTCTGCAGTAAAACATTATTTCTGCAACATATTTTTTCTCCAGTGTAAATCCATTTATTTATTTATTTATTTATTTATTTATTTGTTTTTATAAACCGCCCTTCTCCCGAGGGACTCGGGGCGGTGTACAGAATAAGGTAGGTATACAGAATGAACAATAGTGAAAATAAAACAATAGTAAAAAACAAACTGGGACCCCAATTAGAGCTATCAGGCCAGGCCGGACTGCTGGAACAGGTAAGTTTTTAAGTCGCGCCGGAAGGTGCGGAGGTCGGGGGCCATCCGGATTTCGGTTGGTAAGCTGTTCCAGAGGGCTGGCGCACCCACTGAGAATGCCCTCCCCCTGGGGGCCACCAGCCGACATTCCTTGAGCGGTGGCACCCTGAGGAGGCCCTCTCTGTGGGAGCGCACAGGACGGTGGGGTGCTGATATTGGCAGAAGGTGCTCCCATAGGTAGTCCGGACCCATGCCATGTAGGGCTTTGTATGTCATTGTTAGCATACATTTAATAACTTGCATGTCTGGCACAAATGAAAACAGAGCAAAAGTGACATGTCACTAGTCTCAGTTATGTAGATATGACTAGTAATTTTTCAATCACTAGGTATGAAAATATAGAATAACAGAATAACAGAGTTGGAAGGGACTTTGGGGGTCTTCTAGTCTAACCCCTGCTCAGGCAGGAAACCCTATACCATTTCAGACAAATGGTTGTCCAATCTCTTCTTAAAAACTTCCAGTGTTGGCGCATTCACAACTTCTGTGTGTGTATGTGTATATGTAATAATATACATATATATACACTGTGTTTGTGTGTGTGTGTATATATATATATATATATATATATATATATATATATATATATACAGTATATATATATACAGTGTATATATATATATATATATATATATATATATATATATATATATATACACAGTGTATATATATATATATATATATATATATATATATATATATATATATATATATATATATATATATATATATATATATATATATATATATATATATATATATATATATATATATATATATATATATATATATATATATATATATCCCCTTCATGGATTACTGCCTTGTCGTGGCGAAGGGGCTTGCGTAATTCAATGAAGCTATGAGCTATGCCGTGCAGGGCCACCCAAGACGGACAGGTCATAGCTGAGAGTTCTGACAAAACGTGATCCACTGGAGAAGGAAATGGCAACCCACTCCAGTATCTTTGCCATGAAAACCCTATGGACAGTACCAAAAGGCAAAACGATATGACGCTGGAAGATGAGCCCCTCAGGTCGGAAGGCGTCCAATATGCTACTGGGGAAGAGCAGAGGGCTAGTACTAGTAGCGCCAGAAAGAATGAAGCGACTGGGCCAAAGCCGAAAGGACGCTCAGCTGTGGATATGTCTGGTGGTGAAAGGAAAGTCCGATGCTGTAAAGATTTTTTCTCCATAGGAACCTGGAATGTAAGATCCATGAATCAAGGAAAGCTGGACGTGGTCAAACAAGAGATGACAAGACTGAACATCGACATCTTAGGTATCAGCGAACTAAAATGGACAGGAATGGGTGAATTTAATTCAGATGACCATCAGGTATACTACTGCGGGCAAGAATCCCTCAGAAGAAATGGAGTAGCCTTCATAGTCAATAAAAGAGTAGGAAAATCAATACTGGGATACAATCCTCAAAATGACAGAATGATCTCAGTTCGAATCCAAGGCAAACCATTCAATATCACAGTAGTCCAAGTCTATGCCCCAACCACCAGTGCTGAAGAGGATGAAATTGACCGGTTCTATGAAGCCCTACAGCACCTTATAGAAGTAACACCAAAAAATGATGTCCTTATCATCATGGGGGATTGGAATGCTAAAGTAGGAAGCCAAAAGATAACTGGAATAACAGGCAAGTTTGGCCTTGGAGTACAAAATGAAGCAGGGCACAGGCTGATAGAATTTTGTCAAGAGAATACGATGGTCATAGCAAACACTCTTTTCCAACAACCCAAGAGACGGCTCTACACATGGACATCACCAGACGGTCAACACAGAAATCAGATTGACTATATGCTCTGCAGCCAAAGATGGAGAAGCTCTATACAGTCGGTAAAAACAAGACCAGGAGCTGACTGTGGCTCAGACCATGAGCTTCTCCTTGCAAAGTTTAGGCTTAAACTGAAGAAAGTAGGGAAAAGCACTAGGCCACTCAGGTATGAATTAAATCATATCCCTGTTGAATATACAGTAGAGGTGACAAATAGATTTAAGGAATTAGATCTGATAGACAGAGTGCCTGAAGAACTATGGACAGAGGTTCGCGACATTGTACAACAGGTAGCAACCAAAACCATCCCAAAGAAAAAGAAATGCAAGAAAGCAAAATGGCTGTCTGAGGAAGCTTTGCAAATAGCTGAGGAAAGGAGGGAAGCGAAAGGCAAGGGAGAAAAACATAGATATGCCCAATTGAATGCAGAATTCCAGATAATAGCTAGAAGAGATAAGAATGCCTTCTTAAATGAACAGTGCAAAGAAATAGAAGAAAACAATAGAATAGGGAGGACCAGAGATCTTTTCAAGAAAATTGGAGAGATGAAGGGAACGTTTCATGCAAAAATGGGCATGATAAAGGACCAAAATGGCAGGGACCTAACAGAGGCAGAAGAGATTAAGAAGAGGTGGCAAAATTACACAGAGGAACTATACAAGAATGAGCTTAACGTCCCAGATAATCACAATGAGGTGGTCACTGACCTCGAGCCAGACATCCTAGAATGTGAGGTGAAGTGGGCCTTAGAAAAGCTGAGCAACAACAAAGCTAGTGGAGGTGACAGTATTCCAGCTGAGCTATTCAAAATCTTAAAAGACAGTGCAGTAAAAGTGCTACACTCAATTTGCCAGCAAATTTGGAAAACTCAACAGTGGCCACAGGATTGGAAAAGATCAGTTTACATTCCAATTCCAAAGAAAGGCAGTGCCAAAGAATGTTCAAACTATCGCACCATTGCACTCATTTCTCATGCTAGTAAAGTCATGCTTAAAATCCTACAAGCTAGACTTCAGCAGTATGTGGATCGAGAACTACCAGAAGTACAGGCAGGATTTCGAAGAGGCAGAGGAACTAGAGATCAAATTGCCAACATACGCTGGATCATGGAGAAAGCTAGGGAGTTCCAGAAAAACATCTACTTCTGCTTCATTGACTATGCTAAAGCCTTTGATTGTGTGGATCATAACAAACTGTGGCAAGTTCTTAAAGAGATGGGAGTACCAGACCATCTTATTTGTCTCTTGAGAAACCTATATGCGGGTCAAGAAGCAACAGTGAGAACTGGACACGGAACCACTGATTGGTTCAAAATTGGGAAAGGAGTCCGGCAAGGCTGTATACTGTCGCCCTGCCTATTTAACTTATATGCAGAGCACATCATGAGAAAGGCAGGGCTAGATGAATCAAAAGTTGGAATTAAGATTGCCGGAAGAAATATCAACAACCTAAGATACGCAGATGATACCACTCTAATGGCAGAAAGTGAAGAAGAACTAAAGAGCCTCTTGTTGCGGGTGAAGAAGGAGAGTGCAAAAGTTGGGTTGAAACTGAACATTAAGAAAACCAAGATCATGGCATCTGGCCCTCTCAATTCCTGGCAAATAGATGGGGAAGAAATGGAGGTAGTGACAGATTTTGTTTTCCTGGGCTCCAAGATCACTGCAGATGGGGACTGTAGCCAAGAAATTAAAAGACGCTTGCTCCTGGGGAGGAAAGCCATGGCAAATCTAGACAGCACACTAAAAAGCAGAGACATCACCCTGTCAACAAAAGTGCGTATAGTCAAGGCTATGGTCTTCCCAGTTGCAATGTATGGCAGTGAAAGTTGGACCATAAGAAAGGCTGAGCGCCAAAGAATTGAGGCCTTTGAACTATGGTGCTGGAGAAGACTCCTGCGAGTCCCTTGGACCGCAAGGCGATCAAACCGGTCAGTCCTAGAGGAGATCAATCCTGACTGCTCTTTAGAAGGCCAGATCCTGAAGCTAAAACTCAAATACTTTGGCCACCTAATGAGAAGGAAGGACTCACTGGAGAAGAGCCTAATGCTGGGAAAGATCGAGGGCAATAGAAGAAGGGGACGACAGAGAATGAGGTGGCTGGATGGAGTCACTGAAGCAGTAGGTGTGAGCTTAAATGGACTCCAGAAGATGGTAGAAGACAGGAAGGCCTGGAGGAATGTTGTCCATAGGGTCGCGATGGGTCGGACACGACTTCGCAGCTAACAACAACAAATATATATATATATATATATATATATATATATATATATATATATATATATATATATATATATATATATATATATATATATATATATATATATATATATATATTTGTGTAAATTGCTAACAAAGAATTAAGGGAGACTGATATGCATTTCAAACCTATTAGTTTTCATCAGTCAGCCATACCCTTCTGAGATTCGAACCTGGGCTGATTGCACATTAGGCAGTTATTTTTACCTATAGGCCACAGGCTCTCTCTCGCTCTGTTAGCTTGAGAAGCAAGGGGAGATATGTGTCAAATGCTTGTTAACTATTTAGATTACCTTGCTAGGCCCCAAACATGGGACAAATCTTTATTTCCTGTTTCAGCCTATCATGAAGGCCATCGAACAGGCAGTAGTCACACCGGTGACAGCTCATGTTTGGGGCCTAGCAAGGTAATCTAAATAGTTAACAAGCATTTGACACATATCTCCTCTTGCTTCTCAAGCTAACAGAGCGAGAGCGAGCCTGTGGCCTAGAGGTAAAAATAACTGCCTAATGTGCAATCAGCCCAGGTTCGAATCTCAGAAGGGTATGGCTGACTGATGAAAACTAATAAGTTTGAAATGCATATCAGTCTCCCTTAATTCTTTGTTAGCAATTTACACAAATATATGAGCTGTCACCAGTGTGACTACTGCCTGTTCGATGGCCTTCATGATAAGCTGAAACAGGAAATAAAGATTTGTCCCATGTTTGGGGCCTAGCAAGGTAATCTAAATAGTTAACAAGCATTTCACACACACACACACACACACACACACTTATATATAAATATATATTATTGCAAAGTTGACAAAACTCAAAGGGAATTCAAACCATGACAAGATGCCCTTACCGGAAGACTTTGTTTCCACACAGAATTATCATAGATTTAATTCTCAATTTAGTAGACAGTCAGCCGCATGATAAGCACTTACCCTCATAGAGAATTAACTGATAATCATATGGGTACTCGATTTTGTAATGATCAGTTTTAAATGTTGGAATATACCAGTAGAAACAGCTGTTTAAGTAAATGATGGAATTGTTCTTCAAACTGCAAAGCGCACTGAAACTATGAATCAAAGCTAAAGTGGTTTTGAAGCAAAAAGGAAAAAAAAAGAACAAGATTCATTATGATCATACACACAGGTCTTTAAATTAATCAGAAGTAAACATAACTTTGCAATACAAAACACAGGCAATAATGATTTTGTTTATTGTTCTGCTTATCCCAATCTTTGGAAGTTGGCAACAAGATATATATGGCTAGTGAATAGGAAAAATTAGTCTTCTTCAACTGAATGTAATAGGTTGGGGTTTAACTTAATCCAACATGAATGAAAGACATGTTGCAGAGACAGAAGGAATCTATTTCTTAGTAAAAGAACTCCTCTATGAGTACATGTTTTTAATCTGTTATCCAGTAGGATTTGGGGGCATCCAAATCTCAGGTTGTTCTATAAGTAAGACACTTCCTGGCACCCATCAGGTAATGCTGCTTTATTGACTTAATGGATGAATAAGTAAAAATACTAGACCTACTATTATTAAATTCATCATTTTTCATTCATATTGGAGATATATTTATATGTATACTTATAATAGTATTTTCCCTTTTTTACCATGGTCTATTAAACCCTTCAAATTCCATCAGGCTGTTCTGGTTGTGGGTGTGTCCCATTCCCAGCTTCCCTGGGGCTGGGGTATGTCTTTGTCTTTCCTGAGCTCCTAGCCTCCTACATCTGCATTTGTACAGAGCTTGGTGGAGGAAGAGCTAGGGCTATTAAGAAAACTGAGCATGCTTTCCTGGTTAATTGTCATTCTAAGTTGTGATCGCCTCCCTTATTGCTATTTGGTGATCTATAGCAATATTTAAGAATTATTATTAACAGTACATGTGTAGCTAAACTTTGTGGGCCTTCCACAATACATGGACTAGTTATCTAGAGATTTCATGAGATGTAACCCAACTATCTAAAGGGCATCAAATTAGAAGAGGTCGGCTGATGGCCGGTAAACGTAATTAACAGTATGGCATGGCATTTGCCTCTAGATGTAATGGTTACTGCTTTCCTTTTTATCATTTGAAGTTAATGGAAAATGAGAAAACACCAATGGAGTTTGGGTGCTTGTATATACAGAACTTGACGAGATTAACACTGGCAGAAGAATGCAAGTTCTTGGAGGCTGCAATTATACTGTAATTGTTATACAAGCATGAAATTCTAACACTGAAACACTTTAACTGGTAACCATAAAAATGCATTCTCAAAAAGCTGGACAAGGAACATAAGACCATACCAGACAGATTAAGGCAAGAATGAGTTTCTTCTGTAAATAGAATATATAATTTTTCTTTAGCTCAGTAGCTGGAAGAAAGACAGTCAATCATAGCATTTTAAAGCTAGCTCGCTGATCACTCTAAAACATAAATGGCATCACTGTTTTGCTCAAGGATCCTCCATTTGCAAGATGAAATTCCACTGAGAAGATCTAAACCGCTATCACTAAAAACTGCTATAGAAGATATAAATCACTATAACTAAACATTTCCCTAACCCTCTTCTGTTCCTATCTATCAATAGCCCAATTTATGTTTATCTAGACATCAGGCCTAAATATTGCGATGTTTTTAATGGGTCATTTGATTGTTGCTGAACCAAGTCTAGTCAATTCTCTTCATACTATCATCTCTTACTGGGTGGTTTTTTTCTGCAGGTTTTTCATCCTTGCTATCAAAGATTATCTTTAAAATCAAAGATGCTTTTTCTTTTGTAGAACACCTTGCATTTGCATCCTTCTGTTGCAGGAAAGCAATGGCCAGTCACCTTTCCTCCTGTTGGAAGAAAAAGATAGAAACCAAAATCCATCTGTTTTCCTATTGCTTCAGAATGACAGTGCTATAACTAGAATGAAAAGGAAAAGAATGCTTCTGAGTTAATGTAAAAAGAGGCAAGAGGGGATGAAGACATCCATGTGCAAGCATGTAAGAAAGAAAAGAAAAGGCATAGGGTAGAAAGACAGTAAGAAGATTCATGAAGGTAGACATTGGTAGAGTGGCCCAAATAGGAGAAGAATAGCCAATGAGGCTTGCTTCTTTTTGCCCAAGATGAGAAAGGCAAGAAGCAAGAAACACCAGCCTGCAGTGATCATAGTATGAACACTTGGCCAACTCTGTTGTCAGCCAACCAACTTATTTCTCAAGTTAACCTTAAAAATAGCTGTGAGCTGTACAAGAAACAAGCCGCTCAGGCTGCAGTCTGAAATCTACTTCTACCTTCCAGAAATTGTTGTCAGCCACTTCAGAAATTACAGGAAGAGATAAATTCAGATCTACTGTCAAAGAACTTAATGAGAGCAGCATTTCCTTGGTGATGACCCTGATATTTTCTCAAACAGATTGTTTATTCTATATGCTTAATCATTTTATCTTTAATAAAAAAAGGTAAAGGTTCCCCCACACATGTGTGCTAGTCGTTTCCAACTCTCTGTTTCAAAGCCAAAGAGCCAGCGCTTGTCCGAGGACGTCTCCATGGTCATGTGGCTGGCATGACTAGACGCCAAAAGTGCACGGAACACTGTTACCTTCCCACCATAGTGGTCCCTATTTTTCTACTTGCATTTTTACGTGCTTTCGAACTGCTAGGTTGGCAGAAGCTGGGACGAGTAACAGGCGCTCACTCTGTTACGCGGCACTCAGGATTCGATTATCTTTAATACTGTTATCTAATTTATCATAAGAGATGTTAAACAAACTAGGATTGAATCCTCCAGAAAACTCTAATCTTTCCTTTTTAAAAAAGGCAATCATATTGGCTAATTTACAGATTTTAAATTGAATCCAATTTTATATTTCAGTTACAGATGCTTTCTTAAATGGAAGTATTTTTGCATGCATTTTAGTAAAGACTGTTGATGTACAGAAGGTAAAGCCTTGTTTCACTTAACATACCACCTTCAATAGGAATATTTAAAAATATATCAAGTGGTTACAGCAAAGATGCTACTAAGACTACACTTCTCCCATGTCTCAACCTGGCTTTTACAGATCAATAGTATTTGGGTATAGTTGTAATCCACCATAGATCTTTTCTCTACAACACTTTACCCTCTTACAACCACTTAACCCCTTAAGAATTTCACCACTGCTCTGTAAAAATATATTCAGTAGATATTATATTTGTAATTTACCAAGAAGTCTAAATATAATGTATTCACATTTCTATTTGTAATAGTAATGTGTTCTATATTTTCAGAGAGGAACACAGATGCTGAAGAAATTTATTTAGTTTCTCTAGGATCACCCTGTTTCTAGTCATCTTCCAGGTTAATCATATTCTTAATTCTTTACACATTTTTGTGTATTCAGCAAAAGAATGTTCAAATTTGGGGTTTCTTTGCTTCTGTTAACATATTTGGTTTACACTTCTTTTGTTCTCGTTTGAGGAAAATATCCATTTTGTAACAGAACCCTTCCTTCTCTGTTTTTTTTTCCTTTTAAAACACTAGTTCATTGTGCAAATATCTGAAACAATCAAGAAAATATACCTATAATCTTGAATAACCAATTTGACCTATATCATTAAAGTAACAATTCTCAGTTTTCTTCCCAATATTTTATTCCTATCCAAATCTGGAAAAGATGATACTGAAAATATGATATCTCCTTGCTCTGACAACATCATGCTCCTGATACCACCTTACATAGGATGAATTATTCATATAGGACAAATCTATACAACAAGTGTCACACTTTGTCTGGTCCTTATTTCCAACAGAATGTGCCGAAGATAGCACTCTACTGTATATTAGAAACCACCTGTATTATTCAATATATGTACATACAGTTCATTAGCTCTACTGAGAATCTGAGCTGAAATGACTAACTCATTTCACCTTTTTTCTGTATGGAGTTCTCTCATGCTTCTTAGTAGGCAAAATACCTGAAATGGAGCAAGTAATCAGCCTTTTTTCCAATATTTCTAGTAGAGGTCATAGACAGGAATTGCTGCAAAAGCTTTTTAATGTGCAAGATAGTCATAAAATTCCCATCATCCTTGATGCTGACTGTGTTGTATCTGAATAACATTAAGCAGCATACTGAATTGTTGAGCTGAAATAATGAATCCAATACATCCGGAATAAAAAATACATTTTGCAAGGAACTTGCTTTGCTTATAAATCACCAAAGTGATTTAAAATGTTTAAACAGAGAAAATCAAAATGCGAATAGGAATCTTTCTATTTAAGTAACTGGGTAGATTGATTGATCTAATCTAAATCAGTATAATTTAAGTTAATAGGAAAACTTATATATCCCTAAGACAGTTGTATCAGCCAGTTAGTTAACAGAGCCCTGAAGTACATTAACATGTTAATTTATAAGATTATTTACGCTACGTAAATATTATATATATATATATATATATATATATATATATATATATATATATATATATATATATATATATATATATATATATATGTGTGTGTGTGTGTGTGTGTGTGTGTGTGTGTGTGTGTGTGTGTGTGTGTAAATATAAAATACACAGTTAAGACTAGATAAATATACATACATGAACCATAATGAAACCTATTTAATTTTAGAAAATTCATTGTGTCGTGCTCACATAGAAATATATGCTCACATTAGAAATATTAATTAGGTATAAAGTATAATAGCAGACATATTAATGTTTTTATACTGAAGTTTATGAATAGAATAGAATAGAATAGAATAGAATAGAATAGAATAGAATAGAATAGAATAGAATAGAATAGAATAGAATAGAATAGAATAGAATAGAATAGAATAGAATAGAATAGAATAATAACTTTATTGTCACTTTGAATGTACACTAATTGGCATACATTAAAATGAAATTTTGTTGCATTTAGCTCTCAAAGGGTCACCACCTGTGATATACACTACATAAATATAATGCATTATGCATATAATGCATTATGCATATAATGCATAATAAGAGCTGGAACTGCAGCAAGCTCATCCTGTCATGTGGCACTTGTGTCTTGAACCTGGGCTGCTAGTTTTCCAGCCAACAAGCCCAACATCTTAACTGTCAAGCCACTGTGCTACCAGACAGAAACTTGAGATTTATTAAATTAAAGAGATTTTAAGGGCTGCAAAGAGAGCTAAAAAGTTTTTAATTCATATTGCAGCTCTTAAAATCTTTTTTTAATTTAATAGATCTCAAGCCCCAGTCTTTCTCTTCCTCTTTTTATTCATAGATTGGAGCAGGAACAAATGTTTTTTCAGCTTTTTCAATTCTCATTTGATTTCTGAACTTTGAATGAACACAATCAAATTAAGGGGAGGGAAGGAAGACACTCTGTAATGGTTCTGATAAATGAAACCCATTAAAGAACTTCAAGGCAAGAATTCTTCTTTAAAGAACATTTTATTCAGGAAACAAAGTATCAGCACTACTGTACATAGCTGAACCCAAAACTAGATTCCCTTCCCCCAGGTACAAAGTAACAAGTTGCAAGTCCCACCCCCACTAAGCAGTTATAATTCACATTTTCCCATTAGCCGGGAGTGTGGGCTCTCTCCCCAGCTCCTCAGCCCGCCAAAATGTTATCGGTCTGTGTCCTTGAGTTCCCACAGAGCTGCATTGTTGTTATGGCTAGCTGAGCTCAAGCATTCACCCCATCCCCCCTTCAACACCTGATCTCTAAACAGAAGAAAAAGCATGCTAAAAGCAAAGGGAAAATGGCTGCAATTTCTATCAGTTGTTAGAGCAGGAAAATCCAATGTTACAGTGTTGACACACTCAGTATCTTCAGAAGAAGCTGCTGCTTTGAAAAGCTGAGTTCCCATTTAAAGGAATCAAAATATAGGCATTCAGGCAAGCCAATTTCTAGAAAAACTATCCTTTCAATCTCTCAACCACGCTGTTTCCAGTATAAAATGCATTTCAGATTGATCGGGGGTGTTTTAATTGTTTCGCAGGTGTACTGTTACTTTTTGGAATGTCTTCCCACCACTTGGATACTAAGAAAGAAAGAAAGAAAGAAAGAAAGAAAGAAAGAAAGAAAGAAAGAAAGAAAGAAAGAAAGAAAGAAAGAAAGAAAGAAAGAAAGAAAGAAAGAAAGAAAGAAAGAAAGAAAGAAAGAAAGAAAGAAAGAAAGAAAGAAAGAAAGAAAGAAAGAAAGAAAGAGGAGTGACAAGAATTAGCTAGGAACAGACTTATTAGAAACTTTGCATTTTTTCTGAGTCAGCTAGAGTTTCCTCTACCTTGGCAACTTTTAGATGTGTGGGTTTCATCTCCCAGAATTTTCCAGCCACCAAGAATGGAGAGAGAGAGAGAAAAATCCCTGTTGTGTAAACCATCAGATTGTTCTCTCTTTTCTCTTCCATGTTCTAGCTTTTTGCATTCTTACTTAGGGAGATTGTTCCAAAGCAGTTAAAGTCCCCCTTGTCTTTAGCAAGGGACAGAGTGTTCTGCAAAGTCCAAAGTTGCTTGAAGGTTTATTTTTTCTTTTTCTTTTTAATGCCTTGTCACTTGGGAAGAGAGCAACAGCATTGAGCTAAAAGTGATCAGTAATGGAAGCAAAAGAGATATATATTTAAATTTCATGCAGTCGCAAGCTCCTGCTCATACTGTTTTAAGATCACCCAGAGAGTTATCTCATGCCAGAAGTGGGATACACGTGTCTAGTAACTCCAAAAATGTGCTGGTTAATGTACAATATAACTAGAACTGATTGAAAGCATTGCAAAAACAACCCCAAACCATGGCCAAGTAATCAGTTCAACACCTTTCTTTTCTTGTATTTATAGAATTGTATAGAATAGCCTGTACACATATTCTTTTATTTCAGCTTTTATAAACATTCAAGGCAGCTTTCAAGAATTAAAAAAATGCAAATTAAAAAAAGAAAAGTTAATACAGTTAAAACAAAAATTCACATGTGTAAGGTCACTGGCCCTTGGCAAAACTTGAGAAATCATAAAAAATCCAATTATGAAAACTCAAGCAGAGGCTTCTTAAAGGTACAGCACTTTATTTTTGATCGAAATAAGTCCTGGGTGGGAACACAATCTGAACACTGGCAGCAGTTGCATTCAGAAGTGCCACACCTTAGAAAGTTAGTAGCATTGCTTTATAAACTTTGTTGGCCAATAAAAATCAGACAACAGAGTTATTACATCATAAGGAAGACATCAATCATTCCAGTACACTCCCTTAGTCCCTCCTTCAGTACATCCCATCCGTGTACATGTTTCCCAGCCTTGCATGAAATTGGTCCCTGATGCAAACGCTGATTACAAAAGCGAGATAGCAATAGTTAGGCAAGGCTACACTATTTGTTTCTTTTTCTAGTTCCAATTACAGAACCCTACACACGCTTTTGGATGTTAAAATAAAAGAACCTGTTAAATTTCAGTCATTTGGACCTGTCTACAAGAAGGGGTGCCCTGGGCAGCTCAAAAGCCAAGATGGAAGCCAAGATCATACAGTTAAAGCACCACATCATTTTACATACTGTGTGCAATTAGTTTCTTAACTACAAAAACAATAGTACCTGAGGCAAATACTTCTTTAATCTATTACCCTACAAATCACAAATGGGTTTGTAAAAAAGACTATTGTAGCAGCATTAGCAAAGCTTTGTTCATAAAAAGTTTGTTCAATTCTTCATGCAATAATTTACACTTTTAATTGTTAAAAAAATATAATGATTTCATTGACCTGCTTTAATTATAACTGTATTAAATCATGCAAATTGAACAGTACAGATCCATATTTCATTTCATCAATGTAATTTCAGTCTGAAGGAATAAAGTGCTTGATCTATACCAAAGTCTTGTAATTCTGGGATTGCTTGTAATGAGTCTCCATTCTCAAATATCAAATCTGTAATAGCACTATTATTTATTTATTTATTTGAATAGTATTATATTAGTTTGTGTGTGTGTGTATGTATAAATTTAAATAATACTAATATAATATGTATGTATGTATATAAAACTAGAAACTAGAAACAAGGATGAAAAGACCAAAAATTTATTAAAACTGAGCTTTCGTCAGTGCCTGCTGACATCGTCAGAGTGTAAGCCAGGATTGGGAAGCAAGTTCTTATAGTCTCTGTGAAGCCAGTAGTTTAGCTAATGAGCATGTTATGGGTCTGTTTGGCCCCTGCGCTCCCGTAATCAATTCCATCATTCCTATTTCCATCAGACTCACTGTTTGAGTTTTGGCGCTCTGTCTCTCTCTGCTCACTCCACCTGCGGGGAGTGTTTATCCTGCCGCATGCAGTCATCTCGCTGCTCGTCTGACATTTCTGAATGCGCTGCTGCCATCTCAGCCGATCGTTCCTCTCTGGTGCTAGCATCGCTATCCCCATTGGTCAAATGTCCTCTCCTGCTGTCCATGGGCTCGGTCTGCCTTCTCATTAATGCTGCTGTACCAATGCATCCATTGATGAGAGGTTATGATCCTCTATTCCCTTGTGCATGGAGGGGGAGGAGGTGGTCATTGGTTCATCCTCTCAGTCATCCTGCATCATGATTCATACCAGCGTAGCATCTAGTAATCTGGTAATAGTTCAGTGTGCCAGTTCACAGAATACTGGTTGGATAACCAAGCCTCTTTTAACTAGCGGCCACCCTTGGTTGCATCATGAACAATGACTCTGGCCTCTGTGAAGTTGAAAGTGTGGTTGTGCTCAGTGGTGTGAGCCCATATCTGGGATCATTTTTCTTGATGTTTAATAGCCAGTTCATGCTCATGGAGCCTTGTCTGGAGGTGTTTTGTGGCCTTCCCAACATAATTGCATGGACAATCATTGCAGTTAATTTGGTAGACCACTGATGACATTTCACCCATGGATAGGGGTTCTTTGGGGTGCATTATTCATGTGCGAAGGGTCTGATTAGGTCTGTGCGTCACTCTGATGTTATGAGCCAATAATATTCGTGCCCTGTTTCTGAGACGCCGTGGATGTAGGGGAATGTGGCCCAGGTGATGGTAGTTGTTCTGTCATCCACAGCCTGTGATGCCCATTTTGGGTGGCAACATCAGATGAAATCAGGACAAACTCTCCCAGCGGGCGGGGTGAGTGGAGAGAGCCAGAGCACCAAAACTCAAACAGACATCAGCAAGTCTGACGGAAATAGGAATGTTGCAATAGATTGCAGGAGGCCGGGGGCCAAACAGACCTGTAATACGCTCATTAGCTAAACTACTGGCTTCACAGAGACTATAAGAACTTGCTCCCCAATCCTGGCTTACACTCTGACGATGTCAGCAGGCACTGACGAAAGCTCAGTTTTAATAAATTTTTAGTCTTGGTGATCCTTGTTTCTAGTTTCTAGTTTTGAATATGAATATACCCAAGACTCACATATATATATAAATATGTGGAATAAATAAATGTATTTATGAAATGCAAAGATAGACCAGATAAATGCAATTTATCATATGTATCAGTCAATATAATCCCTGAATTAGTAGACAGCTTCTAATTATTATTTTTTTATTTTGGCCTTTATTGTCATTACCAGAATGATCATTATCCTTCTAGGAAGATTTCTGATCCAGTAGAAGCTTCCAGTTGCAGAAATTTGAGGAAAGAGATTCATTTGCCAACACTCTGTTCAAGTGCAACATCTTCCTCACTTTCTATGCTGTTCCAAAGGGCCTCCCAAATATTTGCAGTAAGTTTGATAAGAGCTTTAACTGGGCTGTACAAGAAACAATTAAATTCCTTCTTCATGTTTATGACTTTTTATGAGTGTTCCACTCGCCCATACTTTAGGTGCAGCTTCTGTTGGCATTTGGTTTGGTAACACTGTTAAATGATAAGTGTATAAAAAGGTTATTTATGAAGAATTACAGCTGGTTTAATGACATTTAATGACCACTGGTTTAATGTTCATTTGAATTAACAATAGCACTGAATTAGTGGTAATTATGATGAGTCCCTATACTTATGGCTGGCACAAATCACACATGATTGTGATTTGCAACCTTCCAAGCAAAGTCAATGGGGAAGCCGTCAGGAAATTAGAAGTGGTGGTCACATGAAGTCCTTATTTAGCAACATGCATGGTCCTTATTTAAACAACAGCAATCAGAAACTGCCAGAAGTTTTATTCAGCTTTGGCTTTATGTAGGGGAAAGGTTTTAGATTTATATTACTGATTCATCTCCATTAGCATTTCAAAATAATAATCTGCAAGTTAGATGTCAGTCTTGCAAGAAAGACCAGACAAGAAACAGGACCAGATAAATTAATGCTACTTTATTATAAAGTTACATTAGCAGAATCCTGTCAATCTGAAAGTATATCTTTCTCCCATCCCTTTATAGCCCAAGAAACTAGGAAGGGTATCCTTTGAGCCTCTTGCCCCATATACATTTGTGCCACTGGGTAAGTTGCCTTTTTTCTGACCATTTTCTTGGCTCCATTTCTTCACCCTGTCACCCAAGGTCATCCTCACATACTGTACCATTACAATCAGCAATGACACTTAATAACCCTAAGTGCAAGCTCACATACAAATATAAATTTAATGTACTTAATATTAGTTTAGTGATAACATATACTCTATATACTATACCTAGCTCAAAATGTAAACTTAATTTAAGCTGTTTAATCATTCCTAGGAAGACTTATTTGGACTTTTCCTGTTTCAAAACCAATTTGTTTATTTCTTTGACTGCTAAATTTTTGTACAGAAAACAACTGCATTTTATGCTAGCTCTATATTCTCCAGAACTTTAGAATATCCATGAGACAGATATATATAAACATGTATTTGACCAAAGCCAGTTGTACAAGGAGAAATCCGGTAATATGTAATTTTGCCTCTTAGCAAATTATGGAGGCGTATAGAAGTATTTCTATGATGAATTATTTTTCATCATCAGTCTTTCATTGCTGGAACAATTCACCCCACAAATAAATAGACTTTGAAGGTAATGCTCTTCTAAGAAAATCCTTCAGAAATCATATGTTTGACATCAGTTGGAAAGCATATGACTGAGTTTCCTCTGCCCCAACCTCATTCCATGCTTGTATGTTGTTTGCCCCAAAAAGAGAAATGTAAAGAAAGGAGAACTACTCTGAATATGTGCAGTTTTGCATTTTAAGCTCAACTTATTTCTAGGGTTCAGTGACATTAAGAAGGGACCCTTTGCTTTCATGAAACCTTGAATGAAACCCCACTCAAAGCAAAGTCAGTAAATGGTAGTGAACCGAAGGACCAAAATTTATTGATAAATGAATAAAGAACTTCTGAGCATTTGCGGCATATACTGTACATAGGAACCACTTTATCATGCAAAACAAATAATCCTTTACTGCTGTTGACCTTATATTACTCATAGATTATAAAAAAAATTAAATACATGAGTAATTTTCTAAGAGCTACAAATATTGGATTCATTTTCTTTGTTGTTGTTGTTAGTTGTGAAGTCGTGTCCAACCCATCGCAACCCCATGGACAATGTTCCTTTAGGCCTTCCTGTCCTCTACCATCTTTTGGAGTCCATTTAGGCTCACGCCTACTGCTTCAGTGACTCCATCCAGCCACCTCATTCTCTGTCATCCCCTTCTACTCTTGCCCTCAACCTTTCCCAGCATTAGGCTCTTCTCCAGTGAGTCCTTCCTTCTCATTAGGTGGCCAAAATATTTGAGTTTTAGCTTCAGGACCTGGCCTTCTAAAGAACAGTCAGGGTTGATCTCCTCTAGGACTGACTGGTTTGATCACCTTGCAGAACAAGGGACTCACAGGAGTCTTCTCCAGCACCATAGTTCAAAGGCTTCAATTCTTTGCTGCTCAGCCTATTTTCTGGTCCAGCTTTCACAGCCATACATTGCAACTGGGAAGACCATAGCCTTAACTATACGCACTTTTGTTGGCAGGGTGATATCTCTGCTTTTTAGTGTGCTGTCTAGATTTGCCATGGCTTTCCTCTCCAGGAGCAAGCGTCTTTTAACTTCTTGGCTGCACTCCCCATCTGCGGTGATCATGGAGCCCAGGAAAATAAAATCTGTCACTACCTCCATTTCTTTCCCATTTATTTGCCAGGAATTGAGAGGGCCGGATGCCACGATCCTGGTTTCCTTAATGTTTAGTTTCAACCCAACTTTTGCACTCTCCTTCTTCACTCGCAACAAGAGACTCTAGTTCCTCTTCACTTTCTGCCATTAGAGTGGTATCATCTGCATATCTTAGGTTGTTGATATTTCTCCTGGCAACCTTAATTCCAACTTTTGATTCATCTAGCCCTGCCTTTCTCATGATGTGCTCTGCATATAAGTTAAATAGGCAGGGTGACAGTATACAGCCTTGCCGGACTCCTTTCCCAATTTTGAACCAAACAGTGGCTCCATGTCCAGTTCTCACTGTTGCCTCTTGACCCGCATATAGGTTTCTCAAGAGACAAATAAGATGGTCTGGTACTCCCATCTCTTTAAGAACTTTCCAGTTTGTTGTGATCCACACAATCAAAGGCTTTAGCATAGTCAATGAAGCAGAAATAGATGTTTTTCTGGAACTCCCTAGCTTTCTCCATGATCCAGCATATGTTGGCAATTTGATCTCTAGTTCCTCTGCCTCTTTGAAATCCTGCCTGTGCATCTGGTAGTTCTCGATCCACATACTGCTGGAGTCTAGCTTGTAGGATTTTAAGCAAACTTTACTAGCATGTGAAATGAGTGCAATGGTGTGATAGGTCCCTGCCATTTTGGTCCTTAATCATGCCCATTTTTGCATGAAACGTTCCCTTCATCTCTCCAATTTTCTTGAAGAGATCTCTAGTCCTCCCTATTCTATTGTTCTCTTCTATTTCTTTGCACTGTTCATTTAAGAAGGCATTTTTATTTCTTCTAGCTATTCTCTGGAATTCTGCATTCAGTTGGGTGTATCTTTCTTTTTCTCCCTTGCCTTTCACTTCCCTCCTGTCCTCAGCTATTTGCAAAACTTCCTCAGACAGCCATTTTGCTTTCTTGCATTTCTTTTTCTTTGGGATGGTTTTAGTTATCACTTCTTGTACAATGTTGCTGTTGTGTACTGGGTTCGTTGCGCAGGAATGAAGACGAGGTGAGTGAGTTCAGCAAAGATCATATTTTATTGCTTGCAAGATCTGAACTAGAGAACAGGGCTGCAGATGCAGCAATTTATACCCTGGCCCCTAGGCGGCGGCCAATAGGTTTGAAGCAATTTATTACCACCCTAGGGGCAACCAATAGCAGCGCTGGAGATGGGTTGTCTGAGGAGCTGGGAGCCATTAGCTAGCTTCCCTGCTCAAACAGCCTTCCAGCAATTACCACACGGTGTTCACTTAACAAAGCAAGCCCAATACATTACAGTTGCGAACCTCTGTCCATAGTTCTTCAGGCACTCTGTCTATCAGATCTAACTCCTTAAATCTATTTGTCATCTCTACTGTATATTCATCAGGGATATGATTTAGTTCATACCTGAGTGGCCTAGTGCTTTTCCGTACTTTCATCAGTTTAAGCCTAAATTTTGCAATGAGAAGCTCATGGTCTGAGCCACAGTCAGCTCCTGGTCTTGTTTTTACTGACTGTATACAGCTTCTCCATCTTTGCCTGCAGAGCACATAGTCAATCTGATTTCTGTGTTGACCGTCTGTTGATGTCCATGTGTAGAGCCATCTCTTGGGTTGTTGGAAAAGAGTGTTTGCTATGACCATCGTATTCTTTTGACAAAATTCTATCAGCCTGTGCCCTGCTTCATTTTGTACTCCAAGGCCAAACTTGCCTGATATTTTGGTTATCTTTTGGCTTCCTACTTTAGCATTCCAATCACCCATGATGATAAGGACATCATTTTTTGGTGTTAATTCTATAAGGTGCTGTAGGGCTTCATAGAACTGGTCAATTTCATCCTCTTCAGCACCGTGGTTGGGGCATAGACTTGGACTACTGTGATATTGAATGGTTTGCCTTGGATTTGAACCGAGATCATTCTGTCATTTTGAGGATTGTATCCCAGTATTGCTTTTCCTACTCTTTTATTGACTATGAAGGCTACTCCATTTCTTCTGAGGGATTCTTGCCCGCAGTAGTATACCTGATGGTCATCTGAATTAAATTCACCCATTCCTGTCCATTTTAGTTCGCTGATTCCTAAGATGTCAATGTTCAGTCTTGTCATCTCTTGTTTGACCACATCCAGCTTGCCTTGATTCATGTATCTTACATTCCAGGTTCCTATGGAGAAAAAATCTTTACAGCATTGGACTTTCCTTTCACCATCAGACACACTCACAGCTAAGCATCTTTTCGGCTTTGGCCCAGTCGCTTCATTCTTTCTGGCGCTACTCTTCCCCAGTAGCATATTGGATGCCTTCCAACCTGAGGGGCTCATCTTTCAGCATCATATCTTTTTTTTTCCTTTTGGTACTGTCCACGGGGTTTTCATGGCAAAGATACTAGAGTGGGTTGCCATTTCCTTCTCCAGTGGATCACGTTTTGTCAGAACTCTCTGCCATGACCTGTCCATCTTGGGTGGCCCTGCATGGCATAGCTCGTAGCTTCATTGAATTAGGCAAGCCCCTTCACCACGACAAGGCAGTAATCCATGAAGGGGTATTCATTTTCTATATGAATGTAATTACCCTAGGTATTCTACCTGGGAAGGGAAGGAGGTTTGTGACAACTTACAAACAGTTTCAATTGGTAATGAAGAAAGGATGAATAAAGGATGGAAACAATAAGTTTTATGATGCTTTTCCTTTCAAAAGCTGTCCAACAACTTTTCAAAGTATAGAAGATGCTGAATAGTAGTAGTGCTTCCTTTCACATGTAATGTTATTGATAATCTCTGCCTATATAGGTAAATGTTATCAATATCACCATATCTTGGATGTCCTCATTATTATAGGAGCCCTGGTGCAGAAGCACATAGCTAAATAGTTTGCTATGTCTCCCTTCAGCAGTAAGATTTTAATGCACTTCATTCATTGTCTTCTCCCTCTCTTTCTTATTACTGTTATGCAGTTTTTGTGAACCTGAAGTTTTAATCCTATGAATGGCTAGCATGTAACCTGTTACATGAATTATTTAGTTGGGTTTCTGGGTTTTCTTTTGAGAAGAATTAATTAAAACTTTGATTTTTCAATTAATAGCAATTCATTTTCTATTGATATGCCTAGTGCTGTTCCTAAAAACATATTCTGCTTCAAAATAATTCCAAAGCTTTTTCATATTAGATTAGTACCACTAAATATAAATCAAATCAATACAAAGAAATGATGAAAATTTCAGAAAATCATCTAATTGTTGAGGAAACCAGATGGCAAGAGAAAGATGTCCATTAAAGGATTATAAAAAGATTATGCATTTTTTTCTCTCTATGAATGTAGTACTGTATCTTTGAAAATATTCTAGATAAATTTGCTTTTATTTTATGGAAATGAACTTCTTTAGAATAATGTAAGATTCAGATAGAGAATCCTTCCTCAGAATGCTGGGTGTGGCCATGATGATGAATATTTGAACAAGAATGTGCATTTATAGTACATTGTGTATACTAGATACTGTGGCCATGATAGTTCCAGTTATAAATGCACAGAATTCCAACTGTCAATCACAATTTACACAACACCTACCAAAAATCAGACTTAATGCACCTGCTTTAAAGAGCTTCCTCTTCATAATACTTTATGCACAATATGTATTTCCTCTATCGGCTTGAATTTCAAGAAAACATTATTGTCACTATGTAATACAAGACTCTTAGTCATGATTTTGTTACTTGTAATTATCCTTATCCTAGTTTTCAAGCTTAATGTGGAACTTAAAGCTAATCACACATACTCAGTCTACCACAAATGCTAAAAGTGCAGCTGGAGAATTTCTAGCTCAGTGTGTCATATGAAAATAGGTGCTAAATATTTCTATGCATTTTGAGTTGATTTTTCCCATCATTAACAGTTCCTTGGATGTTCCGATTCATCATAATTTTTCTTGCTGTATTCCAAAGAACATGTAGAGGGAATAAGGAATGGCCTTGAAGACAGGTTGAAGAGCTACTACCAAGGCAACAGATAACCAGGCCAAGAAAACAACTTGAGAACATATCTCAGACAAATTATAGTTCACATGACAATAAAGTAACAGGGATGGGAGAGTGGGGAAAATACACTCAGACTTGCAAGATGTTGTTACTGTAGCTGTAACAATAAAACTGCTATATGGCTCATCTATATGGTATTGGTTTCTTGATCACCGTGTCAACACTGCAACGACCTGAACTGAAGCCATTTTCACTTCACTTTCGGTTGCTGCATATTTACAAAGAAGGAGGGAGGGGGTGTAGTTCTGGGCTAGCCAAAACAATTCTCATGTTCTTTGAGGAAGAATTCCTTGCCTTGAAGTTCTTTTAATTGGTCTCATCTACTGGAACCAGGACACACTGGTTTCTTGTAGAGCTGAGATAAGATTGTAAGGATGGCACAGTGATCTGATGGTTCAAAATGTGAATTCATTGACTGTGATTTCTGAAACACCTTTATGGATTTGGAGGGAGGGGAAAGTTCATGCCTTCAAGTCAGGGTTTTGTTTTGTTTTGTTTTAACTTCTGGAGACTGCCTGGGGCTTTTCTGGCTAGCTTGTTTGGAAGAGGTTCACTATTACCTCTATCCTAACGGTGTGAGAGAGTGACTGCCCCAAAGTCACCCATATGACTTCATGCCTGAGATAGAACTAGAACTCATAGTTTCCTGGTTTTTAGCCAAACTAGCTTTCCACCTATATTATCCATACAGAAAAGGAGGTGATAGAGAACATGACTTTGTTATGGAAAGGGAAAAGAATAGAAAGATGGAGAAAGAAATAGCCAATACATCCAAAAAGGCCAATAATGTAAATTGTGTAAGTAGAGATCAGCAATTTCCCATATTTGTTTTTTTTAAATGTACTTTCTCAGTGATTCCTACTTTTGCTTCTGGTCCATATGGAGCCAGAAACATTCAGCAAACATAACACATCAAAGAATATTGAATTTTCAGAGCTGATACCAAAAGGAAAAAGAAGAAGAGTGAATATTTCAGTCAGGCCACCTTGGTGGCATCGGTATCTGGGGCACTAAACAGTCTCTATGGTGCATTTACAATCTACTGATCTGATAAGATAAATGAATAAAGCTTGTATCTCATTACTTAACTCATTCATCTACCTTCTCTTTTTTTCACAGGCGCACATCATGCCAGCATTCAAAATCCAAAAATATTCTCTCTGGACTTGCATCTAACATCCACATCTAACTTTTAGATTGACAACTCAAGACAGCTTTCTTGGCATATCTGGGATACTGACTAAATTATCACCATATGACTGGACAGCTCAAAAGCTTCACTCGTCTGGATGCAGTTTTCTTACATTCTGATCTCTTTTTTCCCAAATTGACATTCCCCATGTGCTCAAAAACAAGATCCATCAGATGCATTTTTAATGGAAGCTCAACTCTTTATACTGTACATATGGACAATTTTGATGTCTATATGTGCTTCCTGAACAGGTTTGTTTCCATTCCATTTGTTCTTATTTGGCACATCTACAGTATAAAATTACCGGTACATATATACTATTGCATTGCTAGTTTCCAGCAGAGGAAGTCTGTAAATTACTGAAATTACTATTTATAGTGAAACAATAATTTAAAATAATTTAATCTGTGATACATAGCAAACCTCTCTCTATTAGATTCTTGTACAAAAGGCCATAAAAAATCTCTGTATTTAAAAGACATGCCACTGTTGTGTATAATTAAAGAACAGAAATGTATTCTGATTTATCAAAGCCATCTTATAGCATTTATATTTCAACTTGCACAGGCCATTTACCTCATACTATTTCAAAATGACAAGACATAAACTATATATGGAGAAAAAATTAAATTAAGGCAATAAAACAGAACTGGACAATTTTTTTGAAAAACAATTACAAGCTTAAGTATAACCATGATGTACTGTTTAGCACAATAAGCACTGCATTGAAAGTTCCAAATAATTATTTAGGTTTTTTGATAAGTCACGAAAGCAATTTATAGTGAGGAACATATGTGCTTACTATAAAATATAATCAGGTTTCATTATGTTTCTGTTCCAAACCATGTTACTCTTTTCTAATGAGATACAATTACTATCCTTCCACACCATTAGGAAAATCACATTCCAGGCAAATCCACACTACACCCTTAAGCTGTTTCTTCCTATGATGATAGGGGCTGAACTTTAAAGTGGTTTAAGAAAGATCTGCCCAGATTGAAATGCTCTAGATTTCATGGTATTCTATAAATATATAATCAGTAGACATGTTGTTATGCCCACAATTGAATATAAATTTGAAATATTTTATCTTAAAAACAAACAATTTTTGGAACAATTTACCTCCACTAGCAGACGGCTTTTATTTTTTTAGGAAATTGAAGACTGATTTGCAGAGTAGTATTCATTTTATGGTGAGATTTTTATATATATATATATATATATATATATATATATATATATATATATATATATATATATATATATATATATATATATGTGTGTGTGTGTGTGTGTGTGTGTGTGTGTGAGAGAGAGAGAGAGAGAGAGAGAGAGAGAGAGAGAGAGAGAGAGAGAGAGAGAGAGAGAGAGAGAGAGAGAGAGAGAGAGAGAGAGAGAGAGAGAGAGAGAGAGAGAGAGAGAGAGAATTTTTTTTTGGAGCTGTCACTACTGTGACCACTGCCTGTGGATGGCCTTGGGTTAGGCTGAAACAGGAAATAAGATTTGTCCCATGTTTGGGGCCTAGCAAGGTATTCCAAATACTTAACAAACACTTAACACATATCTCCCTTGCTTCTCAGGTAACAAAGCAAGAAAGATCCAGTGGCCTAAAGGTTAGAACAATTGCCTAAGGTACAATCGGCCCAGGTTCGAATCTCAGAACAGTATGGCTGACTGATGAGAACAAATAAGTTTGAAATGCATATCAGTCTCCCTTTAATTCTTTGTTAGCAATCCAAAAAGTTTACACAAATATGAGCTGTCACTACTGTGACTACTGCCTGTGGATGGCCTTGGGTTAGGCTGAAACAGGAAATAAGATTTGTCCCATGCTTGCGGCCTAGCAAGGTATTCCAAATACTTAACAAACACTTTATATATATATATATATTTAAAAGGTTAAGGTAGGTAGCATTCACTCCATTATGAATAAGTTACTGCTTTGTAATTAGGATATTATTAAAGGGTCCTAAACCACAGGTAGAAGGTCAAACAAAAGCACAAAGTATTTTACAATATTTTACAGATTTCCATAGTTCCATAGTTGTTGTACTTTGCATGAAATAGCCATTACAAGCATCCTCTACCTATCACATTTTTCTAGGCTTGGTGTGAAGTATTACCCTCAGGTTAAATAGTTCATGGACTAATAGAAACCAAAGGAATCAAGATGAATATTAGTGGAATGTTCAACAAATCTATAAATCACCACTTTCCAAATGATATATAACAATAATAACAAGCAATGAATTAGATTGGAATAAGAGATAGTGAAGTTTTCCAGATGAAATATAACGAGGTGAGACTCCTGTTGTTCATATGAGATTGTAAATTAATGTCTTACATTTGCAAGCAATTTCTATATATATCTCAGCCCCAGCAACACAACATCTTTATCTGCTCAAAATCAGCAACATATTATTGCCTTGTGTTTTGAGCAACTGTACATGCTCTTATCATAGCTCACTCATGCTTCGCTCCTGAGGTAGTACCAACAGATGCTCATGCAATTAGGTTAAAAAGTTCAAATGTGGGATGTCAGCTCATCAGCATCATTGGAGATATGCCACTAAATGAGCACAAAAGCAAGAAGAAACCTCACCAGTTTATGGGGTTTTTTTCACTATTATTATTATTTCCATGAGGAGAGAGGAGAGATGTTGGTTTATTCTGTCCTATATGCTATTGGTTTGGAGGATATCACAACTGAGATAGTGATTATAATCTCTATTTTATGGACACAGAAATTGCAAACATTTGTCTGACTTGTAAATGTTGATAGCCTGGGTAGAAGCTTATTTTAGCCAGAAACTTTCAGCTGTTTTCTTTTCAGACTGTACTCAGGATTCTAAAATTGTGAGCCATCTAATCACAAAACCTATTCCCTTTCTTCCTTTTCTTCTACTGTCAAACTAGAAATACTGTAACAAATCAAAATAATAAAACAAATCTACTGAAGATACTGTATATTCAGTTGTAAAGTACTAATGTGTCTTTTTTTCTAGTTTGCCAAGATTTGCACTACTTCTCCATACTTCTCCCTGTTTAATACCTGGAAGAAATATTGTCTTTTGGATCCTATCAACTCCCAGCTGCCCCTGGATCTAGCAAGAAATGATATTTTTCTTCAGAAATGGGCAGCTCATACCCCAACCCATTTTTTGTAATACCATAAAATTAAAACCATTGATGTTGAGCTGAACTCCTGGTGACTACATGGCCACACCCATGTGGTTTTATTGGCAATAATACAGGAGTGGTTTGCTGTTCCCTTCTTCCAGGAAGTTTCTGTGGTTTCCAATACTAGTTTATAGTCCTGGTTATTTCCTAGTGTGGTCTGCTATTCATCCAAGAATTAACTGGGTCTAAACCTGCTTAAGTGTTTTGGCAGCAGTCAAAAATCAGTTAGAGGCTGCAACATAATCTCTGTGCTTCAGAAGTAATGTTAAATTTTAGTAGCAAATGGCCAAAAAGGATAAGGTGGATGGTCGTGAGATTTTATGCCATTTTTTGGTGTCAAATAACTTTTAATATAGGTGCAAACTTTTACTTTATTTTAGTCTGTGAAGATAGCCTCTGAAATAGTGAAACTTAAAAGAAAACTAGAAGATGATTAATGAATGTATAATATGTATATATGTATATATACACATATATACATACATACATACATATATATATGTATGTATGTATGTATGTATATGTATATATCTATATCTATATCTATATCTATATCTATATATATATATATATATATATATAATATGTATATGTATAATATGTATATATGTATATATACACATATATACATACATACATACATACATACATACATATATACATATATATATATATATATATATATATATATATATATATATATATATATATATCTCCTCAAACTATACTTTGATCTGCAAAAGTATAACAAGACTCTTGTTTAGTCTAAAACAATTGGGCAAAACTATATTGAATTTTGTTATGATAAGGTGGTTTAATAGTATTTAAACTGTATCCTTGGTGATGGTTAAATTTATGGACAAAGTTGCACAGTAACACATTGTTATACATTATATTAAACTGTTTTTTTTATTACACAGTGCATTTCATTCAGCGTCCATGTTGGAAAAAGATGGCTTTTTCATTACAAAATAGTTCCTCCTGAAATTCAGCACTCCCACGTAATGAAAGCAAAACAGAACCAATCTTCAGGATATTTTCCCATCATGATTTATAGACTCAGATTCTCCTCTCCCAGAGAGCCCTAACTAATCTCTGATGCTAGACTTCTTTGTTGAGCAATGTTGTTTTGGTTTCTTCAGTAAATCATATGATCCCCACAATAGTCCTTCACTGGGCTTCAGCCACTATATGTTAATCCCAACAGACAGACCATACCAGAAAAATCAACTCTACACTGGAAAACCAGAATTATATTGTATTGGGGTGGACTTCAGCTTCCTTTACCTAGGCAACAGTTTTTGCATATTTCTGTCAAGGTCCCTTCCATTACTCTATACACTGTACAGTACTACTTATATCACATGACATATCATAACACAATATCCTACAGTCAGAAGGAGAATTTAAAATGATATTAGATTCAGAAGAAGCTGCTAATGTATTTAGAATCAGATCCCAAATTAGAATTAAGAGGGTCTCGGAGAACTAATAAAAGGAAATCCACTAAGAGAATGTGCTGCATAGTTAAAGCAAAAGATGATCCTGATCCTAACTCATGTGAAGAAATAGAGAGGCTGCTGACAGCTGAAGCACAGAAATGGAAGAAAACTGCATGGGGAAAAAATGGAACCTTTGCAAAAAAAATTGAGCATGGATTTTTAACAGAATTACCAAAAGAAAAAAATCATAAGCAATAAATGAGTTTTCAAAACAAAGACCACTGCTGGGGAAAGTGTACAATGTCACAAAGTGAATTTAGTAGCAAATGGCTACAGACAAAAATACAAATTCATGAAAATTTTTGCACCAGTAAAATCTGCATTAGAATTCAGCTAAGCATGGCAGCATTATAAACACAGTGGCATGTGGAGAGTTATGTGGAGAGTCTTTTTGCATCATGAAGAAGAAGGAGATTTTCATGTGCCAACCACCAGATTTTTAAGATCCAATAAAAGAAAAATTAGTGTTTAAATTGCAAAAATCCATACAGTGGGGTAAAGCAAACAGACAAAGCATGGTCTGATAAATTAAACCAAATGTTACAAAGCAGAGTCTTTGAAGAGAAAAATCCTGGTTCATGTTTATGTATAAGACTTAAAAATGGAAGGCATGTGTACATTCACTGTTATGCTGAGGATTTAACTGTATGTGCAGAGGACAAGAGAGAGCTGTAAATAGCAGTTTAAATTAAGAAGTAGAAGTAAACATCTTGGAAATAGTAGACTTTGTCTTGGACCTGCAATAAAAAAAAGGACAGCAGTCCATAGTACTTGTTTAAACAAAAACGAAAGGTAATATACCTAGTATTAAGCAACAATTAGCTTTAAGTTTATCAAATGCACTTTAATCTCAAAGAGCTGAACATAGTATTTGTTAAAATGTTAAAATGTGAGTAGTCTATAGGTTAATAAACTCTCTTTGAATGTGACCCTCCATATTTTCTAGCCATTGCCAGAGAACCTGACATCATAGTCCTCTGAGAATGGGAATATGAAGGTCAGGGACTTTTCAGTAATAGCCTCTGGATCTTTACCACACTGTTGTGTAGTGGGTTCTTTGGCGCAGGAATGAAGACAAGGTAAATGAGTACAGGAAAACTCATGGTTTATTTTGTGCTGAATCTGAACTGGGCAAAATGGCTGCAACTAGCCGCAATATATAGTCTAGCCCCTAGGCGGCAGCCATTTGAAGCAACCATTGCCGCCTAGGGATAGCCAATAACTGCACTGGAAACTTGTAGCTATTAGCTGCTCCAGCAACCTACTAATGAGCCCAGTACATAACACACACTTTCCAAATAAATTCCTTTAGGAATTACATTTCTGTCTTGTTTAAACAGCAAGAGATGGCATTTCAGTTTGATGTGTTTGTAACAGGTTACTAATTATGTTTTAAAAAGATATTTTGATTTTATTGACTTGTTTATTAAACAAATTTATGTGTACATCCATCTAACGAATAAAATTCTAGGCAGCAAAGAAAAGGTAAAATATAATATAATCATAATAATCAAAATTAAAATGTGAAGGGTTAAGTCAAGGGTCCTATAAAATTCTCTTTACCAACATGACTAACCACATATGCCAAAGCTCTATTAACATCTTGGCTCCAGTACCTGACAGAAAAGCCAGATCTTCAGGACCTACTAAAGGCTGGCAACATTAAGGGCATCCAAACCTCATATTCAGAACTCCACCCTTTCATGCGTCGATGATGTTACCTAACCTAATAATAAAATGATTGCAGGAAAATAGCCAAGCTTATGGAACACCAGGACCCACTGTTTCAACCCTAAATAGCATAGGGTTTCAGTGTCCCCTCAAACACAGCCAAAAGCAGAAAAAGGCAAAATAGGTCCTTCCCTTCCCCGCCCCCATGCCACTTTCTGATGTGCTTGATTGTATGTCTGCTGGAAGTCATTGCCAAGATGAAGACATGTTGTAAAATCCCATTCCTGATCACATCCTTTCTTTCATGTTTCATACTTGTAACTCTGGACATTAATTGATGATTGAGTCATTTCCTTTGTTTGCATAATAAATTATGATCATTTTATATGAATTCATCATGTTCTTAATTTCTTAATATCTGTAAAAAATCAACAACTGCTAGTAACATAAACACAGAATCAATAATCTATCTGAAGATTTAATTTAGCTTTTATTTTCCATCATTTTATGCTGTGATATGAGGCATAGGCCACACATCTTTTGGGAACAACATTTCACCAACAGAATATGTCAGAATCTAATGTCACCATCAATAAAAAATCATTTAGAAATAAAATTGAAAAATCTCTCCTCCAAAGTGGCATATAGTAAAGTTTCAATAAGACCTTGATAAGAAACCTCTTGCCAAGATTTTTTTTCATCTTTGTACTTGTTAATATATGTAACTTGTTTAATAATCATTCAATGATACTAATATGGTACAGTATCATTGAATGAAACCCCCGCTGAGTTTGTAGGGAGAAATATTGCAAAAATCATCTGAGTCACAATTCAATCAAACATCTTTGATCTTATATATGCCCCCAATTCAGTGCTCTGAATTGACAGTAACCTTCTACAAATTGAAGGACATTTTCAATTTGTAAAAGGACTTGTGGTTTATTGAGGAGTCCACTGTTTGTAAGAACCAGAGTGGGAAATTTTCATTTCGTGTTATACCATTCCCCAAATTATTCCTTAGGGATCTTCACCCTTCCAGACATTTTCTTCCTGTCCTTTTTAAAAGCCAAAGATGCTGTGGCTTAACTTGAATCCTGGCCTTCCTAATTCCATCCAAATACGGGTCGTCCTTGACTTACAAACACAACTGAACCCCCAAAATTATGTTCCTAAGTGAAAAATGTGTTAAGTGAACTTTGCCCCATTTTATGACTTTTCTTGCCACACTTGTTTAATGAATCACTGCAGTTATTAAGTTAGTAACTCAATTGTTAAAGTGAATCTGGCTTCCCTGTTGTCTTTGCTTGTCAGAAGGTTGCCAAAGTGGATCGCATGGGACACTGCAATGGTCATAAATATGAACCCATTGTCAAGCATCCGAATATAAATCACATGATCATAAGTCTGCAACAATCATATGTCTGAAAAACAGCTATAAGTTATCTTTTTTCAGTACTGCGGTAAGTTCGAAGGTTCATTAAACAAATTGTTGTAAGTCGAGGACTTTCTGTAATGTGCAGCATTAGTGGGAGTTCTGATGCATACACAACTCCTATCACTGCCTAAGCTATCCTGTTCTTTTCAATACCACCAGCTATTCTAAACTTCCATTTTCATTTTCCATGTACAGACCTTCTGTTTGCAGGTGGAGAATGAAGAAACCTATATTGACAAGCTACGGCATTCACTACAGATTGAAATAAGCACCATAAATATGAAGCACATTATTTTAGCATTGCAGACACCACAGTCACAAGACTTAATAGGTCCAGCTGTCAGTATAGCTTACTCCCAAGAAGTTACATTCACAGAAGGTCTTTATAAATAAGTGTTTTGTTTCTCCATTAAAACAATGTTTTGAGAATGTTAAGTTGACAGTAGGCACTAGTGACAGCCTTTGCAACTTTCAAACATTCTTCAGAGCCGCGAGCCTCGATGAATCAAAAGTGAGCTAAACCAGATGGGGTTGAGTACTATAGTGCCTCATTCTTTGCCCATCCATGATATTTCATTTCATTTGACAGAGAAAAGCCAAATTAGAAAGTCTGGAATATTTGTTTTTACATGGTCACCAAGCATCTGGATTGAATTTTTAAAGGAAAAAAAAGGTACATTCAACCAAATTTCTCTTCCCCCAAGAGTTTGATTTAGTCTTTTAGATTAGAGGGGGAAATATGAAATTAAAACCAGAAACTATTATGTTTTCAGTGATTTCAAAAACATAAGCCTCATTCTAATGATTAAAAAAGGTGAAAAATCCAGAAGGAAATCTCAACCTAAGAGACTTTCTCAGTAGGGTTATTTCACATAAGTATATTTTGATGCATCAATTTTCACATAAACATGCACAGACACCACAGAACATTTGCCAACATTAGTCAGTGTCAAATATTACTTTCAAGGACCGTTTAGAAGACAAATCATTTATGAAATCATTCTAATTGTTTTTGATATTCACAGTTTCTGTCATTAGCAGGGCAAACTGACAAATTATCAATGGCATATTTGTGCTACTGTTGGCTTTTGCTGGCAGGCAAAATAAGGGATCAACATACTTGAATGAAGATATGTATATAATTTTGTTTTTTGCCATCTGTTTGTTTATACCAAGCGATGCATAAATTATACCATTTTCCGATGTAGATATGCCATTGGTTTTTCACAAAAAAGAGTTGTGCATGTGGAGTTTGTGCTGATTGGTTATACATGGAGTATCTCATTATGTAAACAATTTTCTCCTTTTAATAGCCTAACAATTGGCTAAATAAAAGGGTTAGTTTTCAGGAGTGCCTTGTTTTGAGTTTGGGATGATTCATTAAAGAAAGGCAAATTCATTTTAGAATTCAATAAGAGGGAAATGAATTCTTTTTTAAAAAATCAATCAACTATAAAATTAGATAGTTTTACATCTTTAGTGTATTATATTATGGCAAGCAGTAGTAGGTCCCTTTGGCTTTTTTATGCCTTTTCAGTTCAGATATTGATTCTGAGTCTTTTTGCCATTGTCATAATCAATAATAATTGATTCCTCTTCCATTTATTAGACAATCCTTTAGGGACCTTAATCAGTAGATTTTATCCAATGTGGCACCAAGACATAGGCTCTCCTCTCTCATCCTTCTGTTTTATTTACATATTTAAAATATTTATATGGCCACCCATCATAAACCAAACAGAAAAACCTGGTGCTACAACCTAATTTCCTGATGCAGCCCACAATTCTGTCCTCTGACTTTAACCTCAATCTCATCTTATTCCAACACTTTGGGGGGGGGGGTTTAAAAGTCAGTTCTTATGTACTTTCCCCAAAATTAAAAATGTAGGGGCCTTCCAGGTATCAAGGGGAAGGGTGTTCCATAGGGCAGAGGCTACAATGGAAGAGGTATACTTCCTAGATCCTGTAAGACAGAGGTCCCCAACCTTTTGGGCACCAGGGACTGGTTCCGTGGAGAGAAGTTTTTTCCCATGGAGTGGAGGGTGCATGGTTTTGTGTGCTGCCTGCATCCCATGGATAGAGCTTTGCTTGTTTGTGCAGACCGGTTGCTGGCATACCACAGCCCTGTACTGGTCCACGGACCGGAGTTTGGGGACCCTTGCTGTAAAATACCAACATTTAAGAGGAAGGAACTGTTTTGTTATTTTAAAAACAGACTTTACAAACAGTACTACTCTCCATAAAGTGGAACAGGTTCACCAGATGTAGTTTCCCTGAGCATCCTCTTCCTTTTCTTTTGCCTTCAGTTTATTCATTTCCAAGCTTCTTTTAAGCTTGTGGTGATTGGGTGATAGTACTGCTAATTAAAGTGTGGCAGAGCTGATGGGAGTTGGGTGTCACAATAATTTAAATCACTACTATTAATGTTCAAGTTTAGATCCCTGAGGGAAGGAAAAAACTGAGAAGTATTCCACAGTTTGAGTGAAAGGACAGATTTGACAGTGACTAACCTAGGAAGACTTGTATCCATCAGAGATAGAGAGAAAGAGATATATTTGTCCTTAGTGCTATGTGTTTAATGCTAGAAAGGCAAATATTAACAGATCATAGATATTGTGTATCATCAATGCTACACATTAAATGAACCTGTTAATAACTCATTTTGATTTGTTTATTTGTTTCATTATTTTGTATAAAAAATTATCATTTTCTTCATTTAACCGTTAATAAAATAACCATGCTGTCTTCTATCTTCTCCATGTTCCTCTGCATCGCATTACCACAGAGACATAAATAAAGGAAAGAGACACATTAACAATAATTTCTTAACAAGAAGGGAGTTTGATGCTTTTAAAGTTCTCCCAGATTAATGGATTTTGTTTTAATGCTGAAGAACAAAGAATGTTAAGAAAAGGCCAACGATAACATATAACAATGTAGTAAAGGTAAAGGTTCCCCCGCACATGCGTGCTAGTCGTTTCTGACTCTAGGGGCCGGTGCTCATCTCCGTTTCAAAGCCGAAGAGCCAGCGCTTGTCCAAGGACGTCTCCGTGGTCATGTGGCCAGCATGACTAGATGCCAAAGGTGCACGGAACGCTGTTACCTTCCCACCATAGTGGTCCCTATTTTTCTACTTGCATTTTTACGTGCTTTTGAACTGCTAGGTTGGCAGAAGCTGGGATGAGTAACAGGTGCTCACTCTGTTACACGGCACTCAGGATTCAACCCGCCAAACTGCCGACCTTCTGATCAACAAGCTCAGCGTCCTAACCCACTGAGCCACTGCATCCCTTTTTTAATTTTATTTATTTTTATTATTTTTATTACATTTATATCCCGCCCTTCTCCGAAGACTCAGGGCGGCTTACAAGCTTAGCAGTAGCCTTCAATCTATGTATATGCCTGCTTGTTAGGGCTTTCACACACACCCCAAGCGGCATTATTACAAAGTCAGCTTATTGCCCCCAACAATCTGGGTCCTCATTTTACCTACCTCGGAAGGATGGAAGGCTGAGTCAACCTTGAGCCTGGTCGGATGCGAACCTGCACTAATTGCAGGCAGCTGGTGTTACTTAAGGAGGCATCAGCCCACTGCTCCACCAAGGCTCTTTAACAATGTAGTAGAACCCAGCAATCACCCAAGATCAAACAGGGAACCTGCTCATTATTGTTTCTTTTAATGCTTTACTATTCATTCACAGAAAGCGAAAGAGTTCAGTGAAGGAGCTCCAGGTACAAGCAATAGGCAATGTAAAAAGACAGAGTGCTTGATAAAAAAAAAACTAATAATGTCAAATTCAAGAATCACCCGTAGGTGCTTCATAGAAAATTGTTTATAATTCTACAAAGCCACAACAGAGGCTTTCTCCTTTGTAAATGTCCAGAATCCAATTTTCACCTTTTCTGCTTCTTTTTCTTTAATAAGATAAAGCCTTGGTTTAAAAAGACTTTTCAGCATGATCTCCAACTTTTTATGACCCAAGAAAATTCTAATTGTAAATTGGTGCCCTGTTATTTCTGAATCCACCTTTTATTTGTGTATTTGGGCTCTGCCTGATTTATTTATTTAAGAAAGCACAGCACAGGGTGCTACAAATGTGACCAAAGAACTTTTCCAAACTTAAAGGGAGTCAATGAAGTCCAGTGAGTAAAACACATAGAACTATACTGCATAAACTAAATCAGTGTTTCTCTACCTCAGCAACTTTGAGATGTGTGGATTTTTAAGTTCCAGAATTCCCCAGCCAGCCTAAAAGCAAGCAGGCCATACTGGAGGAAATAGTTTTTGCTCTTTTTACTTATTTTTACCCAAACCTGACTTATTAGGCTTCCTTGGTAACTGGCACTAAAGAAAGGAAAACAAAAGAATTTTTCCCCAATGGCTATTTTTCCTACTCAGATATTTGACTTCACGTTTCTACTCAAAGTTCTTCACTTATAAGCAGTTTTTTTTTGCTTCCCTACAGATATTCTTTTTTTTTTCTATAAGGGAACAAATCATTGGGAATGGGGAGAATATTTTAATTTTTAAAAATTGCTACAGGTATCTGTACTAATTCTGTACTTCAGAACGGAACAGACCAAAAAGCTACCTTTGATGTTTTAAAATGAGAGGGAAAGGTACACTGGTAAATCTGCCTGCAGGCTTCCCTAGGTTTACATGAGTTTTTCTATGTTCAAACTATCACCCTACAGACCAAACCGAAGGTCCTCTTCTGATATTCAGGTCCATGGCAAAATCCAAAGCTTTCATATTATAAAATCCTGATATCTATGCTGCAGATTCCACAAAGAGAAATCTGTCCATGTAGTTTCAACCTTGATCCTATGTGTTTCTTGAGGCTTCAAAACCGTTTAGAAATATGTTTAGAATATGGAAAAGCTACAGAAGACTCATTTAAAAACAAAATCATTGAGATCTTTGCATGTCAGAATGAATTTGCTCAAATGTTGGTTCAGGAGGCTGAACTTGAATCACACCATTTGATCTGTGTATTACAAAACTCCCAATAGCTGCTGATTAGATTTAAAACCATGATAAAATAGGGAACATAAACGTAAATATATTGGTAGAGTTTATGTTTCATAACCACTACCAGTGTAGCTAATGGGAGGTTTCGTCCATAGTTTCATTATGCAATTCCTGCCTCAGAATCTGCTTTTTGGATAGCCAAATATTAGTTGCTAGAATTTTAACTACAAGCAAATACATTTGGATGCTAATATTCCTCCTTTCTATTACCATGTGAAATTCAGAAAGCCAAGTGGCAACAGACTGGTTTGCCATATGGTAGGTGTTTCAAAACCAAAAGACCTTATATTCTTCTTTCAATCTATATATTATGCTTCTACACTAGGTTTGCTGTGTTGTCAAATGGACTAATTTAACTTAGACTGATATCTCAGTTCTTTTAAAAAATATTTTCATTGCTTCTAATAAAAGAAATAAAAAGTAAACTAAAAGGAGAAAGAAAAGCAAATTATACAGTTGGTTCAGTTTTTAATAGCAGATTGTACCTTGAGCACACAGAAAAGTCTCTGTTATACAGGTAGTCCTCAACTTACAGCAGTTCATTTAGTGACCACTCAATGTTACAACAGCAGTGAAAAAAGCAACTTATGACCATTTTTCACACTCACAACCATTGCAGCAGTCCCATGGTCATGTGATCAAAATTCAAGGGCTGCCCTTGAAGTCCACTCGGAGGCTCCAACTGGTGCAGAATGCAGCCGCGCGAGTTGTGCTGGGGGTTTCCCGATACTCCCATGTTACACCTTTGCTCCGCGAGCTGCATTGGCTGCCGGTTGCCCTCCAGGTGAGATTCAAGGTGTTAGTAATGACTTATAAAGCCCTACATGGCATGGGTCCAGATTACCTACGGCAACACCTGAGGCCGGCGTCAACTTCCCTCCGTCCAGTGCGCTCCCACAGAGAGGGCCTCCTCAGGGTGCCTCCGATCAAAGAATGTCGATTGGTGGCCCCCAGGGGGAGGGCGTTCTCTGTGGGCGTGCCAGACCTGTGGAACCGCTTGCCGGTTGAGCTCCGGATGGCCCCCGACCTTCGCTCCTTCCGGCGCGATCTAAAAACGTATCTATTTGAGCAGTCTGACCTGGTCTGATGGGTTAGGGTTGGGGTTTTAATATATCTTAATTATTGTTTTAACCTTGGGCATTTATTTAATCGCTTTTAACTTTTGTATCCTGTTTTTGTATTTATTGCCCTGTGCACCGCCCTGAGTCCTTCGGGAGAAGGGCGGTATAAAAATATAATAAATAAAATAAAAATAAATAAATAAAAATTTAGATGTTTGGCAACTGACTCATGTTTATGACAGTTGCAGTGTCTCAGGGTCATATGATCCCCTTTTGTGACCTTCTGACAAGCAAAGTCAATGGGGAAGCTGATCCACTTAACAACCGGGTTACTAAACTGAACAACTGCAGTGATTCACTTAATAATTGCTGCAAGAAAAGTTGTAAAATGGGGCAAAATACACTTAACAAATGTTTCGTTTAGCACCAGCACTTTCCTCTATTTTTGTTTATAAGACTAATAGGGCTCCCGATTTATATACAACAATTCTAAATATTTCACAGGAACAAAGAAGTTCATTTGTTGAGAATGAACATATTTTGTTCAATTCAGCATTTAAAATCAGATGTTACAGACTCTTTTCATCAAGTAAAACATTATTTAGCTACTGTCCGTACACAGCTGGAGAGCGGGATGGAGAGACAATTCCAAGAATAGCCACATAATCTACACAAAAGTAATTCTATGTCCTTCCCCTATATTTTGAATAGCTTCAGTCCTTTTTTTCTCCTGGTATTCAGGAATCTTTCAATAAACCAAGTCCATTGTGAATCTAATTATGCTTATTTTAAAGGGATTAAATTTATTCTAAAGTTAGCTATATTTTTTAGGTTTCATAAGCTATTGGATAATAGAACAGCAGAGATGCCTATATTCTCTAAAAATATATATTTGCATTGTTTAACAAATTTACCTGAGATAGTAAACAATCTCTGTAAATTAAATTTTTAAACATATATGTTACAATAAAAGCACTGAGAGGCAAATTTAATACATTTTCAATGTCAGTTGCAATTGTGTGCATGTAAATCTAATAGAATGATAGTATGGAGTACTTTTTTCTAAAAAATTCAAATTTACCTTTCCTATAAGGTTTAATTTTGTGGGTATAGTTGCTTTTTGTTCTTCTGAAAGAGTAAATTTTAGAAGAAATTTTAAACTGTGGACAAGTTCAAAAACACCAAATATATTTTGCAGATATTCAAACAAACTCAAGGGAGACTCAAAATCATGGCTGTTTCACAACATAGAATGTTGCTAAGTTTCAATTAAAGAAGATTATTTTATTTATAGTTTTTCTTTATAGGAAATCAGTGTAATAAATCAGAAGAGGAAAGTCAAACATTATAAGATGTTTATTTTCAAACTAGTATCCCCTTATAAGCATGTCATATTTTTCTTTTCTTTTGTTTCTTTTGTGTTTTTTTTCCTTTCTTTTGTTCAGTATTGTAAGTGATAGCCAATAAATAAGGTAGCAAAGGTGTGGAAAGGTAAATCTAGCAAGGGAGCATATGTATTTTTAGCCATGAATATTGATGTGCATTGATTAAGGTAGCATTTCTGCTTAACTATGATGCATGCTGGGGAATATTTGTCCAATCACCTCTTTTAATTGTTGTTTCATAGGATGACTATACTGCTGTGAGAATAAAATTGTATGATCCAATGCAGACCACCTGAATGATGGAGATATAAATGGAATAATATATATGCAGAAGTCATTAAAAAACTTCAGTGTTATTCCTATTTTTACTGTAGACATAATGGCAATACCGTGCATGTTGTGATACAATTACCATCTGCTTACTGTTACTTAATTGCTCAGACATGCTGGCACTTTGAACAACTTTGATTGGGATTATTCAGAAGCACAGACTCCAAGTTTACTTTTGGTTGCTTTTTTAATGCTGTACAAAGGCAGAGCCAACATAAAGGGCTGGAAGAAAGTGTGCTGTGATTGTTTTTCTCTGCATAACTGAATTAAGCACAAGGGCTTGTCCTGTTTATCTCCATTGATTAGATTCAGTGGAGGTAAACAAAATTTAACCTTTGGACTGAGCCAATCTAGAAAAATTAATTCAGCCACACCTTTTGGACCTGCAAAAGAACGCCTTCAGTCTCCAGAGTAGTCATAATGAGCCTCTTTTGCTTCTGTCCTTTATCCTTTTTTAGGCAGATCTGCAAGCAATCAAGTTTCTTAATTATGACATTGTTTCCTTTGCTATGGACCGTACTGTTCCTAGCACAATAGTAAGCCTTGCCAGTAAGGTTTTTCTGGCAATATCAAATTATTCTTAAATTCAGGTAATAATTGTTATTTTGTTTGCTCATACCTTCTTACAGTTGTTTTGTTTTTACTTGCCAAAACTCATGGCACATTGATATGACCCAAGCTCATTTTGTGCCTCCCCAAAATTACTAGCACTATTTCCTTTGTGAACTGGCATTTAACTTCTCTTTCCATCTGCTGCTTAGTTTCTTTACGACCTATAGCATTTGCTTTTAGTCCTTGAGATGCCATCCAATGAGCTGAAAGGTGATTATTTTGTCTGACTCTTGGCAAAAATTTGCTGTCAGACAGGAGATGCATTCATTATGTGACTTTTTGGCCTAGTTCAATAGTTCCAGGGAGCAAATAAGGAATCTGTGATTTGGGTGATGCTATTTCTAAGGTGCACATAGTCTCTAAATAAAGTAATACAAAGTAATTGCAATTGAATAGAAAATCTATACAATTTATGGCGCACATGCTGTCTGCAAGTTCTCTTACCAGGAACTACTGTACTCAAGAAATTAGAATGTACAGTGAAGCATCATTTTAATTGACTAATTGAGGGGAAGGCTTTTGGTTATTCACATGTATCTATTAAATCAGGGAGTATGTCACTCATAATAATTTGTGTCATTTGCACACCTATGTTGTTACAATGATGCAAGCCATATCATTCGTGCAATTTGCATAATGACATCATTATGCAAATGACATTAATTGTGAGAGAATTATATATTCCATGCAAAGGCCATTGCGTCCAGGTGAACTGATAGAATGGCTGTCCCATGGAAAGGACTACTCTGAAAGGATATATCTTCCATCTCTTTTCAAGTATATCTATTACCTAATAACTTTAGTCAGCATGTTTCTTAATAATATATCGCAGGGGTCTCTGAACTGGGCAACTTGCTGGCTGGGGAATTCTGGGAATTGAAGTCCACAAGTCTTAATGTTGCCAAGTTTTGAGCCCCCTGGTATAGCTAATAAACTGCATAAATGTTTTGGAATAAGCCCACCAAGAAAATATACTTAGAATTTTAAAAAAACATGTGGAAATTTTCAACCTTTTATTTTTTAAAAAAGGGAGTGCTGGATGATCTTAAGAGCTTGTTGTTTCAGAACCTTCACCCCCTCCTCCAAAAAACAATTTTAATACTTTCTTATTTATATTTTTTCTGTAGATAATAATCACTGCATTTTCAAATGTACTATGAGAACTTGGAGAATCCTCTACTTCAGGGGTGCCAAACTGCCGGCTCATGGACTGGACGCATCATGAAGAAACTGCGCCCACCCCATTGCCATCAATGGGGAAAAAGTTCCAATACATCGCACGACATCACGTGACATCGCAAATTTGACATGTCTGCTCTACTTCATTGCAAATTATAGAAACTAGCTACTTATTGTTTCAAGGTGCAGGTAATTTTTTTTAAAAAAAAAACAAAGTCTGCTTTTCCTGCAGAATGGAAAGAAGTAAGATCTGCTTTACTAAGTAATATTATTAGGTTACTAGGACAATATGGTGTTCCTAGATATTTTTGGAAAAAAAACTGAAATAAATAGCAGAGGTATTTAATATCAAAAAGTCAGTTTCTCTTATATGATACAAGTCATATATCACCAGGTGGCTAGCTTCTGGATATGAGATTTCATTTGCAAAAGCTTTATTTCCACAGATATTTCTCATTTTTGTTATTTCTGCACCTGAGCCTGAGATGCAGCCAACCCCCTGCCAAGCTGAAACATGGCTGCCTAAGGAAGTCTCTGTCTTTGACTTGCTACACTTCTGCAGTTTAGAAGTAATAAGAACAGACAAAATGATCAAAGGGTAAAGATTTCTTAGTTTCAGAGCAGATGGTCTATTGCAGAATGGCCACAGGACAGATGGTTGATAGGGCAAGAGGGATAATATGAAAAAAATATGGAAGGATGGTTTTTCAAATGACACAATCCTACTATCTTAACATATATGCATAGTGTCTTTACTTTGTTCTGTAAACACAGACGTTAAACAGTATACAACAGTAAAACTTGATTTTTAGAATTACATCCTTATTAGTCATGCAATGTTATTTAATTCATTAGAATTAAGCTACAAGATAAATTTGTTATTGAAAGAACATATGGAAATGTTACTAAGAAAACAATGCTACCACTTACTTAATCTATGGATTATTGTGAGTTAATGGTCTGAATCAGATTTCATTCTAATAGCTGAATAGGAGTGTCAAATTGATTCAGCTCATGTCAGTTCAGTTGTCCAAAATAATTTAAATATCCAAATGCATCATGAAATTGAATTTATTTTATATTTGGCGCATCTTCAAAATCCTTCAAATTATTGGATCATCTTAAATGCACCTATACAAATTTAAAATTTAGTATTAATTAAAAGTTAATTGAGCAAATAGAACTGAATAAAAATGAGATGCAACTGAGATACCTTCTTACTCCACATCATTCTGGAGTCCTATTTACTACACTTTTCGTTTCACAAGAGATATGATTAAGATGGACATCTATATTTTCATTGGCTTATTAGCTATTCTTGTTCTCTATCATTCTCCTCATATTCCCATTGATATTCAAAGATTATTTTTAAAAGGTTACTCATTTCTTTTATTACAGCAATACCTGGCATAATATTTGATATAAATCTAGTTAATGTGTTCCTTGGTAGAATTTTAAAAAAATGCAAAATTAATTGTAAAGCCTTATTTTTATTTACCAGTAATCTTGGACATATGTTCTCATCAATATTGTTTTTTTTTATTTGCCAGCTATAATGGTAATAGGAGTTGATGAAGAATGAAATTTACATGAGACAAATATGCATGGAAGAGCCAGCCATTTTCTTTGATAAAAATAGCTGTCCGTATTATTTTTATGCCAACAAATCAAACATTCCCTTTTAATTTAAAACAACTGTATAAAAATAATGCACTCTTAAAATATTTTATTAAATGTTTTATTATAAAAGTAATACACAAAATTATTACCGAAAAATAGTACCATGTTAAAAAAAATAGAGGTTCATTAACAAAGTAGAAAAAATAATTTGTGATCACCTGCCAGCTTTCCCAATGACTTTGCTTGTTGGAAACCAGCAAAGAAGATCACAAATGGTGACCACATGACCTTGACCATATGGACATACTATGATGTCGTAATTGCAAGCCAGGCATCAAGTATCTTGATCATAATCATCTGACCATGGAGACACTGCAATAGCCAGAACCTGGAGGACCAGTTATAAGTACCACTTGTTCATGATTCTTGCACGTTTTAATGGTCTCTGAAGTGGTCATTGAGTGAAGATTACCTACGTTCCCATTTACTGGAAATGGAATAGGTTAAAAGTGCTCTATCTTCCTAAATGTACCAAGGAATCACTGCATCTTTCTAAAGTTTTTCTTTAGTCTTTCAAAAACTCTGAGCTTCCTCTTCTTAATGTTCCTCCTGCATCTTATGAGCTGTGCATGTTATGTACCACATTACTGTACTTTGACAGTTTAGAAGAAATGGGTGAGTCTCTAAATCATGCTGGGGAATTCTGGGAATTGAATTCCACATATCTTAGGAGTTGGTAAGACTGAGAAACTTTGCTTTAAATCTTGCTGAAAGAGAGAGATGTTAGATAATATATGAATCTCTAATGTGGACTATATGAAATATTCTTACAAACAATCCATAATTCAGTTTTAACATTTGTATCATAGCCATAAAAATGTAGGGTTTGCTCCATTTACTAGAGAAATGCTAACTCTAACGCTAGTGCTAACTCCTTCAGTTTGAGGGCATAGATTTTTCTTTGGTCCTTCATTTTTTGAATAAAATTTTTAGCTATATTAGTGTGCATTCAGTGCATTATGTCCTATTGAAATGAGATTGTGGTGAAAGGTAGATAACTTTTTTGTTACTTTCTTTAAAAAAAACCTTGTACACTTATTACAATTCATTTTGAGACTTTAACATACAGGTGAAACTCGAAAAATTAGACTATCGTGCAAAAGTTCATTTATTTCAGTAATGCAACTTAAAAGGGGAAACTAATATATGAGATAGACTCATTACATGCAAAGCAAGATAGTTGAAGCCGTGATTTGTCATAATTGTGATGATTATGGCTTACAGCTCATGAAAACCCCAAATCCACAATCTCAGAAAATTAGAATATTGTGAAAAGGTGCAATATTCTAGGCTCAAAGTGTCCCACTCTAATCAGCTAATTAAGCCATAACACCTGCAAAGGGTTCCTGAGCCTTTAAATGGTCTCTCAGTCTGGTTCAGTAGGAATCACAATCATGGGGAAGACTGCTGACCTGACAGTTGTGCAGAAAACCATCACTGACACCCTCCATAAGGAGGGAAAGCCTCAAAAGGTAATTGCAAAAGAAGTTGGATGTTCCTAAAGTGCTGTATCAAAGCACATTAATAGAAAGTTATGTGGAAGGGAAAAGTGTGGAAGAAAAAGGTGCACAAGCAGCAGGGATGACCGCAGCCTGGAGAGGATTGTCAGGAAAAGGCAATTCAAAAGTGTTGGGGACTTTTACAAGGAGTGGACTGAGGCTGGAGTCAGTGCATCAAGAGCCACCACACAGAGACGGATCCTGGACATAGGCTTCAAATGTGGTATTCCTCTTGTCAAGCCGCTCCTGAACAACAAACAACGTCAGAAGCGTCTTACCAGGGCTAAAGAAAAAGAGACCTGGTCTGTTGCTCAGTGGTCCAAAGTCCTCTTTTCTGATGAGAGCAACTTTCGCATCTCATTTGGAAACCAAGGACCCAGAGTCTGGAGGAAGAATGGAGAGGCACACACTGCAAGATGCTTGAAGTCCAGTGTGAAGTTTCCACACTCTGTGTTGATTTGGGGAGCCATGTCATCTGCTGGTGTTGGTCCACTGTGCTTCATTAAGTCCAGGGTCAATGCAGCCGTCTACCAGGAGATTTTGGAGCACTTCATGCTTCCTTCCACAGACGAGCTTTATGGGGATGCTGACTTCATTTTCCAGCAGGACTTGACACCTGCCCACACTGCCAAAAGCACCAAAACCTAGTTTAATGACCATGGGATTACTGTGCTTGATTGGCCAGCAAACTCGCCTGACCTGAACCCCATAGATAATCTATGGGGCATTGCCAAGAGAAAGATGAGAGACATGAGACCGAACAATGCAGAAGAGCTGAAGGCTGCTATTAAAGCATCCTGCTCTTCCATAACACCTGAGCAGTACCACAGGCTGATAGCTTCCATGCCATGCCGCATTGAGGCAGTAATTGCTGCAAAAGGGGCCCAAACTAAGTACTGAGTACATATGCATGCTTATACTTTTCAGATGGAAGGGACGCAGTGGCTCAGTGGGTTAGGATGCTGAGCTTGTCAATCAGGTCGGCAGTTTGGTGGGTCGAATCCCGAGAGTCTGTTACTCGTCCCAGCTTCTGCCAACCTAGCAGTTTGAAAGCACGTAAAAATGCAAGTAGAAAAATAGGGACCACTAAGGTGGGAAGGTAATAGCGTTCCATGCGCCTTTGGCGTCTAGTCATGCCGGCCACATGACCACGGAGATGTCCTCGGACAAGCGCTGGCTCTTCGGCTTTGAAACGGAGATGAACACCAACCCCTAGAGTTGGAAACGACTAGCACGCATGTGCAGGGGAACCTTTACTTTTACTTTTCAGAGGTCCGATATTGTTCTATGTACACTCCTTGTTTTATTGATTGCATGTAATATTCTAATTTTCTGAGATTGTGGATTTGGGGTTTTCATGAGCTGTAAGCCATAATCATCACAATTATGACAAATCACAGCTTGAAATATCTTGCTTTGCATGTAATGAGTCTATCTCATTTATTAGTTTCCCCTTTTAAGTTGTATTACTGAAAAAAATGAACTTTTGCATGATATTCTAATTTTTCAAGTTTCACCTGTACAGCCAAGTGTTTTTTGTAATAGTTAATGGGGTGAAAATAAAATCTTGTAGTTTAATGGAATGTGCCTGTACTGGAATAGGGGTACAAATTGGTCTAAAAACATACATTAGAAATACTGCTTTTGAACCACTCAGGAATAAATACTGGATAAAAATAAGCTTTAAACATTAAAATGCCCCTTTCATACTCATTAAGTAGCAATTGTATCAAGATGAAAATGCCAATCTACTTGGCAAGACAAACTTGTTTTTCCTTAATGGAGCAATAGACAAGACCCCAACTCTCTTAATAAGAAAAAGATATGTAATCGTGCTTCACTTTGGATAATCCATTTGTCACTCTAACAAATTTCATAGGATGAAGTTATTTGTACTTGTCAACTGGTATTTCAAATCAGTTTTTAAGTTACTACTTTTAGGTTTTCTTTTTTCATCTTGAACCTATTTTTTTCCAATGCAAATAAAGCTATTTGCAAAAAGCTATTTCTTTGAATTAAATGCTACTGCAGTAAAGCTGGTATGACGTATCCTAAAGGGATAAACCGACTCAATTCCAAAACAGTTGGCCAAAAACTTAATTTAATAATCAAAACCAACTAGAAGCAAATTTTGCCTCCTGTTGGAAGGGTGACTCTCACAACAATAAAAACAAACTCCTAGCAAATTATTACAATGCTTGCTTAATCTCAATTTATCATAAAAATAAATATTATTTTGTCTGATATTTGTTTCTCACCAGAGTGAGAGGTATTCTTTCTGAATTGAGAATCCACTCTACTAGGAGAGTTTCTTCTACTGACATTGGACACAAATTGATCCAATGAAAGCAGTTTGGAAATTCAAGAATATTCATATATCCTCCAACCAACTGCTACAAGTTTCATTGCTAGGAATGTCTCTTCTTCCTGTTATTTTTAATATGGTACTATTATTTTATTTATTTCTTTAATAATAAAAGGAAAGGCTATTTAAAAGGAATAATAGACTATTGATTTTGGATTGGTCATAGAAAGAAAAAAATGTGTCTTGAGAATACGATTCTGGGGGAAAGATATTTTAAAATCTACCAGAATTATTAAATGCATTCCATCTCTTACTTCCAACAGAAAGAGAACTATAGCTTCCTGCAACAATATTTAGAATTTCTGTATTGAATTACCAAATGGGTTGAATTAATTTTATTATGTGAGATTTGCAGCTTAGCCCAGAAATCCATTATGTTGAAATAAATGTAATTTATAATCCTGAGAAAGTTACAGCAAATGAGTGCTGTAAGGATAGAAAATACTTTTTTGATGTTCTCCAATACTGCTTGGTCTTTGCTTCTGCTGCACAGTGGAATTCGGGTCAGAAACTTCCTTATACAGAATTAAAGTCACAGAGAAGGTTTGCCTTTGTCTCCTTCACTGATACAATTAGCCAGTTTGATCTAGTGGTTAAAGCACTAGTATAGAAAGGAGGAGACCTGCGTTCAAGTCCTGCCTTAGCCATAAAAGGCAGTGGTGACCTTGGGCTAGTCTCTCTCTCTCTCTCTCTCTCTCAATCCAACCAACCTCAAAGGAGAAATTGTGGGGAAAATAGAAGTAAGGTCTGTTGGAAATGTTTGCTGCCTTGAATTATTTGTAAAAACAATGGAGGCAGGATATAAATAAAAAACAGACAGACAAACAAACAAATAAATAAATAAATAAATAAAATAAAGGCTCCTATAATCCCAATAGGATTTATCAAGAGGCTCCTAAAACTTCAGCTAAACAATGTTACGAGAGAGAGAGAGAGAGAGAGAGAGAGAGAGAGAGAGAGAGAGAGAGAGAGAGAGAGAGAGAGAGAGAGAGAGAGAGAGAGAGAGAGAGAGAGAGAGAGAGAGAGAGAGAGAGAGAGATATTTTGGTACCTGTTCTAGTATGGAGTAGCCAAGGAAAATGTGTGAGTTCTCTTTAATTGCTATTTTTTTTAGAACCTTGCAGTTACCTACTCACTCTTCAATTAAAACTCAAGGAGGAGAGCTTTTTAAATCATCAACTGCAAAGTGATGGGGAAACATTGGACTGAAACATCCATAGTATGTTGGGGGAAAAATAGATTTGAAACGAAATCTACCTTAGAAGAAAAGACCCTTTGCAAACGTTTCCCTTGAATCCTCACCTGCAAATATACCAAACAAAAACCCCCAGTTTTGAATGTTTCATCTCAAGATATGCACCAGGTACAACTCTATTAGAAGTTAAACCAACTGATAGAAATTTGTGTGAGATGAGATTGATTAATTCTTTGATTTGCTATCATGTGCATACTGGTCTAAATTCATTGTCCTACCCCAAAAGTTTAATAGATGATGCTGTCTTTTGCAAACATTAATAGGTGTTAAAGGAAAAGAGAATCCAGGTAAGTATCAGTAATTAGGAAACATCTTCTCAGTGTCTTTTCCAGTGGAAAGTTGTTCATGATAGCTACAGGTGTGGGCTTATTTAAATATGGGGGTAGATATGCATTCATCCAGTTATGTTAGCCAAATATCTAAAAAGTGGACACAGTCTCTTCTCAGTGTTTATTCCCTCATGTATTGCTTCTATGACTGAACTTGAAAATAATCCATTAATGTACTGGCTTCATGCACAATGCCAAGATATCAACAAGTTCACTGTTCATACTAAGCCAGCTTCAGTTTTCTGCCTGGAATAGTCTTAGAATGATTTCTTCATGACAAAGGTTCTTCCTATTTCTTTATCTGGCCTTCTAGGATTTAATCCCTTGAGACAGTTGTTCAAAAATACCCCAACCAACCCTCATCTTTTTATTGATGTATTTATTACAAGAAATCTGTCTTGATAGGTTTCATGCAGGTTAAAATCTGATGACCTTTAACCACTTCTCTTTAGCTGATGCCAATTATCTCTCAATAGCTACAATTCTAGCAGTGATTTTTCCCATCAGCAAGGAACAGAACAGAAAATTAGAAAGAAAAGGCTTGAATCTAACAACATCGTTACATTTCTATCTCTTTCCTGCTTTTATAATCACGTAGATAAAATCTTATCTCTGTATCAGTGGTATTTAAAGTTTTCTTAATTATGAGTGATGGCTTAAAAAGAAAGGCAGTATATAAATGCATGTCTTTCACCCATTGGGGTTGTTTTTTTCAAGAACAGAGACTGCTAGGAACCCATTGGACATTTCTATAGATGCCACATGGAAGAGCCCAGTTAAAGTGACCCTCACATGTGAGTTAAATCTAAAAGTAAAGACTTATGCATTGTATCATTTAAGTACCCAGTAAAACCCAGAGGGATTTTTTTGAGAGGTGCACCATTTCTACCATAGAATGAAAGGAAATTATGGGTCAGTGATGACTCAGGCAATCCTAATTGAAGGCAGTGGATGTAGATTTTCCCTGATTATTTCCCCAAAAAGTCCCTTTCAGAGGACAAGGAACTGAAAGAAAGTCTTTGTCTTCTTGGCAGTCAACTGGTAAATCTGCTGAAATATGGAATACCAGGCTCAGCGTGTCATTGCATATCGATCGTTTATTTTTAGAGAAAGGAAAATGAAGGAAACAACTGTCATGAATCACAAATCAGATCTGCACAGGACTATGCAACCCTGAAATCCAAATCACATTAATAATGCTGGGCAGCCAGTGCTGGCTAAATGGGAAGAGATACTCTCACTGTAATACATTGCAACAGTCAATTGGATTGGAGGTATTTGCTTACAAGGAACAAAATGCAGAGCCCAGGCTGAGCCAGCACAAGAAAAATAGTGGTATATCTGATGGGAAGTCACAAATTAAGCAGATGCTGTAAGTGAATTTAGATAACATCCATGTGGATGATGTGCACTTGCACTTGGGTAAGCTGGGAGCATGAATCTGCTGTATGAATGCTCCATAGCTAAAAAGATGTATTTCTAAAATAATTCATCTTTAAAAGTAGTTTAGGTAGTCTTCAATTTACAACCACAATGAAGTCCAAAATTTCCATTGCTAAGTGTTTTTATGATCCTTCTTGCCACAGTTGTTAAGGGAATCACTGCAATTGTTAAGTTAGAAACAAGGTTGTTAAGTAAATCTGGCTTCCCCATTGACTTTGCTTGTCAGAAGGTCACAAAAGCTGATCACAACACAAAACAAAAACTGAAAATAATTATTGGTATAATAGTGGGAAATAATTATTATTCCCACTAATTATTATCATTGTTGCTGTTGTTGTTTTGTTGTTGTTATTATTCCAACTATTGCAAAGTTCTTGCAGGAAGAAAATTGATATTCAAGAAACAATCAGATAAACTAAGAAAGCACAAAGTTTTTCTGTCTAGCTAACTATTCTCACTGTAATTTTTAATATTTTTTTTCATTTCCGTGGTAAAAGTGACAACTAAGTACAGCTGTTTCTAGCAGTCTTTGATCAATGTTTAAACTTTGTTATTGTTCATTTAATGCAGATGTAATACCATTCAGTCCATTTCCTGAAATTTACTGAGTGCTGGAAGGACTTAACATTTTCAAACACCATTTATTTATTTATTGTACTCTGCTGATGGGAGCAGGAATTGCTACAGATGCTGTCATGAGTTCCTGGAGAAAAAGCTGGTTATAAGGTCAACAAATAAAATAAATAATTCATATTTTTAACAAGTCTGGAATGTATTTCTGAGTTCTGAGGATCTGGGAGATTTAGAAAGAGGCATTTATAATAACTGATGCCAGATTATGTGGGAAACGTGAGCTCCTGCTTAAGCTTCCGCAGTGTCAGAGTTTGAAAATATGCCTTCTCCCTGTAACAAAAGTCCGTAGAGTATAGAACATTTTTGCACTCTCCACAATTGTTCATTGTGAACGTATATGAGATTTAGTGTATCCTCAAACCTTTCCACAGTGTATACAATCTCTGGCCAAAAGAACTTGTTTATTTTTAATTTTTGTTACCTACATGACTTGCAACATGGAGAGAACTCTCTATGAAGTGTTGCAGGATGATTCACAAAGGGGCTATCTTCACTTTCTTCTCTTGCAAACCTGGCTGAACAACCACAGTCAAAGTCTGTTTTTTATCCCTTAAGTGTCTCTCTCTTAGTGCCAGGGTCCCCAATCCCTGGTCCATGGACAGACACCAGGCCGTGGCATGTCAGAAACCAGGCCACACAATCAAGGGAAGTGGGATTCAGGCAGCACACAAAACCACACCCCCTCCAGTCCGTGGAAAAACCTCTCTCCACATAACCAGTCCTTGGTGCCCAAAAGGTTGGGGGCCACTGTCTTAGTGTACTTGTTCATAACTGAATGTTTTAAACTTTCATATTATTGATTTAAGACCCTTTCTGTTTGGGTTCAGGCCTGGGCATGAGACAAACAGCATTGATCACTCTGGTTGATGACTTGCATTAACAAGGGGAGTGCACTTCTCTTGTTACTCTCAGTAGCTTTCAGTGCCATCAGACATGATATCCTTCTGCACTGACTGCAGGGGTGGAGAATTAAGGACACTTTTCTTCAGTAGCTTTGGTTTTTTTCCTTAGTAGGTATTTCCATTTGTGTGGAGGAGAAGAGAAGTCAGTCTGATGCTTACTTTCTTAGGGGCACTGCACAGTTCATCTATCACACCCTGTTTTGTTTTTAGGTTTTTGTGACACCACTGTGAAAACTTTTTACCTCATTTGGGGTGACAATACTGACAAATCATGAACTTGCTAATAATATTCAATTGCACAGCACTACCCTAGGTGACAGATGCCATGGAAGTCTTGTCCTAGTCCTGCAGGCTGGGAAAGACTGACTGGGAAGGAACAAGCTGAAGCCCAGCAAGAGAGATTTGCTGTTAGAAACTATCTGACTCTCTTTTGCTTCAGCTATTACTGAGATGGGTAATACGTTGAAGTAGCAGTTCTGCAAATTCCTATAGTTCCAACTACCACTCTGACTAATGGGAAAGTTTGTCCAGCTTTTATTAACATCTCTTGCATCATTCCATGAAGAAAAAAGATATTGGTGACACTCATCTTTTACCACCAGGAAAATCCCTTATCACTTGCAGGATGAACTACTGTATATGGCTGCCACTGAAGACAACTTAAAAGCTGTCATCAGTACAAAATACAACAGTCACTAGAATAGCAACACTTCATTGTTGTTAGCAGGTTTCCAAATACATTCAAAATGCTGGCCATTACATGTATAAAGATCTACATGGCTTAATACTTAGATATCTCCAGGGCCATCTGCTTCAAGTAGAATCTCTCTAATGTGCAAGTTCCAGCTGGGGATGTTGAGAAGCCCTCCTGTGTGAGTTTTTCAGAAGGAAAATGTAAAACATTATCGGTTTGTGCTCCATCTCTTTAAAACATTCTGTCTCTGGAGATTTGGATGGTATTCTCTCAGATAACCTTAAGAAAGACAGCTAAAACAGTGCATTCTGTACTGAATTATGTACAATAAGGATTATTGCTGAGTGTGGACATTAAGAGGAAAATATTTTCTCATACTTAGTTACACTTAGTTATACTAGAATATTCATGGGTGGGGGTTTGTTTATTTGTTTTATGTATGCATATAAATTACCACCCCTTCATGGATTACTGCCTTGTCATGGCGAAGGGGCTTGCGTAATTCAATGAAGCTATGAGCTATGCCGTGCAGGGCCACCCAAGACGGAAAGGTCATAGCAGAGAGTTCTGACAAAACGTGATCCACTGGAGAAGGAAATGGCAAACCACTCCAGTATCTTTGCCATGAAAACCCTATGGACAGTACCAAAAGGCAAAACGATATGACGCTGGAAGATGAGCCCCTCAGGTCGGAAGGCGTCCAATATGCTACTGGGGAAGAGCAGAGGGCTAGTACTAGTAGCGCCAGAAAGAATGAAGCGACTGGGCCAAAGCCGAAAGGACACTCAGCTGTGGATATGTCTGGTGGTGAAAGGAAAGTCCGATGCTGTAAAGATTCTTTCTCCATAGGAACCTGGAATGTAAGATCCATGAATCAAGGCAAGCTGGACGTGGTCAAACAAGAGATGACAAGACTAAACATCGACATCTTAGGTATCAGCGAACTAAAATGGACAGGAATGGGTGAATTTAATTCAGATGACCATCAGGTATACTACTGCGGGCAAGAATCCCTCAGAAGAAATGGAGTAGCCTTCATAGTCAATAAAAAAGTAGGAAAAGCAATACTGGGATACAACCCTCAAAATGACAGAATGATCTCAGTTCGAATCCAAGGCAAACCATTCAATATCACAGTAGTCCAAGTCTATGCCCCAACCACCAGTGCTGAAGAGGATGAAATTGACCGGTTCTATGAAGCCCTACAGCACCTTATAGAACTAACACCCAAAAATGATGTCCTTATCATCATGGGAGATTGGAATGCTAAAGTAGGAAGCCAAAAGATAACTGGAATAACAGGCAAGTTTGGCCTTGGAGTACAAAATGAAGCAGGGCACAGGCTAATAGAATTTTGTCAAGAGAATACGATGGTCATAGCAAACACTCTTTTCCAACAACCCAAGAGACGGCTTTACACATGGACATCACCAGACGGTCAACACAGAAATCAGATTGACTATATGCTCTGCAGCCAAAGATGGAGAAGCTCTATACAGTCAGTAAAAACAAGACCAGGAGCTGACTGTGGCTCAGACCATGAGCTTCTTGTTGCAAAGTTTAGGCTTAAATTAAAGAAAGTAGGGAAAAGTGCTAGGCCAGTCAGGTATGAATTAAATCATATCCCTGTTCAATATACAGTAGAGGTGACAAATAGATTTAAGGAATTAGATCTGATAGACAGAGTGCCTGAAGAACTATGGACAGAGGTTCGCAACATTGTACAACAGGTAGCAACCAAAACCATCCCAAAGAAAAAGAAATGCAAGAAAGCAAAATGGCTGTCTGAGGAAGCTTTGCAAATAGCTGAGGAAAGGAGGGAAGCGAAAGGCAAGGGAGAAAAACATAGATATGCCCAATTAAATGCAGAATTCCAAAGAATAGCTAGAAGAGATAAGAATGCCTTCTTAAATGAACAATGCAAAGAAATAGAAAAAAAACAATAGAATAGGGAGGACCAGAGATCTTTTCAAGAAAATTGGAGAGATGAAGGGAACGTTTCATGCAAAAATGGGCATGATAAAGGACCAAAATGGCAGGGACCTAACAGAGGCAGAAGAGATTAAGGAGAGGTGGCAAAATTACACAGAAGAACTATACAAGAATGAGCTTAATGTCCCTGATAATCACAATGAGGTGGTCACTGAGCTCGAGCCAGACATCCTAGAATGTGAAGTGAAGTGGGCCTTAGAAAAGCTGAGCAACAACAAAGCTAGTGGAGGTGACAGTATTCCAGCTGAGCTATTCAAAATCTTAAAAGACGATGCAGTAAAAGTGCTACACTCAATTTGCCAGCAAATTTGGAAAACTCAACAGTGGCCACAGGATTGGAAAAGATCAGTTTACATTCCAATTCCAAAGAAAGGCAGTGCCAAAGAATGTTCAAACTATCGCACCATTGCACTCATTTCTCATGCTAGTAAAGTTATGCTTAAAATTCTACAAGCTAGACTCCAGCAATATGTGGATAGAGAACTACCAGAAGTACAGGCAGGATTTCGAAGAGGCAGAGGAACTAGAGATCAAATTGCTAACATATGCTGGATCATGGAGAAAGCTAGAGAGTTCCAGAAAAACATCTACTTCTGCTTCATTGACTATGCTAAAGCCTTTGATTGTGTGGATCATAACAAACTCTGGCAAGTCCTTAAAGAGATGGGCATACCAGACCATCTTATTTGTCTCTTGAGAAACCTATATGCAGGCCAAGAAGCAACAGTGAGAACTGGACACGGAACCACTGATTGGTTCAAAATTGGGAAAGGAGTCCGGCAAGGCTGTATACTGTCACCTTGCCTATTTAACTTATATGCAGAGCACATCATGAGAAAGGCAGGGCTAGATGAATCAAAAGTTGGAATTAAGATTGCTGGAAGAAACATCAACAACCTAAGATATGCAGATGATACCACTCTAATGGCAGAAAGTGAAGAAGAACTAAAGAGCCTCTTGTTGCGGGTGAAGAAGGAGAGTGCAAAACTTGGGTTGAAACTAAACATTAAGAAAACCAAGATCATGGCATCTGGCCCTCTCAATTCCTGGCAAATAGATGGGGAAGAAATGGAGGTAGTGACAGATTTTATTTTCCTGGGCTCCAAGATCACTGCAGATGGGGACTGTAGCCAAGAAATTAAAAGACGCTTGCTCCTGGGGAGGAAAGCCATGACAAATCTAGACAGCACACTAAAAAGCAGAGACATCACCCTGTCAACAAAAGTGCGTATAGTCAAGGCTATGGTCTTCCCAGTTGCAATGTATGGCAGTGAAAGCTGGACCATAAGAAAGGCTGAGCACCAAAGAATTGAAGCCTTTGAACTATGGTGCTGGAGAAGACTCCTGCGAGTCCCTTGGACTGCAAGGCGATCAAACCGGTCAGTCCTAGAGGAGATCAACCCTGACTGCTCTTTAGAAGGCCAGATCCTGAAGCTAAAACTCAAATACTTTGGCCATCTAATGAGAAGGAAGGACTCACTGGAGAAGAGCCTAATGCTGGGAAAGATTGAGGGCAATAGAAGAAGGGGACGACAGAGAATGAGGTGGCTGGATGGAGTCACTGAAGCAGTAGGCGTGAGCTTAAATGGACTCCAGAAGATGGTAGAGGACAGGAAGGCCTGGAGGAACATTGTCCATAGGGTCGCGATGGGTCGGACACGACTTCGCAACTAACAACAACAACATAAATTACCAGAAAACCATTTCTATTCTGCAATGTACAAATATCAGGATGGATGGTTGGAATATAACTTTTTATATAATCTACAATGCTACCACTTATCATTAATTGCGATAAACTCTTGTTTAGTAAAACACATTTTTCATGTTAAACAACTGTCTGTGGCAATTTATTTTGTGAAGTCAGAATACCTAGTCACAGGGGTTTCTTTTTGAGGCAGTCCTAGTCAACTAGAAATAACACAGACAGCAGTAGATCAAATCAAATCTTTATAATCATAGACCAGGATACCATTAGAAGTTTACAAATCATTGCTGTTGCTCTGAACAGTTTGTTCTAATGATGTTACACTCCTATGTAAAACTCTGAACAGGCAAATATATTTCACCTGTTTTGTAGATCTCTTCCAAACAAGTGAATAGGGTACATTTTGCAAAATTTTAGCAAAATTTAGCAAAATTATCCCTGTTATTTCTATAATATCCCCAGATATTATAGAAATTCTATAATATCTATTATATGCCCATAAATTCTTCTTTTTTACTGCTCTTTTATTATACAGCAGAGATTTTTTTTTAAAAATTAAAAATCAGGATGGTGGCCATGATGGTTCAGTCAAAGCTCTATTCAGATAATACGCATAAAAATGGTAGAATTTTGATTACATTGTCATGGCCTCCATTTTGACATTTTCACAAAAATTCCCAGTAAACTTGACTTTTACATGCTTTCATTTTAAAATGGTTAAATCAATATTCCATTTGGATTTCTGCAGTGACATGTGGAGCTGAAAATGGCAGTATATACTAAATATAATACTCAAACACTGCAAAACACTGTTTTCAGAACTTAGAGCTATTCTGTCTGACCTACCTGAAGAAACATTTCCTAGCCATTGGTATCCATTGACAAATAGCATGAACAATAAGAATCAAATATACAAAAGACAACCAGCTTTCAGAAGTTACAGTAGAGAAATGTAAAAAATTTCCTGACAGTTAGAACAATTAATCAGTGGAACAACTTGCCTCCAGAAGTTGTGAATGCTCCAACCCTGGAAGTTTTATAAGAAGAGATTGGACAACCATTTGTCTGAAATGGTATAGGGTTTCCTGCCTGAGCAGGAGGTTAGACTAGAAGACTCCAAGGTCCCTTTCAACTCTGTTATTCTATTCTATTCTATTCTATTCTATTCTATTCTATTCTATTCTATTCTATTCTATTCTATTCTATTCTATTCTATTCTATTCTATTCTATTCTATTCTATTCTATTCTAAGAATACCAACCTGTGCAGTCTGTGGAGATCTGTAGGAAGTGCATGCTTTGGTTCTACATATATCAACAAAAGGATTTATCTCATATCCAATCATATACATATACAAAAATATTTTGTTTTATTTCCTTTAGCCTTTGTGTGCTGCTAATAATAATAACAACAATAATAACAATAATAATAATAATAATAATAATGTTGGAATGGACCTTGAGGTCATCTAGTCCAATTCCCTGCTCAGGCAGGAAACCCTACACCATTTCAGACAAATGGCTGTCCAGTCTCTTCTTAAAAACTTCCAGTGTTGGAGCATTCACCACTTCTGGAGGCAGGTTGTTCCACTGGTTAATTGTTCTAACTGTCAGGAAGTTTCTCCTTAGTTCTAGGTTGCTTCTCTCCTTGATTAGTTTCCATCTGTTGCTTCTTTTCCTGCCTTCAGGTGCCTTGGAGAATTGCTTGACTCCCGCTTCTTTGTGGCAGCCCCTGAGATATTGGAACACTGCTATCATGTCACCCCTCATCCTTCTCTTCATTAAACTACACATACCCAATTCCAGCAACCGCTGATATGTTTTAGCCTCCAGTCCCCTAATCATCTTTGTTGCTCTTCTTTGTACTCTTTCTAGAGTCTCAACATCTTTTTAACATTATCTTGACCAAAACTGGATGCAATATTCCAAGTGTGGCTTTACCAAGGCATTGTAAAGTGGTATTAACACTTCATGTGATCTTGATTCTATCCCTCTGTTAATGCAGCCTAGCACTGTGTTGGCTTTTTTGGCAGCTGCAGCACACTGCTGGCTCATATTTAAGTGATTGTTAACTAGGACTCGGAGATCCCTTTCACAGTTACTACTATTGAGCAAGGTGCCATCTATACTATACCTGTGCATTTGGTTTTTCTTGTCTAAATGTAGAACCTTACTTTTTTCAGCATTGAATTTCATTTTGTTAGATAGCACCCAATGTTTAAGTCTGCCAAGATGATTCACTGAATTGATTTTTTTCTTGGAAAATATATATGAAATGTTTAATATTTAGAAATTATTCACATGCATCTAGGACCAAAATATAAAATATATCCACCTTAGGAATTCTTTTCTAATCCTAAAATGATATATGATCTACCAAATGACACACTACTATGGTATATACAGCAACCTATATCAATCCCTTATCAGCCATCATTCTCAGAGACAAAAAAGTTCATTAAATTTAACAAATTTTAGAACATTGTGTAAAAAATTATTTGTAGAAAAAAACACAACACACCAGTAGTCAATGTAGTTCTGACAAATTTTTGGACTTTTAAAATGACTTATGAGATAGCAAATAAAACAGAACATTATTCAGTCACCTGAATGAGTGCTAAGGGTAGATTGCACTTAACAGGCCTGAATTTTCACAGATCTGAGCTCATCCCTAAACTAAGGATAATAAAATGTGAAATCTGTCTGGAAGAGTGCTATGACTGTCCTCACATTGAGGGGCCATTTGCATTTCCTCAGAAAAATGTGGTCAAAACAAGGAGAAATGAGCAACAGAGTCTCTTTGCTATCATTATACTCACTGTATGGGAAAAAAACCATCAAAGCACCTCATTGGGCTATTTAAACCAGTTCATGTGTAATGATTTGATGTGGGGTGGTTTAATCCGTTTCAGTGGCATTTACTTTCACCTAGAGAAATTAATTTTTCTTAACGATGCAGCATTTATGCTGCTATTAGGGAATTTAATATATGTGTTCCTATCCAAGTTTAAAAAGCTGCTCCTTCACCCTTCAGGAACTCAGAATCAGATTAAACATTAAACTGTTTGTAAATCTGGTGATGACCGTTAATTTTTGTTTCTGGAAAAGTTGGTTTATGGACCCTGAGAAAGCAAGAAGATGAGGAATATAATGTTTGTTAAAATCTAAAATGGACTTAAGGACATCATGCAGATTTTAACTTTTGGAATAGGATGGTAAACCTTAGAGCAATTTAAATATATGTGTCCATGTCCTTTATTATGCATAAGAATATTTTTATGTCTCCTTTTTCTATGCTTACAGCAGATCGGCATCTTCATTTCTTACTACCTGTTTCTCAGATAAACACCTAGAATCATAAAATATAGATAATGGACCCATCATGCAACCTGAGCTACTGTATATCACATGCCAACAGCCACAAATAATACTGATGTCCTTTGGTATATAAGATACATCCCTTTTTTTGCATTTCTTTCTTTTGTTAACTTTATAGTTTTTATTATTATACTGCTTCTTTTTTTTTCTTCCAACAGCTCTCTGAAATTCTTTGTTAAGATCTTCTTTTCCTTTGGTTTCTCTTCTTTTCTAGTTTCACATCCCCAGGTTATGACACCTAGTTTGCTTTAAGTTGGTCTTTGACACTCTCTTTTCCCTTTTAACCTTTCACAATGTCTTTCTTTTCATTCCACATTCCTTTATTCCCTAGCACTGAGGTTCAGGACTCCAGAACAATAGCTGATCCTCTCCTTGAAAATAGTCCAACATATCATATTTTAAGAAGAGACTAGACAATCACTTGTCTGAAATGGTATAGGTTCTCCTGCTTGAGCAGGGGGCTGGACTAGAAGACCTCCAAGGTTCCTTCCAACTCTATTCTATTCTGTTCTGTTCTGTTCTGTTCTGTTCTAGTATCATGGAAACTTCAAGGGTTCCACTGTAATTAGTTTCTTTGCAGCTTCAGATTTTCTTTTCCTATATTAACAAGTAATCTCAAAGACTTTAATGTAGCCATGTCACAAACACTGTTTGCATTCCAAAGGATCCTAAGCTGCTTCACTATATTTATTTATTTATTTATTTATTTATTTATTAGTTTTTATAAACCGCCCTTCTCCCGAGGGACTCGGGGCGGTGTACAGAGGAAGGAAGGTATACAGACCGAACAATAAAATAATAAGAACACTAATGAACACAAACTGGGACCCCAATTAACGTTATCATGCCAGGCCAGCCTGCTGGAACAGGAAAGTTTTTAAGTCGCGACGGAAGGTACGGAGGTCAGGGGCCATCCGGATTTCGGTTGGTAAGGTGTTCCAGAGGGCTGGCGCACCCACTGAGAATGCCCTCCCCCTGGGGGCCACCAATATAGCATGGTGAATGCCATCTGATTCAAGGGGACCATCATCAGGCACTTTCCTCTCAACCACTTGACAGTCCATGTGGTTTTCTTAGGAAAATACAGAGTTTCATTTTCCCCATGAAGTATGAAATGATACCTTTGTCATTATCACTAAATAAGCCACTGATTGCCTGATGTAGGTAACTGATTAGTCTGGACAGCTGGGACCACCTTCTCATCTTGGATGAACCTACTAGGAATAAGTATTCTTAGCATATTCCCCCACCCCCAATATTCTTCATTCTTCTTTCATCACTCTCCCTACCAGGAAGCAATAGAATAGGAGGACTTGAAAGGGCAACAGCGGCATCAACATATAGCATTTATAAACTATGCAAAGTATGGGGGAAGTGTGGTATTTCCAATATACTTGATGCAAATTTGCAAATCAGACCTGTTTGCCTATATTACCTCATCATACTGGCATTTATTAATTAGTGTTGCACACATCTCTTTAAAACATGAATCTTTCATTTCTAATTTTCCACCACTTTTTTATAGTATTAACACATTAAAAAGAAAGACAGCACATAACCAGTGAGGATTAATTTTCTAAATTAGAAAACAAGCAGCATATATAATGGAATGGAAAATATTAATGAGAATCTTGTATCAACTGGAGTTATATATGTGGGTATGTATATGTGCATAAAATTGGGCATAACTGAAATGTTTAATATTGCGTTTGTCTCCTTTTTATTTTTATAATAATATGCAAAATGTAACAAGCTTTTGTGTTTACTGAGAAGTTATTCAGTATCAAATAATATTTTAACTTTTTTTATTTGCACAGGAACTGAGTAGGAAATTAAACACTGATGGATTTTATTGTAATAATCCTATAAATAAAAACACTGTGTTTTGAAGAAAAAAGTTGTTTTTAATTGCTGAGAAAACAAGGTTGACTTTTTCTACATTTGACAAGACTAGTAGCAATGTCTGATTGGGATTCTTTCCAAGATATTTTTGTGAAAATAGTGGAAGTCCTACAGTTTGATCAGTATAAAGTGACTTTCTTCTTATTTAACAAAACAATCATGTATTTGTAAGTCAAGAAACCTTAGAAGAATCATATATGTGACATGGTGACATAAAGTTCCATGTCTGGTATGTTCATATAGTTGAATGTGCCAAAGATTTATGTCCATGATAAACAATGTACATAGGACATATAAGACATATTGGAAAATTAATGTGAGTTTTTTCTAATTTAGTCTGCACTCAGCACATTCCCAGTCAATTCTTATATTAAAGTTAGAGCAGGTACTGATGTCAGTCAGTACAACTTGAAAATATATAGCTTGATGTTTATTTATTAAAGCATTAACTTGCAAATGGGGGTTAAAATGCGGGCAAAAAATCAAGGGAAGAAAAACATGAGCAATAATAAATTCTTTATATATCAAAAAGCATAGAATGAGAAAGCTTGTCCATTATCAATCTCTCCTTGCTTCACCTCTCACTATTTTCTATGCTCCTAACCTGTAAGCCAGACTGGTTTGTGATTGTTGTTTTCCTCTTAAATGGTTTCAACATTTATTCAACAAAACACTAGACCCGTGTTTGGAAATAATCTGAGTGACACGTCCCAAACACAGAGGAGGAATTCTGGTAACATCCCATATCTTCAAGTTTTTAATCCTTTGTATTTTTAATCCAAACAAAATTAATGAATTGCTTTTATTCATCCAAGGATATCCCAACCTACACTAAGGAGAATGATTGGGAGATGGGGTCCACATTGCAGATAACACTTGGACAATTTATCAATCCCTTTTCTTAATTTGATCTGCAATAAATAGGACAGAGAGCAACATTCACCACCTTATTACTGTGGTAGCATAGGGATCAACAATGGTGGCAGCACAATTTTTACCAAATTCAAGGACAAGAAACTTGGCCACCTGGAAGATTCCTAAGGTAGCTGAGCTAGGCGAAGGCATAACATATGAGATAATGCTATAAAGCTCATTTTACTATTTTTATGAAATTTTCCATTCTAACCCATACAGTGAGAAACAAGGGAAAGACTGAGAATTAGATGAGTAGTATCTAAATTTGATAAATAAATATATGTAACAAAATTAAGAATTAAAAATATATTTCTAATAGGAAATGGTTTGATACTCACCTCCCCCCCAAAAAGATAAAATACTACCTGATTCTAAGAATTAAAAAATAGTTATGGCCCAACCACAAGGGGTTTTTTATATTCTATATCATCTGAACTAATAAATGTTAAGATTTTTTCCATTTTATTATCAGTATACTAATAAAATAATAATGGCATAATCCAGTAAAACATATTAAAGTTCTTTTGAATTTAATTAGAAAAAAATATAAGGATATTTAAAAAAATTCTCTTGAAATCAATTTATTTTTCAACACTTTGCTTTGGTGTAATGCTCTTTGCATTTTAAATATTCTTGTAACTATCATTAAATCAGATACCACCTTAGAATATAATTCACAATGATTCTAGAAATGCAAAAAAAAATTCCTTTTTGTGTTTGTCAAATAAGTATATTATATTTCTCTACAAGAGAGAAATAGTTTTCCATCCAAGAGGTGGAATTAAATAAACTATTTTGGTTAGATGACACTCTAATTTTACAGTTGTCCAAAACAGAAAATATAAAATTGTATTTATTATGAACACAAAGCCTGATAAAGAAACAAAGTTTTCAATGTGCTTCTAATGTAGTGGTTAATGGTCCCGCAGCTCACAGCATGTACTGTAGGCACCCTTGACTGATCTAGAATAAAATTAAGTAGTGTTGAACTTGATTAATATTTAGATGGGAGTTAACCAGGATTTACTGTCATCATAAACTAAATTGGAAGCTGAAAACTGGAAGAAGACAGTGGCAAATTTCCATGTATTTAGTTAGAAACAATATGGCAGTCACCAAGGGTGGAGCTCAGCTCAAAAAAAAGACATTTTTTTTCTCTATTGTAATTTTAACTCAATTAAAATTGACAGTACATTGAAATTGCTGTACATATATTGCTGTACAGATTATTCAGGGTCCTACTCACGAGGGGGGAAACACGCCCGAACTTATTTTCATCTCTGGGCAGTGGTTTAATGGTCTGGGTGGGGTTACTCCAACATCTCAACCCCTTTCATGGACAGACCATTATCTCCTGTGGCTGAGCCTCCGTCATGCCACCTCCCGCTGCTGGGAGGTGGAACCGACCAGGTGGTTCCGCCCCAGGCGCCTGATGGAGCCAGATAGGTTCCAGACGGCGCTTGGACTTATTCCTTCCTCCCTTTCCCACAGCCCGGTCGAAACCTTAGTTGATGACTGGCAATGGGCGGCTTCGGAGGCTCTTGACCATATTGTGCCTTTGCGGCCTCTGACCCGGCGCAGATCCCGGCTCGCTCCTTGGTTCTCCGTGGACCTGCGGGAGATGAAGCGCCGGAGAAGGGGCCTAGAGAGCATTTGGAGGTCCAGTCGGTCTGAGTCTGATCGAACACAGTTAAGATCCTTTTCTAGATCTTATCTTGTGGCAATGGAGGTGGCGAAGCGTGCTCACTTCACCACCCTCATTGCATCCGCAGATAACCGCCCGGCCGCCCTGTTTAGGGTGACCCGTTCCCTTTTAAATCAGGGGACGGGAGAGGACCCCTTGCAGGGACGGGCCGAGGAGTTTAGTGAGTATCTGGTGGATAAAATCGCTCAGATTCGGGCTGGCTTGGACTCCGACTGGGCAGTGTCTGACGAAGGGGAAACGATGGGTTTGTCCGATAATATCTGGGAAGAGTTTGCTCCTGTGACTCTGGATGAAGTGGACAGGATCATGGGGAAATTAAGTGCCACCATGTGTTTTTTGGACCCGTGTCCCTCCTGGCTGGTTTATGCGGCCTGGGAGGTTACACGAGGCTGGCTCCTGGCAATTATAAATGCTTCCTTGAGTGAGGGGTACTTCCCTGCCGCCTTCAAGGAGGCGGTGGTAAGGCCCCTCCTCAAGAAACCTGCCTTGGATCCAGCTATTTTAAACAACTTTTGTCCTGTCTCCAACCTTCGCTTTCTTGCGAAGGTCATTGAGAGCGTGGTGGCACGGCAGCTCCCTTTGGTCCTGGAGGAAACTGAGTATCTGGATCCATACCAATCGGGTTTCAGGCCCGGGTACAGCATGGAGACGGCATTGGTCGCACTGGTGGATGATCTCTGGTGGGCCCAAGACAGGGGTTATTCCTCTGTCCTGGTCCTTTTAGATCTCTCAGCGGCTTTTGATACCATCAACCATGGTATCTTGCTGCGACGTCTTGCGGGTTTGGGAGTGGGAGGCACCGTTTTACGGTGGTTCTCCTCCTACCTCTCGGGCCGCTCACAGACAATGTTGACAGGAGGGCAGAGGTCAACCCCTAGGCCCCTTAATTGTGGGGTGCCTCAGGGGTCGGTACTCTCGCCTCTCCTGTTCAACATCTATATGAAGCCTCTGGGTGAGATCATCCGTGGTTTTGGGGTGAGGTATCATCAATATGCCAATGATACCCAGCTCTTTATCTCCACCCCGAACCAAGCCAGTGATGCCCTCGATGTGATGTCCCGTTGCCTGGAAGCGGTACGGATTTGGATGGGGAAGAACAGGCTCCAGCTCAACCCGGCCAAGACTGAGTGGCTCTACGTACCGGCATCTCGACTTGTCCAAGAGGTTTCATCTTTGGTTATGGGAGGAGAGGTGTTGCCTCCCGTTGATAGGGCGCACAATTTAGGCGTCCTCCTGGACTCACGACTCAGTTTTGAAGATCATATTGGAGTCGTGGCCAGGGGGGCATTTGCCCAGGTTCGCCTGGTGCACCAGTTGCGCCCCTATCTGGACCGAGATGCCCTACGTACGGTCACTCATGCACTCGTTACCTCTCGGATAGATTACTGCAATGCTCTCTACATGGGGCTGCCCTTGAAGACCACCCGGAGGCTTCAGCTGGTACAGAATGCGTCCGCGCGGGTAGTGATGGGAGCATCCCGATACTCCCATATTACACCCCTCCTGCGTGAGCTGCATTGGCTACCAGTTGTCTTCCGGGCGAGATTTAAGGTGCTGGTACTTACCTTTAAAGCCCTACATGGCTTAGGCCCGGGATATTTGCAGGACCATCTGCTACCGGGGACGACTTCCCATCACCCAGTGCACTCACACAGAGAGGGCCTCCTCAGGGTGCTGTCGGCCAGACAATGTTGGCTGGCGACCCCCAGGGGGAGGGCCTTCTCTGTGGGAGCACCAGCCCTTTGGAACCCACTCCCCCTTGAGCTTCTGATGGCCCCGGACCTCCGGTCCTTTCGCCGCGACCTCAAAACTTTCTTCTGCCATCAGGCTGACCTGGATTGATGATGGGTTTTTAAATATGTTTCAATTTTTAACTGTGTAGTTAATTTATTTTGGGGCTGTTATTTAATTCTTTTTTAATTTTTGTATTGTTGTTTTTCATTGTTGTTAGCCGCCCTGAGTCCTTCGGGAGATAGGGCGGCATATAAGTCCCAAAAATAAATAAATAAATAAATAAATATACTAATTGTTTATTTTTTAAAGAAAGAAATCCATATACTCCTTTATTAATTGTTGCTAATCATTTATAAAATATTCGGTATTGGTTAAATCAAGATGGGTAACATTAAGAGAAACACAAGACAGGGAAATCAAAATTAATCTCCCATCCCACACCACCTCCCCCTTAAATAGGGTAAAAAAGCATATTATTTGAAAAATAGCTTCTGAATTATTCTCGTAATGTTTCTGTCTGGTAACAAACCTTGTCTTGCCGAGCACTTCTGGGGCTTCCATCTGCATTCATTTATGGAGACATGTCTATATAATGAAAGTATGTGTAATAATTTAAGACAAGAAGCACTTCTTAAACTACAAAATGCTTTCTTTGTTTCCCAGGAGTGCTGCAAATATAGGACACAAAGGGATAAGGTGAACAGACTTGTGAACTTATTAAACAAGGTGGTTATTTAGGCAATGAACCTTTTAGACTAGAGGCTCCTTCTTCCTTCCAAAGATCTATTTAAATAAACACTGTGCCTAGCACCAAAACAATTCTTCTAGAAATATTTATTTGAAATAATTATTTCTCTCTTGGGATTCATAATTCCTTCAGCAAAGTTTCAGCTAACAATCTTCCTTTCATTCTACAAACTTAGCATGTTGTAGCATTTTTAAACAGCGTGCAATGCAAATTTAATTTAAAATTATAAACTATAATATGTCATCAGGAAGTAAAGAGAGAATTCATGCTGCAGCTATTATTACAAATAATTTGTGCAAAGAAAAGTAATAGCAAAAAAGTCATTTTCTCATTCATCACTGGTTATTAATCTAAAAGACTTATTCAAATATGATTGCTCTTCTGAATGAACTATTATAGCAGAAACTACAGATATGGTATATTAGCAGATTATGGAAAAATAAAGCATGGAAAAACTATTCTCTTTTTTTTTCTTTGACCTTATTAATCACTTTGGGGAAATTGCAAAACAAATTTTAACACAGGGTTTATAGTTTATATTCAAATTAGGATTGAGGTTTTCTTATCTTTACTTCTGTGCATCAATTTACTTTTACTTTACTTCAGTTTAAAACTGTGGGTCCAAACAATTAACAATGTAATTGTCAGGTTTCTGATGTATGGGCTTTTCAAGTGACTCTGAGGCATTGTTTACCTTAAAAGTCTTATTAGCCTAAAACACCAGCAAATGCTTGCTTGAAGGAAGCTGGAATCTGAACTCTCCGCCCCTTGCACAATGTATTAAAACACAATTTTCCACCTTTCTAATTTTGTCATTTATCATATTCTCTAATTAATTTAAAGAATCAGTTTCCCTTCCATTAGAAAACCCACCAAGGTCTTATCTTCTTTAGTTAGAGATGGCCTTGAAGGTGCAATCCTACTCGTCCCCCCTCCCAACCTTAAACTAAATCTCTTAAAGCAATACACAAATTTAACATATGAAATGGCTACTTTTTCATCTCTTGTCAAGCAATAACATTCGATGTTAGCAGCGTTGACATCTGGGGGCCCCTTACAAAAAGGACAGATCCTGTAATGTAAACAAAACACAAATTAGGAACTGGCTTTTGGTTTATTGGGGTGTTTCTCATAAAACCTTTTGATAAGTCTGTCAGCTTTCACATCAGTAGATTTCACCCAAATGGCTTCAGACAATGGGTATCCCTTCCATTGTACTAGGTATTGCAATTTTCCCTTAAAGATTCTAGAGTCAAGAATACATAATGGGTCTGACCTGCTACCATGAGGGGTCCAGGTGCTTTCTTAGGGGGAGGTCTTAAAGTGGAGGTTTGAAAAGGTTTCAGCAAGCTACAATGGAACACCAGGTGAATTTTTCCCAAAAGTCTGGGTAGCTTCAATTTTACTGTGACCAGGTGGATGATTTTCACAATGGGGAAAGGCCTCAAGAATTTCAGTCCCAATTTCTTATTGGGTAGTTTAAGGCGTAAGTATTTGGTCGACAAATAGACCTTTTCCCCAACTCTTTGCCAGACTGCCTCGCACAATGTATTAAAACACAATTCTCCACCTTTTTAATTTTGTCATTTATCATATTCTCCAATTAATTTAAAGAATCGGTTTCCCTTCCGTTAGAAAACCCGCCAAGGTCTTATCTTCTTTAGTTAGAGATGGCCTTGAAGATGCAATCCTACTCATCCCCCCCCTCCCAACCTTAAACTAAATCTCTTAAAGCAATACACAAGTTTAACATATGAAATGGCTACTTCTTCATCTCTTGTCAAGCAATAACATTCGATGTTAGCAGCATTGACAGTAATTGTTCTTATGTACTACAGCTTTGGTCTTTGGCATTTTAAGTAAAACACATATCAAGTAAAATAATCTTTTCTCCTCGTCTATGGAGATTCTTAATCATCCAGGTCATGGTTGTCCCAAAGGTGCTTTTTTTAAAGGCAACTGGACTTTTTTGTTTTTCCTTGAAGATGTTTCACTTCTCATCCAAGAAGCTGAACTGAAGAAGCTTCTTAGATGAGAAGCAACATGTCTTCAAGGAAAATGAAAGAAAGTACAGTTGCCTTTTAAAAAGTGCCTTTGGGATTTTTTCTTCTTGATTTATTTCAGAACAAAATCTTGCCTACATAGATGGGGTCATCAATGCCCTGTACAGAATGATACAATTCAGGTACATTTTTAGAACTATATGAGGCTAGGGCTAAGATATCATATTACAAATACTCATGCTAATTTATGTAAATCTTATAGTGGGTAGTGAATGGACAATAAATTCATATGTGGAATCAACTATGAAATATAAGATTTTATTCCCATCCGAAAATTATGGAGCTCGATGGTTTATAAAATTAATTAATAGAAAATGGCTCAATTTTATGTTATGGTGTTGGGGAGAATTTTCTTTTGACTCTCATCTTAGTATGAACTCTTGTTCCATTTAATTTAATGGAACTTTGAATTATTGTTTTAAATAATTTTGCAGTTTTGGTAGAAGATTTTATTGGGCAGACTAGGATGTAATTAAAAATAATGCCCCCCCCAAAAAAAGAGAAACAATTTAACAGTGGTTGTACAGGAAAGCGTGGTCTGCCAATATAAACTATGACCAATGAATCATTTCTTGACATCATCTCTACAACTCACCAGGTAGGGCTCTTCTACCTGTCTTTTCCTGCTATGCATCAAAATTTGTATTTTGATTTGTTCCAATTAAAGCACAGCAACTATTTCACCTGCTGTATTTAATTTCATAGTATGAATGAACACCCTATTAGAATGCCTCCTACCATCTGATCCTGGATCCTTTGTCGTTTTTTCTTTTTCTTTTCTTCTTTTAAGCAAGTTCATTGATGGAATAGTGAAGGAAGAGCTGCCTTGTTTTTCACAATTTTCCTGATGAGGTTTCCAAATGACAGAAAGATTATGATAAACTGTATTGTTTTACATTTTGCTTGGGATTATATCTCATTTTTGTTATTTGTTTTGTTGTTGTTGTTGTTTTTACTGATCCAGAAAGGATAAAGAAGAATGGTATTGTACTGGAGAGAAAAAAATATCTATAGATTTCTTGAAGTAACTCTATTTCTAGATGTTTTTACTCATGGGAATCAGCAGTTTAAGGCTGCAGCACAGAAAAGCCCTAAATTTTACTAATAGTAGTCACTACTAAGATAGATTGTAAGGGTGAAAGAAATCTTTCAGATAGCTGATTCCCATGACATTAATGGCTTTGAAATTAAGGCTAGCACACTGAAGCAGGATTAATATGTGATATATTTTATGCTTAAACATAGCAGTGAAAGAGGAGGCTTGAAATTAATCACCAAAACCCAAGTAAATACTTCCCTGGTAATATAAATGAACATTAGCACCCATGTTGTGCAAATGAGGCTTTAAAAATACTGAATTTAAATTGGGTACTCAGCTTTGATGTGATCTCCATGTGGGAGAAGAAATATCTGATTGTGCTTTTATGTAACAGCAATGAAATAATAAGAATGCACTCATTAAATAAGGTGATTACTTGAGATATTTCAGTACTGAAAGATTTTACTTCAAATAATAAAAGAGAAAATGGTTGTAATCAATTACCTTTGAACAGGAAAATTTACTTTTTATGAGAGTCAAATGACATTTAACTTTTAAAACTTAGCTAACTTTTAAAAGGATGACAGAGAATGAGGTGGCTGGATAGAGTCACTGAAGCAGTAGGCATGAGCTTAAATGGACTCCAGAAGATGGTAGAGGACAGGAAGGCCTGGAGGAACGTTGTCCACCGGGTCACGATGGGTCAGACACGACTTCACAACTAACAACAACAACAACTTTTAAAAACTTCATTAGGAGGACTGTGAGAAGTTTCAAATGGGTAAATTGATCTTAAGGAGTTTCAATTTAATCTGCCCTTTGAATCAAATCTTTTCAAGGCCTCTACTCCACTCAAATACCTTTGAGTCACTTTGAGAGATTCTAAAGAAATTCAGAGATTCAATAGATTTTCTGGATTTTCAGTTTCAAACAGTATTGAAGCTTTCTTTCCGTGTATGGACCAAACTAAGCCTGGATTCACTGTATGAGGGGTTCACTGATATTGAAATGAGTAGCTGGCCATTTAGATTTATTATCTTGTAAATTCTATCTGTCAGACTTAATTTATTGATTGTATCTCTCACTCTTCTGATGCAATTTCTTTAGAGAGTTTCATTGAAGGGAAAGCGAGAGACAAATAAATAAAGGTTTAATAATTCTACATGTTCTATGGCTATTGCATGGAATTCATAGATTCCTTTGTAATAACACAATGTATTCATTGTGTCACAATTACAACATGTGTGATATCACTTTTCCATGTTATATTCATAATAGAGAGAACATACTCAATATACTTCTGACATTTCATCTTTTTAAAACAATGTTTAACAAACAACCAATATTGCATCATTTCCAATAGAAGTAATTTTGGTAATGAACCATAGGAACAAGTCTGCCAGCCCCCCACCCCACCTCTCAAATTCAAGCAGTCAGGGCATTTGAAACATTTTTTTTAAAAAAAATATTTGTATGCTGGAATTTGACCCTTTCTACATTTTTCAGTATAACGTCTGCATAAGCAGTCCATGTATTTCTGTGGAAACAAACTTTTAGGAGAAAAATATCTTATCCATTTTTACAGATTTTCACAGAAGCTAACCAAATGTCTTTGAAAAGACCAAAATGGAGCATAATCATAATTGCTTCTTCAGCTTCTATCAGTCTCTCTACCCTGAAGTCTGGAAATGTGCTGGATTAATCTGAATGTAGAGCTTTAATGTCATTTATAATCCTATTACTGATAAGCAAATTTCAAATGAGTTCAGCTCAAAAACATTTCCCTGGAGTTGGAAAATCTGGATTTCACCTTTGGGCATGACATCTCCAAAACCAGCCTTGCCGGAGAGTAAATCTCATTCAGAAACATTTGGTGTCTGTATTATTGGCAACGACAATATAGTAAACTCTTGATTTAGCACACTTCTATTTCGTGGACCTCAGCAGCAATGGATAAAATGTCTATCTGGACATCTCCCTGAAATAATAGACATCCATTTTATCCAAGATAGTCTAAATGAGGCAATTAAATTTACATTATTTTTACATTAATTTTATTCCATTTGCAGCCATTTATTTCATTTGCATAATAGCATCATTACACAAATTACATCATTTGGGGTGATTTGCAGCTTACGTAACTAATGTAAATGAGCATAAATGATGTAAAAATTTAATTGATATTTGGAACTAACACTTCTCTCTCCATTTACTCCATTAAGTTGAAGTCTTGCTTTAATCAAAAAGTATTGTAGAAGCGTTCTCTCATACTTTCTCTGATCTCTGGAATACTGAATTGGATACTAGTCATGCCGGCCACATGACCACGGAGACGTCCTCGGACAAGCGCTGGCTCTTCAGCTTTGAAACGGAGATGAGCACCAGCCCCTAGAGTCGGAAACGACTAGCACGCATGTGCGGGGGAACCTTTACCTTTACCTTAGGAGCAAGGTGATACCAACCTGCTAATAATATAGCTTTGTATCAATAACAAGTGATATTATGGAAATGCTGGAAGATAATATTGAGTCAGTTGGAGTTGAGTTCCATCCAACTGAAAGTGTTTAGATGAGTGATTCTTGATCTAGGAAACAGGTTTCTTTGGATGGGATTCTTGGAGGTAAAAATTCAATAGCACTGACTCTTTACAGCACCTGATGTACAAATCACAAGTAGAGAATTAGGGATTTACATTGTGTCTCCTTTTCCTGTTCTTTGTCTATGTAGTTGTTAATTTCAGTATCCCTTTTGCCTTTTATTTCCAAACACACAGAGAGAGCATTTGTTCTTGGACATCCTCCTAGTGGTCTGTAGTTAGTTAGGTGCTAGATTTTGCCTAGCTCCATCATATATTTCCTGAAAATACACACATACATATATTTATTACTGTTACCTAAACAGGTATACAAGTACATGATAGAAAGGTGAAAGATAGATAGATAGATAGATAGATAGATAGATAGATAGATAGATAGCATTCATTTATTGGTTCTGATATCCTGCCTGTGGTTTGAGATCTACTAGATATGTTTATTTGATGATAATATTAAATACATTAATGATACATTAAATCTATCTTCTAGAACTTGTTATAAATTCTTCTCTCTAGAGGCACATAGGTATTACAAAAGTACTTACGTCCACAGATGGAACTTTCTAGAAAATTCCATAATGTTTCATTCTTCTTCCAGACCATATCAAATCAGTGATTCTAATGGTAGTTTGTCAGTTTTCTAGAAGTAAATCTTCTTGGATAGACAAGAGCCCAGAACATTCTATCTCTAAAGACAATATGTTTCACGTCGCATAACTAATGGCACTCTGCAGTAATAGAGGAATAGCTCCCCTGGCTCCCTTGCCAGAAAAAAACTACACTTTGGTGCAACTTTTATCTTTATGGCATGAACTGCTGCACGGACATCCACAAAGGGTGGGTCTTGTGGCATGACAACACAATGTCATTTTCATCATTTTGACAAAAGCAGAAACAGTAGTTTTCTGCAGACACCAATGTATACATACAGAAATATAGAAAACATAGAAAATTGATGGTCCATCAAGTCTGCCCTTTGAATTTTTTCTTTGTTTTTATTTTTCTTTGTTTATTTATTATTTTAATTATTAATTTTAATTTATTATTATTATTTTATTTATTACTTTTTGTCAGATGATCCATACATGTCATTTACATACATACACATACACATGCATGCACATACACACACACACCTTTTCACTTTTACTTTGAAGAAAGCATGTGTAAGGATTCAGTTGATAATTTTCTCTCAGAAGATAGTCGTCAAGATTATATTTATGTCCATAGCTATATTTTCTTCAAATAAAAAGGACTATTTTAAACACACTTTTATAAAAACACAAGTAGCTTAATGTATTTTTTGCTTTTGACAATATTTCTGAACTATTATACAAACGACAGCTCAAAAGGAAGGATTATTCCAGATCTTCCATATTAGAGTCACTCTGAAATGTTTGAAGATTTCTGGACAATATTTAATCTCAGAATGGCATATCAAATGAGAGTCTTTAACAAAGTCAAAGCAGTTATTAAGTCTCTTGAGTATCATAATCACCCTCTTTCCTATTTTATTTCCCTACTTTTGCCAGAGATAAACTTTCCTAGACTGGGAAAACTTGATTGGTAATTCTCCATAATTTATAAATTCTGATAAGTTAATTCTGCCTTAATTTTGGAAAACAAAATAAAAACTCACAGAAGAAAATGTATATAAACAATACCATTGTTCTTAATTTATTTTCATAAGATATGTAGTATTGAATGCACATTTAGCTATCAACTGCATTGAAAAATAACTGAACAAATGCATAATTCAAAATAATTATTCCAGTCTGGTCTGTGAATTAGTTTGGAAAACATGAATTAAGTCAGCCTATTTAAAAATGCAGACTGAACAAAATCTTGAAACGTATTTGTTTTCCATTTAGTCAAGTGTTCAAATAAAAAATATAAATATAGAATAAAACTCACTTTTAAATAATGGGGAAAAAATTATTAGAACCCTAATGTAATTTGCCAGAAAGCTATGTGCATTCCAACACATTTTTAGCAAATCCTCAGACAGTATGATAATCCTTTGAATTTTAAATTTCCCTTTGATTACATATGACAAATCTCACTGCTGATGTATGAATTATTCTGATATTGCCACTAAGATTTACTTATAAAATACACTGCCAGCTCCCAGGCAATAATGTTTTTATGATCCCATATATTTGATTTGGGGGTGGCTTTTTACTCTAAATAAGAATAAAAATATATTGCTAATTAAATCCTTTGCAGTACAATGTAAAAGCACAATAATATTGAAACTGTATACAATTGCATGAATCTGAAAGTTGTAATATAATATCCTGTGACAAATGAAAGCTCCTTCCGCCATGATATTCCTTTTTACTGAGGAAAAGAATTGAATTGCCAACCATATAACATAATAATTGTCGTTTCATCTAGTGTGAGCTAGATTATATTATCGCATTTAGTTATTTCTCAGAAGATTTTCAAGATATTTTGTTCTTCCATATGTTACCTATTTGTGTGTTATTCCAACTCCAATAATTTCTGACAAGGTTGTGGAGAGCCACAGAGATGACCTTGAAAAACTATATGGCAAGAGTTACCAAAAATATATATTTTGAACCCAAGAACAGAAGAAAACATTAGAAAGAAACTCAAAATCTTAATTTCCTGAGGTTTATTCAAGAAGGAAAAGGAGAAAACATTCAATGCTTGGTTATCATAGTCTATTTAATATAGTAGAAACATTCTTTAGGAGTCTGTTTCCTGGCTTGTTCTACCTCAAAAGGTAGCTCTAGCCTATCTAGTATGAATAAACCATCTTAATAAAGGCTTGTGTGCTTTTATTCTTTTCGTAGGTTGAAAAGAATAAAAGGAAGGACAAGCATGTAGAGCAGGATTTCCTAAACGCTTTTCCAACAGTCACCATAGAGGCATCAGTATTTTCTTCTCCTTAAAAAATGCCTCTTTTTATTTGTGTGTGTGTGTGTGTGTCTGTGTGTGTGTGTGTGTGTGAGAGAGAGAGAGAGAGAGAGAGAGAGAGAGAGAGAGAGAGAGAGAGAGAGAGAGAGAGAGAGAGAGAGAGAGAGAGAGAGAGAGAGAGAGAGAGAGAGAGAGAGAGAGAGAGAGATGATTGTGTGTATATGTGAGGGGGCATATAATCAGTGTAGCTTCAAATGTAGATATTTTTGCTTTCTTCCCTCATGTTATACTGGTATCACTCTGTATTTGGGAGGAAAGAAAAGGACTTTGAGGACAAGTTGGGAGCATTCCAAGCCATTGTTTATCTTCCTCTCCTAGAGGGACACATTCTCCATAGCGGCATAGCCCCTCAGTATCCTGCCCAATTTGAACTTGATCTTTCATTAATGTCCCCCACCCTATCGATGGAAACTAATCAAGGAGAGAAGCAACCTAGAACTAAGGAGAAATTTCCTGATGGTTAGAACAATTAATCAGTGGAACAATCTCCCTCCAGAAGTTGTGAATGCTCCAACACTGGAGTTTTTAAGAAGAGACTAGACAACCATTTGTCTGAAATGGTATAGGGTTTCCTGCCTGAGCAGGGGGCTGGACTAGAAGATCTCCAAGGTACCTTCCAGCTCTATTCTAAATTCCATATCAAATTTGGTCCCATTTTTAAAATTTATTTTTATTCATTAGATTTTTTTTTAAAACCCACCTTTATTACCCTTATAAGTAATTCAAGGCGACAAACATACATACTTCTCCTTCCTCCTTCTGTTTTCCCTGTAACAACAACCTTGTAATGTATATTGGGCTGAGGGAGAGTGACTGGCCCAAAGTCACCCAGTTAGATTTTATGCTTAAGGTGGGACTGGAACTCACAGTTTGCTGGTTTCTAGCCTATTGCCTTAACCACTAGATCAAACTGGCTCTCTTTTTTGCTCAGGTTTTTTTTATAGAATTACCCTGCTGAAACACAGATGCATGGGCCGTGCTACATATATATCTGTTTTTTCCAATAGTCTATTGAGCTGGAAGAAATAAGAAAAACTAAAACATAATGCAAAGAAAGCAGTATGTCAGTGTTGTGAGAACAGAAGCAGACATTGAGGCAATTAAGAGGGAATAGTGAATAAACATTAATAGGCTATTCATCATTCATCTCCCAACCTCATTTACAGGAAGAAATAAAGCAGCAAGCTGAATTTGCAAGAAGGAAACTTTTAATTAATAGTACTGGAAATCTTAGCTAGATGGATCTAACGTGGTGAAAAAATATTGGATCTCAGCCTTGAGGAGAAACATTGCTGGATAATGAAAAGCTGCATTAGCAAGCTTGGAATTTTAGTTCTACTTCCAAATTATGATTGACACGTAATGCCTGAAGAATACAAACAGCTTTTAACTAGCAAAGCAAATTCAAGGTTCTTTATTTTGAGATGATTTGGTTTGAAGCAGCTTGGATCAAATCAGCACATCCAAGGAGATCCATAAAACTAAGCAACACTTTACTCACTGGGCTGGAACACCATGCCACTGCACTATAGCTGCTTGTCTCACCTATCAATGATGACATATATAAAAATGACATTTGCCCTGAGGGAAACGGCAGATTGAGGATATCAGCCATCTTTCAACATTTTGCAAGAGAATGCAAAGAAAGCTCTAGGGCACAAGTTTGGCTGAAGCAACTTTTATTCTTCCCTGAACTTAAGGTGACAGCGAGCAATAGTGGAATGTGAAAAGAAGACAATTTTATTACTTCTCTGGAATGGAAGAATGGGATCTTCAGCTGGGTCTATGCTGAGGTTGTGCACTAATTCATGAACCAGGAAGCGATCCATCAGGTTCTCATCATACAGACAACAGAGATAGGAACTGTCAAGCAATAAGCCATGTTTTAACAGCCCCTAACAAATCAAGAAAAAGCTGGAGTGTCATAGAAAGGAAGGTGTGATGGATAAGCACAAGCTCTGTTAGAAGACTCCATTGTCCAGACTTCCCTACTGTAATACATAATTGTCTTCTCCAACAATTCATTTTCATACTCAGTCATAATGGGTAGAAGTTATGTAAGTTGAAAGAATACATGCTTGAATGTATTTTTACAAGCTTTGATGACAAGAAAACTTTACTATTGCTGAATCTCATTGCCTTTTGTTACTCACTGCATGTGATTAGGCTATCTCTCTGGAAAGTGGCAGCAATTCATTTATTTTGGCAAGTAGTAAGCCTTTGACCTATTTGCATAAGAAAGCAGGGCCATCTTTTTGCAACTAAATTTGCATGAAACAATACACATCTGGTGACAGATATATATTTCAGCTTTCCTTTATTTAAAAATGGGATTCCTTTTAAAAATAATAAACAGAATTTAGCTGTTGCTTTCTTTCAGAATGCAACATTTTAATCTCAAAATATAATGAAATTTGGGACAATATGAACCAACAAAACTTCATATGAACATAAATATATTTAAAGAGGCTACTTTAAAATATATGTATGTAGATAATGAGATTAGTACAGAAGCACAAAGACAGTAAAGTTTTCAAAATAAAAATGCAAAATAGTTCAGTATGCCAGAAAAGGAGGAATGCCTGCCTTTGAAAAAGTGAGGAAATATGAAACAGATTTAGAATATAACCAGGTTTTCTCATCTGTCCCCTTGAGTGAATGGAGAATTCAGCATATTGCTACTGAAATTCTAATAGATATAGTTTTTTTCCCCCAAAGATAATAACTTCTGACTAACTTGCTATTTCCCTGAAGGCAATGCAAGTAATTCTATTCTGTGTAGCTTTCTCTGGGAAAAGATGCCATTATCAAACCCAAGGTTAAAAATCTATTATAAGTGCAGAGATATACTTGTACCAAGAGATAGACACACCAGGCAGCCATCAAAAATAGTTGAAAAATGGGACTCTTAAGAGTTTTTACTCCTCCTCAACGTATCTGCACAAATGGAAGCGCTTCAGTTTAGCCTACAGGTAAACTGAAAGGATATTAGGAATTATGCTGAAGAAATGGTATGTGTTGTATTTGTTTTTCAGGATTTGGAATATAGGACCCTAGAGAACTGAACCATTTTGAATTCTGATATACAATGACTTTATTGTTACATCAAGAATTGCTTTTTTTCACATTTTTCATTTCAAATTGAAATGGTGTTATCTACAAAGAGCTGAACTGGCACATTTAACTTCACATAGTGTCTCAGAAAAGAGGAAGATGTATTTGCTAGTAAATTGATTACTGAAAAATATTCTTATTAGCACAGTATAATTATTTGCTTCTATTTATTTTCACGCATAAGTACATCAAACCTCAAATTTGTGAAGATGCAGCTTTCCTTTGCATTTAATTGGTGCTTCATTAAAAGTATTATTTTTTTAAAAAAAGTCCTTACATGCTCAATAGTGTGGTGCATATCCACATATAAACGGATATTTGACTAAAATGTTACATTCTCTAAAACAAATATGTGGTGGTGGTGGTACTCATACTGGTATGTACATGTGCATGTTAGTCTTTTATGAGGATATTTCATACCTTATTATAAATAAATAATACTGTTTCATTCCAAGGCATAGTTTCACATATTTTTACTAGTTAAAATTTATCCATATATATATATGGATAAACTGTGTTACACATACATGCACACACATGCATACGACTGGGTACATCAATTGTTGGGGACAGACTGATCAGATAGAGCCTGCCTCCCTGTGGAGGGAGGTATTTTATTATTTTATTTATTTTAATTCCATTTATATCCCGCCCTTCTCCGAAGACTCAGGGCGGCTTACAAGCTTAGCAGTAGCCTTCATTCTATGTATATGCCTGCTTATTAGGGCTTTCATACACCCCCCAAGCGGCATTATTACAAAGTCAGCTTATTGCCCCCAACAATCTGGGTCCTCATTTTACCTACCTCGGAAGGATGGAAGGCTGAGTCAACCTTGAGCCTGGTGGGATGCAAACCTGCACTAATTGCAGGCAGCTGGTGTTACTTAAGGAGGCATTAGCCCACTGCTCCACCAAGGTACCATAAGAGAATCTCAGTGTTAATAGGGCATGATCTGATCATAACATGGGGACACATATAGCTACTTCTCAGATCACATTGCCACTGCTCGGACAAGAAAACCAATCCAATGAGCTATCACTTTTCCATGTTGAGCCATGGGTGACCTGGGATAGGTCCATGTTTACTATGGTGGCCATAAACTCCCAAGCAGTTTGCCAGATGAGTTCAGGGACAGCAAAATGAAGTCCCACAAGTTCATAAGTCTGGGGAACTCCTCAGCCAATGCTGAGACAACCTCCAGCAGTTCATGCCAGGAGTTTGCCACACATCAGGGAGGCTGGTATAGTAGCAATAATCCCAAATGATCTTCAGAATCAGGATCTCATAAATGGCATATGGTGAAGCAGGCCCCTAAAAGCCAACAGAGACTCCAAATAACAATTTAACAAACAAGATGAAGAGATCAGTAATAAAATAAATACATTAAGCATTTTGCTTAATGTTTGCCAACATTAACTCAACATAGTTTAGGATAATTTCACATGCCCTCAGCTTTTCTTCAGCTCTGAAATATATCCCTTTCTCTCACTAAAATTAACCTCCAGATTGAAAAGAATAAAGGATAGATCCTGCTATAGCAAGTCACATTCCATCCATTCTTCAGCTACATTGTAAAATTCTTTCAATCATCTCAGACATACCTTCTGCCTATATTTGTCAACTGAAAATATTTTCTTGCACAGCTTTTTTATGATTTCAGTTGACAATAATTTCCTAGATGAAGGACACATAGATGGAATGCTTTCTTGCAAAAGCAGATTTAAACTGGTTACTAAAGGACACAGCAAAGTTTTTTTAATGAAATCCATCAAAGAAATAAAACCTATAATGTGTTTCTATTAAAACCTCAGTAATAAGTTTTATTACTGTGGGATACATCAAATGTAGACTAAAGAATTAGAATTTTGTATTAAGCCACATCACTGGCTTCAGGTGCTCAAAAATATTAATATGTTATTTACTGATAAGAGATTATGTTTGATTCATCAAAAATTGTATCTGGGATATGGATATTTTGGACTCCCTGAGGAATATATTTGGAAGAATGAGCATCAATTTTCTAATGATGGCAGTATAAGAAATGTGGGGGTCTACTGAGCCACATGATATGGTCATGTGATCATTTAGGGGGTTTTTTTAGATAGTTTTTTGAGATGTATATAAATTAAAGGGATTTAAGTAAATTTAAAGCAAAAAAATTAAATGTTAAAGATGTTAATGCAGTGTTGAATTATATACTAAAGCTTTGAAATTTAATCATTTATCAGGAACTGTGGTTTGAATCAAGCATGGAGGTGGGTGGCGAAAAGGATTATATTAAGAAATTGGAAAAGTGATATCATGAAGAAATGTTGGGAGTGTGTGATCTATCTGTTAAGGAAAAGGTAAAGGCAATATTTTTTAATCAAAGTCTGTAGCAATATATATTACTATGGTAGAAATTCTGTGATACATTATAATAATATCTAATATCTTGCATTGTTCATATTACAGTAGTGATAATTGTGTGTGTGTATGTATGTGTGTGTGTGTGTGCGCGCGTGTATTCTTGTTTTCTTTCTTAGTTTATATTTTCAGTTTGTATTTTTATTTTTTTTATTTATTGAGAAAATTTATATGGCCGCCCAACTCACTTACAGTGACTCTGGGTGGCTTATAGAAGATTAATATTTTAAGATTAAAGATTGATTTGCTATGAAAAATAAAGATTTTAAATAGAAATATGGTATTAAAAATAAATTTTAAATGAAAAAAAATCCAGCAAAATGTCATAAGAGTATGTGAAATATGAACTCTGTCTTGCCAACATGGACATCAAAATGAAATCAGCCAAGCAAGACATCCACACCATCATTTTTCACTTTATCATAAGATGAGATGTGGCCGGAGACATAAGCACAAAGGAAAGTAACCTGCATTTTATCCCAACAAACCTTAATCCTCTTAATGAAGATTAATTCTTAGATAACCAAGTGAGTTGCCTGGTTTTCAAAGGCAGCTGGGTGACCTCTCAACATTGCATTGAAAATCCAACTCTCAGGCCAAGTTCTATTAAGCATTTTTACTATGGGTGCCTCTTGATAATGCCCTTTGCAGCAAACCCCAACCATACTATAATAGTTTACATTTTTGAAATGCTGCCTTGAGTATGGAATGCTGAATATGGAAAGGAAGTGCTTCATTTACACACACCCTTCAAAAAAAAATCCCCTGCCACAAGGCTTAAAATGAAAAAAAAAGTCCAGAGGGAAATAGCAGAGTCAAACTAAAAATGGAGATAAAATATCTGATCTGAACTCAGTCAGATTTTAATACAATCTGGAGGCATATCGTGGGAGGAAAATATTAATTTATCCCATAGATATTCATCCCCCTGGTTGATGTATAGTTAGGAGTTTGATTTGTGAGCATTTAAAAACAATTCATCTACACCACTAGATTACTGTGGGAGGCAGAGTGCTTATTAACACAATTGCAAATACCCTTAGCCAATATATTAAATCCCCTGGGCATATCTAAGCAAAAGGGGGGGAAAGTTGAAAGAAAAATTATATTTCTTCATCAAAAACAGAACAAAACTTTCTCCCTTTCCCATTCCTTTGTTCCTCCTTTGTTGTTTCTCAAATGTTAAACAACATTCTAAGTAAACCAAGGTAAAGTGAGGCAATCTGCTTCCCATAAAGAAATAATGTCAATATATGAGGAATTATAACCTAACTTTTACTCTTCTTAATAAAAAAAACATGCTTATTTATAATCAAGCCCTTTATGTTCAATTGGTATTACTGGGAAGTGTACTTTGGATAGCATCCTAAGTCCCAAAGAGAAAAAAAAATGTATTTATGGAGTTTATGAAATACTGCAACCTAATGGTTTGACGTAAAATTATTGCAGTGTAGGGTCAGAAAAATGGAATTACTTGCACAATGGAACATTTCTTAAGAAAGTTCTGTTGCACAAGTTATTCCATTTAAGAACTTAAAAACTTCCCTGAACCTCAAAAAACAATTATATAGAAGTGGTGGAGTAAAAGAATAAGTGAGTATCTAGAGTCAAGTTGTAAAGATGAAAGTGTGTGTGTACTCAAGCAAGTATAAACTAGATTTTTCCCCCATTCCAGATATATATATATGAATCACACTGAAGAATCAGAGTGATATGGATTGAAGGGTATACGAGGGAAATGGTGTTTATGGCAAAACAGTTTTTTAAAAAAAATCTTGCTCACAACTATTATTTTGTCTAATCTACGTTTGACAGGTCAAAGACATCATCTGATAAAATATTGGCTTAAACTTCTTTTAGATCAAAAATCTGAAAGTAAATTGTACCAGCTTAAAAAAACCAATACTGTTAAGCATTAAAGCCTTGATTTATGAGCGGCAATGAGGTTACAGCTTAGACATTTTCACAGCATTTGCATGATGAACAACAATAATTAAACTGGAGAAATAAAAAATTATCACATTATATCTGGTTTTTACATATAAAAACCAAAATATTTTCCACAGACATAGTTTAATATTCACTTAATCCCTAATTCTATATCCATTATATATATATATACTTCAGACAAGATTTCTGAGTGTTAAACAAAAAAGAGTATAGTTTTGTAGGAAAGTTATAAATATATATATTACACATTACTAGAAATGATTTTATAAATCATTTATTGGTTTATCCACCAAATAGAGATGAACTACTATGTTATTTCTCCTGACTAGAGTCATCAAGTTTTCACAAATTTCCCACATGTTCCTTTTGAAACTACATTACTGTCACATAGATATGGCTATAGATTCTGTCAAAGTGCAGAATACATCAATTGTTAAGTACTTCTACCCAAAATACATCCTTAGGTATCTGGAAATGCACATTCAGCTTTCTGTTAAAGGAAATTCAAGAGCCTCTTTAAGGCATTTGTCTAATGCTGCCCTTTCCATTTTGGTTCTCATGATTACCATCTGTTTAACCCCCACTTCATGTCATTCCTCCTCAGTAAAAAAGGTATAATTTCACTTCACAACGCCAAACATCTTCTATATACTGCAGCTCCCAAAAGCCCAAGTCAGCATTACAAATTATTAGGAAGCTTGAAAAGCATAATTAGTAAAACTAAAGAATATATACTTAAAACTAATTTTAGGACTCAGGTATACTATTTCAAATACAGGATTCATAGACACTATTTCAAATCTATGTGGACTGCTACTTAGTGTGTTGCTATGACCTCATATGACAAAACCAAAGAAAAGTGGGAATGTAGATATTCCTTCAGAATGCTCTTGATTCTGCCACATATTTTAGTGGTAATTTTAAAAAAAATCAATTAATTATTTGCCATCAAATTGTGTGGACTCTTAGCAACCAGACAGATAGACATTTTCTATAATGATTTATCCCTATTCTGGCCCTTCAAGCTTTTAATGGTCCATCCATTTCACTGTCATTGTGTCCATTTTCCTTGCTGTTAAGTGGCCTCTTCTTTTATTTATTTTCTTTTCTTTTATTTCCTAACATTATGGACTTCTCAGCATGTTAAAAAAGGACAATTGGAGCATCGTCTTGATGCTTAGGGTTTTTGTTACCCATGTTTTCCCCCAAAATAAGACCAGATCTTATATTAATTTTTGATCCAAAAGACCCATTAGGGCTTATTTTCAGGTGATGTCTTATTGTACAGGAGGCGGTGAGTGCGTGGGGGTTACATGTCTGGCAGCAACTGTAGCCTGCTGGCCCCATGTCCAGAGCACTCTGGGACTGCGAAGTCCACATAGCACAGGTGACTCCAAGCAGGCGGAGGCAGAGGTGTGGGAGGAAGGCACATGCTCTGGCCCACTGGATGGGCTGGGTGGCTGCCCACCCACTCCATCCCACTGTCTCCCTTTGCTTGTCCACAGTTGCAATGTAAAAGATGGCAACATAGCACATTTGGTGGTCCGGTGCCACCATCATGAGGCGAGGCGAAGCAGGTGGAAGAGTGGGGATGGCATCATGCAATGGTCCCTGCACCCTTGGCCCCTGCCATCCAACCATCATCCAGTTCCACCACACATGTGGGATGAGTCTTCTGCCAGCCATCCCACCCATGACGTTCCTGGATGGGGTGAGGAGACCCCATTCACAAGAGGCAGCCAGGACTTCCCTCCTCACTCTGCCCCACACCTGCGCACCCCGGGGCCCCACAGGAGCATGGAGGAGAGTCCCAGTGTGCCAATGGTGTCTCAAGTTCATCAGTTTACCTCTCATCCAAAGGTGCCTGCTTGGGTATGTACAAATATTTAATTATAATTTATATCATTTATTTTAAGTATTAATGTCAATATTATTTATTTATATTTAATTATATATTAATATTATTATTATATATTTCAATACATCCATAGTGTGCTGCAATGAATGTCTGGCTGATGATCTTAATGGGCTTATTTTGGGGGTAGGGCTTACATTACAAGCATCCTGAAAAATCATGCTAAGACTTATTTTAGAGTTGGGTCTTATTTTCAGGGAAACATAGTATTAATTCCTTCAGTTTCTCAAAGAATGATATAGCATATTTTCAGTTAATTCCTTTGAATTTAAATTCTTAATTCCTTTGAATTTAATCTTAAAATAAAATAGAACCAAACTGTGCTGCCACCACGTGGCTGTTTTGGAGAAATTACAATGTGGGCAGTCAGACCCTCCTACCCTATGATGTATTTCCTCTTCCCTCCCCTTTCTGGGATGGACTTCCTCCTCCTTTGTCCCTGGAGACTTCTCCTTCTCCATTAACCAGCAAACATGTGATAACAGCAGACATTTGCAGACGCTGGGAGTATTACCATTTTCTGACTATTCTGGATCAAAGCCGTTGTGCTGTAATTAATCTCTTGTTAAGACTTCTATGGTCTATATAAGCAGATGCCATTTCCATTAACAGCTCTCTCTCCAGATAGTTGAACTCATGGAAACACCTTTATCATTTAGAAATACCTTGATTGCATGTAGAATAGCTTTCAGCATGGTGAGGTACACTCAGATGATGTTTGTCAGTATTTCCAAGGTCAGAAAATGGTAATACTCCCAGCGTCTGCACATGTCTGTTGTTATCACATGTTTGCTGGTTAATGGAGAAGGAGAAGTCTCCAGGGACAAAGGAGGAGGAAGTCCATCCCAGAAAGGGGAGGGAAGAGGAAATACATCATAGGGTAGGAGGGTCTGACTGCCCACATTGTAATTTCTCCAAAACAGCCACATGGTGGCAGCACACAAAAAATCAGGTAAATTTTGGATGTAATGCTTTTTATGAAACAAACTAAAATGAGAGATGTGTATTCAATGCATTTCTAGCTGTGCTTATGTATCCATATGGATATACATGTGCACTTGCATGTGCTACAGACATTTTAAAGAGAAAAACCTACAAATTATGTACATTGCTTTATTCTTTAAACTGTGTGGTCTCTATTGAAGAATATGTGGGTGTTATAGAAATAGCAAGCAGTACAGAATAAAATAAGAACAGTACAGAATAAAATAAGAAAGAATAGAATAGAATGGAATAGAATAGAATAGAATAGAATAGAATAGAATAGAATAGAATAGAATAGAATAGAATAGAATAGAATAGAATAGAATAGAATAGAATAGAATAGAATAGAATAGAATAGAATAGAATAGAATATTGTTCCAAAACACCAAATCTTTATTCCCATTGGTTATTTTATGTAATGTATTCCTCCCTTATTTTATGTTAGTACCTTTATTTAGACTAGCTAGCTCTCTCTTTTTTTCAGCTTTCCTTCTCTGAGAAATTAATTTTGCATTAAAATATTTGTTTCTTGTTCAAATTTTAAGAGTCAGTTTAGTGTATTGATTAAGGCAAAAGGCAAGAAACCAGGAGACTGAGAGTTCTAGTTCTGCCTTAAGCATAAAACCATCTGAGTGACTTTTGGACAGTCACTTTCTCTCTGCTGCTAAAAGGAGCCAATGAAAAACCACTTCCAATATTTTGCCAAGAAAACTGCAAAAACTAGTCCAGGCAGTCGCCAGGAGTCAACATTGTCTTGATGGCACACACACACACACACACACACACAAAAAAGCTTCCTCAAATTTAATAAAACACAACATTTGCCTTGATAATCTTGTGCATAGTCATGCGGGGACATTTGGAGGGGGGAGTCAAAATCTGCAAGATGGTGAAAGGTGCGATATCCAGATCTGTATTTCATTTTATGTTCACACATGAATTTTTGATGCACACATAAAAAGGGGTATGGTTTGGATCAGGGGTGAACAACTATGGCCCCTTTATGACTGTGGACCTGTGGCTGGCTGGTTGGAATTCTGAGAGTTGAAGTCCACAAGTCATAAAGGTTTCATAGTTGCTCACCCCTAGTTTGGATCATAATCCCACACCTGCCATTGCGCAGATTGGACACTTGTGCATACTGCAGCTACCCTGACTCAAAATAATTTAGTCATGGTTGCTATAGTATCCACAAAGGTCCAGTGTGAATTTCCTGTTTTTTTTCCCTGTAATATTGAAACATTTATGCTAACTATACCTTTACTCAGGTACAGATACTTTTCACTTCTTATGTTTCCTCTATGCATCATAATTCTGATGATTATGATATTAGGACCATTGTCATTCTTCATGCTTAAAAAGCAAAAATAATGTTTTCACTCATATTTTTCAGAATACCCTCTCTTAATCCACCTCCTCGCATCTCTAATTAGAAACTTCAGTAGTCTGCTAAAATAAAATAGCCTAAACAATTTCTCTACACAGATGAAAAGACATTCCACAGAAGATGGGGGAAGTAAATTAGGTTCGGTTTCAAATCTCTGTGAGCAGATGTGAAGATTTTTATAATACTATGCAGGGATATTCTGCATCTTTACTGCAAATACCTAAAATGCCAAAATAGCTTTTCTACATTGGAAGTCAAGCTGCATTTATCTTCCATATAATTTGAATATAGGAGACAGAGACCAAACCTTCTGTTAGCATGAAATATAAATATTAAAAGAGAAACCTAGTAACCCTAAATTCCACATTTTTTTCCATGATACAGAACACAGGCACAGATCCAAGTCTGAATTAATTCAGGGCATCTGAATTTTATTGCAATTGCACTAAAGAACGACATATTGCTTTGAAGTTATTCATGCGAAGTATTATATTTTTAAAGGATTAGGTTTCCTTTAGCAGTTCTGCTGATAATTTATAGCAACACATTTGTTCTGCAACCACAGATGCCCATAACAAATGAGGAATAAAAGACATGTGGCTATGTGACTAAATTAAGGGCAAAAAATACAAGGGTTAATATATGGTTCCAATATATCTATGCAAAGCATATTCCAGCACCCTTTCTAAAAATATGTATTCTGGTTATATTAAGTAGCCCTGTTGCCAACAATCTTCAAGGCTTTTGTGCTATACAAATATTCCTCCTACATATAATAATATTAGGATGGAGGGGGTAGGGAAAGAAACCACTAACTTTTCTATTCATACCAAGGCAGAACATGAGTGGCATCAAGTATATTTACCAAACATTGACCTCACTAAAGCTATATTTTATATAAATTAAGATTCAATCATCTTTGTTTTTTAGTTGTGTTGTGTTCCCTGCCTTCTGCTCACCATCATGAAATGTTGTTTCACAGTAAAACTAAATTGGGTAAGCATAATTCAGTTTATTTTTCATTCCAGATTTACTGTTTTAATATAAGTGGACACAAAACTAATTACACCTCTGAATCACTATTTTGCAGAATATTGACAGGTATTCAATAAGTTTGGCAATCACTGACAGAAGGCTAGTATTTTCTTTAAATGAGATACAGGAGAAATGATTCTATAGAATCTGTACAATAATTCTCCTGTATCTCATTTACACAGAATCTATGTAAAGCACAAAAGGAATACAAACCAATGTCAAATTGAATTTCTTGGGATGAAAGGCTAGACTAGCTCATACACGGCTTCTTATACATTAACAATGCATATCTCTGCCTCATATCTTGAATGGAATTAAGAGGAAGTACAAACTTTCCCCCTTTCTGCCAACATTGCAGCTTAATCTAAATCAGGTACCTTGTGCCTCCTAAAGAGGGGAGCTAAGTTAGTGTTTGGCAGAAAAGCAAACCAGGAGTTTTTTGACATCCTGCAGACTAACATATTTTTTACTGCAAGTAGACTGTGATTCCAGAAAGTTTAAGTGATAGGAAATATGTTAGTCTTTAAGGTATCATAAGATTCTGTCATTTTGTATTTGCCATGTCTTCTTGAAGACATGTCAAATTTACACATTTTTTTCTAAGTGCAATCATTCTGTCTTAGCATTCACTGCTCTGGGCAACAAGAACTACAATGGCAGATAAAAGTGCACAGCACAGAGCTCAAAAAAGTCTAATTATGGGAACAGGAATTGCCAGGAACGTTTTCTGAACATGACAATAGAACTACTGTCTGAACAATTTCAGTCTGCAAGAGGTCTACTTTTAGAGGACCATTTTCACTAAAGCATGCTGTAATGTATTGGGATTTTACTTGAACTGTTTTCACATCTCTTTTGAATGCTGCTTAAGGTTGCACAATTGAGGTGTCTGTGTAATGGTCGCTGACTAGCCAGACATGCAGTCTCCAAGAAGATCATTGGATGATTTGGGGTGGGAATGGGTTCCCTTAAACCAGGGGTAGGCAACCTTAGCTCTTTTATGACTTGTGGACTTCAACTCCCAGAATTCCTGAGCCAGCTATGCTGAGGGGAAAGAGAGAGGTTTCCAAGCTGAGCCATACTGGCTCAGGAATTCTGGGAGTTGAAGTCCACAAGTCATAAAAGAGCCAAGGTTGCTTTGTTGTTGTTAGTCGCGAAGTCGTGTCCGACCCATTGCGACCCTATGGACAACATTCCTCCAGGCCTTCCTGTCCTCTACCATCTTCTGGAATCCATTTAAGCTCACGCCTACTGCTTCAGTGACTCCATCCAGCCTCCTCATTCTCTGTTGTCCCCTTCTTCTCTTGCCCTCAATCTTTCCCAGCATTAGGTTCTTCTCCAGTGAGTCCTTCCTTCTCATTAGGTGGCCAAAGTATTTGAGTTTTAGCTTCAATCCACACAATCAAAGGCTTTAGCATAGTCAATGAAGCAGAAGTAGATGTTTTTCTGGAACTCTCTAGCTTTCTCCATGATCCAGCATATGTTGGCAATTTGATCTCTAGTTCCTCTGCCTCTTTGAAATCCTGCCTGTACTTGTGGGAGTTCTCGATCCACATACTGCTGGAGTCTAGCTTGTAGGATTTTAAGCATAACTTTACTAGTATGAGAAATGAGTGCAATGGTGTGGTAGTTTGAACATTCTTTGGCACTGCCTTTCTTTGGAATTGGAATGTAAACTAATCTTTTCCAATCCTGTGGCCACTGTTGAGTTTTCCAGATTTGCTGGCAAATTGAGTGTAGCACTTTTACTGCATCGTCTTTTAAGATTTTGAATAGCTCAGCTGGAATACTGTCACCTCCACTAGCTTTGTTATTGCTCAGCTTTTCTAAGGCCCACTTCACTTCACATTCTAGGATGTCTGGCTCGAGGTCAGTGACAACCTCATCGTGGTTATCAGGGACCTTAAGCTCATTCTTGTATAGTTCTTCTGTGTAATTTTGCCACCTCTTCTTAATCTCTTCTGCCTCTGTTAGGTCCCTGCCATTTTGGTCCTTTATCATGCCCATTTTTGCATGAAACGTTCCCTTCATCTCTCCAATTTTCTTGAAAAGATCTCTGGTCCTCCCTATTCTATTGTTTTCTTCTATTTCTTTGCACTGTTCTTTTAAGAAGGCATTCTTATCTCTTCTAGCTATTCTCTGAAATTCTCCATTCAATTGGGCGTATCTTTCTTTTTCTCCCTTGCCTTTTGCTTCCCTCCTTTCCTCACCTATTTGCAAAGCTTCCTCAGAGAGCCATTTTGCTTTCTTGCATTTCTTTTTCTTTGGGATGGTTTTGGTTGCTACCTGTTGTACAATGTTGTGAACCTCTGTCCATAGTTCTTCAGGCACTCTGTCTATCACATCTAATTCCTTAAATCTATTTGTCACCTCTACTGTATATTCAACAGGAATATGATTTAATTCATACCTGAGTGGCCTAGCGCTTTTCCCTACTTTCTTCAGTTTAAGCCTAAACTTTGCAATGAGAAGCTCATGGTCTGAGCCACAGTCAGCTCCTGGTCTTGTTTTTACTGACTGTATAGAGCTTCTCCATCTTTGGCTGCAGAGCACATAGTCAATCTGATTTCTGTGTTGACCGTCTGGTGATGTCCATGTGTAGAGCCGTCTCTTGGGTTGTTGGAAAAGAGTGTTTGCTATGACCATCGTATTCTCTTGACAAAATTCTATCAGTCTGTGCCCTGCTTCATTTTGTACTCCAAGGCCAAACTTGCCTGTTATTCCGGTTATCTTTTGGCTTCCTACTTTAGCATTCCAATCACCCATGACGATAAGGACATCATTTTTTGGTGTTAGTTCTGTAAGGTGCTGTAGGGCTTCATAGAACCGGTCAATTTCATCCTCTTCAGCACTGGTGGTTGGGGCATAGCCTTGGACTACTGTGATATTGAATGGTTTGCCTTGGATTCGAACTGAGATCATTCTGTCATTTTGAGGATTGTATCCCAGTATTGATTTTCCTACTCTTTTATTGACTATGAAGGCTACTCCATTTCTTCTGAGGGATTCTTGCCTGCAGTAGTATACCTGATGGTCATCTGAATTAAATTCACCCATTCCTGTCCATTTTAGTTCGCTGATACCTAAGATGTCAATGTTCAGTCTTGTCATCTCTTGTTTGACCACGTCCAGCTTGCCTTGATTCATGGATCTTACATTCCAGGTTCCTATGGAGAAAAAATCTTTACAGCATCGGACTTTCCTTTCACCACCAGACACATCCACAGCTGAGTGTCCTTTCAGCTTTGGCCCAGTCACTTCATTCTTTCTGGCGCTACTAGTACTAGCCCTCTGCTCTTCCCCAGTAGCATGAATCAAAAGTTGGAATTAAGATTGCCGGAAGAAATATCAACAACCTAAGATACGCAGATACGCAATGCCAAAGAATAGATACTGGAGTGGGTTGCCATTTCCTTCTCCAGTGGATCACGTTTTGTCATAACTCTCTGCTATGACCTTTCCGTCTTGGGTGGCCCTGCACGGCATAGCTCATAGCTTCATTGAATTACGTAAGCCCCTTCACCACAACAAGGCAGTAATCTATGCTTACCCCTGCTTTAAACCTATTGGCCGCTGCCTAGTGGCCAGCCATATGAGTAGCTGCGCAGAAGTCTCTGATTCAATTCTGTTCCTGTTTGCCTCAATAAAGAAATGTTCCTGTTTGAAACCTTTCGTCTTGCTTCGTGCCTCCAAAGAACTCACTACACAACACATGCTATGTACAGAAACCAAAGACTTTCTGGACCTATGTCAAGCTTAGGAAAAAAAATCCTGCTTATTATCAGTCCTTTCCTTTTAAACACTGACATCCAATTGCCCTTGCTTTGCCAATCTTGGATTATCTATTTGTGCCAAAAGCCTTGGAACTCTGATTTCCTGGCTTTGATTAAGGAATAGATCTGCTAAAACATAATACCATAACAGGCAGGAGTTTACAAGAGACATTTCACATTTTTGATGCCCATAGGTACAAAACTGCTGGAAATGGTTACTGCATCAAACACATCCCAAAATGGCAGAGATGAGCTCACATGTTTCAGGCAATTACAGTATCATATGTAGCCATGATCTCTAACTAAAAAGTCTATTCAACCATGGAGATTTTTTGCTCTTTAAGTAACTATTAATCATTAGCATGAATAAAAATCTTCAAATATTAGTAACTAAAATAACTTATTTTACTGAATGTCATCACTTTCATTTCAAGCTGTATGTTTGTAATTTTGTTATAGTCATTTGATTGGCCATTATAGGATATTAAAAGCTAGAGTAGATAAAACTTCAGTGTGATCCTCCCCTAGATCTACAGTATTTATGTCTGCTTTTCCAAGTCTGGTCCACTCAAGATATATAATGGCTACAAATTCCATGATTCTTAACCAACATGGCTATGACCTCCTGCTTGAGTATTCTGAGAGTTGACCCAAAACATTTGGAGGACACCAAGATGGAAACAGATGACTTCTGACATAGTTTTACATTATTCTGTAATGACTTCTTCAAGGCAACAACATCCTATTATACGTTTCAATTATTCCTAGGGCAAATGCCCATGAGATTTTTTTCAAAAATACTTTTCCTTACGCTAACTAAGAAAAGAAATAGCAAATAGGTGTGTACAAATAGTTCTTCATTAAATGGAATCAAAATATGAAAATCTAAACTAATGTTTTTAAAATGAATATTATATCCTTGGAAGAAGACGATAATTACCATTTCAGATATTCAGCCTGGTAGAAAACATATGCTATGGGTGACTGTTAACATATCTGCAATATTTGTTTGACAGAGAATATGGAAACCATTCAGGAAATAGCTCCCATTCTCTATCCATGTGCATCTCTCTATAGATGATTCAGACTACAGAATCATAGGTGCCAAAATCTCATCCAAATCTGAATAAGAAGATAGTGACTAATGGCAATATCTCAGACTCAGCTGGCTTCAAACAGGGCTACTATAGAAAGTGATACCTTTAACTTAAAAAAAAGAATTTGTAATGATACATTCGCAGGAAGGCATCAATTTGCAGTTGAAGCCAAGCTCACACAATGTCTTCCTTGAGAGCTTCTTTAATAAGATGGGGAAATGTTTGCAACACAGAAAAATATTCTCTATCTCATGTTCCCCACTACAGCCCCAACTTGCCAAAGAGTCCTTGGCATTTACACAAAGAATTAAGATAATGTAAAAGCCTAGTTAGATTTGAAAAGCTTCTTGACACAATGAAATTGATGGAGGAGGAACTGTTTAGAAAATGATTCAAAATAAATAGAAATTGACTAAAAAAGACATTGAAGAAATACAAATGAAGTTGTACAGAAACAGTAAGGGTTATTTCCAGATATCAAAATGCTGGCTTTCAAAATACATTTCCAGGTAGATGACTACTTTCAAACAATAGATCTTTCCTTGTCTGTCCTGTTCATTTTAAATCTCAAGATTTTGCTGCCATCCTTTTTCCTGGCCTGAAGAAAAGAAAAATGAATGAAGACTATTTTTTTCTTTTCTGTTAGTTTTCTTGGTCAAAGGTTACTTATTGTTGTCCTTTTCATCTGCAGAGATGCTCTGAAAAGGGAGAGTTTTTAAAGGGATTCCAGCATAAAACAGCTTGTAGGAGCAGAGTTCTTTGAACTTATTTTTAAAAGTATGTTTTAAACTCTTAAGAGAATCACCTACCTGCATGATATGCTTGCCAGATGGCAAGCAAAATGGAATATTTACTCATGGGTTAGCAATTTACCAAACTGGAAATGGGAGGGAAAAACAATGCCAAATATTCCTTAACCATCCCTGAAAAGGACTTTGACAGTCACTACTCCTGTACCACTAAGAATACTATTGGCAACAACTGGTGAGGAAACTCCAGTTTCTAAGGAATAAGTTAACTGAGATGCCAGTAATGAAGTTAATATAAAGCTTACTGCTTTTGCACCATAGGAAACCACTGGATGACATCGCCAGGGCTCGTTGCCTTGGAAGAGTGAGGAAGATTCTCAGGGATGACTCACACCCTGGACGGTATCTCTTTACTCTACTACCATCCGGTAGGAGATACAGGAATATAGCCAGCCGTACCAGCAGGCTGAAAAATAGCTTTTATCCGTGGGCTGTTAGGCTTTTAAATGGGACATAATCTTATGCAGAATTGACTTGGGAAACCGGTGTGTGGTGTAGTTGGTTCACATGGTGTGGTAGGATGGAGGGTTTGTTGTCACTGTGTGTTGGGGGGAAAGAGCACGGGGGGAGGCTCAGTTAATCTCAATGTACACATGTTGTACTTTGACAATAAAGGTTTATATATATATACATTGGCTGAAATGAATGAGCTCTAAGGCCTAGCCTTATCCTCCCAAGCAAAATTCATATGTTGATTCCCTAGAGCTGTCAGAGAGGACTTGATGAGAAAGCAACTGCCAACAATACAAGGCAAGATACTAATTTTGCCAGAGTCCTGAAAGATGCTAGGTCTTTGCAGGGCAAAAGAACTTTGCGGAAGGGTTTTTTGATCTTTGATCTGTACCACTGTGTCATTTGGACAATTCTTCACATTACACAGAAATGTAGAATTCTCACTACTTGGTTGAAATCACATTCACAGGCACCTTCCAGATTTGGCTTTGCCTTGCGAAACTTCAGTTATCCATGAACAGAAACAACTTCACGAAAGTCAAATCCTTATTTAAAAGAACTATCTGATATGGTGCCAATAGCCCATATCTTCATAAATGCAATAAACCATCAAGAAAAATTGTTGTTGTTAACTGCAAAGTCGTGTCCGACCCATCGCGACCCTATGGACAACATTCCTCCAGGCCTTCCTGTCCTCTACCATCTTCTGGAGTCCATTTAAGCTCACGCCTACTGCTTCAGTGACTCCATCCAGCCACCTCATTCTCTGTCGTCCCCTTCTTCTATTGCCCTCGATCTTTCCCAGCATTAGGCTCTTCTCCAGTGAGTCCTTCCTTCTCATTAGGTGGCCAAAGTATTTGAGTTTTAGCTTCAGGATCTGGCCTTCTAAAGAGCAGTCAGGATTGATCTCCTCTAGGACTGACCGGTTTGATCGCCTTGCAGTCCAAGGGACTCGCAGGAGTCTTCTCCAGCACCATAGTTCAAAGGCCTCAATTCTTTGGCACTCAGCCTTTCTTATGGTCCAACATTCACTGCCATACATTGCAACTGGGAAGACCATAGCCTTGACTATACGCACTTTTGTTGACAGGGTAATGTCTCTGCTTTTTAGTGTGCTGTCTAGATTTCCCATGGCTTTCCTCCCAAGGAGCAAGCATCTTTTAATTTCTTGGCTACAGTCCCCATCTGCAGTGATATTGGAGCCCAGGAAAATAAAATCTGTCACTACCTCCATTTCTTCCCCATCTATTTGCCAGGAATTGAGAGGGCCGGATGCCATGATCTTGGTTTTCTTAATGTTAAGTTTCAACCCAAGTTTTGCACTCTCCTTCTTCACCCGCAACAAGAGGCTCTTTAGTTCCTCTTCACTTTCTGCCATTAGAGTGGTATCATCTGCATATCTTAGGTTGTTGATATTTCTTCCGGCAATCTTAAATCCAACTTTTGATTCATCTAGCCCTGCCTTTCTCATGATGTGCTCTGCATATAAGTTAAATAGGCAGGGCGACAGTATACAGCCTTGCCGGACTCCTTTCCCAATTTTGAACCAATCAGTAGTTCCGTGTCCAGTTCTCACTGTTGCTTCTTGGCCCACATATAGGTTTCTCAAGAGACAAATAAGATGGTCTGGTACGCCCATCTCTTTAAGGACTTGCCACAGTTTGTTATGATCCACACAATCAAAGGCTTTAGCATAGTCAATGAAGCAGAAGTAGATGTTTTTCTGGAACTCTCTAGCTTTCTCCATGATCCAGCATATGTTGGCAATTTGATCTCTAGTTCCTCTGCCTCTTCGAAATCCTGCCTGTACTTGTGGGAGTTCTCGATCCACATACTGCTGGAGTCTAGCTTGTAGGATTTTAAGCATAACTTTACTAGTATGAGAAATGAGTGCAATGGTGCGGTAGTTTGAACATTCTTTGGCACTGCCTTTCTTTGGAATTGGAATGTAAACTAATCTTTTCCAATCCTGTGGCCACTGTTGAGTTTTCCAGATTTGCTGGCAAATTGAGTGTAGCACTTTTACTGCATCGTCTTTTAAGATTTTGAATAGCTCAGCTGGAATACTGTCACCTCCACTAGCTTTGTTATTGCTCAGCTTTTCTAAGGCCCACTTCACTTCACATTCTAGGATGTCTGGCTCGAGGTCAGTGACAACCTCATCGTGGTTATCAGGGACCTTAAGCTCATTCTTGTATAGTTCTTCTGTGTAATTTTGCCACCTCTTCTTAATCTCTTCTGCCTCTGTTAGGTCCCTGCCATCTTGGTCCTTTATCATGCCCATTTTTGCATGAAACGTTCCCTTCATCTCTCCAATTTTCTTGAAAAGATCTCTGGTCCTCCCTATTCTATTGTTTTCTTCTATTTCTTTGCACTGTTCTTTTAAGAAGGCATTCTTATCTCTTCTAGCTATTCTCTGAAATTCTCCATTCAATTGGGCGTATCTTTCTTTTTCTCCCTTGCCTTTCGCTTCCCTCCTTTCCTCAGCTATTTGCAAAGCTTCCTCAGACAGCCATTTTGCTTTCTTGCATTTCTTTTTCTTTGGGATGGTTTTGGTTGCTACCTCTTGTACAATGTCGCGAACCTCTCTCCATAGTTCTTCAGGCACTCTGTCTATCAGATCTAATTCCTTAAATCTATTTGTCACCTCTACTGTATATTGAACAGGGATATGATTTAATTCATACCTGACTGGCCTAGTGCTTTTCCCTACTTTCTTCAGTTTAAGCCTAAACTTTGCAAGGAGAAGCTCATGGTCTGAGCCACAGTCAGCTCCTGGTCTTGTTTTTACTGACTGTATAGAGCTTCTCCATCTTTGGCTGCAGAGCATATAGTCAATCTGATTTCTGTGTTGACCATCTGGTGATGTCCATGTGTAGAGCCGTCTCTTGGGTTGTTGGAAAAGAGTGTTTGCTATGACCATCGTATTCTCTTGACAAAATTCTATCAGCCTGTGCCCTGCTTCATTTTGTACTCCAAGGCCAAACTTGCCTGTTATTCCAGTTATCTTTTGGCTTCCTACTTTAGCATTCCAATCCCCCATGATGATAAGGACATCGTTTTTTGGTGTTAGTTCTATAAGGTGCTGTAGGGCTTCATAGAACCGGTCAATTTCATCCTCTTCAGCACCGGTGGTTGGGGCATAGACTTGGACTACTGTGATATTGAATGGTTTGCCTTGGATTCGAACTGAGATCATTCTGTCATTTTGAGGATTGTATCCCAGTATTGCTTTTCCTACTCTTTTGTTGACTATGAAGGCTACTCCATTTCTTCTGAGGGATTCTTGCCCGCAGTAGTATACCTGATGGTCATCTGAATTAAATTCACCCATTCCTGTCCATTTTAGTTCACTGATGCCTAAGATGTCGATGTTCAGTCTTGTCATCTCTTGTTTGACCACGTCCAGCTTTCCTTGATTCATGGATCTTACATTCCAGGTTCCTATGGAGAAAAAATCTTTACAGCATCGGACTTTCCTTTCACCACCAGAAATATCCACAGCTGAGCGTCCTTTCGGCTTTGGCCCAGTCGCTTCATTCTTTCTGGCGCTACTAGTACTAGCCCTCTGCTCTTCCCCAGTAGCATATTGGACGCCTTCCGACCTGAGGGGCTCATCTTCCAGCGTCATATCGTTTTGCCTTTTGGTACTGTCCATGGGGTTTTCATGGCAAAGATACTGGAGTGGGTTGCCATTTCCTTCTCCAGTGGATCACGTTTTGTCAGAACTCTCTGCTATGACCTTTCCGTCTTGGGTGGCCCTGCACGGCATAGCTCATAGCTTCATTGAATTACGCAAGCCCCTTCGCCACGACAAGGCAGTAATCCATGAAGGGGTCAAGAAAAATGGCTTCTAATAAATCAGTAACAGCTTCCCTTGTAACTTCTCTTTCTCTCTCCGACCTACCCAACACCTTAATTCTTATTTTTTTTTAATAATTAAGGTACTTGAGTCAGCTAAATTATATTCTATTCAGGCACTGCAATCTTCAGCAGAATAAGCTATACATACAGTACATGTATACAGATGTACATATGTACATGTATTATTGTTTGTAAGGAACCTTCCATATTACAAATCCACAAATCTTATGTAATATACAATAATTAAAAATAATTAATAGTAAAACTTTATGAAATAACAGTATAACCGATTAGCCAAAATCCTAATATAAGATTGCCAGAAAGGTAGAGGAAATAAAATGACAAAAAAGGGGAGGGAGGAGTTCAACCCATCAAATTAAAAAGAATGGAAAAGAAACCAGAATATCTCATCATCCTCCAGCAAGCAAAAAGAAAAAGTAGGAACCAAAAGGAGAAAGCAGCTTCTATAATAACCCAGTTGTTGTTGTTGTTAGTTGCGAAGTCGTGTCCGACCCATCGCGACCCTATGGACAATGTTCCTCCAGGCTTTCCTGTCCTCTACCATCTTCTGGAGTCCAATTAGGCTCACGCCTACTGCTTCAGTGACTCCATCCAGCCACCTCATTCTCTGTCGTCCCCTTCTTCTATTGCCCTCAATCTTTCCCAGCATTAGGCTCTTCTCCAGTGAGTCCTTCCTTCTCATTAGGTGGCCAAAGTATTTGAGTTTTAGCTTCAGGATCTGGCCTTCTAAAGAGCAGTCAGGGTTGATCTCCTCTAGGACTGACCGGTTTGATCGCCTTGCAGTCCAAGGGACTCGCAGGAGTCTTCTCCAGCACCAGAGTTCAAAGGCCTCAATTCTTTTGCGCTCAGCCTTTCTTATGGTCCAACTTTCACTGCCATACATTGCAACTGGGAAGACCATAGCCTTGACTATACGCACTTTTGTTGACAGGGTGATGTCTCTGCTTTTTAGTGTGCTGTCTAGATTTGCCATGGCTTTCCTCCCGAGGAGCAAGCGTCTTTTAATTTCTTGACTACAGTCCCCATCTGCAGTGATCTTGGAGCCCAGGAAAATAAAATCTGTCACTACCTCCATTTCTTCCCCATCTATTTGCCAGGAATTGAGAGGGCCGGATGCCATGATCTTGGTTTTCTTAATGTTTAGTTTCAACCCAACTTTTGCACTCTCCTTCTTCACTCGCAACAAGAGACTCTTCAGTTCCTCTTCACTTTCTGCCATTAGAGTGGTATCATCTGCATATCTTAGGTTGTTGATATTTCTTCCAGCAATCTTAATTCCAACTTTTGACTCCTCTAGCCCTGCCTTTCTCATGATGTGCTCTGCATATAAGTTAAATAGGCAAGGCGACAGTATACAGCCTTGCCGGACACCTTTCCCAATTTGGAACCAATCAGTGGTTCCGTGTCCAGTTCTCACTGTTGCTTCTTGGCCCGCATATAGGTTTCTCAAGAGACAAATAAGATGGTCTGGTACTCCCATCTCTTTAAGAACTTGCCACAGTTTGTTATGATCCACACAATCAAAGGCTTTAGCATAGTCAATGAAGCAGAAGTAGATGTTTTTCTGGAACTCTCTAGCTTTCTCCATGATCCAGCGTATGTTGGCTATTTCATCTCTAGTTCCTCTGCCTCTTCGAAATCCTGCCTGTACTTCTGGTAGTTCTCGATCCACATACTGCTGGAGTCTAGCTTGTAGGATTTTAAGCATAACTTTACTAGCATGAGAAATGAGTGCAATGGTGCGATAGTTTGAACATTCTTTGGCACTGCCTTTCTTTGGAATTGGAATGTAAACTGATCTTTTCCAATCCTGTGGCCACTGTTGAGTTTTCCAAATTTGCTGGCAAATTGAGTGTAGCACTTTTACTGCATCGTCTTTTAAGATTTTGAATAGCTCAGCTGGAATACTGTCACCTCCACTAGCTTTGTTGTTGCTCAGCTTTTCTAAGGCCCACTTCACTTCACATTCTAGGATGTCTGGCTCGAGGTCAGTGACCACCTCATTGTGATTATCAGGGACGTTAAGCTCATTCTTGTATAGTTCTTCTGTGTAATTTTGCCATCTCTTCTTAATCTCTTCTGCCTCTGTTAGGTCCCTGCCATTTTGGTCCTTTATCATGCCCATTTTTGCATTGAACGTTCCCTTCATCTCTCCAATTTTCTTGAAAAGATCTCTGGTCCTCCCTACTCTATTGTTTTCTTCTATTTATTTGCACTGTTCATTTAAGAAGGCATTCTTATCTCTTCTAGCTATTCTCTGGAATTCTGCATTCAATTGGGCGTATCTTTCTTTTTCTCCCTTGCCATTTGCTTCCCTCCTTTCCTCAGCTATTTGCAAAGCTTCCTCAGACAGCCATTTTGCTTTCTTGCATTTCTTTTTCTTTGGGATGGTTTTGGTTGCTACCTCTTGTACAATGTTGCGAACCTCTGTCCATAGTTCTTCAGGCACCCTGTCTATCAGATCTAATTCCTTAAATCTATTTGTCACCTCTACTGTATATTCAACGGGGATATGATTTAATTCATACCTGACTGGCCTGGTGCTTTTCCCTACTTTCTTCAGTTTAAGCCTAAACTTTGCAACAAGAAGCTCATGGTCTGAGCCACAGTCAGCTCCTGGTCTTGTTTTTACTGACTGTATAGAGCTTCTCCATCTTTGGCTGCAGAGCATATAGTCAATCTGATTTCTGTGTTGACCGTCTGGTGATGTCCATGTGTAGAGCCGTCTCTTGGGTTGTTGGAAAAGAGTGTTTGCTATGACCATCGTATTCTCTTGACAAAATTCTATCAGCCTGTGCCCTGCTTCATTTTGTACTCCAAGGCCAAACTTGCCTGTTATTCCGGTTATCTTTTGGCTTCCTACTTTAGCATTCCAATCCCCCATGATGATAAGGACATCATTTTTTGGTGTTAGTTCTATTAGGTGCTGTAGGGCTTCATAGAACCGGTCAATTTCATCCTCTTCAGCACCGGTGGTTGGGGCATAGACTTGGACTACTGTGATATTGAATGGTTTGCCTTGGATTCGAACTGAGATCATTCTGTCATTTTGAGGATTGTATCCCAGTATTGCTTTTCCTACTCTTTTATTGACTATGAAGGCTACTCCATTTCTTCTGAGGGATTCTTGCCCACAGTAGTATACCTGATGGTCATCTGAATTAAATTCACCCATTCCTGTCCATTTTAGTTCCCTGATACCTAAGATGTCGATGTTCAGTCTTGTCATCTCTTGTTTGACCACGTCCAGCTTGCCTTGATTCATGGATCTTACATTCCAGGTTCCTATGGAGAAAAAATCTTTACAGCATCGGACTTTCCTTTCACCACCAGAAATATCCACAGCTGAGCGTCCTTTCGGCTTTGGCCCAGTCGCTTCATTCTTTCTGGCGCTACTAGTACTAGCCCTCTGCTCTTCCCCAGTAGCATATTGGACGCCTTCCGACCTGAGGGGCTCATCTTCCAGCGTCATATCGTTTTGCCTTTTGGTACTGTCCATAGGGTTTTCATGGCAAAGATACTGGAGTGGGTTGCCATTTCCTTCTCCAGTGGATCACGTTTTGTCAGAACTCTCTGCTATGACCTGTCCGTCTTGGGTGGCCCTGCACGGCATAGCTCATAGCTTCATTGAATTACGCAAGCCCCTTCGCCACGACAAGGCAGTAATCCATGAAGGGGTAATAACCCAGACATGTTGTCAAATTCATAAACAAATCACCTGGATATCTCAAATAACAAGAATTTAAAAATCAGAGAATCTCAACCACATGAAGGTAGTGTATGTTGGTCATTAACTTAACTAAATTATACAGTGAATATTGATATCCCAGATCTCAATTACCAGGGCAGGAAATACTTGGATACATGGATGACAAAAAATGTAAATATTGATTCAAATGAAAGATCAGCCTTTTCCATTCTGAAGTTCAAAGGGTGACTTTGCAAACATGATAATGGTATTCAAAATCCAAGTTAAACAGAGCTCTTCTGGTGGCTGCGCGGCGACGGAGACAGCCTTCCCGGGCTGCCCGCGGCTCAGCTGAGTGTTTTTTCACCCGAAACAGCGCCGATCAGCTGTTCGGGCGAATTTGAAGCCCCCTCCTCGGGAGAAGAGGAGGGGGTGAGGCCCCAGGTAGGGGTTGAGTTCTCCGGGGCCGCCTGAGCTTGGAGCTTGGGCGGCTGAAGGATTGAACTCCCCCGAAGCCTGGGTTGCTCCCAGCTGGCCAGCGTCTCTGCTCCGGATTTCTTGGAGCAGAGCCAGGCGTCTGCGACCACCCCTGCCTGAAGAAAGGACTATGGATTAAAAGGAGCAGGCAGAGCGGTACAAGAGGAAAAGGTGAAGAGGATTATTTTATTTTACTCTCGAGCTTAATGGACTTTTTAAACTTTAAGTGAAAGTGCGTCACAATTGAAAGTTAAAGATGGCGACTAAACCTCCCCCTAAAACTCTTCGGAGTGGTGGATCTTCTCTGGTGCAACAATCATCATTACAGGCGTTGCATCCTCCTGATGTATTGACACCGAAGGATTTACGTGATGCTCTGGATAAACATGCCCAGGTACTTTTGGAATCAATTAACCAATCAATGGGTGATAAATTTGCACAGATGGAGGAGAAATTGGAGAAACTGGAGGAGAGAATAGAAGAGAGGATGGAACAGAAGTGCAGCGTGATGAAGGTAGACATTTTGTCCAAAGTGCATAAAGTGGCGGAATGTGTGGAAGATTTGGATGAAAAAGTGGATGATTTGATCCAAAAGAATGCCATATTAGAAGCAAAAATACGGGAGAATGAAGATTTAAGAGATAAAATGGAAAGAGAATTAAGTCTTGCTCAATATCACCAGATGCAGTTTGCTGTTAGAATTAGAGGCTTAAAAGAGAATACTAAGGAAGATCTAAAGCAGCTGGTTTCTGAGGCTCTTGAAGCGCTACTGAATCAGTCAGCATCTGAAATAAGAGAAGGTATGGATAAAGTGTTTCGTGTGAACTCATGGATTGCTAGACAGAGAAAGTTGCCTAGAGATGTGGTGGTTTACTTTGCTAAAAGAGAAATTAGAGATGAAGTTATACAAGCTGCCTATGATGCTAAAGTTGTGATTGCTGATCAAGAAGTTTTGGTTTTAAAAGAAATTCCTCCAAAGATTTTAAGGAGAAGGAAGGACTTTATATTTCTTGTGCAAGAGCTCAAGCAACGAGATATAAGGTTCAGATGGGAGATTCCAGAGGGGCTGATGGTGATGCATGAAGGAAAAAGGTATCGGCTGACTACTGTGAAGCAAGCGCGTGACTTTTACAATAACGTTTTAAAAGCAACCCCATTAACACTTCTGGAAGCTGCAAAGGGATCTGGAGAAGGAGAACATCAAGAGGTTGAAATAGAGGAAAACGGTGCTGGAGGAGATCAGGCTATAACTTCTTTGGATGATCCTAGAGAGCAAAGGGTAACGCGTGCTGCTTTAAAACGAGCAAAGAAAATAAAAGAACAAGACCAGCAAAAGTTTTTGGAACTTTCACAACGTACTTACAGCCAAGCAGTGGGAGGAGCACGGCCTAAAGAAGATAGTCCTGTCAAAGCAGTGCTCCAAGAGCTTTGGGAGGATATGCATGGCAACTAAATTTTTAACTTGGAACGTTAATGGACTAAATTCACCACAGAAGAGGAAGAAAGTTTTTCAATATTTAAAACAATTCAAGATAGATGTTATATGTTTGCAAGAAACGCATAATAGAGTTTTGGATCAAAAGTATTTATCGAATTCAAGGTTGGGTATGCAATTTGTCGCTTCTGCAATGAATAAGAAAAATGGAGTGGTTGTTTATGTTAAAAGTGCCTTAACAGCAGACTTAATTGAAGCAGATAAGCTTGGAAGATACGTTATGATAGAGCTGCTGTTAGAAGGTAAAAAGACGCTTTTAGTTGGACTATATGCACCTAATCAACAACAAGCTGACTTTTTTAGTTTACTTCACACAAAGCTTACCCAGTTGGATTATAAATCTTTTATTTTTATGGGGGATTGGAATGGTGTTTTGGATGTACAGATGGACAAGGCTGGAGCTTTTAAGCGCATTCCAAGTCATGCTAGACTGCCTAAATCTTTTTTTGAAATGAAGGATGACTTGGAATTGCGAGATATTTGGCGTGAGAGACACTTGCAGGAAAAGGATTACACTTTTTATTCTGATAGACATCAATCTTTTTCGAGGATTGATTTTATTTTGTTGACTAATGATTTTTTTTTGAGGACTAAAAAGGTGAAGATTTGCGCAAGAACTATCTCTGATCATAGTCCAGTTTGGTTAGAGATTGATAAGGAGAAAAGGGATAGGCGCTCGTGGCGCGTCAATGAGAATTTGTTTAGAAATCAGAGAAATGTGGAGGAATGCAAACAGCGGATGAAGGATTTTTTTGAAATTAATATGAACAAGGGTACCTCTATGGATATGGTGTGGGATGCTAGCAAGGCCTACATGAGAGGGGTGTTGATATATATGAATAATAAACATAGACGTGCTGTGGAAGCTAGGAGGAAAGAACTGGAGAATGAAATAAAGGAAAAAGAAAAGGCTTTGATTTTGAACTCAGAGGATGTGAAGACTAAGGAGGCTATTAAACTGTTAAGAGGACAATTTGATAAATTAATGGCTGACCAAGTGGCAACCAATCTGCGGTTGGCCAGGCATAATACTTTTTGTAACGCTAATAAACCAGGTAGATGGTTAGCTTATAGATTGAGGAAAAAACAAAGGGCTTCTAATATAGATAAGATTGAGCATAAAGGAAGGGTTGTGTTTCAACAGGACCTTATCAAGGACGCTTTTGTGGATTTTTATTCTAAATTATATGCTAAGGAGAAAATTAACGAAAAAGACATTGATGTATATTTGGAGAATGCTAGCATCCCGGTTCTTACGCAAGTACAAAAAGAGGGGATTAATCAATTGATTACAGAAGAAGAAATTTTTATAGCAATTAAGGAACTGAAGGTGGATAAAGCACCAGGTACGGATGGTTTGACTGCGGCCTATTACAAAAATTTACAATTAGAGATGATAAAACCGTTAAAGGAACTGTTCCAGACAATCCAGAGGGGGGGAAAGGTGCCACCGTCTTGGAGAACAGCTTTTATTTCCTTGATTCCGAAGGAAGACCAAGATGCTACTCAAGTTAAAAATTACAGACCGATATCGCTTTTAAATACAGATTACAAGATATTTGCTAAGGTTTTGGCTAATAGACTGATGAGGGTTCTGCAACAGGTGATTCATGGGGACCAAACAGGATTTATTAGTGGTAGGCAAATGAAAAATAATGTGAGGCATATAGTTGATGTGTTAGAGTTTTTGGAAAGGAACAACCAGATCTCTGCGGCGCTAATTTTTTTAGATGCTGAAAAAGCTTTTGATCAATTGAATTGGCAATTTTTGTTGAAAGTTTTAGACAAAATGGATTTTGGGGAAAATTTTGTGCAACCGATCAGGGCATTATATCAAAAACAAATTGCCCGAATTATAGTTAATAATAGTTTGACAGAAGCATGTAATATTGAGAAGGGCACAAGGCAAGGGTGTCCGTTATCGCCCTTGTTATTTGTGTTAACATTAGAGATATTATTGATTAAAATACGGAATTCGGAAAAAATTAAGGGGATACAAATTAGAGATCAGGATTATAGATTGAGAGCATTCGCAGATGATCTGGTTGTTACAGTGACTCAGCCAGAGAACTCTGTTGTGGACCTGATGGAGATAATAACACAATATGGGAAGGTTTCTGGATTTAAAGTTAATATACAGAAAACTAAGATTTTGGCCAGAAATATGACAGTTTCGCAAAAGGCTCTCTTAGAAGGACTAACTGGATTTGAGATTGTTAAAAGGGTTAAATATTTGGGGGTGCTTTTGTCGCCCTCTAATACAAAGTTATATAAAAATAATTATGAAAAACTATGGGGGAGAATTCAAAAAGAATTGGAGAGTTGGGAAAAATTGCAATTGTCTTTGTTGGGACGGATTGCAGCAGTGAAAATGAATGTCCTGCCTAAATTTTTATTTTTATTTCAAATGATACCGATTCTTAAGAAAGATTCTAATTTGGAGGAATGGCAGCGAGGTATCAATAAATTTGTGTGGGCAGGGAAAAAGCCACGAGTTAAACTTAAGATTATGCAGGATACTCGTGAGAGAGGTGGGCTTAAAATGCCCAATTTTAAATTATATTATGAAGCTGCTGCATTAGTAGGAATAAGTGATTGGATTAATTTGACACAAGAGAGATTATTAAATCTTGAGGGCCATGACTTGTTGTTTGGCTGGCATGCATATTTGTTGTATGATAAGAAGGTAGACAATGTGTTTAGAGTGCATATTTTAAGACAGGCATTGCTGAGAGTCTGGAAGAAGTATAGACATAAGTTAGATTGCAAGATACCACTGTGGGCAATTCCAAAACACGCAATAGAAAATATACATGCTGGTTTTAAATATGATGTGACTACGTACAAGGAGATCCTAAGTTTGGAAAGAAATGTCTGGTGTTTGAAATCATATAGCCTCTTGCGAGAAGAGAAGGTTGTTCAAAACTGGTTTCAATATACTCAGTTACGGGCCAGGTGGAAAGAAGACCAGAAAAATGGTTTTACAATGACTGATGAAAATTTGATAAAGCAAATTAGGAATCAGGGACCAGCACATATTAAACGGATATATCTTGCGTTGATAGAGATTGATTCGGAAACAGAACTTGTTAAGGATTGTATGATAAAATGGGCCCAAAACATCCAGGAAGTTATCACAATGGACACGTGGGAAAAGATTTGGGTGAGGAACGTAAAATTCACACAAGCTCAAAATCTAAGAGAGAACTTTTACAAAATGTTTTATAGATGGCATCTAGATCCTAAAAAGCTTGCAAGTATGTATCCGAATTATCAGCCTAAATGTTGGAGGTGCGGTGATGAAGACGCAACATATTTTCACATATGGTGGACTTGTAAAAAGGTTAAGGCTTTTTGGATAAAAGTCTGGTGGAACATGCAGAAGATTTTTAAACAGAGGATAAAGTTTTGTCCGCAACTTTTTTTGTTGGGAATAATTACAGATGCTACAGTTGTGGACACTAAGTTGATGTTGAATTTTATTACGGCAGCAAGACTTTTGATAGGTCAGTATTGGAAGAAAGAGGAACTGCCGACCATAGAAGAGTGGACTTTAAAGGTTTCCGACCTGGCAGAAATGGCGAAGATTTCGGCCTATTTGAAAGATCACTCGCAAGAACGCTATATTATGGAATGGAGAAAATGGATTGAGTTTATCCAGAACAAGTATAGGGTTAAGAAGTTTTATGTAGCATTTGAATAAGTCTTCTTTCTTTTTTTCTTTTTTTCTTTTAGTTTTTTTATATATATTCAATATTACTAAGGTTTGTTTTATCCTATATAAGCTAGAGAGTGATGGATTTTAGAGTTTATAGTTGTTAGTATATGGTTGTTTATGATTGTTTTTTTTATATACCTTGTATTTAGCTCTGGGAAGTCGGGGGGGGAGGGAGGGAGGGGGGAGAGGTAGGGGGGAGGGAGAAGGGAGGGGGAGGGGGGGGTTTAAAGGAAAATTGTATGTTAAAACTTTTCAATAAAAAAAATCCAAGTTAAACATATTAAATGGAAGAATGTAAAAAACAAACCAAAAAACAAGCTAATCAATGTGCCCATGGAATACACATTGAGAAGAAGTAGCAAATAGTGGGCATAAGCAACCATACCTATTAAGGAATAGCAAAAAGAAACGAAGAAAACCAAGACCAACAAGGCATAATCACCCAGGGATTCCAAGTGAGATAGAAAGATCTGGTAGTCAAGGAAGCTTTGAAAGATCTAGCAGAGCAGGACCACAGAACTGTATTTGGTCACCAGAACTTTGTTGAAAACTAAGATGATGATGCCTTCAAAAACTGTTGTAAATAGATCTCTGAATTGTTCAAAACATCTAAGTTGATATAAGAAAGAACCAAAGTGCAAGAGAACAAGTCTCTTAAAAACCTTTGATTAAAAAAAGTACAAAGAGAAATTGAACAATTATTAGAACACAAGAGGATCAAGACAAGAACTATTCACAAAGGATGGGGGGGGGGAGTCTAAAGAAACCCAGGAAATTCTCCACAGGGAAAGATGAACTCACGAGATGGACAAGAAAAGGCAAGAAAATGGGTTGCGGAATAGGGAATAGGGAAGAGAGGAAAAAAGATTTTAAGGACATACAGGAAAAGAAGAAAGAAGAATAACAGGCCAGGCGCTATCTTCTCCTCTGAGACCTCCTTAACCTAAAAGAGCAGGCAATTAGAAGGAAAATCTATAGGGAGCTGTCTGAAAATAGTACTGGGTAGGAAGAGCAAATATATATTGTACATTGAAAGGACAGCGAAGAAAAAGTATCTTGGGAAACAAAACTACAATTAACATTATTATAAAAGTATGAAGATAATTCACTTTTTACATCCACCATATTGTATAAATATGGCAGACTGAATGTTTATATTCACTAAAGTTTACAAATTATTGGGGCGGGTCTCTTATCACCTAAATAAAGAACCCTAAAGTTTATTTCTGAATATTAACTTCAGTTGTTAAGTAATATGACGGAGTTTAGGATTTTATTTTTTTTAAACTATTGTACTTTGATAAAGCTAATAGTCTGGGATGCTCTATGTGCCACCAACCTGATCTAGAGATGACTCTCGTTGGTTTACCAACATTAAAAACTGGTAAACATTAAAATAATAAATCAATAAATGACAACAATAATAATTTACAATTAAATGTTGGGGAGGAGGAGAGGATAAAGTACACAGGGAGCTTACTCTGATAGCCATTTCCAAAGTGGTGCACTCCTGTTTGGGCCCCATGCCAATTGGCACAGCCAGGTCTTCAGTTCCTAATGGAAGGTCAGTAGGGTGGGTACGGATCTCACCTGGTGGAGACAGTGATGTTCCAAAATTAGAGCACCAGCAGCACTGGAAGTCACCAGGTTCAAGAAGATAGCTAAACATTTTTACCTAGATAGAGTTGTGCAACCCATCAGCCCCATGATCCTGGGAAAAATTACACCTCTTTTAAAGAAATGCAGATGAGTGCCATGTTCATGTCTCCAAATCCCATTTTTGTCTGCAAAGATCTTACTCTTAGGAGTAAGCCCCATTGAATTCAAAGTGCATATATTTGCACCAAAGATTATTCTCTTGTCCACTCTTTTCTCTAGGAGAAATTCCATTGGAACTGTTGGAGGAAAGGAGAAACTAAAGCCTCTTTTTTCATGGATAATAATCTAGAATTACTGTGTTAAACAGGGAAATTAATCTTTTTCTGTAGCTATTATCAGCAGAAAAATAGGCTTCTCAGTCAGGGTTTTTGGAAGAACGTTTAATAATGTTTATCATAACACAAACACACACATACTGAACTTTCCTACCATTGGTTCTCCATAGAAGCAAGACTAAAAACCACCTTCTGTGCATGAATATATGCATGGTTATGTGAAAGTGATATATTTTAATAGTTTTGGAAGATGCTTTGTTGGTTTTTAACTAAGACATGGCAAATATGGTACTGGAAGGAAGGCAGGTTGACTGATTCAACTATGAATTGATTCTGATTTTGCAATTTTCAGGTTTCTTTTCAATGAAACTGTTGCTCTGAAAAGGGCACCAAGAACTCCTGAAGTATAATGCAGTACGATGGAAAATGATAGCGCCTTTTTAAATGTATATTTCGGAGTGATGCTGCTTGTCAAGTAAACAAGGAAAGGTGAGAGTCAGGGCGTCAAGATAAATTTTATCCAATATTAGCATAGTAAACTAATATTTGTGGTGGGAGGCATATTTATTTGCCAGCACTGAGAGCTGCTTATGGGAAAAAGACCTTCTTACCAAAAGGGAATAACCATAGGTATCAAAACAAAGCTGAAAATATCATCCAGGCAAGCGAAATTTTTAAAGTAAAATGTGATCTCTGAGGTAAAAGGAATGAAAGAAATGAAAATAAAGGACCTTAAAGTAGAGTGAAAAAATAATGGCCATCGAAATTTAATAAGAGGGGGAAAATGTAAAAAGCATACATTCTGAAAATATTTTTTAAGAGCTGCAAATGATAGGGTTGGAAGAGAGAAAAGAGAATACATGCATATCCTAGAGTTCTCCCTCAACGATATTATGAGGCAAACAATCTTCAGAATTTTTAGCTGTCAAAAGCTTACAGATGTAAACATAAATATATATGAGAAGCCCCTCATGGGAGAATCACTTTTATGCAATTGCTTGAAAAATTGTATTATATCAAAAGTTAGCTATGAAGACAAAAGTCAATCAATTGTCACAGACTAGCATTTATCTTTAATCTCAGTGGTAGTCTAGATCCAACATGTTCTATCCTCTTCAGATGTAAACATTGGGGTTCACACAACAGTATGTTTAAGAAATGCCATCCATCTTCTGAACAGAGATCCTGCAGATGCCAAAGGTAGCCAGGAACCATTTCAATGAGAGGCAGAGCATTGTGTCCAAACAGATGAGGAGAAAAGGGACACAGATGGCATTCAATTTAGTGACTTAGACTTAATCAAATGACATGTGATAGAGTAGAGGTAGAGATAGATAGACAGATGATAGACAGACAGACAGACAGATGGGGAAGAGAAAGAGAGAGAGACAGAGAGCGAGGGAGTCATAAAAGGGCCAAGTTTGAAGACCCCTGATCTACTGTCAAGAAAAAGACAAATACTTTTGAACATCTGGAAGTATACCTAAGACTTCAAATAGCCCCTGAAAACAAGCTAGAGTCAGTTGCTTTAGAATACAACAATGTTTGTGATGATGGGTAAAGGCTGAAGGGGAAATAGTTTTCAGAAGTGATGATATGGATTTATAAAGCTTTATAGAGCCTGGGTCTCAGTTATCTTTAGAACCATTCTTCCAAGTAGAATCTCCCTGTCATTATTATGCAACTTGATGGTAAGTTACAGTTCTTTTGCTTTGACAGGTAGATGGGGACAGGACCCTGAAATCACACCTCCTTGGCAATAACCTTGGGTTCTGGGACCCTGAGATCCAGATTTTCCAATTTATTACATTCAAGAAAGCAATGAGAACATAAATCTCCTGATAAGCATTTGCAGCTGGTTGATCATCTATAGCTAGAAATTGTCAGCCCTTCAAGGTAGACTAGACTAGGAACCTAGAATTATGAATTCTAATGTTAATTTTACTATTATAAGGTTATAATAATAGAATTATGCAAGTCTGAATACAAAGTGCTGAACAACACAGCACCATAGTAGTGGGGGACTTCAATTATCCTGACATTAGCTGGAAGACATACTCTGCAGCAAATGGGACATGAAACAGGTTCCTGGTGTTCCTAGCTAACAACGTTGTCATTCAAAACAAAGAGGAGAGAACTAGTGGTTCAGCTATACAGATTAGACTTAACTCTTACTAATAGGGATGAAATAATTGAAGGGGTAGAAATTGGAGGAATTTTTGGGGAGAGTGACCATGAATTTGACATAATGCAGGCACAGGTAATTAACAAAGTCAAACTAGTGTTTTAGGCTTCAAGAGAGCTGACTTCAACAAACTAAGAAATTAGGAAGGATTCCATAGATGGAAATCCCAAAGGGAAAAAGAATTAATTATACTTTGGAGACACTGAAAAACAAGATCATAAAAGCCCAATCAAACACAATACCATAGGAAAAAAAAACCCAAGACAAAACCAGCATGATTGCACAAAGTGTTCTCTGATAAACTGAAGGACAAAAAGAACAAATATACAAAGAGGGGCAAATAATTAGAATAAAAGGTCCACAAATAGCCCAGATCTGCAAGGATGGAGTCAGGAAAGCTGAACTCAGACTTTCAACAAATGCCAAAAATAACAAAAGAAGTTTCTTTCAATATGAAAGAAATAAGAAAGTCAAGGAAATGATTAGTCAATGGAAAAAGATGGCAAGATAGTGATGGGCAGCAGGGAGAAAGTGGAACTGCTTCATTCTTTCTTTCTTTCTTTCTTTCTTTCTTTCTTTCTTTCTTTCTTTCTTTCTTTCTTTCTTTTTTGCATCTGTCTTCATGCAAAAGGAAAAATGTCCAGGATGGTGTAAAGGTCTCCTACATTGGTCAGAGGGATGAAAACCTCTAAGCCCCCTATGTTTCTATGGGAAGGAAGGAAGGAAGGAAGGAAGGAAGGAAGGAAGGAAGGAAGGAAGGAAGGAAGGAAGGAAGGAAGGAAGGAAGGAAGGAAGGAAGGAAGGAAGGATGGATCTGGCAATGTCATTCTCATATTTCTGTTAGTCTTTTTTATCCATATAATAGGTCTTTTTATTGAGTTCAAGAAACTGCAAGCAGCCATATATGGTTACAATTTCAATAGAGCAAGGTTGCCAGGAGAAAATCAGCCAACCACTTAAGTTTTTGGATTTTGGAGATATGCAGATGCACTCTTTGTTTCAGTTCTGCGTACCTGCTAACCTTTGTCATGGCTGAAGAAAGTGCCAATTTTGGATTTCTCATGATTTCTGAAAACTTCTGTCTCCCACATGGTTCCCATTAGGGTAAGCCGGGGTAAGTGGTAGGAGGGCTGTTTGGCCTGGGCCTCCAGCCAAATCGTGTCTTATATTTAGACACCTGCTTTGTTTTAAAATTTAAAACAATCTCTCTATCATATGTCTATCATTCTCATGTTTAGATTCCATGGGTGATTTTTTAAAAAAAATGTATTTTGGAAGTTTCAAAAACTGGCACTCAGGGATTCTCAAACACAGTTTCATTCTCTCTCTCTTGCCAGACTCAATTCTTTCTTTCCAATAGTGAAATTTTCTAGAAAATCTGTTTTGGATTAATGGTTCTGGCAGAATATAGCCTGCAGACCTTCAGAACAAAAAGAATAAAAATATTCTTTTAGTTCTAGAATGATCTCCCTTCTGTCATTTGCATTATAAAAGGATTTATTGTGTAAAGATGGGAAGGTAAACTTTATATGTTTGAAGAGTGATAGGTCATGCATAAGCCACTCACCATCATGTGGAAAGTCAGAATTAGGTTCAGTCTGATTGGCACAACCCAATCAACATTGCAAAGTAAGTACAGAGTATTATATCAAGTGATGGTGATCAGAATGTGAAGGCCAAGCAAATACAGGTTCCATGGATATTTTTATGCTTAATTTTATGTGATTCAAGTCTCATCTGATAAACACTATACAAGTGTGTTCAGTGCCCACGATTCCTTTTTCTAGCAGCCTTATTTTTAATCACCTATACCAACTTTTTCCAGCTAGGTTATGTTGAACTGCAACTTCCAGAACCATATCTGTAGGAGCCAGTCTGGGGGATGAATGGGAAGTTTCTGTACATTCAAAATCTAATTATGCATGTTTCTTCCCTCCAAGGCAATTTGTTTATTAGGTAATCAGAATCCAACTCAAAAGACATTTTGTATCTTTTTTATACCAACTATAATAGGCATCTTGCAGAGTTTGCAGCCCTGATATGGTATCCTTAGGCAACATATCAAAATAAATGTTTTTTTCCATCAAACAAATATTTGTTAGCTAGACTTTTCTGCATTTGTCTAAAGTTGTGGCTAAAATTAGAAACAATTATTACATTTCATTTGTTTTAGACAGTTTTTCTCAATTTGGTACCCTATACATTTGCCTGCTATCTGGATTATTTTCAGACATGTAGCATATATGGAGGGTGCCAAATAGGGAAAGGCTGTGCTTTGTTTTGGGTGTTTAACCTTAATGTCCTTGAAACTGTCACAAAGGCTTATACTTAGGTTACTTCAGTAAATCTCTGTTGACAGCTATAAATTGAAGCTAATAAGTGCATTACACAAGTAGAGAAAACTAGATTCTGCTCCTTAGGGGAAGCATATAAACCATGCCACTAAGATTACTAAACAAAAATGAGTCAAACTCTAGCTGATTGCCAAAATTCCCCTCTGGTTATAAATAGCAACTTATCTAGCCGATGAACTGATGGAAGTTTTTCAGCTCATTTTCTTTAAAATTTCCTTGTTGAAATGGATTTAATGTTGCCTTCAAGTTCTGTTTGCTGCCTCACTGTAGTGGGTGAGTGTTTCTCAAGAGGAATGTTGAAGAATGCCAGGATTGTATGCCAAGAATATGTGCTCCCAGGAGGATTATCCAAGCTGTGAAGGTCATCCCTACTGTGTAGCTAAAGATAAGAAGCACTTATATTGGGTGGCAGCAATATAAAAAGATACTGGAGGAAGAAGATAACATTTCAACGGGGTCATTTCATACACATAGGATGGTAAGAATTTTACCTGTATTTTTATCAAGAAAACCACATTATAAAGGACTTAATAATATAGTACTGAATAATTGATGGTGCCCTCAGGTCAGATGGCACTCAACATTGGTAATAAGGAAGAGATGAAGCTCTTTTGGAGTATTAGTGATGTTTAAGAGCTTGTCTAGAGTAATGTCACTGGGATGTTCCTGTTGCCATGCAGAAAAAGAAAACCCAAAAGTTGCAAAGACAGAATGATAGTGGGAACAAGGAAAATAGCAAGCGTGAACATGAGAAAGCTCATCACAATAAAAGCTGAAATGAATTGACTACACTTTAACAATATTAGGGATCATTGGATTGCATTGGACTGGTATTAGATGCTTCCAGTCAGAAGGTCATCCTGAAACACAAAAAAAAGAAAAGCATTGTTTTCATATTCAGGAAGGATATAGCAATGAAATCAATAACCAAATAATTACACTTTGTGGGAAACTTACTATGACACTTACCCAGGTTTATGTTCCAAGCATTAATGAAGAGGAGGAGATTGATGAGTTTTATGATTAAGTTCAATCTGAAATTAACAGAACATGCAAGGAAGTTGTGCTACCTGAGTTGAATAATGGAACATCAAAATTAGAGAGGAAAGATATTTTATCTGGATTGTATGGCTTAGGAAAGTAAAATAAAACAGGGTTAGTAACCTCTGCCAATCTAATAATTTCTTCATTGATAACACAATCTTCAAATAACAAAACAATTCCTTAATACATGGATATCATCAGATGTAATACTCCGAAATGAAATTAGCTATATTGGTACAAATAAGTAAACTATCCTAGTTATGGGAGCACAGACATGGTCAGGGCTGATTACAGAATAGGAATTGCTGAAGACCAAGAAACAAAAGAAAACAAACTGGATTTCAGAACAAATGGTTGACATTTTCCAGAAAGGGAAGTCAAAGCTGAGAAAGAGAATGCTCTCAGGAAGGAAGTTAATAAAAAAATTCAGAGTGCTCTTAGATATTACAGGCAGCAGCAATACAGCAACGACTGTAAAAATACCAAAGATAGGAAGCAACCTTAAAAAAAAATCTTCCAAAAGATCTCTGAACTCAGGAGTTTCCAATCTTGAATTGGTATACTAAAGGATGTTAATGGAGCTACATTAAATTATTAAAAAAGATCAAACTAAGATGGAAATGTACTGAAATTTTATACAATAGATATTTGAATATCCAAGATATTTTAGAAGATATTTTTTACTTAAAAGACTCTTTAAAACTAGAAGATAAAGTTTGATCAGTACTGTAGTCTTCACCAAGTTGGAAGTCTTCAGGAACTTCTACAGAAATATGGTAACTAGCATATGAAGAATATGGGAAGTTTCCAACTAAATAAGTTCAGGGAATTAGAAGAATGACACCATGGACAACAGATTGGAAGATTCTACCTGATGACATTTAAAAGAATAGAGACTTAACAAAATGTGTGAACTGTTTTATATTCCTTAATTTTACATGCTGGCAAAATGATGCTTTTGGTCAGTGCTTTTTTTGTAAAAGAAAAAGGTGCCGGAACTCATACATGTCATACAACCCGCCTTGCCTACCCTCCAAGGTTCCATGCAAAAAAGGTGCCAGAACTCCATTCTGAGCGCTCTATGACAAAAAAAGCCCTGGTTTTGGTTAACCAAAGTAGAGTACAATGCTACATGGAAAGGGAGATGCCAGATGTTGAAGCTGGTTTTAAAAAGACCAAGAAATAAAAGTAATTATTGTTGGTAATGGAGAACATATGTATGTGCGTGCATGCACGCACACGCGCGCACACACAGAGATATCAGAAGTTAGTATGTATTTCATTAATTATAGAAAGGCTTTTGACCTTGTCAAGCCATAGAATGTTTTGAGGAAAATGGAAATCCCAGAGCCTTTTGTTATCTTCATGTGAAACATGTACACAGGACCAGAAGATAAGGTCTGGATGGAACATGGCAAAGCAGACTGGACCTAGATTGGCAAAGGAGTGAGATAGGTTTTCTTATTCATTCAGCCTCTATTCAGAATATATATCAAGGGAAGCTGGTTTGGAAAAAGATGAGTGTAGTATTAAAATTGGAGGAAGTAATATCCACAACTTAAAATGAGTTAGTAAAATATTCTGATAGCTTTGCAAATTCTACTAATGAAAGTCAAGCAGTATGATGAAAGAAAGGGGACTTGAATTAATATTAAGAATATCACACTGCTGGCAAAAGATGCCGCAACCACCTTAGAATTCACAATGAAGATACTGAACCGGTAGATAATTACTGCTTTTGGGATTGAGTATCAACAATACTGGAATCAGTGGTCAAGCAATAATAACAATAGCACTTAGACTTATATACTGCTTCACAATACTTTACAGCCCTCTCTAAGAGGCTTACAATATCAGCATATTGCCCCCCAACAATCTGGGTCTTCATTTTACTGACTTCAGAAGGATGGAAAGCTGAGTCAACCATGAACTGGTGAGAATCAAACTGCTGGCAGTCAGCAAAATTAACCTTCAATACTGCATTGTGCCACCACGGCTCTTTTATGCTGCAGAACAGAACATTTTAGGGTAACACTGAAAAGTATACATCCTTTTGCATGTATCTTGCCTTCTTTGTACTTGTGCCATATTGCTTTTGTCATAAAAGAGCCAAGTTTGAAGACCCCTGCCCTAGATAGATGTCTTTCATTCTAATTAGAAAAAAAAACCAAAATGGTAAATGCCTTTAATTGAGAGAAGATTGTTTTATATATTGTACTTGTTTAAATATCACCTTTGGAGAGTCTTGTGATCGATAAAGTAAGTCAAACTATTTTAAGAAAGAACAACTGATTTAATTTTTGCTTGACTTTCTAAATGGAAGGGATTTGCTAGATTTGCCAGGATTATCTAATAAAGGACTATGATTCTTCTTCAGTTATCACAACAGAACTGGCAAATGCATTCTTTTCTAACTTGTCAATTTTTTCTGGACAATATTTTGAGGTAAGACATATTCCTGAGTAAAAATTATGTCAACTCCAAATGGATCTGCATTCAATGTATCAGTGACAAATTAACAGAGTTGCACACCCACACTGTCACATTTGAATCTTCACAATTTATTAGGATTATCTAATTCAAATTTAGAATGACTACAAGTACTCTAATAGCGTACTGATATTTACAGGGGCAATATTTTATGAGCTACCAGATCCAGGCTGCATTCATTTAGATGATTTATGTATAGTGACAAGAAATAGATTTTTCTATACATAACCATCTAGTCAGCCATTGGGGGTTTTTTTGTTTTGTTTTTTAATCAAAGTCTAGTAATCCTAGATAGGAGAAGGAAAAATGGAATTCAATGAATTGATACAGAAATTCCAAATTGATCCTTAAACTTCCATTCTACCCTCTTACCTTTAGGTGCTATGTAGACATAGCATTATAAACCAGTGATGGACATCTTGGTCTATACATTCCATGGTCCCCACAGACATATTTTGCAGCACTTGGAGGACTGGCAATATATTACCACTGCAGGTCAATGACAGATTTATAAATTTGCATCTTTTTATATGTCCCTGTTATTGTGATGATATTTGGGAATGACCTTGGGAAACAGGAGGAAGACCCATAGCCTGGGCAATGGTTTAATAGGAGGCAGTTCAGCCTGCAGGTGGGAGAAAAGCATTGGAAGCTGTTCAGAAGGATCCTCTCTCATTTTCTTGACACAGAAAAAGAGAGAAGGGTAGAAATACTTTCAGCGTTGCAATATTCTATAAACCTAGTGCTTTTGCCCCTGATTGTGCTTCTTGTCTGGAGTCTGGACTAACAAGGGCAGTTATCAAGGGCAGTATGCACAGTTAATTCCCAAGAGCTGCCAACAATAAATGAAAGCTGATATAATCAACAAGTGTTGCAAAATGAATAAGTGTTAGAGACCCCCTTACCTCATATTTAGTCCCCTAGTCATAATGATAGTATTCAGTTATTTTTTTCAAGACGTCATGAAGTCATATGGTCTATCTCCAAATCTAGAACTATAGAGCAGTTTTAACAGTACCCTTTGTATCCTCGACATTGCTTTCAAAAAAAGTGTTTATTTTTGTAGTCTCCTGAAATTTCATTTTATTTTTCAGTACCTTTACCTCCCACTTAGCTCCATTAAACAGCACCCTTGCTTCATATTAGGAGACCCATTTTCTTCCCAATTAATGCAGCAGACTTATCCTGCTTCCCCTGAAATCAGGTAACTTTTCCATCAATCTGAGACAGCAAGAGAGCTGTCTCCAGAACTAATTGTACATGCATGGTCATGGTTAGCAAAGAAATAGAGCATGAATCCAGCCTTGCTGCTCCGGAAAATTAATAAAAAAGAAAAGTTCTTATTTATGTTTGGGAAAGAAACAGAATGTTGTTGGATTTTGTCATGCAGAATATATTTCCTTGAAATGTTGGATTTATGTAATTTGGTATTCAGTATATACTTTATAAATGCAGTACTTGCATGCAGTGTAAATTATGGACATGTGAAAGGCAACTAAAGTAAAATGATAATCAAGTTATTGACCGCAACATGAAAAAAATTCCAAAATTATAGTTACTAGCATAATAAACATTTTAATGAGAAATAGGCCATCTTCTCATGAAAAGAGGAAGAATAATAAAGCAGCTTGGCTTGATTACAGAATAATGCCACAATCCTTGACTTAGTATGAATGATAGAAGCAGGAAAGACTTCTTATAAAGATATAGAAAAGGCATTTCTACCCAAAATATCCTAATTCTTCTAGAATCAGGAGTTTGTCTTTTCCTGAGCTTTTTTCCTTTTTTCTCCATCCTACACAATGCTCTCTTCCCTGCTCAGGGTGAGGTGGAAACCTAGCATTTCCAACATAAATATGACCTCAGGGTGACTGTCAGGAGGACTTTCCTCATATTTCTTTAAAGGTCCAATTGCAGCCTGTTCAACGTCTTTAGATTTTGTTGGATGATGCTGAATGACACAATCCTCTGCTTGCTCTGTATTCTCTGCCTTTCTACCCCTCCTCAACTATCAAGCAGATATTTTACTTTGGGAATGTAATCTATGTATTAATTATTTATTAACTAGGTTGATAAGACTACCCAACTCAAAACATTGTGTCACTGGACACAATGACAAAAAAGAAACAATAAACAATAAATATGTATGTTTTATATATATTGTTGTTGTTGTTGTTAGTTGCGAAGTCGTGTCCGACCCATCGCGACCCTATGGACAATGTTCCTCCAGGCTTTCCTGTCCTCTACCATCTTCTGGAGTCCATTTAAGCTCACGCCTACTGCTTCAGTGACTCCATCCAGCCACCTCATTCTCTGTCGTCCCCTTCTTCTATTGCCCTCAATCTTTCCCAGCATTAGGCTCTTCTCCAGTGAGTCCTTCCTCCTCATTAGGTGGCCAAAGTATTTGAGTTTTAGCTTCAGGATCTGGCCTTCTAAAGAGCAGTCAGGGTTGATCTCCTCTAGGACTGACCGGTTTGATCGCCTTGCAGTCCAAGGGACTCGCAGGAGTCTTCTCCAGCACCAGAGTTCAAAGGCCTCAATTCTTTGGCGCTCTGCCTTTCTTATGGTCCAACTTTCACTGCCATACATTGCAACTGGGAAGACCATAGCCTTGACTATACGCACTTTTGTTGACAGGGTGATGTCTCTGCTTTTTAGTGTGCTGTCTAGATTTGCCATGGCTTTCCTCCCGAGGAGCAAGCGTCTTTTAATTTCTTGACTACAGTCCCCATCTGCAGTGATCTTGGAGCCCAGGAAAATAAAATCTGTCACTACCTCCATTTCTTCCCCATCTATTTGCCAGGAATTGAGAGGGCCGGATGCCATGATCTTGGTTTTCTTAATGTTTAGTTTCAACCCAACTTTTGCACTCTCCTTCTTCACTCGCAACAAGAGACTCTTCAGTTCCTCTTCACTTTCTGCCATTAGAGTGGTATCATCTGCATATCTTAGGTTGTTGATATTTCTTCCAGCAATCTTAATTCCAACTTTTGACTCCTCTAGCCCTGCCTTTCTCATGATGTGCTCTGCATATAAGTTAAATAGGCAAGGCGACAGTATACAGCCTTGCCGGACACCTTTCCCAATTTGGAACCAATCAGTGGTTCCATGTCCAGTTCTCACTGTTGCTTCTTGGCCCGCATATAGGTTTCTCAAGAGACAAATAAGATGTTCTGGTACTCCCATCTCTTTAAGAACTTGCCACAGTTTGTTATGATCCACACAATCAAAGGCTTTAGCATAGTCAATGAAGCAGAAGTAGATGTTTTTCTGGAACTCTCTAGCTTTCTCCATGATCCAGCGTATGTTGGCTATTTGATCTCTAGTTCCTCTGCCTCTTCGAAATCCTGCCTGTACTTCTGGTAGTTCTCGATCCACATACTGCTGGAGTCTAGCTTGTAGGATTTTAAGCATAACTTTACTAGCATGAGAAATGAGTGCAATGGTGCGATAGTTTGAACATTCTTTGGCACTGCCTTTCTTTGGAATTGGAATGTAAACTGATCTTTTCCAATCCTGTGGCCACTGTTGAGTTTTCCAAATTTGCTGGCAAATTGAGTGTAGCACTTTTACTGCATCGTCTTTTAAGATTTTGAATAGCTCAGCTGGAATACTGTCACCTCCACTAGCTTTGTTGTTGCTCAGCTTTTCTAAGGCCCACTTCACTTCACATTCTAGGATGTCTGGCTCGAGGTCAGTGACCACCTCATTGTGATTATCAGGGACGTTAAGCTCATTCTTGTATAGTTCTTCTGTGTAATTTTGCCATCTCTTCTTAATCTCTTCTGCCTCTGTTAGGTCCCTGCCATTTTGGTCCTTTATCATGCCCATTTTTGCATGAAACGTTCCTTTCATCTCTCCAATTTTCTTGAAAAGATCTCTGGTCCTCCCTATTCTATTGTTTTCTTCTATTTCTTTGCACTGTTCATTTAAGAAGGCATTCTTATCTCTTCTAGCGATTCTCTGGAATTCTGCATTCAATTGGGCGTATCTTTCTTTTTCTCCCTTGCCTTTTGCTTCCCTCCTTTCCTCAGCTATTTGCAAAGCTTCCTCAGACAGCCATTTTGCTTTCTTGCATTTCTTTTTCTTTGGGATGGTTTTGGTTGCTACCTCTTGTACAATGTTGCGAACCTCTGTCCATAGTTCTTCAGGCACCCTGTCTATCAGATCTAATTCCTTAAATCTATTTGTCACCTCTACTGTATATTCAACGGGGATATGATTTAATTCATACCTGACTGGCCTGGTGCTTTTCCCTACTTTCTTCAGTTTAAGCCTAAACTTTGCAACAAGAAGCTCATGGTCTGAGCCACAGTCAGCTCCTGGTCTTGTTTTTACTGACTGTATAGAGCTTCTCCATCTTTGGCTGCAGAGCATATAGTCAATCTGATTTCTGTGTTGACCGTCTGGTGATGTCCATGTGTAGAGCCGTCTCTTGGGTTGTTGGAAAAGAGTGTTTGCTATGACCATCGTATTCTCTTGACAAAATTCTATCAGCCTGTGCCCTGCTTCATTTTGTACTCCAAGGCCAAACTTGCCTGTTATTCCGGTTATCTTTTGGCTTCCTACTTTAGCATTCCAATCCCCCATGATGATAAGGACATCATTTTTTGGTGTTAGTTCTATAAGGTGCTGTAGGGCTTCATAGAACCGGTCAATTTCATCCTCTTCAGCACCGGTGGTTGGGGCATAGACTTGGACTACTGTGATATTGAATGGTTTGCCTTGGATTCGAACTGAGATCATTCTGTCATTTTGAGGATTGTATCCCAGTATTGCTTTTCCTACTCTTTTATTGGCTATGAAGGCTACTCCATTTCTTCTGAGGGATTCTTGCCCGCAGTAGTATACCTGATGGTCATCTGAATTAAATTCACCCATTCCTGTCCATTTTAGTTCGCTGATTCCTAAGATGTCGATGTTCAGTCTTGTCATCTCTTGTTTGACCACGTCCAGCTTGCCTTGATTCATGGATCTTACATTCCAGGTTCCTATGGAGAAAAAATCTTTACAGCATCGGACTTTCCTTTCACCACCAGACATATCCACAGCTGAGCGTCCTTTCGGCTTTGGCCCAGTCGCTTCATTCTTTCTGGCGCTACTAGTACTAGCCCTCTGCTCTTCCCCAGTAGCATATTGGACGCCTTCCGACCTGAGGGGCTCATCTTCCAGCGTCATATCGTTTTGCCTTTTGGTACTGTCCATAGGGTTTTCATGGCAAAGATACTGGAGTGGGTTGCCATTTCCTTCTCCAGTGGATCACGTTTTGTCAGAACTCTCTGCTATGACCTGTCCGTCTTGGGTGGCCCTGCACAGCATAGCTCATAGCTTCATTGAATTACGCAAGCCCCTTCGCCACGACAAGGCAGTAATCCATGAAGGGGTTTATATATATAAACCACCACAAACACGAAGCCGAACAAAAGCAGCACAACTCACCAGCTCAGGTCTAAGGCTGGCAGCTGAGACCAGCCCATCCACTCATTCTCTGTGGGCGCTCCGGCTTTGTGGAACCAGCTGCCGGTTGAGCTCCGGATGGCACCGGATCTCCGCTCCTTCCGGCGCGGGTTAAAGACCCATTTATTTGAACAAGCTGGCCTGGCCTGATGGGGAATCACTTAGGGTTTTAATATTTATATATATATATTATTGTTTTTATTGTGGGCAATAATTTAATTCTTTTTTAACTTTTGTACTTTTGTAGTTTTAAGATATGCCCTGTTCACCGCCCTGAGTCCTTCGGGAGAAGGGCGGTATAAAAATTTAATTAAATAAATAAATAAATAAATAAAACACCCCCCCACCCAATCAGAACACACCCACCATTCAAAACACACTCCCACCCAATCAGAACACACCTAATCCCCCACCCAATCAGAGCACACCTCCACCCACAGAACACACCCCCTCTGGCAGTTTAAAAAAGAGGAACAAACAGCCACTACCACATGTTTCTCCCAGAAGAAGGAAGCTGAAGCCACCAGCCTGAGGATGACGGATGGGATTCCGTCGAAACGTTGCTCCTACACCTTCAATTCTACGCGGGAAAAAACCCGAATGACCAAAGATCCTATATATATATATATATATATATATATATATATATATATATATATATATATATATATATATATATATATATACGTTTTAAATGTCTGTTAAGTATTTAGAATGGACTTGCTTAAGTCCAAACACGGGACAAATCTTATTTCCTGTTTCAGCCTAACCCAAGGCCATCTACAGGCAGTAGCCACAGCAGTGGCAGCTCATATTTGTCTAAATTTTTTGGCTTGCTAACAAAGAATAAAGGGAGACCGATATGATCATTTCAAACTTATTTGTTCTCATCAGTCAGCCATACCCTTCTGAGATTCGAACCTGGGCCGGCTGCATCTTAAGCAGTTGTTTTAACCCCTAGGCCACAGGCTCTCTCTCTCTCTCTTTGTTAGCTGAGAACAGGAAATAAGATTTGTCCCGTGTTTGGACTTAAGCAAGTGCATTCTAAACACTTAACAAACATTTAACACATATCTCCCTTGCTCCTCAGCTAACAAAGAGAGAGCGCGCGCCTGTGGCCTAGGGGTTAAAACAACTGCTTAAGATGCAGTCAGCCCTGGTTCGAATCTCAGAAGGGTATGGCTGACTGATGAGAACAAATAAGTGTCTTCGAAGACACCAGCCTGAAGATGATGAGTGGGACCTCGTCGAAATGTCGCCAAGACACCCTCAATCCTACATAGGAAAAGACCCGAATACGCCAAGTCCTACATACCTATACCCATGAAAATCTACGAAAACATGTATGTGTGTGTGTGTGTGTGTGTGTGTGTGTGTAATAATAACCACTCAACTGACTCCCAATGGCTGAGGAAAAACAAGCAGACTTGGGGCCATCATTGTTAATTATGTAAAAATCTTGGGACTAAGATAACTGGCAAATTGTTGTGTGTTACAGACCTAGACAAATCACAAAAGTTGGTGATGACTTCTGTTGTCTAGATTGTTCTAATCCTAACTTGGTACCAAAAAGGCACTGTTATTCATTTGGGACCCTTATTAAACCCTTACATATTACTCATGAGACTTCCATAAATAAATATTGCTCAGTGGCTGAATCAGTCCAGTATGAACATAGGTTATTTTACTTTGCACAGGAAGGCCTAAGTTCATTTTTGGAGAGGATTTTTGTTTTAAAAAAATCCTCTACTGTATTCAGACAGAAACCTTGCTTGGAACAGACCTATGGAAGAAAATGAGAAATTGGATGAATCCAATCCCTAAACTACTCTTCATACTACCCTCACTTTTTGCAGGTGTTGTTCATTATATTCAGCTGTTCTACCAGGTCAAAAGTGAGCAATGTTCAGTTTTATTCCTTTCATTATATTACAGAACAATGATCTGGTATTAATCCAGAATAATTCTTGGATGCTCAGTCTATAATCTTAAAAGACAGCTCTATTTAATACACACAGTTTGGGGCTATTTCAAAAACAAGATAACTTAAACCATTTACATTGGTTTTACTGCATTTAATAATAAAAAAAACTTATAATAGTTTTAGGTAAAATGCAGAGTGGATGATTTATTTTGATTCTTACTGACACTCCTGCTTTCCAATTTGAGCTAACCATCTATATTTCCTTGCATTGTGCATTGCCATTTTATATGTAACACTAGCTTGGTTATAGGATGTGGAAGCACAATAGTTAACAAAATATACTTTTGAAGAATATGAAATTGATTGCCTTTTATAATGCCAGTATTTCCTTAAATAATTACCCAGTATTGTCCAGCTGGTTAAAGGATTGTCTAAGTTGCAGGTACAAATTGATTTATTGCACACTGTTAATAATGGGCTGTTTTTTTAAAAAAAACTTATAGCTCTTTCTTCTTCTCTAAATCCCCTTTTACTTGTAAACCTTAATTCCTTTTGCAAATTGCCTGCTTAATTAGAGATGAGTCAGACTTTTGTTTTATTACTTAAACTTTACTTCTGCTTTGCAACCATTTTATGAAGAGTTACAAAGGATATTTTGGGGCTAATCAATGAATTTCTAGTTTTAAACTGTTTTAAACAGTAATTTATATTCATAGGAAGCCTAGGCAACTATATTTGGTGATTGTGTGCCAGAATAAATTTGTAATCAGATGCTGATCTAGCTTTTTAAATATATTGTGACCATCACTTAGAACAGAAGCTCAGGCTTCTAACAGAGAAATCACAAAGGAGAATATGTGGACACCAGTACATTTGGTTTCAATTGCAAGAAGCAGATCCAGAACAGGAACTTCCCTTTTTTAATCAAAGCTCATATAAACATTTATTGAATACTGCACATAAAGATATACAACAACAGGGATGTCCACAGGGCGTGATTTTAAAAAGCCAACACGATGGATGTAATGGTATAAACAAAAGTCCACCTATTTTTATGTGCAGTGTGCAAAAAAAAATGTGAGGAACTTCTGTCACACTATCACAGCTCCTGTCAGGCCTGCAATCGTCAGCTGCTTCACTTTGCTGGCATCCTGCCATAAAATGCAAGAGAAGGAGAAGGAAATTGGGGGAAGTAAAGGTTGGGTATGGGAATGGAGAAGACAAAGAGGAAGGAAGAGACAAACTGAGCAGAAACAGAGGTTCAAACCAGAATAAGGACACTTAGCCTGAGAACAGAATGTGAAACTACATCAAGAGGGCCAAACATTAAAGTCATTCTCAAACCATCAAAAACAAATACTATTGGACACTGATGGACTGGTCAAGGGGGAGGGCTAGGGAAAGGGAAAAAGTGCAACATTTTTTGCGGGAATACTCAGATCCAACTTTACTTTTGCTTAACCACTTAAGTTTAGTGAAAGGACCTTTCACTTCAGAAATGGAGTCAAGGATCTTTCTTTCCTAGATGTCTAAGTCAGGACAGATTTGACGGCTCCTAAACTGCCTTTTTTTTAAATTACAGCCTGTGGACATCATAGGATGATTCAATGGATTCCAGATTTTCCTTTGACTAACTTTACTCAGATCTATCATTCAGAATTCCCCAGCTATCTCTGGAATTCTGGAAATTGCAACCCAACATAATAGGAAGATATGAGATTTGAATAAACCTGGTCTTAGATTTTTATTAGACTACTTTATACCAAGTATAGTTCTTACTTTAATACATATATTGCTCAATGACCTGAGGACCTAGTATTTCCCAAACAAAATACTTTCTATGTAGGTCATTTTAAGCAAGCTTATTCCTAAATATCCATCAGCAGAGCAGAGGCTTAATATGAAAAATGTTAAAACTCTCATTATGAGCAGACAGAACAATTTTATTGCACTAGAAAAGCAACCATCATACTGCTTTACTGGCAGCATCATACAGTTACAAGAATAACTTTAAATGACAGGAAGCTGTTAAACTCAATAGAAAGACTTTACATCCTGCAGAGAGGCTTGCTCAGAGCAAGCAGTTTTCAGCAGATTGAGAAGCCTCCTAAAAAGTGAAGCCCATACACAAACCAAACTTTCCTTTTCCCCTTGCAAAATGCCCACAGCAAGAGCCATTCCTGCAAAAGTTTCATGGAGCTTTCTCTTTCTGCTTGCCCAATTCCTCCTCCTGTCTTTCTGCCCTCCTTTGAGTTTTCAAACCTTCAGCCTCTCACCAGCCCATTCTTTGGGCACTCTCCTCTGTGGTGAAACTTGCTGTACTCTCCCTCTGTCCTTGTTCACCAAGAAGTGCCAATAGTCTTGATCCTTTATTCTCTCTCTCTCTCTCTCTCTCTCTCTCTCTCTCTCTCTCTCTCTCTCTCTCCACCACCACCAGCTGAGTAGAATGCTACTTCAGCACATCTCTGCTTCTTGGGTTTGTACTTTTCTTTTCCCAGAGATCTATAATTCTGATTTTTCTTACTGGCTATAACATAACATAAGTTTCTTGTAACCTCCCTTAACCTCCATCCCTAATCACCTTAGCATGTCCAAGGATTCTATTTGTTCTGGTTACGTTACAGATCTTTGCAACTATTTCCTAGCATCCATATTAACTATTTCCTAGCAACCATATTAACTTCTGTATTTCTCCTAGAAAACTTTTTAACAGTTTCTAATAAAATTTAATCCTATTGGTTATTGCTCACCTGTATTGGAACCAAGTAGACTGCACTTGTGTCACTTCAAAATATCAATATGTTATGTTAACAATGAATACAAGGCAATAATAGAAACAACAGAACGCCGAGCAGTCAAATGAAATTGGAAGAAGGCAATATTGTACCACTTTGAATTTGTTGGAAGAAGATACACATTGTATGATTGCTGCCTTTTCATCATTGCCAAACTGAAATGCCACATACCCTTTCCTGAACTGTCTAAAACCAGCATGTAATTTGCCATTTTTGTCGTCAATCCCTATCTCGCCTCTGATGTCTTTTGTTACAAGTCCCTGCAATTTATGGGTGTTAAAAACCTAATAAATTGTAGCACTCTGATGTTGTCCTTAGTGTTGAAATTAGAGAACAATAGTACTTTAACTGTTCAGTTCTATTTTAGTCATGAGATGAAGGCAAGATCATGAGGAGATAGCAAAAAAATAGCATGTTAACAGGACATGTTTGTGTCTTGGTATGTACATGAGGGTAAAGGGCTGTATTGATGAATTAATAAAGAGGCTAGGACAGCAAGCAAATCAGAGCAATGAGAATGTTAATATAGATCTATATCAGTAATGGAAGAAAAGTACAGGTGATAGTAAAGATATTAAGAAAATCCAAGGTGTAGAGGGGTGTCATATTAATGCTGATTGATGAAGGAGATTATTAGTAGTCACCTACTGAATATGTTATCCCTTTCATCAAACTTAATGGTTGAAGAATTTTTATGTTAAAATATACTACTATAAGAAGGCTATGTCTGCTCAGGGGTCAATAAATAAATAAATAAATAAATCTTCATTTGAATTTCTCTGTAATCTGAGCCTTGTTTCATCTTTGTCACTGTTATGAAACTAGCAGATGCTTCTTTTGGAGACTGATAGTTTCATGGTCTAAAGGACTGTCAGCAAGGTCATTGGGACAGATATTTTTAACAAACAGAAATAGATGCCTGTAGCTCTGGTAAGTCTAGGCCATTCATTAATTTAGGTCAAGAAACAGGTAGGAAATATTAAGATTTCTACAACAAAGTGAAAGGCTATAGCTCATCATTAATAACTATATTAATCTTCACATCTGGCTGGTTTGATGGAGTAACAAAGAATATCAGTTTTTCTCACATCAACTTTCATTAAATATTTTAGTACAGAGATGCTAAACAATAACATACTCATTGTGAGTACAGGAACCTCCCCACTCCCTATTCAAAAAGACCAAAATTTTAGCCCATTGATTTTCATTTGGGATGGTTGACATTTATGTTATGACTCTTGGCACCTAACACACTGAAACAATTTTTAAAATAATATCAATTAAACTTAAAGCTCCTACTATGGACACTGAAAATAAACTAAAAACAAGCATCAGGCCAACAAAAATGTACAGTCCATCTAATTTCTTGACCTCCACCTACAGAAGTACATCCAGGTCTTCAATTCTTTGTGAAAGTCTAGCAGGGTCAGGACCCATCTAATATGAGAGCACTGTGGTGTTTGAGAGTTCAGGTACTGCAGCTAAAAAGGCCATTTCTTTGGTCCCATTTGATGACATTCTTTAGTTGAGGAGATCCAGAGGGAGTAAAACATGGGGAAAGTGAATGCCTTAAGCCTTGCCAAGCTTGAAGGTATCCATTTCATCCCTTAAAAACTTTGAAAGTGAGTTTATTTTTTTCTGTTTTTAGGGAAATGTTAATAAACAAAATGTCTTAATGCACCATTTCACACCTTAAATTCCCCAACCCCCAGGCAAAGAAGAACAAAACTTTTGACCTACTTAGTCTTGATGTAGAGTGTCTTGCTTTTTTCTATCTTCCAGTCTAATATCTCAACCAGAACGCCACACTGGTTGTCAGGATTATTTTGAAGGTAAAATGGCAGGAATGAAGAATATCCATCTTGAACTCCTTGGAAAGAAACTGAGATATAAATGTATTCACATTTTTCTAACATATTTAGGTTGAATAGTGGAAATTGGTTTCATTTTAGCTTTATTGAGCCAGTCAAAACAAATTGAAAAAAATGTATTCAAGGACAAATAGTAAAAAAATATATAAAAAAATAAAAACCTGCCAAATCAGCAATGAGCTATGAAAGCAACATATTTGTGGAAAAATAGATGTAAGAAAAAATATAATATGAACTGTAAATATAGAAAAATAGAAAACTGATCAAGGGTAAGACAACATAATAGGGGTGTAGTAACAGCAGAAGTTAACACAAAAACGATTCAGCAAAACAAATAACAGTTACTAATAAACCACATGTATGCCAAGTCTTATGTTTCAGCTTCTTAGAACTATTACACAATGTAGAAATTCTCCTGCATTTTTCTTCTACTAGTTTTTATTTTAGTTAATGAAAAAGGATTTATTTTAGAAATTATTTTAATTAAGAGAATTTCAAAATTCTAAGGGTTAGGGTTAGAGTGATCTCACACATTGAGAGTTGTTAGATAGTGGTGGAAAGAAGATCTGCTACACAACTCCCAGATTTCAAGTGTCAATCAGTCAATACATTGGTATTCACTGTCATATTCTGAGTCTTGTCTTACTGTGTACTAATAGGGCAGGAAATGGCACTGGGTGTGAAAGTAATAAAAATCCCATTGAATATTTAAAAGGATCTGTCATCAAATGTTTCTATAAAAGTCTCAAAAAAGATGAACTCCTATTTTTGTTCCACATTTGAGAGCAGCATCTGAGGAGGAGGAAAAAAACATGAACTTCTAAAAGCTTGGATACGCTTGATTATTAGGGCTGTGCTTCAGACTGAGCAAAATCTCAGAGTGAATTGGGCTGATTTAGAAAGCTTCAGGAGATTCCAGTAGAAACAAATTAACTCTAATTCTGAGCCCACAGACAGATGTGTTAGTGATTCAGAATTCAGCAGGAGACAATAACACAGTGCTTGCAAAAACTGATATTTTTCTCTCCAAAGTGTTCTATATAAAGACATTCAATGATAACAGAACGTGTAAGATCATTCTAATCACAGTAGGTAATGCTACCAAGACTCTCAAATTATAATACTGAAGCAATATACCATAGGACGCTATCAATAGTCCTTACTGTTTGTTAGTATTTCCCAGAGTTGGGAAGAATTAAATCTTGAAGAGATGAAAAAGTATACGATTGTGGTCAACAGTCATTCCTTCCTTTTAGATTTACTTACGTAGCTTTAGGGCAAATGTTATGCAAATGGCATACTGCATGATGGGGAACCTTGGTCCATGGGCTGAATTGGCCACAGTCTAGTCTATCCAGCCCATCAAGTCTCAGGCCAGGTTCCTCTTCCTCTCCATTGCACACTGGACTCAATAAATGGAAGTATTCCAGCTGAAAAAATATAATGGGGCAGATGAAGCCAGGAGGCCCTAATGGAAAAGAAGGAAGAACAGGTAGAAAGAGGAGATGAGGTAAGGACTGGAAAAAAAAGTAGGAATGGATTGATATACCTGCTTCTTAAAAGTTGCCTTTCAGTGTTCAGAGACATCAGTTTTCCCATAATTTGTATCCATTTTCAAAACAGAATTTTGAACTGATATGTAAATTATAACTGCTAATGGGCATCCAAAATCTTCCTAGAGGAAAAGACATCACAGTTGCTTTCCTTGCCTTATTTTGGCATTATAAGCACAGTGAATTAGTCACTTATTCCAAATACCCTGTGCATTGCATCTTCTGCAATAAAGCTTATTCCTGATCTTTGCCATCTTCATAGATATATTCTCTGCTTTGCTCATTTAATTACTTTAGGAGTCAGGATATCCACACCAGCTGTCACTATACACACACACATCAACAAAATAAAAAACCATCAAACCAACGCTAAAGTATCAAAAAGGAAAACAATCAGACTGCAACACCCTTTGAAGCAATAAGTCAATAAGAAGGGTGCTTGTTGCACTTTTTGGTGTAAAGTATTCCAAAGCAAGGGAACAGTTCTAAAAAGATTCCTTTGGATCCATACCCCTTTGATATCTCATGGAAATAGGACCCTAAATAATAATTTCCTGCTTGCATGCTCAGGCTGGGGAGTTTCTACCTGGAGGAGATAGTTTCCAAGGAGACTGGAGACTAAATAGACAAGGCTTTATAGGTCAAAACACACACCTTGAATTGCTTGCCACTACAGCAACCAGTGAATTAGTATTATATTATAGTTACTGCTGTCATGTATTAATATTGTTGACACTGCATTTGGAAATAATTATGGTTTCTGGATAATTTTCAAAAGTAAGCTATATGCAGTATACTATACTATTGTTCCGTGAACCTTTGGCGTCTAGTCATGCCAGCCACATGACCACGGAGACATCCTCGGACAAACGCTGGCTCTTCGGCTTTGAAATAGAGATGAGCACCAGCCCCTAGAGTCAGAAACGACTAGCACGCATGTGCGGGGGAAACTTTACCTTTTTATACTAGTCCAAGACTTTGCAATAAGGGTGTGAATCATTCTTGTTATATTTTCATGATCCTGGTAGGGCTGAAACTGGTATATCAAACCAAATTGCTTGAAAGCTCCCATACCAACAGCTTCCACCTGTTTTTTCAACAGAAACATGAGTTCAGGAAGTCCCCAAGTTGCAGATCTGCTTCCTTGGTAACCCCATCCATGGAGTCACAAAGATCATCAGTAAGCCAGGATGTTTCTGTTAAACAGGAGTAATGGCTTGTTGGGATTCAGCCAAAGCATGGTTTGGCCCATCGAAATTCTCACAGCCTAGTCAAGCCTGAGGTAGACAGCCTAGGGTAATTATTGGTTTAGCAGAGAGTCACTGATATAGTGATGGTATTTCAACCTAAACCAATGGATGATCTCCCTGAAAGACTTCATACAAATGTGTAGTACAAAATAGGAAACAATTTTGTACAGATGCAGATGTACACCACACTGGAGTTGCCAAGGACTCAGCATTTCATCTCCTGTTACACCTGATTTAATCTGCCAGATGCAGTAGAGTATCTCAGTTCCTAACCCCCATACCTCCATATGTTGATGGTATCAAATTTACAGAGGAATTAAATAGGACCAAGAACCTACCATAATAACCAAAGCTGTTTCTACACCAGTCTGAATTTGAATCCAGACTGGAAAGAATTCAGATCATCAGTTTTATCTAGAAGTCTCTCTAGCTCATTCCTCACTATTTTTTCCAATCCACTCACCCAAAAGGAAAAGTTAGATAATGGTGAAGTTACCAAGTTTGGTCAAATCAAGAAATGGTTTCTTAAGAAATGGTGTGCAACTCCTCTTTTAAGACTGATGGGAGTATGCTCTATCTGAAAGAAGCACTCATTATCTTTCAAATCTGCCATTAACCTCCACTGCCTGACTACCTGAAGAAGCCAAAAGAGCATTTAGCTGACATCCTGGCAGGATTCACACAAAAGACAATCTTATCCACTTCCTCAATCTCTACAAGCTCAAATTAAACCCAGCTAACACAGTAAAATATTACCCTAATTATCATACTAGATTCCATACAAGCAATGTCTAAAACCAGACTCATATGAACAATTTTACTTGCAAAGAATCTTGCAAAAACATGTAACATTTTTAGGGGAATTTTTGTCCCAACCACTCTAGCAAAAGCGAGTGAGTTAATTTGAGCAAAGCAACTGCACATAGCTGTAATAAGAGTAAAGAAATCTCAAAGTTTCACCTTTTTTACTATTAAAGAACATGGGTTGATAACATACAATAGGTTGTATTCATTTCTTGTTTGCCACCTATAGGCACTTTTTTACTTATTTCATTTCCAAAAGTTCCTCAGAAGACAAGATGACAACTGGAAAGATAAGCTGCTCAGAAGCAGTTACATCCAACATTCTACCACCTCATTCCAGAAAGGTGACCAGATACATGGTGAAATCACAACATCATCATCATCATCATCATCATCATCATCATCATCATCATCATCATCATCATCATCATCATAACAACAACAACAACAACTTTATTGTCATTTTGAATATACACTAATCAGCATACATCAAATTGAAATTTCATTGCATACAGCTCTCAAAGGGCCACCACCTCCGATATACACTCCTTGTTCATGGCCAGCTCAAGTTCAGAATGTCCATTTTAGTCTCTAGGGAGCGAACGATGGCAAACAGGACAGATGGAAACAGAGCTCCATGTGGATTAGCCCTCAGATTAGCTTGTATTCCTGTATGACAACCTTGCCTCCTTTCCTTTTTCTGATCCTGTCTCTTCCACCATTTCCTTAAAGGCGCCTCACTCCTTTTCACCCCTGGAGCACGCTGCCACTGCCTCCAGCTCCTCCAAAAGCCTCTCTCCCTTCCTCTGGGCCTGCTGACAGCCTCATCCAGTTCCTTCACTCCATGAGCCCTGGGACCTCTCCTCCTCTGCCTCCTTCAGAAACAGCCCTGATTTGCAATAGAATCCGTAGCTGTGCCAGTAGTCAGATCTTGCTGCCGGCAGAACAATTTCAAACAGTGCAAATGACTTTTAATGGTCTCACCAACAGTTCTAAAATAGCTAAAAACTCACCATGCCAGCTAAGATTGTTGGTTGTATGTTCGGTTAGTCCCACTACATTGCTCAAATACATTAAAACCTTCCCGATCATGTGGCCTATATCCCGTATATCCTTCCAAAAACTTTTCACCTTCAAGAGCCAATGCAGCCCCAGCCGATCCAAGCGCCACCATCTTAACATCTTAAAATCCCCAAATTCCCTCCAGATTTATCTACACTTGCAAAAGTCAGAAATGTAGTAATGTACAGTTCACTGGAAAGTGATCTGATCAGCATGACTCTGATAGATCAGCTATTGGTTGTTAGGTCTGGCAGTACCAGTTAGGAGATGAAATCTTATGGACTACCTTGACACTCCAGAAAATGCATAACTTCCCATGGTCTCATTTTTAAAAGAAATAATACCAAGCAAATGTTTGTTTCTTTTACAGGACCTGAGTATATTAAATACATTTTAATGGATCCTATACATTTGTTTACTATGATAAGCTGATTGAGGGATTGTTATCTTTGAATATATCTACAGTTACAGTAGCTTACAGCAACCAAATTTAATAAAGCCCCATTTCCCATCATGTTCACTGAATTTTGAAGAGGAGGATGGGGGAACCTTTATCTATCTGGAGATTTGCTATGAAAAGAAAAGCAGACAGATCTTTTATATGATCATAGTTGGAAATGAAATCATCTGTCTTAGATGATTTGTAAGTAATGATTTTCATCTATAGTTGTCTCAGGGGCTTTTCTGAGCTTAATTAATTTAAACTGGCTGCAGGACTAGGGTACTTTCTCTGAGGCTGGCTCCTTTCAGGTTCATTTAAAGCTAATAATAGAAGTGATGCCTTCTACTGACAATACAGCATTGGCTAAAACTCCCAGGTTCAGGTATTAATTTCCCTTCCTTTGCTTTAGTGCACACAAACACAGAGAAATATGCAGAGTACTTATCCACATTTTCAGTCTGAGTATACTAGAGAGGCAGACTTGGGTGTATTTTGTTATCTTCTGTCATTGCTGATTTGCTTTCTTAACAAGGGTAAAAAAACTTTCCGATTGCCACTGAATAATGTTATAGGTACCAGAGACAGGCTCTGTGCCTTCTGTCATATATACTTCTATGCTTCTACTCCTCATTTGAATTTCATCTCTGAATCTCAACTGCACTAGCGCATACAGAACAAAGCAGTTTTTCATTACAGGTAATCCTCAACTTAAGACCAGATGCTTAGTGACCAATCAAAGTTATGACTGATCCCAAAAAACAGGATCTTACAATCCAGATTTGAAAATACAATAGTTGGGTTCCTTCTATGATCATGTAACCAAACTTGGGGCACTTGGCTCAAAATGTCATTCCTAAGTGGCTACAAAATGTAGAATTGTACATTGCAGAACAAAACATTTACACACACACATGCACACACACAAACACAAAACCTCAGCCATCTAATAACAACAAAAGTCTTCAAGAACATTATTTTCCACTCATGAGAATATCACCAAACTTCTCCTTTGGAAAAAATGGAAAGAACATTTTCTTTCATCAAATTGAGCAAAAATGCTTGGGCAAAGTGAATATTTTTTCCTGCATGGCACTAATATGAAACCAGCCTTTCTCTACATAAGAAAATGTTATAAAACCTGTAAAGTAAAAAATAAAATATAGGCCTTCCTTGAGCATTTTACCAAATAATCTGGACAATTGTTTAAAAACAAATGGGAAAAATATGAGACATTTCATCATATGTAGCACAATATATCTGATTTCTCAAACAATTGCAGCAAGAATTAAATATATAACTATGCTAACTTCCTTCATATAATCCAATAACTATTATTAGTTTGGAAAGTCTTTATTGATAACCTTTTAAAAGCAATATAATTCATAATTTGAGTTTCTACTTAGACCAAAAATATACTCAGTGTTAATAGCAAGAACATTACCATAAAATCTTAACTGTCCACAAACAGAAAAATAAGTGACAAAATGTATGGAGACATTACTTCATCTATGACCAGGAAAAGAAGCAGAATCTAAGCATCAGCCAGATCTTATTTGAATATCAATATTTTTAATAGATTAAATCAATAAATGGCAGACAATTAAGGGAACTGCATGTAGTTAAGAGAAGAGTTGGAAAAAATCAAGTGATATTACTTGGACAAAAAAGATAAAAGAAACTGCAGTATGGCATATCTTTTGTAAAAAGTACTTGCTGTAACTTACAGAATTTACATATAAATTTATTTGAACAAATTTCAATGTAAATAGTATTTTAAACATTTGCATATATACTCCTTACTTGAGCAGAACAGGCAAAATATTGGTTGAAAAAAATATTGTGCTTTCATATTGCATTGATACAATGGAGAGTGAATTTGTTGGCACATGGTAGGTTTTGCACAATTTACTATTTCTTCTGTGTCTGCCAACCTCTTGACACATTATTGTCACCAATTTGACTCAATCTATCAAGTCTTCTTCTGGTCACACTGTACTGTTCTTCTTTTCCTATCTAGTTGTGGGCATCTTTGCAGAAAGTGGTTTGAAAACTAAAGCTGTTATCATTACATGCACAACATTTTTTTCAGCTTCCTGAAAAAAAAATGGTGATAATGATAGACTTCAAACTCAGTTTGAAGAGATCTATTATAATCATGAAAAGTTTTTTAGGAAGCAGAAAAAAATTGTTGTCCAGTGTAAATGTGAAAGCAGAAAATGAATCATCAATGACATGTTGCACTTCATAGTCTTGTAAGCTATAAAAAGTTTGTCAATTAGCTGGATGTAGCTTGGTGCTGTGTAGTTGCCAAGAAAATTCTCAATGACGTTCTTGAATGCTTTTGACCCTTGAATGATTCTCTGACCCCACTAACAGTTATTCAAACTGTTTGTCACTGATGCTAACTCTGATCTGGGGACCAACAAGAATGCCTTCCTTAATCTTTGCATTGGTTATCCTTGGAAACATCTCTCTTCAGTAACAAAAATCTTCACCTTCCTTGTTCATCACTTTCATAACATTTTTCATCAGTCTTGAGTATTATGTGACATGGAGGCAAAAGTATCTTTGTCAACAAGTGGTCCATGTGCCATGTTTTTCTGCTCTGGAAGCATTTGGAGTGGCCATTTCTTTTTAATGTGATGCAATTCTCTTGCATGGCTGTTCCATTCACTCTCTTCTTTAATTTCTTGCTCCAGATTTAAACATTTTTAGTGATATGTTAACCTGCTCAAAAAAAATTAACATTTTTCATGTCATCATTTTCCAGTCAAGCCAAATTTAGAGTCAAACCCTTATTTTTACTCCAAAAAGCAATAAAAGTTTTCAAGTTGCTCAGGTGTATTTCAGTGGTTTATTGTTTAAGCTTGTATAGCCATTAGTGCTGCTATACTGAATGCCCTCAACTAGATCAGCCAATAACATAAAGTAGCCTTGAGCTTCTACCAGAATATTAATGAGATGAAATCAAGAGATATGGGAATGTACCGGAAATAGCCCTTCATATTTCCATTCATACACTAACTTCTATCTGTTCATACAGTATTAGTGACATGACTGTTTATGGTCAACAAATGAGATAATAAAAGAAAAAAAATCAATATTCAGCCAGCAAGTTTCTTTGAAAAGACTGGGGTTCCATGAGTTAAAATGCATTGAATATTGTTCTCTAGCATTAGCATTAACTATGGTGACATTATTGTTGGAAAAGAGTTAATCACAATTTCACTTTATTCTTGGAATACAGTATAGGGGAGCATTCTACATTTTGTTTCATTTCTTTTTTAAATTCTAGAGAACATTTGAATCAAAACCACAGAATACTAATATAAAAGGAAACCACTAGAATATATTAAAAAGAAATGACTGTCCCAATTTTCTTCAGCTGTTTTGATCTGTGACCTCACATGGTTTTTAATTGCACAACACAGTTTGAAAGGCTAGCCATCCAATTCTCAGATGTCAGCAAAGACAGCCTTGAGTCCAAGGAACAGTGGAAACAGAAACTTTTTAATTTTTCCCCATCTTCATCCTGGGAAGTCTCGGTATCTTTGATATTCCAGTTTTTAATCAAGAAATTTCTAATTTTAGATCCTGGGTCCCCACAGCAACACAAGATTTTTGTAAATGTATTATCTCAAATCTAAGAATAATGTTTAAATACATGAGATTGTCTTCACCATTAATTCTGTTTTGTGATTCGAAAAACCCTAATCACATGGTTTGGCTTGAACTAATCATTTAACAAAGAGGAAGGAAGGTGCAAAAGCAATTCAGGATAATGAATAATAGTACATATGAAAACTACACATAACTTTCATATGTGAGAAATGAATGAACAGAAATGCTGATTTTTTTACAGATCTACAAATCTGAAACCTGCAGCATTAATCAAAACATTTTTTTCAAAATTCAAGCAAAACATTGAAGTACTAAGAACCCAGTTTAAGATCATTGTCTGCTTTCTACCTACTCTAGAAATTGGTATATTGCATTGTACAGAGACTTTCCTGTCATGGAAAGTTATCCATTATGGATCTTGCTAAGGAATCTCAAAGGACTTTATATATTATCTATACTAAATTCTGGGATGGGGTACTATCATACCATCTACAGAAAGTTTGTACCATCTATTGTATACACCATTGCAGCATTACACTTGTTTTGCAGTTGCTGCACTGATTGCCATTAAACGTCTGGATCCAGAAAAAGTGCTGATTATCCTCTTTAGAGCTCTCTATGATGGAGTGCCATATTAAATCACAGACTGCCATACCCCAAATGATTCTGCCAACCTGTAAGTGCATCAAGGGAAGGCTTCTTCAAGGTCCCATCAAGGTTAAACAAACATGAACTAGAAAACGGACTTTTTCTGTGATTCCCCTGATGCTGTAGAACCCATTCTTGGTAGAAGACTTGACCTTTTTTGCATTGCTCCCAGGAAGCTCTAAACACTCTCCTTGTCAAGTGGGCTTTTGATTTAAGTTACTGAATCAACAATTTTAGTTACATTATGCTAGTTCAAGGGTATGCAGTTTACATTTATGGACTGCTTACTCTTTTTTTGTTAAGCACCCAAATTCAATTATTTAGAATAGCACAGCATTTTGTAAATAAAACAAGTAAATACCTCTTTGTGTTTCAAGATGAACACAATGTTTCATTAAGTTTTCTATTTTGTAGATGATTAAAATGATTGATTGATTGATTTTGTTCCGGATAGGCTGAAATGAGAAGTCCAGGTTAGAAGGGATCAGAAGTCTCCAGGTAAGGAAATTTGTCTTGATTAGTTCCAGCATATAATAGTCATTTTTTACTAGAGAGAGTGATGAACTTAGGAGGTTGAGATTCTCGTCCCTTCTGGACTGTAATTTTCCTCTTGTAAATGTTATTAAAAATTGTAATTTTTCCCTTTCCACCTAATGGAAAGATAGACAAATTAAATTGTTTGGTTATCAACATTTCCTGACTTATTTTCACTTTGTTTTATTTTATTTTATTTATCCCTGTTTATGAAAGTTCACAGTTGCATTATATATTTATATAGTATATGTGTGTGTGTATATATATATATATAATCCACAAACAATAACCCCATCAACCAATCAACATGTAACAACACAGCCAACCAACCCGCTTACAGCAACAAAGCCAGCACCCCCCACCCCCCCACCAATATTTATAGAGAGACGGCAGCTCCGATCACGCTTTGCTCGCACAAGCACGAAGCCGAAGACACCAGCCTGAAGATGTTTATAAAAATAAACACACACACACACACATATGTATAAGTGTATGTGTGTGTATGTATGTATATCTGTGTATTGCATTATGCAAACACATACACACACACAAACACAAACACATCTTGTCCAGTTATAACTTTTCCCAGCAGATAGTTTTCCCTCCCTAGTGTTACAGTAACCTTATCAACTACACTTATATAACCATAAACATGCATATCCCAAATAAAAAACAAACAAACAGAAAACAGTTTGCCACAATCTAACAGTGTGGTATATTAAATTAGCATGACTGAATTATAAAACATTTGGAGTCAGCAGAAAAGGATTTCAATAATACAAAATGTACAACAGAGATCCCAGGGCAGATTGTTAATTTGTGTAGCAATTTAGAAGCAATGGGCATTTTATTGAAGCAGAATGTTGTTGAATTGGAATGGCACAAGAGACTTGCCTATCTTTGATTCCCCATGGAAATAAGGCTTCTACAGCATCAGGTGATAAAAAGAACGATCATTGCAACAGCAGAATTCATTCTGGCATTCTGGTTATTCTGTGCCAGAAGTAACAGAGTATAATAGTCCAAAATGGGGAAGACAAATGTGAAAATGTTTATTCGTTCCAACATTATGAAGCCCAAATCACTAAGCAATTTTATTTTCTGTTTACAAATTTGGAATGTGAATGGCCTATTAATTATGTACCTTTGATCAATCACCTTAGCTAGCTGGAGAATTTTGGGAATTGAAGTCCGCACATTTTCAAGTCACCAAGATTGAGAAACACTGATGTAAATAAATGGGGAAGCTTGACTTAAGTGCAGGTGCAACCATTCAATATATTGCAACTACATTTGATATCTAGGAGAAATGCATGGTTGTATTCTAACCAAAGGTAGTACAAAGTTATATTAATGCAAATCATGGTTTCATGATTTCACAAGTGATGTTTTTCTCTTGCAGTCCCTTAATCTTTCATGTACTGGATATCAGGTGGTGGTTTACGGCTTTGTAGTGCTGTCTTCAGTTACCACAGCAATAATTTACTGAGTTTAACAGATAGGAAGACTATAGCACTTTTGTCATTAGCTACAGATAATTAAACAAACAACAGAACAGGAGAGGGAAAGCACACTCAAATCATGGGCAGTTTTTCTAAGATTCAGATACCGTATTTCCTTGAAAGTAAGACCTTCCCCCAAAATAAGCCCTATTTTGATTTTTGGGGGTGGGTCTAATATAAGCCCAACCCAAAAATAAACCCTACTTTTGGGATGAGGCACACACCTAAAAATCAAGCTAGGGCGGCAGTGGGGGAGTGGAGCAGCCAGGCCTGTTGCAGCCAGGCCTCCCATGAATTGACACCTGCCTCTCCTCACTGGCCCACCTCTTCTGCAGCGTCCCCTGGCCTGCCTTTTCCCATCAGAGGCCTTCTGGAAAGGCTTCTGCAGCCGAGAACCAAGCTACGGATTCAATCCGTAGCTCAGTTCTCGGCTGCAGAGTCGTTCCGGAAAGGCCTCTGATGACGAAATGCAGGCCGGAGCTCCATTCTCAGCTGAAGAGGCATTTCCTTTGGTCGCAAAAGAAGTGGGCCAGATGGATGGGGCTGTCGGTACCGCCACCACGAGGTGACTGGAAAAGACACCTCCCCCCTGAAAATAAGACCTGGTGCCTCTTTTGGAGGCAAATAAATAAATAAATAATAAGGCCAGGTCTTATTTTCGGGGAAACACGGTATATGTCTGATTTATGTCTGAATAAATGCTGATGAAAATCACAATGGTCCACCAGACTATATGCTATGCAGAATAAAATATGATGGTTGAACACATGTCCAAATAGTAAGGTACTATGGAATCTGTAAGCTTACGTAACTTTATGGGAAAATTAGATGAATCCATGGAGGGAAAAGTTATAAATGTCTATTAAAATAGCTAAATGCTACTGCAAGAAAGAGAGGAACCACTCATCTGAATATCATTGGCAGGGAGGAGACAGGGGGGACAAACAACAACAACAACCAAAGTCTTTCATATTTTGCTTATTAATTTTCTGGAGATACAGTATCTTAATACCTCCCACAGGAATCTGCTGAACTGCTATCTTGTCTATTTTGAACCTGATGGAACTGACAAGGTTTCAGAGTTTAGTGTCATCAGGTCTACTTACCTATCCAGGATAGATTGATGCAACAATTATTGCTTTCAGCTATTATTTTGCTATCTTTTTCTCTTCCTCTCAATCAGGGTTATAAGAGAAAGGGCAAAAGAAGGAAAACATTTTGTCCTTTCTGTTAAGTTAGAAACTCAAGGGCAATTTGAAATCAGTTTCTGGTAGTTAACTTGGAAACTTTTATGCCTTCCAAGTCATGTTACTAGATGAAGGTGGATCCAACTGTTACAACTAGTATTTAGGGTTTATTAGGGACACATCATTGCAAAAAATAAACAAATCACAACTGTTCAAATATTTTTATTAGTTTATCAAAATACAAAGTACAGAAGTGCAAAGAAAAAGGAAAATGGGAAAATAGGAGAGGAAAAAGGGAAGCTGAAAAAGTGTAGGGGAAACGGGAAAAGAAAAAGCATTGATTTCTGATTCCTTTTGATGCAGTACAATAAGGTACATACAACCTCAATTTTTTACTTTTACATAATAATATATACTAGCCATTTCTATAACAACAAACCTATCTAATCAGGAAAACCCAAAAATCAAAGGTTTTTTTCCCTCCTCAAGCACAAAGTTCCAAAGTGGTTTCCAAGTAGAAGCAAAAATTAATTATATTGTTTTCTTTAATCAAAGCAATCAATTTAGCCATCTCTCCTAACTCCATCAACTTTTGCAGCCATTCATCCTTTGTGGGAATCAAAGTATCCTTCCATTTTTGTGCATAAGTATTCTTGCTGCTGTCATCATATGTAACATCAAAGTTCCATTTCTATTTTCAAGTTCTTTATCCATTAAGCAAAACAAATCAGAACTGGCTTAAGATAAAGGATTTGATTTCAAGTCAACAAAAAAAGAAACAGTGATTCAGTCCTTTTAAAAATGGAGGTTAAGTCTCAGACTGTTTTCTAAGGCAATGTCTAAGTTTATAGAACATCAAAAATAACATTCAAATGTCACTGTGCATAGTTAATCATTGCATGGAAAAGTATGTGAGGTTAGATTCAGTCCAGGAGAAGAAAACAATAAAATAAAAATAAAAAAATAAAAAAAGTTTTTGAGATGGTGTTTATGTATTCCACTCAGCAACTATAATTTAAATCCTCAATGTTATTAGGATATGCATCACGTATTGATTTTTCTGATGTATTTTTCCTATCCTTCTGGATGAGCGCTAAACAATTCATGTCAACAATATGCTTAAAACAAACCATGAGGAATATCAGGATGCGAGCCAATGATGTGCTCAGCTTCACATGGAAAAAAAAGTTATAGCAAAGCAGAGTTTGGAATTCTGGAATTCTCTATTCCAAACATGCACTGGAAAAAGTTGCATCAGAAAAAGAGGCGTGTGGCACATTACTGGTGACACTGATAGAAATGCTTCAGTGAGACAAGGAACGTAAGATCATAGAAGTAGTACTGTCCAAAAGGTATGCTTTGCAAGGAGTCCTTATGACTTATGACCAGTCATTTAGCGAACAATTGAAGTCATAACCAACATGAAAAAGGAGAATTACGACCAAAATTCAAGGCTCCAACAGTTGTCTCCTCTCATGATCACATGAATGCACTTCCGGCATTCAGCAATAGGACCTGTTTGCAATATCCTTGTGTCATGTGACATTTAATCCAGTTATTTTAGGCTTTTCAGCAAAACTGCACCAAAGTAGTTCTCCCCTCCTTTTGCTCTATGCTCTCCACCCATCTGACTTTTTAGTTATCAAATTGATGTATTTATTCTCATTGTGTTCCTTTGTCATTTTTACTTTATCATGCTATTATTTTATTTCTGTTCTGCTTAGATGCCTTTTCATTTTTCTTCCTTCTTATTATTGTAAGCTTCCCACAGTAGCCCACAGTGAGGGAGACAGCAAACAAATCTAACAAATTTAACAATTAATAGCAAACAATCGGTTCACTTAAGGACTTCACTTAACAAGTGCCACAAAAAGAAATCATAAAATTGGGTGGGACAAATGCCTGGCCCATTTTATGACTATTACAGCATATGACTGCAATGAGCAGGCTCCATTGTGGTTGTAACCGGAAGTATTAACCTGTAGAGTCTTTCAGAAGAAAGCTTTATTTCTGAATTTCCAGGATGTAAAGAATTCTAAATATATATTTTTAAAATAATCAACAAGTGACTTTATGTAATAGCTTTTCAATGGAAATTCTCAGTACTGAAGAAGGGAAGGGCGTGCACAGAACCCAGAGGAGAACATGTAGCCTGAACAGATAATGCAGCCAAAGATCCACTCATATTATCCTGCTTATCATGGCAAAGGACTGAGGTAAATCAGAAAGAGCATAAGCAGAAAAATCCCTAAATTGTATTGTGTTTCTACATGCATGCTCCATGGATATCAGTGCTTAATAAAACATAAAATCTGGCCTAAATATTGGTTCTACTGATTATATTATGTGGCAGCTACTATTATATGGCAGCTACTAATATTACGTGGCAGGCTTTTTTGGATGATCTACGATGTACATTGGCAGGCAAAGAAAAGAATTCAAGGAACTGAAAGCTTTGACGTGAATTGAAAATCCATGGCCGTTGAACGATATTGATTAAAGTTGTTTTCCGCCATTAAGAAAGGAAGCAAAATTCATTTTCATTAGTTTCCTACTACAGGGAAAAAACAGCATCTGCTGAATAGATCATTGTTCCAGGTAATAATGATAACTTGATCCGATTTTACTGTTCCTATACACTCAAAACAGTGGTTTTTATATTTTGCTTATTTCTTTCTGTGTCTTCTAACCTTCATAACAGATGGTGGTTTTGTTTGTTGGTTTGTTTCTTTTTTTCCTACTTTCACTCTCTTGCCAGTGTGAAGGTGCTGCATTGCTGGAAGAAATAGCAGAAAGAAAAATCATTTTTTTAAGAAGAAAGATTCACAAAAGGAATAAACAAATGTAAAAATGCAGAATTTGAAAGAAAAAAAATGAAAAGGGGAAACAGGAAAAGGAATCTTGAGAGTGCACATCTTTGTGTCTATAAATACAGATATCTGATCTTAAACAGAAATACGGTCATTTTAAACATCCTGTTCAGTAATTCTATGCTGAATGATTTTTGTACAGAGGAAGATAATATATTATGAAAAATTGTGTTAAAATATTGTCAAGATCTAAAATAATTTATTTGCATCCTTTTAAAACTTCATTGCTGCATTACGTTTTCAGGAAAAGGCAATCCCACTTTTTTTTATTGAAAAGTTTTACAATACATTTTTTAAAAAGACAAAACCCCTCCCCACCCCCTCCCCTCTCCCCAACCCTCCCCAACACCTCCCTCCCTTCCCCCTCCCCCCTCCCCGACTTCCCAGAGCTCAATACAGGGTATAAAAATACAAGCAATCATAGTCTACCTTATGCAAACAACAATAAAATATTAAAACTATCGCACTTTAACTCTTATAAAATAACTACAAGCAATATATCACATCAGTACTTATTCAAATGCTAGATGAAACTTTTTAGTCCCATATTTATTCTGAATATAATCAATCCATCTTCTCCACTCCACAATATATCTCTGTTGCGTTTGATCTTTCAAGTACGCTGAAATCTTTGCCATTTCCACCAGATTGGAGACTTTTAAAGTCCATTCTTCTATAGTCGGCAGTTCTTCCTTCTTCCAATATTGTGCTACTAAAAGTCTCGCTGCCATAATTAAGTTCAACATCAGCTTAGTGTCCACAACAGTAGTATCAGTAATAATGCCCAGTAAAAACAGTTGCGGACAAAACTTTATCCTTTTCTTGAATATCTTTTGCATGTTCCACCAAATTTTAATCCAAAAAGCTTTAACCTTTTTACAGGTCCACCATATATGAAAATATGTTGCATCTTCACCGCCACACCTCCAACATTTGGGCTGGCAGTTCGGATACATACTTGCTAATTTTTTAGGATCTAAGTCCCACTTTTTAAAATACCCCTGTGGTGTTCTGTACCAGCCTGCTACCGGCCCTGCAGCAAAAGCAGGGACAACCCCTTTACAAACGGCAAGAGGCTGGAATAAAGCCTGCCAGATTTATTCACATAAAACAGAGCAAGACAAGACACCAACCATGAACCAGGAGCTAAGAAACAGGAACTATCCAAGCGGTTGCCTTCAGCAAACCAGCCCTCCCACACATTCCCCTTAAATACAGTTCAGGGCGTGGCCTCTCTCTGCCTCCTTCCGAGGTGCCCCATTGCCTTCCTCTGTTTACTCCTGATTGACTACCTCCTGCGTCAGGCGTCCTTGAACAGGGCCAGCTGTGGGTCATCTTCATCCACGCTGTCAGGCTCACACAGCTGGGTCTGCGTCGTGACCAGATGAGAGGGGCCTGGCTGGGGGCTCTGATCAAGCTGTCCAATCCCCTCAGCAAGCTCTTCAACACCCCCCTCCTCCTCCTCTGAGTCATCCGACCCAACTGCCGAACCCACAGGCTGACCCTGAATCACAACATGTGGGTATTTTCATAACTTTACAACTAATTTTGTAAAGTATTTTATTTTTCTGTTGTTTTCAAAAACCTCATAGTCCATAATAAAAACCGTATCAATTTCTGATGTTGTACCAATTTATATACATTAGGAAAGTTGATAATTAAACAGCTATAGCATTTATTATATAAGACTGGTTATTTTCCTAATTTTTTCAAAGGTTTTCAGCCAGAAGGATTATTCAGTGAGAGTTAAATGTTTCAATTTATTTGTACTCTTACCAATATAAAGTAGAACAGCTTATGTTCAATGTTTTATTTCAATATTAAAAATTTCAGTATTAAATGCTGAAATTTAGTGGTGTATATTCCCATACATACGTTTTGTGGGTAGTTTTAATAGTTTTATGCAATAAATTCAAACAAATTCTATATCATTAAAATTTTTAGTGGTATTCATCAAATTTAAATCTGTGTTCATTTTCCCAGTGGTTTAATATAACTGAAAATACAACAGAGGATATTCAGCTTGCATACATAAAAATAATAATCTTCCACAATCTCAAAGGAAGGATTTGTATAAAAAATGTGTAAACCCCACTTTTGGGGGCATAGCATGCTATACCATCCATATCTCATATCTGAGACCTTAAGGTAAAGTGGATTGTATGTATCTTTCTGAAAGATTCTTTTTGGAAAATATGTTATAGTAAAAATTCAGATATAGCTTTCTCATTGATTGTATGATATCTTTTATGGAAGGACTATTAAACTAATTTATCCTCAGAATAAATTTAAAATGGTGATTAAATAAAGATTGGAAGAGTAATGGAAAAAGAAAGAGACCTATCTCATTTTATTGCCCTTCAGTTTATTGCACATTGCAGATATTGTGGTTTTCTTTTTTTTACAAGACCTTCCACCAGCAAAAAGATTATGACTTGCTGAAGGCTTAGAAGATGATTAGCATTTTTCAGTAATGTAATATTTTTTAATTAAGAAATATATGTTTTTAGACATAATTGCACACTTAATACACTACAATATATATAAAATAATTTATATCTGCATGGAGAAATAGAACAATTTATGTGAATTGCTTTATTGCGATATTCACTTTATTGTGGTGGTCTGGAACCAAACTTGCAATAAATCTGAGGTATGCCTACATAAGGAGCCAAAAGTTGTTTTCATCTCTTTTCAAAAATCTAAAGTAAAGTTTTTAGTTGGATTTGAGACAGTAGTTATGCATTTCTTACTTTCCCCTCTCCTGACAGGGAATTAATTATCAATTCACTTTGTAGTCCTTAAACATTATTTAATTTCCTAATACCTGTGTGATGGTCCACAGATTGTAAAGTTGACACTTTTGCCCATTCCTGCTATAATGAAACAGCCTCCCTTTGTAGATGTTTGGCTGTATGTTGAATAAAATGAAATAGTCTTCAAGAGCCTTGGTGCCTCCTTAAGTAACACCAGTTGCCTGCAATTATTGCAGGTTCGCATCCCACCAGGCTCAAGGTTGACTCAGCCTTCCATCCTTCTGAGGTAGGTAAAATGAGGACCCAGATTGTTGGGGGCAATTAAGCTGACTTTGTAATAATGCCGCTTGGGGGTGTGTGTGTGAAAGCCCTAATAAGCAGGCATATACATAGAATGAAGGCTACTGCTAAACTTGTAAGCCGCCCTGAGTCTTCGGAGAAGGGCGGGATATAAATGGAATTTTAAAAAAAAGAGCCCAGCTAGTTCTATCTTTGACACATCTTTTTTATATGTTCTATCATATCAAATATTATAACACTTCAGAGTAATAAAAAAATATTAAATGCATTTTTGAGGCGTGGCCCATTATCATAGACCAGGAGTAGGCAACCTTGGCTCTTTTATGACTCGTGGATTTCAACTCCCAGAATTCCTGAGTCAGCATAGGAATTCTAGGAATTGAAGTCCACGAGTCATAAAAGAGCCAAGGTTGCCTGCCCCTATCATAGATCAATGGAGGTTAAATTGTATAGAAAGTATTTACTGAAAGAGTAACTTTAAAAGATGTTATTTTACACTTCTATTATGAGGAGATGATTTCCTTTTTATCATTTCTTTTGATCCATTTGTTTGAATGCTCAGCATCAAAAGTGAGCTATGAACCATGCCTATGTGTAACTGGTCTTTTTTAAAAAGTATACATAGAAGAATCAAGAATATTTCAATCCTTGTTTCCATGTACATTGTTGAAAATGGCTGTTCTCGGGAGAATTCTGTTGTAAGACACACATATGTTCATCTTTCAGTTTAAAATCTAAAGTTAATTCACACTGAATCTGAAATGTATAGATATATTATATTTATGGGTTTTATGTATGTATATGGAATTATGGATATTTAGTATCACAATTTATTACACAGTAACAAAGTTATGAAGAATTTTCTCAAAAAAATAAAGATTAGGCTGCATTCAATAACATACAGAATCCAAATATTCAGTTTAATAGGCTATACCTTCTGGCAGCTGTTTATCCAGAGAAAGATGTCTATTCAGTGTCTGTAGCCAATGTACATCAATAGCATTTGCCTGCCTCAAAATGGACAGGCAATCTGAGAAATGGAAATCTGAGAAAGTGGAGAGAAGTGTAAAGAAATGCTTTTAGTCCTTTTATGAACTAAAAAAGAAAACACAAAACTGGAACGAAGTAGCCCTAGCAGCCTAAGGAGAGAATAAACACCCAGAGGCATTTGTTTAATCAAAGAGTAATCCCTGATCTCTGATCAATGATAAAAAAGACAGACTTTTTTTATGAAATAGTATCTCTTTAAGCTGTCTGGCAATCAGCTGTAAGATATGCTACTCATTACTATCTATCTTTATTTGTCTACTCAGTAATCTTTTAGCATATGTTATCTTTCTTTCTTCTGAGGTGGTTGCTGTTGTTGTTACCTCTATTTTTAACTTTATTTTGAAATAAATTAAATATTTATGAGAAAAGAGGGAGGCAGAATCATAAGATCAGTAAATCTCTGTTTAGATAACAGGTTGGGGGCATTAAGGCATAAATAATAAATAGATGATTGTGGAAAATGTTAGCAGGAAGATTTCAGATGCATTTGAGGAACTGAATAAAAAGACTGGCTGTCTAGAGGGCTAGTATCAATTATATTGATCTCACAATTTCAGCACAAATTCCGAAAGCACAGAGATATTTTGATATATACAACAAAATTTGGCCCGATAGATAGACTTTCCATTATTCATCATCAGTGACTATGTTGGCTGGAGTTAAGCAGCATTGGAGCTCAGCAAGATCTGGAAAGGCCACATTTAGGCTCATCTTTAATAAGGTAAAGGTAAAGGTTCCCCCGCACATGCATGCTAGTCGTTTCCAACTCTAGGGGCCGGTGCTCATCTCTGTTTCAAAGCCAAAGAGCCAGCGCTTCTCCAAGGACATCTCTGTGGTCATGTGGCCGGCATGACTAGACGCCAAAGGCGCACGGAACGCTGTTACCTTCCCACCATAGTGGTCCCTATTTTTCTACTTGCATTTTTACGTGCTTTCAAACTGCTAGGTTGGCAGAAGCTGGGAAGAGTAACAGGCGCTCACTCTGTTACGCGGCACTCGGGATTCGACCCACCAAACTGCCGACCTTCTGATCGACAAGCTCAGCGTCCTAACCCACTGAGCCACCGCGTCCCCCATCTTTAATAGATAAGAGCAAATTTAGAAAGTAATCTTAGTATGAAATCCTATAAGGAATGAAAAGGTACAAGTTTGACACACAAGGCCAACCATGAATGACGCGAAAAGTATTGTTTAAATTTTTATGCTACTTAAATATAAGATACAATTTTTATTTAATTATTTCATCATATGGTCAATAACTTGACCTGCTTCCCAGTGTTGTTAATAATAATAATAATAATAATAATAATAATAATAATAATAATAATAATAATAAAAAAAAAAAAAAATAATAAAAATAATAATAATAATAATAATAAAGTTGGAAGGGACCTTGGAGGTCATCTAGTCCAACCCTCTGCTCAGGCAGGAAACCCTATACCATTTCAGGCAAATGGCTGTCCAGTCTCTTCTTAAAAACTTCCAGTGTTGGAGCATTCACCACTTCTGGAGGCAGGTTGTTCCACTGGTTAATTGTTCTAACTATCAGGAAGTTTCTCCTTAGTTCTAGGTTGCTTCTCTCCTTGACTAGTTTCCATCCATTGCTTCTTGTCCTGCTTTGAGGTTTCTTTGGAGAATAGCTTGACTCCCTCTTCTTTGTGGCAGCCCCTGAGATATTGGAACACTGCTATCATGGCACCCCTCATCCTTCTCTTCATTAAACTACACATACCCAATTTCAGCAACTGTTCCCTATATGTTTTAGCCTCCAGTCCCCCAATCATCTTTATTGCTCTTCTCTGTACCCTTTCTAGAGTCTCAACATCTTTTTTACATCGTGGTGACCAAAACTGGATGCAGTATTCCAGGTGTGGCCTTACCAAGGCATTGTAAAGTGGTATTAGTACTTCACGTGATGTATGTATGGACCATCCTATAAATGCTTTTCTTTGAGACCTTGGTAGATGCAGGATTGTATTTACAATATTGTTGTCATGCAAAATTGCTAATCATTACCATTTGCAAAACAGTAACACCGTATCAGATTATTCTCCTTTTTCTGATCTGTTCATGAAACCAACTTTTTCATAATTTTTGGATCTGAGAAACTTCTCGTGTACACACGAAGTCAATATAGAAAGGATGTGGGACTATGTTCATTAGTCGTGTGTCCAACATCAATTACTGAGGATATTCTAATAATGACATGGTTAGTGCCAATATGAAAAGGAAAGTTTAAATGTTCATGTATGTTCATACAAATAAATGTTCCATTTTCCATGGGAATAGGAATCCTGGTCAATTATGGATTTGGGACCATCAAACACTTGAGATATTGCCTCTCTAATCCACACAGAAAAGAGATGCAAATGATTTGACAAATACAATCTTCAAAAGTGCCTTTAAAATAACATTAGAAAAGGCTTTCTCTTGCACCACTCCCAAACTCAGAAAGTTCTCCCTTAGGAGTTGCATTTCATCTCCATACTTTTGTTTGATGTAGAGAAAATAAGATGTAGCTCTTCAGTCAAGTCTCTAAATTTAATGGTACCTACTTATCATACCCACAATGTAGCTAAACTGAAAAACATAACCACTACACAATAAAGGAAGACAGAGTTTAATTATTTCTTCCCCTCAAGAGGTAGGGAATCATCATGTTTTATAAACCACAGCAAAGCTTGCAGGAAGAGACCATTTGTTTTAATGTTTGCTTTTTCTTTTGGCTAGGGAAACCAGAAAACTTGAAAAATAAGACAAGATAGATAGCTTGAAAGTGTATTTATCAGACAAGAGAAAGATAAATATCCTGATAAATACCTACTGCAAGAACTCGCCACTAAAATGAGTGAGAAATCATTGCTCTACCAATATGTTTAGGACTGAAAGATAGGATACAATTCATCATTGATGCAATATTTTTTTTCCTTTAGGTTATCAAGGAAAGCAATTTCCTGTTGCTTGTGGTTTCTCTACTACCACTTCAAATGCACATTCTCTGACTTTCCACTTACTATCCTTAGTTTCTATTTTAGACAAATGTCATCTATCATATCACTGCTTAGAATCTCTAGACTTATATCAACAGGTTTATTTACTTATTTTTATTTAAGGGAGTGCTCAAGGAGGCTAGCAACATTAAGAATGAAATGCAAAAACCTAAAAGCTACACTGATATCGTAAATTAACCAACCATTAAAACTTTGAAAAAGAAATGTCTTTAGAGATTTTATCAAGGATGAGAGCCAAACTCCTGAATGGGTTTGCACCCTCTCTGAGTGAAATGCATGACAAAGCCATTTGCCATGTTTCAAACAGATAGTCCTCTTTCATGGAGACATCTTCAAAGGGGCTTCTGAAGCACTTGATGGTCACACAGGTGCAAGTGGAAAAGCAGTCTGTTGCACAGACCTTAAGCTATTTATAGGACTTCAAATGTTAATAGCAGTATAATTGTGCCTGGTAAGCAATTAATAACTAGTGATCTTTCAGTAGAGGTATTATGTGATCCTGTGCCTTGCACTGGTCAGCAGCCCAGCTACAGTATTTTTATCACGTTCACCATTTCAAAGTAGGTCCATGTAGTGCACTTTACAATCAACATAATGAACTATAAGCAAATCTGACTGTTCAGAAAGGCTGCAGCTGGAAAAAATAACTATCTGAAAACATTCCTTGCTATATTTTCCAGCTGTGAATCCAGTGATAATTAAGGATAAAGAACTTGCAAACTGAAGCCTGCTCTTTCAAAGTGTAACTCCATGTTTTGCCGTAGCAGGACAATGCATTTCAGTTCAGATTTAAAGGCAATGAATGTGACTGTGGGGGAAAGGCAGTGGATTTTATTAAATGAGAGAGAATAGCAACCACATACAAAGCAAATGTCACCTTACATCTGGGTTTCTGCTTCCCATACCCTCAAGGATGGCCTTTCTTCCAGATATTATGGATATATGGACAGAAAAACAATTTGGAACCTTATTTCTGTATATGGTGACAGCTGCAAGAATTGTGTGTGTATCAAATATTGAAAAGAAAAGCAATACTCACAGTGGAAGAATGGATTTTGAGTTTGACTGAGTTGGCAAAGATGGGAAAATTAACTATGTTGATTAGAGACAATGGTTTGGACGAGCTTATAAGAGACTGGAAGCCATTTGTGGGGCTTCTGTGAGTTAAATATAATAATGGAATGTTAACAGGGCTTTGAAGTTTAATTGGGGGGGTTAATATTAACAGCTTTCTGACCTAATGAACAGGTATTGGGTCAACGTTATTGACCGATAAGAGATTTGTACATTTGGGATATTTGTTAAGAGAATGTGATATAAAAATAGTAAGTTAGCAAGCATAGATGGAAAACATATAACTATTTGTAGATCCGAAATGGGGGGGAACCTATTAGATTTGTGTGAAATATAGGTATGGCATTCAACTAGAATGGAGGTTGTATGTCTACTGTTAACTTTAAATATGTTATATACTTTTTTCTTCATTGTGTCTAGTTTGTAATTCTTGTTTTGTTTTTTATTCTGTATTTTGTATTTCATCTTCAGGAAAAAATTTAAAATTAGAAAAAAAGGATGATGGTGGACAGCTTCTGAAACAGATTTGTCCATAATATTGTCTCAGGATCTAATCTCTCCTAAGGTTCATCCTTGGAGGAGTCCTTATACAGTAACATAATGCTGTTTAGCTCTATGTGCTTACTCGCACCTGCTGTTTAAAGGTAAAGAAGGTAAAGATTTTCCTTGACTCAGACTCTAAGAGGCAGTGCTCATCTCTGTGTCTTGGCTGAGGGAGTCCAAAGACACTTCCTTGGTCATGTGGCAAGCAGGACTATATGCCAGAGGCACACGGAACCCTTCCCACCAAAGTGGTATATATTTATTCTCATTTGCATGCTTTCAAACTGCTAGGTGGGCAGAAGCTGGGGCAAGGATGGGAGCCCACCCCATTGCTCAATACTGGTCTCAGATTGCCAACTTGTTCTGATCAACAAGCCCAGTGTCTTAACCACTAGGTCACTGTGTCCCCTTTATCTGTTTTTTACATCTTCATATCTGTCGAACATGATGCCAAGGGCATTCCTGCATCGTATCATTTTATCTTCCCTTATCTCAATACCACATAACGCCAAGATTAATTCTATCTCTTATCCTCCATATTTTCTGCACTCTTATTATACCCATCTAAAACCTCAAGTTCCCAAATCCAGCTACCTATTTACATAAAGCAGCTGTATCGGTCTGGATTTAATTTTAGCTTGTTCTCCCTCATGTGGTCTTTTTAGCAGGCTTGGGCTACTTTCAAAGGTTCTGGCAGCTTCCATGGAAATGGATGGTAAGGCATAGTAGAGCTAGATGTTACTAATATACTCCCTAGCTCCAAAAGATCTGCTGCAGTTGTTTCATACATATATTGAATAATATATGCAATATAACAGCACATTCTGGCACAAATTTCCGCATATGATCCAATATGAATAAGCAGAGCTATATCTCCAACATCAATTTTTCCAGAGACCTCAGAACTATACCATGGGCAATGACACTGAAAGCTGTCAGGCACCTAGAAAAACTATCATAGTCACACTTCCTGCCTGCAAGTGTCTATCATATGTTACCCACCAAATAAACAATCTTAATCCACATCTCAGCTAAAAGCCTCATTGAACTGGGTTAGTATCATCCAGATATACTAGAACTGCATACATACAGTATTCTTCAACACATATTTCACAGCTTAAATGCTTTATGGGTACAAGCAAATATTTTAGGTTGTACTTTAAGACTGAAACATAATTGTCTATATTTTTTATATTTTATGCACACACACACACACACACATACATACATATACATATACATATTTGTTATTAAAGCAATATGAATTATATCCTGATACCATGGGATTTTCCAGACAACAGTTTTTCCACTTGTAAGTCTTTATGATCTATTTTAAAAGAAAGTCAGAATACTTAATTTTATTGGAATTCCCTCCAATGGATCACAAAGTGGTCCCATTAGTTGGAAAAGCATGGCTCAATAACAGTTGGGGTCCCATTGGGAACTTTAAAAGTAAAAGCAACTTTTTCTTATTAGGGAAATAATGGGGAACAAAGTCATGTTCAGTATATCACATGGAATGGCTTGTGTGTCATGAATACTCCCAATAGGTCATATTTGTGGGCCAAAATGGATGTCTACAAAGCTGCTATAATTTCATTTTTTAACTGGCCTTTGAAAAACAACACATAAATGAAATCACGCTTAATGGTTCATACTCAATAAATCAATGCTTTATTAATTTGTTAAAGAACTAAATGGGAAATAGCACAAATATATTCAACTCCAAATAATCATTTGGTAACAGCTACACTCCAGTCACACCTGGCATTACCTTGAACAGTACAGGTAGTCCTCAACTTACAGCAGTTCATTTAGTGACCAAAGTTAAAACAGCACTAAAAAAGTGATTTATGACCGTTTGTCACATGACTGTTGCAGCATCCCCATGGTCACATGATCAAAATTCAGACCCTTGGCAACTGACTGATATTTATGAGGGTTGCAGTGTCCCAGTGATCACCTTTTGCAACCTACTGGAAGGCAAAGTCAATGGTGAAGCCAGATTCACTTAACAACCATGTTGCTAACTTAATAACCACAGTCCTTCATTTAACAATTGTGGCAAGAAAAGGTGGTAAATTGGGGAAAAATTCACTTAACAAAAGTTTCAGAAATTTTGGATTCAGTTGTGGTCATAAGTAATCAGTTGGTACTGTGAAAATCTTTGAATGCCTATATTCTCCCTTTGTTGTCTCCTTTTTTACACCATCTAGCATTCCTTAGAATGCTCAGACCAAAATTATTATTATTTATTATTATTTATTAAACTTATATACCGCCCTTCTCCCGTAGGACTCAGGGAGGTTCACAAGGTTTTTTTTAAAAACAATACAACAATTACAAAAATTTAAAACAATTAAAATGATTACATTAACCTTGAATAAATAAAAATCCCAATTAGAATCCAATTAAAACCCCAATTAATACTCTCAGTCCAGGCCAGAAAGCTCAAAGAGCCAGGTCTTCAGGTCCTGACAGAATGAGCGAAGGTCAGGGGCAGTCCTAAGCTCTACAGGCAGCTGGTTCCAAAGGGCAGGCGCACCCACAGAGAAGGCCCTCCCCCTGGGTATTGTCCGCTGGCAATCTTTTACCGGCGGTACCCTGAGAAGACCCTCCCTGTGGGAGTGCACAGGACAAAGGGAGCTTGATGCCGGCAGCAGGTGCTCCCTCAGATATCCCGGACCCAAGCCATTCAGGGCTTTACAGGTCATCACCAGCACTTTGAATCTCAAATGGCTTGTATTCGGGGTTCTCTTTCTTAAAGACTATGAATACATGGGGGTATCCCTGAAATGCCTATTCTCATCAGCACTCAATAGCTAAATATTTGAGGAATGCTTCTTTAAAAAGTAATACCTGATTGCAATGGAGAGAGGAGGAAAGAGAAATGTATATATAAATATTAAAACAAGACCTTTACCCATTTTGACAATGTCTACAACATTGTTAAATGTGATGAATATTAAAAAGATATGACTGGTGGTCCTAAGGACATTATAATGCAGTTTTAACACATTTTAATTTATTATTTCAGCCTGAAATAGCTATCTTTCACAAGCAGAAAAACTTTTTTTTTGCATCATTAGTTTAGCTTGTAGTAAGATCCAGAGCAAAGAAATTCATATTTTTTCCCTGATCACAATTATTTATTTAATTGCCTCACACATGACTAGGTTTATGGCTAATCTACAGCCAGAACTATAATTATTTTTCTAGGGCACTCTGAAGCAACCTTACAAAGCTGGGTCCTCAAAGCTAGGCCCCACCCAGCACGACTTTTCTGAGTATTTCAATTCTAACATATCTGAACAAATATACTTATAATAGTGTTTTTTTTCTTGGCTCTGTTCTTCAATGCATACTATAGCTATGTGATAAATCTTTATTATCACACTAATATCTCTGCAGTTTTAGTTTTAAAAAAATGTGTTCCTATTTTAAATCACATGTTAATTTGTTGAATGCCTATGTTCCATGTGCTTCTGCTAGAATAGTTTTAATATTCATTTTTCCCACAAGCCATTGTTCATTTGTCAAAAGCATGGTACACTGCCATCTTTTTACTAGCAATAGTATTACCATTCAGCTGTAAAAAAAAATACACAATTCATGCATACATAAACATATTATATATGTGCGTAATTCAAAGGGCAAAACGTATTATGCAAAAAAATTGTATTTTTATCACATATCAAGGTTATTAAAACAATATTTAAACTGCTCAACAATAGTTTTATTTTTTTTTACCAGCATTGTACATTTGCATATCTCATTTGGAAAAATCATTAAATTTTTATTTTTGTCTTACAATAATTTCCTTGTCTGGAGCCAAGTCTAATGTCTATTACCATATCAATAACATTTCTACTCCAACATAGTTGGCAGACTTCCCCATCATCATTGGGAAAACACCAAACCAAATATCAAGATAAAGATACTTATTGAACATAATTGGACCCTAGAAGCATATCTGCTTTAAGGAGCTATAGACCAGTGCCATATTTGTGGCACCTCTGTTCTGGAACCAGATCCTAGGCACTGACAGGTTTAATTTTCTTTGTTTTCCTTGAGCTGCTTACTTTCTCACTTTAAATAAATAAACTGGTGCTCTGTTGAAACTAACTGGAACTCACCCTTCCTCCCTCCCACCCTGGTCCCTGTAAATGTAGTGGTAAGTCCTTTGCCTCCCTTATTCACTTAACCTATTTGGGAATGAGATGACGTTTTTCTACCTCAAGTGATAGCAACAAATATGAAATTATGTACCAGTTGTTTGTTTAACAAAAGCAATACAGTGAGTGTTTCAGGGAAAGAATATAGTACAAGCAGTCCATGACATACATCCATAATGGAATCTGTGCATTATGTTGCATGGTTGTAAATCGGGTTGGTCACATGTCCAACCCAATTTTATGTCTTTTTTGGTGGTAGTCATTAAGCAAATGCCACAGTCATGAAGCAAACAAGTTGCTAAGCAACAGGTCACAAGTCGAAGATTACCTGTATTTTTTTTTAAGTTTCTTTCAACTTTGAACCAATGATGTCTGAAAATGGACTTGAGTTCAGGACATGACTGGAATATCCACTTGCCCAGGAAAAAGACAAATGGACAAGTTATTTTCCTTTCAGGAAAAAGGACAAAACACCTCAAAAAGCTTAGATACTGGAGAATACCCTATGGATATAGGCCAGAGAACTGGTGAAAAAGAACTCTATTTGCCTTTTAATAAATGCACCTTTCATGATTACCCACTTCCACAAGGACTGCCAGTTTGTAAACAGGACTTGCCCTTCCTTTTCCATGTCAACAATGATGAAGTCCTTGGTGCTCTCTGAGCTCTCTAACCAAGATCAGCGAACCCCAAGGTCCCCACAGTTCAACGCTGAGCTACAAATATTCTCTTCCATTGGTAAAACAAGGATGGTTTCACCAGGCCTAGGAAGAAGGCAATGGCAAGCCATTTCCAAAAATTTTGTCAAGAAAATTGCATGAACTTTCCATGTGGTTACTGGGGCTCAAAAATGACTCAAAAGCAAAACACAAAAAAGGCTTTTGCTTTATAAGGTTTTTTATTTTTAAGAGTGATCATAAGGCAACATTAATTAATTCCATTTTTATCTATTGACCTGATGACCAAACCAGATGAGCATTAAAAAAAACAATCATAATTCTCTTTGTTAGTTATAAGGCAAGGATATATGTTAACTACTGTTAAATATGGGAATGGCTGTGGGGGATTTTATTTTATTTTTTGTCTTAGTTGGCTCAACTTTTCTATGAAAATCTGGCTGATGAAAAATGTCTTAAAACAGCAATGCATGAGAAATTATGGTTCAAGGAGGGTAATTTTCTTTCCTGTTCTCCATCCACTATTAAACATAAATGCACACCCACACATTATACCCAGACCAGCAATGTTGTATTTAAACAACATATGGACATCTGGTTTAGTCTTCATTTTCCTAAAAAAAATCTTAATCAGTTGAGATCTGTTTTAATATTTAGTTGTAAATTGTCTTAAAGTATGAAAAGCAGCTAAGAAATCACTTAAAGAAAAAGGAGGTAATTGTGTACTTTAATGCTGTATTTGAATGTTCCTATGGTTTTTTTATTTTTATTTTTAAAAAATGATGTTATATGTAAGTTGAGTTTTGGAAAGAATTTGAAAATACCCTCCATATATCCCCCAGGTAGAAAATGAGGAAACCAAAGACATTATGGTCCACATTATCAAACATCTGTTGCATTTTCAGATGGCTATTAATTGGACTTAGGCAGAAGTCATCTCCCACTGTGTAGCCATGTGGAATTGCTTAAAAAGAGATCAGGGGACAGCTGCAAGAACAAAGAGACACAGATCAGGTTATGATCAACAAGTATCACTTTTTATAAATCCTATTTATTTCAGCAGTCATGTTGAATGTGTTCCACAGTCACATTGTCCAAAAACTAGCAGAGGTCTAGTGCTGTTATCAATATTTACAATCTGCAAGGTGGACTAGCAAACTACCCTTTGAGGCTGATTTGCAGAAATCATTAGAACATGAAACTTTTCTCACTGGATTAAAGTTGAAGCTGCGTAATAGCTTGTTATGTATGCCCATGAGAGCTGTCAGATGATTTGCAGAAGCAACCTACAAACAGCCTCTAACTTTTAATAAATAATTGAGCAACAGTGCTTGGAAGTAGTGAAACATCATTTTTTAATAATAAGCTCCTGTTCTCCTTATTCTACTATATTTTCCACCTCTAATTGTGCCTGCTGTCCCAAATTTCATAAAGACAAGAGGTTGGGAGAGAATCTTTAAAGGCTGACTATCAAAAAAAGAATCAGCCTCAAAAGAAAGAGGTTCAAGGAGATCTGTAAAATAATGAAGACAAAGAGGAAATATAAGCTTGATTGTAAACTTCTGCATACTAAGAGCGTAGCTATTTATATCTTGTATTTAGATGATTCATGTCAAATTAAAACATAAAGTAGCCACGACAATTTGCTATTACTGATTTGGACTGCTGGATGGTGTCATGCAGTGCATTTCATGAATCCTTTCATTCTTTGCCCTTATTAGCTAGCCTTTAAAGAATCAGAGGCATTCTGTCTTTAATGAGCAAAGCCAGCTCAAGAATATCAGTATATATATATATCAGTATATTTTTATGCTCTGAAACAGCACCACCTTGTGATCCTCTGGAAGAAAGCAGCCAATCACACCTAATATTGATGGTCACCACCAGAGTTTTCATAGCAGACGTTCTTTGAAAGCAGTGGCATACAAAAAAAGAGTTTCATTATTTTGCAGCAGTTATATATGTACATGGAGCTTAACCTTGGCAAGCAGGAGAAAACCCTTGCCTCACTTCGCATTATGGCAGTAACTTTATGTAGAACTTCACTGGCTTTTTAAGATGTCACTTAGAAAAATCTCTTGAAACTCTATTTGCCTTCTAGCTGTCATCTCTTTTTTTTCTTGCAATTACGATGAAAGAATGCATGGTATAAGTGCAATTGTTTTCTAGTGCACTACAAGTGTGAGATTGGTCTATAAGCCTATTTGGAACATTAAAGATAAAGCCAGCAGAGAAACAGTCATTCTCTTTGCTGGCCCTATACAATCCAGAGACCTCCTGACTCTTTCAAAAGCTCTTTAAGGACATGAACTGTACCAGCTTTCCCCTGGTGTATTGGAACTGCTGGTATCCAAAATCCAGTCAGTCATATCAGGAAGGCTAAATTAATCAAATTAACCCCAGCTTAAAACATAACCTTTACATTCTATGTCCACAGCACTGTTGATAGTTAATGTATGTGGGTCTGTAATGTTCCTGAATGCTATCCTTAGTTTCCAGTTTGGGAAGATAAATCTGCTAGTCTACAGCACCAGAGAGTTGTTTGCACAGCAGCACTTAGCACAAAGCAAAGAAGGTGGAATGTCAAAGTTGTTGAGAATCCCTACTGATGTTCAATCACCTTTCTCAGAAAGTGCTTGTGCCCAAATTGGAAGGAGAAGCAAGCCTTAGCTGAAACTCTACTGCTATGGGCTCTCTACCCAGTACGAGAAGAGCAGCATATGATAAAAGAAGGAGAGAAGAGCCATTTACCTCTCAGCTTCGCACCCCTTTAAATATGATAGCAATTCTGGCAATTGCAAACTTTTAAGACCACACCTGGAATACTGCAGCCGATTTTAGTCACCATATCACAAAAAAGGTGTTGAGAGTTTAAAAAAAAATCAGAGAAGAGCAACTAAGATGATCAAAGGCCTGGAGCCTAAAACATACAAAGAACAGCGGTAGGGCTTGGGTCTGGCTAGTCTAAGGAAAAGAAGAAATACAGTAGGGTAGACATGATAGCAGGGTTTCAGTATATGACAGAAGAAGGGGTCAGGTTGTTCACCAGAGCACCAGAGGGAAGGACAGGAAACAATGGTTGGAAACTGATCAAAGAGAGAAGCAACCTGGAATTAAGGAGAAAGTTCCTAACAGTGAGGACAATCAACCAGTGGAACAGCTTACCCCCAGAAATCATGGGCGCTCCATCACTGGAGATTTTTAAGAAGAGACTAGAGATGGTATAGGTTCTCCTGCTTAAGCAGGGGGCTGTTCTAGATCTAGAAGACCTCCAAGGTCCCTTCCATCTCTATTCTATTCTTATAGGAACAACCATCTGAAAGAAATGTCCATGCATTTGGATATCTTATCCGCAAAATTCCCCTCTTAAAAAGAGTCATCAGACTGGAGCTGCAGAACTGTGAGAGAAGATCCTGATCAATCCAGTCCCATTTTGTATTGGGTAAGGTCCTGTCTAGTCTGGGATAAAATCCAAAAGAGACGCACCAGGGGAGAATTCAAACACTGAAAAATGCTCTACCCTCTTGAGGAAGCTGTCATGCTTCTGAACTCTTTTCAAAACATCTGTTACTACAAGAAAATTAATAATAAATTAGGAGGGGACCACTGTTGTGCCTGCCAAGACTGAGAAGAATGGAGTATATGCTCTCACTTGCCTAGCACTGAAATGGACAATCTTCTAGTTTAATTTACTTTAGATCAGTGTTTCTTAATCTCAGAGCCTTTAAGATGTTTGGTTGTCTGGGAAATTCTGAGAGTTGAAGTCCACATATCTTAAAGCCTCTGAAATTGAGACACATGGGCTTTGGGGGGTTTGTTTGTATCAAAGGAAATATAACTGAGATTATTTAACCCTAGGTTTGTTGGGAGGAGAACAGAGGATATAAATAAATAAAAGTGAATTTTGAGTGGTTAGAGTGTTGGAATAACAGTCTACTGAATACAGAAAATCTAGGCTTCAAATTTCAACCTAATCATTAAGCTCACTATGTGATTCTGAGACAGCCATTCATTCAGCAATATAGTTTTTTTAAAAAATAATGTATATCATAATCCCTTTCAGAAATACCAAGGTGACTTTAGTGATGATGGGGTTTTTTTTTCTAATCTGGGAGCAAACCATGAAAATTAAGCATTTAATTGTAATTCATGAAATAGATAGTGAAAATATTAAAGGCAAGTACAAAGAAAGATCCCATTCCAGTTAAAAGTAAAAGACTCAGAAAATGTATACATTTTTAAGACTCTATAGTGATTTTTCCTCTTTCTGAAAATTTATTTACCAAGAGGAAAACCCAAATGATTTGATAATATTTGAAGTCAAGGTGTCTTTCTTTTTTTATAATGAATTTTGGCAGTTCATCTTTGATCTATGAAACAATCTGTAATCTCACTGAGCTTTAATCACGGGCATAATGGATTTTCCTGTTGTTCTCTGACAGTTAGAAACACTGTGGTTAATTAGCAAATGCATAAGCTTGTCCTCATACAAAAGCAAGGTTACAAATGACAGACAAAATGTAGATTGCTTGTCAAAAACATAGTCTATGGTGCAGGCAAGCAGTGGCTATTGATGACAGAATAGGTCTTCACAGGATGAAAAAATGACTATTGAGAATTGTTTTTTATATGAGCAGATCTTATCTTTAAATCACATATTTGTAGAGAACTTCCTAGAGTTGACTTGCAAGCATTTTATTAGATAAACTGAGTTTCAAAGACAGATGTATATACTGTTGTGTAAAAGCAAAAAGTTGTGATTGTAATGTTACTATCTTCTATTGTGCTAAAGAGAGTCGGAGGTTGGTGCCTTTTTATTTTCTCTTCTTTTCTCACACTATCTTTTTCCCCTCCCTCTTTTTCTAGTTTTCTATTCCTTTTTTTTCTTTTTGTATTTTATATTATGATAAATCAATAAAAAAATTTAAAAAGAGAGAGAACTTCCAAGTAATGGCTTGCAAGCATTTTATTAGATAAACTGAGTTTCAGAGATAGATGCTACTACCTATAGGCCTGGTTCACATACTTTGCTTACAGTCTATTTTCACTGGGGCATCCATCCAATTAGCACACACTAAAAGTCATATAATGTGTCCAGGGTTTCTGGGATTCGAGTGGCATATAAATTTAGTAAATTAAGGTTGGTCTCACAGTCAGCCAGATGTTTAGATTGAATTTGGCATCTTTATCCATCTATTGAGTACTTCCCAAGAACCTGAAATGGGCAGATGGTATCATTGCAGGATGTAAGCTGTTCCAAGTAAAGCTGTCTTTTGCAACTGAATGATGGTGATTATGACAATGCCAGTGGCATTCAATTACTATTATACTAAAGCAGCATTAGTTTAAATGTGTTGTTCAATAATCTTATTCACAACAGCCACTTCTATGATCACAAAAGACCTTTTCCAACATGCCTTCTTCACAAAAGTGACTGTTGTAAATTTGTTCAGTAAGATATAAAAGTTGTACTTTCACAGGATCTATGCATTGAGGTTCTAATGCAGACATGTCAAACACAAGGCCCGGAGGCCAGATCCGGCCTGCGAAGTGGTTTCATGTGGCCTCCGAAGCCATCCTGGAAACAGTGAGGGAATGGTCCCCGCTGCCTTGACCCTGGCCCAGAGACCCTCCTTCTGCCAGAGACCCCCAGATCTGTCCCACTCCTGCCCAGGCCCCCATAGGCACCCTTGATGCCAATGATGTACAGTAGAGCTGGCCATGCCCACCCAGTAGGCCATACACACTCCAGCTGCGCCCACCCAGTAGGCCACGCCCACCCTGGCCATACCCACCCAGCCCCCCGAGGGCAACTACAATGCGGATGTGGCCCTCAATGAAATTGAGTTTGACACCCCTGCTCTAATGCTATCACACCTCATGAGCAGTTAATCCATGAAGATGGTGCTTTATGACAAAGATCCTAACATCCCTGAATCAGGAGATCCGAGAACATATACTGTTAATTCCAGTCACCAGTGTTCAGGAACAGACCACATCACTTTTATTCCATGCAATCTCATAGAAGAATTCTTGGGATAAGTGCCTTGCTTAATTGTCAGAACAAATTATTTTCATAACAATGGAAATAGAGGTGTTCTCCCACCAGATATTACAGTCTGAAAACAATAGAACTAATTATGAGTATTATTACAAGGTCATAATAGATTATATGGAAATAATGTATCTGCTTGTATCTGGGCATGGGTGGGGTTTGAAATCATGAAGATCTTACTTGAAGTCTGGTAGCTAATAAAACAGCACTTTTTGTCTACCAAATGTATAATCCAGCTCATAATGATCCAATATTATTTGTTAGCTCTCTTCCTGTGCTGCTTTGAGAATTTCCTATAGATCGTATCAGTGAGATAACTTTGATCTGTGTACTTTGTTACACTTTTGATCTGTTGCACAGTGCTAAACCAGTACTATCACCTATTTCTTAAACTACTGTTAGCTCCTTCAAAATTGATCTGTTTTGGACCTTAATCTTCTGTTTACCTTATTGTATTGACCTAATTCACTATTTGAATAAGGGCCAAGGTTAATACAATCCAAGCAAGACCAACAGACATGATCTGACTCTTACACACATTCAGTATATGTGAGGGAGAGATGAGATTTGTGCAGCACTATAACTATGTAAGACTTGTACAGAAGTATAACAAGCTAACAAAGAGAACAGAAACTGAGCCATGGACAAGAGGTTGTATTTCCTTTGTGAAGGCCAATAAATCAGGGTTAAACTAAAGGAAACATGGAACTTTTTCCCCATTCAACTATGTAGGAAGGCTAAAGAGACTCTTTTTAGGGGGGAAAAAGTGTTTCAGAAATGGAGAAAACATTATCTCATTGGTTTCAGTAATGGCTGCCTGCTCATGCTGGACATCTTCTGGTACAGGAAAACACTTACATTTAGAAATCTAAGATTGCAGTGTTGGTGAGGAAAGCAAAGGGATGGATTTATTGCCCTCCATTTTCTTCATATTCCAATTCTTAGTTAAGCAGAGACTGCTGTCAGGCAGGCATTGAAAAGCTGGCATTTATGAATATACAATTACTTAGGTAGCTATTGGCAGTCCTTCGGAGTACTTTACAAACAATTCAAGGGAAAGCTGGAACTTTAACAGCTGGTATATTCATGAGGAGGGAGAAATGCCAACAGACAGGCCCATAAATCAGTCTGGTTTGTAGCCATCCTCTCTGATTCCAACAGGCCTAAAGTAGGGCTGTTTGGCAATGAAGAAAGCTGATAAGAATCTGCAGTCTGGGGCTTTTGCCAAGAACATTCATATCAAACAGAATTGTGCAAAAATTCAAATGCTTCTGAGTGACAAATTTCAGTCAAATCGCCTCACTGAAGTACAATCACAAATTGTAGAGGAAACTTGCTTTGAAGAAAGAATAGTTAGTACCTAAAAATTCAATATCTATCATATTATGACTTGGACAAAGGACCTCTTACTGTTGCATTTCAGTATTGGACCCACTGTAGATATACTTTAGTCTTCCGAGAACCCTTAATATCTGAGTCAACCATCACTCAGGGGAAGACACATGAAACCACTTAGCCTCTTTTATCATAATTGGTCAATAGAAATTTTGAATCCTATGGCCTTTGTTGCCTCTTCTTTATCAGTGTTCATCTTCAGCTGCTAATCCACCCAGAAAAGAGGGCTGCAGCATTTAAAATTCCCAGCAATCCCTTCCCTAGTGTTAATCCTTCCCTTTGATCCTGATTTTAGCTCAGTTTGTTTTCTTATCTCCATGGATTGCATCTGACTAGAAATATTTCTTTCATTGACTCCCTTTGTCTCTTAGGAAATTAGGGACAGTCTACCAGTAGTATCCACTATAACATAAACTCAGGCAACTATTTCCCAAAGATCTGTGGGTTCTTGATCTTATTGGCTGCTCCTTCCAAGAATTGGATGCTCTGTAGTAAGATAACTACTCTCTATTCCTTGGTTTGCTTTAGGTCTGAGGGACCAAGTCTGAAGACTAAAAGATAAGTTGATTTTCCTCCCTCCAAGAGACAGACATTTTCAAGATTTCTCTTTAAATAGCTTTTCCCCCAAACCTGGGACATTTCTGAAAAATGGTCCTGTCAAATGTCCCTTGCCCTCTTCAAATTCATTTAACTCTGACTCATAATTATAGATATGTAGATTTATGAGCTGGGATATGAGCTTTCATTATTCAGATTGTTTGTGTCAACCTTTCTGGCTTATTGCACTGCATCCAGTTGTGAGTGTCAGGGAGTAGAATGCTAAACAATTCTCTAGCAAAACTAATTTGGCCAGTAGCTCTGATATAGAAATTTCTATACCAGAGAACCACAGAAAGTTGAAACGCATCTTCTGCCTGATTGTTTAGGGATTGACTCTTTCAATATGCCACACCATTCTCCTTCTCTTCTCTGTAATATTTAGTATACTTAAAATTGCTACATTTTATCTTCTGGTATTGCCTAGCCTCTTAGAACAATAATACCTGCTTCCTCTTTCAAAGTTATTAATAAAAGCTTCAGGGCCATATTCAAGTTTCATCTTATAGATCCAGCCAGCCAGTCTAAGCCACATACTGTACTCAAGAAGATCCATTTGCTTTCTCTAATCATATTGAGACTCTTGCTAATTACTGCAGAATTTTCTGTCTTGTCTGCTAATCATCCAGCTGTTGGACTGCAACTATTATACTTTTTGCCATTCCAGAACCATGCTAACTGTTAGGAGGAACAGACATCCCAACTTCCCAAACTATTTAATAAAGAAAAGAAAAAGTGCTTCTAACTCTCTTGTCCATTCGTTTGGTTGCTTCCTGTGGTAGGTTTCTCCTTCCATGAACTTGCTCAGCACAAGGCATCTTTTCCTGATTGTTTCTGCCTGGCACAGTATGTCTTTTTTTTTCTTTTGCCTTCCATTTTTTTCCACCCACTTCAAATAGAGATTATCCTTTGATGGTGACCCAAACTGTACCTCCTGGATCATCCAACCCAATCACCATGAATTCCCAGTCATCAATCTAGCAGCAAGTTCTATTTTCAGTGTTGTTGTCTTTCTCCTTGGAGGTATCACAGGGGGCTTATCAGTTAATTGCCTGGATGTCATTTTGAAGAAGCCATGCTATGAAAGTCCAGATAGTATTTTGTTTCCCTTCATGTTATCTTCTCACAACAGCCATGTGAATTACCTTGGGTTGTGGCTGCCCTTGTGTTATCTAGTGGACTCAATGGTAGAACGAAGACCTGGACCTTAGTTTTCATAGTCTCAGCCAAACTGAATGAAACCTCTTCTTCAGTCATGAATGCAAGATTCATTCTACTCGTACTGAAAATTCACAAAGCAAGTACAGGATCATCTTGTGTTACATCTAGATAGCATAATAAGTGACATTATGTGGAAAATCTTTCTAGTATTGTTAGACAGTTTTAAGGGAATCAGAAATCCACTTTAGCACAAAGATTACAAACATACAGTAATCTTACTTGGATATTTGGACACATAATCTATACCTGTCACTGGAACACTACCTCACTGAATTACATTTACCTGCTGGCCATTAGATATGTCACCAGTTCAAACCTAAGAAATTAAGAGTCAGAGTAATTGCTGAGAGAACAGCAAATGTGTCATAGCTGACAATGATTACAATTTCCCCAAATATAATGGGCAGCCTCATGTCAGGCAAAAGGAATAAAAATCATCTTAACTAATTATCAAGAGACAAATTTGTTGCTTGGAATGGAAAACACCACCGCAAACAGTGCCTTATAGATCTTCCAGTGTCTTTGAAAGCCACATTTTGTGATGCATTTGCCATCAATGTTTGCATAGAGAGAGGACTGAATGAAGTATTGTTTTTAACACTTAGTAACTTGAATAGAGGGGTTCAGTGATCTATAATTCATCAGCTGTCTCCAGGCAATTTACTCTAAAGCATTAACTAGTCCTATAGCTAGCAAGGAGGAATCAGGAGACAAAGAAAGTTATTTTCAACTGGTAATACATCAACATAGTTAGCATAGTTCACTTATTTGCTCCATGGGAATAAGAGCTTGATTATTTTTGTAGAGCTTTATAGAATATGACTTTAGAGTATCAATGGCAATTCTAGGGACATCTACAAGGAACGTTAAAAAGACCAAGGTAGTAGTTGCACTTGCAAGATTGAAACCCTGCCCCTTTTGTACATGAGCCAATATCACATGCATGTATTAATAAGTGGGTCTTCAACTGCTTGCTTGCAGACACATGTTGACTTTTTACCCTCTCCACCACCAATGAAGTCCCACAAGGCGGTACTTGTGTATCTCTAAGAAAAGCTGTGAAATAACTAGAGATAAATTACAGTAATTGCATGGCACAAAGCTGGTCTACTTTTTAAATTTATGCTGGTACATTGGGACACGAGCCGAGAATTTAGTCCCCCCACCAAGATCCCAGAGTCTTTTAAATATAATTTTATCCTGAAAGGAGGCAGAAATATGGAATACCTGAGAAATATTTATAGCAACTATAGTTAATTAATGTTAAATCAATTTAAATTTCAAGCCAATTAGGCTTATTTGTAGTTCAGACCTGGCCCAGACAATCCACAATATCTTTGAACTGCTTTATTTAAAGCCATCATAGAAAACACGATCTAATGTTGACCTATGTTCCCCTTAATGGAGGTTGTCACGTTTGAGCACTATCTGTGGTGTCTCTCGTGGCTTTGAACTTCCAATTAACTGCCTTGCAGAAAAATAGATTTGTACTATTTGGTCATCTACCCTAACTGAGAAGCCCCGAAACCAAATACAGTTCTCTTTTTGGTGGGTTTTCAATCAGATGTCACTGCTCTGGAATCCTGCCACTCCGCATGTTTCTTCATGGCAAGAGTCACCATGGACCAGGCATCTATTATGTGGGTCCCTGGTCTACCTGGACTTTGCCGTCTTCTAAAACAATTATAACCTTTTATCAAAAGATATTAGGCCAGTGAATAATATATAACAAAAATAAGCATAACATCTAGAGCATGATATATTCAGAGCTTTAGAGAATTCGCAACCTGGCCTCCTAAGACCTTCTTCATTTATCTGTGAATGAAATGGCCTTCTTACCAATTCATGCCAAGGCCGTTAGTGAAAGAGTGAAAATATATCTGCCTTAACTAGCTGAGTAATAGCTAATTAATCAATAAGGTTTTAATATAAAAGCATATCAGAGGCTGAGAGATTGATAATCTTATCCTGTTTTCCTCCAGTAAATCTTGGTAAGTGAAACTTTGGGGAAATTAGCTTTGAAAGCAGGCTGCTAAGCACTTGACAGATACTTTTATAACTTCCATTTATTTGCTTACTTATGGGATATATTTACTGCCTCAGTCCAGTAAGACTCTAGCTAGTGTACCATGTTCAGGTAGAGCCTACCTTCTTCAGGTAGAGCCATTCCATTTGATGTACCCATCTCTACTATAGGCTGTCTAAAGGTTGGATTGGTAAAAGGGGGAAGAGTTCATGTCTTTTGTTTATACTGCAGCCTCATAGCTCTGACCCTTGACAAAGCAGTGAAAACTAAGTTATTATTGTGGTTACCGTTTATGTGATTGGATAGGATATTGTTTATACTAAATTCTTCTATTTATGGATGGTTAAATTTTATCTATTTTATTTTACTATGCAGTGATTGTGCTTTATTACTGTAAATTGCCATGAGGCATATGATTTGGCAGTGTAGACATTTAAAAAATAAGGAATAAAGGAATAAAATCTCTCAGTATTTAGAAGAAGACAAAGATGGATTAACCCATTCAAGATTTGTGGGAACGGAAAATATTTTAATATAGGACAAATTTGTTACCTGCTTTATCTGATCAATTCATACCATACGCTTCTCTTCTTTTGTACCTATCTTTAAGAGTCAACATTTTTATCTCCAGGATCCACCCATTGCTGCTTTCAAATCCTACCCATTTCATCGTGGCCACAAAGTCAGTGTTGCAGTAGAAAAGTTTCCTCCCAAAAGGGTTCATTTACACCTGGAGACCAGGGTACACTTACACAGAAGCATATATTGATTTATTGACAATTATAATTAATCAGAGAAAGGAAATATTACCTAAAGAGAGAAGGAGTTCTAAGATATATCATGTAACTCACAAACTACTATCACTGTTGAGTTCTGATTGTACATACTGATATATCATGTAAAATACAAATTAGAAAACATTACTGTTATTAAACAATAAAGCTTTTCATTAGAACAATGATCCCTTACCCACATCCCTAAATTGTTTTATTTCTTTGACAGTTACCTAAAATGCCTTGATTCCCAGTGTTAGCCCAGTAATAAACTCCCTCTAGCTGCTTTGCATTCTTGCAGTTAACACCTTCTTGGATCTTGTTAGCACCTCCTTACTTTGAGCAGGATAAGAATTCAGATGTGTCCTGGCTTTGCTGACTGTACAATAAGGCTTGTCAAATCCTTTCTGAATTATGGTAGCAAGATTATTATTGTGAAGGTGGTTCTATCATACATCCTTTTTGAAATTCCTTCTTCAGTGTGAAGCCCAATAATTACATAAAGAATTGGGTCGTGAATCTAATTGGATTCCTATTAGCCATTAGCTCTCCCTCCACATGCTTTTTGAAGCCATCTTCAAAATGATCACAGTGGGGCAAAGTTACTGTGTCCTTCACATCTATTCCAATAAAAAAAAACTGTTTAAATATGTAGTTCCTAATGCACATCAAGATCTCATTTACCCATAAGGAAATTACAAATAGGCCTTCATCTAGCCTTTTGTTAATGGGCCAGCTGTTTGGGATTTCTGCTGAGCATCCTTGCTAATCTGTAAAGTGGATTAGGAGTCAGTTAAGTGGTTATTACTAGTAACACAATACACCAACCAATGTGCAAGGTAGATAAGCAGATTAGGGCAAGATTCAGCCATTTTGCTTCAGACTGCCACTTTCTTCTTTTTCCCCTCAGGTTTCCATTGCACTCAGCACTTAAAACAAATGCTCACAAAAATAATTATAATTCAGCCTTTGCAACATTAAAACAAACTCCCTACTCAACAATATTCCTTGCAGTCCCCACTGGTTTTAACTGGCTTCATAGATTGTGACTTTATCCTTTATGATTTCTGAATAATTTCTCCCCCATCAGAAATCTGACAGGAAAGCCAAAAAGTGAATCAAAGAAAACAAGCAGTGGAGAACGCCATCTAGGATTGTCTTGCTTGTTTGTGTTCCCTCCAGTTCTTCTTGTCTCAAGTGTCTTAAGCAGATTTATAAGAAATTGTGTTCTTTTAAGCCTTGAAAGAAAATATTTTAAAAAGAAATGACTGGTGTTATATCAGACTTTTTCTTTGTGTTTATTTTCTCCTAATGTTACTACAAGCTGATTTAGATATTGAAACTATACCTTTGGGCAACTCAAGAGAAACATGACAAATTTTGCAATTATTTTTTTGATAGGTGCATGTCTTATCTGGATATATATATATATATATATATTTGTTTTCGTACATTCTCGCGGGTGTCTGTATGTGTAGGTCTAGAGTCTCGGGTTTCTTCCCGCGTTCCTTTCATCTTCAGAAAGTTGTGGCGACGTTTCGACGAAATCCCATCCGTCATCATCAGGCCGGAGTATTGCTCCTGAAAGCAGCAGGAGGAATACTCCGGCCTGATGATGACGGATGGGATTTCGTCGAAACGTCGCCACAACTTTCTGAAGATGAAAGGAACGCGGGAAGAAACCCGAGACTCTAGACCTATATATATATATATATATATATATATATATATATATATATATATATATATATATATATATATATATATATATATATATATATATATGTGTGTGTGTGTGTGTGTGTGTGTGTGTGTGTGTGTGTGTGTGTTTGTTTGTTTTCGTAGATTTTCACGGGTATAGGTATGTAGGTCTTGGCGTATTCGGGTCTTTTCCCGTGTAGGATTGAGGGTGTCTTGGCGACGTTTCGACGAGGTCCCACTTGTCATCTTCAGGCTGGTGTCTTCTGTTTTGTGCTTCTGCTCCGATCACACTTCTCTCGCACAAGCATGAAACCAAAGACACCAGCGTGAAGATGACGAGTGGGACCTCATCGAAACGTCGCCAAGACACCCTCAATCCTACACGGGAAAAGACCCAAATACGCCAAGACCTACATATATATATATATATATATATATATATATATATATATATATATATATATATATATATATATATATATATATATATATATATATATATATATATATATATATATATATATATACACACACACACACACAATTGTAATCTTTCTCTCTATCCATCTGCCCTGACTAAATGAAAAATATTTTGCTAAATTTTTCTTAGACAGGAACTGATTATTCAACAGGAAACCAAAGGAAAGAGATAGAATTTTTTTCCATCTATTTGCATGCTGTTCTATATGCAATTATCTTCTTTGATCAAAGTCAAAATAACATAGTCAAATAATTGTATTTAAAAATTGGTCTTTGGGAAATTGTACACAAAGATATAGCTATTAATCTGATTTTTTATAAACCCATGCACTTCTTCCATTCCAACCTACCATTTCCTTACCAAAGCAAAGTTACTAAAATATATACAATCAAGAACTGCAGCCTGCAGGTGAACCTTTCACGTGGTGGTACTTATATTTTGGATATGCTCCGGACGCTCGGGAATTTACCAGCTGGCTTTAGGGCCATTTTTGTTTGTGCCGGCGTTTCTGAGACTGTCGCCCCGTTCGCGGAGGCCGGCTGCTGACTCTGGTGCCTTTGGGCTTGTGATCTTTTCGCCGGCGGCGGGACTTCCATGTGGCCCCAAACCGCCTTGGCCCGCTTTGGTGGTGGTGTCGCCCTCGGGCCGTTTTGGCGGTGGAGAGGGCGACTATTATTACTCACCTTGGCGACGATGGTTGACCTATACCCTTGCTTCAGGCCGCCTCTTATGGCGACGGCGTCTTCGGACCGCTTGGGTGGCGAAGAGGACGACCGGGAGTTATCTTACCGGAGCAAGGACGACATGGGGCTCCTGCATTGTGTATCATCTTTGGACTGCTCTCGCAGTGATGCTGGTGATTCAGACTATTTTTATTCTGGCCTGCCTACCCTCCTTGCCTTGGACACACTTTTTACCATCTGCCTGCCTATCCTCTCCCCTCTCCCTTTGGACTTTCGACATACCTGGGTATCGGCCACGGTGGGAGAGTGGCTGGACTTCTCCATTTGCAACCTCATAGAGGTGGGAGCTCTATGGGGTTTGCCTACCCAGAGGATACCTGGTCCACCCCCAGGAACGGAGTCTCTACCCGTTGTGAGAGAACGGGCTGTGGCCTGTCTTGGGGGCCACCCAACTGAGTGGCAGTGAAGTTGGGTGGGGATCCAGACTTCTGTCATGTTCAATCCTCCCATGGACAACTAAGGGATGCCTATCCTGGACTGTTTGGACTTTTTTATACTTATGCGGCAATATACGAGTACGCGTTTGTACGCCCTCAGGGGTGCCCCCCTCTCCTGGGTGCGACCTGCCTCCTTAAACGTTGATAACCTTGATGACGGGCCTGAGTTTTGGGTCTCTGAGAGATGGCTGGGCAGGGGCAGGGGCTGTCCATGTAAATCTAGAAAGCCTCTGATTATTTTTTTATCCAAATTTTTTATAGGGCTAGGGAGCGGGGTGGGTGATAGCGGTTGTTTGGCTATGGGGGGTGGCCGATCTACCATGGTTCAGACCAGCCTTGGGTCTGATAGCACGGGGGGAGAAAGGGGTGGCGTTGTCGCCGGGGCTCATGAGCGGGTCGTGGGATTATCAATTCCCACGACGGGGAATGGCAGCAGGCGGATAGACAGGGGGCCGTATCGCTACCGGGAGGGCCGTCCCCGCTATTTGCAAGCGGTGAGGCGCTCCGACCCTCTGCTTCTTCCCCGAGATCCCGGGAGCGAGGATGTGCAGCCTCCTGAGCTCCGGCTGGTGTACCTGAATGCCAGGTCCGTGGTTAATAAAGCTCCCCTCGTTAGGGATTTAGTTGAGGGTGAGCATGCGGACCTGGCTTGCATCACGGAGACTTGGTTGGGCCCAGAGGGTGGGGTCCCTTTGGTTGACCTCTGCCCACCAGGCTTCCAGGTGCTACACCGGCCACGAGCTCAAGGAAGGGGTGGGGGAGTGGCGGTTACCATTAGGGAGACCTTATGCCCGCGGGAGACCACCGTTTCTCAGATAGTCGGGTGTGAGTCTCTCTTTATGAGATTTGGTCCTGGGGCGCAGTTGGGCTTGCTGCTGGTGTACATTTCGCCTAGTCGCACAGCGGAAGCCCTGCCCGAGCTGCTCGATATCCTCTCGGGCTTGGTGGTTGAGTTTCCCAAACTTATAGTTTTGGGAGACTTCAATCTACCATCCCTGGGAGGTTCATCTGAGCTAGCTCGGGAGTTCATGGCTTCCATGGCGGCCATGGACCTGACGCAAGTAATTTCAGAGCCAACTCATGAGGGAGGCCACACCCTTGACCTGATTTTTTTATCTAGACGGTGGTTGGATGATCTAGGTGGGGGCTCTCCATTTATTATGCCCCTGTCATGGACCGATCATCATCTCCTGCGGCTGGTCTTCCGTTTTGCCACCCCCCGCCGTGGGGGCACGGAGCCAATTAGATGGTACCGCCCCAGACGCTTAATGGATCCTGATAGATTCCAAGCGGCGCTGGGGTCCCCACCTGCCTCCACTGCTCACAGCTCGGTGGATGCCTTAGTGGAAGCCTGGGAAAGGGCAGCCACTGAGGCACTTGACCGGGTTGTACCCTTGCGGCCCCTGACCCGGCGCAGATCCCAGCGAGCTCCATGGTTTTCCGCGGAGCTCCGGGAGATGAAGCGTCGGAAACGGGGCCTAGAGAGCTGCTGGAGGTCTAGCCGATCCGAACCCGACCGGTTGCGGTTAAGAACCTATATTAGGTCTTATCTCGCAGCGATGAGGGTGGCGAGGTGCAATTACTTCTCCACCCTCATCGCGTCCACAGATAATCGCCCGGCCGCCTTGTTTAGGGTGACTCGCTCACTTCTTAATCAGGAGGTGAGGGAGGATCCCTTGCAGGGTCGTGCCGAGGAATTTAGTCAACATCTGTCGGATAAAATCGCTCGGATTCGGACCGGTTTGGACTCCAGCTGGGCAGAGTCAGGCGATCAGGACACGGGCGGTCATGTCAATGTTACCTGGGAAGAGTTTGATTCTGTGACCCCTGATGAAGTGGACAGGATTATGGGGAGGCTGAGCTCCTCCACATGTTTGTTGGACCCGTGCCCTTCCTGGCTGGTTTATGCAGCTAGGGAGAGGACACGAGGCTGGCTCCAGGCGGTTATATCTGCTTCTTTGAGTGAGGGTTATTTCCCCACCGTCTTGAAGGAGGCGGTGGTGAGACCTCTCCTCAAGAAGCCTGCCTTGGACCCAGCTGTTTTGAACAACTTTCGTCCAGTCTCCAACCTTCGCTTTCTTGCGAAGGTTTAATTTAATTTTAATTTAATAACATTTATATACCGCCCTTCTCCCTGAGGACTCAGGGCGGTTCACAGGGCAGAATAAAATAGCAAATACAAACATTAAAAAAGATTAAACAATTGCCCTAGTTAAGAACAATAGAAATGCAGTGCTAAAAACCCCAAGAAAAATTAAAAGACCAAAGATAAAACAACCCCAGCAATCCCCATCAGGCTAGGCCAGCTTGTACAAACAGAAATGTCTTAAGATCGCGACGAAAGGAGCGAAGATCGGGCGCCATCCGGAGCTCTACCGGTAGCTGATTCCACAGCTCCGGAGCGCCCACAGAGAAGGATCTCCCCCTGGGGGCCACCAATCGACATTCTCTGATCGGTGGCACCCTGAGGAGGCCCTCTCTGTGGGAACGCACAGGGCGCAGGGAGCTTGATGCCGGCAGCAGATGTTCCCTGAGGTACTCCGGCCCCATGCCATGGAGTGCTTTGAACACCGTTACCAGTACCTTGAATCTCACCCGGAAGACAACTGGCAACCAATGCAGCTCACGGAGCAGAGGTGTAACGTGGGAGTATCGGGAGACTCCCAACACCACTCTCGCGGCTGCATTCTGTACCAGTTGGAGCTTCCGGGTGGTCCTCAAGGGCAGCCCCATGTAGAGAGCGTTGCAGTAGTCCAGACGAGAGGACACGAGCGCATGAGTGACCGTGCACAAATCATCCCGGCTAAGATAGGGCCGCAACTGACGCACCAGGCGAACCTGTGCGAAGGCCCCCCTAGTCACAGCTCCTATATGGTCTTCCAAGGTGAGCCGTGAATCTAGGAGGACCCCCAAGTTGCGAGCCCTATCTACGGGGGGTAATAGTTCACCCCCCATAACCAGAGGTGGAATGTCCGAATAAACCCGGGATGAAGGTATGCAAAGCCACTCAGTCTTGTCGGGGTTGAGTTGGAGTCTGTTCCTCCCCATCCAGACCCGAACCGCCTCCAGGCAACGGGACATCACGTTGAGGGCATCACTGGGGTGGTTTGGGGTCGAAAAGAAAAGTTGGGTATCATCAGCATACTGATGATACCCAACTCCAAAGCCACGAATGATCTCACCCAGCGGCTTCATGTAGATGTTGAACAGGAGAGGCGAGAGGACCGACCCCTGAGGAACTCCACAAATGAGAGACCTCGCGGTCGACCTCTGCCCCCCTGCCAACACCGACTGCGAACGTCCCAAGAGATAGGAGGAGAACCACTGTAAAACTGTGCCTCCCACTCCCAATCCCCTGAGACGCCGCAGCAAGATACCATGGTCGATGGTATCAAAAGCCGCCGAGAGGTCTAATAGGACTAGGACAGAGGAATGCCCCCTGTCCCGAGCCCTCCAGAGATCATTCACCAGCGCGACCAATGCCGTCTCCGTGCTGTGCCCGGGCCTGAAACCCGATTGGTACGGGTCTAGATAATCCGCTTCATCCAGGACCAGAGGGAGCTGATGCGCCACCACACTCTCAACAACCTTCGCAAGAAAGCGAAGGTTGGAGACAGGACGAAAGTTGTTCAATACAGCCGGGTCCAGGGCAGGCTTCTTGAGGAGAGGCCTCACCACCGCCTCCTTCAAGACGGCGGGGAAGATACCCTCACTCAAAGAAGCCGATATAACTGCCTGGAACCAGCTGCGTGTCCTCTCCCGGGCTGCATAAACCAGCCAGGAAGGGCACGGGTCCAGTAAACATGTGGTGGTGCTCAGCCTCCCCATGATCCTGTCCACTTCCTCCGGAGTCACAGAATCAAACTCCTCCCAGGTGATATCGACAAGACCACCCGTGTCCTGATCGTCAGACTCTGCCCAGTCAGAGTCCAGACCGGTCCGAATCCGAGCGATTTTGTCCGACAGATGTTGGTTAAACTCCTCGGCACGTCCCTGCAAGGGATCCTCCCTCACCTCCTGATTTAGGAGGGAGCGAGTCACCCTAAACAGGGCAGCCGGGCGATTATCTGCGGACGCAATAAGGGTGGCGAAGTGGTTGGACCTCGCCTCCCTAATTGCAGCGAGATAAGACCTAATGTAGGCTCTTAGTCGCAATCGGTCAGGTTCGGATCGGCTGGACCTCCAACCGCTCTCTAGGCCCCGTCTCCGACGCTTCATCTCCCGGAGCTCCGCAGAGAACCATGGAGCTCGACGGGATCTGCACCGGGTCAGGGGCCGCAGGGGTACAACTCGGTCAAGGGCCTCAGTGGCCGTCCTTTCCCAGGCTTCCACTAAGGCCTCGGCCGAGCTGTGAGCAAGGGAGGCAGGTGGGGACCCCAGCGCCGCCTGGAACCTCTGGGGATCCATTAAGCGTCTGGGGCGGTACCATTTGAGTGGTTCCAAACACCCACGGCGGGGGGTGGCAAAACGGAAGACCAGCCGCAGGAGATGATGATCGGTCCATGACAGGGGCATGACAATTGGAGAGCCCCCACCAAGATCATCTAACCACCGTCCAGACAAGAAAACAAGGTCAAGGGTGTGGCCTCCCTCATGAGTCGGTCCCGAAATTACTTGCGTCAGGTCCATGGCCGTCATGGAAGCCATGAACTCCCGAGCCAACTCAGATGATCCTCCCAGAGATGGTAAGTTGAAGTCCCCCAAAACTATAAGTTTCGGGAACTCAACCACCAGCCCAGAGAGGGCATCGAGCAGCTCAGGCAGGGCTGCTGCTGTGTGACTAGGCGAAAGGTACACCAGCAGCAAGCCCAACTGCGCACCAGGGCCGCATCTCAAAAAGAGAGACTCACACCCGACTATCTGGGGAACGGTGGCCTCCCGCGGACACAAGGTCTCCCTCATAACAACAGCCACTCCCCCACCCCTACCCTGAGCCCGAGGCCGGTGCAGCACCCGGAAACCTGGTGGGCAAAGATCAACCAGAGGAACACCGCCCTCTGGGCCCAACCAGGTTTCCGTTGTCGAGAGTGTGGTGGCGCATCAGCTCCCTCTGGTCCTGGATGAAGCGGATTATCTGGACCCCTACCAATCGGGTTTCAGGCCCGGGTACAGCACGGAGACGGCATTGGTCGCTCTGGTGAATGATCTCTGGAGGGCTCGGGATAGGGGATATTCCTCTGTCCTAGTCCTATTAGACCTCTCGGCGGCTTTCGATACCATCGACCATGGTATCCTGCTGCGGCGTCTCAGGGGATTGGGAGTGGGAGGCACAGTTCTTCAGTGGTTCTCCTCCTATCTCCTGGGACGCTCGCAGTCGGTGTTGGCAGGGGGGCAGAGATCGGCCCCTAGGTCTCTCGTTTGTGGAGTTCCTCAGGGGTCGGTTCTCTCGCCTCTCCTGTTCAACATCTACATGAAACCGCTGGGTGAGATCATTCGTGGTTTTGGAGTTGGGTATCATCAATATGCTGATGATACCCAACTTTTCTTTTCGACCCCAAACCACCCCAGTGATGCCCTCGCTGTGATGTCCCGTTGCCTGGAGGTGGTTCGGGTCTGGATGGGGAGGAACAGACTTCAACTCAACCCTGACAAGACTGAGTGGCTGTACATTCCGGCATCCCGGGACATTCAAAATGTTCCATCTCTTTCTATGGGGGGTGAGCTCTTACCCCCCGTGGATAGGGCTCGCAACTTGGGAGTCCTCCTAGATTCACGGCTTACCCTGGAAGACCATATAGTGGCCGTGACTAGGGGGGCTTTCGCCCAGGTTCGCCTGGTGCGCCAGTTGCGGCCCTATCTGAACCGGGATGCCCTGTGTACGGTCACTCATGCGCTCGTGACCTCTCGCCTTGACTACTGTAATGCTCTCTACATGGGGCTTCCCTTGAAGACCACTCGGAGGCTCCAACTGGTACAGAATGCGGCCGCGAGAGTTGTCTTGGGAGTTTCCCGGTACTCCCATGTTACACCTTTGCTCCGCGAGCTGCATTGGTTACCAGTTGTCTTTCGGGTGAGGTTCAAGGTTTTGGTTACGATCTTTAAGTCCCTACATGGCATGGGTCCGGGATACCTCAGGGACCACCTGCTGCCGGCATCAACTCCCCTCCGCCCTGTGCGTTCCCACAGAGAGGGCCTCCTCAGGGTGCCGCCAGTCAAGGAATGCCGACTGGTGGCCCCCAGGGGGAGGGCCTTCTCTGTGGGCGCTCCGGTATTATGGAACCAACTGCCGGTGGAGCTCCGGACGGCATCAGACCTCCGAACTTTCCGTCGTGGCCTGAAGACCCACCTATTTGAAATGGCTGGTCTGGCCTGACGGGGGATTATGGGTTTTAATTTGTCATTTTAGATTTGTATTACTGTTTTTAACTGGGCATGGGTTTAATCTTTTTTAATTTTTGTATTGTCTTTTTTATATATGCCCTGTGAACCGCCCTGAGTCCCTACCAAGGAGAAGGGCGGTATACAAATTAAATAAAACTTGAACTTGAAACTTGAATGTTCTGCCTGTTGAAATTCAGAGGTATCAAATTCAGAGTTACTTTTCTAAACTCAAAGATGGAAGTATGCAAGGAGAAGATGCTCTGGGTCTGTATTCTTGGTAGTACTGCAGTCAAAGGCAAAATCAGTTGAATTTATTTATGCAATGACTGCCAGAAACTCTAGATCACAGGTCCCCAACCTATGGGCCACAGTCCACTACCAAGATAGTGCCTCTTGGCCACTGGGCCACATGAGTGACTGGACAATGCACATGTGCGTGTGTACGCATTCACCCCCTTGTGCTGACACTAGCTGAGCCATGAGCCCCGACCCATGTGCCGGCACCAGCCAAGCTATGCACTGCACACCAGCACTAGCCAAGCCCCGACCCCCACACCAATGCTACCTGAGCCATGAGCCACATACCGGCACTAGCTGAGCCATGAACTGTGAGCCATGCGCTGGTGCTAGCCAAGCAGCGAACCGGCACTAGCTGAGCCACGAGCCCTGAGCTGCACGCCAGTACTAGCCACCCACTGGCACTAGTTGAGCCATGAGCCATGAGCCATGTGCCAGTGCTAGCCAAGCTGTGAGCCTTGCAACAGTGCTAGTCAAGCCATGAGCTCCACACCAGCACTAGCCATTCTGCAAGCTGTGAGCCGTGAGCTGCATGCCAATACTAGGAGCCCCATTTTCAGAGTGCACATGCTTGTGGACCCATTTGCGCCCATGCGTGCACAGCACATTTGTGTGTGCACGCATGCACACATAAAGGTGCCTGCTGCTCCATTTTCCACCGGGCCACCAACCCAGAAAGGTTGGAGACCCTTTCTCTAGATAATTTTCTCTGACTTTAAAAAGAAAGAAATGTAAATCTATATAGCACATCTTATTGGAATCCATATCTTGCTGCCTGATTCTGTACATAGTGATGCTATGTGAGATTCTACATCATTGATCTTGTAAAAACACCAAATGTTTCATGCTTGGCATAAATCCTTTTTAGTGCAAGCCAGCAAAGAAACCTATTAAATAATCATGCATCATAGTTACACACAGATCATTAAGCATTTTTCTTCTTTAATTTATTGCCATTTATCTTTGCATTATCCTTTAAAACAGTGTGTCTCAACCTTGGCAACTTTAAGATGAATGGATTTCAGTTTGCTGGCTGGGGAATTCTGGGAGCTGAAGTCCACACATTTAAAGTTGCCAAGGTTGAGAAATCAGGCAGTACCTGATTTATTCCATCTTATTCATTCATTCCAGCTTATATCTAATAGTTGTAGTTGTAATGGTTTGTTTTAATTAAATATGGAAGTAAAAGACCAAAACTCAACTTTACATTTAATTTTAATGCTCCTTCCTTTAGCAGCCCCCTCCCCCCCCCTTTCCATTAATTCTTCCTTCTGATTTTGTAGGGCAAGGTAGGGAAATTTTTTGAAAGTGGGGCCAAGTATGGGCCAAGGTTTCTACCTTAACACAGTAAGAAACAACATAATCTGAACACCAGAAGTGATTTCAGCTCTTCTCCTTTTCTATCCCAGGGCTAGCTTTTTAGCCTTAGGGGAAAAAAACCTGAGGTTTCTGAATGTATAGCTTCCTCCCCAGGACAGCCCTTTTATAGGGTGTCACATCAGAGATCCGTTGACTGAAGGTTTAGGATTGCAAGCCTAAACTATAGTCTCTGTGACTCAGGAAGCATACTACCAATCTTTGCGGGAGTGTTTGGGTTTTAGCTATTTGTTTATCTAATTTGTACACCATCAAACATTGGTAAGAAGGCAGAAGGCAGTTGTTGGATTCAGAATTCAACAGCTCCATTTTAAAATCATAATGATTCTTGAATTAGATACTTACAAAGCTTTGGGATGAATGGCAAGATTGTGGGAAGAGAGGTAGGTGTATATATTTCTTTCCTTCGTTGTCTTCACAGTTACCCAGACTCTCTTTTGTTTGGGAGATGATAGTCTCTTTGCCTCAGTGAGTTTGTTTTGCCAACCAAGATTTATATGGCAAGAGCTGAGAAGAGGAAGAGACTTGACATGCTGCCTGCCTTGGTTTCTCAATTTGACTTATTCAATAATTAAAAGAGTTTCTATAATTAAAAGTCAAAAAAGGAGAGGAAATGTTTTTTTTCTTTTGGTTTCTCTCTGCATGATATATTTTTAGATAGAAGTGACACTTTCTGTTTTCATGTATTTTGTACATGAAATATAAATGATATCCATATCATATCTCAGTTGCAAAAGTCCAGATGAACAGTAGATGGTAGAAAAGAAATAAATCTATAAACACCATCATGTTCTGACAAACAAAATAAATAGAACATTAGTGGCATTGGTAGGCCTTTTGCTTTTCTTTTACGCAATGAAGGTAGGACAGGGTTCAGTCTTACCTATATCATATTATATATCAGGCTAAACAGTGTGGCACAAGCTGGAAATGCTTTTGAAACTGAGGGCCTGCTCAAGAGGAATATTCTATGTTGTAACCCATGCTAGGGACGCAGTGGCTCAGTGGGTTAGGATGCTGAGCTTGTTGATCAGAAGGTCGGCAGTTTGGTGGGTCGAATCCCAAGTGCCGCGTAACAGAGTGAGCGCCTGTTACTCGTCCCAGCTTCTGCCAATCTAGCAGTTCGAAAGCATGTAAAAATGCAAGTAGAAAAATAGGGACCACTACAGTGGGAAGGTAACAGCGTTCTGTGTGCCTTTGGCGTCTAGTCATGCCGGCCACATGACCACGGAGACGTCTTCGGACAAGCGCTGGCTCTTCGGCTTTGAAACGGAGATGAGCACCGGCCCCTAGAGTCGGAATCAACTAGCACACATGTGTGTGGGAACCTTTACCTTTACCTTTAACCCATGCTAGTAAAGATAAAGTCATAGTTTGGATTAATAAATCCAAATTATTAATAAATAAATACATCTTAGTACCAGAAATGTCAAAACCTGCAAAATGGCATCCAGAAAGATATTTCCTGCAATTTCATGAAGATGTTGTTCTCTTATATTAAGAATGCTGACTCTTTAATTAGCAAATATAAGTCAGCGTAATGGTTAAGTTGCATTTGTAATGAATTTGTGTAACAGAGAGTGGGGAGGGGAGTTGTGTATGGATAGTAATGTTGTTACCTCATAAATCCAAATCAGCAGATGCTGTAACTTTAGGTACAGTATAGGACATGTATTTTTTATGTCTCCAGAAATAACTTGAAAATACCAGTTGTTTGAATGAAAAACTTTATGAACAAAGTTCTAGCTTAGTTTATCCATATTGAGACAATCTGTAGGCATAAAATTACAGATATGTTTTATATAACACACCAAAGAACACCAGCTTTTCAATATATTTTTTAAAAAATCTTAAATGAAATGTATATTTATAGGAGCTATTACATTTAAAGCAGCTTCATAATATGCTTAAAATATTTCACACTTTTCAATATTCCTTCATTTGGATTTTTTTTATATGTATTGCTGCCTAACTTCTATGTAACTGAAGCATGTGTTCACCAGAAAATAATTGCTAGAACTGTTTTACAGACAGCTAAATGGCCATTTTTTTATATAAAAAATCTCTTTAGTATCTCCAAAATATTATAATCTGACATATTTATTTCTCAGTACTAGGAGAACCTCTTTACCAGTGTCATCAATTGAATAAAATAGCTTGTCAACTTTCTAAAAATTTAATACAGCTACAGAAATTATTTTTGAACATATTTTAATTTTTTTCTAGCAATGCAAGTTTTCAGTGCGATAGATGGATGGACAGTCACACAGATAGATAATCTTTATTGTCATTTTTCACTATGGGCACAATGGCACACATTAAAAATGAAATTTAGTTGCTTGCTCTCAAAGTGCACACATACACAACACACATTTAAACATACTATATACAACATATGTATAGACCTTCACCCTTACATTTAAGTAACATATAAATATTAATCACCGTCCATCTGGAATACATAATGGAAGGAGGAAGCTTGAGAGTTCACAAGGTTAATACTGTATGGAACGAAACTGTGGCTGTGGATGTTCTGCTTCGGATACCATGAGCCTCCTCCCAGAAGGTAACAAAGAAAACAGGTCATGAAAAGGATGTGTCGTGTCCCAGACAATCTTGCGGACCCCGCTCAAGCAATGCTTATATGCTATGTTCTGGATAGGAGGGAGGGAACTGCCAATAATCTGTTCAGCCATCCACACCATTCTCTGCACTGCCTTCCTGTCTGAAGCAGTGATGCTGTATGATAGAATGCTCTCGATCATCCCTCTGTAGAAAGGGGTAAGGACAGGAGAAGGAAGATGTGCTTTTCTCATGCGACCAGTGTCTCACTGTTGAGTGACCAAGCCAGCCTACTTGTTAACTGCACACCCAGGAATTTGATGCTGGTAACCATCTCCACAGGTGAGTCATTGATGCACAGAGAAGGGTGCCTGTGCCACACTTCTCTTTGGTTTTTCCAGTATTTAAAACTAGACTGTTTTCCTTACACCAGTTCACCAAACCCTCAACCTCCTTGTGGTAAGCACCCTCATTGTCATCATGAATAAGGCCCACTACTGTTGTATCATCTGAAAACTTCACAATATGGCTGATGGCAAACCTAGCACAACAGTCATGGGTCAACAGGATGAACAGCATACAAAATGCAACTATCATGTGACCCACAGGGGAATGTATGCAACCTGTGTTCTCACTACACAGAAATACACACTCAGGAATAACTTGAAGAGAGAGACCAGAAATGCACATAGAAACAGAAGGCACCATTTTGTTACATAAAATAAAATGAAGATATGTTGTTTGGCTACCATTATATTCTGCAGCTGCTTTCTACTTCAGTGTCCTTTCCAACTCATCGAAATTTTAGAAAGAAATTGTATAAAGAATTTTTGCACTGTCCATCCAGTTAATTCTCCCAAACTATAACAGGATCAGAATTGGCAAAGGGAAAGAAACTGCAAAAAGAAAGATTGACTTTGAAACTAGTCAGCTGTGGAAAAGTCTATTAGGGCCAGCATTCTGATACATCATACAGCAGCTCTTTTTTTCCCTGGATTATTCTAGCAAATGCACACACTTCAGTGAACACTGAATAATTCTCACAAGATTCAAAGATGCTTAGATAACATAGAAATTCTGGTGGACTAGAAGAAATAGAATATATATAGTTCCATATATGCGCTCAGCTTCTAGAGAATACAGGCTCCTCGTATATGTACCTCGATGGAGAAAATTAGGGCAATTTCTGTTGTACCCTTGAAAACGTCTATAAAATTTTGAATGTCTATAAAACCTTGAAAATTGTCATCGGCATGGTGAAAACACCATCAATTCATCTGGTTTTCCACACTGAAGGGCAATCATACATATTGCGTTCTCAAGGATTGGTCATTTCACTAAGCAACCTATTTGAAATTAAATCTGCTCCATTCCTGTGTGTGAAAACAAATGCATGGAGCCACTTCTGAGTCTTGTCAATCCTTTTGGGGTGATTCAAAACAAGTCAGAGAGCAAAACAATTATGCAGCACTTCTGACCTAAAACTTGGATCAATAAACATCCCACCTCAGTAATCAAGGCAAGGGTGATTTCTTTTCTGGTCACATTACTTTTATTTACTGCTTAGAGTATTAAATCTAAAAGTATCCCTAGGCACAAGCCTTTTGTGAGCTGCCTAATTGCTCTGGTAAAGAGAGGAAAAAGTCCTTTTGTATCAGTGATGTAGCAACTATATAACTCATGGATGGATGGAGATAGATAGATAGATAGATAGATAGATAGATAGATAGATAGATAGATAGATAGATAGATAGATAGATAGATAGATAGATAGATAGACAGACAGACAGACAGACAGACAGACAGACAGACAGACAGACAGACAGACAGAACCTAAAGCATCCTCCTTGCAGAACACTTTTGCAGAAAGAACTTGTCCCAAGGCACTCTTTATTTGACAACACAGTTGCTGCTCCATAACAGAATCCTTTGCAGTTTTTTTTCATGATCTTTTTCACCAAGCAAGCCTCTGCATGTGATTGCTAGGCTACATTTGCAGTCAGGGTGAGATGTGCTAAATCTATCTATCAGTGTCTGTCTCTGATCCAGCTGTAACAGCTGTCAGCCAACAAATGTTGACATCCCAATGCTTATACTCAATACCTCAATGGAAGTCTTTGTGCAGTAGGCACTTGTGTGCTCTACCCAGCTCAGATTTCATGTATTTATGAGATATCTAATAGATTATCCAAGGATAAAAATTACTGCTTTACTGCATTACCACAAGCAAATTGTTTTTGGACCATAAATAAAATCCCTTAACCATTCCCAAGAAATATTGAGGTGATTACACAGAAATCACATACCTCTTTTCAATGAATGAAAATTAAAAAAAGAAGCAAAGGAACCCATTTTAAAATAATTTTGCTGTGACTTTTATCTTACTTTTAAAAAAAAGTCAATTAAATTGGCTCATCAGTAATATATATTGTGATTGTTGCTGGCTATGTCCCTCTTTCCAAAGCTATCAAATGTGACTTTTTTCTTTTGTTTTTGAAGTCACCTTTATTGTTGAGCAATAGTGATATGCTTTATTTGAAGCTACCAAGGTTTATAAAAAGTACTTCATTGTTCTTCATAGATTTTGTGTTCAATCAGTAATGTTAGATAATGATAAAAATTAGAAAGGGAGGATACAAAGGCAGAAGATTACCTTTTATTTTGAGAAGCTTCTCCAGATATGTTCCTCCCCAAAAGTTTCACATCTTAATAATTCAGTAGCATTCATAAGCTAGAATTCCCAAGACAGCTACAGTATATGTTAATTAAGACAAGCACATGATTCTCATAAGAAACATATTCGTAGTTTTGTTTCTTAGAATATCTTGTTTCAGAAAATAGAGTTCAGTGTAAAATGAAACATGTTATTAAAACAAATGAGAAGAAGTAACTGGAGCAGCTGAGCACTGTTGATTTTTGGTTCCAAAGAATTATCGCCAAATCAATTTTAATGAGGAATGAAGAAAGAGCCCATTTACCAAATGTAATAGAAATTGATATCTCATCTAGATCAGTTTGAACTTGGCTGCTACCACCAGTACCTTGAATTTTTGTAAAGATCAATTCAGCAATTTTTAAACAGCAGTTTTCACAGTCATGAGAGGAGGTCAGAAATGTCAAGATGGCAGCACTACACAAAACTGAACTGTTTTGAAACTCCCACTGTTTGCCTCTGTTTCACTTGAGAATTGTTGTATTATCTATGCCTTTCAATAAAGAATTTCAAGGTGAGTTTTTCTAGGCACCTTGACTCTTAACTGAATTATAAAGAAATATTTTTCATTTCTTCACAGTTAAGTATTCAGGAAGTTGCACAGACTTGAAGTCACAGCTTGTAAGTCTAATTAACAGTCCTAATACCTCGTTGGCTCACATATCCCAAAGGAAAACCTTCACTCATCACTGAGATTGACATATTTATGAATGTCAGTGTGAAGTGACTTAATTACAAAATGCATATATTCAATTAAAGAAGTACAATATGGGCCTAAAAGGGGTGGGAAAAGTTTTGTTCTTTCCTTCATCAACATCATTTTCAATAGGCCCTATTTCATTTCCACACGTTTCATGAAAGTGAAGTCAGTGGATGCACTTCTCCAGAAGCAATTCTTGAGTTTCACCTTATTTTCAGCCCAATGGCTGCTTCACCATAATATAAGATTCAAATAAGACATGACACTAACAGTTAGGCAAGATTAACCAAGGTCAAGCACTTTGCCTTTATTACAATTTGGAATCCAAACAGGATATGGTCAACATACTATACCAAGCGCAATCTTGGTGGAGCAGTGGGCTAATACCTCCTTAAGTAACACCAGCTGCCTGCAATTAGTGCAGGTTTGAGTCCCACCAGGCTCAAGGTTGACTCAGCCTTCCATCCTTCCGAGGTAGGTAAAATGAGGACCCAGATTGTTGGGGGCAATAAGCTGACTTTGTAATAATGCCGCTTGGGGGGGCGAAAGCCCTAATAAGCAGGCATATACATAGAATGAAGGCTATTGCTAAGCACATTGGTTTGTGCTTAAAATTGTAAGCTGCCCTGAGTCTTTGAAGAAGGGTGGGATATAAATGGGAATAAAAAAAAATCTGGGAAGTTTCATGGACTTGCATGGTAAGAAACTTTCTTTTCAATGAGTGGTATCATTTCTTCTACCTATTCCCACCACATCCTTCTTATTGTCACTGAGATTCCCTTGAAATAATAGCCAATTATATGATATTTCACTAGTACCAACTTTCTTATCAAACTTTCTTGCAAATGTTTTTTTCTTTTCTTTTGTTCCGACATAAATAAATGTAGGATCCTGCCCTCAAATATGTTAACTATGAAGATTTTTTCTTTCTATACATTGAGTTATTTCTCTTCTTCCTAAATGTAAGAAAGTATGATTGTTGAGGTATGTTTCTCTCAAAAATGTGCATGTAATTTCCTTAGATAAGAACTATTTGAACATGATGATGTTTCTGTGTATGCATATAAAATATTATAGCTTTTTAAGAGTCTGTCATGGATATGAGTCACAGTATTTTTTTCATTTTATGACCCTGTAAACCCTTTTCATTGGGTTGGAGTTGGGGCAACTGAATGGAGTTGAGTGTTCACTGACAGAGTGCCCTTCCTGATGCCTATGCAGAGTTCACAGCATATATTTTCTCTTTGCGCCCTGATAAAGAAAAACCTGTCACTGCCTAGGATTGAACTCTCAACCTTCTGAGTGGGAGGAAAATGTCTTCACCTCTAGGCCACTGCACTACTCTTATGGATATGAGTCACAATATAAAGACACTGAAACAAACTGCAAATTATATTAATCTCCTTTAATTTATTTGAGTCAGAACATGAAGTGGTATAGTAACAGATGATAGCAATCAGGCTCAAACAAATCCAGAACCAAATCAGTTTGATACAGAAAGAATTAGAAGATATATGAACTAAATCAGGGTCATATTCAAGTCAGAATCTTAACAAAAATCTTACTGACACATAGACTGAAGATGCCGCAAATTTCTTCGCTGTATATTTGATATAATAATGTATTTTGTAAGAGAAAAATTGGATATCAATTACTGCTACTAAGGTGTATTGGCCAGTACATGTACATGTATCATGTATCATCCACAGTATACTAGTTCTTAGAAAAATGAACAAGGGAGTTTACAGTAGGTAGGTTGCTTCCAGCACTGTACTTTTAGCACCCCAGTCTTTTAAAGAGACTTCAACAAATCCAAGTCAGGTTTTATTTGCTATAATTGTTTCAACTTCATTTTTATTTCTGGACTTTTTGATTTTTGTTTGATATGACATGAATTTTTAGTATATCCAAAAGCAGAATATCTGTTGTTTAACAGCATTTGGGGGTGGATAAAAGAAATTGTTTCACAAGGAGGAAGTTTAATTTAGAGCTCCTGGTGTGGTGTCTGTTAAATCAGATTCCTCAGAGCTATGTGTTTCATTTCACATGCCCTCTAAAACTGTCTCCCCAGTTGAGGAATATATTGCCACTTCAAACTCACCTAATACTTGAAATTAAACACTGAGCACAGCTGGAATAAGACAGACCAGGAACAAGTGAATAAAAATAAATGACTTTGTGTCTTGCTATTTCACACAAAATTTAATATATTATACTAGCTTAAGTCAATGATATGTCCAGAGCTTCAAGGGCAGTTTGATGAATGCATAATGACTGAATGCAAATGTGATCAGTGGGTACTTCTAGAATAACTTTTGTTTTATTTTCCCCCCAGAAAACAACTCTTAATTCTTTATTTGGCAAATGTGGATCACTAAGGCCAAAACTGGCAAAACCATTGTTCACCAGATTTGATGTGTTAGTATAATATGTTGGCTGATTCCAAAAGTTGATGTTTTTATATTCCTAGATTACGAATATAAAATAGGAAGATTCCTGGAAAAATTACCTTAAGCTGTTGCCATATCATTTCGTGTTATATATTGATACAGCATGGGGTTGAGTGTTATATGCATATGTATATCACACAAGTCAAGCCAAAGGTCAATTGAATCAAAAGTTATTATTTGTATCCCTTTACATCATTTATATTATTTGTGTTATTACATCATTAATATTAGTGGTCTCATAGAACATGCCTATCCAGTGAAGTCTTGGAGTGAGAGTTTGTTATGGGTCCTATTCCATGGAATTGTCATTGGAGACGCCAAGGACAGCCTTTCTTGGTAGTAGCTGCTCTGAAATAGTCTACTCTCAAAGAATGGAATGTCTCTGTCCCTGGTGCTGATCTGGAAAGCTGTGAAGATTTCAAAGGTCTATGGCAGGGGTGTCCAATCTTGGCAACTTTAAGACTTGAGGACTTCAACTCCCAGAATTCTCCAGCCAACATGGCTGGCTGGGGAATTCTAGGAATTGAAGTCCACAGGACTTAAAGTTGCCAAGATTGGACATCCCTGGTCTATGGAGATGGGATGTTTGTTATTTCTGAGGTAAATTGCTTCTGAGGAACCATGTGATTGGATGGGAATAAGTGGATTGATTTGGTTTATACTTGTTATAACTCTAATGTATAATTCTAATTCGATGCCATTCCAAGTAACTTTGATTGGAGTGACATAGAACCCTTATTAATAAATACAGGTAAAATAAATAGAAACACTAACTCTGAAAGAAGCAGAAAAAAGGAAGGAGGGAGGGAGGAAAAGGGGATCTTTTTCTTTTCTCCCTCTCAGTGTTTTCCAAGAAGAGATCCACTAGATCCACTAGTTTTCCAAGAAGAGATCCACAGAAACACATACACAAAAACACACTGCAGAATGAAAGCACTTTCCCTAGAATATTCAGAAAATATTATTGAATCTTCATATCCTAACCAATACTATATCACACTGTCTGGGACACTTTTTTTGGATCTGCAAAGTACCAGTTTGTCAGCTCCTAAGAGTACCTTGATATTACAAAGTTCTCTGACTATGCTTTCTAAGTACCTTGAAGCCTCAGGTTTGGGAAGTTTGAAATAGGGCAAGTCCCTTCCTAGATGCTTGGAAGATCCCATGAGATCTGCAGAGCACACGTTACTAATGAAATGTAACTCCTGGCAACTCAAAATAACCCATTATTTCATAATGGTATTAGCATTAGTGGGATGAAATGATTCAGCTACAGCAGTACATAAATATTAGCCCTCTTTTAACTATATAAGCAGAACTTTTCAATTGCAATAGTATCTTACATCTAATTAATTCAAAATAGACCATCAGCCTTGTGTTTAATAGCATGGGCTGAAATGCTACTCTTCCCTCCTTCTTAGTAAATTCCTTCATTCTTTCATTATTTATGCCAACAGGAGATTGTGTTCATTTCTTTAACTGGAATACATCTGTATTTCTTTTTGGTGTCATAGGGCTTAGAACTTTTATATTTTCCCCCCATTTTCTCCCTTATGCTGATAGCATACTGGACTATAGTAAGAAAGTCCAGATATATTCTCATTCATATAGATGCTTTCTATCCCATTTCCACAAAATATTAAAATGCATCGCATTCTTTCTTGTTTTTGTTTCAGTCGGAAGACACTCACTCTTGTTTTCTTTTCAAAAATAGGACAGAAATAATAATTCCTGCAAAATCCAACTGATCAATATTTTGTTATCAGCCATGCCTTATCTCTAGCTGATTGTTACAGAGAATCCACTGAGCTTTGCTACAGTGCTGCAATATTTGAAGTGTTTTAGCTAGAAACAAAAGTGATAAAGAGTTGTCCCACAGAAGCACTTGCAAATTTTTTTCAAAACTCTGAGGTGACAGTGGGTACTTTCTGCTTGGCTCATTACCAGGACTCAACATTTCTTCCTGTCACTCATAGACTGTGGCAGATTCGACCCATAGCTGTGTTTTCTATCATCAGTTCAGAACTGTTGTTTTCCAACACAAGTCTTTTTAATTCCTGCAAAGCAAATGACCTGTAGCTTTTTTGCTGTTCTGGAAGCAGCCCCAGTATTAATTGGCTGCAGTGACTAGTATAACTCCTCCTCTCTAGTGCCAATCATGGCTGTCCTGGGCAGCTATTTGATGTCAATTTGCTAAATTGCTATGTTCACCTCTGTTTTGGCAGTTGCTGTTTATTTATAATCTTGTGGTTGATCCATTGAGTTCATTAAGTCAGAGGACTATCCTCAACCCTAAAATCCCATGCTCTGCTGAACACTGACTACTCCACTGGGTATCCTTGGTTTCTGTCCACGCAGGATGTCACCCCAGAGTCAGTTAATCAAAATTTGAGTGCTCAGCAACTGGCATGTAATTACAACAGTTTTAACTTCCCAGAGTCATGTGATTGTCTCTGCAACATTTCCAGTCAGGTTCACACAAGCAATGGGGGAAGTCGGATTTGCTTATTGACTGCAATGATTCACTTAACCACCATGGCAGAAGAAATTGTAAAATTGGGCCTGACTCACTTAGCAACTGGCTTCTTAGTAATGGAAATTCTGTTTCCAATTGTGGTTATAAGACAAGGACCACCTTTACAGCAAAGCTCTCCTCGTCTCCTCTCCTCTCCTCATTGTTACTTCATTTCTCTGAAGCTGAACTAACAGTTTTTCTTTGCTACAAACCTTCTATGAATATATAGAGGAATATGTAAGCAAATTAACAACTGATTCCATGTTGTTTTGATTATTTTTAGCATCAGAGCAACATGGAACGATAAGAGAGAAGGGGGAGGGAGAGAAAGGGCCTGTCTTAGTGACAAAGGAAAGAATTTGAGAAGGTGTAGGTATGTGAAAATATCCATATGTGCAAACATCTGAGAAGGCACAGTGGCTAGTGAGAAGGAAACCATTACTGAAACAAAAGGACAGGCATACAATGAACAGGAAAGGACACTTATAATAATAATAAAGTTGGAAGGGACCTTGGAGGTCATCTAGTCCAACCCCTGCTCAGGCAGAAAACCCTATACCATTTCAGACAAATAGCTGTCCAGTCTCTTCTTAAAAACGTCCAGTGTTGGAGCATTCACCTCTTCTGGAGGCAGGTTGGTCCACTGATTAATTGTTCTGACTGTCAGGAAATTTCTCCTTAGTTCTAGGTTGCTTCTCTCTTTGATTAGTTTCCATCCATTGCCTCTTGTCCTGCTTTCAGGTGCTTTGGAGAATAGCTTGACTCCCTCTTCTTTGTGGCAACCCCTGAGATATTGGACCACTGCTATCATGTCACCCCTCACCCTTCTCTTCATTAAACTAAACATACCCAATTCCAGCAACCTTTCCTTATATGTTTTAGCCTCCAGCCCCCTAATAATCTTTGTTGCTGTTCTCTGTACATTTTCTAGAGTCTCAACATCTTTTTTACATCGTGGTGACCAAAACTGGATGCAATATTCCAAGTGTGGCCTTACAAAGGCATTGTAAAGTGGTATTAACGTTTAACATGCTCTTGATTCTATCCCTCTGTTAATGCAGGTACTGGCCACAGAATAAGTAGACAAATGTAATAGAAACTAACCAGTTAATCTTGCTTCTTTGCACAGATAAAAAGACAAGAAGCAGGAGAATGACCAATTAGGTCTTTCAGTAGTCATAATCTACATTGAGGACCAGCCTAACCCCAGTACCAACCCATTACAATCTGGATTGTAAATTCTGGAGACGGTTTAAGAAACAGCTACGGGTAGCATGGGAGAGATGAGTACAGAATTGCCCTGAGAGAAGAGGCATATCCTTTATGATATAGATGTGCAATTTAAGAGCAGGTTATACCCATATAGCCTTCTAGCAATAAAGCTTATGCAAAGGCATTTTTTTTATATCTTAGTGTTTTATAACCTCATGCCTGGGAATTCTTGGAATTGTAATAACCAGTCTGGAGGGAACCCTGTTTTAAGAAAGCAGAAATTTTGAAGTGGCTGATCAATGGTTAGTGATTGATAATTTGCCATCAAGTTGAAAAGACAGATGGGATGCCAAGCAGGAAATACCATCACATAGAAATAGCACTTCACTTGTAATTCATATATGTGACTTGCTGCATTTTTGTTTGGTACTATTTCAACAAAATGGGTCTTTTATTACATATACATTAGATATTTTATTTCCTGTTGCAAAGTGACCTCTGGAGTCTGAAAAGTGGTTTGTGTCAAATTAAACCCTTGATAAATTACTCTGCTTAAAAACACGTATACCTTTTAGATTTTAAGGCTAGGCATAGTTACTACTCTGACAAAGATAAATTGAATTGGAGGGCCTGCTTAGTGTCTCCATATCCTGTCTGCAGTTACAGATGTGACCTGAAATCTCAAGGGCATGAGATTTAAGTTGTGTTTACTTTGGAGACAATTATATTTATCATGTAATGTCCAGATTGTATAAACTATTGTCATCTTGCTTATTTATGGCCTAGCTAATTTAAAAGCTATTATGGCAAACAAAAAAGTGTATGTATTTATGTATATAGTCTCATGTATGCATGTGAATGAAAAAAACCTGATAGCCCTGCATTATATGTACATACCGTACAGATAAATCCACAAGGTTATATCAAGCAGACTGATTTAATTGTACATTCTCTTTCTGGGAGCTGCTTCTGTGTGTTCAAATATCTAGAATATATGCAATGAGGATTAGTGTGGTCTTGTGCTTAACACAGTTCAAATCCATGTTTCTTTGCCATGTACTTTTGCCTCTATTTCATCAAATATTTCCATCTCTCCCTCTCCCACCTTTCTCTCTTGTCTTTAAGTCAGTCTTGACCCCTGGTGCTTCATGCACAAGTCCACACCATTTTCTTGGCAATATTTTGGAAGTGATTTGTCATTTTCTCCTGGGATGGTTTTTTTAATTTCACAGTCTAGGCCTCAGAGAGAATGACTGGCCCAAAATCACCCAAATAGTTTATAGCTGTGGTGGCGAACCTATGGCATGCGTGCCACAGGTGGCATGCAGAGCCCTCTCTGTGGGCACGCGCACCGTTGCCCCAGTCCTGGGCTTTCAGCTGGGTTTTATAAAACCTTTTCACTTTAGGCCTCTGCCACCATGTGCAAAAAAAAAAGGTTCAATCAATCAATCAATCAATTTCAACTTCTCACGGGAAAAACAATCTTGCAAAGTTGGAATTGATGGATTGAACTTTTTAGTCCCACCCAGTCTGCCATTACCACCACAGCCACGCCCACCCAATGAGCCATGCCCCCCTGGTACCCGACGATACATAAGTGGGTTTTGGGTTGCAGTTTGGGCACTCGGTCTCTAAAAGGTTCACCATCACTGGTTTATAGGCTTAAGGGAGAGCTAGAACTGGGTTCTCCCTGCTCCTAGTGCAGCACTTTAATCATTACTACAGGACACTGGTCTTGAAGGAGCACCATTGCGGGATTGCTTTGTAGACAATAAAATCATTTCAAGCAGATTTAAGACAGAAAGAAACAAAAAGTAGGATGATATTAGTTCCAAGTAAAAAGTGTCAAATTACCCCATATATATTCTGTTCTGAAGTGCATCTATTTCTTTATCTAGGTCTATGACCAGACCACACATGCTTACTTAGAAGAAAGTCCAGTTAAATACAATGCAATATAAATTCTTAAAACTGTAGATCAGATTGAACCATTAATATAGTGAATAATAAAATTCACCTTAATTTTAAGAAAGTTGGGCATTCATTTATTCATTTGGGAGTAGGGCGGTATATAAACCAAATAAATAAATAAATAAATAAATAAATAAATAAATAAATAAATAAATAAATAAATAAATAAATAAATAAATAAATAAATAAAATACAGGTAGCCCCATTTAGCAACCATAATTGGGATTCACAGTTTGGTGGTTAAACAAAGCAATCACTAAGTGAAATTGCAACTGTGCTTATGATGTTATTTGGTCTTTCTTGTTTACACACCTGCAAATGTAGTAAATATGAAGATTGGTCAGAAAGTTATGTTTTCATCACCATCATAACTCAAACAGTTGCTAAAAGAGGCGGTAAATGAAGACTAGCTGTATGACATTCCAGAAAAGCTACAATATAATTAAAGAAGCTGGAAGCTGTTTAATGTGTTTCAGAAGTTAATATGCTATACTATGCTACAAATGTATGAAGAATAACTATAAAATGTACATTAAATATGAAGCACAATTTAAAAGAAAACACTATTCATTTTATGAGAATTACAAACCTAAATCCATTTTAATTATCTGTTAAAGGAGAAAGTTAATTATGGTTGGTTTTGTTTATAAAGGTGGAAGTCCCATACTGTGATCTTTTATATCTACCTAGGAGGTCTTGGGTGGAACGCCAAGTTGTGTTTATTAATGAAACAAAACAAGATTCTATTATATGAAAGGAGAATCTCTGTCAAACAGATCAACTGCAAATCTGTTGGCATAGTCAATATTTCTTGAAGCAGATATCACTTGTTCTTTTTCTTTTTGAAACTATTTGAACTTCACCTGTCCCAGTTTTAAAATAGCATGAAATTGTCCTTCTTTTTCAGACAGAAGCCCATCTGGTAGCAACTGTTCCTAAAGCCAGCCAAAAGTCTTAGAAACCTTCAGTGTGTCATTCATGGTTGAACATATGTCCCACTATTGCTGATCAAAAATAACCAGAGATTTCTACATGAACTGTTTGTTTTGTTTCTTCTGCTTAATTAGCATTCCTAAGATGGTTCCTACCTTTAAGTAGCATTTCACTTCCATCAGCATCAAGATCAGTATCTATTCTATATCATCATCAGCAGCAGCAGCATCAAGCACACCTTTCACTTAAAAGCATACTAACAGAAGAATGCTTTGGTATCTCAGGTGCTAACAAAGTATATTGTAAACTTCTATTGAGCTAAAACAAAAAGGCATAGTTTTACTGGAGGCAGAGAAATACAGTAACAGAAGTAGATACTTTTTCCCCCATCCCAATAATTAGTGATCAAATTGATTTGGGAGTTTCTAAGCTGTTTCTGACAAGAACTGAAGTGCCAGAGCAGGGATAGAGTCCCTATTTGCCTGGCAACATTTCTAAATTTCATTCTAAAGAAAATGAATTTATTTTTAATAAGGCATGGCTTCTAAAATTTTAGGTTATATTTATTTATATTTATAGCCCCAGACCAATAAAATACAAATACAGAATTTAAAATTCAAATATAAAATTTAAAATACAGTGGGGAAAACTAAACCTGAGGCAGTAACTTTAATGTGTGATAACTTATCATTAAGTTCCTTTTAATTCAACCCTACAGAGTGAAGTCTACCTCCCCAGATTAATGTTGATCTTTATCTGATAGATACCTTTGGCCAGTGTAGTCTAGCAAATTGTTGGCTACTGCAGTCCAAGTCCACAGGACAACTAGTTTGAGACAAATTATTGATACAACCAGTGAGATTCATGAAATTCTTGCCACTTTTTGAAAAAAAATGATTTAGTTCAGAACTTTTAAAGGCTAATCCATGTCCGACCCAATATCATTCTAAAAACCACTCTAAACCTTGAAAAGGATTGTGTTCAAACCAGAGCTATAATAATTTTAGCCTACAGCTGTCTCATGCTTTGGCTGAAAGAAAACACTTGGGCTGTGCTATCTGGTTCACTTCACCTACTGGATAGGTTCACCTCATCCCTGCGGAAGCAAATTGATTTTAATCTAGCATCTTGTGGCATTTCATTCCAGGCAATATTGTCTTTTAGGCCTGACAAAGCCTTAATTGATTCAAACCAAGGATTGGGGATTTAGTTTCACAAAGTGACAGAGTGAAAATCATCAATCTTTATCATAGTGCAGTTGCAGGTTTCATGAATGATTTCTAGCTACCTCTATATCTTCCTGAATATTTCACATAGGAAATATTTTATTTTGGCCCAGTTTGGTGCATTAACTATTATGTAGATTATAGACAAACATACTCATCTCCTGCACAACAATCATATGTTTCTGCTCAGATGCAGAAGGAGAATCAATCATAGCTATACTTATCTTAGCCTGGTTATCAGAAACTTTAGTGGTCTTTATGATCAAGAAATTACAATCTTCCTTTTGCAAGACCTAACTTGGATAATCACTATAAAGATTCCCATATTTCTTGTACTATTTAGAGCCTGCAAAAGCTGGGTGATATGTGGGATACCTTTTATCCCCTGGCTATGCACTCCTCTCATCAGTCCTAGGAAGACAAGTGCCAATTGCTTTCATAGGCAAGGATGGGTGGTTTTTCCCAGATGTATGCAAAACCTTTTAAAACTAATTGTCTCTGTCCTCCCTTCATTCCTGCCACCCAAGGAAAGAACCTTGAAATACAATTTCCTTTAAACAGCAACAACTCACCCTAACCTTAAGGTAAAAGGTAAAGGTTCCCCCGCACATGCGTGCTAGTCGTTTCCGACTCTAGGGGCCGGTGCTCATCTCCGTTACAAAGCCGAAGAGCCAGCGCTTGTCCGAGGACGTCTCCGTGGTCATGTGGCCGGCATGACTAGACGCCAAAGGCGCACGGAACGCTGTTACCTTCCCACTGTAGTGGTCCCTATTTTTCTACTTGCATTTTTACATGCTTTCGAACTGCTAGGTTGGCAGAAGCTGGGACGAGTAACAGGCGCTCACTCTGTTACGCGGCACTCGGGATTCGACCCGCCAAACTGCCAATCTTCTGATCGACAAGCTCAGTGTCCTAACCCACTGAGCCACCGCGTCCCTACCCTAACCTTAACCTTAAACCACCCCCCAAATTCTTCTGACAAATTATAGCTCAGCTTTCATGTATGTGCGTACATAAGAAAAAAATAAAGATAAGTTTTGATACTAAATCTTACAACTTTTCAATCAGAAAAGAAGTTTAAACATTATTACCATACTCCTGGCCACTTACCTCTCCTACCACCTTTCATGGAGTTTGCTCTCCATAATCTTACATACAGTAAATAAATCTTGAGTAACAGGTGCAGTAAAGACTTTGCTGATGTTCATTTTTTATATAGAAATATATGTTTTGACATGCCCTGGTGCTATGTCTACAGTGGGTTTCTTTTGTAATCTATAAGAGTGAGAAAAATCCTGCTATACCACACTAAAGCCCTACTTCAGTCCAATATATCTGGAAAGCTCATAAGCCCAACACAAGAACAGTAGCCTGCTTTGATAGTTGCCGCCATTGACCTTTGACTTAATTTATTTTGTGACCCACATTGTTTGACAATTATATTAAATTAATCACATTAACAGAAAATGGAGCCAACGGCCAGATGTTGTTGGCAAGATCACTGATAAAGCACAGCCCGTATAATGAATTCCATGCCTAGCTCACTAGGAAATAATTTTTATAACATTAGCTTTACTCTGTTTAAACAACCATTTCATTATATTTCTTTCCTATGCTGATCACATTTTCCCAGAGTTTATAATGCATCATTACATCTCTTTTATGAATGGATACTGCACAGCATAACTATTTATTAAAAATGTTCAGTTCTCATTCTCCATTTTAATCATCATAATTATTTATTAAAAATGTTCAGTTTTCATTTCCCACTTTAATCATTCTAATTTGATTAAAGTTGCATAATATCTTCAAATGCACATGTGGGCCTTTTATTAGCAGGGTAGTCTGAATCCCTCTTAAGAAAAAAATTATTGTTTATCTTGGGCTCAATGGGAATGGAGGCATGTGCGGCAGATAATTAAGTGCAAATATTTGCCATAAGCCATTGTGTGCAAAATCCTCACATTCCACTCCAGTAGGAAGACTTGGCAAGAAGTAAAACCATCTGGTTTCCAATTGTTAGGTTAACCTGCCCAGTTCAAGGAAAGGGGAAGGTACCTGGGGTCCAATTAGCATGATTAGACATCATCAAGCACATGTTGGATATTTAGAAATTATGTTCTAAATGGATGGACAGTGCCTAGAGATCAGAGGTTTGTGTGCAATTCTTTCTCAGACTACTGCACAAATATATTTGCTGAAGAATGAAACAAATAAAAAGGTAACAGACTAAAAAGCCTCAAATCATGCTTCAGTGGGGAAGTGTTTATGGGGATTCTCAATCATCCAGGTCATGGTTGTCCCAAAGGTGCTTTATCCAAAAAACATCTCAGCTTTCTTGTGTTTTCCCGTTGTTGTTTTTTTCCTTTTTGGATCCCTGGGGTTTCTTGGAACAGTCAGGTGAAACATTTTAAGGAAGGCCAGAGAAGAAACTTCGACACTACAAAGAGCCTACCATCACTATGAAAATGCAGTACTCCTTAGATGTTAAAGGAAGAGATTCTTTAGCCCCTTCATGCATTTTTAAAGTATAACTCCACAACTCCCTGGTTTTGACTTGTGAATTTTTAAAATTGATCTGTATTTAAAAGTTGACTTGAGGAGAAAACGGGCCCCCAAAGTTGAAATTTCTTTGGAACAGATTTTCCTTCATTTGCTAATCCTTATTCCTAATCTCTGTTCTCTAAATTGCATCATCAGGATAACCATTTCTGGAATATTGAGTAGGATGTTAGTGGGAGGATCTAGATAAGAGCCAAATCTGAGGCAACTTCTGATGGGGAAGTTCCTGAAAGCCATTGAAATTCCACATACATTGCTTTTCCATGAAGCCTCTTTCTCAAGCTGGTATTCCACCTCTCCATAAAAATGAAAAGGAACTACAGGTAGTCCTTGACTTACAACAGTTCATTTAGTGACAGTTGAAAGTTACAACAGCACTGAAAAAAAGTGACTTATGACCGTTTTTCACACTTATGACCATGGCAGCATCCCCATGGTCACACGATTTACATTTGGATCCTTGACAACTGGTTCATATTTATGACGGTTGCAATGTCCTGGGGTCATGTGATCACCTTTTACAACCTTCCAACGAGTAGTCAATGGGGAAACCAGATTCACTTAATAACCGTGGCAAGAAAGATTGTAAAAACTCACGTAAAAAAATTCTCACTTAGCCACAGACATTTTGGGCTCAGTTGTGGTTGTAAGTCGAGGACTACTTTACTGGAATTTATTGTTCCCTGCCTCTATTCTGTAGTTAACCTTTGCCTTTTTTAGTTACTGCCTGTCCATCTCAGTAACGTTGAAACATAGATGCCTTTCCTCTTTAATTTAGCTTAGCCGAGGCATTTTTCAGCAAATTTAGAAAGTGGGTCTGTCTGCCCTTCTCTCTCCTGCCGTCTTTCATATAAAATATATAAATTACAGAAAAACAAAATCTAGGGTAGGCACAGCCGCACTTGCTTGCAGCAAGGATAGTCATTTCTTTCTTAAGGATAAGTGTAATCTTTCAAGATCTCCTCAGAATAGCATATGAGTCATCCCTATACTTTCTTGTATTTAAGTGGAAAGGTTGAGAGGGAGATTTGTAGGAGCCTACAAGCTAGCAGTGACTTCTCTATTTTAGTTTCATGAGAATAATAATAAAAGAAAAGGTTTAACAAGCTCTAGAGACAAAAAGAAAGAAGGAAGAAAGAAAGAAAGAAAGAAAGAAAGAAAGAAAGAAAGAAAGAAAGAAGAAAGAAAGAAAGAAAGAAATAAATAAATAAATAAAGAAAGAAAGAAAGAAAGAAAGAAAGAAAGAAAGAAAGAAAGTTCTCTCTGCAGTTAAAAAAAAAGAAACTTGAAACTTGGCAAGAAATGTTTGGCGTGCTAAGATATAGATGTACCCTTTGTGCAGGAGCAGTGAAGAAGGCAGGGTTAGGGAAAGATATATTATGAGTTGTGGTGGCGCAGTGGTTAGAATGCAGTATTGCAGGCTAATTCTGCCAGCAGTTCGATTCTCACCCGCTCAAGGTTGATTCAGCCTTCCATCTTTCTGAGGTTGGTCCCTTCCTCCTCCTCCTCCTCATTATTATTATTATTATTATTATTATTATTATTATTATTATTATTATTATTATTATTATATTATTATTATTATTATTATTATTATTATTATTATTATTATTATTATTATTATTATTATTATATTATTATTATTACCGTATTATTATTATTATTATTATTATTATTATTATTATTATTATTATTATTATTATTATTATTATTATTATTACTATCTTTAGACATTTTCAGTAATAACTATGAAACTACCGGTATTCTCAAGCTGGAGAATAGAAATTTGAAGACTGTATAATGAGGGCATAATTGGATGAGGTATTCAGGCTCATCCCATTACTCTAATTTATACAGGCTTTTGTGTTACTTCAAAATGAGAAATATAAGATTCTGCAATTAGGTAGAAAAAAATCAGATATACAGACAAGTAGAACTTGGCTCAACAATAGCACTTGTAAAAAGGGTCTAGGTTTCCTGGTAGGCCATGTGTTAAGCCTGTCCCAGCGTCATGAGTTTCAGATGGTAGTGATTCAAAATAGTTTCCTCAGTCAAACCTTCATGGCACAAATGGGCAGAGTTTCTGGCAAGCAGGGTAGCTGTTCCTAACAAGGGATTGCTTACTAGTGGTGACTCTAAAATAAAACCTCCTTTGAGTTGCAAATACTCAAAAATGGGAATGCCTTTGCTCCGTGAAGAGCAATTTATACCTCCTCTGTTCTGCCTTTCACTCAGCTCTTTCCATGAGGTCTTCTGAAGTGAGGTCGTTCTCAAACCCCTTGTTGAACTTGAAGCTGGCCTTGATACAAAGAAGGTGAAGGGCTTGGAAGCTAAATCCCATGAAGAAGTTAAAAGAGTATTTCTGACTTAAAGACATTCCAATGCTTAAAAGGCTGTGACAGGGAAGGGGGTGTTAATTTATTCTCCATAATGCCAAAAGTAGAAGAACCAGTGAAAGGTGGAAGCTTTACAGAAAGAGATTTCAAACTTGAAGTGAGGAAGAATTTCTGACTATGAGAGCTACAAAGCAGTGGAACTGTCTGTCTCCTAAAGTCATAAATGCCCCCATCATTGGAAGTTTTCAAGAAAAGATTAGACATCCATTTGTCTGGAATGGTCTGAGGATTCCTGCATTGGGCAGAGGGGTGAACTAGATGAGTTCCAAGTTACCTAAGAGACAATGGGATAAAAAGAAGCCATGGGTTTTTATACTGCTACTGTTTTTATCTGGGCAATTGTTTAATTCTTTTTTAACTTTTGTATTTCCTATTTATATATGCCCTGTTCACCGCCCTGAGTCCTTCGGGAGAAGGGCGGTATATAAATTTAATAAAATAAAATAAATAAATAAATAATATATTTGCTATTAGAAAACAATATCTGAGTTAAATAGAGGCAAGGATCCTTTTTCCTGGTATTACTATTAATATGATTTATCACACCATCAGCCATATATTTAGACTGGATTTGCTTTTTTTATCCACCTATCATCCTTCCAGAGATCTGGCATAGGCAGATGTTGTTTGTTGATGTTAAAAAGTATCTTTGCAGGATGTAAGCTGATCCAAATAAAGCTGCCTTTTGTAATTTACTGATTATTATGGCTTTTTGCACAGTCACCCAGATGTTTGGATTTCACGTTTTTGTCCACCTATCCAGGCCTTCCCAAGGATCTGGGCTGATAGGCTGTTGGTGTTGCTTGATGGTGTTAAAGATACTGTTCTTGCAGCATTTAAGCTGTTCCGAATAAAGTTGTCTTTTGCAATTGACTAATGGTGATTTTGTCAACTAGACAGTATTCAAGTAGTGCTTCAGATGTATTGTTATTGTTGTTGTTATTATTATTAATTATTATCATTATCATTATTATAATTTACATTCTTCTGGATTCTTGGATAATAGTTGTATTTATGGAACATTTCAGTCTACAGCCTTAGAACATTTACTTGGACATAGGGGGAAGAACTGAAAGTGGTAGGGCTGCATGATCTTAGAAGATGTCATGATTGCTCTTTGTTCTTTTTACTGTTATAAATTATAATCCCTCTTTTAAGTATCTTTTATCTACACTTTGTTTCTGGAAACAACCTCCCCAATAGTATTAGCTTTATTAGTTGTTGAATTGATCCAAAATGACTTTATTGTATATTGGTGAGAAGGAAAGAGTTGAATCAATGAGAAAAAAAGACTGACCATATGTCTAGCAAACTCCATTTAAATCCATGGAGGATTTCCACAATAGTAAACACATCTAGAAAAAGAAAATGATGGGATTTTAGCTTACTTTGAAGTAATAGAGGGAGTGAAATATTTTCTTTGGCAACATTGATTGGGAAACATAAGGGTTGTGTGGAATTGCAACCAGAATTTTAAAAGAATTGGCTCTTGGATCAAAAGGCGCTTACTTTAAACAGGAAGCAACCCAGGAAGCAAAGCTTGCTTTATTAACTTCCTTTTGTGGCTTTCCACTCAGTCACACAGATCATTAAAGGATAAACAGAATCAGAGCATTACAGGAAAGTCATGATAAACTGCCTTGGTAGGGCAGAGGGCAAAGCAGCAACTTCACAGAAATAGAATCTCCAGTGATAAATCTCCAAAAACAAATAGAATTAATCCTGTGTAAATGGCTACAACACAGTGTCCAAATGATGGAAGAGCATCGCTCATGGGAGGGAGAGTCTCTTCTATCACAGCCTGGAGGAGTTTGGCAGTAAAGGAGATTAACCTGGCGCATAGGGAGGGTTTGTTTTATGTGAGTTAGTTTGACATTGAATTATATTTGGAAGATAAATTGGTCTGAAATTATGCAAATCAGAATAATTGGCCTATCTAAAACTGGTACACAAGAACATATCAATACATCAGGACCAACCATTTTCAGAAGTTTATGATGAAGGTCATATGTACATTTAAAGAAAGATAAAACAAACAAATGCACAATAGGAAGGAGAAAACAGCTCTTCAGGCCTATTCAGCTACCAGAGACTGGTATTATTATTGCTGGGCCTGGACCTAAGGCTTAGCTATAAGCTAAAATGTGTCTACTTGTGTGTTTCTGTCTGTTTCTATGAGGTGGGGAGATTTCTTTTCATCAGCTGCAGGAATTTTAGAAGTGGAAAGCTACAGTTTAAGATATATACTAGACACACACACCTTGTTCCTAAAAGATGCTAGAACTGCACATAAGAAGTCATAAATCACATTTAAACATTGGTCAGAAAGTGAATTGTTAGGGTTTCCATTACCTTAATGGATGCTTAGTGGGGAAAAAGTGAATCGTTTTAACTAATTAAAAAGAGAAGGCAGGACAACCTTCAAGAATAAAAAAACTTTATATATATGCTTTCTCTGTTATGTCACGTCCAGTGTCTCAGTCCATTTTGGACAGAGCACTTAGCTGGTTTCAGGCTGGCCTCAGCAATTTACTGGCGTCAACTTCCCTCCGCCCAGTACGCTCCCACAGAGAGGGCCTCCTCAGGGTGCCGCCGGTCAAAGAATGCCGACTGGTGGCCCCCAGGGGGAGAGCGTTCTCTGTGGGTGCACCGGATTTATGGAACCATCTTCCGGTTGAGCTCCGGATGGCGCCCGATCTCCGCTCCTTCCGGCGCGACCTTAAAACCTATCTCTTTAAACAAGCTGGCCTGGCCTGATGGGATGGGGTGGGATTTTTATTAACGACTTCAATTTTAAATTTGTATTATCTCTGGGCATTGTTTAATTATGTTTTAATAATCTAATTTTAACTTTTGTATCTAATTTTTATGTATTGCCCTGTTCACCGCCCTGAGTCTCTTGAGAGAAGGGCGGTATATAAATTAAATTAATAAATAAAATAAATAAATAAATAAATAAATACTTCAACTGAGTCAGTGCTTGCTGTGCACCACTAAACTGCAGATCCTTTCTCCCTCAGGTGCCTGGAAAAATTGAGAAATGGCAAACTCCTAGGATGTTTTTTAACAATAAAACCCAAGAAGAAAACTAGTTCCTCAGGGAAAAATGTAATAATAATTTAAAAGAGCAAACATTTTTGCTGCTTATAAGCTAAGAAGTATTAAGCTGTGCTGAAAGTCCAATGTGGTTTACATGTTCTATGACATTAAATCAACGATGTAGCTCAGTGAATACATGCATGTTCCTTTCCAGACTAGATGTCTCAGTTGTTGTATGCTCTGCTAATTTATGACTTTGGGAATATTTTGAATGTTCTTAGCATAAAGCAGTCTCAGATAACATACCTTTGTATTTCATTACAGGACAAACCACATTATAGTTATCGAGATGGATTTGTGTAGTCAAATGGCAAACAGTATTTATAATGTTTTTCTGTTCTTTTTAGCTGTATCTCTTTCCTGGACTGTGGCTCCCAACAATCAGGAATGTTTCCCAATGAAAATGGATGAAACAGGAGATTAAAACATAGCCAAAAAATTGGCATGTTGTGTTTTCTATTTACATCTTTTTCCTTAATAGAAAAAGCATATTCAGGAAATATATTCTGGATGGATTCTCCCTTTTCATCCATGATAGTGGGCAGCTTCCATACTAAAATCATGAGTCCCAAAGAAAGACAGTTCTGCATTTAAGATGAATCTTTTCTACACAAAGAAAGATTAAACAGGCCAAAAAAAACCCCAATCTAAATGGGTCTCCATTTAAGGGTATATTATTTAGGAAACATTTGGTGCTTCTTTCAGGAACATACACTGCTTATTTAGTATCAGCAAGAATAAATAGAAACTGCATTGACATTTTTTTAAAAAACAGTTCATAGAAAAACTGTAGCCAGTAACCTCAACAGAAATAATATTGCTCTCAAAAGACAAACCTGAATGTTTGTGCTTAATAAAGAAACTGTCTGGTTAAAACAGAATGAAACATTTAAAGATAGATGTGTTCACAGATATGCTCTTCCACAAGGTATTGCAAATGTTAATCTTCAAAGGCTTAAAAGAAAGCAGGCACTGCATTCAAATAAGGAAAACTAGCCTACCTTTAAATTAATTATGAATAGTATAACTGCAGTATAGGACTAAATGCTTCTGGTTGCTTGAGTAAAAGCGTGAATCCATTAAGTCATGTATACTCAACCAACTAATAAGCTATTACATTTTCACTTCCATAAAAAAAATCAAAAATGAGAAAAAGATGTAGCAAAGGTAATAGTTTCACATTTTTATGAATCTGTGAAATTTGTTTTAATCACATGTTTAATACACATCTGCAGATCTACCTAAATCTAGTCTGCATCAGTTTTGCAGGCTTCATGTATTATTCTACTTGAAATTATGCATGTTGAGGTAAAACATGTGCAATTCAGATTAATCAGAAAATCAAGCCCAAATTACACAACAGATGTCTAATTATTATAAAACATGTCGAGGTTTGATTAGTCTACTTAATATTCTTATTATATAGTATTACATCATATAGAAATTGTACCTAGGAGTTTCAGTACATTAATGCAGGTTTTCAAATAGACATTCTAAACTCAGTTTGAACTGAAAGTTCCCAGCTAGCTAGCCTCACCCACTGTTTTTAATTCATTTAGGTGCTTGTGCTGGGCCCTCACTATTATAACGGGTTTCCACAAAATTGCTTTGTCATTTTAGACTTGCATTAAATAAAGTTTACAGATATGGATTGTAGTCTTGATAAAGAAAGGTGAAAGTTCAGGAATAAAAAGTAGCAACACAGTTAGAAGGTTATATATGGATAACTGTTTGTTTAAATATCTTTCCTGATTCCATCTTTTAATTAACACTTTGGGGCATTTATCTCCCATCACCTGAAAGAACTCAATTTCAAGCAGTATCAAGGTTCTGATGCTTGAAAGGATGTCTTCACAAATGCAGTTCCTGAACTTGAACATTTATTTGACTAAAACTCACTATTCATCAAAATGTAGAGGGGAAAAAAATCCACAAACTTTCCAGCTTTCTATGTTTTTTGAAACACTTCAATTTTGTTATTTTTGTCCACCAAGGTCAAGCAGAAGTTGAATTAGATTAAGTAATGTAATTAAACAGTATTCCTCTAGGATTTATGTATGAAGGGCGAAACTGGTTTTGTTCATTAATTCCAGGCAGTAATAACTGCTTCTTTGAAGGAGGGTGTCTTCCCTGCCGCCTTGAAGGAGGCGGTGGTGAGACCCCTCCTCAAAAAGCCTGCCCTGGACCCGGCTGTTTTAAATAATTATCGTCCAGTCTCCAACCTTCGCTTTTTGGCGAAGGTTGTTGAGAGTGTGGTGGCGCATCAGCTTCCTCTGTTCCTGGAGGAAACTGATTATCTGGACCCGTACCAATCGGGTTTCAGGCCCGGACACAGCACGGAGACGGCATTGGTCGCGCTGGTGAATGATCTCTGGCGGGCTCGGGACAGGGGTTGTTCCTCTGTCCTAGTCCTATTAGATCTCTCAGCGGCTTTTGATACCATCGACCATGGTATCCTACTGCGGCATCTCAGGGGGTTGGGAGTGGGAAGCACCGTTTTACGGTGGTTCTCCTCCTATCTCCTGGGCCGCTCGCAGTCGGTGTTGATGGGAGGGCAGAGATCCACCCCGAGGCCTCTTGTTTGTGGAGTTCTTCAGGGGTCGGTTCTCTCGCCCCTCCTGTTCAACATCTATATGAAGCCGCTGGGTGAGATCATTCGTGGTTTCGGGGTGGGGTATCATCAGTACGCTGATGATACCCAACTTTTTCTTTCCACCCTGAACCAACCCAGCGATGCCCTCGCTGTGATGTCCCGTTGCCTGGAGGCGGTCCAGGTCTGGATGGGGAGAAACAGGCTTCGTCTCAATCCAGCCAAGACTGAGTGGCTGTACATATCGGCATCTCGGGTTAACCAGACCATTCCACCTTTAATGATGGGGGGTGAGGTGTTACCCCCCGTTGATAGGGCTCGCAACTTGGGCGTCCTCCTTGACTCCTGGCTCAATTTTGAAGACCATATAGGAGCCGTGACCAGGGGGGCTTTTGCCCAGGTTCGCCTGGTGCACCAGTTGTGACCCTACCTGGACCGAGATGCCCTACGCAGTCACTCATGCGCTCGTGACCTCCCGTTTAGACTACTGCAATGGTCTCTACATGGGGCTGCCCTTGAGAACCACTCGGAGGCTTCAGCTGGTGCAGAATGCAGCCGCGCGAGTTGTGATGGGGGTTTTCCGATACTCCCATGTAACACCTCTACTCCGCGAGTTGCATTGGCTTCCGGTTGCCCTCCGGGTGAGATTCAAGGTGCTGGTAATGACCTATAAAGCACTAAATGGCTTGGGTCCGGGATATCTGAGGGAACACCTGCTGCCGGCATCAAGTTCCCTTCGTCCAGTGCGCTCCCACAGGGAGGGTCTTCTCAGGGTGCCGCCGGTAAAAGATTGCCGGCGGGTAACACCCAGGGGGAGGGCCTTCTCAGTGGATGCGCCTGCCCTCTGGAACCAGCTGCCCGTGGAGCTGAGGACTGCCCCCGACCTCCGTTCATTCCGCCGGGACCTGAAGACCTGGCTCTTCGAACTCTCTGTCCCAGGCTGAGAATTTTAATTCTAATTTTAATTGGGGTTTTTTACTTTTTCAGGGACTGTTATAATCTTTTTAATTGTTTTTAATTTTTGTACTTCTTGTTTTAATTACCCTGTTAACCGCCCTGAGTCCTTCGGGAAAGGGCGGTATACAAATCCAATTAAATAAATAAATAAATAAATAAATTCCATATAGCAGCTCTTCTTATATTAGCATAGATAAAACTAATAAAAAGTTGGGATTTTTTTTTCTCTCTAAGCTTATTTTAAGAATAATACCAATGTTCTTTATTTCTCCTTTTTCACTAGATAATACAAATTACATCATTAAACCTTTATTTTCATTAAAATCCGTAAGCCACCCAGATTCACTTGGACAAGGAGATGGACAATGTCTAAATTTGATTGATAGATAGATAGATAAATAGATAAATATAGATAGATAGATAGATAGATAGATAGATAGATAGATAGATAGATAGATACGTACATACATATATAATAAAACATGCATTCTGAATAAAGAACTATTTGAGGTGTTAATTACTGTAAGATGCTGCTGCTGCATTAAAAGATAAAAGTGTGGAGTTCTTGTGCTCTTTGAGCTTGGTTCTATGCTTGCAAATATTTCACTACCCAACTAATTAACATTATCAGTGCTAGTGAGTGTGGGGTTTGCTTATTGCTTATATAGAGTAGCCTGCCCTGCCTATGTTGGTGAGGGTGTGGTTTTCTCCTTGATTACTGTTTTCTGTTTGATGTTTTGTCTGGTATTAATCCCTGCTTCTTGGGTGTAGGCTGCTGGAAGGCATGTATTCCAATCTTTTTGTTTCCTTCTGAGCTTTTTTATTGTATCTTTTGAATGTTATGTAAATGTGGTTTATCTCTATGTGTTTACTGATGGCTGATTCCAGATGGCCAAGCTTCCAGAAATTCCCTAGTGTTTTTGGATTTAGCTTGTTCTAAGATGTTCACAGTTTTCCAGCTGAAACTATGGTTCTGCTTCATTTTAAACCAAAAGAAAATAAAGTATATTAAGCTCTATACTGTGCAGTCTGAACATTACTGCCACTAGTTAAAGTATCAGGGATCTTTTAAAGATTCAAGCAGCAAAGTATAAACTTGAATGTACTGTACTTTCTTTTGGTTTAGAATATGTGATCCCAAATTACCTGGTTTATAATTTAACACAGGTCATGACCTAATAAAGCTTGTTGTGGAACAGAACTTTCTTAAAAACATGACTTCCTATCCCATTCTGTTCCTTTGGCTTCTCTTCCATTGTCTTCTGCTAGAATACAGTATCCCAAAATTTGTGAATACTAGAATATACCAAATAGCAGTGGAGAAGAATTACTATGCCAAACTTACAATTATCCATCAATGAAGCAATCTTATATCCATTCTAAAGCCAATACAAATGATATAGTAAGTGCTTGAACAAACAATACACTGAGCTCTACATTCAACTGAATCCCTCTGTTTTAAAATGGGAAATCTCAACAATAAAATGATATAAATGCTGACATTGATTATTTTAGTGCTTTTCAGAACATCCCAGTGGCTTACCATTTGATCATTTACCTCACCTAAAATCAAATATAAGAACTGATGAGAAAACTGTCCACTGTGGCTTATTCTATGCATCATAGTAGAAAGAAATTCTGACTTAGCCCAAGCAAAGTTCCCTACCTTTGCATAACAAAGAGCATTCCCAGCTTGGTTGCTTTAATAAAAACAAGATTAATTATATGTTCTTCTATGACCCATCAATGTTTTTGAAAAACTCTTGCAGGACAATCTTGCTGTTTTTTTCTCCTTTGAGTGGTATTCAGTTTCAGCAAACAGATGAATTCTGTAACTGACAACTCCAAAACCCTTGGGAGAACTGTTAGTTGTACAATGTTGTGAAACATACTTTAAGTGAACCAGTGGCAGGCATCCTGATATTCTCCAGATGTTGTAGCCCCCCCCCCAGTCCAGCCAATCTAGGAAATGGTTTCTCAAACATGAGTCCAATAGGGGACAAACTATGTTAGAAGTGTAGGCATGTCAATATCACATGCAATGTATCATTCATGGTACTTAGATAATATGAAAAAGAAATGTGTTGAACCAGTTCCCAGTCTGCACAGGAAAAGCTGTTACCAGTAATCCATCTTTGATTCGGGTTGTCATGAGAACAGTAGGAGGTAGCTATAAAATGTGTGATAATGTCACTTTTAAAACTTTAAAATAGCATTTAAAATATTAAATTGCCAGGTTTCCCTGTATTAATGTAGAAGCAGTAAACAAACATTGTTCAAGTTCACTTTATATTTGCTGAACAGAAACTCAGTTATTTAAATGATATGTTTCCATTTAGGTAACCTAACTAAAAAAAAGTGGCAGGCTCATTTGTTATAACAGAACTCCACTAAAAAGATATTGCCTGGGGAAGATTTATTTATTTATTTATTAGATTTATACACCGCCCTTCTCCCGAGGGACTCAGGGCGGTGTACAGGGCAATTAAAATGTAACATACAAAAGTTAAAAATAGATTAAATTAAATTTAGCCCCAAACAAAATAAATAAAATTATGAAATTTAAAACCCCAATCCCTCAGTCCAGGCCGGCAAGCTCGAATAACCAGGTTTTCAGGTCACGGCGAAAAGAGTGAAGGTCGGGAGCCATCTGGAGCTCCACAGGCAGCTGATTCCAGAGGGCAGGCGTGCCCACAGAGAATGCTCTCCCCCTGGGGGCCTCCAGCTGGTAGTCCCATTTTCCTAGTATCTCTGCTATGAAGTTCTGTTATTTGGTGAAAGCAAAACAGGGAAATGCAAAGTTTTCCTCTTTCCTGACATCAGCATAGCACACAAAATAATTTCTGCTGGAATATTATCCCTTCAATCCACTTAATATCCACTTAAGAGTCACCAGCTTTGGATGATACAAGAAAAAGTCAGAGGTGCTTGCTCCTTCCATCATTTCACGGCTTTATATCTTCAGCCTTTTAGCTCTTGGCTTTTCTCCCACAAGGGCCTTCCTTTCCAAGTGACAGAACAAATATCATTAACAACAAATCCTATGACTCTAGGGGTGAGTGAGCACAGTGTTAGTTCCTTTGATGTCTTCTGTTAACACACTAACGCCAAAGCCAGAAAAGATATTTAACATTATACAGCATTCTTTTCTACCTAGAGCTATTTATATAAAGGCATGTTAGCTTACATAATAATAAACCTTTATTGTCAAAGTACAACATGTGTACATTGAGATTAGCTGAGCCTCCCCCCGTGCTCTCTCCCCCCAACACACAGTGACAACAAACCCTCCATCCCACCACACTATGTGAACCAACTACACCACACAGCGGCCTCCCAAGTCAATTCTGCATAAGATTATGTCCCATTTAAAAGCCTAACAGCCCACGGATAAAAGCTATTTTTCAGCCTGTTGGTACGGCTGGCTATATTCCTATATCTCCTACCAGATGGTAGGAGAGTAAAGAGATACCGTCCAGGGTGTGAGTCATCCCTGAGAATCTTCCTCACTCTTCCAAGGCAACGAGCCCTGGCGATGTCATCCAGTGGTGTCAGGGAACAGCCCACAATGTCTTGTGCTGTGCTCACTACCCTCTGTAATACTTTCCTATCCGCGGCTGTCAGACCAGCATACCAAACCACAATACCATACGAGAGGACGCTCTCTGTAGTAGACCGGTAAAAGAGGGTCATTAGCTGTTGTTCTACCCTGTTCTTCCGCAAGACCCTAAGAAAGTGAAGCCTCTGTAGGGCCTTTCTAGCCACCTGAGTTGTGTTAACTTTCCAGGTCAGATCTTCACAGAGGTAGACTCCCAGAAATTTAAAGGAGGAAACTCTCTCTACACAGTTCTCTCTGATGTAAAGTGGGGCAGGTTCCTCCTTTTTTCTCCGGAAGTCTAACACCATCTCTTTCATCTTGCCAATGTTTAGGTGCAAGTTGTTGTTACTACACCATATGGATAGTTTTTGTACCTCCGCCCTATATGCTGTCTCATCCCCACCTGTAATAAGGCCCACCACAGTTGTATCATCTGCGAACTTGATTATTGAAGTGGATGGGTCAGATGATACACAATCATAAGTGTATAAAGAGTACAGGTAGGGGCTAAGCACACAGCCCTGTGGCGTGCCGGTGCAAAGCTTCAGGGGGGTGGACAAAGCAGAACCAACCCTCACTGTTTGTAACCGATCCCTAAGAAAGTCTTGAATCCAATCGCAGATGCCGGGGGAGAATTTCAAGTCAGTCAGCTTCTCGATGAGAATGCTCGGCAAAATGGTGTTAAAAGCCGAGCTGTAGTCAACAAAAAGCATCCTGACGTAACTTCCAGGCTTCTCGAGATGACTTGCTACAGAGTGTAAAGTAGTAGCTATGGCATCGTCTGTTGACCTATTTCCCCTGTAGGCAAATTGATGTTTATCAAAGTCCAGTGGGATGCATGTCCTAAGATGTTGGAGAACCAATCTTTCGAAGCATTTCATGACTACAGACGTTAATGCAACAGGTCTGTAGTCATTCAGGCACTCAACTGCGGTTTTCTTGGGGACTGGGACAATGGTAGCTGCTTTCAAGCACGATGGTACACATGCCGTTTGCAAGGAGATGTTAAAAATCCTTGTCAGGACCCCTGCTAATTGGTCGGCACAATTCTTAACCACTATCCCCAGCACCCCATCTGGGCCTGCGGCTTTGCTGAGATTCACAGCCTTCAATACAGCTCTCACTTGGTGTTCACACAGGGTGAGTGGCTGAGAGTCAGAAGGCCAGCCAGCAAAGGCTAAGGGGTCTGGTCTTTTAACCTCGTAGCGGGCGAAGAAGATATTCAGCTCAATTAAAATAATTCAGGAGAAAGGAAAACATACATCTTTCTATCATCTCCTGTTATCTTGCCTCAAGTTGTTTGTTCTTATTTACAGGACATATAAATAAGACTTTCTACTCCTCTGCTAGGATTACCATGCCTGGCAGTATAATATGGATGCAGGAACTACTCGAAAATTATCTTGATCCAAGCCATGTACATTATGGTTAGGGAGCCAATGATTCCATAAAGAAGTTGTGGGCCATACTAGTTGGGTCCACTAGTAGTTTTGCAGAAATACATATTCTCTATATCCAGTCTATGTCAGCGAAATGATCAACTAGAACAGGGGTGTCAAACTGCCAGCCTGCGGGCCGGATGCATCATGCTGAAACCGCGCCCACCCCTTTGCCGGCAATAGAAAAAAAGTCGTGATACATCATGACACGTCACGTGACATTGTGAGTTTGACACCCCTGAACTATAATGTAGCAATTTCATATGAGAATAATTTGAATGACATACAAAACAAAAGAAAAATAAAAGAAAGGCACACAACACTTTCCCCCCCCCCACTATGTTTATGCATTCTCCAGAAGAATCTTAGCTTGCTAAAAAAAAAAATTCGAATCTTAACTGTTCACCAGAATTTGTAAATAAAGATTATTGTGGGTTTAAACTCCAAATGATGGTCTTCCTGGATTGAAACAATGTAATAAATTTAAAAGTTACACATGAAGTGGAGTAAAAAGAAGACATTTGGAGATGAATGCAGAACATGCAATTCAAAAACAGTGATGACTCAGATAGATTGAGTTTAAAATTAGCAGTTTTATTTTAATCTTTCTTACTGATATTTCATGGGCTGCTTGGATTCTTTGAAAATGCAGCAGTGTGAAAGTTGAAAAGATGAGGCTCATTATCTTGTTAATAAAGCTTTTTTGGTCTTAGTCATCCTGAAAACAGAGTCCTTAGTATTAATGCAACACAATGTTCCAAGACAGCACTTTCTTATTGTTCAGCACTTCTCTATTATTTATATAGGAATTTTATTTTATTTTTTAATGTGATTAGTCTAGAGGTTTAAGAAGCCAATAGAGGATTGGCAACAAAGACTGTTAGAAACGTGTTCATTTGAGCTACACATTTCTAAATAGCCTGAAAACAAAAATGTATTAGTATATTATGAAAAGCAATTTTCTGGAACAAGGAAACCATTAAATCAACTGCAGCTAATTTGTTCTGTAGAGCACTTTTGCAGCTCAGCACTTTTGGTCAGAATGCTAGTATCTCTTATAGGTTTTTTTCTAAACTGATGATGTTCCTTGGCTAGAAATGATGTTAGGTTATAGAAGTTTTGAAAACAAGAACAAGGTCTTTGACTTTCTTCTGAATTTTGTAATTTGATTTGTTTTTTCCCTAGTTCTCAGGAAAAAAAGTTCATCAAGAATTGTTTTTGCATAAACTCAATTGTTAAACGTACTCATTTTCTTCACCTTTTCCAGCCAGGTTAATTAAAATTACAGACAATAAAAGCTATGACATGTTTCACAACAGCCTTTCATCTTTGTGCCGGGTATAGATATTAAGCCCATGTGCCTAAAATGGTAAGTGCAATAATGGCTTTAATAACTAATTCTAACTATATTCACTATTTAATTTAGCAAATGACAGAGGCAGATACAGTTCTCCTCTGACCTTGGTAACATGGATATTTAACTAAAAACAAAAATTCTCTGTACGCAGCCTGAGGTAAAAAATAACAGACAGTACAATAAATTAATGAGGGTCAATAGAGCAGATGGCAGCAGTTAATCAATTACAAGAATTCAGCTAAACTTCTGCTACAGTAACTAGTCCTGTTTTTTCTCAGTTTAATCAACTAAGTCTAGTAGCCTGATAAAATTGATTGGATTTCCACAACCTTGGGGTGCCTCATAATTTAAAACTTAATATCTTCTCACCAAATGACAGGCATCTAATTAGCCTGTCTCAAAATCTAATGGGTATTCAGGAAAGTGAAATTCCATCCAGCCATTACATACCTTTTTGCCTTGAAGATGGCATTTACAAGGTTTTGCAGCAACTCTGCTGGGTGTGAGAAAGTCATGGACGAGAAGCTTTCCATTTGTGAGCAGCAAGACTAAATTACAATATTATAATCTCAGAAGACTTCATTATTTATGATTCTCCCCTTCCATAAAAAATAAACTCCTGGCAATTTTACTTTTTATCCTGTAGCAAGAGAATGGGTCTTGGTTATTCTCTTTTTTTAAAAAAATGGAACAGAAAAATGCTGCCCATTAGACTTTAACAGATAGTATTAAGTGGGTAATTGGAGACCACAAGCATTATTCTCATTAATACTCTTTCCAAGGCTATTTGATAGGATGAGAAGAATGTGGAAGGGAATTATATGCTCTATAAAACTATGATAAAGTGTTGAAAAGTGATAATCTCAATGAGAAAGAGGCAGCCAATATCCCATTCCTCTAACAGGTTGTACAGTAAGCCATGTTCTTGTTTGTGATTAAAGTTCAGAATATACAGATATTATGTTTAAATATAATAACTCAAGCTATAATGAGAAATCATAACCAAACTAATAATCTTAAAATAAAAAGAAGTAAAGAAAAAGTGAGGCATAACAGATCTTGTAACACAATGGTGAGTTGCCAAGAAACTGGCTTGAAGACAACTCATTCAACTCTGAACTCAACTGAGAACCTTATCTTGAAAATATGTATGTCTATCTTCCACTAACTGTAATCATAAATCAATAAAATACTTTTTTCATTGTTTAATCAAAGCATATACCTTTTCTGAAACAGCAGTACCTAGCGGGAAATAGAATGTACCAAATGTGAGCAAAAATATGATCAGAGGATCTTTTACTAGGTCTCTTTATATTTAGGATTTTTTAAAAAAAAATAGAAATTGCAGATGTTTTATTTAGACAGAATTGTGAATTGATCAAAGCTAGTTTGTTTCATATGAATGGATGCAGTGTTTTTTTATGCAAGACCTGCTCTCTAGAGATTTTTTTTTTCTTGTATACGTAAAATACTTGTTTCTTATATTTTGAGAAGTCATTGTTATGAAAATAGTTGTAACACAGAGGTAGGGCTAATTAAAAAAGGTAAATTAAAGGATTTGGTCAAGTCTCAGGCTGCAGTCTTAAATTCACAAACTTGGAAATAAATCTGAATATGAGCCTTTTAATGAATATTCCTTGGATCTATTCTTATTCACACTTAGAGCTTCAGAAATAATAGATTTCTTACCATGCTTCTTTCTTTCTTCTTCTTTGAAGGAATTCAATCACCCATCAGAACGATGGAAACAAAATAAATATATTCCAGTGCATATGCTAAATTTATTTTAAAAATGGGAATGAGTCTAAGCTGAAAATGGAACACAGATCAATAACCATCACTTGTACTTTTTCTGAGAGATCCAGCTGGCTATGGAAGGAAAGAAAAAGCTGAAGCAGATGATCTGATCCAGCAGGGTATTATTTCTTTTTAGGCTCAAAATTTGGAAAGAAAAAAAAAACTTTCCTCCCTCATAGCAGTTTAGCATCAACAACCCCTGAAGGTTATGTGTTGTTAAGTTGAGGGATCGTTAATACTGGAGACTCAGAAGGGAAGAGATAGTTATTGACACAAAAGGAAAACAAAATGAATTAAGTAGTTAAACTTCCTGCACTTTATATCTTTGCATATAATTGGGTAAAAAACCTAAGCTATTCCAGCAGTTGCTGAACGAAATCTATCAACATCCCTCACCACTGGTTCTTCTGGCTCAAGTTTCTCTTTGACAATTTTGAAAGGGCCATATCAGAGATAAGCCATAAGACCTCAGCTTGGATTCCAGAACGTTGTTTTTTTTTAAAAAGACACTTAGATCCAAAGGTCTGGCAGAGTTCACTGTTAATATAAATATTCTCCATAACCATTTACTGTGCAACAGTTGTAAATTATACTGGCTCTTGTTTCCAATATTTATGGAACCAAACACCATTAGCAGTACAATAAAATACAGAGAGTAAATGGAGGTTAAACCCAGAGAAACTGAACAATGCAAATCAATCTATTAAGTGGGCTCCTTCTATATCTGTGATCATTATTGTTATTTTTAATCTGAGCTTAAATTAAAGCTTTAATATGAGTTTACTATGAACAGGCATGTTATGTAGAAGACAAACTATGTATTAGTAGTTGATTTCATTATACGTTTGCCCTTCTTTCAAAATATATACATCTAGGATCACATTAAGTAAAGCTATTTCAATCAGGAAATTATTCTGTGTTTGAAAAAAACTAGCTTCCCTCAGAAATTTTCCCAGCAAGATCCCTCCAGTTTCTATCCAAGTCATTCAAGGAAAAAAATACAACTAAAACTTCAAGCAGCATTTACCTCTGAGGTGCAATTTCCCCCTTCCTCCTGGAGTATCCAATAAGAAAAAAAATGACCAGTCTCTAGTTTTCAAAAGACAAAATCATTTTTATTACTTGTATTAGAAAAACAGCAGACATGCAAATATACAGAAAGTGTCACACACACACACACACACAAAGATTAAATGACAGTAAACAATTGGGATGGGGTGACTGTTCCTACATTTTGAAGAGAAATCTGTTCCGAGCAAGACTGTACCTTAGCAGTCTCCTTAGGATACAGTTTATTTCAAAAGCTTATTTGTACTTATTTAATGCAAACCATTCTCCCCTCCCACCATATCTCTTATACAATGCAACAGCTGTTTCAGTAAAAGTTGCATTGGAATAGTTTACCTTGCACTTTTCCTGGCTGCTCAGTTTCTTTTTCTGGACTGGACATCCTCCATCCTGCCAAGTCTGAATCCAGGTCTATGGACATTCTCAATCATCCAGGTCATAGTTCTCCCAAAGATGCTTTTACATGAGGCAACTAGACTTTCTTGTTTTTCTTTGAAGATGTTTTACTTCTCATCCAAGAAGCTTCTTCAGCTGGTCATTTGCATTCTTTTAGAGCAGGGGTGTCAAACTCAATTTTATTGAGGGCCACATCAGCATTGCGGATGCCCTCAGGGGGCCGGGTGGGTATGGCCAGGGTGGGTGTGGCCTACTGGGTAGGCGTGGCTAGAGTGTGTATGGCCTACTGGGTGGGCGTGGCCAGCTCTACGTTCACATCAAGGGTGGCTATGGGAGCCTGGGCAGGAGTGGGAGAGATCTGAGGGTCTCTGGCAGGAGGTGGATCTCTGGGCCAGAGCCAAGGCAGTGGGGGCCGTTCCCTCACTGTTTCCAGGATGGCTTTGCAGGCCACATGAAACCACTTCGTGGGCCAGATCTGGCCCCCGGGCCTTGTGTTTGACATGTCTGTTTTAGAGAGTTGTTGAAGCCATTTGGAGGCTTACCTGTGTCCTCAGGTTCACCTGAGTAGTGCAAAAGTGTGTGGTATAGTATAGTGCAAATATAAATCTTTCCATTCCCCACCGTCCTGTCAGAGCTGAAGAAGCTTCTTGGATGAGAAGTGAAACATCTTCAAAGAAAAACAAGAAACTCCAGTTGTCTCGTGAAAAAAGCATTTGGGGCCAGTTATCCCTTGTTACTTCAAGTTTTGATATTCTCCCAGTCACCCCACTTTTTCAGGGATGAAATTTGTCTGTCTGTCTCTGTCTCTCTTTCTTCTTTGCTGAGCTACCATCTATACTCTTGCAACCTTCAACCCTCTCATCCTACTAGTTGAATGGTGGAATCCCACCAAAGTATTGCAAAGAAAAAATACTTTCTTCCTTCTGTCCCTCTCTTATTTACAAGTGGCCTTTCTGCCTTTCTTCAGACTCTGCTTCTAGCACTGTAAGCTGAAAATGATTAATCCAAATGAACAAAGATTTTATTACAGCACAATTCAGATCATAAAAGTAAAAAAAAAACACCCACACCAGTTAAATACAGTATGGTTAATCCAAAGAACCAGACTCTCAGGGATTGGATTATTAATGATTATTAAGAGACAGTTACTATAACAATGCAGGAACTTCAGGGAGTATTCAACAAATGTGAAACATATATAGGCAAATTAAAGGTGCAAGATTCTTGTATTTTTATTTGTGCTTTTTCAGTGCAAAAATGAGGAAGCTTATCTCCTCCTCTGTACCTAATGATTGTTTTGGAAACGATTACAGGTAGTCCTCACTTACTGTCTTGTTTAATGACCATTTGAAGTTACGATGGTGGAATAAAATCATAAGTCATAGTCATTGATGTTTTCTTTTATTTTCAAAAAATGTGCTTTCCTTCAATCACTCCAACCTAACATGAATCCCTTTATTACTTAATTTAATCTCTCTAATTAACTTAGCATTTCTAAGGACCTTATTTCCTCTGCTGCTGACTTCTCCCATCATAGATCTGTGCAACCAGATCCTCACCATGCAAGTTAACTATCCTCCTTTTCCAGGGCAAACTCCTGTCAGTCTGTACTAACTTCAATGTCTACTTATTTCTTAGCTAACTGGATTACATATATAATGTTTGTTCTGGACAAAGCAATTGTGGTTAATTACTGAAGACATCTTCCTGGAATTGAAGGGATTAATAATGCATCTGAGAGCCATACATTGGAAATCATAACTATTAAGGACAGGTTTCAACATCATCAGGAGTTTTAGAAAGGTTTGCAGTCTCTATTTTTGTCAACAGAAAGCTTGATAGGATTATAGTTGTAATTGATAGACTTGGAGCTATGTTGTGTAGTACATAATAAAAGAGTAATGGAAGGGATAAATAGTATGACTGCATTACACCACAAATCAGACCTTGGTTTCTACTGATTCTGACTGAACCCACTTTGAAAGTTTCATAATTCAGCATAAGATGACTCTAGGTTTTATGAGGAAAGAAGAATATCAATATCTGTACATCACATTTTATAATCAGTAATGTTATCTAAAAAGATAAAGGTTTCCCTGTCCAGTCACGTCTGAGTCTAGGGCACAGTGTTCATCTCCGTTTCTTAGCCGAGGGAGCTAGTTTGTCTGAAGACATTTTCCATGGTCAGGTGGCCAACATGGCTATACACCAAAGGCACATGGAACATTGTTACTTTCTCACTAAAGTGATACTTATTAGTCTACTCACATTTGCATGCTTCTGAACTGCTAGGTGGGCAGGATCTGGGGCAAGAAACAGGAGCTCACCCCATTGAGCAGTGCTTGGGTCTCCAACCCAGGCTGTCAGCTTTCCAACTGACAAGGCTGCAGCTTTCCAGCTGCTAGGTGCATTAGCAGAGGGATAGAATCAAGATCACATGAAGTGTTAATACCACTTTACAATGCATTGGTAAGGCCACATTTGAAATACTGCATCTAGTTTTGGTCACCACAATGTAAAAAAGATGTTGAGACTCTAGAAAGAGTACAGAGAAGAGCAACAAAGATGATTAGGGGACTGGAGGCTAAAACATATAAGGAACGATTGCTGGAATTGGGTATGCCTAGTTTAACGGAAAGAAGGACGAGGCATAACAATGTTCCAATATCTCAGGGGTTGCCACAAAGAAGAGGGAGTCAAGCTATTCTCCAAAGGACCTGAAGGCAGGACAAGAAGCAATGGATGGAAACTAACCAAAGTGAGAAGCAACCTAGAATTAAGAAAACATTTCCTGATAGAACAATTAATCAGTGGAACAACCTGCCTCCAGAAGCTGTGAAGTTTTTAAGAGACTGGACCAGCCATTTGTCTGAAATGGTATAGGGTTTCCTGCCTGAGCAGGGGGTTGGACTAAATGACCTCCAAGGTCCCTTCCAACTTTATTATTATTATATAAGCTCAGTGCCTTTAACCTCTGAGCCATCACACCCCTTGTTATCTACTCCTTATTAAAGTCAAATTATGGCTTTTATTTTGAAGGAGTTGCTTTGATCCCTGAAATACTCTGGATACTTTGTTGTGCACTTTTGAAGGTCCATTATCTCCTGTCCTAGAAAGATTTTTTCCCCAGAAATATAACATAATTTATTTCCATTTACATCTACTATGGATAAACACTTAGTGTTTACCTGTCTGACTCTTCTTTCCTACTTTTCCTAACCACAGTCCTAATATAACTAATCTGTAACTATTCTTCACTATTATTTCATTGTCTGAAAAATCACCTGTGGCCCTTCAGACTTCTGGTCAAGATGGGATTATAAAAGGAATTCAAGCATTTCTTTCAATATTGCTATCTGTTGCTATTACTAGAACATGAAAAAGATGACTAACGTGTCCTTGGCTTTTAGGGAGGCTTGTTTTTTTGATTGTTTGGATGGAAGCTAAGAAAAAATCTACATTACCTCAATATTAGCAAAAGAAACAGTGTAGCAGAACCTATGAAATATTTGTTTCTGTGGAGATGAGGTGGATGTGAAAACCATCAAAACTACTGTTCATACTGTGTCAGATTTCTTGCAGCTGAGAAGAAAATATCTCACTTGAAGATTTCTGGAAGTCCATTGATATATCTATAATTAACTTAATAAATGCTAGTAAGGGGTCTGCGGAGAATCTGCTCAACAATCCAATTTACTTGGGATTGAAAGTTCAGAAGAAATGGAGATAACCATTCTGCACTCTTTATGGAAAGAAATGCATGAAATACTCTCTTTGACAAAACATCAAGCAGACATTGAGAAAGCTCATTGTATTAAAGACTCTCTTTGTATAACTTATATGCCTCTGCCATTTATTGTGAGGTTTCTCAGAGTTACTGTGAGAAGTTCTTTACTGTATGCTGACCCTTTCACTGAACAATGGGAATGAAAAGTCTCACATTATGTGGTTTTTTATTTAAGTCCAACATTTCAGAAAAGTGTCTTCAGTGGCAGGAAGTATGGCCTATGAGATAAATGTTCAATATTTTATTGAATCCTTGTCTGCATTTGGTAGACCATGCACAGATTCTTTGTATACCTGTCAAAGTTGATTTTGTTTTATTGCTTCGCATTTTAGCTAAAACTTGACCGAAACTTAGAGTTTTAGCTAAAGATAACTAAAATGTTCCATGTTTTATTTTAGCTCCTACATATTTACATATTTACTCATTCTGTTTGGTACAATAATTAGAAATACAATATAAAAAAATAATGACCTATAGGTTATTTTTTTTTATTGAAAGGTTTTACGGTACATTTTATCCTTAACAATCCCCCTCCCCCCACCCCTACCTAACCCTCCCTATCCCTCCCCCCCATTCCCCCCTCCCCCCCCCGACTTCCCAGAGCTAAGTACAAGGTATAAAAACAAAGAACAATCATAAACATCCATATGCTAACATCAATAAACTATTAATTCTATCGCCCTCTAGCTCATATAAAATGACTACAAGCAATATTAATATTATATATAAAAAAACAAGAAAAGAAAAAAGAAAGAAAAACTTATTCAAATGCTAAATGAAACTTTTTAGTCCCATATTTGTTCTGGATATAATCAATCCACTTTTTCCACTCCATAATATAACGTTCTTGCGAATGATCTTTCAAGTAAGCCGAAATCTTTGCCATTTCCGCCAGGTCAGAAACCTTTAGAGTCCATTCTTCTATAGTTGGCAGTTCCTCCTTTTTCCAATATTGACCTATTAAGAGTCTTGCTGCTGTAATTAAGTTCAACATCAACTTAGTGTCCACAACAGTAGCATCTGTAATTATGCCCAGCAAAAACAATTGCGGACAAAACTTTATCCTTTGCTTGAAGATCTTCTGTATATTCCACCAGATTTTTATCCAAAAAGCCTTAACGTTTTTGCAGGTCCACCATATATGAAAATACGTTGCATCTTCGCCACCACATCTCCAACATTTTGGCTGATAGTTCGGATACATACTTGCAAGCTTTTTAGGATCTAAATGCCATCTATAAAACATTTTATAAAAGTTCTCTCTTAGGTTTTGGGCTTGCGTAAATTTTACGTTCCTCACCCAGATCTTTTCCCACGTATCCATTGTAATAACTTCTTGAATATTCTAGGCCCATTTTATCATACAATCTTTAACAAGTTCTGTTTCTGAGTCAATTTCTATCAATGCAAGATATATCCGTTTAATATGAGCTGGACCCTGATTTCTAATTTGCTTTATCAAATTTTCATCAGTCATTGAAAAACCAATTTTCTGATCTTCTTTCCACCTGGCACGTAATTGAGTATATTGGAACCAAGTTTGAACAATCTTCTCATCTCGCAAGAGATTGTACGGCTTCAAACACCAGATGTTCCTTTCCAAGCTTAAGATCTCCTTATACGTAGTCACATCATGTTTGAAGAAAACATTTATGTTTTCTATTGCATGTTTCGGGATTGCCCACAACGGCATCTTATGGTCTAACTTATGTCTATACTTCTTCCAGACTCTCAACAATGCCTGTCTTAAAATATGCACTTTAAACACATTATCTACCTTCTTATCATACAACAAATACGCATGCCAGCCAAATAACAAATCGTGGCCCTCAAGATTTAATAATCTCCCTTGTGTCAAATTAATCCAATCACTTATTCCTGACAACGCAGCAGCTTCATAATATAATTTAAAGTTAGGCATTTTAAGACCACCTCTTTCACGAGTATCCTGCATAATCTTAAGTTTAACTCGTGGCCTTTTCCCTGCCCACACAAATTTATTGATACCCCGTTGCCAATCTTCCAAGTTAGAGTCTTTTTTAAGAATCGGTATCATTTGGAATAAAAATAAAAATTTAGGCAGGACATTCATTTTCACTGCTGCAATTCTTCCCAGTAAAGACAATTGCAATTTTTCCCAACTCTCTAATTCTTTTTGAATTTTTCCCCATAACTTTTCATAATTATTTTTATATAACTTTGTATTTGAGGGTGACAAATACACCCCCAAATATTTGACCCTTTTAACAATCTCAAATCCAGTTAATCCTTCTAAAAGGGCCTTTTGCGATACTGTCATGTTTTTGGCTAAAATTTTTGTTTTTTGCACATTAACCTTAAATCCAGAAACCTTCCCATATTGCATTATTATCTCAATCAGGTCCACAACAGAGTTTTCTGGCTGGGTCACCGTAACAACCAGATCGTCTGCAAACGCCCTCAATCTATAATCCTGATCTCTAATTTGAATACCCTTAATTTTTTCCGAATTCCGTATTTTTATCAATAATATCTCCAATGTTAAAACAAATAATAGAGGTGATAACGGACACCCTTGTCTTGTGCCCTTCTCAATATTGCATACTTCTGTCAGGCTATTATTTACTATTATTCGGGCAGTTTGTTTTTGATATAATGCCCTAATTGGTTGTAAAAATTTATCCCCAAAATTCATTTTATCTAAAACTTTCATTAAAAATTGCCAATCCAATTGATCAAAAGCTTTTTCAGCATCTAGAAAGATTAGCGCCGCAGGGATCTGGTTGTTCCTTTCCAAAAACTCCACCACATCAACTATATGCCTCACATTATTTTTCATTTGTCTACCACTAATAAACCCAGTTTGATCCCCATGAATCATCTGTTGCAAAACCCTCATCAATCTGTTAGCTAACACCTTAGCAAATATCTTATAGTCCGTATTTAAGAGTGATATTAGTCTGTAGTTTTTAACTTGAGTAGCATCTTGATCTTCCTTCGGAATCAAAGAAATAAAAGCAGTTCTCCAAGACGGAGGCACCCTTCCCCCCCTCTGAATTGTCTGAAACAATTCCCTTAATGGCTTTATCAGCTCCAATTGTAAATTTTTGTAGTAGACCGCAGTCAAGCCATCCGTGCCTGGTGCTTTATCCGCCTTCAGTTCCTTAATTGCTATAAGAATTTCTTCTTCTGTTATCAATTGATTAATCTCCTCCTTCTGTTCTTGTGTGAGAACCGGGATGCTAGCATTCTTCAAATATACATCAATATCTGTTTCATTAATCTTCTCCTTAGCATATAGTTTAGAATAAAAATCCACAAAGGCTTCCTTAATAAGATCCTGTTGAAACACAACCTTTCCTTTGTATTCAATTTTATCTATATTAGAAGCCCTTTGTTTTTTCCTTAACCTATTGGCATTGCAAAAAGTATTATGCCTAGCAAACCGTAGATTAGTTGCCACCTGATCAGCCATCAACTTATCAAATTGTCCTCTTAGCAGGTTAATGACCTCCTTAATCTTCACATCCGATGGGTTCAAAGTTAGGGCCTTTTCTTTTTCCCTAATTTCATTCTCCAGTTCTTTCCTTCTAACTTCCAAATTACATCTGTATTTATTGTTCATGTATATCAACACCCCTCTCATGTAGGCTTTGCTAGCATCCCAAACCATATCCATAGAGGTATCCTTATTCATATTAATTTCAAAAAAATCCTTCATCTGCTTTTTACATTCTTCCACATTTCTCTGGTTTCTAAACAAATTCTCATTTACGCGCCAGGAGCGCCTTTCTCTATTGTCCTTGTTGATCTCTAACCAAACTGGACTATGGTCAGATATAGTTCTTGCACAAATCTTTACCTTCTTAACCCTAGAAAAAAAGTCATTAGTCAGTAATATAAAGTCAATCCTAGAAAAAGATTGATGTCTATCAGAAAAAAAAGTATAATCCTTTTCATGTAGATGTGTATCTCGCCAAATATCTCGCAATTCCAGATCATCCTTCATTTCAAAAAAAGATTTAGGCAATCTAGCATGACTCGGGGCATGCTTAAAAAAACCAGCTTTGTCCAGCTGTACATCTAGGACACCATTCCAATCTCCCATAAAAATAAAAGATTTATAATCCATCTGGGTAGTCTTTGTATGTAGTAAATTAAAAAAATCAGCTTGTTGTTGATTAGGAGCATACAGTCCAACTAAAAGCGTTTTTTTGCCTTCTAACAGCAAATCTATCATAACATATCTTCCTTGCTTATCTGCTTCGATTAATTCCGCTGTCAAAGTATTCTTAACATAGATAACCACTCCATTTTTCTTATTCATTGCAGAAGAAATAAATTGCGTGCCCAGCCTTGAGTTCAACAAATACTTTTGGTCCATAACCCTAATATGCGTTTCTTGCAAACAAATAACATCAGTCTTAAATTGTTTTAAATATTGAAAAACTTTCTTTCTCTTCTGTGGTGAATTTAATCCATTAACATTCCAGGTTAGAAACTTAGTCGCCATTCTTGGCGTCCCGAAGCTTCTGGAGCACGTCTGCCAGGACCCCTGTAACTTCCTTAGGCCGCGCCCCTCCCACAGCTTCACTGTACGTACGCTTTGGAGGTTCCATAACTTTCTGCTGATCTTGCTCTTGCTCTTGTCTCACTCGTCTTAAGGCGGCATGAGTCATCCTCTGCTCTCCAGCCGCTGCCGATGAAACTGTAATTTGATCCCCTCTAGCACCATTCTCCTCTGTCTGTATTCCTTCAGCATCTTGTGGCTTTCCCTCGCCGTATCCCTTTACAGCTTCCAGAAGTGGTAGGGGGGTTGCTTTTAAAACTTTACTGTAAAAATCACGTGCCTGAGTCACTGTAACCAGACGATGTCTTTTACCTTCGTGCATCACCACCATGCCGACTGGAATCTTCCATCTGAACTTGATATTACATTTCTTAAGTTCCTGTGCAAGAAAGGCAAAATCTTTCCTTCTTCTTAAAATCTTTGGAGGAATCTCTTTCAAGACCAGAACTTCTTGCTCAGCAACCACAAACTTAGTGTCATAAGCAACTTGAATAACTTCATCCCTAATTGCTCTCTTTGTAAAATAAACCACCACATCTCTAGGTAGCTTCCTCTGCCTTGCAATCCATGAGTTCACACGAAAGATTTTATCTATACTTCCCTCAATTTCAGATGCTGACTGGCCCAGTACCACTTCCAAAGCCTCGGAGACCAGCTGCTTTAAATCTTCTTTAGGATTCTCTTTTAAGCCCCTGATTCTGATAGCAAACTCCATCTGATGGTACTGAACAAGGCTCAAGTCTCCATCCATCTTATCCCTTATATTTTCATTCTCTAATACCTTTACTTCTAATATAGAGTTCTTTTGACTAAGATCCTCCACTTTTTCATCCAAACGTTGCACACATACAGCCACACTTTCAATTGTAGACAAAATGTCTGCCCTCATTGCTCTAAACTTCTCTTCCATCTTCTCCTCCAGTTTCTCCTCCAGCTTTTCCATCTTTTCATCCATCATATCTGACATTAATTGTGAATGCTTTTCAAAGGCATCTTGTAAATCCTTAAGCGTCAATGCCGGAGCAGGTGCAGGAGGAAGCAAAGCTTGCAACGAGGTCTGTTGCACCGGGGAAGCCCCCGCACTCCGGAGAGTTTTGGAAGTTTTAGTCGCCATCTTCCCCCACTTTCACTTGTTACGCACTTTCACTTTAAAACTATAAAATCCATTGAGCTAGAGAGTAGAGATAAAAGTCCACTTCACCTTGACCTCCTGTACCGCTCTGCCTGCACCTTGATACTCAAGAGTCTTTCCTTCTGGCAGGGGTGTTTGCTAACGCTTGGCTCTGCTCCAAAAATCACGGAGCAGAGACACTGCGCAGCACGGAGCTAACCCAGGCTTCGGGGGGGCTCAATCCTTCAGCCGCCCAAACTTTAAGCTCAGGCGGCCCCGGAGAGCTCAACCCCTACCTGGGGCCTCACCCCCTCCTCTTCTCCCGAGGAGGGGGCTTCCAATCCACCTAAACAGCTGTTCGGCGCTGTTTTCGATGAATCAACAAAGCTGCGGAGCGGACAGCCCGGAGATGGCTGTCTTCAGCGTCGCATCGCCACCGGAAGTCCCACCTATAGGTTATTTTTAAATGCTATACTTTAGTTTTTCCACCTTCTTCCCCTTTTTTCTTTTTACAATTGGCTTCATTTAAGATAAATGTATTTAAATTAGTCAATCATATTAAAAAAATCTTACTTTCAATCAGGAATTGGAATGTTGATCTATGCAGCGTTTCTTGTCCTATTATTGCCACAGGATTATTAACATAACTTAAGACCACTTATTGCTGGATAAAGGTACATGTATTTGCTTGGTTATGGTATTTTGAACTTACTAAGATTTGTGGAAGTTATGCATATGGGCAAGATAATTATAATAAAGCGATGAAATGATAAATCAACACCTGATTTGCTGTAGATTACTTTTGTATCTTCATAAAAAAACCAACCAACAAACAATAATCAAATTAGACCAATTTATTCAAATATATTGTGATATTTACAAGGCTTTTTAAAAACACCATGAACATTGTGACAAAATATATTGTTAACATTATCATATCTATATATGTAAAAATATAAAATTTTTGAACACTGGGATGGATAAAACAGCCGTTTATTGGTAAAAACCGTAAAAGCAACCTTTTAAAAAAACTATCTACCGTCTAAGCTTTCGCCTGTCCTCTGCCAGCATCATCAGAGTAAGCATCGAAGGTTGGAGAGTCTGCTTATAAGCCTATTTGGCTCCGCGCTCTACTCATGGAGCGCATGATGGGCTTCAGGCCGGGCTACAGCACGGAGACGGCATTGGTCGCTCTGATGAATGATCTCTGGAGAGCCCGGGACAGGGGCCATTCCTCTGTCCTAGTCTTATTAGACCTTTCGGCGGCTTTCGATACCATCGACCATGGTATCTTGCTGCGGCGCCTCAGGGGACTGGGAGTAGGAGGCACGGTTCTGCATTGGTTCTCCTCCTTTCTCCAGGGTCGCTCGCAGTCGGTGCTGGCAGGGGGACAGAGGTCGACCCCGAGGCCTCTCGTTTGCGGAGTCCCTCAGGGGTCGGTCCTCTCGCCTCTCCTGTTCAACATCTACATGAAACCACTGGGTGAGATCATTCGTAGCTTTGGAGTAGGGTACCATCAGTATGCTGATGACACCCAGCTTTTCATCTCAACTCCAAACAGCATCAGTGATGCCCTCGACGTGATGTCCCGCTGCCTGAAAGCAGTCCGGGAATGGATGGGGAGGAACAAGCTGAGTTACTACCCCCTGTTGATAGGGCCCGCAACCTGGGTGTCCTCCTAGACTCGCAGCTATCCCTGGAAGATCACATAGGAGCTGTGACCAAGGGGGCCTTCTCCCGGGTTCGACTGGTGCGCCAACTACGACCTTATCTGGACCTGGATGCCTTACGTACAGTCACCCATGCCCTTGTGACCTCTCGCCTAGACTACTGTAACGCTCTCTACATGGGGCTGCCCTTGTGATCCACTCGGAAGCTTCAACTGGTGCAAAGTGCAGCGGCACGGACACTTTTGGGGGCCTCCCGATACTCCCATATCACACCTCTCCTCCGTGAGCTGCACTGGCTTCCGGTTGCCTTCCGAGTGAAATTCAAGATGCTAACAATGACATACAAAGCCCTACATGGCATGGGTCCGGACTACCTACGGGAGCACCTTCTGCCAATGTCAACACCCCACCGTCCTGTGCGCTCCCACAGAGAGGGCCTCCTCAGGGTGCCACCGCTCAAGGAATGTCGGCTGGTGGCCCCCAGGGGGAGGGCATTCTCAGTGGGTGCGCCAGCCCTCTGGAACTGCTTGCCAACCGAAGTCCGGATGGCCCCCGACCTCCGCACCTTCCGGCGCGACTTAAAAACTTACCTGTTCCAGCAGTCCGGCCTGGCCTGATAGCTCTAATTGGGGTCCCAGTTTGTTTTTACTATTGTTTTTCACTATTGTTCAATCTGTATACCTACCTTACTCTGTACACCGCCCCGAGTCCCTCGGGAGAAGGGCGGTTTATAAAAACAAACAAACAAACAAACAAACAAATAAATAAATAAATAAATAAATAAATAAATAAATGATGGGCCCTGCTCTAACCAACCGTAATTGTTCTGACTGTCTCGCATCCCCTTTCTCGCAATCCGGGCCTACCATCCCTTTTCCTCCCATCGCTCTCCTCCTTGCCTGCTTCGGTTTGACCACCTTGATCGATCCTGTCTTCTTTCGCTGTGCCTCATCAACTGCCATAGCTGTTGACCCTAGGACTCTGTGAAGACAAAGGAGGGGATGCGAGAAAGTCAGAAAAATTACAGTTGGTTAGAGCAGGGCCCATCATGCGCTCCATGAGCAGAGCACAAAGCCGAATAGGCTTATAAGCGGACTCTCCAACCTTCCATGCTTACTCTGATGATGCTGGCAGAGGACTGGTGAAAGGTTAGATGGTAGATAGTTGTTTTAAATGGTTGCTTTTATGGTTTTTATGGTTTTTAACAATAAACAGCTGTTTTTATCCATCCCAGTTTTCGAAGATTTTATATTTTTATGTAAATATGCCTGGGATTCGTATATATATGTTTTCTGAGATTTTCGCAGGTGTTTGTAGATCTTTGGTAATTCGGGTTTTTTCCCACGTAAAATTGGAGGTATCAGGGCAACGTTTCGACGAAATCTCATCCGTCATCCTCAGGCTGGTGACTTCAGCTTTGTTCTTCTGGGAGAAGAACAAAGAAGAAGAAGAACGAATGACCAAAGATCTCTCTCTCTCTCTCTCTCTCTCACTCTCTCTCTCTCTCTCTCTCTCTCTCTCTCTCTCTCTCTCTCTCTCTCTATATATATATATATATATATATATATATATATATATATATATATATATATATATGTGTGTGTGTGTGTGTGTGTGTGTGTGTGTATACACACACACACACACACAGAGAGAGAGAGACAGAGAGAGAGAGAGAGAGAGAGAGAGAGAGAGAGAGAGAGAGAGAGAGAGAGAGAGAGAGAGAGACATACTGTATATTTGATGGTTGTAATAATAAGCTGGATAAGATTAAACTTAAATGCCCAGCTGTATGGAAACATTTTAATGACTGTTACATTTTAATTATTAGTTTGAGGTTAGAGTCCTTATTTAACTCTGGTATGTGGCTTGCAAGTTGATTATGTGCCATCAAGCTGGTGTCAACTATTAGTGACCACATAGATGGGTTTTTTACATGGATGCAAATTGATGGAGCTATAAATTACGGTAAAAGAAAAAAACCTAAGGAAGTTACTATTGTAAACTTGGTCTCTTCAGACTCAGCCTGCTTTCTCTTCATTTTTCTCCACAGGTCTTCACAGTAAAGCTTTGCTTGCTTCAAACACAAAAATAGTCATAATGTGCCTTGCTTGTGGTCTTGCATGGCTTGTGAATTGAACCATTGTTTCATTAACAGTGATTCCATTATATGGTACAAATACAAATACGTAGGAAACCATTTCCAAAGTATTTAAATATTTTAACAGAATAATAGATTTGCAAGGGACCTTGGAGGTTTTCTAGTCCAAATTTTGTTGCTTTGTTTCAGTATATTAGTGCATTTTACTTCCCCAAACATTTTCTCAGGCACTGCTATACCACAGCAACCATCAGAGGCCAAAATAAGAACGTAAAATTCCTTGATAGAAAAAGATAAACTGTTCTTGGCTTATGGCTTGGTAATGTGGGTAATACCATGCTATGAATCCAGCATTGAGCCCTAGAAAATGTGGTTTTTTTTCTTTAGCAGTTACTCTTTACCACAAGACTTCATTTGCTTCAACATCTCAGGTGTTAAATGCATCTGCCAAATCTTAAAATAGGTGGGGAGTCTGCCTATATTTTGTCCTCTCCCTCACTGAAAGGAGAAGCAGTTTCCCTAAATCTTTCAGAAGTAGCATGCCTCAGTGGTTAAAATGTGGGGAAAGAGTAGGCCTTTGCTTCTCAGCTATGCCTTCAATTTTACAAACACTCTGGATTGCTGTGATGTATTTGCCGTGTGGAAAAATGATTGCTCCTTTGTTAATATCAGCATTCCCTACAAGGGTCAATAGATGAAGCCAGTAATGAATGGATGGAAACAAATATCTAAAAGAAGCAAAAACAAAAAAAAATAATTTTATCTGAACTTAAATTCTTCAATTTTTTTATTTCTTTCTCCTATCCTCTACAAGTCTTATTTATTACAGACGAATGTTAACAGAATTCTTTGGCAGGAAGAGCCAAACAATGTGTCAGCAATGTTGAAATTCAATACTGATGTGGAGAGTTCCAAGCTGAGTTCATAAGGCAGATTGTTAACATTACATCCTTGGATTTAGCTTAGAATGTTGCTTGAAGGCATCATAGTTTGCAACTCATATTTTATGAAAGGACTTTAAAGGATGGCACCATAATTGAGGGAAATTCCAGGGACTGAAATTAACAAAGCAGATGGGCTAGAAGAAAGGTGTAAGAAAAATAGTGGCGAGGGAAAAGGGGACCCTACATTTGAATTAAATGTTAATATTTAGAGATTTTTTTTCCTGCCTTCATTATTTTTATAAATAGCTCAAGGTGGCAAATTTATCTATAATCTTTCTCCTATTTTTCCCACAATATCCCTATGAAGTGAGGTGGGCTGAGAGAGAGTGACTGGCTCAAAGTCACCGAGTCAGCTTTCATGCCTAAATTGGGACTAGAACTCACAAGCTCCTGGTTTCTAGCTTGGTGCTTTAACCACTAAGGCAGTCCTCAACTTATGACTATTTGTTTAATAATAGTTCAGAGTTACAACAGCGTCAGAAAAAGTGACTTTTGACCTTCCTCAATGTTATGGCCATCATACCACCCCTGCGGTTATGTGATTGCAATTCTGAAATTTGGCAACAGGTTTGTATTTATAACACTTGCGGCATCATGCGGTCACAACTGGGATTTGTGATCAACCCAGATGGCTTCCAACAAGCAAAGTCAATCAGGGAAGCTGGAGTCACTTAACAATCCCAATTTACTAAATACTTGTGGTGATTAGCTTAATAACCATGGTGAAAATAGAATCTGATCACATGACTAGCTTAATGACCACATTGCTTAGCGACCAAAATCCTGATTCCTTATGTGGTCATAAGGCTAGGACTACCTACTGTATAGACCAAAATGATATTGTTCCTCCACAGAATACAGTAAATTGTCTCTTGTTTCCTGAAAAATGAGTTTGGTGGCAACATTTTGAGGTGCTATATGCTGCATCCAAAGTCTTGGATTGGACACACCTGTATTATGACTTAATGTAATATGCATGGCTAGGTTTTCAGGGTTCAGCCATCAAAACCTAAACTAGTGTGAATGTTCTCCTAGGCAGCTTAAGATAAATATTTATTTTTCTCTCCCTATCTTCAAACCATCATTTTTTATTCCTATTGCAGAAGGATTGCTGATTACATTTCAATGTCAGAATAGTATACAAAGACTCAAGAGAATATAATTAAGAACAGGAAAAAAGTTGGACTGCTTATTTCTTGCTACAGAAGGGCACAATCTGAAGGGCCAATAAAAAGAAAAAATCTCTTTATCCAAATGCCATGTTTATTGCTATACCTGAATTATTCATTTGCCAATCCTTCAGTGCTCAGTAGCTCTTGTATCTGCCTTTTTCTGATATGTCAAATCTGCTTTTTCACCGATTATTTCATGTGGTAACCCATAACTGTCTTTCTTGTAAATAGTGGATATTTTTTAAAAAAGAAATTTGGTATTTATCAAAATGATATACAGTTTGAAATATATGAAATAGTTATCATCAGTACACAAAGGGTATCATGTAAAACTATATTTATATTCAAAGTTTCAGGAAATATGCAGGTGCCTTGCACTTAGTCTCTGGTATGATACTGTGACTTATTCATATGATGCAACACTTGTAAACATTTTACTGGCAGGTAAGGAACAATATAAGACAAATAGTCTCTATATTTTGGACTGAAGAGAGCTTGAGTTTTTAATGACCCCAATTAAACTTTGGACTGAAGAGAGCTTGAGTTTTTAATGACCCCAATAGAGCTTTGTGCTGATACAGGTGAGGTATTTAAAATGAACTAAAAAGAAAAGTTTATTTGATTTGAACTCCAATTTAATTCTTTACTGCCAACTTTTGACAGGCTTTATATAATAGCCTATTAAAGTCTATGGACATTGGACAGACTCTTTTTTTAAATATCAGTAGTAACTAATGAAAAAAAGTCAGCAAACATTAGGTTACAGCAATGCTTAGAATTCAACATTCACACATGTACTCTCAGCAAACACACTGATCAGTGATAATGTTAGGATTGTTTCAACTGCAAACAGAATTTAGCCTCCCTAATTCACTTGACAATATAACTATGTCAACCACATCTTGGTGGCTTGATATGGACTGGATAATTTGGTTATTGCCAAAGGTGCTTTCATCTCAATAGAGCCAATACCCAAAATTAAACCCATATCCTAATTATATAAAAAATAAGAATTGATATTAATGACATTTATAGTTTATGGACAAAAGAAGTGAAACATCTGATAAAGGAAACTTAGTAATTTCAGGACTTAAAATTGCTAAACTGATTTCTTTACAAGACCAAAATTGATTAATCAAAAGATTCTATTTCAAGGCTACTTGATAGTCTAAAGAATGTATTTTTATTGTTGGGCATATGAAACATTTGAGGGGAGGAATTATTGATCTTGTAAGTCATTGACATGTTTCTGAAATATTTTAACATATATAAATAGATCTAAGGAGATATTTTTAATGTTGAAGAAGTTAATGTTATGTTAAATTATGTCCCAAACATTATAATCTGAGTATTTTTTATATTTTATTAATTTTCTCATTTTATAATTATTTAAAGAGCAATGTGATGACTGGGTTAATCAATGGTTCAATAGCATACATAAGTCTTTAGTATAAATCTCAAGTTACAACATCAGATATTTCCTCTCTTTTTCCCTTAATATCTACTATCTCATATTAGGCTAATACAGTTCTTACTATTATCAACTAAATAAAAATATCTTTGTTACACTTAACTTCTCCCTTCTTCCCTTTTCACACCAAAGTCTAATGGTCTTGTTACACACCTTACCTATTCAATTATAATGTTACTTTATTTTCTAAAACTTATCTATTTTCCACCATATTCAATCCTCTAATAAATCAAAGCCATTATTTTCTTCAGCCTTACTCTGCCTTTCTTCCTTTGCCAACTAACCTTCCATGTCAATAGTTCTCCCATTATTATTATAGATTTTTTGTTTGGAATCAGAAAGACCATTTGGTTGAAGTTGTTTTGGAAGAATGAGCCCATTTGTATTCGTTAGATCGCCTCCCTATTAGTCCAATTTCCCACAATTGTCCTGATAGTTTATCTTCCATTCAATCTGTTCTTCTTTTTCTTCAAATTTCTTCTGATATTTTTTTTAAATTCCATTTATATCCCGCCCTTCTCCGAAGACTCAGGGCGGCTTACAAGCTTAGCAGTAGCCTTCATTCTATGTATATGCCTGCTTATTAGGGCTTTCACACACACACCAAGCGGCATTATTACAAAGTCAGCTTTGTAATAATCTGGGTCCTCATTTTACCTACCTCGGAAGGATGGAAGGCTGAGTCAACCTTGAGCCTGGTGGGATGCGAACCTGCACTAATTGCAGGCAGCTGGTGTTACTTAAGGAGGCATTAGCCCACTGCTCCACCAAGGCTCTTTTTGTGAAAAAAACTTTTCCAGTTTCAGTGTTATCATTCCCTTTTCTGATTTTTCCATTGGCTGGGTCTGTTGGTCAGTTGGGTCCTCTGTCTTGGTGTTTAGTTGTTCCAATTTTCCTGTTATTTTCTGCATTGTTAGTTCTTTGGTTGTAGTCAAGGTCTGGGTTTGTATATTTAAGCTGGCATCTTGTTCCTTTATCTTGCTTCTTATTTTGTCACAAGCTGAAAGGATGGTTTCGTGTATGGATTTCCACATAGAAAGGATTTTTTTTCCTGATCTTCATCCATATTCTCTTGATAGCATGTTAAGTTGAAGACTTTAGAATCAAACGTTAAAGACAGTTTGTTAACTTTTGTAGCTGGGTATGGGACTTCTATTTCACGTGTTATAGGTGGTCTTTATAGTAGAGATTGTTCGCCAAGTAAGAGTTTATAGTCCAAGGTGTTCCATCATCTCGTATAATAACATATGCTTCTCTTATAAAGAAATAGGAAACCAATTCCCCAAGCATAGCTCTGAAAATCAATAAAAGTTTACATTCATAGTTCAGACAGACCAGATATGCCACCCAGAAGTTCCTTCCTTTAGCTGGGTTTTTCACAGGTAGTAACTGTCAAGGTCAAAGAAATTTTTTGGGCTTAAAGCCAAGTCTCTTTTAGGCAATAACAAGTTGTAAAACCATACTTTGCCACAAGATGTCACTGGCGCCATTTAAAGCTTTTTAAGTCCAAAATTTTTATGGTAGTTTTTCAAGTCTTATTTCTTTTTTTTAGATAAAGAACACTTTTAGCCCCCAAGAATATACATCCAATTAGATTAAAATTGCTTTTATAGTTGCTGTTTCTCCCTTCCCTCTCTCCTCACTTGGGAAAAAATACTTTGGGCAGCTTTTATAGGAAAAAATACTTAAAATCTTAGAGGATTAGATCTCACCCAGTTTCATTTGCATTGCTTTAAAGTTGCTTGGTGGTAATTTTGACTGGCTGTCAGCAGCTTAGTGATGGGCCATATTGGTATGGCCGGTCTTCCCCCCACTGGTTTGGAGGGCCACCGTCCTCCCGCGATCGAACGGGGGTCCCCTCCTTGCTCGTCACCCCTACAGGGTGACTTTCAACCCTTTCCAGGGTCCCCCAGCGGAACGAATTCAGACGCAAAAGACAGAGCTCATCTTCTTGCATCCGCAGCACCACGATGGCAAACAGTAAGTCCCATAATCTGACTATTTTTGAGGAACTGTGACTATACCGAATATGAAGTATTGCTAAGAAAATTGTTTTGAAAAATTAGGAAAGTACCATTATTCTTGATACTAAGGTTTAGATTCAAGAGAGGTGTAATTTCTATTTTTAAAAAGGCAATTTTATCCAAAGTATTATAAAAACTGATGAAATGTATTTTCCTTTGGTACAGGCTTTATTACATTTTACAACAGCTGAATATTTTCATTGTTTTTAACATATTAAGGTTTAATGGATACATGATATCTAAAGATAGTTTGCAATCCTCAAGAGTTATAAACAGCTTTGGTCAGTTTACCATTGCTTTTACCTAGGATTGTTGTTTTTTAAAAATGTTTTTCTATTTTTATGTAAGTTTTTATAAATCATTTGTGTGTGTCAATATGCGTCTCTATAAAGGGACATAGTGATTAAATAGAATGTTGGAATTTAAAATACATGTAACACTCAATTTTAAAAAGCACATTAAAAATATGTTTCTCAAATTATCAAGTAGTCTTTGTTAGAGGGATATTTAAAAGGCCATTTAAAAAAAAAACCAGCAGGAAACTTTTTCTTGGCTAAGTGCCACTTTATTCTTTTCCAAACAGGGCATGTGGCGGTGATGGAATCAAATACAGCAGAACTGACATTTTCATTCTTTTCTTATATTCCAGATTTCTGAATGTTTAGAAAGGTTGATCCTTCAGTGATAGATATCAACTCCCAGCACTACTTGGATATACCAGAGACTGCATTGGTAACCTTTCTTAAGCAAAACTTCTGTTCTGTTATGATTGTTCTCCATAGTAGAACCATCCAATCCATGTGTCAACCTCCAGGTTAAGTATCCAAATAAAAATCCAGGATTATTTTCATTTCTGAAAAACTTACTGTTTATTGAATACATGGCCTGGTAAAAGCAAGGTACAAATAACTCTACAATCCCAAGGCATCAGACCATAGCATATAACAATGACTTTCCCAGCCAACCCCCACCCCGGATGTCCATGTAGCTCATGTAAACATGTTCTCTTTGTTATGGGACCTGTCTGCTATCTTCTTCACACCTGCTAAAATGTCCTTGAAAGGGTTCTATACTGCTGACTTTCAGCAACCTTCCATAGAACTGGTGTGGTTTCATTTCTCTAACTAATCCATTTGAAAATACCTCCCCCCCTTATTCTAATGGCAAGGTGAAAACAGAGAGGCAAGTACGGTAGCTGCCAAATTTTCATTCTTGACACCATGTCTTTAGAGAAATAAAGAAGCAATTGGATTTTCCAAGCATGAGGTAAAGAGGTTTTTCTTAAACAATTCAACACTGCCAAATGTGGAAATCACCCTTAACTCTATAAAGATTTGCTTTGTTCCTCTCTATTCATGTCAAGTTACCACTTGCAACCACTACATGTTAAGTGCACTCCCCTGAATTCCTTTTTAGAGCAAGTTACTTAAAATAGCTCTAATAGGTAGCATGCCAAAGTGCTTTTTAAGAATGTACGCTGTGCCTCCGCTTTTCTTTTGAGACCAAACCAATTAAAATTTAAAACTGAGCATTAGTTCTTATCATGCATTTTACATAGTTGTTTTGGTTCCAACATAATTTTACGTTGGAATTCCTGGGTCATTCAGCATTTGCTTCTGCCTTTTCTGAATAATGCATTAGATATTTTCAGGTAGAAATCAGCAATATTAAGAAGAGCTATCCTGCAGAAAAATTTTGTAAACATATATTTTGTGCCCTAAACTCTTTAATCAAGCACTCTTGTTCAAGGAAATGACAATTTTCTTGTTTAAAACACACAGCCACATATATCATGCAAAAGGCATTTATTTATATCTATTATTTGCCGCAAATCAGAAGAGGCTCTCTGAATCCATATGAAGAATAGTTTGGTTTGTTTTTCTAATGTTCCTGACAAAACGGTTCTGCTAGAATAAGAGACTAGTATTATTATATTGTCCTTATTGGATGAACTTCAATTTAAATTTGATGTTTAATACTTTGAACTCTAATTCTCAGTCATATGAGCTGGGCAATGCTGCAGCAGGGATTTAATAAGACAGACTGGCACGCAAGACCAGTTTTATTACAGGACAAGTGCAGAAAATTTTGATCCCTTGTAGATAAATTTCTTCACCAAATCCCTAAAAACATAACCATTCCTTAAAATATACATAATCACATCCATATACATAATATTTTTTAAAAAAATCTTGAATGGAATTTAGTGACATACATTATGATTTATCAAGATGGAGATATTAGCAACTTTTCCACAAAAAAGAGCTTTAAAAGATTGAAAACAAAGTGTAATATGCAACATGGAAATCACAAAACCAATGTGACTGGAATAATTTTATCTCTACTGACTTAAGTTCTGAATTTGCTTTTACTGGCAGCTCAATATAGACAGGTATCACAGCTTGTCTTCATGTATTAATAGTATGCTAAATATACTACTAAAATTTTATTTTAAAAGATCCAATAACACTCAAGAAGATCAGCTGCTTCATATTGTCTTATATGAACCAAATGCCTGCAAATCTATTCTGATTTTTGAAATATTAAAATGTATGATTAATGTCATTGGTCAGTCCCAAGAATGTTAGGGTTTCTAATAATTTGGGAGCAGTAAATATATTTGAACTTCTGAAAACAATGGTTTTTCTCACAAAATGGTTTGTTAGAAAACATAATTAGCAGACGGCAAACTCGTGAGGCCATGCCATGCCATGCTTACACCTTTTTTTTTCCAGGAGAGGTAGGCAAACTTGCAAGCACTGGACTGCAGCCACCACTATTTTTAATTTCTTGCAATGCCTACACTTCATTTATTGGGACCAGCAATTGGTGCTTTGAAGCAGCTCATATTCTCGTTTAATTTTTTTTTAAGTTAAAAAAGTATAAATCAAAATCAGGTGAAATTAGTACTTGACAGGTGCCAGTGGAAACATCTGTGAGAATGGGGGCTACCTTGGTGACCTAGAGTTTCAACTACAGAAATATTTAATATAATATAAATATTTGCTGCAATTATAATGAATACCTTCCCTAACCTTGTGGATAGACTGCTTGGAGGTTTATTGGTGATGCCAATCATTCATCTACTGTGAAAGAGCTTGGGGTTAAACTTACAAGTCTGAAGAAAAATGCTGATTGGCTGGAACTTGCAAAATTCTGATGTTCCAAGATGCTTATTAGTTGCTCACTTCTAAGGTACAAAAATTTGTCTTTCTTTAAGAAAATTAAATATTCTTACAAAAAAGTAGTCTTTATGATAATGAAGACAAGTGTCAGGATAAAATAATGTATGCAGTACTGAGTCTGAAATAAGAAATGATACTATTCTCATCAATACAAACAATGCCTAATTGCTAGTGACTTTCCAGTTATCCGTTTCATGTAGGTCTCTATACAATAGCAATGTTCTCTGTCCAAATTAGCAGTTTTTACTTGCAATTTATAATTTCAGAAATAATGATTTCATTTCTGTCTATAAAAACTACATGGATAGATATATAATATTGACTCAAGGCATTATTTTTTATTTTCTTAGTCTTTAATTTATGTTACAATAGTTCTTAAATTGGATAAAAATGCACTATTCATATAAAAATATAACCTTTTGACATAAATGTAACAATACCACCAAGGAAAAGTAGAATGCAATCACCATAATAAAATTTATGCTTTCGTGCCATAGTCTGTTTGCAATGTCACAGAAAAAGTAGACCGTTTCATACTCTTTATTTGCTTTGTTGTTTTAAGATTGGAATGTCTACTTTTTTGCCAGGCATTAATGACATAGGAAAACTTGTCCCAAAATACACTTATTTGAAAACAGGTTTGTTAACTGTTAAAAAAGCAGGAATTCTGGATTCTTATGTCTACTAGGATTTCTATGACTTACAGTACTAATATCCACTTCCATATCAATATTTATATTACATTATGTCCACCACAGTAAAAAAATAAGGGAAAAAACATTGAAATTATAGTTTAATTTAAGTCAAAATGATAACACTTAAGAAAATGTATATTCTTTCTTGCTTCTTCTTCTTCATTATCATTATCATGAAAAATTCAAGCACAAATTCAAAAAGCTTCCCAGGCATTTTGCTTTTGTATCACTCTTGAATTCTGGGCAGGGAGCCACGTGAATGTGTTTCATTTTAGGAGATTTTTATTTGGATCAAATCCATAATCAACTCCATTTCATTAGCTAAAAAGAATAAAAATCTTTAATAATAAATCTATATGACGTTCCTAAATTTTAACATTATTCACTAAAAGTTCCATTCTCCTGAGCTTGCGTTTATTTTTTGGCATTGGTTTGTCATATAAACCATTTTTAAGAAGATGCTCCTTGCTGTGATGGACTTGGGCACCATGCTGGATCTGGAAAGCACAAAGAGCTTGAAGAGGACGAAGTACAGTCTGGTTAGAAAGACAAAAAAAGAAAAGAAAACTTAGAGCTAGACATCCATTACCTAGGCCTGAAGTGAAATAAATACCTTGCTTCTGCAGTTATTTGGAAGTGATATTAATCTATAAATAAATTTGCTTGAGGCTGTGGAATATATATCCCTGGGTTTTTTTTTAAAGCCAGTAAAGCAATTGGTGGAGCAGTGGGCTAATGCCTCCTTAAGTAACACCAGCTGCCTGCAATTAGTGCAGGTTCGCATCCCACCAGGCTCAAGGTTGACTCAGCCTTCCATCCTTCCGAGGTAGGTAAAATGAGGACCCAGATTGTTGGGGGCAATTAAGCTGACTTTGTAATAATGCCACTTGGGGTGTGTGTGAAAGCCCTAATAAGCAGGCATATACATAGAATGAAGGCTACTGCTAAGCTTGTAAGCCGCCCTGAGTCTTCGGAGAAGAGCGGGATATAAATGGAATTAAAATAAAAATAAATAAAATATTTGGTTGGCATTAGTTATTATGGCTTTGCAAAGTCAAAAATTAATGTAGATATAAAAAACATTAGGTACAAAGTACCATATTAAGAATATGGAATACCGTATATACTTGAGTATAAGCCGACTCGAGTATAAGCTGAGACCCCCAATTTCACCCCCAAAAACTGGAAAAAGTTATTGACTCGAGTATAAGCCGATCCGCCGTTCTGCAAGCCTCCGCCGCCGGCGGAGGCTGGATCCGCGCTCTGTAAGCCTCTGCCGCCAGCAGAGGCTCGATCCGCCATTTTGCAAGCCTGAATACACAGGAATACCCTGTGTGGCTGCGGCTCTCGGGGAAGCCCTGGCTGTCCGCTTCCTCGCTCCACGCTGCCATTCGGGGCCCGCGCGTTCCCCGGGCAAATCGCGGCGCCCAGCAGGCGAGGAAACACGCCCGCTCCAGTCGCCCCCCCATCCCTCAGGAGACGCGAAGCAAGTGACCGCCCGGAGCTTACCGAGGACTTGCGCGCGGCCGAGGCTTCGGTGCTTCCAGGATCGCGCGCACCTCTCCCAAGCCGCCGCCGTCCGGAGACCTGCCGAAGTTTGGGAAGGTTTGGGGAGGCGCGCACCTCCCCAAACCTCGGCAGGTCTCCGGACCTCCGCGCCCTGCCTGCCTGCTTCTTTCCGCAGCGGAAAGAAGCAGGCAGGCAGGGCGCGGAGGTCCGGAGACCTGCCGACGTTTGGGGAGGTGCGCGCGCACCTCCCCAAACCTCCCCAAACTTCGGCAGGTCTCCGGACGGCGGCGGCTTGGGAGAGGTGTGCGCGATCCCGGAAGCACCGAAGCCTCGGCCGCGCACAAGTCCTCGGTAAGTTTTTTTGTTGACTGGAGTATAAGCCGAAGTGGAATTTTTCAGCCCAAAAAGTGGGCTGAAAAATTCGGCTTATACTCAAGTATATACGGTAAATATAAATATGGGCTGTGCCTGAAAATACCTCATTGCTTTTGGTATAGGAAAATATTTTAAGAAAAGAAACAGTGGACAAAGAGTACTGATTAACATATCAAGATTTATCAGTACAGGAAAATGGAAAAATGAAGATAATGCCATGAGAACAACTGAATTAATTTTCAAAGGTTTTCATCTGCCCATTTAATATAGTAAAATATTACTGGAATTGAGCAATAGAAAATGAAATTTGAACTGAATTATATAGAAATGATGAACATGTGACTGTAAAATGTATAAAGCTTCATTAAGATTTGAACGGAAAAGGAACAGGTTAAATGAGAGACTGAGCATCACACTGTATACAGGTTTTGGACTCAGACTAAGAACAGGAAGACTTAGGTTCTGGTGCATACTCAGCCACAGAACCTCACTGGGTGACTTTGGGTCAGGGACAAAGATAGCAGGATGGATCATTTGCCACAACAACCTTGACCACCTCAATGAAAAGCAGAATATCAATTTAATGAATAATAAAAATAAAAAATATTCTATGTGGTGATATGATAAAGGACTGGATTGATTTCTATTTCTGTGAACTCTCTAAACTTTTATAACTTTTCCAGTTTCATTATGACATGACAGATACAACTTCCAAAACTTCAAGGATAGCCATTGTTTTGTTTTTTTGCTACATAGTAAACTTATGTTTTTCAGCATATTACTTATATTCTAATGTACTATTTAAAGAGTTTCATAAAGCTTTTTCAGTCTATTTGGTCTAAAAGTTAGCAATAAGGAATAAGCTTTATATTAAAAATCATCTCTGGGAGAATTTCTGGCAAAGCTGACAGCCATTTCAAGTGACATGTCCAAAAGGCAAAGTGCATGGAAAGCATTTTAGCATTTTGACAGAGTCTTCCATCACAAAGCAGTGGGATCTCTTACAAAACAAAGGTTAATGTCTTATTGTTCTTCCTTGACCTAGTAAAATAAGCTTAACCTCTAGGGATATCATGTGCCAAATTCTTGTAATGTCATTTGGCAATTTTAAGTAGATTGAAATAGCTCCTATGGTAAATGTTTTGACATAATATATACTTTTTAATCTCATATAAATATCTACATATGGGAGTGGGCTTACAGATACATTTTAATCTTCATGCTGATTACCAAGTTTTCTTAGGTCATTTTGAAAAATAACTTGTGAAGCAATTATTTTGCATGTAGGACTATTAATCACTTAATTGAAATAAGATTATGAGCATTCTATAACAATGGTAGCAAGTGAAAATCTGGTTAACAGAACAGACTGAAAAATAGATAGAAGCAGGGGTAGAAGAAGGTAAAAATAGAACTTTCAATAATTCCATATTATACAGACAACCCAGACCCCACATTGTATTCATGTTTCATGTACTATTTTTCATGATTATGTGTGATATGTGGATTTTCATCACAATATTTTTGAGACCTATTTCAAGATAGAGCAACAATATCTGTCCATCATCAGTTCCCTCAGCAATAATGAGACAGCCAATTTAATTTTTACAGAGTGTGAGGTTATTAGGGAGACAAAACAAAATGGGATTTGAGATCCATTTTTCAATTTAGGAAGGTTAATCAGCTGCTATGGGAAAGGTGATGGTAGAAGACAGCATTATTCAGCAGCTTTCCATCCTAGCCAATACCTATTGTCATGGTTCCAATAGATGAGACCAGGAAAAAAAAAGCAGAAATCCAAGGCAAAAGGTTTCCTTAAAGAACATATTTATTGGCTACAAAGTATCGCCACGGTCAAAAGTGAAACCAAGACTGAAGTTCCCTCCCCACTGTTACAAAGTTTCAAAGTTGATCTTCCCACCCCAAAGCATGTCATAAATCACATTCCCCAATAAACTACTTTGGCAGGCTTTCTAACAGAAAGCTCAGTCCGCCAAAACCCAAGCAGCAATGACCTTGGTTCCCACAGGACAGCTTATTGTTTTGTCTAACCGCAAAAGCACACATCCCCCCCTGCCAACTGTGACAACTGAAAATGAAGTTGCAGCGTTGACACCTACTCTTTCTATCTTCTTTCCTTTTTTGATCACAAACATGGTCTATTGTTTCTAAAAGGATTGCCATATTCTTGTCCTTTAATTTTATACCAAACGTCTTCCTCATATCAAGAATCCTCTACTCTTCTTTGAAAAGAAGACTATAGCCATTCAGAACAGTCAGTGTTGGTTTTACTCAAAACTGAGCGTGGCTATGTGAAGGAAAAAATATCCCAAGCTACACGTGGGATGTAAATTGCAACTCCATCAAATATTCAAAAATATTCCTTTACAATGCTCACATATTGATTTTCTTATGTCATGGTAAAGGAAGGCTATATGTTTTTCTTTTTCCCCCTTTTTTAATTTCTTCTTATAAACTCCCTTTGCATTTATATGATGAAAGGACTAGTTTCTAAGTCTTGTCATAATTGTTGGTTACACAGCAGTTACACAAGGAACTGCAGTCACAGCTTTGAGTTAGGAGATTAATGACACTAAAATAACAGCAAGAAGGAAAAGTTATGAAAGAAAGGGGTGATTAAGAATCAAAGGAGGCACAGGAGGACACCACAATTTCAAATACAATTTTTGGAAGCCTTGGTAAGTAAGAGGGACATATTTCTGAATAAAGTAATAAGATTAGGTTGTTGCTACATGGTTGTAAATCTTATACCTACCTCATTTCTCTCCTTCCTCTTATATCTGTTCACCTACCAAGCTTAAACTAATGCTGTACATGGAGGAAAAAAAATGCATTTTTGCTAAACTTAACTTGGTAATGTCCCACAAATGTATGATCAAATGACAGCTATACAATGCATTTAATGAAGCAATATCTTACTTTTAACATATATTTCTATATTTATGCAAACCTGCATATCCACGTTATATAGATTAAAAGGTGAAAATTCAACATTTCTCAAGTTATAATGGCAACTGGAATGGAAATTTCCATTGCTAAGTAATGCAGTTGTAAAGTGTGACATCACATGATTGTATCACTTATTGATAGCAGTCTTGGCAGTCCCAGTTGCTATCATGTCCAAGACATGTGGAATCTTAAGGGGGAAGTGATATTGGTCCCAGCTATGTGAGAGACATGAACTGGTAGAGACAAGCAATAAGAGGGCCAACACAGGCTGGCCATAAGTTGGGGAAGGTCTTGGGAGGCCTGATGGAGGCCATGAGTAGAGGGGTGCTGCAGGTGGAAGTGACTTACTGGAGTAACCTGAGAGCTTCCCCACCAGCTTCCTCATTGACTTATGTGGGAAGCCAGCAGGGAAGGACACAAATGGCAATCATATGACCACAGATGACTGTAATGAAGTTGTGAGTTGAGGTCCCAAGTACCCAGATCACAATCATGTGACTGTGGGGCTTCTGCAATGTTTATTAGGAATCGGTCTCAGTCCATTTGTCACCATAACTTTGGTCATAATCCAGTGCCACCATAACTTTGATAATTGCTGAACAAATGCAAGCAAAGTTATGCAATAAAACCAACAAATCAAGTGTCTTACTAATCTCATTTGCTTGGTACAAAGGCACTGTTAAGCTCGAAGCACGCATGCGAGGTTGCCATCATTATCACTTCTCAGTTTGCCAATGAACTAGGGGGGAGACAGGAGAATGGAATGCAAGCTCTAGACAACAAGTAATCCGCCCCATGTGAACCAAGGACATTTCAGCAGGTATTTGCAAACCCACAGACACTTTCTCATAACAATTTGGGACTCGAATGGACCATGTGACCTGCACTAATAGGGGGAGGGAGAATTCTATATTTTAATTATAATGGTTTGCATGGAATTAATCAGAGCTGGTTTTTGCTTCATTTGTACTCAATGATGTACTCAATATAGTTTTGCATTAATGGTGCTTTCTTGGTTGGGTTCGTTAGTCGGAACCTTGACAGACACATTATTGACTCTTTCTTTGAAATATTTCCAAATTCTCCTTTATTTCATTAGCCACTCCCAAGCACCCACCCACAGACCTCATTTAGCTAACAAAATGACAGTGAAAACCAAGGAAATTGATTTTACATGCTTTGTGCCACAGTGGAGCAACAGTACACAATGTTGAAAAAGAAGCTTTCTGAATGCCTATCAAAGAAGTGGTATGAAGCATATGAAAAGAACTGGCAAAATTAATGTAAGAATAAGGGGGTAGAAAAAAAGAAACTTAAGAGAATGATATTTCTTTCTGCCAGGTTTTCTAAACTTAACGTATTACAGATCTTAATTAGGAAGATTTAAGAAAAGATAAGAGTAAAAAAACCTGAACTGTGGCCAGTAAAACAACCTGTTGTTTTTTTTAAAAGCATAGCTTGCATTTGATAATTCCATTAGCGGAGCACATGACTTTAAAATTACCTACCTCTTTAATTGCATCATTTTTTTCCATAATGGTTAGAGCAATAGCTGCACATTCAAGTGTGGACAAGCATGTATTTGTGGGCTGGGTACGAATTATGTACTGACTTGAAAAGCTGGTTTTCAATTGTACCTGAAAACAGTAATTTCAGATTAAAGAAATAGATAATTAAAACACAGTGTACTCTTGTTTCTAAAATATTTCCTTTAATTATATAAGATTTTAGTTTTTAGTAATAATCATTAGCAAATGTTGTAATGACACATGTATTTAATACAAGGATTTGCAATAAATTAACAATATTTTTATATTTATTAAAAATAAGGAAAACAACCTCTAAAATTTTTACCACCAAGGCAAAAACAAACCTAAAGTAGGACTGCATTAGCATAATAATGTCTGTACGGATAGACCTATAAAGAGACTGTAGTTCAAACTGCTATATGATTATTGAATTGGATCGAGCATTGGTGGAACGAAACTGAACAAATTGGAGGGTAGGGAAAGTAAAGTGATTTCTGCTGATTGCCTTCCTATCAAGAGACACTTATACCCATAAAAATATTTTGATGAACGGTGCAGTGCTCCAGAATGTAGTACCAGCTTTGCAGGGAAAAAATTCCTACATAATCATCAATTTCAGTTATAGCTTTTACAGAGCACATTTTTTGCAAATGGACCAACAGAATATACAATGAATGTTTAGCTTGCTCACACTACAATTTTACAGCTAGTAGTAAGATATATAAAAGTAACAGATTATTCTGAGAACAAAATATTTATTTTTGCAAAATGGAACAGACTGTCAATCTTCATATTAAATTTATATTACAAAGGAGCTTATTGCCTAATGAGTCATTAAATATTACATCTGCTTATTATGCTCAATAGTTCACTGTACAGTATCAAATATGTCTACCCAATGGCAGCTATGCATGAAAGACATTTTTAACAGTTAATTACTTATCTGGAGAGTCCTTAATCATGTTTCATTGTAATCTGAAACATAGTTGTCAAGAGTTTACATTCCACAACTGAATAGGGCTTCTTTACAAAGTTTTCACTAACATCAAAGAAAACACCACACAACTAAAAAGCAATATACAAGTGAATGTAAATGATGGCAACTACTCCTTAACTATTATTAATAAACATATTTCCATGTTAATTAAAATCATAACACAATATTAATATTTCATAGTCTTCTATATTCCCACCATGACCAACATATTCTCAGTCTCTTCTCTACAAATAGTATTTAGGTAGAATATAAAAAATCAGAGTTGATACACTGGATTTCTCTAGCTTGAATGTAGTTAACTCTTATTTCTGTACAATGTTATTATAATTGGACATTTTTTAAAAATGTGACAAAGAAAATTTGAAATGTTTTTTCTAATCCTGCTTATCTACAACTTTATTTCAAGATCATATGGACAGAGCTTAGAAAGAGACTGTTCTAACAACCTTCTTAGTATTAGATGAATTCACTATCAGTATTAGGCTTTTATGTATTTGCATTTCTAGTCCATCAACTCTTAAAAGTCCAAAGAGCAAGATATTCAAACTGAAAAGACAAAAGCAGAAACTAAAACTTTAAAGTAATATAACATCATAAATTATTCCTAAATGTTTTCATTTTTTATCTATACATGCAATGATAACTAAACATCAACAAGAAGAAAATAGAAGAGGGGAAAAAAAACTTGCAAAATCCAAGCAAATATTCTTTATCTAGTTTGGGAGTATATTTTGCTATTTTAATTACGTGAACTTTAGAGATATAAAACTATACACATCTGTATTTAGAAGAGAATATATGTAGCTCAGGGTTGAACTGTGAGGTCCTTGGTGTTCTCTGGGCTTGGTTGTTTGCTTACAAACACGCTGTTACCAGAGTAAGTAACATCTACAACTCTAGAAATGAAGACACTACCTAGTCTGGTAACAGAGCATCTACAAACAACCAAGCTCAGAGAGAGCATCAAAGACTTTACATTTGTTGTTATATTTTTATTTTAAAAAGATGTCTCTCTACATGAAAGCCATACCTTAGGATAGATTTTTAATATTGTGTTTTTGTTTTGTTTTGAACTGTTGTAAATTTCCCAGAGTCGTGTATTTAAAATGAGAGACTATATAAATTAAAATCATAAATTATTCCGTAGATAAAAGAATTACACTCAGTAAATATATAAATAATTGCTGATGCATTCTGATTGTTTTTACCTTATCTTTACAATTTATTTTCTTTATGGGCCTCTAATTTCATTTTTTTCATCATAACAGAGTTATGCAATATCTTCTGTTAAAATTTTAATAAGATTTTTTAAAAATGAGCAATAAAATAAGGTAAATAAAATGAATGGGCATACTAGTAGTACTGAAAGGGAGTGCAAAAATAGAGAAATGAAGAGTCCCAGAACTGTACGGAAAAGAATTTGCAGCTTTCCTGAGCTGGTATGAAATAATAAATAGTACCCCTACCCTACATGTAATCCAAATCTTTTTTAAAAACGCTATGCATAGCAAAAAAAAATCCACTTGCTGCTGAATAAAGTCCCATCAGTTACTTCCTTGATGGAAAAAGAAATGCACAGCTAAACTGTCAGCTCACTTTTGAAAATTACATCAAGAATATAAATAAATTAGTCAATTGAAACATACTGGCTTTAATTTAAAATGACAGTTTAAGAGCCTCATGTTTTTATATTCTACAGGGAATAGCTGCCATGCAACTGTAAGGAACAGATAGTCAGAAAAAGTAAATTGATGTCAGAAAACTTTTGTTCTTTATGTTCTTATGCATCCATATGCCTATGTAATCTTGCTACCACTGCATGATATATTTACAGAAATGTTAGAGTGCATTTCAATGACCACAAAGAAAGCTTTTATTAAATTACTATTTTCACTTTGGTCATAAATACAGTTTTCCATACTTTATGGTTGTTCTCAAAGTAAAGAAACTCATTTTTTTCTTATCTTATTAAATGCATGGCTAGATGCTGGCAGAGTTAGAGAAAGTGCTGGGTTAGAATTTGGCACACTCCATAGAAAGATCAAGAAAAACCAATCTGTCCAAAATTATGTTATTGGATGTCTCTGGAAAACAGAATGTTTTGTTCCTATATATAGATATATATAACAAATTATTCATGTGGCACATTACACACACACACACACACACACACACACACACACACACACACACACACACACAGATGCTTTATTTAAACTAAATCTGTATATTGGTGACTGCATGACCTCTGTATATATGCCATATGCTGAATCAATGAATACATTTTGGATGCATTCTGTAAGTGCCCATTTGACATACTTCGTTGTCAAATAGGTTGTCTTACGATACAGCATTTTACCCCGTTAGTGGTAATGGGAACGAGAGTTTTTAATAACAAAGAGATGTTATAGCATATGTCAAGAATGGGCTCTCTCTTTTTTTTTATTTGGTCTTACAACTTCTTGCCTATGCTATAAGAAATTACAGAACCATTAATGTCGTTATAACAGTGAGAGAACTGTATCATATATTTTTAAGTACAGATGAGACTGGGAATTTAAAAAAATTACAGAAAACAATAACTTGGCAAACCATATCTATGTTGCTGCTAAGAAAACAAGCATGTGATGTCTCTGTAGCCATCAAGAACTGAGTTTGACTCAAGGGATTTATTTTAAAGATTTGCTTTCCCTTTAGGGCTTACTGCACTTTCTAGAGTAGGCTATTTAAGTCTTGCAGCTGAAATAGCTATATAAAATGAGAGAGAAAGAGAACAGCATTCTCACATTCTCCATGAGGAATATCTGGACTCTCACTATTCTGTCAATAATTTAGTCTCCATATTTCTGGGACACCAACTGCCATTCAAACTCTCTCATTTTAAGACATTAGCAAACTTTAACTTGTAAAATGCTAATTTTAATAAGAAATATTGCTATTAGAAAAGAATTAAACTGAATAGCTGTTGTACTTGAGAATGTTAAAATACCAAGATAGTAAAATAAAATTAACATTTTAAATCTCTGTTCATATATTAAAAAAACAGAGAACTCTTGAAAAGACTTGTATTACCTTTTTGCTCGGTGTATAGTCTGAAATGGATGTCAGGCAACCAATCAATATTTTATGCAGTGCTATTCTTTCAATAATTAATTGAAAAGAAAAGTGCAGCACGAAAATGTAGGTACTGAGCAGAATAAGGATTTCAAGACTGGGTCATGAAATGAAAAGGGGGGCGAAAGATTTATACGATCTGAAGAGAAACCAGAGTATGAAATGAAGAAAGAAATGTTATAATGTACATTGCAAATACCATTTAACTTAAATTAATTATAAATATCAGAAACACTCTAAGACAAAAGCCTCACTGAAGTGTTTGGAAGGCTACTAATTCCCTGCATTTTCATTTCTTTTGTTAATGGCACTGGATATCTCCTGAACTATGAAAGAAAAATATCATGCAATAACCACATATGCACACATATACACATACCTGTAAGATCAATCAACAAGACCTTAAAAGGCTCAGAGTACCAATTAAAAATACAACTACATATTTTAATTGAAATAAAACAATTGGATTTAAAAATGTATAAATAATATATTCTGAGCGTGAAAGAACCAACTTGGTAATGGCAAAGGTGAAATCCAGATGAGAACCCCAATTTATAAGCTAGAAGTAGATAAAAAGGGGAGGAGTGTTCCATGCTCTGCTGTAATAAACCGTATGATAGGGTTGACCGGATTCTAGGTTAGTTTAAACCTAGCTATGCTTCAAGGAAGTCTCTTGCTTATTGCCTTCAGAAACAGTTGTTGGATCTGGAATAGAAAAATTACAGTGTAGACCTTCTTCTAAAATAAATAGTACTGTTTAGAATTTCAATTTTTCGGCACAGAATTATTCCCTAACCTTACCATTTTCTATTTTAAACAGCCACTTCACCTAATTCAATTGCTACAGAATTGAATCTTTATCAAATTATTTTTCCATAGGGTAATTACATTTCAATTTTATAAAATATAAAATATGAGATGGTATCAATGTAATTTTGTCAGATCTGCAAAGACTCAACAGAAGTCTTTGAATATAATTAATCAGTTTGGATTCATATTTAGTAGACTTAATATTCAATAAAAATCACTATTATGCAATCCACTACAAACACAATTGGGAATTATGTGACAAACCGTAAGAAGTTCAAAATGGAATATCAAGAAAGGATATAATAATACCTGCAGTGTTGAAAATGGAAAAGTTGGAATGGATGTAACCTACATAAATGTAAGTTCAATACGTATATACACCCATGTTCTCCTTTGAACATAGATGTCTACATAGCAGATTTTGTAGATGCCCTTATTTTATGGACAATATCAAAATGAAATAGACTAAATAATAGGAAATAGAAAATGAAATGCAGTCCAGTCAGTCACGAAACTTTCAAGAATACATAGTAGAACAGGCCATTGGTATTAAACACTTCTACAAAATAATGAAAGTGGCTGTACCAGCAAGATGGACTTGGCACAATATAAACATGAAATAAAATATAAGGAACACTTTTAATATGCTTAAATTCTGAGAAAATAAACTTAAGGAGTTATGAAGAGTGATAAGATGCTGTTAAAACCAGTGCAAAATATATATATTCTCAGATATTTATTTAATGATATTTGTAAGATGTTGCTCCCACACTGTTCAGAACAGCTTAATACATACAGAAAACACAAAACACAAAAATAATACAATCCTTTTATTAGTTGTTCCCATATTTTTCAAAATTTTACCTCATGAAAGAATTCTATGTGGATCACTCTGTAGGGGAGAGTTCTATACAGATTTTCAAAATAAGGTGTTTCACAAGAGAGGTGCCCAACCTGAAAAATGTGATCTCTTCTGATCTCATTTGGAAGAATTTCAAAGAAGAAAAGATTGTGGCTTTCAATCAAAGGTATCATGTATTATTAGATAACAATAATAATTTATTTCCTATGTTAATATCTCTGCAATGAAATCAATAAAGGTAACAGGAAAGAAATGAGAAACATTTTTCTCAATGTAATATGTCTAATTTAGCTGATGCTAGAAACAATAGTATGTTTTGTACACTCTTGAAAACTATTTTGAATCTATAACCATTTATTACAGCTAAACCACTTTAAATTAAACAATTGTTAAGAATGAAATATTCTTAATTTGCACTTTACTTTTACTGTTTGGAGTGTTGTGTGTTTTGAAAAATAGATTATTTAGAATCTAGTTATGTTGCACTTCAGTCTTTAAATAATTAACCTAGTATATACCGGTACATAACAATATATGATGTTTTCCATGGTGAGCTTAACATCAATAACAACATTTATTAAAAAGGTTAAAATAATTTCTGGTGGTATTATCTGTACATTAAAATTTTGTTTAGTCACAACCTTTCACTTTTCACATTCTGGACAAGCAGTGATCATGTATCCTAGCAAAAGATGTTACATATGTGCATAAGCTAAGTCAGTAGCATATGCCTTTTTAAAAATATCAAACATGCAAAGAAACAAAAATAAGCCCAAAATATCTGTATTACATCCAGAAATGCCAACTTTGCAACCAATATTTCTCATCCATAACTATGGCAGCCTAAGGATACCTGCATACATGCAAATGCTTCTCTGGGATCAGTAACGCAGCAGGGATTGCTTTTTCCTTCCAGTAACAGATTGCTGGGAAATACCAAACATGGCCTTGAGAATTCCAATGTTTGTTAGAAATTTTTCTGGATGTGGTTGGAAAGAGGCTGTTTGGCGCTGGAGACCACTGCCACGAGGAACACAGCTCTGGGTCGGGGTTCGGAGCAACTCCGGGTGGGGGCTCAGCACGCTGTGGCGTGGCAACTGCAGGGTGGGGAATCCCCACAGCGGCTGTGGGGAAGGAAATCCCTATGGCATGTGGCTCCGAGCCGCAGGGGCGCAGGTGCAAAGGACGGGCGGTGACGCCATAGCAAGACACCGGCATCGCTCCCAGTGACAGCACCTCTGAGTTCCGGCACCTTTTTTTTTCCAGAAAAAAAGCACTGGGTACAACAGGCAATAAACAATTTTTGATATAGAAAAACACCAGGCACAAATGATGTTCAGACTGAACCATATAAAAGTTCAGAAGAAATAGTTAAAGTTTTAAAACTTTTATGTCATAAATTATGGAATAACACTGTCTGGCCTAGAAGCTGAAAAAAAATAGTGTAAATTTTGGGGAACAGAAATAAAAGAGACTATAAATTAACAAACTGTTGCACTAATTCCTTATGCAAGTAAAGTTTTATTTACCAATTAGAGCTGTGCTAAATGAAGAGGAAGATTTCAAAAGAGACTGCTGAATATGAGATTTATATAGATAATACAAAATAGATAAGAGAAGGATCAAGAAGGAGAGGGAGAGTTGCCTTTGCATTATTGAATATAGCAAAGCCTCTCATTGCATAGATTTTGCCAGTGTTGAGAATATTTTAAAGCTAAAAGGCTGCCATATAAGAAGAATCAATCAATGAGGACAAATAAAATCTGATTACTCCTTTAAACAGCAAATAGATAGAAGTAGAATTCATACTAGAAAATAATTATCAAGCTTGACAAGATTGATGGAAATACAACAAGACAATACATAAAAGGACAGAATTCTGCCTTGGGCAAGGGTTTGCACGAGAAGACTTCCAAGGTCCCTTCCAGCCCTATGATTCTATGAGATATCGTTGAAAGAGCTATTATTGGAATCAGGTGAAGATGGTAAGCCTTGACCATGCAGTCATTGAGAGTCGAGTTGAGCAGCATGACTGTAACTGAATCCAGGAGTAAGCAAACCTTGGCTCTTCAGATTTTCTAATTCCCATTAAACTCATCCAGCACTGGCCAGTGTTTATGGAAGTTCAAAGTGTAAAAGGCTTCAACTTATTTAGCTCTGAAATAGGAACTGTGATCAATGTAGTAGAAATCTAATATGTGATTGGTGACATAAGCAAACTTCTGATATTCAGTTTATGAAAGGCAAGGTAGTACTTAGGCTTACTGGATTGTTTATTGTTGACTGATGTTATATTAGCCATTACCATATTTAGGTATATCCAACTAGTAGCTAGCAGAACAACAATTTGTAGTTGCTCTCAGAAAATCACTTTGATTTTTGTGAAGGAAAAATTAATTCAGTGACAGCATGAAGAGATAATATCTTTGCAAACAGAGAAAAAAAGGTAGAAATAAAGCTGATAAAATGTGACACTTGCAAGTGAAGATGTTGCAGATTTTCCAAGTATTTATGGCAGTGTTAGTAATAAATGGAAAAGATTGAGAATACTCACAATCAAGCAAATATAGCTAGAAATTTTGAATTTGCATATAAACCATTTTGCAGAGACTATATGAATATGAATGAAAAAGATGGAAATAATAAAGAACTAAGGTCTCTAATCCTATTGCATTTAACATAACAGTGAAGGGACTTTTGGATCCTGAAAAAGGCTATGGTACTATTTGCTAGGCTATACATACAGAATGTAATTAGAGTCAACTTAATATCAGATAGTATAAACTTGATGCAGAAACAGAAAAGGCCAAGAGATAATATACATAGCTTCGTGCATAGCCTTCTTCTTGTAATGTTGCCTGTCCTTGTAAGTTAAGTTTTCAATCTTGATATCAAGGTGAGGCTTTTCTGGGAAGAAAACAAAAACACATTTCCTTCTGAGTACTAATAGCTTGAGTAAAAATAAGAATTTCTGGGGAGAATATATGATTTGGATTACACAGTTCACCCATGCTTTGACTTTGTAAGCCAGTATCAGGGATTATATAGGTTTGTTACTTCAAACATCAGGTATTTTCTGGGGTTTGATTTGGGCTACATAGAATGGTAATGTGGCTGGTTATTGGAGAGTGATTTTGCTTTGTGTATGTATTTATGCTGCTCTTATATTACCGTATATACTTGAGTATAAGCCGAATTTTTCAGCCCACTTTTTGGGCTGAAAAATTCCACTTCGGCTTATACTCCAGTCAACAAAAAAACTTACTGAGGACTTGTGCGTGGCCGAGGCTTTGGAGCTTCCGGGATCGCGCTCACCTCTCCCAAGCCACCGCCGTCCGGAGACCTGCCGAAGTTTGGGGAGGTTTGGGGAGGTGCGCGCGCACCTCCCCAAACCTCCCCAAACGAAGCCGGGTCTCCGTTCCTCTGCGCCCTGCCTGCCTGCTTCTTTCCACAGCGGAAAGAAGCAGGCAGGCAGGGGGCGGAGGAACGGAGACCCGGCGACGTTTGGGGAGGTTTGGGCGCCTCTCCAAATATCCCCAAACGTCGCCGGGTCTCCGTTCCTCTGTGCTCTGCCTGCCTGCTTCTTTCCACAGCGGAAAGAAGCAGGCAGGCAGGGGGCGGAGGAACGGAGACCCGGCGACGTTTGGGGAGGTTTGGGCGCCTCTCCAAATATCCCCAAACGTCGCCGGGTCTCCGTTCCTCTGTGCCCTGCCTGCCTGCTTCTTTCCACAGCGGAAAGAAGCAGGCAGGCAGGGGGCGGAGGAACGGAGACCCGGCGACGTTTGGGGAGGTTTGGGCGCCTCTCCAAATATCCCCAAACGTCGCCGGGTCTCCGTTCCTCTGTGCCCTGCCTGCCTGCTTCTTTCCACAGCGGAAAGAAGCAGGCAGGCAGGGGGCGGAGGAACGGAGACCCGGCGACGTTTGGGGAGGTTTGGGCGCCTCTCCAAATATCCCCAAACGTCGCCGGGTCTCCGTTCCTCTGTGCCCTGCCTGCCTGCTTCTTTCCACAGCGGAAAGAAGCAGGCAGGCAGGGGGCGGAGGAACGGAGACCCGGCGACGTTTGGGGAGGTTTGGGCGCCTCTCCAAATATCCCCAAACGTCGCCGGGTCTCCGTTCCTCTGTGCCCTGCCTGCCTGCTTCTTTCCACAGCGGAAAGAAGCAGGCAGGCAGGGGGCGGAGGAACGGAGACCCGGCGACGTTTGGGGAGGTTTGGGCGCCTCTCCAAATATCCCCAAACGTCGCCGGGTCTCCGTTCCTCTGTGCCCTGCCTGCCTGCTTCTTTCCACAGCGGAAAGAAGCAGGCAGGCAGGGGGCGGAGGAACGGAGACCCGGCGACGTTTGGGGAGGTTTGGGCGCCTCTCCAAATATCCCCAAACGTCGCCGGGTCTCCGTTCCTCCGCCCCCTGCCTGCCTGCTTCTTTCCGCTGTGGAAAGAAGCAGGCAGGCAGGGCACAGAGGAACGGAGACCCGGCGACGTTTGGGGATATTTGGAGAGGCGCCCAAACCTCCCCAAACGTCGCCGGGTCTCCGTTCCTCCGCCCCCTGCCTGCCTGCTTCTTTCCGCTGTGGAAAGAAGCAGGCAGGCAGGGCACAGAGGAACGGAGACCCGGCGACGTTTGGGGATATTTGGAGAGGCGCCCAAACCTCCCCAAACGTCGCCGGGTCTCCGTTCCTCCGCCCCCTGCCTGCCTGCTTCTTTCCGCTGTGGAACGAAGCAGCCTGAACGAAGCAGGCTGCTTCTTTCCACTGCGGAACGAAGCAGCCTGCCTGCTTCTTTCCGCTGCGGAACGAAGCAGCCGGCGGCGGAGGCTTGCAGAACGGCGGATCGGCTTATACTCAAGTCACCAACTTTTTCCAGTTTTTGGGGGTGAAATTGGGGGTCTCGGCTTATACTCGAGTCGGCTTATACTCAAGTATATACGGTAAGTTTACGCTGTAAAATCAATCCTAGCTAAAACCTGACTTAGGGCTATTGTATCAAGGCTGCATAAAACAACTAGATAGGAACAAAAGTGCTGTCTTTTAATAATCAGCTTTTCTTTTTGGCAATCCAGATATAGGAGCCCTAGGTGAATACCTACTATATTAGTAAGATTACTCTAGGCCAGGAGTCTTCAAACTCGTCCCTTTCATGACTCATGGACTTCAACTCCCAGAATTCTTCAGCCAGAGTGCTCTAGGCAATCACCAAGCTGTTGGTTATTATGATAAACCTATGATGTCACTTAGCTTTAAGGCTGACTTATATATTAAACAGGAGGATTTAGGTATGTCAGCTTGAATAATAAATGAGATACAAAATATATAGTTTTAATAAACTATTTATTAATTGGCTGATTACAATAGTTTAACTGGCTGCCTAAATACTTAGCTAACTGAAGATTGTTGCTTAGAATAATCCTGACTGAAACACAGTCACAGCATATCATGTACAGATGATAATTATTTAAATACATTGCCTAGCCAGCTGCTTTGGTATAAACAAACTGAATTGGTATATGGAAATGTTGACAATCTAGTTGATTAGTCATACACTGAAATTAAATCTGGACAAGATATTGTATGCTTCTGGAAGTCACAATTTTCAGCTTCTGGCAATGAAATAGACTATGAAGATTTGGAGAGCAGATATTTGCAAAGCAGATGATAAGATGGAGGATCCTCAAAGAGGAATATGATGCAATTGTGTCCTATAAAATAATGAAGAGAAAAATAATGGTAGAAGGTGATTGCCTAATATAAAGAAATAAAACATACATGAAATATGGTCTGCTGAAAGCAAAAATCCAGGACATGACAGAACAATTTCCAATATTTAAATTTTAATGTCTAATAATTGAAAGAGAAAGCCAATTTAGTTTATTAGTTAAGGCAACATGCTAGAGCAGGCATGTCAAACTCGCAACATCATGTGACGTCGCACAACGTATCATGACTTTTTCCCCATTACCGGCAATGGGGAGGGCGCAGTTTCATCGTGATGCATCTGGCCCACGGGCCAGCAGTTTGACATGCCTGTGCTAGAGAGCAGATTATAAATTGCAGTTTCACCTTAGGCACAAGGCCAGCTGGATGACTTTAGCCCAGTCATTCTGTCTCAGCTCTAGGAATAAGGCAATGACAAACCACTTCAGAGAGTCTTGCCAAGAAAACTGCAGGGACCTATCAAAAGTCAGTGCTGCCTTGAAGGCACAAGAAATAAAAGTAGCTTGGAGTTTAACTGAGATCTGTGATTGTGCTTAAGCCTAAATGACCCCTAACTTATGCTGCCTGATACAGTTGTTAAACAAGCGCATGGGTCATTAAGTGGAGCACAAGGTGTCTCCAGTGTGAACGAGGCCCTGAGAAGCTTAGTGCAGACCCGTGCCCGTCTGTCTTGGTCCACCACCATCTGCTGAGATACCACATGCTCCATTTCCTTGGGTCCCTTTTTCCCCCACTGAAGCCCCAGAAGGCTTGGGCCTCCTTCCCTTACTCTGTGACCCATCCTGCATTACCTTTTGAAGATCTCCAGAGCTCCCAAGCTTTTCTGTAGCATTGTGCACACCGCATTAGGTAAGCAAAACTTAGGAATGGTTCACCCTGGTCCATGCAGCAGCCTTATGGAAGCAGCCATCATTTTGGCATGACCAGAAAGAATTACGGGCATGCTGAAAATGGTGTCTACTCCAGAAGATAGCATGCAGCCCAGGGATGTGTGGCCTGCCCTTCTTCCCCAACATGAAGTTCAGAGATCTTCAAAAGCATGTGATTGATGATGGGCACATGGGGAGTAGGCCGAAGGCCTGCTGGAACCCGGGGAGAGGGAGTGGGATGGAGAGGAGAGAGGCAAGAGGATGTTGTAGCATTCTGCAGTTGGACGCTACGGGTGAATGACCATGGGGAAGCTGCAGTTCCCATAACTTCAAAATGGGTTGTAAATAGCTTTTGGGAGGGGCTCTGTTGTGACTTCTAACAGATGCTAAGTGAATGGTCATTAACTGAAGACTACCTGTACTGGAAATACTGTGCTTTCTAGGAAGTATCTCGGTTGCTGGAATGTCTATTTAGTGAAAATATTGTAGCTCCATTTAGCTGGTAGAAGCAACATGGAATAAAATGCACAAAGCAAAAGATTATTTCCCCATTCTTTCTCTTCTTGGAGAACAATTTATACACCATGGTCTGATGCATTTATTTGCACCATAAATTGGCAGGAATAATCTGAGTGTTTGAATAGTAGCTGTGAAAAGAAAGGGACTTTCAATTCTTAGAATGTTGCTTGCTCTTGAGTTAAATCCATCCTTTAAACTGTCATCCAGAAATTCTCTCAGGCTGGAAGTAGAGAGTAAACATGGGATACTGCCTCCTGGCTCTAAATTGATGGTACAGTCACATGTCTCACGAGGAGGCAACACAGTTGCTTCCTCCTCCCCAAATAAATCCACAAAGTTTAAGCATTTTTCTGGCAATAAAGAGTTAATGAGCTGAGCAGGCGTAGAGCAACAATGACATGAAAGAATTACAAACAGTGTTGTTGACATTTTGGGCTTGGAAAATTGTTTCCAAGCACATCTAGATTTTGCATTTGGAGCCCATCAATCCTCTGCACAATGGGGCCTTGCAAATAAAAATACAGTGCTAGGAATTCTATGTAATTCTTACTTTGGTTTGCAAAGATATAGTGCATTGTAATGTAGGACCACTTACAGCACTTGCCCATAAAATGTTTCGATAAATGTTTTTTTTCTAGTGCCCTAACTTTTGCACTGCGCTATCACCTATGAAACTGGCTGTGTCGCCCAACTCTTTAAGTTATATTTCCAAGACTAAATTTGAACAAAGAATAACAGGAATGTATATTCCTGTTGTAGGCTGTATGAGGGCTCCTTTAATGAAACAGTAAAGAAATTCCTGTATCCAACATAGAAATGGTTTGTGTTTAAATTTCTGTTGTCAACCCCTTAAACATCTAGCACTATGTTGTGCTGCTAAAGTTCATGCTTCTGGAACAGCTGAAAAATGCAGAAACTGTGGGTCCACAGCTACACAACAAGTTTAATTCGCTCTAAAGTTCTGGCTTTGGGAAATTTCACAGGGTCTGATCCCCATTTACCCGGCAAATAATTGCAAATCAAATTTATATGCATGAACTCTACTGTAGAGCGACCCTGTTTTAGCTTGTGAACTTGATTGTCCATTGCTCTTTTGGATAGATCATGAAATGCACCTCTAAATCTTTGCATGAAATCCTAGCAATTCTCCAGTACGGAATCATTGCCTTTATTGATGTCAATGCTTTTTCAAGGCATTCTGGAAACAAACAATGCAAATTACAGTATCTTCGGTATCCTCGTTGTAGAAGCCTATGGTAATGGCAGACGAATCAATGGTATGCCCCATTTCGATCTGGGTTTTCATGAATAAAACAGACTCTTTCTGTATTCCTGAACACAGTATGGTTCATTAAAGTCTTCGATTTCTCCAGCAAGCCTCTGGGCTTTTCTTCATCCTTTTCCCTGCCAGCTTTTCCTTTTACTTGGCGGGTTTTTTTTTATTTCCTGATACAGCCCAGCTCAAGAATGTTATCTGTTTCTTTTAGAAGTGTTTTGTCAGTTTCAAGGTGAGCCACAATAGCAGGATGTTTGATGTATGAACTACTATTGTTCAGTATACATCTTTGGTAGGTGATAAATACAAATGATAAATCTGCTTAAATAGAAATATGAATAATGGTAATAATATAGTATTTAATAGTTGAAAGCCTTCTCTGGGATGAGCTTCAGCATAGGCCTGATTCCTAGAAAAAGAGTTGCAAATATATAACAGTGAATATATCATATTCACCGTCACTTTTGACAAGGAGAGGCTCCTGACAGCTAAAAGAACAAGCAATTCTATTCTTATGCATGTTGCTCAGCTGAATGTTGACATTTCTTCTGTTGTTGCTCTAGCTCTCTCTCATACACATCTATCTATCATCTATCTATCATCTATCTATCTATCTATCTATCTATCTATCTATCTATCTATCTATCTATCTATCTATCATCTATCGTTATTCTTCTTTTACTTTGTTCAATCAATTATTACAGGATTTTTTCCATTTGTGTGTTCACACTATCGAATTCATGATATTAATGCCCATTTTGCTATTGCAAAATACCTTTTAAAAGGAACAAAGCGATAGTGAACTTTAATTATCCAGAGGCTTTTTCGGAGTTAACTTCTTCCAAGCCTCATCTTTTTCCTGCCATTTTTCCTGACAATTTTCTCTTTCAAAAGATGAAAGAAGACACATCTTTGACTTGATATTAATCAACAGGGAAGACTTGGTTGAGGAATGAAAATGCAGGAGAATTTTGGGAAAGCAATTGTGTAATGCAAGTTTGGTTAGGAGAAAAAAAATTTAACTATACTCAGGCAGGTATCTTGGTTTTTAATAAAGTGGATCTTAATAACCTCAGAGCCTTGCCAAATACAATCCAATGGCAGGAGAAGCTAATGGGAAAAATCCCAAAAGTGCCTTTTCAAGAGGCAACTGAACTTTCGTGTTTTTCACTGAAGACATTTTGCTTCTCCTCCAAGAAGCTTCTTCAGCTTTGACTGGATGGTGTAATGAAAGTATTTATATTCCTTGCAGATAGCTGTGCATTCTTTTAGAGAATTGTTGAGGCCACTTGGAGGTTTATTATTAAAACTTGTTGATGATTGAAAGAAGGCTTATTGGGCGATAGTTCTTTAAATCATCTTGGGCCCTTTTCTTGTGTATAAGAATCACTTCAGCATTTTTCCAAGCATCGGGTATTTTTTCTTCTCTGAGGCATTTTGAGTATAGTTTTGCTAGTATCTTGTATAAACTGTGACCATCAGCTTTCAGCATTTCAGCTGTAACACAGTCATTTCCTGAAGCTTTGCCATTTTTCATTGATTTTATGGCACTTGATACTTCCTCCACTAAGATATCTGGCATTTCCTCTTTCATGGCTGTTGTTACTTTTGAGTGATCTTGATCTTTGTATAGTTCTGAATAAAATTTTCCAATTATTTCTAACATTTCCTGCCTTGTTCTACATACAGAGCCATCTTCATGTTTTAATGCAAAAGCTTTCTTGTATTTATAAACTTGCATTTTGCTCTATTAATCCCTTTGTTTTGTTCAAATGCCATTTTTCACAAGCTTCATGTTAAACTGGGGCATTTCTTCTTGGGCACGTTTTCTTATGGTCTTGTAAAGGTCAACGTAATCCAGTTTATTAGTGAAACTTCCAGTATTCTTCATTCTGTAGTTTTTTCATTAAATCAATAGTTTCATCAGAGATTTTTGACAGTACAAAGCGTTTTTCTGGTGGCGCTATAGATATAGCAGATTCAAGGATGCTTTTGACTATTTATTCATTATGGTCCATAATGTTCTTCCAAATCTTGCAATAAAGCAAAGCGATTTGATAGATTAATCTCAAAATCAGTGTTATCAATTCTTTATTTTTGTTTTTTATGATATCTTTATCATTTTCATACACTCTTTTGTGACATTCTATCTTCACTTTAGCTCTTACCATTCTATGGCTACTTCCAACGTTAAAACAATTGGTTTTAACTATTGCAGAATATGGTTTTATTACTTGACATGATGTAGTCAATTTCACTTGTGTACCCAGATGGACTCTTCCATGTCCATTTTCTGCTAGCTTTTTTTCTTGTATAATGTGTTCTTGGTATAAAGTTTCTGTCCTTCAGCAAAATCTACTAGTCTGTCACCTCTATTATCTTGTTCACCACTTCCATACCAGGTGGTTTTTTTCTCCACTTATTGTTCTTCCTATTCTTGCATTAAAGTCACACATTTCACAAACTAGACTGGGGAAAAGATGGAATAAAAATCAATGGCTCCTATTTAAATCACTTAAGAGTTGTAGATGCTGTTGCTCTCTTCTCCCAAGACACAGAAGAGCTACAAAGACATATACAAGAGCTACACAAAGCAGAACTTAAGCAGCAGGCTTAAAAATAAACCTGAAAAAGAGCCAGGTTATGTTTAAAAAAATTTCTAGAAAAGAACTAGATGTAGTACACCACTATATATACATTGGCCAACAGATACCTGTCAGAATCCATTTATATCATATTCATAAATGTATGTTTAAAACATTATTCCATGGATCCTGCCATCTCCCGAGGAGGAGGGAACGGATGTGTATTGAGCCTGTATTAGGCATTTCAAAGGAAAAGAGAAGCCTTTTGAACTGGGGAAACAAAAGGGGGGGGTTAGGGTAGGAGCATCTGGCTTGTGTCACGGAAGAGAGCAATAAACATAAAAGGTCCTAAGTTCCTTTTTCCCATGAGAGGGATGAGACGAGGTAAATGATGGGGGACTGACCAAATGGGTTTAAGGGGGGGGTTGAACCGGTAACTCTTTATAAGGGTTTAGTTTGTAGTACAATATTAAGTCCTGTCTTGTATTCCTACAACCAAGCATGTCATAGTAAAGATTTCTTTTGGACTAAGATTTGACTCCAAGAGTTTTGTCTTCCTAAGATGTGGTTTGGGGTGGGTCCTGACATTAGACAGGACTTGCACTGAAAGTCAACCTGGAAGGAGAAACCTTACCGGGGGACTTTGCAAATAAATATGATGTCTGATGATGAAGCAAGAGAGGAGGGAAGCCCCATGGAGAAGGAAGTCTTCCTCCCAGCCGAATTCCCAGAAACAGTGGGAAGCTGAAGCGTCATATTCCTCCTGGGAGGAAACGGTGGAGTGGCACGAACGAAAACCCCGGTGGTCGGTGGGCGTTGGAAGGAAAAGTGGGTGGGGAAAGGCTTCGGGAGAAGTGACCCTGAGACGGAGCGACCACCAACCGGAATGGAGGCAAGATATGGAGAACTCCCTGCACGCCAGTGAGGAAGAGCGGATTCTGGAAAAAGCTATTGACTTGATGAAAGCAACCCTGAGCTCACTAAGGGAGGAGAGAGCTGGAAACCGCAAACAACGCAACACCTGGGGTCGCAACTGGAGGGGTAATGGAAGGGATCCAACACCTGAAACACCAGGGCCGTCCAATGGAACAAGAGTCGCTGACTCTTGTCAGATGATACAATAAATCTTGTCAGATGATACAATAAAGAAAATTGAATGGCTTGTTAAATGTGGTTGGCAGGCATTCAGGAAGCTAAGCATAATTTTCAAGAACCTCTCCCTATGCTTGAAGAGAAAAGTTTTCAATCAGTGTGTGCTACCTGCTCTAACATATGCCACTGAAACATGAGCACTAACCTCACAATTAATACAAAAGTTACGAGATGCAGAAACAGCTATGGAAAGATACTGTATATGCTTAGCATTACAAGACAAGATAGAATGACTTGCACATGGATTAGAGAACAAACAAAATATAATGAAGAGAGTAAAAGAATTGCAATGGAAATGGGCTGGTCACATAGTAAGAACAACTGATGGCAGGTGGACCAAGGCAGTCATAGAATGGATTCCACTTGACAAAAAGCCATTTAAACCAGGGTGGATAATAATCAATGTTGTTGTGGTGTTTTTTTTTAAAAAAAATCAGATTTCTTTTATTTAAATTGGATTTTTTGGATTTTTATCAACTTTATTTTAATAAAATGCTTTTGGAGTAAAAATCTATCTAAATATAGTTTTCTATTTAATATACATTAATAATTTAGTTTATTCAGCATGAAATGGAGCTTAGTTATGTAGCATGAGGCTGTATATTCTGTAATATTTACATTTTTGGTAAACTCATTCAATGAATCTAAACTCTGCAAGCTGACATGCACTGCACTGATGCATTCACACAATTTCACAGTAACCATGAGATAAATCATAAACAAAGTTCAGGAATATTTCTTTATCCTATTGTTTTGCAAATCTATGTATACTACAAACTGTATGATTGTTTGAAGAGAAATGCATCTGTACCAGGCTCTAAGTGTTTTAATTAAATAAAAGAATTTGAGTAGTTCTCCAACTATATGTGATTAACCTATTAACCTAAAATCGGATCTGATATCGCTGTTTTACTAACCTGAGAGCTTATTATTCTGAATAGGAAACCTTCATTTTGTTTGCAAATAATACTATTAAAGATTCTAACTACCAGCAAGAATGAGTCCTTACATTTAAAGAGCACTTGTCATTTCAGATCCATCATGGCAGCGCCTGTTAACAGGCATCCACTCACCTGCTACCTGCCACGACCCTCACCTTGTGTCACTGCCACATCACCAGCCATCCCATTAAAGTAAGTGGGACTGTCGGTGAGTCAATAGCGGGTCAGAGGAGGAGCTGTTGCGGGACAGAGATGGCAGTTGCTCTTTAAAAATTATGATTTAAATCATGCCTTTTTACCTAATGATTTAAATCATGATTTAAATCATGATTTAAATCGACTTGATTTAAATCAAATCCACCCTGATTTAAACATGGCAAAAAGATATAATTAAGTTTATAAGCATTTTATAGACTACAAATAATATGCAAAGAGAAATGATTAACGTGCTGTAAGATACTATATTTTATCAAATGAAATATAAAATAAAATCAAGAGAGCAACTGCTAACAACAGGACATAGTTGTCAATGGCTTTTTTTACTTATACAGTAGTTATCAAAAATAATTAAAGAAGGTAAAAAAATTCATGGTATTGAACAATATAAGACAGAATTGGAAACATACCGTATATACTTGAGTATAAGCCGAATTTTTCAGCCCACTTTTTGGGCTGAAAAATTCCACTTCGGCTTATACTCCAGTCAACAAAAAAACTTACCGAGGACTTGTGCGCGGCCGAGGCTTTGGTGCTTCCGGGATCGCGCGCACCTCTCCCAAGCCACCGCCGTCCGGAGACCTGCCGAAGTTTGGGGAGGTTTGGGGAGGTGCGCGCGCACCTCCCCAAACTTTGGCAGGTCTCCGGACGGCGGCGGCTTGGGAGAGGTGCGCGTGATCCTCGAAGCACCGAAGCCTCGGCCGTGCGCAAGTCCTCGGTAAGCTCCGGGCGGTCACTTGCTTTGCGTCTCCTGAGGGAAGGGGGGGCGACTGGAGCGGGCGTGTTTCCTCGCCTGCTGGGCGCCGCGATTTGCCCGGGGAACGCGCGGGCCCCGAATGGCAGCGTGGAGCGAGGAAGCGGACAGCCAGGGCTTCCCCGAGAGCCGCGGCCACACAGGGTATTCCTGTGTATTCAGGCTTGCAAAATGGCGGATCGAGCCTCTGCTGGCGGCAGAGGCTTGCAGAGCGCGGATCCAGCCTCTGCCGGCGGCGGAGGCTTGCAGAACGGCGGATCGGCTTATACTCGAGTCAATAACCTTTTCCAGTTTTTGGGGGTGAAATTGGGGGTCTCGGCTTATACTCGAGTCGGCTTATACTCAAGTATATACGGTAATTGTAAACAAATGGTTAACATGCAATTACTAAAATGTATAAATGTTTATTGTAATTTGAAAAAGAACAGATCAGAATGTATGACACACAAATGTAACAATGGGGAAATATGTGGCTGAAATGAATTAAATGTATATTAGGTTATGACTTTAAAGAGATTTTTTAAATAAAATAATGTGCCACTAATATATGAAACCAGAAAAATTATCTAGAATGTATAAAGTTTCTTTAAATTTATGTTGGAAATGCAAACAAGAAGGATCATTTTGTTGTGCTTGGTATATAGGTAACAAAAATTGAGCTCATAATTGCAGTGATTCAGAAGATTTTAAATATTAAAATCAGTTAAAACCATACCTTTTTCTTTTGTGACTGATGGATAAATAGTTTAAAAAGATTCATGGAACACTGTTTTTATATATGATAACTGGAAAAAGTTTATTGTATATACAAAGATGGGAAGATTTGGCAATATTGTACGTACAATGGAGGAATGGGTGATTAAGATGGCAGAACTGAAATGACTAAATTGACTTGTTTGATTACACGAAACAAAATATCTATATTTATTGGTGATTGGGAACCCCTTATGGTCTTTCTGCATTAAAATAAATTTTATGGTGATTTATGGTTTGGTGATTAGACAGGAAAGATCTTAGAAATAAAAGAATCGTTATATAACTTTTTAGAGAGAGAGATTAAAATATAATTCTACTTATAATTACCATGAAGATATTTATGCAGAAATAATAAAAATTCAAAAGGATTCACAAACTTTAACACCACTTTAATAACCACAAATACACAGAGAAAAATATGACTTGGTGAATCTAACTACAAGTGATCATATAAATAGGAAGTAAATATTCTTGTTGTGAGGAAAGTTCTATACAATTTGCTTCACTTCAACCTGGGTCAAGAATTTGCTTATTAACAGAATGGAGATATTTTAATAGAAATACTAATCTTTCATAAATTAGAGTACATCTAATTAAAGAATTGGGGTTTCTTTGCATTTATTAAATTTGAAAAATTTGATCCCTATAAAGTGAATGGATATGAAATGTCTATAAAGGTCACCAAATATTTTCTATGGGCTGTTCTAGGCCTGGGAGGCCTCCTCCAGGCCTAGAACAGAGTTCCGTAAGTAACATCCATGCACTTCTGGTGGGCCGTTCTAGGTCTGGGAGGCCTCCACCAGGCCTAGAACAGACTTCCAGAAATGACATCCACGTACTTCCGGTGGACTTACAACCATGTGATTTACTTAATAATCATATAATTTGCTTAATAATTATTGTAAAAAGGGTTATTAAATCGAAACAGCATTGACATAAAACCAAAATTCCAGGCTCAATTTTGGTTGAAAGTCATGGACTACTTGTAAAGTAAGTAGATAAATAAATCTTCTTTTTCAAAAGTAATAGATTCACTCAGGGCAATAGTAGTAAATCTCTCTCTACAAAGCTAATCAGCACTCAGAAACAAACAATGGAATAATAAAAAATCAGGCTCAAATGGGAATATTGCTTATACTACAGATAAAAAAATGATCTATTGTAGAATCAAATAATAAACTCTATTTATAATAATTCGAACATTTAAATCTTATGTCTCTTTCTCCTGCCCTTAGATGGCCATGGATTTTTTTTTTGTTTTTTTCTGCTTGTTTCTCAACCTTGGATATGGAGGTCAGCACATTTTGATGAAAATCTTGTCTCATCTCAAGCTCTTTGCTCCTGCCTTGATAGCTTTCGCCATGAACATAACAATCCTATTTTTTATGCCAAAAAACAACATTTTGTAACCCAGGGATAACAATAATCACTTTAAGTCTTTAAAAAGAGTAGTCAAAAGTACATTAACTCAGAAAGGCAGTAAACGTGAGGCCCATAATTTGAACCTTAGAATTGAGATTTAAGGGGCAGATTTTCTGTGTCCACATGTACATACGGATTTCTATTTTTCTATAATAAAGCCAATCCAGCTGCCCTGAATGATTGAATCTAATTCTGAGACTAATTCTAATTCTGTTTTAATATTATTTGGACATTAATAACTTCTGTGAACAATGGAATTTTTGAATTTTTCTCATAAAAAAGGTTCCAGAGATCAAATCAAAGGCAACTTTTGATTGGCCTTTAAATTTGTGTTCCATACACATTTGCCTGCTAAATGCAGTAGATGTTGTGTACTGGGTTCGTTGTGCAGGAATGAAGACGAGGCGAGTGAGTTCAGCAAAGAGCATGGTTTATTTCTTGCAGGATCTGAACTAGAGAGCTGGGCTGAAGATGCAGCAATTTATACCCTGGCCCCTAGGTGGCAGCCAATAGGTTTGAAACAACCCATTGCCGCCTAGGGGCAACCAATAGCAGCACTGGAGACGGGTTGTCTGAGGTGCTGGGAGCCGTTAGCTAGCTCCCAGCTTAAACAGCCTACCAGCCATTACCACGTGGTGTTACAAGCAAGCCCAATACATTACAGTAGAATCAAAGAGGTCCCCATTCCCTAAAGTCAGCCTGTCCAGACCTTTGAGCATAAATATCTTGGATATAAGTTGCTGATTATATTTAGAAGATTTATAGATCTACAGATAGTCCTTTGCCAATTTCCAGCAAAAAATGTCTATTGGGAAAGCTGGATTCATTTAACTGCAAGATTAATAATCACATGATTTCTTTAATGACCACTATAAACTTTGTAGTAAAATTAGTTCTGATTTATGACTGCAATGACTTATGATATAAATTCCTGTCCCAATTATAAGTTATAAGTCGAGGACTGCCTGTATTGTTGTTGTTATTTAAATCAGGCTTTCTACAAGTGTGTTCCCCCTGGAGCAACCGGTCTGCACAAACAAGCAAAGCCCCATCCGCGAGATGCAGGCAGAACACAAAACCACGCACCATCTGGTCCACGGAAAAACCTCTCTCCACAGAACCAGTTCCTGGTGCCCCAAAGGTTGAGGACCTCTTGTCTATAACTATCTCTTTTCCTTCTACCTCTACCAATCTGTTCTTCTCTATATGTATTATCATAAACAACTCCATTTCTTCTATGACAAGATACAAAAAAGTTTTCATATCAGATTTTTTAAAACAATAACATTAATGGCAATTATGTTCAATAACATATTTACTAATCAGTTTACTACTTCTTTAAGCTTATTTCTGGCTATCTTCCATTTCATAACAAGTAACAGGTAAAACATTAAAACAAATACATAAAATACAAAGTAACAGCATAGAATGATAGAAATATTTATTATGAAAAGGATACTGTCATTGCTACTTTTAGTAATGACTATTAATTAAATATATTTCTAAATGTTTGCAGATCAATCATGCCTTTTCATTCCAGTGTTCTTAGCATTGGTATGATTTGTGGCAATGGCCCTAGATTTTATATGACATTGTTTATAGATACAAGCTATTTGAGAAAAAGAGAACTTGCTTCAATTACTTCACATTTTAATATATACATGATGGCAGAAAATGAAATTTTATTTTGTAAACAAATAATTTCCTAGAGAAAACAAGAATTACAGATTGTAAGGAATGTTATTATTATAAATCTCTAGTCAGGGACATATAGAGCATGTGCATATGCGTAGATGTGCATACATACACATACACAGATAACATAGCGTAATAATATGAATAATTGTTATTATAATGCTATAATACACATTTTGCGTTAAAAGAAAGACATGGAAGATGCTATTTAAATGTATTGGCCATTCAGACTAAGAAAGCACCAATAACATTTACTGATAACAAAATGTTCCTTGTATTTTAAAAATATAATCATTGGGAATTTTGCAAATGATTCTTATTCCTCTGTGTTATTTAATGTATTTTCTAATGTTTCAGCTTCAAGGTACGTAATAGTGATTAAAGAAATTTATAGACAAAGAAAGATGATCTATATTTGACAGTAATGTTTTGCTGTCAATTGAAATTGCTAAACTGGTAATATTTCAGGTTAAGAGATGTTGAAATAATCATGAAAGAGCTTCCTCATCAATGAGCCAGTGGTACAACCTTCCTGGACAATTTAAACCCTTTCTGGGCAGTTTTTTGATTGTATTAAAAAATTCAGATTTGACATGAAATGTAATAAAGCAATTTGTTATTTTCCTGCACAGCAATCTCTTCAATGATTACTACAATCCTAACAAACCAATTTAGTTGTATTAGTGGGTTACTGAACGAATGACCCAACCACATTGTTAAACCTTCTTAATATTTGTCTCATTTGTTCATTCTACGGTCTTTCTTTCAGGTGCTTAAGGCAGCATGGATATCACTCTCTTTATCCAACTGTCTCTATCACAGCTCTGCAGAATAATTTGGGCTGAGAGACAGTGACTAGGCCAAACCGATCCAATGGAACTTTTGCTGAGGATGGAAAGTAAAGATGAGTCATCTAAGCTTGAGTGCAAAATTTGAACTACAGTCTAAAGCAGGGGTGTCAAACTGCCGGCCCACGGCCAGATGTGTCATGCCAAAACCGCGTCCACCTAATTGCCAGCAATGGAAAAAAAGTCACAATATGACATGACATGTCACATAACGTTGCATGTTTGACACCCCTGGTCTAAAGTGATTCTCCTGTGGCCAGCAAAAAGGAATGTGATTCAACAACTTACTACATATTACAATTTTACTTTACTTCTATGGAACTTTCCTTTTCTGAAACACTCTGGCATAGCTGGAAAATTGTACCAGTATTTCTAACATTTAAAAAGCCTCCATACTCATTTTGGAAAAGAAGAGGAATTAATAGTTTTCAAAAAAAAAGACACTATGTTAACCATTTTAACAAGAACGTTAGTATAATTTCTAAGACTAATTAATTCTACTTCCTTTAGTGTGTTCCTAATAGAAGATAAGAATACAGGGCAAATATCAAACTAGAAGGACTATCTGTAACCTGGATAATGATCTGATCTTCCTTAAGACTATATGAATTAGAATTCTTGAGGAGTCAAAATATGACTGAAGGGAAGTTAGTTCACGATCTTTAAAGTAATGACAATTCTTCATCTTAAGACACTCATTAATTTGAAGAACATAATGAAAATCTAAAATTGTCATATGTATCAGCCAAACTGCAATACCACAAAAATACACAATCTGGTACAACATTATTAAAAAAGTCAAAATTAATCCTGTCACGCAATAGAATTCCAATAAAGGCTCTATGTTGAAGACATTAAATTGTTATTACAATATCACAGTAGGAAGTACTGTCTACATATCAATCATGAAACATATTTACGAAAGGGCAAATTATGCTCTTTTCTAAAAGAGCAATTCAAATAGCAAAAGTGCTAGCAGCTTTCATCTGCCATCAATTATAAAATGTGCACAGCTAAACTTATAATGATCAGGACCAAGGCCTTCCTTTGCCATGTAAATAAATTAGTTGGTTATCTTTTTTTTCAGTTAACTGTCATCACTATATGTTATTTCCATTGCTAGAGATAGGCTAATAAGACAACATAAAGAACAAAACATCAACAAATCTTATGCTAATTCACATAAGCCAATTCAGATAATGCTTTATTGCTATCTCAGAGGGAAAAAGTGCATGAATAGGCCTGTGATCATATATTTACAGTATGTCTATGGTATTTAAATATCATACACACTGTAAGCTTATCATGGATACAGAAGCTGGTTTATAAACAGAATCAGCCCTTATACAATAAAAAAGAT